>NW_024881295.1:16196742-18596742 GCF_018691265.1 Tyto alba
AAAAGACCCATAGTGAATTTTCACATTAAGAAAAGCAACAGGACACTTGATAGTGTTTTCTAATAGGCTCACTTGGACTCCAATTTCTCCAACACTCCAATTTCTATTGGTGTTGAATTATTTTGCAAAATATGGGTCTAAATCACCCTTTTTGCCCACACTGGCATTTGAGGTCAGAAGGACCTGACGTCACTCCATGAACACTGCATCTTATTGTGTCACCTTGACCATATGACCAAGACTTTCTATGTCTCTGTTCAGTTTCTCTAAAAAGGAGATTATAATTCTGCACTCACCTTGCAAATCTCTCCGAGATCTGCAGATGAAACACATTACAATAAGCACTAAGTACTATAGTTATTACTGATGCTAATGTCTCCCAAGTGGGACTCTGCAGAACTATACAGCACATCTAAAGAGCAAAGAAGTCCTGTGAATTCTCCAGCTGGGATTTAAGATTTCTTTTTCCATCAAGCACAACAAGAATAAATTGCAATATCCAGACTGCGTCCTTTAACAGAATGTGCATCAAGTGAATGACTTTGTCTCCAGTAAAAACCCTGCTTCCCGCGGTGCCTCTCACGCCCATCATTTCATGAATGAGTCTATGGGCAGCTGTCAGAATATCAATTGACTCATATTTTTTTTCATTGGAGAGCTCTCATTTTAATTAATATGTGAATATTGCCTAGCTTTCCTCTTCTCATTGCCTGTTTTGGAAATGCTGCACTCATTCATCTTATTCATTAATTTAAATAAGATACAGCTTGCTTTCTCCTACATGCACATAGTGTCTGGGGAACAATCCGTGAATATGTTCTTAAATGCAAGCAGCATGCAGAAAATAAACTGTGCAGAGGTAAATGACTAGTTTTCTCTAGGTCTCCTGATTTTGTCAGGAAAATATACCAGATATGACTGGGGAGCTCTTGTGTTTTCTGTTTTGAAAAGGAGTTCTGCAATAGGAAAGCTTTTACAGGAGAAGAGGAAAGGGAACTTGAACTATATGTAGGATCTTGGTGGTTACATACCTCCTAAAGTTAGACAGAATGCATCAATGAATCTAGCACAGTAAAAAAAAAAATCCAGAAAAATAGTGAAAATACTTGGAAAATGCATACCAAGTGCTCAGGCGCCAATGCTGATACGGACAGTATTATAAACACAATATTACATTAAATACATGTAACATATATACCTTGCAAAACCTAATTTTGGGTTACGTACAAATGACTGCACTTGCAAGGAAAGCAAGCTTGACTCACACTTTCACTCAAGGTCAGCCACAGAATCTAAAATAGTAATAAAGAGCCATAAAGTGATTGTCAGTTGTATCCACTTCAGTCAAACAGAAAAAGGCTGTAGGTAAGAAGATCTTTACACCAGTGATCTGGCAGCAAAGGTGCTGCAGCTTGTATACAGTAATAAAACCTGTCATTACTGTAAAACCAGGCTGGGCATTGTACAGCATCAGAGAAGACTGATGCAGTGTAGCACTGTTTTACTGAATATAGCAGTAGAAAGTAGGGACATTGCCAATACTGAGATGAAGTATTGTTTTGTCAAATGTTTCATTCATAGGTAAACTATGTATTTAACAATATAAATTATAATGTATATATTTTAGATAAAAAGACTTGCTTTTACATGTCCTTCTCCCTTCCAGAGTGTCACCATATGCACATACACATCCTGTGATGTTGAGGGGATATAGCCATTGGCTAAGTAAATTTGTACCATACACAAAGGGGAATAGGAAAGCTAGTGATATACATCAATTGTGCAGGCATGTGATTAACAGATCTGTCATTACCACATGCAGGTTACTGCACACCTATGAATGCATCACCTTGCTACTAATTAATCTTCCTGGGACTTATTTTAGTATAACAAATTCCTCAGCTACTTTAAAGAGCTGCCATTTTTCTTCTTTTTATAGCAATATTGACAGTAATATGCTGCATTCCACAAATATTTGTTCATTTCAGCTGGTGAGTGGAATACACATTGCACAGAGGACCACATAACGGGCACAGCCAAACTCCTGGCCCTGCCAAGAGACAGCCTTTGCAAGCCTCACACATGTTCTGTTCTGTATTTGAAAGGCAGAACTTAAAATCTTCTTTGCATTTCCCTGCCTGAAGGGCAAAGGTATTCTTTGCATAACCTGTGATATCCAAATATCTGCTAAGCACAGGATGTAGGACTCACCCGAAAGCAGACTTTACAGGAAGGAGTCTAACTCTGTTAAAAAGGGCAAGAGGAGCATTCTGCCTGGGTAACTGGCTGTACTGCTGAGCAAACATCCAGTCTACGATGGGAGTCCATTCACTGCAGAGTATCTGCCTGCAAGTGCAATGGAAGTAACTTTCTTAATCCCTGTGCCTGGATAAGGACAGATGGGCTGGGTCACAGGGTGACAGAGCTGCTACCAGAACAGATCTTGAAAGATGACTCTCTGCTGCATCTGGATCCTCCTATGACATCCTAAACTGGTTTTCTTGTCTGATAAATGACTTGTAGTGTTTGCCTTGCTAGGAGCAACAACTAATGTGCCAAAGTGCAAGGCATTTACTTTCCAGGACACGGTTTATAGCGTAAGTTTCTGGTGTCAGTTCTGCTACTTCTTAGCAACCCCTCTGGTTCCCCACAGAATTGTGAAGCAATTTTTTTTTTTTTTTTAAAGGAAGGAAAAAATGAAAAGCAAAACAATTGAGGATCTATGACTCTTTCAACAGTATTTTGTGGTGGTGAACAGATCACAACAGCACATTCTGGATGGTTCTGCAAGACTTCTCTCTCATTCTTTATGATTTTTAGCAGAAGAAGGTAGGACAAACAGCAGTGCCATCAAATGCACCTGAATCTACCCTGAAAAATACATGGACAGAACAAGGAGGAGCATTTCACTTGAACAGAAGTGTTCTATTATTGCAGGCTGGTCTGGCAGGCGCCTTAGAAATGGGGGTATGGGAGCCGCAAACACTGTAGATAATGTGTTATGAAGTAATACAAACATTGATCATGAACAAAATAACTAACCACAAAGAAAGTACCCTCAAGACAGTAAAATCAACAACTAAAAGATAAAAAATCCCTCCTGCTTTGATCGGTTTTGTACCTCTAATAATCGTAATGCTACACTAACACTGTTATTAATGAAAATCACTAACACTATTATTAATGAATATCACTATCATTGTTATTAATGAAAATCACATAACTTTCAAGCACAAATGTGATTTTAAAGCAGGCCATGCATTTCCAGAAATTCTTGTGCATGGGGGAGCTTCTGCATCTGCCCACCTATACAAATATACACCTGAGTGGTGAACCAGTAACTTTGATGAGGATTTCTACTTCAGCAAAAGCATCTTTGTTCTTTCAGTTCACAGCTCTGTGAATCTGTCTTCCCTGCAGAGTCCAGAAGAAGCAAAAAAATTACAGAGCCAGTTCCAACTCAATCTGCTTAGTTCATCAGAAACTCTCTGGGGAGTGTTGCTTGCCACCTAGATTGCTAAGCTTCAAAGTGACTGAGGTCCAGCTCCGGCTGTTTTATAACATTCCTGCCTGTCACAAGTCATTTCAAGGACCTGAAAACTCAGTGAGTGGCCTACACTTGTGAGCTACAGTACATAAGATGGTATGTCAGGACAGTAGGGACTGTTTGGATGGTGCAGCGGGTGGGGAGTCATGCCCTGGTAGCTCATAGTGGACATTTTCCCAGAGGGAGCTCATACAGCCCTGCAGCCAGGGAACTTAGTCAGGAATTGTGCCAGTGAGAAGGAAGGTCTCTCTGAGGATTATATCTGGTATAGAGGAAGGAAACTATTCTCCTGGAGGCTGGTCCTTGTTGGGAGAACATCACAAAAAAAGGAAAAGCGAATGTGAGGGAGAAATTAGGCTGTATTATTTCAAAGGACAGGCAGGGCAACTGGGCAGAGGTTGGGTCACAGGTGATGGGACTGTGGGAAGAACAAGCGACTGAATATTTTCATCTGAAATACCACTGTTCAACCTTCAAGGGTAGTGTATGCTTCCTGCATCTGGGAAGACTTAATTTAGGAGTGACCTGCTTAAAATATTTAAGCATTAATATTATCAAGAAAAGAAAGCAGCAAGGCTCTGTACATCTGAGCATTCCCGTTGCACAGGCAGTGCCTGACAGATTAATTCTCAGCAAGCGAAGACATTTTCTAATAGCAGTATTCATGTGGGATGTGTGAGAAGGCTTCTGGATGATGCCTTCCTTGATGGTAAACAATCAAGCAATTCAGTTCACTGATCGACAAGTACAGGAACACACACATCAGATCTAGGTCACTTAGGAGCCAGGGCTGTGTGAATACACTTGACCCCTGTGGTTGCATTCATGGATCACACTGAACAGATTCTATTCAGATTCATAATCTGAAATGGAACTCACCTCTCCTATTCTGAAATGTGCATAAAATTATGTTTTGAAACCCTAGTCTGCTACATTTCTTCTTTGCCTAGTAAATAAAATGCTTGTGATTTTGCTTGCTGCTCCTGCATGTGGTGTTCTTTCCGACACTTTTGCTAACATAATGACTAGTCTGATACTAGACACTATTATCACAATATCATATGAGTCAGAAGCATGAGACATGCTAGCTGGGCAGGCTGTGTGTTACTGTGAAGCCAGGAAAAAAGCAAAGAATTGAAGTTAGAGAGTTTTGCCCTTAAAGTTAGCTTGTCAAAACTGTAATTAAAGCTTTTATACCTCTTGAGTAGGGCACTGAGAATAGGTCAATTATCCCGAGCCAAAGAAACAGGCATTTTATAGTGGCCTTGAAATAATAGATTCCTAGTTTGCAAATACTTCTAGCATGCAGGAGAGTGAGGGACTGATAACAACAGCTTGAGCTAAGCTTAGTGTGGGCAGGTGTTATGCAAGCTTCCCTCACACAGCTGTGTTAAAGTAAGTCATTCGTGACCTGGCGTAGCCCTGTTATTCTGCTCGTGTTCTTCAAACAGCTAGATAATACACTTACATTTTGATCTGCACATCTGTGAGGATCCACACAGCTCTGCCACTGCATCCTTCTTCTGATGCTTAACCCTTCTGCTACTTCAGCTTATGGATTTTAATGTAGTTGGTAAGATCCTCATCTTGATCTCCAGTGATTCCTGTGTTACCTACTGTTGGGTCCACTACAAGACCTTTATAGTTTGCACTTAGAGGGACACGTCTGACTGCAGTCCTTCCGCAAGTGGACAAGGAGAAGTGAGATGGATCATGCTGAGGTTTGTGAACTTTGTAAATGGAAATGAGGTGTGAGCAGCACTACAAACACCATGTGCCCTGAAGCTGAATTTGAATTTATGCCTCAAGATCTGAAAGGCCAATTCTCTAATCTGTTGACTTATCTCTACAATCCTGCTACCGAAGAGATGCTGTAATCAGCAGGCAGACTCAGTGTCACAGCTATTTTGTGTTCAGTTCCCCAGTTGGAAACATTTTCCTTCCCTTGCCACCTCTCCAGGCTTGATGATGCTTATAAGATAACCAGGACGGAGAGTCCTGCTTTTCTTCCCAGGAGCAAATACAACGAAGATTTTTATTCTATTAGCAGACTGTACTGGAGTGGATGGGAAGTTTCTCACCCAATAAGCAGAAACAAGCCAGCACAGTGCGAGAGTGTGACTGCTGCTCCCTCAGAGCCGTGCCCGAGCTGGGGCCTGCTCCAAGCTTCCCAGGCTTCCCACCAAAGCGCTGAAAAGGGCTGGGTCCCATTTACAGCTGTCGGTTCTCAGCCGCGCTAGCACCGGCTATCAGTGCGGTAACGTATGTACTAGTTCAGCTGGGTAATGTCGCCCAGACTCCGCGTCTCTGAGCTCTGCGGCAGCAACATCACAGCGCCGCAGACCTCCTGTCAGCTCCTGCTCACTGTGCTGCTCCGCTGCACTGCCTTCACAACAGCAGGGTCAGCTTTCTAACCCCACTTGCGTTTAAAACTAAGTACTATTATCTTTGCCTTCTTGCGTGCTTGCTTGTGAATTGATTTAAGAAAGCGATGGACTACTCGAGCTACCTTGCAGTCAGGGCCAAGGAAGGTGGAGGATAACAGTTTCCCCAGGAGAGCTCTTCTAATGCACCTCCCGCCTCTCTCAGAGCTTCCCAGTTTGACCCCTTCCCACACAGAGCCCTTGGTCTGGGCCAAGGAATACAAGGACTGGGCCTCAGTATTTATTTTCCTTCACGTGGATCGTCACGTTATAACATAAAATACATAAGGGATGAGATATGTAGGTAGGTCATGATGAATACATACTTAGTCCAAGGGGGAAAAATGCTCCTATTAGAACAATTGCTGTTACAGCTTATTCTATCACAATCTTCTACCAAGAACACTTTTAAGACATTTAGCCTACAAGATCTGTACTGAAAGTTCTAGTTGTACTAAACTTTTTCCACATATTTGAACCAACAACACTCAGTTGCCTCTTCTGAGGCACTGGATGGCATTTTTGACATCCCACCTGGGATATGTCCTTCCAACTATCATACCACAAGAGTACAAGCCCCAGCTGCTTTACTTAATCTATCAGTCCTCAGTGGAGGTCTCAAGTACCGTGAAGTGTCTAAATTGGCATTAGAATAATATATTTAGGAAGCTGAAACCCATCTATAAAAGCTTTGGTTTCCCATAAAAAGAAAGTATATACATATACTTTTAATTTGTGTATATACAGTGGCAGACACACCATGGCTTTGATCTCACCTGGCATTACTGTAATACAACTAATTGTCACCCCAACAGTTGCTTCTAACTCCAAATACATGATCCACGTCCCTCAGCTACCATTACTGAACACCACAGCCACTCTCCTGACCATTCTTTACACCACATTAAAAACTCTTTGGGGTTTCAGCTGCTATCAGTCCTGCTCACCAGTGCTTTCTTCTCAATAAAGAAATTCTTAAGGCTACAACTGCAATGATAACTGATTTTCAAATACTGATGGTGGGTCATTCTCACAGACTTTAACAGGAACTGCTGAATACTCCGCAGTTTTTAAAACCACTTTATAAGTGCCGTTAAAAAGATTTAAGAGCACATGTTAGGCATTTACTTAAAAAAAATAAATATGGCCATACTGCATAAATACTCAGCTTGGAGGTGTGGCATTTCTTCCTAAAATTTTCTGTAAAGATCCCGATACTGAATGCTTTCTATGCCTGCCTCTCTAACCATGGGAAATAAAGCACATTCAATCCATCATAAGGTATGGCAACGGCAGTTTTCTCACAGACTGTTTCCTCTAATGTCCTATCTTGAGAAGTGGAATCACAGTGTCAGTGGATAAATCTTGACAGCTTCAAGAAGTACTGCCCAACAGGGCAGATGGAGATTAATTTATTTGCACAAAGGTGTCTTCCTCAGCTATATAAACAATGGATTCCCTCTAAAGCCTTACCTTCAAAGATATTTCTCTGTAACATATTAGCACTATAAGAGGATTCCTACATCAACATAAGTCTCTCTTCCAGCAGGCAAAACAGAGGTGTTATCTCACCAGACAGTCTTTGCTAGGGAAATAGCTTTTATAGTAGATAAACTTAATGCCCTATCAACATTAATGTCAGCCTCTATATGTTGTAGCTGGTCACACATCACTGCTCTAGCAGTTCTCAGTGTACTGTTGTTTGTGCTCCAGGTTACAAGAGTCAGGGAAGGGAGAAGATGGAAAAAACTGTAAGTTGAACAACACGAGCCAGATCCTCAGGTGCAAGAGAGGAAGAGCACATGTAGATCACCACAAAACTTCTTCAGTCACAAAAGGCTTACATAGAGGAGTTTTTCCTAGACATGAACTATATCAGCCTGGGACATTATCTAATTTATGTACCTTTTGATGCCTGCAAGGGAATAAGAAGAAAAATTTAGCCCGTAGGCAGAAATTAGCACAGTTTTGGAGTTTGCTCTCCACACTGTCCTCCCTTTTTCCATGCAAAAGTGGCAGCAGTGGCACAGAGATTTGGTAGATGCTCACTGCAGTGACCCTTTCAGGGTCAGTTAATTATCTCAGAGCTGTCAGTATTCACCAGCACTCACTCAAGAAGCTGGCTGCTAGAGTCAGACACATGCCTGAAGTAGGCCCACCTTCCCCAAACTGAAGACTCACTCCGCTCTACTTTCCAGAAATGCTTTTCCCACTTCACCGAACAATATCAGGACTTCTGATGCTATGCTGGAACAAAAATCTGCAGAATTATAGATTGTAACATTTGGGACAGCTTTGTCTTGCCACAGCTTTGTCTTGAGGCTTCCTGGATACCAGCAGCCTTTTCTTCTTTTGCTTTCCATTCAAACAAAGGAAACAAATTGTTTTCTCCACACTCTGCTTCGACATAAAACACAGGCTTGATCTAAACTGCTTCTACATCTTGTTTGGTCAGATGGGATTTACCTACCCTCAGCAGTAACTATCAGCAGAGAAAGAAGGGGCAGAAGGTTTTCAAATGGTTGTTTGCTTTTTGTTTTATGATCAAAGCTTCATTTCAGCCAGAAAAAGAGAAACTGGGAGGTTGTGAAATCTACAGAAAAATGAACCTAAATGCTGCTTTTTATTAAAAGTTGGGTTCTTAAATTATATTACTAATAAAAACCAAACCTGTTGATTAACTTAAAAAGAGTGAACCATCCATACATTCAGGAGAACAAGAATCTATTACTGTGATTAAGATGATTACAATGAATTCCAAGAGAAGGAAAATAGTTCAAAACCACACTGATCAAATCTGTAAATGCCTTATGTGATACAATCCAAGGTCAACATACTGGTCTAGAGGGCATAGAATGGTGTGAGAGACTCTGGCACTGGCATCGAGAGGATGGGTGACCTTGGGAACATTGTTTAGCCTTGTTTCTTTTTCTTTAAATCAGACAAAAGATCTCAGAACAACATTTCTCCCCTCTCCAAATATTAACCTGCATACATATTTTAAAAAATCAGTGTTGTATATGAAGCATTTCTAAGCATAACTTAAACTCTAAAGTTTTTAATTTCACTTTGTTGAGAAAACTATTTTTTTCCTAATTATTTCTTCTTTCCTCCTCTTGGAAATGGGGAGAAAGACGAAACAATCAAGGACAAGGCCCTACTGCCTCCTTGTTTTTTCACTCACAATAAAAAAAGAAAGCAACAAAAGTCTGCTCTCCGACTTGCAAAGAAGTCTGCTCTCAGTTTTGGTTTTATTCCAATAGCAAAAAGTCAGAAGTTGGCATCATAGTTTTGTTGACATTGATGGAACATGGGGCAAAAGTGGAAGCAGAATCACCCTGAATGATCTTTCTTTTGTTACTTCAGCTGCACAGAGTTACACAATGAAAACAACACTTTTAAATGGCAGGTTTACTTTCTCTCACCTAGATCACCAAGTATCATTGCCCTAGGTACTCTGCTACTGCAGCTACCTACAGGGTCACTATGAAGCCTTACAAATACTTTCTCATTCTTTTCTGATATATGTTGGTTTTCCTTTTTAGGATATAAAAGTTTATCTGGGTCTGATCCCACATTTCCTTAAAGTACAGTTATGAAAGCAAAATGGTTGTAATGACAGCAGGTCAAATTCATGCCAGATACAACTGCATTTTATCCAGTAGAATTATGCACTGGGCAAACAGTACTATCTGGACTGTTCAGTCCTGTAAGCAATTTTGGATCCTGAATATCTCATGCTCTCCCTTTGGTGGGTGACAGTTACACAATATTGAAGTCATGTGTGAGCACAGAGAAGCCTCTGGCACATCAAGACCTCACACTGGGAAACATTTTCAAGTGCTGACACTTGCATGTTTTGTTACTGACCTCAGATGAAACAGATTGGGGTCCAGTTCCTTACCCAGGCAAAATCCCCAGCAACTTCAGTAGGATTTTTGCCTAAGGACTGCAGGAATGATTCAGTCCAGTGTGAGAACTAATGTCCCAGAAGCTTTTTCTAGGCACCATGCTAATTATAGACAAGCTTGACATCTGTAGCATAAACCCATGCAGCATTTTGCAACCTGAGCTTCTTTGTGAAGAAGAGAACAACCACACAACAAAACAAAGCTGACTTATCATTTACGAAGGCCTTTTAAGTAAGTGTCCTCAAACTGTAGTATTTATATTATGAGCAATGTATGAGCTACTTCAAAAGTTGTTAAGGTAGAAAAATGCCAACAGGACTGTCTTCTACAGAGCATGTGTTGGGCACAGCAAACAGCTGCGAGTTGCTGTCACTCCTGTCCAAGCAAACCATGTTTTGGAACCTCTGCAGCTGAGTACATGAAGTTTTTTTCCCCTGGAAGAAACTAGTGGTGCAGTGAACACCAAAAAGCACTTATTTTATTCCTCTGTTTCCAGGTGAAAGAGAATAAATCTATCACAGCTACTAAACTCCTTTTGAAACACCTATCAGGTGCCCTTGTGAAATGCCTACAATCATTGGCACTGCAGCTAATATTTTCTTAGTTACCAGATGATTATTTTCCACATCTGTGGACAATGATAGAAGTAGATAGTATTGTGCTTTCTTCCTCTTTAGATGAGGCTTTGACAGATAATAAATGACTTTACAACACTGACTTTTATTTCCTTACATTTACACATGGAAAGCAAAGTGCAACCAGGTTGTATGATAACATTCTCAAATCACCAACTGGTATTGGAGGAACTAAACTGATAAAGGTTTCACCTTCCAGCCTGTGCCTCTTACAGCTTTTGCTTAGATGATCTCAAATCTCATGCAAGCACCCCATGGGGTTTTTTTAATTGCTTTTTGACAATAGGCAAAAATCCTCTAAAATATCAAGCCATACATGCCTGTCAAGGGGTAGTTGCCCATGTCCTTCCATGTGTATGTGAAATACATTGGGATAAATTCTGCAGATGAAACTAGAATAAATCAGGGTGAACTGACTTGATGTCAACAGACAAGTTCAAGTGTGTTTGAAATGTGCTCTGTTAAACAGGAGAGAAAAATTAACTCAGTACATGATCTTTTTGCTCATAGAGTAAGAAGTCATGGTCAAGACCGTATTTAAAATAGGCATCTTGTAAATATACTCTCATTTTCTCCTCTGCATCTTCCATGTTAATTCCAAAGCTATGCAGTTCCCCATTCCCCATTAAATTTAATCACAGAAAATGGACCAAGAGTTTTTTAGGCCACCCTGAAATTTTAGCCTGTAACCAAGTCTTTGAAAATCCTGTTACAAACTGTTTACTTTAGACATTATCCCACAGCACCTTGCTATTTTTTCAGGCTGAAAGTAGTAAGCTACTTCTTTGTCAGTGCACTAAGCACATGATTTGGAGGCCACAGAGCGAGCTGACATATGAAATTACTAAATGTAAAAATTGAACAAGTTGGTGTTCTTTTATCTTGGTATACTGGTTAGATCTGCACACAAAAGTTCTCTAGCCAACAGCTTAAAACTGCTAACTTTCCCAACGGGTTTCACAGGCTTTAGTGACAGCTTTCATTCAAGTCAACGGGAAGTATTTGGTACATAGCCTCACTGAAATCAACGGAGTGTCCTTGTAGTATGTAAGTTGACTTTGCAAAAGGAAGTCAAGTCAACAGGAATTGGATAGATAAATGCTAAAAAGCCTGAACTTTTAGAGAAAGGTGGTCATGCTTTTATCCCTGTTATGTAATAGAGTCAAACTATTACTGGAGCTCTTGGGAATAAAACCCTGTTTGGGTTGAAATTACTGAGACTTCTATTTCTAGAGTTCTCAAATTCTTCTCTTTTCCTGTTTCAACCACCAGCCCTCCTGTTCTCCTTTTTGGCCCGATGTTCAGCAGCACAGAGCATTTCCATGAAAGACACAGATTTTCCAAAATTTCTAATGGTCCAAGAGGTTCCAATTTCTTCTAAAAATTTTACTTTTGCAGCTTAAAACTTCCTCCCTGTCTCAGAATCATTTTCTCCTAGAGAAGACTCCCATAAGGCTGTGATTAAATGCACTCTATTGCGTAGTCATGACTGGTGCTATTCACAAGTAACACTGGTTGTAGGAGCGAGACAAAATCTATGGTCCACCAAAAAGTTAGGTTGCAGTTGGTTCCTTACAGGCAGTGAACTCAGATGTTAAACATTTCCACAGGTCACTAAGGCACAACAATAACTGCTCTTAAGGTGAGGATTCAAGACGACTACTTTTTAAGCAGCTTATTTTTTTACATATTTTAGAACCCGCCTGTATTTCTGTATTTTTTTTGTCTTCAATTGGGCACTTTTTATTACCACTTTAACTGAGGCATAAATCTGCACGTACAGTCAAGCCCCTTCCACACTGTTCATTATTTAATGTACTATCTGAGGTATTGTTATATGCTTTTGATAGGCAACACATTGATTTGTACTGTTTTTTCTGCTGTGTTACATGAAAGCTTGATTATCTACAGCCATTAGTCCTAGTACAACAGAGCCCTGGAGTACGATTAGACTTTAAAGTTTTGTAAGGTAAGCTACTTGCAAATCAGATCAAATTTACAGTACTACCTTGGATATGACTTAACTAGAAGAATGAGTTATCCTAAATCACAGAATGTCTTTGTTATCAGATCCCAGGCCAAGCAGTGGGCTCTGTTACTCTTAGGGACTCTGTTGACATTAATGTGGTCATACTCACATTGCAGACAGCAGCACCAAATAGAACTGAAATAGAAGGAAACAGAGGAAGGGCAAAATCTGAGTAGGTCAGAAACATCAAATTACTTCTCCCTGCCCATTCACAGCTTTTTCCTGACCCCGGTGCAGTCAATAGGAGTTTTGCCAATTAATTTCAATAGGAGGAGAATCTGGGTTGGACTGAGGTTTCCTGCTTCTGCCCACAACAACACAGATGCGTTCCAGATCACTCTCAGGAAGAAAAAAAAAAAAGGGGGGGGGGGGGCAAATTCCCAGTTACTATGGCAACAGGAGGGACCGTTCTCTTTGCTATCATGTAATTTTGAAATTCAGGAGCTGTTTTGTGCCATGACATGTGTTTCTCTCCTCTGACAAATTAATGTTTTGTTCCCGTGCGGAAGTCCCATCAGGGAAAGAGCATAGAAGAAAACCATCAACACAAACAGCCCCCAGAAGCCTTTTCACATTTCCCACCTCACATCTGCCATAATGACAAAATCATGTTTGCAAACAACAAGGAAAAACTGCCTTAAACATGTACTTCCCAAAACACAGAGAATGAATTCAGCCTGCTCTGTGAATGCCCCTCAATGCATGTGAGAGAGGACTGGCAATAAACTGCCTCAGAAGAATGCCAAGACCTCTGCTATGGAGAGCATCAGCTAAAGGCTGCACAGATTGTCCAACTCTGGCTGCATTTACCTTTCTTTCTTACTCTTTTCTCCACTAAGGTACTCACTGCTGTAGTCATTGGACTAGTTGACCATTTCTTTAAGGGCTGTAAACACCCAGTGAAAGTTAGGGCAAGGTTTGACAGCTTCAGGAAAGCAGTAGCATATACAAAATGAGACTGATGATGCCCTAAGGACTGTCATGGGCAGTCAAACCAAATGAGGATGCAAGCGAATTTCTCTTCCCTTCCACCTTCTCTTCTCTGTTTTACAGGAGGCAGTTCCCATGCTGACAGGCAGGCAAACCCTCTCTACAGAGTAAGAAGACAGCAAAACCTGCCTCTGCAGCCAAGGACAGAGAAGAGACTGAAAACATGTTATCTGTGTTTAGGATGATTCAGTTTAGGTAGACTACCTGGGTCAGAGCCCAGATGGTATAAACTGCTGAATCTCAGAGTTTACGTTAGGTGAGACTCTAATATTTTAATCAAACTTCTAAACTCTTCTGATATTCTTTACAAAAAATCCCCAAATGACCAAACAGCCTCCAAGGGGAAACTGAGGAAGCAAAAACTGATGTGACCTCTTTAAAGTAATGGTAGGAGTTACTGTCAGAGTTCAGGCAGGAGCCCACTTCTCCTGAGCATCAGTACAATATAACTGAGGCAAAGGCAACCCCTGAAGTTTATTGAGATAAACCAACAGCGTAAGGAGGTTTGAATTGTCCTGTGCACTTTAGTTAATTGTTGTCTGAAAGGCTCAGGGCTGATACCTTAAAAGTCAACATTATTAATTAATTAATCACTGAACAAAGTATGTTGGAAAAAGGCAGTAATACACTTCAGTGGAGTTCAGGACATTGTACTAGAGACAGAAGGCAGTGAGCTTTGAAGAGCACTTGACAGAAAAGCTCACTGAAGCCGCATATGAGGCAACTGAGGTCTTTCAGCAAGAGCTAAACACAAGACATGGAAGACATTGGAGCCTCAACAATGCAAGCTCAGCACTGCTTGTAGGTGAGATTCAAATGTCTTTGAAGCACTCAAGCAAAAGGGATTCCTGAGAGCATTTACAGCTGTGCCACCTGTTCCTTATAGTTGGAGCTTATTTTGTACATGGTTTTTGCAAGAGAATTAATACCATCTTTTTCCCTCAGTTTAACCCTATTGGTGATTGACTGCTGGCATGAATGCCAAAAAATACACACACTAGAAACCAAAACAAAAGAAAACCCACAACCCCAAAACAAAAAACAAACAAAACACCCTGTCACATACTCATGGTATCTTTTCTGAGGTATTATTTAAGCTGAAGCTATTAAGGAAAGGGTCTCTACTTCTTGGTTTGATTTGGTTACACAGTGTTCATTCAACCCATTTTCTAGCAGATCTATCAAGCCCTAGAGGAGCACAGCTGCAACATGACTCAGCGTCAGAAATGCAGACAGACCTTGTCAGAGCTGGTTTGTGAGCTAGTGTCCAGCACCTGAGTGGGTTGAGATGGTTCTGCAGAAGGTATGTTCTTAGGCAGTAGGGTAAGGAAGATGTGGAATCACACAGGTAGGTAGAGTAAGCATATCAGGAGTTTCTTCCCATGTGACATACATGCCAGATAAGCATGTCAACCAATGAAGTGAAGAGGATATCTGCAAGATGTTTGGATTTGAAAATACATTCTCACTTGCCATGTGAATAAAGACTGAACTTCATAAATATCAAGAAATATAACAGAGCTTATACAATATGGTACCTGCAATTGTGCAAAAACAACACCCTACTGGAAAAGAAGAATGAATGTGATTTACGAAATACAAAAGGCCAGAGTGTAAGTTCCACAACTCTTGGGTGGAAGCATGCATGCAGGTATTTTTATCGACTTTGGGGTGGGGTGAGGTTGTATTGTTCTTTACCGTCCGTACCCAGAGGCTATTTGCTTCCTCACCAGGGGATGGCAGCACACAGAACCTTTACTTCCATAGGAAAGCCTGTGGCGTGAAGAACAAGGTACAGCACTCGATAGTACACCAAAGCTAGAAGGATTAATTTGGCCTTCATAGATGCAGGCCAGAGGTGCTAAGGAAAATACTGCTATCAACAGCCTGCTCTAGATGGGGCACATACATCAGAAGAACAGGCAAATAAACTTCATGGAGTGACCTGTTTGCTTTGTCTCTGCTATTCTCTTGTGCAGAGACTTTTCTAGCATGACCATTGGCCCCAGTACATGGCCAAAATCATCCACAGCCTTCCTCCACATCCTGAGCAATTCCTCTCAAAAGAGATGCAATTCTACTGTTCAGCGCTAGGCACTGCAGACATCTGTTCCCAAGCTTGGTCTGTCATGTAAGAAAACCTGGTAATGTGACCCAAAGCCACAGTATCATAGAGAATGGCATATTGTCTACCAGGGACTAGTTAGCAGCCACTGCCCTTAGACTCAACACTTGGAACCAATGGCATTGAAGACACTGTATTCATTAGTAATATGGAAAAGAAACAGGTAGCAAGTTAGTTTGCTAGTAGTATGTAATTCTGTCATTAACAGCCAACTGTGAGAAACTCTGGACAACTTGTCAGATGTAAGAGGGCTAACTTTATAGACTGTGTCTTACAAAACTCACTTTATTAAGCTGAACAGGGAGAACTGAAAGTAAGCTGAAGATATGTTATCTTTAAATTCTTAACATCACCACCCATAAAAGGAGCTTGTTATCTCAACTGTGGACTGACCCCAACCCACAGCACATGCAATTAATCTACATCTGATATATTCCACAACTCTTTTACCAAAGTGGCATTAGTTTTGTGTTAATTAAAAAGGAAAAACTTCAGATCTGCTACTAACCAAGGCAAGTTCTTATCACACTACCTTACCATTCATTATGGATCAACTTTTCTTTAGAAAGCATGACTCTAAGAGGAAATGTGATAAACATGACCTAATTCCCAACAAAGTCAAGGGAAATTCTCCTGGTGGCTTCAATGGAGTTGTGCGCAACCAAGTCCTTGGCCTCTCCACTCAGATGTCATGAAAGTATACCAACCAGAGCCCACTGCAGTAGCATTTGCTTTTTGTGGTTTTTGTTTGTTTGTTTGTTTGTTTGTTTTTTAATAGGGAATTCTGTCTACAAATAAATTAATTTGGATCACCAGACATCACGTTCCATGTATTATATGCCACAGAGTAGTAAATTTTGGCCATGAATAATAAATTAATTTCTGAGTGACTACTGAGGTTGAATTGTGAAAGAAAACTATATGCCCTATAAAGACACCAGCATAAAAACAACCTGATTTAGGGAAAGTCTGAGCAAGTCACCCCTGTGACTCCTTCAAGTCCAGATACCTAAGTATCATGTGTATAACCTGATATTGATGACCCCACATCTTTTTTCTGAAAGAAAAAAGTTCTGACAGCAACAGGGAGTAGCGCGCTTACTCCCCAAAAGATCATGAGAAGATACAGATCTTGCACAACTTTCCCATGTCCAATCTTCCTATTACTAGAATATATGTTTCTGATTGGATCATCCCATGAGTTTTGCTTGTTTGGTAGGAAGGGTGATCTCTAGGGAAATGTTTCATGTCTTCTCTTCTAAAACTAAACTAGGAAAATGCACATTTCTGTAATGAAAGCTAAGAGTAGAACCAGTGCCAATTAACTGTGTAACTGTCTAAAGGTTCCAACTCTGACATTTCCCAAGTGCACAACCTGCAGCGATAACTGCTAGGTGTTTCTGAAGTGCTACACAGCCTGTATTGGTAAAAGAGGAGATGGAAGGAGAAGATTCAATGATGGTAATGAAAGGTAGGGAATCGCTGCTTTCTTCAAGCCTTTCATTCTTCAGGATTTCTAATAAGAAGAGATAGTTGGTGAGTTCTCACTTTGCACAAACATCTTCTGAACTCCAGAACAGAAGAATAAGAGGTAATTCCCTTACAAGAAATGTCTGAGAGCTTAATTCCAGCCTGGCAAAAACAAACACAATTCCACTGATTTCAGTGGAGTTACAGATGGCCCACTTAATGTACAACGGGGTTGATTTGGCCCCTCTCCCATACTGTAGCACTGCTTTGCCTAGAAACCTTTGCTTTCAAAGTAATTAACCGTGTGTAAACAGCCTGCAACACCAAAATGCAATTAAATAAATGAATAGGAGTCAGGTGTATATTTTAAAACTTATCTCAGTAGTGGACTTTAACAGCAAGTATTGATCTTTCCTCTGTTTAATATTGGGATCTTATGTCAGTACCACAGACGTGAAACTGAGGATCTGCAGAACAATATCAATTATTGTACATGTCTCTCTCCCTCCCACAGTTTCCTACAGCCATTAAACTGGAATCATGTATAAGCATAGTGAGAGTCTCAGGAAGAACTTGTTCTTCCTTATAAGCCGTATCAGCACTACAGCAGGTGGGCAGAGCCCTCTTGATAAAAGCACAGAGAGAAAGAAAGAGACAGAAGAAAATTGCTTACTGTTTCGAGGCTTCTCCTCATCCATGCCTTCATCTTCATTTTCTGGGTCAATATCTTCTGCTTGAGTTATCCAGTCTAAGTATCCCTTCAAATCCTCCTCTAGCTGTTGTTTTTCCCGTAACTTCTGGAAATCGCCCCGAGCCTTAGCCTTCTCTCTTTCTTTGGAAAACTCCCTAGCAAGAGGGAGGGAGGGACAGGACATGGGCGGAGGGAAGGAAGAGATTGAAAAACAATGGGTTAGATTGATTTACACCAAAAAGTCTCCAAATCCTGTGTAGTACACCCAGCTTTTTCTATTCTTTCAAGACAGACACATGAATGGAGTAACCTTGCTAGATACACATGTAAAACAGCTGAAGTGTCCACGTTTTTACCAATGCTTAGGAAAAGATGAATACCTTTTTTTAATATTTTAATTCTCAACATTTGATTGACAATTCAAATAAAACATATATGTAACACTTATGTACAATACCATACACTTTCTAATTTGCTTTACCACTTGATAGTCTCCAACAGTTATCCATAAATATATATATGAATAATGGTTAATTTAATTCAATGATGAACTGTTTGACAATAATCTGACATCTGGAGAGTGAGATGGTGGCTCTAATTTTTAGCCAGGTTTCAATTTGTCTTTAAAATTATAAGTGTAACTATAAGTACATTGGTCTAATTATAAGTGTAACTAATGGTACTCACAATTCTGTGCACATTTAATTATGGGCAATTTCACCCTCAGTACTGGACAATATATTTAAAAACTCAGACCTTAATGTTTTACTGCAGACTTTTGGTATTCAGGGCTGTTACCTGACATGAAACATATTTTTAAAATCTCAAGTCGGGTAGACAGACAGGATAAATTATGGGTAGACAAAACTAATAGATTCTGCCAGAAAGTGAACTAGGGTAGACATGTGATAGTTTTATGAAAGACCACTATTGGGAATATAGGCTTAAAACAGAGGATAGAGGAACAGGAATTTCATGTTGCTTAGTTACGAACCTGAGTACTTGCTTTGACTTCTTTTTGGCTGTTGTGCTTTCTTCCTCTCCTTCAGACACACCTATACTGCATTACTTTTTTTCTAGAAATGCTGACCTACCTCTATTTAGAGAATCTCCTGTGGTTCTAAACCAGGTTTTAATGCTTATATTTTAAAAAGTACGCTTAATGACTGTGGAAAGTGCTGGACCAAGAGTACTTAACCATTAAGTCTTATATCTGCTGAAGCAAATCACTACATAATGTGCACACACCAGACAATATGGACCACTGTTTCTAGAAATGAGAGGTAAAGTCATTCTCTCCAATGCATTATCCATTACCCTTGCTGATGACTGTCATCAATGAGTGGATTTTTAAAAAACCCTCCACCTAATATTTGTTTTAGGTTTGCTCCTGCAAAAACAAATAGGAAACCTATCACTAACTTTGGTGGGATAATATTAAGATTACGAAAATCCTAGCCAAAATGTTAATGAACACCATGAAGTGTCCTCAAGCAACTGAGGTGGAGGTGAGTTTCTAACAGTGGTGGTGAAGTACTTCCCTCCTGTCTGGTCCATAAGTCCCTGAATGATTTCCGTTGACTTCACAGGCTTTGGATCAGGCTTTCAGTATTATGAGCTGTGCATGAAACCAGCACTGCAGCAGAATTCAAGTAGGATGACACCTTCATTTTAAGCCAAAGTATGTGACAAAGAATGCCTGTGTGATCTTCACCCCTGTCACATTGCTGAGAGTTCAGCTCATCCCATGGGACTGTGACAGTGAAGGTGAAAATGAGGAAAAGAATCACTGGCTTCCCAGGCCTGAAGGTAGATCATAGTCAACCCTGGGACCAAACTTAGCCACAAGGCAGAAACAGCTATTTCAAGCATGGAAAGATTGAAAAATCAAATGTTCTCATGCTGGGAGTGATATTTTGATATTTAAAATGTAAACCAACAAACAAACCCCCAACAATACTAATAAAAACTGTATAAAAACTTTAGAAAAATTTTATCAATAGCAGTTATATTTTCTGCTTCAATAATATCTTTCCTCTGGGTCTGACATAGTGCCTTATCCAAATTAATGAATTAACTCTCTCAAAAAAAAATCACTGAATGATGCTATGTATTATTAAGTCTGTTTGATAAATCAAATCCCAGTATTTCAATTGTTGGCTCCTAAAATGGTATTTTAGAATCTAGAATAATTTTGAAAGGGACTGAGCCCTCAACTCCAAGTGAGAACTATTTATATTTGCATGGATATGACTTGCAAGGGACTATTTTAGAAACCAAAGTGGAAAACATCATGAAACAGCCCAGCTTACAGAAAGTGAAATTCCTACTGTGAACCGAAGTGGATCATTTGTGTTAGATGCATCTAAGCTGCATGCCTACTTCAGTTTTTTCAGTCCCCACTTACTTCCTCAAATGGGACTTGGGCTGGGGGGAGAGCTGACTAAACCAACATGAGATTTCAGTATGATATCTCTACACTGACCGTCTGCATAGGAGTAAATTTGTTACCCAGCTTTCTAATGGTACAACTGAAAATACTGTGATTGCCTGATCTAAATGATCTGCAATTGCATGTCTCTCCTTTCTACAATGTATGATACTCCACATCTCAGATGACTCTTCAAAGAAGACAACTTTTTTAAATTATCTTAATTTCCATGCTCTACTAACATCAAACCATTGAGAACAGGTGGCTCAGGAAATTGCTAATGCAATTCAAACCACCTCCCATGTGGAATGCCAGCCTGTACTCAGGCAAATGTAGTTCACGATCAAGAATTACTAGCAATGATCATTTACCATCCCATGTAACATGAGCTGATGACCTTAGTCCAGAGTCTAGTGTTCCTGTTGCAGGCAGGTGTGCACATTACCTCTGCCACCATCACAGTTAGCAATAAATGGTCATTGCTTGCAGATTCAGCAAGGAGGTGAAGGACCAAATAAACTTCCTGATGGAAGTGCCATCTTGAGTCTGGAGGTGGCCTTCTCAAAAAGTATTGCACTATCGTGTCAGGATAAGGTTGACAAAGGCTTGCAGAACTACCAAGCAATCTGTCTCTTTTCAGTGCACAAGAGA
Organism: Tyto alba; assembly: GCF_018691265.1. NCBI lineage: Eukaryota > Metazoa > Chordata > Aves > Strigiformes > Tytonidae > Tyto > Tyto alba. Next base: position 16,217,646 of record NW_024881295.1, read on the forward strand.
ACATCAGTTTAAGAGTCAGTGAATCTGGTTGTTTTTACTAGAATTCAGTTTTCTTCACTTTCCTTTACTTCTCCAGAAAATTCTAATATATGCCTGCCAACAGGAATACCAAAAAGCAGAGTATTCTGGAGAGATGTTTTCTCTGTGTGAAGTTAGAGTGGGTCAAGATCATAAATATAAACACCCAGCTCTGTATCCTGTACTGTTCCAGATGAAAATGTCTCTTGCTCATCCCTGATGATGGAATATAGGTAATTCTTGTCTATACCTGATTTCAAACTTATTTCTCACATGTAGAGGAGTGATGGAAATTGAGCAAAACAGCAGAATTCTAACAGTTCAAAACTCCTGATTACTATTAAAATTGCAGCACAAGGCTCCGAACCAAATCCACCCTGAAAAGCACACCAAGGCATGTGAAGGGTTGGAAGAGGGGACAGAAAACTAGGAAAAAGTCCTGAAAGGTCACAAAAACTTCTCCAGGAGAAGCTACTATCATAGTCAGCCTCCCATTCACTCTGACCTCTTAATTGGCGACAAGAACATCAAAAGCAGCCAACTGGGTTCTCCAGGATCCTCTCAAAGAAGAAGAAATGGCTGTTCTGCCCTTCATTTGCCCTAGGTAGCTGCTTGTTTGGCCTGTGTCCTGGAATTTGCATCACTGCTAGGCAAAACAAAATGACATGTGAATCTATATGTTTAGGCATGAAGGTCTGAAAGTTGAACCCATGCTACCATTTTTTTCCCTCACTAATTGACTGAAACAGGTAACACAGACATGAACAGCTCTGATTTTGAGAGACTGCTAAGAGGGGCTTCACTGCTCACAGCACTGATGTGGAATCCTTTTGCCTTGGCTGTGTGATCTGCTGATTACATTTCCTTTGGAACACATGAATTTTATATTGTGCTCAGTCAAGACAGGAAGAGGATTATAGCTCTACACATGAATACTCTGTCATACTATTTAGCTTAGCATGTGACTAGTACGTTCACCAGAAAGACCATGAATGGATGACATACCCAAGGAAAAACAAATTACAAATAAGCTCTTTTGGCAGAGCAGAACTCAGCATTTGATTTTGCAGGTGCAATCAAGGTGTCTTTGTGAGTACAATTAATTACACTTACGTATTCAGAAGTGATTAAAAACACTAAGCTAATCTGTCATTGACGAACTCTACCTACACAACATGCCTGGTGAAGTTCCTGAAATAGATAAATGGGAAGAAATCAGAGATGCCCAGAATGGATATACAAAGATGCCCAGGAATGTTGCTTTGTATCTACATAGAACAGATAGGTAGAGCGTTTACATAGATCAGACTAATAGCAATAGCAAGTCTCTAAAAAAAAAAGCTGAATCTGCAAAGTGAAGACACTTTGCAACTCAGCAGAATTTAGAACTGCTTTAGAAAGTTTATTGTTTAAGACCTGCTTATTTAGCTCCCCAAAAATTTGGAACATATCTCCCATAATTTCTGTGTTTTTTCATGGATGCAAATTCTTCAGTCTCTTTTTACTTTTCTCCAGTTGGAAAAAAAATTGCAGAAACAGTGCAGCTGTCATAACACTGTGAACACAGCCCTAAAGAGTGACTCACAGCTTAAACAAGGTGAACTTCATATTTGATTTCAGTTCTCTCTACAGACTGTTGCCATCTCTTACCACTAACTGTAGTGGTCTAGCTGTAATATGTCAAGAGGAGGAAGATCTAGGCCCCAAAACACTTTCTTGAGTTGAAAAATGAGAGAGAAGAAATTTAATTTTTAATTATGTACAGACACAAATCCAAGTGTAGGTAAACTGAATCAGCAGTGCTTCAACAGTATGCACGCCTCAGGGCTAGACTCACAGGCACTGTTTATCCAATCAGATACTATATAATCTTTAACCACTGTTCTATATGGTCCTTGAGTCCATCTCTGATACAACAGATCACTTTCCCTCTGTTAGCTGGTCAGCATCCTCCACTACTACTGACATCCTTACCTGCTTATCAGAGTATTCACCTGGAAAAATGAGTTAATATTTTAAAATTGTACCCAGAGTATCACTCTCCAGATATCCAAACACAGACTATTGCCTGACACTTCATTACTGGGGATTTTTTCCCACTCCCATTACTGCTCGGAAACCCTTCTTTTGCAGCAGCTGTCTTAGCAGTTTGTCTCCTTCAATGGAGTAATGAAGATAGTACTAATACCTCCTGTAGAACTGCTATTACCTGTCTCTTTGCAGGATGGCCAATGCTGGATCTTCTTCTCTGGTCCTACTACTGCCCTTCCTATGTTGTTGGCCCAAGTACTAAGGACATAATTTCTGTGAGGCATCAAGTCCTCTCCCCTGCTCAGAGATAATTTTCCCTCTCTTTTGATCAAAAGACAGGGGACTTCAGGGATCTCCACTCAGGAAACAGGTACAGGCTCTGACCAAATTAATTTAGAGCTCATTAAAGGAGGAAGGATGTTAGAAACAAAGGAAAAAAGGATGCATAGAAGTCCTCATACCATATTTATCCACATACATAAAATGGCTCTAGGCACCCAGTCATGCCCAAATATAGAATTAGAGCCCACTTCCAGGAGATCTTTCTTTAAAAATCTTGCGAGGAATGTTTGTTGGCCTGATTCCTCTAATTATGTGGCTCCCCAGGGGCAGTAAAGTTTTTAACTACTGGGGACAATATCAATTGTTTTTAATCAAAGCTACTTAAATGATGCTTTGCAGTGAGGGTTATACTGCAGAACTGAAATACAGCTAAATGTCTAGATGTCTTAGGAATGCTTAAACACTGGAAGGAATTCTCCTGCTTCTCTGTTCATCCTTAGAAAAGGTCAGAGGGAAATGATCTTTTCTCCCTACATCATGCTAGGCTTGTAATCTGAACAATAGAGAAGATGTGCTTATTGAAGAAGAAACATGCCCAAAACACTCTTCAGGGAAAATAGTCTCCCACTAGGCTGTGCTTTAGAGATATTGAGCAATGTGAAAATTTCTCATGTGAGAAGACATAATTTGGCAGGAACTCATCCCACAAAAGTGAAGGGATTTGTCTCATGCTCTATTCCTCCTTCAGTCCCACTGACTCTTCCAGAAATTTAACTATAATTTCCTTCTTTTATGGTGAATGGTATGTTTCGCTTACAGGGGGGCATAGCGTTGTCCTCTTCCCACAGAGTACAGGTAGAGGTTCTAAGTAGAGGAACACGTTACAATCTTGTATTCTGTTGATTTAGTCAAAAGACTCCTTCTATGCCCTTAGGAATGCTGTATTTTGCTATTGGCACAGCAGTAGCCTAGGCCTTCTATTAAGGTTCCTGAGATCAACCCGCCACTGCCCGTTGTTTTGGTAACCATAGAATAGGAAGAGAAATAAATATTTTAAAAAATAAACAATAATAAAACATTTTCCTGGTACTGCTTACCCGCTAAGTACACCGAGAACCAAGTTAAGTACAAAAAATGACCCTATGATGATTAGTGTAACAAAATAGATCCAGGGCCAGTCCCTTCCTATGGCATCATTGACCTGGAAGAGTGGAATGATAATTAGTGAGACAAGCTCAGATTCTGAGCACTGCAAGGCTCCAGCCAAAGAGATCCCAAGTCACCAGCAGTAAGATTTTCAATAGCCAGTTTTCTGGAAATTTATGACAGGTTGACATTAGTAATTTTGAATGCCCGGAGGTTGAATTTCTTTGTCAGAGAATAACTCCTCTTTTGTTACCTGTATTGTTATTTGCAATGTTTGAACATTTTGTCAAAATATTTGAGAGCTGATGTGAAGCTTTCTTGGATTCAGAATTTTAATTCCTCTGAAAGAATCCTGGTGACAGGGAAGAACCCTTATTATGGAGTCTTGCCCTGTAGCATTGGAAAAAGGACACCAAAACTGTCAGCTTACCCGCTCAACACACCAAGAACCAGATTTAGAACGAAAAAGGATCCAAAGATGACCAGACTGACAAAATACACCCATGGTAACTCATAGCCCATAGCGTCCTGCATCTGGAAAGATGAAGGAAAGTTAGAAGACAGAGAGGGAAAGCAGAAATGATTAGGCAAAGGAACAGATGGAAAGATTTCTAAACAGAGCCTGTGGTTGGTTTACACATAATCACAGCAAGTGTTTGTGTATGTTCTTTCTGATGTGACCGCTCCTTTGGTTGCTTTTTTTCTCTAGCTGTTTCCTTACAGACAATGATTCATATAGGCTGAGATATAACCATGTGCTGTACTGGCACTTCGGATGCTCAAAGTTGTGGACTGTCACTTTCTGTAGTTTACTTACAGAACCCACAAGTGTCAATCCAATGACTTCTAAACTTCAAACCACCGCATGTACGCATGATTCTCTGCTGCCAGTGGAAATATTGCTAGTTTTTGCTAAGCATGGCCACAGTGTGTAGTCAGATCACGTTTACTTCCCATGTAGCACAGGTACATGTACCTCAGAGAGAAGCATGTGGTAACTGTGGGCAAATACTGATCTTTCTCTGTCAATGCTCTGGTAATCTTCACAGTTTACCACAGTGAGGACAGTAGCTGTATGCTTTTGAGGAAGGTGCTTTCAAGGCCTAACATGTTCTGACCTGGCCAAATGTTTTCTACAGCTTTCTCACAAACTTCCTTTCTCTCCTTCAAAATGTGATTCATGCACAGCTGAATACTCAGAGAAATAGAGACTGTAAGCTGCATGACATAAGCATGGGTTTGGCTTTCACACTATTACAAGCATCTGCAAATGAAGCAGGCAGACTATTCAGCACCAGAACCTGTATTATGAGTAGAGCAACTCTAGCACATAATAAGATACTGTATATATTCTAAAAGCACCTAGTATATAGCCAGTATTTTATCTTGAAGTCTCCTTAAAAGTTCAAAATCTTGGAAAGCTGCTGAATACCTTAATAGAATCTCACTTTCATGATGGTATCAAAAATATCAGTCTCTCTTCTTCTTTACTTTTCAGAAACACTTATCTCCTGAGCCATACATAGCATCATTAAAGAAACAGATGGTGGTTAACATTTTCAGGAGCACTAAAATGATTTATGAACTTAAATTGCAGACTTGAAAGTACCTAAAGGCATAAAGAAGACCAGGTTCCTTTGTTTTCCATGCTTTTGAAAATTTTATCGTATGTTGTCCTCTCCTTTCAGAAAAACGCTCTCTCTTTTGCAACGTAAGCATTTGTTGTGATCACAGAAGAAATATTCTTCCATACATGGGCACAGAGACACACTTCAGGGGAGGCGATCTGACTCAAGATTCATAACAACTCAGGAAAGGAATTTCAGACCTTCAGTAAGACAAGTCAGGAGAGTAACACTAATATAATCAACTTTTTGTGGATGGAAGTCCAATATCCTTTTTTCTTTCCAAAGTACAGTACTAAAGTCCTTGTCTGGCAATAGTCCACAGTCAATGGGCTGATCCAGAACTCTATCTCAGGGATCCTTCAGCTGCAACTGAACTGAAGTAGACTCGTTAAAAAATAAGCAAAAAATCTGCCTTTGTGAAAACAGTTCATTAGTTTCTTCCTCAAAGGATTAATTCATTCGGTGGTCAGAAGAGAGTATCTGAAGATGTAACATTCCCTAGGCATATTAACCATTTTCCCTTTTAATACTTTTGTAGTTCAGTAAGTTTATAAATAATACAATTATTCTTCATGTTTGCAAGCCACATTTCTTCCCACATGACCAAAAAAGTAGACACCTCTGGTGTGAAACATATCAGTGCTTTAAAGAGAACAAAGCACCATGGTACATAAAGATGGAAGCAAGTATCCACCTGAAATCACAGTGGAGAAATCGGGCAGGCAAAATGTAACTGCCCAAGCTGGAATGAAGTGAAGAAATGAGGCTTAACATCCTCTCTCTTCTACAAAGAACACCACTATCTATATAAAGCAATCTGCACAAACGAGTATGGATGACACTGAAAAACTGCCATAAGACTTCACCAGCACAGGCACAATGATGACTCAACTTCCCTCTAATTATGATAGATGGCGAAGAAAAAGCCTCAGCTGTATGGTATTTATCTGTTGACAGGGGTTTTTTTGTCATTTGGGAAAGTCAGCTGGAAAAGTAGAACTTCTCAAAGCCATGGTACAACTGAATGCTAAATAGCAAATGCCAGGGTACAGTGGTACAGAATTCAGGCACATGTCAGGGTGCCTTTTGTACTACTCTGGCATGAAGAAATCTCCAGATGGTAAGAAGGAAGCTTCCATCGTGGCCTGGTAAAGCATATAACTAGTATAGTGTACTCTGGCTATTCCCAAAGTCAGCACAACTGCATAATGATTGCACCAGCTATCATCAGCACAATTAGTCCTGAAAAACAGACCTGCATTCTGGAGCAGCAGAGCATTTGGTATTTCTCAGACTGAACATTTAGGAGCTCACCTTTTCACCTCCTTTTTATTGCCCAGTCATATATGTAACAGAGAAGCTGAGAGGCAGAGATAGCGATAGCTTCTGAAGTGTAGAGAAACCATCAGTATTTGGCAGACAGCTGAGTCTGTCTCTCTGTTGCTGGACTCCCTAATATTTGGTGCTCTCACATCTCATTTTTTTACTAGAAGGTGAGATTATTCCATACATTGTGGGACTGAGACCCAGGTGACAGGAATGTATGTTATATGTTGATAAAACATTGGGTATTTGGTAAATTATGTTAAAAAAACCCTTTGATAAGGAGACAGTAGGAGAAATGCAGAGATATAGGCTGCTTGGCAGAAGCTGGGGGAAAGAAAAGAAATAGACTTACTCAAAACAGTAACAGCAACATATCAACAGTTAAGAAACATTAAATTATTGGCTAAAATTGTATCCTTCCAAATATCTGAAATGCTTCCTCCAAAATGGAAGTATCCTAAAAGTCCAGGATGGACTGTCCTCAACTGAACAATGCTGCCATAAAGTTATCATTAAAAAACTTGCACCTGTGTTTGAGTGAAACTGCTTCCTGAAACTTATCATCATTCTGCAGATATGTAGCTATTAATCATGTGTGTATGCATACACATGTCCTGTTGATTGCAGCTGGAGGCTTTCACTGCAAGTATAACTTAGGTGGTAGAGTTGATTTTTCCCTAATTATGCTATTGGAAAAGCTGCAGAGGGTCATGAAAAGATCAGAAGGAGTGTTACCATTTGCACACTACTGAGTGCAGAAAATGAGGTGTGCAAAATGCATTTTGTACTGTTGTCTACAGTGAACAGAAAATGCTTCAGTTACAGGTTACCTCTCTAGGACAGACTGTACAATTCCCGATACACAGTTCAGCTCTCTGGTCACTGAGTGCTTTTTCTCACTGTTTACTATTAACCATATAAATCTCAACAGAAAAGGTGGTTCATCTTCCAAATTTATAGTCTGAACAAAGACTAGCAACCAGTGTAGGTCTGAATTACAATATTCCATTTACGGCAGTCAAGGTGATTGCAACCTGATGTCAACTTAAGCATGTATGGGACAATTGTTAGGTCAGCTGGAAGCACAGCATGGTTGGGAATCTGCAGATTGTCATTTATAGAAATAATTCTGCTTTCTGAGTCAAACTGCCTGACCTTTCACAGCTCACATCTCAACACTCACATCTCACTATTCTCAACAGTGAAAAAGTTGCTACATTGCTGAACATTAATGCATCATTTCTCAGAGACCTCAGAGATAAGGATCTTAGATTACTCCTCATGATTTGCTACATACGCTCTCTGGTACTTTGGGGACATCATTTTGGCTCACTGTGCTTCAGCCTTCCAATCTGTAAAGTGGGATGCTACCTTGCCTCATTGGGTACTGTCGAAGAAACCACGCAGCGTCATGATGAAAAGAGGGTATTTCAGCATGTTTGAGTCTGATGGACCTTGTGTACCTGGGAAGAGCTATTCCTTTGCCAAGCATTCTTAATTGCTATCATGACTATAGCATTTCAACGTTCAATTGAAGGCTTTTCTCTCAATGATACAGATAATCTCCTAGAAATAACACCAGGATTTTTAATTCTGTAGTTTGATGATCACAATTACAACCAGTAGTTTCAGTAGGGGCCAATGAATAAAGGTCTATTTCTCTCTATAAATAGACCTTCTGAAGAACCAGAAGACATAGGTGGAGACGTATTGGTAGAGCCACATGAGGTATGCATGCTTTACATGCTTTACTTGTTTAGAGATCTTTTTTTTCCCCCCCCCAGGGATAAGTCTGGCACATTTTGCAAGTATCTCATTTATTACACAGGCATCACAGTTCAAAGATAATGTTAGAGGTGTATTACGTATTAACATAATGGTTGAGCATCACCAAGTACATAGTGGAGGTCTTTCAGTCACTTAATGGGGGGGTAGACACAATTCACTAAATTCTGCTGACTTTACAGTTCACACACCCACACCCTGACACTTTGTGCCAAACGTCTTTCAAAAATAACTGAAAGTTACAGGAAAAGTTTAATCTATCATAGAAAGGCAGCTGTCACTGGAAAGCAGCAAGCTGAAGGCAAAAATGAAGTCTGACTTGTTCAGTGCACAGTATGGGAGAGCTGCAGCTTAATGGAAAGTATGTTAGCTAGGACACCAAGACTAGGCTTCTATTTCTCAAAGAAATTGCTAATTGACTTCTAATGACTATAGAATGTTATGATAGCCTTTTTTAAATACAAGTCAAGTGCTTCAAGTATTCTATAATGAAGTATATAACCTTTCACAGAGTAACATTAATCAAGAGGAGTAGAATACTCAGTAAAATTAAAGGGCAGTAAATTGGGAAATTCTGTGTAGAAATGCTATTTTATGCAGCCTATCTGTGGAATTCACTGCCTCAGGAAATGATCTAGCCAAATGGAATGGTTATGGCCAGTAGCAAGATCTCTAGTTGAAACTAAGTCTTTCTTGTAACGATATAAAATTGGAGAATTTTGGAAGAAGGAGACAGCAGAAAGAAGAGGTAACACTTGTCACTGAATATATCTTCCTGCTTAAAGCCTTTATTTTGAAAACCATCTTTTTCAGAAAAAGTACTTAAGCACCTTCATAAGTTAAGGATGCATAGAAGTGATTTTCTCAGCTTAGATCAAAGATCAGATGGTAGCCTACTGGCAAGCACGACTCAGTTGAGGCATAAAAGTCTATGCATATAATCATGTGAGATTTAGATCTTTATCACTGATCAATTACAAAGTAAAGAGGTTTGGATTAAAACATAAATTTTCCTTTTCCACTCCCTCTTTCCTTCTCTTTCCATAAATCTTTGGGTGAATGCATTTCATTCACACAGATGTTAATGGCACTACAATTTTAAACTCAGCTTAAGCAACAGTAGAAATTTTTTTTACAGAATAATGCATTGTTCTGCACTGTGAAGCAAAAATGTTTTCCCCCAATTTTTTAGTCAGAACTCAGGTACAAAACCAATTAAAATAAACATAGGATGGAACTTCACCCTTCACAGCTACATCTGTGTTGACAATATTAAAGAAAAAAAAATAAATCTACATTATAGGCAGTCAGTAAACCCTACATCTCAAGCAAGAGCTATGTGGCCTAGAAAGGAAAGTACTGCTCTCTTCTATTATTTTTTGGCTTCCATTATATCTTCACGCTGATTTCATGATAGTTAAAGCTTTGCTTTGTTTCTGAAACCTTCCTCATGCTCGATATATTACATCAGCAGAAATAGCTGAGGAACAACACACTCATCCCAAATAAGAAAAAGGATATTACTGGTAGTTCCTAAGAACATCCAACTAACAACCGTAACTGGTGATAGCATGATTTTTAAAGCTGCTCTGAAAACAAGAAAATAAACTATTTGTTCAATGAATCATTCTCTTCTGGTTAATTTCTCAACTGATGATTTGGATTTAAGTACTTGCATTCTTTGCCTTGAAAGCTCTTGCAAGTAATCAGAGCAGGCAGAGGACTTGTCATGTGAAGGTTTGACTCCTTTCTTTTTCTCAACTTCTCCTTAGAGATTTAAGACATCTGACAACTGCCTCTTTAGTGGTCCTGCTCTTAAACAACTCATAGGTACGTAGTTGCACTGTGACTACTGAGACAATGACACAAATAAACCAACCCCTAAATATGCAAAAAATTAGTATTGCTGGTTAGCTCTGGTAACAAATCCTGCACACTGTATTTTCTCTGATTTCTAAACAGTACACTGCTTATGTTATACTGTTTTTTTTAATATATATAATACTTATGATAAATATATTAATTATGCATTTTGCAACTTACTGTGAGCCCCACTGCTCTTAGTATTGCTTTTAACAAGGAAATTACTCACTGTTATTCACAATTTCTAACTTTATCACAAAACTATAATGCTTAAAATAAGACCCAGAAAAATTTCAATGAGATGACACAGAACTAAAGGTACAGTAAAAAGGGACACATTACTAAAGTTGACTTTCTATGTATGTCAGGCTCCATAAACACTTTTTCCAAACCGTGGGGCAAATTATGGGATTGCTTCTTTAGCACTGAAATCTTACACATCCTGAATCTGGAGATTTGCTTGGAGCCTGAATGATACAAGGCTGCTGCATGTCACGTCAATAAAGACATGAAAAAAGCACATTTTCCCTGAGAAATTCCTGACTGGTCTCCACATCCACCTCAAGTAAGTCTGTATGCAGCATGTATCCATCTGACTTCACCATTCACAGAAAGAGAAAGAGAAGGATCTTATTTCCTGTTACCCATCATATATCCTTAAAGCTGGACTTAGACTTAGTGCATTATTATCCTAAGGATGAAGATTCCACCTTGCAGATCCTTCAATATTTAAAATCTAATTAGCTGTCTTCACTTGGTTGGTTTTTAATCCAGTACTCACGTATGCGCATAATTTAAGGCATACAAATAATTCCACTGAAGTCAATGGTCAATATTATTGTTACCAGCAGAAATGAACTCATATGCATAAGTGCTTTGCTTGAATGGGATGGGGCACAGGATTGGGAAAAATATATGATAAGGAGCTCATTTTCTGAAATTCTCTGGGAAAAATTATAAATTTAATGTACACAGTGAGTAAAAATTAACAAAATTATTTAAGCATTTCAGTCTAGACATTCCAGTGCAAGATGAGAATTATCATTTATCTTGTCAACCTGAAATACTTTCACCCTTCCTGAGTCTTTAAGACAGGTGATAAGGAGTGGCAATTTAAGGTCTCAGAGCTGACTCAAGGCAAAAGGACCGAGATGGAGGTAAAAAATTAGAAAACTCCAAACCTGGTAATAAGCAAAAAAATAAAAACTAAAATGAACTAGACTTACTTTTATGGATTTAGGAACAGTGGAATAAAATTGCTTCTGAATGACTTAAAATATAAGCAAAGGACTCAACATGCCTTTGCTCTTATTCTGGGTAGAATTTCTTTCTAAGCATCAACATCCTGATAGTCTTAAAGGGACTCAAAGTCACAGCTACTTCCTACAACTGTTCTGAAATATTCCACATTTTGTAGCTGGCACTATCAGATGGAAGCAAAGGAAAGACTTCAGAGTTCAATCCTGTTTCAGTCTGAACTGATGAAACTCAAGGGAAGGAGCAGCATTTGATCAATTACTGCTGTGAAAATTTTTTTTTTTACAATCACATTTCTTTATTTTCAAAGTAATGAAGGCAAATTTTAAGCTCAGTTATTCTCTCCAAGCACTTACTTTTAAGGCTCTTCGTACTGTGTTTTTACAGATTCCATATGTGCATTCTATATGTACATATAGACATCTATAACCTTTTTTCAGAGTGTCTTCAGAAGAAAGGCAAGACAGACCTGAATGAAGCCAAGTGCACAGGGATCTCATGAACCAGGGCAAAGAATGCTATACAGTCACTGTAGGATTAAAGCAAATAATGTAGGCAACATTCATCATATGTGGGCAGTAGGAAGGACAGTAAGATTCCTACGTATACCTTGGTTCCCCGGTTGTTTGGTATGCTCTGTAGTGAGGGAAAGAGCAAATTAAAATTCCACTCTGAGCTAGAAGTATTGGCAATTTGTACAGAACTCTCTGCAGGAGCTAAATGGAGCCATTAACTGAGAAAGGACTGCCTCAATGAGGACAACAGAAACTTCAAGGGAAGAGATTAAATTGTAACAGAGAACCCTTGACAGATAATCAACAAAACTGTAGCAATGGAAGATGACTCCAGGCGAGAGAAGGGGAAAGGGGCAGATGGATCTGAGAAGATGGAGTCTGCAGAGGTTGCTTCTCCACCCTTGCTAACAAAGACTATATTGATTCTGCTGTAGATGTTCTCACCCAAGTACACTTGGTCTGGTCCAGGTGAACCATAATTCCTGGTTTATTTTGGAAAAACTTTGGGTATAGCTGGATTTCAGTGCTATGCTTCTTGATCTCCCTGACAAGAGGGTGAAGTCTCCAGAACTGACTGAGCTTCCTACACAGCACTATAGAGAAGACAAGTGAAAGAAGTCCTGGCTTAACATCAGAGTCATGAGAGCACATGCTCCTGCAAAGGATACACCGTGACTGGCTTGAACTTCTTGGGGAGACTGTGTAAAGGCAGGAGTCCTGTAGAAGAGCCCTACCAGGCTGGTGCAACTTGTGCAAGAACAAGGCTAGAGTCGAGACCTAGAAGCACTACCTTACAACCATGTCAGCTGCTTGGTGGCAAAGTGAAAACATGTAAAATAGCTGTTTGAGCTTCTCTAAAACAATACAATCACAGTAGAATGCCATTTTGCTGTTACATGAACTTCCTTAAATGAGGAACACATACAAGATGTGAAGCAAACTGTATTTGCTTTTTGTTGCATGAAGTATGCGGGATGTGCATTGCCTCCAGTAGAATTTGCCAAGCTTATTTCTTTATAACAGCACCAAGTCATATTTTCACCACTCATTAAATAGTGGTCCCACCTTTTCAAGGATATGTATACTTTCTCAGCTGGGAAAGACTGCATAAAGTCTAAGACATATGTGAAAAAAAACAGCTTTAAACCACCTAGCCCTGGTTTACTGATACTGTATGCTGACCCTGAATATTTCCACTGTGTTTTTTAGCCCCCAGTATATAACCACTGGACTACACAACATTATTTTGTTCTTTGGTAAAGTTTTATATTCATATTTCAGTTGCTTTTGGTTTGGGTGTGCGTTGGTTTTGCAGTCAGCTGTTCTTTAACAGACTGAGCTATTACAGGAAATATAAGGTCCTTGTCTGAGAGTGGGAAGAGAATTAAAACTTGCATTCAAATACCAGCAGGTCAAAATGTCTGTGGCACACAATGATTGAACTGAACTGGTTTTCCACTGCAAGCTATTTCTGTTGAAAATGCTTACTGATCCCATACTTCTATGGCACTGTAGTTTGTGCTTGCTGGAGAGCTAGGAGGGTAATCTTGACTTGGGTGTGTTTAGTGCTGTCTTAATTAAATCTGTAATTTTAAATGGCCTTTGCCCATGTTTACTGTACAACTTCAACTGATGGCAAAGACCACTGGCATTTGACTTCACACTTCTAATTTCAAAACAGAGGGAAAAAAGTTAGGCTTTCTCTTGACTTAAAGAATACAGAAGTGTTACTGGGCTCTGTTTTCACAAAGTTGCAAAATTTATTAGCACTAGTAATGTTCCAAAGGGACATGGATTATCATGGCAAACCAACTATGTGAAAAGTGGATTTTGTTGACAAAAGCTCAGCATGTTACATTTTTTTACTGCAAGTATTACTGGGAAATTCCTATAGTCAACTATACTAGGGGAGAGAAACAGAATTAATAAGGAAGCTACCATCTACATCCCCTCCCATTCCACCCGTATTCTTTGTGCTTTCTCGTGGGACTTCTCTATTTTTATGTGAAAACTGGAGGGGGGGCTACGTACCTCTGCAGCATGTTTGGCCATACAGGGATTCTGAACTCCCACTGAAAGCATTAGTTACACAGCAAGAATTCCTTACATCAAAGACAAATTCTGAGCTCCAATAAGCCTCCTGTTTTGTCACCTCACTCTCTTTCTCCAGGCTTAATATGTAAAAGAGAAAAAACCAATCAAATGTATTTCAGTTCAGTTTAGCATAGAACACGTTACCCAAAAATGAAATACTAAAATTTTTTATTGCCAAGGGATAAAGCAACTTATGTTCTAGAGTGTGCTGCAACTGTTGCACTTTGAGGATGTAAATAATTCCCTTTAAACTATTCCCTCAAATTTTTGTTTGTTTTTGTTTTGGGTTTTTTTTTTTTTTTTTTTCAATGGTGGCTCAGGTCACTCTCTCTCTGCATTGAGGCTGACTGTGCCCTACAGAGCAGCTGGGAAAGAACAGGCCATATGCTGACCTAGGCAGAGCCCTTAATGACACTTAGGCCCAGCCTGAGCAGGTGTCCAGGACTTTCCACAAATAAGCCTGGAGCCTGGTATGCCAAGCCCTTGCTCTTGATCTATTCTGCTTGTTGATACAGATGGCTGACAGACCATTTTCCCTACTTCTTACCCACTCAACAGCTAACATCAGTAGTGACATTACTTTTGCCTTCTTATTACAGTTTTTCTTGGTTCCTGAACAGTAGATCTACTTAGAGGGGATCCATGTCATTGATCCATCTGCAGTGTTCTGCCAAAGTCAGGTCCCTGTACAGGTAACGGCACCCATTAAGGCTCTCTAGTCTCTCATGTGACTGATTATATGAGGGCGTTAGCTCGTTGGGTGAATTTGCAATTTGCAGAAATGCTATGTAGTGACCTCCAAAAATTATCTGGAATTGTGTGACTTAATCAGGATTTTAATTCATGCCTCCAGAGGCAAAAGTAACAGAGCTTTATGCGAATTCCTTTTTCCCATGTAAGTGTGTATAGCTTATTTCCCTTTAAAAGGAAAAGGTTGATCTTTGAAAAAGTCATCCTAAAGCCCAAAGGCTATTTAGCCACTGGGCTGATAGTTCTTTCATTATAGTTACAGCAGCAGTTCCATCTCTTACTGCTGCTCAGTTATTTAAAAACCTTTTCATCTTTTAAAGGCTTTGGAAATTCACTCCAAAAGAATAAAGTGCTGATTTCAAGCATGAAAATATCCCCTAGGATGGTGGGTTTCCAAAACTAAAGATTTTATTTCATCTTAGAATTCTGGGCTATCCCTTCCTTTCTCTGTTTATTTTGTATTTACATTTGCATGACTGATTATCCAGAAAGAATCTTCTGCCTGTTTTACTGTATTGCTGTTTTGTAACTGCTTCTATTTATCTCAATGCAGACTGATAGCAAGTTCTACCACAGGTATGTCAGAACAGCACTGATTGCTGTATGCACAGGAATGCACAAGCACATACTGTTCATTGATTTACATAGTCAATTAAGTCCTTAAAAATAAAGATAATGAAAAACAGTACTGTAAGCTGTAGGTAATCACTACCTTAATAAGCGGAGGCATGACTGTCAATTCTTTTTTTGCACTTGATCAGTATATCCCAGTTTCCAATCTATGGTATTCCTAGAAATCCATTCTGCATTTTAGATGGTGGATCCAGCTCTCAGTTATGAAATCACACCCAAAATTCTCAAATAAAATATACAATATCTAGAGCTCATAGAACACAGCTAATAAACCTCCATGTGATAGGCACACTAGACACTCACAGATACTGCATAAGCACTAGAGGTTCACTGGAGAAATATTATGAAAGAACCTAAATGAGGTGCAACTGAATTGTCAACAGACAAGACTACTCCTCTTTTTCTTGTGAGTCTTATCAGCAAGGCAAGATCAGCACAATGCACAGGACTGATTTCTTCTAGATATGCTTTAAAAATCCACAGTGTGGATGTTCTGTGGTAAATATTGCTCTGATTGAGACCTAAACCCTTCATTTTCTACTTCTGGTATCTTTGTATCTTTAGGGAGCTGTGCCCAGTATTGGTTTTAGGCCTCCAATTTGGGTGCAGTTCAGAGGATTGGAGTTAGAAGGAGACAGATCTAGAGGAGGTCATGGGTGCAGCTAATCCATATGCTTATGATGGTATGACCATGCATCATACTGAGCCCTCAAGTCCTGTTCAGGCAGAAATCCCACTGAAATCAATGAATAAGGCCAATATTAGTGGACTAATTCTCTTTGCAGGCAGGAAAGACTTATTATTCACAGTAAGATTGGTGAGGGTTTAGTTGTATTGCCATTTGTCTTGAAACAAATTAAATGTAAAATACATGAGTTTTATAAATGGTCAGCTCTAGAGCTACCACTTGTGTTCTGACCTTGGGCATATTCCCCTGTCTTTTTCTTTCCCAGGGTCTAGATAAAGAACCAAATTTAACAATTCTGAAGATGATTGTTTCAGAAGGCAATGGTCTTCAGTTCTTGAAAAACTGGTAGTAGGGCCCAAGCAGTGCACCCACAGAGGCACTCAAAATCCTAAATCATATATAAGTGCCCTAGTAGCTTAGCTCATGATTTTATAGCTCTAGGATAAAAGATTAAAGATAAGAAAGGTCTCTGTGGTGATTACACAGCAGCAATTAGGAAATAGCTTAAGGAAGAACAAAAGAAGAAAGAATAGAGAAAGGGCAATAGAAAAACAAGGCTATTAAAGAGGTCCTTCCACGCAGGAGCACTGGGCAGAGGGTCTCCATTAACACCTCCCCGTAACCAACCCAAAGTAGCTTTTTTTTAATGGAGAGTTTCTTTCCATATAGAGGAAGAGGACTGAGAGGTCCAAAGTTGAGGTCTGAAGGGCTCATGAAAGCTTCATTTCACAAAATAAATGTCTATTTTGCATTGAACAAATATTCGGCAGCAGGTTTTTGTGGCAGGTGGCAACCAGCAAGTCACTGCTGTTACTCACCTTCAAGGCAGCGGTACAGACACCCATGACAGTTGCACATGCATTTGTTCATGAGAAAAAGAAAAAAGAGATTTAGGTCAGCATTTATGCAAATTAAGTGTGGACACTGCTTTTTCAGTGCATTAATGCTGTGGCCCTTCAGTGCTCTGAACTATGGGCCCTCTCCCCTTACCCACCATTGTTACAGCAGATGGAGATGAAATAACCTCTGCAGTCACAGAGATGGGTTGCTTATACTTGCGTGCTTATTCTTTGGAAATTTTTCACATCCATGTAAAACCCTGCCAAAAAGATGATTAAAAAACCTCAACCCCACAACAATAAAAGCCCAGCATTTTCTTGGAGGGGTAGGGGTGGATGGGAAATAAACACCATGGAAACATGTAGACAGATATATTCTTAGAATCAGATCATTCTCTTGTGTGGAAAGCCTTACTAATTCTAGCCTAAGTGCTGCAAGAATAAAGGGTTAGAAGGAAAAACACAGCTGGCGAAAATTGGGGGTTGCAGCTCTGCGTTTAATGTCTTCCATTTTGTGGCAATATCTCTGTATTCCTCACACCATCTTCCTCATTGGTTGCAACAGGCTGTGGGGGGATGAGAAAAGCTCACAAGATATGTCAGTGCTGTCAGCAAAGTAAATTTTATCTGTTGTCCAGTTTGTTTCGTTTTGATTTCATGATGGGAATTGTATAGGTGACTGTAAATTCCAGTTTCAAGCTCATTTAGTGACTCTTGGAAGTATGATCTCACAGATTCAGAGATGGAAGGATTTTCCAGAACAGCCTGCTCAACCCACTGCATCTATATATGCTACTCTACACTGTCCTTGGGGATGTGATGCTTCTGAATGTTTCCACTGATTCAATCTCACTACACTGTGGCTCAATTGCACTGTTTTAGACTACTAAAACATTTTCTTGCCTACCGGCTGGGCAAACCTAACAAGGATTGTTCAGTTAAATTTGAAGGAGTCAGCTTCTTGTGTGCCAGTTCAGGCACCTCTTCCAGAGACAGGTTAGTGCCCTGGGTCTCATCCAGACCTGGATTTAGTCCATCTATAATAATACCACACTCTTTAGTTTACCGTTAGAGCCTTGAGGTAAACTGTCCCTGGAGGCACTGCATGTTATTTTCAGAGACTCAACCAAGCATTCTGAAGCGTTGTCCAAATGACGTGGGACAAAGCCAATACTCCAAAAATGATAGCAGGCTCAAGGCTGCTCATTATTAATAATCATTAATCAGATCAAGTAGAATTATTTGATCCTATAATTCAAGCTGTAATGGGAAAGCTGTAAGCCAAACATCTCAGGACCAGGTTCTCCACTACCCAGCACTGTGAATAAACCAATACAACAACATATGGGTGTGTTTTGCACTTGTTCTGCATTCTGTTTTCATTTATATATACAATTGTTGAGATGCAGGAAAGTGGAGAAACCAGGCCTGTAAAACTGAGGCTGCAGTGGACAGTTTTGCATGCAGTGATCACAGCGCTCCAGCTGCAAAAAGCACATTTCACATAAAGATGAAAGCCCTTCTAGAGACAGGGCACTGTCTAATTTGTATTTAACTCAGAAGTGAAGCTTCCCCTGAAGGACAGTAACAAACTGATTAAAAATAATTAAACAGAAGCCCCATTAGGGAAGGTTGAGAGAACCGAATCTGCTCAGATTAGAAAAAGATTAAGGGAAGACAACAAATGCCTACAAATACTTAAACAGGATGTTACAAACTGCACAGGGATTAATTTTCATCCTTAGTCAAAAAGACAATAAGAAGTAACGGACTACAGCAGGGACTGATTACAAAATACCAAATGATTCAATTTGTAACATTTGGATCTGCATCTGCTGCTGGAAGTTTCCAAGACTGAGGGGTCTTCAGAAATGGGCCTTGGTGTTTGCACAAGGGAATGAGCTGCTAATGCTGGATGATCATAGATTAAGGAGAGTTTTGAGAATAATAAGCACAGTCTTTCTACAATGCATAGGAAAAATGATGATGTGACATATCATAAGGGGTGCTTGTCTATTCAAATGATTCTATGAACTGACTACATATGAGACAATGCCACTTGGCAGTTCTACTGGGACAAAGTAAACCTTGTAAGACTGAGGCAGTACAGGGGATGTGCTCCTGTAAACAATGCTCCCTTCAACAAAGATCAATTCTTCAGTGAAGAGTCAACAAGGTTGTTTTTCACGAATTTTCATCCTGTCCAATATAGTTATTTCACATTAAAAATCTGGCTCCTTGTAAGTTAATTATCTTACCTGCCACTATAGCAGTGTCAAACTGTTTTCCCTAATATTTTTCTTTTTACATTTCAAAAGAAGCCAATCTACTCACAAGTCTTATCTGCTGAGTGAGAGAGGAGATTGGAAAGTGTATTGATCTTATTGATGTCAACTCCTTTTAGGGAATAAAAATTTATTACTTCCCTGTCTCTGATTACCTTCTTGTGAGGATGTAGGTCACAGGCTGGGAATAGTACTCAGTGAGAGAGGTGACAGGCTTCACTACAGAGGTGAAAAGCTGGAGGAGGCATGAGGGGAAGCATGAAGAAGGAAGCAGGAAACCGAAGGTACTAAGAGATACTGAGTGAATTAAGAGTCCAGGGCTTGTAGAAGGTCATACAGCTTTCTAACTTTTAAAACATGCAGGTTTAACCTTGCAAAGTGTGGCACAAGATAGACATAAGTTTCATGAAATTACTAGTATATTTTTCAGGGCAACATGCTGAAATGTGCTAAGCTCTCTCCATTCCCACTGAGTGGAATGCAGAGATCTAGGTACCTTTCAAAAAGTTTTTTGAAACTATTTGAAAGCTATTTTTTTTTTTTTTTCCAGAAAATAGGAAGATTCAATTGAAAAGCACTTATAGAAAAGTTCAAACCAAGGGAATCACTCCACTGTCTAAACTCTTCCAGTAATTCAGCCCAGAGCTTTATCTGTTGTTCTGCTAAGTTTTAGGTCAGGCTCTTATTTTCAGATTTAAGGAGGGAGCAAAGAAAACTCCCTACATCCACATGTATGTCCTTGGAAGACTACCATAACAGACATCAAGGCCCTGATTAGGCATCTGGAAGTCCTCGTGTTGTACACATGACTGCATGTGGAAAATCTCAACAGCATGATCAAGATTTTACAGAATAGAAGGTGAGATCCTCACCTTTTGAAATTAATCAGAATTTTGCCATTATCCCCAGCAGGACCCCAGATTCAGACCTTGGTATCTACTCTGAATTGCAGAGCATCTAAGAACCTAACAGTCTGCTTGAACTTTGAATGATTAGAACTTTTAATATTAACCCATTAGCTTAGAACGTTAAGTTTAAGGAATGACCTCTGAAAATCATCAGCTAAAATTTTCAGCCACAAAATTGTCTGACTTGCAGACAACATTTTCTTATACCATTCTTTAATCTGTACTTTCAGTATAAAACTGACAACCAGTGGTCTATCTCAGGAGGTGGTTGGAGAGAGGGGATCTTTAAATCTGGATTTCTAATTTAATTGACTGTGCAGTTTTATTTCCTAATGAAGCAAATTTTAATTGCCATGACCTCACTGTGGATCCATGAGATCTTTCAAAGTGTTATCTACTTGAGAAGAAAACAGCTTCCTATCTCTGCACTCTTGTGGTGATGCATTCCCCAATGGGCTGTCTACAAGTCCACTCTTCCTTGGCTGAAAAGGCAAAGGCCAGGGAGTAGAGTTATATATGAGTCAGACTTCACTAAAGAAACAGTGGCTCACACCAAGGTTAAAATATGTATTTATATCCTACTCCACTTACTAAAATTTTTCATTTACTCTCAGAAATTGAAATGTTGCATCATTTCTATTCTTCACTATCCAGAAGCACTCTTCCTCTTCATCTGACTAGCTTAAGCTTGAATGCTATTCCCATGAACTATAAAACACAGTAGATATGGTTCAAAACACCCACATATGAAATTATAGTGTGAATGTTTAGAGACTGTTTCTACACATAAATATTAAAGCCACAATGCTTCTCATAAGTGTGCCCTGCAGTTATTGTCCAATCAACATCTGCCCCCAGAGTAGCACAGACCTCTCTGCAGAAGGAAATAAATACCCATCGCATCTCAGATACCTTCTTTACCATATGGCAAACACTGATCAAAGCTCACTTCTACTCACTTTGTCAATATAACACAAAGAGGCAAAAAGTCATATAGGACAACAGTACTATTAGGATTGTTTACGGAAGCTTAACTGAGTATGTCTGTCTGCTCAGGTGTTCAGGTGTTTACTCAAACTTTGTATGTCATGGCCTGTAAACATAGGTGATATGTTTTTTTCTCTACAAACTAAATTTCCTCCTCCACAATTACTGAAATTTTATCTGCAGTGCTAACTCTTATCTTTTGTAGTCTTATTGGAATAACTGGGAACTGATGATAACAAGTATTTCTTCTGTTTTAAAGTATTCTGTCAAAGCCATTATCTAAAAGGCTAACTATATGGACATCCCTAAAAATAACTACTATCGATCTGTATTAATTTCAGGCCTCAGTTCACCAAAGAGAGTTTTCTCAGTTCTCTAAAGAGAGAACAGCAGCTCGGGAAATCAGTGAAAAAAGCTGGCTGAATACCAAAAAAAGCCAACAGCTAAAATCCAGGTTGCTGCAGGGATGTCATAAAAAAATTACACCACCTGCAGCACCCATGGTAGAAAATCATTTACCGGTAAGTATATGCTTTTGTCTCTTGTTATTAGATACCTGATAAATGAGTTCTGAACAATTCACATCCAGTCATGCAAATGACACATGGACACAAAAGTGTCCGGATCAGCAGGGTCTTTCATAACATGTGCCTTGGAAGGCCAAGGAAATGATAACCTGTGGACAGGTTTCACAATACTAAATGGTATACACCGACAAATCTATTTTCATGATTATTTCTGGTATCTTTTAGTCTCTCCTATTTCCCCTGAACTACCTATAAATCTTCTCAATCACACAGAGTGGAGCAATGTGAGTTAAATGTGATAAAAAGACATATATGTAGGCATAGTTGAGCCATGAAATAGTTTTGTCCAGTTTCTTTTCTGACTTAACTTCTCTTCTTCTTAATTATTTTAATAATCTACACCCTCTTTGCAAGTAAAGGCGATTTTTGTGCTCTGAGTCCCAGAGTCCCCTTGTGGTTTGATCTCTGCCCTTTATCTCAGGCATTAGAAGGAAGCTAGAGTCACAATTATAATCCAAATTTATAAGGATAAAGAGACAACTGCTAGCTGTTCCACATAAAGACTATCTGTTGCAGATAAGCTAAATCTTCAAAGGGAAATCTTGTAAACTCTAACTCGCTGGTGGGTAGCAGGCAGCTTCAGGCTCATGTTTAAGAGAGAAGCTGATGTTGATTAACAGTGCAAGCTGCCTCAGTCCAGATTATCCTTTTGTGTGCTTTGGGTCTTCTTGAGTTAAATTCCATTTTGCACTGTAGCACATCCTACCATCTTTAAGAATCAGGTGTCATAATATGCCAGTCTTCAACGTCAGTCGGAGTCCAGGTTAGCCTTATACAGACAGGACTGAGCAGTGTGTGAATTAAATTCCTGGACCATAACATATTGCTGCAAAAGATGATGGCAAGAGCTGAATCCAGAAACGTGTTTATATCTGGTTTACAGGTTAAGGCTAAGTCTGATTTTAACTCCTATAGTATAATTGTATTGCCACTGAATTTCCTAAAGCATTAGGAATTAAAAGGTAGAAACTAAAGCTATTGAAACTTCGAGAATTAGCGTAAAGGACAAGATGAGGCTGCATTTAGATTAAAGATAATACCATGTTTCAGCTAAACATGTAGCCATGATTGATACCAACATTAGAGTTAGGAGAATTTATTCTAATACTGTTATGATAAAAATCATAATCAGGAGTAGTGTAGTAGTGCTGGCATGAAAAGGGATTTGTGAGAGCTTTCTTATAAAACATATGAGCTGATCAGCATAGTGCCTTTGTAATGTTAATGCCATGGGTAGAGTACACAGTTACCTGTCACAAATACTTCTACATCAGTAATCTGGAGGTGTACGAGACATTTCACTCCTGCAGAGAGGGTTTTACATGACATTCTGCTCAACAAGGCTACATTGCAAATCTTCAAACCAATAATCCACATGCCATCTTTCAACATTAAAATATTAAAATATTAATGAAAAGTCAAGATTTACACAAACCCTCCTATTTTATTCACTAATATTCTGATTAATTAAAGCTCCATACTAGCAACCATACCTTCATTATATAGAACACGCAAGAAGGCTAAAGCCCTGAGATTTCAACATAGCTGTAGCACACGAGCAGGCCTTCCAGCTTATCATTTTCGGATACGTACCCAGTACAGCACATCTGTCCAGCCCTCCATCGTGATGCACTGAAACACCGTCAGCATGGCAAAAGCAAAATTGTCAAAGTTCGTAATGCCGTGCTTAGGTCCCTCCCAGCCTGCCTTGCACTCGGTGCCGTTCTGACACTGCCGCCCATGCGCAGACTGGGGGGCACAGGGAGACGGGTCATCTTCTGCAGGTGTATCTTAAAGGAGAGGAGGGAGAAAATGACGTTGAAGAGACCTAAATGCTATTTGACATACTGATAAGTGAGCGAAGGAGATCTGATTTTAACAAATACACTTTGCAGTGAATTTGACAGATTTCTTTAGGAATACACAAGAAACTGTACTAGTTTTAATGGGCAGAGGGATGTTTTGTTGTGCTACACTTTCTTTTTGTAAAAATAATGGGTAAGCTGTCAGATTTTACAGTCAAAACCGAAATGCCTTTCAACATGAGAGGGAACATTAGATCAAGTCTATTACATTTCTCTACGCTGTATGTTATGACCAGTGTTTTCAAACCATGGCCACCTGGCATCTGGGTTAGTCTTGGAAGGGAGCTGCAGCACTGACTGGCACTCTGTTGAAGGAGGCTGAACCCCTGCAGCAGACAGGCTTTAATGCTCTGGAAAGAGGTTGATATGGTGCTGGGCCACAGCTAAATTACAGCAGAAAGTCTCTGGAGATCTGCTCTTTTGGAGTGTAGAAGCTGTGTGGCATTTTATCAATAGTCCAGTGGCACTCAGAAGCTGTGTAAGATTACTGCTTGATTATCCGTTCCTTTTTCTGTACAGGTGTTTCCAAAGATCTATGAACCCATACAACAAGCCTGCCTGCATGCTTTGGTATATGAAAAATGCCACAGAAAATACTTCTATAACCACAAAACCTCCTGCAATAGGATTTTTTTTTAAATATATGGATTTCAGAATTTAGTGCTACATTTATAACAGATACAGGTATGTTTGTGTGGGGAAGCAGGTAATTATGTTTGTTTCTCACCTTATATGGCAAAGAATGTGATTTTCCAAAAGTTACGATCACATTCTGATCATTAAAGCATGCCAGAAACAGCAATATTAGAATTAGATGCTGTAATGTAAATTATTCCAGACGGTATGGAGAAAGACATGCATATACACTTTAAATATGTAAACCAGACTGACAATTCATTATACTTCTAGCATCACATCCAGAATATGAAACCTGCCAACATTATAAAAGCAGAAAACATAGAGCTTCTGAAACCATTTCCTGCTGTACAGCATTTTCTTGGTTATGAGCTGAAGTGGGTCCTAGACACTGGCACCCACCACCACATGGGAAATCATTGCTGTTCAAGTTCAATAAATCAAATGTAAAAGAGCAGATGGTTAGATGAGTGAGTGACAGTACAACTGAATTATTTTGAAATTTGAATATTTCTTTCTGTAAATAATTTGAAGGTTCTTTCCTGATAGATTTAGTGCAAAAAGTTTCATCTCATTAATATAATTTTGCTTTCTTACTAGCTGTACTTCTAACAGTAGTCACAGCCTGTGATTAACAAAAAAAGGTAATGGCCCTCAATTAGATATTGCTCTACAATGATCCTGGTTTAAAATGAAGATGTATTTGTGTACAAGATTAATATTATAAGAGTTGTTCATTTCCATGATGCGATCTGATTTGTAGTTCAGTCTGTTAGTGGTGAAATCATCACTACTTTAGTGTTGCTTGAGCCTCTGGGATTTCTGTTGAAATTAGGCTGGCTTGTAGTTCTGAAAGTCTGCATTAGAAAGTCCACTACCGTGCTTCAGCAGGAATTGACAGTTTTGCACGTAGCCTTACAGACAGGCCAACAACCAAGTGACAAAGATGAGCAAGCTAAACTGTCTCACATTAAGAGACAGTCTCTACATCAAAGGTGATTCATATCCAAGAAGCACAAAAGAGGAACCACCACTGTGAAACCCCAAGCACAGGTATGCTGCAGGGAGAAACAGCCACCCACTCCCAGTGCCAGCAAAAATGCTCCATTACATAGGGGGAAAGCCTCCCTCAGAAAATCTTGGTGTTCCCCTTACCTATCAGTCCCCCTTGCACATGGTAGCAGGTCTTATGCATCTTCCCCATGAATAACTCCAGTCCAATGATGGCATAGATAATAATGACAAACAGCACCAGCAGGGCAATATGCAACAAAGGGACCATGGCCTTGATAATTGAATTTAAAACCACCTGGAGACCTGCAGAGAGAACAGAAGGAAGCACTTATCAGCAAGAGAACAAAATTTAGAGAGGCTATAAATTGCACAATAATATGTCATTTTTATTCCATTCCCCCTCACCTGAACTCATCATCTTGATGGTGCGAAGATGTACATTTACAGATCACCTCTCTCCAGAAGATCCCCAACATTTCACAAATTTACCATTGCAGCCTGGATCACAGACTAAAGTAAAACAGGTATTACCTTACCTGTCACCAAAATACTATCACCCTGGGGGAGGGAATACATTAGCTGTTTTGCCTGTTCTTGAAAAGCAGACCTAAGATGTTCCCCAGACAGTACTGAGGTGAGTTAAAGCATGGGAAACAAAGAACAGCCAGAACTGAAGCAGGACAAGGCTGGTGAGACCTGCAAGAAGGCAAATGCTGGGGTACCACAGAGTTGCACCCCAGAGCAAACTGAAGGCATGTCCCTACTCTGAGTCTGGGTTCTTCCAGAGGTCCAGCCAGTCTCAAGCAGAGCCTGAGAGGCTGAAAGACCACCAAACCCATACCGACTGAGAGATTCTGGCCCTCTTAGGATCTTCCTGCAGTCCAGAACCACCTCACCTTGTTTCAGTCTGAACAGAGGGGGAGTCAGAACCAGCAGTGCTGGTTTTGCTCCAAGATTTAGGGATCACTCTATAAAACAGGTTCTCCCAGTACCTAGAAAGGGGTATGAACAAAGTATTATTACATGGCTGTTGTTAAGACATAAGACTGATATAAGTCCTAATCATGAGTGAGCCAAACATTTCCAGAATGGCCCACGGAAGGTGACTTGTAGCCGAGTTTGCTAAAGCCCCAAGCAGTTGTACTCTCAGATGCAGTTAACTCAAGCTGCAGATTCCTGGGCCTTTCTCTGTCTCCTCACCCTCATCTGTAAAACCAGAATAACAAAGCCAGCCTTACAAGCCTTTAGTAAGTATTTGCATTTACAAAGATCTTAAAGTATTATCACTGGTAACAGTGATGGCAACTACTGTCACTGGCAAGTTATTAATGTTGGAAGTATTGAGAGACCTCTAGAGCTCTATAGTCTACAAATAGCCAGATCAGAACAATTACAAGCTCATGATTTTGCAATGACTGAGAGCCAGAAGCCATTAATGTCTGCTGCAAATGCTGTCATCCCCTCAGAGAAGTTGATATTAGCTGTGATTTTTGAAAAAAAAATGATTCATGAGTTGTAAATGTCTGTTATGCATCTGCCATCAGAGTTTGTGATAACTATTAACTTTTAAAATCTATCATCTAAGATCTTAGATTTTAATTTTTATTACTTTTTTTTTTTTAACTAATTTAGATACTTTTTAATAAGAATGACACATCTCTTGGCAAGCACCTTCACTCATAGGCAATTCACTTGTCAATTTGCAGCTAAGGTTGAGACTTTGTGTTTGCTCCCTAGCCGTGATGGAACGCACCAGAGGCAATCAAAGGTGGCATCAGCTGCCAGGCCAGCAAGAGCATCCACTGCCTGCTAGTAATCCAAAGCCGGCTACTGGCATCCCTCTAGTCAGAACATTTTTTCAGGTGTTTGAGTCAGTTCAGTTATCTGTTAATGGTTCATGCTACTATCCAAAGGGAGTGATATTCAGCCTGAAACATTCTGGCTTTCACAAAGAGATCCTTACATGAAGTACAATACTGACAGGATCAAAACTCATCCTATACAATAGTGGGCTGTTCTGCTTGCTCAGTTGCTTCTAGGTACTTACTCTGGATAAGCAATGTCTCTGGGGAAAAAATATTGCTGTGACATGAGGAAGTCAACCTTTTCCCCTATATGTTCACATCATTCAGTCTACTAAGTCTAAGTACATACAGGAAATGAATTGCAGTCCTCATCAACTTCACTTCAATACTTTACAGCAGTTGAGGATGTAACATTCACCAGAAAATTAAAACGATGTCCCACCTTCTCCCACAAAATGTACAACAATACAAGAATGTTAAAAGACTACAGATGGCTATGAACCTGAAAAAAACCCACAAACTTTGCAGATTAAAATGCCTGTAGCTTCAAATAAATCTACACAAAAGTAAATAAAGGTCTCAATTTTTAGTGATTTTAGGAGTCTTGTGAATCCAAAAGGTAGCCAAGATTACAAGGTTGAGAGTTCTAATACCAGGTCTTATGTAATTTACCCTTAATTATTATTATTATTATTATTATTAATTAATTTAATATTCATCATAGAATATACCCAGTGGTCTTGAGAGGGTACTGAGAACAGAGACAGGGATGAACAAAAAGCTCTCATTTTAAATGTAGCTTCATTATAAACGATGCCATGAAAGTGCTTCAGTGTACTACAGATGTCCAGAGAAGATAATACCTGCACAAACCAATGCCCTTTGTGTTAAAGCAGTGCTTGTGAAATCAAAGGCTTGCACTATAAACATGAGACGACAAGGTTTAAACAGTCAAGAGGAACATGTACCACCAGAAGGTTTACAGGAGCTTCAGCTAGCTTAATTAGAGAAAGGCTTTGTGAGGATAATAAACCAACTTTGAAGAAGAGATGAGCTACTGAATACTGTTAGCATGAATTGATGTGTGTACTGCGCAATACCCTGTTAGGGCAATCTGTTTTTAAATCCAGACGATTCCATTAATTAGCAAGCTTAGATACATTACCCTTAAAGTATTCATAATTTCTAAAAGTTTAAAACCACTAACTATGCTGCAACTTTAGAAATGTCCTCTCAGAAGACATAATGAATGCCACTTGTAGAAAGGCAGGGGATATATGCACATCACCAGGCTCCCTGCATTGCTGTTAAGCTTATTGCTGCAATATAGTTGCTGCCAGTAAGTTACCTTATTCTCAGTGCAGGCAGCCACTTGCAAGATGAATAGCTGTTGCAAGGAATGGTATGAGAAACCAGGTCTGGACAATCAGAAAAGTCAGTGTAGTAGCAAGGGGGGAGGAACAGGGAGAGCAGATAAAGAAGGATTAAAGGACCGGGTGAGAGCCATGGGTAGGTGGAACAAACAGAGACACTTTTTAAAATAAAAACTCCACATACTTCAAAACACATCAAATCTGTGTTCTGAAATCTAAGAGGTGCAGATCAGTATCTGCGGGTGATCGGATGCATTTCTGATCAGGGTAAATCAAGGCAAATCATCCCCTTACATGCAGTCACAAAGCTTTTTCTAACCAATGGTGAGAACTTCTACACGCTTTTATGTGCACTTTCCCTATGCAGAAGAAGAAAAGACAGTTAAACTTATTTTTTTTAAAAAAAGGCTTCTCTGTCCCAACTCATGCATACTCTTAATCTTTGCACACCGCGACACATAGATATCACTCAACATCAGTGCTCAAAATACATGGGCAATTCAGTCCCACTTGCCTGATGTTCTCTGTAATACACCATTGCACACCTTTGGCAGTTTCTCCCTTGTGGAGGTAAGGCTTGCGCCCCTAGCAATGAGCTATGCAGCTTATAATCATCATTAAATCAGAATGCCTGGTGACCTGATCAGAATGGAAAGCTGGCCTCTGGATTTCAAGTAGGTGATGCCAATAACCATCTCCCCACAGCAGAGTGAAGAGCTGTGTTTTCACACTGCTTTACAGAGGCTGGCAATGCCATTGTTGGCCAACCTCAAATGCAGAGTCCTGAACTTATGTCCTGGCAAGTAAATATAAAAATAAATGGGTTTCAAATATTTGGCATTCTAAATGTATTTATTCATTCGTGGAAGCTCCCTCCATGTGCTAGACACTCTCCAGACATCTGTGAAGGCACAGCATCTGCCTTGAGGAGCTCACTCCAAGCTGGACAAAGAGATAACTGCACAGAGGTTAGGGCAAGTGCTACAAAAGGGATTGTTTGCGCTTTTTCAGCTCATGGTTTTCTCCTGTTAATAATTTAAGATCTTAAACACTTCTTAGTATTTATTTTAAAAGCACTTCAGTTTACCTTTAAAAATACCCCTCTTGGCTGCATTCTGTTGGCTGACACTGACTCCATAAATGCTTCAGTAAGCAAATAATGTTAATGCCATTCCCTGGGCTTACAGAATTTAGCATTTATTTGCACTGATAAAATGTTTTAAATATTTATTACATGGGAACAACATTGCTTTCTATACCAGGTCAAGCCCTTTTCAGCCTCTAAAGGACTGCACCGACCCAAAGGTTTAGGGCACAACTGGGGAATAGAGGGAAGAAAGAAGGAAAAGAGCTTATACCAAGCAACATTGATTTTTCTCAGAGCTATGGAAAATACACTGTTAGGGATGCTTCAGGTGTTTTAGAGCTATTATATGATGCTGCATTTTTCTCTCAGGAAGACAATCACGAGAGGGGCTGGTTGCTGTCTCATCAATTCAGGCAGTTATTGAAGAATGAGCTTATCTCTAGGCATGTAAGTGTCTGCACCTAAAGCAATGGGATTACCTACATACCCCATTGTGTACTTACAAGCTTTTTTGGATTTCAATCAATGCTCAGCAAGATGGCACAAAAAAAAAAAAGTGCGCCAGACCCAGCTGCTAAAATGCACTTGGCATTGTTGCGCTGTGGAACATGTCCAAAGAAACTAATGGTAGGTTGGTCTCAGGAAAAAAACATTTGGGCCTTTCCAAGCAGAGCTCTATCTCATATTTTCATGTGTCTTCAATTTTGGATCAAACTTGGTTTGTTGGACAGGGTGGTTTCCTGTTCTCATCATATTAGTAGTCCAGATCTTCAGAGAAAGTGCATTCCGCGTCTACTCCCTCATTAGCTTTGCAGGGCTATATTTTGCCTACACCATGGTGTTACCCAAACTAGGAGTATGAGCATGCACAGTTTCATATAAATGATGTTCTGGGAACGAACAGGAATAAAAGGGAAAGGAGAGGACTTTCAGCTTCATCCATCCCTCCTCTGCCTCCTGATACACACACAAACACACAGAGATTTTCATACTTAAGCCAGTGCCAAGGCTGTGGGAGGTAATTATTTTTCTGCTAATATAGTTCAGAAGAAAACTACTACTTTCTTCAAGCAAGGAGGAAGCAGGGGAGGATTTGTGACTCAGCACAGTGCCTGAGTCAGATCACTTCTGGGAACCACTCTTAAGTGGCAGAGTTTATTCACCATCCCCAGCCATGAGCTAGGCCTACCCACAAATCACAGTTATTTCTGATGATACACTAAAAGACTGCCACTACAGTTATCTTTATTTCCAAAGCACGAGCAATATAACCAGTAATATTCCCCAAAGTGGATGTTTATCTTTTAATAAACATAGGCATTGGCTAAGAAAATGGAAAAATATTAAATATTCATAAATATGAAAGGTTTTATACCAATTTTAAAGGAAGCCTGGAAAATGACAGACATTTTTATCACAAAACGGTCCAGAGCCATAGCAAGATATCTTAGGTAAGTACAACTACAGTGATTTCTGATGGAAAACACTGAGGACTTTCTTCACCAGTGTTGCGAAGGGAACTCATATGGCATAGTTCAGTTAAGGACAGCTGTACGGTAACAATTTGGGGAGGTAGTCCCTTACTGTCTTGCTGGAGTCTCAAAATATTAGTGGCAGATTGCTAGATAAAGCAAATTCTGTGGGTGTAGTGCAGCATTCTTGGGGCTGCAGATGTCATTTCTATTTCAAGAATAATAGAGAAGGTCTTGGAATAGGAAAGAAAGACACGACACAGGACAGAAAACTAGCTGAAGCAAAAAGAAATCAAAACCAGGAAAGACTTTTCAAGCTGAACAGTGACTATTTTGGAGTAGGTAATGCAATTTAAACCTATATGAACATACAATTCAAAGCCATGTGCTGTAATTAATAGAAAAAAGAAAATTTGGCATCTGCTCCCAATGTTCTCATTCTTCCATTTTCAAACCATATTTTCATTGACTTTTCAAACTGAAATACACACACACACACACAAAAGGAGATTCGTAGAAATGGGCACATGTATGCAAACACAATTGTTTTATATTTGTCAAGTCTTGCAATACCACCCTTTCCTCATCCTTTGAGGCGAGAAAGGAACAGCACAACAAATCCAAAAGCCACAACAAAATCCAGCTCTTCCTTCTGGATCCTTTTTTCTTGGGCAGCTTTTCATCCTCAGTATCTTCTACTTGTCAGAGTGACCTAACTTAGACAGCCAAACCATACAGGTTGCCCTCAGCATGGTGGCCACACAGCCCCAGCTTTTGGGTGCCTGAGGATGATGGTTGGATAAATGTACACACTGCCTTAGGCTCTTTGCATCTCTGCTGGAAGAAACCTTTACTACCAGTCATAGAAGCACTCTCCTCCTGGGGGGCTTTAACCTTTTTTAATAGCTTTCTGTTCAAAGTACGTAAGTGTTCACTTTATAAGAAAGTTGCTTGTTGATTAGAAGACCTTGCTCATCTTTCCAGTCCCCACACATTAGCTAGCTCCTACAAGGTCAACTTCATTCTCCAGCCATTTCATCTTAGCTCAGTTCAGCTAGTTCAGCTGTGGATGAGGTCTAGGCAAGATCTACAGAATCTCAGTGTAAAACAAAAAAGGTGTAGTGTCCCTCCCATGCAGCTACCTGCATATAGAGAAGGAACATGGAGAGAAAAGTGGCAACTAAAGACCATTTTAAGCAAAACCACAAATGAAATTCAGTAAGTTAACTTTGAGACTGTTTTGAATAAGGATCACAGTGCACTGTAAAGTAGTCTTATGCTGAGATGGGGTAGGGGGGAGGATGAGGTCAAGTATTCACTGACAAACAGGGATTCCTAGAGATGGGCTGAAAGTAAAGCACATAAAGGGTATTCAGGAGCCCTGGCAGTTCCTGGGCCAGTAAGGATCAGCTGTCACTCTTTCCAGGAAATAGCTTTGATTTCCTGCTGACAGGATGATCATGAGAAAACAGTTCTTGGGCTCACTGTAAAGGTTTTATCTATACTAAATCACTGTGAAGGATCACAAATAGGAAGAATTTTTATTTACCCCTCTCCCTAGAGAGCTATGCAAAACTAAAGACAGTCTGGCCAGAAGACTGCACCAGTTCTCAGTGAAATTACCCATCATACTTCCACTTTTTATAATTTCTTCATGCTCAAGCAGAGAACAGTCTTTCAAGCTCCAGTACAGGAGCAAGTTTTGATCTAGCCCTGTGCCACTGGATTCAGTCAGAAAACTTGCATAGGAATGTGTCAAAATGCTGTACAGCCTTTAGTCTGGTCAAGTGAACACAAACCCCCCCCAACCAGTGTGGGGGGGTAACCTCTGTAGCCTCTGAACTGAGATAATGATGTAAGAGCTTTGTTTTAGAATGACAAATGCTGTTTGTACACAGCTCAGAGGAATGACTGCACACGTTACTGCGTCCTAAGGATGTAGTTTTTGAAACAAGAAACTGTGGGTAAACACTAAAGAATCATGGTAACAGAAATGGGCCCAAAGCACTCGGGTCTCAATTGTGAGTGTAGCAGCATTTAAGCGGAGGACTAATAATTGTTGCATTACAAATGCCTTTGTAAAGTTGTCAAAATCTCAGCGTCACGAAAAGAGTTATTTTTAAATGTTTATTTTCATAGGTCCCCAGATAAGTGGACATTAGCTCCTTTTTGTTCATCGCTAAATAATCCTTTCTGTCTTATAGTCTTCTGGTTGTCTGAGCTCCTTCTTCTGTTGTTCTTTCTAATTAATCACTTGTGAACAGGTTTAGAAAAGGTAAAAGCAAGGTAATAAATGTTAACAGGGATGCCAAATGCAAAAGTACCATTAGGGACAATAAGATTACAGTCTTGTAGTACTTGAAGAAAAATATATTGAGGACAAAAATTGATCTTCTTTCAGGTTAAACACTCCAAGCCTATTATAACTGGCATACCATGAGCTACACTAAGTTTTACCTTCTCATGATAGAAAAAGTGCAACAAAATACTGGATAAACCCTAAAACTTTCTCTTTAGATGACTATCTATGTAGAAGTCCAGCACTGTATATGACAAACACAGGCTATATAGCCCTGGAGAAGAAAATACACTCCACCTCTTCAATTTGGATAGCACTTAATGGGCATAGTTAGGACTAAGCTCTGCAGAGGCATAGCATGACATTTTCAAAACCACTGTCATACAGGGTTATCAGGACTATTTTGAGAACCTAAAAATAGAAAGTTACCTGATCAGGTAATGAAAAAATTTATGTGAACCACATGATGTATTATCACTGCTGTGTTACTAGCTCGATGCACATGTGGAATTTGTTTTCTCTTTTTAAACTACTAAAAATGCTCTTAATGAAAATGCATGGTACAATGCCAAAACCCTTGAAAAGACACGGCCAGACAAATCTGAACAACTTTGACTCTTAGTTTTAAGAAGACAGTTTGGATTTAGGGACTGATCCGTTCAGTGGTTAATCAGTCCCATCTCAGGATACCTAAGTAACTCCAGCTTTTTTCTTTTCCACACTAGTAAGACTGTTGCTTTTGATTTTTATGAATCTGATTAGACCTAAAACTCTGCTTGCAGACATCAGATATTAAAATAGCTTTAGGGGAAAAAAATGCCTTCTGATATAATAACCAAAACCTCCTTTAGCTCACTAGGTAGCTCTAGTATGTTTGGACAGAAAAATTAATGGTTGCAGTTTTTGCAAAGATGTATTTGTCAGATGAAAGAATGGTTCTTTATTGATGTTTACTTTCATTGTAGCTTTCTTTATGACTTGCATGATTCAAAAGATTTTTGTATAGACGGTGTATGTGTTGCTGAAATACACTGGAACTAAACATTTATTTATTTTGAATTTCTTTTTACATATAATAAGCTGTCAAGAGGGAATCATAAGGCTCTCCTGCTGCAAACTGAACAGCTAAATTAAAATCTTTACAGATACAGAAATATACAAATATAAATCTGAGTGGAATTTGGTGCCCTCCAAAGCAAAGATTTTAAGTGAAATAACTATCTCAACACCAGAACGTGCAAAGCAAAGGAGGGGCTAAAGCCTTAGTTTAAATTTTCACCTATATTTTGAGGGCAAGGGTGAGACTCAACCCTATAACTGAACACTGTTTATACTAAACAACAGAACTGTTATATTTAAAACAGACCTTTGTAAAGCTTGTGTGTATGCATACACAGACGTCTTGGTTTGATTTCTGACAAAGACATCAAACTGATTAAAAGGAACTTTATCTTTTGGTAGCTTTCTATACATATTAAAAACCAGGGCACAGCAACAACCTATGAGAAAATGTCAATGGCAGAAATGTGCTGAACAACAAAGGACAACAGTTAGTGCAGCAAAAAAATCACTAAAACAAATAGCCAATGCAAAACAAGATAGAAATGTCAGCCAGGCTGCTAGTTTAATGTGTTAACAGTAATATAAAAGAAAACAAGCCAACAGATTATACAGCTAAAATATATAGCATTTGATATGTCCCAGTTCTCACACCAGGTGTGCACTACTGCCTTCAAAGAGGGGAGCCCTCTGCAAGAATAGCTTCTGATTGAAAGATGAGACACTTGAAGAAAATTTAAAGAGGAGATTTTGTAATCTGACAATGAAATTGGTTTTCTAGAGATCTTTTGT
This sequence comes from Tyto alba, assembly GCF_018691265.1. Taxonomy (NCBI): domain Eukaryota; kingdom Metazoa; phylum Chordata; class Aves; order Strigiformes; family Tytonidae; genus Tyto; species Tyto alba. The sequence goes on from NW_024881295.1 coordinate 16,252,670, forward strand.
CTCCTAAAGAAAACAAAATTTAGTAAGCTTTATGAAAAAAGTGACAAAAATAGTATTTTTATAATTCCTTCTATTTCTTTTACTCCATGAGCTACTTTCTGTCAAAAATGCTTCTGATGTAAAAATATTCAGCAGCTTTAGCATTACTGAAGTTGAAAAAAAGATTCTTTGCAGAGGGCTAACAGATGTTTTCTGAATTGTGATTGACGTGGCAGGGCAAACCAGGAGAAGATAATCTAAAACTGAAAAAATAAGAGGCATAGTTATTCAGACAACTCAGAAAAAAAAAATAGTTGCAACAAAGGGCAAAACACATATGGGATAGGTTATTGTTACATGTGTTAAACAGGAACTGGATTTGCTTCTGGGAAAAAGGGAGATTAAGAAAGATGTCTGATCTCCTTCCCCTTTCCCTGGCAGAAATAAAACTTTAAGAAAATGTTAAGAGACTGGGTAGGTTAGATGGGCTGCAGTTTGCCTTTGGTCAATACTTCCCCATGATCAGAACAACAAATTATTTGTTCCATCAGTGAACATCTTAAGCATAGAAAATTTTATTAGTTGTTCATACCAGCCAATATTCCTGTGTTCTCAGCTAGCACAGTAATATCAAGCAGATGTACCTCAGAAGGCAGTTGCTGATTTTGGAGAAGCTAGACTAAAGGGAAGAGGGAAAGTCTCCAATATATGTATGTAGTCACTGAAATTTTAAAATGTATTTCCTCAGATTTTCCTCCTCTTAGTTCAGTGTGCTTTGGTTTTTTTCCTCCTACAGCACTTGTACAAGATGCAATATTATCATAAATTCAGATCATCACTGAAAAAATAATTTATTTAGAGACAAACAGGAGACTTAAAATGTATTCACTTGTTGAAAGAACTATCTGACTGGTTCACTGCTCTGTGCTTTGCTGATATTTTGATAATGCTTTGTGAAAATCACAACAATGACCACAGGCACCTAAAAATGTTTTTGGGAGGCCAGGACAAACAGAACTAATTCAAATATTGCCAGAGTCACAGAACATCCACATACCACCTTGTGTCCTGAGCAAAACACTCTCTGAACTCTCTTGCGTCCCACTTCCAAGACGAATGCTACCCAGTGTGTGTTAGTTGCCTCTTCGAGAGAGGATGGGAAAGCTTCAGGCATGTGAAAAAGTCCCAATAGTTCAGAAACAAATTCATAGATGTATATTCACTCACTTTAGAGAAAATGAACAATGAACTTCAAATCATTCCATATAAGATCTTAAATTAATACACAAAATATAGCCAATTATAATCAAAGTATGAAATGGCAATTGATGTAATCTTGGGACAACATCAGATGCAGTAGAGATGTCACCTGGGAGAGAATGGAAGAAGAAAACAGAGCAGATCATATCCATACCATTTTGATCTGGAACAGCAATATCTTCTCTCACCTGTCATGGAGACAGCAACAGCCAGCAAATACAAATGAGCAACTAGGAACTCAACACACTCCTGCTGATACCAGTTAGCTACAATCTGTATGTATACTTCTGCTCCTTTATGGTCCAGACAAAAGCATATCTAAACAACAATGCAAACTGTTCTTAGGAGACAGCAGATGGCATTCTTAGATTTTCAGATGCTTTAGGACAAACATCTTGATGGCATGGACTCTCTCTGAGAGCCATGCCCTACACCCATTCTGAATGAGAACTCTAGGCATTACTTGAAAAATGAAAAAAAGGTGCTATAAAGAAAGTCTGATCCATCCAGAGCACTTCTGAAAAACCTCTTACTAAGACAAGCTAGGATTTTTTGACTGTCTCCACATCTGCTCTTTGATGTCAGCGTGGGTTTTAGTTTTCTTCATTTGGAAGGGACTGCCTACACCCTGATGTGGTCCCACATTATGGTATTGGGATTTTTTGTTTTGTTCTGTTACAAAGACATTTTGAATAATCATGCCAGCACACGCAGTAATTGGTAGGATAAAGGCTAACGCAGTTATTGGGTACATTTGTAGTTAGTGCTATTTTTAAAAGAGCTACATAGCCAAGATCAAATAATAAATATTTCCCTGTTTTCATTGGTGTTCCTTAAATGAGACAAATCTAAATTACAACAAGAAGTCTGTGCCTCTGTGAGTAATCTTTACTAAGACAAACCCCATTTTGCTACACTTCGTTAACCTCTTCTGCCATAAATTACATCATTCTTCAGGTTGTACCACTCAAGGAAATATGCCTTAGGTCCTGTTTGTGTAAGCCCTGCTCATAGGAATGAACTTTATCTATGGGATAGATACGCTATGCTGGAATCAAATTACTCCCTTGAGTAACGGTGATCTAAGTAAATAAAGGACTTGCAAGCATGTGTAGAGTTTTAAGTTAACTATGAAGAAATAAGCTTAATGAGGATATTTGGTTCAGACTGTTCTCTCCTCCTTTTCTCCACTCCCTTCCTATTTGTAAAGAAAGCAAAACAAATTGGTCACTAGAGATTAAAAACAGCTAGGCAATGACATGGGAAAGGTGGTGCAACTTGTCCTCATACGGTGCTCTATGTGCTGAAGAGATGGTACAGATGGTTGTGAAGTCTTGTCCAAGAATGAAGGATAAAGTAAGAAATCTGCTTGAGAGCACGTTTCCTACAGCTTTTAGAGCCCAAGAGAAAAGAAAGGAATTGGACTTGGCAAAAGCGGACATTATTAAATGCAACAACAACAAATTTAAGACAGAATTAAGATTTGGAAGACAAATTTTGCCTAAATGTACTTGCAGCAATTCCCTCTGTTGTCGATGACCTTTATCACATAGGTTTGGTGGCAATAAACTGCCAAGCATACTGTCTCTTCCAACTTACTCTACTCTTTTGTACCTACACATAAATCTTTCACACTGAAAGCTTTGATCAGGCCACTTCTCCTACCTCCTCACATTGAAGGCAAGCCAGAATCCTCCACTGGTATACTGTTTATACCATAACCTCACATACATCAGGAGGGTAAATTTAAGCCCCTAGCTCCACCAGTGACAGTGTATAGATGCAAACCATGTGCAGAGCAGATGACTGCAAACTATACTTTGCCAGAAGGATACAAATTTTGAAAAAAAAAAATGTCTTCCTAACTGCCAGTTATTATTTGCTTAAAACTTAAGACTTACTATGTGCTGCTCAACATATAGAAACAGGCAATGGCTCATATTTCTTTGCCATATTTCAAAAATGCATGTTTCTAAAAGAGATGTAAATTTGGATTTCTTGAATTCTCTGTGTTTACTACCTCAATTACATTATTTCCTCAACTACTTAAAGTGGTGTTAATTTTCTTGCGCTGTGCAGAAAAAAAAAAAAAAAAAAGAGAAATTACAGTTGAAAACTTTGATTGTGCACTAAAAAAAAAAATAAATCCCAAATGCAAGGCAAATAACTGCATTGGGTGTGTTTATTTCAATGGCTGCAAAATGGAATAATTGCAACAGATTGAACTGTGTTGTCTCACTGGCTGGGAAGGGCATCGCAAGCCCAAGCAGGACAGCAGTCACAGACCAGTCAGGTGCCAAGGATGGAATAAGGCGAATGTCACCGCTCCACGCTGAGATACAGAAAGAACTAACAACATGTAGAGTTGCTCTAGGTTCTATCATCACCCTCCAGTAAAGTGGTTTGGCACATCCAAGTTGACATGATGCTACAAATGAGAATAGTGAATTTTCCCTGGGAGAGGGCATTTGAGGGTACTTAAAAATCAATCAACGTTTCATTCTCCCTGCTTTATACCGTACAGTCAGAGTGGAAGGTTTCAGGAGCAGCGTACCTGCAGCAGGAACTGGGCTCTTTGCATGGTGCCTGGTCCTTATTTACTGGCCTAGCCTTCTTCACACACTGGGTAGAGTGGTTTTGAGGAGGCTTCAATTACATCTGAGTTCAATTTGGACTCTAGACAAATTCAGCTTTACAAAGATTACACACGAGAGAAAACGTTACGTCTGTTCCCTCCTGGTTACTCACACTGCCTCCGAATCGGGTATAGTTGAAAACTAAGTCTTCAATATAGTACCAGTTTCTAGCTTACAGCGCTAAGACGCCTTCTGATAGGCAACAAGCATCAAAACTACATTTTTTTATAAATCATTCAAGAGCAAATTCAGAGTCCTGGAATCAAACATGAGATTTGCTTAGTCTTACGTTAGCAGGACTACCATGGTGAGTCTGACATGTCCCTACTGTCTTAAATTCTGTAAGTTGCTCTGTGTTTTGCTGTAAAAGCCCTCTCATATTTTTCTTTCAGTGAGGGTTATTTCTGAATTATGAGATCATACAGACAGAATTCCCCTATGATTTGAAGTAATTAGATTAAATCATATTCCTTGGAAAAGTGGAGGAAAAAAAGAAATATTGTCAGTCTTAGAGTTAAGAACAATCTTAATTGGAAAATGTAAGCATTTGAAAGGCTTTTTCTCTTACTTGTCCCAAAAAACTGACTGTAAGTTAGTATGCACAATGTGCTTAGGCAGTGTCCCACACAGACAAAACCTCAACAGAAAAAAATTCAGTCCTATCACCCCTGGGATTTTCTTGCTTCACTGCAACAATATGGTAAATTAACAACAAACCCAGCTGCATGACATTGCCAATCCAGCATCTCTTAAATGGGCAAAACGTTCCTCATGGATTACTCTTTTCATATAGTCCTCAGGGGCTTTTTTACTTCTCATCTTCACTGATGTATGTGGTGAATGCAGCATCATATATACACACCCAAATGGCTCAGATCTGTCAGGACATTGCAATTAAAGACAGGGTACTTTTCTATATACTATACAGCTCAAAGAAACCATCTGATTAATGCCAGAGTCTGGGATAAGGATGGAAGAAGTCTGTGGTAATGAGAAAACTCTGCAATGAATATGGGGTAGAGAACATTGCTGGGACTGAGAAAGCATTTTAAGTTTTAATATAGAAGACCATTTCAGAGCAAACGAGGACTAATTTTAACGAGAAAGATCAAAATCTAAAAATGTCTAAATTTTTCATTCACCTTGTCTGAAGGTGCCAAATTTCCACATGAACTCAGAGCAATTATGGACTTCAACAGCAGCACCATTCCAAAAATTTATTTGCTCTAGTTAGTCATTTAAATACGTGTAGAGGTAGTCATCGCTAGGTATTCATGCATGAATATTCTGGTCTTATTTCATTTTAACTAAAAAAACATACACACTGTTGTTTCACTGACAGAAAGACATTGCACTGTCATGAGGAGGGCCTGGCTTAGGTTATTCTGCTCACACCCTCTGTTTCTGTTATGAGATTGTTGCATTGTAGACCATGTAAGTAGACTTGTGCTAGAGACCTACCTATACTGACTTTGAGGAACTCTCTCCTTCTAGGAGACTCCAGTGAAGCCTGAACACATCACAGTCTTAGTTTTTTGTGGTTCTTTAAAAAAAAAAAAAAAAAGAAAAAGAAAAAGAAAATAAAAGAGATGGAAAGGTTTTGTGGTAGTGGAACAGTCAAGTTTCCTCTCTGGCTTTGGTAAGGATATCATGGTCTTCTGCCCACATAAATCTGGGTGGTCAACAGAGGATCTCATTGAAAATACAATGAACACATCACCTACTCAAATGACATGGTTTTCAAGTTACCTATAAGAGCTTATAAGTTAAGTTTTGCAAATATCAGATAGGCAGTAACTACTGCCAACAATGCAGTTACATGAAGATGAAGTACAACATAAAGAGGATGAACAGAATGTATAAGGTGGTGTAATCATGCAGCATGAATAAAGGTGATAGAAATGGAATTCAGTAAGTTAAATGGGCATGAGTTAGCACGCATAGGAGTAACTGATTGCTCTTTCCAGTAGTCAGGAATGCTTTTTTAATTGGATCATGCTTCTTCATTGCCAAATTGGATGCTTCTTTTTGACCTCCTCACACACAAAATATTTAAAACAAGTTTTAAAAGATTTAATAATGTAAAATGGAGATAGAAGAGTAATCAACAGAAAACTCTTAACACAAAAGGGCTGACTTTTTCAGCCTAGAAAGCTTTGCAACGCGTTACACTTCTGCCAAAGGAGGTACTGGGTAACAGTTTCCAAGATGCTAAAGTGATTAAGTTTTGGTATACATGCTGATTTTGCACTTGTCTACTTATGTCTGTCAAGGGAATAGTTTTCCTTCTCTCTCCTTTTTCAAACCAATACATTGATCTTAATGCCACATTAAGATGGGTGCTCTAACACACATGCAATTTTTTTTTTTACAAGGAGACTGCTTTGCTACCCCAGCAGTAGAGTTATTTCAGCAACTGAAATAAAGTATGCGCTACAAGAATTACGTTAGTATGACAGTAACAGAATAATTGAACAGTGAAGCCTGGTCTGTGTATCAATGACATAAAGTGCTTACATCTAAATTTTCTGAAGTGACTTACCACTGTGAAACCTAAATCATCCATGTGCTTTTGAAAATATTCAACATGAATTTGAAAGCTTATACGAGGCTAAACTGGCATTAGACTGGGAGTGGATAAATTTTTCCAGAAGCAGTATGACTTTAAGAGTTAGAAATGAAAAAAAAAAAAAACACCAAAACCACCAAGTTTACTTAATAATTACTTTTAAATTTTATTTTGTTCACAAAGCAACTATCAGCACAGGGATGAGAGCTATAGGAAGTATCTAATCTAGTGCTCTGCCGTGTACCTCATATAGTCACAACAAAAACTGTACTCACTCCAAAAAAAGTTTTCAAGAAAGGCACTCAAACTACTTTTTTTTTTTTTTTTTTTTTTTAACCCAATAAATCCCTATTGCACTGCTTGGACATGTGTAAATACTTAACATCAATTTTTGAAGGTGTAATGGGAACCCAAAGACATTAAATTCAGCGCCTTTGAAGGCTTCTCCCATGATGCTATGATTGTTTTTGTGACACAGGTAAAAAATGTATGTTTCACCTTTTAAACAAAACGTCTCTCTCTTTTCTTATGATAAGTAGTCTTGTGAATGTCCACATAACACAAAGAATAAAAGTATCATCTGTTCTCTTAAAGATTATAAAATATTTATGTGCCCACAACAGTCATCCAGATGTAGTCTTCAGGCCTTGTTGAATTCTTGACCTCAAACCCTTCTGATTGTAGGTGGCACTAAAGTAATTTGGGGCTTGGGACAGTTCAATCCTAACAAGATTGTCAAAGGCACCTTTGCTTGTCTGCCTGTAGGTGAACCAACTTTGCTTGCAGACGAACCAGTTCCTGCACTGAACAGTCCCAGAATTCTTTGCCGAGATGTTTCCTGGCAAGAGACAGCCAAGTCCCAGGAACTAAGCATGGATGAGACTTAGAGAAAAGGGATTCTCAGCTCTGAAGCTAACGTCCCCTATCCATCTACCTGAAGTTTTCAGATATCTGTGTTCACCCAGTGTCTAGCACTGGTAGCCAATATGAGACAGAATTAGAAACCACTTCTAAAAGTGTTGAACATTAAACTTCTGCTTCAGCCTCTCCATCTGCAAAAGGCAGACACTAGTAATTTACTGTAGAGGGCAATTCATACATTTTTTCCCTACTTCTAATCACACTTATGCAGAAATTCCATATTCTGAAACAGGTCTTCAAATGCTTGAACCTGAATGCAAAAGATGTCCCTCTTAAATTGGATTATTTCCCATGGATTAAGGCAGAGAGAAAAAAATCCACACAAACTCCTTCTGACTCAGAAAAAAATATTACATGCTGCAAGCCAATCTATCCACTTTGGAAAATCTATTTCCCAACCCCAATCCTGACGAGTTTAAGATTTGTATGTACAAATTCATGTGCTTCATAAACTTGGTTTATAAGAATCATTGTGCTTTACGCTTTTTTTCCCAAATAGTAGTAGTCAGATCTGGACCTCAAGTCAACCAGCAGTTGTTGGGCTTTCCATGGAAAAGGCAGGTGCCAATGACCCAGAGGATCCCCTCTTATTAATAACATGATGCTCCATACACTTACAGAGTCTGTTAAGTGAGACGAAATTGCAGTGCATGCTACATTCACGTAATTTTAGGACAAATAGGCATGTTCTCTCCTCACAGTGGAAAAGTCTACTACATTTTGGAAGGGGAAGGAAGCAAAAGACATTTCTCTATGGATGGCAACACAGAGCAAGTGCAATGTTGGTAACTCACTCACTGGTGTTAATGATATCTCAGGGACAGAACTTGAATGGGACCCAGAGAATTAACTTCTAAACCTCTGCACTAATTTATTATGTAATAATGTAATCCTCTAATGTATTATTTATGGTTGGCTTAGGTAATCTTATCTAAAAGGCCTTATAAGAAAAGTTATGCTCTAATACATATGGATGTGATAACATCTATCTAGGTTAATCAACAGGCATTTGTACAATTAAAAATGCCCAGTGAAGATTGAGGCCATATTGGCTACAGATCTAAGTAGGCTTTCTAAAAGCCACACCAGCCCCAAAGAAGCCTAGTTCAATAAATATGTCTCTAGTCAGAACCATAAAGAGTAATAGAAGATGTCTGTCAGGTCAAGTTGACAGTTTGCCTGCTTCACACTGGACTAGCATTTCATTGTCTAGATCAAATATTTGTTAGCACGCACCAGACTTCCTGGAAATGTTCTGGTTAAAATTAAATACTTCTCTGGATGAGAAAACCCACAAATGGACTATTAGATAGTCTATGCTGGGGTCAGGATCATATATGCACATGGATATGAAACTGTCAGATTTGGCTCCCTCAGCTTCCTCTAGTCCTCTAAGAGCACTGGGTCAAGAGACTTGAACAATAGTAACAAAATCCCTTTGTCCTGGGGAACACATGTTGTTCTCCAAACCACATATAAGTGCAGTTAGGCTCAGCCCATATCAGAACAACTCTCAGAACACGTTCCAGAATAAGCAGCATCTCACCAAGAACACTCCAGTTCACACATGTTTAAATTCGAGTACCTTTCCCTTACCATACAGTGGGCTTGGAACTAGAAAGTGCCAGAAGACTTAGATCAGAGAAGTACTAAGAACAAGAAAACCTTAATTTACAGATAGGAATTAAGTGGGTGCCAGTGCAGATTGAAAACCACAGACAGAATACACTTCATGAGACAAATCTGGCCAAAAGCAGAGCTGCGTTCTGTATGGGACACAACTGTCTGCATGAAAAAACTCACTGCAGTTATCCCTAACAGAGGTGGCATGAACAGTGGATGTTAGTTCTGTATCAGAGCGGAAGCTCCTTAGTTGCCTAATAAACAGCATTTAACTTTTCCGTATTTTCTACTCCCCCACTGATGCCCAAAGTAACCCCAAATTGGGCACAAGCTGGGGCCTTGCAGACAGGTTACAAAGCATGGCTTTTTGTGAGACCAAATAGTAGTGCTGTCAACTGCCTCAGTATTTTTTGCTTTTATCAGTGCTTCAGCTCCTCCCACAGATTCTCACCTTTCATTTAAAAAGTTTCAACCCTTTATGGTTGTGAAGAAAAGCCTGCAAACATGGCTCTAATATAAGCTAGTGGATCAGAAAACAAGCCAAAGAACCTCACACCTTTTTTTCTTTTTTTTAAATAAATCATAATGTTTAAGCTGATCTCACAGTTTATGGTAACCTGACTTAAGGTTTTTGAATGACTAAGGTTAGAAGTACTTTAAGATATCAAATTAGTAAACTCCCCAAATAAAAATAAACAAAGCTCTCTCCACAGCTATCCTGGAGAAAATTAACTCCTTTCCTGCTAACTACATCTCTCATTGCTATAAACATGGAAAGCAATGACAGCTTTCAACTAACCCTCCCTCCAAAAGGCTAACAGGTCCCATCTATAACAAACTCTCAAGCCAAATAATATAATCCTCCCACACTGATGTCCGTATTCTACCTCCACAATAGAATTACCAGACTTCCACTTACTCATACCTTCATTGTAAATAAGAAAATGGATGTCAGACTACCAAAAGCTCCTTGAGGACTTTCTCAGATGCATTACAAATAATTTAAGCAAAAACCACTAACAGAGAACATGACTGTGTTATTGTCCTATGTCCTGTTAATTCAAAATTTTTCCTAGTTCTCTTGATCAGAACATCACGTGAAAAGATGAGAATGAAATTCTAATGAAAAAGCTCCTCTCCCTCCAAAATCAACACAAATGGCCATACAGCATTTCCATCAAGGTCAAGTATTTATAATACCAACAATGCACTGTGACTTCACAATTATTTAAAGGATCTTTTGATTGAAATCATTAAAATCTTGGAAGTCCCACTTTCATTGTTTACGGAGGTTGCACAGTTAGACTGACATACCATGAAACTTCTATTCCCCTTCAGCTCTCGTTTGGTGATCTTTTGATTAATATCATGTTTATCATGAAAATTTTAATTTGAAAAAAGGCCTCCCACGCACACCAAAAATAATCTGCATCATGCTCCATCTTCAAAATTGTTACACAAATTACTCTTGTCCCATGCCACATCACAAAGGTACATACATAGAAGAAAAACAATGATGTTACTTACTAGGAACTCCAGACACCAGCCGTAACGGACGTAATACTCGGAAAGCCCGCAGTGCTTTAACATCGAATCCGGCACCTTTCCCTCCTATTGAATTCCCCCCATCTGCTTTGGTTGCTTGTTCTAAAATTGCACTAAAAAGCCTGCAAAAAGAAAGAGGAAACAATCTGTAGGCAGACAGCAAGGCTTGGGCTAAACAAGAACAGAGATCATCATCATCATATCACCCAAACTATCTCACAAACCTGTGAAGAGTATCACACATCTCAGTCAACATTCACATATGGTGGAGGAGAGACAGACTCTTCCCATATGCAAAAGCCTAATGGTGATGTCTATACCATTTGCAAAACACTTGTTTCTGGAGCAGACATAAACACGACATGCTCCTCCTTCAGCCTAATGACTCCTTGCAGCCAGCTATAGACTACCCCAGCGCCCAGGCTGCCCGGGGGCGTGTGGAGGTACGCTCCCTGCCCTGTGTGCTGGGGTATGCTGGGTGCTTCAAAATGGCCATTCTGGCAATGTTTCGTGCTGAATTTGAAGGGTCATCATCAGCAGAGCATTTGGGTCAGATTTTGAAGGCAGTCTCCAGGCTCTCCTTACCAGACAGTCTGGACATATCCCATGGGAGTTGAGCAGAAGGGCAAGACAGCACAAATTTTAGGTTTTGCCCTTTCTGCTACCAATACTTTCCTATCTTTATTAACCAACAGTCCACCTTGGGGAAAAAAATCATCATCCATAATTACTCCAATCATTACTTATCTGTCACAAATTTTACAAGGAATTAAGGCTCAGCAAGGTCACTGCAGGTAGAACTTGGTGTAAAACATAGGGATACTTCAAGGTGCAAATTTTTAGATAAGGGAACATGCCCACATTATGTGCCTGTGTATCTATCTGTACATCCCCTGATGCACTGGCTCTGGAAAGTGCAAAACTGTAGGAGTCTTATTATTAGAATGTTTTATTGTACCAGTCTTAATGTTTTATCTTGGCTAGTAGGAGTAGTTGCTTTAAGGAGAAGATATCTCACTCGGAATGCATTTGAAAAGGCAGAGCAAGGCAGGAAAGACAATGTTCTTCTGTGAAAGAGCTGAAGGCTCACCTTGTGTGCTAATAAGAACTTGATTTAATAAATTAGCTTTCAGGAAGCAGATTCCATTTTTCTGGTAAAACATCAGTAACTTTGGGGGGGACAGACTCCTCATGAATTTGCTAATGACATTGCTTTCAGTCTTGAAGTCATCAGCTTGAACCCAGCCAAATTCAGTAGAGGTTAAAAGCGGTTCCAGTCTAAATGGATGTTTGGCACTCTGTATAAAAAGCTTGCCTGTGAGTGGCAGAGACCCCTAGGCCTGTAGCGTGCCATGGAGGTACCAGAGGTAACTTTAAAGCAGCTGCTTGGGATGCCAGAAACAACCTAGTTGGAATAGCCTGGATTCAGCACTGGCTGATTTCTCTCTCTGACTTTGCAGTCTGCAGTGCCTCTGTCAGGATCTCATCTATACTCCCTGACTGACTTATTCCACAGAGAGCCCCCAAACTGCCTATCAAGCAGAGACTGAGCTGCCTGATCGCTTTATAAGGAGCTCCAATCCCTCCAGTCCACTGTTAAAATTTACTGATAGGGACACAAACATGGGGAGCTTGCCCTGGATAGAAAAAGAAGGCTTCATTTACTAAGCATCTAAGCCAACACATTTCCCCAGCACTAAATCCACACAAAAACATGGATTATGGGAGTGCAAATACGAAATTAGTTTCTTAAGCAGTTTTAACAAAAATTTCATATAGAGAGTCTTATAAAACTTGTCAGCTGTGACTGAGGAACTCCTAACTGGATCTATTCAAAGCCTCAACTTCAAGCACTGCAGAAAGATTTAACAACTAGGTAACAAGCGTGGGAAAAACTGTGTGTGGGGAGGTTGGATGCTGAGTTTGTAGGTGTTGCAGACTGAGAAGCAGGATGCAGAGAAGACAAAAACAGAGCCTATGAGAAATACTGCATTGACTACAGATATCACAGAGAGAGATAAACAAGGGCTGATGCAAAGAACATGGATTATTGGAATGTATGTATTTCTTGAGCTGTGTACACAAATTATACAGTTGCAATTTTCAGCTGGTCTTCATAATAGAAACACTGTAGGTCAAATTTGGCCTAATGTATTTTCAGTAAGCTATTGATTAAGCTCTAGAAATGTGCCCTGTTTCTTATTCAAACATTTCTGTCTTCCTAGTCAACAGAATTCCCATACTAGATGGTGAGTGACATACCTATACAACAGTCCCAGTCTCCCGGGATCCTCTGGAGGAGAAAGAATTCACTGCAAAAGGTTTCTTAAGCTGTTTTTCATCTCTCTTGCAATGATGAAGGCAAGAAATCTCAGGAACTCTGAGTCAGCAACTGTGCAAAACTGAGGGTCCGTTCTCCTGGCCCCATGTTTTACCAAACATCAGCTCTTGGCAGCTGGCATCAAGGGCATTTCTCCTGCCACTCATGACATCATGACATCAAACCATCAGCAGCTCTACAATACTGCATGCTAAGAAAAGCTATTCATGTCCTAAATGAATTCAGGAGGAGGAGAAACACAACCTGGAGGACAGCTCACTCCACCGGAGCTAGAACCTGCCTTCCCAGACTAATGCAACTCCACTGCAGGTCAGTTGGCCCTGTTTGTGTGCTCCACTGTTGGCGTGCTTCTTGGGGTACCCACAGTTATCTGCCTACTGTACTTTAGGAATAAATTGCAGTAATTCCTGCTGCTCCATATTTAAAAACCTACATTTAATCTTGAATTGCATTGCTTCTGCTAACCCTGCTTTAACGCATTTACTCCATGCTTAGTATCTCCCCCTGTACTAAACCTGTTCTTTACTACTGCAATACAACTTTTTATTTCTCTCACTTATTTCACTCTCCCTTTTGTGTTAGGATCTAGACTGTGCCCAGTATGGCCTATTGAATCTCTATTCCACTCTTCAAATTTATAGTACATTTTGCCAATCCTACTTCATTGTCCCTATCACCTCCTAAGTTAGGGCATGGGCAGACATCTATGACTCAGAGACTACAACTACCGCATGCCTTTTTGGCTGTAACTCATTATAACCCATAGGGGAGGAAAAAACCCAAACAATAAAATAATATAATGTCCTGTTCAGAAATAGCACCAATGATAAGGCACAGAAGATAAGGCTTCTGACAGCCGCTTCCATTATCTTCTAATAAGAAAAAAACCCACAACCCATATACAATTTGTAGTTCTGTGAGCTCTGTAGACTCTTTCTAGCTTTCAGCTAATTGTTTCCCAATCCTAAAAAAGATGGATAAATGTTAAGCTACTGATAGAAAACAGGAGGCCAGAGTCCTTCTACCCTATATTTATATTGGAAAATCTAGTCTTTGATGAAAACCTCTGGGAAAATCTTTCAGTAGGTACGGTGGAGGGAGGTGCAGTTCTTTTCTCCACAGTAGGTGAATTAGCTGAAATGCATGCTCCAAGCATGGTGTGAGAACACTGTGCTGGCAGAGAAAACAAAGTTTGGATGGTATAAAAATGCAAGAGGGCTAAGATCTTGTGGTCACTGAAAATTTCACCATTTTTTTTTAAAAAAAAAGAATACAGAAATTAGTCTTATTTCATTCCAGCTAACTAATTTCTACCAACCTAAATTCATGCCCTATTTTCATTTGTATATAGTACTTTTCACTAATGAAGTATAATTAACAGTATCTTGATTTCTGAATTTCATGTGCCATGACTATACCTAAACTAAATTCAATTGACACACATGAACTACAAAGCAGAAATAAATTTCTATGCATGAATGGACACACTGCACTTTTTTTTATTTTTCTTTTTACATTTACTTGTGAGGTATGAAGCTAGCCTCACTGTTTTTCTTCCTTATATTTTTCTGTTTCCCTTTTGTCATATGAAATATCAAAAAGGTTTTAGCTTTGCTAGATGATCCCAACAGCATCATGGTAAGGCTGTAACTTGATCTACAGCTCTTCATCGTTTCCTCTGTGGGGAGGGCACACTGATTTTTATAGCATAAAAAAAGAACTTGTCAAGGGCCTCCAGAATATAAAGAGAAAACAGTATTGGTATTTCTATGGCCAAAAATCAGCAGAAAAACACAGCTGAAAGAATCCTCATAGGTATAAAGAAATAGTAAAGTACAATGACTTTTTTCACAATGTTTTACAGTTCACCTGTGATCTTTAAGTGTGAAAGTGTTTGGGTCTGCCCTTTACAAACTCCCCACAGGTCTTCAGAAAGACATACACTGTGACCACATTTTCCAGTCTGCTCTGAATTTCACATCCTTTCCAAATACCTTCACTGCTTACCTTCCTAAGAAAGACAGCCTTTCAAATTACAACATCTTTTTTTTCTGGCAGAAGCTATGGGCCCTTGGAGAATGACTGTGCTTGGCAGACAAACCACAGCACTGCCAGGAAGGGCAGATATTCTTCTAGCACAACACTGTAAAGTTAGTCTTCTCTCAAGAGAAAGTTCCTCCAACAGCCTAATATTAAAGGACATCACTGTTCTATCTGAAAGTTTTAATGTTTTCCAGAAGAGGAACAGTAAAACTGAAGGAAGCAGGATACAATTTGACTAATCGTTAGTGTTTGTGGGTTGTGCCTCATTAGGCAGCTTAGGGGTGTGATCTCTACTCTTAACTAATAATGTTCTTATCCACAGTCTCTGATACCATCATTTTTCTTCAAAGCAGCATTTAATGGTGCTGCTATAGCAGGGTCATAGGCTATTTAAAGATAAGCTAGAATCAAACTTCAAAAGCCTTAGGTGATGAAATAAGCCGATCTCCCACACTGCAAGGACGATAAGCTGTTACAACCCTACAGGTCTACAGTGCATCCTTTCTTCAGAAGACATAGCAGTTGTGTTTAGTGCTCCTCTGCTGCTGCTGCATATTCTTGTGGCCTTGTTAGAACCAATGACTCTAAGATTCCTTGGGATACCAGGGGACCTGTCTTCAAAAGGCAAGGGAAAGTATACAGGCACATTTTTATAAAAATTGAGACTTCTCTCTAGAATTTATGCTTAGTCCTACACATATTTGTTTTCTTCTTTATCTATTGACTTGTATACTGTGCTATGTTATCTCTTCACGATATATGTGGTAAGCAGTATATCCTAGGTGGGTTTAGAAATGAAGGATCTAAAACCTGTCTTTTTTTTTTTGGCTTCAACTTCTACCAGTATTTGAAGAAATACTTCTCACCTAGACTATTTTTTGTAGCAAGGACAATCATCGCTGAAAATGAAGATGATTCCTAAGGCAGAACAAGTACGAACAGCAATTACCACAGTCGTTTTGGGACTTGATGCTTCCAGTATGAGTCTCACACTATCCTTTGCCCCATATATCAAATAAATCCCTCTGCCCAGTGCTACAGCTGTGTCCAGATTACTCAGCTTTCTTCAATAGCTCCATCAGTAGGCCAAAAAAGGCAACACAAGGAAATGTTGTTACCAGCACTTGCCTTCTTCCTCCTCTCTCACTCTTTAAAATTTATTTTAAACCTTTTCCACGGGACTTCCTCCCTGACAAAATATTCAAATATGCTGAAATTTAAACATAATGTCATTGAGGGGTTTCAGACAGCCCCTAGGAAAAAATGACAGGGCAGAACAGGAACAGATGGTATCACCACGTAGATTTTGCAGAGGGGTTGTAGAGAGAAAAAGCAGCGCACCAGCCTAGGCTGTGGTACTGTACAAGTGAGTTTAAACAGATAAACATCAAAGGAACCCATCTGGCCTTGAAGTGGAATCTGTCACTTGAGATTGTTACTATTTAACAGAGACCTTGGGGTCTTGGCCATGTTTATTATACTAGAATAATCCCTCCCCAGTTACATTTTTTGCTCCCCATCTAGTGACTGAGAGCTGCTGGAGGCAATAACAGATAGAAGAGATGAGAGCTGCAGCTTCTGTCATTGGCAAGGGAATTAATTTCAGTCTGAATAACATCTTGCTGATTAACTGCCCTGGTAGGAAAACTGAAAAGGACTGTACTTACACTAGATATAATGCTGCTCTGTGATTTCTGGAGCCCTGCTCTTTCGCATTCCAGTGGAAGTAAGAGAGGGTAATGTGTCCTCTCTTTAAAATGTCTCTTTCTTATAAAAATGAAAAAGGAATAATCACATTCACAGGACTTTTGTTCTCCAATCTTTCTTCAATTTAAGCAGCAATTCCCAAGCAGGTGAGATATCTGAGGGCATTCAAAGGCAGAACCAGCTATGGAATTGGACATCAATGCCAGGGAGGGGTTGGGAATTTTCCAATTTCCAATTACTAATTTGCTGTGGGATCCTCTGGCTGCAGGTAGGAACGAAGGAGAAAGACAATTGGACACTGCTGTAAGGAGAAGTGTTATGCCCACATGAAGGCAGAGAGGTTTTAGGACAGAGAATAGGTTCCAACTTGTCTTCCCTCCCCCTCACTTGGAATTCTCCTTCCACCCACTCTTCCCAATGATAATGGAAAGTGGGAGGGATTGAGTAGCACATAGCAGTTTGCTGATGGAATTGTTGGGGGCCACCACAGAAATGGTCAAGAAGCTAGATGGGCTTTGGTTCTGGGCAGAAATTATGAGGGGGTTTTGATGACAGTGTCCCTATTGACATTTTCCCTAGGAGCTGATGCAGGGCTTCCTTGGTAAAAAGACTGCAAGTTGTTGTGGGCGATGAAACTCTTTAACAATGGAGTGGTGGGAGGATGGGACAGATTATTCAGGCGAAGAAATACTCGTTCTCTTTGTCTCCAGTGGTAGTTTATCCTTCACCTCTTCCCTTCAACAACCACAATTCAAACCCCTTGCTTATCTCTTACCCTTAGGTAGAAAAAGCAGGTGGTGTTTTATTTTGCCTTTATTCAAATAAATTAAATGCCAGGCTTAAAAAACATGGAGAGGAGTAAGGGGATTAGAAAGGTTGCAGCTCAAAGTGGCAATTTGATCTACAATAGTAAAATTAGTCTTTAAAAAGGTTAAAACATTAAAAGGGTCTAAATCAAGTGTTGAGATCACCAGCAGAACCGTGCAATTAAACTGAAGAACTTATTTTTGGTTTTAAGTATGAAAACCTGGGTTTTAAAGTTTTCATCCATCTTTGAGAATGAGAAAAATCAGTAGAAGTTCACAAGATGGCAGAATTTATTTGTCATCCAACTCTAACCTTAATTAACAGATTCCGCCTAAATATTCTTTTTTAATATTCACACAGATTCACAGACAAAGGTGTTTTCTTCCAGTTAAGCATATTCAGGCACTTGACTGTGCCCAACAGCCTTGCACTGCTTCCTCTTTACATCCCTGTTCCCAAAGAGCAGTTTAATTTCCATGTCTTGCAAACCATTACAAGCCTTGGAGAAGGCTAAGAAGCAAGGGATACCAGACACAAAATGTACATCAACTGATGGTCAATCCTTAATATTTACCTCAAGGTAAATAATTGCTACACACTGAAATTAGCATGAATCAAGTTATACCTGCAGAAGACTAGTCAGTTAACTGTATTTTTAGGTTACGCAGTAAAACTTGGTAAAACATGTGGAGTCTGTAGTGGGGCTAACACAGAAGGAACAAATGGTGGTTGTTGGAGGAACATGATGGACAGCAACCTCTAACATCACCCATATATAATGTTCCAAGCATTCACCCACCCTTATCCTCCCACAGGTTGCCAGTATCCCGGTGTGCAGTGCATTCAAAGATGAAATGTTGGTACTCACCCTACTACCACAATTATAAAATCTAGTAAATTCCAGCCATTGCGGAGGTAAGCATTGGGGTGAAAGAGAAGTCCATATGCTATTACTTTTAAAAATGCTTCCACTGTAAAAATTATGAGAAAGAGATACTCCACTCGTTCCTGGGGAAGATAAGAGAACAAGAGAGACAATGGTTAGCATGAGTCACAAGCCACGGCTAAGGACATTTTCTTCTGTCACTGTCCACCCATGCAGCCTCCAACTCACTGACACGCCACTTGGGTACATCTAGCATGCATGGCTTGCCAGAGGGCTCTTCTCCTCACACTTGCACAGTCTGAAGCCAGTCTGACAGGACAGCAGCAGTTAATTTTGGTTAAGCTCTGAAATTTGCTGCCTTTGTCTTGTCAGGGACGGACCACTGCACAGGCCTGTGCAGAGGAGGGGAGGGGGTCAACAGGCATATTCTAGCACTCAGGTCTCTACAGAGTACGTTGCCAAACACTGTCAGCCATCAGAATGAACTGCGTCCAGTCCCTTTCTACCTCTGGACAGGAAACATTGCTGGATGCAATGCTGTGGAGAGAGATACGGAGAAATAAAGGGGCCCACTTGAGACTGATGCACGTGTCTAACTGTGCCTTCTCTGGGATTCCCTATTCTGTTGCTGGGGAACAGGTAGGCTGAATATTGGTGATAAATGATTTACAAATCAGGCTGACTAATGCTAGAGGGTTTTAGTCATTCTATCAGAAATGTGTAAGTCCCTGTGAAATGCAATTAAGCACATCCAAGCACAGTCACTTCCAGTGACGGTACAGTCTGATTCAGGACAATCAAGCAGGCTTTTGGAGTCAGTACCCAAGCTTGCTGTCTCTCATCTCTGGGGTTTTTAGCCCCAGTGTTCAGTAAGAATAGCAGAAATGCAGAAATGGTAGGGACATCCACCGAAGCAGGAGGGAAACTGCAGCATTAGGTAATCACTACAAAAGTTCCACGCAGCAAGCTGAGTGGGGGAAAAAGTACATGCAAAATAGATGACAGCAAAAGGAGGCTAGGTCCCTGCAAGGTTAACTACAAAGTGAATTATTAAAAGTTCACATTAAAGAAATAAAAAGCTGAGATAAATATAAATTAAAACAGCTGAGGCATTCTTGGTCATATCTTATAGGCTACCCAGCAAGATAATCAGACAGGTCACTACTATATTTTTCTTTTCAGCTCTGAACTGCAAACTCTTTGCTCCTCTGTCCAGCTGAATGCACATATGACACCTCATATGATACAGCCATACAAAATGTGCAGGATTACAAAAAAATCACTCCATCATTTGACTCAGCTGCCCATTTGAACCTCTTCCATTCAGTCAGGTAATTAACAACAATTTACTAGCAATCCGTTGATCAAAAAAGGCAATTTCCAGTTCATCTACATGTTTACACTAACATTTTACTTTACACAATCAAGAAATTCCCTCTGACTGTAGCAGGCATATGTTTGGGCTTTAAAATATTGTGGTTTTCCCTCAGACGATGCTTTCACAATGTCTGCAGTATTATTCCCCAGTGCTTAGTACAGAGAATACCTAAAAAAGAAAAAGTGTAATTCTGTAGTTATCTGATCCAGTTGTAAAGCTTTTGAATGTGTCCACAGCACAGAATTTGTCCATCCTTGTCCCAGATAGACACAGGCCAGCACACTAAGGTTTTTCCGCCCCTTGAACTTGGAGAAAGAAACAACAGCACATAATACTAGTGACCACTATGTCCCCAGCAATAGAAATAGTAGAGTGCATTATTTTATTTAGCACAGGAATTGGCACGTAAGTGCCAACATCCAGGAGTCAAGCCATGGGCTTGGCCCCAGAAAAGAGCTCCGTAATGGCTTGCATACTCCTAGAAAGGGCTAACCTGGCAGCCCTTCTCCTTCCACTGCTGATGACAACTGATTGGGTACTAATTGATGGACAAATCAGTCAAACAGACCCAAACAATCAAGCTCTATGCAAACATTTGTAAAGTAAGACGAGCTGTCACAAAACCTCTTAAAAGAAACCAAAACAAAACACAAAATGATTGTGTGATGGGAAGTCTCTACAGTGTCTTTCTGATTGTCCTGCACACCTTTGTGCTGCCACATGCCTCTATCAGCATGACATGAGGCCGGACACCATCCCGCACAGACAGCTCTGTGTGGGAGGCGATGCCCTACCTTTGAACGGACAAGGTAAAGCCAGCTTAAAGGCTGAAGGCAGATGGAAATGGGCTCCATGGTGGGAAGAACCTGCCCTGAACCAATGATGGGAGTAGGGAGTGCTGTGCCTGGGATGGACACGGCCTCACTAAGGACGATTTATCTTGCTGCAACCCAGCCCATTAATGGGTCTCACTCCCTGTTTCAGACAAGGGCTTTCCACTGTTGTGAGCAAGCTCTCTTTCTTTCCTGCAAAAAGAGATACAGTAGGTCCGAGACCACTCTCTAATTTAGACTGCCTTTGAGGTTGCTCTGTGACTCAATCCATCTGGCATCCCACTCTGTAAACAGATATATGGGCTCATGGAGAAAAGCCACAGGCCCTAAAAAACAGCCTTCTCCTAAAAGCTCTCTTGGCATTCACAGCCTAGACTGATATCAAGGGGATGTTGAGGAGCCTACCCTCTTGTTTAATAACTCTAGGTCCAATTTGAAGCAGATCGGCAGAATAACTGAAGAGGAAGGCCTAACGCTGATCCTGTGCTCAGCAATTTAACAGCAAACACTGTCCTTGACCTCTGGTCAACCTAGGATGAATGCTGCTGCCAGCTCTGTCTGGTTTTGTGCTTCTTCTGTGGCCACAGTGCTGCGCAGGACTGCCTGGGCAGAAGAGCCTTTCCACTCCATGAATTCCATTGAACTACCTGCACTAATGCAATCAAAAGTCCAAGAAAGCAAATACTTGAGAAAATTCTGGAACAACTTTAAAAAAACAACAACAAAAAAAGAATTTAATACTGCACAGAGTAGCCAGTATTTCAAGAACTAACAGGTTCCATTTGGTTGGGTTTAGGAGCCTCATACCTTTTTGCCTTTAAAGATACCTATGGGACTACAGACTCCTGCTTTGTTATTATAATAATGCTGTTTGTTGAACCATGTTATTGAGGTAATAATATGTCGAAGTATTAGACACACATGCATATATATACCTAAAGATAGATATATGCATATATATACACATATACAACTACAAGCTGAATAAATTCCTTACAATGCTCTGGCTAAGGTGGAAAGATCATAAAAAAAAAATGATAAAAGCCTCTGAAATGAACATAAGATACAGAATGCTGAGCAGAGGATAGAGATTTTATGATCCTCTGCACTTAAATTAATGATTTCAGGATCTAAAATTGAATGAAAAATACTGCCGAGATTAAACAGTGCAGCTATTCCAAGACCATTTCAGGATGCTACTCCTGCTTAGACTCAAGAAGAATTTGAAAAGCCTACTAATTAATTTCTGTTCCCTTTTCTCCTCACACTATAAAACTCAAGAGCCTTTATGAACACAGCATAACTCAGTAATGACATAGCATAACTGGGTTCCCAGGAACCTGGGTTGCAGTCCCAGTTCTGATGCCACCTTGCCCAGTGAATTCACAGATGTGACTCAACCACCCCCTGCCTTGGGTTAGAAATGAGAGGAGGACCTGTTACTCTCAGCAACTGCAAAACGATTAATTTGCTGCTGCTAAATGGGCATCTACACTTCTGGCTGCTCATTCGAAGCTTTGCTCTCACAGCTTAGGCAGAGTGGGCCCCAGTGTTTTAAGCTCCCAAGGGACATAGCACTGCAAAGTATCCATAACCCCCACTCCTCTGAGAGACAATTTGGTGCCATTTTAAAAGAAACCAGGACAGACAAATATTGGCATTTCTTTTTGAGAGAGCTCCCTGTTGACAAGGAGGGAGGAAGCTGCCCACTACTTTTGTGGGAGGGAAAGGAGATAGTAACAGCATTGCCCCTTGAAACACAGATCCAAATCACAGCATCAAAAGCGAGGGAGCAGTATTTTTTTATTTGTGTCTTAGAAATGGGAACCATGCTGATGTAGTGAAGCATGATGCAGGTTGCAGAATTACAAAGCAGGAGCTTCCTGCTTGGGCAATAGTGATGAAAATGTTTCAAAAACCTAAGGAAAAAAACAATAATATATGAGTGGATGAAGAGGAAGGACAAAAGTTTTAGAAAACTGACCCATCTCTGGAGCATACACAGATGTTCTGGGACTGTCTCTACCACTGTTTTTTTGTGTTCATTTTGTTTTTTATTGATATAGGACATGAGCATCAGCTACCCTAGCTGACAGATTAGCCAGCACTACACATTGCCAAGAAACAAATTGTACATCATCTTACTCTTAACAAAGAAACAAACATTAACTTACTGTTAAAGCTCTAAGATATATTTCCAAAAGAGGATTACTGTATTAAGTACAAAACTCCTCTAATCCCATATGCCTTCCAAAGACGTCATACGTTTGTTTTTGTTTATAATTTTTAAACTGTACCTAATGACATCCTGGGTTCATAAAAGGAGTCTGAAAACAGGAAATCCAAGGAAGTTACTACAGGGCGCCATAAGGCTTTTCTCCTGTCAGGAGAGGAGTGAATAGACTACTGCTGTTTCTGAGAAATGGTCCTCAGAATGATGCATTGTATCTTGATCCTAGCTCTCCAAACCCCATCCACCCAGCAGCACAACTAGGTTATAACATTTTCTTTGCAGGGCTTACTCGAGCTCAAATCATAATCTGGTCATCACATCTCATACACCCCAGTGTGAATAGTTTACAATCTTAAATTCAGTAACTAAAGGTTTTGTCAGATTTTTCTGTCTCTCTCTGCTTGCACTCTGATCAGCTTGTTACAAACCATGTTTCAAAAACCAGAGCTTATGTATTTGCAGTAATGTGCAGCAAGCCCTGCACAGCAAGAACCTTTATGAAGCTGCCTGTTTGACCTTAGATCATGTTACATCAGCATTATTATTTCCTAGTGCTTCCTTAAATATAAGAGAATACATTTCTTCAGTAATGCAAATACTCAGCAGTCCAAGGAAAACAACAGTATTTTAAGGCCCTCTGTCATATAGGATATTTTGGCATTAATTGTATAAATAGGCTCTGAAAGATACAAGTCAGAGTGGAAGCACTCAAACTTTTTCCTAGTAGGGAAAACAATCTTTTCTGATGGGCAGTAGGAGACCAAACTGCAGCACTGTGAAAGACAGCCCAGAGACTGCATGAAAAAAGTTCCATGTTTTTGGATTACAAGTTATCATCACATGTGAGATACGGATATCCTCACTGTGTGAATATGTTGACCTGGAGGCTACTGTTGGCATTAATAACTTCAACGTTTGGTGAGGAAGAGCCATGTGTGTGCACTTAAAGGATCAATTCAATAAAACAGATGTTAAAACAGGTTTGTTGACAATGAGTTACTTCTGAATGTATTCAGCTGCTCAGGAGACATTTTCGGCTAAGTATGTGTGAAAATAGTACACAAGCACAAGAAGGAATAAAACTTAAAGAACATGTTTGGAATTTTTTGTCTTACTTTCTCTTAAAAATTACTGCCATTGCAGAAGCAAGTGGTCATATCCCATTTATTTGATAAATAAGAATGCATACTGATGAACATAACACCATTTGCTTTTACTGCTGGTCTTAAAACACAGTGTCCCTTCTTCTACCTGTTCCTCAAAAAGAATATTCCCCAAAATTGAGCAGAAAACACTATTTGATTTTACTTGACAAGGATACAATAAGCCCAAAGAAAGAAGTGGGTGACTAGCATTCAACTAAGCATAACCCTGTTGAATAAACATAGCATAACTCTGTTGGTAAACAGAAGTCAGAACAGCTTCTGAAAGGTTAGCTTTCCAAATATGATCAGCACTACCTTCTCTCCACTCCAAGCAAAGGCAGTGTCTACCTAACGTCGGGCTTTACAATGAGCAGCATTAAATTCACATCAAGCACTGCAGAAATACCACCTTTCAACTAACACATGTAAATAAGAGATACTCTCACTAAAGGCGTCTTACTACTTCAAAGGTGTCCAACACTAGAAGAATAAACCAAAGACAGAATTCTCACTAGTCTGAAATGAGCAATTACAAAACAGGAACGTAGTACAAGCCAGCTTTCAGTACTTCATGGTAATTCATAAGATGCTCATGATGCTTTTAAAGAACTTCCACTGAAATGAATAGAAGAGAGGACATTAATAGTTTTGAATGATTACAAACCTGATGCACATTCCCTATGTTCAAGAGTTCCTTGGCAAGTCAATGAATACTTCATGCATAGCTCTCTTGTGGGATCTAGTCTAAGCTCCTTATTTTTCTTACAGCACTTTGGCAAGGATCAATTTGCATTTATTTATGGGTTCTGTGGAATTACATTTTGTGTCAGAGTCCAACCATAATACAAAGCCAAGGAACAAGGGGCTGTGTTAGCTACCTTGTACAAACACACTTTCCCTTCCAGCGAGCCATATGTTCCTTATTCACTCAAACCAAAATACAGAAGATGAATGCCATTACTGTTCTGATTTACCATCATTTCATCTACATTTTTTACTAACATTAGGTTATTATTAACAGGCTCCAGCTTTACAGAATAATTTAATTACTGGGAATCCTACATTTCAGAAGGGCTTGACATGTCAATATCATTTGGACAACAATCTGAGAGAGCAGAATTATTTTGAAACCTCTATACTAGAGAAGATTCTGAGCAACTTGATTTAATTTTGAAGACAGACTTATTTTGAATGGGAATTTGCATTAGACAACCCAGAGAAGTCCCTTTCAACCTATATTTTTTCTGAGACTCTGTATGTATACTTCATCATTCTAAATGCACCTCTAGTCCTCAGAATAATCTAACAAACTTGCTATTTCTTTTCCATTGCACATCAGTGCTTCCCAGTGGAATGCCTCATTTTCCACAATAGAGATGGTCAAGCACATGCCTTTCTGGATTCATATAAAGGATTATGCATTCATTTGGACTCTGGTGCTGATTAGATAATGTCTAACACATATAAGATTTTTCTTTACCAACTTTGGCTAGCAGTAGCAGAAATCTCTTGGGTGTTGTTTCTCAATATTTCTTCTTTTTTGGACTGAAATAGAACAACAGGATCATGCCTATATATGAATTAAATCCAGAGAATATGTTCCTTATGGGCTTGTTTTTTTCTTTGGCATGACCAAGAATTGAAGCCATCCAAACAGGCCATGTACAAACATTCCAACCTGAACAGCTCTGAAGAGGCAAAGAATGTCATATCCTAGTTTCTTTTGTTTTGGTCCACTACTCTGATTAAATTGAAATGAACTGTCACTTTATATTCTAATCAGACTGATAAGAGATTACCCTCCCAGAAGGAAGCAACATTAGGGAAGACAGCATAAGGTTTATGACTGAGAGCGCCTCATTTAGGATGTCTGTATAGAAGTTAAAAGCTGGCTAGGTGTTGTGTTGTTATCATGCCTAGAAATTAAATTCACCCCTAGAAGAAAGCTTTTACTAGTTTCCTTTATGTAGTTTCAGAGGCAATGAGGCAGTCCAGTGTCTTCTCCCAAGGTTAACACAGCCATTTGAAACACCAGTCAGCTGTCCATCTACCAACTGCTGATTAAGGGACAGGGTACCAGAAGCATCCATTTAAATCAGAGCAGCCTCAGTATAACAGCTATATCTATCACATCATCACAAGGCATATTATGTCTCATCCAGCTCCCAAAATGACTCAAATAAGTTAGAAATTGGTTACTCACCATACTCAGGTGTTTGAACTTGACCACGTATGCAATGAGATATACAAGTCTATCAGCCATAAAACATTTCAGTTGTCCATGTTATTAATATTTTTAATTATTATAAATATTAAAATGCAGTCCCTTCTAGCAAAACCTAACCTTTTTATGCTCAAACCCCTGTTAGTGTTAAATATTGAGCATTTTGTTGCCAAGCAGAACAGTAAACACTCAGGAGGAAAATATTCCCACTTTAGGAGGAATTCTAAACCAACAATCTAATTAAATATTGTCTCATTAGGACAGGTCCTGAAAGGTCTTTTTCATAGCACATCATCCAAGTAGCAAACACATTCACACTTGCTTTGGAAACAGCTACATGGCATCAGCAATAACTGTTCTAATGATTTTCTTGTTTTGCACCACCTATGGGCTGGATCCTAAAGTCACAGGTCCAGAGTTCTCCTCTTTGTATCATTTTAATCTGATCATCATTACACAATCAGTGCTTTCAGTACATTATTTTTCAACAAGTCTCTAAACTTCTTAGTGGTAGGAAAAAAGCTTAACAAAAGTGAATCCCAAGCATCTGACTGCTGAAAAGAAGAAACCCTGTCCCCATGAGATTTATTAATTTCAAGTCAATCACATGATTTCAGGAGCTGATGACTTTTTAACTGCTTGGAATCAACATTATGACAACTGTAGTTTGTCTGCCTTGTAAGGTTAGACTATTATACGGACAGGCGTACTGAGGAACAATCATGTTCGTATTCAGTCATATTTTCTAAGAGATCACTGAAATTTGGGCCCCAAAATGAAGAACTGAATTTCCAACAGAGCTCAAGATGTGGGTAATGAGTTCCTTTGGAAATATACCCATAATGAGACTTTCTGTGTGCCAAGGGCTTTTACAATTCCCTCATGGATAAGGGGTGTGGAGGAGTTGCATTCCATACCCTTAATTTATTGAAGCATCGTTTCTCTCAGAAAGCTTTTTCCTTTTTTTTTTTTTTTTTTCTTTTTAAAAATGATCTGATCCTGCATGGTTTTGAGTAATTCTAGTATATGCCAGGTTAGACTAAAATGTAGTCTAAATCAGTGAGAATTTTGTTACTAATTTTAACATGGAAAGTATTATCCTCTTACTAGGTAAGTCATTAATTGTCTGCAGGCTGAATTTCCCATTTCTCTTCATCCTCTTTATAACTTCTCAGGTAACACTAAAGAATTAGAAACCTTCCATAAATTGCCTTGCAGGGAGAACCCCAGTTTTAAGGGGGCACCACCATGTACTGACCTGACAGAATGACTCGCATCGCTTCTCTCGTGCAAGCCCTTGACATAGGGTATGTTTTCAGAAGAGAACAGGTCTAGCAGTGAAAAGATGAGAACAGCCAAAGAAAGATGCATTTGGGCAGCTAGCATGGGATCAGATGTCAGCAAGCATGGGCTCCTCAAGAAACCATAGCCACATCCAGCACAATTTAGATCCTCTGTGAATTACTCACAACTACTGAGCTAAGAACTAGAGAGCCACAAGAGACCTCCTGCAGAAATCTGGCCCTGAATCTTTGTTTTAATAGGACTCTGAACACAGAATTTCCTCTGATTGACCACCCAGAAGAGCTCATCAAAACCCACTTTTAAAACATTTCTGTCAAATGCATTTTAATCCGATCACTCGTGAGCATTTTATGATGCTCTAATTTATGGTTTTAATCTACTACAACTCTTTCATAATTGTTTGTGCAGTGATGCCTGACAGGGAATGTTTTATAAATAAATTGAATTTATGACTATTTATAACCTCTCCCTCTTGAAATTTCTAAGCAAATAAATTTGTCCCATAGTTCAGTGTTCTAGGGTTGGGGTCTCTCTGTGCACATTCATACAAATACACAATATACACACATGCATGAGAGAAAGAGGGAGGGATATGGAGTGTGTACGTGTGTGTGACCTTTTCTTTCCACAAGTGACTTAAGGGCATATTTAACATTCTGTTCACACTGCTCATGGCACACAGGAAAAACACAGCTGAAGGGAATGAAAAATGAAAAGTCCTTGCAGCTTCTCCATCTCGGCCTCTATCTTTCCTTTTGTGGGGCAAAGGCTTCCAGTTTTTGTTTACTACCCCCGAGGAAGTTTCTGTTCGTCTGCTTGCTGTTTGAACGGACAGGGCACATGAAATGAGGCAGCTATAAGGACCTTTGACAACCAGCACATAAAACTCATTTTATTTCCTTAATGGAAGTCTAATTGGTAATTAAAAACATGACTGTGACCTGTGCAGTGCCCAGAGAATAGAAATGGACTTCATTTTAAACAGATAAAGCTCACAGGGCTGCAGTTCTGCAGAGTAGCAAGATTTCTTCTAGGCAAGAAGTGAAAGAAATGCTTTCATTTTTAGCAGGTTTTGCTAACCGAAACACCCCAAACAACTGACACTCCTTGTCAGCTCTCCTGTCCCTTGGCTGACTCCCACCAGCCACTCTGCTGACCCTCACTGTAGTGGCTGCTGATGTTGAAATAGACCCAGGGAAAAGAAGCTGAAACATGGAATTTGGATTCTTGCCCCTCCCCAGTCAGATTGGGGCATATATTTTAATTTCTCGTAAAACGAGCATGCGTTTCGTCCTCATATGTGTGCTTATCGCAGGGGTGAAGGGGCAAAATAATAATCTTGCCAAATGCCACCACCTTCCATTCAGTTAGGCTGGGGCTAGGTGTCAAGTTGGTGTAACCTCAGCCTACAGGATGCTAGATCACCCTCATAAAGCCCACAGCAGTTCTTGGGTGGGTGCAGAGTAATACAAGGCCATGTTGTAACAAAATATTTGGATTTGCTTCAAGCAAGCCAAACACGTGGATCTGGGAATGTTAAAACATTTTTGTTCAATAAAAATGTTTAAACATAATGCTCTGTTATTTCCGCACTGAATCTCTGACTATTTTCATTTAGGGACAGTAGAGAGGGGGAATATCACATGTAGAATACTTCACACTTTTAATTCTAATATTCAACAAAACCAAGTTTCTAAATACTGGAATTTCCCACACAATGCCTAGATTTCCATCAGCCTGACTGGCAAACCAGCAGGAGGGAAAACAGAGAGCGAAGAAACAGCTTTGAAATGGGTTAATGCATGCTAATGCATTTGATTCATTAAAAACAAGGAAGAAAGATTTCTAATGAAGTTCGGGCATAAATAAGGAATGAACATTGCACCCATGCCACTTTTTTGTAAGTGAAAAGTGTGTAAAGAACTACAGTGAGGTACTAATTTCCATGCCAGAGAAGAGGCAGCCAACATACCTGTGTTTCCTCTTACTATGATAAAACCTTAAGACAATATTTATTCTTGTGTAGATAAATTTAAAATAAAAACTAAGAAAAATAATAGACTCTGGACAGTGGAAGGTCAGGAATGTTATTAATATCCTATAATGCTCTTTAATTAAACACATCTTGATTAGCTTCTGGCTAGTTCGCTAAAAGGCACATTCTTCCTACACTCCCCGGCTTCAGGAGTGGCTTTATCTCCTGAAAGTATTGCAGGCTGCAGGATCTCTCTCTAAGTGAAGAATTAGGTTTTAGATGGCCTGTTTGAAAAAAATCTAAATCCCACCCACAACCAGAATTCCCTTTCATCAGTTACAGTCAAGTCCTTATGACGCCCACTGCTCAGGAGGGCACTCCCAGTGAAATGATCTCTAAGAACTCAGACAGATTTCCTCTACGTCAGACAGACTACCGCTCGGGGCTGGCAAACGTTTTGCCAAATGGACTTGGATTTCAAAGATTTTGTGTTCACTTGATGAAAATAAGATGTTACACACTTTGTGTTTTCACTTACTTTGTTCCCAAGGCTTCCTCTCTCTTCAGTCACCCTCAGGCTCTAAGCAAACAGGATTCATATTGATCTGCCTGAAAATTATTTTTAATGCTATTAATGTTATAGGCTGCTGTACTGGATGTCTTCCAAGTTTTTCATTCTGACTAGTTGTTCTGACTGATCTGTAATACACTAAACCCATCACTTTTGCCTTGCTGCTGGCCAACTCCCAGCTCACACCACAGAAATAAAAGACAGCTGATGCCTGTACTTGAACTTTGGTGGGGCATAAGTGTTTTACTGTGTTTTACACCTCATATCCTCATCGACTCTGCACAGTGTCATCCCACAACATTTTCTGGCTTTTTACCCCTCTGTTCCCCCACTCTCTGTACATTTTAGGTCACTCATAGTAAAGTTTGGCTCATTCTGCCAGCACAGAAGTGGCAGGAGCTGGATGAACTCCCTGACACTGTTTTAAGACAAGTATTCTCCTATCATATGCTTATCTCCCAGACAAACATACAATGATTACTGTGTTTAACTGAAGTCTCCCATGCTAAATTCAGAAACATCAAATCAAACTACATATTTTATATTGCAAAAAGTAATATACTTAAATGAATGGTATGATATTGCAGATAAAGCTTTTAAGATACATTGTATAATAAGCTTAGACTCACAAAAAAAAAAAAAAAAAGGTAAAAATATAGATTTTGCAAACACTTAAAAAATCTCTCAGGGAACAGATTTTAAATGAAGTCCTTATTTGGACACAATTTCCACCAACTTCTGGAAGGTCTGCACGAGCAAAAACTGAGTAAATACAGTAAGCTCTGGCCCAGTAATGACAGAAATATTCTCC
This sequence comes from Tyto alba, assembly GCF_018691265.1. Lineage (NCBI taxonomy): Eukaryota > Metazoa > Chordata > Aves > Strigiformes > Tytonidae > Tyto > Tyto alba. The sequence continues at coordinate 16,283,462 of NW_024881295.1, forward strand.
AATAGTAACACTAAATCAAATTGCCCAGACTTGGTAGATTTTAGTGGTTTTTTTAATTGTCTATAAAATGCTAAGGCAGTGTTGTGCTAATGTCTGAGCTCAAGGGTGGAACTGATTAAAAACTATAATTAAATGGAATAAGCTGCTATTATTTACAGAACAGCAAAAAAAGGTGAAAAAATGAACAAACACAGAAATGGTGACAAATAATTTCAATATTAATCTTTCATTCTGTTTTTACAATCTTTTGTACCATTACAAGAACAAGTTTCACAGGTAATAAGCATTGCTCAGTCCACAGTTTATTCTGATCCCTTGAAAGACTGTAAGAACAAATGCAGCAACCTACAATTTTGTCATAGAGTATTTTACGGATGGAAAAGGACCTTATGATTAAAATTTTGCAAATGGTTTTTTACATTTTGTTGAAATCTTCCCATTTTAATCAGTCTAAATGTAAAGTTTCCAAAGTTTGTTTGTTTTGTTTTTTCTTTCATAACCATTCTATCCTTATAGGATCCCATCAGGATTCATGAAGATGTAGAAAAGCATTAGTAAGACAGCATGTCAGAGGGACTTGTCTCAAGCGCCTGAGTGTGATTCCACAAGCTACTTTCCAAAACTTATCTTCCAGCCACATCTGTCATTTGCATGTCCTCTGTTTTATTTTTCTATGCGGTCTTACTCTGCTTTATTTCAAACTCAATTTGTTTTCATGAGGAGATGGAAAAAAATAAGCAAGGAGGACTATGAATCCACTGGCCTATGGCAAAGGTCATAAAATAAAATAATTAAGAGAAATTCTTTAATTTTAATTAGCTTCCTTTCTGCAATCATTCTCTTCATGAAAAGTTCAATTACCAAGAACTGATGTCGTTAGAGTCACTGTACTATATTATGTTTAGTTGTGCTGTTACACAGAAAAAGGAAATGACAGCAAAATCTCTTGTATAACTTGCCAGATGTGAAACTAGTAGGGCTAAATTATCCCACAAGTCTTCTAGAGCTGACTGAAAAAATGAGATTGCCAGAGATGAGTTTGTCTCATCACCTTAGTGCTTTAGATCTTCAGAAAAGGCTCCGGGGGTTACAGTCAATCACAGACTGAATATGACTCAATGTCATGCTATTGCAAAACAGAAAAAAGCAAACAACATGCTGGGATGTGTAAACAAACGTACAAACCACAAGACACGAGAAAAAAATCCTTCTGCTATACACAGCAGGGGTGAAAGTTCTGCTCAAAATCTGTGAATGAAGGAATACATGGATGGACTGGAGAGGGACAAGGGGAGAGCAACAAGGATCTGCTGAAGCGTAGAAAAACGGCCTGAGAGGAAAGACTGTTTTGTGAGGCTGTTCAGCATAGAGAAGGCAAGGCAAGACAAGGCTATAGACTGCTGCAGAGAGGTGGTGAATAACCCATTTGCCTGCATTCGCTTTGGATATGGCAGGAAGGGCTTTACACCGGCACAAAGAGGGTTTAGGACAAACATTAAGGAAACCTTTCCTTTGGGATGCTGGCGTGGGTGATAGGGCTGTGCCAGAGTTTGCTGCCTAGGAAGTTACAGACTTTAAATCACTAGAGGTTAAATCCATCCTGTGGGGCAGAATGACTAGATGTCTCCCAGGCTATCTTCTAGCCCTAGCTTTTCTATTCCTGAGGCTCGAATAGATGTCCATGGCCACAAGCCCCAGTCAGATTTGTCTCATCAGGGAGGCAGCTGTCTATTGGTTTTGGACAGAAAGACACCAGGGGACAGTCCTTCTGTATTAATGAGTGAATAGCGTTTCAAAATGCCTCTGACACCCATGCAGCTAAGGCAGATGTATGCAAGAAATCTGTTAGTCGTTTGGGATTTCAAGGAAAGCCTCCATATGTCATCATTTGAAAAAGCAGCTCAATAGCTCTCTTGGGGGAAACAGAATTCAGGCTTTTCCCCAGGGCTGATCAGTTTAGAAATGCCATTGCAATCGCACTGGAATGGAGTAAGTGCTTCTGTTCTTATGGTGTAGTTTCAGGGGTTTCTAAGATTACATTGTAGAGGCTGAGTTAACCGGAGGGATTTTCCCCTCTGAGAAGATTCTCGAGCATTATCATTCTGACTGATCCTCATCTGGGCTGGTGATATTTATGGCAGAAGTTTCCCTTCCTCAGTGGATCTGCCTCTGAAGGGCATTTGGGAACATGACCTTGTGAATGTTTATTCTTCTTTTGATCTCTTTTGCTTTGGGTCCACAGAGCCCCTGTAGCAGAAATCTATGAGCTTTGCTGAACATATTTTTAATTAATCCTAGACTTAGAGAAATTTGGGGATTAGTGGATTGCTGAACTCCTTATGTGTCTGGAGCAATGCTGGAGCTTCCTTGTTACATGCAGCGGAGAAAGTGTCTGCATTTGTTGAGAATTTGGCTTAGGCCACTGAACCTACCAATTTCCATAGATCAGAGAAGTCTTCAAAGTAGCAATACTACTAGATTGAATAAAGACAGTCTTCTTGATACAAAGGTTGCAGTAGGCTTCATAGGCAGTAATAAATAAATTAAAATAGAAATCATACTACACAGGCAAAAGAGAAACCTGCCTCCATTTCACAACTGGGAACATTGAGAAATACATAGGATAAAGGTATTTGAAGAGTTGAGGTCTTCCAATTTCTAAATACCCATTTTAGGACAATGACAGCCTGATTATTTTTTTTTTTTTTTTCAGAGACACCAAGTGGTTTGTTGATTAACTGGAGCGATGATGCTTCTAGGGATAGGAGCTTGGCACACTGACTTGGCTGACTTAACCAGCTAACAAGCTAATAGCAATTTAGTGAAGATGAACCTCTGACAGGCATGAAAAGACCTTGTCTAAATGTTTAGAAATCTTTGATTAATTCCTGGTGGATGAAAACTGAGATGTTGCTGTCTCTTCCCCTCTTTTTCTCACTCAATTGCTTCTACTCCACCTCCTGTCTCCTATTTCTTCCATCTTCCTATCCTTTTGCCTCTTTTTTTTGCTGCTGTGTTTTGCATTCCACTTTTCTTCTCCTTGTATACAAAGATTTCCAGAGGTTCAGCTGAAACTGCAGCTGTCTGGGTCTCCACCTCCAAAACACGAACTGTTCAAAAATGAGGGACAAATTTGGAAATTGGACCTGCCTGATTACCAGCTTATGACAAAATCAGGAGTGGGATGGTGTAATCCTGGGGCGATACTTTGCTATTCCATGTCGCACATAAGGTGTACATACCAGGCAATGCTCATGAGGTGCTGAAGAAACTTCATTATCTGAGAAGAGTATTTTTTGGGTCACTTCTGTAGACTATTCTGATATATACTGCTATAGTGACACTTATTATTTGGTGCCACTTGATTGTAACATCAAAACGGTACCAAGACATCGCAAATGCAACCACAGCACTGATAAGTACCAGAAGCGCCAAAATTCTCTCTTAACCAGCAAATTATGTCTGAACAAGAAACTGTCAGAAACAGTCTAGCAGCCTTCTGTTGCCACAATAGTTAAAAGCAAAGAGGATTCGATATAATATATCATAGCATAATGAATTTATTGTATTATAGCTAGTATGTAGTTTCATTTGCTAAAACTTCGCTGCTGTTTAATCCACAATTGACTGCTCACTGGGATGCAGAAGGTCACAGTGCTCCTCATGCAGTAGAGATAGTCTGCATTTATGCTCACCAGAGAGGAAGCCATAATACTTTTCTACACTATAGAGTTCTGCTGCTCTGTTCATAAACCCTGACTTGGACCAGTTGCCAGGGCCCTAATGAAGTTGAGTTAGATCCTGTGCATCAACCTGCCGCTCCTCCTACCTGTTGCTATGTTTTTTTTTCTCTGTGAAACCAAAACATCCCTTGCAAAACTGTGATTCAGTTCGACTAAAACAGTATTTGACAGGATGCACTCTCCAGGACTGCGACAAAGTAATGCAGTAGGTCCCTGCTCTTTAAGACACAGAATAAAAGTCAATTATACAGAGAGATGGTGCACCTACTGAGTGCACAAGGCATACGTCTTTAGGTCTGTCTTGTAAAATAGGCACAGTATAGCTCACTGCTAAGGACATTGCACTCCTCCTTAAAAGCAATCAGAAGAATTCATGCTGTGAGTAGATTGATGAAAATGGAGATCCAAGATCAACTTCTGAGCAGGTCATGAATAAAAGGAGATTTATGTGGCTTTCTGTTGACAGTAAGCATTCTTCCCTAACGTAAACTCACCATACTCCTTACAAATCTGTACCTGTAAGCTTTTGGTAAGGCTGGTGCTCTGGGGCGTTGCAATGTGAGCAAGGAAGCCCTTCACAAGGAAGGAAATCAGGGCCTCTAATAACCAGCAGTAGGCGCACCAGAAAAACTGGTGGGTCCCCAGAAAGAGGGATGTGGTGGTGTTCCAGCCCCAGCTGTGCCCGCAGTGCCCTTCCCTCACCAGGGCTCGTACTTTGTACTCTCTCAAGGGGAGCTTTATGGCCTTCTAAAATAATCTTTATGGGGCTGTGTTTTACCAGGCAGTAATTTCTGAGAGGAATACTACAGTTTTAGCAGTTATTCTTAACTGTTTAAGAATATGCTGGTGTTTAGGAAAAAATAACCCAAGAGTAACAGGTACTATCAATTTCTGGTTTACACTCTTTGAAATTCAGTCCAGTTAGGAAGGAGAAAAAATACATGCTGTCACACACACAAGCCTATATGCATCAATATATTTTAATGGATACATTTTTCTCTTATTTCTACCCTTTGAGTTTTTCCACCTCTGAGCAAGGCCTAAAAATGTACTACATCATCTGTACTGCTCCATAACCTGAAACCCCAAATCTCCTTAGCAAACTTTTTTCCTTTCAGAAAAATTTAATAAGGTGTGATATCAACATCCCAACAGCTTTTCCCTCTTGAGTTAGAAGTGTCACTCTCTGTTTTGACTAATTTCTGATAAATACAGCCTACCTTAGTTAAAGAAATTCCCATATTCTGCAATTTTTTGACTGGTGAGGCTTTCTTTACTTTGTACCCTGAGCTCTTAAGTGGCTTTGCCTCGTTTAAAAGCTGTATCTCTGCCCAGCATGCCTGCATTCCTGCGGAGAGTTGCTTAATCCCTCTGTATACTCCCAATCTGCCTGCAAGGAACGCAGAGCATTCCCAGATCTTTAAATGGAGGCAACACAAAAATCTATTTTCTTTTATTAATGGAAAAGAATCCCTGTACTATTTATAAAAAAAAAAAAAAAAAAAGATCCAAAGCCCCCTCCTTTTCGGTATTATCCTTTTTTCCTGCTTTACTTAATTATAGCTGATTGGTTATTAACTGCCATGACATATGAGTCATGCAGGATCTAGGACACAGGATGTGTTCAGAGTTGCTAAATCATGTTCTAATATTTAATGTGTACACTTGTTTATTAGGTAATAGAGTTGTGCATGATATTTACATTGTGCTATATTAATTTGAGATGTTAGTGCTAGAAGGGCCAGAGAATGATAAACAAAAATGATACAGGCAAATGAGGAGGAAGAAAGAAAAGCTAAACCAAAGCACAATGAGAAACAGACTCCCAGGGCATGGCAAGAAAGAATTCACATTCTGATTTTTCTGCAGGAGCACTTGTAAGTCTCCTTTCAGTTACACCAATTTAAGCTCAGCGTAACTTCCTTTTTGTGGTGTGTGTCTAAGTTTTACCCTAAATTAGCCAACCTTTCTGCACCTCAAATTTTCCTTAAAAATACTTAGCTCTCAAGTACCCCTAAAACTCCTCCAGCATATGAGGACAGCAATCTGTGCACTAAATCATGATTTTTGCTGCCCATTTTGAAAAGTGTTGACACCTGCCTCCAATTGCATAAGGGAAGGAAAGGGACATCCTATATGAAAAATGTGTATGTTTTTCTCCTTTCCCTCTCTCATTACAGTCATTAGCTCTCAGTCAGCACAGCAGACACAGCTTTAGAAAGAGCACACAGAAGGAAGCCAAGCTGTCTCAAGGTGAAGCAGATGATCACAGCACTGTAGTCAGTGGTGGGGCATGAATGTCGATGAAAACACAATTTAGCCTGAGGGTTCCACTCTAAAGAATCACTACCCTTTTCGTGGGTGAAAAACAATAAAAATCTAAATAAGATTACTTGGCCGTGAAATTTATCCAGGAATGACAAAGATACATAGACAAGATGGAAAAAGAGAACAGAAATAAGATGTGCTTAGTATAAGCAAGGATATTTGAACTCAGGATACTTAAGGAAGGTAAGGAATATGTGAAAGCAAAAAAATGCTCTCTGGCTAACTTCTCCTGGAAGCACTTGACAGCTGAACATGGCTTTGAAAGGCCTGAAGGCAGTTTACTGAAGGGACTGAGTCAAGGCAGCTTTGCATGAGAAAGGACAGTGGCATTCTGCAACACACAGAAGATAGATGTCTATTTTAAGGAGATGGTTTGCTGTCTCCAGAGACCCTTAATGTGGATACAAGACAATATGGAGAACTGCAGAAAGAGCAGTGAAGCAGTCATAGAAGCAGAGCTTAACTTGGAAAACTGTTTTACAAATTAATTGCTCGTTACTTCAAATTCTTGTTTTTCTTCCTCGAACTTGATGGCTTTTGTCTCTTGTCCACCTTCCTGTGACTTCTCCCATTTTCATCCCACTTTATCACCCCTATTTATTTTTTTTTTTTCTGCTGTCACATTCCGTCAGCGCTCCCAAACCACTGATAAAACACTACAAGCACCCTGCGGTAATGATGTTTGTTATCTCTAGACTAGTTTTGTTTAATGGAAACGTACAAGAAAAAATATATTCCTTAGGAGTCATCAGAAGCTGACAAACAGGCATGAAAAGTCCAAACAAAACAGCACCAGGAAAGCAAAATGTATAAAGTCAGACTCAGCTTGGGGAAAAATGAAGTGGTCTGAAGATTGGTGGTGGTCTGGCTCCTCTTTAACAGCATGCAGGCACCAGTGGTGCTGGCCTCACAGCTCATTTCTACTTCTGTTGACTTGCAAAGAAATGCTGTGATGATATCATGCTACTGTTCATAAGGGTTTTGAACAGAAGATACATGGACAGAAAAGTATTCCCAGCTGTGGGTCTGGACCTTTGGAGGCAAGAGCTGCTAAACTTCTGACCTGGCCAAAATGACTCCTTAGCAATTTCCAGAAAACAGAAGAACCAAAATCCCACAACATTTCCCCATGCTATTACTAGTCCTGCAATGGGCACAACATTTTAAAAGCCACCTGTCCAAATTCTGGCTTTTCGGTCTGTACCAAGGCACCTACCAAGATTTCCTGAGCTGTTCAGGATGTCTCACTGCCTTCAGCAGGAAAAGGAACAGGGTCACGTTTTCCAAGGAAGTGAAGAGTTTTGTACTTTGTACACCAAATTTTAAAATGATTGTCTTTGTGGTAGTTATGCATCTTATTCTTTTTAATTCCCCCTCATGCCTAATTTTCAGCAGCAGTCTCAAATCGGTCCACTTGGTCTTCAATCCAGTTCTTCACCTGGCTGCCCAGAAGCTGCTGCTTGCTGGGTGCCCTGGGGAAGACTGATCAATTCTGCAGGCATCCCTCATGTCTACTCCCCATCCCTAGGCTTCATTTCCAGTTTTTCCATTTTTTTCCCTTAGCCACCAAGCAGTTTTCTTGTTAAGCAGTCTCTAAACACAATGCACATTTCCCCTTCCAACATTACAAACATTTCAGTGACATGGCAGAAAAGCTAAAACACACAGTGATTAAGATATCGCTTCAATTTATTGCTCAATTCAAGTTATCAAGGCCCACACACTCCAGACAGTTCTCTCAGAAAACAGAAACCAAAGGGCACAAAACTTGTACCTCATCTCTTCAATGCTTGTCCAGAAATGTTACCACTTTAGTACATATCACAAATGATCATAAAACCAGCAGCATCTCCAATACTAAAATACAGAAGAGTCTTATAAAAATTGATTAGATTTAAGGGAGGAAAGACAACCAATAGATCTATGTCATCTGCCAGTCTGCTAAAGGAAGAAGAGTAAAGCAGACTGGTTTACAACACTGGAAAAGAATTAATCTGACTCATGCAATTACTAAAGGATATTTGTCTCCATAATCCAGTAGGCACTTGCATTTTTCATCCTGTTGAACAGTATTTTCAACTTTTGGTTTCTTTCCCATGTTAAGAAATAGCCCTTTTACTCTTGTTGCTTTTAAACTACTATTTGACAAAAAAAAAAAAAACCAAACAAAACAAAACATGAAATAAACAGAACATCTATGTAGGGTATTTGATACATGGGGTAGATGATGGAGGGAAGACACTGAAATTCCCTTGGCCTGATTCCTGAAGGGAAAGAGGAGAGAAATACTACTGTCTTGAAGCTGAAAGGCAACGTTCAGTTACAAGAGTGGCAAGGGCTGTGGAAAGACAGAAAAGATGCAGAAATTAAGGAATGTCACTTATCTTTGGTATGCCTTTGGAAATAAAAATTAAACCTACATAACATTTTGAAGCCAATGGAGCTCCTTACAATGAAACACTTGTTCTTTAGATATACCAAGACTACCCGAATGAATAAATTTATCTATATTAAATTACATGCCAGCAGGAGTTTGTTGGTTTGCTTGGATATTAGAAGAGGCAGCATTAAAAATTCAGCATTGACACCCAGTCACCAGGGAGAGATGACCATTTTTTTTAACCAGTTCTTACCAATTTGCAGAAGAGACATCAAATTGCAGTTCCACTCTAATGGCCACTTCAAGAAAACCATTAAGATCTTTCATAGTCTCAAGGATTTCTCAAGTTATGTTAAAAATGAGGGAGGGGAAAGCTGGTGATTTCTTCTGTCCTAGGCTACAGATGAACGAGGTCTCATCAGGCACAGTGATGTTTTACACCGGTCACTTGGGCCACAGCAGCACCGAATTAGGGCAACTACCCTGTCTACAGCAGAAAACAGCACTACAAAGCTGGCTTTGTGTGTAGCATTTCTGCAGTTTTTCAGGGCCACTCAAAAGCTCCACCCAAACGTGGAATTTGTTGCTTAAAACTGGGCATTCAACAATGAAAACTCTGGCCTATATATGATTTACCCAAATCGTACACAGTGAGCTGAGGCTATCTGAGGGCACAGCCCAGAACTCCCGTGTCAGTCCCCTCTTTTGCCAACGCCATCAGCAACATGAACTGCAAAAGTGCTGAGAAAGAGGTAAACATCTTCTTGCATATGGTCTTCTCTCAGCAGAATAAACATACTGGTTGGCTTCAAACTGCAGATATTGTCAAGTTAATTATTGCTGTCAAGTTAATTATTGCTGCTGTTCTTATTATTTTCCACCCATCATCTCTCCTGTAACGATTCACTAGCTTCCTTGGAGAAAGAAGTGTGTCTAGGGGTAATAATTTCACTGCTTTTCCTCCTCTGCCCGCCTCTCGATAGCTCTTTTATATTGAATAATCATTTATATGGTAGTTTAATTAGCTAATTATGAACGTGTTTGGGTATTTTAAGGAGGAAGAATCATTGTTTACTTGCTAGTAATTAAGTGGGTTGCATTTGATTTTGGTGTCAGGAAATTTATGAGTATTATTTTTCTCGGTGACAGTACCAAATATTAAAAACATAATTATTTGCTTATATCTTGGTACACTGAAAGGGGAAGTAAATTTCCATGACTGTAGGCTTTGGGCTTCTGGTGGATTATCATTAGTATAACTGATCTGGATATACTTATTAGGATGTAGAAAGAGCAGTCAAGAAAGGGACACTAGTTACAGACAGAAAGCCTCACTGCATTTTGAAGGCTTTGCAGAATATCCAATTCACCTGTCTGCCATCAAAGCCAGCACAAACAGCTTTCAACTCCTTCCTCCCCCTTCAAGGGTATAAGCAAAAACATGCATCTAAATGGGTCTTCTACAGTCCTTGGGATCTGTATGCAGCAGCTGTACTTGAAAGTCAACATTCATCTTGTGAGCCCCAGAGAAGCTCTATGTACAGGAAGGCTTTTCTTGATTCTCCTGACACTAACAAACAAGACAGGTTGCCAGAAAACAGCAGCAGGTCTGAGTGGAAGGAATGGGCAAGAGCAGTGGAGGCACCGACACTCAACTCTTACCTCTGAGCATGATCCTGAGAGAGGGAGACAGTAGCGCATCTGCTGCATCTCCACTCTGCCACGAATGGCAAGTGATCAGATTTCAGCAATCCCAGTAAGATATTTTTTAGATTGCACAGACTATGAAGCAGGACTAAAGAAAAACTCATAAGCCTGGTCATGATGTACCTCTGAACACTGCTATTATTTTCCCAGGATCAGGTGCTACTTGTGCCACTCATCCTTCCTTTCCAGTGGGGGACAGCATGGAATGAGATGAATGACTCAGAAACAACACAGTATGAAGACTTTGGCCTCCTCAGACTTTTACTCCATTTCTCACCCTCTCAATTTGAGAAACATACTTCACTCAGACATTCTATCTTAACTGAGCATTGTTTTAAGAATTTGCCGGTTGCAGGGTCAGCAGAGCAAGACTTCTATCACAGATGAAACCCCTTCCATCATCTGTACCCCATAGCTCACACCATGAAAACACTCAGAAAACAGCAACAGGAGAAGTATTTAAGGAGCAAAACAAGGAGCAAAACATTTAGTGCATTGAATCATGGTGAGAGAAACAACACATTCCTGCCAGTGTACTTTATACAAGAGCACCTAGAGAAAAAGAGATATCTGTAGGATATCTACAGTTCAGTTCCCTCCCCAAGGCTGACTTCTGTTCCCAATGGTGAGAAAACCAGGACAGCTCCTACAGTTTCCAATAGTACTGCTGCTAGCTTCATTAATGGATAATAAGAAGGATAATTTCTTTTTAAAACAAACAAACCAACCTGCCCTTTAATGTGTCCCCTATTTTGTTCCTTTTCAAGCAACTTTTAGGAGAGGCTGTAAATCAGTTCTTCCATACTCCATTTTGCACTTTCTTGTATACTGCTCACTGCTCTTTTCAAATGTATTTTTGCTATGAACTCCGTATCTATTTCCAACTAGTACATACTATAACTAACAGCAAATAAATATGCAAACCTTGAATTTGCCTTAAAAGGACCTATTAAGAACAGCAGTACTGTGTTTATAGTTCTTTTTTCTTTGATTTATAGTTTCTGAGGCTTTACTGCACATTTTCAAACTTTACTACAAAAACTGTGCGGGCTAGAATTTTACCATTTTTCAGACCAAAGCAGAGAGCAACTCAGCTGCAGAAGACTAGGATATCACAAAATAATCAACTACTGTGAAACTCAAGGTAAAATTGTGAGATTCAGCAAGATATGCAGATTAGACTAAGCATGCAAGCAACACCCATTGTAGCCCACCAGAATTCATCCATACCCAACTCTTATTTACAAAGGTCACAAAAATTAAATCCATCTTGCAATGTGAACTGAAGGTCATTAGAGATAGGACCAGCTGCACCAGCAGGGGAGTGAGTCCTGGAGTCAAGGACCTGGGCTAAATATAACCTGCCATCCGCTCCATCCTGCCTTAACACTGAGGCTACTATCAAAGCATTCCAGGGAATTTCAAGAGCCTTGGCATCATGTGAGAAAAAAGTTGCTCTCAGGTATTCATATCACTGCAATTCACAGTGTCACAGTTTATTAATGACATATGTGCAGTGAACTTAGATGTATGAGCCTCAAGCCTCCACACCTTTACACCACTTTCTCACAAGTAGTATTTTTTTTTTTTTTTAACCTGGAGTGGAGTTGCAAATTGATAGCAGAGCCCATTCCAGTATCTCATGGTTAATTAATACCTTGGCCATAAGAACAACACTTTATTGCTTAAATACTTTTAAAATCTAGTTTATATACATTTTCATAATTTAATTATCAATAATTGGTCTTCCCTCAGTCGTATGAACATCTGAACTGACTAATGAATATTAAAGGGTAATACTTTATCAAACATCTTGAGGTCATATATCATCAAGATCTACAACGCTGCGACAGCTGCCAAAGTATGCAAACTACACACACGTACAACCAGTAACTTGGAGGTGTGTTCACTGAAGAGTTGGCCAGACTGAAGAGTCAGAAATGACTGCTGAAAGTTTGCAGTTGGAGTGTTGTTCACAGCTGGGGCAAAACCCTTTAAAATTTAAGATTCCTTGGAATCAAATAATGACACTTGCCTTGTGCAGAGCCCCCAGTGTCTGCAGGCCCACTGCATTTTAAATCAGTAACACTGCTTGTATGCTTGAAAAAAAATCACTTTGGAGCAGAAGAAACAATGTTGTAACTTCTCCCCCAACAACATATGTATGTGATCAAGAGTCAGGAAGACTCTTATGTTTCACAACATAAAAAGCTTCATCTTCATCAGGAAAGTTTCTTATTCTGTCTAATCAATATATCCACAGTGTCCCTCACGTTCCAGCCCAGGTGTTACAGTCATTCTGACCTGAGATTTGTAGATTTCTGTCATGTTTAATTTCTTACCGATATTAACATTGTCAGCCAAGGACAGAGAAATTTCCACAATGCCCTTTTAACCATTGTTTTCCAGCCTCAAAACCACAAGAGAATGTGCTGCTGAGCACAGAGGCCCCACAAATGCTATATATAAAACTTACATTTCTGTTCCTATTGTTGACAAAGAGTAGGGGACAATGAGGGAGCAAGGGGAGCTGGAATGCCTTCAGAGTAAAACAGAGAAAAGAAAGAGATAGTACCCATTTTTTTTACCCCTAGCCTTGAAGGAACCCCATTTTTCTCATTTGATAATTGACACCACACACAGACATGCACTTCTTACCTTGGCAGAAGCAAAGCTACTAACAGCATGGAAAGAAAAGTCAGAAAAATTTTAACAGTTGCAGATGAAGAAATAGGATTGAGCTCTACAGCATATTCTCCCCTGCAATGTCCAGTCTACTTTATTACATTTATATTATACAGATGGAGCTCCCACTACTTCCCTTCCAAGACTCTTCTACAAGCCAGGAAGCCTCACAGTTAGAATGTTTCCTAATACTTGAGTCATCATTTTATTTGTCAAATACTGCTAGTTTTTACTCCATTTCGTTCCTCCAAATGAGCTTCCAAACCTGACTTATCTTTTTAGTCTTTTGGGAGAAAAGAACTAACCAAGAGCTTTAGAAGTGTGGCATTTTTTCTGCACTAAGATATCAGGCTTTTTTTTTTTTTTTTTTTTTTTTTTAATTCAGTGCTTAGTAGCAAAAAGAAGTCTACCAAAATAGAATCAGAGATTTTTTAAACCGGGGCGGGAAAAGGAGGACATATGCATCCCCAGAGTATGCAAAACAGAAATGAGACTGAAAGTGAATGAGGCTTAAATAAAGTCACCTTGATTCAAATTACACAATCACACGTTGCAGTAGCATTAGAGATGTGGCCCTGTGATACCCAATGAGAAGTTACCATTCCCTTACTAAGATAGCACGCTTCCCTACAAAATAAACGTATAACCAGAAATGGCTATTCTATTGGGTGTACTAACATCCCCAAACTTGTGTGCATACAGGCAAGCGGCAACCCATGGAGCACTAGCAACTATGCAGGCCAGCCCAAGTCTTAGCAGCCTGATGGGTTACAGCAAACAGCCCAGCTGCCCCCAGCCTGCTCGGAGAGGCAGCCCACCTCGCAGTGAGGAGACAGAATGTCCTTTCGAGGGAAGATCTCAGTTCTGCCCAAGCAGTGAGGCTGCAGCATTGCATCTTGGCTCAAGGTTCATCAGCTGGAGTAAGGATGAAATCAGTGACAGGATAAGCAAGGCCCAAACACAAGCAAAACTGCTGCTGTGGCTGGAGGAAGCTAAGCACCCTCCAGCCACAGGGCTGCAATCAAGACAGAATGGAAGAGCAGCCTGGATCCAGCACATATGGCTTGATCACTGGGCTATAACTAAATTGTGATGCACTGTGCAGCACACCTCAGTCTTCTGGTCCCCCGCTGTCCACATGAGAGCCAGCCATAAGTGCTCTCTCAGTCCCTGAGACTGGATTTCCTTCCCAGGGAGAGACCACATGCCTCTAGGTATCGGGTTTGGAAGCAGCCAGGAAATACTTTTAGACCCAAACAGCGCAAAGCACACTTGGACCTTGCTGTTTGTTTATGGCTGGAGTGAAGACAGGGACGGATGTGCATTAAGCAATGCCCTGAGGACTGGGATTCTGCCCAGTGCACTTCCCCCCTCCCTCCCATTTCCAAAAGAACAAGAATCCTTTGGATCAAGGCTTAGTTGTGCTGTCTGGAGTGATGGTTATGCTAGAAAGTATTTCTCTGTATTTTTGCATGCTAAGAACTTGTTATTTGGGGTTATTTTGGGTTATTCCTAAGTGGAAAATACATGAGGCTGCAGATGAAGTTTACTATGTACAATGTACAAGATTTTTTATATACAGATAAAAACAGTAGGTTATAGATAAGTGTATCAACCTACTCCTTACAAAGCCAACCCCTTCTCTTCAAAGACTGCAGGACCCTGGGCCTGGAGGAGACAAACAGCATTCTCTGAGGTGGGCAATATGAGCATTTCAAAATTTTAATCAGTCTCAGTTACACACACCTCACAGACTGTATAAAAAAAAAGGACAGAAGATACTCAGCCTGTAAAAGAAGTCTTTTCCATGCAGCTGTCCATCATAAATTTATATTAATTCCATTTAATTTGGGACCTGAAGATTATGGGGTTGGAGAAAGTCATACAACTAACCACAGTGATTTGGAGACTGCTACTACTGGATTGGAAGGAGATTAAAAATGGTCAGGGCTCAGTTATTTGGTTTGTCTTTAGTCTCTCTAAGATGGACTGTTCTGGACACTCAGTCATCAAAAGAAGCAAGAAATATGGCTTCCAGATGGGGGTAAAAATGAACCAGAGAAGCTCATTATGTGTCATTTGCACACTGAAGGGGGAGTACTTGCAGTGACATGAAATTTGGTCCATTTGTCAAAGGAGTGCAGTTTCCCATGACAAGCAGAGGCATCTTGTACACAACTCTGAAAATGGGTTTTGCCTTGGGGTTAAAGTTTACTTTGTTTTCAGCTGAAACACTGCTCGTGGTTTTTCAAGGTTAAAAGAAGAGACTCTTTGGAGTCCCACATGTGAGGTCTCGCTTAACCTAAGGACTGCCAGGGAGGCTGGAAACTGCTGGTCTCCTGCTCTGTGGTCACATTTTCTGAAATGCCTTTCGTGCAAGTAGGCATCCACATTAACTGTCTCACCAACTTCAGTAGGTGGTTTGGTGGCATTCATCGGCAAAAAATGTGTGTTGGGGGATCTGGAGCCTCTGGACTGACTCTCTGGGGCTGTCACAGCTGATGAGCTCACTCTCTAAGGTGGCCTGGCTGCAAGTATGTGTCTGTTTTCTTTACAATTACAAACACACACACTCACACCAACATTTCTTAATAGGCAGCTGAAAGGTAGGAAGATTATTTCTTATAACTTGATTTATCACCACAGCTCCTGATGACATAAAGTGACCCACATGGAGAAGAGCATGTTCATCTGTGACCTTCACCTGTGTCAGCAGGAGAAAGGACAAAATAACCAAGTGGGGGGACAGCAAAATGCAATATGCAGAGTCTCTAACTTTAGACCAAAAAGGTGCAGCCTGGAGCGGGGGGAGCTCAGGTGATCTAAACAAAGCAGTGCAAAGCAGAGACAACCTGGACTTTCCTTTGGCTCACTGCTAATGCAATCAGTGCCAGCAATTTAATCCTGGGAAAGGCCCAAGCCAGCCCTCACAACAAGAGATACCAGATCCCAACAGCTGCACTGGCAGAACATGCTGGCACGCTGTTCTCCTTTTGCTGTCCCAAGGTGGCTGGGTGAATGCAGTCAATCTTGTAACAGAGGGAATTTTCTCAGGACTGTTCAAACAGATCTAGGACATTTCATGAGCCAAGCCGTTTAACTCCTGCTTGCCTGGTACAACGCCAGTGTGTGACCTTCTCCTTCACAGTTAATCTGAGACAACTCGGCCATGTCCAATGTTGGAAGGTTTTGGATCAGCCTTTACCTGGCAGCTGATTGACCAGAGTTAGGTGCACTTTGGAAAGCATCATTCCCTCCTCCCCAAATCCCGATTGGCATAATGGGAAACCAGGTGGTGCAGGGGCACACTGGCCTGCTGCTTTTTTTCTCCCTCTTGTCTCACAAAAGGCCCTCTTTCTGTCCTTCCCATAATATCACACCTCTATCATTACAACATCCTTCTCTGCAGCTTCAGCCAACAAGAAGAGCTATCCAGTATCTCTCTACTTTATTGACTTTTTGCAAGTCCCAGCTCAGTGAAATATGTGCATGAAACAATGAAGTTAGGGAGAGTGGGAAAACGGTGTGTAAACAAATAACTAGATAAACTGGCTTGCCAGTTCAGAAACAGCAGATGAAAATTTCTCTCTATCATGGTGCTGAAGCAAATGGGGCAGCTGCTACCCAAATGCAAGTTGGGGAAATATGGCTCTTTCCATCAGTGGGAACTCAGCAGGGTTAAAAGTTCAATAGGAGCGGATGTAAATGTGTGCTAGATAAATCTCTTAGGAGTGCAGTAACAGGAGCAATAATATAAAACTAGAGATACCAGCAGGTGAAAAATTTACTCAGAAAAACACAGGCCGGTAAAAAATAAGACAGGCATTCTGGTCCTCAGCTGAGGACAGCTAACTGGGTCAGAGACATATAAAGATATTCTTTATGTGGCTATCTTATCTGCCTTCATTTGTGAAAGAATTTGTGCATTACTGGTATTAATAGAAAAAAAAAGTTATGCTAAGAAATAGTTTTCTCCATGTCCCAGAAGTTTATCATCATGGTATAAGATTTTTTTGCTTATCTAATTTATTTTTACAACAGATTTCCTAGGTCAACAATTTACTGATATTTGTCCTAAACAGAGATTTAAAGAGCTAATGTTAACAGTGAGTTTCACTGCCTGTTCTTGTAAGGATATTTAATGAAGAAAATGAGGGATTACAAAGTAAGACAAGTCTTACTTTATTCTTTTTGCCGGAGATAGACCTTGCAAAAAAACCCCTGTCCCACTTGGGTGAAATGGAAAAAAGTATCTACTGTAAGTATGAACGTATATTTATGTTCTGCAATGTGAGAATTTAAAGAGTAACTTTTTTTTTTTTTTGTCAAAATGATGAAAAAAAACACATTCAAAAAATTGCAGAGCATGTAGAAAGGTATGAGAAAGAAAAACTTCCAATGTCTGAAGTTTTTCCTATTGGTTTCTGGAAAAGGTAGAAAAACGGACCAAGAGATCTTGTATTCAAGCTGCCCCTCTTTAGTAAGAGAACTTTTGACTGAGTGAGTGATGTGATTCTACAGTTTCAGGGAGCAATTTTGGAAGAAGTGTATTGAAAGAAAATGGAGAATAAGTCAAAACCAAAAATGGGTAGTGAAGAGCACCTACGGCTTAGGAGAACCCACATCTTAGTGCCTCAGTAATTGTCTCCAGATCAGAAAAACACAGAACCACCGGAGTCCGTATTTCCTTCCCTTTACTGGTCTCCCATCGAGGGATCATAACACTGATTCTCTGCAAGGCTTCACTCTTGTCTCCATGATAAAAAAGGATCAAGAAGAAAGAGGAAGATGGTATGAGGCAAGTGAATATTTGGGAGGATAAAAGATGCTGAAGAATGGAGGGCATGAGAAGGGAAGAAACGAGCTGTGGGCTGCTGCACAGAAGGAAGGAATGCCTGGAGCCTCGGCACAGAAAATAAAGGAACAAACTGGCCTCTGAGGAAAACCAGGGCCACAAAACTACAGACACAGGAAGAAAGGGTATGGAAAGATGCACAGAGCCCGTGGCAAGAAGGGAATGAAGTCACAGAACTGAAAAGGGATTGGCAAGTAACACAGGTTGCTCAGCAGGGCAGGAAAACACACAAATGCAAGAAACCCTGTGAGTGTGAAATGCACTTACACACCTATAAAGTACAAGGTGTGCAGCTGCAATGACAATTACTCTATTTTGTTCTGTATAGCAACAAACTGGAACAGATCAAAGCAGGAAGCCTAGAATAGAGGAAACAACAATCACAAGGCCAAGGACTGCATCTCACCAGGGAACAACAGGAGACACGCATCAAGGAGAATTCAAGGAGGGAGGTATCTCCAGACCAACTAGCGGGATGCCAGTACAGTGGTCTGTTACAGTTTTCTGTGCACTCTAGTCCCCCAGGAAAAATATGTAAGCCTGACAACACACAGACGGAAAAATCCCTCTTTGAATAAGAGGACTGGAACTGCAATGACTCCTAGTTAAAGCAGAGGGTATAAAAGGTGAGGAAAAGTCCTTTGTAGCTCCCTGTGTACATCTTCAAAGGCCAAAGAAATGCTGAGCTTTCTTACTGGAGCGTATATTCTGTTCTGGAGGGAGGTCAACAGTTTAATGAAAACTAATTGAGACATGACACCCTTTCTCTTGCTATTATACAGATTACTTTCCCTTTTATTGGTGATCACAGTCCTGTAGCAAACAGAAGAACAGTTTATATACATGACTAGTATTAAAAATGTGTTTAATGTACTCTAACTCCCTGTAATGAAAATTAGTGTCTAGGGGAAGAGACTGCACTTTGTGACCAGGCAATTCTTTGCAGACCACATGAAACACAAAACTAGGGTTTGCAGACCATAGTCAGTCAGCTCTAATCTACAGAATAATAGAAAAACTTTTTCACCTGCACTAGTTTCTAAAGAATAAAGACTGCCAGAAAAACCTGAGTGTCTGTTAGAGAACTGTAAAATTAGTGGCTGTAGGGAATATAGTATACATGATGTATCTGAATTACAAGCATTTGACAGAGCATCTCAGGAAATATTACTCACAGAATTAATTCACTTCAGTCCCAATGGGAACAAAATCAAGCAGAACAAAACCAGACTGAATGGCAGTAAACAAAATCCAGGTTTTAGCACTACGCCCAGTTTGCACACTTGTTGGAATATTATAGGGAAACATGTCTGTCCACTATTTGCCTAGCATCTTCATCATTGTTTCAGAAAAAATAAAGTGTCCGTTAATAAAGACAACATAGTTATATACTAAAAAATGGTTAAAAATATTAGTCAGATCAGAAATCAGACAAAGAGAAGAAAGGTAGCTTTAAAGACTGGAACCACAACTGGAAAACGAGACTGAAATGAGCTCTATACAGAGGCATTAGCTACAGACTGGCTGATGAGGATTGTATCTGGTGCTGTGGATTGCAACAGTGCAAAAATGTCACTGCCAGGTTCTCTTCCCATACCTTGCAAGAACGTCACTGTCCCTCTAATAACCTTGAAAAATGGCTTCAGGGCTCAAAACGTGCAAAGTAACACCAGCAGAGCTGAGGATAAGGTAGGGCTGTCTTAAGGATTTTGGTGGCCCATAACACAACTATGATTAAACATCTCTACAACTCCAGACAGACACATGCAGACAGCAAGTCTGACTACATTCTCACAGCATGTGACAGCATTCAGACAAGCCCCACACTAAATTCAACACACCAGATTTGCTCTACATGCACAAATTATTTGCACAGGTACATTAGCAGCCTTTGCAAGCTGTGAGAGCTGGCTTCCCTAGAAATAGATGAAAAATTGAGCCCCTTATTACACAAGATATTTTATGTATATAGGAAATCCTGTAATAAATAGGCTATGTGGGAATTCCCACGTTGGTTCAGGGATCTTTTGACCTTCTCACAACTCCATGCATTAAAATGGTTTTACATTTGGGGCCAGTACATCAGAGAGCAGGGAGACTCAGTCCCTATTTCTAGAACACTCAAGGATATTTCATTCACTTTGAGACATCTCATTAACTAAAACAAAAATCCAGCTAAAGCAGAAGCAGAGGAGAAACAAGAACATCCGGGGGCTGATTTAAAAGGAGACAGTAAGAAAATGAAATACACAGACCTTGGCTCAGAGACAATGAAGAAAAAGCATATAACAAGAAATGACAAATACTTGAAGGCTATAAACACCAAGAAAGGAGAGGAATTTTGGGTTGTGCAAGAAGTAGTAAACCTGTGAGTAATGACATTAAATTAAGAAAAGATAAACTTGCATTGAGATATCAATTTGTCTTTACAAGTAGTTCTAGTATGGTATCAAGCAGTCTTCCAACAGAAAGTTCAGAAGATCCACTGCTTTGGGTATTTAGGAGAATTTTGGACAAATACTTGAAAGTGCTCGGCAAGGAAAATATTCCGTACTGAGAGCCAGAAGTTGCATGATTTAGTAAGGGGTTTTTTTACTGTGACTTCTCTGAGTATCTATTTTGAAACAAAACATTAGAATGAGATATTCTAACTCAAAAAGATGGTGAAAGTTAATTTGTCTTCTCTTGCAAAAGAGGTCCTTCAAATTTTAAAAGCTTTATACATTGCTTATTGGATACTGTTTGACATCACTGCATCTAAACTCAGTGTAACCCATTTAAAAGGAAAGACTAAGAAAAAGCTAAGTATGCAGACCTTGGCAAAGAAACAATGAAGAAGAACAGCAGATATATCTGTTTTGTATCTGAAGGATATAAACGACAAGGAATCAGAGATGAACATACACTCAAGGAATGGCAGTATGACTTCCTCAGAGTCCAGAACTAGACAATGGTGAAGCCAAGAATTGATCCCAGGGGTATCTCAAGAAGCTGGGCACTCTGGATTCCCTTCTTAAATCAGTGGGGCATGTATCTGCTCGTGTCACAACTAAAAGCTCATTTGCTCTAAAAGAAATGTACTTAAGGTAAACCTAAGCTAAAAGAGATACTAAGAAGCATGCTAGCAATCACAGAAAAGGAAAGAGATGTTCAGCTCCAAACCAGTCACATGGTGGAACAGACACATTTAGCTGGATTAAGGCAATGTGCTGACTGAAGTACAGACATTTTTATATTAAAAATAATAACAACACCTTTATAGCCTGAAGGGTCAAAACTGAAAGAATTGAATCTCTTACGCATGATCAAGCTTGAATCCATGAAGCATGTTCTCATTCGGGTATTGAAAATATTTGGGTGATTTTTGTATCTGCTAGAGAATTGAAGAGAGACCTTTCTAGCCTTAAATGAGGTAATTTCTGCTTTTTACTAGAGAAAATTGACTCAGTGTAGCTGAAAAGCACTTCTGAAACCTCACTTGCATAGAGAAGAGATACCATACTTGCATGTGCGGCTGAACATCAACCATGTCCCATTCTGCTAAAGGTTCTCCTGCCAGTGTTGGCAACGGCTGCAGATAATCCAGGCAGATAGACTTGGAAATCTTCTTTAAAAGCCTAATGATTAATCAAGTCCGGTTTTGCAGTATTAGTACTGTCAGGGGTCACAAGCAGGCTGATGAAAAGAGTCCAATCCTTGAGAAATTAATTCAAGTCCTTCTAAAGGGATGAAGAAATTGCATCACCAATTGATATGGAAAGCATCAGCTGGAAGTCACTGCTCACTGATGGAAATGAAGGGCAGCAGCTGGATCCCACTGGATCTCTTCATAGTTGCCTGCAGCTCTCATGCAGTGTTTAAGTCTCCAGGGGAAACGTAACACTCTGCAAGTACCACTGCTGGACACTACTGAAGCTATGGCAGCTTAAGGCTGCAAAAAATTAATGCAGGATCCTAAGGAAAGCAGACACAGGGTAGACAGGATCCAACTGTAATCTCACATAGGAAATAAAACTTTGTGACTGCATCTCTAATAGCAAAGTGGTGCTGTGCTCATATTGCTGGTGGATACCTGGCACAGTGACCATACGACTGTTGGCTCACAGTGTGGCATATGCACCTCCACAAGTTGAGGCTTTCTGTGATGGCTTCTCCAGTCAAAACACCAGCGTGGGGGCAGTGCCTCTCCTTCACATGAGAGATGGGAACGCACCGCTGTCTCACAGGCAGACAGGGCTCCCCAGCCCTCCCGTTCACGCACAAGACTGGGAATACAGGGGAAAGTGTGGTTGCACTGGCTGTTGGCAGAACCATGCTGCTGTTTCCTGAGAGCCCATCCTCACAGTGCCCTCTGCTTTGAGAAGCAAGGTCTCACAGGGAAAGAAGCTCTGGCCTAGAGCTTGAAGGTTTTCTGGTCTCCACAAAACCTGCCTTTTCCTTCAATTTAGCATGTTTTACAGGGAAGTTGAAAGCATGGGGGGTGCAGGGAGCATCATTGTTTACATCTATTGCATAAAACAAACAAACAGAAAAAGAAGCATCTGAGCTGCTGGAGTCATTAACACACCAGAGGCCAGGGCTGGCAATGGGTGTGCCACACATCTGGCCAGCTCCTTTTTGATTCCTTCTTATCTTGTGCTTATCCTCAGTTTCCCCACACACACACATACAGCATGCACATTCATATATATTCTTTACACTACCATAGGCCTAGGCAGTGGCCACACTGAGCCTAGAGTCTACATCCCTGCTTTTATTCCATGCAGCTACTCCAAGGTGAACATACTGAAAGTGCATAGCTAGAGGAACACACTGTCAACACCCAGCCACGGGAACCTCCCTCCAGCACAGATCTGACTGGGATAGCCACACTCCAGCTCGGCTTGTGGCTGCCTGCCAGGATGCACCCCCAGGTCACCCCAGGCAGCAGGAGGGGAAGCAGGGTCACAGGAGAGCAAGCTAAGGGTGGCTGTGGCTCTGAGATGAGCCTGTGTGTGGAGCACAGCCCTTCTCCACCTGAGTACAGCACTGAAATTAAACAAGAAGCTGGGGGCCCTGACTGAGAGGCAGGGAAGATGGAAGCTGCTGTCTTGGTCACTCCATGGAAGGACGCTGGGAAATGGCTGGGCAGGTCTTTGGCCCACAGCCCTAAATGCACTCACCAGCCAACCCCATGTTCTAGCTCGCCTTTCCTTCCCTCCTCCCCACCAGTGCAACATGCACCACTGCACAGGTCAAAGCAGGCAGGAGGGGGAAAATGCAAAGGATCATTTTTCATTTGATAGTTATACCAGCTAAATGCAACAGTCTTTTTAATGAAAAAATTGAAAAAGGCTCAAGGGCAAGCCTTGGCCAAAACATGAATCACCATAAAACTACACTTACAAAGATCCCCATATAAGGAAATTTAAAGAATCATCCCAAGACCCCTGCACCCTCAGATACCCTTGAGCTAATGAGCAGGCCAGCTTTACAGGTCTGAGTTTATGTGTGAGTATTCTTATGCACACGTATGCCCATTCCTGGAAAGTAATAAGATAAAAAAAGAAAACAAAACAGAGAAGAATATAAGAATAATTCGAGGCAGTAGTGCTAGAGCAGCAGATCTATAATCCCACTATATTAAAACAGGAAGGTTATCTACCTGTCTTGAAAAAAATCTGCAAAAGTAAAGATCATACACACCGAGTTTCTTTGCAGCTGTGCTGTACTACTAAAAACAGCAGTATTTGAGCTGCCCTGACCCCCCCCTGCTTCTCCCCCTCCTAGAGAAAGTCTATATTGAGCTCCGCCGAGCTGTACTGCAGTAGGTGACAGCACTGTGCACACACGGAGACTGAACACAGACACCATACAATTTCTGACCACTTTCTTCTGAAAAGAAGATCCCCATATAAGGAGATCTAAGACTTTCCCTTTGGGGCTCAGGCAGTGGGTGGCTGTGGAGGGATTACACACACACATGCACACTCTCAGAGTGCAACAACATTTTAACCCATTCCTTGGTGATGTGGATTTCAAACTGCTTTGCTATTGGTGGCCCTGGGGTTGAGGAGGCAGGGGAGGGAGGCCAGGGAGGAAGGGGCAGCTGCTGGGGGTTCCTCATAGGAAGAATTGGGCTCCCCCCTGCTCTAGGACCAGGCTGCCCTGACCTCGCTTGTGGTAAGGCTGAAGAGATGGCACATTTGACACAGCCTCCGCCATGTAACAGAGCCTGTACGCTTGGCTAGCTACTCAGAAGAACCCCAGCACTACAGCATTTGAGTCATACTCTAAACAAAAGGCAGACGGAAGGAAGAGGTACAGTGATGCAGTTGATTCAATACAAACAGCTATTATTGGAAGATGATTTCATTAATGAATTATCCCAATTGCAGCTTAGCTAGTGGGCATGTGAGAAGCCCAAAGTCATCGGTTAAAGCTGAAGTGATTTTCTTTTGTTCTGTAATTTAGCAACTTGGGAGGTGTCAGTCTCCCAACAATTTCTAGTCACACACATGCATACAGAGCTCTATACAATCCACATGCTAATTTCCACACACAAACTGAAGGTGCCTCCTTACTCCAAAATGCTTTTCTGATGGAAAGATGACAATGTGGATGGAAAAGGGAGGACAAGCACATTAACAAAGTTAGGGAAGGGGAAAGGCATGGAAAGAAGCTGACGTTGCTAGGAAGTGAAATTAAGAGAATTTCAGAAAAAGAGGATAATGAAGGAAAAACTAGGATAGGGGAGCAAAGTATAAAAACAAGGAGTATGAAGAATAAAAGGACAGACGGACATTAAGGAAGGAAATAGAGAATTCAAAGCATACAGGCAATGCAGATGTACTAAAAACCACTAAAGAAAAACATATGTTTTAAGGATGGGTTTCAGTTTTCCGAAACATTCTGGAAAACTTAAATTTTTGGAGGTACCAGTGTTGGGCTGGACACGGAACCTAATGGAGAGCCAAGCTCTCCTGGAGGCCAGGATAACCAAAGTATCCAGGATACTCTGGGTACCTAAAATGGCACAACATGCCCAAACTTAGGCAGATGAATTGAACTCTAAATGTCAAAGACCACAAGGTAGAGCCAGATACCCAATGAGAAAAGGAGAGAACCAGGATGATGGGCAACAGTGGCAGAGTCAAATCTTCCCATTCTCCAACAATACTGCGAGATAAAAAACCTGAACTGCATGGAAATTGGTAGCCACTACTATATGAAGGTAGGCAACCCATCAAAGGGTGGGTGAGAAAGATCAGTCACTGAAAACAAGAAAAGACACATACTTGGATCAATTAGCTGTCACATGAGGTTGAGTATATTATAAATATATCAGCTCAAATCAGGAGCAGCCATCTCATTTTAAATATAGGTTCATTTGCTTATAATAGGAGTAATACTTGAGAGCAGTAAGGAAAGCTTAGTAAAAAAAAGACAGCATAAAAATACAACCACCATATTAGGCTGCAGTTCAGTGAAAGATCTGCCTAGCTTCTTATCCTGGCTCTCATGGTGGCCAACAGCAGCTGCTCAGCTAAAAGTGCAGGATGGAGGCAAGCCTCCAGTGGTACTTCTGCAGAACACTTCTTGTAGCACTACAATATTCAGAGGGACTTTCTGAGCCACAAGTAGTATCTTTGCACCTGATGTCCTTTGGTGGCTTTCTGTTCTGTGAATGAGCCCGGTCTCCTCTCGAACCTCTGTGAAATCTTGATATCCACAACACCCCCTGCATGAAGGAGCTCCACAGATGAATCCCAGAACATGTGAAAAGTCAAGTTCTTTCGACTGCTTTGAACCTGCCCTGTCACTTGCTAGTTTCACATTATCCTTTGTCTTCTGCAATTCATGCATAGGAAAAGATGGTGGGCAGTTATTTTCCTATATCCCCATCTGGTGCCAGTTGTAATTTTAAAAACAAAACACAATTGGATTCCATGGAGAAGCTCTGGTGTTTATCCTACTCATGCTTCGCTGAATGAGAAAGCTAGCTTATCTTTTTCTTCTGTACAGTCATTATTGTACATTGTTAACAAGACAGAGGGTAGTGAGAAAATCACACTTGATGAAGCAAGCTGGGGGAAGGCAGCCTAAATGTATTTTCTTACACCTTCCCCCTCCCTCAGTGGATTGATCCTTTCTGTCAACTACAAACTTCACTGAGCAGTTTCACACAGCCTTTTATGTCCTTCACTAACACAACCCAATTCAAAATGGCTTTTTCAGGCTTACTGTAATGCAATACACTGTCTGTGGTAGATGTAGACTCTTGTCCCCAACAGCTATCCTCAACAGAGGATAAGGGAAGAGCTGCTACTGACATGGCCAGGCAAAGGACATCTTCCTTAGCTCTAGCATTCACATCTGCCTTTTTCCTGCTGTGGAAAAGTTCTTTTCCTACATTTTGGGTGGGAAGGGAAAAGTATGATTTATCATTGACTGAGCCTGACCACTGCACTGATTCATTTGCTGTCTGGACATTCCTGAGGGAAATACGAAGGGCAACCTTCGTGCCTGTCACCACATCAGCACACACATATTCCCAGCTCCCTGCAGCAGCACTGCTCCCTTGGTCAGCATGGACTGCACTCCAGGGCGAATCATACCAGGCATTTGTCTCTTCTGCACATCCCTTCTCAGAGAAACACAGAGAAGAACTATCGTATTTTCCTGTGGAAATCAAAGAGCAGAGGCTAAGATGGGACACGAAAACAATAACTGGAAAGAACTGATAGATCAAAGGAGGAGCAGAAAAGGAATGGAAGTGGAAGGAGACTGAAGAAAAGGAGAGAAGTAGAGTGAATTGAGAGGGTGGCTGCTCATGTGATGCAGCACAGTGAGCATTTTTAATTGGGTCAGCTGTATGAGAAGGCAAATGATGGTCTGTTTTTACTGTGTGTTTTTGAACTTATGTAACCTTAGCACGCTCCTTTATTACAATACATTTTATTGTTAATCACTTCCATCTGCAAAACAATCTCTTACTGAGACAAACTGTATGCAGCATGTTGGAGCTGAAGTTATGGCTGCTGATTTGTTAGCTGAATCTGGATTTTCTTGGGATTAGGGAAGTTGATTGGGTCTTTTGCGCTACTAGGAAAAGAAATCCTCAGTTTTTAAATTAATTTTAAAATATCCATCAGGAGTACTGTTCAGTGCCTATATTCAAAGTTTGGAGAATTATAGTAGGAGATATTTTTTAATGTTTTTAGAGCAAGGCTGGCTGTGGACATGCAGCAACATAAATAGCCCAAGAGTTATAAAATAAAACAAAAGTATATTGTTATGAATGCACAAATACACGTGTGTATAAAGGACAAGCCTCCCCAGAAGACACTGATATATCTTTAGTCAGCTACTACTAGTAATATAAACAAAAACTAAATCAACGTCAAAAACTATGTGGGAGACCTTTTAAAATCATTACATATGCATCTAACCATTTAAAAATCCATGTGGGCATAAAGTTTAGATTTTGATTGCACAGAA
The DNA here is from genome assembly GCF_018691265.1 of Tyto alba. Taxonomy (NCBI): domain Eukaryota; kingdom Metazoa; phylum Chordata; class Aves; order Strigiformes; family Tytonidae; genus Tyto; species Tyto alba. The sequence continues at coordinate 16,310,640 of NW_024881295.1, forward strand.
GTCAAGAAAAGTGGTTGTGGCAAGACGTGTCTTCTTGGCTTTCTGTAAAGCTGCTGACTTTGTATAAACCAATATGAAATACCCAACATTTTTGTTGAAGATATAAGTGATGAAGAAAAGTATATGAAGAACTACTCTTACCATTGAAATACTTAACCTACAACTGCTCACATTTGAACTTGTTTTGTTGGGGCTAAAATAGCATGCTCAGTTCCACAGACATTGTCATTAGAGACCTGTATGTCCCATCTGCACTTATGTCTGTTTGCTCAAAGCATTCCTTGTTTGAAATAGCTAGGACAAGAATTAAAAATGAACTTGCAACACATGACATGTGACTATAGGTTAGAGTTTCACCCCAAGAAGAGTAAGAATGAAAAGAATTCTCCCCATTCTAAGGCAGTGTTCCTACACAGCTCTCTTGGGCAATGTTCATTTGTATATATTGCACCAGCCCAACTTACAACAGCTTCAAACATTATTTTGGTAGTAAACTGTGTCAGAGCTCTCCCTGGATATGTGTATCAACCTAAGTGTCACCTTTTCATTTCCTGATGGGTGATAAACTGCTATGTGCTGTGTTTAAGAGTGCCAATACACAGAGCCAAACTTACCTAGAAGTATTAAAAAAAAAAAAAAACAAAAAACCAAAACAAACCAACCCAACATATTTTCCACTCAGTTGCCTGCAGAATCTATGAAATCTCACAGCAGCTTATGCAGTATAACTCTCAAAAACACAGTTCAGCTGTGATTGAATGCAGCTGGCTACCCAAATTACAGAATACCTCCTTTTGCACCAATGTAAAAAAACAGGCAATGTTTGTAGACATGAGCAGGCCCAGAAACTGAGAAAAGCATTTTCTCTTGTGGGAATATGCTGTTGCTATGTGAGGGGAGGAGGCAAGCAGCTCCTTGTATAGGGAAGGAGGCTGCAACCTGCAGCTACGTCCTAAAACTGAGCCCCAGGTCCTGAGGCTTTGGTGGTTAGACTGCCTCTAGCCACAGTAGGAAATCTGCCTAATTAAGGACCACAACAGAGAAAACTTGTTCAAATCTATCTACCACCTCAGGTAGAAAAACAGAAAAAGAAATATCCCAGACCTGATTACAAGGTCTCTAAGCACTTACAGATCTCCTCTGACATTAACAAAGCTGTAGGTGATCAGGTCTTCAGTAGCAGCAGTTGTTTGCAGAGAGGCTCACTCCATAGCTCACACTAGTTGAACTAGCAAAATACTTTTAAAAACAGCTGCCTAAAAATGAGATGCGCTAAAAAAAAAGAATAATAAAAAATACCGGATGAGTCTGAATTAAATATTTTTGTTAAAATACAATGGAGATGGACATTTGTTTGCATCCTGAAAAGAAACTACATTCCTCTGCATCTTAAGCACTAGCAATAAAACTGTTAATCAGGGTCTAATTATGTCTCAGAACAATACATTTGACTTGAACCAAGAAGAACCCAGCTTGGCTCTCAAATCACATTTTCAGAACTGGCTGTTATGTCAGAAACAAACACATTTCTCCACTTATAAATCAGAAGATTTGATCTTGAGTAGGGACACTATAGAACCCACACAATGCAACTTTTAATCCTTTTTATATGTAAATACTACCCAATGCTGTTCCTCTTCAAAATACAGTACAAAGCATCAGCAGAACAGGGACTGAATATTAGTTACTGGGAACCAGTAATTCCTAATAACTTTGGAGGAATTGCTACTGACATGTACTGAGCCCAAGTCAGTTCTCAAATGTAAGAAAAATGATGTGTACAAAAACTGTGCCAGAAGAAGGCAGCAATGGTAAACTCACAACATAACTTGAATCCCTTCAGTTTCCCCATTAGGATTGCAGCTGAAACCAGCCCTAGAAAGTTTCTGTCAGAGCTATAGTTGGAAAGGAGCTCCCCAAGAACCCAGACTCTTTTCTTAAATGACAGCACGTTCTAAAACTAGGCAGTGGTAGGGAAAATGAAATGCATGGAATTATTAATTAGTGATAGGGGGGCTGAAACCATCAAGAATAAGAACTGGTTTTGGCTCTTGGATCAGCCCTCTCATTAAGCAGCCAAGATAAATTTTGCCTCTGCTCTGTTCTTGCCTGCACACTCCTGCTCTGGGACTTGCTTCTCCTCGGGAGCCAGGGAGGCGTAAAGCCCACTTGCTGTGGCTGACACTGCAATACTCAAGGATACTTAATACGGAGGATAACAGAGGAAAAGATTTTCAACACAACCTCATAGGCAGAAGCAAAAAGATCCAGGAATCTGGAGTAAATCAATTCTTACTAAGCTTTCATAGAGACAGAAGATGTAAACACAACCTAGAGATGATGCTGTCTTAACGAGGTATCCGAGATCACATTTCCTAATAGCCTACAGAAAATCCACTTTTTCCACTATCTGTAAATGCTCTCAGTTCATGCGTAAAGAAATTGTCACTTGTTTACACCTACCTAAGATCTGGAGAGACAGTTATAGCCTCTTCATGTGCAAATGTGCACTTGAATGCATTCATGCATTGGTCTGTAAGCGTGTTCATCCGCTGACATTCTGCACAGTTCTGGCAACTATTTGCAAATCTGACTTTTAAAATTCAGTGCCAAAAGCAAAAATGAACTTGGATCAAAAGGTCCAGATTTCCATATGTGCTTATTCTATGCCCTGGCTTGTTTAAATTTGTGGGGTGGTTATATATTAAAGGGAAAAGAATTAACTGCTAACAATGTATCCAGAACTCCACATGTACACAGATTTTTAAAGCCATGAATTTGATTGTGATTTATGCCCACTATAAAACTTAATATTTACAATTGTAACTAATTCCTCTCTTCACAAAGGAAAAAGGCACATTGGAATGAGAAATGTTAAAAGAGTTAAATCCTTATGCCTGCTCTGTAAGTAGCACATCCTTCTGGAAAGAACACCCATTTCAACTCATTTGCTCTTATGTGGCAATTTTGTTTTAATTCCAGTCCCTTGGGATTTAGCACGTATAGTACCTCCTGGTACTTCTGTCAATACACCCACACTCTCCTCTCAAGCACGGATGTCCCAGTATCTGAGTGCCTCTAACCAACACAGCAAAAGCAGCAGCATAGAAGCAAAAACCTGAAGACAGGCAGACAGAATCCAGGACAAAAATGCATCCTTCGACTCACAGCTTCCTGAGAATTTGAATAAACATATGCTTAACCTAGAGGGGTTAACATTTCCAAGCAGGAGGGCTATGACAGCTCTTAGAAAGGGCAGAAGCCCACCAGGAAAAAATGGAGGGCTCACTCGGCTTTTGGCCATTGTGACTAACCTGAGGGTCAGCATATTAGGTCCGCAAAGCATCTTAGAGCGCGGAGTTGTTCAGTGAAGTGTGTGCTAGAGGAAAAAAGCATTCCTGGAGACACAGCCTAGCTGAGCTCCAGCCACAGCCTCACATCAGCAGGAAGGATTATCTGGCTGAGCTGTTGAGTCAGAAGCTGCGAGAACACTGCAGGGCACTGCTGACTCCTGCAGCAGGTGGGCGCATCCCTTCCCCAAATGCCGCAGGGAAGCCTCTTCCCTAGAAATCACCGAGTCTGGCAGGGAGCTTTGGGCTGAAATTTATGTTTTATGATTAAAAGGCCTGCATACAAAATATCAGGTCACAAAAAAGGGATAAGTTTCAACACCATCCTTTGCATTTAAACTCTGTGAAAGCCAGCTACTAATGTCCATGGTATTTCATCTATAACTGCATTACTGAATCCTGACATCTGTGATATAGGTTATTTATCCATCAGTCCCACCACTTTTCTAACAGGGGACTTCTTCACTTGCAAAGTTTTGTCCCTCCCTTCACCTTCAGTGAATCAGAGTTAAATCCCACAGTGAACTGTAATCTTCCATACCATGATTTCCCACCTTGGTGCACAGAAAGTACTATTTCTCAATCAGCAGAAATTACACATATCCATTTAAATAATTCCTGGCTGCACTGTGCACTGCCCTGTAACAAGAAGATGAATTCTGCTACCAAGTTCTGTGGCTGCAAATTGAGGGCAGATTATTAACAAGACTGAACAGGAGAGGTCTAAAGATATTCTAAATGGGGTCTAAAACATAATGTTACTCAGTGTGAGAGAGTCTTGTATCAGCGGAGCTATCTAGGAGGAAAAAAATGCTTTTAAGAAGAATTTACCATTAGCATAATTCCTAATTACCATTAGGGATCTCAGGGAATTTCACCAAAAAATTAATCTAATTCATGAATCACTGTAAATACACTGGAATCGCAGAACCGTGGATCCGTGCATGGCAGCTTGGGTGACCTTTGTAGGTGTCTGCAGACAGACATGTACAGCCATCTAGGTATGATGTCTTAGTCTTTTCAATATTTCAGCGTTCTATTATCATATATTTAAAAAAAAATAAAATACAAAAACCTCATATTTTTTGATTGGTAGTAGTTTTTCATTAATCTTTTATTTCTATTCAAGTCCATATTCAAATTCACACCCATTTCTTAAATTAAGTATGAACACCTGCTTGTTTATCTCGGGCTTACAGGCCTGAGACAAACAAACCAATAGAAGACTAATAGACCAAACAACCTCTTTCAAAAGAAAGGCAATTGGTATGACACATGTAAAACAAAACTGAGAACAGAAATTAAACTCCTCCAGGAGTCTCTCATGAGGCATGAGAAGACCCAAGATTTGTTCTTATAACTGACTACCAAATGAGAAACTACACGCTGCTCTAACATTCACCTCTGGAAAAGCAAAATCAAAGTGCAAGGAAATCACACATTTGAGGGAGTTGCTTCAGTAAGGACGAGGACAGAATCCGCTCAGAATATTCCCAGAGAAGGTAATAAACTAGATGAGCATGTTTTGTCTTCAGTCCTGAGAACTTCATGAGCTTCTAAATCTTATTATTTGTCCTAGGCTGCTTAGTTTGAGAGCTGGAACAGCGGCTGCCAGAGAGTATCAAGTGCTGTAACTAGTCCATTACTGGGCACCAGTACGTGACCGTTCGCTGATCATGTTATGTGCACCTACAACATCTACTACTGAAGTGACTCTTTTGTCCCTCCTTCTCCTCAACATTTGGTTACAAATACACCTATCGGAATGTACCACTTTGGGACCTGTGTGCTTCATATTACTGCCTCTCCCGAGAAGGTAACATATCCAAATATGATTCTGTGACTGTAGCATCACATAACCCCAGAAAGTTCCTCACTCATCTTGGTCATCCTCCAGCTTGTCCCCATCGGACTGTACATGACTACAGTGCACCTGGCACTGATGTTACCGGCAGCTCTCAGAGACATCTTAATTCATAACACCCACATCCTCAACAGAAGCAAGGAACCCCAAAACATCTTAATCTTCCCCCACAAAACTGAAACAAAGAATTTTCTCTTTAGAGCAATTAAAACCTTTCACTCCAATTTAATCTTTTTGGTTTATATTGTATAACATCAATATAGCTGTTGAAAACAAAATAAACATTTCAAAATGAAAAATCAAAATATTCTGCTCCAAAAAGCTGGAAATAAAGTATTAGAATGTTCTGCCTCTGTTCTGTGTTTTATTTATTTTGTCTAAGTTAACACACATCTTTCAACCATTTCAAGTTTGCTGAAATTACTTTCTGAGAAGAGAAATACTTCCAGAAAACGCCTAACCAATTCCAGCAGCTGTGTCAATCACTGGTATTTGTCTGTCTCTGCACAGTTGGGTTAAGACACCCAGTGCGAGGCTGTAAGCCGTGAGTTTGAGATAGTTACATTGGTAGCTGGAGATTAACTGCTGTTGATTAACCAGAGCGTGACATTTAATTATCAGCTGATTTGGTGCAAGATGGAAACACCAAAAGAGCTGTTTGAACTCTATCTTTTCCTTCTTTCTATCTAGTTAGCTCAGATTTTGCAGAAATACAGACCAAATTTCACAGTGATATTCAATATCTTGTCTTTTTTATTCATTCTCACATGGCAGCAGTTATCCTTGAAAGGTGCGCTGAGTATTAGATTGCTCAGCAAACAAATAAAATATACTTCTGCATATGAAAACAACATGAACATTGAATTTTGGAGGAGGATCTGTTTAAATTTCAAAATAAATCACTCTCATTTATTAGTTACTGTCCCTGTCCTAATCATATAATGCCAATACATCTATAAATTGCCTTGTCAAAGGGTGACTGCTGAAAGTGATGAAAGCTGTCACTTAATCAGAAAGCCTAAATTAATCAAAAGGAAAGGAAAGCAGACCTAGCACTATCATGAAGGCTTTTTCCTGCTCCACCAGGAACGATAGACGTGACCGAGAAAACTGCAAAGTTAACAGACAAAAAAGATGGCAAAAAGGAAGAAGAAATCTCACAGGACTCGATGCACTGGCTGTCCCAGCATCTCCTCCGAAATACCTAAGCCTACCCTGCAGTTTTAAGTAAACTTGATCTTCACCTCATTTGTTCTCATGGTGGTAATAAAATGTTCTGCTAAGAAACCACTGCATTCCACCACAGAGACAAGGCTTCACTTCAGGAGTGAACAAATAATCTTCCTATCTAGTTTAAACATAATTTCGCGGACTGCTTTCAGATTCACCAAGTCGAGCAGTACTACAGAAGTGACAATATTTCTTCAGAAATTATTCTCTCCTAGAAGCTGCTGAAAGGCCACAGGACTGGGTTTGCACAGAAGAATGACTCATCACTTCTGATTAGAGGAATGAAATAAACATGGGCTTTATCAACCCTGAAAGTTTTACCACTTCAAATTCCTTAACACACAGTTCCAAATTATAGGGCTACATTGTTTTCTTTTGTAAGGGAACACATTTCCACTAATGCTGAGGCAAGTTTGGTATGTAATCTCTTCACCTGAGGCTAGCCAGTAATAACATTTTACTGAGGAGGACATAACTGCTGTCTATACACAAATCATGGTAAATAATAGGGAGGGAGAAGACCTGTTTAACCAAAAGGACACAGTGGTTCAAGAAACAGCACATGCCCGTTTCAAGTGGGAATTAGAAAAAGATTTCTAGCCAGAAAAAAAGTGAGGTTCTGGGACAGTCTCTCAAACAAGAGAAAACTACCGTAAAATAGAATTGATCAGTTTATGAAAGGGATTATCCCATGGTTTGCCTGCAGCGCTTGGAGACTTGGCTTCAGTGATCAGGGAGGTCCGACATTCCCAGATTTTGCTTTCAGTCTTTTTTTCCCAAGAATAACAAATCAATACAGACAGAAACTCTCCAACAACAAGGTCAGCTATTCCATATGCATATGCAATAGAAGAGCTATAGGAAATCCAAATCTAATTACCTGACCTCCACAAAGCCTTGAATATCCTGTAAACTGAATATACTGTAAACCACCTGTATACATGCATGATTTGTGATGCCAGCTGAAAGTTTCTCAAAACACAGGGAGCTGACATGCTTGTAATGTTATCCAAACCAGATTAATCACTATTTTTATTAAAATACAAGACCAGTCTTCTCTTAGTAACCTATTTGCTCATTTGTAACACAGGTCAAATTGCATGTTGCAGAAAAGTATCATGCTTTAGTACATTAAATTTCCTTCCTTTCATCTAAACCAGGACATCCACGCTCAAGCCCCTCTGACATGAAACCAAGTATTTTTTAATTTAGGCTTGCAGTGATGCTGCTGCTGTGTGATGACACGTGTCATGGGAAAGCCAGCCAGTGTTTCAGGGCCCAGAGAATGGCCTAAGCTTAATCAAGCCAGAAAAGAATCCAAACCAAACCCTCACTGCTCACTCCTTTCAGGATACTCTGGAAAATGTATCTGCACAGGACACTGCCAACTACATGATTAATCCAGCACTTCATTGTTTTAAACAATGACATATCCTAACCTTCCTCCAAGAAATATAATAATAAGCAAAATTACTAATGGATTCTACAGTCTGTCATACATATAATTAAGGATGCTCCAACCTTTCTATTCCACTCCGGACATTTTTTAGCCCAGCATCCTTTTGTTTCTAGATGTTCATCCTCTTCTGTTTCATCCTGTTACAGCTTTAAACTAGAGGCCCCTTTTCCGGCAGTTGCCTTACAGTCGCTCAACTACATCCTTCACGCAACCCAGGCTCACGTGCTCTCCTCCCTTTCTACTTACACTGCAGACTCCACCTGAAGCCTGTCAGCATTTCTCAATGAGGCAGTGGTGGTAGCACATAAAGAACACTCCTTTTTCATATGTCAAATACACACTTTGCTATCATAAACCTTGCAAGAGACTGATTTGGAATCCCACTAGTACAGAGAAAATCTGTTCGCTATTCTCTGCTTTCTAAAGGTGTCACCAATAACAAACAACATGGCATCTGCTATGTGTTTGCTGCTAACAAAGCCGATGGGCTACTAAAGCTCAGCAGTTTCTGCATACAGTATCCCAAATTAGCAACAGTCTTCTATTGTCATTGATAGGTGATGGATAATCAAATTGCTTGATTTATTTTCTCTTGAAGATGTCCTACCAAGTGATTCAGCAATACTGTTTACAATGTCCATTCCACATCTACAAGCTAATACATGTTCATATTACCAAAAACTGGGAAAAAACAAACAAACAAACAAACAAACTCTACCTGGAAAAGCTGCTGCAATTTTCAAGCTTCAATTGTGATAGTACTGCTCTGCTGTGTTTGTTAAGAAATTCGTATTGCTGAACAAAAAAAGGGAATTCTTACTCCCTTTTGGTTGCCATGTCATTGACTTTAAGGTTTCTCAACAGCCTGTCCCCCTGCCAAGTCTCTGAAACTGTGTTGCATATGACCTCAAAGATCCTCCAAAGGAATTCCTACAACTTCTATCATATCTTGTAACCAAGCTAAAAGGATCTTCTGGATTATAGGGAATTTTTGGCAAGTTGTCACTCAGTGTTGCTAAATCCAGAAGAAAAGCCTGCTACTAGAGTGATCCTGACAAGAGAAGATAATTTCTGATAGCCAAGCTACATGCCTGAACCACCCAAACCTCCCCATTCAGAAGCAACGAGATGATTCATGGCTCCCTTCATAGGTACCCAAAGCTAGATCTCAAACCCCATTCTGCCTTTATGAGAGGAAAGGCTGAAAAAAAACCAATTTCTAAAACTAATCTTACACACAACTAATGGATAATCTAATTTACTGAATTTATTCCTCTCTCCTCAGAAAGACAAAGATGTTACTAATGATGACACAGCCTCTGGTAATACCAACTGTGTAACTGTAAACTTTCCTTGTGGACTAGAAACAACCTACAAAAGTAAAGGCATTTGAATTTATTTTTTTCAATGTATTCTTTTTTTGGTAACATATCTGTCAAAAATATCTGCAAACTTTTTATTTGGAGAGAAAGTTGTTTTCTGTTTGCAATAAGGAAGTTATACCAGACATCAAGAACTCAAATATCTTTGATGAGGTCTTTTCCTCTGCCAAGAAACTGAGACCCAGAGAAGAAGAATGTAAGAGGAGATTATAAATTGTGGATCAGCTGAATTAAATCATTTAAACACTGAAAACACTCTAGGCCAGACTGAGGAAATTCTCAGTGCAGAGTGTAAAGAAGCAGCTCTGGAACAGGCAGCATGTTAAAATGGGAGATATCAAGGCCCAGGGTATAAGGACGCTCTAGGCTGCAGGTGATCATTACTAATTTTAATCGTCCAAAATATCAGTGAGCAGTTTTTCTGTTATTTGTGCCATCTGCATTCAAAGGAAACAACACATGAGTATATGGGACAAATAAACTGCAAAATAAGCTATCAGTATAGACTGCAAATCCTCTTCCAGACAGACACAATTAGGTATAATGCTTTCTCCTCCCAAATACACCACTACATGGCAGGAAATGAAAAAGATTACAGAACAAGGCCGTTCCCCCATTGAGCAACCAGATAGGATAGGTACAAATATTCAAGCAACTATTACATAATTCACAGTTATTTATTAAAAGGAACTGGGAGTTACACCTAACACTGAAAATGTGCTCTGAACTAGCTAAACTTGGTGACATACATTAAAATCGTTTTTCAGTCAAAGAGAAAATATATTTTTGACTAATAATTGTTGACAGAAACCAGAGTCTCTGCCAAAATATTTACACTCAATTTGATTACAACAATGATCAGAGAGCATTGTTGAATTTACTGTGTTCATTCAGTTTTGGCAACAACATCAGCACAAATATGAAATAAAACTCTCTCCATCTTTTATATGTATTTAGTACATATTAATTTATATATTTATGTGTGTGCATAATTATGTGTATTTTTATACACATTCTAGTTCATTAAACCTTTTCATTTAGCAAAGACAGAATCACTCCCAACATTTCTGATGTAAAGTGGCAAGCACCTGGGATAAGTTAGCGGTTCTGCACCGTCACTAAATTAGTACTACCCAGATCTGCACACCGTCCATAGTTTTTGCTACTGACTTGAGAAACAACATGTTCTAACTATATGTGAATTTTTATTTCCACAACCAGCTGGTTTTGGCTAGGATAGAGTTAATTTTCCCCACAGTAGCTAGTATGGGGCATGTTTTGGATTTCTGCTGAAAACAAGTGCTGATAACACAGGGATGTTTTAGCTGTTGCTGAGAGGTGCTTACACAGAGCCAAGGCCTTTTCCGCTTCTTGCACCACCCCACCAGCAAGCGGGCTGGGGGTGCACGAGGTTGGGAGGAGGGGACACAACTGGGAAAACTGGCCCCCACTGACCAAAGGGATGTCCCACGCCATATGACATCATGCTCAGCATATAAAGCTGAGGGAAGAATAAGGAAGGGGGGACATTTGGAGTGATGGCATTTATCTTCCCAAGTCACCCCTATGGGGGATGGAACCCGGCTGTCCTGGAGATGGCTGAAATCCTCCTGTTGCTGGGAAGTGGTGAATTAATTTCTGATTCTGTTTTGCTGGCTTGCACAGCTTTTGTTTTACCTATTAAACTGTCTTTATGTCAACCTATGAGTTTTCTCAATTCTACCCTTCTGATTCCCTTCCCCGTCCCACTGGGAGGAGTGAGTGAGCAGCAGCGTGGGGCTTAGCTGCCAGTTGGGGTTAAACCACAACAGTTCTTTTTTAAGGCACCCAACGTGGGGCTCAAAGGGTTCAAGATAACAACACATTTGATTTGAATGCGCTAAATCGAATTTATAGCTGCGATTGCTGTTTAGGTATTAATTGCCAGGCTTCTATGTTTACCTTGGGGTTTGCTTGCCTTACTGTATATTAGAGTTGTACTCATTAGTGACTGATTTCACTGCTTGCTGTACTGCTTATCATCTCACTCTGCCGTGCCTGGGAACATTTTGTTAACAGCCATGGCGATGTGCCTGGGCTGGCAGATGGCCAGGGCACCACTGCTGTTTCTGTGCTGCTGTCCTGGACAGGCTGGAACTCCAGTGTGAACTCGATTCAAAGGAACTGTGGATGAGTCCACGCAGAAGCAGGACATCCTGAAGCATCAGGGACCATGGATGAGTTCATGCTAGAGCAGTTACACCTCGAATCATCTGTGGCCATGGTTATGGATGTGTTGCAGCAGGTATAACTCTGAAGGGACTGTGGCCCGAGGATAAGTTCCTGCTGGAGAAGGTACAGATCGAAGCATCTATGGCCATAGATAAATCCATGCTGCAGCAGGTACACCTTGAAGCATCAGTGACTGTGTGTGAGATCATGCTGGAGCACCTCAAAGCACATGGCCATAGATAAGCCCATGACAGAGCAGATACACCCCTGGAGGAGCTGCAGCCATATGTTGGAGCAGGTGTATCTCTGAAGGGATTGTGGCCCATGGAGAAGGCCACGCTGGAACAGGTGCACCTCAAAGCAACTGTGGCTGTGGATAAGTCTACACCACAGCAGGTATACCCCTGGAGAGACTAGGACTCACAGGTAAGGCTCCACTTGGAGTAGGTACGCCCCTATGGGACTGCAGTCTGTGGGTAAGTCCAAGCTGGAGCAGGGGCAAGAGTAGGAGCTCATTACAATGTTCAACCCTATAACCTGGCCCGCCCAAAGGGACCAGGGGTGGAGACTGTAATGGAGTCACCTTTAAACTGTTGTAACACATGGGTTGCATGTTACAGGAATTATGGTAGCAGGAACCACCCGAACCAATGGATGACAAGCCTTACAAGAAGGGGTGCAAGTGCAGCAGTGACCTGACCTGAGCTAGCTTTAGTGCCCTATAACTCCACACAACACCCCGCCTCTCCTGTCCTGAGTGATCACCATAACAGATGGAATCCAAAGTCATGGACTAAATGAACTCAAAGGACATTTTGTGGACATTTTACAAGTCTACAGACTAGGGAAATGATATCTGTGTATTATATCAAGGGATGGGAAGGGGTGTGGTGATTAATGAGGATGTATTAAATAGTGTTGGGCCTGAGCATGATATAAGTGGTATGGAATAAGGGGTGGAGAATGTGCTGGTTTTGACTGGGATAGAGTTGATTTTCTTCATAGTAGCCAGTGAGGGGCTATGTTTTGGATTTCTGCTGAAAACAGTGTTGATAATATAGGGATGTTTTATTTATTGCTGAGCAGAGCTTACACAAAGTTGAGGCCTTTTCTGCTTCTCACACCACCCCACAAACAAGTAGACCGGAGGTGCACAAGAAATTGGGAGGGGACAGAGATGGGACAACATGACCCGCAACTGACCAAAGGGATATCCCACACCATATGATGTCATGCTCATCATATAAAGCTGGGGAAAGAATAAGGAAGGGGGGGGGGGGGACACAACGACATTTGGAATGATGGTGTTTGTCTTAACAAGTAACTGTTACAGGGGATGGAGCCCTGCTGTCCCAGGGATGGCTGAGCACCTGCTTTACAGTGGGAATGAATTCCTTCTTTTGCTTTGCTTGCATGTGCAGCTTTAACTTTACCTATTAAACTGTCTTTATCTCAGCCCATGACTTTTTTCACTTTTACTCTTCCAATTCTCCCCCCTGTCTGACCAGGGAGGAGTGAGCAAGCAGCTGTGTGGTGCTTAGTTGCCAGCTGGGGTTAAACCACAACAGCACCATTACTATGTATCTCTGTTTCAAGATTATATTGTGCAGAGTAACAGAGGTTATAATAAACTAGCCTTTCGCATCTAGCCTCTCACCCTTACTCTGCCTGAAAACCTCACTTTAATACCTCTGGGAAACACGGAGTGGGTGTTGCTGAGATAGGTAGCTCACAACCACACCAACATATGCGGTTGGCAGCTGCCATCCCTCTAAAAATTACCTACCATAGACGAGAGCCAGCTTTGTGAAGGAACTTAACAAAGCAATAATTTAGGCTAGATTTGCTGCATTGCACTGAATCTCTCTTTGTAAATAACCCAAATACCAGAAATAGACTTTGACTGGGTACAACTTGGTTGCTCTGAATTTGATGCAGGTGGCAGGCTTCACCTGCCTGCTTAGGAGACAGAGGAAGGACATCACCGTGCTGCTGCTCATGCTGCCTTCTGAGCCGGCTCTCACGATATGCCTGGTGAAATGGAGTCCAGACCTTCATCTCAAATGTTGCCTCATATCAGAAGAGTGCCATAGTTAATACTGACCTGGCTTACTTCTACAAAACACTGTTATATCCAACCACCTTTGAGTCAATGTGTACTTAAGGACTTAGGAGGGAAAAATGGTTGGTGGGTGGGAGGATTAAACAAATTGTCGGGAAAGAGAAGCGCTGATAGTTGAGAGGTTTTTCTTTGGAGTTCTCGCAGCAGCCATAAAGCACTGCTGCAGAAATATTCCAAGGTGCTGTGGGGTTTTCCTTCTTCATCAAATAGCAGCTGCCAACGCATCTACCTAGCCTCAAACAATTTGGTCATTAAAGGAAGCTTTGGCATACCTCCACCTCCACAGCAGAGTAATCTTTTAAAGAGGATTTCTCACCTCGGGGTGCATTTTCTGCTCTGTTTACAGCAACAGCCTGTTGTGAGATCCTTAGCTTGGGGCCTTCATTTCTCATTAGGATTCTCAGATTCATGGAGAAAGGTTTGAGCAGCAAAAGCTTCAGGCTCTGTGCATGTCAGAATGGTTTCATGGCATGTTAAATTCAAACACAGCCATAAACTGAGACTTCTCTTAAAGCAACTGGAGTTTCTATTAACTGCAGCGATTACCAAAAAGTGTCTGTAAACGTTTCAATGTCTGGCTCAGTTCTTTTTTTTTGGCTGGAAGGTTAGTATAGGATGATAGACTAAAACACCATGCAGCTTCAGCAGCGGCATTTTTTTTACAGTTACAAAAAAATAGAAGGGAGGTACGTATGTAGTATTAAGAAATAGTAACAGCACTTTACTGTGCCTCATATCTGCATAGTCCAGAACAGTTTTGAAACACTAATTAATTAAACATTTCAGCAGCCTGGAAGATGAGTAAGAATTATTCTCATTTATGGATGGTTAAACATAGGCCCCAGGGAAGTTAGATGTCTTATTCTAGAAGACAAAGCGAACCAACTGCAAACCTAGAACTTGATTTTTCAGTACCAAACTCCTGTCACTAAATTAATCTTATGTCTCTTGGAAATAAGATTGCTGTGACAAAATCATTTTTGGACATGTAAAGTTATGTGATCCCCTAAGTAATACAGGAATCTGTCAAAAGTAGGACAGTTGACAGACATGCCATTGTGCATTAAGATGTATAGTTGCAGCAGGTCCTCCTCAACCTACTTTCCTGTCACATGACTTCAGAATGAGTATTTTCCCCAACAAGATAAAATCTACTTCTACTGGATTATTCCATGTCAGTGCTTTAAACATATTCCCCCTTAGGCTTCCTCTTATTCCAACTTCACCTACTCACCACCCCAACCACTTCCGTAACTCCCTTAACTTTATGCAGTCTTAAAGACTTACCTGCTTTTGTCCCTGCCCCATCACAAAGATTTTCACTGTATATAGCTTCTTGTACAAAGTTGCATGGAGAACTAAACGGAACAACTGGCAAGGATTAGACAGGAAAAAGATAGTGTATGTGACTTCAGTTTTCTTGTATAACAGAGACAGTATGTCAAGGTCAGCACTGAAGGTACTATGCTGTGGCAATGAAGAGTAGCTATTGAGACAGTATGAACCTCAATATCATACCACATGCAAAAAATGCAATACAGAAAACATTGACTTAAGAGCTTCATGTGTTGTATTGTTACCTGCCATTGATGCTGCAATTTTGTCTTAATTTCATAAGATCAGTGCAAATGTACTACAGCTATTAAGAAAATGCAGACTAAATTCCATAAATCAAACTTGTCTGACATGGGTGAAGGAGCAAGAAGCTAGAATCTACAGCCATTATTTCCAACTATGCTGTTGAAACGGGACTTCAAAACACTTGTCTTCTCTTCTTCCTCCCCTCCCTTCCCCCCACCCTGCCTTTCTGCTCTGGCCTTTATTGTCACTCCTCAGCACCTCCATCTCTTCATCCTTCTTCCATGACCCTGGTGATAACTTGAGAACACAAATTTAGACCGTTATCTATATAATTAGCAATCTTGGCTTGTTGAGGCTTAAGACCTCATGGACATTTAAGGAAACTATCCGTATACAGTTTATTAATGCTATAATTTGTGATCCATGGGATGCTTCAGCACACAGAGTCATCTATACTGTTGTGTATCTCCCAGGCCAAGGAAAATGGGCACTCATTAAACCTCGATGCTTCTCTTGATGGGATGGCTGATGGAAGCTTCCTCCAAACTGTGTGTAGAATGCTGGGACATGAATAGTGGTCCACTCACAAACAAGGAGACAAAGAGGTCAGAAATTGGGACTTTATCTCAAATGTCATGGAACCCGAGAGATATGCAAGAAATGTAAAAAGGCTCACAAAGACTCCTGAGCAGGCAAGGACCTGATTCATTGCTCAGAAATCTCATGGAGCTAAGAAACCCATTGAGAAAGGAGCAGTCTGGCATTAGGGCAGAAAGAGACCATACACAATGAAGAATCCATACAAATTATGAGAGTCTCTATGCCTCAGTTATTATATGCCACTCAAAAAGGCCCTTATGAACTTCCAGATATATCAAAAGCAGATCTACAGAAAAGAGAATAGATAAGCACGAGGCATAGAATAGCTGGGTGAAAGGTATGGTATAAGTACTCAGCACTGATCCTAAAGAAAGGAGGCAAATGAGTTGCACATTAGAAAGAGGACCAGTAAACATCAAACTTCTACCTAGTCAGTATTGCAGAGCTCACAACTTCAGTTAGCTCTATATGAGGAAAAGTAAGAGCACGTGAACAAGTAGGCTCTAGGTGTAGGATCAAAACACATCTGTCTGGTAAGCATTCAGATGAGGAAACTGTAACATGGGCTGCCTGAGGCCTTAAACAAAATGTGGTTATCCTACCCTGGTAGGAGAATACAAGACTGAATAACCATGGTTTGATGGCTTAAAGAAGTTTAATATCTTCTAGGCATAGTGCTTTGGAAAACTCAAGTCAGTCTTCACTCTGGCAGATGCTACTTGAAAAGTATACAATTTTGGAGAGCATAACAAAAATAGCTGTGGTGTTTGCTGTAAGATAGATGAGTTCATTTAGAAAGCTCTTTTTCAATAAACATTTGTACACCTTTCTGATTCTTATTTACTCTGCAGACTGTGAGCTCTTTTGGATCTCCCATAGGAATTTTTCAAAACATTAATATAGTAGTACACCACCCCAGTCTGCAGTCCAGCAAGCATTCGCAAAACACACATGAAATCCCACAAGAAAGTGGGGGAGAGGAGTAAAAAGGTTCTTGAATGCATGTGCCGCAGTTATGGCAAGCGCAATGCCTGATTTATGGGTCAGAATTGTTTCTAAACATGTTGCTACCTGTGTTAAACAGGTGGCTGATCTACAACTATAAAAAAGCTACAGTAGTTATCTTGTTGTGCAGTGACTTGTTCTTTTTTTTCAGATTATGTGATTGAATAGAAAAGACTGCAGGGTTCTCCCTATAAATCCCCACCAAAACATGTATTCTGCTTTACCACAGGGTTCTAGTTTCCATGCCAGTCAGTGGCAGGCAACATCTACGGCTGTGCAGAAATGTAATTTTCTGTCCCAGGAGAACTAGGAAGATTTTTAAAATATCCATTCAGGTTGCTTAAAAGATGTAATACTAAACTTTTTTGTTTCAAAAACTTTTTAATGATGATTAGCTTAGCTTTCAAAAGGAAAGGTCATTTTGAAATGATAAAGCACTATTTTTAAATCTAAAAAAGGTCAAAATGGATGTATTGCAAATTTGGAAAATTTCCGTTCCCCAAAAATATTTGTCTTGAAAAATTAATCAAAACTAACTTGTGACGTGAACTGGTTCAGTTTTGATGAAACCACTTGCTCTGAAAAACATTGTTTTCATGGAAATATTAATGACTAGCTCCACAGTGTCACTAGTAGTGCAGTACATGCTGTAATGTCTCACAGAGCTGGAGTCATCAGTCTCTGTGGGCTATGCTTTGTTGACATAGGGAAAAAAAAAAAAAAGGATTAAGATATTGGAAAATAAAAATGTTTTTGCTAAATCGGCCTCTCCAAATAAACCAAAAAGCTACTTTCATTGAAATCAGTTACAAAACCTCTTTAAAAGTACTAGGTAGGCGAGACATTGGATTGCCTCTATATTAATTTGGTTAAAACTGATCTCAAAACATAGTCATGAAGTTGGGCTAACATGATGAAGCAAATCCTCAAAGCAAGAACAAGGGAATCTTGAAGCCCAAACATCTCTACCATTAAATGAAGTCAAGAAAACAAAATATGAACACGCTTAAATTGAATCAAAACATCGGTGAGGGAGCCTTACATTTCACAATGAAAGATGACACAGCTGAGCTGCAGATCATACCAAGAAAGAGAAAGCATTCTGTTATTACAAGCACTCAAGAGGAAGAAAACCCACCTTCAACCTCCTTTAATTTTTGCCATCGGATCGCCATGCAACAATTCCTGCTCCATCAGTAGTCCCTCTGCAATAAGGAAATAGTCCTGGTAGCTCAAGAATGAGACACTACCCATTAATAGTTTTAGGTGCAAATAATAGAATTTAAGTAGCAAATAATGCTTAAAGCTGAAGAGCTAAGTTAATTCTCTTTAACATTCTTCTGCAAGTTAATTGCACTGCCCCTGTGACCCTGACAGCCAATCTGTAATTTGAAAGAAACCTTACAGCTTGAATGGTGAGGAAGTGTTATAGAAGATGGGGAGTGGGAGACAGGGTACCAGGCTGTGGAGCACACACTGGAATACTTTTCTGGGTGGTACCTTGATTGCAAGGTGGAAGGAAGATGATTAAGTACAGGGTACATAGAACATGAAATTATATGTCAGTGCTTAAAGACTGAGAGAACTCCAGGGCAAAGCCAGACTGTTGCTTTCTCGTGGCACAAAGATCTCAGACATACGACAAGACAGACAGCTTTCCTTTTCTAAGCGTTTTGCAACATTCAATTAACTGTATTCTCTTGCGATGCACAAAGACAATCTGTCACTGCAAACGGTGCTGATTATTTTTCTTTTCTTAGATTGCCTCTTAACATGATCACAGTAAAACTCTCAAGGCTAAAAGCTTGCTCCATTTATGATAAAATGTGAATAAAAACTGACAAAGAGATAAGCACTCTTTTTTAAGACTTCCCTAAAAGGCTGAGGAATCTAAACAAAGGGGTCTTGATTATTAGCTCAGGACAACCTATCATCACTGCTACATGGACAAATTGCACTGCATGCCAGAGCACACAGAAGACACAATAATTTACCAGTCAGAAAGAAGAAAATTGTACAGTGCATGGTGACTTTCCAGATCACATTTCTTCCCCACAAGTCCTCCATTTCCATCTTAAAGAGACACTGCAAAGCAGTGTAAACCTAAATGGAGTTTGAGAGGGAAAGTGAAGAAAGGCATCACATGGAAAAGTACCTAATTTTGAGCACCAAACTTAAATGCCTAAATTAGGTATTCAGTCTTCCTTTACATCCCCTAGAAAAGAGAGGAGCCCTGCTAAGTGGTAACTCAAAGCAAGAGTTGAAGTGGCCTCTGAATCACACTCTGCTAACACCCACACACACCCCACCTCTTTCCATCAACTCTTCCAAGAGCCTACAGAGACTAACCTCTGAACTTGGGCACCTGAGTAAGGTAGGTGATGTGAACAATACCCTCCTGAGCCTTAAATCTGGCACAAGTGGAGGGGACTTGTACTAACAAAAACATGAGCAGGAAAAGAATCTGGTGGTGTTACTTAAAGGGAAGAGATAAAAGTATTCAGAGTTCTTAATTTTTCCACTCTTAATGACTTAGAATGAGAAGGCAGCACAACAGAAGAGTCAAAGGAATGGATCTCAAGCGAGCACACTTCAGTAATCCCAGAGGATTATCAGGAAAGACCTCGAGTGGATGGTTTAAGGAAAAAGGCATTAAGCAGTCAGGGTAGCTTTTTAAGGAAATGATTCTTATTGCCTTATGTGCCAATTGTTTCACTGTGGAGGAAGGACAAGTCTCTTAGTAACCTTGACTAGACTGGGAGTCCTTCATTGAACTGAAGCATGAAAGGAAGCAGACCAGCAGTGAAAAAACAAGTCAGATTACAAAAACCCAACAAGATTACATTAGAGTGTTACCCACCAAGACCATCCAGGGTACCTAGTTGGATGTAACCAGCAAGAAACATCAAGAAATCATTCAATAAAGAT
This sequence comes from Tyto alba, assembly GCF_018691265.1. Classification (NCBI taxonomy): domain Eukaryota; kingdom Metazoa; phylum Chordata; class Aves; order Strigiformes; family Tytonidae; genus Tyto; species Tyto alba. Next base: position 16,330,372 of record NW_024881295.1, read on the forward strand.
ATTAACAATAAAGGTAGGCTCAAGAGTAGTCTGCCATGAAACAGAAAGTTATTGATATAAAAAGGTCAAGTTGTTTGACACTTTTCTGTGTGTTGATCATCACAAAAAAATAAACTTTCATCAGATGGCTATCATATCTAATTCCAGTCACAAAAGAGCAAGATCTAAGTCTCTGAATAGGAAAAAACCTCCACAGATTAACAAGTATTAGTTAAATTCAGTTGTTTTCAAATTGCTCAGACCTATCGAGCTTCATTCCAGCCTAAACCTGAAGGTTTGGCTGATGAAATCTAGACATTTTAGCAGTTATTTTGAGAACTCATCAAGACTTCGTAAGGTATCAGACATCACATTTACCTTTCTCTAGTTTTTTATTTCTTAAAAGACATGAGAGGAGAATCAAGGGAATTAGAAACAGTCAGTTTAACTTCAAGTTCTGGAACAAATCATGAAATGTTTGTAACTATATGGAAAGCAATTACTAACATCCAGCAGGAGATTGGTTGTAAAAAAAATAATGTTACACCAATCTCATTTCTTTTTAGGACCTGGTAACAGGCCTTGTGGAGAGAGAGAAGAGACATTATATGTTGTACAACTTTAGTAACGTATGTAATGTGCTTTTACGTGCCATAAATGTAGAAAACTAGACTTAGATGAAAATAGGTGCAGACTGGTAAAAACACTATTTTAGAGATTCCTCCCCAATACACAAACAATGTTTGTCACCGACAGTGAAGTATTAATATGTATAAGAAAAGCTAACATGCAAAATTATCTTTCTGAACAACTGGAAGGCTTTGGGACTGGGCGCCCATTTCTGGATATCACACAGGGACTGATTAAAGAAAGTCTCAAGGGAGCAATGGAAACTACGGGGGGACTCAAAAACACCATCCACAAAGGCCTACCGAAGGCACTGATCGTAGATTCTAAGCATGTTCCATGTCAGACATCTCTAAATAGTAACAAGTTCCTCCTTTTAATAAAGACACAGAAATGCAGTAACTATCCCTATTTATTTTGCATTTTAAGATCAATTCTAGCTTATCTACGGTGGAAAATTAATCTTTTGTGTTACATTTGTTTCAATCAATCAGCCAAAAATGATTAGACACTGTCATAGTAGTGTACAATTTTACACTATATATGTATGTATGTATATATAAATACATGCATATATACACACAAAACAGTGTAGGTTAGTACGTCCTCGGAACAAGCCTAAATCTTTTGTATTTCTTAGAACTGTCCTCATTTATGCTGGACTATAGAGAGTCAGCCTACAATAGCTAGATCAGGTAAAATAATGACTTCACATGCTGCAGCCCAACATGAGCGTTGATAAATCCCATTAATAGGAACACATCAAATCTCTAAAACCAGTTTCTGCCTCGTCTCCTGACCTCTATACAGTTAAAGGCCACTACTTAGCCCTAACATAACATCAACATTCAGTCTGTGAACTCAGAGCTAGGGGAGACCTCCCTGTCCTACAACCTGCTACTCTTTACCTTGCTCTCTTCACCAGCTTGCTCATTACCTAGTCTCCATAGCCCCACAGCCTTTTTCAATTAGCTACAACCAGTAGGGTTTGTATTCTTAAGTTCATCATTAACAGTTATCTAAAAAAAATAATACTTTTTTGCATCATTAATTACAGCTGGGATGCATTCAAGTGTTTTAAGATGTGCCCCTTCTGTGCTGAAAGCCAGACAGTGCCTTCATTTCAAACAGCCCATTGTCCACGGGATGATTTCTGCCCTGGACAATTCCACTGAAGCCCTGAGCTGCCCAGTGAAGGCCTTCCCTTGTGAAAGGCAGGAGAAACTTCAGAGGATCACGACTGTATTTAAAGATGCCAAGGCCTGCCCTCTGGGCTCTATTATGGCAATCTACACTTTTGACTATGGCTGGACTTCTCATGGTGCCCCCTCCTCTCCCTCGTAACACAGTCAGACTTCCAGATAGAAAAACTTCTCCTTCGTGCCCTCAGCTAACACTAGAGGTAAAACACTTGCTGTTCACAGGAATGACAGCTCAGCTAAATTCCTGCTATTCTGGCTCCAGCCCAGCTCTTTACCCCCTCTCTGCCTGCACCCCCCCTTTCCCACCGCAGCAGCTGCGGAGCTGTGCCACCCCTAATTATTCCGAGCAGTGCCAAGCTGGAGGCTCCGCTGTCACGGAGGATGGCAGCAGAGTGCAGAGCATGACAACAGCAGCAGCAGGTGGGCAGAGCAGAAAAGGCCAGATTACTGTCTATGTGATTACTGTCATTTATCTCAAGTCAGGCAGAAGGCAGAGCGTGCTCTGCCTTTGCTTGTTCCTTCCCTCTGTTGCTACAGAGCAAATCCTGAAAACACTGTACAGGGATGTTATGCACTTGTTAAGCATTGTCTTAAGTGCTGAAAACCACCGCAGTCAGAGCAAGTAATCGCTCCTTACAGCAGTCACAGGTTTCTCTCAAACACAAAAGCTATGGGAAAATAAACAAGGAAGCTTCCAATGTCAGGATCAACTTATAAAAAACTGTTGGATTTTTACAAGTGTATATATTTCTGTCTTTCGATGTATTGGGCAGAGCAACGTTTGAAATGTAAATAAGAACATCATCCTTACAGCTCTGCCTTCTCAAGGCAGGAGGACTGGGATGCTGTCAGGGCAGCTGCCTGCTGGGAAAGTTGCAGGAAAGCTGCTCGAGTCAGGTGCAGAACGGCCAGTGAACAGGCAAGAAAGGAAGCACTCCCATCTAATTCTGGGATCGATCTAAAACATGCTCTTACATCTGGTTCCCATCTTTGCTAATTCTTCTCCTTTTCTCCCTGATACTTAACCAGGTAATATTCTGTCATAGCCAAGTGTTTTCAATTCTGGCTGTCAAATTACTAAATGAAATCCATATACTTACAAGCATACGGATTTATGTATTAATGCTTTATATAAAAATGTCATTTCTGAATCTTAAAACAGACTTTCTAAATTTAGTCAGAAAGCTTAACACCATCACAAATACAGCCTTCATTGCAACACATATTTTCCTCTTCCAAAACTGGATCCAAACTTTGCTCCTTGGCCTCGTCATTAGGTTAAGAACAGATGATAAAATAAGACACAACCAAAGCCTGTGTCCATATGAAATATAAATCTATTTTGAGGCCTGAAAATATTCCATATGCCCTGATTTTCATTCCATTGGTCCGGAACTAGAAATAAAATTGAGAAAAGATTTGATTGGGGGGGAAAGTTTTTCTTTTCCACATTAAGGGAGCAGAAAACTCTATAGTCCAAATGAGGTTTAAGAAAAGCCTTCTGAATAAATCTATGGTCTTCCTGAGGTTTTTTTAATCACCAGATCAGGCAGAGGGAGGGGAAGAATAAATGCATCTCAGAGGCAGTGTGGTAGGTTGACCCTGGCTGGATGCCAGGTCCCACCAAAGCTGTTCTGTTGCTCCCCTCCTCAGCTCAATGTGGGAGAGAAAATACAACAAAAGGCTCATCGGACAAGATAAGGACAGGGAAAGATCATTCAATTACTGTCATAGACAAAACAGACTCGACTTGGGGCAAAATTAATTCTTTATAAATCAAATCAGAGTAGGATAATGAAAAATAAAACCAAATCTTAAAAACACCTTCCTCTCAGCCTCCCCAGCCCAACTTTACTCCCAGATTTTCTCTACCTCCTCCCCCCAGGAGGCACAAGGGCATGGGGGTTGCGGTCAGTTCATTACGTGCCGTCTTCTCTGCTGCTCCTTCCTCCTCGGGGGGAGGACTCCTGACACCTGTCCCCTGGTCCAGCATGGGATCCCTCCCATGGGAGACGGTCCTCCACAAATTTCTCCAACATGAATCCTTCCCACAGGCTGCAGCTCTTCATGGACTGCTCCAGCGTGGGTCCCTTCTGTGGGCTGCAGTCCTCCTGGCACAGACTGCTCCAGGATGGGTACACCACAGGGGTCAAGTCCTACCAGCAAACCTGCTCCAGCGTGAGCTCCTCTCTCCACGGGTCCACAGGTCCTGCCAAGAGTCCGCTCCAGCACGGGCTTCCCATGAGGTCACAACATCCTTTGGGCATCCACTTGCTCTGGTGTGGGGTCCTCCACGGGCTGCAGGTGGAGATCTGCTCCCTGGGCTGCAGGGGCACAGCCTGCCTCACCATGGTCTTCATCAGGGGCTACAGGGGAATCTCTGCTCCAGCGCCTGGAGCACCTCCTCCCCCTCCTTCTTCACTGACCTTGGTGTCTGCAGAGTTGTTTCTCTTGCATATTCTCACACCTCTCCTCCAGCTGCTGATGTGCAGCAGTTTTTTCCCCTTCTTAAATATGTTATCATAGAGGTGCCACCACCATCCCTGATGGGCTTGGCCTTGGCCAGTGATGGGTCTGTCTTGGAGCTGTCTGGCGTTGGCTCTGTCAGACATGAGGGAACCTTCTAGCAGCTTCTCACAGAAGCGACCCCTGTACCCCTCCCCACCAAAACCTTGCCACACAAACCCAACGTAGACAGGTGTGTAAATCTAAGACAATACGTATGAAAAATGTAGGGGCATTTTAAATGTATTGTAATGATCATTTGTATGCTAGCTACATGAAACTGGCTGCCCGGAAAATCTTATATGAAGACAGTCCACTCATCACTGAAATCAAAACTTATTTTCTTATGCTGTTTGTAGTATGTTCTGCTGTAAAAACAGGCAGTGGGAAAGCTCCGTGTTAAGACTATTAAGAATGAAGCTCCCAGTAGATGAAACATTCAGAAATCACTATTAACAAGGGTTAAGCATTAGCTATTTTTAGTCAACAGTATAACTAGAGAGACTTCACCTTTCACCACATACACCCACTGCTAAATAACTATCTTCTGGTTGCATGTGCCACTCTGCCCTGAGAGCACATAAAACCCCTGAAAAGATCAACATAAAGAGTTTTCAATGTGTTCTGGAATTAGAAAATATTGCCTTAATTCCTGCTTCCATTGCTGGTCTTCCTCACCAGTCTGCTCCCTCAACCATTACAATTTAAAGGTAAACAAGTAGTGAGTGTATGAAAGCGCATTTAAAGAAGCTCTGAGCACTGGGTTGCCAGAGTTACACTTCCTTTTTTTTGCAGCTCCAGGAAGCCTTCCATGCTTTCCAGCAACTCTTCCGTGCTTTCCAGCAACAGGGCCTGAACAGCAGCAGCGTGATTTTGCAAGTCCAATGAATGAACAGAGGTGGTCTTTATAGGGGCCTCCTACACCACCCTATCTTCTGTAACAACAGCCCCCTGAACATGCCAATTTACCAGAGCAAAACAGCAATGCTTGTGAAGAGTGTGTGAAGAGAGGGAGAGCGAGGGAGGTTAGCAGTGCTGAGACTGCATGTTCTTGCGCTCTGCTTGGCCAGGCAGTCCTTGGGCCAGAAGAGTGAGGAGGCAGCTTTTCCTTCCAGCCCCAGAGGGCCAATTGTAACAGTAATAACTGTGCCTAAAGGTGCATTCTGTTTAGCTTCAGTGGGGATAAGCAAATGTGAGCAAAAAACATCCCGTACAGGCATACACCACAGCCTGCATAGCTGGACCAGAAAGCTAAAGGATACTGCCTGCTCCACCTCACTGAGTTAGTTGCCCAGCACTTGCATGATAAGTGATTTAAGAAAGCGTGTACTTGCAGCATAATTTCCCAGTTGGTGCCTACCCTCTGTCCCACCTTGCTTCATGCACGAAGGCCACTGCCGACGCTCCCTGAGCTGGGCTGGCCTGCTCCTCTCACTGCCCGGGCAGCAGGTAAATGTCCTGCCAGTGCCGGATCACAGGCGCAGCATGAGCTGAACCTGCCAGCAAGAGGAGGGACCGATGGCCAGGAGGCACAGCTGCACACCGGGGAGGCTAACAGCAGGGTCTGGGGCATCAACCTATGGCCGAAGCCAGCATTTAGCCACAGCTGCCTGACTAAACACACCGCGTCCAGTGGACCAAAGGCACAACCCATCTCATTGCAGGGTTAGCAAAGAGCCGCTCGGAGCAACCGGCTGCAAAGGGGTCTCAAAAAGTACGTGGAGCTGTGGCTTTCCAGCTCTGCTGGCTGCTTACCAGGAGGGAAAGGGGGAGACAGCGCCCTGCCTCCCCATGCACCCACCAGGCAGTGCCGCTTCCATTCACTCCTGCCTGATTAGCAATAATTAAGAGTCTGATTTAGTTTAAGTCAGAGGGAAAAAAAAAAAAACAAAACAAAAAAAAAAAAAACCCAACCCAACAAACCCAACACCTCTCTGGTAACGTATCTACCTCCTCCTCGACATATTAACTCCAGATACCACAAGCTGCTGCTTTCAGTCTGCATAAGATAAAAGGTGCGACAAGCCGACCTGAGGTTGCCATGGAGACCAAAATCTTTCGCAGTGCCATGGTAACTGACTCCGGGATGTGCTATGAAAAGCTGACTGCACACCCTAGTTGAGCTTTTTCATATTTTTAAACCAATTAACTGAGAGTTCAGTTAAATTAGTTTCTGTTTAAAGAAAGGCACTGTCAAAATGTAAGATACATTAGTTGGTATCTTTTTTCTTAGCAAAACAGAGGAAAACAAAACCTTTGGGATCTTACTGAGGTCCATTTGATTGTTTTTGAAACTCAAAAGCCTTATCTTTTCACATAGGAAATTCAATTTTTATATATTTCTACTGACTTAGAAGGAAGAAAGCGTTGAACAGCTCTAAACCAGCCTCCCTTAGGGCACAATGCTGTTCTTGCATGCCCAAGTCTCTGACATCACTGGAAGTTTTGAACGGACAAGAAATAACCTTCTGGAGTAGAATAAATAAGGTTTCAGGAAAACATTTAAGATAAACATCATAAAGCTGTGACGGCAGCTAGACATGATAAAGCAAGCATCCGCCGCATACATACCCAGGTCAGTGAGAATGGAAATTCTCAGTCAGCCCTTTGACTTGCCTGTGCCTCCATTTCCCCCCTTTAGTGAGCAGTGATTCTCCCCTCTTTGCAGTATCGTTCAATATCAGTGGACTGAAAACTCCCAGATACCATCAGCAGGCATTTCAAGTCTTTTTTTTCTTTTTTTTTTTTTTTTTCTTCTCCACCCAGTTTTGAGCACATAATCACAAACATATGCTCCTTACTGTGAAACATGATATCCAGTGCTTTCCGCACATGAGGCTACTACTGATAAACCAGGAGTTTCCAAGATGCTGCTCCATCCTCCGATGACAAATGTGCTGGGTGTAGGTGCTGTTGCTTCAGGTTAGTGAGCAAGGAATGTAACATGGCTTAATCTTTCCCACATGACTAGTAGATAGTGAAAGTGGACGAGCACAGGAGAAGCAATGAATCTGTAATAATACACTCCCCAGGTTAATGCTGAAAAAGCTAAGCAACACCTGGGGAATACCTGCCAGGGCCACATGCACTGTTTGCAACACCATCTCCATAAGCTGAGGTGAAGAGAGCTCACATCAACAGCCATGTTCCCATGCTTCCTAGAGTGCTTCCCAGAAAAGTCTGCTAATTCAGAAGATTGGTTTGAATCCAATTCATGTATTTTGGGGGTCGGAAATCTGGCCCTCAAAAGCGAGAAGAGTTATGAAGAAATAAAGAACATGTTGTTCATTTCAGGGATGTAGGTGGCAGAGCTCTCCTACTGAAATTGTGTAAAAGGCTGTCCTCATTTGACCCAGTTGTAAATGGATACCTGGTCATTTGTGCTGTGGACTGGGTAGGTGCTGTAGCAGTCTCACAGAACTCCAAGTAATGAGAGGTGCGAACCCAATCTTGCCTCACTTCACGGTTTACCTTTCACTTGTTTGCCTGTGCTTCAAACTAATTTTTACCTTAGCAAAGGCTTCAGCAATAAATGTCCCTGGAACACAGCAGTAAATACTGCACAGCCACTCTGGAGTCCCAGCAAGTGTCTTAAGAGAGGCCAGGAAGGATACCAATTCTGGAAGTTTTGATATGAAAACTGCCATTGCTAATATACAGCCTGTAATAACTAAGAACATTTTCTCCGAGTTTAAAGTGAGCAAACTCAGGTTTCTATATAAGGCAGCTATTGCATCAGGAGAAGATGTACTGGGTAGGTCTAAAAAAAAACCACCCCTACAGTCTGTCTTTGTTCAGAAGACAATTCCTCTCTTAGTTTTAGTTATTTTGCAGTGGAAAAAAAAAAATCCCATTGCATTAAATACACAGGAAGGTTATTTTGTCAGAATTAATGTAAGACACATTCCTGCAGTATCACAAAAAGCCATGCGAAGAGAGAAAGTGATCTCTCACACAAGAAAAATACAAGGCAGATACTACCGTAAATGTGTTGTAATCACCATGGAAATACACCCCTAAAGTTTTTGACAGGTATTTAAACAGCAAGCCAAGAGTCTGGGCAAAAGACATCCAGAGTGCAAGCTAGAATTCACAAGTCTCCTTCCCCAAAAAGAGGGAACACTTGCTGGGAGATAAATATTATAGACATTGAATTTTTTTTTTTTTTTTTTAAAAAAAAAAAAGGAGAGAGAAAAAGGGTGAGTAAAAAGTACAGCAGATAGAAGATATTTTGATGGCAACTACTGGAGAATGCAGCATTGGCTGATCAGCAGTAGGAATCCATCTCAGAGTTTTTCAAGAGATGCTAAAAATACTCATGAGTATAAGATGCCAAACCAGCTAGCTAGTTGAGGAGAAGCAAGAAAAAAAGAGGAATAATCCCAACATGTTACGGAGGTGACTTATGAAGGAGAAGCCAGCAGAAAAAATGAACTAAGTGAGAACACACTCCCATCTCCAACTGATATTCTGTTCTGCCTTACACTTGATGTACAATTTATCTAGAAAAGGTTTTCTAAACACTCCACTGAAAGTAAAATTGTGGAAGAGGCATTTGGTGTTAGAACAGGTTCTTCAAAGAGGTTCCACATTGCAGAGACAAGTGGTCTAAACAGAGGATTTAACCACAAGGCCTGAATATGCTTAAATGTAGTCTTATCTCAACGATTTGTACGCTGTTACTCCATGAACAATTTCTAGTGGTTATCCTCTGTAATGCATAACTACATCTTCAATTCTATAAAAAAAAAAGTAAATTCTCATTCTGGGTGGCTTTCCTTTTATCTGTCTAGGATGCTAGTTAAGTTTGTCTTAAACCAAATGATTAATAAGAGATTTAAGCACATGTCAGACCGAAGTACAGATTGAAATATTGGCTGGGCGGACAGATCTGTGCTTCACTACAGAAACCAAGTCTTATTTTGTACCGTAGATTATATTTCTTGAGATTCAGAATTAAATAACAGACGGAGATAGATGAAGTATGCCTGTCCCTGAAAATAGCTACCCATTCTTCTTTATCATATTGTAAAGTCAAACATATTCTTCTGAAAATATCCTGCGTCCTGAATTGCTGTAGCTATGTGGGGAACTGCCTGCAAGTTCTTTGTGTACTATGAATGTTCTAGAAGTGGAAGCTTTCTAGATGTAAGAGAAACGACCAGCAAGGAGATTAACAATAACAAAAATTCACATCTCTGTTTCCTCTTCTCCTGACTAAATACAATGCTAATTACTGGTCAGGAACAGCTGGATGAAAATATTACTCACTTTGAAGACACAGAAATTCTATTTTAAAGAGCTCTCATTTTGGTATAGGCAAATGCTGTCATAACCAAAATGAAATTGCCTGCACTTTTGTTCTTACCTAAAACAAATCTCAAAACTTCCCCAGCTATTTTTTGATCAGTCAGGAGCCCCACTTTTATGTTACTTGCAAGTTTCTACACTTCTCTACTAATCCTCAGAATACCATGAAAAATGCCACTGTCAAAACACTCTAGCCAGCTTAGAAAGAGGTGAGTTCCCAAGTTATTACAGGGAAGCTTGTTCCCCTGAGATTTCAAGCTCAGTGCCACTGGAAGAAGCCTGTAACTATAGTCTCCTCTGAAAGGATGCTTATCACTATTTGGCTTTTCAGAAAAATGCATCCAGTATGGTCTGCCACCATATACGCCCAAATTCCCACTGACACCCAGGAGCTTGGTCAGGTATGACTACGCGTAGAATTTCCCTTGTAGCGTTTCACCAAATCAACTGACTTAAGTGCTCTTTTCTTTTCAGCTATGCTGACATTTTACCTGTTTACACTAAATGCATATTAAGAGCTGTATCAACAGCAAAAGGGCAACTGGCAGACCCTATTATGCATTAGCAATCCCTACCATCACTTTAAGCGAGCAAATGAGCAGCATCAGCTAAAAGAAAAGAAATGACAGAGTTTTTATTTGGTTCCCCTCCCGTCCCTTCATCTTGTGGTAGAAAAATCAAGGAATGCTTTGTAAACTGATGTCCTGGAAAGTGGAAGAAAACTTTCTTAAAGGCCTGTTTGGTGAAAAAGTAGTACCTCCAGGTACATTACTATGGAAAAATTGTCATCCTGAGCTGCTCCCTCCAGAGCCAGCCAGAAATTAGTCACTGGCAAACCACAAATACTTTGAAGGTTCAGACGGGCATTCAGAATGTCTGATACTTATCGTAATCCCTTGAGTCTGCAGAATAGTCTTTATTGCTGTTTCTTGATGCCTCTGCACAAAGTGCAGAGATATGAAAAATATGAAGAATTAAGGTAAAAAAGTGACCGAACATTTCTGAATTACAAAAAGAGCTCCATCTGAGTTTTGTGGGAAGATTGCAGTCAGCTCTTATTTTATCTAAACTGGCTTATATATCCTAAACTGCTTTCATGGCAGGACTATCTGGAACTCTTATAAACCTAAAATAGGTACACTACCTTAAATCAGATTCTAACCTAACCTCTCAAAACTCTGAAGTACCATTTTTTAATACTGAAAAACAAACAAACAAAATGCATATTTTTGTGTGTGCTGGCAGAGAGATTTCACTGATTTGGGAAAAAGATGCGAAAAAATGGCCACAATCATTAGCTTTTTTCCTTTTAACTTGGGAATAAAAGTATAGTGAAATAATGTCTTACAGCAGTGAATCGAGAGAAAGAATCACTGCTGTGCTCAATGCACTACAACATCTGATTAGAAGAAAAATGAGAAATAGCCAGAAAGACTTCTACAGCCTACAGCTCAGTGCAGGGAGACATGAAAGTGAATATAATAGTAACCATTCTTATTACGCAGTTCACATACAAAATTTCACCTACTGGACTATATTCTAAACATTATTCAAACAAAATAGGCTTCACAGGAACATACAACATATGCGTATTTTTCCATCACTTATCAAAACAGTAGCAGTGTCTATGGATCTGAGAAATTAACTAAAACATTATGCAAAAATATGGAGGGATAACCATCAGTTCAGAAAAATACCTAAGTGATGGGAAAAAAAAAGAAGTCTCTAACCCTGATAGATCAGTCTCCTAGACAGAGATACTGATGTGCCTGTTCCCAGGGGAATTCCATATTATGAAGAGGAATTTCAAACCAGAGCTGGTGCATTGATGTATATTAACAGGGGAATAAAAGGAATAGGGAATTGAAGCAAAGAGAGAAAAGAGCTATCATACCAGGACTAATCAACCTCTCCTAAAAAAGTTTTTCATATAAAACTTTCTAGAATCTATTTTTTTGTTCCACACAATGGAAAGAACAGTTCTGCTGAAAACAAGAAATTATTCCATTACTGTGTTTCTAAAGACAATCCCTCTATAAATTCACAGTGAAAGATGAACTAATTGTATGTGGACCCACAAAAAGTTTATATAAGCAATATTTAACTCTGCACTAGCCCAGTACTAAATATACTTGCTCATGTAGTTTGATATGTTCTCTGTACACTCCATTTATTTCTTGCAAAAGGTCTGCTAAGTTTCTGTGAAAATAATTTGTCCTTGAAATGCGGCCGCTTGCTTTTTTGGAAAAAATAAAAAGAACAAAAAAAAACAACAAAACCAAACCCCCAAACCCAAAATGGTTTTAAATGATTCTTTATCTAGAAACTGCCTAAAAACATAGAATTTTACATGGAAAAGTCAGAAGAGTGAAGAAAAAGTTATCTGAAACCCAAACAATGTAATCTGCTGTATAGTTCTACTGTTAAGTTGGGCTGTGTAGAGTGAAGTGTTGCAGGTACATCCCTAATCCTTGCAGTTTATCACTATTGTGGAACAAAGTAAAAAAATTCTCTCTCTGGAGTCTAAAATTTACTTTTTGAAGCAATAGTCCAGATAATGGCACAAGTTTAAAAAGAGAGAAATTTCAGAAAACCATAAAGCCAAGTACTTTAAAACTTGAAAGTACCTTTGAAGCCACGATTTGCCTTTATCGTAATGAATAGTAACATTTCTGATATGTAGCGAACTAATCAAAAAGCAAACTGTGCGGAAGCATTGTGCTGATATTAGGCATTTTTCTCAAATGGTCATAGAGTTGCTTCATTCAGAACATATCTTTTCTGAATCACATGATAAAAGTTATATTCACTACAGCCTTTTACAGAAGCAGAAAGAGAAAAAGCAGGCTGCAATACTGCTGAAATGGTTTCAATATAACGGTACAGTTTCCCCTCGCATTGATTTAACATGGGAAGCTCAAACCTAGTTCCATTTGACGGGCAAAAAGAAGATAAACATCTCGATAGTAAATGCCTTTACTGAGGAAAGAATGACAGGCCTTTGTTTCCAAGCTCCGGGAGAAGTTTATGAAAAACAGCAGGAAAAAAAACCAAAGAGCCTGTGACACCAAGCCACTATGAGTTTATGTGTAATAAAAGCTTAAGAGCTTTTAGCTCCTTGAATAGTTAACGGTCTAGTGTCCCAACTTTGCGGGTGTTTTTCATGTTATCAAAGCAACTTGCAGTTTATTGAAAAATTTTAAAAATTCAAATTCTAGAAGAGGGATGAAAAAACATGCAAATCAACTATTTTGACACCAACTCTATGACAAATGGCAGACACAGAGCTTGACTGCAAGACAGATTGAAAGAAAACACTAAGCTCAGGTTATTTTGACTAAAGATTACTAAAACCAGTGTTTCCTTAGAAGACACAGCTGCTCTACGTGGAACAGTCAAGAATAGTTTTGTCTCTTCTCTACACTTGTAGAATTTAAGATCAATGAGATTATCTAAGAATAACTAAGGGCAAAATTTGGTTCATGCAGTTTTTATTCCAGCTGTCTGTACACAAAAGGCGTATCCAATTATAAATTCACATCCATTCCTACTTTTGTTGTACAGGAAGTCCAGAAAGAAAAAAAAACCCACACAACAAAAATCTTTATTGTATTTGAAGTATGTGAAAACAGATGCCCCAGACAGTTGAAAAATGGCCAACTCCTGCATTGTTCAGGAAAATTTAATTATAAACAACCCAAAGACCCATTTAAGCCACATGTTTTGATTTTTAAAAAATAGGGTAAAAGAACAGATATATTCTTCTTGTTGCCTTCTTGCTTCAGGCCTCCGTATCTATGGTAATAAGATTACCATCTCAGGACTAGAATTGACCAAAATTTTTCTAATTAAATTCAGCCCTCACAAATCAAGTGACTTTGTCTGTGTTTGGTGGGGGTTTTTCTCCATTTGAATTTTATAGAGTTATTGCCCCAATAGTCTCCACCCCACCATAAAATAATGTTTTAAAAATAATCGCTACTAAATGGTTTCTTTTTCTCTCTCTAGTCCTCTTTACTATGAATCCAATCAGCTAGAAAATCCTATATAAAGCAAGGTTGGCTTTGGATTACTTTCTCTTTCCCTCTGTCTCCTTTGATCAGTTACATTTTATTGAAAAAGCATACACTCGACATTAGAGAAATGTACCACAATGAAACAGCAAGAGAGGTGTGAATGCCTGCCTTATCACTAGGCCTTCTGCAGTTACAACATTAATTTTGCTGACTTGCAAACTCATGGAAAGGTCAAGAACAGTGATTTTATCTTCCAGTTTTCATTCACAATTTAGTAGCTTTTATTTTTAATGATTAAGCACTCATGTCATCCATATAATTCCCTTTTATAAAGGGATATCCCTGATCAGTTCTCCTGGACCAAGAGCAAGAAGTGTCTAAGCCTTATTAATGAGTAGGATATTTTTTTTTTTTTTTTTTTTTTTTTAAAAATCAAATGGTCTCCTTCTGTTATAAGGAGATAGTGACAACCAGAAGTCCGTGCTAAGAATGGAACTGAATCCACTATTCCCAAAAATGTGGAAAAACCTAATTTATACTGGGTAGCAACCTCAGGACTGGCAAAACCAAGCAGAGGAATAGATTGTCTTTGCTCCCTAGATTGAGTGGGAGCCAAGGCAAGAACAGCTTGGAAAGGTCCAGATTTTAGACTCCCTGTGAACCAATGAGGTAAAGATCAAGTGAAAGCAAATACATGTATCACACTTGCTAACTAAGTGCTCCTGAACCAATAGCATATCTTATTTTCTTATGCCTGCATATTGGTTCATGTGGCAGCATAGATACCTCACAAAAGAGTTTACCACATTGAGCAGATACTATAAAAACACAAAAGAAAGAGGAATTCTTGGCTATTGTAATGGCCTACATTGTCTGGAACACATGTCTATAAACCAAGAGGACAGATAACTAAATCTGCCTGTTGGAAATCACTGGAACTTCCCCAAAACCCAGGGCATACAGGACTTGCCAGGTTTCTAGAACAGAGAAAACAGATTTTCAGCTCCCTTAGCCAAATTTTCAAAGCTATTGAGAAGACTGAAAGGGCTAATAGAGCCAAGTGAGATTTTCAGACACAACTAACCAAGTAAGGTATACATCTCCCAGCTTCTAACCTGCTTAAGCACTTCAGAAAATCTCATTAGGCACATATCTAACTCTTCAGATACCTGTATGTTTTCAAACTCTGGTCTCCTTTTGCTGACAATTCAACCTTTTATCTACTTGTTGCCTGTTCTTGCTTACATCTAGGCTTTCACAGCAAGATGCAGTTGGCTTTTGACCTTGGAAAAGGGATACTGGAAAGCTATTTTACAGTGCTTTTTAAAGGAGCGACTAAGCACAAAACACCTCTCAAAAGAAGAGATTGAACAGCGTTTTTGTTTTTTTTTTTTTTTCTGTTTAACCAGCACAGTCATAGATTATAGGGAGTTTGGTTTCATTCTATAACAACCCGTCATTGTTCCCTAATACATTATCTCATCAGGAGGCCCGTTTCAGAGAGGCTACATAGATACACATTCCTTAATAGCAAAGCTAAGTGGCGGCATGATCTAGTGGATTAATTATATAACTGGCAACTAGGCTTTCCCAGTTGTAATAAAATTTCCAATATACATCTTCAAATCAAATTTTTAGACAACTAAAAAGTGCTTGACTTCGAGACTTGTATCTAGCTCGTTTGTTGAAAAAATTATCATTTACCTCTTAAGGAGCTCCTTTAATCATGTTTATCCTCACTACAGTCAGAAACTTCTGGAACATCACATTCATTTCAAAAGCATACAGTAAGTACCTTGCAAATTTCAGATATGGAAGTAGAAGCCAAAACATATGATTCAAATCAGACATTTGATAAAATTAATTTCATTAGTAACAAACAGAAGAAGGAAAACTAAGCAGAATCTTAGAGTCCTTACCAATTCTTGCCTTCAGAATGAGTTTGTCTGAAAACACCCAAGTAAAGGATTTCTATCAGAGTTGTACCCCCTTGCTGATGAGAGTAAAAGCAGTGATATTCTGAGACCTTTGGGTAATGATTTTCTTTCCCTACCTGAAAAAGTTTTACATTTTTTGTTATGAAATATCATATGAGATAATGCATTTAGCACACACTTTTAAATCTTTTCCATATGATACCAGTCCTTCTACAAATACAGACTATGTGGCTATCAGGATTTATGAACAATGTGTGCAAGCTATTGGACCACTGAAGTGGATTCTGAAATAAAGCACAGTAGATAAGTAGATCCTGCATGGATTCTTCCCCAGGCTTCCTCTATTTCTGAAATTTTTATTCAAGCTCTGCTACGAATCATTGCAGAGAAGACTTTTCTGGAGTCAGAGCACCTTATCAAATTAACTTAAGTGGTTTTGCTATAAAATTATTTTAATGTTCTAGACACGGTTTCATGCTGAGATTTATGAAGGCTTACAACAAAATTTAAGTTTTAAAGCAATGCTATGATTTACTTTCGTACAGTGGGAATGGAAAAAAACAGGCTAAAGTCCCACTCTGATTTCTACATCATCAGTGGCAGAGCCAACCTCAGTAACAAGAGTCAATCCAGTTTTGAGCGCTGAAGCTTTCATCCTGATCCTTTCATCAGACATACTTTTTATATATTTGTTGGTTTTGTTTACTCCCTCCCTCTCTGTGGGGTTGAATATGAATGTGATTCTTTCATATCTCTCCTTATTACCTGCAACTTCCATCTTATTTTCTCCAGATTAGCAACCAAATAATAATTCTATTAGATTGATACACATTATCCTTCACAATATAAATTTCCTTATTTGGAGAAATTTACAAAATAACTACTCATGAGACAACTACTCATGATCAAGGTAGGTGCTGTCAAACAGTCGACAACAAACACTTCTACTTTCCTTAACCCATAACCAATGCCTGTATATTCATGAGAAAGATCTTATTGGCTCCTAGCCCAGGCATAAATTAAGCCTAAACCAGATTTTGGATATCACAGGGAAGGATCATTTCCATTCCACCTGATTCTAATTTCATTTGCATTGACTTTTCACTAGTGTTAATTCTGCTAGTTTCATTAAGGGTGTTTCTATTCTTCACCATTCTAGATAAAAATCAGAATCTTATATTTCAGGTTTAAAGTTTGAAGATTTTTTCCATCTTGAAACATTTACAATTCACTCTAATTCTATCTATATTAGTGAAAGTCTGGAGTAACTCCAGCTGGAGACTATAACTTTTTGGCAAGCAGAGAGAGAAATTTAGCAACAATTTCTTTTGCTCACGTAACAGACTGCAGCTCCAGTAAAATAAAATAGTATTAATGGTCATAACTGTAAATTCTAAAATCTTTCATCTCTTTTAGCATGAAGAAGAAATTACACATCATGATAAAACTATAGGAAGTAGATGCTTTTGTTGTTAAAGACTAAATTGACATCAATCAAGTGATAATGAAACTTGCAGAAGAAGCTTTTGCCAAATCAGATTAGTTAAAAATTTCTAAAGAATACTAGCACAGCACATTCAAGAGGAAAAGCATGAATTTTTTTAGCAAGAATTTTTATTAACTCAGATCATCCATATATCTGTTAGGACTTGATGCTAAATGTTGCACAATGGAGGGGAAAAAAGGGCAAAAAAATGTTGGATTAAATTGAAAACCCTCCCTCCCCCAGAATCATTTTAGATAGGTAAGATTACACACAGTATGAGTTACAGGGTTAGTAATGTGACTTGAATAAAACTTAACAATTATCTCTGAGTTACAGATTGTCACAAAGTAACGCTTGATGGACAGGAGAGAAAAGATGTGATAATATTTAATAGCAAGGAATCCTCTACTTGTCTAATATTTGAAAATAATCTATTAGGTCATCTTTTTTTTAGCAGATATTTTGGTTCCTATTATTATCACTATTAAAATTTCTTCCCTTTGGATGGAAAATAGTTTTGTCCAGGAAAACTGTGGGTGTTGGAATGGATTCAGACTGCTTGCTACTGAAGCAGCAGACAGTACACATGCACTAGACCAGACAGATCAAAGGACCCAACTGGTGGGGACCCAAAGAAAGAGGAGTGAGCCCTAACCAGGGGTCCTCCTTCCATGTCTTGAGATGAGCCCATGACCTTATTTTTCATTTTTCCAGACCTGGTGTGAACACAGTAATTTTCTTTTTCACCCTTCCTGTATGTCCTCTTTCCCCAGTTTTTGTTTGTTTGGGTTTCTTTGTGTTTGGAGGGGCTATTTTTTTCCCTGAAAACAAAGGGGCCATGGTGTTGCCTTGACCTGGGTGTAGTCCAGGCTAGTGATGGCTCATTTCCATAAACTTTTCTCTCTGAATATTCTAATCACAACATGCAAGATGATCTGGCCTTCTAGATGATGTTCCTCTAACCTTTTTTTGCTATGCCATATCATGCTAGTATTAAAATTTGTGCAGGGATATAAACCAGCACCTTTGCACCTCCAACCTCCTGCCCTCATACAGTTCTTCCAAAGTACCACAGTCCTGACCTCACTATTGCTACTTCCCCAGCCCTTGTTCAGTACTGCTCTGCTGACAGAAGCATACAGCTCTTTTGAAGGGCTACAAACGGTTTCCTATTTAACTATTAACAAAATCATGGTTACCCCGACACATAAAGCAACACAGCTTGGAATCACCCACTTATTGAAAAACACAGTGATAGCAGTCTGACTACTGCAAATCTATAGTGGTGCACAGAATTATTACATAAAATTTATTCAACAAATTGAGCAGTTATTTCGAATTGTGCCTCAGACAGATCACAATGTTTAACAATTTCCTTAACCATTTAATGTATTTCACATCTATGGATGGATGATTAAATATTTTTGCTCATCTGCATGATAATTCAATTCAAAATTATCCTGACATCTAACATCAACCAACTTGTGTTGTTTCTATTCCCAGATCACCTGGATTAATATTATAACCATATACTCAATGGTAGATTAATCTATTATTTCTGTTTCCTCCTAAAATTACTACATTTGAAATTAATTTTAGCTGTGGATCCAAAATTAGTTTTTTCAAATGTTCTCATGAATAAAATTTCACTATTAAAAGAGTTACTAGCTTTATTCAATGAACTCATGAAGGGGTACAGTTTGGAGGTGAATATGAGCTAATCAAAATTAAATACAGATGCCACGAAATAACTTTTTAAGAATATTTCTCATGATTTTTATAGATTTAATGATTGTTTTTGCTTAAGCCTGCCTTTGACATGGGCACTGTTGTGATTTAAGTAGCTTTGGTTTGAGGTTGAATGACAGATCAACAAGAGAACATTAATAGGGAAGTTACATGAATGCAATAATTTTGAAATTGTCCAGATACTTGAATTTCAATTAAAACAAGGGATAAAACTGGCCTCTGTGTAAAAGCTATGAGGAACTTTTAATATTACTTTTATCAAGTTTATTTCAATGGAATGTGAATCAGATGACACATTTGTGGTGAGATGACAGATTGGTTGACCACTCACTTGAAGAAATGACCACTCAATTATGCAGTTAATTTCCTTTTATTAATCTCTGCATATCACATGTTGATCAGTCATCAAAAATTGGCATCCCTTGGCTCAAAGAACTGAAATGACTACCATCTTTAAGGGTACTTTTCATGAAGCAAGTGTGTGCCAAGACATATATGTATTACAATGCACAAAACTTCAATTTTTGGGAACAACACAGACATCGATCAGTAACTGTTGTACAGACTTCTGTTCAACTTAGCACATTCAGCAACATCTTTGTGAAAATGCTGGCTCTGATTAGTCTTCCTGACAAAGGCAATGCTTTCTATAACTTTTGTTGAGGGAGAAGACAATTGAAATTCAGATGAGCCATACCCAGTGAAGTCTGGATGCATGTTCCCTATTGTTATGTGGGAAAATACTAAACTTGGATGAATTTTGTCATACATCTTGATGCCTCCAGCAATGAAAAACTGATGTACTGTTTACAAGACAATGTCCTTATTCAGGCAGCCTTTCAGTTTGGACGCTCCTGCATTGTCAGTTGCAGATATAACTATGCTCTTGGAAATAACACTCAAGTGACCGTGGGGCAGAAAAAGAAGTGGCTCTCGAAGCCACATTACGAACAGACAGCTCCAGGAATGCAGGTAGTTCAAACAGGTTTTCTGGCTAGTAATACGCTTTAACTTTTGGTCAGCCCTGAAGTGGTCAGGCAGTTGGACTAGATGATCCTTACAGGTCCCTTCCAACTGAACTATTCTATTCTACTCTAATTTCCTAGTCACATGCAAGATATGTGGCTTAAAGGAAACCATGCACCACTTCAAGCCCTATGAGAGCTGTACAGATGATACAAATATAATAGACAACAAACTAAAGGCTAAATAAAAGGCCGATTGCCTTTTTTTTTTTTTTTTTTTCAAATAATTGGAACTATTTTACTAGACATTTAATTCGGTTTCACTTAATTTACAGGCCACTGTTTCCCTAAATAGGTCAATGAGTTAGCTGTACAAATCAAAATCATTTCATGAGACTTCTTTGTCCTGAACCAAATCTGAAGGGCTCTGAACATACTAAGCTCTCACTCAACTTAGAAGCCCATGAAGGTCTTCAGAACTTTTCTCTAGATATACAGATATTAGAAAACATGTTTTCTTTGCATCGCGAAGTAACTCATTCTGAAAAAGAATTTCTGGATTCTTAGAGATTCATGTCCTTTCTTCCCCCAAAGAATAGGTGACTTTATCCTATGGCTTTCTGCTAAAATTGACCAAAAGGCAGCCAGCTGACACTGTCTGTGTTCCCATCTGGTCTAATTAGATCTAAGATCACCAATGTCTGTTCCTCTGAGTATCGCCGTGCCTTATAGCCTCTAGTGATTTAGATAGCTTTTAAACTGATGACCTTTGAGTAATAGTATCCTTGTTTCATTCCTGAACTGTTGAGCTGCCAAAGGACTGTTATTCCATTACTAAGCATTCCAGTGTGGATTTGTATCTTGCATTAACTTATTAAACTTGATCCCCAGCTCATAATCCACCAAATTTTATAGTTGGTTGGATCTTTCTGCCTTCCTCGTGGAAACTCTGCAGAGGTTGGGACTGAACATCAATTTAAAACATTCATCCTTTTACAGGTTACTGTTACATACCTAGATTACATATTATATGTAGCCCTATGGCTATTAACAGTTTTCCACTGTTATGCACAGTCAGAAAGGTTCATGTATTAGCATTTGAAAATAAAAAACAAAAGACATTGCAGAAGGAAACTTCAGGACCACATATACCTCTGTGTCTTTGATGTTTTAATGGAATTTGCCCTTCCCGGAGAGACAATTTCAGAAGACAAATTTAAATGATTATGAAATTCTCCTCCGTGACCCACAACCCTTCTCTAAGCTTCTTACGTATTTCACCTTTTACTGTGGGAATAGCTATGTCACAGTGAGAGGATTGTATGTCCTAGAAATACATTAACTCACGAATAGACAGGGGATATGGAAAGAATAAGAACGGTGACAAGCTATCCCTTTCATATACAAACTCATAGTGTAGTAAGTAACAATTCTGGTACAAGAGTTTCCTGGGAAAAGAATCCAATGTGAAGGGTAAAAGGATTTCTATTTATACATCATGTTTCCATTTGTATTGTTCACTAAGTATGAAACCTCCTTTTTAAATCTATGTCTCCTGGTGTCTTGAAGAAGAACAGACTATTCCTGCCTGTCTGACTCATGTATCTCTGGGCAGTCAGACCTTCTGACTCATTGGATAGTCAAAAATCTCAGATTAACAATAGTGCGTGGCTGCTAAAAATAGGAACTGTAGACCCTGGAACTGAACACAGGCAGAAATAAACACATTTCCTCTGAATATGTGCAATCAGTGAAACATGAAAAAAAGTGTTTGCATTATGCTTCCTCCCTTGTGTTTCATTAATTTTTGTTAGAAAAACAGATTTCAAACTGCCTCTGCAATTGTTTCAAAACATCAGTAGACAAGACATCTCAAGAAACAATGACCACATATCTTTCTGACCTGTATACCTTGAATTAACCTGATTATGGTTAAGAAAGAATGCCTGAACTGATAATGGAGTGACATTTTATCCTGTCACCTAAACCTTAGTGCTTTTTACAGGTATCTCAGAATACACCTTCCAATCTCTGCTTACTTTTTTTTTTTTTTTTTCTCCTGGGGGGCAGGGGGGAAGTAAGGGGGTGGAGAGAGGATTTGTTTTGTGCTGGTAAGTTAGCCATTCTTGAATTCACCTGAAGGACAGATTTCAGAAAAATACACTGAAAAAGACAATCTGTCTGTAAAATTTGCATATCTTGCTAACTTTAAGCAGTGTGATCACTGCAATATAAGGTATAAAACCAAATTAAGCATCATAACCTGGAATGCAGTCCTACAACATTTCCAGGAAAATTAATCACAAAAGGCACAAAGACTATTCATATTGCCTTTTATCCTAAATCTGGTGCTGATACTGAGACCAACAGTTGTCCATCAGCATAATGAATTTATATTAGTGTTTCAATTACATTAATTTTAATCAAGAAAAAGTGGCCTACCTATATGACAGAATTTTGCAGAATTGCAACTGCAACTGTCTTCTGAACTGATACGATGAAAGAATTCTGTTCAAATACAGAAGTGAGGCATGTGATCATCAGGAACTCCTAAAGCTTAAACTTTTGATCTGCATCAGCACATTTTTCTTGCATAGAAACTTCAATATCCTTGACATTACCTGCATGCTCCTATCTTGTAAAATGGCCCACATGGGTTACTTAGAAACTACTATTATCAATGCCAAACAGTGTCTGAGTGATCAGCTTAATGGTTGGGAAGGTTAGAGAATTACTATCTTCAAAGAAATATTAAGAATTCAAGTAACTTCCAAAGAATCCTCTCAGACTGCCAGTCTTGGGAACAAAAATTTTAGGCCTGAAAAAGAGATTTTAAAAACTGATGGAATTTAACAGGCAGCAGTGCTTTAATCACATCCTAAATTTTAAGATGTAATCTTAAAAAAAAAAATCCAAAAAACAAAACACACGAACAACCAAAATAACACTAGAGCAGAAAAACATTCTCCAAATGTATTTAAACTTTTCCTTATCCTATCTAAGTACTTGCATTTGAACTCATGAATGCTTCAACTGGGCAGCCTTCTTTTTAAAATAGTTATTCCACGTTGTTTCAAGGAGGATTTTTTGGCTGGAATTAGAGATAATGCTCTATCTGGCAGCCCATTTCTGCTGGCCCCTGGAGTAGCATTTTAAAGGAGGCTAGACTAGAGAAAAAGAATGTGATCGTGCACAGCCAGCAAGCTGGAAAATAGATATTGAAGAAAAGGTGGAAAAAAATCCATAGAATTCTGAAAAATGAAATAAGATTGGCAGGGATTAAGGTGATTCAATGCTAGAAAAGAGCTCTGCAACCCAAATAGTTCAGTCTTTGACTGCTTTCTTAACTCCTGTCAAGTCTAGGCAACAATGCTTTGTAAAGGAGTGCCGAAAACTCCACGTGGCTGCCAAAAATTATCAAAGATTGACTAACGGACTGAAATTGCTTCTATTCAATGCACCATTGAACTGGCTCTTGAGAGGTACAAGTAGACAGCTATCTGGACATAGAACCTTTGGCAACAGCAGAAGTGACTGTATTTATGTCACAAGTAACAAAAATGAGGTGCTCTTAAAGTGTTGGTCTACCCTAGACAAGAATGTCACATTTGAAAGAGCATTCATAGATGATTAGAACATTAGCTTTCCATCATCTTTAGGTGGAAATTATAATCCTTCTGAATTAACCCACAATTTTATCAGAGGCTCAAGGAATTAAATATAGGAATTAAATCTTGCTCATTCTGGCACAGTCCTTGTTAACATTTGAAAGCATGCTTATCATCTGAAAATTCCAGAGAGCCTAGTATTCAAATGACCTCGAAATATTTATTTTTTTCTTTTTTCCCCTACTTTCCTTCAAGGTTTTGTCTTCTGAGAAGTCTCTGAAATTACAGCCAATAAAACAAGAGAAGGCACTTGTAGAAATTACTAGGCAGTGTCAAATTTATCAATTTCACTACGATTAAATGAAATGATAGGATAACATGAAAGAAACAGGTGCAGATGTCCACAGAAAATCCTTACTTGGTCATTCACAGAAAACAAACTGATGGCTGGAAACAGCAAGAAGCACCATCGTTTTGCCAACATGACTTAAACTGTATTTGGAAGAAGAAACTTGAGCTACCTCCTATCATGATCTATGTCTGGATCATGTATCAGAGAGATCTAATCTGTTACAAAGGGTTTGTCTAAAGAGATATTACTATAAAGAACTAAGTTGAATTCTTGGTCTCATTTCAGTTCCTACCACACTGTTATCCATATATCAGCCACCATTATTGCCAAGTGGCCTTCTTTCTGACAATCTTAGCAAGAGACATACTTATTAGGCGAGTAATGATGTTTTCTTTGTGATTTATGCTGAGGCAGCTTGTACTATTGCATACTTGCCTTGGGCCCTTCATCCTATCAAAAGCATACATTCAGTTTGAAAAAGTCATGTTGAGCAATAGTACTAAGCGTACTTCAGAATATATTTCTCAAATATATCTTAATCTTTAAGAATCCTACTTAAAAAAAAAAAAAAAAAAATCACTTTAGAATGATGTCTCCACTGTATTTATCACTATTACAGTACAAATCCAAATAATGATAGAATCAGTCCATTGTGCGGATAAGATTTTCCAGAGAACCTCTTTGCAGAAGAATCACACCAGACATAATTATGCCAAGCACACCCTTAGTAATAAAGATTCAAACATGTATCTATGAAATTACAAACTTCTTCTTGACAAAAATCAGATGTAGCTAAAGGTGTTCATGTTTTGATAGCTATAACTAGGTCCCATATAAAATGCAATCAGTTTATAGTCCGCACGCCAGAACTTTCACATATATCACAGTTAAGAACTTCCTGGGTCCCAAGATATTTTAAATATCTTCTGCTATCTTCCTTGGGACCATAGTCTTACAGCATTAAAGTGATAATTTTTTTTCGCCATCTCACTTCATTAGTCTTTTTCTGTTTCAGAGAAAAAAAACATGAATCTTGCATTTAAGGCAGCACCGATCTGGTCATCAGCAACGTGTCACACTTCAGTGAGTACTTCCACCTGGGGCAAGCCCTGGGTAGCTTCTACACCTGCTCCAACTCCTTTTCAGCACATCTATTAGAAACTTTGACCCATAATTATCTTAGGCAAAGGCCCAGCTGCAATTAATTAGTGGATTTGCCCATATACTTGTGTGCATGTGAGCACACAAAGAGAGCAAGCCTAGCTGTGCAGCACAGTACTGCTTTGCTTGTTCTATTTCCCTGTTACTGATGCAATAGAACAGGGACAAAAACTTATTAGAAGTATATATATTTAAAAAAAAAAAAAAAAAAAAGTAAAAAAAAAAAAAAGCAGCATTGTCCTGCCTTCTGAATGGATTTAAAAGTATCCTGCAATAAGACATAGGGTTGGGGTTTTTTTAATTTTTATTCAATTAGAACTAAATGTTTTTCTTTCTCTGCCTAGGATAGGGCTGAAATAGGCATTACTAAGGTCTGCATTTATATAAATATCTTACACAGATGCTAGCAAAAATACCTTATGGTAGGTACACAGAAAAAAGCAAAAAGACAGACAGAACTCATTAATCAGTTTTATCCATGTCAGCTTTTTTAGAGAGCATTTTTTTCCTCTAGAGAGGAAAATTTCATCAATAGCTCTATATAGAAATCTCCCCTGGATTCTCAGTGATGTTTTGTGTATCAATACATTAAAAGCAAACCATGATTCTTTTTAGTGGCCTACAGCAATGTTCAACCATCTCATCTGAGATACCAGGCCACAGCAATTCTTTTGTGTGAAAAGAAGGGATAAACTTAGGAGAAGAAAAAAATAATAAATCAAGAGATTTCTTAAACAGGGAAAAGAAAGGATGGAGGAAAAGGCAAAATATAATTTTAAATCTCGTTTGAAATTATAATATGCAGGCCTAAATAATACTGGTGGATCGAAACACCTCAAGTACTAAAAAACCATGAATCTGATCTTAGTGCTTAGACCTATATAAAGTTTTCTGATATAAGTAGCCAGATGAGAGGTACTGAGAGATAGTGGGCCCTATCTACAGAAATACCTCTATGAACTTGACTTGAGACAACCGCGTTGTTGGGGTTTTCTTGTTGCTGTTTGATAGACACTTGTCAGTACATCCTCTTAAACTCCAAATCTCCAACTACATCAGAAGCCACAACCATGCACCTTATGTAAAACACGAGTTGTATATGGTTAAGTATGAGATCAGAGTGTAAGCAGATTCTTAACAGTTTTTTTGCTATGCTAAAAAGAGACCATTATACATTGATGTCTGGTGCTAAAAACAGTCAACTCCTTACAAGGAGCTCTGACCACTGCTTAATTACCTTGAAAACATTAGAAGGCTTTTGCTACTTATCACCTGGACACACAATCAGTCACGGCAGGTGTTTAACTAGCAGTATGAATCACCTCACTAACACCAAAGTGATCTAGATGTCACATTTGGAGGAACACAGCTAAAAGTTAGAGGAAAGACTATCTCCCTATTCAGCACATGTGAGGCTACATCATGCTCCCCACCAAAGATACAAACAAGATACTGACATACCAAGATGGTTAGGGGGCTGGAGCTAATGACATATGAGGCAAAGTGGAGAGAACTGGCTTTGCTCAGCCTGGAGAAAGCTGAAGTTGCAGGGCTAGGATGTGGGGGAGATCTAGTTACTGCCTTAAATTGCAACTGCCTAATGGGAGGGTGGGTAGACAGTGGAGCCAGACTACACTCAAAGCTACACAACAAAAGGACAAGAGACAATGGGTGCAAAGTATAGCAAGATGAACTCTAATATTTTGTTGTTGTTTGTTGGCAGTTTTGGCGGTGGTTTTTGGCTTTGTTTTTTGTTGTTTGGGGTTTTTTTGTTTTTGTTGGGTTTTTTTGTGTGTGTGGGTTTGGGTTGTTTGTTTGTTTGTTTGTTTTTTCTCCCCCCCTCATGGAGAGTGCTCAAACACTGTATCAGGCATCTATACAGGCTGTGGGATCTCCATCCTTGGCTATAATCAAACATCAAATGAAAGAAGCCTCTGAGCAAGCTGATCTAACTTTGAAGTCAGCACTGCTTCGAGCACATGGTTGGGCAAGATGACCTACAGAGGAACCTTCCAATCTACATTATTCTATATTTGTTATACTGTGTAATTTCTTAGTTTTCCTTTTTCTTTTTATATTTTTTACTCAGAAAACCATATTTCTTCTGTTGTGCATACATTAAAAGCCAGTAACAGAGATGAGCCATTACTGTAAACCCCAGGTTTAAATAATGTAAATAGATGATAATTTCTTAAGGTATGGGCAGTGGTTCTCACTCAGGCATTGTTCCAGTAAATGAACTGACTAGTTCATGGTTCAGTCATGCTCTCTACAGATATTTTCATGTGTGTCCAAAATTCTGATTTAGCAGCCTTCCCCTATTACCGAGACTAAAAGGAAGATTTGTTCATGGTAGACTTTCAAGACTTCCTGTATTTTTCCATGCTCTGCCTTACACAAATGCCTTTTTAAAGAAATGTCTGTAGGGTAGAATATTTTATTAATTAGTCTTTGTCCACAAAAGTGAGCTAATGTTTCTGGCCATTTTAATAAGTTACACTAGGAGAAAAATACAATATTTTTGCATGTCTTTGTGCAGAAACATTTTGAGTAGCTATAAAAAAAAAAAAAAATTCTACAACTTTAAACACCAATAGCCATTTAGCTTAAATGTTGACAGCAATGACCACTATATATTTTTATCCGTTAAAAATGAATGTTAGAGATTAACCTAAATTGAAATCTGAATTTCAGATCTGATCTGCTCACTTTACCTTCCACTACTCTAGCAGCAGTTCTGGGCATCACAGAGTCAGAAGGCCGGGAGGAACCTTCAGAAGCCATTTATTACAATAATTTTCATCTTCTGAAAAGCACAACTCCTTTTTGGGTTATATATATTCTCTCAACAATTATGTGAATAGGGGTCAGAAACTTCAAGGTCAAATGCTATTAGATGTAGCCACTGCTAACACTTTAAGACTCCTTTGAATTCAAGAGTAGCATGACCCAAAGTTTGAAAATCACTAGTTTATTTCATCCCTTTAAGCATAATTTACTTCTTTATGTTCCAAGGAAAAATCAAATATACTTACCTCATTTTTAACAGATGTTTGCTTAGTCTTTTGGAAAGCTTCCAATGAAAGAGACTCCACAGCTTTCTTTGGCAGCATATTTTAAAGCTTCACCATCTTTATTGTTAAAACTTCTTTCCTAATATCTAGAGTCTGCACTTCCTATCTCTAGACTAAACCTTCCTGAGCTGCAAGTTGCGCTTTGATCATTCTTTCTCTGCACTCTCTGCAGTTGGTATGTGCTACCTAGGACTAGTCTCTGTGGTTTCATCTAAAGTCTTACCAATGCTCAGTAAGATTGAAGGGTTCTGTCATTTCTTCTGCTCATACATGCCAAGATTGCATCCACTCTCTTTACAATAGCACAAAGGGCTATATAGCTGTAGACTGGTTTCTAATCAGCTTCCTTGCTTTTCCTGTCAAAGATGCATCTTGCCTTTGCCTCTATTTCTGAATGCCAGAACAGCCATGTGGGTCCTCGGCCTCCAGGTATATAATTTACTCCTGCTGAGATCTTATACTGGGAAGTAGAGCAGCTCCCAGCCTACACCACAATGTAGCTATATCCTCCAAGAGCACCGAGCAAGCACAGCCTAGAACGCAGCAGAGAACCTGATCCCGAATGGATAGCCACCACCAACAGCAAAAAGCATGAAGAGGTTTCTAGGTACATTAATCACTAATGAATTTCTCTGGCTGCGTGGCAAATAAAATGGTAAGTCATACAGCTCTGAGTTGGTTGTGTTTTTGTCTCTACAGTAGGCAAATGCATACAGGCTACAGAATTGCCAAAATAACAATTGTAACTTCCCATGACTAATGTTGCAAACCTTTTTAAATTATTTTCTGCACTTAACTCTAAAATTTGCTCTTGGGAAGTTAAACACAAAAATCTAGGATGCTATAATCTTATTTTTCAATATTAAACACTCCTTTGCTAGGAAATACAGATATTAACTATATTAAGGTAATTTGACCTTAACTACGTGTCTTGCTTTGGATAACTGGTAATAAAGTCAAAGTTGCAAGTTAGTATATAGTCTGTGCCGTGCAAGTAGCTTGATGTTATAATAGAAAACTTTACTTCTACATTTCCTTACCTGTATTCAATTTTGGAATCTTAACATGAGCTTTGGCAAGATACATGTATTCCCCTCCTCCGTTTCCCTTCCTTGCTCCCTGCCCTCCTTTTCCTCTCTCCTCAATTCTTTTCCTTTATTTTTTTCCCAGGAGGTGGAACAAATAGGTCTTTTCTGGCTTGTTGCTCTGAACAATATAGCCACTTGCTCAGCTGAGGCACACAGCCCTCTCAACTTCTATGGAAAGGGGCTGTTGCTTTGCTTACCACACCTTTAATTTAGAGTAATGAAACTCTGTAAATATGTGATTACAGGCTAT
The DNA here is from genome assembly GCF_018691265.1 of Tyto alba. Lineage (NCBI taxonomy): Eukaryota > Metazoa > Chordata > Aves > Strigiformes > Tytonidae > Tyto > Tyto alba. The sequence continues at coordinate 16,359,681 of NW_024881295.1, forward strand.
AAAATCAGACCTTCCAATGCTTTAAATACCTGCTGGAGCCTTTTTATATTCTTAATACCTCTTAACATATTAAGAGGTTTAGCTACAGCTTCCATCAGAAGTGGAAACATTTCAATAGCCCTGAGCAAGCCTTTGACATGATTGCTGTCAGACTCTAAAATAATTTTCACAGAGCACACTTTCAGTGAAATGACCATATATTATTTTTCAGTTTCTGAAAGGAAGTAAGAAGTTGCATGGTAAGAAAACATCCTCATGGGAGGTTAGTGTATAGTGCATAAGGATCGAGAGCGTCTACATATTGCAAGTAATGGTGGGAATCCAAACTGTGAGTTTTATAAGCAAATATGGCAATAATTCTGCAATTCCTTCTTGAGTTGTCTAGTCTTGTTCTTGTCAGTGAATTTCATAGACACTAAAGGCAGATGCTTGAAAACCAAACGTCCTTTACAAGCTAATTCACAGGTGCCTACAGAGATATAAGAACTCCAAGATATCCAATAGCTGTAGCAATAAAGCATAAGAAGAAACACCTTTCTATAATGTGCATGTAATCTAGAGTAAATCTGACAGTTAAATACTTTATTCCTGTCTGCCAGAAGTGATATTCTGTAAGTCTCCTTTCAAGTCTCTTATTTTTCTTATTTCTGAAAAAAAAAGAAAGCCGCCTCCTTTTCTCCCATACAAACCAAGGGACTATTTCCTCTTTACTGCGTATAGGAAAATGCTAGCAATTAATTCCATTAACTGAGTTTGGATCAAAATTTATTTTCTACCAAAAGCTTTGAGACCTGTATGAATAATAAGTGCTATATAGAGGACCCAAAAAAATCAAAACAATTACTGTTCTGGAGGAAAGGTTTGGTCTTCCTTCTAATGCATTCATCAGTAGGAAAGCATGATGGCTTTAATCTTTCAAAGTCTTCAATAAAGAAATAAAGCACTACGTCTCATGCTTACTCCATGACATTTGCCAGAGAGAACGAGCAACAGTCGATAGAAATACTGTTTTGCTTCACTTGAGCAGAAGAGGTCTGGGAAATTTCTCTTTCACTTCCAGAGTCCTCAAGAATCAGACCTTTCCTCCATGGTATCCACCGTCTGTACGAAGCTGCTGGGAGAGCCGGTGAGATAACACACTGTCGTGCTGGCAGTCTGTGAGCCAACCCACAGCTCTAAGTCTCCTTTTTATCACATGTAAACAGCACCATCCCTCAGCTTTCTCAGTGCCTGTATGAAAACAGCATGTGGAGGCATGGTAACTACCTACAGCTGAACAACCTACACAAGACTGAGTAACATTGGTAAGAAGCAGCTTTTTTTCCTCTCCTCTCAAAGATGCTTGTCCTCATATTTTCTAACTGGGGTTTATTTAGTCTCATCTGGATTCCTTAAAACATTGCCCAAATACCCAGTGTAGCAAGAAAGCCCACTTGTGTGCATGTCTAGAAAGAAACAGAACTAGAGAGAAGTATCTGGTATCACCTAAGTATCTGTAGACACTGCCACACTTATCTTGGAGGCTTATGCAGTTGGAAACACAAATCACAGAGGCACTTCCCTGCAATACTCTGCTTCCCATTCCAATAGTTTGCTGGATACAGAGGTGAAGGTCTCTGTTCAGAAAATCAAATATTCTTGGGGTTATTCTTGACCATTGTAGAACTACCCTTTTCACTTGTCCAAGTCTTCTTACAACATCTACTTTTCACTGACACAGTTAAACACCAACTAATAATGTCACAACTTTCAGAGCAGCTAAGCTTATCTTATAAGATTACACTTACAAGAGATAACTGATCATACCCTCAGTTTCAGAACCATTTTTTTTTCTGTTGAGCTTTCCCTTGAGAAATTCCTACCCACCCACATGCACAAACAGGTGAGCAAATAACAACAAAATCTTGCAACTGAAATAAGCAGTTCCTTTCTCCAAACAGGAAAGGAATTGACTGAGACCATTAATTTTTAAATAATTGAGACCTACAGGTATCACAGTTACGTAGGCTATACAAACACTTCAGTGGATAGTCTCCAAATTACACAGTCATAGATGAGAGTATAAAACCCATTAAGTAATCTGTGTGAGGCTCACTGCAGTAGTCCCAGAGGAAAGACTGGCCCTTTCATCCTAGAGAAATTAGTGTATAGTAACTAGGTCAGATTAGTGGCTAGAAAGGGATTACTTTTAGAAACCTTATGAAAAACAGAGTTGTAAGCGGAGTCAGTGGTTGAGATTTATACATCCTCACAGTAGGGATAAGCAAAGCCTCCACAGTGCCCTTCATCAGAGAGTGTGTAAGCTAGAAAAAGTGGACCCAATGAGATTTGCTGTTATTAAAATATTTAGGGAACGTACAATTCCATAGAATCAGGCTACAGTCACTTTCAGACTCAACCATACTGTGGATTAACCGCCAGCTACCAAAGCTTACAAATAATGACTCAACTCATTAAAAGAAACTCAGTCACTGTCAAAACCTCTGAGTAAGAGCTCAAATAGCTGAAGACATCCCTCTTCCTTGTGGCTTACCAAGTACTTGAAGTTGGTTCATGGCAGATGAGGGTTTGCTTGCAAAGATAACACAGCTTAAACTAGAAGGTAGAAAGGACTATACAGGTACAGGTCAGTGTACTCAATTTTGGCTTTTCCTGACGAGAACCAATCTGATTTTGGGACAACTCTGTGGGAAAGTGTTTTATTTATGACTGATTCATGGTTATCGTATAAAGCCTTCTGATTTTCCAAATGGGTCTTGTGAGAGGATTTTAATAATAGTGACCCCAAGACAGATAGGTTACAGTGCTATTAATACATCAGAACATGAACATCTTTCATGTAGCAATGGATACTGTGGACTTCTCTCTCTGTAAAGTGCCAGCTGGGAAACAATTTTAAGAGACCAGAAAAGAAATACATCACTGTTTTGTAACACAAACTTCTGAAACCCCCCTGACTAATTTTCTCAGCTGTTTTTATCTTTTAGAGATAAAACTATTTACAGATTAAAGTAATTTTACAGAAATATTTGATGCTAGACTTCATTATGAATCTGGGTTTAGTAACGAAGACTAAGACAGAACATTTCACAGGCAGCATTTTCCAATACAAAATCATTTAAGCATCTGCCGGCTGCAAGAATAAACGTCTCTACCAACTTGTCAGAGCCTGTCGGGCCTATAATTATGTTCTACAGCATTAAAAAAAACTCCTTCTGATTGTGTGGGTACGAATTGCCAAAAAAAAAAAAAAAACCAAAAAACAATACCAGATTATGAAGGCTACAAGCAGAACAGACTCAGTGGGAATGTGCACACTGTTTACTGACCAAGGGCTCCTTAACTGCTGCCCCACTCTGATGTGCACATGGGCCCTGGCACCTCTTACCTCTTCTGTATCATCTTACAGCAATGGATTTTTACTGCAAAGCTGATACGCACCTCCCCTGCTACAGGGACTCCAGAATCTCAGCATACCACCGACAGCCTACAGCCACCCCACCTGACACTGCTGTATCACCAAGTCTTAGAAGCTCAAGAAAGTCATATTAGGTCAGCTGCCTAATGGAAGCCCTCCAAAGAACGTATTTAGCATTGCTGATTTAGGAAGTGAGAATATTTTCTCTATAAGGCAGCACGGTCGCTGTTCCAACTCAGTTGATTAGAGGGCACCTTTTGAAATCCTCAGTGCATTTTCAACTGTAAATGGTATTCAGCCTTACACCTCATCCCAAACTCTTTGGTAGTGTTGCTCTGTGCTGTTGTGGAGCTTCCACATTCCTCTTTGCACACCAGACAGCTAGCTACATTTCAATAGTATGCAAGCAGCTCCCTTATATCTTATTACTAACCTAAGAAGGTAGGGTTACAAGTTTCAGTATTTACTGACTTCAAAGAACAAGGGCAAACAAATCTTTTAACAATGTTATTTTTAAACTAAAAGAATGTATTTCCAGCTCACTAATCTACAACACCTTTTGATTCACACACTTTTTGATCATACCTGCGCACAACCTGCATTTCTCCCACTTGCAAAAGGCAGAGAAAGTATGAAAAAATTAGTTTTACTGCTTGTAATTAGCATGACAGTGATGTTATAGATATTACCTATAAATGGTACAGTATATGCTAGTTATATGGACAACAAAGCTACTTAAAAACTAAACACTAATTCAACATTAAATACTTAATCTTCTAACCACTAGGGGAAAAAAAAAAAATCCTACATTCAAACCTTAAGTTTTACTGAATCTCCAGAAATAACCACCATTTTCTGTCAAAACAATTAATTTCAAAGCTATGCTCTTAGAATATCTATTGTCTTGTCTATGGCTTTAAGCCCTTTAGAAAAACTAACCTGCACTTGTGAAAAAACAAACAAACAAACAACACAAAAAAAAAAAAAAAAAAAAATAAAAACCAACCAACCAAAAAAAAAAAACCAACAACCAAAAAAAACCCACACCAAAACCAACACATATTAAAGGCTTATGCTGTCACATTAACATTAAATGACATAATACAATTTATTTCTATGATGCTTTTTTTTTTTTTTTAGTATGTGACACTATGTTAGGCAGCAGGCAGAATTTAGTTTTGTCAAAACCTCCACAACACTGTAAGGTAAGCAAAGAAAACCCTCAGGAAGCCACACTCCCTCTTTTATCTCCATCCTCAGACTGTCATTCACCTGAAGCCTGGCTCCTCTTGCACAGAATTCAGTGGAAAAAATACCAACCAACTTCTGTCAAAGTGAAATTAGGCTGCTAACATTCAAGACCTCAGAGTCATCATTTTCTTTCAAGAGACAATTCTCATTCAATACTGGGGCCATACCGTCTTGTTTTGTTATGATTTTACCTGTACTTAAGTTCTCTGTTAAAAAATGGTGTTGCACGTAAAACAATGTTTAAGTCAGAACTGTAGTATCTACCCTGAAACAAGAGAAAAATCTATAAAAGTAGCTGCATAAAATACACAGTGTAAGAAAAAGATTTTATTTTCTTGAGAATTCTTCTTTATTCTTTGCTATGTTGGCTGTTTTTTAGTCTTGGCACATCATTGAAACATTGTTCATGGCTACATATTCACAATTTTGATTTTTGTTGCTTCATTACCCATAAAATCTTTTTATGGCTTCATATCCTCCTATAGGTGAATAATACCCCTTAACTATTTCTAAAAACCCCCAGGAACTAAAATAATTACCAGGGTGTTTTAAGAAACTACAGTACAAATTGCTAAACGAGTCAGAAATCCATGACAAGCTTAAGGGAAACAATGCTTAAATGGGGAAGAAAGCTTTTGTCCATTCCTTTTAACAGCAGCTGAAGGGGATAATTTCATCAAGTGGTCTGATTGTTGTAGCAATCCGTACAGCTACAAACTGAGTCACCAGTCAAAGGTCATTTGAATGGAAGCAGGCCCGTTCTTCCCAAACACAAGCCTGCCACAGTACAGAAATGGGCTGAAGCAATCTGTAGGAACCTGTCAATATTTTCTGTATTTCACTTAATGGAGAGATAAGCTCATACTTGACCTATTTACAATCATCCAGCCACCTCTTCTCTCCAAAGGCACTGTGTTTCTTTTACACAGAAAAGGCCAGGCGATGACTGCCACATGAACATCTTTTGGAGCGTACAGTAGGGTCCTCCGGCCGTGTGAGGACAGATCTAAGGACCCTTCCTTTCCCCATACTCACCCTTGCTCCATCCACAACCCCTCCCCGTAGCATCTAATCCATCCTTCCCAAGCATATTCCCGTTTGTGTCAAGCACAATCAGCTGCCAAACATGTCCCTTCCCACAACGCTGCAGAGCTCTGCCGGTGCTGGGGACATCGGGAACGCTCGCTGATGCCATGAGGGGCCGTTTCCCCTAGTGGCAGCTGCCCCCCTCTTTTTCAGTCTCTCCCTGAGCTACAGCAGAAACGGCAACAGCAGTAGCAGACAGCACACTCAGGCAGAAAGAGAGGTGTTAAAGTGCTCAGATAACATATTCTGCTCAAATGGCTATTCCCTGTCTCCTCCGAGTAAAATTTAATAAGCTGAATGGAAGTGTTTTCAACCAGCAATCAGGCCTGCTAGAATATATGATCATAGCTATTTTACTCCAGGAGAAAATATTCTTCCATTTTCTCATAAGGGATTTTACGAAATGCACCATGAGATTCCCAGCTTCTTGATACATAAGAGAGAGGACTCACCTTTATTACACGTCTGTACCCAAGCTAGTCAACCAGTTTTTTTAAATTTTTATTTTAAGTTGGTGGCAAGTAAGAAACACTTCTAGGCTAAGATTCAACCAATTATTTGAGGCATTTACCTTCAAAGTAGATGAATCTCATTTTAGGCATGGACTGCAGAATCCTACCCTACACAATTGACCAAGGAAGTACAAGCAGGTACACTGGGTTATGGAGGCACTCGTGCTTAGCTCTGCTGTTTGTTTAGATAAGGCTGCTAAAAGATTGGGATTTCAGTAATCATTCAGGAATAACCTGAAGTGAATCAGTGGAGCAGCTGAATTGTTGCATCTTAAGCTTATTGGACAACTGTTCTATGTAAGGCTAATTTTCTAGAATATCTGGAATAAAACCCTTTAAAGATATTCCCTTGGGTTTTGGTAGGGTTTATTGTTTAGTGGAAACTGGTCTCTTATTAGATTACAGCTCTGCCAAATGAATTGTGAACTAGCATCAAAAGACAGTTTGGATTTTCAGGAAAAGTTACATTTTAATTAAAACTCATAAAGTGGCATGAAGACCACAGGAGAGGATCTCAATTTTACAACTGTGCTACAGTCAAACTGACAGTATATAAAGACATGCAATAGAAACTGAGAATGCAACGTGTATTCTCCTATTTTTCTGCATGTGCAGCTGTATCTTGTGGGTGTTTTGCATCGGACCTAGAAGCTGAATGTTAATTTTGCTACTACTGCAAGTCTAATTAGGAAGGTAGAAAATGTACCGGTCACAAAAAAAAATAGCACCATCTGGGCAGAACTTATTTCTCAATTTAAGTGGTGGCAATTAAAGCAGAGATTGGTGACCTTGGCTGAAATATTTGACAACATGCAAATATTCAGGAAAATATATTCAGGAAAATGTAAGACTCCAGCATGGAAGGCTTACCTTTGGGCCTTTGGTTCATAAATACACATAAAGTGACAGACACAGAGGTTAAGAGAAAATATGATGCAATTCCAGTGAGGGGTGTGGAGTGGAGGGGAAGTAAAATAACACCACTTTGGTTTAAGAGTTATGAGAGATGATGCAGATAGCTCTATTTGAACAGATATCTTCATGAAATGTTCTTTTCTGATTATAAAAATCACATAGTATAACTCACTCACATGGGCACACTACTGATATAATCCTGTACTGAGGATGCTGTCATACCACTACTATCAAAACTTGCTGTCTGCTACTATCTGCTTACTAGTAGCTCGGCAATATATGTTTCCTTCTGTTTCAGCAGGATTGGTAGGTGTATATATAAATTATTATTGACATTAAAGTCTTGATGGAGTTGATTGGTATGAAATATGGGTTTCTGTAATGCTGCAGAGCAGACTGAGAAGCTTTGCTACACTAAGGCTGGAATAGTGTAAACAAAGGCTAGAACTAGTCAAAAATGGGAAGTTCAGTACTGTCATTTGATATTTCAGCACTGTTTTTTATCGAAGAAGTGTGCCAAAACTCAGTCAAAAAGCCAAAACATCATGCATATTTTGTAGAACATGAAGTACCAGAAAATTTCAACTAGAAATGCCAATATTTTTCATTTAGACAATGTCAAATTAAAACTCAAAGTTATACTTTGAATAAAAGCATTTTGTTTTGCATGGAACATGTAAGTCTTATAACATACTGTAATGGCCAAACAAAGGGTATCACAACAGAGAGAGCCCCAAGGAAAGGCCTAACCCAGGAAGAGAACAGGGACACACACCGTCTGAATAGGAACACTCACAAGGAATCCCAGCAATTCAGGTGAACAAAGATTAACACCAAGTTGACCTGAAACACACTGGTTCAGTAGCTTGGATCTATAAAATGAAATGTCACTTTGAATTCCAAAAAGAAAAAGCGAAGGGTATGGGTAAAACTGTACTTTCCCCCATGAAAAAACATGTTAGTAAAAAATTGCTAATGCCTCAGGAAAAGAAATGTGTGTGAATATATACATATATTTACATATATAATATGCATTTTATAATATAATCTCTCTACATACTCGATTATTTTCCCCAAAATCTGCAGAGCAGAATACTCTCCTGATTGCAATGGAAGTAGGAGGCAGAGAAGGGTCAAGCAGGGCTGGCAGTGATATTAAGGGAGCTGTTTCTTCCTCCTTCCCTACTACGCTGCCCGTGGAGGCACCCAACAGCTCACCTTGGAGTGGAGAGGCACCATCACGGCGCAGCCAGATCCCAAAGCACAGCTGCTGCCAGCTCCAGGCACAGCACCTTCCCGAAAAGGTGGCTGCTGCCTGGAGCACCTCCTTTATGGAGGGTGTGACTCTAAAACTGCTGTTGCCAAAATTGCCATCTTTGAAATAGTTTATCTCCAGGCACCAGCAAAATGGGTTCGGAATTTGCTTCATCTGATGCATATTGTGAGTCACACAGCAGCTTATGTTTCCTCATGTAGACTTTCAGAATCAGGCTGATGTTTGTTAATTAGCGCTAAGCCCTGTTTTTTGTCAACATTTGTTTTCCATTGTTTTCACTAGATGCTATTTTACCCCGTGTCTTATGATTTTTAACCTTTTTTTTTCCTGGAAGATTTGCTCTGTTTCTTTTTTTTGTGGAAACCCTGTATTTTGTTTCCTCTGTGCAACAGGCTACTTGTTGGGATTGTGCTGGTCCCTAGCTAGATTTGTTCATCTCTACAATACATAATAGGAGGTTGTGAGCCCTCTCTCTCTGACATTAACATAGAATTAACTGTAGTGGTTTGTTGCCCAGTCGTGGGCCCCTTAAGTAATCTCAGATCATATCAGCCCACAGACTGAACGTCTTGATTTCATAATAGAAATGAAACATCTTGGCACTTCAGCTTTCCTCATGCAGCACTCCATCCCCAGTGTGTATTAGTCAAAATTATTGTGGTAACAAGGAAAGAATAAGATGATTTTTGGTAAGACCCATGATATCATATCATCAGTGATTTCCCTCCCCCTTGCAGGTAAAGGAACAAAGTCACGCAATTGTGTTTGTTCTTGTAACAGTTGATTTACCTCGCTTGATATTAACGTCAACAGTTAATTGCACGCTTACAGGCCTGGTGGTGATGGCACTAATTAAATCCTGTATATGCCCCGTAGCAATCACATTGCAGAACACCAAGCTGGGCACGTGTAGCCCCAAGTACAGTTGTGGTACAGGAATGTTTGGGAGCAATACAGTCCCACTGGTCACCACCGGCAACATGTGGGAGACATTGTGAACCCAGTCAAGGACATTTGCTGTTAGGTAGAGCAATTCCCTTTCGGAAAGAGAAATTAAGTTTTGGGTTCTTCCATACTCTGCAATACCCTGCAGAACCAGGTCAGGAAACATGCAGATGTCAAACAACAGGATTTATGTATTGAGTTGCAACCACTTCCAGAGTGGGTGGGTAGGGGGAGCAGCAGCAGAAGCAATTCTCCCCCTGCCCTCTCCCAGGTAGAGAGGAATAGGAACAGGGATTAATATTCAGGAGACATTTGCTCATTTGCAGTGCTGGTCTTGAGATTTCTTTTCAAGAAACAGAGTTATTTAAAATTATTTAGCTTGGCAAGGCTGGAAAATTTTGTTTTGTTTTAAATCTTTCCAACACTTCCCTATTAGTTATTCTGTGCATGCTTGGAAACACTTATGTCAGGCTAGCTCTCAATTCTGCCTGAAAGAAGCAGCACATGAGACAAGTTGTACAGGATCTGAGATCTCCTCTCTTTTCCCTTACTGGAAACAGCAGCAACTCTCACATAGTGTTCCAGATCAGTGGAATTTAGGGAAGACAGTGGTCAAATTGAACATATGGGTGCCAGAGCATATATTTTATCCTTCTTCAGGGTTGTCATCAAATAGTTGCTGAGGATATCTTTCATAAACAAGAGGAAGGTATGTCAATATATTTTTCTTCACTTTAAAGTGTTACATATTAATAATAAAGTATAGTAAAAGATATTTCTTTAACCTAAATAGACCAGGCTAATACTAGATACACTGCATTGTTTCAGACATAAATTGCCATTGAAGCATAGAGTGAAGTCTCTGTTGCCACAACATCAGACCTCCTCAGATCAAACCCCCTGGTTCTCTGAGAGTCTTGATCTTCAACAGTATGCATAATCATACTGCAGTTATACCTAAAATTAGTAGGAGCTAAGAAGTAGCAAACTGCATAAAACATAATATATCCTTTTAAGTGTTCAGTAGTTTTCAGTGGTCAGGGGAAAAAAGTTTCCTTTTTGGGAGCTTTAACTTTGCCCACATAAGGAGACTGAGCGACACTTGTGCAAATTCAAGCACCACTACTGCACCCTCAACATCCTGTAACAACAGCGAGATAACACTGTTATCTTACATTACCAGAAAGCTGTCTTGCACTTGAGACCAGAGTTCCTCAGCAGGTTTTAATCAGATTCTAGTTCTTCCTCTACTGGCAAAGAAACTCAGGAACATAAGGTTGAGTTCAAATGCAACCTCTGCCTCTCTGGACAAGTGGATAAAAGTCACCTTTGCTCTGTGTAGCTAAGCCTGAACTCCAGCTACCAAAAGCAATACAGAGGTATCCATGGTTAAATACACCATGGAGTACCCCAGTGATCAAGTAGATGTATTGCAAAATTCATCAGCACAGCCATAGCTTTTCAGTGTAGCAGACATGACAAAAAAAAAAGAGCACCACACTCATTTATCAAGATACAGAGATTATTCAAATACACACACACACACATCAAATAGTATATATATCTCTCTCTGACCAAGTCCTGACTTCCCTGCAACATCATTAATATATGATGCATGCTTGTGAATCAGTGCTAGAACTTCATGTAACTATTATAAAAATAGATCTAAAGTGCTCCCGTGGCCCATTTTAGAATGTGAAAGACAGAAACAAAATGGGTGAAAATATGATTCTTTCACATTTGGGAATATTTACTGAATAGTTTATATATTCTGAATGAATCTTATGTAAGAGTCAACATGTTCAAACAACTAAAAATAGGTCTGAAAACCTTTGGTGAACAAATTCACAATATCTCTTGGAGTTCTAGTCTTTAATCCATTAAAGACTTTATATGTTTTGCCTACTTCTTGCAGCTTTTATTTATCACCTCCTAAAAGTCTGGAAAAGGCCAATATTTCTAACAATTTAAGCAGAATCTTAGCAGAGATCTACAACTCAATGCCTGAGATGTCACCCAGCAATAATAGGATTATTTACTTAAAAAACAAACAAAAAAACAACCCAAAGCAAGCAAAACCCCCAAAATGAAACCAAACAAACAAACAAACAAAAAAAAAACAACCAAAACCTACAAACAAAAACCCCAACAACAAACAAACCAACCAACCCTTCCAAAACATACCACAATGAAGTTAAATAAGTCCCCTGTGGAGGCATTTTGCACTTGGAGGAAGAGGTATACATTAATCAGAGAATACACAGAAGATGATGTATTTCTTGAGCAAATTAATGGACTACACAAATACAGCAAGCTAGAATAAGAGGATGCCTTTGGACATGAAAGGATGTTTCTTGTCCAAGGAAACAGGTGTCATCATATCAACAGTTAAGAGAAGCAAGATCAGAAGTAAAAAAGCTATCAAAATCCAGACAAATGACACAGAAAACAATGTAAAATTTTGGGTGTAGTTTGGAGCCATTGTTTCTAGTTACGTTTCTGTTACTAGTCAGGAAAAGGAATCATATTACAAATAGTCTTACAGGCATGAACGTATCTCATTAGGATGAAAAACTGAACAGTAACCAGAACTGGAAGATATAGGTATTGCTTTAGATTTGTATAAATTTCAACAGATGATTCAACCACGGCCTTGGACGCCCTTTCTGGACTTTTTACAAATCCCTGTGCCACAACTCAACTAATCGAGAGGGGAAAAAAACCCAACCAACCAAAAACCTCCATAAAATATTGAAACAAGCTACTGAGACTCAATGGATTCTCTGCTCCTTGATGTCAGATGTCAAGCACGGACTCCCTTCCTAGAAGGTATGTTCTAGTTTAAACCTGGCTTGATAGGGGAAATCACTTAGCAAAACTTTGCAGCCCATGTAATTCCAGAGGTCAGTGTTCTCAATGGATTTTAATCTTTCATCTGTGTTGCTATGTATAATAACAAAACATTATGATAAGAGAATAAGTTTCTTAGACAGTGGACCCAAACTAAAGAAAGTTTCACAAAAAAAAAAATATACAAATATATCTGAAAACCAACAGAGAGTTTGGACTGAAGAGGAAAGGGTTAATACGTTAATTAAAGAAATAAAAAAGTCATTCCAGCCTGTAAATCACTACAATCCCCAAACAGCTTTAAGATGTAGCCTCACCTAGAGTTCATCAAAGCAGACTACTCTCAAAGTGACAAAGACATTAGTAGACCACACTCCTCATCATCTCAGTTTCTATTTCTATCCCCACTAGCAATGATGGGAAGATAAGGATTTATATTCTCAGAAGATCTTGCATACTTTCAGGTAAGTACTGTTCATACAGAATTGATTTGAAATGTAGCCAAAAGCAAAAAAAAAAAAAAAAAACATAATGAGGGATTCATGTTCCCCTATTAAACAATAATTGTATTGGATAAAAATGGGTGTGATGTAATGCTTAGACAGAAGAGTTACCAGTGGTTTTTGAAAGAGAAGAAATAGTGTTTTCTGATACCTTATGTTAGTGGTAACACTTTCTGCGGAGTAAACAGCAGCTTCTTTTTCAAAATATTTAAAATCACCTTACAAAACATGCTTTGAGAAATCATTTCTTTCTTCCTTGAAATATCACCTCTGGGGTGCAAGTGACTATAGTAAATGGGATTAACTGTACATACACGAGGAGGTGGTTCAAGACAGAATGAGCTGCACATTGTCAGGAAGCAGGTCAATAACATCATTAACATCATCTCCAAAAATACCTGAGATAATGCCAAAGCCATGTCATGGTTTAACCCTTTATGGAGCTAACCTATATACTACTCAGCTGTCGAAAGACATGGGAAGTGGCAACAAAGGCTATGGTAAGGTTGTAATGCAATGCACCTCATCCTGACAGAGCAGTTCCCAGGACACATTTACAGGGAACAGGCTGATGTCCCCAGACATTTCATGAGGATTCTTGAAAAACATGGCCTTCCTAAGGGTAAAGAGGTTTAAGAAGCTCAGGAAATTCAGCGTGTAGATATATCTTAATTTATTAAAAGCATCTTCTCCTTGCAGTATACTTCATTTTTCTTCATAAAAGTCTTTATTTTAGAAACATATTATGAACACTGGGAACAGAAGTGTAGTAAATTCAGGAAATGGAGCAACAAGAGCTGTATTGGGCTGAGGGGAACTGCAAAGTTCTCTGCTAAAAGAGGTGCAGGCATGGGGACTTTCCCAGGAAGGGCATGCATTCAGAAGAGAGGTCCTCACCCACAAAACCACCACCAGGAATAAATGCTATATAGCATTTTAGGACTAGAAGTGAATACAGTATGCAGCTCTAACAAAAAAATGAAGCAGGTGAATTTAGTTTCCTGAATTATAATGTGATTGGCACATATATGTATGTCTCTACAAATCTCCTATCCTTGTGAATAGTTCTGAGGTATCACTGATGGCCAGAAACTCACCTCCACATACTACTTGGTCTCCAGCAACTCTGGATGTCCAAATGTAAGAGACACATTCAGCATTAACTTGAAGCTAACAAGAAAGCTGTCACTGACACAGTGTAGTTAATGCACCAACAGGTGAACAGTGTAGCATTTTATTTTTCTATCTCTAGTGAAAAATATGGAAATCAAGTTTTTATGTATTTTCTTATTCTGCTTAAGAGGACTGTTTGCATGCCTGCTTTCCCTGCAATACACAGACCAACATGACTCTGTTTTGCCTACCTTCATGATGTACCTTAACTAGTCATGACAATTTCTGAAAATTTTGAACATTTATTTGACATGCCCTGATGTTAATCTGAGGACAATCTGTAAGTCAAAGAGCACTTTCTCCTTGAATTTAAAATATTTACAAAAAGCAATTATTTTAGTCCACTAAGAATGTGAACTTGGACAATTTCTTTTGTTTAGCCATAGCTATGTAACAGTCCTCTAAACGGAGAATTGAACAGAATGAGGATTGCTTTACTGTACATGGCTAGAAGTATCTTAAAGCTAAGAAAGAAAATCATAAATATTTTTTAAACACAACTTTCTGCCAGGGAAGCATGCTTACACATTAATGTTGATGGGACTCCTGATGAAAACCAATAACTATATTGCCTAGATTAAATTCCTGGTTCTAAAAGCAGTACTTTCCAAATAGTTCCTGAAGCTGGAAGGCAGTAAAATGTCTTGTCTGTGTTGCCTGGGCTGCAGATTGACTGACCCAATTTCTTCATTCCCATTAATGCTCTTTAAATCCTCCCCAGCACCTGTATGAGCCCATCCACTTGCCACTCAGGCAAACTATAATCTTATGGTATCCCTGTAAGCTCATCCTCACAGGCTTCTTGGTAAATCTTTTTCACTTGGCCGAATACCTCCAGAGTAATATAAAAACATATGCAAAAGCCACATGAATAACACACACATAGAGCGTACCAAATTTAGATGTGCTTGCAGGCTAAATCCTTCAGGTTTTATATTGATATTATATAACTATAATGCTGTTTGCCTGAGTCATGACACCCAAGTCCATAGGACAGTTCCTACGGACAAAATTATGACATGTCAAACTTATGGTGCCAATGATAACACCCAACAGCTCAACTTGAATGGTTGTACTGACGTTTGAAATTAAGCCCAGCATAAAAAAACCAGTCTGGTGACTTTTGAAAATATCACAGCTCAGCACACTGCAAGTGTTTTGCATGTGTGAAGTCAGAAGGCCAGATTCATAACCTCCCTTGCAAATAACAATAAAAATCAAAACTGTATCTTGTACTGAAAGGGTCTCCTGAAATTTGAGGGCAATTTATTCTAAAGGGGGGGGCGGGGAAGAGAGAGAGAAGGAGAAACCATGGTAAGGGCTCCTCTGGAGATACGGGGTCAGACTTCTCTCATACCCAGAGGGTGTACTGAAGTAGCACATTACATCAGTGCTCCTCCTTAGCCAAACCCCAGGTCCTCAGGGTTTGTTCTGCACACCACCTTCCCACCCTGGCAGGGGAAAGGGAGTAAAGTCTGTAATCTAAATCTGCCGTCTGGGCAGTCTTTATGCTCTCAAAATAGGTGATATCATAATAAGAAAATCCTGCTACAAATGTGTAACCTAATAACAGTGTCTGTTTCCATCAAAGGTTTTATATTTGTCAGTTTTAGCTTGTGTGAAAGATCACTGTATCTCTTTTATAATACAGCCAGTGTGGCTGATAAAGCAAACAACCTTTAAACACGTCTGGTAAATGCTCCTTGTCAATAGTGCAGCTCTCTGTGCTGACAGCTAGGGTAATTTCCCCTTCTCACCTTTCTCATCATTGAGGGTAATTGACATTAAGAATTTAGACATGTTAACCAAGAGGAAATAAGCGAGTTCAGAAAATTTTCAAATACAGTACAAATTCAACTTGCCTACATTACATTACCAACATTTTTTTCTCCCAGCAGCTAACATGCCTCTTTCCACTCCCATTTGTTTCCTAGTTGTGAGATCACCATGCCATTCACAATTCATTCTTGAGAATTATTGCCACAGATTTTGGGCACCCTACTTTATACGCTAAAGACTTGGGCTCTTTCCTGTAAATTCAGAGCCACCAAGCTGCATGAGTCTAGCTTATATTCTCAAAAATCTTCTGAGAACAAAAGTATCTGAAATTCCTCTTCCCAGTTCTGCTCCCGAGCTGTTTAGAAGTGCAGATTCATGGGTTGCTAGCTTTAATACCTGTCCTTACTTTGGCTTATTAATCTTCTCTATGATATGTGGCAGAACAACAACAATTAAAAAGCCTAAAAATTATTTCTTCTCTGTCAATCCTGCTCTTTCTACTTTATCTGCTTCCCATGCACATAGACCACCATGCCAGTCACAAAGGATTGATAATTGAATATTATATTTGCATACTGAAGCACCCATATTTTGCGCTAAATGTTTCTACTAACTCGGAAGCAACCCGCTATTTCACTGGGGAACATAAGGTTTACTTAGTGAAAAGTGTCCACAGGGTTCATCGTACAAGTTACTGGCATAAAGGAACTTATCACCACCTGGCATAGTGTTGACAATGACAAAGCAAATAAATGCATAAGGCTTTAATCTGTCAAAACTGTACCTTAAAAGTACAATGCCTTTACTTCTACATGGATGAGTACCTAACCTCTCAGACACCTGAGACTGACAACACTACTCACAACCTTTTAACATTGGAGTGATTTCTTCATCTATTTTCCAAGAAACTATTGCCATTTTTTGGATGCTTCACATACAGGCAAGTGCCAGTTTTATCACCAATGAATAAATCAGGTGAGACAAATAGAGCAGCTCAACATAATCTAATCTTCTTGATGACAAAAAATGAGTTTGCCTATTGATTCACATTTGCGATGCCTCAGCTGCCATGTGTGCCTTAGGGCACCCACATTTGTCTGGGTACCCACACAGAGGCACAGCCACACATGCACAGCTGCAGGTCGTTAAGCTGCTTTTAGCACCTGAGACATGCAAGTCCTATTAGCAGGTTATTCATGCCAAGCTTTCTTTCCCCTAACACAGCCAATATTTGGTTATCTCACCAGGATTATCTCCGCATTAAATTACAGAATTTGTCCTCTGCAACATCTCCAGCTCCCTACTGCATATTTTTGACACTGTATTTCTGAAGCCTGCACTGGCTAGAGTGTCACTTTGTGAATATTAATGTTTACGTGTTTTACAAAGATTACTTCCATTACTATCTCCGTTTTCTATTTTAAAACATATATTAAAGACAGCACCTGCTGCCAGTGACCAGGGATTTTGTGAGCTCATTTGGGCTGTACTGCAGAGGTATCCAGTGCTGTTGCCGAGCTCCGCTTTGCATGGCTGGAGAGGGCGCACGACGGAGGCGTCTGCCACAGGAGCCAGAACTCCTGCTTCACAGAACCAGCAATAACCTATCTTCACTTCTCTGCCTATGTTCATTACTATAAAAGGAAGGGAGCCACTGAGATATTTAGCAGAGCTAAGACATTTTTAACTAGCCAATGTGATGTTTCTTACAACTAGAAAATTCTGAATCAATGAAGCCAACATTTTTCATAGAAGAGGGCTGGTTCCAAATGGATGTTTTTTTAGGGCTTGGATGTAATTTCTATGTCCTTGTATTTATTTGGGAAGCCATTTAATAACTTTTTAATAGATGAAAGATCCCCAGGATGCAATTTAATTTTATTCTGACAAGGAAGACAAAGGGGCTCTTTCTTTGGTGCTGAAACTAAAAGTTCAAGTAGCCTGTATCGAAGTTAATTTAGAAATTCACAGGGATTAATATTATCCCATCCCAACTAACTAGTTTTTCATCAGTTGTGAGGAACCCTATACAGAATGTACACATTATAGAAATTTAACAGACCTCCATAGTTTTCTAAAAATTACATATAAACATGTCTGATCAGCACCCTGCAAAACAAAAAACCTTATTATCTATAATTGTTATTAAAAGTGGCAACACTTTGGGTTTAGATAGATTCTGATTACACATTATTAAATATTTAAAACAAAAGTCAGTAGGCTCTTTCACGAGAATACTTCAGGGAAAAAAAGATGTCACAATTTTCTTTCTTAAGTTTATGCATAAACATACATTTGGATGACGTAATATCTAATATACTAAAAAGATACATTCGAACATTTGTAGCTATTAAAATAGGATTGAAAGAGAAAAATATTTTCAGAAGGTCTGGCTCAATTAAGTTCAGTGTCATTAATTTCAGAGGCAGGGGTCATGTTACACCTGGGGTCAATGAAGACAAAAAAAAAATAATCAAGAAAAAACACACTCAGGAAAGATGGGGGGCGGGGGGCGGAAATTTAATAAGTTCATCATTTAGGATAGGACCTCACAGACAAAATTCATATACATTTAAGTAGGAAGACACTAAAGAAACTGCAGTAATAGCATATCATAGACACAATTCATGGGATATGTTACCAAGGAGATAATGTTAATAGGGGAGAAACAAGAGAGTAGGAGTGGAAATAAATAACTATTCTTTATGCTTTTCATGTCAATTGTGTTCATGCATATGGAAGGATAAATAATCTATTTAAAAAAAGAAGTGAAAAGCATAGCTCTATTTTAAATATAGTTACCGAGAAGCTAAAGCTTTAGCTCAGCATAAGGGTTTTTCAGAGAAATCAGCTCAGGCAGAAGGGTGGGGTTTTTTTGTTGGTTTTTTTTTTTTTTTTTCCTGAATACCTTTTATTTTTGAGAAGATGAGTACAAACAGTTTAACAACAAGCAATTTTTGGCAAAAATAATGGATGCACTAAGCACTGAGTACTTCCTCATGTCCCCACAAAGTGACAGCTATAGTATTAGTGTGCTCAGCCTGAGGATTTTCTAAACGCTCAGCAGCTTTAGATATACTCCCAACATAAGAAAGCCCTCATGCTGCAGCAATGAAACTCTAATCTTTCTCAGTTCTGACAACTAATTATTAAATTACTATATTTATTGAAAGACAGACTAAATGAAACAGCCTTTTGAAAGCTGTCTGTTCAGAGATATTTCAGCTTCAAGTGAATACACACCTTGATTTGTACAGAAATTAACAGACACAATTTAGATTTAAGAAGGATTTCTCATCCAATAGGTGGTGCTAGCAAGTTCTCCAGTTATCTAAATAGCTGACATAAGTATTTCTAAAAAAAAAAGATAGACAAAAAAAAAAAAAGAAAATCCACTAAGCAGAACCAAACCCTATACTCTGTCAATACTAGGTTTCTAAATTACATTTATCTTAAATATTTTAGAATTGTTGCTCTCCTTTGAAATAATCGAGTGTATTTTGAAAAATTTCTCCAATGTTTTCAGCAAAAATGTGTCCAATAACATCAGCTTGTGTGTAGCTGAATAGCTGTTCATTAGTATACATGCATGCTACTTTCAAATTTCTGCTGCTATTCCATATGCCCATCATTCCTTAAAGTGAAAGAGAATTTTATACTACTACGAAATTTGATCTCTAGACTGCTAAAATGATATTATATTCTCTCTTTCAAGGCACCAAATTTTTCCTAATCTTGCAATTGTAACACATTATTGAAACAGGAACTGGCTTCTTGAGGAATGCACAAAACAGGGAAAACTGGTATCCAATTCACTTACTTTAGTAGTCTTCTCATTTTGTTCATCTTTCCTCCAAAAAAGGAAAGGTACATATTTATTTAATTATGAGGCCAGGACTAAGGTACATCTTCATGGAAGCTGTGTACCACAAGTGAAAAAACTAACTCTGGTTTGCATGAAATGAGAAAGAGGGGTAAAACAATCATAGGTGACAAAAGTTAGAGGTGGAACCAGTTTGTGGCAAAATACTCTGCAAATGATTGGATTAAAACAAAAAAAAAAAATCCCAAACCACAACACCTTGATGGTTGAAAGAATAAATATATATTGGATTATGTTAAAATACTTGTATTCAGACTAGACTATTTTAGTTTGTCATTAAAAAAAAAAGCGTTTCATTTAAAAAAAAAAAAAAAAAAAAAAATCAAGCCCACAATAAATATAATGCAATATTTTAGAATAAGAGAGTTTCCATTTTGGAGGAAGTCCAAAAAAGTGGTTTTGTTTTTTTTTTTTTGTTTGTTTGTTTTGTTTTGCTTTGTTTTTTGTTGTTGTTTTGTTTTGTTTTTTTTTTCTTTTTCACCTAGTCATTATTAATCATAAACAAAACTACATTATTCATATTTTTGCTTGATTTCATAATTTTTTCATCATCAGTTTGACACCTAAGTACAACTTCACAAAAGTCAGTGGAGTTATTTGTTCATGTGACTAAACTATAGCCTGCAGCCTCTAAATTTATACACTAAAATGATAACTTCTCAGATCTTTCATTATGAAACACACAGAAAATTCCTGATTTTTCTTAGGTACTAAATAAATGAACAACACTAACACAAAAGCAAGTACAATGCATCATGCAAAGTACTTTGATCATTTATTTTTCAGATGTTATTTTTAGTGTTAGTTATGATAATATTTCATAATGTAATAGTAAATGCCCTTTGGCATATTTTGAAAAGCAATGAAGTCTTAAATAATAAAAAACCTCACTGCAGCGTTCTGCTATTATACTTTTGCTTAAAGTGGCAGGGAAATCATAATTTTTCTGTGGGCAAATTAGCAAAAGGTGTATTAGTAAGGTTCCTTGCATCTTCTAAGAGCACTCTGGCTTCCTCCACTGCTTTAGTTCCAACAGTTTCTGAGTATTCTTGAATCATTAGCATCACAACACCCAAGAAGCAGGGAAGAGATTAAAAATAAAAAAAAATTATTTCACTCATTGCTGAAGTCCTCCCCACCTGAATTCAGGGAGAACAGAGTATTTGCAACAACACTAAAAGACAGTATGTGAATCTTATTGTATCCAGCCAAAAGACCAATTTAGAAAAAGAGTGGTTAACATCCCAAATCTTACAAAAAATTGCAAGTCATGACCATGAACAGGTTGAATGCTGTAGCTTTCAAGCTACTGGTCATGAAGCTTAATGCCAGTATCTGAGCACCTACTGGTATCCAAAGGGGCAGTCCTGCCCACTTAGCTCCTCACCCCCAGCCCCACGTTTCCAGACTCTTCCCATTCACCTGAGCAGGGATCAGCAATGCTGAAAACCAGTCACGGCTCTCCCACAAGTTTAGCTTTCACCCTGATCTGACTCAGCACAGAGCTGCAAAAGCCGTAAGTGCTGGCACAAGAGATGTGGCAGAAATACATAGTGAGAGGCAAGGAAAGGGCAGGCGTTCCTCTTTGGTGGGGACCACAAATAATCACTGAACCACTGTTTTGGTTTTATTTGCCCGTTATCCTCAAACAACACAAAAGCCCTGCAACAGTAAACCTCTCCATACCCCCAACACCCTGAACTTTTTTTGTTCAGCATTTCTTCAAGTTGGCAACACTCTGTGACCTTAGCACTACTGTTCTAAAACACGTCTTGATCTCTGCTATACTCCCCAGCAGTTGTGCGCCTACTTGGCCACTTCTGGGAGATGGTAACAATTCTCCAACACCATGAGAAGCAGAACTGCCTTACAGCCATGAATTATAGTCCATACAAAGGTCTGACTTCACTTGTAAATATAGTAAGTATGAACCAACAATATTACACCGTGAAGTTGCATGCTGGTGGAAATGCTACAAAGTTACCAAATTGAAATAGCTTCCTTAAGTGTTCCCAATTATTTCCTTTGGGATTTGAAAGATACTGGTAGTATTTTTTTAAATAGAAAAAAATAACCCACCCCCTACTTGACACAGGTAGGAAGACAAATGATCCAAGACTTGGCAAGTTCAACACATACTGCTCCTGGTTTGTTCCATACTTCATTCTTTACACAACTGTGATGGCTCTAGCTAGTTTATGCTGAGCAGGCTGAAGTATTTCAGATGTTCTTAACAGCCTGAAACTGTCCCAGCAGCATTTTCAGACATGAAGCCCTGAAAATGAGCTGGTATTTGTACTGCTGAAGAAGGAAGGTCTAGCAGCCACAGTTCTAGTCAGAAATCAGGGACATCAAGGACACATTTGTCTACTACACCAGATCTTTTCTGTGCAACTCTGCTCATTCACTTTCCTTAATGTCTGTAAAATGAATGGTAAGATCATACAAATCTGATTATATCCTTCACATGAAACACCAACAGCAAAAGTTGTTACCATAGTACAGTGGGCATTTTGCTCTTATTTTTCTTCTGAGTTACTGATAACAACAGCTTTCCAGAGGCTCTTCCTCTTGAGATTACCAGAGCAGACAGTATGACTCTTCCTCAGAGTTGTGTGGTAAAGATAAAATATATAAAAACTGTCAGAATTTTGAATACCACTGTTAACATGGGACCTATGAATAATCTTGACCTTGGAAGACCAAGGCAGAACAAGGACTGTGATTTAACATGGGACCTATGAATAATCTTGACCTTGGAAGACCAAGGCAGAACAAGGACTGTGTTTTAAGTTACTAACGGGTTCATTAAACTCAGAAATGATGCCACTGAATTCCTTAGACTTCTTTATAAATCAGCTTTAATACTATTTTGCATAGATCCCAATCAACAAACTGACAAGGACTGATAATGAGTTAAATCTGCACTTTCATACTACAATTAAAACACATCTACCACAGACACCTCCAATGCATTACCTTAAATCTACATATAGCCATGATCTTTAATGGCCCAACCACATTTGCACAAAGTCCCTGATGTCTATGAGAAATCACAGGGTTTACAGGCTGAAAAGACTTCTTTAAATCAGCAGAGATCCATGTAATGGAGGTCTTGCACCTCCAGCCCACTGTGTATTACCCCGCCTCGCCTTTTGCACTTCAGCACTCCTAACACACAAACTGTGCTTGTCTCACAATCTCTTTATTACTCAGGAAGCTCCAGTCTGCCTGGCCCAACTCCATCCATTGTGGTGCTTCTTCACAGGGTAGATGCATTTAGTGTGTAATTACTCAAAGGTGCTGAATTTCAATAAACTATATTTTTCAAATGGTTTCACTTTGTTAGATGGAAACCCTTTTAGTTTGACTGGCCATTTGACAACTTGGCATCCCGTCATTTTAACGAGCTACATAGCTTTTGAAGAGAGTTTAACTAAAATTATCTGTACTACGTACACTGCCCTGCAGTTTATAGTATAATTTTCAGATCAGATGTACCTATTAGCACTACCTTTTGACAGTCACAGTTCTCCCAACCAAGTATACTACATACTACTTGACAAAGGCTGTGAGAGCCACTAGATAGCAGCAAATCAAGCAGTATGTTCATTAGTATGTACAGTATCCTCTCCCCACCCGTTTGTTGCATACACATGCGGCTGTGCTGTTAACATTCACTGTGCAGCCTGTACAAAGGAATACTCGTAAATGGAACAAACCACATGAAAAATATAGGCTTTCCATAAACTAAATATACACCAGCAACGCATATATCAGATAACAACCAAACGCCCCTAACAGCCAAAATACCAGCAACCCCAATAAGAGGAATACAAGCTGCAGAAAACATCCTAGCTCAGATTACCAGCCAGATGCCACACTCACATGGGTGCTCCTGCAGAGGGGCCAGGGAGGGATGGCAGCTACCACTCAGCAGACATCTATCTTCAGAGAAAATAAGCTCATGTCTGCCCAGAAGGGAAAAGGAGCCCACCCTTATATCCCACACAGCCCCAGGGAGGACTGGCTCTTTCACACCTCTAATGGGAACGAAGAACACCTGGGCAGCCCCCTCTGATCCTCAGCACAATAACCTGAGCTACTCCTGCCCCAGCCTGGGGGAAGCTGCAGCAGGAGCCCCCCTCTCAAAGGCAGTTTGCCCTAACAGGAGAAACCTGTGTTGGCCAAATCAGCACAAACACCTGTGTTCATTTCAACTTAGAGATGAGTCAGGTTTTTCAGGGAACATGCAGCTCTGAAGGTCACCACCTGTGATTCCTAGAACCGGAGAAATGAAGACTGAAGTTTTTTCACCCTGGTTTTCAGTTCTCCTTCTGTCTTCCATACTGTCCCACAGAGAGTAAAAAGCGGACTTGCACTTTCATATTTTACTGGACATCAAAGCTAGTGATGTGCTTGTAGAAACATCGTGAAGCAAAGATGACCACAAAGTCTCTAGTAACACATTTCTTAACACATATGAACATAAGTGTACACAGGAGGGAGAATATAAAGTTGGGCAGAAATTTACTACAACTTTGGTACCAAAAACAGAACAAGAGAAAAAGGGGAATTTCACTGGCTTCTGTAAGAGGTTGTGAAAAAGATAGATCAAAGAAACAAAGCCAGTACAGTGATATTATATAGTTCCTACTGCCTTGTCTGGGACAGCTGGAGTCAGGTCTGTCCCTGCAATCACTCAATTATTGTTTTGTTCCTCTTTGTGACAACTGCTAAGGAGACATGAAACACTCAGGCCTTAATTCCCCTTGGTGGATAGGCTCCATAAAGCTTCAGTAATGTCAATATCGGTTTTGAAAGAGCCAGCTATATGGCAGGCCAACCCAAAGGTGCACTTCTCCACTCCAGTGGAGGGAGGAAGCAAGCTGCCAGAAAAGATCAATGAGAAATGAATTGTTTCCTGTAAGGGATGTTTACAGCATGAAACATTTAAGACACTCTGACCATAATGGAATTGATTTAAATTAAGACTGACATATGCTTTGGGAAGCAGCAATTCCTCACATCGGAGCCTCACTCCGAGCCTCTGTGTTGAAGACCACATTAGCTGCAAAGTTTCAGATCAGAAACCGAGTTTCTCCAGCTGCAGGGTGTTCAGACCTGCAATTTCAACTTGAAGCAGCTCTTTAGAATACATCCTGGGAAAAGTTGGTACACCATTATGCGGAATGATTGGCACATAAAGATATGGAAGACATTCTAGCAGTTTCATCTTCTATAAAAAGAATCTCGTGTGTGCTCATGCAGGTGCATTTGTTGTAAGCAGGTGGGCATAAGAATGCATGGGTGATTGTGGGTATGTGTAAGCAGACAAGTAAAAGATAAGAAAAAATTATTATTACTAGAGAAAACAATTTGCAAATGTTTGTCAATAATATAGAGCATTATTAAAGAATGCCATATACTACTACAAATGAAAACCCAGCAGCATTGTAAAAAGTGCTAGACATGGAGGAACGATGAAAGCAATTAAACAAGAACAGCGACTGATCTCTCTTCCATATCCTATGGCACATTCGAGTTCTTTTACCCCCCTAGATAAATCATCCAATCAATTAAAAAGTTCACTGTCATTGCAGGGACCGCAGACTCATCAGTACATGCATTATAATTAGAGCTAAATTTCAGGTTACATATCAACAGCAATCAGGCCACATACTGCAAATGCTTACTACTGAAACTATTAATTGGAAGAAGCAACTGGTAAGGTTGCAATATATCACATTCACAGCTTCATGAAATCTACCCTTAGTCTTCAGGAGACTGAAGAAGCAACATGCAAGTTGAAATTAATCAGTAAATTGAGGATACAAATACATCCCCTCATGAACTCAGATCCTGAATTCAAAATGACTGATATGGAAAGAGATACACATACTGGGTAAGGCTTTTTTGATGTTCTGACAGCAGAAGTCCATCTGAGTCAGTCAACTAAAAATACAGCTTAAAAAATGGAAGAGGTGTGACTTACTGACAAGTCTTCTCACCCACTCTTTTATAGACTTAGAACTTGATAGATAGAAAATGGAAAAACATTTTGGTAAATTGTAATTAGGACTCTGCACACAAATTAGTAATAGAACAGTGAGGGAGCTCCCGCAATGCAACAGCTCAGGTCTCAGCTAGGAACAACAACGAGGGGGGAGAGGATAAGCCAGAAGAGGCCCCACAGAAGGAGGGGACAAAAGACTTGCTGGATCCTGCTTCACCTCCCGTGTCAGCTGTCCTGCTGCAGTACTAATCTGAATGGGAAAAATCTGTTAAGAAAGCCTGAAATACAAAGGTGAAGCCTGAAGGACCATGTCTACTCAGATTTTCACACAATTGTTTTTCCTTTCCCTCTCATTTTTTTTGGGGGACAATTTTTAAGATGGGGTTTTCAAAACCACCTATTTTGGGACTCCAAATCTCTTTGACAACTTTGAAAATCTCCACCTTGCTGTCTGCTTTATTTCCTTTAGCAGCCATTTCAATTGTCTCAGAGGGAGGGCTAATAACTCAACTTCTTTTGCTCAGTTAAAGTAACTGAAAAGTTGAGGTCTATTCTTAGGTGTTTCTACTCAACTTGAACATTTAGAGAGGTGCAATATCGAAGAGGACATTGTTTCTAAGCTATCCTGAAGGATGATGTTCTCATTCCAAATACTTAAATTAAATCTGATCTTTATATAACATATACAAGCACCAAAATAATTTCTTGTCTATGGATTGAAGAGTTTCTCAGTCAGTTCCCCTCTTCTTAAATATTTAGGGAGGCATAAAAAGTTCTTGTTTTCCAAATAACCTATTTGGATAAGAATACAGTCCTGGCCCCCAAATTCTAGTTTTTCAAACAAGTCTAGTTCACTGAGGGTAGAATCAGGTCATGATAATAATGAAAACTGTTCAACAGCTCATGAAAGAGAACTGGATAATTAAAATTATATGCACAGAATCACTGTCCACACAGCACTAAAAAAAACAACCAACCAACCAAACAAACAAACAAAAAAATCAAAAGTACAGAACATACTTTGTGCTGGCAAGAATCAGGACAGTTAACCCAGACAGGACAGATTTAAAAACAGTAGTGAAAGGCATAAAAGACGAAAGGAAGATAAGAAAATCTGACAAACATCTAACTCGGGATTTAAGCTATTTCATATGCTTTAGAAAGGGAACCATCTTATTTGCATCCATTGGTAGTTTAACATGGAGGCTATGGATATCTGTACCTGAGCTGACTGGCGTTGGGATCAGTTGGAAGCTGTCAAGTATTCTCCTTAAATCTCACTCCCTGCATCCAAATAAGGCTACCTACTAACCCCATCTGTCCTTGCAGCAGGTGAGTTTGGCCTTTTTAAAGAGGACCACAGGACATCTTCTATGACTAACACCAGTGGTGTTATGGCATGACAGTGACAGATGGAAATCATGGAGTTACTTGGGTTATGAACGGTGACCTTTTCATAGTTGTTAATGTACACAGTAAGCAAATGCATGGCAAGCCATGCTTAGCGTTTTCCCCCTTAAATATCAAGTGGGATTACCCCTAAGCAAATCCTGAATGCATTTCTGGTGTTTGGTCAGAGGTTTTAACTTCGGGCCAGAACTACTAAGCAATTCTTAAAATGCAGAGGAAAATATATTCTCAGGGAATTAGCAGTTTCATTCAGCTTTCTTTTTGTTGCCTAGTGGCAAAGCTTTAGATCTGTCCCAGCAACAGAGCTGAAGAGTTGAATAAATGGGAGAAATTAATTAATACACAATAAAAATAATGTTGGCAAATATCTGAGGAAAGAGTAAAGTCTCAAGAGCAGCTAGTCACTGAACTAACCACAAAAATCAATACACTAACAGCAATCGTGTGCTTCAGAAATTGCACCTACCTGCCAAGACATGGTGGTCAGAAGAATTTGAATTATATTTACAGTCTTTTAATAGGTGTTCTAGTCTGTGTTGTAAGATTTCATAGCAGTAAATGTGTTTCCTCTTGCATTTATTTTTTCATACTTGCCCAGTCAGAATAACAATAAACAAAAACCACCTCTCAGGCACTTCAGTAGGTAAAACATGTTGAAGGATAAGCTTTTAATAATTAAATATTTATAGCAATTGTTTCAAATTACTTGGAAGATGTTAAAAAATGTTTTGAATTGATTAACTATTTCTGTTTGACACCACCCATTGTAAAGAAAACTCTTCCTTCAAGTTTGATTTAATATTAGCATGAACTCTTGCAACCTGTCATACTGCTTCTTAGATGTGTTTCTGGTGTTTTCATGTCAGTCACGCATGACAGGCCATGCTCTAGGGATTACACCTCCCATGAAGGACACTCGGTGTACCACCAGAGAATAGGCTGTGAGCATGCTGTAGACCAAGGCCGGTCCCTACAGGACGAGGGAGGCAGCAGGTACCTCAACTACCTCTCTTGTGAGACATTAAACCAGCTCAGGAAATTAACAGCAAATAAACTCAAAGGGAAGATGTTCCTATTCAGTTCAACACAATGAAAAACTTTGTTTCAGATTAACTGGATTAAATACTTTCCTTTTTCTTCCAAGAAAAATAAAACACTGATAAAAATTTTCTGAAGGAAAAGGTAAGTTTTTTGAAAGACAAGTTTTTTGTTAAAATAATGTTTGCAGAAAATTTCATAATAAATAGTAATACAAACCAAAGAAATCCTCTTTCATTTGCAAATTGCTTAAACTGACACAAAACCTAATCCTCTCAAGAGATATCCTGTTCCTAAACTACAAAAACAAATCACTTGTGTGATTTTCAAACTATTTTAGCTTCCAAGTTAAAACCAGAACAACAAAGATAATTGCTGAATTGGAAACTATAAGGGCAAGCATAATAAAAATTTTAGTTAATATCTCAATTTTTACTCTTTTCTGATCTGGATCAAATATATTTTATATGCTGTGAGAAAACCTCAGATGTATGTCTTATCACGTAACATCCCAGCAACCTTACTATGTGTTCTAAAATTGTTTTTTAACAGCAGGCCCAAATTTAAAATAGAGGGATGTGTGAGATGCCCACTGCTATATTAATAAATGAGTATCAAAACAACTGTCCATGATGAAATATTGCTGCTGAGACATCATAATACAAAACAAAACACAAAGTTGTCATGTATAGAAACAGAACTTAGCAACAAAAACTAAGTGGAAAAAATAGTCAAGAGATTTTGCAGAGGGCATGTTACCAAAAGCCTTTTTAACTGTTGTGGTAATAGTTGTAATAAATAGCAAAGCTCTCTTTAAAGCTGCAGGACAGGCATACCAGGAGCCCTTTCGTTTTCCATTCCTTACGTATCCCCATTGTGAAAACTTCCATCTAATCTTCGGCTTCACACCTCTCACCCCAAAACAAAAAACTGAATAAAATAATATATTTTCCTACGTATTTCTGTGTTACAGCTGCCTTTTTGTTATGCACCTACAATTTCCAGTGCCATAGGGGAAAAGCCTGCTATTCCTTCAAAAACAGATTCCACTGAAAGATGGTCCTCAGAGCCATGAGAACATTTACGGGTGATTAAAGTATGCTTAGAGAATTGTTTTTCTTGGTTTAAGTTCAACTTGGATTCCAGCTCAGTTCCCATTCTGAAGGAAGGACATTACAGACCAACCACTTGAACCAAAGAAAACCCCAAATAAAGCTTGTTAGGAGTAGCTGTCTCTCTAGTTCAGACATTTTGACTTTAGTGTACTCACAAAAACAAGTTGTGCCAGACACCCTGCGTATAAACATTTCAAAATCAATCAAATCATAGTTTATGATAGGAGTTATAATAATATTTAGGTAACAGCATTATGACCAGACTAAAGGTTGACTGTGCATCTAATTTTATATTTAGCAGGTCCCTTAGCTATTCTCAGTTTTAGTGCTGAGGTAATAGGATCTTTTTGCTAATTAAACGATAATATGCAACAAAGGAGAAGCACTGGAAAACAAATCCATTTTGGGGCTTCATATAAACAGCTCTTTTTGAATACAATTAAAGTGTGAGAAATCCAAAGCCAGTCCTAATGTGCTAACAAGAGAGGCAGTAAGCCATAGAGCAAACTCCAGAGCCACTGTAACCTGAATGTTGGATGGGCAAACCTAATTAACTTAATATCCAGATGCAGACAATCAGGCCAGCAGAGGATTATTTTATAAACTGAGTGCTTCCCACTTAAAAGGAAAACCCTATGGTACACCTCCGGCTGCAGACTGCCCAGGGAAATCAGCATAAGCCTGGAAGCAAGAACAGGATTTGAGAATGCAGCTCTATCACCAAGTCCCACCCCATTGACAGCCACATCTTTCTATTTCTCTAACTCAATTTCTCTATTTAAGCTGTAGAACTAAAAATATTTTCTAGCTTATTTCATAGATATATTGTGTCAATGATGTGAGTGTTAAATGTTGTTAGTACAGAATTAAATGAACATTTAGTAAAATGTAGTATTGCTAATTATTATTAACAGTACAGTAATATCCAGAGGTCTCACCTGGATTCAGACCTTCACAAGGAAAAGCACTTCACAACACACCAGATCATGTAGTTTCTTTACAAAAGAAGTAGAGATCACAAAAATATGAAAACAAGTGGATACAGAAAGGAAGGGGAATCATCAAATCATTTCAGCTGGAAAAGACCTTTAAGATCATTGAGTCCATCCATTAACCTAATACTGCCACATCCCACTAAACCACGTCCCCAGGTGCCACATCTGCATGCCTTTTCAATACCTCCAGGGATGGTGACTCAACAACTTCCCCAGGCAGCCTGTTCCAGTGCTTGACAAGACTTTCAGTGAAGAAATTTTTCCTAATATCCAATCTAAACCTCCCCTGGTGCAACTTGAGGCCATTTCCTCTTGTCCTATCACTTGTTACTTGGGAGAAGAGACCGACCCTCACCTCCCTACAACCTCCTTTCAGGTAATTGTAGAGAGCAGTAAGGTCTCCCCTGAGCCTCCTTTTCTTCAGGCTCAACAGCTCCAGTTCCCTCAGCCGCTCCTCATAACACTTGTTCTCTAGGCCCCTCACCAGCTTCGCTGCCCTTCTTTGGACATGCTCCAGGACCTCAGTGTCTTTCCTGTAGTGAGGGGCCCAACACTGAACACAGTATTCAAGGTGTGGCCGCACCACGGCCGAGTACAGAGGGACAATTGCTTCCCTAGTCCTGCTGGCCACGCTATTCTCGATACAAACCAGGATGCTACTGGCCACCTGGGCACACTGCTGGCTCATGTCCAGCCGGCTGTCCACCAACACTCCCAGGTCCTTTTCCTCCAGGCAGCTTTCCAGCCACTCTTCCCCAAGCCTGTAGCATCGCATGGGGCTGTTGTGGCCCAAGTGCGGGCAGGACCCGTCACTGAGCCTTGCTGAACCTCATACAATTGGCCTTGGCCCGTCACTCCAGCCTGTCCACATTGCTCTGTAGACCCTTTCTGCCCTCAAGCAGATCAACACTCCTGCCCAACTTGGTGTTGTCTCAAACTTACTGAGGGTGCACTCGATCCCTCTGTCCAGATCGTTGATGAAGATATTAAACAGAACTGGGCCCAGTGCTGGGCCCTGGGGAGCACCACTTGTGACCGGCCACCAACTGGATTTAAATCCATTCACCACCACTCTTTGGGCCCGGCATCCAGCCAGTGTTTTACCCAGCCAAGAGTACACCCATACAAGTCATGAGCAGCCAGTTTCTTCAGGAGAATGCTGTGGGAAGATGTGAGAAGTGAAGGCTCAGCACAGCTGTAAGGAGACTATCATCACACTCATTTAGGTAAATACAAAAGGAACTGAGACATATTTTTAAGATGTGCACTTAGGTATTAAGAATAATATTTCACATCTACGAAGTACCTTTCATCTGAAACTCTTCAGATATTTAAAGATGATAAATTGATCAATCCCATCTTTGAGACATAAGGAATCATTATTGGTTTTAGAATAGTTCATGTATATAAAAACAGTGGATTCAGATGAAGAAGCCATGGCTGTGTTGAAGTCAGTAGCTCTGTCACCAATTTCAACCAAAGCTAGGATTTCACTCAGTCCTGTGAGGCTAGAAGAGACTTTTATGATAAACAGATCTGTCCTTGTGGATGAACTGAAGCACATTTTTCCCAAAGACATAATGATGACTTGCAAATCAGCATGACTTTGGGATAATCATATTACTGAGGACAACAAACAGCGCTTCGTTTTATTTCTAAGCTAGAGCCTTCTCACTGCTGTTGGCTTGCTGACACTTGAGTTTTGATTCTCTTCTCTCTGTAGGAAATATCTCACTGAAGTTTGGTTCATGCTTGAGAAGCATCCACCTGTATCAAATTTGGCCCTCATCTTGCTGCATTTATTTATTTGTCTGCACCCACATGGCTGAAGCAGGGAAATATTCCAAATTTGGCTATTGCTGGTTTTTACCATGAATACTTCAGATAGACATTTCTTCTGATAATCTTATGGGGCTGCAGATCATACTAGTTGTTATGACACAAGAGAGAAGTATAAGGTGTAGTTCACTACTTCTGAAAGTGTGTGTGTGCACATATATATCTGTATAAGATATTTAAGTGTGTATTATAACAATATAGTTATAAATTGATTATAGTAAAAACCTCTAAATGAAGGAATCCTTTTGACACTGTACTAAAGCCAAATTTCACCAAGTAAATGACAGCTGACAAGATGTCTTTGTTGAATAATCAATGAAAAATCACAAAAGAAAGCCAAAAAGCAAGGCTGGAGTTGATGTGTTCCATTTGAGAAAATATTACATGGGGCAAATGTGGCATGGCGCAGGGACAAGAAGATTCCTTGGGAAAAAAAAACCAATGTTTTGGAGGCACAAGCCCATTCACATTGTCAATGTGCAATGAAATAGTGTTTCAGAACATGTGAGATGACCTTAAACATGCAGTAAAATGTTTGTCTTAAGTTGTTTAGGATTCTGTTTGGAGATTAGCAATTTTCCCAATATGGGGTTAGCTTTCATCAACTTTTTCTGTGCAAACACGTGTTGCTAGAAACATAAACATGCTAAGCTTCTTTAGTTAGAAGTTACACATTTCATTAGTGACTAATACTCCTAGCCTGTAAAAAACAAAACAAAACAAAAACCCAAACAAGTAACTCCAACTGTGATATGGATTATGGAATTTAATCAAATATATTAAATTTCAGAAATAAATCAAAATAGGAAGTCGAATGTATCCTTTATTATTCATAGCTTGCTTTCTTAAAGAAATATTAAAGACTTATGCAGCCTTTCAGAATTATGATCTATGAGCTGTGAAAGCTCCAGCATACTCCTGAAGAATGATAAAATGTCAGTTGTCCAGTCACCTAACAATTGTTAACTTCCAATCCATACTTCTAAGATCTTTCCCATTTTTTTTAACCTTATTAAAACCAGCATCCTTTACATGCTAAATTTTGAGATTATCTGAAAATAATCTCCTTTATTTTAATAACTACATTAATTTCTTGGCCTTTTCCTTTTTTTATATTACAGTTTTCAATTATATGTGGATTCATAGCTCTGCTACTGCATTCCTTAAGAAAACTGAGAACCCATGTAGCGTGAAACCATTATACCATCCCAGGAAACTAGAATAAGATTTCAGTTTCCTCTCGATGTTTTAAAACATTTATCAGAATAAAAAGGATTTACATTTGTTGTTCTGCTTAAACATCACAAGACCAAAAGAGTTAGTTTCCCTACTGAGAATTTGCGTGTAGCATATCTGAGAGGGAAAGAGACTGGTATGGTATAACCTTAGTCTCCACTTATTAATTTTACAAACTCAATGTTTTAGCAATGGCCTCAAATCCAGGTTCATGACAGGAAATGGTCTGCTAGGAAAATGTGGTTTGGGATGTACTCCTTATCAATGTGGATTATCATCAGGTTTGGCAGGACTGGACAGGAGTGACAATGTAAGGCCTATGATTCAAATAGCAAAGCTATTACACAGGTCAGAAGTGAAATGCATTAGGCAGACTATGGGAGAAACTCTAAAAGGAACAGAAAAGGCTTTTGCAGATCACATACAGTAGAGGTAATGCACGTATCTGGAACAACATAAATGAGGAAGGTTGAAATCAGAACGTGAGACATGGTCACAGAGCTGGGTGAAGGTCACGAGCCTGCGGTGATGAGGTGTCGCGGGCCATGGAGAAGCTGTCTGGGTAGCTCTATCTGACAGCAGCTTTGACTACATAATAACCCAAGCCATTACAAAAACATATTTACCCTAAAAATGTCAGAGGAAAAACTGAAAATATTGTTAAGTCTCACAGTCAAATGATGACTGTTGAAAGTGACACAAATTCTACTTATAGAACATATGGCAATAACTAATTCATGGGCAGATCAAAATAAATCAAAACAAAAGATATATTCAAAGCAAAGTTATCAACAAATACATTAAAATAAAACTATATAATATTCTCTCTCATTTCTCTTTTGTGAGTTTCTCTTCTCCACCTAGACAGTCACTGATAAATATACACAGCAAGGCAACTGTATACTGCAGACAGAAACTTAAGGTGACTTCCAGAATACTTACTAATTTTGGTACAAAAGTGTCCAGAGCGATAATTATACCTCTACACTCAACCAACCACTTACACAATAAGACATCCCAGGTTCCAAATATCAAATCTAGTATTTTTCAGTATCCTAAATCATCAGACTACAGTATCTTCACGGGCCAACATGGATTAAACAACAAGGGCAGGGAAGGGGGGAATGACAAAAAGCACAACCACACAAGCAAAAAAGTTGCAGTTGGCTTCTAATAAGAGAACCAGAGCTCAAAGGATATATAACCTCCCTGTCTGAGCTGTCATGAATAGGGCTCTAAAATCTCTGTGATAAAATTATGTTTTCTGACAAAATAAAAAAATCCTTTAGATACGCCCTGCAGATGAAAGTTGAGAAACTCTGCTCTAAGTATTGATAATATTTTAAAAATGCTTTGCAACAAGAGCTGAGGCATTCAGTGTACTTTACAAATGAATTATCCTCCTTTTAAAGAAGCAGCTAAAATAAAAGATTGGCAGAATGGAAAAAAAAAATAGGAAGGAAAGAAGGAAATCTGCAAGTCATCATTGCACAAATGACTCACAGATTATCCTTCCATCTTCTGACTCTTTTCCATAAAATGTGTCAGAAGAAACATTGCAAAGCAAAAGAGGAGAAAGCTGAGCATGGAGCATGTCAGACAGCTGAAATTAAATGAGAGGTCAGCAGTATTTACAGATTGACATGTCAAGTGCAATTTCCTTTTCCAAACTGGAGGTTAAGTGGACCAGAAGAAACTCCATAGTAACTGGAAGATGCAAAGGAGGGAATGGAAAGGAGAACAGAGGAAAACTAATTTGTGAATGATATATCCAAGTAAAGAGTTCAGGGTGGCAAAGAGGACAGGAGATCTGTCTACAAAGAAACTTTTCTAGACCTTAATGAGTGCAGTTACTACAGAATAGAGAAGGAAGAAGACAGACTGAAGTGGATTATGTGTTATCAGACAGGAGGAGGTGGCACCAGCTGCAAATTATTAACTCAGTTTTCAGGTGAAGTAAAAAAAGGTGTAAGGTAGAAACAGGAGGGACAGATGAAGTCTCAAAGAAGTTGTTTAATTAGAGATGGAAAAGAATCCACCTAGACTTTGAGCAGAAGAGGTCAAAGGAGAAGGTAGCATTAAGGCAAGATGGACAGTTAATGTCTTCCTTTCTGAATTGTGACTGTATGGCAAAGTGCACACACAGGCAGCAGGTCTAGTCTTGTAGATTCCTTTAAAGCCACATTATAAATCAAGTAGTAATCCCTATTACTATCTCTTTGAATTAGCATTCCCTCAGGGCATCTAAATTTCTTCTGCATATTGAAGTAATATTTCTCATTGCTTGCTCTCCAAGTTACTGGCTGGAGCATTTTGTAGCTGTCAGTATTTTGACAGTGCATGAGCATTTAATTATATGCTGTCCTTACCCTAAAGATTAAACTTTTCACTAGCTTGCACCACATTGGCCAAGGACTCATCAGGACAGCAAGGAAAAAATGGGTCAAAAACTTCATGTAGAAAGAATGCTTCAGTTCACTGTATTACATGAACACGGTCTGGAAGGGCCACTTTCCACTTTGTCAGAGTATTGCTGTCCACAGAGACACAAAACTGTAGCTTCCATAAGAATTTTGCTTGAAGCTTTAGATCTAGTCTCAACAAACTAAACTCAATGCTGAGTACATCAGTAACAAAGGGGAAAATAATAGAGTTCATGTGCCTTTTAAGAATTAAATCTATGTTTATATTTCTGGTGAGAGAACAGAAGACAGGAAAGGGATACTTAGATCTTTGGGAGAATAAAAGCATGCTTGGATCTCAAAGAATGAGACTTTGAGAGTCCATGTATGGGTTTAAGCAGAAAGAATCTACCTTGGCCCTTCAAGGAAAACAGCAAGGGATTTATAAGTGAATTCCAGCAGAGCAGAACTAGGCAGACAGAAACAGAAATCACATGCCTGTTGTACCCTAGCAAGAGGAAGCTAATGTTGTACATCAAAAGAGTGCTTTTTGGCAATGTCATTTACAGGTCATTTGTGCATGCTGCCCCTTACCTATATAGTAAATCAGCAGTGATTTGGGGCAATTAGGTATGCTTTCACTCTCTGGCTGATGAGAGCCCCATTAATTTTAGGTGACAGAACTGGATTAGAAGTGTTCTCTCTGTGATTTAGGAAGTTACTATTTCTTTGCATCTCTTTTACATAGGAAACTTGCTGCATTTTTATAATAACATTTTCAAACAGCTGGTTCAAAGGACCTCCCTGAGCAGACAACAGCCTAAATCGCTGATTTTTTTCTGAAAGCAGCAAAGTCTCCCTAATGGTGTGGATTCTCCACAAATGAAGTTGTCAACCAGAAAAATGTTCTGTCTCTGTGCAGGGCTCTGAACCTTCTTCGTTTCTTTCATTTAGTTAGCCAAGATTCAATATTGCAATTACCTAATTTCAGGCACTTCTATTTGAAAATTCTAGAAAGTATGACTTACCTGAAGTCATGGAGCAAGTTAGAATACTGATTTCTGTGTTTCTCACACTTCTTCCACTGGAATACATTCCTCCCTACAGGGCAAAATACATTTTCCTATCTATTTCTTTAATACTGTAATTCTCAAATGGAAGCCACACACTACTGATAAACATCATATCAAAATCGTCACAGAAAAAAATTCTGCCACTTTGTTTTGTAGGCTCATGTCAATGTAACAGTATAAGCCACTCATCCTTTAATCTTCTTTTCATAGTAGCAGAACACTCAGAAACATATTATCCTGAATTTCTTTTAGCAGGTGTTCAGTAGCAGCAGGCTCCCATTAAACCAGGCTGCCTTTTCTTCATGCTGTAACTGTACTCACACCAAGGACAAGATGGGAGCATCTGTGTTTCAATCCTGAATGACCTTCCAGAGCAGGAGTACTAGCAATTACCTGTTACCACTATGAGCACTCCCACTAGGAAGACAGGTTAGCATTTTATATGTCATTTAATTTTGTTTCATAGTGGCAGCTAATATCTGTTCTTTGCCTGCAGAGGTGGAAGCATGAAAGGCTATTGTCCTATGACAATATTTCCCTTTTTGATCTTCTGTGGCGTACCTTATTTTCAACCATCAAGCGCAGCTCTAGAACACAGTACAATATCCCATCAGGTTGAGGTAGAAAGAAGAATTAGAAAGAATGGCTAGTGATAGTTTTACAAGAAAACTGAAAACCCACTGGTTCAAAAACTGCTTTCTTTGACTATGTCTACATGGGAAAGTTTTCTAACACAACAGAAGAGGATCAGTAGGTCAGAGCAGTTGGTACTCAGGCCCCCACATCTCCACTGTACGAAGTTCCACTGTTACTTCAGATTAAATTTAATCTGTTTTCCTGGATCAAAACATCCCCACTATGTATGCAGTGTAAAGCTGTCTAGCAGATTGATCCTTGGTTCAGATCCCCATACTCACTTTAGGATTTTAAGTCCTCTGGATACGTACCCAGATCAGAGCTTTTGGTTGCAGTCCTTCTGAGAAGAATCTATTTAATAAGAACCAAAACCACACAAGAGAAGTGTACCAAGAGGCGGTAAGTGGGGACAATCAGAGGACTTGTTTCAAAACTGCACTGCTTCTCTATCAAAATGCTAACATAGAGCCACCTTGCATTTTGGTTGCAATGGGATAATTAAAAATAAATAAATAGCACTGAAAAAAAATAGATGAATAATGGGAATAAGTCTGGATTGGCTACAGAACACAGAAAGGCATAGAGCTATGAAAAGAGGGACTTGTGCCTAAGCACTGTACTGCATGGACTTGTTCATATCACATGGAAAACCTGGGGCCCATCACTTAAAATAAGTGAACCATACCTTACAATTATCTGTCACAGCGTAGACAGTGAACTCAAATTTATTCTTTTTGTCCCATTTTTTCAGCTGAAAAAGTACTGTTGAGGAAACGCATATAAAATTTCACAAATATACCTCGTGCATCATTCTAGGATTAGCAAAGAGTTACTTCTGTGACCTGAAAGTCTACCCAACTGTTACAGCCCCCTGAATATGCTAATGGAAATATTATTTTCCCAGTCTGGGATCCAGCCGTTTTCAACCCTGTTGGTTTTCCAACTTGTTCATTTTTTTCAGTCCAACAAAGCCATAATATTTGCTAAAGGCATTCAACCCTGATGGGCTAAGACATTGTGGTATGTAAGAGCTAAATTATCTGCCTGAGTTTTGGAAATGATTTGTGGTCCTGGGAATTAATAACTGCCAAAATATTCTAAGAGATATCTCTACAGAAAAAAAAAAAAAAAAAAAAAAAAATCTATCAAAAATATTCTTGTTGGGAAAAGTCTTTTTACCTTCAGAGATATTAAATTATTTCTTTTTAGAAATAATTACAGCAACAAAATGAACATGGAAATTTTTTTGTTAAAAAAATGAAGTCAAGTTGTCCCTTTATTTGTATATTAAAACATTAGTCAACACTCCTGTTACCAGATTTTATGAATGGACAAAAGCTTATGTAAATGGTATTCTTATACTCTTATACTCTCAAAAGACTGGCAGTGATTCTGCAGGATGGGGGAAATGTAATTCAGATTATACAGTGCTTAACACATCCTTCCATAGACACAAACACTTCAACAGAAAATTAGGCAGTTTTTAAATCTTTTAAAATTAACTCATACGTGGTAATGTCATTAAAGAGGCTACTGGAAGTGCTAATGCAGGCTTCATTTTGAGTGGGATGATGAGATGAATTTCTTGTGTGGAAGCCTAGCATAAAGCTTGAGCCCTTGCAATTCTTTAGCTCTAATAGGAGCATTGTAAGTGGGGTGGGTGTGATATATAGGCCTTAGGTTGGCTGTGAACACTGGCTGAGGAAATTGTGTAAGCCAGGTAGTCACTTCTGTTTGGCTCATCAAATAACCTGCAGAAGCCTGAAAAAATATTTTCAAAAAGGGCTGAACTTCTTAGATTGACAGTTTTCCCATAATTAAGTCTATACTCAATACAACACATCTGAGTCATTCTGTTTATAGGGCACAACCAAATCACTAAGTAAAAGACAATATGGAAAATATAACAGCTTGAAAACCATTACTACAGAAACACCACACTGAAATTTGCACTTAACACTGTAACATGACCTTTCAAGAAGGAGGAAAGAGAGGTCAAACAACAGAGTACCAAACTGTAAAAGACTATGCTACACTGTTGTTCCAGCTGAGATTTTCTTATTCTAAATTGTCTGGTCTACACCAAATGCTAATAGACATCTACAAGAGCTTAAAGGTCTCTAGATGTTATATAATCTATTTGGTACCTAAATTAGAACTATAAACTGAAACACAGAGATTTAATAATAATTTAAGGCAGACAAGCCAGTTCAAAAGTGCAGTCAGAAGAGCACTGAAAACAGAAGCATGGAACAAAGTAAGCAAGTCTACAAGGAAGAAAGCCTACTAATCCAAATCCATAATTCTGATCCAAACTGATCCAGATCTATAGTCCAACTTATTGTGCTTTAAAGTAGGGGATGCAAAGACAGGTATTACTTACTACAGTCATGAGAAAAATTAGAAGGAACTACACAACTCCTAACGTAATTTTAAATTTAAAATTCAGTAAATTTAGAAGAAACTTAGAAACATTTTCTCTTGCTCTTTCTGTATTAAACTTGAGAATTTAATGCATCACAAGAGAAGGCCAAAGATATGCAGTAGAATTAGATAACTTTATCAACAACATCTGGGACAATGCAAGCTACTATCAATGTCCAAAATGCACTTCTGTGGAAACAGGAGTCTCAGCCCCCACCCCAGAAAGATCCCCACATCTCTTGAATGCTGGTTGTTTTTTTTTATGTTACTCTGGTGCCTGAAACGATGGCCACTCCCAGGTAAAGGTATTAGACTTGAGGAAACAACATGATGATTCATACCCTCCCTGTGTTCTTCGGAAATTGCTCCTAATTCTTATGAAGTAACTGAAAATTAAAATGTAAAGGAGATATGAGATCCAGATCCCTGGGACTGAATTCGGTCATTATCTGTTCATCTAGAAACAATTATCCTTCCTCTTCTTTACCTTTCCCAGAGCTGTAGGAAGACTTTTTTTGGAAATCTCTAGGAAAGATGAGATTCATAGCAATATGACCAACAGCAAACACATTCCAGACATGGGGAACACACATACAGTGTAGTCAGGATCCTATAAATGTCAAAGATAATGTGTGGTGTTTTCAGATACGTATTTGGGCATATTTTTTATTCTGGTCCCTGCTTGGGATGTTTATCTGAGAGTGCACCAGGTGCACACTAGATGTGGGTAAAGTACTTCCAAGCTATTATGCCAAAGCAGCAGCTTGCTACAGCTTTCATTTTACTGCTTTTATTGTTACGTGTGGTGACAGAAGAAAAGTCAGTGAAATGGCACGAGTCATTGCTTAGGAGGCTTCCGTACGTCTTAAATTCTACAGGGATTAGGAGGACATATGTGGAAGGACAAAGGCTGTTTACAAGTGGCTGGGAACACAAATTCCCACTGAGATTCCAATTTCCAGTATAGTTAACAGACAAACCCTGCTTTTCAGAAAGGATCTTAAATTGCCAGGTCAAACAGGTGCCAAAGCAGAAGCTGGGCCAAAAAATATAAGCTTGCCACAAAAATGTCGGCATTTGCTAACTCTCCCAAAGGAATGTTTGTTAGTTTGTGTGAGCACATGCCTTTTGAGAGCAAAGTGAACAGAAATGTTTATTTTTGGACTCTTGAAAGGGCTGTTACTCCATATCACTCCCTATTTTTCTGTTTCCTGACCATTTTCCTTCCTCCTCAGAGAAACAGTGGGACTTTCTTACTGAACTAAAAATGTATTTGAAATTTCTTAGAAACTTTCACAGTTTGGAGCAACAAAACTAGGTATAGAGTCCATTGTGTTTACATGGGTGGAACTTGTTCCCCCTGCTCCAGCATGGTCCCCCTCTCACAGGAGACAGT
Organism: Tyto alba; assembly: GCF_018691265.1. NCBI lineage: Eukaryota > Metazoa > Chordata > Aves > Strigiformes > Tytonidae > Tyto > Tyto alba. Next base: position 16,400,852 of record NW_024881295.1, read on the forward strand.
CTTCCACAAACTTTCTCCAATGTCAGTCCCTCCCATGGGCCTCAGCATTTCCTTACACTCCTCCGGCGTGGGTCACCAACTTTCTCCAACTGGAGTCCCTCCCACGGCTGCAGCCCTTCCCGAGCTGCTCCGGCGTGGGACACCCCCGCATGCTGAAATCCTCCCAGCACTGAACTACAACAGCGGGGCTACCTTTTCCCACAAGACCCCGGCCTTCTTCGGGCACAGCACCTTGATCATCTATGTGAAAAACACAGGCCATAAATCAGTGTCTGCTCCACCGTAGATCTTCATGGGTGGCAGGGGGGGGCTGCCCTGCCATCTCACCACAGGATACAGGGGGGTCTCTGCTCTGGCACACCTCCCCCCTCCTTTCTCCCTCCATTCCTCCACTGATCTTGGTGTTCACACAGCTGCAGCAACTCCTCCTCATAGGTCCCACTGCCCGTCACCACGTCCCTTCTTAAATACGTTATCGTGGAGGCGCGGCTGACTGGCTCAGGTTTGGTGCAGAGGTGGAGCTGACTTGGAGCTGAGGGAGCTTCAAGAAGCTTCTCACAGGGGGGCCACCCCTATCGCCCCCTCCCCTGCTACCAAAAAATCCCACCACGCACTCAAACCCAGGACAATGGGGTATTGTTCATGCTCCCTCCACATCATTTCTATGTCATGTTTAAATATAAGTGAACTTTTCTAATATCATAAGGCATTCTCTTCCATCTTCTAACCAAGAGAGCTGGAAAGTATAAATTCTATTTCACGGAAAATTCTCATATTTCTTCTCTTTTTTTTGCTTTGTTTTTTGGTTTTGTTTTGGTTTGGTTTTGTCCCAGATTAGGACAAAACATAGCCCCTTCCTGCAGTAATTTTTGTGATTACAGCAGTCACATGCACATGAGACACCCAGGTTTGAGTACATACATAGTCCTTAGCAGACAGAGATAGAACCTGAAGCTGTGGTTTCCTTCTTCTGTCTGGAAGCTCCATGCAAGCCCCCAAGAACTTTTTCCAATGAAGATGTAAGTTAAGATGGACAAAATTAAAACAAAATTTATGAACATATGGCTCCCACATTCCCAACCTCAAGTTTTGTTTTTACACCTAAGAAAACCGCGAGAAGATGAGTTTCTGCTCAGGTAACTATATAAATGCATGACCAGGTATAAAGCTGTGAGTTCCACTACTTCAGTAGCTTAAGCACACCGATTCTTGAAAATGATCATGAGTCATTGTAATAAATTGTTATTTAACCTTATTTTTACATGTGTGTAAAATGAAACCCTTAAAGTTGGGAAAGCACTTAGATTACCTAGCCCAAGGAACTATTTTATCAGTTATGGAAAAAAGCATGCTTTTGATTCTGAAACAGTCTGTATACTCAGAACTCCAAATATCACCAAAGAGTGGCAGCCAGGCATTGGCACTTGAGGCATAAGATAAAATGGACTAAATTCCAGAGCATTTTATTCTTTGGCAGCAGAATAATCAGGTTTTCAACATAACATAAGAGGATAAGACACAGTCACAGAGCTGTGTTAGCTATCCAGCAAGAAGATTGTTTATAATGACACTGTCTTTAATTGGTTCTTAATGTGTCTGTTACACCACTGCTTTATGTTGTATGGAACCCAAATTTTTTATGGGTGTGCAATAGCCCTTCCACTTCCATCGACATGAAACAGTCTCATTTAACTCCTGTGGTTTGTGCCATTGGAAGGCAGTCAGTTTTACTACAAGATGTTCTCAGCCATTACCAAGAAGTTCTGACTGGCCACAACAGGCAACAAAATGAAGATGGTGAGGACCTGACACGGTGAAAAACTTGTTTTAATGCCTTCAGGTCCCCAGCCAGCAGCTGCACTGCTGGTTATATGTTTAAACGTAGAGTTACATAGGAAAGCAGAAAGCATGGATAGGTATACAAGGAAGAAAATGTCAATGAGATCGGAGAAGAGAGGTATTGGGAGACAGTGAAGCTACACTATGGATCTTTTATCCTAATTCAGATTTTTTCCTAATATATGGACAGCAGACTTCTCTTTAGAGCTAAACAAATGTTTACTGTATTTTTTTGGCTTAGGCATTAGCTGAAAACATTTTTTTTCAGGTTGATAAGAACCTCTTTTTTCTTTATTTTTTTTTTTTTCCCCCTAGCAAAATAAAATGCTGAAAATTTATTTCAAGTTGGGTGAAATGTTTCCTATAATTTTATGTATCAAAATACATACAATATGTTTTGAAAATAATTACATATTTTTACTCTCTTTTTTTATTTCTTATAATTGAAATTATTTACCAAATTCAGCACAAATACAAGTATATTTTTCAGTAGTCTGAACACAGACTGTTTGGGGCTAATACTACCCCAAATTTCAGTAATATATTTTATTTACTGTTTTTTCTGGTGAGCTTAGATATGGAAAACCCACTACTATGGCTCATACATGTAACAGGTACATGTTTGTGGATACAATGTAAAGACTCTCAACTAATTCCCTATAGAGACCTCTCTGGTCCCTAATTCCCCTGAAAATTGCTTCATTTCAAAGATCCATTACAAAATCTATTACAAAAATAAATCAACAGATATGGCACCACTTTCACTGCAGCCAAATTAAAGCTTTTAAATTAAACTTTTTTGTATACCATTCTTTCATTGTGTGAACATCCATCCACCAAAGTTAAGACTCAGAAATACATCTACTTAATACTGTACGACATACTGGTAGAAAGGCAATGTTTAGTGAAAATTTTAGTTCTCTGAAACAAATGTTATATCTTTAAAATAAAATTTCCTGACTTGATTTAGAAAGAAGCCTCAGACTTCAGCTAAAAAAAAAAAAAAAAACAAAAACAAAAACAAAGCACAACAAAACCCTAACAAAACAACAAAAAAGCCACCAAAATAAAAAACGAAAACAAAAACTGATAAAAAAAGAATCTGTTATTTTGATTGAAAAATACAATTATATTCAGTGTGATTGTTTTTAGAAAACATTTTTCACTCTTTGAAAGAAGGAATTTAAATGCCTTTTCACTATTTTTTATCAATTAACTTCCCTGTAATGAAAATAAAACTTAATATAAGGAGAAAAAAAAATAAACTTTCAAACTGTATTTCATCATCAGAAGAATGCAAACTGCATAAGAGGAAGTAATTAATTTTCTAGGATTTAAAATTTTCCCCTAGGTTTTTTCCATTGCCCAAGTATAGGGAGTTAGCCATCCCTGCTGCCAAATTCCCAACCTTAATTTTCTACTTCCTTTCATTTTCTCTGTTTCTTAGTCAAAAAGTGTTTAGGAGCTAACAAGGAAAAGGAGAAAAACCTAAAATAGTCCCAGTTTTTATTCTTGCAAATGCAATTAAAATTTCAATTTGAAACAAAGGAATAAAATAATTTCACTTGTAGTTCTTTCAAATTAAGCAAATAATGGTTTTTCAAAAAATTCTGCTGTTTAGAATATTCTACAGCCAGAGACAACCAAAGACTTAACAAAAAATAAAATTGATAGCCAAGATTTCTTCTTGTCTGAAGCACTACCACAGACTTTCTCAGCAGCCTTGGCCAATCATCTCCATCATTTTGTTCTTCATTCTTAGAAGTAATAATATTAGTTTCCCTAACAAGGATGTGGTACAGCTTTATGTATTAAAGACAGTGAAGTACTTGAGGATGTTTGTTTTCAAGTCAAACTGCTGGGCATTATACATAGTTTGAAGAACTGCAAAGCAGTGCCATCTTTATTAAAAGGAGGACTAAGAAAAAAACTTTTATCACTGTGCTATGTGTTTCAATAATCAGGTTTCTGAAAATAAGCTTCTAACTCATATTTAAATATTTAGAAAGGCAGTGTGGTTTTAAAAAGCACTCATCTCAGTAGCTCCCCACCTGGGATAATGAAAGATGTAGAAGTCTAATTTTCATCACACCTTTATACTTGAGGACTGGTCCTAGATTTTCTTCTAATTGTATCAGTTGAATTTTCCATCATCTGAGTATCTCAAATATCTCACTTTGCATAGAAGTACAGATGAACATTCAAAAATCAGTTAGACTTTTCCCCCTCCATGAGCATAACACAGCATTACTTTCTGACTTCAATGCAGTGGGTGAGAAATATCATCTGCTGTTACTCCTCGCCTCGCAGTCCCTTTCACGAATGTTCAGAGATCAAAGGCACAGCCTGAGCATCACTGGTAACTCTCACTGGACAGAGAAAAGCCTGTGTGCGGATAACAGAATTTGTGACAGTAAAAGAAAACAACTCTCATTCTTCAGGTAGTTCCACCACCTTTCCACTTTGTTCTGCTGATCTATTTCCTATGTAGGATGCCAACCAGCAACATATATCACCTGTCAGTTTCTGTGGTACCAAGGACCCAGTCTTCCCTTGCAGCCAGAAGCTAAATATATTGAGGAGCACGAGTGGAGGAAAGGCTTCAGCTTTCTTGCAAAGGAAAGTAAAGTTTTCTTGCTCATTGGCCAAGCCATGGGGAAATGTTCCTTGGAAAAAGATCAGAGAGATTCCAGGCATTCCTGCACCATCACTGCGGCTGGGTCTGCTCACTCTTTCACGGGCCTTGGACTGAAGGTGGGGGGCAGAGGAGAGAACACTACAAGCTTGATTTATTATTTCTTACAAAGAAGATGGCACTAGAGTGAGCGTGATTAGGAGAACGTTCAGCATAAACAATCTGAGGAGGAATGTAAAATGTGTGGATGATTATCCTGAAATGGAGACTGCCTGAGCCATTTTAGGTGCTTTTAGCTTTCAAAATAGCTCGGGAGTGTTAAAGTCTAATTCTGAATCTTTCCTGAGACAGGATTGTAGGAACTGAGCCTCTGTGAGTAAGGGATGCCCCAGTAAAATCTGAGAAGGGGAAAACTCAGGGCCTTATCCAGAGCTGAATTTTAAAGAAGGTTTCTATATTTTTCTGTTCCTTATTTTTGCACTGAATTTCACTAGCACTTGCCTTTCTGAAAAATCGAAGGAAGATGAGGACAGATGGATCTAAAATAAACACAGAGCCCTTACTTGTTTGTGAAAAGTACACAGATAGCTGAAGGCAGAATCTGTACCTAAATTATTGAAATCTGTAAGTTTTAATTAATAATGTCACAGGATCCATTTTCAAGCAAAGCAGAAACTATTGGAGAGTTTGAGTATTGTGACTGATATCCAACCACATATTCACTCCGCCACAAAGACAGCAAATGCAGCTCCATATAATGAAGCATCTCAATGTCCCAACATCAGTAAGATGCACAGTCATACCACCCTGTAAAAATCAGAAGCTAATCAATTCACAGGGAGCATTAAAGGAACTGATTTGGAAAGTTCACAGTAAATGCTTTGGGACAGATTGTCTACCACAGCAAACTGCTTTTCTGCTGAGAACAGTATTTAAACAGGGAAGTCACCAGCAGGCAGAGAACTGCCCCAGACAGCATCCAGCCAGCCAGGGGTCTGAGCTGCAGCAAGCAGAAGGGAAGAAAATAATTGCAGCACGCTGTATGCCTCATAGTGTGTGAGCCCTTACAAATCACAGCTAACAAGGTCAAGTTAGAGCAGCCTGGGAGCTGCTATACTGTCTATCAAGGCTGCCACCGAGACTTAGGGACACAGAGAGTATGTCACAGCATCGTCCAGCTTGGGAGAAGGATGCAGGAAGCAGGGGCAGAGAGAGCGAGCTCACAAAGACAAACACACACTGAGTGCTGGGCCCAGAGTATGGAGGACAGAGGAGTTTCCTACTAACTTGAGCTCTTGGGCAGACCTCTGCAGACAGGGGCCAGCAGAAGGTAGGGCACTCAGGGTAGTTTGCAGACCAGCTGTGTTTTCAGCTCTTGGTCCGGCTAAACCAAACTGAACAACTTCTGATACCTCACATTATCTGTCATCAGTCTGTTCTCCTTTTTTCCCTATCCTGAGCTGTTCCATGTGTCTCTGGAGGAGAAGGGGGACTGCGTTTTGGCAGGGGCACCACTACCCCAAGGAAGATGTGGGTGATGATCTCCCTTTGACTTCCACAGCCTGGGATGGAAGTAGGGTGCCCAACTGACAGCAACTGGACTGTCATCTTCCATTGCTATAATACAGCTGCAGCTAGGAAGCTGCACATATCACCCACAGGTTACAGGACACAGAATGGGACAGTCATGGGAAACAAATAGAGTCAGTGCTTCCTATTATCTCTCCATAATAGTGAAGCTGATCTGAACATTTCACATCAGGCCCAGTTCAGTAAATTTATTTTTCATTCATGATCCATTCAAAACATTCCTTTCAAACTATCACCAAAAGGCACACGTCTGGTTCAAAGGGCACTTTCCAGACAGATGTTCAACTTAGCTTCATCAGATCCCAACATAGCCAACTACTGGCACCAGACTGAGCAGGAAGTCTGTTGCTGCCACTGATTCCAGTAAACAGCTTTTTTAACAGTAGGGAGAGTTTTGCAGGGAAGGACAACATGCAAGGTCATATGGAATAGCTGACCAGAAGCTGCCCACCCAAATAAAAATGGTGGGAAAATTCAACAACTGTTTTCAAACTGCCTATAAACTAGGTTCAAATTCAGGTGAGATTTGGTTTGCATAGCCTAGATGATCTGTTTGCAGTCGAAGAGATTCTGAGAACCTTACACTAAAAAAATTTAATCGCGTTTTATTTGAGAATTTCTTCAGGATTTACTATAGGGAGCAACCTTTACTTGCTGGAAGAAGCCTTTAAAATCAAAGCATTTCAGAAACTGAAGAAACATCCAGAGTTATTTTTGCAGGAGAACCAAGGGACAGAATGAAAAATCAGGAAAGCAAGGTAAAAACAGAAATAGAGAAATACATGGCCTTTTTCTGTTCTGAACATTTCTTAGATTCACATGTCCTCTGCTAGCCATCAACCAGATATGTGTCAAACCCAATTTTTATAGACTGTACACCACTAGAGGCAGGAATCAGCAGATGATGTATCTTTTGAACAGAAGCTAAGCAGCAAGGCAAATGGAATGGTATTAAGTTTGCAAAGTCAGACTTCATTAGGAGGCACAACCATCTCTAGCTTTACCTGTGTGTGAGGACTGAATCCTCTCAGCAGCCCTCATGTGAATGATACTAAGAATGGCCTAATTTTGGTCTCACATTTGAAATATGAGCACAGAGTGATGTTCTGAACATGCAGATCAAAAACAGGACTTGGTTTCATTGTCCACGGTAAGCACATCTCAATCCTCTTAGTTGTTTTTCCCTTTTTCATACAGAAACAGGGAAAATATTTCTGAGCCCAGCTATTCAAACATGGAGCACTGCAGGAGAGAATAAAGCCTCTTAAAATCAACTGGGAAATATACTTATTTTAGTACGAGAAATTAATAAGCTTTAGAGACAGGAAGGTCTTGAATCATACTTGTAAAAAGAACTTGAGATTTCAGATTTGTCACAATCATCAGTGATGGAAAAGATTGTGTTCATTTCTGCATTTTTAGCTTTAGATGTTGTTTATGGTATTTTTGACTCTTCGGTATTCAGGAGCAGGACCTTCTTTCCACTTTATCTTTGGCCTCACTCTTCTGTATGTTAGAGCTTTTCACCTGTAGCTAACCTGAAAGAGATTTTAGTATACTTTCTTTTCCTTTCAAAAATTTCTGTTCTTTATAGACCAATTCATATCCCTACCAAAAACACGGAATAAACCTCAATAGCGTCAGTAGGATTAGCCACAGACACCATGAAATAAACTTCAGAGGTCTGAAAAAACTCCTGACAGTCCTTACAGGAAAGCCAAAAAATAAATGCACAAGACAAATGAGCTAGTAATTCACTGTTAAATCCCCCAAATGGCTGCGAATCTTTCAATCCAGTCATACTGTTTTCACTGTATTAGCTAGTAGTACCTCTAGCTGAATGAGATGGAAATAAGTCATTTACAAATGGGACTATCCAAAGGAAAATATAAAGTACTGTTAATAAAGAATTGTTAGTGAATTAGTACTAGAACTTGGTTACATTTGAAGCACTTTGTGGTTGTAGGTAGGGATCACTTTCCAATATCAGCAGGAGGCTTTATATCATATCTCTGTCTCTCCTAACAAGCCCCATATATTCTCAGAGCATGTTTGCTGGCCTGGTACCCCAGCTAACTTTCAACCTAGGGAATTATTTCTTAACTACTTGATATGCCCAGAAATGTCTCCTCTAAAATTATTATGTAACAGTAGGTACTTTAAAACAACCGCTCTGTTTCACTATGGAGGTGACTTCACACGAATTTATTTGTTTGTCAAACAGACAAGCCCAACTTTTTCAAACAGTGGTGGTTAAGATAAGAACTTTGTTGGGTGAAATGTGAATGTGTGCCTATCATGATGCATTGTCTTGGATTATACAAGCTTGGGAACTAGAGGGGGGGGGGAAGGAAAAAAGAAAATAAAGAAAAATCTTCAGATTATCTTTTGACTTGAATGCCAATGATTGCACGATGTTTTCTTGCCTCCCCACTGCATCTCGCACCATGTTACACTGGCCTGGGATGACGAGTATTTGTACTACTGTGATTACAGAACTTGGTGACCACTCACTTGGGGCACTGACAAGGAGCAGAAATGTGGAAAGGGCAGGGAAAGAAAAAAGCACTTTATAAATTTCCCAGCTTTATACATTGGACTGGCACGCAAACCACCTGGAAAGGCTGTGGCAGAGCCATCAAGGTGAATACAAAAGAGAATGTTTACTTTAGAAGAAAAACAGAAGAGAAAAGAGAAGTGACGCAGCTGTGTTGTTCCACCCACTAAATTACATTAACACAGATTCAAAAGGTACACTCCAGGCCTTTGCTGGCATCAAGTTCTTTTATTCATTAATCTTCTTAATGCAGCCAATGAACTTTAGAATTAAAGAATATGTCATGGGTTCTGTGATTCCTTGATTTATTTTTTCCAGCTCCATACAGCTCTTTTAGCTGATCACCGTATATACACACATGCATATGCACTTACACAACTCCAAACCTTTAATGAGTGTGGAAGGTGTCGATTTGCAAAATAAATTATCTTATACACTAAAATGATGTTCCAGATCTAGAAAAATGAGAATTCAAGAGTCTGGAAATACCTTAGGTTTCTTTGGCATATAAGATGCGGGTTTTACTGTTGGGACAAGATGGGGGAAAAAAACATATCCCATATATCAAAATCCTGCTTTGACTGCAAGCACAGATGTTAAACCCAAAGTTGTTTTCTTCATGGAAAAAAATAGAGAGTAGGAAGGTCAAAACAAAAACACCATCTCAAACCTACTCTAACCTACATATTTACATACTTTCTTTCTCACATAGATGATCTTATTCCTATCTACCCCAGCAAGCCTCCATCTACCCACCTAAATACTATCCTCATCACCACTACTAGCACATATGCACTAACACTCACATATACTCACTTTAACTCTCACCCACATACACATATGCAATCCATGGGCTGTCAGTCTAACTGTCATTATGCTTTAGCCGTGATACAATAATATTACAACAGCTAGAAGACAGAGAAATACTCACTGAATCTCAGAGCAACAAAGTCTAGTAAATTGACTGTAATTATTTACATGTTAGGGGGCTTGGACAGCAATCAGAAGACACCACACCATCCTTGTTCATCCTATGTGACCAGAGCCTGATAAATTCAAGGATACTGACAGTACCCACACCCTTCATCTCCTGCATTAATAGTAAACTTTTCTGGCTGTCAGTGAAGAGTGAACCAGGGCAAAACACACACATGGAGAAGACCCAAGGCACTGGGTTCCCTTAATCAGTATCAGTCTTACTACAGACTGTCAAGTCTCCATCAGATCCAACCTTGCTTCAACCAATGTAGTAAGGGCAGCACTGACAGAGCTCTTCAAAACTGATAAAATAGTTCAAGCAAGAAATTCCCCCAGCTCTGAACTTCATTACAATCCGTGGGAGTCTGGCTGAAGAAAGTGTTACCTTTTTTTTTTTTTTTTTTTTTTTTTTAATTCAGTAGCAGGAGATTTATGAGCAAATGACACTGATAGAGAAAACTACCGTATTGAAAAATATGATGCTTAGGAGGAGAACAATCAAGCATTACAATTGTTAGTATTATGTCTTCTTTGTAGACTATAGATCAAGCAGAGAAAAGAGTTATCATCCTGAGCTATTTGTGTTTCATGCAATAATGTCTTAATGATTCAATTAGCATTGATTCTTCAGCTGCAACAATATTTTCTGACTGATCTAGTAATTTAGCTCTCACTGTTGATTGATACAATTCCTATGAGTAATAAAGCAGTTTGAAAGAAATTTATTTAATAATTCAAAAATCACTTTAAAGAAGATTTTTATTGCCTCTGACTAAGATTTCAGAAAGTGAGATATTCCTTTTAAAATTTTGGCATTTGTAATGGTGAGTTTTTCTTTTAAGAAGCCTTTTTTTCCACCTACCATGGCTCTGATAACTCCATTTTAGAACACTTACCAGCCTTTAGGAGGAGAAGATTAAGACAAGGATGGGTAATCTGAATATGAATGTGCATTGCATATAACATGCACAGATCATGTGGAAACAACACTGCCAGCTTGTGCAAAGTCAATACATAAAATCTGGTTTTGACTCTCAGCCAGAAATCTCATTAGCGATAAGGAAATATCTTAATATTAAGCTTAATCATGTATTAGAGCAGATCTCCAAAGAGAAAGTTAAAACTGTTAGTGAAGGTGGTCAGAGAGAGATATTCACGTTGTATCACAAGGAAATTTCTTCTACTATGGAAATGGTAGTATATAAATGAATTACAACATCCTCCTAAGTGTTTTCTAGAAAAACAACTGCTTCAGAACTTCAGCAGCATAGATTTCACCAATAATAGCTTCATGGTCTTCATGCTTCCTGCTGCAGTAGCAAAAAAAATATACAAGGAAAACTTCATCAGCCTTTCAAAATAGCATCCTCCCCATGATTTGTGTTTGTCGATGCTCTACAGTGCCTCATAAATTTCCACACTGATAAGTAGATCCTGTCCAAATTAAATACTCTTTTAATGTGTTTGCATGTGTCTCTTTGTGCACGTATTTATATGCACTTCTTATTTCATGATGGCTCCCTAAGCAAAATCCCTCACTCTGCTTTATTAATTGGCTAGTATTTCCTGAGGAAAGCAGACAGTTCTGGAACACACAGATTTTTCTTTAAGTCATATTATTTGACATTTATTTTTAACTCAGTGGGGAACAATCCAACTGAAAAGACAATGTGAGAAAAAAACATTTAGCAAACAAAAAAACAAATCAGAGAAGCCTACATGAAGCTCTGAGTAGGATTAATCCTCACTGGGATATATCAACTTCCCTATTAATTTCAGTCTTTCAAGGAGGATGAATAGTTCTACGTTTAAAACACAGTAGAGGGAGACTTAAGACATCAGTTCTCTTCCCCGCTCTGATTAAACTCATTACACGACCTTGAAGAAAAAAGGTTTTAGTTTGAAACTGCACTCAAGTTATGTGCATATACATATATCAGTATTTTGCAAATATACATGTTCAACAGTTGACTGCTTTGCTATGCGATAGTGCTTTCACAATTTGGGGGTGAAATTCAGAGCCTTAATCTTACTATGCTTTAATGCCTATCTTGCTCCTTCATATAACAGAGGCAATCACTCTTACCTAGTTGTATTTCACAGGCATGTTGCGAGGCTCCATTCATTCATACAATATTCATAAAGCTTTCTGAGATCCCTAATAAAAGATTCTACATAGCTACAAATTATTATTTAATGATGGAAAATTGAAACATGGCATGTAGAATGCAAATGAGAGTGAGATATGGTGGTTTTGCTCTGACAGACTGAGGTTGTCTCCTTCAACTGAGTGTCGACCAGCATGCAAACAAGAACGCAACAAAGCTGTGTCTAACAACTGTGCTACAAAAAGCCTGTTATCACAAGGTTCTCAAGAGCAGCAAAAGTTCTTTCAGACAAGATTGTACAAATGGCAATTATGCTACCGAAAAGGAAAACAAAACTGAGTATCCATTGTAGGTTTGTTTGTCCCTCTCAACTTGGCAGCTAAGGAATTCACACACACAGTTACATTTCCCCTCCTTTATTTTTAATTGATGTTATTAATATATCTGGGTCATTTAATGAAAACATTTCGAGGGCAGGTGAACTGGAGGTGACACAAAGAATTGGCTGCTACACAGTTGCTTTCACACCTTTTAGAATTAATGTAAAGTGCAGAACACAATAAATGTTAAATCTTGTCTACTCTTTCCTCAGCCTGCTTCTGTTCCTGCTACAGGAATCACTATTTAGCAATGCACAGCCTTTTATTCAGTCTTGCCCTGTTTGATATAGTGCCCTGTGAACTCAGGATGTCCCAAATTTCCTGCCCTTCCTTAACTACAGCTATCAGCACTCACCCATCCCAAACCTTTTCCCTCTTCCTATGTAATGCCTCCACAAAGCAGAACTGATCTTCACCCTTCAGTTTCCACCCCCCCTCACACATATCTTTCATACTTGACAGTCACTCCCCTCCTGAGCTCAGAGGCATCCTCAAACCTTTCTCCTTCTCTTCAGGTGAACCTAGAAAAGAATTGGAAGCATTGGAGTACATGCTCACAGATTCACTTTCAGCTCCATCGGACTTGATGAAGAGCAGGTTAAACTGCCGGCCCTGTACCCTCTCCCTCCACGCTTGCCAAGGCAGAAATCCCCGTAAACCCCACAAAAAAGCCTCCACAGCTGCAGTGGTACCGTGCACCTCAGTGCATCAATCATACTATGTAGGCATGACCTTGGCAAGGCAGACCCTCCTTCAGCCCTCAATACTGAAATGTCCCATGCGAAATCATACCTAGAGGAGCCATTATCTCAAACAGACATCAACTGGGACCTAAACTGTTTAAAAAAACACGGACTAAATGCTTATAGGTCCAAAGCCCTTCTAACACAAAAAATGTTCCTTTCACTTCAGAACCAAATCAAAGGATGCTCACTTCCTGAGAAGCAAAAGCTAAATATTCACTACTTTCCATTTAGGATGAGCAACTCATGTCTTAATGCTCAACTCAGTTTAAAAGAATTTTAATTCTTTGATTCCATTATTTTTAATCACAGGATCTCATCTAATATTCTCTCATTAAAAGGTATGACCATAAGAGAGGTAAGGAGTACTGCAAAGTAAAATTTAAATAAGAGACAGAGTATTAGTTTTCCACAAGTTTGTTTCCAGAGGATTGTCTGTTAGTGAAACTATAATCAGTGCTTGCTTCTTCAAAAATAATCTCAGTGGCATACTTTGTTTCTTTATTTTGCTTCTTGGGTTAAAATCATGCTACATCACCTCTGATACGAATTACTTTGTCTTTTCTTGTTGATAAGTATCAGAATTTCAAGGAGGTTTCCTAACATGTAATCCAGTCAGATCTTTGAAGACAGAGAGGAGATGAAGAAAATAAATTTTTGCTATATAAAATTTAGAGATAATGAACATCATATATATGGGGGGGGTGGGGTGTGTATGTGAAGAGGAGAACACATTTTCCTACTAAGCACTGTGACTATAAATCTCAAAACATACAATATCAGTGAAAGGTAATTCCCTTTGATTTACTATTAAGTTTTCAAATATCATCTATAATTTACTAGCTCTCTCATTAAACTCATCCAACTGTAAGGCCAAGACATGTAGTTTCAGAAATGCAGCAGAATTTTGGTGTACGTTAAAATAATGAGGATAACTTATAATCTGTTTTGAACTCCTCACTTCTGGATTTCATCTACATTCTCTAACGTCCCTCACTCAGCAAGACCTGTGGTAGTGTCCCAAAGGAAGCGGCCAGCTCAGTGGCTGGCAGAGGGGATGGGAGTGGCAGAAAGAATGTGCTGAGAAGTGAAATGTCAGAGTGAGTAGTGAGAATTAATAAGAGGAATATCCTCAAGTTAAAATCATTTTAGTAAGCTGAGGCAAATACAGTAGAGAGAAATATTTTCTTACTAGTCTTTTACATTAAAGACTTTTACTTTTACTTAGATATGTTATAACCTTAAGACTGGTCAACATCATTTTAGCATGTCTCCCTTGCTGCACAATGTTTTTTATTATTAGCATAGAAAATCTCTGGACAATGACTGACTTCTCCTATATCTACAGAATGTCAAGGACGTTTTGTGCACCAACAATTTGTAAACAATAAATTCCTATTAGTGAGAAGTGAAGACCTTATCACACATATGGTAGCTGCAAAATATCTGGACCTCCTCCAGGATGAAAACCAGTACCAAGTATAAATTATTTTTATACGTCATTAAAAAGGTACTTTTCCCTAGATTTACTCTAAGTTCTTACACTTGACCTACAACTTCAATGTCAAGGACCATTAATTATCTTTCAACAAGTTACACTAAAGCAAACACAATTTTCTAAAGATTCGCTTGAGTTTAAAAGGATAAACGAAATTAGCACAACTCAGTCATATGAAAAATATATTCATCTGAATGTATCTTTTCCTCAGATGGCAGCTCCACCACTCTCACACTGTCTTGCCTACAAATTAAAAGTGACCTTTTTGATAGTGCTGACTGTTTTCAACAGTTTAGTATTGGTGATTCATGACTGTGGGATACTGACAGGAGGTTCAGAAAATATCAAGACCAATATCTAACAGATCCTGATGACTGCTTCCATATAAACATTACTCCTTGCCACAGCTTCAGTAGGTTTTCAGATTCAGAGGGCCATATTTGAATGCCATTCCCTTCTCCAGAACTACTTGTGGAGTGATTTACTAAAACCGAACAGGTTAGTGACTTTAAGGTACAAAAAGATAAATTACCACTGTCTATGCACTCACAAGGTGCAAGTCAGCAGAGTCCTACGCCCTACAAGACAACCAAGGACAATGGGTTGAATTCAAAAGTGTAATGTTTGAACAGAAAAAAACCAAACAAAAGACAAATTAAAATTTCCTTTGATAAACAGGACAAATCCTGTTGTATTTATATTAAATATAAACCTGTTTAACATGAAATAAAGTTCACCATAATGTATATTAGAGAACCTGAGAGTCCTTTTTGAAAGACTCATTACTGCATCCTTTCCATCTCCTTGAGCACAATGTCAAATTGTTCCCTATTGTACATTTATTAACATTTTGTCCAGTCTATATTTAAATGTGTCAACAATAGGGTTCCCACCATTCCTCTGTTCTACAATCTATTCCCCTCAGGTCTAAAATTACCCTGTTATAATTTCCTGTCATTATCTCTATTTAACCCTCTATCTCCACCCTAAAAATGTTCTCTTCAATGTTAGATTTACATCATCCTATTGTGTCCCCACCTGCTCTCTACTACTGGACAAACAAGCTACCAGAGGTGGCAATACTCTTGTCAGCAACATCTAGTTTAAGCCTATTAAATGCCTCACATTAAAAAATATTATTTTCCACTGCTTACTGATGACATGTAACTATCTCGCTAGAAATTTTTCACCCTGCCTCAAGCTAAGTTTGGGGGGATATTTATTTTTTATTTCAGCCAAAATAATTGTGCTATTAGCCAATGGGAAAATATTGTTTCCTCTGTGTCTAAGAACTCCAGTGACTTTAGTGACTTTTCCTTTGAGCCGCCCTAGCACGGCAGCTTGACAACAGAAACTTGAAATACGAATAATAATCACTCCTGCTTTTCTTTTTTTTTTTTTTTTTTTTTTTTTTTCCTTTTTCTTGTTATACACACCTAATTCAAGCAAAACTTTTCTTAATCTCTCAAGACAAACTCAACGTGAAAAACTCTATTTCACAGACAGCCACCTACTGCTTTCATTAGCACTGTGATTACCCTTCTGTGATCCCACTGCCTAGAACATTCACTTACGGCCTGTCCTGCAGGGTACTGATTATCCTCAGCTTCTACTTAAATCAATGGAAGCTGAGCACGCTACCCACGACACAGGAGGCCCTCAGCCACTGACAGGAGCAGGTACTTACAGATTAGCAACATATTGAAAACATCACAGGAGCAGCCACTTGCTAATATTAAAACCACCCTTTAAAAAAAAAATTGAGGTGTTATTACTGATGCAAGGAGGGCCTGCTGTATTTAAAGCATGTTATTAACTGTAGTGAAATATGGCCACATTGTTACAGCAGCAAAGAACTTAAGGGAAAAAGTGGAAAAGAGGAAGTGTGATATATAGCATGTACTTTGCACACTGCACTGGCCCATCCATCATGGGATAGGAAGTCTTCCTTCTTCGTGCCCTAATAATTACTATGGAAATTAGCTGCTATGCACAGGGTGGAAGAAGAGAATGTGAGAAAGGGGTTTGACAAAAAACACACACTTCAGCATACATTATAAAGCAACAGCAACAACATGAAGTACCTTGGGACAAAGATCTGTCTCTATGGCCCATCAAGTCCAATTTAAGGCTTATTTGAACTAATTTGTTCCTTCCTACAGCTATGTCCTTCAGAGCAGTGGTATCATGTGGCTGTCCAAATATTATCTGATCTTTTGCTTGAGTAACTTTTCTACAGCTTCACAGCTTGAATGATCTATTCACTGGGAGAGATGGGATGAACTGATGGATTATTAGTCCCTCAAAACCAGCAGAGGTGAATAAGCATGAATATAAGACTAGTACCCAAGCCTTCCAGCTGACAGTTCATCTAAGGAGTATGTGTGAGGTTTGATGTAATACAATTATTTCCACTTGTTCCATCATGAGTCTCAGAAATGAAAGCCACTGTCATTCCAAATGAAATACTCAAGGCAAATCAATACAGGGTTCAAATGTTGCATGCATACAAATAGACGGGATAGTAAGAAATATGCATTTCCATAAAAATAACTTGGGATAGTAATGCCTTTACCTGGTTTTGCTCTGGATGATAAAAGTAAGTGTTGCTCGACTTGCAGAATAGTTCAGGTAAATGAGGTTTTTAGAAAGCATTGCAATGTGATCTTGCCAGTGGAACTTTTGTGAGGAAAGACAAAAAAATGATAAAACTACGGGCTGTGATTCTCCAGATGCTACAGAACACTAACTATTCTACACTAAAAACTGTGATCCCCTGTAGAGTGTCTCAGTATCTTCCTGACTCACTAAAAACTACACGATTTGCAAGCATTAGACATTGTTAATTTTTTTAATATTTTACTTTTTAAGAAATGATGCAGAAGTGAACAAAAACACAGAAATTACAAAAGTAAAATTTGATGCAAAAGTAAAAATAGGAAACATTGTTGCAGCAACCTAACTCCTAAATGTTTACATCATATCTTGTACTAAAACCCCCCTCTTATAATCTCATATAATTGTTTATACTCCCAATATCTAATTATGGAAGACAATTAAGAATTCTCAAAAGACATAGAATAGAAAATTGGCTATTGGTTTTATAAGTGAAACGGAGATGTTCTTTAATGCATTTCCATTTTGAAGGTACAATAAAAGTCAATTAGATGTAAAAGGTCTATAATAAATGAATGGTCTGGACTCACACCATCTATGAGCAGGAATAGCTCTTCATTATCAGGTAATATCTATATGACGCCAAGAATACCACCAACACATTCATTTGGAAGAACTTTAAGTTTCCTCTGCATAGGGGCTCACAGTAACTGCAGAACATTCCAACTTGTCTTTCACAGGAGAAGAAAGAAACAATACAAACTACTTTGGTTTTGCTGTAGAGAATGAATGTGTATATGGAGATCCCAGTCCTAAGTGGTGCTAAATCTATGAACCACATTTTTGAAAGCAGATACAATATATATTGCTGCACTGGTTTCCATGTATGCAGATACACATACAGACGTGTTCACATAGTTATGCCTGAACAAAGCTTACAGATATTCAGCTACCAGAACTTCTGTGGAATCCCAGAATGCCAAACAAGCTGCAAAGCTTTCCTGAGATGCTCAGAAAATACTTGAGCAGTTAGCTTGAGTTGAACTCTGTGCTGCTGTGATTAAAGAGCTATTGCTAACTAACCATCTATTCAGTTTTAAAGCTTGCTCCTCTACTTTTGCACAAGCTGCTGTTATATGCATCATTGTTCAGAGACCTGTCAGCTATTTAGATTAAATAAGAAGCTTCTTCTCAGTCTTATAACTCCCAAGAGTCTTCACATTGTGTGCATGTGGAAAATACTTCCCACTCTACAACCCTCACTACGTGTAGAAAGAGGTATTCTTTTCTTTAAAGCTGCTAGTGATTTGAACATATCAGGCCAGCACTTCAGTTTGGAACTAGACAATTTACCACTTCCCTTCCCGGCTCCCTTTTTTGTGGTCCTCCAATGTTTCAGATAAGCTGAAAGCAAGTGAGCTGAATCCTGATATCAGTGTTGATTCTCTCCGGGAAGAGATGTGGATACATGACTGAAAATGGTTTTCCTCTTGCACAGTCTGGATATGCTTTGCTCTTACTTATGCCATGGCAGCCTCACATCATCAACACGTGCCTTGGTCACCTCACGGCTGGAGGTGCTGTAATTCTGTCTTTGCAGAGCAGCTCATTCAGAATGGATTAGTTCATCTGCTCTTCTGTTCAGCAAAGAGCCATCTGATTTAGCCTGCCCTGAGCGCTTTCGGTGGGCTGCACAGAGTGGTATTTTGACTTGAAAGTGATCTCATTAAATTTTAAAACCCCAGCTGGAAAGACCCTATATAACACAGAAACCTCTGTGCTGACTTGACATCGTCCTTGTTCCAGGGATTCCACTGCTGCCTGTCGAAGTGGTGGGTCTTTGCACTTTATCATGGCTGATTTCTTGACAGTGGAATCCACTGCTCTACAGCACCCTTTTCGTCTTCTATTCCTACTCATTTTTTATTAAACAAAAGCCTTCAGCATTTTTTAAATATCAAGGGGATTTTTTAAAATTATATTTATTTAATGATTGCTGCTGGCCTTATGTTTATTAATGCTGTGTCTTTCCCAGCCTCCCTTCTGAGCCTGTGAATGTGTAGGAGAGAGAGGGATAGTAGGATGCTGCCTTTGTTTTTAATCTGTTTGCATTTTAATACTATGTTATTTATTTAGTATTACTGAATTTTCATGTTTAAATGAACAATTCCTTGTTTAAACAAATAGAATAAAACAAGAAATGGAGAGCACTTTATAAGTAAGAGCACTATTCTAATTCTGCTAGCATCAAAACTGTAGTCTAGGCAGGATGGTGCTGCTGTTCTTAGGCATTACTGTATATAATTAACCACAGTTAACATTGGTAGCGGCCCAAGACTGAGGCAAAGGTGAGCTTTTCCCATCAAGAACTAAGTAGCACCTGCACAAAGCAGCTCATTTCAGAACTACAAGGTGGTCCCTGAAAAAGAAATGCAGCTGTTATCCAATCCAGTGACTCTAAGGACTCTTTTTAAGGTATGGAACAAGAAGCAAATCCCTTGGGAAGCCCAAGGGAAAAAGAAGTCGATAACTCTCAAAAAAAAAAAAAAAATTGGGGGAATTAAAGGGACAGCATGGAGAGAAATATACCTGACAAAAGACCAGCATCACCAGGATCAAGCGGACAAGCAAGCACAACCAGAACTGAAAAAGAAAACTACTTTGTCTTATGCAAAACCTTAAATTTTGTATGGGAGTGCCCAGGCCTGTACAGGTCACAGGTGGCGCAGTTTCCACCTTGGGGCTGATTTTGCAGTGCTGCAGGGAATTGTGAGTGGGTGCCAGGGTTCAGATAGTTTGCATGAAAACTGTTTTGCAAGAAGGTTTATTCATCTTCTGTCATACAAAGGGCTGGAGCTACGACCATACAGTATTTTTGACCTAAGTCCTCTCATAATCTCACGAATATGTTTTCATTGAAAGAAAATTTACAATACATTGGGATCTTTTTCAAAAGTATACTTATGCCTAAAATCCCATCAGAACTTCAGTGCAAACCAAAAATGAAGGCAAATGAATTACTGTACAAGTTAAATAATTTGCAATAATTTAATCCATTTGATCTAGACATGATTTAACATGCACTGTCTCACCCATTAAGCATTACTACAGCATTAATGCGTACATATGGCACATCCATGCCTGCATCCAGATACGTAATTACAAATGTTTAGTCACACAGTAAAACACGCATAGAAAAAGGGAGTAGGACAGGCTTCCAAGACACCAGTAAGTCCTACTAAAATGACTCTGCCGTGGCAAAACTGAAAAAGCAAACACATTGCTGCAGCCACCCCTCTACAGCATTTTGACCGATGAGCAGAGGCACTCAGTAGATAGGACAGAGCTGCACGCAAGTGTGGAGAACCAACACCCCGTTCTCAGGCCCCGGTGCTGTGCCAGCCATCGTGAATGAGGTAAGCCTAGCATTGATCTAAAGGGATACCACACACACATCTGTTTAGCACACACTGACTAATTGCAGCATTGGCAGTGTGGCAGGATGCCAGTCCCTGCACTCATGCGCAATACGCTGGTTTATGCATTGATCTGCTTTTCTTGTGTGGGCTTTAAATACCCAGATAAGCCTGCAAAGCTGCAAGAAGATCACATCGATATATTTACCCCACAGGCTTCCCTCTCCCTTCCCGTCATTCTGTTATGTGTCTACCAAAGGTCTGTTGTGAAACAATCTCCTGAGCCCTGTTGTGTTGTAGCTTTCTCTAATGTTAACTGAATTTCCCTTGGTAACAGAGACACAGTATCTCAGCAGTATTCCCACTCTATTCTCTGAATAGCTTATCATTTGATAGTGGAGCTATTCAAAATGGCATCTAGTATTTTCGTCGTAAGACTTCACTGCTGAATTATTGATGAATTAGAGTGTAATTTTAAAGGAGCTGCAATTTAGCAAAACAGCTGGGTAAGTGATAAATAGAAGGTTGGCACATTCACCCTGTGTTAAGTTTTGCCTATAACAGTACTACATCCAATTTCAAGGTCGGGACTTTCATTCTCAGGCAGCACTTAGCTTTAGGAAGACCATCTTAGCAAGGCATGAACATAAATTCGTTCACCCTCACAATTTCTATCTGAGGCAGGCAGGTGCTACAATCTCCGTTACACAGGGAAAACAACATCATCTGAGAGACAAAGTCCTGTCCAAAGTCTGACTCCAGTCACCACAGAGAAGGCTTTTCAACTGTAGCATCTCTGAAAGCTAGCCAAAGATTTTCGAATGAAGTATTTCTTAGTTTATTCCAGAAAGATGTTGATAAATTGAAGTCAAAACTTCAAATGAACATCTATGCCTGTACCAACAGAGATGTATTCTCTAACCCCAAAAAGGAGAGTGGCTCAACCAAGCTCAATTTGGCAGTAAGAGATGTCTAGATAAGTAGAATATAACATGTTATATTCTAATAGGAGAGGTTTAAAATTTTGCTCCAGGCAAGCATAGACCTCAACATGGAAAATGAGTGCCTAGCCTACTGCTCTAGGAGGAGTATCTTTCTTTGTGTTGGAAAATTTGTCCATCTACAGAATGAGTCAATATTTTAAATGCTGCAACATCCCACAGAACAGGAGAAAGTAATTTCTTCCCATTTTTACTAATTGCTTCAGAAGTTCAGATCAAATAATATCCATAAAGATTGGTAGAAAGATAAATGAAACTGTCATGATTGGGGAGCGGTTGTTTTGACATAAAACTTATATCTTAGGAAGTTTATCAAAAAAAAAAAAAAAAAAAAAAGAAAAGAAAAAAAAAATTAGCTTATTTCCTCAAGCAAGCACCAGATCAGAATTAGAGCAAATTCTGCCTCACTGTGAAGTGGGGTGGTATTTGTACAACAGTGAGGAAAGCATTACGAGATGGGGCTTATTTCTGACTAAGAGAATCTAGTTGTAGAGAATACAGACAGAACAGAGGCAGGAAAAAGACTGATTCAATTTCATGCTAATGTGAGCATACAATATTGGAAATTGCAGGTTTAAATTTACCAGCATCTATTTTTAAATTATCAAGTAATAAGTACATTGTTAAGATTATTCTTCTTGATCAGTTCTCCCCTAAAATATAATTGTTTAGGGAACATGTTTTAGTACAATTTTGTATATTTTATTTCATTCCTCATTTTTATCAAATTCCAGGGAGTCATTATAAATTGTTTTGTTGGTTTTTTTGTGTTTTGTTTTGTTTTGTTGTTGGTTTTTTTTTTTTTTAAAATACACTAGTTTTATTTGTGGATGAATTAGGTTAGAATAAAGAATCAGACCCTCTTCCATCTCCTAAACAAGCTTATTCTTTAAGTTGAAATTGAAAAGATTTTGCAAAGGAATCTGTGAGCTATGCTTACTTATTTTCCTAGGGAAGGGAACCAAACAAGGAGATGCTAACATAGTTGCTTTTAAGTCTATTGTGTTAATAAAGGTCAGCCCAAATCAATCCTGTAAGCCCTGACATTTGGTACATGTGCCATAGAGTCCCTACTGACATCCTTGTGATCTGCAAATATGATTCTTAGTGTTGTCTTTCCCCTGTAGACCTTTGAAAGAACCCTGCTTGAGTTGTTTTCTAGAATGTCACAACACCTCATCACTGGAGACATATAGCAAGCATTTCTGTGACTCAGCTTCCTCAGTCTGGACTAATTTATCCAGATGTTTCTTGCCCTTGTTAATTCTCACTCGAAAAAAACACAATTTTAATTTATTTTTACTTATTTGTTAATATAATTCCAGAATATGACTCTGTTAAAAGTATGGAGAGAATGGTAATGCAAAAGGAAATCTTTAAAACTGAAAATTTTCTGCTAGCTTTAGATCCTAAGTTACCATAGCAGCAAATTCAACAATTCAACACACTACCTGTAGATGGAGAGCAACAGATAAATAAAGGCTGAGAGAGATCATATTAAAACCCAAAGGTCTGTTCAGCAGATTCTCTATTTGTACCCATGAAAACAAGCAGAAACACACGTTGTTTTGATTCCTGGCACCCCTAACTCAACAGAATCCTGCAGAAGGTCTCCTTGGTCCTCATTTCCTGTGGCAGAATTCTGCAGGCATCCTTTGTGAATTAATTTCTGGTAGGTTTATATAATAATACAGATCCACAGAAACCATCCTCTCTGATGATGAATGAGTGTTTCCTTTCAGTTTTCCATGAATAAAAAAGAATGCCTAATCCCCGATGCTATCAACTCACTAAGAATAACCCAATCTTATGTGAGATCAGGTTGCTCTCTGGATTGAATGCAGAGTGCTAGTGATTATCTAATGACAAAGTGATTTGTGTTTACAAGTCTGGTAGGATACCTCATACATATTTTATATTTTACATTCATGCATGTACAGAATTGAAATCTTGGTGATAAACTGTATATCGAGATGATATTCAGATGTGTCATTGATCTTTTACATACATTCTGATCTACGATTTCAAACCATTGGGGCCTTGTTTATGTCGCACAATACAGCTGGATGGCAAAACATCTAATAAATCACTATCCTAGGATTGTAAATTAGTCATCCATCAGATTAGCTAACCATGGTCATATCAAGATCTTGGATCCCACAGCCTGACTATAGCCAGTAAAATTCATTTTGGAAGTTCATAAAACTAACAGACTAATAGCAAAGGTAATAGCAAAGAGCCATTACTGATGCATAGGTCAAACACAGTTCAGTTTGGCTTCAGAACAATGTTTTTACCCAGCTTCAAAAACCTCCACAGTGATGTGGAAGGGTTCTTGCTTGAAGTTTATTGTTTTCAAGAACTGATTTCCTCACTGTTACTTTGCCAGGTACAAGTGAACAATACAGGGCATAAATAGACCTTCTCAAAGGTTAATAAAGAAAATACTTAAATTGCATGGCTGGGATTCTTCTCTGCTACTAATGTACATGACAACTATCAATGCAAAATGGAAATCAGGAAAGAGATTACACAGTTCAATTCTACAACACTGTTAATGAGATTTAGTCTCAGTGGGGCTCTCTTGATGTTTGTCAATTATGTCACTTTACCTGTCCTTTTGGCTTTTATTTCTCCAGTGACTTCTCTATACAATTTGCCAAATAACAAAGGATATTAGTAATGAAAACTTCCATTTTAATGCAGGTTTTCATTTGAAAAAATAATCACACAGCAACAGAATATAATCCAGGCTCTGGATACAGAAGAGTGTTTAAGAATATGATTAACTGTAGGCCTGTGCAGCAGTCCTACAAAGAGACTGAAGCAAATGCTTAAGTACTTTCTTGAGTAGGTTTTGAAGAAGTTTTGGCTACATAGTATTTTTCCATACCAGCTAAAATGCAGGAATTACTATTTTTCCTGAAACTTATCTTTTACTACTGAGAGTGCTTGTGGAAGTTCAATTCCCATCCCTTCAGAGATAATGTTTCTACATCAGCTGAGACAGTCCTGGTCCCAAAGACATCATGATGTTAAATGGACAAGGCAGACAAATGCGAGAGAACTGAGAGCAATGAAACAGTAAAAATAAGCAACCACCAACAGAAAGAGAACTGGAAGAACGTAAACCAAAGACTTATGCTTTCAGCTGAGAGAGTGGAGCTGAAGGATGATAATGGTGGGAAGGGAAGGCTAATCTGCTCTCATGCATTCCCAGTGACTTCAAATAAGGTGTATCAGCAGTTTAGACTTAAATTTTGGCTCCTAATTTTTGCTGGTTTGGGAAGTTAGATCTCTTGTCTTTAATACTGAACCATGAACTTGAATCTGAAACTGTCCATTCAAATGCAGTGCTGTGCAACTGCTTAGAAGGACAGTGGAAGTATACAGCAAGAATTTAACTTTTCTTGACAGATTCAGCTTCAGCCATTCTTAGGTGAAGTGTAATTTATGCCATTTTTCTTGTGTGGAAATTAGTGACTGAAATATTTAACTAAATTAAATTGTACGTGATGATAACAAAACTCATAAAAGATGCACTGAAAAACTCCTGAGTAAACCTAAGAGCTATCAGGACAGTAAAGGGGGGGAGGGGGGAGGGAAAGCAGCTCACATCTAGAGGTCAAGCAACCACCCAAGTGTGAATCTGTTCAGTCATCCAAAAGCATTGATGACTGCCCGGCAGCACTCTGAAAAGATGTAATTGCCAACTAGTCCTAAATCTCAGTTTGTGCAATGATTGCAAATTTGCATAATTAAGAACATCTCCTGTAAAGCCCAAATGGTTGTCAGTTTAGAAAAATCTCACTGCAATCTGCTAAAGTTTGTGTGCTAAAAAGAAGTGTCATAAGGATTGGCAGGATGGTCTCATGGTTTAAAAAGGAAGTTTGTTTGTGAACTTGGATATGCCCGCTTCATTTGAGACCTCTGACCTGCGCTTCAAATATGATTTAATTCAATTTCTTATCTGCAAGGTGTGAATAGTAATATGTGGCCTTTTTCATAAAGCACTTTGTGATTCTTGACTGAAAGGACCTATAGAAGTGTAAACTATTTATTATTATGCAAACTGTTGCTGAGAATGACTGTGACAGCTAACTGTACTTTCTACACTTCAAAACCACATCATCTCTTCCCATGGAATTCTCTCCTACTCCTGAAACATACTTTCATTGTATTAAATTACCATGAAGAAGCCTTTAGGGTCAAGTTCCCATGTTTTTATTTGTTCCTTCTTCAGTCACTGTGAAGTTAGCAAAGTGTCTGTTTAAACAATGACCAAGTCAAAACTGATTAAAGACATTGGGATTGAGAAAAGTAGCATTTTCCTGTGCACATGGAGAGGGAAGGGATTGACCTTCTTTAGAGATTATGTCTGTTATCATGCAATAAAATGGATTTGGTAGATTTTGATTATTCTTAGTTAAAAAATACACATCTCTGCAGCATACAATATGCATTCCAGCTGTCATTTTACACACCAAATTTATTTATATAGGTTCTAAACCAGCTAAAATTATTAACTCAGAAAATTAACTTATCAAAGAAACAAAACAAATTGTTTTATTCCTAAAGTCTCCAGGAGCACCCCTAGACAGACTGATTAAAAAAAAAAAAAAAAAAAATTTAAAAGATTTCTGAGTTCAAAATGCTTTTGGAAAAGGCACATCTATGACAATGTTTGTATTTTGCTCCATTTCAGCACTCCTTTCTGAAAAAATCACATATCTTAACCACAGCCCCCTAAAGCCGATGAATGTCTTTATTTTGACTAAACTACATCTGATAGCCAATCCCCAATGCCATTCAAAGTCCATTTAAATTCAGAATTTTATTTGCAATATACAATCATTACTCCATTCCCCATCTCTCACTTCAGTACAGAGGTACTGCTAAGCAGATGACAAATACTAACAATCTTATAGTACATAAAATTCTGCCAATTGATAATTCCACTCTATGTCTTGTCCAAGTTCAAATACTCTACAAGTCATGCAGAAATGCCTTGAATTCAATCTTTGATCTTCATGCATTTGGATTTAAAAAAAACAAAACAAAACCAAACTACACACCACCCTGAAGTCTCTTTTAAGACATTCAGCACCACATTTATCAAACAAGAAGCAGTATTTCTTAAAAAACTGCAGAAGATTTTACTTTCTATGAACAGAGTTTATTTCAATTCCTGGGTGGCAACCAGAATTAAAATTTCAGCGACATATTAATCTGAGTCTTACTTGCTGGTGATTAGCAGAATACAATTTTTTTTTCTATCTTGCTCTACCCCTTGCAGTTTTCTCCCAGATCCTGTCTTTCATCTTTCCATCTTCAGACACCTGATGCCTCTAAATTTTTCAGGCATCTTTCCATCAATGACCTTTAACTTTCATTCTAGGACACCAGTTACAATCTTACGGTACTAAGTACAGTTTTGCTTAGACGTTTTATTCGATAGACATCACAATGTGTGTAATAAAGACATTTCAAGATACTTCATTCCTGTGAAAACATTTTCTTCTAATCTCCCTGTGAATACTGTCATCCCTTACTATGTAATATTTCACTGCAGTCTTAATTCCTCAGTGTCTGGACCTGTCGTTTTATTTGACTGTAGAGTGGCACAAACATCTGTGGCTCCATATAAAAATCTAAAAATTCCTGAAAATACAACCTTCTTGTCTTTATTAACAGATTCTCATCTCTTTCTCACCTATTAATGCAAAATCAACTTGCAAGTTTATCACACGGGAACTGACCTTTGCCTTAGGTTTTGTCTCAAAATAGGCATGCTGTGTTGTAGAACAAGTCAAAAGCATCGGCCTGTGTTCTGCTGGTTTGCTACATGGCAATGGCTCAGATGTCTCACTCTGCTATTTCAAGTGGCTAACTGCATTATCTAAAGTAAGCCTTGATTGTCAAAGCTTGAGCCCATATTCTTTTCTGTTTTATCTGAAGCTAATGCAATTTCAGATAACCAATTACTTCATCTGCTGAGAAAAAAGAATGACAATGTTCTGTATAATGCACTGAAAGGATCTGAGCACTAATGTCTTAATATGCTGTGATGAACATTAAGAAAATATCTTTTCACCTTGTGAAAGGGAAAATTTTTAATTGCAAAAATGCATCTCTGATAGCAACAGTATACAGCATTGCATATTCAGTCCAGCCTGATGATGCTCACAGAGTGCAGAACAGATGATACAACACAGCAAAGCACTTTTCTTTCATATGCTTTTGTTCCTGGATTTTAAGTAAGACGTTCAAGGAAAGTGTAAGGGCAATATTTTGAAGTTACATAACACACTGTCAACTCTTCACACTTAAAAATAAAAGGATTCAGGCTCTCCTCCATAACTGTAATTTACAATGAAGAGTTGCATAGATGCATTCTCCTGAAGAATTTCAGTATTTATTTCTCTTTTTAGCACTGTGAATCATAAAGATCCACTGACTCTCTCTTTAGGCAAGTTACACACCCAGTGACTTTAATGGATTAGGAATAACAGGAAAAAAAAAATCAGTCCCAACGTATCCTCTTACCTGCTTTTGTTGCTTAAAGTCAATTGATGGGAACTTAAAGAAAACTATCAGTACACCCCTCAAAGTTACTGTTGGAATGCCTTGCAGGTTCTGTTTCTGCCTAAAGCTTTCCCATACCCTTCTCCTCTCCTAAGTGCTTCCCACAGTTTCGAAGTGCTGTATATTTGCAAGATGCATTTATATCCCATCTATGGTGAGAGAGGCAGAGCAGGACAAAGTAGAATTCAGAAGGAACTGGTAAGAAACTGCATGTGGCTGGCAAAGGAAGCTCCTTACAGAAAGGTACTGCCAGGCATGCAGTAACAAGAGTGAAGCAGCATTTCTTATTTTTCAAGCATGCAGTTTCAAGAACTAGAGTGCCAAGAGAGAACAAGCTGTGGTTCAGGACAAAATTACAATTCTGAATATATTTCTACAAGCCTACCTGGACAATGGTCCTTCCTCTTGAAAACACAGTCCTATTTGTAATAGCTGTATTTTTCTATAAATTTTTTAGGCTTTTATCCCCACGGGAATGATGAACGACAAGCAGCCACCTGCAACAATACTACGATTGCAAAAAGAGTTGTAGCTTGGATGTATTCTAAAGCATCTTCTATCCTGCCAACAGCTTGTCGGACAGATTATGTTATTGAGAGAATAAAGTGTTTACTATGTCAGCAGGGTAATTATATCCAGAAAAAATCCCCACATGAACATTCATAAAGTCTCTCCCCAAAACTGAGTTATGTACTAAAATAAAGAATGATGGCAGTATGAATAATCACAACTTTAAAAGAAGTATCTCTTGCAGTGATTACAACAACCTATCTTCTCCTCCCTATCTTCCAAAAGTGTCGGTCACCTTCTATCTTATCACTACGAACACAATGCAGCCCAGCACTGCCAACTTCTTATCCTGGAAGAGCATTTGAGTGATTAGGGGGTTCTCTTTTATTTATGTATTCTTTCCGATAGTTCCCTCACTCCTAATAGTAAAAGACATTTTTTCCACTACAAAGTTTCTCTAAGGCTTCCAGTGACAACGTCTTCTGCAGATACCAAAAAACCTCCTGATGTTCCCAAGCCTTGTATTAAGGGCTTAGGCTGACTTCTGGAGCCCTGAAACTGAAGTAGACGCAACAAAAATCATAACCTCAAGTTTTAAGTGTTAAAATGATGATTCTTGGGGGTATCTAATGAGTAAAATATGTCTTTAGCGTAAGATAACCTTAACATTTCCAGTGGCCTGAATAAGATCAACAAACCATAAAATTATTACAGAGGATTGCAAAGGTCACCCTAGTAGCTCCAAACTGTACTGTAATTTTTGGATCAAAAAGGAGAGGCATCTCTTTATAAATATTTGATTGAACCTTTTTAATTCTTTTGTACTAATTAAATTCTTTTAAAATTCCTATTTATTATGACATCTACAAATACTTAAATGAGAACCTCAGCAGTCTACCAATGAAATCTAGACTCCAAACTTTCACAGGTTTTATTTTAAAAGTAATCTCCCATAGTAGGTCACTATCTTGATTTGGGAAATCATTTAATTCATAGGGTTCAACAATGCAGAGCCCACCAAGACCAAGAAACTGTTTTTTCCCCCATTGATGCTAAACATAATACTCTCAATCAGTGAGTATCAATCAGAATATTGTCTGTAGCTTTATAGCAAATCTTTTCTAAAACTCAATCCAAATTAGTAAATGCAGCTGCTTCCAAGATGTATATAATCATCAACATATTACACATGTAACATAATACAGCATTTCACCCATAAATTATGAATGGTGTAGAAAGTGAAATAAATGGTAAAAATATTAGATCTCATCATTTCTTGCAATATATGTAACACACATTCAAATTCCTCCAAAAATGACAAAATGAGGTAACCCTTAAATTGTCTAAATCTAAGACATGTATCCCATCAATTCATTATCTCTCTAGTTTGCACCAATCCAGGAATCTCAGTCAAGTTCAAGTACAGAACTCAGCATTAGCACTTGGTATTTTACTACTGCTAACAGAGGAATGAGATGACAGTTACTAAAATACCAGACCAGTCAGAGTATTCTATTTCACTGACAGATAAGGGAAATAAGCATATCAATCAGTGCTCTTATGGGCAACTACAGGCCCTCAAAGTGACATAACAGGAAGCATATCTGGGTTTTAATAGTGTATATTTGTGTATTGTTGGGTAAAAATTAAAAAGATTTCAGTTCTACATTATCAAAACCCTCAAAGTGATATTAGTGAACCTAACAAATCATAACATTTAGAAAATCTAAGACATGAAAATGAAAATAATAAAAAAATAAAAAGAGAAAAAAAATCCCAAACCTACCAATCCAGATTCAAGATGATAAGTTTTGAAACCAGCGAACTTTCCAGGAAAAAAGTCTGCTTTAATTTAGGTAACATTGATTTAGTTTCAATGTACAATGTATAGTAGGTTCAGATTTGGGGAAAACCCAAAGAAAATTAGCTTCTGATTACCCGTTTGAGGGCATTCTTGAATTTACTTTTTCTTTGATTGTTATGATTAGTACACCCCTCCATTTTCACACTACGAACAACAGCATGTTCCAGTCCTCAGGACCCGCCCCCCCCATTGCTATTACCTTTCCATAATAGGTCTCACAAAGACAGAGGCAGCTCTCAGCTCTCGTGAGTGCATTCCATCAGGTTCCATGGACTTGTTTATGTCCATTTTGTTTACATGCTCCCTAAACTGATCCTCCCCCACCAAGAGTAAGTCTTCAGCACTCCAGACTTTCCCACCAGCCTCAGGGGCCTGGGATTCCTGAAGGACAGTGTTACCAGTAAAGACTGAGGCAGAGAAAGCATCAAGTACCTTGGTCTTTTCCTGTCCTTAGTAACCAGGTCACCCACCATATTCAGCAGCAAGCCCACATTTACCCTCCTCTTCCTTTTACAGATGATATACTTGTAGAAGCACTTCTTGTTGCCTTTCACATCTGACTCTGGATTCAACTCCAGGTGGACTTTGGTTGTCCTAACCCCATCAATTCATGCTTGGACAGTGCCTCTGGAGACTTTCTGGGTCACTTGACCCTGTTTCCACCTATTGTATGCTTCTTTTTTAATTCTGAGTGTTGTCAGGAGCTTTGTGTTCATCCATGCAGGCCTCTAGCCACCTTTCCTTGCCTGCATGTTGAGGTCAACTGTTCTTGAGATCTGAGGTGGTGATTTTTGGGGAAAAAAAACCCAACCAGCTCTCCTGGACCCCCCTGCTCCCTGAGGACTGTCTCCCATAGGATTCTTCGAAGCAGATCCCTACACTAAGTGCATTAGCAGACAGACTCTTCAGATGGGTACTTGGTCATGATGAATTCCCAAAAAAGGTATGAAACTTGTTCCCTGTAATGCTGTCCTGCAGGCACTTCCTTATAGCGTGCATAGGCTTGATGTGGACCCCCTTCCATGTTGTGGATTGAGATCTCTCCTGTCTGCAAAACCCTGTACCCTTTTGCTTATGAACTCAGTCCATCCCTTCCTCACTTGATTGTGGGTCACCATTCCTTTCTCCTATCGCTCCCAGTTTAATGTTCTCATCCAGTTGGCCAGCCTGTTTTCAAAGATGCTTTTTACCCACTCGGTAAAGTGGATCCCATTTCTCCCTAACAGTCCTCAATACTTAAGGAGGATCCCATGGTCATAAAAGCAGAATTTCTGTTGTCAAAACCAGCTGTGCAACCAGTTGTTCACTTGCACAATCCACCTGCTCCTCCTCAAGCTGCATTGAGGAGAATTTCAATAAAAACATTTTCTAATATAAAGATGCCACCAATAATTTCTATTTTACATCAACTTTGCAAAGAGAGCTCTTAGACCCAAGTCATATTCCACTGAGTTAAGACCAAGATGTGCAAGCTGGAGCAATCCAAAACTGGTAGCAAAGATAGCAATGTGTCCTAACATCCAAGGGAGAGAATGGTCTTTGTCTAACCACTTTCTCTAGCAAACATTCATGCCAAGATTCCAGAAACCAGAAAAACATAAAGTTTATGTTTTGAGTGTTCAGTGGAATAAATGCAAACAATAATAAGAAATCTAACCTCTAAACTAGCATTAATTATTACATTAATCTACAAAAGTACGAATAGCTCTTAATCTAATCTGGTTAAACTAGCACAATAGGAAAAGGATCAAAATTCTTCTCTGGCTTACAACCTCAGCACTAAAGTCCTAGGTAAAACTCTAGCATCAGCAACAAGACTATCACTGGTGTCTTGCAGAAAGTACAATCCCAGGCATGGACCATCTGAATGTAATCAGGACATGTTCTAGAATCATGGGCTGGCTACCCCTGGCTGAGAGAAAAATTCAGAAACAGTAAAAGAAGAAGCATTTTCAGTAAGCAGAGCAAGGAGCACAAACAGGTACCAGTGCAACTGCAGTTGTGAACTGAAAAAAGATAATGAGCGCATCGACAGTCTGAATAATGACTCAAAAGAGGAGGTGAATTTGACAGGAATAGCTCTCCATTTCCCAACAAAAATCTGAACCCTAGGCAAGAAGTTCCTTCCTTCCCTCTCCTTCCACCTCTACAGCACGCAGGAGGACCCTGGCAACACTGCAGCACCTCGAGTGAGCAAACAGTCTGTCGGTTTATGCCGTTTGGTGGCCATAAAGCTACCGCAGCTCTCTATCCGTCAGAATGACCCAGACAGAAGAGACAGGCTGAGCATCACTCATCAGCGCGGCGTTGCCATGGCAATCAGCTGTTGCCAGGTAGCCCGCAACTAAGAGAAGACTGAGAATTAGCAAGGCCTAAAAATAAAGATGTCGGGGTTTTTTTCCTAGATGTTCATGTGTAACAGGCAAAATAATAATAAAACTCCCTCAAGATCTCAGCAGTTACGGGGTGTTTATATTCTGAAGGCTTTGATCACCTTTTAAAATTAGCACATTTTTCTAAGCAACAAAAACAGCCAAAACATGACAGTGTGAAGATTTTCCAAACCAATGAAAACATGAGCCTAAAAAGCAGAAAGGGAGATAAACTGTTCTGAATATTCAAAGAAACTGACAAATGAAGAAAACTAAAACCCTTCTAAATCAGCAGTGTCAGAAAGCACGGCAACTCTGCTGGTTTACACTGTCTGTGTAGGAACTGTCCTGAAGTTAAAGGATGAGAAAAAACTGGATTTCATTTCCATCCCTAAGCATTTCCTACGCATATGGACCATATAAAATAAGAGAAAATGCAACTTAGAATATTGTGCAACCAAACACATCAAGAGCTTTGGCACTCCCAGATTGAAGACATGATGGGAATACAAGATATGCCACGTCTGACTGCAACAGGGTTGATGAAAGCAGATACTGCAAAGACTCATCACCAAGGAAGGAAAGGCTGCTGAACTGAAAAATTCTTTAACAGAAGCTAATAAAAGTTGCAACAAAGAAAACAAAAGGTGGCCTTTACTGCTTATTCCTGTTCACTACATGAACACATGACCAAAAAAAAAAAAAAAAATAACAAAACCCAACCACAACTCACCCCAACGTCACATGAAAAAACAGGTCTGAAGCACCTTCTTCCAAGGAGCAAGTATTTTTGAGAGGAGAGAAAGCTGTAAGAGTCCCTGTAAACTAGAATATCAAAATAAAGTTTGATCCTAACCAGCAGTGTTTTACAGTTACTGACTCCAAGATCTGCATGGGTTTGTGCTACTGGATTCCCCAGAACCACTCCTTGGAGGTTTCAAGGGATAAACCTATGGCAGAAATACAGCAGGGTTAGGCCAAACTGCTTGTCCAGCTGACTCCTTTCACAGGAGAAGCTAGACAAAGAATGAAATATTGAGTCTGAGTCCATTTAAATTTATAAAATAAACAATTCTTTTGTGTTAATCTAAAAAAGGCTTTTGGGGTTTTTTTCTCCTCATTTCAAGTAAGGAAAATCTGAAGAAACATTAATTCTTTCTACTAGGAAACATTTTTTCTTCTTTTTTGTAAACTGAAAACAAACTGCAATGACATAAACCAAAAAGAAATTATGAAATGGAAAGTAAATTCAGATTAAAATAATGTAAACTTTTAATGCTTAAGATGCTAAAAAGAAACATTTGGTGGTTTTTGAACATTGTTGCTTCAAATGAATAACTTGGCAACAAAAAAGGAATTTCTAAATCATCTTGATGTTGCAAAATCTGTATGTTTCAGTGGCAGTAAAATCTGATTATAATATTCAGTCCTCTTCTACCTCAAGCACCCAGCCCACACAATATTTTCCCCCTAAATCCTATGATGTACATGACCCGTTGTTTAGAAAGACACAGCACATCAGTTGCACTTTGATGAAAATGATTGCCTCATTTTTCCTTTTTTCCCCCAATGTTTCTATAAATAATATATCATAAAAAAGCAGTTGATTTACTGAGAATATTCTAAAAATGTATTTTTAGACACCCTACAAAGGCACTAAATAAAAAAAGGCCAAATTTCAGTGGAAAATTACTTCCAAAAATGAACAAGAACAATACAAAGACAGCTAAAACAATGAGAGTTGGATTTTTTACTAGTGACTGTTTGTTTTCAGAAAGGACTTAAAATGTCTCTTCTAGTTAGAAGAATCATTCTTATCCTCTTCCCTTTGTTCTGGCATCCATCACTGAATTTTATACATTTTGACTTAATGAGTATCAGATAAGATTAATTTATACAAACATAGCCAGACACATAGAACATTTAATATCACTGTATCTTAACTCTGCCGATTTCAGCCTAGAATTTGATTTTTGTCCAGATGGGCTTCAGCTCCCATAAAAACACAAAGCAATTGCAAATATGGTGATAACCTTTAAAGAAGCCACAAGCTCAAATACTGAAAAAAATCTGACTTGACTTTTCCCACTTGTTGCATCCCCTTGGGAAACACAAATACCCATCCAAGGATGGTTTCCAGAGATATGATGTTTTCTGAAGTTCAAAAGAGTTATTTTGAACCCTTTGAGTTTCTTAGTTTTGTTTCTTAAAATATAATTAGAGATTCCTTAGCCTGAGCCAAGTTCTTGCATATATGGAGGTGCCAGTTAGCAGCTCCCCTGAAGAGGAGCACGAAGTAGCATGACTTTATAAAGACATTTTGTTCTCTGTGCCACGCACGAGACTCCATTTGTCTCTACAGGGCTTAACTAGTTAGGGGGGAGCGCCTCCCCAACGAGTCTTCCATGGCAAATCCCTCAGCAAAACCCAAATGGGGGCCTGGCCACTGCCTTAGGTCCCCAGAGCAAAGCCCAGCAATGGCTACTGGTTACACTGGAGCACAGTTACCTCACTTGGTATCACAGAGGCAGTTGGGAGGCAGAAGGGAGAGGTGAGCTCTTATTTCTAGTTTTCATATGTACAGTACTAAGGGCAAGTAAGGGAACAGCCATCATCAAGTGGTCTCATTATGTCTGTCATATTTCTGCTGTACTTCTGTTACCCATACCACGTCCAGCTTTTGGTATCCTTTAAAGCTTGAAAAAAAAAAAAAAAACAAACCAAAACCAAACACAACAAAACACAGAATAAAACAACAAAACCACCCACAATAGCAGAAAAGTTCTCTTTCACCTAAAAATAGTTTTATCAAAATTGCAGTGTTTTGAAGACATGTTGATATCACCAAATTTTTGACAGAAGATTGTCAAAGCTTTCCACTTCAGATGTTGAACATTGCAATTAATCTACTCTGTCTTATGTTAAACTATTAATTGTAATTGTATATGTAAAAATAATATATATTTAGTGAGATAGTACAATATAAAAGTGGAAATTAAACCAATCAAAATGTTTTGATACCATTAAAATGACTGCTATATTTTGAATCTTCACTCAGAAAGTGTTGGATGTATGTTCCAACTTGAAATTATTCTCTACTCAAATCTGGGAATTTCCTATGGGAGAAAAAACCTGGTGTTTTAGACACAAATAACTATCACACATTCATATTAATCTTCTGAGGAATACAGCTGCAGTTCAGGAGCATTAGTTAAACAGAATACACTCTAGAAAAAAAAGTGATTATTAATTTACCTCCAGAATATTGGCAGTAAAATATCATTTAAATTCAAATAAGTCTCTATATATCTTTCCTCTAGCCTCAAGAAGTGTTTTATACTTAACTACACTTTTTTTTTTTTTTAATATATATTTTATGGTTAAAGCAACAGCTACCCCTGGAAAATGCTGCCATAACATTAACCTATTTCACTGCAAAATAAAAATAAAAGCTTTGCATTCAGATAACAAATGAGAAGAGCAGATGAAAGCATCTAGTTAGAGTCCCACACCAGAAAGCATGCAGAACACAACAAACATCTCTCTGTTAATCCAAAATTTAGAGGTTGAACACTGGAGGAAGAACTGTTGCTGAGACCTGTAGCCAAAACAGAACACAGATCTCGTTCTTGTACAGCACTAGAATGAGGGTGCACTGATCTCATGTCTCACATTCTATCAGATCACTGTTGAGTTTGAGAAAACTTTACCTTAAACACACTGTAAAAGTTTTATGTCATCTGAGGAAGTATTTTTTGTTCTAAATGTGCTGGAATTGCCTCCTGCATCCCTTTCTCTGTTTTGAATAACTAAGTAACATGACCATCTCTTACACCCTCGGGAAGGAAGGAACAGTTAATCATTAGAAGGCCCAATCTCCTTAAAATGTCACCATTTATCTATGTACATTTATCTCTGTACAGAGTATAGAGCAACATATCAATTTAAAATAAAATAGTTATTCTGCAATACCTTCCCTTGAGGACATGTATACCCTTTTCCTTCACTAGACTCTCCTGTAGTTTTGCTCAGTTGTAACTAATTCACTAAGTTACAGAATACTCTACTCCTGTCCCTTGACAGTAAGAATTGCAGAATTACTGACCCAAAAATACGCATCTAAAATGGCTTTGACATGAGTGCATATACATTTTAGTGCAAATAATTTTTTTGCCAGTTAAACTCTAGACCTAAAACTTATAGTCAAATTCTCCCTAGAATCATTGAACTACAGCTAATTTCCACTACGCACTTGTAATTGACTCAAACATACTGGAAAGATTCACAAATCATTTTATGGTTTCTCCTCTACAAAGCAACCCATAGAAATAATTCTGTCAATATGAACACTAGCTCTACAACACTATTGTAACTAATTACCTTATGTTCTGCTTTGGATTTCTTTTCTTCTTTCTATCAATGAGGAAGAAATATGTCTATCAAAGTCAGACAGGTTAATTTCTGGCTTATATATTAATAAGTTTGCATAAGTGCCATACCTGGAAGTTTCAGTGTACTTTTACGGGTGCCATAAACAATGGGTTTGTATAAGTTCCATTGAGAGTCAAATCTATGCTGCAGAATATTAGTGGTGATGTACAAGTAGGAAAGAATCAGGCTTGTCTTTCTTTGCTAAGTCTGCAAAGCTGACAGCAAAAATATCTGTAATCTAAATATATTTGATCTGAAGTTATATAGAGAGAAACATGACAACCTATCACATCTTTTTTCTTTTTTAAACAAAGTCATATTTCTGAGAAGAACTGCAATTTAAGAAGTCTTTCAAGTTTTGAGGTCTGAGTCAGTTATGAAAGCAGAAAGTGGGCATAATTAACATGCAAAGCTCCAGCAGGTATCTTTAGATTCAAGTCAAGCATTTTCTGTGCCCCTTGGAAGGGTGGATTTCCCTCAGAGAGATACAGCAGAGCTAAGAGGAACTTTGTCCTTCATGAGTGATCACCACCTCCCACCTCCTGGGAAGCTCTCAAAAATGGGCTAGAAATCAGCCTGTTGATCTGTTGCAGTAGTTCTGCACCATTTTCCTTCAGAGAATTACTTCATAAGAGAGGCCAGAAGACCCACCAGCCTCCAGCCAGCCTCATTCCTGTCTCTCCACCCTACTGCTTCAATCTAATTTCTTCACAACACCCACAGGGGTCCACTGCTTTTATCTCAAAACGTTTCAGGGTGCTACTACATAGGGATGAATGCCTTTTGAAAACCAGATACACCATTTTGAAAGACTAAGATCACAAGATCACACAGAGTTCTCTATATTTTACTGTTTATTATTTTTCAGTTGTTCTCGACTATCTCATTGAAACAGGCTCATCACCTTCAAAAAACAAACTGTGTTATCCATATGGAATATTGGTAAGACTGGCAGGAAAACAACAAATTTACATATTGAAAGCGTTTGAAGTTTTGATTTCTTTTACTTTTTGATCAGCAGATGAAGAACTTGATCACATATCTCCCACGCCTTGTGTATGCACTAACTTACACTAATCCGTACCTGTTTTGCTGAAATTCTATCCAAGGTTTTATGTAATTGTCATCAAAACTGAAACATCTTACTTCTCAAGGAGAAAAGGAAAGGTTTAATCAGTTTTAGTTATGACTTTAAGTGAGGAATAAACCAACATGAAAAGATAAATTAAACACTGACTTCCAAGCATAGCCTCAAAGATTAAAAAAAAAAAAAAAAAGAAAATAAAGGTAGGTAGCATGACACATCCTTTTACTTTAACTAATAAGAGGCACAGAATGAAAAACAGAGGTGTTGATCAGCATCCAAAAAACATGAGGTTCTTGAATATGGATATTTCTGATTCTATTGAAAGGTCTCTGACATGGCACAAATCTCTAATTTACAATCTTCAAATAAAATTTGAATGTGACAAGCAAAATAGAGCCAAATTAAACCTAAAATTTATCTTCTTTCTCAATAATGGAGTCTGAAAATAGGCACAATATTTAAAATAAATAAAACTTGTACAATTCAAATGTATCTTTGGGATGAGGACCCTTATGCAGAGATCCAAGCACTAAACCTCTACTGTATTCAGCTCTACCTAAAAGGGGGAACAGTGCACAACCTCCCCTCTCCAAAAAAAGAAAAAAAAAAAACAAAACAGAAACAAAACAACAATAACAAAATAAAAGGAAACAAATGGTTCCTGAGGCAGGAGAACTAATAAAATCAGGGTTCCAACAGATTTATACCAGATGTCTTCTGGATCCTCCGCTTCCATGACAAGAAGCTCAATTTGTCCCACGTTTCCTACTGTACTTCCATTAGATCTGCCACATTTCCCCAGATACGTGCAATACCAGCTACCCACAAAAGACCTGTTCCTCCTGTACCCTCCAAAAGACCCTCCTGCATTATTTCTCCATACGATTCTCAATGTTCCTTTAACCCACCTCCTAGCAGCAATATTCCTCATTTGCTCCAAACCTCACTGACCTTTGCTTGGGCAAGGCACAGCGTGAGTTTGCCTGGAGCCACACATGCTATTTGCTGATGTACTCACTATTCACGTGCTGGCTGCTTCACTCGCACGCTTGTGCTGACTGCCCCACCTGCCTGTTGCCAAACTTGATGGATAATGGCTGAGTTTTGTCTGCTGTTCTCTCAGTGGGGCCATTAACAGGGTTTCTCTCCTTTAATCAGCCACTCTTTTTGATAATTGTTTTAGGAACTTAACACCTTTGAGATCTCTGTCTACATGCTAATTTTGATTACAATTTGCCAACAAACTCAGAACTTATTAGCAGAAGACTGACAGAAAGTGCTATCACTTATGCTTTTTTCTTGAAAAACCTATGCAAAAAAACACAGTTCAAAGAGCTGTCACTCATGGTGTTATTCTTTCTTTTACCACAAAACTCATCTCAGATTCACTATAACTTTTCTTGTTATATTACACTTTTTTCCTTGACCAAATCAGCTAGACCTTTATACAGTTACAAGAAATTGAAAGGTGTTTTGCACAAGGTCATACAACATGTCATTCAGACAAATGGGATTATAGCTTCTATTTTCCTATTCAGTCCCTGTCCTCCTCTCCTCCTCCTTCCCTCTTATGTCAAAAAATCTTCTATTTGACTTTTTTTCAACACTGGAAAACACAAGCTGTGGCCTTACATTGGTCCTTCTAAAATGATGTGAATTTCACCTTCTTTATACAACTAGGAAGGTGTAGGAAAAATCAGGACAAACTTGTCTGAAAGATATTTAATTCTAGTTATCAAGGCAGTCTGCAAAGGGGTTGTAGGGGGAAAGCTTCTAAAATTACTGAAATGCTGATATAACTTCTCTGATGAAATTTTTCCATCCTAAATGTGATTAAGCATTTTGTTTCTATTAATTGTTACCTTTAAACACTTTAATAATTCAATATAAATTTAATAAATATACAATGAATATTTCTGCAATGTGTTAAAAATAAATGCAATGCTAGCTCCTTCAAATAACTGACTCCTATTTCAACAGACTGAACACACAGCACTGCACCTTTTTATTGAATACATTGAAAGTCAGAGTCTTGAATGAAACCACACATGAAGGTTGCAGTATTTCATGCCCTTCCTTGCAAAACAGTCCACAACTTCATCCTTAAATTTCTATTGTATATACATCAAATGCAAAAGAGATGAACTGCAACAGATAAAAATACTCTCTTAATTTCCTTATATGGAAGATTTATTTTGTGGGGTAAATACCTCATTTTAAATCACTATATGGTTTCTGAAAAATGTGTTATTTAGCAGCACTTGTTGCAGTATTATAAGCTTTCATTTGTTATTTCAGGTACATAACTGTTTTCTGGCTAGTTCTGCTCTCTGTCCTCGTTGATTCTCCAGCAGAAGCACCAATAACAAATCTACAATGACCAGTACTGAAACTAGTGACTTGCAAACTATAACCTGTAGGCCACAAATGGTCCCTACAGACTATATGCAGAGCAGTTTCTGACTCGAGTGAAACATTCTTTCCTCAAGAAGCAACACTTCATCTGTAAGGAATGACAGAAAATTTATAATATGTCTTTCCTGGCACATGATTTTTAGGATTTGGAAAATTCTTTGCCTTAAAAATGTAAAATATTTCAGATTTTTTTCATTTAAAAATAATTAGAGTGCTATTCTGTAGGATCCACCTAGGAACTAGGCAGAGAATGCCTCTGACATGAAGAAAGCAAGAACTAAAACCCCTACTCCCAGCCAGGACAATAAAGGTTTTAATCCTAGGTAGGCTAAACTCAGCTGAGGACTTAGCCACAGCTCTTCCTTTCTAGTGTCTTCTGCTGTAATAATGCTATTTTGTATGAATAAATAATAACAAGGACAGAAAAAAGTAGTCTTCAGTGTTTAAGAGTCTCTTGTGGGATGAGGATAACCAAGTTTCACCTGCTCACTGCAATGATCAGAGCAGCACTTTTCCAGCAGTTGAACCATTCCAGCTGAAGTCCAGTCCCAGATTCCCAGCAGGAAACAGCAGGGAACTTGAACCCATGTTTCCTGTGTCCCAAACCAGTGCTTTATTCACCAGAACACTGGCTATGCTAGAAGTGCTTTCAGCCAGGAATCCCATCCAAGATTTCAGAACCACTTCTGGTTTAAGTTTCGTCAGAAGTGCTAGGCTCCTACAAAAGCTTTCTTCTCAGTGAACTCATATTTTTGGATGGAAGCATTTAGCCAAAAACAACTCCTGACCAGCCCTATTCACATTTGTTACATAATTGCTTTTAAGGGATTTGCAGACCCTTGTGAAAAAACAGTCCAAAAAACAAGCATTATCAGCACTTTGCAAAGTTTAGATATCCTTTGGTGCTCCTTTAGCACTGGCCATATTTGTTCACAAAATGAGAGGACCAAGAAAGCCTAATAAAATTTCAAAGTGACCATGAGATGCACCTCGGGGATGCTATCATTGCTCACAAGGAAAGGGATACAGGAGAACATATTCAACTTGTTTTTGTGGAAACCTATAGTTCTACAGCATCTATTAGATAATCTCACTTCAGTTGTGATCAATATTCAATTTACGCCAACCCCTGAGAAAGCAGCAAACTACTTCAAGTCACAGTTGCAGATGCAATGGATTTTAGACTCTATTAGGGTATAGAAACAAAGCAGATGTGCTGTCCACAATATTTGAATGGTACACTCCAAGTGTATGATGTTATACTATCAGTCTTTCTGCTCATCTAAAGAGAAACATGGACAACAATTTAACTAGGCTAGACTGTGAAAATAATGTAAATGTCACCACTTGTACGTAACAGCAGAACATTCCTCAGTATTCACAGACCTGAGCTCCTTCAACTTCCCTAAAATGCTCAAGATGTTCAGCCTCCACCATTCCTCTAGTACTGGGGCTTATAGCAAGGACCTTGCACAGTAGCGTAACTTGAAACACACACCTGGAGAAAATTCTGTTCCTGAGTTTCTCTGGGGTTATGCTGGCTATTTAAGAGAGATGGGGGAAGCACACAACAGAATCTCTACATAATCTTTGCAGAAAGCCTCATCCATGTTTGAGCACATGGCTTTCTCTTACAGAAGTCAGTATTGATAAATTGACAACTGAATGACTGATCTGACAAACTCCTAGAGGGTGCTGTGCTGTTGCTAACATAGGCACCATTTTACAGCTGAGGCTCTCTAATATTTACAGTCACTACAAATCCCACAGTTCTACACAGAATACATTGCTATTCATGCCTTTTGAGGTATTACTTTCTCTGCTTCAAAATAAGTGGTGGTTGTTTGGGTGTTAGTGAGGAATAAAAAATATTGTCTACTTTTTCTATATACAATCATGTACAAATTTAAAATGAGGCTTAACAGTGTGAGAAACTATTTCCCCAAAAATGTTCTAAATGATTAAATTATCCTTTAAACAAAGTATTTTTCTCCTTGGTACTTATTTCATGAGAACTTGTAGGCAGTAACTGTACCTCCTCCTCTCCAGCTTTGTTAAGCAGAACTAGTGAAACTACTGCAACCAACTTGGATAGATAATGGTTTCCATTCTCTTACTTCTTGTGTTATGCCTTTCCCCACCTTCTGTTTCATTCACATCTAACATTAAAGATCATCATCTGTGGAGTCCCATGCACAATAGGGTTAATACATCTTTCAACCTGTTGGACTTCTATGGACACAAGTAACACATCAACATCCTTCTCAGATGAGTTACACTGGAAATTCATACTTATCCTCTGGTCAAACTGCAACTTTCCCCAGCACATTATTAAGTTCAAAGTCAGTAATGGTAAAGAAAATATTTAACAAAACATGTTAGTTTTCAGGCAATTTTCATAATGGGAAACAAAAACAAACAAAACAAATTAAAACCCTCCTCTGTTTGCATGCTAATTTGGAGAACAAAGTGAAATCATTTCACAGTTTAATCAAAATTTTTTGTAGAAATCTAGGGTTCTGACTAGCTCTGTGTACCTATATTAATATCCATATCTGTATGTACATTTAGCAAGAAACATTTGCTTATCATAATCATCCTGAAAATAAACACTTGTTGCTTTACCCCTTAGTGTAGCAACAGCATGCCTGTTGCTACATCTGCATGACATGAGCTTGCTAAACCTGCCATGTATCTCCTACGCACAGTCCTGTAGCCAGATACTAACTCCTGCCTCAGGCATGGTTGATGCAAATTATATAAAAGCCAGAGTATGTTATGCACTATAAAGTGCAAAGGAAGCAGTATCCTTGATAGTCTCTAAACAAAAGTGTGTTTAAGAATAAAATTGTAACAGACCTACAAATTCCAAATAAAGAGACATTTCCAGCAAAGAACATCTGATTTGAAAAACGCATTACACAAAAAGAGCTGTGGATATAATGAGCAATTTACAGGGTGAAATAGATCTCCAAGGCCAGTAGGGCTCTACAAACCAATCGATTACGTTTGAGTCTGACAGGAAGAAAAGATTGATACATCCACATTGGAAGCGCTTTCCTGTTTTGTGGGTGTTTTACCATGAAAATAGGACTGCTCCCTAACTAAATGTCAGACACTAACAAAATACAAAATTTAGGTTCCCAGATCAGATTTTTGAGATCTCTGCATGTTTTCTTCATTGCCCACCCCCCCAAAAAAAAAAAATAATAATTCACAAAATTCAAAAACACAAGAAGATTTTGTTGGGTCTCTTACATACAAATCTAGTGGCCACAGACTTCTGCTAAACCTTTGATTAATGATGTACTGGCAACCACAAACATGTTAAAACATTCTAATTATGCTTGCTATTTCATCAGATCTAGATGAGACATACATGCTCTCTGCATTTCCAGGGCAGATCTAAAACAGCCTTGAATGAGATTTAAAGAACTGACAGATACGATGGAAGATATGGGAATATTCAAGCTGTGAATGTATTTATGCTGAAGATGAGACAGCTTCTAACTATGAAATGGATTTCCTCACATGACTAGAATGCCATAATCTCAGATACTCTATTTCACACTATTTGTTCCATCTTCATTCCTAAATCAATGACACTTAGCATCATAATATTCTCCCTTCCAGGATCATCCAAACAACAAGCAATTCACACCAGTTCCACTTTGAGAAAAAAAAAAAAAGGAAAACTATTGTTACTCAGAAGATTTACAGAAAGGAGTCCAGCATGTTCTGGACATGGACACCATCCAAGTACAATGGTGACTATGAACTGAAACAAAACTAACAAGAAGTGAACACTTAGCTCCCTAAAGGAAGGGCAAAGTGAGCAGGCACATTTTAGCAAAATTAAGTCAGATTAAGCAGCAGTACAGGTGAACCAGGGTCAAATCAAGGAGCTGGTGAAAAAGATGCTTATAAAGGAAGGAAAGCTGTTTGGCTAGAACAGTCTCACTCAATAAAGCAAAAACACAGAAGAAGTATCTATATATACGTGTAAATATATTTACTCCACAGAAAATAAGAAACAACATGTAACATTGTTAGAATACATCCAAAACACACAAAAAATAAATGTTTCTAGCATTTCTTACCAATATGTGACTGCAACTGAAAATGACACATTTCTCTAAAACCTTTGGTATAAAAAACATTAAATAGGAATAATCTGAAGTAAAAATTCAGAA
Source organism: Tyto alba (assembly GCF_018691265.1). Lineage (NCBI taxonomy): Eukaryota > Metazoa > Chordata > Aves > Strigiformes > Tytonidae > Tyto > Tyto alba. The sequence goes on from NW_024881295.1 coordinate 16,445,670, forward strand.
TTGATTTCTAGTCCTTCACTGCCTACATAATGGAGGTAAACATACAGATATTTAATTGCTGGCGCATTGAAAACGTATTTAGATAATGATTTCATCTATATATAGGCTTTGTTGCTGCTGAGAACAGTATGATTTTCACAGGTATATATTAGCGTAGAAATATTAAATCTAAGTGTTTTGGATTTTGTTTATCTTTTTAGTGTAATTTGGGGATCACAGAGCTTTATATGTTCATTTAAAAAGTCATGCTATTGAAAAGGAACCAACCTTTTCTTTAAGAAATAATACCTTCCATTTTGATGCCCTAAAGAAACATACAGAGATTGAAGACTAAGAGTGCAACAAAAACTTACCTAGTTCTTAAGAGTTCAGACACCTCATTTTCTTGTGCCTAAAAAAATGATTTAAAATGGAAGTATTTCCTCTACTACTGTAATTACAGATTGTCAGAAAAAAATGGAATGGAAGAAATTAGAATTGAAACGTTCCACATTATTAGAATAAATTGCAAACAGTTTCAAATTACATATATATCCTTTCTGTCATAGCAGGATATGACTTTACATATATAGAAACCTTACCACAGCATTTCTGATAAGACACTAGGAAAAACACTTCATCACAAATGTTGTCACGCTGACAGGCTATGCAATCTCCAACCCCAAAGATGATCAAACTCACCTGGACATGAGCGATTTGATCTAACTGTAAAGTTCAATCTAACCTCAAAGTTGTCTCTACTTTGAGTAGAGGCTTAGACCAGATGACCCTACGAATTCCCTACAAGCAAGTCTATTTTCAAGGTCAAGATTTCCAGGTTAAGTACAGAAGCATCTTACAACTCTCGTGAGTACAGGCTGCAGTTATCATCCTACTACAATAATTCACTGAGTTCCGTCTGCTGTTCTTCTGCAATGCCTGTTTTCAAAGCACACATTACATTGTATGACCACCTCCCCCTGGCCACTCATCACTACAGGCTCGCACATATCTCCAACCCCTCTAGCTTCTCCTGTGAACACCCGTCATCTCACACACGTTATAGTCCTGAAGGAGAAAGCACCCGGATGGAAGGGAGAGCTTCTGTGCTTCTATCCCATTCAGCAAATTACATCTGCAACAGAACTGGGAGCAGAACAGACATCTTTGTGTTGTGGTGATATGTAGGTAGTCAGAAAATCATGAGTTTGAAACTAGCTGAGGAAGACACAAGCAAGTATGGGAGACAGACATCTACATCAAGAGGTAGGAATGATATACATAGGACTTATACCAATGGTCTCTTCAGCTTTGCTAGAATTTTTATTTTCTTTTTAGTGTTGAGAGTCTTGTTACATGTTAAGAGTTTATTCTTGACTGAAAATGACCAGTGAACACGATGTGACAGTTACCTTCCTACAGATAACATATTTTACCATCAATTACCTAGAAACTCCATTAGTTTCCAAAGATTAGCCTCTTTAAGAAGCAGCTTTAATTTCTGAAGAGAATTATCTGCCAATATGTTAGATAGAGGTGGGAAGGCAGAACAGACCTTAAGGTACACACTATCATCATCATAATAACGCAGATAATATTAAGTATTGCTCCAGGAAATGTAAACAAACTTTATTCTAAAGTAAATAATTTTTTTCTTTTTTTAAACAGTCAATGGACACAAAACTGCTAACCCACCTCCAGTGTGAGAACCACTACAGGATTACTTCTGCTCCACCGATGGTTCTGTACAGTTGGTATGCAATTCCTGTCCATCTCTGCGTACCTGCTAGGCTTCATTTTTCTACGTTACAGGAGACTCCCATGGTTTTTAACTTATAACCATATAATGAGCTATAGTATAACCCAGCAGACATGACCGAGTTAGATTGTTGTGGTTTACTCCACTTAGGACTTCATGATCAGTAGTGCCAAGCAAGAAAACAGCCTTCCAAAATCTGATCTTTAAGTATTTGCTGTGGAGGGAATGCCTGTGGGACACTCCTCCTTTTTTCTGCTTGTTTTGATTTTTACCTGACTGCCCCAAATAAATTAAATACATTTGTAGAGTAAATACTGAAATAACCTAATCAAAGTACCATTGCTATCATCTGTCATGCTGTTCCAAACTCTTACTCACTAATTATCTTGAACAGCATATGGAAATAAAAGTAGGATCAGGCAAAACTAAATGTATCATTATTTTATCCAACTCCTTCCTAATGAATTAATATTCAGGTATCTCAAATGATTTTATTCTTTTAATCTGCCATATGCAAAAAGGTTATATAAATGCAACTGGCACGGGCTTTGCTGTCACAGTTTCCTAGTTGCAGCATGTGGATCACTGATGCTTATTAATTAGTGTTTCAAGAAAACCCAACAAAATTCTCATTCCAAGAGTCTATATTATGTTTCTCTGCAGTCCTTACTCCTTAAGTTATTGTGGTGTTCTAGAAGAATGCAGGGACTGGCTTTTTGATTCAGGTGCACGTGCATGCCCGCACACAAAAGGAGACTGCATTTTCCTTGGCACTGTTGAAGTGTCAGCTCTGGCTTTATTTTATTATCACCAAGGAATATGCTTCTCTGACTTTATCTGACCTTTAAGAGAATTGTCTGCTGATGCTAATAGCATGCTCCTGTGTCTGCAGCACACTAAATAAGAGACTGGCTGCTAGATATGCATAGTACACTCAAGCAAGGAAAGCCTTTTTAACTCTGAACAGTGACAGCCAAGCCACTGGAGGCTTGAGGTTCTGTAAAGTACACCAAAACGGTGGATTACCCAAACCTTTACCAAACCTCTTTGGTCTTTTCACACAGAAGGAAGTCTTTCAAGAGCAGATATGGGAACTTTAGTTTCTTACTTTGTTGTATTTGGTTGATTTGCTTTTATTTTTCCATGGGGAAGTTTCTGGTCCCTCCCAAGTCTGGTCTGGATGGAATAATTACCCTTCAATGATGAAGATTCTGCACTAAGGGCCATCACTAGAAGAAGGAAGTGCAGAGTGCAGGAAAATGAAAAAAAAGTAATAAAAAAAAAAAAATAACTGTAAGAGTTTAACAAAATGGAAAGATCAGAGTCCTGAATGAGTGATTCCAATTAAAAATCTGTGAGAAATCTGACAGTTACTTCAAAAGTAATCTGATCTAGGTTTAGTTCAAGGACTCAGTAAAGAACAGTCAGTTCTAATTTTATCCAAACTGATTCACCTATTTGTAATAGCTGTCCTACGTGCTCTAATAACACAGTCCTGTGGATCTTATATCCACACTGCTATACAGATGTCAGATTTTTAAGACCCTGAAGAGGTTTTTTAGCTGACAAACTAGCAGCTTGACCAAGCATATCTTACTAGCTCCCATTAAGTGGAACATATTGTGGAGATTCCCTAGGGCAAGCAATAGGACAGCAGACAAGACAGAATGTCTCATAAAGAAAACTTAAAATAGCAGCCAACTCAGAACAACTCTTAGAGTATACAGGTTTACTATATTAAAGGTAAAGAAAACATCAGTGAGTGTTAGAATGAAGTAAAGAATTGCAGAATACACTTTCTGTGAACACTCAGAAATAAAGTTACTACTCATACTACTGTCTATGCTACTGAAAAGGCAACAGTATAACAATAATTGAAAGAGCAGTAATTAGAATGGGAGAAAGTCAGGACTGTATAGTCCAATGCATTTATTTCTCTGCTTTATTTTCATTGAATTGTAGTTTGGACAAAAAATAAACTTTTATAGAATTACAAATCAAGGATTTTTACCCAAAGAACATCTGCAGCCACACTCACCAAACCCTCCCAAATTCCTGGCCAATGTTTTTTAACATTAGCAAAGAGAAATTCCATTGAAAGGCACTGAGGACAACCCTGAACTCAACCAATTATGGTCAAATATTAGTGGTGACTTTTCTGATGTGGGCACTACTGATGATTTATAGAGAAACTATTACTGTAGCAGTGAAACATTTACTAGAAACTGGACTGGGGCCACCAATTCATTTCACACAATCTATTGAAGCAGTAAAACGCTCTCTTGTCTCATTACTAATTTGAGCCAAAGTTATTCGGTTTCTTTAAATCAATGTTTCTCATTAGCCTGCTTTGGGTTCAAAAATGCTGCTTACAGTCTTTCTGACTATTTATAAGGCTTTTAAGCACTCAGTTTAGTGTAGTTCATTAAATAAGGGTTAAAGTAATTGAAACATCTCAGTGAAACATACACACACCTTTTTCTAAAATTTTTCCTGTTGTTATACACTTGAGGCATTTCGAAACAACAAAGGCAGTTTAATAATGCAAACAGTATTACTGTTATTACTGGCGTTCATCATTCTTTTTGACCATTTATATGGGTAACTGAAGAAAGAAGCCGGTAGTGTGGTGCATAGATGCACATCCTTTGTTCACAGAGGGTCATAAGGAAACAGCAGCAACAGAAAAACATACGTAACTTCATCCTTTATTGGATGCAGGGGGAAACATAGTGACAAAGGATAAGGAAAAGGCTGAGGTACTTAATGCCTTCTTTGCCTCAGTCTTTAATAGTAAGACTAGATGTTCTCTGAGTACCCAGTCCCCTGAGTTAGAAGACAGGGAGCAGAATGAAGCCCCCATAATCTAAGAAGAAATTATTAGTGACCTGCTATACCACTCGGACACCGGTAAGTCTGTGGGGCCAGATGGGATCCACCCAAGAGGACCAAGGGAGCTGGCAGAAGTGATCATCAAACCACTTCCAATAATTTATCAGCAGCCCTGACTAACCGGGGACGTCCCCGTTAACTGGAGATTAATAAATGTGACCCTCATCTAAATGAGGATCTGGGGAACTACAGGCCTGTAAGTCTGACTGCAGTGCCAGGAAAGGTTATGGAGTAGGTCATCTTGAGTGCCATCACATGGCATGTATAGGACAACCAGGTGATCAGGCTCAGTCAGCATGGGTTTATGAAAGGCAGGTCCTGTTTGACTAACCTGATCTCCTTCTATGACAATGTGACTCAGTGGATGAAGAAAAGGTTGTGGATCTTGTCTACATACGCTTTAGTTAAGCCATTGACACCATTTCCAGCAGCATTCTCCCGGAGAAACTGGCTGCTCATGACTTGTATGGGTGTACTCTTGGCTGGGTAAAACACTGGCTGGATGCCGGGCCCAAAGAGTGGTGGTGAATGGAGTTAAATCTAGTTGGTGGCCGGTCACAAGTGGTGCTCCCCAGGGCCCAGCACTGGGCCCAGTTCTGTTTAATATCTTCATCAACGATCTGGACAGGGGGATCGAGTGCACCCTCAGTAAGTTTGAGACAACACCAAGTTGGGCAGGAGCGTTGATCTGCTTGAGGGCAGAAAGGGTCTACAGAGCAATGTGGACAGGCTGGAGTGACGGGCCAAGGCCAATTGTATGAGGTTCAGCAAGGCTCAGTGACAGGTCCTGCCCGCACTTGGGCCACAACAGCCCCATGCGATGCTACAGGCTTGGGGAAGAGTGGCTGGAAAGCTGCCTGGAGGAAAAGGACCTGGGAGTGTTGGTCGACAGCCGGCTGGACATGAGCCAGCAGTGTGCCCAGGTGGCCAGTAGCATCCTGGTTTGTATCGAGAATAGCGTGGCCAGCAGGACTAGGGAAGCAATTGTCCCTCTGTACTCGGCCGTGGTGCGGCCACACCTTGAATACTGTGTTCAGTGTTGGGCCCCTCACTACAGGAAAGACACTGAGGTCCTGGAGCATGTCCAAAGAAGGGCAGCGAAGCTGGTGAGGGGCCTAGAGAACAAGTCTTATGAGGAGCAGCTGAGGGAACTGGAGCTGTTGAGCCTGAAGAAAAGGAGGCTCAGGGGAGACCTTACTGCTCTCTACGATTACCTGAAAGGAGGTTGTAGGGAGGTGAGGGTCGGTCTCTTCTCCCAAGTAACAAGTGATAGGACAAGAGGAAATGGCCTCAAGTTGCACCAGGGGAGGTTTAGATTGGATATTAGGAAAAATTTCTTCACTGAAAGTCTTGTCAAGCACTGGAACAGGCTGCCTGGGGAAGTTGTTGAGTCACCATCCCTGGAGGTATTGAAAAGGCATGCAGATGTGGCACCTGGGGACGTGGTTTAGTGGGATGTGGCAGTATTAGGTTAATGGATGGACTCAATGATCTTAAAGGTCTTTTCCAACCTAAACAAGTCTATGACTATATAAAATGGAGTGTAGACACTTGTTATCTTTAACACTGAGGCACCAGGTAGTGTTCCATCTAGACCCAAACAACTGAATTTATGCATGAATTAGGTCCCTAGTTTCCTAATGCAAGAGTTTGAAATGAAGTGAAACAAATTCTTCTTACAGATGAGGGTGTTTGGAGTCTATAAGAAAAAACAGAGCCCTTACCCACTTTATAACCAGTAGCTCTACAGCTGATTACAGCATTCATCCTGGGTTAGGGAAATCCCAATACAGATCTTTACTCTGCTTATTTAAGGAATGTGAACCTTAAATTTTTTAAACTAATGTCTTAGTAACTAAATTATAGAAATATTCCCTCCCAATGTTTCCTTTTGGAGATACCTCATTACGTGTAAATGACTGACTCATTGCAGACCAGGCTTGGATCTCTCTTGCACATAGCTAGTGGTTGTCCTTAATGTGGACATGGATTCAGTCACCCTCACTTTTTCCACACTGTATTTAATTGTGTTCACCAAGAATATCTCTGACAGGTAAAAAGCCAAGAATGATTCTGTAACCTGGTAGTTGCAGCATTTGCTGGGTAGATGAGCCACCACTTAAGTTGCTGAGCTGTTTAAAGACTTGAATCTTAATTGCCTCCATCAAGCGAGTACCCTGGACACTCAGCGCTCTGACTGTTTCGGGCTCTGTGTTTTCTCATTTTAGCTATAAATTCCACTCTGAACCTGAAAAGCTTTTCTTGCGGAAACTGATAGTGTACACTGCTATATGAAGTGCCTGTTGTGACACGTGAGCTAATCAGAAAATTCCAGTCTGACATTTCTGCAGCCTATATGTTGGAAACTTGTGTTTCCCCAGGCTGGAACTGAGTTAGAGGACACAACGGCTGGTTGGTTTTTGTCTTAAAAATGAGGCTTCTATCAAAAAATTCTCACCTGCTGCTTTGGTTCCTCCTCTGTACAAACAGGCTACCACAAGAATCTAGGTGTCCCAAGTAAAAAGCTGGCACATATGAGAAATATGATGAGAAATATGATGATGCCATCTCAGGCAAATTCAACCACCTTCCTTCCACTCATCATTTTAACAAACGCACTCTGATGATCATGTTCCTAATCTCCTTGTTCCTCATGCACAGAGGAACACAGAGCCTATGGAACTGACAAAAGGAATGATCTCCTACCCTTCTACCATTAAATTCTTTCTCCCTTACAGCCAAAACTGGGACAGCAAGCCATTCCAAAAGTCAAGTTTGCAAGCAAATCAATTAATATCATTACCTATGTAATATAATTTGCAATATATATCAATTTTTTTTAATTTAAAGGTGCTTCTGAAATGGAACTGGTACTTCAAGGGAAACAAATAAACACAACGCATGTCCCAGATGACCTTTTACTGCCAAATACAGAGGCTTAATATTTTAAAATTTTACGTGGTATGTGACTGAGCAGCAGTACCAAATGAACTACAAATACATACTGGCAGTACAGTGTCTGTGCATATGAGACAGAACAACCATTGGCTCCAGTGAGAAATAACATGCATGTATTTCTCATTGTATAAGATAGCTGGACTTTAATCTGCAACATTTAGTTTCACAGCTGTAAGCGTTAAATTTGCTTAAAACAATTATGAACTCCAGTTTGGACTACAATATTTCAGGAAAGTAAGTTAATCAGATAAGAAACCCCAACCCTCCACTGGGCAAAGTTCAGTCACCATCTGAAAGAATATTTACAGAAGGTCTTTTCTCACTCAAACAGTATACTTCATATGACTCAGGTAATACACCCTTAGTTTATGTTTGTGCTACATCAACCAGTCTCTGAGGACAGATGCCCGAAATGTATTGTAACTGTACAAACAGATGTTGTTCTGTGGTATAAATGTTAAAGAAAAAAGACTATGTAGATGGGAAGACTACAGGAAAGTAGTAAGATATGGAAAGGTCCAGGGAAGAGCTTATAGGCAAGTTATTTCCCACCCTCACCACAGTTAAGTTTGCTTTTAACATGCCAGCCATGTTTTCAAACAGTTATAACCTAGTCCCATTGAAATCTGCCAGGTTACACCACTTTACAGTCTGAGGATCTAGCTTCAAGAATGGTCCTTTAAAAAAAAAAAAAAAATTGTAAACCATTCATCCTCCCAAATAGCTTATCAGCATGAGTGTCTCACATGGGCAGAAATTATCTCACTAGCTTTCAATGAAATGTAATTAAATAACTTATAGTAGGAGTCCAGAGGCTCCTGCCTGGTTTTAATTATGTTTTCATTAAAGCAAGCATTGCTGTTGTCCAAGTGAACTGCAAGTTCTGCAGCGTGGCCTGTACTGCCTCTGCAGAACCTATGTGAACTGCAAGCTCCAGCATATTCTAGCTGAGCTACTTTACTGTAAAGAAATTAAATGCTACAGCGTGCAGTGTAAGACGGTCAATTTTAAAGCTACTTGGTTTGAAAGAAAGCAAACATTGTTATTTCCTTCTTTTACTTTACTGCTAAGAGAAATAAGGATGCTAAGCCACTACTGAGGAAAGCAGCCTTATGCAATAGACAAATAGCACTTGCAAATACATATACAAGTCTCATGATACTGTTCAAGTAATGCAGACATAATACCTTCCTAATAGAAGAAAAATAAAAGAAGAATGATATTTGAACAACATAACTTCCAACTGAAACGTGGCAAAGAAAGCAAGTAGTTTGTACATAAATTCTAGGCTATATAGTTTGGTTTAGCATCTGCTGCAATAGTAGCTTTTCCCCTAAAGCCCCTGCAGTTATTAATATTGAGAAAATAGGATTATTGTCTGAACAGCACAGAAATGAAAAACTGTATCTGCAAGCTGTCTGCTTATTTAGAAAGCATTCAAGACAGTTTATCTTGATAACACATTTGAAGAACAACTTTGGGAAACTGAGCCTTTTGGACTATTTTTTGATTTCTCTTCCTCTCTGCAGACGACCCATGATTTTTTTTCTAAGTGACACTGAGCACACAAATTCTTGCTACCACATGCATGGGAAGGGTTTCTAAGAGATTAAATTCAAGGATTCCTAATCATAATATTAGAATAATAAAGAATGATTTGGAGGGCTTCCTACCACGGTAAGCTTGCCCTGAAGTATGTAAAATCAGCTACTGCCATTACATACAGAGGTAAGTGTGTCTCAGACTGTTTTTATTTCATATCCTAGCTAGAAGAAACTGGAAAACACCTCAAAGGGAAAGTGGATTAATATACTGGCCCTGATGATGGTTGCTAGGCACCAAGCAATGCAGAGAGGACTACAACAAACCACATTTCAAGCAGATTTAGATATTGTATTAATGAACATAGAGCGCCATTAAAAGTCAAGGGCTGATTTAAACAATCTTGCCCAGACTATTCAAAAAGGAGTATTATTTTATCTTGGCCTACTCTTCAAAAACAGATACAATACCCATGTAGATGAACACATCGACAGTTACAAACACACAACTTATACTTAATTCTCAAAGAAAGGAAGGTGAAATAGCATTCAGGACTCCTACTGAGCCCAAGCTCAGTGGTTCACTTGCAAAGCATCTGTTGCAGGATGGGAATCCAAATCCTAACCCGCCCATCCTCACTTTACTCCTGGAAGCATTTGCATCTTTGCAGCTCTTGGCTCTACATCCAACCATCCTGGGACCCTACCCACCTCGTGCTGCCTGGCTGGGGGGGGATTGGGCCCTCTGCTGCCATACATGCCAGTCAGCATGCTCCCTGAAGGGGACACTTAACATGCGGCAAGTTGTACCATACAAAGAGGTATTTCCAGGGGAGCTGCATTGCCTTTGAGTTCATCTGGCACATGTCCAGGGGAAAATGTACGTCTCTGTGCTTACTGTAAAACAGACCAGAGGAAATCAAAGAATCATAAAATAATCTGGGTTGGAAGGGACCTCTGGAGGTCACCTGCTCCAACCTCCCACTCAAAGATGGGCTCTGTGCTCAAAGCAGACTTTAGGTCTTTAAACAATTCTGTCCCTAAAGAGATTCAGCTTCAGAGTCTGAACGGTTTGGGGATTTATTTATTTTTTTTTTTATTGGCAAATTCAAGTCTTTGATCACAGTTGTTTTTGTGGATGCATGACTGGAAATAAAATAATATCCTAAATCATCCCAGATTTTGGAATTCAGATCCAAACTTCTCAGTAGTTGTCCATCTGTTCAAAATGCTTCTGTGAATGTAATTTGATTCTGGTGCTTTAATTTTCCCCCTGTATTCTGATTATTACTACAGGTACTTAAATAAAAGATAATAAAATAAAATAATTTAAAAAAAAAAAAAAAAGGGCAAACTGCTGTCACCCCAATCCAAAAAACTCCAAACAGTTCTGAGCCAGTGAAGGAACAGATCAAACTGCAAATACATAAAAAAGACACAAACTCTATTCCAAAAGTTTTATCTTCAGTTGAGGCCATACTAAATTTCTCTATTAAAAAGTACTTCTAAGTGAGCAATTTCCTCACTATTTTCTGCAACACAGAGAACTCTCTAGGTCATCTGCTACTACAGCAGAAGCCTCTGTTCATATTTTCAGTTACCTTACATCATATCTTCAGAGCACATTATTGTTTGTATTTATCTTCATATCTTTTAATAAATTTTATTTTCAGGTTGTATCATAACGTGCTCCAATCTACTAATGGTGTTTGGACAGGATTTTCATTTTTAAAAGTTTTTTTAGGCTCTAATGTATTAGTTCTCTTCTGTGATTTATTGTTTCAAACTTAGTACCTTTATTTTGTTATACAACTTACTCTTGTAGCAAAATGTAGAGTAGCCCTGGAGAGGGCTAATCTATGAATTTCTGCCATTATAAAGTGGTAACAATTACCATCATTACAGGAAATAGTTATTGCCCTACTATCTCCAGCTCTTCAACCAGTTCTTTGATTAAGCTGTGATCCTGACAGTAGCAGTATTAGCACAGGGAAAGGAAAGAGTTAATGGGGCAGTTGAAAGTAGCAGAAGGGCAGGCGACCCTCGGCCTCCAGTTACTCCAGTTCATGTGGTGCCCAGGTGGGGAGGAAGACGACTTCTATTTCACAGACAAACCTGGAGACAGCTGACTACGGCAGTAACTTGGATTCATCCAGTGTAAGAGCCATTGCTGCATCAAGTGAGCGATCTGCTCCGCCGTTCCGCACCGCGGGGGATAACTGTTCCCCCGGCTTGGGCAGCAGCACACAGAGCGTCTGCCAGTGCTTCAGCAGCCACACTTCATCTCATCTATCAGCATGGTTCCCGAGGCAGGTGAGTTTACCTTCCAAACCAAAATGGGTGGCCAAGGGAATGGCACATTATTACCACTATTTAGTAACTTCTGTGATGACCTATTTGCCTCCACCAGTCCCAATAAGAAGGCTCTAAGTCCTCCCTCCTCTTTTATGTGCTCCAAAGCCAAATATTTATTATGTTGTGAAGCCAAATATTTATTATGCTGTAAAAAATATTTATTTAAGATATGTCCTCACATGTTATTCGGTCATTTAATATTGGGTTAATTATTATAATACCTTTATGCTTTCATAACAGATTAAAATCTATTATCTTCTCATTATTTAGATTCTGGCATGATGCAGTACACTTCCGCTATTATCTGTATTCACTGATTCTTGTAATCAAAGCCAAGAACTTGTAAAGTGACTGCTTGAAGTTAGCATTCTACAACTACACTTAGGCATCTAAAACAGTGGTCTAACTTTCCAAAGTGCTGATCATACAGCTTCTACTTTAACTTTCAGGATGAAGAATAAAATCCAAATTTCAGTGGCTTTTTTTTTTTTTTTAGGAGACTGGTTTTCAAAGTTTATTTGACATGTTGTGCTTTTATTTTAAATTGTACAGATAGAAAATTTGACAGATGAAGCAGAAAAGCCTGACTAAATAAATAAAAGCTTTTATATCCATACTGGAATTCATTGCCACAATAAATGAGGGAGTTCAGAACTTCTGAGACATTTTAAAAGGCATGCACATGTACCAAATGTCTTTTAGAGCCTAGGCCAACTGTTATGAGGAAAAATATTTCCCTTCTCAAATAAGATTGCACATTATAATGGCTTTTCCTCTTCCATTCAGACACCATTACAGTCCTCTGCGAAAGGAAGGAGAGTGAAGAAGAAAGCTAATATCTTTTGTAATGTGGCAATTACAATGTTCTCACGAAGCACCCTAAAGCTCACTACAGCACTACTTTCTGCTCATTTCTAAAATCCCGTGTTCCCATTCTGAAGTTCAAAAATCCCTCTTAGATTGCAACATATATGGACACAAAAATATCTCTGTTCTTCTCTTTTGGCCTTAATACCAATGTATAGACAAGAGTTTATCAGTAATACAAATTTTGACATTCCAAAGACAACAATATTCATACTACTGAATTTTAAGCACAAGCACAGGATGAAAGCTCCACCACCCTGCCACAAAGGAAGTCAGAGAAGAGAACAATAAATTTAAGAACCCATGTAATATCCAATATAGTCTAATTATGGATCTAGTCTGATAACCTATATTGAATAGTCGCCAGTTTCTGAAATTTCATAGGGAAGCATAAATCTCCATCATACCCTTGGATGAGATTAGAAGTTTGTGAACACACGGGAAATATAGAGATGCAAGGAACTTCACCGATTCCCACAGGCAAACCTCTTATGTCAAAGTATATGGCATAATTACACTATGATAGCCACTACGTTATCACATTTAAGTCCATCTACCACATTGTCTTATCAGTAAATCCTACAGTTTAACAACTTTATAAGCATTTCACAAGTTTCTGCAGTTACATGTAAAGAAAACAAGAAAACTTGTGTTGCTAACAGATACAGTACATAATTGTATTAAGGGTAAATATAATGTCTATGGAAAACAAAATAAAGGTAAATCATGCTCAAAATGTTTCCTTACTCTGGCACCAACTAGAAGTTGCCCCAGTCAATCAGTTAATTTTACCTAATGTAGCTGGAACAGTGTCAGGCCTGTCAAGGAGATAGACATGCTCACACCTCTGCCAGCTGCACAGTTCTTCCAAATGACTTGTCGTGCATGAAGAGAAGATGTAAGAGTCTGCCTTAATCCACTACTGTGTCAGAACATAAAGTCTTCAGGATAGTGACTCACTACAATGACTGAAGTTGAATTATTACATTTTTTTATTTTATTTGAATCACTCTGTATCTAGCAGGAAGCTCTCATTCTCTGTCCTGGTCCTACATCAACATTATATACCATGTAAATTTGAAATAACAAATCTCCCTCCTAGTTTTAGACTTCAGGAGTGGGATGCAGAATTTCAAGTGTATATATCCCATTTCGTATAAGAGGTTGAGGAAGGGAGGAGAAAGCAGAACTGCAAGTGCTACAAAAAAAAGGATGCAGTTTATCCTGATGACTATTTCAAATTGCTAGTTGCAAACCTTTTTTTTTTTTTTTTTTTTTTAAAGAGGCACTCTTACTCTTTTTTAACAAAGTTATCATAACCTATAGTTCAGAAGAAACTGTGCTGCATTCAACCTGGAATTGTTATCCACCTTTCTAAACCTTTCCACAATTCGAAAGAATCTGAAGGCAATGAGACACTACTCTCCTCACGGCTATTGTTCCTTCTCTTCACCCAGATCACTTTCCTGTTATGTTTTTAATTCCAGCACTACAAGATTGGAAGCTTTTGGTAAATTAAAAAAAAAAAAAAAAAAAAAAAAAAAAACAACAACAAGCAAAAAACAAACATAACCCTTTGGCCACATTCTCAAACCAACAACTCATAAAATACCATGGCTATACCAATGATTCTTGGTACTTAATCGATTTAAATTGTGACAGTTCTCAAACATTAAATCACAAAAGTTAAGGAGGTTTGGGCGCAAGAAGAACCCGAATACAAAGTCTAAGCAGAAATATTGTAGAAAGTGGACTATGTGATTATAGTGGCAATGCTCTTCTCTAGTCCTCAGTGAGCTAATATGGGGCTAGATACACAGGTTCTGAACACTTGCCATGAATGTAACATAGTGGAGTCTCATGACATACTCCAGGCAAAGGGAAAGGGTCAGCAAACCCTGGGCAAAATCCCACTTTATGGTTTCTCTTTTTTTGTTTGGTTTAGTTTGTTTTAAATTTACTTCACCCTCTTCTGAAAAGTAAATGACAATATTTCTTCCATAGTCCTATCATGTTGTCCTACTCATACAGAAGCTGAATAAATATGTAGAGTACTTCAAGGAAATTCTAAAATGAAAGCATGCCCACCTCTGCCAAAACTCACTTAAAGCCAGTGGTTACGTGTATCACGCTAGCTCTCCAGAATGGTTGATAATCGGAATATTAAACATTATAGAAAGCACATAGGAAAGGAAGGTCCCTAAAGTATATATCAGCAATTTCAGAGCCCTAACTGCTTTATTCACAGTAAGACAGGAAGAAACACCTGCACGTGCCACTGGGTGGAACCTCAGGAGCAGCAAGCCTAACAGTGCATGGAAGCAATACCATCTGTCAAATCTCAGCCTACTGCCTTAAATTTAAACTTGACATGCAGTAAAGGTGGCACAAAACTTTTACTGTGAGGTATCAGATACTGCAACTATTAAGGATTCATCTTCTGGTGAAAAAAAAAAAAAAAAAAAAAAAAAAAAAAAAGAGGCAAGGTAGTATTAAACAAGTCCTGAAAATAACAATATTTTTTTTTCTCTTCACAAAAGATAATCTGAATGACCTACAAGCTATTCTATTGAGAATACTATAAAATCATTGGAATAATGTTGCATATTTCCTATTAAAAATTTCTTCTCCATGTTTTATCTTACATCCATTAGAAGCAGGTGAAAACATAGCTATCATAATTAAGAACAAATTTTATGAAGTCCAAAAACATTCCAGTGACATCCTTATACTCTCATATATTTTGTTTCAAGGCAATAGTACTTTATTACACTTCTAGACATGTAAGAGTCAGACACCTCTTCCAGCTGTACCGTTTAAGAAAACGTAGCTTAAAAAAAAATAATCAATATTACACTGACAGATATAGTGCTATGACAGAGTAGTCCTAAACCCCCTCCTCCTGTCTCAGTAACTTTGCACAGTTTAAGAAACTGAAAATGCTATGTAAACTCACACATTCTTAAATATAGGCATGCAAAGCAGTAATTTGCTATGATATATGCTACTTGCTATGATACATGTCTTGCTTCCAGACAGCTCTTGATATTCAGATAAACTCACTCAGATATCAGCTTGTACTGATATATACATTCTCTGTCCACATTCAGGAAAAAGAACCTAGCACTTTGAGAAAACTGTTTCAGTTATACTGGATTGCTTCTTCCAAGCACTACGCTGAAATATTTGGGGCAGGGATCTTCTTTTATTCTCTATAATGCCTAGCACAGTGGGGTCTGGCCTACTACTAAGGCTCCTAGCAGCTTTGATTCTTTAAATAATTTTACTGCAGTCTAATGGCATAGATGTCACAGATCAATCTGTGCACTACTCTGTGCTGCTAATGCAAATGCTGTGTGCTACTCAAGTGTTATTTCACTACATGGCTGCACTCACTCAAGATAGCAAACCCAAGAAGACAGCTTCACCTAAAGCTGTATTAAAGATATTTTAATAAGAATACACAAAATGCTTCTAGAATCAGCTCCAGCCTATTGAAATTCAACCTACTCCTCCAATTCTGAAACCCCTGTCAGAAGCAGACTGCTACTATACTGCGTTCACCTGAACAGTGATGACCATATACTGTCCTTCACCCTCCCAAACACACACAGGCATGCTATCCTAAACAGCAGGCACTGATATATATTCAGAACTAATAGCTTCCAACCACAGCACAAGCATTCGTATCAGTAATGGAAGGGGAATAGCACCTCAAAAACAACAGAAAAACTCACAATTGGTAAGAATTAAAAAAACTGAAAAAAATAAAAAAATTTAAAAAATCAGTATTTACACATTATCTTCCTCACAGTTAGGCTGCTTAAGAAAAAACCCAGATAAATATTAGTAAATGAAGCTTCTTTGTTCTTTCCAATAAGGTTCTTTCAAGAAACAAACACATAATTTATATTGCTAGTAACTATTTTTCTCCTAATGAAATAACCTAATTTGGAGAGAAAAATAAAAACATTCTCTTCTGCAGTTTTACACTAGTCTTTTAAAAAGTGGTTATCCATATTTATACTCAGAGCCTTATTAAAGCCTATAATAAGTGTTATTCACATAATTTAGTTCATATATATTTTTACTGGATTTATTTGTGCTGGTTGAATTAGAGCTATCAGTTTGAATCACTTACCGGAAAGCTTAATCTCAAGCATTTTTGTAACCATTTTTTAACTCCTTTGTCCTATGTACTATCAGAGGCTTTTGAAAAGTGTATAATTAGTGTTCCAAATAGAACTAAATTGATTTTCTTCAAATCACTATATTAACTATTATTAAAATGACAAAGGCATTGCCACAATACATACACTTATAATCGACAAGTGGAAAACACTGTAACACCTCACCAGTGTTACTTCTATGGGCTCTGTGACCTTCTCCTGATATTGTTAAAATTCTTCTCTTTAAGAAGTGTCAAACAGGAGCTGATGCCTGCCCTAAATCCAGGTAGCTCACTCAAATGCCAGAAGTGAAAGCAAATGTGGTAAAACAATTAGCATTTTGCCTATTTCCTTATTAGTTGTGACTGGATGATTATTTTTTTCATGACAGTTCTATACTTAGAAGAGTTGTGAAAATGGAAATTCAATAACAAAAAAGGTTCTGCTCAGATTTCTAGGCCATAAAGACAGCTTCATCAACATTTTCACATAGGGATTGAACCTGGGATAAGTCCAGGAAGAGTATCTGGTGATCTAAAGAGTCCTTATAGGACCCTCCTGATCCTACACGATGTGTTTCTAGATTTCTGTCCCGTTTTGAATCTGAGCTTCCCAAAAGTTCATTAATCCAGAAAGTGGTTCGTGCTAATCACCCTCCACTTCTGCTGATATAAGAGAGAACTACAGCCAATCAGAAGTCGAGCAGATCCAACCACAGATTATCTAACACACCAGTTTTGCTTTGCCCATCTTTAGAAATTCAGAACTTCAATTCCAAGTTTCACTAGATTGCTCTAACATCCCCAGGAGATCAGTAGCAACCACTAGTGATCCATAAAAGAAATCTTATCAACAAAATATAAGTTTAACAGCAAAATTTAACAGAAGCATGTGTATAAATAAGAGGATCTCCATTCGGATTGCATCAGTCTGGATTCAAATGGCATCCTGGTGATATATTAATGTGTTAAAAAACAAACAAAACAAACAAACAAACAAAAAAAACAATACACAACATTTCCAGCTTCTTTTTATTGGCTCTCAGAATAATTTTGCTGAACTGTCTTCCCAGAGAATCTGAGAAATGCCAAAAACAAATGCAAAACCAGCAGGATATTTTCCAAAATAGAGTCAGCATTCAGATCTTCAATTCAGAAAACGCTAGATACTGACCTAGATCCTTCAGAGATCATAGCAGGCTAGTTCCTGAGCCCAAAGAAATTCCCTTTTGTTACTAATATAGAGTGAATGCAGTCGCCTCAAATTTCTTACATACCTGGTTTTGAACGGGTTACAGTATGACCTCTGCACAGCCAGTAAACTGGCTAAGCCACCTTGGAAAAATGTCAAACTGGTGCTGTGCTGCTTTTTCATAGGAAGTGAAAAGACTAAAAGGGAAGCAGATACCTTGTTAAAAATGAGTAGAATACCCCTGCGTGATTAGAGTTTGCACTTGTTGATACCGTGCACAAGTAGTAAGCATAGCCTGTTCCTATAAGCAGTCTTCTAAGAAAGTTCCCTGGTCAGGAACTTGATTGGAAAGACTGAGAGGATTCTGTTCAGGCAAGGTTTCTGAGGCCTTAGAGAGATCCATTTTTCTGATATCTGGGACACTTATATCTGGACTCAAACCTGCTAGGGAATTGATGAAAATAGGGACAGTATCTAGATCGTGCTGCTAGGTCTGTTTTCCTTGGAGAGAGGCTGAAATATCTTGGGTCCTGCCATCTCCTTTCAAGTCCTTGTATGTGACTCTCCACTGAAAACTCCTTGAAAGAAAGCTACTGAAGGACATCATTAATAAGAAAAAAAAAAGTCACAAGTCTAATGGTGAGTTGTCAGCTTCTTTGTGACACTACATTGCCAAGACTAGGTAGGATTCGTGGTGCCATTTCACACATTCCCAATTTCTTTTGCTTAACTGCAGTGTGAAAACAAAATTAGATTTAAAAATATGTTTTGAATAGAGGGGTATATCACAAATGAACAAACCAACATTGTGATCTTATCTGACTCCCCCTCAATTTCTAGCTGATAGCCATCTCAGCGTAATACTACTCTTCCAACTCCCTGTACCATCCTGAGATGAATAATTTTTGCTGAATACTCTTTCACAATTACTGAACTCCCAAAATAAAGACTTCTTTATATAACAGGAAGACCACTTTCACCTTCAGTGCTTTGGACAATCCATGACACCTTAAATATATCTGGACATTATTATGTCATGGCAGGAATCACTGGTGCTTTGGGTTTACAAGCCACAGCTTTGATAACCAGTAAGAAGGAACTAAAGTAATGTTCTTGGGAAGGGATGTGAAAGAAGAAAATTCCTTATGAATAGTTTTCCTAGTCACATTCAGATTTCATTTCCCGAATTCATTCACATCTAAGTCCACAATATGCATTAAGCCAAAGCTTATTACCAATAAAATTGTAAAAGTGCTTTTTCAGATATCTACCCAAGTTTGGCAGCTCCTACATTACTGTCTCAGGGTGAGCTTCTGAGTTGACAACCTTGAACCTTCCTCTTTGCTCAGATTTAATTACAATAAGAAACCACAAATCTTCAGCTTCACTTACAAAGAGGTTCTTTTAAACCAAGTTCACTGAAAGTCAGACTACTGACCTTATAAAGCAGTTTCAGCATTATGAGCCTCAGGTGTTCAAAACTACATTGGTTCCTTTTCTTTCCTTCCCTTCCATGCTAGCAGAAGGTTGGCCACAAAAGCATAAAACAAGAAGTCCTGGACTCTCTCTGGATTTTGTATTACAAAGTTCTGGGATTTAAGGCTTCCTTCCTCCCTCCCTGTCCCCACCCCCCCCAAAAAAAAAAAAGGGTTCATCTAACTATCTCACTCAGTACCATGCCTCCAAGAGTGACCATAATCAAAAGCCAAAGGAAAATCAACTACAGGACAGGCATGTACCTCTCCTGTGTACTCTCCCAGCCTTCAATTATTTTCAGCTCAGGGGATTTCCTCAGCCTGATGCAGATTGTCTACTTATTAACCTTCAATGGATCTCTCTTCCAAATTCCTGTTCCATTCTCCCCTAAAGTTAATGTAAACTGTCTGCATTCTTATACAACAGTCTTACTTCAGACTAAACCACTTGATTGTTCATGAAGTAATGTCAGAAGGGAACAGTACAAAGAATGAGTCATTTCTCTCTCTTGACTCAACTTTTGTCTGGGAATGCTATTTTCCTGTGAAGCTATAGGGAATAAGTGGAAACTACTGTTTCTTGCACAAGTCAGTTCCCAAGTGCAAAAATTCATTTTATTGAACTAGCAAACCAAAAAGCTTTATTGAAAAATTATAAATGGCTTCTATGTGTTGGTCATTTTCCATCTTTAAAGTGTATAGACTTCTCTGTGATTCACTGAAAGCAAACTGGAAAACAAATTTTTGCTCACTGAAACAAAACATCACTGCATAGCAAGAAAAATTCTACCAAGAACTCCCTTTCTTTATCAGCAGTCCAATCTAAGATTATTTAACATAAACTAGCTTCTGTTGTCATAGGATTATGAGTATTTCAGCATGAGAAGAATTAATTTAGGGTGAAAAAGATTCATCACAACCATCATATCCAATTCATGTTTAGCACAGAAAGTATAATTTCAAGTGAAGTTAGGAGCCTACTTTTTTTTTTTTTTTCTTCCCAGAAAATGGCGAGGCAATGAGAAGATCTTCATTTTTAAGTAAATAACATCCCTGTGAGAATACAGTGCCTTTGCTTTCCTCCTTCCTCACTTCTCCCTGTTCTAGCACTCAGTGATGGAAGCAAAGACAAGTATAAATCACTATATGCCATCAAGGCAAAATTGTCCCTGAGAATCTGGCATCATGCCCAGGATTTTACTCACTCCATGACAAGTGGTGTTCTCTTCAGCTAGGATTTATCTGGCCTTATCAATAAATACCTCGAGCATGGTCATTTGATGGACGCAATGAGATTAGATTCCAAAACATTTAGGGCTATATACAGTATTTCACTATTGTGAAGAAAATGGCAAATACCCCAAAGCAGGAATGATTTCTTTTTCTGACATTAAATGTCTGAACAAATTCTTGCACAATCCTTGCTGACCAGGCATAACATGAGGGTTTTTTAAAATTCACTCGCTGCTTTTTCTCTATACATTATTCTACGAGCCCATTTTCCCCCTCAGTGTTTGCTTTACAATCATCACTGCTTTTCTCACTTATGTGTGATGAGGGAGAATATGTTTTCATCTGTGTCTTAGGAAGCAAGATCTAGATTTGTTTACAAGCTTTCAGTTCTTGCTCTTCTGATTCAGACCAGGGGATCTAAAATAGCAGGTTTTAATATGGCAAGTAAATACAACAGAGTCAAAGCCCACAATCAATCTCTTGCTCTCTAGTCCAATTAAAACATATTTACTGGTAGCAGAACAGAGTCACTATGTAATTACTTGTATACAATGTGGGGCCAGCAGGTAAGATGGAGAGACGATAGAGAGACATGACAGGAATAGCCAAACAGCAGAAGAAACACAACATGTTGTTTGCAAGCTGTTCAAGTGAGACTCACTTACCAACTGAGATCAATCTGAATGCTTCTGATTTTGTTAAAACAGTGCAAGTTTAAGAGTATTTATCAGAGAATTGGGAACAATGTGTTTCAGCGTAGCCAAAAACAAATACATATGTCTGTGATCAAGGAATGCAGGACAAAATTTATCAAACTGTCATTGCATATTGGAGAGCAACAGTTCTTCAGGGTGGCTTCCAGATCCGGTCCAAGGTCAACCAAACACAAACATCAGGGCAAAGCTTTTGGGTAAGACAGTAGTAAGAATTTAGGATGCCCAGGGAGAAAAACTGAACCAGAGAAGTCATTAACTTTCTATGATGTGCTAGTGAGAGCATTATTGAAAACTTTATCTACCTCCAATGTCTACCTTTCAAAGATGATACTGATGAGTATTTTCAGAAAAGAAAAAAAAAAAAAAAAACAAAACCACATAAGAATTATCATCAGGAAATAGTGAAAACAGAAGAAGTTATGCTCTTTATAATAGGGACAACTAATCCATGCCTCAAGAATAATCTGTCAATTTACGCGAAGTTAGGAAAGACATTTTCATTCTTGGTATAAATTTGTATAGTAGCAGAAAAATGTATGGAAAAATGAAAAAAGAAAAAACCATAACAAACAAACAAACAAAGCCAAACGAACAAAAAAACAACCACCAAAACCCCTCTATCTTTTTCAGGTCGCATTATTCTTAAGCATTTTTAGATTAGAATTGAGGTTGTCCTTACAAATATGCTATACACATCTTCCCTTTTCTTGATAGGGGAATTAATGCATTACTTTATATAACCAGTGGAAAGTAAGACTAGATGCTTGAAATCATCACCTCCCTCTTTAAAATATAGTCTGATCTATGGAGTTTGCCTCCAAATTTCAGTTTGTGCCTACCTCTGGGGTCCTGCTATGGTCTAGTTCATTTAGTCTCTCCCTAGTCCCACAGGGTCAGATATACTTTCAAGAGGTCACAGGAGACTTTCCTTTTTTGTTTAATTGCTTAAAATCATAATTTTAAGTTACCTATGGATTTTCATGCTTTCAAAAGGTCAAAGGCTCAGCTGAGCCCAGTTTGCCTCCTGGCTTGGAACAGTGAAGGCACATCAGTTTCTATAGCCAGAGGCACACAGAGCAACATGATTATCACTGCTATTAGCTGCGTTCAGCCCTCTGTCCGTATATGCAGATGAATTGATTAGGGATAATTTTCAACACTCTCCTGATCGAAGCTTAAAACGGTCACCCATGGGAGAACAGTGACAGGCCTTACCTGCTCTGCCACTATTTCAAAAGCAGACCAACCTCCTCTCTTGCACAGACTGTCAAATGGACCTGCTACCCATCCCAGGGCGAGGAAGAGGAGGAGGCCCTCCTCCACACGCAGCTGCTGCTGTGTGCACGCAGAGGCAAGGGAGAAGCCTGCAGACTAGTGCCTGTCACCCTGAACTTCTGTGTCAGTATGAGTGTGTACTTTTGTTAATGACGGGGAACGACAGGGACAAGGCCTACCTCTGACAATTGCATAGCCTCTCGGTGGCGTGAGTTGCTATGAGCACCACCCAGAAACAGCCACAACCCTAGCCCCCCAAGATCTCAGAAGCGGATCCTAGCAAAGGTGGAACCATGCTCTTAAGTTCTGCTGCAATGTATTAGTTCAACAGAGGCTTTTAAAAAAAGCCAAGACCAACTGAAGAACCAGTGATTCAAAAATCCTTCTTTGGAAATTACTATTCTTTTAGGAAAAAGACAAATGTGAAAATTATCATCCAATTAAATATTTCCTTGTATTTTATTGAACAGCAGTAGCAGCAGGCACATAGGCTGGGAGCCATGTTAGTTCAGGGATGGATGGTGGAGGGGGAGCATGAACCACAAAAACCACTGACTGTTTTAAACACACTCCTTCAGATTCATACCAGAGCCCAACAACGTACCTGCCTACCATGGAAAACGACTTGAGTAACCAAGATGAATAGAGCAGAGAAGCACACAAGCAGCAGCTTGAATACAACCTGTGATCTCTCTTCCTCTGAAAGGGGGATCAATATCTCTGTGGTATCCTTTTTCAATACAGTATTGAAATGTGAAAGCAAAGGTAAACATTTCCAAAAGGAGCTGTCAACCAGGGCTGAATTCCAGAAGATATTAATCAGAAATATTTGCACAGTTATATGGGCACTTACATTCAAATACTGCATTGCATTTTTCTCTAGATTAGCTCCTGCTCTTTATACCTTTAAAACACTCTGTCCCTCATATAGCCACATCCCCTGTAAGGTGACTACTATGTACATGGCTCAAAATTTAGCAGAATTAGACCTTCCAAGAATTATAAATACATTTAGCATATATTTTTTCCTCCCCTTTTACTTTCACTCCATAAGATTTCAGTACAGAAAGATCATCCAAAAGACTTAAACACATTCTCATATTTTGTGGCCTCTGAAAGGCTAAAATATTCAACTCTGCTTCACCTGCTTCTTCCTTCTTTCCCTATGAACTGTCAAATACTTGCATGCAACACCCTGATGCTTCAAAAGGAACACAAAGTAGCAGTAGTGCTGGTTTTATCATAGGGACAATGAAAAGTGGAGACAAAATAGATTTGGACATTAATATTTATGTCCAACATAAAAAAAAAAAAAAAAAAGAGGCTGAAACTGGAATGTAATTTTTCAATGTGTTGTAAAATGTGTTAAACATTTAATTTGAGTAAGTAAAAGGTAATGCTGGAGTTTAAACTGCTATAAACAGGAGCTTATTTATGTCAAGATGAAAGCATCACACCCCTGAGATGGATAAAAATTCTATAATTGTCAAATGAGAAGTAGGATACAGTGAAAATGTTAATTAAGAGCTATAAAAAAAGTTAGTGACTTTTTGAAATTTTAACAAGCTAAAACTTGGTTCAGATTCAATAAAGGAAGACGAGGAAGGGAAGAATATATCACAGTTAATGATTTATAAAAATTATACTAAACAACTTGTAGCCTAAAGGAAGTTTATCAGTTTCTTCTTGGTTAAAAAAAAAAACAAAACAAAAAAAAACAAAACAAAACAAAAAAAAAACCAACAAAACAAACAAACAAAAAAAACCAAAACCAAAACACCAAAAACCAATTAAAAAAGTCAATGCAACATCAGGTGTACACTACAGCTGTACATCCAGCTTGGATATCTACATGCAGATGCCAACTTTTACCTATTATTCTCCCTACTCTGACAAATAGCACTGGACTTTATAGAAAACTCAAGATGAAAATATAGTACTGCTCCATTACTACGTTTGCACATGATTATTCAGTATTAGCACAAGCAAATTCTTTCTCAGCTTCTTGACTCAGGAGGCACCTGAGGCACTTAATAGAAGCAGGAAGCTGGAAATCCTCTATTTCCTTCCCTTTGTTGCAAGGACAGCAGTGGCTTTAAAGAGCAGAGGCAGCAGATTTCCTTGTTCTACAGAAAAACAGTCCCTAACAGTTAAATGCCCCAATATCTGTCACTACAGTGGTACAAATCTTATGTGTGTTTGAGATTTTCGTTTGTTATGATTTAGCACTAACAGCTAGAGGAGGTGAATAGGAGCTCTTCATTCTCTTCAATGTTATTTCATCTTGCAGTCTTTCATCTCAGACAAATACTCCTGAAGGGTATTGATGTGCCTTTTGTTCAGATTCAGACATTATCTTACTGACCATAATGAGGAGAATCTTTCTGTTTGTTTGTTTTTAAATACAAGTTTAGATTGTGAAACAATTATGCAACTAGATCTTTAAAAATCTTTTGTGACCACATGTTTGGCTGCATAATCTCATTTAAACAGGGATTCTTGCTTTACAGTGACTTAAACAATAAGGCCACACAAGGATAACAGCACTGTAAGTGGTTTTCAGTGGATAAAAATAATAAAATAACATGCAAGTTCCGCTTTTTTGTGAGGTTTTATATTGGAGGGTATGTAATAGACCTAAAACGATTTAAAATGTCCACATAAAAAAATATTCATCGTGCTTCAGATCAAAGAGTAAGAGATTAAGCACATTTGTTGCTAACTAGAAAAACATTTCAACATACCACATGAAGATAATCATATGCAAAAGATGATTAGTTCAGTTTCTAATATAAGCTACCGAAATATAAGTTTTACAAGCAACAGACAATAGCAAACCAGCAAAAGAAAGAGAAATCCAAAACCCCAAACTCTCCATCCATGCAAGTTTACCAGGACAGCCTGAAAAACAGTTGCCACTTGCCAACACAGCTAGCTGGTTAGCCACATACATGGCACTTCTGGAACGTTGTAGTGTGGGAGTTGGGCATCCTGCTCTTGCCATTGCCAGATTTAGTGCATGGGGCTCAATGTCTTGACACCACTGGTAGAGAGACTATAAAGAAACCATACTACCAGCAACCACAGGCAGGTAACCGTTGTCAAAGAGCAGGTATGTTCCTCTGGCCAGGTGTGCTGCTATAGAGCCAAGGTCTTGCATCAATAAGCTCACTACGAGCATCAAGACATCAATTTACATCATGCATGTATAAAACTTTACATGAACGTATCATTAAAGTGTCTCAACTGAGCAAAATATGCATTCCTTAGTGTCTTACAGATGACCACAGGTTATTAAGATTATAGCAAAATGTTACAAAAACATTGCAGTCCAAAGACACTCCAGCTCCCTTGCCTAGGCTTAGGTGAAACAGAACTTGCTAAGGATGTCTTAAGGAGATAACCTGATGTGCCAACTTCCCAGCATCTGCCAGAAATACAACATACTGAAGAGATGACAACAAATATTTCCTCATGCTTACTGGAAGTCTTCCCCTAACTGGTAAATTTCCAACACTGTACTCTTAATAGAGAAGTATCATTGATAAGTATAGGCTTTTTATGGTTATTGTACAAGAAAAGAGATTTTGTTCTGTGATGTTGTAGACAAATGCATTTATCAGTTAACCAGCATTTCTCAAAAGTGAAATTTGAGGATTGTCTTAGCTTGCTTTGAAGTACAGGCTGTCATTCAGCCAGGACAACAGAAGAACTGTTATGACATATTGACCT
Source organism: Tyto alba (assembly GCF_018691265.1). Lineage (NCBI taxonomy): Eukaryota > Metazoa > Chordata > Aves > Strigiformes > Tytonidae > Tyto > Tyto alba. Next base: position 16,471,812 of record NW_024881295.1, read on the forward strand.
TCATGTTTTAGGAGTTAGAAAACATGGGAAAAAATAGTAATTGTCCTTGAGAGGAATAGCCAGTCAAAACTTTGACAAACATACAAAACATATTCTTCCCCTCTGGCAATTCTGCCCCTTGGCAAGCAGCACATCCATTCTTTTATTTCTAAAGGAATTATGAAAAATTGTTGGGTTTTTTTTCTAGTTTGCACAAGTACAAGAAGTATTGCCTTTAGAGTCAATGATTTTGTTGATGTCAGCAAGCCCAATGTTCCAACAATTGTTTGTCAATACCATGCACTAAATTAGTGGATGGATTTGGGTCAAGTAAACTCCAGTGAAGTCAATGGGAACTTTGCCTGACTAAAACCCCAAGAATGTGGTAAAACACAAACTATACATAAAGGAATCTAAAGATCATATGCAAAACCATGCACTGATTTTCTACATAGAAGTGCTTCTTTCCCAACATCATTAAAAGAATTCTGATGAACTCATGAACAGAAAACTAACATCCTACAGACTTACAGAAGGGTAAAGATACTTGTTCCAAATAGACAATACAAGAAGTAACTGCCATTTTAGAAATTTCCATTGCTTTTAAAAGACTGTTACTTTTGCAGGTGCAGGAATTAGACTACAGAGAAAACAACAGTACTTAAAGCTGTTTATTTGGCCTACTTCCACATTTTTCATATCTCTCCAGAATGGGGACCATGGGGGAAGCATCCTACAGTAAACTTGAGATTTGATAAACAAGACTAATTACTGCATAAAAAAAAAAAAAATCTAAAACATTTGATAAGTCAGAGATTTAGAAAGCTTATACAAAGAAAAGCAAAATGGTCATCAGAGCTGTCTAAGGAACTGGGATAAATGGCTTGATGCTTGGACTAAACCAATAAACTTGCCATCAATCAGAACCAAAATATACAGTTAAAATTTCAAAATCACTTACACAGAAACATACAACCTGCAAATTTCAAGTTACTATTTCCATGGACTTGGACTACTATGTGTAACTTTTTTTTTTACTTACACTTACAGTCCTGCTATAAGCAAATAGGAGTATCCACTTCTACCAGTCTTGTAGTTGTTTGTACAAAGGTCCTTCCTCTGCAGCAAGTCCAAACCAGGACAGCTCATCTTGAATAGATGAATTTTTCCTCAATGGATTTGGAAGTAAAATATGCGCCTATCTGAAAACCTACTTTTTTCTCTTGGTCTGTATCTCTTAATCCTCTTCTCTTTAGTACATTATATACTGCATAATGTAAATGTACTTGATATCGTTATATATAATTAATTGTTTCATTCTGAAAGCCTGTTATGCCACTTTTCAGTATCTCACTGATTCAGTGAAGCACCATCTTATATTTTAATATGGAAGATACTGAGAGGTGAATGTCTAGCACTCTGTTAAAGCTATGCAACACTTTCCATTATTAAGATACTGTTTTCAGTTGGTTTTAATTGTCATTTCATCAGTTAATAATACAGTTTTCCAGGCTGGTTTCTGTCTCAGGCTGAATATTTGCACACTTTTTCAGACAAAATTGGGATAAATCAATGGATATTGTTATATATTTTAAAAAGAAATCTCAACAACTATTTTCTTTAGTAATTGTATTCTTTGCAACAAGGTCATATGAACTGCCACATTAATGTCCTCTGTGTCAAGGCTGCATTTTTTGCCTTGCCTACCCACTTAAGATTGGCCAGATTGGCTTTTAAAAACCTCCATCTGCACAGGCTCCAGAGAGACTTGCTAAGGCTTAACACCCAAACTGTCATTACAAATATTAATCAGGCATCTTACAGTTTCTGCAGACCAGAATGTGTGTGTCAAATCCAGAGCTGAGCAAGAGCTATAGAGGCTTTCAAAGACCCATGTAATAACTGTTCTCAACTGGTCTGAATCAGACTGGAATAAAGCAACTGAACTTTTTGTTGGGGATGTTCTCTCAGTATTTCTACCACTGGTGTCCAAACATCATTGGGAAGGACACTACTGATCTCACAAGCAAAAGGGCTAAGGCCAAACTAGGAACAGGCTCCAACTGGGAGACCATTGTGTTGAGAATGGAGTTGAGAAAGAAGCAGCTGGAAGGAGCACTGGGATTACTTGGTTACAAAGATGGGGTTTAGGACCAGAAAGGAATTTAAGGCTAGAATCAGTAAGACAAGCAGTCAGGGAGCTAAAGCTGAGTGAGAATAGCACTGAGGTCAAATGAGAAAACAGGTAACATGAAACCACTATGGAAGGGAGACTGCAGTTAGGAGGAAAAAGAAACAGAAAAAGGGACCGGTCTGATGGAAGCTGGACTGGAAGGATAAAAGTTACTTGAAGATAATGAATTAAAAAAGCAATAAAAAATGGGGACATGCAGATATAAGAGATCTCAGAGCAGATCAAGAGACGGTAAACAACAAGAAGCACAGACTGGGTGAGGACACTGGGACTACTGGTAGAAAGAGAAGCAGAAGGCTGGGATTTGACTGGGACTCAACAGCAAGCCCTGTGCAGGACAGAAAACTGCTAATGAAACAGGAGAAATATAAGAAACCTGAAGTATGTACTCTAAGTCCAGTAAAGAAAAAAAAAAAAAACAGAAATGGCCTAACTGAGGAAGAGTCATAGCTCAGATGGGGAGAGGTTCAGGAGGCATTATTGGAAGAAAGAGACAGGAAAAGCCCTTTTTCCAAAGATACAGAGGTGTCCCTCCAGTATATTCATTTCCAGAGTTTGGAATAGAAACCAGAATTCCTCTCTTATAGGCAAACACCTCTGAATCCCTCTGACAAACTTTCTCAATCCTATCTTCACCAGGTCTGCCCAGAGAACCACCTCTTACCATTGTTGATCACCAAGACCACTCAAGTGGCAGATACCTGCACAGAGAACCCAACAGTTCTGCTCCTGCTAGTAACACATACAGGCGTTAATCTCAGTTTTACCAGTTTTGTCTTCACAAAGCCTAGGAAATTACACCACTATGTTAAAAGAAAGATACAAAGGCTGCAAATTTAAGCAACAAAACTTCCACTCAAATTAATTCAACACACATGAGCAAATTTTGATGATGCAGTCCTATGCACTTCTCTGTGGAAATTAAATTCTGCCCCACCAGTGCAAAGAAATACGGGCTCTGTCCTACTTCTTATCCTTCTTGATCAGTTAGTGACCACTGGCTTGGAATTGATTGCTACAGATTTTATTCTTTTCTTGATGGTCTTTTCTTCAGCATTCCTTGTAAATGGTCTGTGTGATGTAAGGCACTGACTAATTATCTCCACCATGAAAGCAGGAACCAACCCACTTTACAGCTGAGAGAATTGTGACAGCAATTTACCTAAGGCCACACAGTTTGCCAACACCAGAACCAGCAGACAAACTTGAATGTCTTCCTCTCAAACCCAATGCTTATTCTTCTACTCTGTGCTTCACTACTGCTAGAGATGCTGAACATCATCCTCTACCTGCCAGAGGCAGGGCTTCTGAGGACTTTGAGAAATGTTGAGCCTAAATTCCATCATATTCAACTTCCTTAGCATCACACAGGTCAGTGATTTGCACTCTTTCTAGAGGAAGTCCTCAAGGATTTTTTGGAACAATCTTCTTTCTTCTCCTCACCTGGACTCCAGAGTCCCTTTCCAGAATCCTCAGCTCCTCTCTTCTAGTTTCTGTTGCTTACTCCTCACTTTTCAAATTCTGTAACTTCCCCCAGCTGTAGAAGTGCTGGCATGCAGCCCAAGCTAATAAACCTATCAAAGCCTATTAGCTTAGTAGCCACTCTATCCCACCCTGCACCTCACCTCTACTGTTAGCATATCTTATTACTGTATTCACTTACTAGTTGGGAACAATCACACAGGAGGATCATAGCAATGACACAAGGGAATCAAAAGCTTTTGTGCTGTATTCTTCCTTATCCTTATCCAGAAAAACCATCCTTTTTTTTTCCTGAACCCCTCACCCCCACTTTGTTCTCTAACATTTTCTGACTTTGCACAAGAAAAATTGAGAGACTGTTCAATATGCTGACTCCAGAATTCTCCAATATAAAAAATGCTGGTTTGTTATGCCAGTATCTAGAAATGTAATATATATAGTCACATCCATATCTACTGTGTCAGTCTGCTGCAAATGCAAAAAGATTAAAAACACTTTCTTCTTTTTTTGTGCAGGAATCATCTTCTCAACTAGATACTAACATAGTCATCAGTTAATAAAGCAGCCAGACCTCCCTGAAAGGCAAGCCCCCTTGCCATAGGCAGGCATTCCCACAAACACTGGCTGGCACAAGCACTGACTAGCAAGCAGAAATCCCATCTTTCCTTTCATAGGGTCCTATATCAGGTTTAACAAATTAGTCCGAAGGTGACATCCCATTATAAGCTCACATATAAACACAAAAGATCTTTTTTAAAAATTAACTAGTGTATAAGAGAATTTCCTTCCTGTAATAAGGACAAGGGAGGGAAAGCAGAGCTATCAAAACAACACAAGGAATCTTCTCCTGCTATTTATCCAAAACATGAACAATTGACTGAGTCGCCTTCCACAGAATGTGTTGTAAACCTTGGTCTTAACCTCATTATGTTATCACCATGCTGTGACGTTGACCAGGCTTGTGCCATCTGCAATTTCCAGTAAAGTGACAGAAGCATTTTCCTCTCAGCTTCCTATATTAGGCAGTCTATAGTTTTAATTCCTAAATGTACGTTATCTCTGTTCTAATGCACTATTTCAGGAATAATAAGCAGAAAGCCTCTGTATTAGTTACAGCCTCTCATGCAAGCTAACTTCAATTCCCCTCAAACTAGCTCCAATTTTCCTGACTGCACCAAGAGAATACATATCTGTTCTTTGCACAGGGTCACGCATGAGCTTTCTTCACTTGTAAATTTAGACAAAGTCTAAGCAGAGTTCATTAATAAAAAAAAATATGTTGCACTCAATACAACTCCCCTCCATTTGTGCAAGTTCAATAGTTTTCCAGTGAACACACTGCAGAAGTAAAACATAAAAACGGCTGAAGCCAATTTCAAGCATTTGTTATTACTACATTATTTTGTTATGGCATTTTTCTTAAAGCCAGTGACAAAGACAATGCAGTGAGCATAAAAAGACAAAATCTGGGTTTTAGTATAAATGTGCATTTGAAAAATGAAAATGCTTCACAGTCCAAGTTTCCATCCCTACTCTTGATAAAAATGGCTTGAGGATTTATAGGAGTTATTATTATAGGAAGCCAGATTGCAGAGAACCAGTCAGAACATCTGTGTGGTACTTGGACTAAACTTGTAATACATAATACCTAATCACAACTCCTTGCTAACACAGAAGGGAAGGAATTATTTATTAGACTCTTCTGTATTTGGCTCCCATGCTCATATCAATAACTGTGACATCACATCAAATAGGCCTTGCACCTAAAGACAAGGCTTATTAAATGGAGATATGACCATAAGTTACTGTTTTTGTATAGGCAAACGAAGCATGTGTCTCTTCAGGACTTCTGTAGAAGACATACAGCAGTAAGTATGCCCTGTTTGACCAATGGCTGATCACATCTGTGAAATTCATACAGAGCAGTTATTTCTCAAAACATTATTTAGCTATCATTTATCTGCTTTTACAGTGAAAAGGAGAGAAGCCACTCACACAATGCAGAATTTCTTTCTCTTCCCTCTACACCCTCTACTCCATTAGCCTGTTAAAAACAACTGATTGAATTTTTAACTCAGCCCCCAAAGAAAACATTGTTTGAAAAGTTATGATGAAACCTTAGAGATGGAATACTCAGACCCTAAGGGAAAAGTGGCAGCTTCTTGGAAAACTGCTGTGTCACTCTCAGACCTTGTAAAACAGTTACTATCCATCATATGTTTTCTGTAGATAGCTTCTTCATGTCTCGGGAAGTTAAGGATGGCTCAAGAAACCAGGGATGTGGGAGTTTGTGGTAGCTTTACCCCTAAAAAAAATTGAATTGCAAAATGGAAATGAATCAAGAGCTTTTACACAAGTGAAAATTTCTTCTGGGCAGCTACAAAGATTCTGTATATGTTCAGTCAGACGCACGCTTCTGCACAGTACACACATCTGTGCACACTATTAACCTACGTGCACACATGGCAGACATACCCTCCTTTTTGCTGTTTCAGTTTATAGCTTTTGGAGCTCTAGACTTCATAGCTACAAAATAAATCTGATCACAAAATACATCCTCACAGGTACAAAAATAAATTTTAAAAAATCAAGTGAGTACATGAGCTTTTACAGGAACATATTATTAACCCCAGCTTCTTTCTAGTTGCTTCCATGTACAGTTTGGCTCTTTGAGAGTAAGGTCCCACTCTTCTGCAGTTTCTGCCATCTGGAATAGCTTTCCTTAAACTCCAAGTTTCATCTACTCTTTCATCTCATTCCAAAACACAACACATTTTTTCACCCTTATCTCACCCACTTGCCTCCATTTCCCCTCCCTATTGTTCAGTACTTTACTCACTAACCACAACATACAACTCTTCACAATTCTGTGGAAAGTTTTGGAATGCAGCATATAACATACTCAAAAAGTTTGTTTCCCAAACAGCAGTATATACATGACCAGACATATGCATATCACCTTGAGAAAACAAACAAAAAAAAAAATCCAAAACACACAAAACCCAACAACCACAACCACAAACAGGGACTAGCAGGAGATCACAGGACCAAAGGCTACTGAGCAATCACAGCTCCAGGATTTGATCTACAGAGCAGAATAGAGTCTTAATTCCACTAATGCAAGACGGTCATGAGATATTAAGTATCCAATTTTCCATTTTTAATTAATTTTTCCAGTAAGACCCAAAGAATAAAGTGTAATCAACCACACTCCCCATTTTACTTTCTTCTCCCCTTACTTCTGTGAAACAGCTATTTAGATAAATTAATAATGCCTACTCAACCTCAAGGCTATAACATTTCTAAACTTTCCTGATATTATAATTCTTTTTTGGCTGGGTTTTTTTAAATTCTACTCACAAATAACATGAGTGTTTTGATAGACTGACCAGATGATTAAAAAGATATCTTGGAAAACAGATGCAGGATAGCAATTCAGCTCACAAGGTGCATATATTTTCTGATAGTAGAACAGTTTCAATATACCTCATTCAATTATGAATATACTCTCAACCTAGTATTAGCCAGCAGTCTCCTCACTGAAATAAGGCAAATATGCACAACCAATTAAACACAAGACAAAGAGTCCTGTAACCTTCAACTCAGCTTGATTTTCCTCTTTCAGCCTTGCAAGTCAGAACGTGCAATAAACATACTGTCTTTTATAGCCAGAGAATCAATTGAATCTGCTTTTCTTAAAAGTTATTAATTTTTGAAAGCTGCCATACTGAAGTGTTTTAAACATACAAACCATAATTCCTTGTTAAACATTATGTCAAGTCAACAAAGAGATAGTAGCAAAAGAGAAACAATACCAACTCACACGTTCTGTAAATATAGAGAATAATTAAAAGTTAACAATCACTTATCTCCTCCTGCTTCTATTTTTAAACTTCTTCAAGGAGTCACGGTGGAAAAGCACTACACTACAAATTCTTTGTTAATTTTTTCAGGACTTTTCCAGCAAAGTCCTGAAGTTCACAATTTGTTTCACACTACACTTCAAGGATATTTAATCAAATGACTGCCTTCCAAGAAGAGCATGAATCATTTTAATTACATGTGTGAGCCATCCCAATTAGCCCTACTTTGCAAGTAGTGGCTTTTGTTTTCCTCCTCTGTTGCTTTAAAATTTCTTATGTCAGTAAATTTTAATCAGGAAATAGCATCCCAACTCTTAAATTCTGAGAGCAAGTTTTCATCCTGATCCAACCAGACAAGCAGGAGATTTGCTCACATATTTGGGAGGAAGAAAAATGTTTGCTGCTAATTCAGTGAATTGCGTTCCAGTGCTGGTTCGTGCTGTGCCCTTACTGAACAGGATTCTGTGCTATGACTTCACGCTATGCCAAAAGTAAACACTCTTGACTTTTTATATGGACAGCTCTATCCCAAAGTACCAACACTGGCACCAGTGGTGACAGAGGAAAAGCTATATTCCCACAACAAGAGAAAAGGAAAAACAAAACAAACCAAGAAAAAACAACAAACCCCAAACCCACAAACACTGCTCAACCAAGCACGTGTCTGTGCAAAGCGAGCATTAATGTAGTTCCTAGAAATTAGTCATCAAGCTGTGCTCTCATGTATCACCTGGCAGAAGGACAGTATCAATTTCACAATGGCACTTTGTAAGACAAAAACTACCATATAATCCACGATTAAAAGGCTTCTTCTGCAAATACCTGCAGTTTAAAACATACCAAGCACTTTTACACCATGCAGAAATCTGTTAACCAAAATATCACATACAGCACCCGCACAATTTTTGGAACATTCTTTTCTAAAACCAGCTCAACTAACACAAATAGAGGAGACATAGCACTAAAAAACAATTTTCACTTTATTATGTTCTTAGGTGGAGATATATATACATGTTCCCTAGCTTCAACAGTCTCTCTGGTCACTTTTAAAAAAGACTTTCAAAATAGTAAGACTATACACCATCAAGAACTTACCAGATTGGAATTGGTGGCATTGGAATCATCTTCTGGAAAGGGGATATAGATAGCTAAGGCCACACAATTGGCAAAAATAGTCAGTAAAATAATTATTTCAAATGGTCTGAGGAATGGAGTTAAGGAAATTGTTCCAAAATGTACACACACACACACACAAATAAAAAAAAAATATTTATAAGTGTTCTGTTTAAAGAAAACATTCCAAGCCCCTTATATTCTGAAAAGAAACATATGACTTTTTAAGTGCTTTTAGGAGCTCCCAGCCAAGAATCTTCCTAATATGTCAAAAGCAGTGTAGGCCAGTCGCGTGCCAGAGTAAACACAGATTTCTTAAAAGTTTTTTCTTCTTTTATTTATTTCGGTTGCATTTACCCTATTTTCCTTCAAGTGTGGCTGTACTATTTTTAATAACAGAAGCCTGTTCTAGAAGGACTGTCATCTTTCCTCCTGTGATTAGTTTCTCTCTGTTATTTCCTTCTGCATTCACAAATCCTGAAATAATTTTAACAAGTTTGGAGGGGTTTTGTTGTTGCTGTTGTATTTCCCCCACTCTGCCCCCCTTTCTCAATCTCTCTCTCATATCTCAAAGGTAAATTCAAGGGCCCAATAAATACATGCATACATTCAGTTAGAAGACATTTAAATAACGGTAAAGTTTAAGAAAAAAAAAAAGAGCTTTGTCCAAAATGTACTTATAGTGCACATGGCCATGTATATTTGTTTTGCTTAACAGTTATTTGAGGGATTATTTATTTTTCCTCTATTTGCATTCAAGAAGCTAGAAGTTCCTTGTGACAGAGAAACTAGCACCAATTCAAAGGCACTTCAGCCTGGCTTCAACTTTGTTAGGGGGAAAAAAAAAAAAACAACAAACAAAAAAACACAACAAAAAAAAAAAAAAAAAAAAAAAAAAAAGAAAAAGACAAGCATTTGGGATGTCCAGCAAACAAATCCTGCATTACCTTGATACCCCACTGACTGTCCATTGGAATCAAAGGGCACTTTACTGATCAATCTGCTGGCACTGTACATCATCTAGTTTGGTGGACTCCTCAACCTTAATTGCTCTGAAGAGTCTCCAAACTCAGTCTAGAGACCAAATTTACAGTCTGTCTACATTTATTTGCCTGCAAGAATATCCTGGAGGCTACCTCTGGGATAGCTCACTAGTAATCTGGAGAGTAATGAAGTGCGGGATAGGACGGGGAGAATGCCAAGTATAACCTGTGCCATAGAGTGCATTTAAGCATGAATTATTTCTACCATGGGACAGGCTTTACAGCATTGCCAAACGTCAACACAGCATGTATGTTTTTGGTCAGCAGACTGAGAACAGTTAAGTTTTAGCAGGAAAGAACTGGAGATCAGGATGTGCAGCAGCCTGAACTGCAAAATATACACAAATCCCAGGCAGCTGACTACTGTGTATGCTCATATACGTTCTACATTTCACATATGGAAGAGTCAAAGGTTTCCAAACTTGCCAGACTACCATGCTTAAACCTATGAATAATAGGAGATATATGATAATATGGAGGAAGAAGAGCAGATATGGGTAGGTAGATTACATGTGAAATCAGCAGGACTTGGATACCTCAGGCTGTATACATAGATTTTACTGCATAAAGACCTAGATTTCCATAGGCTTTCCTTAATCCCTTTTCCTCTAACTTTTTTTTAACCCTATTATTGTCTATTAATGTATCAATGCTTAGGCATATTTTCTTTTACTTCTATTCTCTCTTTACAATGTAAAAATAAAATGGTATAAAATCTACAAATACACTGCACACATATCAGAAAAGTAAATACACAGCTAAATCTTGGCAAAATGAGGTAATTACTTCTAACTTTTTCTTGTATGCAGTTACACCTTCAAGCTCTTAGCACTATAATATCTGGGTAAGAAACACCATAAAAGTACCATTTGATATGTTTAATACCTACTATGCTTAGACTTTAGTGGTTCAGCAAATTAAGCTAAGCTTTTTTCAAAATTTTTTAGCAATTAGGAAAAGTCAGAATAGAGAATAAAATTAAACCTTATCACAACCCTTTGATATTGTTACTTGTCATTGAAGTGTTTCACGTTTGTAAGTACTAGATGTCCAAAGAGAAGTTCTGATGAAAAAAAATACTTCCATCAACTCACCTAAAACTAAACAAAACCAAAAATGCAAGCATCAGCATCTTTGGACTGCTTTAATCGCATTGTTTGGTCCTCTCTTGATCTCAGCAGTGCTGTATCCTGTTTTACAGCACATCATTCCCATCATTCATTGCTGATCTTATTCATTTATCAAATGTCACCCTGTGCTCTTTCTCTAAAGACATGTGGTTACTGGGGTGCTGGCAAGTAAACTAATATTCAGCTTCATCCTGTTAGTCATCATCCATCATCTTATGCTTAAAGTATCACAGCTATGCCAGAAGGGATAAAAAGTAGCAAACTTAATCAGGGGGATTAAAAATTAGCATCTGAAGAAGAAAGGAATAGGCAAGCAGGTAGTTTAAGGACATCTAAGAATTGACAGGAGCATTTGTAACAAGCTCTTCATCTGAAAAATATGTCCATGTCAGCAAGACTTAATATACTCATATTCTGTTTTCATCTTTCTAACATCCCACCAGAACCCCAAAGGAACAATATTATCACATTGTCTTAAATGCCATCATTCATTTTTTATCATATTAACTACTGCCAAGCTCTGTACTGTCTTCCCTTGACATGCTTATCTATCCTTAACAACATGCTTTTTCTTTTGTATTTACTGAAGAATCCCATTAGCTTATGTTTTACTGATAATTACTGTTCAGGGTTAGTCTTGGTTTTCCTTTGGGGAGATGAGGGAGGTGTAGGAGGTTCAGTTTGTGTTTCACACCAAATTCTCAAATTCTAGCTTGCACTGATCAGACTTGGGTGACTAAAAAGTCTTTGCTCCTTCCACATGATGAAATCAATGGCCAAATTCTCACCAACTTCCCAGGGAAGCAGTACTGACCCTTACGTTCTGCAGTTCTGTGTCAGTGGTTATCATCTATCATCTGTGACACAATCTGTCTCTTTTTCAGACTACTAGATCTGGCCCTGTATTGCTTTTGTACATGTTGCAGGATTACTTTAACTGTTTCTCTTTTTCCCTGCTTCTAGATAACCAGTATCTCTTACCATACACTAGTGAGCCTTATTAGTTTAAGTAGAATTCCACTATAATTAATAGACCTTACCCCTGTTTCAGGGTCTTTTAGCATATATTTGGCGGGTTTTCTCCTCCTTTTGTCCCATTCTTTTCTCCATATTGTAGAAAGTGTGATACCAAGAGTTTAACAAAAAAGTGTGTGATTCCAAATACCGGAGCTGCTTAACTCATGGCATCTCTAAGTTCCTGCAAACTGCAAAAAAAAAAAAAAGAAGGGAAAGCCAGCAGCTGCTATCAATACCACAGAACCAGTTTAATTCTGGCCTCAGATATCTTGCATATCTCCCATTGATTTCAGCCCAGGCCACGTGTTTTTAAAAGAGCAAAATTCAACCCCTAACCTTTATCACTCAGGCTTCTAGTGGTTTCTTACACAAGGATATAGTAAAGGCTTCAGTCCTAAACATCTTTTCATCCCAGCATAAGTGATCTCAGTGAAGACATCAAAACTATTCGTGTACTTTACGTTCCCAGTAGTGCCTTTCAACTTAACGTATTAATTTCTTCACACTTATGAATAGAGCCTGATGTGCACAAACAATTTGCTGTTTTCCAAATCAGAACATCAAAAAGGATATTTCCATTCGACGATGCTGATGCATGCCCTCCGGATGGGATTTTTCAGTGTTAAACACAGCAGTGCCCGGGGAGGACGTGTAGCTGTGGTGGTACCCTGTTTTTTCTGTTTCCCATACTGCTGCCGTTTTCTCTGCGTGGAGCTAGCTGTGGATATTGTTGCATTGCCAGCACTACCCATCAGTTTGGCTTGCCTGGCAGCATCAATCGCAGCTTGCCAGGACAGAGCTGCCCCTGGAGTAGGGATATGCTCTGGGGCAAGCCCTGCAGCTGCATTGGCATTCATGTTGGCATGAGCTGGACGGGGACTCCCATAGTTGGAACCTGTGAAAGGAAAAAAGAAAAATCCAGAAATTTGTGAAGACTTTTTTGGTACAGCAGAAAAATCATGTTTTTAAAAATCTTAAGTATCAGTAAAAACAAGAGCTAAGGCTAAGGATAAGTGTAGGGCATCCACTTACTACCAGCCTGTTCCTCCAATTCAAACTCTTTAAAATAAAGTAATACTACTGTGCAATCATTTCTCTTGCAACAGTCTCCCAACAAGACCCAATAGACGCTGAGCTGTTAGAAGTGCCTCTCATCAATACAATCTCCAGGGATGCACAGAAAAGCAACTGTCCTTTTCCTTTTTTACCCACACATTTTGCAAGCTGGATTGTTTGAAAGCTAAAAGGTGAGGCTAGTTCTCATCACTATCACACAGACATGCAGCACTATGCTATTTAGTATGTGACAAAGCACACAAATGAGATTCTCAAGTCCTATCATAAAAATCCCTATGTTTTCAAGATTACCTCAAGGTAAAGTGAAAGTTTAACAATGAGCTTAATTCTCTCTGCAAGCAGTACATATGTATAAGCCTAAGAACAGTCTGACTGGAAGGTACACTGAAGTAGAAACTGGAACACAAATGCAGGGTTCATTACTTTTGTGCTCTATAGGATGCTGTGCAGATAGTTTAGGCCAAACAACATACATTTAGAAACTGGAACTGAGTCCTTACCCTGATAACCTGATTTTAAGACAGGCAAACTATTAAAATCAATGGAGCAACACTTATTTTAAAAGCACGTATTAACAAGAATTCTAAGACCTAGGACTCCCAAGTTTTGCCCCCCTTTTAGCCAAAACTGAGGGATTGTATGCTTTTGCCCAATTATAATAATAGAATATATGTCAGGTGACATGTGGCTGATATTTAGGTCTTAGCAGTACAAAAGGAAGTGAAAGTCACCCTTTCAAGGTAGTGCAATTGTTCCATTACTTCAGTAAAGACACTTAAGTCACCTGTGCCTCTTCAAGGAGGCTTTTTCAGTGACTCAAACTAAAACTTCAATCACTTCAAAAGGAGTGAGTTTTGAAGCTTCAAAACAGATTCCCTTGCTCTTTTGAGTAAACTTCAACTGAGATGTGTGAGAACTTGTGAAAGATTAACTGAATTTTGCCAGACACTTCACAGATGAAAATATAAGCCAATGTTAGAAAAGTGCAACATAAAATCTATACAACATCACAAAAGCAAACTTTAATTAGGAAGAAGTCTTGTTTAGATACGTCCTATATAAAATTTTAAGAGACTACTTATCTTTGTTGTGGACTTGAGTTTGCCTGTCGCCCATATGTCCAGATACAGGTAAAAGCAAGGCCAAATGGTCTACAGATCTTATTCCTTCAAAGGCTATGAATCTAGCGTTCAGTTTCAAAACACTGCAACTCAAGAGACTGTGTTTCCCCTTACATCTTATCAGCAGAGGCTATGCTTCACAAAAAGTGTACATGCAAGGGGCAGAGAGTAGAAACCCAAAGGAGTTAGATGACCTTTTCTTTCAAAGCAAGTTCAAAGTCTACGACTGACCATGTTCCACTTCAGATTAATACAGAAATAGTGTTACTAAATAGATCAGATAGGCTCCTATAGACTACTTACTGAACAAAGCAAACAGAAGACCATGTGACACTGTTTTCCTTAAAATATTGGATGAAAGACATTCAAAACCAGGGAACTGGCAAACTGTTCTTGAATAGAAATAATTACACAGGATGCGTATTTCATATCTGGATGAGCAGTGCCAAGCAATGACTGCACTACAAATGAATTAAAGCACGTAGAATAAATACAATTACATTGACACACAGAGTGCAACAGGATATGCCTCTACCTAGAAAGCATGCAAGATTTTTAAATTCATCTCACTGAATCACAAGGAAGGACATGATAGAGTCAGATGTTATTTTATGTCAGGCATTGCCATAAGATTTCCAGGCTGTTACAGTTTCATTGCATAGCAAGAAAATCTAGAGTTTGTCTCTACTCACTGAAAAACCTCCTAGTTGCAAACCAGCCAAAAGGAAGCTGGTGAGTAATATGACTCTGATATGTGAAAGGGAAAGCTGAAAGAAACAAGAAATGGGAAATAGTTAATTCACATCCCTCAGATTTTGAAACTGAAGAGAGAGAGCTTTCAGAATCGCACAGGCTAAGCAGATTTCCTCAATGAAGCAGGCAATCAACTGGCAGACAAACTTAGTTAGTTTTCTAAGACTAAGCAAATTGTGCACAGCACTACTCATGGGATACATTTTTATTTTCAGCATAGTTCCAAATGCAGTTTTTCTCTTTAGCATCAATTTGACCTCCCTAGCCTGAAGCATGCTGGAAAGAAAAATAAATGGAAAATTACTCTAATTATTCTCCAACTCCAGCTCTTCTTTAATACTGACCCATTAGAGTGGATAAGAAAGACGCGTGTGTTTTCCAGTAAAAGCAAACTTGCTGATCCATCGCCACTGTGTTCTTATCATGCTGACTAGACCATGTGGTCCTGAAAATAAACAGCTGCTGCATCTTAATGAAGACTTTTCTGCAATTTGGGAATGTGTCAAGGTTGTTCAATATTATTGCTTATTAGTTAGGTTTCACATGAGGACTCAAGTCTATGCATTTTGACTTTGATGTGCCAGCAAAGTTAAGGATAGAACTTCTGGTGGTTTCATTGCTTTTGCTTCCACCACAATTGCCAGACCCATAATAAAGTGCTTTGTCTCAAATTACTTTCAAAAGATGAGTCAGTAATGACAGATTTATATTAACAAATATTACAAATATTGATTACTGATAAGGATCTGTCTTTTATGAAGCTCAGAGGCTGCAGACTCCATCTGTACTAAATAACTAATGGCAGTGATGAATGACTTTATCTACAGGCAGTTTATAGAAATAGCTTAGAGTGAAGTTCACACAGCTTCACAGAAAATACATTCAAGAACTGAAAAAAATATTTTCAAAGACAACAGAGCCAAAGTTTCAGGAAGAATTAAATTCTACCTTATAATCTAAATACTTAGTGTTAATTCCTATGAAGCAAGCAGAACACAATTCATATTGAACTTGTGTGGCCTCATGCTAAATTTCACCTATGGCATTCATTTCTCCCCCACCACAAGACTTTCCTGTAACCCGAGAGGTGCAGTTACAGGATTTGCTATTTTCATTTTGCAATGTAGTAGTTAAAATACTTCACTTGAATTCCCCTTTACAAATGAGGTTTCACGATACCTAAATCACTTTAATCATATTTGTTTATACTGTTATGAAGCTGGAAGTTAACCAAAACTGGGAAGCAGAGATTCAGCCCCCACTCAAATGCAGTAACTCACTAAGCACTGTGATCCACAGCATCATCACCTTGCTAATCCCTACCACCCTTTAGCAAGAATTTGTAGTGTTGACTATGTCCAGCTGGTGCTCAAAACACTTTTCTCAAGTACTTCTGTGCTATGGATCATGAGTTTAAGCATTTGAATAGTAATTAAACAGAAAAGTCCACATAAATCAAGAAACTTTATTACAAAGTCTTTGGGAGATACTCGTTTCTGCAAGAATGCAAAGTTGCAGAACTACTTCAAATACAAAAACAACAAAAACATGAGTCTCAAAAAACAGTTAAGTCAGAAAAGTAACAGAGAAGGTTGCTCATGACAACAGAATTCCAACTTCTGAGTTTCTTGACTTCATCTAGTTAGTCACACATTTATTTTAGAGGAATTTGTGCTTAGATTAATTCTTTAAATGAAAATAAAGTTATGCTGATGTGGAGTATTGCCATTCTTTTTTGGTATCACTTTAAAAACATCAGAATCCAAAAAATGCAAACTTTGAAACTGTGGTGCACAGCTGTATTTCTCCCCAAAGCAGAAGAGAGATGGGTACCGTAAAAAGACAATATTGGTTAAATCACAGTGTCTTAACTGAACACTGGAAGAAAGCAAAAAAACTGGTCACATTACTAAAATCATATGTAAGACCAATTCAAGCACACAGGAAAAAAGTTATAGAAGACTAAAGTGAGAGGCGCTTAAGAAGAAACATGAAGAATAGCACACAAAAAAAAGACAGTATGAGATCATCTGTTAATGAGAGAAAGAATGTGGAAAACATTGATACATTAACCAATGGAAAAAGGACAGCATCTGATAGGTGATTGTAAGAAGGCTTAAGTGTTACATGACCTTTTAATCTCAATTTTTACTAAAGAAAAATCCACCAAGAGCAGGTGACTAGCACAGTTAATTCCCAAACCAGAACGGGTATCATTTCCAACTGGAAAAGGGAAACAAGAAGTTAGAAAGTACTCAGATAATGTTGATGGTTTCAGCTATTTAGGTACCACACCCTATAATATCCTAGAATATCTGAAGAGCTTTCTGAAGTAATCTCAAAACTGTTAACTGAACATTTGAACTCATGGAAGACAGGAGATATCTCAGAGGACTGAGAAAGGGTAAATGGAATCCTCAGTTAAAGTGAGAAGGGCAATTTAAATCCAGTTGAACGTCATTCTCCAGAAAAAACCTGGGCTGAGTAAAATAAACAAGTGTCAGCAAGCAATTGGTGGAAGGGAAAAAAAAACAGCAGCAGACATGGGTCTGCCATAAATACGTTGTGTCAAAGAAAACTAACTCCTTCCAGAACTGGCTAACAGAATTCACAGGCAAGATGGAAGCAGTAGGTGCCATGTCTCCTGACTTTGTTAATAATTTTATGAGGTCCTGTATGACAATTTCACAAGGATGCTAGGGATGTATGAGGAAGGAAAAAAAAAAAAAAAATGAGTACAAAACCAGTGGATGCCTGAGAGCAGTTATCATTGGTACACCGTTTAAATTGGAAGATGTGTCACACAGAGATACCCAAGTGCCTGCCTTGGATCCAATTCTGTTCAATGCTTTCATTAATGATCCAGATGATGAAATAGTGAATGGTCTTATTAAACGAGCAGGTAACTGTGAGGCTGGGACGTAAAGCAAATACACTGAAGGACAGGATTTGAATTCAAAATGAACTTCATGAATTGGAGAAAAAGTCTTAAAAATAGAATGGAGTTCACCAGGGACAAATGCAAAGTATTTAAGCAAAATGAATCATCTGCCGAAACTATTTTCAAAAAAGCCTTGGGGGTTATACTGGATCCCCAACAGAACAGAAGTTGATATTGTCATACTGCCTTCTTCCAAAATGCAATCATCACAATGTAGTATATAAACACGACTACAGATCTATGCAACACTACAAGTAATCCTTCTCTTCATCTCACTGGCAGGACTCCAGCTGAAATACAGTGGTCAATTCCAGGTTTTACACTTCAGGAAAGACATGGCTCAGTTCAGGCTGCCCAGAAGAGAGCAAGGAAGTCATCCAAAGGCTTAGAAAACATGAGCTATGAGACAATGAGACAAAGTGACAGAAACGGGAATGCCAGAAATTGGACTGCTGATCCTGAGGATGTGAGGGGGATGAGGGTATAAGTCTTTAAATGTTTGTGTGTGTGTATATTTTTTGTATATATACACACATATATGGTTTTAATATATTTCCAGATATGTGTGTGTACTTTATTTCAAAGAACAGAAAGACACTATCTATCACTATACTTACAGTGCATAAGCAGAAGGAATAGCTTTTGCAGTAAGAAAAATTCAGGATGTACCTTAGGAAAGCACTTTCTAAGCATAGTGACAATGAGGCACACCTACTGACTTCCTAGATTGGTGGCAGTACCTCCCATACTCTAAGTCTTTTAGACCAGGCCACACTTCTCCAGAATCACGAGGCAAGACTTATAGTGAGAAGTAGTTTCTTTTGTTAGTCTACAGCAAGTTTGACCTGAAGGAAGGCCTTTGCACAGAAAGCTTATGTATTTCTTCCATCAGTTAATATATCTAGAGACCCCCCTCCAAGTAAACCCTGCTTCACTCAAACCTTTTGATCATCACGGGTACATCAGCACATCGTAGAACTTCTACATGCATGCTCATCACTGCATGGGGGGGGTAGGTGAGGGTGCTCAGTCCAATTGACCTGGAACTCTATTTCTTTGGTTTTAAAAACTCACACCGCAAATATATTTTTCTAAAAGTGTTTCAGCATCTCAGGACAGTAAGAACTAGCCATACAAAAAGTTTAAAACCTTGAAGTGAAATAAAACCACTTATTCGTATGAGAAAACAGTCCTTTCTGCAAATCTTTATTAAATTTTCAGTTGACATCCCTAGAAGTTTACCCTAGTGAGTGCAGGGTTGCACACACATAAAACTCACTTTCTTTAAAGCACAATTTGGATATTTGTCTTTATTTGCCTTTTTTATAATTAAAAAAAGTTCACAAGACCTTAATTCTGAGAGCTGACTGCTAAAGTGACACTAGTTTTTTCAAAAATGAAGATTTTTCTAGAGGTAATTTGTAAGTAGACATAGGAGTTTTAATGAAAGCTGGACTGCACCCTGAACTATGGCTTTTTCTATAACAAAATTTATAATATACACATACACTTTTAAACATCATGTCAAACTAAAACTCAGTATGTAGTTGTTAGCCCAGATAAGAGAGTTAAAGAATTTTTCCTGTAAATTGTTTTGGGGCTTCAGAACACACAGATAAAAGATACATGATTTAAGACAGTTCGTTTGCCATAGTTGAGACTAAACATTTTTAAAAATCTAAACAAAAAAAATCTTATTCAAGAATCATGCTTCATTTGCAACAAGAGCTTTGTTTTCCTTTACCTCCCCACTCCAGCGGTTTTTTTGCTGTGTGCCACTAACATAAGATGCAATGAAATACTAGCAATGAGAAAAAACAAGTCCATTTCAATGAAGAGAGCAAGTGCACAAGCTCTTCTTACTTCAAATATTGAATACCTCCAAGTTAAATATTTACTCTTGAAAATTGACTACGGACACTGCATGGTAAATTACTGTAACTTTGCCAACACTATTTAGATTTTGAATTTTCTGAGAAAGGGACAGACTTTTATTTTGTATTGGTAGAACATCCAGCATGACGGATTCCTGGCTCATGAATAAGGCACAACAAGAATGCAAGCAATAATAATTCCCTATCAACGCTGGAAGAAATCATGGGACAATTCTTCCCTTAAAATCACCACATACATATATTTCTCTCCATGGAAAAATAACTTGTTTCAAAAGATGTTGAAAACCCACAGCTTTCTGATAAGCTCTTTCCTCCATACACACTCTCAGATACGCAAAAGGTCTAGGCACAGAGATACAAATTTCTAACAATTCCCTCACTTTTCTGTTTGAAAATGCTACAGTTTTCAATTAACACAATTCAGGTGTTTGGGGTGGTTTGGTTTTTTGGTTGTTTTTTTGTTTGGTAGGTTGGTTTGGTTATTGGGTTTTTTTGGGGTGTTGTTTGTTTGGGTTTTTTTGGGTTTGGTTTTTTTGTTTTGTTTTTTTTTGTTTTGTTTTTTTTTGGTTTTTTTTTGAGGTGGATGGTATTTGGGTTTTTTAATAAAAAGACACGATCCCGTACTTGTAGTAAAAGCAAATTATATTCTTATTTACTGACAAATTTGGGTTTTTACAGCTCAGCCTACAACGCAAATAATGGAATTACCCCCCTTCTAATTAGCAAGTAACAAGTTATTATCTCAGATTTCATCACCTGAATGTTCCTCCTTTTCTAGTTTTATCTTTCCATTCTGAAACATAAGTAAAGCAACAGTCTGTTCTCCCTCCTTCAACGAAGTATCTTGTCAAATCTTGCTCAGAAAAAAATCAAGAAAGCCACAAGTTTGAAAGTCCTTAGCAGTCACAAAACCCCATCTAACTTCTGATTTTCTCTTCTGTAACTATATATGCAAGAGAACTAGATTGGGAGGTAAGGTTTATTTTTTAGAGAGGACAAAGAAGGGAAAGAAGCATGGAGCCTAGCATTAAGCCCCAAGGCAAATGTCTAATATGAAAGTTTGATAATTGTTGTAGATATTAGAAGAGCCAGAGAAGTCTATAATATAACTCAGCTGTACTACAAACTATTAGGAGATAAATTTATTAGGCTCGGGGGATGGGTGGGTGCTAAGAGGCCAATTTCCTTTGAAGCATTTGCATTTTCTTGTGACTTCTGAGCTACAAGAAAACACAAAGAAACCCACAAGGAATTCTTTTTGGTTTCTTGAAATTTGTTTCTTATGGCACCTAGATTAAGCTCTCAGAAATCAAGCCAGGGAACGCTTTCCTTTCCTTCAAGCATAGCTCACTGAGACATTCATAAAACTCAAAAATAGCAATGGCGGACTAGTGTTATAAAGATCCTTTTTACTAATTACAGTATTTTCATTCATCTCAAATAAGCACGAGAGAACCCAATTAGCCATGTATTTGAAGGAATGGTTAGGAAGAGCTTTTACGTAAAACGGTAGTTTTGCTGTGATAATGCAATCTCCCACAGAATGAAAAGCACAAAGGCATTTCTAACAGCAAATGGCATATAAATTAAAAACCAATGTTCCTCACTTGAGACAGTTTTAGATGCACGGCTCATGGCAAAGTGCATTGATACATCTTTTTAAAGTATTTTAGTGTACCTATCAGTACAAAACCTTTGCAGTAACGTGCATACACATCATGGTGAGTTTCTTAGAAGAACAACATGCTGCTTGGACAAACTCCAGGCACATATCCTCAAATGGAGGCACCAAAAGAGATCTTTCTTGCTCTAAATGTATATTTTTGCACCATCCATCTAAAAGTTACCACCATTAAGGATCTTAAGGTCAAGCACATATTTGGTAAAAGTTCCTTGACTTCAGTAAAATTCCTCTCGAAATTAACTGCAACCCATTCTTCTGACAAACTTGTCAATTTAACTGCTCATCATTTTCTTATTGGTGAATGATTATCCTTCACTTACTGCGGAATCTTAAGTATAACTTCTTACAGAAATGAAGCTCTTACAGACTTAAAGTCATCTTTACCGTATTAGATGGTCTCCAGATTCTTTGAGAATGCGGATTGGTATATAAATAAATACACAAACCTGTTAACACGATTTGTCTCACCCTACCCAAAAAATTTTAAACCAGAGATCTTGTCTAAAGCTCCCTCTATAGTCAGTGCAGAGAATCATTTCTCCCATTCTTAAGATAGTTGTCTGAAATACAAGTGAATCCAGCTGCTGGAGGTTCCAATCTCTCTTCAAATTATACAGAAATAATCTAAAACTTGTTTAAGTGCATATCAAATTTAAGGGGATTAAATGAGGATAAATGATTCCCACTTGTGTGGGAAGTACATGCATGAATGTGTGCCTGTGCATAAGGTACAGAGCATCTCTATAGCTGGTTTTGGCCCAAAATCTGTGACAAAATTTGGAAAATATGTACAAATGTATGATACCTAAGTAATTCAATGCCTGCAATTTCAATGATTCTTCATCCTAGAAAAATCAATCTTAATTCTTCCACAACTCATGGTATTCTCAGTTCAGAAATAGCAGTCTGTTCCCAGTTACATCAGGTAGATGATGACTAAAAAGCACAGATCTCTCTATATAGGTCTGTATCTGAGTTACAGGCAATAGGAATTTCAATAAGACAGGCACACAAACCAACAAAGCAAAACAAGAAACCCCTTTAGCATCCAGATCTCAGAGGAGATCAAGCCCGATAAACAATAAACAGCGCAAATTCTTACAGCTGAGTATTTTTACTTCCTCTTGCTGTTTATGGGGTCAGTGGTGTTCAACTGCACAAATCCAGACAGCAGGCAGAGTTTGTTGAAAAGCGCTTAGCAAGTGTATAAAAGGAGAGTGCATATCTAACCTTCCTAAACAGGCGTAAGTACTCCCTGCCAGCCTTCCCTCCCAGTGGTGATACCCACATCAGGAAGCCATTAATCCACATTATCATACAATAATGCAGGTTAAAAAGGATCTCTGAAGGTCATCTGGTCCACATCCTTCCTCCCTTTTAGCCTCCTCAAAGTGGTCAAAATTTCATCAACCCCTTTGGCTATCCAGCACCGTTCTTTGCACCACTACTACTATCTCCCAGTCTGTGGGTAAGGTTGCATGAACTGACCACAGTAGGCACCCAAATCAAAGGTTCATTCAGATATTGGGCATAAAACTTCAGAGAATAGTATATACCCAATTTAAACAGGTACCTACTATATTATACTTTGTGAAAAAACAACATCTGTAAATTATATCATTAGCACCCACACAAAACAGTCACCTAAAAACTATCTGTTGCTTCTCAGAAAAGCAAAACTTAGAATTTATTTTAAACCGCATTTACCCAATTTTAGGTTATGTATGCAATATCCTAATAAATTAAAGATGCACTCCCTTCTTGAAATGCAGGCAGTTTCAAAAGAAAAGGTATTAAAAGATGTTTCAAGTGTCAAAACTGACTTTGATTTCAGCTATTAATCTTAGTGTTCTAAAAAACACATTTTTCTGTTTTTAAAATGTGGGGGTTTTTTCCCTGCTGCTTGAAGTAAAACCAAAACATCAAAAAAAAGCAACGGAAGAGGAAAGTTTTAAAACAGACTATACAAAAAGTTCTACCAAATCCTACGAATTAAGCAAGTGAAAATAGATAAGTTTGGGGTTTCCTCTAATTTCAGTCATCTAATTAATTTTATCTTATTTTTGAATAATTTTAGACAAAAGTATTCAATCAGGAGGACTCTTTGTAACTTGGCACCATTAAGGGGCTAGAAAGAGATCATGCAAAAAATAGCAAAATTTGAAGTAAGGGAAGAAAAAAAAATGCTGCCTCAGTCCTATCCATCTATTTCCTTTCATCCACAGACTCTCAAGAGGATGCTCCATATGCAACGTGCTCTGCAAAGCAAGGAAAAGGAAGCCCTTGCAAACTTCCGTTAAAAGAAACCCAGAGAAAAAGACTAACTGCATGAACATAAACCATGCTATACAATGAAGGAAAACAGTGGCTTGTTTCAATTTCAAGGTGGTATTATAATACCAGGCAATTTGAAAAACAAACAAAAAAACCCCAAACAAATAATAAAAAAAAAACACAACCCCCCCATATTTTTATTCAGACTAGATGTTTGTGATCTAGAGACACTGCAGCATTAACAGATTCAAAGTCATATTTTTGTAATCACTTTGCATAGAAGAAAATAATTTCACTTAGTTGTTTGGTATCGAAAGTAGTATGTTCTATCTCTAACATGAAGACTTTTCTCTAACATTATTTTTTATTTACTGGTACCCTCTTGGAGAATGTTCCAAGTATGAATATTAAGCATGTGTAATATCCAGATGCAAAAACAAGCATTCTTGACTTGCTCTGCTAGTTAAGAGTTTTTCCAAACTAAATAACACACTAAATCAGAAGATTGCAACAGTGTGAAAAGGGGGGGAAATGCAATAAAAGGTGAGAAAAATTAACAAGAGACAGTCTTTGTAAGCACCTGTATGAGAAAAAACATTTGGCTTACATCTTAGGTTGAACGCTGTAACATGTAACCCTGAAATAGTTGTTACGTCAGTGGTTGTCCATACAAACATTGTTAATCAGCTTCTCTGTGACCTTTTCTGCAGTAGATACGGACAAATGTTTGAGACAGTCTTTATAGATTCTTTCTAAAAATAAAAAATCCTGCTTATATAAAAGCAGATTCATTGATCATTACTGAATTTACACATACCAGACCAAAGGTGGCAAGAGCAGATGCACATCAGGTTTGTTAAGCACTTGCTTAGAACTCAGTGGGCAGTATTTTAGCACTGGCATTGAGCTAGTGCTCTAGTCACTGCTAGAGCTTCATCTTTCTGATAGTTTTCAGATTACATGAAAGCGGTGAAAGCTGAAGCTTTTGTGTTCCTTTCTTGGGCCGCTCTGCACTTCATTGGATCAGCATCGCAAAAGAGACAAGAAATTTCCTACAGACCATTTACTCTGATAGCATCTGAACACTGGTCAAGAGATTCTGCATTTCTACTGCTCATCGGGAGAGGAAAAATAAAAAATAAAAAAAAAAGACAAAAAAAAAAAGAAAACCCACAGACAAAACCCTGAAATATCCAGCCTATTTACAAGGAGTAAGCATCTCATTACCTCTGGAGCTTGCCACTGGTATTGTGCCCTCTCTGGAGGCAGAGCATGCATGAAAGTTAACTCCTCTTTCACGACCGAGCTGCTTTGTCCTGAGAGCCAGTTGGCTGGCTCTAATGGTCAGAGTGAACCAACATACAG
Source organism: Tyto alba (assembly GCF_018691265.1). Classification (NCBI taxonomy): domain Eukaryota; kingdom Metazoa; phylum Chordata; class Aves; order Strigiformes; family Tytonidae; genus Tyto; species Tyto alba. Next base: position 16,496,743 of record NW_024881295.1, read on the forward strand.
ACAACATGGACCTTAATGAGTTTGTATTATGTGTTAGCCAAAAAAATCCAGGTAACATGGCTGTATAGAGTACTGCTATAGAACGCAACATCTCAGGCCTCAGTTCTAGAATCCACACCTCAAAAAGAATAATAAAATAAAGATCTGAGAAAAAGTAGTACAAAAAAAAGGTAGAGTGGAATAATACCTTACAGTGAGAGACTAAAGATATCTTAATCATTTAGTCTTATATACGAGACAGTTAAAAAAATTTGATCAGAATTTATCAGCATGAGCATGTAAAAGATTTTTGACAACACATGACCCTTTCAACTAACTGGAATAACCCTTATGAGATTAAATATTTGGTAGCTGTAACTAAGCAAACTCAGACGTCTAATAAGGTATGCATTGCTAACAACAAGGAGGCCTAACCAGTGGAAAACTTCACTGTGACATGTCAGGGGTCGCTTCCACTTCATCTCCCCAGGTCTGGACTGGGTATTTTTATAGTGTCCCTTTTGGTGCTCAATCAGCACTATTCAGAAACTGATGGGTAAAATTCTTAAGCTTGGCAGATGTCCTCAAAAATCTGTTATCCACAGTCAGCCCAAGGACAGTAGGAAACACGGAGCTATTATGATGATATTTAAAATACATCAGCTGGAAATTTCTCTGTCAAATGATATCTTTTACAATGTATTGAGGCCAGTAGTGGGATAAATGCAACATTTTCACATATAGGCTGGGGATCCCCATTGTTGTCCTTATTTCAACTTATTTGCAGCACAATGGCTTAATCAGAAAAGTGGTGTTACAAAAACAGTTATGTTATTTTAAGTAAATTACTCCCACTTAAATCTATACATTTCCTGAAACATTCTCTTGTCTCAAGTTTTGAGTCATTGTATCATTACCAGGCACAGGCTGTAAAAGAGCATTCAAAAGCAAATGGTGAAATGATGACAGAAAGCATCATAGACAGCCCTATGCAAAATCACAGAAGAGCTTTCCATAGAGGCATAGCATATGTTTGTGATTTCTATAGAAAGCTTAAACTGGAAGCCACTGATAAGGAATACTACATTTTAAAAGTTGTTATTTCATCAAAAACTCCCTATTTTCAAAATCCAATTTTCAAATTTGAGTTCAAAAAGCTCAATTATTTTATCAGCACCTCAAAAGAAGGGCAAGTATCACTTTAAACTGGTCTACCCCATCGCTGATGACAATTTCTGTGAGCAGAATTTCTTGTTGATAGTCTTCAGGAAGCCATGGTAGTTGCTTCACACATCATAGCTGCTGCAGAACAGCCTTTCTTCCAGGGCACGACAGGTGTTCAGTCACTATATAGCCTATGCAAAGGGCAGCACGATAGAGTCAGGACTGTAAGTGCTGGGAAAAGAGGTTCTGAAGAGATAATACATAAAGAGTTCATATCCCTGCTTGTGGCAGGAAGAAGTAGTTTTGAAAAGATACATGCTCATTGAGATAATATAGTATTATAAAGAAAGTGTGTGTGCCACCCTTTATAACAATAAAAACTTGCCCTGCCAAGATGGGTTAACCTTTTCTCCTGATTTCACCAGAATGAAATATCTCTGTTTCTCCTCAAGCTTCATCTTGGAGGGACAAGGGCTCTCCCTCTGGTTGAAACCATAGGCCCAGCACATTTTGCTTGGTACTCCAGGCTCTGGCAGGCAGAAGCCTATTAGCCAACACATCTAAAGTTGAACAAAGTTGCCAAGTCAACAAGATCAAATGAATTTTGCACCTCAACTTACCTTCTCTTTGGGACCTTGTTACTATATAAGATTGCAATGATTCAAAAACAGCATTTTCAAAATAGGCATGCTGTATTTGTTCACCCAAAAGCACAAAACACACCAAAGAGTTACTGCAGAGAGCTTGCTCTGCATTGTTATTACCTATTAATCTCTCCTTGTAAATTTTGTACATTCCAGCCAGCCTGGCTAACCACACTTGCTAGCTAAGAGAAGCAGATTGAACTGATTACAGCATGGTTCCTCTGATGCCGTGTCTTCTGGCATGCTTGGCATCCCTCTCTGACACTGCCTGGAAAGTCCCATCTCTTTCCTCAAGCTACCTATTTTGCATTCACAATATTGTCCACTCCTAAATATAGTCTTTGGAAAAATGAATTGTTCTCACCCCAGATGGAGACGGGGATATTCTTCCAGAAGCAGCTTTCCTGAATTTCCAACAGAGATTTTTCCAGAGTTATTGTTTTTCTTGTCATGCTTTTCTTTAACAATCTCTTTTATTTAATGGCATGCATTCACACAGAAAATATACATTTAATGTATTTGCATTCACACAGACCACCTGAAAGACAGGTGACTTACTAAAACTTATTATAGTCACATAACTCCTTTCTTCACACTACAGTTTTGTTCTTGAAAACTAAAATTAGAAATCAACACACATGCAGAAGGTGGAATTCATTTCACTAGTCCTAGCAATCTAAACATCTAACATGTAGTCTAAATTAGTCATCAAAGCTTTATCTATATAGTCAAGGCGCAGTTAAATACCTCCAAAAAAGCAGTCCACCCCACCTATTTTAGATATCTATAACAATCTGTGGCCATGGCTGCCTTCCTCTCCACTGACTATACATGAACTCTAGATGATTAGCTCCAACTACACAATTTAAACACCTACAGTGAGGTAAAATTAAATCTATGCCAAATGATTAGCTTTACTATATGAAGAATGACAATCTGAAAACACAGACCATTTCTCTCTTATTTCATACTATACTATTCTATTCCTTTCCAAATCTTTCATAACACAGCTAGATCCTTCCAATCACAGTCACTTATGCATTCTGGTCCACTAAGCAAATTATACTTCTGCCTATATATATACACAACTGTGTAGGCACAGTGCAACTGCAGACATCTCTGAGACATTTTAATGGTTCCGGAGCGTAGGTAATTTTTTTCCAACTATTTGAAAACAAAAATAAAAATGCCCCATGATACACACATTGAAAAGATGGTAGATAAAACTAGAAATGCCTGTATATCTAGATTGCTATTCAAGCCATGGTGGTGCCTACTGATAAGTATGCGTAGAGTTGGGAGGAAAAGAGGCGCAATTCCTCTTATCCATTAGCACCAAGTACACCTTGTGTTCACCACATACTACCATGTGCAGTTCCCAGAGAAAGACCAGACATAAGTCCCCTTCTCTATCAGATACACATTTGATCATGACAACATCTATATTCAAGAGAAGCACACTTCATCTCTGCAACTTATAACCAAGAGTAAAACCACACACACCTGATGATAAAGTAGCAGGTTCAAAATTCATGCCAAGATCTCTGCACTGACTCATCATAAACCTGTGGATCTCTGACCAAACCTGACTGATCATTTGTTTCCAGTTACCTAAGACACTGGTCTCCTTCCAGGACCATTACATCTCCTAACTATAAAACCACTGATCACCAGGGAAAGATTGTAAGTACAAAGAAGAGAATCCTCTTTACTTATTAATATACGGCACTTACTTGCCAAAGTTAAGACTACTCAGAATATTTGGTATTAGGGCTGTAGGCAGATGACTCAGTCCTGACCTAGGTAACTGAACAGGACATGGAAAACCACTGGATATGACATGAAAAACTACCAGACATGACAACAGAGTAAGAAGCTGACAAGAGTTACAGGCAGTATTGTAGGGAATGGCCAAATTCCACACACAGTTAAGATGAAGTTGAGTCAGAGATGACCAAACTTCACAGTTAGTTGAAGGGAAATACTGGAGTCCTGTTGGGGAGTATTACAAGGCAAACAGTGCCCAGGTAACTGGGTCAGTAATGCCAAATAAGGACGGGATCACTGAGTACCGATATCAGAAACACGAAATTTGGGTATGGATGTAGAAAAGCTGGGACCAGCGGGGAAAAAAGGTAGCTGGAGTGGATTGTTTATTCTGGAGAAGACTGGACAGAGAAGAGTGGCACAAAGGCAGAGAAAAGGAGAGTCAGCAAAACTGAAAAGGTACAGTACAAATCATGGAACAACAGTTGTGTAGGGGTAGCCATCAGGAGATCTGCACTTGATCACCACAGCTGGACCAGGACAACAACCCAACCTGTTGTTCTGACCATACCACAAGATTCAAACCTGCTTGTGCAGTCAGCAGGATCAGGTCGGGAGTTTCTCTCCCTGGTTTGCATCCAGACAGATGGATTGAGCATTCCAGTACTGCCATGTCTGTTACAGGCTTGATGACATCACTAACTACTTGCCATTTCATAACACTCATCACCTTAAAATTAAATGCCATATTAATTTCTTTGCACGAACCTCCCAGAGCAATATCTTCACATACACATATACAAAATAGTTAATGAAGAAAAAGAAAATTAATTTTCCAAGCCTACTGACCTGGCACGTTGGGATGAGCAATAGAGTTTTTAACACTGGGAGATGTTCAGACTACAGGGATCATGACCATGTAAATAAGAACATGAATAGATAACTTCAGAGAAAACATTTCTTTGCCAATCTTTCAAAAGGGAAGAAATACAGCCTTTGTGGAAGTATGACAGACTTTCTGGAAGTCTGCATCCTAACACAGAAACAAATTAAAATACAGTCTGATCCTCTAGATGTCCGTAACTCTAGTCTTTACATTAATCTCCCAAATAGCACCTGACAATCTGTCAAATCTCTCTGTTCGGTGTTTTGTAGCTGCAGAATGAGGTTTAAATACTTTCTATTGCTGTTATTAAAACAACTAGCTACATGAACTAGGGGTTTAAATCCTAAGATGACAAGTGGGGCTTTCCATCTTCTGCAGTAATTCTATCTTTAAATAATATTTTAAAATAGTATTTCAACACTGACATAGGGAGACAAGCAATAAAATTCACCCATATATTAAGCCATCTGTATAGCCTTACATCACATTATTTTTGAAGTATCAAAACACCACTGATACATGCTATAAGAATAAATTTCCTGCTCTCTCATACTTGTAGAATTGACTCCATATAGGGTTTCCTAATCCATAATTCTTGTAAATAATGCATCCTCTGGCACTACAGCACACATGCCAAAGTCCTTACCAACGTTCAGTCCAACCTAGTTCTCTATTCTATGGACTGATGTTCTCCATGAGAAGCCACCTTAAAGCACACCAGACAAAATCTCATAAATACATAACTCAAAATAAAAATTAAAAAAGTGTTCTGGTGCAATAACAGCAAAATCGAGGCACAGGAAGATAACAGCAAAGTTCTCAGCAAGAATGCCAAGTACTTTAAAAACAGATAGAAAACTGCTGACCCATACATACCAAAAAATTCAAACAAAAACTTATTTCAATACAAGCTTTGCATTAAGACAGCAGGATGTATGTTCTAGTCAAATACCTATTGACAGAAATACTCTTGTGTAACTCACACTGCAAATTAAAAGCACTTAAGAAAACGTCTAAGCATAATGTTTATAGGAAGTAACAGAAGTCACATTATCAGTGTTAAAATCTTCTTGCAATGTTTTGTTGAATTATTTGTATTTTAAGATGTGACCTCTTTTAAAGTGCTTCAAGTTTGACCATGCACGAAGATACATTCCTGGAGATTCTGCCGAGCACCTGTAGAGATCCTTGCTCAAGTTTTCTGAAGCTTGATATCTGACCCTTTTTTTTTAAATTTTATTTTAAAACACTTTAGCTGTGTTTAGGAACTGCCAGCAGCAAGTATCTCTAGTTATTTTTTGACTGACTTCCTGGCATGCATAACAGCTTTTATCACTGCATGCAAATTAGGACACAAGTTTTCATCTCTTATGATCTTTCTTGACACCCTTTGCCTTAAAGTGGATAAAAGCCTTCAAGCCATTTCATCCCAATCTTTCACTCTCTTCTTTTATTTCTGAGTTTTGCTATAATGGCCAAATTGACACTCTCTTTACTGACAAATTGATACTCTCTTTATTCCAGTCACCACTACGCCATTGCATTTGTTTTCAAATCCAAAATTAAAATTAAACTACAACTCTTCTGAGTCATAATGTAAACTAAAAAAAAAAAAAAAAAAAAAAAAAAAAAATGAAGCTTCACCACAGTCCCTTATGAACTTCCCAGGAATTTTAGATTCCCCAATTTTGATCTAAGCAATAAGCATCATAACATTTAACAAATAACAAACTCTCTTCAAAGAAAACTGTAGAGAAACATGTTTCAGAGTTCAGCAGAGTATACTGCTATGTACAGGACTACCACATCTCAAACAGCTGCTAACAAACTCTTCACACTCACAGGATTTGTGCAATTGAGCCAAAGTCAGTGAGAATCTGACAAATAAAAGATAGAGTTACATCACTCAAGACATTCACTGATTTAAGAATTCAATTTTGATACTGCCTGCACCAAATCTAACTGATGTATTTTCATTTAAGTCAAAGTGATGTAAAAATGTCATAGAATTCACTCCTGCCTGTTGCTCCTGAATACAGTCATACAAAAGTTCCATTCAAACCACAATTAAACCTGATCACTTTCAATTTTCACTCTATAAATGCATTTTACTTCTCTCTAAAGACACCAATTCAAATTTAAATTACACTTGAAAACAGTCTGTGCATCCATACAATTTATAAATCAGCAATAATAGGCAATTTAAGTATCATATGAGAATTTCAGCACTCAGGTAAAGCTTTCCTCCCTACACATAAATCTATTTGTTTACAACTCGAGGAAGTAATGAATACTATGGATTTCCTCTGTTTTCTTAATAGCACTCAGGCTTATCTGACTTAATTTTTTAACTTTGCTGTCAATAAGTTAAATTCATCCCAAGGAAATCAGACCCCTTCATACTTAACTAAATCTAAATTTCTAATATTTACATAATGGGCCTGCATAGAAAAGGTTCTTTGGGGAACTGTATGAAAGCTACAAGATAGAAAACACAGCAAAGTTAGGCACTGCAAATCAGTCTTAAATTTCAGCTTCCTGGTATTTGTCAATCTGTATCAGACTTAAACATACAGTTCAACATAAACACATTATGCAGTGTATTTAAGTTCAATAATTTATTTTTCCTTTATCTCCAAACATCAATTTTAATTCCTGAATTCCCCTGGACTCCATTGCTTCTCACACAGTCCATTGTAGTGTTTCTGTATCTAACATCAATGAACTCTACTACTAACAAATATATCATACAAATTTCGATTTCAGAAGAATTATTATTTTTGCAGATAACACATGAAGCAGAATATAGCTCGTACCTAGCAGAGCTGGAGCGACTTGCAAGCAGAGACACACAGGTACTCTTTTTGTATATTTAAAAGATTATTTCATCTGACAAAGTGTTGGAGGATCATCTGATGCACAAAAAGAAAATACATATTAAATTTAAAAAAGAACTGAGGAGTCTTAAGAAGTCTTACATCTAGCCAACCATAATAAAGAATGGAAGTCTTTCTTTCTCCTTTGGAAGAAAGAATATGAAATCTGATCAGTAACATGAATTCATTCCTACAATGCCTTTAGGAAGAAATGTTGAGTTAATTACTCAATTAGAGCATATTTACTTTGTAATTATAATGTCATGTTCAGTCATATTTAATTGTTTTTTCCAAAATACCCAAAGGCAACTATCCACATCATGAGCTGGAAACCTGAAAAATTTAGGATAAATAACAATATCATTTCGAGAAGCATATTTTAAACATATGATGAAGCATCCTTTAAGGTTAGATGGATCTCAGACAATATTTTCCTTAAAACAATTAACTCTTAAGATTATGTACAAGATGCAAAGAGTTCCCAGGGGATTAGCCAGATTTTTTTGGTCTCATTTCTGGGTCTGGTTTGAAAATCATTAACACTCCAGTCACCCTTAAGAATTACTTTATTTTACTTTTCTCTCTTAAAGCAGCAAATTTTTCCTCCCTCGTAACTGTGCTAAGTTAGATGGTGCCTAGCTCAGGAAACTGATCAGTCTTGTGAAGTTATTTTATTTCCCTATAGGTGCCAGGTTAAATAACTTTTTCTTTTTTTTTTTCCACAGACCAAGTTTTAACTGGTACTCTGATAACTCCTCCCAGCTGTTGAAAGAGAGTCAACTTGCTGGTCTCTTTTCAAGGATTCTGAATGTTTTGACTGCTGAGACAGCCACTGAGATTTGGCACTTAATATCTGAGTCTAAAACAACCACACACACACACCACACAAAATAAAGGAAAATTACAGAAGTCCTCTACAAAGACACAGTCTTAGCATTCCTATATAAGCTTCTAACATCCCATAGAACATCCATTAGCAGTTATCTCTATTTTCTTTAGTCAGTGGGGGAAAAGGAATCCAAATAAAAGTTCAGACCCCAATGCTGTTTGGATTCAAGCCCCATAGTCATCACCTCCATGGTGATTTTATGTGTGGGTATATATGCACCCCAACAGTAAGCAATTAGATTCATCTAAACATTTGTACATTATAGCAGGATCCATCTATCACCCTGATATGTTAACATGTATTGGAACATTAAAGTGAACTACTCAGATTTTTACCACCTTACCATTATATGTTCTCTGTCTCTAGCCACAGTTCTGCATGAAAGCTATCCTAGTACAGCGCAGGCAAACAACCCACATACAAACTCACTGTGTCTATCAGAGCAATTGAGACTGCAAGCTTGTCGCACATCATCTATTAAGTATGATACAATTTCCAAAAAAAAACCAAGCAAACTACTCAAACTGGTGTGAGGCATTGAGGCTGAAGTCCCTCAAGTCCTCCATCTGGAAGTTTCAACAAATGGTCACTGTATGTCTAATTAAACACAGAAATGTGGTTGAAGTTTGGCTATTGGCTGACATATGTAAATTAGCTCTCCATCTTAAAAATATACCGATTCAAATATACAAAGTAGATACTAGGAAAAACGTGTTGGGGTTTTTGTTTGTTTTTCACCACGATGGTAGTTAAATACTGTAACAGGCTGCCCACTGAGTTTGTGGCAGCTCTATCCTCAGAGACATCTGGGATTTTACTAGACACAGCCCTGAGCAACCTCAGCTAACTAGACCTGTTTTGAGCAGGGTGTTGAACCACCTGACCTCTGCAGGTTCCTTCCATCTTACATTATGATTTTATTTAACCCCCACTCCTTAGAAATGCAATTCTTTGCGGAGAAACACATATCAGCAAGAGCAGTGTCTCCCAGAACTATCCTTTCTGAGAAAGATGCCTGGGAAGGTAACATACAGAGCAGACCAGCTTCAAAGTCATCATAGTGGGTTCCCCTCAATCTAAGCTTCTCTTGAGCATGAACCGTGATAATAATCTCTCAGCTGTAGATCACAATAATTCAACCTTGATATGTGGACAACTGCCAATATGGCTAAATAAAAACAAAATGTGATTCCACCAAATCTTCTTTCACCTTCTACAATACAGGTATTAATATTTTCTCCTTCGTTTCCTCCTCATCCCCCATGGACTGTCAAATTCAACAATCCAAACCATACAATAGCTAATGTTTTATTTAGGTTTCTTGGAGAAATTCAGCAAGGCCTTTTGTTCTGGAAATCTCTATACACGGTACAGAGACACCAGTGACTCTTCCAGCTGAGAGCTACCCTGAATCCCTCTCAGTTCTTAATGAAGTTTATATCATACTTATCATTCTATCCCATCCACGGAAACCGACAGAAACTCTTCCAAGGACTCTTTCAGAAAAAGATTTATATATACTATCAACTACACCATGATTTATTCCACAGCCACCTTGCAATAGCAACAGGTGCCCTTGTGATCATATAACTTCATCACTGCATTTCAGAGCTCCCAGCAGGACCACTCTATCACCTAAAACTACACCTGCTCTCTGGCAAAAGCACTATAAGCCCATCACCATGCTCTCTGCACAGAAGACTGACTGTGACTTCCTCTCCCATAAGAAAAAAAGGGAAGGATGAGGAAAAAAAATACTCAAGTACCTTAAATGCACAATGATGCTTTTACTCCAATAAAGAAGGTATTATGTGAAAATGGTAAATATTACTAATGGAAGTTTTTTAAAAATTAAAATCACAAGAAAAATGCACCGATTTTATGTTAGGTAATAGACGAACTATATCAAAAGGAAAAGTATTCAGTGGTAACCAATATGTCTGAATGCTTAATATTGTCTTCTTTCCCTAAATTAATAATGCTGAAATCCAGTAATAAACATTTTAATTAATATACTTTCATATTCATTTCAGCCCCATTATCTAAATAAAAAAAAAAAAAACAAAACAGTGTTTCAGATAAATGACCGACTCAAAATATATATTGGGTTTGTCTATGGTCATAAAAAGAAATAGGCTATTGTACCATATAATAACATTATGTTTTGTAAAGCATATATCTGCCACTGGTAAAAGCTTTCTTCAGTCTTGATCTGATTTGTTGTTTTCAATAATTTAAGAGACTTTTACGGCACATAGTCACATCTGTTATGCTGGTTGATAGACAATAAATCTAGAGAACACATTTGCTCAGAAGAGATCTTGTACTTGCTCTTCCTGAACTTCAGTTTGTCTGTCCCTTGAATTAAATCCCAGAAAGGGTTAAACAAGACAGTTCCTAGGGAATCAAACAGCCATGGTGACTATTCACACATGCACACACACCAGCAAAAAGTAAATTTAAGAGTGATTGCCATTCAGATGAATCCTAGTTTAAGCATGTATGTAGACCAATTTTCCACAAAATGGAAAGAAAGCCAAACCTAAGCACACATGGTGATATTGCCGTTACATGACGTGTTCTCTGAACTAAAGTGTTTTGAGGAAACAACACAAAAAGATGAGGACAAATAATTCAAAGTAAATATCTGGGTAAGATAAATTAATTTCACATGGCAAGGGTGTGTCACATCTGCTGCAGTGATTTACACAGACACAGCCCTAAAACCATACTTGATTGCAGAGCAGAGATGCAACCAAGAGTGGGTTCGTGAGGGTGTCCTGGTCACAGAGCATGTACCAGCTAGGTCTTCACAACTAAGTGTTCTTGACAGCAGAAACTCACAAACTTCAGGAAGAGCCAATCAGCAGGAATGCTGATGGTGACCTAACCCAAATTGGTCTCCACGACTGAAGATTATTTCAAAGAAAATCTTTCAAAAGTATATACTTTAAATTCCATGCCTTCAGCAGGGTACTTAAATACTCCTTTTAAGGATAGGAAATGGTCGAAAGCACTTAAATACTTTTTTGAAGACTCTACTGGCAACTTTCACAAGTAAATGCAGTGCACTGTATTACACAGAATGTTTAAGTACTGTTATTTAGCATTATATTAAATATTTTTATATTACACAGCTATTTCATATTAGATTGAATTAAACACTTAACACTGAAAGTTCCCAGTACTTTATACATACAAGCATTCATTGTTAAATCAGTGGGGGAATTTTAGTGCTGCATTTTAAAACAGGGATTCAGGTTTTTTTCCCCAAAAAAATCCTGAATATAAGCCATTTCAAACCACTTAAAGTTATTCTTTATACTCCACAACTGTTCTGACAAACTATTACAGCAAAACGAGAGCACAAAAACAAATACTCAAAAACGAAGACTGAGTTTGTAATCTGATCAGTTTGTCACCGTGGAAAGAGTACGGTTTCTCCTACATGTGAAAGCATTGCCCCAAAAAAATGCAGGAAATAAAACTGGCATTCTGAAAATAGAGCAGAAAATTAAAGCAAACATACAATACATTCCAGTCTATCTCTCCAATGGTTTTGTCTTGTAGCACAGCATGGGACAGATTTCAACTGTTCAACTGAAATCAGCTGTGAAGTGTGCACAATCACCTCTGTATTTATACCTGCAAAGTTAAGGGGGATATTTGTGGGTTTGACCCTCACTTCAGGTCAGAAAATGCATTAGGGACTATGCCTGTGACTTGACCCTCTCGCTTTCAATAGACTTCCGAGAAATAAAAGGTATACTAATTAGTTCCTAATTTAACAGATACAAAAGATACAAGGACTATGAAAAGAGTGTCTTACAGGGAAAGATTTCAAGAACAGAATATGTGTGGGTTAGGAAAGGAGGTTGCAAGAAGACCTAATTATGGTTGACAAATACCCGAGGGGGTTCTTTTTTACAAGCAGCAGGTAGAAATCTGTTCAAAATACGCAATAAGGACAAAGCCCAAAGGCATTATCTGAAATTGAAGGAAGGGTAGTTCAGACATGGTATCAGAAACGGCTTTTCACTCACACAATCAGTACTATATAGAATAAATGACCTACCAGGGGCTCTTCAATCCTAATACATTTTATTCCGGGATAGATGCGTACCTATCAGCGCTACATTTGGCCTTTCCTCCCGAAAAGCAGGGGAGGGATGAAGCAGACCAAGAGGTGTCTTCTGCCAGACCCCTCTGGAGCATCGCCACAGCTCCGGGCTCCGCGGCCCTGTAGTGCCACCTCCTGGGAGAGGCAGCACCGGGACCCCCCCTCTGCCTCCCCACCTCATCCCTGGAACCGAAAGACACAGAACTACTGGTTTTGTTTCATTTCCTGGCTGGTCACCAAATCTCCCCAGGAGAGATCCCGCCAAACGCCAGAATCCCAAGCAGAGAAATTTAAGTAGATGTATAAACTACACTTGAGATTCAAACTTGCAACACCAGAGGCCAGGTTGACTCATTCTGGTCCCTCCCTTGAGGGGCCTGTAAAACGTGGGTTTGCAAACTGATTTTCCATCTTGTATTATGAGAGCTAGTTTTCAAAATATTATGAGGGAACACATTAAAGATGCCCATCTAGGATTCCACCCGGTCCCACATGTGCATTAAATGTGATGCAGTTAGTTTTGAAAGCTTTTTCTGGGGCTCGTCAGGTAGGTTTTAAAAATTTTCTAGATAAACACATGCTCTATGATAATAATGAATAATTAATTGCTATAAAAACATATTCCATTGTGTAGCAGAAAAACATTGAAAAGCATCTCAGCATCAACAAATAATACTAGCAGCTCCCTTTTCTTTGTGCAATAGGAGACTGCAATGAAAACACAGTAAATTCGTATTTTAACATCCAAAAAAAATAGGCAATTCTTACTTTAGGGTGAAAGCTTTCCAGTGTACCAAGTCTCATTTAAAGCATAAAATAAGTATATTACAAAGCTACCCCAATTAGCAGTCAAGAAGTCAACAAAGCGCTTTCAAATGCAATTCCTCTTCCCCACAGTCCTCACAATTTAACTAATGGCCTCTAGCATACTTTATTTATTTATTTTAAGGAAGCCACTACTACGCCAGCTCCCCTGCTGCCCAGGCTGCCAAGCGTAAGGCTGTTCAGGTAGGCTGATAAGGGGCTAACTGAGAACAGACATGTGCAGAAAGCAACTGCCAGCAGAGGCCTAGCCATGTCAGCCTAGTCATGCCAGTCACATCTGAAGAACAGAGATAAAAATTTGTCTTGGAACAAAAATTTGTACCTGGAACGTTCACCTTGCTGCCAGCAACTGAGAAGGATGCAAAAACAAGGACTTATCCAAATCAATCTTCTCTCTTATAAGCAAGGAGCAAAGTAGAATCACAGACCTAGCTTTGCCTTTCCCTCATCTTTTTTATCTCTACCTTGCCACTGCAAATCCATGGTTGCTTTAATTACTCCGTTCCACATTGTGATTGGTTTGCTCCCATCTCCTTGCCACCAGGTTTTCTTGACTACTGATCAAATTAACCTTTCAGGCACTGTTTGCACATAATAAAAATAGATTGTAAATAAATGGCAGCCCGAGCACTACCAGGGAACAGAACTTTCTTCCACCTGGCTGATTTTCTGTTTGCTTTAGAAGTTGCTCTTTCACCTGGGAGTAATGACAATCCGCACCAAGAGACAGATGCAAAACTGTTCCTCCAATTATATAATCACTGCAGCTGATAAGGAGGGAGCTGGATTTAGGTTGCCATAGCGTTGGCACAGTGCTATGGAGGCTGAGCTCTTTGTCCACTTTATCAGCTCTGGTCCAGGAAGAGCAGCCCAATTATGCCTGCCGAATGCATGTGCTGCAGACTCGCTCCCACTTGAAGGAGCACTCTGGATCAGGGGCTGCTTCCTTTCCCCTCCCACCTCATTTTGATAGAGTGGCTAGGGGTGGGGGTGCAAGGTTGTTGGTTTTTTTTTCTTTTCTTTTCAATTTCTATTTAATCGGAAGGAGGGTGGTGCTGTCTCTGAAACCCATTACCCCACACACACAATTAAGGGCTGCCACAGCGCTAATACACCTCCCCAGCTGCACACACCCCCCCCCCCCCCCCGCTGCCCTTGCTTGGGGGGCACCCAGGGAGCAAATCGGGCCTGGGGGGGCCCCGCTGGGCCGCCCCCCCACCCCGGGGGGGGGTTCCTTGCACCCAGGGCAAGTGTTCCAGCACAGCTGGGGGTGGGCACGTTTGCAGGAGGGCGAATCAGCCCCGGGCGAGGGAGGGGCTGCCCTGGAGGGCAAGGCCGAGGGCCAAGGGGGGAGATGGGGAAGAAGTTGGCGGAGGCTGGGGCGACGGGGGGGGGGGGGTGTCTGCAGGGAAAGGAGAGGCAGCCCGGCACCGCTCCTCACTCGCCCAGGGGAGGAAATGGCTCTGTCTGCTCTGCAATACCGACGTGTGTGTGCAGCCAGGGCTGGTGGGGAAGGGAGGGGAGGGAGGAGAGGAGAGGGGAGGGGGGGTGACAACAGGCAGGTAACAGGATAAAAATAACTTCAGGAACGGCAGATCTGGGTTGGGCGGGGGAAGGGGAGGCTTCTGGAGTTTGGACAAACAAAGTTTTACTACAGGGAATAGCGGGGGACGCTTGCTAATGCCGAGGAGCAGCAGGACGGGTTGGGATCCATGATGCGGGCGATTCGGAGAAGAGCTCAGCGAGAGATCACTGCCCCGAGTAAAACCCAACTTTAAATACAGGCACTCCCCGGTGTCCCTCATTCTCTCAGTACGTGCGCGTGTAGGGTGTATATGTGTGTAAATAGATAATGCCCTCTTCCCCTCCCCTTTCGTGTGAGAGATTAGAAATAGCGTAAGAGAAGGGATGGGCTCCTCTCCCGGTGTTTTGGGAAGACGAACCTAGATGGGGGTTAGGAGGACCGGGACGACATTAATTGAGAAAAATCCCCTAATTCTGGCCGCACTGCGAGTTCATCCTCCCCTGCCACGGGCGAGCGCGCTGCCCCGCGGCTTCGCTTCGCCCCCTCGCCGGGCGCCCCTCCTCGCCCCTCCGCCTCGGAAGGCGACGACGGTGACTTAAAGCAACTTTTCTTTGCCCGGGCTTTCCTATGAAACACCCGTTCCCCCCACCCAGGGCGGGGGGGAGGGGGTGGGGGTCTCCCTGCAGCACAGCCGGTTGAGGGGAGCCGTGTGCTGCGAATGGCAAGCGGTGTGGGAGGCTGTGCTCTGCCCCGGCCCCTCCGCCTGCCGCTGGCTGTGGCAGCGGCTGAACCGAACCGAGAAATTAGGGACAAAGGCGAGGGGAGGGAACGGTTGCTAGAACCTCGGAGGTAAATCTCAGGCTTACCTTGATGGTTTTCCTCTGGAATGTACATCCTCTTGTTTTCATTGACCATTTAAAACGAGTCCAGGTTAATCCCTCCGAAAATCGGCTTGGTAAAATTCAAGGAAGAATAGAGCTGCAGAATTTCCCCTTTTATTATTACCTGATTCCCATTATTGCATCAAACACCAAAAACTGATCCTTTCCACTACTGCCTCCTTTAGTGAAATTGCAATGCATCCTCAGTACATCCGGGCCCCTTCCAAGAATTTAGCACAGCACCTCTGGCTGTTAAACCATAAAAAAGAACAGGAAGGGGGGAAACGAGAAGGGGTGGGGAGGTGGATGGGGGGGGGGGGGGGGAAAGAAAAAGCAAAAGCATCCAGGACAAACCTCTGAGGGTTAAATGTCTTTTTTAAAATCCACCAACTACAAGAGTAAGAAAAGGAGGAAAAAAAAAAAAAAAAAAAAGAGAAAAAAAAAAAAAAAAGGATGTTCAAACGCTGCTGCTCCTCCTCTTCAAAGCCATTCTGAGCGCGTTGTGTTGGCAGGGAGCTGTTTCTGCAGAGGAAGAGAGCACAGTCCCAGCCCCTTACTCCCTCCCCTCCCTCAGCGCGCTCGCTCCCCGCTCTCTCCCTCTCGCCGACAGACAGACACCCTGAACGCTTCCAGATGTTCCAGCTGCGGCGGCTGCACGCAGCCCCCCGCGCGCGGCGTGAGGAGCCGCCGGACTCGAGCTGAAAGTTGAACACGCTGCCCGCCTTCACTGCGCCTGCCGGGGCCT
This sequence comes from Tyto alba, assembly GCF_018691265.1. NCBI lineage: Eukaryota > Metazoa > Chordata > Aves > Strigiformes > Tytonidae > Tyto > Tyto alba. The sequence continues at coordinate 16,513,044 of NW_024881295.1, forward strand.
CGCCACAGACATGACGTCAAGGGGGCGAGCTGGAGCCTCGCGAAGTGGGGGGACAGGCGAGGGGAGCGGCGGCGGGGCCGGGGGGGGGCGAGATTCGGGTGGGGGGGGGGGGGGGGGGTGCGGCAGAGACGGCGACACGCGCGGCGCCGCGCCCCAGCACCCCCGCGGCCGCCGGCGGCGCCCGGCCCCGCTTCGCTCCGGTTTCTCGAGATCGTGGGCTCTGCCCCTGCGGTTCCAGTACGGAACGCGACTGGGAGCCGCGTTTCGAGGAGGTGGTTTCGGCTGCTTTGCCGAAGCGTTCCGGGGCGGCAGCGTGTGTGCAAAGCGCTTCGCGGCGCGGCAGGACGGGCTGCGGCTGGCTCGGATCCGCGGCCAGCGGGCAAACACACAGGCACGGTGGGCAGGGGAGGGAAGGGGGAAAGAGAGACCCAGGGCTAAGTTGCCCAGCCGAGAGGATGCACAGATGTTTAAACAGATTAATCAATCTAGGATTTGCAAAATCCTTGGCGGAAACGCCAAAGTGCTCCGCTGGTATCCCCGCCACTCGCCGTAATCATGCCTGTCGTTCGGCCCTCTCTAATTGAAGCCTCCGCAGAGAGCAAAAATGACTTCTTTAAAACGAAATGTAAACTGAATGCAGTACGTGTTAAATGTAGCTGGACTCACCGAGCTGCCATGTTAAACAAGAGATGCAGAGTTCAAAAACACCCCTCGGGAACCACTGCAGAAACTGCCACAACCTGAGAAACTAAACCGCCCCGCTGTACGCGGAGGTGAATGTCCAGGCTACCACGTCCTACGTGCAAACCTGCGGCTGAAAATTCACGTGATAACAGAGTATCTATTTAACATCACATGCATACAATACTATTCATGGAACTGAAAACACAGTGGTTCTTTCCTTTCAAGTGGTTTTCCATTTCAACTAGAAAAAGAGTATTTTAAAGTTGGCAATAGCCCTACAAGGGGATTACTTCCAAACGAACCCAGTGCCTTCCCTACAAATGGATTTCGATGGTATGTATCAAATAACCGTCTCTTTTTGAGGCTTTCCCCCCACCACTTTAAATGAGCTGTCTCTCAGATGGAACTCAAAATACAATGGAAAACAACACCACCTAACAGATTCAGGCAAATAAACAAGAAAACAACACATCCACTCGGAACTACAAGAAAAACTGGAATAGATGTAAAGCACTTACCAAAAACTGGATGCAGCCAAAGCACTTGTCCTAAAAAAAGGTCATTTTGGTTTCTAATAACCACTAATCATCACAACTTCTGCGTTAGACGCTATTCAAAGGGTAATTCACCAACAACATATTGCCACTGGCAGCATGTAGAGACAGCTTTATTTCTGACTCAGGAGGAAGAGTTCCTCTGAGCAATTAAAATACTCTGTCCTCTATTGCCTAGTTTTTCTCTAATAATGTCACATGCACTCTACCCCGTTTAACTTACCAGATCAAGCAACATCACAGCTAGAGGTGGAATGGCAATGTATTAGCTTTCATTTTCAATTCGAGTTGCATTTTACTTAAAAAAAAATGTTCTCCCTTCATCATTATAAGGACTGAACAGCAAATCCTTCACTACCTACCTTTGTTGTGTAAATATACATTTTATTTTTCTCCTTGTGACCACAAATCCATGCCATTTTGGATTGTGCTAACTCCATTTTTTTCAGCCGTGTGTCAACCAAGAGTTGCATGATTCACCCTTGCATGGACATAATCTCTGGGGAAGTAATTAAGTGCATGCTGATCACTCCTGTACAGAAATCAAACACCAGTGGGGCACCTGTAAATATTTCTTTTGCCCTTCTTGGGTCACATTCTCAGCTAGCTAAGGATTTATATACAGTATTAGTTAAACAGTTGACATCCACATAGCCTCGCTTTATGCCAGCTCCCATACGTATGCAGCCACATACACAAGCTGTCCCTGCCACCTACAAATCTTTTTCTCCCTTCTTTATCCCTCTTTCTCTGCCAAGCTCCCACAGTAGGACACAGGTTGGGCCAATTACCAAACATCAAATACAGAAGAAAAATAGAATGAGAAACAAGATTATTAGTTGGCATTTATATATTCAGCATAAATAAAATTTTACTATAACTTGAGGTTTCCTTACTCAGCAATTCTGATGCAACTAATTTTCTGTACAGAGAAGTGGAAAGAAACTGATTGTAGAATTAAGATGGAAAGATCCTGCTAATGAAGGAGAATCAGGTGGCATAAGAGTGAACATCACACCCTCCCCTAAAGCATTTGTAGTGTCAAAATATACTAAAAAGATGTAGTCCATGAAGACAGGTTTGGTAAATGGGTGGCATCTGAAGTAAAGGTGCTTGTAAGATTTTTTTCTTAATAATATTATTACTGAAATTCACATTTAATAGTAATTCTCACAGGAAAGAGCCTGAGGTGTTACCCTCCACAGAAACCAGGAAAATTCAATTGGCCTAATCTCTGGTTTTTTCCATTCTTTACACTTTCCTTCCACTTTTCATAAAAGTAGCGTAGAAGGGATTTTATTAGGGATTCCAGAGCAGCAGCATTGAGACTTCAGGGAGGACAACAGGCCTTCCCTGCACAGCTCTGAATCCTGAGCTCTCTGATCAGGTACGTTCTGGGCCAGGACTCTAAAGGCAAAGCATGCAGCTTAAGTGAATTAGAAGGCTTTCTATTGCTTTTGAACAACCAATGATCTGAAAAGCTTTCAAGTCTTCTGAGGGGGGAGCACACTTAGCCTTCTCCAGAGTTAGATCCCCACACATGCAGTCCAAAGATGAGTATACAGGTCAGAGAAAGATCTTAAAAAATGTATTAAATAATTATAAGAATAGAAAAGTCATAGAATGGTTTGGGTTGGAAGGGGCCTTAAATATCATCTAGTTCCAACCCCTCTGCCACAGGCAGGGACATTCTGCTAGATCAGGTTGCTCAATACTTTCAATACAAAAACAATTAGAAAGCTCTTAGTCCCTGCCCGATATGGCAACCAGCAGATTTAGAGGTAATATGGACAGTGTAATGATCAGACAGATCACACCAGGCTGAATCTGTGCTTGTAGACTTCTAAGCAGATGACTGTAGATTGGAGGAATGCTACAAGGAGAAAAATTGTTCTCCAGTTGCTCCGAGAACAATAGTAATGAGGGCCATATAAAGCACCAAGACACAGATTTCTGAAAAACAGCTAATTAAAGTTACAAAGTGTCAGAGATGATTTCTAGGGTGCTTAATGGGAACATGCAACACCCCATTCTGCATGTCATGAATTTTTTATTCTTCTGTGTACAATGTAGTACTCCTTCCCTCTTACCCAGCCATATATAGAGTATACTGGGCACAACAGCTTATTCAAAATCCAGTATCAGAACCTACATCCATCTTCAGAACAGAAATCGCCCAAATAGGTTGTGCAGGAGAATGTCTCCTTGATTCAAAAAGGAAGAGTTACAGTCATGCTGTATTTAAATATGGGACTAGAAAGCAATGGGATGAAAACAGTCAAGAGCATGCAACAACTCTGCATCAAACTATTTCTTCAACTTGTAAAATTATTTGAAAGGCTCTTTTAAACAGTCTCAGTACTTTTTAAATGATCTAGGATTTTAATTGGGCCTACTGCATACGTTATCTAGCTATCTAATCACAGTAGATTATGTTCACACTATTTTGGCAGTAATGTCTTTTACTATAAAATAAGAAGGTAAATTATTCAAAAGTGGAAAATAAATGTATTTATCCCCAGAAATAGTATTAAGGCTCATAATACAAATGTGATTCTTTCCAGGGCCAGCTCAGAGAAACAGTGCCAGAGCTCTTTATTACTTTGCTGAAAGGTATTTTTTTCCCTGCAGATTTAAGGTTTTGCACCTCCGCCAACAAACAGAGAAGACTTCCCATAAGAATCAACACTTTCTTGCACTGAAAACTATGGGATATTTTTTTTTGTCACTGATTTAAATAAATGGGATCTAAACACAATGCGATCTTTACATGAAGACTTTGACCTTTCTTTTTTCAAAGGCTAACATGTCAATAATTCTGATTTCTGTCTAGTGTCTGCTTCCTTCAGAGCATTCAAACCTAAAGCGATAGGCTCATCAGTCCCGGGAACGTTAAAAGAATCATTGTGCACAAATAACATAATACTCTTAACAACTTCTATAATTTTCAACATTGCTTATTTTTAATTGAAATGAAAGCGATTGATAGTCTTATCTAAAGCTATTCAAAGTGTGGTCAGGAAACGGCAGACCTTTCAAAACTGTCAACTAGCTAGAACACAGGAGACTTTTTCAAGAAAAAAATCTGGGATTGAAGAGAAAAGGAATCTTAATGATTAGTATTTCTACGTGATTTAATTTATTAAAATCTGAAACAGTGCCATATGCACAGGAACTTTTGAAATTTTATACAGTCAGAAAGATTGATTTTCAAAGACAGCTTGGAAAACTTAGCTCTATTTTTCACATTGAGATTAATAGGAATGGTTACTTGGCTTCGAAATTTCAATCATTAGCATTTATATTTACATTCAAATGTCAATAAGCAACTACAGTAAGTTAGAAGGAAAATTATAAGATTCATCAAGATATTTGTATGGTCTTCTAAAGCATATTAAGGCCTAGTATTAGTAAACAATAGAAAACATTAGATCTAAGGGGAAAAAAGGAAAGAATTAAGTAATTGACAACTGGGTAGGAAATTAGCTAGTAATTAGAATAAACTGTCATTAAACACAGAAGAGAAGGAAATAGATGAAATTGATAGCCCTTAAGTAGGTTTTTATTTTCTAGACTGCAGAAGCTTCTGGAAAATAACCTGGATATCTGAAAGTATGATTTTATTCAGATCTTGCTAGCAATCTTACCTTTCAGCTACGATGTGCAATCTCAATGGGTGGTGGCAGTGCTGCTTTTTTTAATTCCAACTGCAGAAATGAAAGAGCTTGCCATTTATCCTTGTGAATAGGTGATTAGTGTCTAATGATTGCTATGTAGCATTGTATGAATTCATGCACAAATATGAAGTGTAGCAGCAAACAAATGCTTGAACACACTGAAACAACACAATAGACATTTATCCCAAGTAAAATATAAATGAAGGTATGCTTATCAGACTTGAAGAGAAGTTGTGGCAGTTTTCACTATGCCATCACCATCATGGACACCCAGCCACAGCGCTAATTAACGCACTGAGGAAGGTCTAACACATTTGCAGAATTTCAATACAGAAGTAGTCTCTGTTCCTCAAGAAGGGAAAAGTTCAGTTGTTGACTCTGCCATAAAAGATTAAAGGAAAACCTGAACTAAACAAAAAGTGTTGCACTGTTTCTATCTTAGATAAGAAATAATTAGGCCTATCTAGATGGGATATGTACTGATACAAAGAGACTTAAACTCAGCAGTTCATCATTAGCTACTGCCAATTTAAAAAAAAAAAAAAGCAACAAAAAATAAACAAAACAGATTAAAAAAGCAAAATAATTACTGTTAATAATAATCTAAAATAATCAATCCAGCAAAAGACATGACCTAATAATGTCTACAAGGAGACCTACAATCAAAAATGAATTTTTATTCCAATCAGCCTACACTTTGGCAAAATAAATTATTGTGCAGACTTCTGAGGGTATCTTAGATACTTGACACTTTTTACACAACAAAAATTAAGAAATTGTTACCATTCTAATCTTCTAAAATAGTTCTATAAAATACTCAGGAATACGTAGTTTGTAACTCATTCATAACGGGATACCACATGTAAATTGAAATTTAGGGCAAGTACAAAAATGGACTTTTTTTTTGAAGGGATTGATTTTTGAAGGGATTTACTTCAAAGAGTAAATTTTTGCAAGCTGTTGAGGAAGACTCTACAGTGACTGGAAGGATTACAGGATGTTGGCATTTGGAAACCTCAGTGGATCTAATTATTAAACAATGAAGACTACACAAAGTCCAAGTAAGAAGGCAGTGCAGAAAAATATATTTAGCTAGTACAACCAATTCCAAGTATAAAAGTCATAAACTGAGCTCAAAAAAGAAAACCAAATGAAATGCAGGGGTGAGCTATAAGAGCAAGTTCCTCCCTTATCTTTTGGTACTTAAAGTCTCAGAACTTCTAAATCTGCTTTGTCAGCATAGAAAATTATTGAGAAACTCAAGGAAGCCAACAATTCAGAATTCTGACAGGTTTTGGAGGATCTAAAATAGTCGCTAATGAGATAAAATGGTCTAAAAATACATGGTCTTATATATCAGCCACAAGATAGATGATTACATTAATTCGTTAGTATGCCCAGTTGCTGCGATGTTGGCCTTACACACAATGTGAACGTTTTATTTTGAACAATAGGTCTTTCTATATTGAAGGACTAAACTTGCTTAGTAAGTATATCTGGTTATAATGAAATCTCTGCGGTGTTGTTCTGGCTTTTTTCATTACTATTTCTTTCCAAAATCGAGCAAGTCACAATTCACCCAGCAATCAGCCTCTGTTTCAACTGCAGCACCTTTATTTCATGTAACCTTAAAATCTGCTCTACAACTTGCAGTTCTTGCACTGCCTCCTTTTAAAATGACTGGTAATTGCATTTAGCTGAATAATGATTTTTTGGTCAGTTCAAATGGGTGCTAAGTTAGAGACAACTTCCAGATGTAGCAATGTTCGATTTCAACCCCAGTTTCCAGAATTGTATGGTTACAGACTATAGTCAGTCCAGGTTTATCTCTACCACCTAAACCTTAAATTCAAGTGATCTAAACCCCTTCTCTGCAAATGGCCTTTTAAAACAAAATTTGTTCCAACAGATTGCTCAAAACAGCTTTTTATTTCCATAAAAATCATCGTCAAAACACCACAAGCAAATGCTACATAGACCCTAACTGAATTGGTTACATCATCAACTTTAAAAATATATATTTCATTATGGTTTCATCCTGGCTTGTTCTCCTAGGACACCCAAAAGCTCATTTACTGGGACTTTAATGAAGTCTTACAGAAGTTCTGAAAGTATGAAACAAAGTGTTTCAAAGTGTATTTTGCTGGAGAGATATTAAAGGCATCCTGGACAGGTTCCTGAATACTGTACAAATTAAATCCCCTCCAACTGCATGGATTTGGGCTTGCACACAACAGTTATGCAAACAGCTTTAATTTAAAAATGGTTGTGTGGCTGTCACTGTTTGTGAAGTCCACAATTGCTACAGAACATCTCAAATACTTGTAGCAATACGTAATGGGTGGTTTTCTAAATATATGCCCTCCAAAGCTTCCTCAGCTGTAGTGGAACCTTGCTGGAACAGAAGCAGTAAAATAGGTGAAGTGACAGGCAACAAACTTTAGAGTATTATTTGATTTGGTAGATAATCTAGTAATGTAGGTTTTGAATCAACGTAGTGTAAGAAATGTTCATTATACTTGCAGTTTCTCAAAGAAATCTGTAGCTTTAGAAGCTGAGAAGAGTGTTATACTGTTATTTAAACTACCCCTCCAGCATGCAATCAGAACCGTTTATTTATGTCTCCCCTTTAATTTCTTCCCATCTTTGCTTAAACATGCAGACAAGCAAAATGAAACAAATAAACAACTCTAAAATCTTCATTCACTAGTTCCACATGTTCTGAAGGAATATTTATATTTCCTTAGCATAAATAATTATGAGTTCAGTTATTTTATAATGCCATCGATGTGTACACTAGTTTATAAGAGTTGCCTCTCAAGAACTCCACGTGACCAAGAATGACCAAGCTAAGCTCCTAGCACACACACGAGAGAAAAAAAAAAAGGAAAACAAACCAAACCAAAACATCACAAGAAGTAAGCTTTCCAAATCAGGTTTAACATCCTCTTTGATTTAGGGTGGGAGTAACTGAGAACTAGAGGATGACCACCTTTTGCTGGAACTTAAAATAGTAATAGTTTTAAACTAAGGGGAAAACTTGTTGCCTTCTCAGCAGCTAGTCAAGACTACACTATTCTGCAAAGTAACAGAAGAGTTAGGTTCCAGAATAGGTTACATAACCAGCTAAGGCTGCTTGAGCTGTTATTCATAACTCACCCTTTTCCAGAGCACCATGGAATTTTTCAGTCTTTGTTTAATTTCCCCTTTTACACTATGCAAAGAAAAACTAATAATTTTTTAATAAGAAAAAACTAAATCAAAAGAGAATGGAAAGTTCCTGCCAATTACACATATAGCAAGCATATGCAATTGCATAATTTAATTCCTTGCCATTATTCCTCCTTCCTGTCCTGTCCTCCTCACCTTTCTGCACTGTTTTCTTAAATCAGAAAAAACAGGAGTTTTAAAGAACTCAGGCCTTGATTCTGATCCAGACTTTTGGACATTAAACCAATGAAGTGATAAAGTATAATAATACTTATCAAAAGTAATCTAACGAAGTGGAATAAAGAAACAGAATAAATGTTTGACTCAGTGTTGCACAAGCAACAAGCTGTAAGGAGAAGAGAACAGGACACACTTCCCACTTTGTTCTCTAATTGCCTTTTCAGGAGATGTCCTTTATATTTCATTTACTTTTGTTTCCATGAGACAGTTTGAGTCTTCTGACTTCAGAAGAAGATTGGGTAAGTGAAAGCAAAATGAATATTTCCAACCTATCTCTTTAACAACTAAATCCCTGAAGAAGTCTCTCTATCCAGTTCCTTAGTTTCTTCTTCTAGATTTCTGGAGCCAAATAAAGCCAGGTTCTTTATAATATGTACAGGTGACAATGGTCATACGCTAAAACACAGGATGGTCTAACTTGACATAAAGAAAACTTGCCTCACCCTGAGAGCTGTCAGGCACTGGACCAAGTTCCTCAGACAGGAATCTCTTGGAGGTTTTCAAAGTCGATTGGACAAAACCCTAAGCAATCTGATCCCCGATTCAAGCAGGAGGTTGGAGTAGATGACCTCCTAAAGTTTCTTCCAACATAAGCTGTTCTGTTTCTAAGACTAAAAGGGGTTAAAATGCCAAAATTTGTATGAGTCTTCGTTGGTGTTTCTTTTACTGTAATAAATATAAAATGTCTACTGATATACTGCAATTATGAAACAAGAACAGGTGAAACAAAACTGATCATTCACTTTCAACTGTACTTTACCATCTTCCTTTAGTCTGGAGGGTACTTCTCTTGCGTCAAAGGAACACAAATGGCTCAAAACCTTATTCAGTTCCATCTGGATCATCATAATGCAAAAGGCTTGATTATTCTGTTATTTAACTGAGCAACTGTTGGACAGAAATAAGGATTTATTTTTTTCCCTCTTCAGTCTCATAGGAGAGTCTCTGATTTTTACAATTACTGTATCATCTGCTGCCATCTCCTGAAAAAACACAGCTTGAACTCTGGAGGAAGACAGAAAAATGGAGTTACCGACATTCTGAGCTTTCTACTGGTCAGAGCTGCCTGTCAGTCCCAAAGGAAAAGTGTTGTCTGCAAGTTCCAAGCTGGTAGAGTTTGAGAATGTAGACAATGAATATTTAAATAATATGGGATTGCTACATCCTTCTGATTCCATTTCTCTTCCATTCAAGTCTGTAGTGTTTATGGCAATTGCTACCATGCACAACAGGGGCTGCTGGTTTTCAGTGCAGCCTGAGGAAGGAACTCTTATCAGCACAAGCACAACAGTGGAGCTTATGCAATATATAGCAGAGCAAATCCACAATACATGGGCTGCACAAAGAGTACCTGATTTAATAAGACATGTGACTGTTGTTCTAACATGAATAGGCAGAGACTTGTGCCCAGGGGATGGACTGACAGGTTTCACATTTTGAATATCTGTATGTAGCTGTACATTACTGCACTGCTGTTTTGCAGCCTAACTGATGTCTAGAAGTGAAAGACATCAATTAATAGAAAAAAGAATAAAGTAGAAAGGAAAATCTATTCTCAAAATAAAGTAGGTTGAGAGAAGAAGATTGTTACACAGAAAAAAAACACCACCAACAACAAAAAACTAACAAAAAACACACAACCAAAAAAAAGTGCAAAAAAACCCAAAACAAAGCCTGCTTGGCCCAGTAACCCAAAGACATGCCAATGAGATCATCCTGACCACAGCCTGAAATGACTCCATATCTATACTTACATAAATCTTCCTTTTTGTACTACTTTAGTGTATCAGATAGCTTCAGTTTACCAGAAATAGAACTACAGAAATAGATCTATAACCATATATAAACATTTTTTCTTCTGTGCTCCTCCAGTTTTTAAAAATCATTTTAAAATCATACAGCTATTTTTAAACTCGATTTTTGCAGCTTAACTGGCCTAGCATATCAAAACAATGTAGTCATCAAGAGACTTACAAAGATAGAGGAACAAGCACACTACGAAAGAATGGCAGATGGTATTATTGTCAAAATGGAAGTGATCTGATGGTCAAATCTAACCGTTCATAGAAAGCTACATCATGTCTGAACTTTCACACAGGAAGAGCACATGTTCAGTGAATTTATTTTACAGATATTCTACTGTTGAATAACAATCAGAATCCAGACATGCTCCCCAGTGCATGGGAAATCCACATACTTTTCAAGGGAACTAAATATATGTATTTGCTAAGGCCAAACCTATTTCTAGTGAAGCTGTTGAACCTGACAAGATCTGACACAAGAATTACACTGATGTGGGTCATTCAGTTTTACCAAATTACTCCCAACTTACATTAGTACAAATGAGATCGGGATGCCATTTAGCCTTCAATGGAAGTAAAATCTAACCCATAAAGATGCATCTGCACTTGAGTATTCAGCAAAATGGAAGTGATGAATCACACTCCTGCCCTAAAAGTGACACAAAGGAGCAATCAGCTTGAGCTGATGTTCTGGCACTAGTTAAGAACATACTCGTGACTCCCTATGTTCTAAGTTTCTCAGTCCTTGAGATGATGCTCCCATAGTCTGCAACAGCATCAGATACAGTCACTGATGATATTCAGAGTGCCTCGCATCCAAAAAACGTTCAGAGCACACAAAATTTGTTTAAAAATACTTTTACTAGTCACTAAGATAGAATTGACATTTGAGTTAAAGCTTCATTTTGAATTAAGACAGCACTGTACTTTGAGAATGAAAGTGAAAAATGCCATGTGAAATTATTTAGCTATTGTAAGAATCTGGTCAGAATATAATTATAAGAGCAGGAAATTACCTTGGTCCTCTAAACTTTACAAAAGTTCAGTGTGATCTATAATGACCATATATTGTGGAGCTATCAGATGTATGTTACACTTACAGAAAGGTAGCATATTAGGCAGCACAGTGAAAGCCAAAGCATATAGTCTTATTGGCTCAGTACTTATTCCAGGAGAAGAATGCAATCTGCTCACTAGCTTTACTATATCTGGTGTCACCCTAAATTCTACTTGAAGTCTCATTCGATTAATAACTAAGACTGATTTTTCTTATGTTGCAAGATTTCAATTCCTGGTAATATGGCAAGAAGAGCAATTAAAAGCTGGAATACACTAAGAGTGAAGAACCAAATTATAATGCTTACATAGCATTTTTAACTCCTTAAAGCACTGAAAAGCATGGGTTAATTAATTTTTAGAGCACCTCTGAAGAGAGCAAATAAGATCTTGTTCTTTATGTTCAGATTCAACCAGACTAAATTGCAGGGATCTTGAAAACTTTGCTTGTAGCAAAACCATACTTATAGAGGGAAGATCAACTGTATTTTCAAATAAAGCAAGGGTATCAGGTCAATTATGTGTTAGGAAATAAAAAGGTAAGTGGCTGCCTGGCAATATTCTTACATGCTAACATTCCTCTCTTGGTCCATAAATACCTCTGAGAATAAATGTTAAATGAACCCTCACAGAAGAGTATATTTCAATTCCATAGTTTAAAAAAAGCTTGTGTGTTTTTAAAAGAAAATGTAAGTTCTGCACCAGTTTCCACCCACTTTTTTTTTTTTTTTTATGCTTAGTGCTCTAGTATACAGCAAATATTCTTTTCTTAATAGATCAGCCAATATAGTGAGATGTATTAGGTCTTGCAAAAGCAAAATGAATGGTAGACCATGCGGAGTCAAGAGTAAAGGATAAAAGGTAAATCACAATTGTACTTCCAATTAATTCGCTTCTTCCTGTCAGCTGTGCCTTAAGAATACAGGCCATCATTTCCAAGCTGGTGGAGCCAGATGGTGTGACGTGATACAGTTAATATTAATGGTTGCATGCTGCCTTCTCTTGACTAATCAAGAGTGCTGCTTCACACTGGTTTTGGGGAGAAGGTTGCAAAGCCAAGGGGATCTGTCATTTTAAGGAAACATGAAGCAGGAATTTCTCTTTGTTCAGGGAGGCTTTGGTTTCTGTAGTTAGTATCTGCAGTTTTAGGCAGACTTTTTAAAAATTGTTATTTAAAAGAGCTGTCACAGTACTGGGAATATTTTCAAATATTGAAGAAAGTGGAGCAAAGCCCCTCTTCAAAACGTATTCAAATTGACATTTTTGATTTGGAGTTGTGGATCATTGCTCTGAGGGCACTTCTCTTCCTCCCAAGTGTGCTCTAAGATAGTATTTGAAAAGTCAAAGCAGTAACTCACAACAGTCATTTATTTTACTCCCTACCACAAGTTAGCATTTTACAGAGAATGTGGAATAGTTTCCATCACTGAGTTGAAAAACACCACAGTATGTTACATTCTTTTCCTGAGCCTTACAAGAGAAACACATGATACTTTTTTTACTCTTTCAATCCCATCAGTATGTGATTTCTCAAATCAGGAAGCATTTCCGTATGACCCGAATTTGTATACACTTTTGATACTGGCGCACTGATGATTGCCACCACCTTAAAATCAGTTGGGCCACATCCTGCAGTACTTGACATTTATCCAGGTAAAATGTTAATCAACCTAAATAGTGACTTCAAATCTATAATGACTTCAGGATTCCATGTGTTGTTGCTTTACATTTTTAATATGGACGGATTTTGAAAGTCCATGTAAGCATTCCTCACAAGCAATTAATTAAACTTTTGATCCTAAATAATCCCGTTTTTCTTTTTAATCTTTTTCTAGAACACATTTTCATCTTAATTTATAGCATTTTGTTGGTGATAAATGGGAATCCCATCTTCCCATATTAAGTAATATTCTTTTCCTAATATCACTTACCCCTGTTTTAATTTGAAAGATCTAATATCTATGGTGTATGTTCTGATACTTGGTATATTCTATTCCTTAATAAACAGTAATTCAACTATTTGTCTTTGTAACCTCTAACTATCAAAATTACAGAATAAAACAAGGATTTTTTTTGTTTATAACATTTAGAAACACTCCAAAACCTAGACTGGAAGAAAATATTTTCAGTTAAATTATAATATCAAATTTCATGCAATTTCTATTAATAATATCAACTAAAATCTGGTTTTGTTTTTCATACTGAAGTGGTACATCTGATCTTCTCAGGCACAAATGCTATTTTTAAATAAAAAACTCCTTCTATAAATATTTCAGCTTTAAACACCCATAATTCAGTTTTGCTTTTTTTTTACATCTAGAACTGCAGCAGGGCCTTGGAGAGGTTAAACAACGACAAAAAAAAACAAAACAAAACAAACAAACAAACAAAAAAAAACCCGAACATCCACATAATGACTGCTAGTAGCATTTCCACATGTTCAAAGCAGACTGTCCATAATTCAGAGGACAAGACAAGGTCACTAATAAACATCAGTGAACTGTGTCTGCTTTTGCAAGTTCCATATAAAAATAGTGCATCCCTAGGAACGCAAAACAGACATAATAGATTGGTTCACATCAGAACACACATAAACACAAGAAACTAATCATCTTTTGATTGCAACAGGCTCTGACTCAATTATTTTGCAACACTAGCAGCCCTCTCTTTTGTATAGGGTTAAAAAAAAAAGGAAAAGAGTTGTTTTCTAACTTTAAACAATTAAACCCAAATTCACCTCTTCATAGACGGAAGACTGCATTTGGCCTGCTAGAGTCTAAACATCTGGCAGAACTGGACCTGAAAAACTACAATGCATATAATGAATGTGTCACCAATTGAACTATCATCTACGAGAAAACACACATGCAGCAGGGTGGGAACGAAGGTGTTTTCCACCACCTTGTTTCTTTTGAATGTAAATAGTGATTCCAGGAGGGACTGAGGGTACCACTTACCTGAAGCTATCTGTGTCACAGAATATCTGACAAAGCAAAAAGCACTCTGCACTTTCCTCTAAGTAAACTATCTTCAGCTCTGAAAGGATAAAACACCCACCAGGTGAGCTGAACCATGCATTATAAGGTGGTGGGAAAACTACTGGGTAATCATCAACTCACTGAGTAAAATGTCAGTGTATGAAGGGCCAACACATGGAAGTTACTACAAGTGGCACATAAGGAAGGTGCTCCTGAATCATTTACTCTCATAATAAGAAAACATTGAGGCAGAGAGTGTTGTCATCCTTAATACCCAAGTGACAATGACTGTTGAATAATCAGAGAAAGAACAACAACCTCTGAATTGCTCAAGGCTTTTGCTATTACAGATACTTTCTCCTATTCAGTAGCAAAGCACATGAAAACTGTTCAAGTTCCAAAGAATAAGCCAGAGTATATCTTAAAATACACTGTATTTGAATAAAAGAGATGTACACATTGTCCCTCCTTCCCTGCTTCAAAAAAAAAAGAAAAAAAGAAAAAAAGAAAAAAAAGAAAAAAGAAAAAAAGAACAAAAGAAAAAAAGGAAAAAAGAAAAAAAGAAAAAAAGAAAAAAAGAAAAAAAAAAGAAAAAAAAGAAAAAAAGAAAAAAAGAAAAAAGAAAAAAAAGTGCAATATATTTTATTTTTGTTTCTTCAGTACTGGCACTATTTAAGATATCATAATGCATTGCATCTTCTGCATACTTGCTTCTTAGTTCTTCCTTCTTATCCCTAGTTAGCTTTCTGGGTTCTGATCACATTTAAAGTACCATAAAAAGAGAAAGACAACTTCTTCCTCAATATTAGTTTCAAGACATAGCTTGACTCAGCCAAACTGTCATGTCCTCCACCCTTTACTTCCCAGCCACCACATACAGTTAGTAAGGATGTTTGTACTGACATCTTCCCGTCTTTCCCCTCCATCTGTGAGGCACTGTAGAAGCTAGTGTGTTCCCAGCTGGGGGTGGGAGGAGTAGATTTGTAAGTGCAGGGTAATTTATTATTGAAACAAACTTGCAGAAATTGAAAGAAACACTTGACAACTCCTTGCTAACTTCTAGTCATATCTAGCCTTGGTATACCCCCAAGATTTTTAGCATCTTGTAACACTATGAATCAAATCAATCTTTCTCACTCCTCTGCGCTCTGTGTACCTCTCCCTAAAGATTTTGGTCTCCACATTTCACAGGTTGAGAGAGCACCAGGAAGACAGTTACAAGAACAAAACCTGATCATGGCATGCACATGGCTTTCTATGACTAAGCCTAAATTTCATATAAAAACATGCAGTCTTCATGCTAAACTCAGGTAGAAAAGATTTGGTTTGCAGTAGAAGTTTTGTGGATTTTGGAAGTGATGAAAGATCTAGGAGAACACAAGGCTTCAAACACTTTTAATCTTCAGGCAGATTTCCTCATGACAGGATGCAGTGTGCATTGTGATTTCTTTGTATTACTTTTCCCATCCACCCATCACTTCATCTCTCTCTGAAACTGAATTTTGACTTATTTTTTTCATATATTTTGCCGATATCACCCAGGCATTTGGATAAACAATAATGGGGAAAGCTACATGCAGGTATGCCTCCCTTCCTCAGATTAGAAAACTAATGATCAGAAAATAGATTTTTCAGGAAAGTAACATACATCCTAGAAACCTCTGAATAAACCTGAGGATGATTTGGGGAAAATAATGTCCATGCAGACCCCAATAATTCACTGACATCTCAGTGAGGGAAACCACATAATTTATGTGCAATACTGGCAATATTTCTACTGGCAAACTTTCTGTATACTGGAAATATTTTTTTTTTTTTAATTTCTCATTATTTTATCACCAGCAGAAAACTGTCCAGACAGATGATGTATTAGTTATCTTCAGAGGTATTTCATTAATACGGCCAAATCCTTGGTCGTAAAGAGGTTAATAATTTCACCAAGCTACATGAGATGAAAAACTACTGACCAGTGCATTAGAAATAAAAGGTGGAAGTGATTACAAATGAAGAATGATGCTGAACATTATAATAAGAAAAGGAAAAGATAAGCAAACAGTATCAGCACTGACTTCTTAAAATTATTTCTAAAAGATGTGGGCCTATGGCTAAAATACATTAAAAATTTTCCCCATATTAGTTTTTGCTTGATAGTATCCATTTAACTTACAGTCAATAGACTTTATTTAAAGAAAGGGCACCAAGAGAGTCCTCTATTAGGAGCTATCTAGAATTATTTCCAAGCTAGTCTGTGTGTTGACAAGCACTTTTCTAGATAACAAGATGTCACAGGTGTTCATGGTTTTAAACTAACCAGGCCAAAATGACAGCAGGAAATATCTAAAATACTTGTTGACTCACTGACCAGGCACACGGGCAAGACATGCAAAGCATTGCCTACAAAGGAACGTGGCAGGTAAAAAAATATAGAGATTCTTGTCACTAAGCAAGATTTTGTGACTGTGCAAGCAACGAGAGACCTAATTCAAAACTTACTGAGGTCAGAGAGTCACAATGACTTCAGTGAATAATGCAACCATCCTAAACAAAGATGGAACTACTAAGTTTCTCCTAAGGATCCTTTCAGAAGGAAGAGATGCCTTTTCAAAGGTTAACAGGAAGGTCTTGGTAAATTATTTAATCTCTAACCTCAAATGTATCTAGCCTCTTCATTCATGTTGACCAACTGCAGCCTTCCTCACCCTGCCCCCTCTTTTTACTTAAAAATATGATTAATATAGTATTTCTGCATCTCACTGAGATAGTATTTGTGAAGTTACTTGAGATTTTGTAGTGAAAGATCTGAAAATCCATATTAGTACTATGGTATTACAAAATGGTACCCTATAATTTGATATTAATTTAAAAATAACCTTCTTTTACACAACATAGGTACAAGGTAACACTACTACGAGACATTCTTTTCAGTTTTTGATAGCAAAGGTTTAACTGTTAGGATTTAAATTTCTCAAGTTGCAGGCTGAATTTTTTCTGCAAGTTTTTGGAAAAAAAAAAATCAGTCATTTCTAAGAAAAGGGTAAGGAGTGATTTCTCTTACAATATTCAAAAAATTGTATAGCAGAAATTCCCAATGAAAATGGGTAATAAATGCTTCAGAGCTAAGATTTACAATCTGACAAGCAAAATCGCCCAGATTTGAAGACCTTCTGTCATGTACATGACTTGAATCTTGTCAAATTAAAGTTCCATAAAAGAATTGTAGCTTCCATATGCTCAGTATGGAAAAGGAACAAGCTATAGGGCCAGAAACATCCCAGACCACAAGAATTACTGACCTCAGAGGCTAGACTAGAATTCCATGCCTGGATCTCTAGCACTCTTGGGCTCAGAAAGAATAGCTTCCACATCTTCTGCAGGTGTCATCCCTGTTTTCTCTCCAGGGCTGACACAACAGTATGATCACTTACACTTGTTATCAGTTACTCCTGTTTTTCAAATGGCAAAATAAGGGCTATGAATAGAAATGTTTCAGCTGTTTTAACAAACTGTGCGGCAACAACATTCTATATATTTAAATTTGAGGGTGAGTGAAAGTGTGTGTTTCAGGAGATGAATAAGAAAATTATATCCAAAAGACTACATGAAAGAAACAAGATTTAAGCCTGGCTGAGTAACCTTGTAATTCTGTTTCCATGGAGCTATGTCTTATAATATTTAAGTTATGTTCAAGTACTAATTTCTGACAGGACCACTGGAATACCATACTTCTGGGATATCGATCTTCTCTGTCTCTGGAATTGAAGGACTGAGTAAAGAGGTCATATTGACAGTAAAATCTCTGCCCCTAGGAAAAAGACACATCCCTATACTGAACCAAACTAGTATTACTGTAGCTCTGGGAAGAAGTCACAGTCTTTGCTGATGGACAACTGGGAAAGTTGAAAAACTGGAATCCTGAAAATGTGATTTTTCAGCTGCAGATTATCAGCTGTTCTTCCGGGATACTAAACACCTCTATGAGCCTGGGCCTTTAGTTACATAATTATTCAGTCGTATTTTCCAGTAATCTGCTGTTTTTCTTGTTCTTTGGTAGGATAAGGAAATGTCCTACTTTTTGAGAGTGGCCTCATGACTGTCCTATCCTCAAAAAGGACGGGGGGGGAAAGCCCCAGCTATGTGGAATGTAGGAAATACTTCCAGTCATGAATCTGTGCATATAGATGGAGTACAGTAAGAATACATTTGTTGCACTTTCACGATTGTAATGCAACAATGAATATATATTTTAATTATAAGGTTGAATATCTTGGGATTTAATATTTGGTGCAAGAAATAGCGTTACAAGATTGATAGGGCTGTGTGAACTGGTACACTGGTTGTGAAGTTATTTCTGAAGCTTTATATAATTTCAAATAGCTTGCACTATATCATGTCTTAATTTAATCTCTAAGCATATAACATGTATGTGTAGTTGACTTATATTACCACAAGATGACTTTCTGGTTTCTGGACAATTGTAAACTTCAGTTGTGAAATCATAAAAACATTTCCCCCTTCATTTGCTTTCCTTCACTTTGTTAAGAATGAGTAAGCATAGCAAACATTATTTTCATAATACATTCCTTTTTCCTCATATAACACATGAAACAGTATTTTTTAAATCAAATATTTGCATGAGAACTTGCACATGACCAGAAAACCTTTGTCTAACCTAGTTGGATAAAGATAACTAGCTGCTCTGAACATACATGTATAACAGGACATTCGAATACATGTACATTTCTTGGAATATTATGTGGAGAAAAACTTCTTCGCATTTGGTTCCTTGGACCTCTCCTCTCTAAGGCACATATCCTAACAGCATGCTGGGCCTGCATTCCAAAAATTGATCTTGATGGATCCTTTTTATCCATTTCCCTGGAATAACACTCTCTGATCCATGGCTCAAAAGTACACACCAGCCTCCCTGTACCAGGCAACTCAACAGTTGACTATGTGCAGTAAAGTCAGTTCACTTCCACAGAACAAACAGTGACACCTGATCGTATTAGCCTTTGTACTCTCCCGAGAATCTTTATGTAATGTTGCATTAGTAGCCTTTACTAAATTAGAAAACCAAAAGGGAAGATAAATCAATATGAATGTACGTTTGCTGATATTGATTTTTCCCCTCATAGTCAGCATGGGAATACTGTGGCTCCTATTAATATAAAGAGTGGAAGAGCTTTAAATGGTTCTGTCTGGATAATTACCCAGTAGTTCGGAAACTTATTCAAACTTCTTAAGTCTGTAATTTTGAACTAGATGTTTCACGAAACCAAATCCTCCTCACAAACAATCATGTTAAGTTGTTGACGACAATTTCTTGAAGCAGTTTATCAATGAGATGACTAGGAGTGGCATTCAACCTCTTACTCACAAAAAAGGATGAAGACCTGAGCGATGTGAAGGTCAATGGCAGCCTCGGCTGCAGCAAACATGATATTCTGCAGTTCAGCATCCCAAAAGAAATGAGCAAGGGAAATACTGGAATCACAACTCTAGCGTTGAGGATATATTTCAGCTTGTTTAGGAATGTGTTGTGTGGGACCCACAGAAGACTGCCCTGCAGGGCAAAGTGGCCCAGGACAGGTAGTTGTTCCTCATGGACCCCCTTTTCAGTGCATGTGAACAGGCCATTCTGATAGGCAGGAGTGAAGCAAGCATGTCAGAAAGCTAGCATGGATGAACAAGGAACTCCCATCTGAGCTCAAATGCAGAAAAGGAAGTACACAGAGGCTGGAAGCAGCAACCGGGTACCCAGAAGGAATACGCAGACAGGGCCCAAGAATGCAGGGATGGAGTCTGGAAAGACAAAGCTCAGAGGGAATTGGAAATAATGAGAGATATGAAAGGCAAGAAGTGCTTCTGTAAGGACACTGGCATCAAAGGAAAGGCTGAGAAGAATGTGGACCCACAGCTCAGTCTTGCAGGGAAACTAGTGACGAAAAACATGGATAAGGTTCAGGCACTCAATACCTGTTTTATGTTTTTGTTTGGGTTTTTTCCTTCCTAGTAAGGTTTGTCTTTAGGTCTTCTAGGTCTCTGAACCCAGTGGCAGTCTGTGGGAGTGGAGCACTTAAGCCAGTTGGCCATACACAGATCCTTGGAATGACATGAGCTGTATCTAAGGTGTGGAGGGATGTGGCCAATGACACTACAAGGTCACTCTTATTTTTGAAAGGTCATGACTATCAGGGGAGGTTTTTGATGACTAGAAAGACAAACACCACATCCATCTCCAAGAAGGAGGGGACTCAGGGTTAGCAGTCAACCTAACTTCAATTCATGGGCAGGTTATGGAGTAAGTCATCCTAGAAGCCATATTCAAGCACATGAAGGACAAAAAGCAAGAGCTAGGTTGGATTTAACAAAGACAAACCATGCCAGATCAACCTGACTACCTTCTATGATGAGATGATGGTGGACAAGGGGAGATTAATGAGTGTCACTTACCTTGACTTGAGCGCGGCCTTTGACAGTCTCCCTTAATATTTTTTTAGCCAAAATGTAGAGATGTGGACTGGATAAGTAAGAAGGTAGAAAATTTCCCCAGACTGGCCTGTTCAGAGGGTTGTGATCAGCAGTGTAAAGTCCTGCTGGTGGCCAACTAGTAGTGGCATACATCCATCAGGTACTGAAATTGGGGCCAATACCACGTAACACCTTTATTAACCATTGTGATTATCCGAGTGAGTGAACTCTCAGCCAGCTTGTGGATGATACCAAATTGGGGGAGAAGTCAATATGCTGGAAGGCAGAGCTGCTATCCAGAGGGACTTCAGCAGGCTGGAGAAATGGACTGACAGGAACCACATGAAGTTCAACAGTGGCAAGTGCAAAATCCTGCGCCTGGGATGGACTAATCCCATGCACCAGTAGAGACTGAGAAGCAGTTTTGCAGAAAAGGATCAGGTGTCCTGGTCCACAATAAACTGACCATGAGCAAGTCGCATGCACTGGCTGTGAGGAAGGCCAGCCACATTCTGGACCTAATTAGCAAGAATGTTGCCAGCAGGTCACAGGGAAATCATTCTGTGAGACCACAATTGGGAGTACCCCATCTAGTTCTGTGCTACCCAGTACAAGACAGGGACATACTGGAGGAAGTCCAGAGCCTCTAAAAAAAAAAAATAGGGGTCTGAAACACACGATGTATGAGGACAGTCTGAGAGAACTGGGCTTGTTAATCCTGAAGAAGAGATGACTAAGGTAGACCTTGTTGCTGTCTTCAGGTATTCAAGGGGAGGGTATAGAGAAGTTGGTGCCAGCCTCTTGACAGAGGTACATAATGGAAGAACAAGAGGCAGCAGACAAATCACAAAGAAGGAAATTCCAATTAGGCATAAGGAAATTCATTTTCATTATGAAGGTGGTAAAAGACAGGAACAGGTTGCCCAGAAACACTGTAGAAACTCCATTTCTGTTGCTACTACATTAGCTTTAAATCAAAGACCTGTTCAGAGTCACTTTTATAGAAAAGGCAAATTTGCGATAATTTTTTTCAGTTACTGTAGCAAGTATTAAGTGCAGTATTCTCATTCACAAACCAAAGATCTTATTCCTCAGTGCCATAGGACATCTGAGAATCAATGAAACTACAAACTTAACATGGTTATAATTGTCTCCTGGCATAGCAAGATGAATTTGCCGTGTGAAAGGAAAAACCCATAAACCAAGCCATCTTATTCACTTACGCTGAATGAAAATGGAGTCATCATTGATGGACTTAATGCAGATAACCAAATGCTAGAGGAAGTAAAACTTCAGAAAAGCTTTACATTATTTCATGACTTTAAATTTTTAGTGACAAGTAAAATAAGCCTCTCTCCCTTTTAGGGCTTTTTATATATATATATATATATATATATATATATATATACATATACACATACACACACACACAAACACACATACATATACTACCTAAAGCTGAGACAAAACAGCTTGGTTTATATAATTTTTGCAAACAGCAATATCCAAGATAGAATGTTAAAAATAGTACCCTACACCCTTCCCTCCCTCTGTATCTTAAACCACATTCCAAACAGCTGTCTTTATTGACATACAGTTACTTTTAGGATATAATGTAACTGATATTTATTTATTAATGATACCAAGACATTTGAAAATGTTAGACTGTATCATCCCTCTTGGATCTGTACAGGGGGCTTTTACATCTTGTGGCAACTGTTGCCAAGTAGTAGGGAAAACAGAGATGCTTTCTAGCAGGCTTTATGTTTTCACAAATGCTTCCTCAATCATTACAACATTTCTCTTGATGGTCAACCAGCTTCTCCTACATCTTTTAAATCTATGTCCCTTTCTTCCTCAAGCAGGCAGAAAAAGTGCCTGTTGTTCTCTATCCCTCAGAAACCTCTCAGAAACAAAAAGACAGAAAATGTACATGATACTGTATCTGCTTCCTAATTGCTCAGTGCTGCGTGAGGAGAGACTCTCCATACGTTCTGTTCCATAACAGCAACCACTTCCAACTAGGTCATGTCACAAGCAGTGATTAAAGTGACCTAAAAAATGGTTGTGGCAGAAGGGCAGTTTCCAGTAATGATGGCACACTGTTTATGCATCCTTGTGCTCAGCATTTCATTCCATCAAAATCTCAAACCACTCCTCTTACTCTCGTTCCAGTTATAAAATCTACCTGAATTTTTCTGCACCAAGATCTACACAACTCTGTCCTTCCTATTTCATTTTATTCCTAGCAGGCATTTCATTCTGGCTGCAAGCCTCCTTCAGTTTTGCCCCCCATGCTAAACCTAGCTCCCACTCCAACATGGCAAGCCTTGTTCCACCTCAGCTCTGCCTCTTGTACTCCATCCCATTCTTCCTGGTTCTTCTGTCCCCTCATCTCATCAGCTGTGACCCCACATGTACCCTGCTTCCCCATTCTGTATGCTCATGTATTATATCAACAATAACACAATACTTTCACAAGTTCTTTTCCAATCCTTACCTCTACTTTATAATCTTATCTACCAAGTTGCCTCATGCACTTTCTCTCCCCTCCACCTCATCTTTTCTTTTTGATTGACAGATAAAAACAAACATGCTGGCTCTTGAATCAGAAAGGGAAAAAAAATCATATTGCTTAGAATAAGGACTAAAGGAGTTTAAGATGTTAAACTCCCATTTAACAGAGTTCATGCTCAGCAAGTTTGCAAATGACACAAACTAGGAGGTGTGGCTGATATACCAGTCACACTGCCATCCACAGCAACCTCAACGGGCTGGAGAAATGGGCCAACAGGAACCTCATGAAGCTCAACAAGGGAAGTGCAAAGTCCTGCACCTCGGAAGGAACAACCCCATTCACCAATATTTGCTGGGGGCCACCCAGCTGGAAAGCAGCTTGGCAGAAAAGGACCTGGCAATCCTGGTGGACATCAAGTTAAACATGAGCCAGCAATGTGCCTTCACTGCAAAGAAGGCGAATGGTTTCCTGGGCTGCATTAGGCATTGACAGCAGGTCAAGGTAGGTGATCCTTCCCCTCTGCTCAGCCCTGGTGAGGCCACACCTGGAGTGCTGGGTTCAGTTCTGGACTCCTTAGTACAAGAGAGCCACGGACATACTGGAGAGAGTCCAGCAAAGGGCCACAAAGATAATAAAGGGTCTGAAGCATCTCTCTCATGAGGAAAGGCAGAGAGAGCTGGGACTTTTCAGCCTGGAAAAAAGAAAGCTCACAAAGATCTTATCAATATATATAAATACCTGAAGGGAGGGTGCAAAGAAGGCAGAGCAGGGCTCTTTTCAGTGGTGCCCAGGACAAGAGGCCACAGGCACAAACTGAATCACAGGATGTTCCCACTAACATCAGGAATTTATTTTTAATTAAAACAAACAAACAAACACAAACAAACAAAAACAAAACACCAAAACAAAACAAACCCAAAAAAATCTGTGAGGGTGACCAAGCACAGGCACAGGCTGCCCAAGGAGGTTGCGGTATCTCCCTCACTGGGGTATTGGAGGTCCTGAGCAACCTGCTCTAGATGGCCCTGCTTGAGGGGTTTGGACAACATGACCTCCAGAGGTCCCTTCCAACCTCAACCAGTCTGTAATTCTGACAGCACCATGAAATACATTTTATTATCTGACCTGTTAAGAACAGAATTCCCTCAGATATCATGTAAAACTGTTTCAGAAAGATCTTTCCTTAAAGTTGATTAGTAAGTCAATAGTAAATAACAGAAGCACCCAATAAAAATGTCCTGAACATGTTTTTGTTTTACTAGTGTTTAGATGAAATGGCAGTTTCACTGTAGATCACAAAGCAAGTTCAGCAGAAGATAATATTTTTAAGAATAATTTTGGATGATAATAAAATTAACAGATTTGGAGAAACCAGCAGGAAAAATAAGAGAAAGAAAGGAACCTCAGTCTGTTACTTCTTATGAAAGTTTTCCTTTGAAAAACCCACGTGGTTCATGTTTCTGTCAAGCAAGGTAATGTGCCTGTAAATTTAATCTGACAGAAGACATAGCACAGCATCACCAGAAAATGACAAAAATCAGATTGTAGGAGAGGGACTGCCAAACACCTTCACGGCTCTCAGAATTCACCAGGGGAAACAAATTCACACAAGTGTAATAAACCCAGACTCAGATACCCACTGGAGGTTTGTGGTGATAATACCTTTGGTTTCCACTTCAAAATCTCATTCAGAGTGCTTAAGTATTCTATTGGTTGCCTGCTAGAAGGTGCCTTTGCCCAAATCCATCCCTCCTGAAAACCAGGGATAGACAGCATTTGTTGTTTCCAAGGGCAACACTTCAAATGTTATCAAGTTTTATCTTCTGGTACAGTTACGCAAATCTCAACTCCTTTTTCTACACAGGCCTTTCTTCCCATACCCACAAACCCTAGAGTAACACAAATACTAATCAAAAGGAAGAAACAAAACCAAAATGAAACATTCTTAAGTTTCAGGAAGAAGCAGGTAATTGCATTTAAAGTGTAGAGGTAAATGTGGATCCTTATTGCAACATGCTGCGTAACAAAAGAAAAAGGTCAATATTCAATTTGAAAGGAAGTTTACTGTAAAACAAGTATCTCATTGATATTTGCTAGCCAAATAATGCCAGTAACAAGTAAAAATTAACACCCAAAGAATTATACCAAAATTTAAAGATCATGCTATTGTAAGTTATGTGATCTTGCATTAAGCCTAAATTTAACTACAGAAGATATGTTTGTGAGAACCTTCACAAGCTCTTACTACCTGCAGGAGCAGATATGAAATAGCCATTTGCATCATAAGAATTTCCCCATGACAATTTTCATAAGAACCTATCAAAAATACAAAAAGATTGGGGGAATATTTGAGGCAGGAACCCCACTTTACTTGATTGGTTATTTTAACTTTAAGGATCATGCCTTATATCATTTATCCATTGTAGCTCTCTAGAACTCAGTATTGTTACTGCACTCTAACTTCACTCACGTACATTATGTTTAAAGCTATGAAATCCTTTATCAGTCTTTAATAAACACCAGGATTCTTCATTAACAAAAAAAGTACCAAACAAAAAACAACAAACCAAACAAAAAACCCCAGCAAAACCCAAAAAGATACTTCTGTCAGTTGAGAAGGCAATAATGCAAATTCTCTTCATAAAGTAACACTGTAATATGTATAACAGTTATTCAGAGCGTCTCCTTACTTCATCAATTAACTCAAAAAAAAATCCTCATTTGAAAATATAGGTTCATTTTCATAAAAAGATACTTTAGCACCACAAGCACAACACCCATCCCAGCCCCCTGACCAGACTCAGCCCAAGAACTCCTCCAGCCTTGCTACCAGCTTCTTTGCAGCAGCAGCAACAGTAGCACAACTTCACAATTTCCTTAATATGGCAAGAGCTGCTATGCCAGGTGAGGTGTAAAAATGAGTTCGTGACTTAATGTAATTATCTAATGGAATTTTTCATATTAGGAATTAATTAAATGAGGACATCTCTGTAACTAGTTGGAAAATAGCTCTTTTAGAGCTACAGGTGTTTGATTCTGCCAAATTAAATGGTGATTACCAGAAAGATGTGGTTGGAAAGGCATTATCTTAGGGAAGCTATAATTGCTATTATATCTTATTAACCTATGGGAAATAGCAGGAGTGCCCTATCCTCATCAGTATTTTGGTGGTCTATCTAGCCAATCAACTGTGTAAAGAATTAAGCTGATGGATCAAAACAGTTTATGGCAGTTTATCAGTATAGCAATAAGGTAATGGCTATCAACAATATTTTATTGATATTAAGCATATACCGTTCTGATAACAAAATTACTGAAGAACTCAAATACTGGCTCAAAATGGTTGCCTTCTCATAATAAAACCCAGTGTCAATTTTTTAAACTGTATTTAAAGTAGTATGGGAGTGAAAGTAAAGGAACTTGTAAAGTTAAACCTTATGAGAAATATTACTGAAGTCAGTGATTTCTCCTACATTAAATAAACAAAGAATGTAAAAAAAAAAAAAAAAAAAAAAAAAGTTTTGACAGTATTTTTTCTTTGTTATAGCAGGAAAATCAACAATGTATGAACATTAGTATGAACAGTAATTTAGAACATTATCAGCATTAGGGAGAGACAGGAGGATGTAATCTAGAATTTTATTAAGAGGTCTGACAGAATTGTACTTACAGTTATATAGTTATAGAAGTGAGGCAAAGTTTATGGATAAAGGTAACATCTTTTATTGTATCAACTAATATAACTGGGAAAAAATATTACATGCACAAACATGATTTTTAGGTTTATCATTTTTTCATTTCTGCCCCACTGAAAGATAAGACACTGAAATCATATAGTCGTTTAAAACATTGAAAATATAACACTGATAAAAATCAGAATTTTACTGATTAAATGTATACAAGAAAGATTTTTTTTCTATATAACATTATAATTCAATGAAATTATAGCCTTTCCCTTCCTCCTCCTGAAATACTCTTTTCCTGGTATTAAATTTTTTTTTCAGCTCAGATTATGCCCTCTGAAAAGTGATTAAAGCTAAATCAAAAATAATTTTTCACTCCAGAGGAAGAATATCTACATAGGAAATTAGAAAGAAAAAAACAGTAGTTCAATTAATGATAGCAGGGAATCCTCCTTTAGTTCTCCTGCAGATAGACCACTGGCAGAAGCTAGGCCTATGAAAAAGGTAAAGCTCAGTATCTTGCAATTAAATTCACAGCAAAAGAAAAAGTGTAGAGTTACTTACTACCAGAATCACTTAGCAAAATGTAAGTCAAAGAAAGAAGCAGTGTTTTGGTAAAAACTCGGGCTCTTATATGCAGGAAGAAAAACCAACCTTCAACTGAAAATTATAGTTAATTACTTTATACACAGCATGTATAATATCAGAATTTTAAAACCAACAATACCAAAGAATACTATCCCATTTTCATGTGGACTAACATTTGCAGAAAATCTCAAAACGGTCTCATAAACTCCACCAGGGAGCAACATTACAGACACACACGTGCATGCTAATAACTTAATGTACTGGGGTTTATTTGGGGTGGAGTTTTTTGAATTAGAATGAAAATAGCCAGACTTAGTTTTAGTGCAGAGAGATATTTTTTTTATAACTGCACCAGATGAAACTATATACTCTGACCCTATACTCGTTAAGGAACCTTTAGCAAGTAATAAATTACTAACAGAAAGACTACAATTGCTTTAATCATTAGGACTGGAGTTAAGAAGTGGTCCAACAGTACAACCAACAATTTAAACTTCTGCGCATGAGGAAAGCACTCTAATGCTAGCTACCGAGAGCCTGTAATAAATGTGGGCTGAAAAGACCATACATTTCAACAGTCTGGGAAGGGATGCAGCCAGCCTCCAGCACAAACCACTGGGCACTCATTCCCATGTGGTAAGAGCTACCATGCTGCAGAGCTGCGAGCAAATCGCCAGAAATATGTGGAGCATGGGTAACCAAGCCTTGTGGGATCCACAAGAGCAACTCACTCTTCCCCAGGAAGCCGGCATGCTGGAAAGCACCACGCAAAGATATTCAAGTGGCCCTGGATGGAGTGAGAGGAGCATATTAATGCTGCCTCGGCACCCTTTCCACTAGCAGGGGCAGCAGTCAGAGTGAAAAGAAAATTATGGCAGCCTTGGGGAAGGAATAAAAAGGAAAAGGTAACTGCCGTGCAATAACAACTCCAAAAGGGCTGGAGATGAGGAAGTGAAGCAAATGAGGTGCTCAACACTATATTTTCTCAAGTGATTCCTGCTTTTTATTAAAAAAATTGCTGCTCAGAGAAAGGACTGAATGTGAACAGGTAGGAAATCAGTCAATGGAGGCTGTGATCTCAGCAACAGTACGGACACTTGTTTCTCAATCAGTTCACTTCCTCAGTCTGACTGGTGCACACTGTGACCACACATGCGCTTGTGCCAGTCCAGTACCAAGGTGCCAGGACGGCGGGACTGAACGGCTGGGGCCTGGGACAGGGGCTGCGTACGCCCAGCAGTGCCACCAAATATATTCACTTCAAATCATATCCTCAGTGTCAATAATTTGCTGTAGGGGGTATGGCTTAGTCATTACAAGTGCCATAGACTCTTGAATGTGAAGGCTTAGTATCTGTTTGAACAATCCTTGTGAAAAAGTTTGATCTAACCATCTTAGTGTTTATTGTTAATGGAGATCTTAAGAATGTCATGCTGTGTGGATTTTACCTTAAATCAGTCTGGATATTACCTCCACAAAATGCCTTTCATACTATGTCAAAAGAATAGGTGTGGGGTTTTTTTAACTAGGTGTGGGGTTTTTTTAACAGAATAGTATCCAGGTGGGTGGAAGACAAAAATGTGACATTCTAATTATATACTTCATGAAATTATGACATTTTGAAAGCTAGAAAATTACTTTGTTTCACAAACAAATTACATAAAAATCATTCTAACTTGATTTGATAGTTATTATTGACTACTGGATTACTGAGTGTAAGCAAATAACTGTAGTTTAAAGAATCAACCTTTTTAAACTGTGACATTTTTCCTGAAATGCCCTTAACTTTTTAGATGCAGTGAGGATTCAGTGTTTCTCTTCTTAACAAGATCTTGTTTCACTGAACAATTTTTAGTCTACTATCGAGTGATCCCATAAAGCAGGGCAGAACTAATGGCTTTATTAAGTACCTTTACTTCAGGCTAAATGGAAGGAGCAATTACATCCCACTTATACAGCAAAACAGCTAGAACCAGAAGAAGCTACCTCACAGTGCAACATTAAATATAAAAACCCTATTCAGAAGCTTGACAGGTTCACCAACTCAAAACAGAGGGCTAGGGAAATGTCTGTTCAGCTATGTCAGAAAGGGAGGCAGTAATCCAGGAGGGAGGTAGTTCTAAAGAAGCATCCACAAATAGGGCACCAAAACCAGACAGGCAAATTTTCTGAACAGGCCTACTTCAAGATATTTAGCCTCACAGTTGGGTGTTCTTCCATGGAGCTAAAGGAAACAGGACACTCTATAATCTTTCTATGTCAAGAGAAGGGCACAAGAGACACACTTGAGCTGGTCAGTCTGTCTCTCTAACATAACAAACATGCAAGGCTTGAAATACTGAAGTATTGGTCACTACTTGGTCTGACAAAAAGGGCAACAAGACAAACAAGGTAAATTGTAAAAGTTGAAATACACCTTATTTCTGCTTCAAACATTTTTTTCAGTTGGAACAGGGCTGCAATACATGTTCTAAATTCTGTATACTGCTTTCTCCTACCTAGTAACAGTTATGAGTAACTATTTTCAGTTCAAATGAATAGTGTTTGAAATACAGTTTCTATAACACATTCTTCCTTATGGGACTTTGCAATCCACTATCAAAAAAAAAAAAAAAAAAAAAAAAAAAAGAAAGAGCAGGGTTTGACACTTCTATGCCTTGGTGACAAGTTGGGACTTTTCATGAGCAGAATTGCCAAAGAATTGGAGATGAGATAGTAATGAGAAACTCCAGCACGTGAGGAGGAATGTGGTTAGGTCTGCCTGAAAACTCAGAATTGAGGACTATATAATCATCAGAAAGAAATGATTGTGCATCTTTTACTATTTGAGCAACACTACTTATCTTTCCTATTTACTACTTTTTCCTTTTTTGCCATACTATTCTGGGCATTTCCAGACCAAGGTCAGCAGTTTCCCTTGTCCATCATGAGCCCATATATCTTCTTCGCTGTTACAGGATCTGTAAGTCAGTTGGAGCTTTGCAATGGAACTGCTTAGAGCCATGTTGCTACCAGAGTATATCAAAAACACTTAAAAACTTCTAAACTCTAAAGCTCTGTTTCATTACAGCCCCAACTGAAACAATGTGGCTTTAGAAAAAGAGGAACTAAGAGTGACACGGATTATAATAAAAGGGTATGTATAGCTGTTTCCTCTCCCACTGTATGCTTACAGAGCAAGCTGTAAATCCTTATTCTTAGTAACACAATTTTTAGTGTCCTTCTGGGCAACAAGAAAACCTACATATTCTCGGTCCCAAAGAATAGCCTCTCTTTCTGTCCTTTCTGAGAGCATGCCCATTCCTAACTCCACTCATGAGACTCACTGTCCCTACATTTAATACTATGAATTCCCAGCTTGCTGTCTCTCAGTTCTCTCCTATCACCACTTCACACTATGAAAGCTTTTTCATCTGGGCTTGCCCATTTGCTCTTGGAGCTGAGGTAACTGCTCAATCAATCCCACAGGCTCCATCTGGCCTTGAGTGAAAAGAAGAAAGCAAAATGTCAGTCTTCAGTCCCTAAATCCAGCTACTGCCCTTTTAAAAATGTTGTGTCAGCAATATTGCAAATAGACAAGATAGCATCCATTACCTTTGCCTTTAGTTCTTCTAGTGTATCCCATCCTCTGGAAGGAAATGTATCATCCTACTGCTTCCATACACAGAAGGTGGTAACTCCTTCCAAAATTGCTATGTCAGTCTGAAGTGATGAAGTAAAATAAATTTTCTCTCACAGGGGATGAGTTAAGCAAATCTTTTAAACGTAAATATGGATTGAACTTATCTGCCTGCCCCATAAAGCTCGTGTGTTTGCTGTAAACTGTTGATATCAATAGATTAATGATAAATATGCGTGTCTGACAAGAAAATATGGTAACTAAATTCATGGTCTTGTCCATCTGTTCCTCTGCTGTTTCTGTATCTCCATATCATCGTATGCTTGTTTCAGCTGCTTGTCCCATGTATGTGTATATATATATCTATATGTATATATATACACCAGGATTGTACGATGGTTTGGTTTGCACTCATGTTCTTTTCTCCTTAAGTTCTCTGCAGAAGTCTGTGAGTGCGTGCTAGCAAATACAGACCGTGTACATTCACCGATCTGAACCAACTTCTCTTCCTGCTCGAGTGCTGTGCATGCATCGCGTTGGTGTCCGCCCGAGCACGCAGGAAGCTCTCACGCCCTTACAGATACACCTGCTTACAGCTACCTGTGCTAACTCTGCACAATCTCCAACGCACACCAGTGCATCCCAACGCTCCCGTAAGTGTGTAAGGCCGAGCCTACGTGGCTTCAGCTCCACCTTGGCGAGCGGCTCCCGCTCCCCTGAGGTACGCTGTGGTGCACACCACACCTCCTCCCGCTCAGGCAAACGCGGGGCACAGCGAGCGCCCCAGACCTGGCGGCAAATCCCGACGAGCCTGGACGGTTCTCCCAGACCTGCAGCCGCGGGAACCAACGTTGTCCCCCGGGCGCGGAAGCTGCCCCTCGGGAAAAGGCGGCAGCCAGCGGCCTCCCCTCCCGGTGGCTGCCGGCGGAGGCGCTGCGAGGCCGGCAGGCCCTCCGCTTGCCCCGTCGCCAACGGCAACCATCCCGAGCCGGCGGCGCTCGGCGCTCGATTGCGGTGGCTGGACTCCCGCCCGCTCTCTCTCCGGCTGGGCGGGCGGGCGCGTTGTGAGGGGAAGGGAGCCACCACCCTTCCTCTCGGCGCTGGATTGGTTGCGCCTACTAGAAACCCAGTGTTGTTGTCGGAGGCAAAATGGCGGCGGCGGTGGCCGGGGCCGCCCTGCTGGGCAAGGGGCTGGACATCAGCCTGGCGGCGCTGCAGCAGCACGACCCCTACATCAGCAGCATCGTGGACGTGGCCAGCCAGGTGGCGCTCTACACCTTCGGGCACCGCGCCAACGAGTGGGTACGTGCGGCCGCCCCGCCCCGCCCCCTCCGCCGGGGCGGTGGCGGGGGGGGCGGGGCGAGGGGAGACCACGCCCACGCCCGTGCGGAGGGGGCGGGCGGCGAGGAGGCCCCGCCCCTCCCGCTGAGGCGCGGGGGGGGTGGCTGGGGCGGGGAGCACCGCCATGGCTGAGGTGTGAGGGCGGGTGTCCTGCGGTGCTCGCTGTGCTTGTCTGGTCAGGCGAGGGGTTGTGCGTGGCTCGGCCTCTCTGGGGGCTGTGAGCAGCCTCAGCGGTGCCCAGGAAGTGGGTGTTGAAAGGCTGACAGGGCTGTGAAAGTTTTGTCCCCGGGGGGGGGGGTGGGGGTGGGGCAGGGCTGTAGGGGGCAGGGGTTGAAAGCAGGGCCTCTGTCATCCAAACATCTGGAGCGGCACCAAAATGCATGCAAAAGAGTGTTGGAGCTACGAGTATGAAAAAGACTCAAAAAGAAAAATAACTTGGGGAATCATGGGGTAATTTAGCATTCTGGCTATTTGCAAGCGGTTCTTGGTTTGCTGTACAGGTGAGGCTGAGGGCCCGTGTTTGAAAAACCTGCGCTGTTTGCCTTTTGTGTGGTTTCCCCCTTACCCATCCTGAGCGTGGCCCCTGAGGGCGGGTGCCGTTCCCCTCCCTGACTCTGGCCTGCATGTCACCCTTGGGTGTAGTGGAGAGTTAATCTAGCACGGTGTTCAGTCTCATGATGTCAAGCTTTCAGCCTTTTCATATCTCGTCATAAAACTTCCATTGGCTGCACGATGACCTGTGCTACCTGTAGTCTCGCCACCAGCCGGTGAAGTTGGGTTTACTTATTTTTTCATGGCTTAGGTGAGAGAGGTCTAACTCATGGTATTGGTAAAGCAGGGATAAAGGGAGGCTCACGGATAGCTAGCAAAATGCTGCCCTGATTTCAACTTTCTTAACTTTCCTTTTCTTCAGGAGAAGACTGATGTGGAGGGAACACTGTTTGTTTACACAAGGTGAGGATGTCACACTTTAATGTCTGCAGGTGAAACCTGTGGATGTGGAAAAGCTAGCTGGGATGGAGCAGGGGTGAATGAAGTAAAGTGCTCCTTCTTGCTCAAGGGTGAAAAGAAACTGAAATTGGCAGAGGCAAATGCAGGAAAGAAAACACTGGGAAGGAGACATCACCTTATATTTAGATAAGACTTCCAAATGGGATTTTAATCTGAATATGGGTAAACCTTAGAAAACTGTTATGTTGTTTTAAATAGGATGTAGCATTTGCAGTTTTAAAGGTGTCTGAACAAAAAAGAAGTAGTGAAATAAATACTGTTATTATTTAAAGTAAGGGAATCATAGAACTTACAAAGTATTGTGTTCCCTACTTAAGGAACTTTCATAATACTTGTGTCTGATTACTCATTTTTCATACCTATTTTATGCAACACTTTAGATAGTCTTAATACTTTCTTTTAGCAGCAGCTCTGGTTGTAGCTCTTCAAAGCATCGATTACATCATTTATTCTAGCATGTAACATAGATCTGTTGTGAAGCCTGCCCTACATTTGGGTTTCCAAGTTAGTGCCCCAGCATTTCCATGCGACTTGTTAAAATCAGAAAATAATACAGTAAGCAGATCTTGCAGTTGCTGCTGGGATGGGACACCAAAGCAGAAACTTTCTTCAACATTTATGTTAATGAGGGCTGACAAATCCAGAGATTGTTTTGAGAAAGTGGGAGATGTATCTGTGAAGTGACAGGGAGGTCCAAGAGACTCTGAGCTTTGTGTGAAGTGAGAATGCTGGTTTTAATCTTTTGAGCTCTTTTATACCAGCAGTGGAAATAGTCATCAGTAATTTTTCTAAGCTGTTTTCAGGTAAGTGGAGATAAGGTGGTGTTATAATTACCACCACAAGAAGAAAGAACTGGTCTTTAGTTGTGCTAGCAATAGGTGGAAGTGGCTAGTTGTGTACTGCTAAACAGGAAGTAGTATTTCTCTGGTATGTTGGTTTTAGAACTCCAGAACTGACAACATGTAACCTGGCACTTGTAGCATCTGTGATCCTTAACTATTCTTTTTGTTGGCTGAGGAATTTTCCATTTACAGCAGAGATTGCTACCCTGGCTGCCCTATAGGCAACAGTATGGAACAGGTTGTGAGCTGTGAGTAATATCATACATTGCCCTCCC
This sequence comes from Tyto alba, assembly GCF_018691265.1. NCBI lineage: Eukaryota > Metazoa > Chordata > Aves > Strigiformes > Tytonidae > Tyto > Tyto alba. Next base: position 16,547,593 of record NW_024881295.1, read on the forward strand.
CATTCAGTTTTAACTTCAATTTCCTGTGGTTTTGAACAAAGTCATGAAGTCTTGTGGAAAAAAACATTGCCAACAGACTGTAGGTTGGAGACCACTGGTGTTGCCTTTGTTGCTTCTCATTACTGTTGTGACAATGTAATGTGACCATTTTACTTGAGATGACTTATCACCTATCTCATCTTTGCAAATTCTGAGGAACAGTCAAAAAATCAGGCTTCCAACTGAGTTAACACCAGTGGAAGTGGACTGGTTTTTTGTTTGCTTAAAGTGAAGTACTGACTATTGCAAACAAGGATTCTTGTTAAGAGGTTCACTTTTGTTTCATTTTTTGTTGACTCTAGTTCTGCAACACAGGTTCCTGTGAATTGGATTTCATAGGGAAAACCACCTACCAGCCATTACCATAGATGGTACTTTTCCCAAATATTTAGCCATCATCTTTTCCTTTATTGTCATTCTTGGTTTGAAAGTTTCTCCTGTCAGTATCGTGATAGGTTTAACAGCTCAGATTAATAAAAACTATCTAAGTGACTTGAAGTGTAAGTCCCATGAATGAGCATAGTGATTTAGAGTAACAGAATCATAAACTAGTTTGGCTTGGAAGGGACCTTTTAAGATCATCTAGTCTATCCCCCCTGCCATGGTAAAGGACATCTTTCACTAGATCTGGTTGCTCAAACCTGACCTTGAATAATTCCAATGATGAGTCATCCACAGATGCTCTGGGCAACCTGTTCCAAGCTTAGATTTTTGTAGTATCTCTTAGAAATAAAAAAAAAAAAACAAACACAAAACCAAAACAAAAACAACAACAACAAAAAAACACAAACAAAAAACAAACAAAAAACCCCAAAACAACAACAAACAAACAAACAAAAAACAATTTTGGAGAAGTATACAACAAAGAAATTCTAGTAGTTTCTTTTTTTCCTTAACTTGATGTGATTTCTACTTGATAATTTTCAGATCAGCTTCTCCAAGACATGGCTTCACAATTATGAACAGACTGAGCATGGAAAATCGAACAGAACCTATTACTAAAGACCTCGATTTCCAGCTGCAGGACCCTTTTTTACTGTACAGAAATGCCAGATGTAAGTATGTGATATGTTGGGTTAAATACCAGAGAAGTCAGCTCCTATTCAGAGTCTGTTCTTCGTTAAGGCAGAGTGCAGCTTTCAAGGGCTGAAACTAGCTGATTAACAGTTACAATTGAAGGAATATGTTTTGCTTTTTGACATGCTGAAAGAGAAGAGTTGCTCAGTGCTTCCTAAAATGCTACTCTTCTAAAGAAAGTATTAGAATGTGCTTAACAGGAATCTCTTCATTTAACTGATAATTGGTAGACTTTTATGGTCGTGTGTATGTGATGGGCATAGAGACTCAGAGGAATATTGTGTGTGTTCTGAATATAACCCAGTCAGTGTTGGGAAGTCTCACCATAAAGCAGATCTACTGAGGGTTAGAATAGTATTTGTAGTCTTGGTTTTCTGTATAAAAATAGACACATGCAGCCAATTCAAACCCTGTCTTCTGCTCCAGCTCCAAAATACTGTCCTTATAGCAAGTTGGAAGGTGGGTTACTTCTCAACTCCTAGGGGTAACTCTTAACAGCATAGTGTTGAGCCTAATTTAATCCCTGATGAAAGGCAAAGTTATTACTTTGGGCTCTGTGTTTATATTGCATGATTATCTTTATACAAGAATTAGCAAGTGTCAGGCAAACTCAGAAATAAGTGGAAGACAGGAGAAAGCTGTATTTTTACATGTAGATGTACATACAGACTGTTCCAATGTGTGTGTACAATAATATGAGAATGAGCAGTTATAAATATACAGTTTATATCTGTACTTGGAAGCAGAGCTGTAGTATGATCTATACTTTGTGTCTGATACATAAAAGCATATCGCAAAAATGTTTTATGTAAACTGATGCAGAAGTGTTCTCTCTGGATAAAGTAAAAGCAGAGGAAATTCATGGCATGTAAAGCAGCCCCACTTTGATAATCTGCTAGACCTTTTACTTCATAAACTAATGTGGAGTTGGAAACTATATCAAGAGGGAATCCTGTTGTTCACACACACCATGTGGTAGAAACAATAGAGAAATAACATTTTAAATAATCTAAATGAAACTTATATTTTTGAGAGTATTTGATAGGCTGACAAAGAATTGAAATTCCCAAAGAAACTGAAAAGAAATGCAGACATCTCCAGGCTAACGTAGACTAGACCAGACATTAGCAGTTTTAAGTACCATGAAACCTATTTATCCCATCTGATTTTGAAGAGTTTTTCCTATATATATGTGGTCTTTTTTAATCTCATTTTGAAATTCCATTAGGAGTTTATGTATGTATATACTAATACCTACCTTTTAGAATCTCATCTATTATTTTATTTTTGTTGAGTCAATTGGTATAAATAGTAATTAGAAGTTGTCATGACTCTGTGCTGATGAAGTAAGACAGTCTTTAGTCTGATTACTACATGCAAACTGATTGGTTCTTTATTAGGAGAAAAATCGGGAATTTTGAGGGGTTTAAGCTGTTCACTAAGAGATGGCAGAATTCTAGATTTGCAGGGTCTCAAATCTAAGTGCTAACATGTGCTTCTGAGCAGTGGGTCTATGTTCAAGGAACTTGTCCAGGGCTAATTGTGCAACAGCAAAATGCAGAAGGCTTCTTTTTTAGGTTATTGTGTCTAGTCAATGGTTCTTTTAGGGCAGTTACTGCTGAACTGTGTTTGCACAGCGTCAGGGCCTTCTCTGTTTCTCACATTGCCCCGCCAGCGAGTAGGCTGAGTGAGCACAGGAATTTGTGAGAGAACGCAGCCGGGACCACTGGCCCCAAGTGACTAAAGGGATACCCCAGACCATATGATGTTGTTCTCAGCAATAAAAGCTGGGGACAGAAGGAGGAAGGAGGGATGTTTGGAGTTAAGGCACTTGTCTTCTTAAGTAACTGTTAGGCATGAAATGGCTACGTATCTGCCTGATGATGGAAAGTAGTGAATGAATTCCTTACTTTTCTTTGCTTGCATGCACAGCTTTGCTTTACCTATTAAACTGTCCTTGTTCTTAACCCCCGAGCTTTCTTACTTCTGCCCTTCTGATCCTCTTCCCATACTACAGAGGGGAGGGAGTGAGCGGCCGTGTGCAGCTGAGCTGCTGGCTGGGTTGAACGCACAGCACCTACACTATTTGCCAGTGGCAACATGAAAGAAACACCACCTTTCTTTCAGTCTAGGATCTCTCAGCCACAAGATCTGATAGATTCTTGACCTTGTGGCATTCTTTACTGTATCATTCCCTTGAGTGCAACCATGAAAAAAGAAATAACAATATCCCCAGGCAGTGTACTCTGGGCTTTATAAAGTCATCTTCAGCCTGGGTCTGTGGATCTGATTTTTACCACAGTTAGCTGTTTGATCTAACCATATATTAGATCAATCTATATCTGTTATTTACTCTGAAAATTTTGTTGCTTGAAAGAAGATTCATGTTTGCTTCACTAAAAAAACCCACCAGTTTAGGATTTCAGTTAGTATCAGCTGTGTTCCAGGTAAATGTTACCCCCTAGTTATTTGACTTCCTAAATACTCTTACAAAGTCTTAATCATTAGTTCTTCAAGAAAACGGAAGGTCTTGGTACTTCAAAGGGAAAACTGTGGTTTTCTCAGATATTCATGGAAACATCTATGTTTCCAGAGCAAACTGGCATTACAGCCCCATAGAAGAAATGTTATGTACCAGCTCATTTGACTTTTCCAGGTTTTCTTTCGGTCCCTACAGATTGTTCCTGTAGCAATCTATCCACTGAGATGCGGATACCTCTAGCTCTGTCTTCCTTACTGTGTATTTCAAAGCCTTTGCTACACAACATAAAGGAACTTCCTCAACATTAAGTATCTGTTTTCACTAGGGTCTCATCCAAACATGATTCTGAATATCCCTCTTGAATTTTCTATATGAGTATTTTCCTTGTGTTTTGCTTTACTATACAACTTGTCTTTATAATTTTTTCAAAACGAAGGCTTTAGGCTTCTTCCTCATTAAATGGAGTTTTCATCTGTAACTGGGGATTTTAGGCTCTAATCTTACAATATTATTTTTGTCTCCTGCTCCCAGATGCTAACAAGGAGTACTCAGTAATAGCTGTTTACTTGGCAAAACAGTGGACAGTTTGACAGTAATACTTAGCAGGGTCTGGAAACAATTTATCTTTTTCTAACCTTTTGTTTGACTTAGTTATTTCTTAGTCTATTTTTCATACATGTCTTCTTATTACATGTAACAAAACTAGCAGAGTCTCCTCTGTTTTTCTAGTGGATATAACTGCTTTCCCATATAACGGGACTTACATTTGGTGTTTGTGACAATGTAAATTTCGGAAAATTACAAAACCAAGCATTTTGAGGAATAAAGAAGTCCTGCCCAGTGTTTTGTTTCTTCCAATATTCTAATTTTTTGTTGAAACCAACTTAATTTCAGTACAGCTGAATATCTATGTCTGGTTGTATCACACCAGTCTAAAATAAATGCTCTTGGCAATAAAAGGTGGTACTTGTCTATTGGACAAGCCCACCCACATTTTGTCATGTTATAGCTATCATATTGTAAAGATTGCTTTGCATTCAGTATATGATTACAGTAGAAGAAGCTTTCCAAAAGTCTACACAAAAAACGTAAGTTTTAGGAATACTTAAAATAAGAAAATTAATATTTTGATCTTTTTACTTTATTGGTTTTCTTATTTCTTCTATTGTTCTGTATGATCTTGGTCATCTAACATTGAAACACTGTATAAACACCATGTTGCAAACACCTACAGTCTAATCCCAGGATTTTTCAGGCTGGATTTGGGATCCGTGCCAGTTAATGTTTGCACTGATCCACAGTTTCACAGAAAAGTTTAGTTTGGGAAATCTGTTAGGCTAGAGCTAGAGGTTATTAATTTCAAAGCCAGGAGGGAAACTCAAATTGCAGTTTTTAATGCCAGCAGAAATCCTTGTCCCCCAAGAAACAGAAGGTGTATGGATCAAATAGGTATGTTCAGTGTGATCTTTAAACTTGGGTAGTTAACCGCAATTTTAGATACTTTGTTTCTGAGACCAGGACAGCAGTTCTGGTGTTTTTTAGATAATCTAAAGGTTTTAAAATATTTCCTAGGTTCCATATTTGAGTAATCTTAACTGCATAATTACTACTTTTTTCCTTAATCTTTGGTGAAACTTATTTTCAAAACCAGTGTTGTTTAAGTCTTGATGCTGATTAATATGCAGTAGTGCAGAAGAAATGCATAACTCTAAATTACTGGTTAAAATAACTTAATTTTCTCCTTTTAGAACTGATCAGCTATATAATTACTCGCAACTATTCCCAACTGTATATACCAGCTGTATAAGGGTGTATGCTGGGTCAGTGAATTGTTTCTTGAGATGACTGATTTATCATTTCATCACTGGATACTGTTTTTCATGTTTACAGGACACAGAGAATTTGGTGAATATTAAATTGCATATCTTAGAGCTAGCTTCACCTTGAATATTTCAGCTGCCAGAAAAAAATACAAGATCCTACCTTATAATAGTTATTATGCTAATTATCATAATAATCTGATAGAGGTTAATTGAGTGCTTTTCTGCTATAGCAAGTGGAGAAAGAAATTGTGTGACATACCAACAAATATTATCTATCTGACTAGATTGTATACCTTTTTGGGCATAGAAGTTATTTTTCATTTCTGTGCCACATTTGTAGCGAGGTCTTTGATCATGTCATGTCCTAGGCTTGAGACTGAATGAAGCTTCCTAGTCAGATATGGCATATTCTGCCAGATTTGAGCTTTTGCAGAGGTTCAGGAAGTGGTACAAAAGCAGACCAGACATACCTGGTTTTGGTAAAACTGTCTAGGTACGTGTGGTAAGTTACATAACCTCATACTAGCTTCAGTTGTCCAGTTTAACTTGCCACCATATGTCTATCAGAACCCCGAAACTTTAGGATTATTTTCCCAGATCCCACACTGCAAAGACGTCCAATAGATGAGATGGGATGGGAAGGAAGTTTGCCAGCTGTCCAAAGCAGAAGTATAAGTTTTGGGTTTTGTTAGTTTGTTTGTTTGTTTGTTTTTCCTGTAGGTCATAATTATTTACGTATGAAAATTCTTCCAAATATATGCTTGAGGGGAAATGATTGTAAAATCTTTAGGAAAGATAATGGTATATATTTTTTTCAAGCTATTATTTTTTAAATCTTAAATTCTATGTTACAGCATTCTAAAGCCCTAAAATAAAACATCTCATCTGCTTGAAGACTGATTGTGGCCCGTTTCAGTTCACCCTTCTAAGTAAATACATGCTAGTTGGAAATATTAAATAGATAACAAGTGTCCCACTTCTGTAGGCATTTCTGAAGACCCATTAACTCTGCAAGTAGCATTTCTCTTGTAAAGAACATCTTACTTTGAAGACTATTAGAAGTTTACTTACAAAGCGAAACCAGGAGACGACAATAATACAATTTGAGTGATATTTAAAAATGATTGTCATGAAAAACAGTCTTCTTTTGGATACTGTAGTGTCTTTTTTAACCTGTAATAAGTCTATACTACATTATATATTCTGTAATTCAATATTGTAAATCTCTTCTTTGTTCAGAAAAGTGTTTTATTTGAGAATGAAACCAGCATTTGGTGGTTAAATTTACTTGTGTATATATTTAGTTTCAGCCTTCTGCATATTGACCAGCAAACAGTGACTTGCTCAATTGTTTCCATTGAGACAGGAAAAATAGATATTCCAGGCTTTGTTTTACAATGTAATAGAGTTTCTGTTTGGTTTTTGGTTTCGGTAAAAATGTCAGTTTAAAATGGAGAGCCTTATTTATCAGCCTCCTATCTGCCAGCATACAGTATCTGGTCCAATAACAAAAGAACCCAATAGGATGAACACAGTAAATTGAAATGTGTATTCAATTGATTATTCCTCAAATGCTCACTGGTCTTTTTGAATTTTGAAACTAATACCGTTAAATATTTTTAAATTCATACAATTTGTATTATTTTTCTCTTAATTCAGTGGTCTGCTGATTCAGAAATATTACATGGCTTTCTGTTGCTGCATCATTAAGTAAAACACAATGTTTCTGTCACAGCTGAATAACTTAAAAACAATTTTTTTGAAGTTAAGTTTGATTGCAAAATTATTATTATTCTGGCCTGATAGAACCTGCTTGTTTTGTTGAAGAAAATATTCCTGTAGTTTCAAACTCTTTAAAAAATATTTGTCAATTTGAATCAGAAGTGTTTGAAAAGTCAAAGCTCAAACTATAGAAATTCAAAGTAATTTTGGCAGAAGGGCCTTGTCCTCATTAGAGATATGTTCTTAGCCTGTTGTTTGCTAAACAGATTGGCTAAAGCTTTTTTTTTGAAAGCCAGCCTGGACTGACTACTGCCATTTGTTCAGAATATGAATGCTTGTGGTTTACCTGAGGTTCTGTTGTTGGAGACACTTTTGTCTCAGAGAAATAAACGAATCACTCCTTCTTCCCATTCCACATTCTCTCCTTTGATCAGCATTATAAAAATTCATCATGCATCCAGCAAGACAGAACAGCAGCAGAGGTCACAATTATCTTCCCTGGATGTTATTGACCTTAAAGTGAAACCTCAGTTTTGCTGAGAGCATTGGAATGCTAACACTGTTAAACATAGATATTATTCTCCTTTTTTAAGTTTAAAAGGAAAATATACGTACTGAAAAATACATTAATGTTGCAGTAAGGGTTGATTCTAAACCCAGAAAATTAAGGTTGCAGCATGAGCTTTGCCATGTTGCATGCATTTGTATTTGATTTTGAAACCTGTTTTACAGATTGGGTCCAACTTAACTGTTTTATAGTTTATCGTGTGCAAATTTTCCAGAGAGAACCAAATAAACATGAGCAGGAAGAAACTTGCTTATCAGATGCATTGTGGCAAGTTAGTTTTGTTTTTTTTTTTTCATGAGTTACTGCCTAGCGCTCAGTTTACTGACTTCCTTGTACCTACACTCAGAAATTATATGTCCTTAGACCAGTTTATAAAAGCATATATAAAAGCATTACTAATTTCCTACTACATTTCACATAATGTTCCTCCCTTTGTGGTCTATACTTCAATCTACTGATGATTTTATTGTGCTTGGAAGATGGTGAAAATTGCTTCAGAATGTCAAGAAAATTAATAAACTGCCCCTTGGAAATGGTATAGATATTAATTTACATTTTTATAAATAAAAACATAAAATATGTACATGTATATATTAGATTTTTGTGCTTTCTCTCTCATTTTAATTTTCAAGGATAACTAAAAGTCTTTAATGCTTTCCTGTTGAGATATAAAAATATTATTGTAACTTGATGGCATAACTAAATGCTATTTTGCAATTGGATGTGAATGGACATGCAGCAGTGCTGGCTCAAGGCAGGTGATTTTTAAGATCAGGAATCATGATCTTGCAGTCTTGTGGTTAGTTGGCTTGCCTGTTCTAGAGTATACAGTCTGATACGCCTGTTTTTGAAATCTGTAACTAAACTCTGCTTGAGTCTATAGCAGCAGGAGTGGATTTTTAATGTAGTGAAAGGGATAGGATAATCTGTTGTAAAGAAGTATGCATATATGCAAGTTACTTTAAAAAAGTAAATTGACTGAAAAAGTGGCACAGAATATACTTTTCTGTGGTAATCCGTCGTTAATCATAAGTTCTTCTTTTCCTCACTATCTTACTGAGGCTATCCCTGTTTTGAGCAGAAGGCTTGACTAAATGACCTGCAGAGGCCCCAGCCAAACTAAATTATTAATGTGATTCTAGGATTAGCAGGGATTGGTTAATTCTACTTTAGGGTGTTTGGGACTTTTTTGTGGTTATTGTGGATAGTAAATGTAGTTCTCTGATTTAGGTTTTTAGGGTTCAAATTAAAAAAAATCCCAAACCATAAAACAGAGGAGAAACTGTAATATCCCTTTTTTGGTTTTTGTTTTTAAAGTAAAAGTGTTTGTACTAGCAAATATTTATATTTTTTTTTTCCTGGGCTGTCTTATTATTCAAATTTTCATTTAAACTAAATACAAATATATATTTTTCTGTGGAAATTGTATGTGCCAGTTGTGTAGGCATTAAGATGTAAGTTTTGATGTGTAAAACCACGTTCCTTGTCACCCCACGCAATTCAGCACAGGTATTTCTATTCAGATTTTCCTAAAAGGTTACTTTTGTTGTTTCTTCCTCACCCTTCCTACTCTGAGGATTTGGTACCAGTTGTGTTTGACTGAGCAAAGCAAACAATTTAAAATTCTTTGCATTTATAAATGCCTTTTTGCAACTATAACTATGATGACTGCAGCCATCATTTTGCTCTTATTATGTGTTTCTGTTGTGTGATGAAGGTGGTAAAAAAAAAAAGTGTAAGGAAAAGAAGTGCAATAGACCTAGCATACGTTTCCAGTTATGTGGAGCGATGGAGTCCAATCTGCAAGTCAGAGAAACTGTATGTCATGTGAGAAGAAACAGGCTAAGGAGTTAAGATAACAAAGCTATCTAATTTTTGATGGCTGGTAATTATTATGTGTACGGTGGAACTGTGTCCCTGCCTGGGCAAACAAATTGTTAGGAAAAGTATATGGAATAGAATTAAAAGTGTGTATCGAGCATCCTGCAGTTGTGATGAGTTTCTGTGTAGACTGGAAGGAGTATAATACTGAGTATATTTGCTAGACGCAGTCTTTGTTTCCCATTTATGGATGTCAGCATATAAGCAACATATTAGCTTGTCTGAACATTTACTGCTGCGAGTGTACTGCCAGTGCTGGGAATTCCGGACATCTTTTCAAGATAAGATAGGCATATGATGCAGTAAAGCTCAAGAGTTCAAGTTGGAACAGATAATTTTTTTTTCTGAAGAGGTTATTTTCATGTGACTACCTGTATACCCTCTACTTCATACACACCTCCTTGTATAGCATAGAATGGTAGATGTTGCCAGATCAGTGTAAATATGTACATGAATGCCTACATTTTCTTCTGCAAATGAAAATATTACGGAGATAGTTGCTTTTTAGAAATCTCTCACAAAACCCCTTTTTCAGATTGATCCCTTCACACTCACACACATGCATTTAATATTTCAAGCTTTTGTATGTTTTAAACTTTTTAGCTTCTTCATATAAAAAAAAAACTTTCTTTCCTGTTCCTTATACTTGTGTGCTGCTTTTTTTTCCTCTTGTGTCAAAGTGAAAGTGGGAAGGCAATGTTCATTAGATGCTCACAGACAATATATTACCAAGAGAAGCTGTCCATCTATTTAAGTCCACAAATTTGCGAATTATCAGAATTATCTAAATCCTGTGGTATTGTGATCACACATACAGGACTTGACAGTACATTATCCCCAACTGTTACTGTAAGTTATTAGTTTAGTTTCATACATTGTACAAACTGTTCTATTTAAACAGAAAGGGAATGCTTATCCCAGCTGGTAGATACCAGTATGGATTGCGTGCACACAACTAGGTAACGTTGTCTTACCTCCAGGTTTGATGTAGAAGCAGTTAAGCTGAGTTTCATGCACCAGCTTCCCCTTATACTTCATTTCAGGTTCCCCTGGCTGGTGGCTGGGTAGCGGGTGATACGCTTGCCGAACAAAGGCTTGAAACATTTTAAAGTTCCAAGGAGCGTTGAAACAGCTGAAACTGAGTATATTTTCTATATATAGTAAAGGTAAATTCCTTTTGGTCAATTATTTCCTACTTCAGAGTTACTGTATGTAATAGCCTTATACAGAAGTTAAAACCTGAATGCTGCTTTAAGCTACTGACAACCTGGTCTTTTAATCTAGAAACTATTTTCTAGCTCTATGAAACGACTGCAGTATCTCTTGCATTATCCTTCCTTTCCTTGCTCTTCAGTCCTAATCCTTTTCTTGTCCTCTGTGCCTTATGCTCAGCTGGAGCCTTCTCCTCCCCCTGTGATTTTTCAGGAAAACTTTGATTGAGAAGTGAAGATAATGGGCGCCATCCACCCGTCAGCTCATCACCTCACCGAGCCGTGACGATCTCTGGTTTCTGTATATCAGCACGGACTTCTCTGATAATATCCTCTTGTGTTTGAAAAAAATAGGTTTGTCTAGTAGGGGGTGGACCTCACTCCTGACATAGCCAGAAAACTTCTCTTGGAATGTGAGCTTGCTCACTCACACTCTTTTATATGTGTGTATATATATATAAAAATATTTGTAACCTTTTCTCAAAACATGAAAGATAAATATGTGAGCAAGTGTATCCCACAGTGCATATACAAGCTGCTCACTTCTGTCTAATATTGATTTAATACAAGCTCTTGAGTGCCTCATCAGCTCTCTCTTCGTCAAAACAAGTCTTAAATCGGCAGTAAACAATACTTTTCGATTACGGGAGGAAAAAGGAGAGAAACCCTTCTCAAGTATAAGATAGTATACCCTTTAAAGGACAAGGAATGTGTTCTATACAGAAACACGGTGCAACTGCTCCAGTGGAATTCCAGAAAGGCTGCAAATGCAGTGTTGCTTTTTTGTCTTAACTGGCATACAAATGAGTAACAGCATTGTGCTTAATATTTGCTATCTGCTGTGCTTTAATGGTTGTGGCTGCAGCCCAGTTGTTGGTTTTGCAATGCAGAGCTTCCTTTAATAAAATTTAATAAAACACAAAGTCTTCATATCATAATGTATTGCTTAAAATCAATCTTTTAAAAAATATGTGGATTTTACCTGCTAGTTTCACTATTTTAGACATATATACTCCTAGGTCTTTTGGAGTCTGTTTCAGTAATCCTTTTGCATAGCAGAGATATTATTTATATGAACAAAAACAACCAGAGATCCTGTAGCCAGGAGGAAAAAAAAAAAAAAATGTAAGTGATGTAAGACACATGCTTCTGGTCAGAAGTCAACAAGAAAGGGACTAGGAAGATTCTTCCTGTGAATCATCTGGTGCTGGTCATTGTCTTAGACAGGATATGGACTTTCAGTTTGATGAGCTCGACCAATTCTTTTGTCTCTGTCAAACAAACTGCCTTTCTGTGAAATTTCAGTATTATTTGCTTAACAACATACAGTGTTAAATTCTCTACACAGGCATGTGTAGCATCTCTCAACAAAAAGGTTAATGAAATTACATAATAATTAGAAAAGGAGAGAAATAACAGTGGATTTTTATGTAAGGTATCATATGCCTTTCTGCTGTGCTCTGCTGCTTTTTTTGTGATTGTTGTCATCTCTCTTCTGTTTTTATTCTGGTTTCTCTGACATGAATATTTTGTACATGTCTCTTTCAACCCGTAAACAAAGTAGAGGTTCAAATTTGCACTGAGAGAGTTAAAAGCGGAAGGAGAGGAGAGACTGAGGAAGCAGATGATGATTACTGTTATGTTTTATTCCTAAGGGATTATGCATGAGCTAGTAAAATAGTGCTGACTTCTAAAGCAAAATGAAATATGCACTTTTACTTTCTATGTGAAAATAATACAGTTGCTGTAATGAAAATCACTCAATGCAAAATTCCAAATTTTTATTTGAATTTAAAAGTATCTCTATTTTGTATTCGGGGATTCAAAATTGCGGGGTACCTTCCAGTGCTGCTATTGAGAAGTGTCTAGCTGCTAATATAAAATTAATTTGATAAATGTGGGGTTTTTTCTGTTGGATTACAGCTTTAAAACAAGGAAATGCGTACTGTTTAAATTGCATTTTCTTAGTGACAAACTTGATCTCAGGAGTACATTGTGTTTCTCTCTCTGTACATATACCCAGACAGAATGTCTTGTGTGCAAGAAGGGAGAAAAGTCAGTAAACTGCTAATGTTCATAGTAATCTGAATACTACCTTTTACAGCTAAAATAAATGGTTAAAATATATACAAATACGTTTTAAAATAATTACAGCAATCAAAATAAAAAAGCAATAAGGTAGTTGAAAGAGGTGGTATTTGTTCATGAAAGAAATTACTAAATTGCACCTATCATAAGAAAAAAGTAGGTCATAAAATGTATTTTAAACATTTTTATAAATACTTCTAAGATTAAATTCAATGATCCTTCAGTTTTCAAGCATGTAAAAATGCAGTGACCCTATATGAATTATAAAGGGTCCAAGGTGCAGCTGTCTACTGAAATGTAGCTGTTGAGCACAGCGTGAACCTACCCACAAGTGGAGTAAACATTACTGTTTGCCTGTCATGATGTGAGAAGGGTGAAAGCCCTTTCTGCCCCCATGAAATTGTATTGTATCACTAAAAAAACGTACATACTTAAAAATTTCCAACAATTGCTCTGCAGATAAGCAGATGTTATTGAAGGCAATGTAACGGCTGACTATAAGAGAAGGAATGACTACAGATTAGTACAGAAGAACTTTTTAATGTGTTGAATGTAACATGTTAACAGGTTGTGGCAAAGCAATAAAAGCAAATACGTAAGATATGCTGTAAATATGAGCAAAATGCTTGAAATTTCAGAAAGAGTAGTTGACTTTACCTTTGCCTATTTCTATGTGGATCTTTTACTTTTTCTAACCATTTCAGAAGTAGAGGTGGTGTAGGAAAAATGAGAAATTGCCTGCTTCCAAAATGATGGTGTGTACAGAGCATACAAATGGGAAAATACAAAGTTTCTTGGTTTGGGTTTTTATTTTTAAATTCTGTTAATCTTATGGTATTTCTCAGGTGTTACTTCTTACAAGAACAAGTATATGTATACAAGCAACTTAGACTTTTGTTGTTGCAGGTTAAGAATGTAGTCCGGATCTGCAAATGTATTTCTATTATTTAGGATCTGAAGGTATGCAATGAAGAAATAAGAGATGAGATCACAACAGTCAGAATTAGAAACATCATCTATAGTTAAGGTTGCTTATTTTCCTTATGAATCCCTTTTTGTAGTTCATAATTTTGTGGGAGTTAAACCATTTGAGATGACAGCTCATCAGACTGATTATAGTAAAAATTCAAGTTTCAAGAAAAAATAACATAAAATAATAAGCTGTTGAACACCTATTAGAGGTTAAAATATTATTTCTTCTTTTTTTCCTTCTTTTCTGTTTTACTGAAAAAATGGTATTGGCAGAGTTTGGAAAAGAACTTGACCTTGAACTTGACCATAGCTCTGGAATTGGAGATGTGCTTTGACCTTTGGCAGGCACCTTAGACATACACTTTAAAAATAATTGGGGACATAGATATGACTAAATTATAAATGAAAGCAGTGATGTTTGAATCCTGATGAGTCCTCTGCCAGCCATGTGTGTCACATGCAGTAGAACAGGCTTTATCCCCGCAGGACTAGAAGCGCAGATACTCCACGAGAAACATAACAGAAGCTGCTGTTTTTCTTAACATAGTGGAAGGCAGGAGGGAAATAAAAAGTCTGGAAATTGAGAAGGTGAAGGCAGCTTTCCTACCTAGTCTTTAAAATAAAAGCAAACTTTTTTTTGCCTCCAGGTTGGAAAGGCAGTGTTGTCCCCTTCTCCTTGACTGAGGAGAGTTCTCACTGCTTTTAGATACTAAGTGTGATGTGACGTGCACAGAATCAAGAAAAGAGCGTGGTTTCTAGTTTAACTTCCTCCACTTACGATAGTGTTATGTTAATGTGAGCTTTTCTGTTAATAGAAGTTACGGATATATATTTAGCCTAGATTTGTGTAATGGTATTTCTGTGTTATGTTCAGATGATTCCTACAGATCAGGGCCTGGCCACATTTCAGTGCATTGGAGACACGTTTTACATTTTGCTGTAGAAAGTTAGCAGAGAATATAGAGTTCTGGTAAGCTAATACAAGTAATAGTTTCAGATCTTGGGGAGTTATGTTTCTTTTCCACAGAGCTATCATTCTTTGATGGATTTTTTTTCACAGGAAGGATGTTTTTGTTGACTCAGGATATTTGGATTTAGTTTTAGACTTGCTTCAGTCTTCTTCACTTACCTTTCTAAAGTCAGTGTCTATCATTTTTCTATATCAAAAATGGAACAGTACTTTCATCCACCATTTGTTTATCTTTACCTTTTCACTTAGCTTTTACACTCTATGAGTGATACTGTTTAATCATTTCCATTACAAAAGGCAGTGGAGCCTCAGTCTGATATGGACATTTCAGAAGTCTATTGTGAAATAGTAATGAGAACCACTTGTTATTTAAGAACAACTTATAAATAAGAACAATAAAAGATTTATTAAGAACAACTTGTTATTTAAGAAATTTGTAGTCTGGCATCTACAGACTTCCTGTGTTAATTTCAGTGTCATGCATAATGATTTAAAAATTATTTGGAACTGATGATGCAATGGCAGGGGATGTGACTGGAAAACCAGTGGTGGTGGGGAAAAAATAAATGCGCTAAGCCAGATGGATCATAACATAGATGCTATTCCTGTGTCGTGACTGAAAATTTCTTGTAGCATCAACAGAATGCGATTTTAAGGGAAATCTTGCAAAATCAGTTCGCCTTTGGGCTCTCTTCCAAAAGTAAAGAACCTGCTGATGGACTCTTACATCTGCTGAGGTTTATGGAAATAAATACATCAATGGGCTTTAAAGTTTCCTACAGTACTAACATAACTTTAGCTTTGAGGCTATTTAAGGGGCATTCCAGTGAGCCGATCTTGTTTATGTCTGCTACTGAGTTGATGGTTTTTTTGTAAAGAATTTCAGATAAATTTTGATTAAAAATCTGCCTGAAGTCAGACAGTCACAGTAGAGCCACAGATATGATTTAATAATCCACCATCTCCAAGTTGTGCCTTTTTTGCCTCATGACTGGCTCTATCTGGCAGTCTGCAAATTGGTCACCCAACTTTCATGACTGGTAGACGATGGCAGGGATATTTCAGGGTCTATCCTGTTAACAAGTGATTGTTTCTTGTGTTGATTTTTAAGGCATATTTCCAGGCACAATTAAACAGATGGTGGTGAGGAACTTATTCTTTACTTCATTAGTATTGCAAATCGTTGCCCACTCTAAAACCACCTGCTTTTGGGGAAAGGGGTTTTGAGGGGCTTTTGCACTTTGTTGGAGTTTTTGTTGTATATTTTCTTGTTATTTTGGGGTGGGATTTTTTTAGGTAAGTTACTTGAACTGTTCCCTCCTCACTTGAATTTGACTGGTCAAACTGAAAAACAGCTTTTACATGCTCTATGTGTGATCATCAGTTTGCATTAAGGTGTCTCTGAGCAGGATTCTTTTCCCTTTAATAACTGGCTTTTTTTCCTGATTGCTCATATATAATGTATAAACATTTGAAATAATGGAAATATCAAGTCATCCCTTCCCTGGCCATATTGAAAGTTCCCCAAGTAAGTGGATCAGGAGCTTTATCAATCTTTAAATGAAAGAACAAGTGTCTGATGATTTAACAAGTTGGGTTTTTTCAGCAGCTTTTTAGGAATTTAAGGTAAGCTTATATCAAACTACAGGTTTTTGTTTGAAAAACTCTTCCTTTGCTTCAGTTTCTTGGCATTTTTGTGCCTGGGACATCATAAAAATTTTGGTGCCTCTCTAAGAACTTCCAGAAATAACAGGATGTATCTAAGCTGAATTCCCACTGTTTAGAAACAAATATGTTTGTTTTATATTTTTTTTTGTATTGTGTTGCTTTTCACAATGTAGAGCAGCAAGAGACCTAAAAGTTCCAGTCATGTTGGTGAGACACATGACTATCAATATGGTATAATAGGATGAATTTTTTTTTCTATTGTTTTGTTTTTAAATACCTAAATAGCTAAGCAAAATCTTGTTTGAAAGAATTTTAAGGCTGTAAAGAAGTAAAAGAACTTTTAAGGCTCCTAAACTAGCAAATACCAAAATGAAGTCTGCTTGTGCAATCTCTCTTTTTTGCTTATGAAATTTTAAATTATGTGATCATCTTTTGTAAGAAGGACTTAGCTTCAGTTATCAAATAGTCTGAATGGCATTTATTCAAAGAGCAGCCACTCAGTATCCCGTTTTTTCCTTGTTACTGATATGTGGGTCGCTTGCTTTGTTATATACCACTGAAGTTCTGCACTAGAGACATAATTATTAATTGCTTTTTTTCTTGTTGTTTTCTGTGATACTAATCAGTATAATACCTGATTACTTGTGAATAAGCTGAACTGTTGTACCTTGCTCAGATTAGATGTATTATTCTTCCCACTTTAGAAACTGGGATTCTAGGACAGCATAGTTACAATTTAAGAGATCAATTAAATATAGGGTGTCTGACTTTAAATGAAGCAGGCCTAATTTTTCCAATGTATTTATCCTTCATATGTTGAAAACCACTTCTTACAGACTTCGACTGTGATTATAAGTAGCTGCTGTTTTTGCAGGTCATGCAAAACCCTGGTTTGTAAGATTCAAAAGATTTGAATCTTACACCCAGGTCTAGGACCTCAAATCAAACACGGGAAAATGAAACATACACCATCAGTGACAGCCACTTAAGATGACATTTCACAACTTGCATATCATTGCATAATATCTCTGGGGCAGTGTCAGGGATGGAATTGAGCTTTCCAAGATTGCGTGCAGCTGCCTTAGCTGCACGTTTTTCATATCTTCTTTCCTTTGTTGAAGTCCTCTCTTGTGTTATGCTATAGAGCAGAGTGTAGAGCTTCAATAGGCAAATCTCCTTCACTACTTGAGCCTGAGCAAAGTGAAAGGAACATCATATGCTTGTACCATAATTGTAAGGACATGGACAATAGGGTCACGTTTGCATTGGAGTACAAGAGCACAGAATTAACGTGGCATGCTTTAATTCATCTTTTAAGTTGAGAATTCATACATTAAAAGTTTTTATTGTAGATATAACCTACTTTGGTTCTTTTTTTCAGTAGGTCCTGCAAAATGGAGGCTGCAACATTCTAAACAGTACTAGAAAAAGAAATGCAAGCATTGATAGTTTGCTGAATAGTCAAATACTACATGAATGTTGGACAGCAAAGAGAAAAGATGACCAACATAAAGGTTTCTGGCTACCTTGTAAGATATGCGTAGAGAAACTGCTTTTTTTAATATAGCCAAGTGTGGATTTACATATTCAGGAGTTAGAGTCGAGGCCATAGTTAGGGCATAAAGTACCTTAAGAAGCATATCAAGAATAAAACATGAAGGTTGAAGAATAATTTTATTTAATTATTTATTTGTTAATACCAGCAAGTGTAAAACAGTTTCCAGGTAGAAAGGGGTATCTAGTCAATAGTTACAATATTTCTGTGTTTATTTTAACCAAGCTTAAATACTGTATGCAGTCTGTGGAGCAATAGCTTAAAATTAATGTGTTGCAGGTGCACTGAAACTGAAACTTTGATAATGGAAACATCTTTCTGGGAGATAAAAATCTAACAGCTAGAAGTTGAAGCTAGACAAGTGAAGAGAAAAATAAATAATCCTGTAGGAATGCCTTCCTTCTTAATAGGATACTTAGCATGAATTATGAAAGTTGATAAGAAATTCTTCATCATCATCATCATCATAAATAAATAAATGTTTCAGATTTTGAGAGGTTAGAAATTGTCATCTGTAATTCTGGTAGATAGCAGCTGTCAGCTTCTGCTTATAAATAGTGTTGAGTGCTCTAGTGTTTGTGAGGACAGGAGAAATCTGTAGCCAAAAAATTAAAATTGTAAGGCGGAAGCTGTAGAATTGGCTCTGAAGTCGTGATTTAAAACTTAAATAGTATACTTCCTGAAATTCAATCACTGAGCTATATTAAAGGACCTTCACTGATTTTGTTAAAATTTTTCAGTTTTGATTTATGTGTAACCTACCTTTTTCAAATTTTAAAGTTCTAAAGACTGTTATCCCTTAATATTTAATAATTTCAATTAGATTATTTAAGTAATTATTTAGTTTATTTCAATTCAATATTAATTGCATCTTGTTGATTTGATAGGTGCATTATATCCTTCTAGTTTTGTGTCATCTTGTTAACATCATAACTTTGGTGCCTTGTTTTTTCTTTAATGGGATCAATTAATTACTAAATCTTATTTCTTTTAGTAAATGACTTTGAAACTATTGAAAGTGGATGAATAAATGTGTACCGTCTTGTCAGTGTAAAAGGAGCTCTCCATATTGGGCTTTTGTTAGCTGCTTTTCGTGTAACTGGCTCACTTGGTTAGCAGAAAATACTTGACTTTGATTTGTTTATTCTTTTCCTGTTTTTTACAATAATCTCTTTTGGATAACTTTATAGCTGAAGCTGGGCCTAAAAGTGACTTAATATTTCCTCTTTTGTGCAGCAGTAGAAGAATTTGCTTTGTGCCTCTGCTGTTTAGTGATTCAGTTGTGCCCCCGCTGTTCCATGATTCATTTTTAACATGTGAATATTTTAGTGAAATTACCATTCTACAGATGATACTTAGATCAGGATTTCCTTTCTGTCAAACAGTCTGATAGTGATGGAAGGCAGATAAAAGTAATCGGTTTAGATTTAATCCTGATAAGACATGCAGTGTTTTTCATACTGGTAGAAAGCTTGTAGTGAAATTTGTATTGTACGTGTATTTAGTTTGTATTAGTGGAGAGCATGCCAGATTCTTAGCTTGACAGTTACCACTTGTAATCTTAGGTTCTTTTGATGGTCCTGGGGTTTTATGTTTTGTCATACAGAAAAAAATAATTTTTTTTGCCATTTTGTGTTCTTCATTAATCAAAAAGATGGCCATTAATAGACACTTCTACTACTATTATTTACATTTTTGTTTCCTTAAACATAGATTATAGCTGAATATAATACTGTAGTATAAATTTACACCATGGTTACTCCAGGTGATGAGCAGCCAATATGAAACTGTACGTTTGTGTACTTTAGATACCAGCTATCTCAGATTTCCACCAAATTACTGCCTTCTCACTGGTACATCGTTCTCTCATGCATGAAAGAGCTCAGAATACATTGTGCTGCAACAAACGGAGCGGCTCTGTGATTATTTCTCAGTGTATTTCTGAAGTGTTCCCATCTGTCCAGAACAGATGAAAGAAGTGAGGAAGGAAGAAGAGGAGGACTGTCCACTTCTGAAAGATTTCACTACTGAATGGGTGAGCTGTAAGCTCAGAGGATGGTGGAGTTTGGTCTTAGCTCTTTTTCAGCCATGCTTCCTGGTCTGGGTTGAAAGTACCGTTTAACTGAGGTGAGAGAGTAAGTGTGGGTGGGTTTGAAGCTCGGCTAATGTCTAGGCTAAAGATCTCTGGATCTGCAATATCCTCACTTAAAGCTTCTGTTAAAACGTGATATATTGTTGGGTGGTGGTTTGGTCTGGTGGGACAGGCAGTAATTAATGTCCTTGTTCCGTGATCTGAAGTGGGTGTGCATTTGTTTGAATTTGATTTCAGAATATTAGTTATAGTTCTGTAAAATCTGAAATGGGCTTTTATACTGGTAATCAGACAGTTTACTTGTATTGTCACTGAGTTGAGTTAAACTAGCGTGCTTCTGCTGTTGATTCCAGTCTTTGAATTTTTGATGGCCAGCAGCACTGCAATATTTCCATGGGACTGTCGGCTCACAAATTTACCAGATATTCATAAATACTTTATGACATGTTCAATCAATTGGCCAAAAGATGAAGCTGTTCAACTTGTCTTGCATATTGGTGATGCCACCAGCTGTGGTAGACATTCAAAAAAAAAATGAGAGCATGGAGTAGATGGCCAAAGTTTCAATACTCTTCTGCATTGGAGATTCTTTTATAACAAAGAAGAACCTTGATTAAACCAAATTTGACTTGTCTGGGGTTTCCAGTCTGCTTGTTGTGTTATTGCATTGAAGAATATAGGGTTACTTGCAATATGGATCAAGTTTTCAAATGTGTTTCGCAAGAAGGATGTGTAGTTTTGCATAATAAGTTGGTGTTTTGGAACCCTGTGAATCATTTACACACTACACAATACAAAATTCTGCAGGTTTTCAGTTTATTATTGGATACTTATTGGAATGTGTTAGAATGTTAATGTCTATTTTAAATGCATATTTTAATATTAATATGTATGTTACAAAACAGATTATTTGAGCAGTTCAGATCAGCTCTTATGTTGCACATTAATATGCACCAGTGGTTCCACTATGTTGCTTGTCATTTTTTAGGTGAATACTAGAAATCATCATCACACTTCTCACAAGTTAATCATAGAAAGGACTGTACATCTTTTAAAAGTTATTCATTGTATGTCTACAGGATGGCTGCTGGTTTGTGGGTTTTTTTAGGCTTTTCACCAGTATGCTGTATTAAACAGTTGAACCATTTTTAGTTATGTAGAAGACAACACATGGCTCAAAATTTGAGGGGGAATGGAGATAAGTATTACACTTATGTCTTACAAACAGCTGTACATTCGTTTTCTTTCCAAACATTAACAAAGCCAAATTCTACTTTGTATGCCATGATTTTGGTTCTGTGGAATGGAAGAAATGATTGCTTTTGGATTCTGCTAATATAAGGAAATATTACATGATCAGGGTCAGTGTTGCAATAGCTTTTAAACAGGTACTCAATCCATTTATGCCCATTTGAAATAAAATCTAGCCCCTACTATGTTTGAAGACATGTTAGGAATTGCTATTTCTTCGTAAGATTAAGGGAAAACTCTTGCCTGCAGTATGGTAGAAGGAAGGGGGAAGAAACACAATGGCTGCCTATTTGCTACCATGTCATGTAAAGGGAACGTGGACACTACACAAGGTTGCAGTGACAGAGATGGGAAGATCCATGTTAAGCCTTTAAGTGCTTCTCCCTTCCTCTTCTCCCGGCAGATTTGTGCCCAAGGTTAAAATTAGGACAGTTACTCTGACAAATGTGGACAGTTTGTTTTGAGGCTGTATTGTAGATTTATTCCCAGGCTATGTTATCAAAGCTATATAATATGATTGTGAGTATAAAATGCCTGGTGTTTATGACAATTGTGGAACCTGCACTAACTACAGTTCCATTATGACTATTACCATCACGATGGTTTCTTAGCTGTGTGTGTGTTTGAGAATCTTGAACTACTAGTAAACTTAAATCTGTTGTTGCTGGGCAAAGCAACAGGCACTTACTTTAGTGGAGGTCTGAATTTAGATACAGATTTTCTAATCCTGGGTTTGGCTACAGATAATTACTACTTTGGTGGTGAAAATAATGGGCAACATTAAAGGAAATCTGCAGGGAGGCAGAGGTGTGCTTGTACTACTCTAACAATTTAGATGGTATGTAAGACAGACCTGAATGTTGCTGAAAACTAAACAGATCTTGCTTTTTTACATATGCATGCAACACTACCTGCAGTATACTAGCTTCTGGAGTCTAATGGATATGATACGACAACTGAAAAAAATGACGGAGGAAAATGTTTTAAAAAGACCTCTGGTTTAGTGTTCTGAAGAAGAGGATCAAATACATCTGCCTTTATTGAAGGTTCAAGAGCTTGTAATTTATATCCTTAGAGATATGCCTTTGATCTTTTTTGATTTTGGAGGATCTGAGGTGTCATTCTTACGTTTATAGATGGGGAAAAGATAAGACACAAATAAATTTAAAAATTCCTTTACAGGTCACTTTTAACTATCTACCAGGTAGAACTGCTGTTTGAGAAGATGCTCATAGTTTGTGTTTGATGTGCATTTACAGTGTCCATATATGGGATTTGGTTTTATGATAAGGAAGAATGCCAAAGAATTGCAGAGCTCATGAAAAAGTAAGTGATGGGTAAACAAGACTTTTTGTGCTTTTTTTAATGTATGTATTTCTGTACATACATGCACATTATATTACTAGGATGGTCATACCTTTCTACTTCAAGCCTGTATTTATAGATTTTGTTGCAAGTAAAGTTGTCATGGCTGCATTTTGTATAATCAGAAATATGTCACTGTATTGCAATACCTTTTCATAATTTGCTGTGCAGCTTTCCAGCTACATCAGAGTGTAACAGTTCACGTGATTTATCTCCTGATGACTCCGAGATCTGTTCTGAAGATTTGTATTCTTTGGGGTTTTAATACATTTTTCAGTTTGGGGAGATTTTATTTTTTAATGTTGCTGTTACTTATTTTTTCTTCTATAAGTGGAAGTGCAGGCTATCATGAAAGGATACTGTAATAATACAATTTCTGTGGTTTTTATCCTGTCTACATCATGGCTGAATTCCTTCTTCCTCATTTCTTAGCAATATGTACAAAATTCACTTTGTTTTTGGAATATAAAGCAAGACTTTAATTAGCTCTGAATTCATTACTTTTATGGACATAATAATACTATTTTATACATGTTTTACAACCTTTAATTTTGCAATCAAGTTAGAGATTAAAATTTTAAACCGAACTGTATTCTCAGCTGTATTTTAATCTAACAATATCATGAATAGTTTTTTCACTCACTGCTTTCTTCACGTGTCCAGGATGGACAGGGCTCATTCTTCTGCTCTACCCTCTGTTTGGCCTAATAATATTGCTTGTTTGCAATAATGCCTTTCTTATGACTATATTTTGCAAGTTTTCATGTTTGTTTGGAGGAGGAAGGAGCTGAAGTCTTACAGATTTTATCAACATACACAATCCACATTTTTTAGAGCTATAATGTGGAGGATATAGTAAAGAGGCCTGATAGCACCAGGCAGAGATTGTATATACCGGTTTTCTGTGGTATATAGGGTTGGACATACCATTGTGTCACAAGTCTTTTAAGGGACAGGAGGAAGGATGACATCGAGCCAGGTCTTTGTCATCCCAAGAAAAGCCATGGGAGGCAGATACAGTCAAGCTGACAGCATTAAGTACTAACAGAGCACAATGCAAAGGCACTGTCAGACCTGTGAATCTCTGCTTTTCAGGTCATCTGTCCCAGTCTTAGCAGCTTCTGTAGCCAGAAGCATGCTGAGGAGGTGATGTCAGGTTTGATTGCCAAAGTTACCAAGTGCCCAAAAGACCATTTATGTCCCCTGCAGTACAGGTCCAAAGAAGGCTCATCCTCGCACATCTCGGTCCATAGCAAAGTGTTTTAACTCTTCTACCACTACGTTCCAGATAGGATTTTTAAAAATACTGAATGGCAAGGTAGTCATGTTTCCTCTCTATCTCTTTTTAAAGTAATACCTGCTGCTTTTCATTTTGCAGTGACAAAACATTGTGAAACACAGACTGTGACAGTGGTGGGGGTTTGTTTAGGGGGTTTTGCTGTATATCCTACAGCTCTAAAATGAGTCTGTTGTGACCCAAGAAATAATTGATGGGGATGAATTTATAGAAATAATCAATGAACCCTATGAAACCCAGGGTTTTGACAGCTAATTTTAGTTAACTAGCTCAAGTTTCAGTCGGTGGTGATTAGGTACTCTCAAACTGCTAATTTACTACAATAAAAACTAGTTTTCAGAGGATTCATGCAATTGTAAACCACATGTAGTGGTTTATAATAGCAGTGTTTCATATAGATAAAAAATGCCCTGTCGCTCAGCCAATTGGCTTCGTGTTTTAATTCTCAGCATTGTACAATAATAATAAAACAGCTGGGGCAGGAAATTGGTCATTTGCTAGTAGTTAATGACTGATTTGTGTGTATTTGCCATCCTCCACCACCAGCAGAACTGAATAACATTATAAATTCCCTGTTCTTTCTGCGTATAGAAGTTGTGACTGAGTTACAGAAATTTTAGTCTATGCCTAGTATATTCAAGATTGGCAAAAATTAATCTCACACCTGGTCAAATTATGTTTTAATATAGAACTTTATTTTAATAGAGACTTTTTTGCACATGTTTTATTGTAGATGGGGAAAATGAAAATATTTGAGTTTTGATTAATTATTGTAAAGTAGTTATGGTTCAACTGTCTATATTTTATCTGTTTTTTGTCTTGTATATTCTCCTCTCACCTCCAATTTTCAGCCTAACTCAGCAGGAACAATTCAAAGCACAGCAGGGCACAGGAACAGGAGTGTCCCCAATGATCATGAATTCTGCTAATAACAAAGAAGTGGATATCTTACGGATGCTTACCAAGGCCAAAGATGAGTATACCAAGGTGAGACTTGATGTCTATAAAAAGAGAACATTTCTTTTTGACAATATGATGGTGCCAACTTGCTCACAGTTTACATTTTAAAATATAAAAGGTTTGTTTTGTTTTTAAGTAGTTTTACTCAAAGTAAAACTGGTGTGGGACAGTGTGCTCTCTCATTTAGTGGCTGGTAGAAAAGTTTTGTCAGGATTTGCTAAAGATTCAAGAGAAAACAATGCAGCCAATAAAAACTTCTGGAAGGAGAACATGTGTATGACTGTTAATTTGTTGAATGCTAGGTGGTAGGAAGAAGTATAAATTGGCTTTCATTTTGACCCCGAGAGCTCATGTGCTTGTTGCTTATTGTGCAACACCTGGTAGTTGTATCCTCTCTCTGGGTGAAGCATTCAAACCTGCTAATAGTTTCTGTGGTTTGTACAAATACCTTCCTTCAGAGACGACCTTTAACAGTGAAGTTACTGCTTTAATTGTGGTTCTTCTCTACTTTCAAACACTAATGGAAGGAAATGAAAAGGTTGAAATGTAGTATGATTTCAACCCATGTGCTGCTTTGGTCTTCTGAGGCTTCTAAATAAAGAAGTAACTAATGGACTAATAATGTTCTCTATTATTGAGCAATCAAAAACGTTTTACTTAGGGGAATAAAAATCTAATAATTTTTACTATTCATATATAAACTGCAAATTGTTACAGAGCCTGCAGGTTCCTACAGCCATTTCCTGTATATCATATGTGCTGTCATGCAATAATAAAGCTCATAAGTGTTCTGGGTCTAGAAATATATATGGCTCTTAAACACAGGCATTTTAAAGAGAGAAAAAGTGATTTTTCTGAAATGTGGCTACTAATAAGATCCTCAAAAATATAATAGTGAACTGTTTGAGTTATGGTGAAATCTAGCCCTTTTTGTTGTGGTATAGCTTCTTTTGAAGCTTAGGACCATCATATTTTCTATACTAGGGGTTTAATGTATTACAGCGGACAAACACCTCCAAAACCTGGTATCTTTTCTATGTTTTAATGCTGAATCAGTTATCTAGTCTTGGCATAAAAGAGTGTGGTTTGAGATATTATAAAATGTTTAAGCAGTTTTCATTACCTTAAAAATACTGTAAATGGAAAAATGGAAAAATGGAAAAATACTAGGTGGTCTTCAGATCCTATGAGAAGGAGATAATAGATCTAAAAAAAGTTACCTTCCATTTCTACATTAGCACACAGAATATCTAGACAAAGGATAGGAAATTTTAGAATATCTGTTGTTTAAATAATAGTGGTTTGAATTTTTTTCCATGCAAATATGATCTTTTCAAAATTTTCCTCTTGCTTCATATATTTAATCTTTCTGTATTTAAGGAGTTGCTAAGGAAGTAACATGAAAACTTCATCTGGGTCATGAGTGCTAGGAGTACTTGACCTCTTAAGAACTGGATTTCTGTTTTTTCTTGGTTTATTAGTAATATAAAATTGAGAAAGGTGTGATAAATGAAGGCAATGACAACAATTTTTGTATTTAATGTCAATATGTTTCAGAACAGTCATGCTTTTTGGCTGCTTTATGACATCGACTTTCTTGTCAGTGTATGTCTTATGACTTACAATGCTGATGTGCTGAAATCAGTTATGAAATATGTTGTTCTCCTTTTTGAATTTTGTGCAGTTTAGGAGAAGCGGATGTTTTAATGTGTTGGGAGCTATAGAATATCAGTTTGCAAAGCACCTAAGGAATTTTGCTCAGTTTCTTAGTCCTATGATCATTTTTTTTTTTTTTTGTAAGAGTGTAACTAACTTTGAAGGGTATATCTCATTCCCAAGTTAAATTACAGATTTAGAGGTTACATGTAAAATAAAATACATAGCCTTCCCCCTCCTTTTATTAATGAAGCTTTAAGCTGCTAAACCACTAAAGTATTTTTTGAAAAATGTACTGCTTATGCACTTGCTTTCTCTTGATCTCTGGTAAGAAGTGGTGGTATTAGCTGTCCTCATAATGATAGCTAGGGAGATAAAGAGTTGAAGAGCTGCTAGGGTACATAACGAAGCATGGCAAAATGTGTTTTTCTTTAACCATTGTGCCTTGTCTCATATTACAAGACAAGCTCTGGTTTTGCTCTGTGCTGCACGGTTCTTTTACAGATCTACCCATTTATTACAGCATCTTTGACCTATTAAATGTCAGATTAGGTAGATGTCCTTTGGCTGATGTGCCCAAAATAACTGAAACTTCCTTCTTCATTACTAAGGACACACAACCATTTGATAAGAACGTAATTTCTGGTAACAAGCAATCATGGCCTCTGGACTTCTATTTATGTTCTTTGACTGCTTCACTGTCTTTCAGCAAAACGTTCAAACAGTACTGCCCTGCCCAAACAGGAATATAGTTTTTAAGTTTTCAAGTGCCTTAGCTTTTGATTTGTTAACTGTGTGAAATACTTGATAGTAGGATCCAGAAGGCCTAGCTTTCCTGAGGGCACTGTGCCATACTCAGCCTGGATGATGAAGAGTCTACACTACTGTTCTTAAACAGTCTGAATTTGTTCTGAATGTGTCACTTAAGCAGGGCTCTGACTGGAAATCCTTGCAGCTAGTGCTCTTCTTTGAGAGTTCTTGTCCTTCTTAGTTCCTCTTTTCTGCTAAGTACCTTGTACGCCTTCATGTGACTGTTCATTAAATTCACCTTGTGGCTGCTTTACATCAGCTACGTAGAAATCTCCAGTTTCCAGGGCTTTTTAGCTCTGCACTCAAGCTCTGACAACTTCAAAGTCCTCTTCATCACTTTTAGCACAGACATCTATCTGCAGAGCTCTTCTAAGTTCCGTCGTTTTGGCTGACCACTTCTTGTATCAGACCTTCTAGCATCTCCTCCTTGTACTTGACAGGTCTTTGCAGCTCACATGTCTCAAAAGTCAGGGTTTTGCTACAAAGCATGTGATTGAGATGTGGTATGGTATTTGCTTCAGGAAAGCTGCAATACTGAGGTACCATGCTTGTCCATTGTCTGTTTCCTTTGACAATGTCCTGCTTACCTTGAGCTTCATAATTTACAGGTAGACTATGAAATCTCACAGCATGGAGCAGTTGTTGCCTCAAATGTCTCTGACTACCAAACTTTCCTAAAACATCCTCAGTGATTTTTGTCTTGTTTTTGACTGACATTCATCACATGTCTGGTTTTTTTCCAGTGTTGCTTAGCCTTTCTTTGACTTGATCTTAGAACCTTTTGATTTGTTATGCATCTTTTTTAGGAGCATAGCTTGGAACAAGACACATAACTAAAGGACAGACCTGTGAAGAAAGATGTAATTGTCAGGTGTTGTAGCTGATGAGTACTCTTCTCATTCTATCACTAAAGAGCATGGTGACATTTCATGGTGCTTTTTGCTGTTTGATGATGATGGCATCTGATATCTTCTTTAGCTGTCCACCAGGCAGTTGCTTAAAATGTCATGCTTGTGCTCCTAACTTACTCATCAGCAAGGCCATGCCACCCATCTGCCAAAATGACCTTATATTCTGAGATCCAATAGTTACGGATTCCTTTGAAATCATCACAGGCTTTTTTTTTCCCTCTTCAGCATACTTCTCTGTATTTGATACCAGTCTACTAGACACGTTATCAAATCATGGGACTGATACCAAGTCAGGTCAGTGTCACATTCTCTGTAGGCCTTTGCGTATACTGCTGTTCATTTTGCTCAGGAATTTGATCTGGAAAATGCTCATATAATGATAACTCTGTTAAATTCTATGGCTTCTCACCTCATTTTTATATGGTTAGTTCTGTGATCATACAGAGTCTGACAGTGGAATTTAAGGTACCCAAGTTTTTGAAGATTTCAGCCTATGACAAAATAAGGGTATTATTTAAATTCTGCAGAACTCATTGTGAAATGTACAAGAGTATGTTATCCATCATGTTAAAGAAAAAAGTTTAAATACATGCTTGTATGTTTTTTGCACAAAAAGCTATGCTGAAAAATAGCAAGAAGGAAGTATATTGAAGAAAAGGCAGCATCATTAGAAAATTTTGGGAGGAAAAAAAAAATCGTTAATCTTACTGAAGTGTGGTTTTGGTCTATGTAGTATCACATAGGATCTGTCCAATCTGAAAAAGAAAATTATCTTCGCTTGGTTTAGTATAGATCAAGTAGGGGCTACAGGAAACACTTACTTGGACTACGAAAAAACCTTTGTTAATTAATTAGGTAAGATGCTTAATTGTCACTAAGTGAATGAGAGGCAACATAAGTCACCAGTCAGAAACTGGGTGGGAAAGTCATTTAAGAATAATCCAGTCATTTTTCCTAGTATATTTAAAATTTTGAAAAATGTTGATGAGGTTGCAGAAAGTTCCATACTAGGACACTGTTGAGGGTCCATATGAGCTGCCTGGAAATGTTGAGAAAATAAAGCTTGTAGAAAACAACAACAAAAATTTAACTTCCTCATACTGAAGGATAACAGTGGGTAAGTTCGGAAGAACCTAAGAAAACAATTTGTTTGAGCAGTGCGTTGATAAATTTAACTCAGAGCTAATAAATGGAAAGGAAACTTTTCCTTAGTGTAAAATCTTTAATAGTTATGTTAATGTTGTAGGCTTGTCTTCTACATTGTTTTTCCATGGCTTCTTTGTGTTATGATTTTTCATAGCAATCCATTCATAACTATTTTAAATATGAATTGCTTAGCAAAACTGAAACTTCAATCAAGTGTAGATTTCTGTCAAGTGGTTCAATTAATCAGGCTTTGAATTATAGAGAAGGGAGGTAAGCATGGACTAGTTTTAAAACAATACTTCTGCTCACCATGAAGAGTCTTTAGACTTAGGTCTTTACTTGAATTTTGGGGATATCTCTAGTTATCAAACTTGCACTACACTGTGAGATGGGTAGCAAGGGTCTGGGTGAATGAGATACCACATTCTGGTAAAATTATTTCTCTCTTTTTTTTTTTTTTTTTTTTTTTTTTTTCCCAGAGAGAACAAAAAATGTAGCTGAGTTTAAATATATTTACATGTTGAATGTGGCCTCCTCTAATTAGCCATGAGGCACTTGCTATGTGGTTTTATATTTAACTAAAATTCAATTTTTCCATGAAGCTCTGCATTACTGGCAAAGCCAGTACTTTGTTCTTCATGTTTTTTTCCTATCTAGTGCTTGAGGAAGTTTCTCACTTTATGCAGTAGGGGTATAGCAGGAAAGAAGAAACAGGTGCTTGTTCTTTCTTCAGACTGAATAGCTAAGCACCCTATGGCATGATTGTCTGTGCATGCTTTAAAGTTATTTCAAAGAGCCACATTTGAACCAAAAATTGTCATGCAGTAGAAAAAAGCCAGGTACATGGGTGGAACTACACTTCTACTTTTCAAGGTCCTGTCTTCAGTAATTCATTGCAGAAGTCCCTGACTGTCCAGACACGCACAAGATGATTTTTCAGCAGACTCACAAAATCATTGAGACTGGAAGGGACCTCTGTAGATAGTCTAATCCAACCTCCCTGTTTACAGCAATATCAGCTAAACTGGATTGCTCAGGGCCATGTTAAATCAGGTTTTCAGTAGCTCCATTGTTGGAGACTCCACAACCTCTCTGGTCTACCTGTTTTGATATTCAAGCATCCTTATAGTAAAAAAGTCAGCACTAACCTGTACTGCATGGGGTTATTCTTCCTCAGTTTCCCTTTGTTGAACTTTGTGTTCCTGCCAGCCCATTTCTCCAGCCTGTGAAGGACCCTCTGAATGGCAGCACAACCATCTGGTCTATTAACTACATATCCCTGGTTTATATTGTCTTCAAGCCTGCTCGGCCCCATCATTCAAGTCATTAACAAAGATGTCAAACAGTGTCAAACCGTGGGATACACCACTAGTGACTGGCCTCCAGTTGGAGTTCATGCCATCAATATTTTGAGTCCAGCAGATCAGACAGTTTTCTGTCTACCTCACTGTCCACTCACCTAGTCTGCATTTCATCAGTTTGTCTCCCATAGGAGACAATGTCAAAAGCTTTGCAAAAGTCAAGGTAAACAATATCCACTGAGCCAGTCATCTCACTGTAAAAGGCTTTTGGGTTGATCAAGCATGATCTCCCATTTGTAAAGCCATGCTGGCTATTCCCAATCACTTTCTTGTCCTTAATATGTCTAGAAATGGCTTCCAGTAGGAATCCATTTGTTTCATCACTTTCCCAGGGATCGAAGTGAGGCAAACCGGCCTGAAGTTCCCCACATCCTTCTTCTTTTGCCCTTCTTGAAGGGTAGTACTGATATTTGTCTCCTTACAGTCCTTGGGAACCTCCCCCAATTGCCATTACCTTTCAAAAATAAAGAGTGGTCTCACAATGACAGAGGCAGCTCACTCAGCTCTTAGGAGTGCATCCCATCGGGTCCCATGGACCTGTGTATGTCCATTTTGCTTATGTGCTGCCTACCCGATCTTCCCCTACCAGCAGTAAGTCTTCATCACTCCAGACTTTCCCACCAGCCTCAGGGGCCTGGGATTCCTGAGAACAAATGTTGCAAAGAAAGCACTGAATACCTCCTAGAACCCCTTGAGTCCCCTCAAGAACTCAAGTTCTGTTTTAATGAGCAGCCCTGGAACCAGTGTGTCTTTGTTTACTGTTGCAGTAGGAATCAAAAATTGATTGAATGATTGGGTTTGTATATTTGGGGGGAGGGTGGTGGTGTATTTTCTCACCTAACACATTTACATCCCAAGGAGTTTGTCTCAGAAAGTTCTGGAAGGGACACTGACATTTTCGTAATTTCACAGCAGTGGCTCTGCTGTGTGTCTGTATGGTCCAGAGTTCTGTCCTCAGTAATGCACAAGACTGGGCTCTCTGGAGGAGAGAATGAGAAATCAAAACTGATCATTCCTTACCCAACCATTAGTCCTGCAGCTTAAAATTTAGAGCCCATCAAATTCAGTTAATTAACTATGAATACTCTTGTTAGCTAGGATTAACCTTTTGTTAGATAATTCTTTAAAAAAATCTTTCCAGTTCCTTGGTTTCACTTGTGTCGAGCAACAATGACTTCCAATATACTGTTTTCTACTGACAATAGCATTCCCTGTATACTCAATGCTTTTTTAGTTTGTTTCATTGACTATATTCTTATTTTTTTTGTACAATGTAAATAAAACCATCTTATTTACCTTTTTCTATTCCATTTATTATTTCACTTTCATGCAGCATTTTCTGTGCATTTTTTATGAATTAAATTATGCCTTCTTTCTTCATGTCAGTCATTCCATGTCCCTGATCACTTTTAGTCATCTGTCCCTGCCCATCTTTTTATAAATGTTGTTATTAATCCTGTCATATTTAATAAGAAAACATACCGATCCTACAAATTGATTAAACCTGTCATTATTTTTCTGTGCAGGCATAGGCATCCTCCAGTTTCCCACAATGTGGAATATTTATGTAAGAGTTTGAGTTGTAATTCCTGTTTTTAACAAAAAACATTTTAAATGTTCTTTATGGGCACATTAATCCTTCATGTATATAAACTACTTTGAGCTGCCTACTGATGCAGGAGAAGCATGTCTGTTGCTTGGTTTCTAAGGTGCTTTTTAAAAATTATTTTATGTTTTTTTAAGTGCGGGAAAAGCAGAAGATAAGGAAGAGAACTGAGATTTAAATTAGCCGGGAAGCCTCATACTTCGCAAATTCTGGAATAAAGATTTATTTTTACATATGCTTTGTGGTTTTAGAAAATTAGGTTGCAGTTGTTCTTTCAATAGCATACTATTTCATTATCAGTGCTGCAACTAGTATTTTGGGTTATTGAATACCTGGCAATATCTGTATTTTACTGTAGTGGATAACTGAGGAAAATATATTGTCACAGTTACTAAAAAATACTTCTTTTCTGTTGCAGTGTAAGACCTGCTCAGAGCCAAAACAAATAACCAGTTCCTCTGCAATCTATAACAACCCCAACCTAATCAAACCAATTCCAGTGAAGCCTAGTGAAAATCAGCATCAACGAATATCTCAGCAAAGCAAGGTAAAACATTTTGTGTGTTTTCTGAGTAGTGCTGCTGTAATTGAGTAACTGTGTAGGAATCTTTGAGTCAGAAGGTCAGTTCAAGAATTTGAGGTAGAATCACTGTAAGGAATTATTTTAATGCAAAACTAGTCTGGTTTATAAAAAGCTCCCCAACCCCCACCATATGATGTGGAAGCATATAAATTACAGGCATACTAACCATGATGCAACAAAGAAATACTAGGCTTTCAAATTTCAGATGCTGCTTTGATCATAAGCTGGTCTAGTCAATTGCTGGACCACAGTTTTTGTGTTCTTTTTTTTAGGCAAATTCAGTTAATCTGAATAAAGAAAAGTCTCTTGATACATCTTCAGACTAAATCCCACTGCAAAATCCTAAAAGCTAAATTCATCTGTGACAGGGAGATGCACAAGAAGTGGCCCTACTTCATACATAGGAAGATTGCTGTCTCTTACTAATATTGCACTGATGCTGAAAGGGAAGATGCTCTTTCGTGGTATTTAAAGTGAAGCCACTGCTATCTCTCAGATTCACTGATTTTCTCCCACATTAGCAGCTTGACAACTGTCTTCTTGCCCTTCCTATGTGACAAAACTATTAAAAATCCTCTTGGGAGAAAAGAGCATAGCAGTTTTCTCATCTTTTCCTTGAATACTGCTGGCTAAATATTGTCGCCACCTAATGTAACTTAAGCATGAGGGAACTGTGTTTATTTTTTTCCTTTGTCCCCTCACAGAATGTGGATCCTGAACCACAGCACTTGTCTTTGACAGCACTATTTGGAAAACAAGAAAAGCCAGATGTCTCAGAACCACTTAATAAACAGCATCAAGAGAATCTTCCTGTTAGGCAGGGTGTGGTACGTTCACTGTCCTACGAAGAACCTAGCAGGCATTCGCCCTCTGCAGAGAAACAGCTTTGCCCTGCCATTCAGAAGCTTATGGTGCGTGGGACAGACCTGCATCCGCTTGCTGAGTTTCCTGAGAACCGACTCTGTGAAAATGGCAATATCCACCCCGTGGGTGAGACTTTCACAGGACTCTTCCAACCTGTGACTTCTCATGGTATCGCAACATCTCGTGTAGTTCAGGATACTGCTGGCACTCAGAGCTTATTGCAGAAATTACAGAGTCAGTCAGGGTCAGTGGCTAAAATGGACCCCAGTGCAACAGGATCTGTGAACTCAACAGCTTCTGTGTTCAGCAGGACTCCTGCTGCTGTTGGAGCACCAGCAGCAACCGTAAACAATATGAGCCAGCCACCTTTGGTGTATTTCAATGGTTCCCTACCAGGCCAGACTTTAGAGTCTCAGACACTTGGTAAAGAACAATCCAAACTTCCTAGACAGCCACTTTCTCTCTCTGGCAATCAAGCAGCCAGTTCTGGGGTGATTTCACCTCAAGAGTTACTGAAAAAACTCCAAATAGTGCAACAAGAACAACAGTTGCATGTATCCAGCAGACCAACCTTGGCAGCTAAATTTCCTGTTGTTACTCAGAATTCCAATACACTGAAGCCACTGGATTCCTGGATAGAAAAGGCACCGGGTACAGAAAAACAGAGCGCGCTCTTTCAGGTAAATGGGAAACTTCAACATGTTAAATAAATAAATAAATTACAAGCTAGTAACCTTTTGAACAAGTGTTTTGTAAGGTTAGTCTTTGTTTCGTTTTGGCCAGTGTATTCTTGATATTATCTTCCCACATTTTGCACATCATTAATTTTGCAGGTGATAATTTAACACCAAGTAACTTCTGATTTACCAAGCTGTGATATTGTAAATACTGAAGGCTACATCTCTTGCACATCAATAATAACCAAAAATACAGCAATCTTGGGTTTTTCCAGAGGCACTTTGAGAAGTCACCTAGTTTTCAGTTGTCATATGTTGTCTCAGGCTTTTGTGTGTAATTGGTGGTTACTGAGTGTAATATTTCGGGTTTCATATTTTTCTGACAAAATTAGTCATAGCTTTCTCTGTGCAGCTATGCATTCCTTTGTATGCCAGTTGCTAAAGGGGCTTAAAAAGTCACTTCAGAAAGCTGCTGTTAGATAATATTTGTATATCAATTAACTAGTTATCTTATACCGTAACTGCTACTTCCAGCTCTTCATTAGCAATTTTTTAATTTGCTATGCATTATTTTGAAAAACGCCCTTGTGCCTGAATGCCTTAAAAAAAAACCCCAAACCCTTAATTCTGGTGATTGTGACCCTAAAATTCAGATTGGTGTCTTAAAAAATTCAGGAGATGTCAAGAGACCGTGTCTCTCACAACTGCATTTTTCTGTTCTTCAGAGAAGCATCATGTGCAATTACAAAATGTCCCATCCTGGACAACTACTGTCTTTGTTAACAGCTTTGTTTACTGTAGGATCTTCTACACTTGAATGTCTTTAAATGTCCTGTTTGGGGATGCATCTAAGCCCCTTTTAACTTCCTTTGTTGAGGACAGACTGTCCACAAGACTTGTGCTGTACTGGAGTCTGATGTATTGGAGTCTAGAAGTTACTTATCCAAATGAAAAAGCATTCACCTTTTCAGTGTAAAGTTCAAAAGCTGCTTTTCTATTGCAACTTCTTAAAAACCTGAATGAAAGACTACAGAACGCTTTAGCATGCTCCAAGAATCCCCCTTATTCTAGAAAGTTACCCTATATGTGAAGAGGCTGAAACAGTCATTTAGCAACTAAAGGCCACATCTGTCACTAATACTGATAGGTCAAGATTTCTAATTCCATGAGAGAGATCAGAGTAAGATGAATTTGATATAGCAAATAGCCATCATTATTTTTATTCTTTGATTAAAAGCATCATGAATTTGAATCTGTGTGAAAGGGTTTTGGGGGGATTAGTCATTGAAATTATTCAGGATCGGTTGCTTACAGATGGTAATCTGACTTTCCAGTCAAGTGCTAATGAATAAAAAGAGGATCCAGGTCAGAAAAATTTACTTTTGTTTCTTCACTGGGAATGGAACTTGCCTGCTATACGTGAAAGAAATTTTCAGATTCACTGGTACATGTACTGATAGCATGGAGACATAAGACACTCCTACTTTGAAGGTAAAAGTGATATGAGGCAAGTGCCAGGCTATATCTTGTAAGTCAGAATGCATACATAAAAAATGGTAAATATGCTGATATATTTTGAAATGAAAAATCCATATGGATGCTGACATGGCTAATGACTTTATTTGTGTGTATTTGAAGAAGGAAGTGATATCAGCATTACTTGCAATATGGAAAAGGAATTACTGAGGTCTGACACAATGCAATTTCAATAATTTTACTGCTTGAGTACGAATAGAACAATAGCTTGTGAGACAAGAAAAATCTTCACTGCAACAAGAGTCACTCACTGCGATTATTGCTGCAAGTTTGAGCAGACCAAGTAGACTGAGACTGCCTAGGAGCAGCTTCACAGACTGATACAGCCACAGCTGCTACCAAAACAGTATTAGAGGCAGTTCTTCCGACACATTTAGTATTGCTTATGAGATCTAATACACAGACTAAAAATGATAATGAAAATATGACTAATTATTGTTTAGGACACCTAAAGCTCTGCAATCTGGAAGGAATGGCCTCTTTCATATGTAGCAGATTGCCAAAAAAAAAAGGGGAGGAGGCTAAAAATGAAGGAATGAGTCTATATTCCTGTAGAATACCATGAATTAGCCACATAAAATATGCCTACTTTTGAAAAAGAAATGGAAGATAAAAATTTCAGACAACTTTTAAAACCAGCGTTAATCTTTTTATAATACCATCCTTGCTGTAGACCAGAGGCTTTAAGTGCTGCCATGCCTGCAGACAGACATTCGAGTGAAATTGAATTGGCACACATATATCTGCACATGCTCATGCAAAATTGATCAAAGCAGATTCTGACAACAAATGCAGCAAAAGGTTTCTTCTCTGTAATTATTTATCTTTTGGTATTGCTTCTTCTACTACAATTCAGCATATAGAAAAAGCAAATTCTAAGAAGTCTGACAGGAATAGAGAGGTATCTGGACAGCGTCTGTTGTTGGAAAAATCATATTAAAGGAACACCCTAAATCCATCAGCAGCACCAAGAAAATGAAAGCAATAGTCTTTTCCACAATTGACACATTACAAGTCCAAGTTTAAATTGGCTTCTGCTGCATCTCCATATGGTGTAAGAACTGTGATCTCCCACATGGAAAGGAAGAGACCAGTTACCAAAAAAAAAAAAAAAAAAAAAAAAAAAAAAAAAGAGAGAGAAGAAAAAGGGAAAAAAGCAAAAGCAGAAGAATTATACTCAGAAGCGTTTAGTCTGGTATGGTGCCAGCCCTATTCTGTGAAATATTCCCTATGTGGACAGTGAGTAACATGTGCTTAAGATGCAATAAAAAAGCATTAATCTGCAGTGGGCTTTTAAGCATATGCTTAGTGTTAGGCATGAGTTATCCTGATTATAGATACATGCATGCTTAAGTGTTTATGTTAATCAGAATTACAGTTTTAAAAGTACTTACAATAACCTTGACACACATTTATCTTTTCTTCAGAAGGCCACTTATCTTGCAGCCCATTTTTCCTCATTTCTTGGAGCATTTTCCATCAAGAATGTATTTTGTACATAGTGTTACAGCTTGTAAATAAGTGCATGGTACCTTGTATCTTTGATGTGAGCATAACACCATTACCTCTCAGTTGTCCTGACTGCAGTTTCAGCATGAGACTGTAAACATGCACAGGAGGAATGCAAATAGGTATATTAAACTTATTTTCAAAAGTAATTTAAGATCCCTGTAGTTAAACATCAACAAAAAATTCTGAATTAAACTTGAAAAACAAAGCAATGTTAGCATTATAGCCAGCTTTATTTTAATCGTAACTGTCTTTGAAGTTCTTGAACCATTCTTAGATTAAATGTTCTAAGGACTGCCACTAAAAGCAGTTAGAGGCCACAGCACCCACCGGGTGCTGATGTTCCAGACGAGCACTTGGTGCACGTGGGATTCTGCACGCGTAGGAAGAGACAAAGGGTGACAGTTTGCATTACAGGAGATCCGATGCATTTCTTAGTTCATGGTGTTACGTGAATTTGCCAGCTATCATGTCATCTAGCTGCCAGCAACCGTGCAGAATATCAAACATATTTTGGTGAGCATTTGTGCTTCAGAGAAGGAATGCTACATGCTGCAACGATTATTTTGCACATTTTTCATTGTTCTTCATTGCTGCAGAACTGACAGTAGACTCCTACTCTGTTATTAGTGACTCAGAGATTTAAGCGTTGACCTGCTAAAGCTGGAGATAATTCAGTAGAGGCTGGATGAACAAGCAGCTCAGGTTAGATTCTGTGGGAAGGAAGTTGATCAATGGCGTTTTGGAAGGGCTGTTATGACTTGCGAGAAATTACTGAAAGCTAAAAAATTGGCCCAAAAGCTATTAATGTCCCTACTGAGCATTTTCAGTGCTTTTAGCAAAAGCATAGTGCTATAGGAGTTGCGCTAGTAATGCCAAGATCAGCATCCCATTTTCTGATGGGTGTCAGTTGTCCCAGTGACTGAAGGTGTTCTGAACTAAATCTAAAATGAAAATTTGCCTTTATGTTTTAAAGAAAATATGCTGCTTGTGTAAAAGTTTGTTAAATGGCAGAAGCTTTGAGCACAAACTGTTAGCAAAGAATACATTTTAATGTTTGCATACAGAAACAAATGCTATGCACTGAAAAGATGATACATATATTTTTTATTCTTCTGACACAAATATTTTAAGTTTGGCAGTAACCTGTAGGTATTAGCTGTGTCACCAGTAGATGGCAATATTGCTTATTCCATATAGTTTCCATATGCTTGGCAAGTCCTACCAAAAAGCCATTTCTATCCAGAGAAAACAAATTCTTTTTCATGTCTTTTAAACCACAACATGTATACATGTTTGACAGTAATAACGGTATATTATTAAGAGCACAGTTTGTCTCAGGTTTTGTTTATTTGCCTCAGACTCTAGAGAAAAATGTCTCTTGATTTCAAAGGATGTGTCATCTATGGCTTTGACATCGTTGTAGATTCATCTATATTAGTGGGACAGTTTCTCTCCTCCAGCTGCTCACCACCCTCCCTTTGCTGGAGGTTCCTGCCCCTGGAGAGCAGTTTGTATATGCATTCCTTAAATCACATTAGGAAGAGTCATCTGGTTTAAGCAAACCCTGCCAATTTTGCTGGAGGTAAATTAAAGAGAAGTTACTTCAGCTGCATGGCTGAGTAGCACAGAAACGTTGTGATAAATGTCTGGAGGTAGTCAGTCTTCCAGAGGCAGGAGAAGAATCTTCTCACAGGAGAACATCTGTGCACAGTCTAAAGGTCTTGCTCCACAGAGGGGTGTCACTTTGGACTGACGCTGGTTTTCTTCTGAAATGAACCAGCATAGGTGCACAAAGATATTCACTAGCTTACTGTTTGAAGCAAACCTACAATGAGTTAGATACCTTAACTTATACAGGAGCTTATAACACAGACCTGATGATTACATACTATGGCGTAGGAAAAAAAGCTGTAGGTCAGGAGTTTTGTTCTTAAGTAGTACTCTGTGCTTGAGAAACAGAAACAGTAAACCTAGCACGTGAACTGAGAGATTTTTGCATTAGGTGCATATTGCATGCTTTCTAATATCCATGAGTCTTTCCTGACCCCCAGTCTTTCTGCTTCCTTAAATTTTGCATAAAACAGCATAAGATCTCAGTCTTCCTTGTTTCTTTCTATTTCTCTTTGTATTGTAATCTAACTAATGTTCAGAAATCTTCTTGGGTAGAACAATCATAACTAGGAGTAAGACAAGCTACAAAAATATGAATGTTCTTTAATATTAAAACTATGTTGTTTTGCATACCTAGGAGATAAACCTCAGTTTTATTTTCTTAATTTTAATTTCTCTTCAAAATTGAAATGTAACCCAGGACACAGAGTGAAGTGTTTCAGTAGCCTTTCAGCATCATACAGTAGCAATAAATCATGATCCCATCCAAAAGAGAGGAGCTTTGGTGAGCTTGTATCAATTCTTTTTTATGTTCTGTTCTTTGAAAAAAAAGATTGGATACTTGAATAGCGAGGAGATGGCTGATTAGGATTAAGGTTTATTACTAGAATTACCTGGAGAGAGTTATATCTGCAGACCGAGTGAATAAACTTCCTGTTGTGTTGTATATTATATCTGATGGTATTTGCTAGTCCTGCATGTTTTACAGTTCCAAGATGCATTGTCAAATTTAAAAGTAAAAATTTTTTGACACATATCTTTGCAGGTTGGCATGGATATGATAATGAGGGAACTTGCAGAACTACTGCAGCATCAAGGTTTTCCTTCTCTTTGAGGGCCTCTTTGATTTTGTCAGCTGTGCGTTGGTTAGGAGTCAGTTCTGTTTCTGACAGTGTCCCCCAGCTCACTGTGGCTCTTTAGATAAATCACTTAATCTGTTTTCCTTCCCCTCTCCTTAAGTTAAAATGAGAAGAAAAAAATGTATACATATATATATTTATAAAGTAATTTGAAAGTTATAATTGGAAAATACTTTCTAGTATTAGATGCAAAGATTAGTCTTCAGTAGTGATATTTGCATGTAAGTATATTGCCACAGATTAAATTTAATGACTTACTGTCCCTATGTAGAAAACTTTACAGCTACATTCCCCAAGAGTGCTGATATTTAATAGTAGTCTGAGTTCTGTAATAAAATGCTTTTGTCCTAAGATCATTTGCCTGTCAGATAGACTTAATCACACTTGAATCCATTGTGCAATCTCAGATTGGAAGGAAGACTTTTAATCTGGAAATAGATCATATAGGTGGCTCTGAGCTGGAGTTTCACACAACTTTAGCCATCTCCAGCAGCCTCTGTACCTGTTGCCAATCTGTCTGCAGTTTACGTCAACTTTATTCCCATAGAATTAAGTAGATACACTGAATTGATGACTTTATTTTTTTATATGGACAGGTAATCTCACCTCAACGCATTCCTGCCACTGTGACTCCTACCTTGTTGATGTCCCCGATGGTGTTCACTCAGTCCACACCTGCTCCGCCAAAATCAAGTGAGAGTGGGCGGTTAGCAGCAGCGAACCAAGAGCCTGCCGCTAGCTCCGCTAGCCTCCTCCTGCCACTGCAAACCCCAGAGCCACCCGTGGTTAACAGCAGCTCCATGACAAAGATGCAGCTGCAAGAAACACTTCTACACCTGATCCAGGTAAAGCGCCAAGAATTTTCCTTAGCTTAAAAGCCTGATTCCCATTTTGATATAAGCACCCTGTAATCGGTTGCCCCTGTCTGTCTAGAGGCTAAATGAATAATTAAAATATACGTTGGAAGTTGTGACACTTAGGACGACATGCTAACAGAGCACTGTGGCATAGACTGCAGATGTGATAGCCTCTCCTTGCCCACTGCTGGCTTAACCACATTTTGATGAATGCATCTGATTTGGGGTTCAGGAAAGATAATAAATTTGACAGAAAAGAACAGAGATGACTAAAAGCTTCATAAGGTCAGCCTATGAGCCAAAGAGATATCTACTATATTTTTAGCTAAGGATAAATAATGGGTGATTATCCCAGCTGCCAGATATTTCAGAGATGCGTGTTAGCAGTAAGAGGAATTCAGGTGGGAAATAAAAATTTCAGGATGAGTGTGAACAACTTTAAAATATGGGTTAGATAACCTAAAAATATACTAGTTCAGTTTTTTCAATGTAATTCTCTAGTTCAAATGCTAGAATTCCTTTTGCTGCAGCTTTTCAGGTTTAAATGTGACAAAGGATTAACATTATATATGCTTTGGGATGATATGAGTGATTATTAGTATCTTTTTCCTTATCTTGCCATGTGATGAATATCTGAAGAGTAGACTCTATAATCTGGAGAGATTATATATCTAAAGACCTGGCTACAAAGCACAAGGAACAGAGACACAGGTTTAATGTCTAATTTGTAGGCCAAAACTACGTGCCCATATGGCTTTGGAATAAAAATACAAGTTGTTATTGGAATGCTGAAGTTACTTAAAATGCAATTTAAATTATAGACCCAGAAAAAAAATAATATATTTAACAATTTAGAGACTTTTCTCATTTTTCTCTGTATTTGTAGTTTGGGATTAAAAAAATGAAAATATCACATTATCCTGTCTTTACATACTTTGAGTACCTGAATAGTTGTAAAACCATATATGAAGTTAAAAATGAAAATAGTCAAGGAAAATTGGATTTTACCCTCTGAAACAGTACTTGTAATATGTATATTTGACCCTGCTGCTCTTGGTGGTAATTAGGATTAATTGAATTACTTGGAAATAATTTACTGCCAATTTCTTACCTGTTATTTTCCATTATATAAAACTACAATCTCCGATGCTCCTGATTTTCCTCAAATAGTATCTTGATTTTAATTATCCTCATATGTTTATGTGAGCTACTTAGGACATTCTTTCCTAATGTGAGTTGACCCATTCTTGCAAAACGATCTTCAGAGGGAAAAAGTTAAACAAGCATCAGAGCAAAAGGAACAGCATCAGTTAGAAGGATTAAATCTAAAAGAGCTGAACAAGATGCAAGGATTTGCCCAGGTAACATTTAGTAAAGGGTCAAAACCCAGGGTGCTTTACTGTTCCTTCAGACATGCTTGGAATTACCACTGACTGGAGGAAACTACTTAAGGAAATCCCTAGGTAAATGAGGGCAAAGAGAAGAAATTACAGGGTTGTATCATCGCCACATTGTCATGCAGGAGTAGTGGACTCAAATCCACTGT
Source organism: Tyto alba (assembly GCF_018691265.1). NCBI lineage: Eukaryota > Metazoa > Chordata > Aves > Strigiformes > Tytonidae > Tyto > Tyto alba. Next base: position 16,590,429 of record NW_024881295.1, read on the forward strand.
GAGTTTGGAAAATCTGCTTTCTGTGTACTCCTTATTTCTTACAGAGATACAGTCACATTTGCTGCAGTAAACTTTATATTCACATCCAGGTCTTCTAAGGCTTACTAGCAAGGCTTGGACATAATAGGTATTTTTGATAAAGGAAAAGAGCCTTCCTAATGCTCACTTTTTAAAAAAACAGGGTAAGGTTGAAAAGTATCTAGTCCATGGAATTACTCAAAACACCTGTCATGCACTAACAATTACCTGTTTTGTTTTTCAGAATGATGACAACTTCTTAAATATTATTTATGAAGCATATCTCTTCAGTGTGAGAAAAGCAGCAACAAAAAAGCCCATGTGAAAGATTATTTTTAAATTCAATTTCTATTGCTTCCTGAACTCCAGGAAAAAGGCTTCAAATTTTTCAAGTACGTTTACGTTTGGAGAAATGAGTGGTCTTGGGCATTTTGCATACACATAGATTTTGCTTGTTGGCAAGTACGTGCTGAGAGAGAAGTGAGCGAAAACAGATTGTGCCTTTAGGGAGGGGAGCGTCACGATACTGAAGACTTAATTACAGAATATCTTAAATTATTTTTCTTATATTGGTCCATACTTAGAATTGATTTTCCAGCACAGGGGCTGAGTTCTCAGAATTCAGTTTCCTTTTTTACTTGCATTGTGTTCACGCATTGACTAGGTATTTGTCAAGGATTTTCTCCGAGACGTCATATGCAGCGGTCCCGATGAACGTGCCCATCCCTGACCACTTGGTGGCAATGTTGGACTATTTTTAGGAACGTGAAAATCCGGGTGAAATCTTGGAAGGGAAAGTCTTGAGAAGACTGATGTATCATCGTACTTAGTTGTCTGCAAAGCAATCTAGATGAAATGTCGTGACTTTCCCCCAGATTTTTGTAGAAAAATCTTTTTTCTATTTTAACAAGAATATTTTTAGCTAGCTGTAGAAATGGGACTCTGCAGGTGTTTTGATGAATTGGGGGAGGGAGGGTTTGTTTGTGAATGTACTTGCTATCAGTGTAGCTCTGGGGTGGCACTGGATTCATGTTTCTATTATTCCAGATCCAATCTGCATTATTATAAGCAATGTACAACTTCACTAAAGGGAAGGATACCTGGCATAAAAGTCTTATGAAATCTTTTTTTAGAGTGTTTCTGGAGCACAGTGATTTCATTGATCCATTTCTAAAGAAAATAAAATGGATAATCCCTACTATGTGCTGATTTCATTTTATTGTACCATGGACTATGTATTTAGAATTGTTGGGTCACTTGTATTTGTATGACTTCAAAATGTTTTTACACTTGGCAGAAGACACGTGAGGTTTTAAATCAATTAGAATAAATGGCTGAAAGAAATTTGATGTATATTTTTATTAGCATCTGCTGCTGAGGTGCCAGTTTACTACTGTTTAGGAACTCAGAGTTGTTGCTGAGGAAGCTTTCGGTTTGTGGGTTCAGAGAACCCAATCTGTAATCCATAAATAAGTATACATTATTCTTTACTATGGGCATTGATGTAGGCACAACTCAGTAGCCTCATCAGTGAAGGTTTTTCAGTGTAAATTAGGATGCAGGTTTCAATTACTATGGTAGTAATGATTCAACAGTTGGCCCCACCCCCATACATCTGGCCTTTCTCTAGTATAAGAGTGTGATTTGAGGGGGTAAGGGGGGAATTTGCTCACATTCCTTGGGAAAGGCTCTAGATCCATATTTAAAAAAAAAAGGTCAGGAGCTACTTTCTTTATACACAAGTGAATAACCCCAAGAGACTCATGCCTACTAAACTGCTAGACTTCTTCTACACTAAGTAGCTCATAGAGAGCAAGTTATACTCTAGTTTCATTTTGCTACCAAACTGCTTATGATTCTTGCAGATGCAGTGGAAATAACATGTTGAGCAGATACCAGGAAGGGCAGACTTTAAAATAGCAAATCCTAATTCTAATCCTGTAGCCGTAATAATTTATGTAGCCGTTATAATTTATGGAATTCTACTGAGTTAATTGGTATTGTTTCTGAAAGAACTGGTGTGGAAGAAATTGGAATCTACACAAAAGAGTTTGTATGAAAGTAAATACATGCATAATTGGTGTCAGTGATGCTAGATTATCTGAGAGTGCAATTTAAATATGGTGGGGACACATAGTTAAGACCTAATTTGACATGTAGAATTTCTGTAATTGGTGGGTAAAAATAATCCTTAAGCATCTCAAGCTGTGTTTGTGATAGGTTTTCTAGTCATGGAGGAAACATTTTTATTTACAAAAGGCAAGTATAAATTTTAAAAACATCCTTATTTATTGTTTTTCAGAGTAATGCATCATTACAAAAATTAAAGGCATATTTTTTAAAACATCTTCTGTTAACTCTTGATGCTTATGACAACAGTAGCATTGGCACTATGCTTGGCAAGATGAGGCTTATCTTAAAATAGACAAGGATAGAGCTAATTCAGGGTTTCTTCTTCCTGCCCTCTCTTCTGGTTATATCTACACCAAGTAACACTGACAGAGTTGCATTTCTTTCACTATGTTATGCCATAAGAGATTTCTGGGATTGTTCAGGGAGGCATAAACTTGCCTTTTGTGGAGTGAAGAAAAGCAGGGTAGTTGCTAAAGAAAGGAGGTGCTGTTTTAGCTGATGTGCAGGCTTACCAAGAGCCACAGAGGTAAGAAGATAGATGAGGCTCAGAATGAAACTGAATTTTATGACAGTGAAGAGAAGAGGAAAAGTAGCGAGATAATTCTGCTGAGAAATTAAGCCAAACTTCTCATCTAGGTTTCCATTTCAGATGGCAGGATCTGCTTCTTCAGAGGCATTTGGGAATTTCAGAGACTGAGCTTGGAGTCATACCGGAGTGTAGAACTGTGCCGTGCCCCTTTCTCTCTTCTTTCTACTGCAAACTGAATTATCTGTCTCAGAAAAAGACCTTTTCCAGAAATACAGTCAGAGCCTTCCAGCACCATAGAAAAGCTGGAGGATCCTCATGTAATACTGAAAACTTCATCTCTGTCTTTTGGTATTGTGTTTTGTTTAATAGCTTATTTTTAGCAGCTGGGACTGTCTCTTTATGCAGTCAGATCTTTGCACGATAGCAAAAAGTTTATTTTGGATTTGATAGATCACCTTTTAACTAGAGTGGTTCTAAATACTCAGGTTCCCCTATTTTTATTTTTTTTAAGACACTGTTAGAACTACAGCACCCTTAAGCTAGCAAGACCTTTGGAGAGGAAAAGGCCACATCATTTCAGATTGCCTTTCTTTGGGCCTGTTTTGTTTGGGTTTTTTTGTAATCTGAAAAAGGAAAAATGGTAGAAAGCAGAAAATCAGAAGTTATGCAAGGATCACATTAACTCTGCTTTAGATGCTTCCACAATATGAATGTGTAATATTTTTTTATTGTCTGCGTATTTCTTAATATACTGCTGAATGGGGTTGTGTTTTTTTTCTTTTTTTTTCAAGTAGAATAAAAACCTTGTAAACTGACATTTATCAAGAATTCCAGAAGTTGCAGCAGTGCTTTCTGCATTAATCCCAGTCTCAGCATTGAATTGATATTGTTTTTCAGTGTAGTTCTACTTAACCACTGTCCACTTCCTTAGAAAATTCCACACCTGTTAAACTAGAGTGAGAAGACAAAGAGTAGAAAATCAGTGAAATACTTGAAGCATAATCTTTGTCAGTGTATATCATGGAAATCTACAATATTCAGTGAAGGCATCCAAATCTTTCCTCAGGCCCTTCCCACAGAAAATTCAAACCCTTAATTTGATTTTCACTCATTAGCTCTCTGTTGCTCCTCTATTTACTTCTCCTTGTTGTAGCTGCATAGGGGATAATTAAAATTGTAGAGCGAAATAGAATTTTCCAGGAGCAGGATGCAGCTGAATAGGCAGGATGCTTCCTTTCCTCTGACAGCCTATTTAGAACGCGTTGAGCTTTGAATTTCAGTCATAAAAGCAGTGAGTAGTCGAGATATCTTTGTCCCTTTAGGATATTAAAATCATAGTTTAATATTTTAGTAAACTCGGAGATCTTTGAGGAAAAGGCAAAATTAAAAGACGTTTTTCAATAAGCATTTGAGGTTCTAATGTAGAAAATGTTATGAGACAGCAGCTTTACCCAGAGGGATCCCTGAAACTGAGAAAAAGGCGGAATTCTAGTCCTGGAGATGAATAACGCACTAAAAAATTAATCCTCAGTCAACCTACAGTAAACTTTATTGCTAATGCTGAGGACTTTTAAAAGACTCTTACAAGTCCTTGCCTTTTCCAAACTGCTTCATATATCTCTAACAAGCTTGTTCTGGCCTCTAGACGTAAATCTGTGTGCAGCTGAGTTGGGAATATAGGAGGAGCAAGCTGGGCATATACAAACAGGAGGAGGAAAATGTGGTTCTGCAAGACACTGAAGAAACAAAGGCTGTAGCTTTATAAACACTTCAAGCTGGCTCTGCTGCTGAAGAGGCAGCCCGTCCCAGCCACCCACTCCTAGCTGCTCATCCCTGCTCCCACACCAGCCTTCCCTTCCTTTTTCCTTTCTTTTTCTTCTTTTTAATTTTGATTAAGATGGCTACATGGTAAAATGTGTTACGGCAGAATTAGTCCAGGTTAAGACCCGCTCCATGCTGAGGTTGGTGTTAACCGGGATGAGCTCGGCAGGGCAGCAGCCCGGGCCCCTGTATCGGTCAGTGCCTGGATAGGGCTGTGCAGCTGTGGGGATGAGTGGGTGGGATGTGGGAAGGGGAAAGTGGGGCAGCAGACTTGAGCTGGCGACTTGAAGCTTTCGTGAAACTGATCTAAAGGCCTTTGCCTCTTTGCTGACATTAGGACTCGGAAAATGCCACAAAGATCAAAATGTGACTTCGTTGTTATCCCCTGCCTTGGCTCTGTGTGGAAATCCATGAACGTGTTTGCAGATACCACCACGAAAGGTAACTACTGTTCATGAGCCCAATCTCTCCAGGCTCTCTGCAGAACCAGTGGAAAGACGGGTCCTCTTCAGGGCAAGTCTCAGTACAAACCTAATTTAGTTTGGGAGGTTAGATTGACTGGGCTGAAGTTAGCCTTTGCAAACACCTTCCCCACCACCAGCATCTTGTACTGAACCAGTACTGACATCGGAGTCAGCACCTACCTTTCCTCACATTACAGCAGATGTTTGAGTGAATTTTCCCTTCCTTTTTTTTTTTTTTTATATTTATTTAATGGAGATTGTACCATCAAACCTGAACAGACTGTTCAGATATAAATCTGCCCAGCGTGGAAGTGAATGTGAAATGCAGGAACCAGATTGCTTTTGTATGGGTAGCTGAAAAAACTACTGAAACAAGCAGGAAATAAGCACTGTAAAGATAAAGGGGAAAGAAAAAGAGATTTTTAGGTCATTTTAAAGAATAGCTTTTGGAGAAAGTGGGTCCAGTATATTATCATCTTTACTTTATAGCTGTTATGGAAAGAATTTGAGTTGTGTTCTTCATGCTTCTTCCTTTTAGAAGGTGAGAAACATAATAAAAATTTCCAAATAATTAATTTAGAATAGACATCTGGTATACACAATAGAAGGTCACTACACATTTTTTGAGAGCAGCAGCTTCAGTCATACGTGTGATAAAAAAAATTTTTTAGACCATTTGGGGCATGTATTAATTACAAGCCCTTTTTACTATATTTGGACACAAATTCCACAAAAAGCAAAGTAAGCTCTGAGTTCAGAACAATACACGAATGCCACCAGTCAATAAAGGCAGAAGAAAAAACCCTGTGGCATGTTGTGACTAAAGGAAAGTCAAGAAATAGGAAGGATGAGATCTTACTATCAGCAAGAGAGCAGCCTGCTTTCACGCCATGAGGGAACTATAAGAAACGATGGCAAAATCCTACAGCTGCTACTGTGTACACAGAGAGATGCTAATCCCATTGTTAGATCCTACATAGGTATTAACGCCTTTCTTGCCCACGTACTGCCACCCTGCTCCATAGGCCCACGTGCTGAATGCAGAGCTGCTATATGTTGCCCTGAGCCGTGCTGCCGCGCATCTCTTACACCACGTACCCGCGGGTACAGCCACTGGTACTGAATTTCTTTGCCTGATACATGAAACCTACTTCTGAAATGTACTAAGACGGAGAGATTATTATTATGTCACTTCAGAAACCTACCCGCCCGTGTATTTTTCTTCAGCACTTGCCTGTAAATACAACATTTAGAGGGAGAGAGGAAAAGAGTGTGCAGGCTCTTGGCAGCAGTCCCAGCGTAGGGCTACTCAGGCTGGGAACAAAAGCTCTGTTTTCCTTCATTTTTACTGCATTTTAGCAATCTGGCTCACTAACAGCCGCCTTCTTTCCACTTAGAGCAGTAGCCCCAGACCTACCACTTAGTAAAAGTGCCTACATTTTGCACTCATCTAAAAAGGTGCGGTTTTTATGCCTGAGGCTCCCCTCTCAGTTTCCTATCAGGGAAGTCCTGCCTCTCCTGGCTTCTCCCGTGGACGCAGTGAGCTGTGGCTGAGAGTTTGAAATAGAGGATCAGTCAGGCTGTAGTATCATAGCATAATTCATACTTATTAATGCCTGCTGTTTGGCAATAGGGGTATAATCCCCGTCTCTTAGAGCTATCTGTGCAAGCAGAATCACATGCTTGTCCTTACTGTCTCATCCTCTTGTGATACGCCTTTCCCTTCCCCTGTTTCTACACCCAAAGGCCAAAACCTTGTGCTTCCTGGTAATCTGTGTCCTCTCTCCCACCACTGCCTCAATTCCTATAATCCCCACCTCCCGTTCCTCCAAAGCAGCTGCTCGCAGGGAGATGTTTGCCCATGTCTGCCATGTGAGCAAGCACAAGCCATCACCACAAACTACTTTCAAGTAGATCACATCCCACCAAAAATGTGTGCCACAATTTAGGATTGCCTGGACAGGAATCAGCAGGACCAAAGATGAAGATGGTGACTCCTATAACAAATAAAAGTTTTGTTATCTTTAAGAAAAGTCACTGCAGGCATCATCAAGCGTGAGCTTCATCAAGGGAAGGGTAGAAGGAATTAGTAGAAATAAAGCATCTCCGACGAACTCCTTTGACTGAGGGTTAGGAAGAAATGCTGGCTATACACTCAAGAAAATCCAGTAAGATCTTCAAAAGGATAGTGAATAATTATAAACAGAAGTGAAAGCTGGGAATTTTCAACTCACCTGTAGGGAAATGAAGATGTGGAAATTAGAAGAGGACGCAGGGAGGTGGAAAAGCACAAATGAAACACGATCTTGTTCAGGAAAACTTTCACTTCCTTGTAAAAAAGCAGAAATTTAGACAGTGTTAAAGTTCAGAAGAAACACTAAGCTAATCCCTCACTGTGGGGGGCTGCTAAATCCATCCGTGTTCTTCAGTGTCAAGTGCATCGATCTGGGCGGATGACCAAAGCTGGAGACAATAAACACTCATTTCTGAGACATCAGCAGGCAGTCAAAGCAGACCTGGCTTTGCAAAGCAGTGCACTCTGCAAGTGCTGCTGTTCATACCTTGAAGAAACCAATTCACAAAATGGGAAGATTTCAGAGGTAAAATACAAGCTTAAGAAGTGCTAGAGAAAAGTTGAGGGCTCTTCTTGTCATACCATAACATGTTTAATTACACTGCTGCTGAGGGGGCATGGTTGAACGTGTGGATGGTGGGGTGAGGAAGATGGGCAGGTTCAGGTAGAGATCGGAGGGACAGAAACACTCTGGTTGACATTTAACCCAAAATGGTCTGCTCTTTTTTTGAAAGTGGTGGTTTCATAATCCCTTAAAACATCTTTGGATGAGAATCCTTCCATGATTTTAAAGGATTTCTATTTCTTACATGTATTTTCTGTGTCTTCAACATTGCTCTAAAAGTGCTTTTACAGAAATAACTAGATATATACAAAGTATCTAGAAATGCTTTTTATACAAATTATCCTTGCAAACAAGAGAGAAGGAAATATTATCTCTGTTTTAAATGGGTTTGAAGAGTGGTTCCATAATGGATTTATGGAGGTCACAGAAGAAGTCAAGAGCCAAAGGCAGAGACTAATGCTCAGTCACGCCTTACTGGGGCTTCGCTCCTTTCTTCATCACTTCATTTTTGTTTGTGGCAAACAGAAAAATCCCTCAGTCCAGCCCAAACTGCTGTTTCCCAGATGCAGCACTTCATAAGAGATCAGCATGTTGTGTAGGCGGGGAAAACTGGAAGATGCAAGAAGCAGATAGAGGCAACAGCAGCAGCCTAGTGACCGAAAATGAGTCCTGACAAATGCAGGATTTCTGGTGTTATATTATTTCCCTTTGCAGGTGCTATGTGACCCAGCAGGAATACCTTCCCCTCTCCTCTCCCCAACAGCATCCCACAGGCTGGCATGTGGCAGCCTGATGTGCCCTGTGCCTGTCACAGGCCAGACGAATGAACAAAGCCAGCAGGAATGAGCAGAACAGCGACAGTATTTTCATATGCAATTTCTGTATTGATCAAAAAATAAATTACTGTTGGTCCGGAATGTGCTCTCTCCAGCTGTGTAATAGAGACCATGTTAAAGAGGCCAGTCAGTGCAAGTTTCCCATTATCCTTCCTGTCCCATTAGCGTCTGCTCTTCCCTCGGCTCTCTGCTCGGAGTCTCTGATGTGATTTGCGATGTGCTGCTGACAAAGCTTCTGTTGGACTTCCTCCTTAGAAATGTTTTTCTTCTGCCAGATGACTGCAGGAGCTCAATGAGAGTCTTAAACATTTTTTGATGGTCTGTCCAGAGGTGAGCAATTGCTACCGGCATTTCAGGAAATACCAGAATTAACAAAAAGTCCATTTTCAGTCGGAGAGGAAAACAAAAAACTTCCCATGTGTTAGCTACTTCCCCAAAAAACGAGATTTGGCAGAATAGGTTGGACTATTGGGCTTTCAAGATCTGTTTCTAACCCTGTCCTTTGCCACCTCAGTCTCCATGCTTCAGAGAAAGCCCACAGCCCAGCACAGCACCGCTCAGCAATGCTGGAAACTACTGTGGTTGATAAAACATCTTCCTGACTACTGAACACAGCAATTTTTCACCTTGTCTACACAGAGACCCTGATCAGAGATCGAGCTTGCCATGTGCTCTCAAGCATATTATCCGCATTTGTTTCTACACCTTCTTAGCCCTGAACTGCCATATGCACAACTCACAACTTCCTAGTGCTAATAGCAATTTTCTACTTGGTTAACGTGCAGCACCGTACTAAATCTAGCTAATTGGTGTCCTCTCTGCCAAAAAGCAGGAAGAGGGCTCCACGGCTATCCCAGCCTGTCAACTTTCTCAGCCCTCTTAAGCAATCAATTCTAAGCAGTTTTAGCTACATCAACATCCTTTCCTTCCATCTTATTCCATACTAGATGCATTAGGTCATTTTTTTAAAAGTCTTTTAGCCCGGGTATGACCAGCAGTGTGCAGTATTTCAAAGCCTCCTGGCCTCCCCCCAGCGTTTTGGGAGGACTGTGAGAGCAGTGATCTACTTTCTTTCCTGATCACCCTCAACAGATGTTTGTGTCAGTGAGATGAGAAAGAACAACAGCCTGCCCTTTGCTGCTGGAGACCATCCTTAGAGGGAAAGCTTTGGAGGTGAATAACCTTTGCATTTTCTGTTTCTGGCTGGGTAGACAAGGAGAAAGCAGCTGTTGGTAGATGTGAAGTCAGATATTATCACACAGGAAAAAAATCAGCAGAGCTCTGGAAAACCTCTAGAAGACAAGTGGGAATTTACAGCACTGTAAAGATGGGACAGGGCTGGCAAGAAATTGAGGACTGTTGCACAGTTTGGAGGTGCCCCAGCAAAGAACCTGCGAAAGTCCCAGGCTCTGTTTACATCTCCAGGGTGTGATGAGGAGTGTTAGGTCTCTGGCCTTGCCTACCACCCCGCCGCAACCAGACTCAGGAATTCACCTCCTAAACAAGCTGGAGCTTGCAAGGTGGAGGTGCAAGTTGTGTAAGGGGAATTTGCGGGAGCAGGAGAGCAAGTGGAGTGTCTTGGCAGAGGTGGCTGACCCCGTGCCTCAGCGATGGAGAGAGAATAACTGTAAGGCTCGCATAGCAGCGTACACTGTAAAACCCAGCCGCTGCGTTTGGTCGTGGTTTCCCTCCAGCACCGGGCTCCGCACAGGTAGGTGACACTCAGCAGCTGGTAGAGTCTTATATAGCTGGAAAGTGCAGGGGGTAACTTGAATATGACCTGCTTGATATAATAATTCAGACTACATACACCGCTAGTGCCGAAAAGGCAGGTCCCTGCGCAGCACAGCGTGCCACTGGTGCCAGGGGTCGCAGCCACCCCCCCCGCAGCTGCCGCTGCTCAGCTGGGAGAGCTTGTGCCCTGGCCTGCGACAGAAACGTCACCTACATCTGCACACCACCAACAGCTGCCACCCCCTCTCCCTCCCCGTTAGGTGCGACTCTCACATACCCCTGCAAGAGCCACCACAGGGACCTGCCCCTTCAAACCAGCGTTTGCCTTGCTGACTCCATCCATCATGGTCTCTCGGACGTGGTCTTCGTTTCTTGCAACGTAGTGCTTTGAAAATGGTCAAAGACATCGTGGTTTAATGGCGGTTGTAAATGTTCAGAACAGAAGCGCTCCACCAGGATTACCAGCGCGCAAGCTGCAACACCCATCTTACTGCTGCCTGCTATGGCATTTTGGTCCCTACACAGCCATAACGTAGCTTAGTGGCTGTCAGTGTGAGACTGTACATTAGAGTACAAGAAGAGCCAGGTAATGCTTTTTCTTTCTAGGGGATTTATAGGCCTGATGAGCAGAGTAGATCCAAGTTTAAACTGCAGCTAGAAAAGAGAATCACTTCAAACTGAGAACGCCAATTAACTCAGCATCATTTGAACGAATTAAGCTAAGGTCAGAGCTGCAGCAAGCAACCATCACTAATGAGATTTCAGTGCTGCTCTGCCTACTTTATGCACATCAGATTTCCTGTGAAGAAATCCCTCAGGGTACAACTGTTTGGCTTCTGTCTGAAACTTCAGGAGCCTCTGGCTCAGAAGGATGTTAACTTCAACCTCAGTGCTGCACTAACCTGAAGGCAGGCAGTTGGAGTGCTTCTTTAGCAAATGGCAGATGATTTTAGACAGGAATCGCAACTTGGAGTTCAAATTTTCTTTTTTTGCAATATATGCATGCATTATTTATTTATCTGTAGCTCTGGTAATCCTAAATTCCACTTTTTGTCATGGGCACTAAATGCAGTTCTTCGTTTTATTTCAAGCGTGCTGCAGACTGCTCTGTCCCCAACCCAAGCAAATAGTTTGCCGAGCTGTCCTTATCTCTCTACTGTCCCACATGCTCCCCAGATGCTGACAACAGCAGGAGGAAACAGAATAAGTGAGGTTGCTAGAAAATGTCTTTTTCAGACATACACTTTGCACACTGTTACATGTTCCAGCAGAAAGAGAGAGATTAATTTGCTCTCATAAGATATGTGCCTAGACCAGGCTAAATCCTTGTGAGCCACTCTGTCCTGGGGGGTCAATGTTCTCCTCGGCTGGCACCCATGTCAGGAGGAGATTGCTGCAACCTGGAGAGACGTCACCCACCACTGGGGGCTACCGGCTCTACCATCCCATGACAACGGGCGTTAAAAAACACCAACAAAAACTGCTAGCAAGAAATGCACTGGTTTGCTTCCTCAGCTAATTTGTGTTCCCTGAAAGAAATCAAAGAAGGCGTTTAATGATCCTTCCAGGCACAACCCGGTTTGTATCTTCATCCTTTCAGGGCAGGCTCACAGCATGAAAACCCCTGGGGTGGAGGGGGAACCTCTTTGAAAGCCGCTCGCTGAGCGAGATGCTGTCAGATGTCGAAGGGAGGAAGAGTGAGTGTGTGTTATGAAAGCTGGCAGGTGACTGAGCTAATTACGGACTCAGAGGCAATTTAGGGTGACGGGAAGTGACTGGAATTGTAACCAGAGGTTAAAACAGTTTAAAAGGAGACAGGTGCTGCCGTGCTCGGATGGGCTGAAGACGGTTCCCATGGAGCAGCCGCAGGTCAGGGAAACACCTTCCACAGTCACTCCAGAGTCAGTGCAGAGCACAACACAAGCTGCTGCAAAATGGTATTAATCGGATGTGGGAAGCCTTGCGGACCCTTCCCCCACCCCTTTCTCTTCTTCAAAACTGTCAGGGTATTTTTAATAACAATTGATGGTTGCCTAAAATCACAAAACATGTTTTCATTAATATTCATGAAAGAATGGACTGGTTTTATCTACACCTACATCAATGTGTGGTAAAATGTATCCAAAGCCCAGCTTTTATCTTTAATCACACTGAAACTGATCGCCTCTGATTTTTGTGGGGAAAAATATAGTCCTCTTTTCAAAGGAGAAAAGCATGAAATGTTATAATTTGTGACCTAGAATTTTGGCAAAGCTGCTCCCCTCTGTGAAATCAAAAGGAAGGAAAAAAATAATCAGACTTTTAAGATTTTTTTAATTGAGTACTGAATAGTCCAGAAATTCTGATATGCATTTCTACAACAGCTTTTGCCTGGGCAATTAGTATCAGCAGTAAAATAAATAAAATTAACAGAAAACCTTTGAAATATTTTTTTTTAATATTTAAAAAGTCTTTCTGCCTAGATGTTGCCCTTTATTTATGCTATGATAGCATGCAGCAGCCTCCCCAGGGATCAGGCATGACTGCTGTATATATTGTTCAAACCGACAGCCACAGAGCCTGTGGCCCACAGGCGCTAGGCTAGGGGATAGTCAGCTCATCTGTATTGATGCCATTTTTCCTGACAGGCAGATGTTTAACGCCCGGATCAGTCCAGAGAGGTCTGCAGAGTGCTGCAGCCCAGGCTCTGCTGGCTCCCTGACCCAGCCCTATTGCCAGGGAACAAATAAAACCACTCTGTGGGCTCAGTCGGATCCCTGGACCACGGACAGTGTGATCCAAATAAATCAGGGGAGGAGAAGGGAGCAGAATGGTTTGCTGCTTTGCCCCTGTAGATCAGTTCCCAAGCAAGAAGACGGTCCCCGGCCCCAGAGGCTATGCTGTCTCTCTTGTGCAGAGAATTAGAGAGCACCCTGGATTTCCAAAGCATCCTACAGCCGTTACCTGATAAATCCTCATCAGGGTTTCAGCAAATAGGTGAGGCAGTAACGTCAGACCACAACGGCAAGTAACTCATCTCTGTACCCTCCACATCTGCTCCCCCTGACATGGGAGGAGGGACCCTCTTTCAGACAAGCTGAGCAACCCTAATTTGGCCCATATACCCCTGTCCTGATAACCTTACAAGATCCTGAATCCTTTTGCAGGCATTTGTTGCGTGTCCTCTGAATAGGGTCATTGCATCATGCATTTAATATGAAGGATTTGGCAACATAAATAATGTTGCTAGACATACACTGAGTCAAGTGTCTTTGCAGCCGTAGAGATTAGCAGAGTAAGTGGCATCATTTATTTAGTCACTTCATGCACCAGAATTCCTGGGGCTCCCCATGAAGCAAAGCTTCCTCCCTCGAAAAAGCTGTTCTAGTGCAGCCACTTTATCACAAAAGGCTTTAATCTCTTTTAAAATGGGGTTTCCCTTCCTCCTAATCAAGTTCCTTCAGGTCATGTGGACTTGAAATGAAAAAGATTAAGTTTAACCCTTCAGTAGTGGAGAGATAAGGATGAAGTTGACTTTCACCCTGGCTGCTTTTGTGACAGCAGCCAGGAAAGCTGCATTCTGCTCACAGTTCTCCCCTAACTAAGCATCTGTTTTCACTTACTTTTTCTTTTCCTTTATTCTTTCTTCTTTTTTTTTTTTGCCTTGCCTCCAGAGATGGTGGGAAGATGCTTCAGTGCTCCTTGTTTCCTGTGTATTCTGTTCTCCCTTGGTGTCTCCCTCTGTGCCCTAAATTTCCTGCTGCTCACAATGCTGTGCCTGATGAGGGTTTAAAATGCTGCCCTGCAAAAAAAATAAAAAATGCTCATTTCATCTTGGAGTATTTAAACAAGTCTAAATTTAGAGCAAAGCTGTGGAAAAAAAAATAAAAAGGAAGAAAGGCAAAGTAACCAGCTGAAGGCATTAATTAATATGACACCTATTGGCTGCTTCTATAAACAGCGGGGAGAGCATGCAGCTTGCAGATGAATGGGTCTGCAGGCAGATATTTACAGAGCACCCAGGTGGAGTGTGGAATCTAGGAGGACACGTTTGGTCCAAATCATCCTGCTGACATCTGATGATGCTCTGGAGGCCAGATGCTCACCCACTATTCACTAGGGTGAAGAATTTCAACCTGAAATTAAGAAAGTCTGTGGTATAATACCTGCCTACATATCAGTTGGTGTACCTGTATATTCCACTGTATATACCTCTTGTGTTACACGAGGGGTGAATCTGTCCTACCCTAGAGAGATCCTAAGTGAGGTATCAGGTATCCAGATATTAGGTGCATGCCCATGGTGAGCAGACTTTTGTGTGCCTCCTCTATAGAGTCATACCAGGGTCTCCTTGTGACCACTGGCACTCATCAGCATGGTCCTCGGTAGCAGAAAAACACTTCCATCCACAGCTTCAGGCTGCACTAAACATTTCCCCTGCACCCAGATGGTGTTAAAAGCAGCTAATTTAACACAAAACACACCTGGGAGTGAGGGAGGTCTCATTCTCCCACAATGGCTGCAGTGAGAAAGGGGCACTCAGCAGGCTGGGCTCACCCAGACCACCCAGAGCTGCAGATCTTTCAGGTCTCACCAACCCAAACTTCCCAGGACCCAGGCACACTGCCGGCCACCTGGCCAGCCCAGGCCTACCCAAACATCATCTCCCTGTTGTGTTGCAGCTTCCCGGAGCTCCGCTGCGATTGAGCAGGCCCTGGTGCGACCAAAATGGGAGGGAGGGCAGTGCTCGGCTGTGGGGACACCTCCCCAGCCCCCGGCCCAGCGCCTGCCTGCAGCATCCAGCACCCAGGCAGAAGCAGACCTGCAGCCCTCCTCCCCGTCCCCGCTCAGCTATTAAATCCACACCTCTGCAAACTCAGCTTGCGAGCGCTGACTCTCCACCGCGCTGAAACTCGATCAGAAGAGATCTGCATGACCAGCCAGTAAAACCATGACTAAAAGTGCTTTTCCATCTCTACTTCTGGCAAGGGCCCCCTCCTCCTGGCAGCTGCTGGGACAGGGAGATCGGATTCTCTAAGTATTGGCAAAACACTGCACAACTGCTTTCCAAACCACCTTGAGGAACGGTTAATGTTACTCAGACCGGCCAGAGACATCATCCTCCTATCTCCTGAACAGGACACAAGCTCAAACACCATTGAGAGAGCAGTTTCACAAACGGAATGTTTGACCAGGATAGAAAGGAGCTTTTGTACCCCGCTACTTCTCTAAGGAGCCCTGCCAAGAGATAATGAGAGGCACAAGATTATGATCTCAAATAAATGCATCTGCTGTTGAACAAGACAGCATAGTTTATTCCCATCATGCCTTGTTTTAAGTTATTCAAAATCAAAGCAAATTATTCTTATCAAGTGATTATGGCACAGATGTTTTATGTTCAGGATCACGATGGAGCAAGGACCTGCGCTGAGGTATGCGGTGGTGGCAGGCACACAGCAAGACCCCAGTGTCTCCAGAACAAAAAACAAGTCAGTGCTGATCTCTGGCAACCTCTTCCCCAGTCCTGATATCTACAGTGCAGAAAGGACGCTGATGCTTGCTCCATGTGGGCTGTGAGACACTGCTCCAGAGTACCCAGAAAACAGGAGGGAGCACCCCTGCCTCACTGCATGGGTCAACTGAGAGACCGATACCGGTGCCATGGGTAAGAAGTGTCTCTAGTGACCAGTTTCAGCCCGATAAACCTCCTGGTAACGGGAGTAGTATCACAATGAGCTTGATGCCTCAGGAGGCTGAGACACTCTCCCATCTGCTCTTCATCTCCACAAAGCTGCATAGTCTTCTCTTTGCTGTGTTCAAGGTTGTTGCCATATCCCCTGTTCCAGCTGGCTTTCTAACAGACAGACACTTGGCTGCTACAAAATGTGCCTTATTGACCAGTACTGCATGGAGAGAGGTTGCCTCAAGAGGTTGTGCCATGCCTGGCACATCTTTCTAATCAGCTTTGTCTGATGCTCAGTGTAGAGCTCCCCTTTCTTCATTTTGCCCCATTCTCCTTATATTTATCCTGCTGTAAGACTACAAGTTAGTCTGCTCAGGCATTTCCAGGTCAGGGGCACCACATGAATGCATTAAACAAATGAGGATTTTTACTGTCTTTAGTAAACTCTCCTCGTACACTACTTATACCAGTCTTTTGATGGTATTTTTTCTCTGGCTGGTCTTGGCATTTTCCAGTATCTTCCCATAATGAGATGATCCAAACTGAACTCAGGTTCTAGTCAAACCAGAAATTAATACAGCTGGTAATCTTCCCCCTACCTATGAATACAACACAAAATCGCACTGGCATTTTTTTATTGCCCCATGTTTTTGCAAATTTAGCTCTAATTTGCTGTACTGGCTCACCCCATATCTTTTGCAGCCTTAAATTCTCACTCCTTGTTATGTGTTTGCTTTCATTCTTTCTCATAGGATTCTTTTTCTTTTTCCCCAGTCAGACCCTGCCACGGTTTATCTCCTCCCCATGCTCCAGCTGTGCTCACACACTGGTGGCTGAGCTCTGCAGCAGTAACTAGATGCACACTAATCCCATTAAGGGCCCTCTAGTCACCTGGGGTTTTTCAGTTGCCCATGCTATTTTCATTTCATCTTCAAATCTCGCTCCCTTGCAATTTTAGATCATTAAGGGGTTAAGTGAAATATATCCAGTAAATGAGATACATCCAAATAAAGGGATTTGGATCTCCCATTTCAGCATGTTGCTGTGTCTCATTGCCTTTTCTATCTGTGTTTCAGGTTTTTCTAAACACACCCAGACAATGGCTCTTGCCAGAACCCATTTGGATTAAACTGGGTCCCAGCTGCAAATAGCACAAAGTGGCTGGAAAGGTTAGCGAAAAGATCCTGGTAAAATCACTCACAATAGCTATTTGATATGGCTCCTTGAAAAGTAGAGAGAAAATGCTATGTTGATTCTCCTGCATTCAGATCTCATTTCAGATTTTTTTCAGAACATGAATTTTTATTTCTTCCCTGAAATATCCAGACAGGGAAGCCTGCCACCCTGGACGCTACCCCTCATTTTTAATCCTGGTAAATATGGAGAAATGAGACCTTGATGGTCAGTCTTCCTGCCTCCTCTAAGAGCAATGTTCTCCTCTTTTCAAGCTGCAGAGGAAGGAGAGGGCAGCAGAAGCCCAGCCCCACGGTCCCCAGTCCCAGCAGCGTGAGGCCAAGGTCAGGGGAAGGGCAATCAGCTCCTTCTGTTCCCAGGGGTAACACACCGCACCCCTTGTCTGCAATGAGCATTTCTGGGATGAAGACATTTCACTGTACTGCCCTCACCTCCAGAATCCCCCCTGGGGCTCTCAGGGTCTGTATATACCCCTTTCCGGGGCAACAACCCCCATAGCGCATTTTGGCCGTTTGAGAAATGCGTTACTAAGATCCAGATCTGCTCTGCCTGTTGCCTTCATATTCCAACTATGGCTTTTGCTCTACAGCCATGTGGTACCCTGAAGGCACTGTCTCTGGAGTGTTTGTGTGTATAGAAATTGACTTTCTGTAGATTTTAAGGTCAGAAAGAACCATTTCAACCTTCCTGTGTAACCCTTTGCACAGACTTAAGAACGTCATCTGGAAATTTCTGCCCTTCAGGCCTATAGCATCTGCTTGAATAAGATCATAACTTTCAAAAAAATACTCAGTCTGGAGTAAAGATTGTAATAAATGACAAAACCATCCTATCCTGAGGTGAGTTATTCCTGTAATTACCTAATTGCTCACCCCAGGCTTTCAGCCTCTTCATCATATAATTTAAACTCTATTCCATGTTTCATGATTTTATTCCCTTCTCTGTATTTCCTCTGCCACTTCTATTATCTCATTTAATGTGCAGCACTGATGCAGCACTCGGTAGCACATCTATAACACACGCTTTAGTTTTACTTCAGTGCTTTGACAGCCAGCTTCCCCCTCCACATCCCTACAAGAAACTTAATGATCTACTGTGGCTTTGCATTTTATATTAAATAAGCCATTTGTAAAGGTGAAAAAGATGATTGGAAGATACTCTAATAAACAGGTTAATTCATAGCAATAGAGTCAAGCTGTTCAACAGGTCACACTAGTCATTTATAATCCTTCCACTGCCGTATCTGTAATTAATTATAATTCATACTTCTTGTGACAGTAATGAGCTTATATAGCATGCCCCTCATCCAAGTGTGCAGTTTGCTACTTGCTGCTATTCATCAAATTCAGCCATTGGGGTCCTTTAATTCATTGGTCTCCAGACACAGATGAGGAGATGGCAATCTCAACTGAATGTTGTCCGAACGGAGAGGTTCAGCTATTAATAAATAATGGCTCACATTAGGAGGTGATCAGTTATAACTGGCAGAGTCCTTATTTTCATGCTGCTTTTGCTTCCTGCTGCCCATTTTCCCTCCTCTCCTCTCGCCTGTGTGAGGTCCCCAGACATGGCCCGGAGGACAAGAGCTTTGGCAGGACCCACGCTGGGTGCTGCCAAGGTGCTGGCTCTGCCCAGCCTCGTCGGTCCTGTGCAAACCTCAGCACCAAGCAGCGGCACGGCACAAACCCTCTGGGTCCTGCAGGAGCCCACCACACACCCCACACTCCTGGTCCCAACCTCAGGTCCCCAGTGGGGAGGAGACGGTGCTGGGGCGACCTGCTGGAGTGACCCCGCCAGCATCATGAATCACGGCAGGGAGGCCCTGCCAGACAGAGATCAAAGGTTGGGGAGGTTAGGGGGTGTGGATGTGACCCCTTTAAAGCAGGCAGGGCTTGACCTCCAGCTGGAGAAGCCAAGACCTGTCTTCAGGAATCAGAGTAATCCCGGGTGATTTTATCCCACTCCACTTCCCTAAATCTGCGGCTGCTGCTGCTTGGCAAGGGGATTAAGGGGCTGGTGGGGGATTACGTAGCTGCTGCTGTTTCCAGTGTGGAGCTCTCTCCCGGCACGGCCCGTCCTCAGCGTGCGGAGGTGCACCACACCCGTGGGTGCCCGCTGGAGAGGGTCCCCAGCAGGTTTTTGGCCACCCACCCTGCACCGGAGACCCCCGACGACGCGCAGCAGCAGGAGCGACGTTCCCAGGGCAGAGGCAGCCGGGGCCACCCTGGGACTTGGCCCCACAGCAGCAGGGCACCCAGCCCAGCAGCATGGCGGGGGCCACGTGGGACCCCCCCCGGGGCAGCAGGAAGAGCAGGGAACCCCCACATCCCGCTGGCCGGTCCCCTTGTTGATGGTTGGCACGTGGAGGATGAGGCCCTGGGCTGTCCCGTGGATGATGCTCTGGCTCTTCTGCCTCCCTGTCCTCTGCCAGGGCCCAGACGAAGATCCCACTGGAGACGTAAGTGTTTCCCTCTCTCTGGCGTGGGGCATTTCTGGCGTGGAGTGGGCAATGCTGTGGGCATGGGCAGGCAGGTGGGAGTGTCTCCCCGGCAGTAGCAGGCACTGCAGGTGCAGGCTCGTCCAGAGGGGCACATCGCTGCAGGGGCAGGGTGGCATTTCCTTACAGTGGTGGCAATGGCTCCTGAGAGAGGACGTGGGCACAGGAGCCACAAATTCAGTTCCCAGGTCTAACGCAGATGCAATGCCTCATTTTCCCCGTTCATCAAGCAGAGCAATGACACTCATCTCCTTTAGTTAAGCACTTTGACATCTATTAACGCTCTGCTTGATGCACTGGGCACCAGAAGGCAAAACCAGTTTAAAGACATGTTCGTAAAAGCCCACTGCTGGTGCAACTGGTGGAGATTCAGCCATGGAGGCAGATGGAAGCAGCCCCAGTTTATCAGCACCTCAGTTTGGCAGAGCAGTTCCAGCAGACGCTGCTGATTTGCAGCATACTGGGGACACTCTGGGGATGCATAGCACTGGTCAGGATCTGGCAGTGGGAGGCATACGCATGGGGGGTTTGAGCAAAAACACATCTCTTCAACACACACGAGATCCAGATAGTGCAGTGCAAGGTTAGGAGCTCTGGAACTCTGATCCCTTGTGTTGGTCTGGTACACGGATGGCTGAAAAAAGCCTTTGTGCACACATATGCAGCCTGGGTAAGACACACACACATTTATTCATGTGTGTGGATGTCAGGGGTTGTTAGTGAGGGGAGGCTAAGTAGAGGAAAGAGACCACGACACCTTTTCTTTCTTGTTCCTGCTCAACCTTACTACAAAGGGTGTAACAGCCCTTCCCAGAGCTCTGGAGCATAGGAATGAAAAGCTGAGCTGCAATACAAAGCATAAACAGTCACGTTTTGTGCTTTTGGGTCTAGGTGCTAGTGCACGCGCAGGGAACCTTGATGTACCTTTTTGGGTGTGGGTATGCAGGGCACCCACGCCCACGTGCATGTTGGTGTGCACGAGCGGCTCCTCCAGCACGGTCATGGCTGGAAAGCTCCCCACTGGCAGTGCAGCCCACCCCGGCAGCCTGCCAGGAGGATAACAGCTCTCAGCACAACCAGTTTATAAAAACTTCACCTTGGTAAAATGATTTAAGCAAGTTAAATCCTTTAAGGATTAAAAACGTCAGCACCGCGGTTGCTAAAAGTTGTTGTGGGGCAGCTTCTCTGGAGTTGGGATAGGTCTGTCTGCACAGGGAAGCGGGTGGGTCTGGAGAGGGGACAACACTGCCATCCAGTTTCAGGAGGAGATATGTCCGATAAACTGATCAAAGTCAGATTAAGACCTTTCCTGAGATCGAGAAAATGTTTTCTATTCAAAAATTGCCAGTAAGACCCTTGCAGATGTGCTTGCCAATACAGCCCACGCAAGTTACCAAGAGTTGCAATGACTTTATCTGGGGCGGTCTCAGGAATCTTTGCCACTAGTTTTATTCTTGGCTGCACTATCAAGCCCTTCCTAAGCAAAGAGCCTCTGATTTGGGTTTCACTAAAAGGATGCAGAGGTTACACAGAATAGAGTCCAACTTCTGATCCTTTCAAACCATGCAAAATAAAAATCAACTTTCTGCGCCCAGGGTAAATACTGCATGGAGATACCTTTTGGCCTTGAAATCTGTGGCATTAAGAAGCCAGCCCATCCTTTCTGCTGTTTTCATCACTGAATACAAGTGCAGGGATTACAGGCAGACAATCTCTGACCAAATCCTTTTCTGATGTGTTTGGTTATAATGTGATAGCCCTTTACTACTGAGAAAAGAGTTACGTCACTTTGCACAATTTGGAATTTATTCATGTACAATAATGAAGACTAAACAATAGAAAAAGAGCTTTCCTCCCCTGGTACTGAAACCAGACCAACAGCTAAATTAATCCCTGGTGTTTCAAATCCACTCATTAACTTAACTAAAACACAAAAATTGCCCTTTTGGAATGAAGTTTCTGCAGAACACATTGGGCAGAGGACCAAAGGAAGAAAATCAGCAGAAAACAGACCTGCTCCATAGATTACACAGGGACATTTTGGGGACACAAAACCAGAGTCTTTTAAGCACCAGCTGGGTTCAATCACAGTTAAGTGACACAAGGCTAAGTCAGCCTGTGCTGATCCCCAAGTCGTGCCTGGTTTTGCTGCACTGCGCTCGGTTTGTTGCCAACTTATTCGCATCTTTGCAAAGCTCACTCAGCTTTAACTCCAGTGGTGCAACAGTCCGCTCGATCAGTAGCTACGAATGCTTCTGGGGTGCAAGTTTAGTGCAAAAACTACCTCCTCTTTCCTCCTGGCCACTGCTTTGCTCATCAGCTGGTCGTGGCATGGGCAGGAGTGTTTGCAGTTCTGAGGATGGTGAGGACTTGAGGCTGGCTGCTCAGCCTTTGCTTCTTGGGATACCAGAAACATTGGGAAATGCTGGTGGGAGAGGTGAAAATCAACCTGGTATGGCCTCTTTAGGCTGCCCCTACCACCTCTATACATCTGCTCATGAGTTCATGGAGCCAGCAGCCTTAGAAAAAATTTCTCTGCAATCTGATGAATTTTAGACTGACCTTTTCTCTCACTTGTTTATGAAAAAAATAAGGAAACCTATTTAAATTCAGCAGGTTGCCCTTAATTTACCAGTGCTCTAAGGTTTCTCCCTTCCCTGCCAAATAATTGTCTTTTAAATACGTAAATACCAGCATATTTCTGCCTCTTCATTTGTCTCCTTCTGAATTGCCATGAAATGCCACCGTATATTTTTAATTACTCACTCTTCAGCCCTGTCACACAGAGCTTCTTCTGTGCCCCTTAACTGGGGGAAGAAGCCTTGTTCTTATTGACTTCAGCTGGTGCTAGATCATACTCAGTGGTTAGAAATGAATGCCTCATGGCCACTTAATGAGTGATTAAAAAATAGGCAGTGAAGAGAGGTGTGGTTCAGAGCAGAATGTATGCTCCCAACCATTCCCCTATAGCTGTCTATCTGTCTCTATTTGCAAGAGGGGAGCCTAAACAGGTTTTCCTAGGCTAAAATTAGCTGTTGTGATTATTTCACCATTGCTGTGCTGGCTTTACTCCAGAGCTCACATCCAGGGTGGTGTATTGTTGTGCCATGAAAGTGCTGCAATGCACTGGGAAATCAGGCCTCAAGGTTAAAGTCTGCTTAGGGCTAGAAGAAATCTACTGGAAACCATAGGTAAGACTCTGCAACCCATAAATAAATAGAGTATTCTGGTTAGTGGAGAAGGCCATCTATTCCATTAAACGAATTTCTCCTAAGTGCATCCTTGTTGAAGGAACTGCATGTAGGTGGAACTGCTTAATGTGAATCATGTAACAGATTTCTGATGAAGTGCTCTGTCAATTATGAAAGCTATCTATTTTGATTTGGATGGCTCGGTGTTCAAGGCTGCTCTTCAACATCCTTATGTTCTCCATGTGGTATTGCTATCATCAATTATTTAGAGGATGGTACAAATGCAAGTAGTGTATTACAGTGATGAGGTGCATAATCTACTCTGGCATTATCAAGCTGTAGTATCTCCACTGAGAGCAGTGAATTCATCAGGCTTGTTAGTCTCTGCCCCACACAGTTCTAGGAACCGAATCCAAGGGGTAAATCTTGACAACTTCTTTCAGGTCTGACACTTATTTCTCTTCATCAGTCTTGACATTCAGCATTTAGCCCTTCACCCCAGGCTCCATCTGCAATCAGTGAAGATAAATATGTGTCTGCAGACAACTATTTATTTCACTTTGCTAAGAATAGAGGAAACCAGATGATATCTAAGGCCAAATGTACAAGTTCTGTACCTCTAAAGTTAGGCAAGATTAATTCCACTCAGGCAAAATGTAGTGAGTGAGACCAGCTGAACTCTGTGTTTCTCCTTGCTGACCAATGTCCTGGGCAGAATGTCCAAGTGCAGCACTTGCCTCCTGCTTTACTGCTTGTCTGGCTAGCAATCTGGGGAGAAAGCGTTGTCACTATAGTGGCTTAGAGAAATATGAGGGCATTCATACTCAGGAAGATGGAGTTTTCCCTGTCTGAAAAAGTAAGCACTTCTGCTGACTTTGAATTATTAATATTTATTTTCCTTTTTTTCTCTTTTTAGGGTGAAGTCTTGGGCAGATGCCTTCGGTGGGGAGCTGTACTCCATTGTGACTAAGTATTCAGGCTCTCTCCTGTTGCAGAAGGTATGCAAAAGCTGAGAGGTTTGCCTTGGCTTCTCGTCTCTTCATGTAGCCCTCCAAGGTTTCCCCCCAGGGTAGAAAAAGGCAAAACACACGGGCCCTCTGGCTAACTTTCAAAACCATGCAGGTCCATATCCATAAGCACAGAGTGATGCCCTGTGGCTGTTCTCTGTGAACTGAAGAGAGAGGGATTCAACTAATGCCTTTCCTGCTTTCATTAGCCATGGCTAAGGCCACCTAAATTGTCCCATTTTTAAAAAATACTCCTGTTTCCCCTCTGACGATTATTGCATGCCCTTCCATATGGACCCTTTGCTCCTCCCTTCCTAAGTGCATATCAGTCCCTCTCCTCCTGCTCATCACTCACCAGCTCGTTGTCACCTCATCGTCCCTTCCTGCAGCTCTCCAGCTGGCACTTCTGTTTCTTTCTGCTTCCTCATCTGTCTTCCTCCAGTCACTCATCAATTCTTTGAATTGTGCCTTTAAAACTCTGCTTTGGACAAGGTCTCTGAGGCAGGTGCCCTGGAAGCCTTGATATTCCAGAGGTACAAAGCTCTGCTTGCCTTGGTCACCAAACAACAGGCACTGTTTCACTCAGCTCTCTACCAAGCATTAAAGGGCGTAGCTTCAGGGGCTTTAAATAAATGGCCCTATTTGCAGCTGTAGAGAAGTTGAACTGTTTTAATTTGATTCCTGAAGTCAGGGGTGAATGGCTGCTCCTCTTCCAGGCTTGGTGAGCTCTGCACTGTGGCAGCAAGGCTGTGTGAATCAGCACCCCCCCCGGCGCTGCTCAGGGGGGCTGGTGGCTGCTGAGTGCATCTGAAGGGATGCAGTCCCCTCTCCACCTCATGTGGCCAGTCTGGTTCCTTTTCATTACTCTTCCTCTGATTCTTCTCTTCAACACAAGCCATGCAATACCTCTTAGGCCTTCCACGGTGTCTGATTTCTGTCTTTGTATTCGTAATAACACTCATATTCCAGTGCAAAAAAAGGATCTGGGTATCATTTGCCTTGCGTTGCTGCTGAGCCCTCTATTTCCCTGCCCCCACAGTGCTGCTTTCTGGAGTAAAGAGGCATCTCCTGCAACATCACTTTTGTTAGGCTTGGCCAAGAAGGGCCTTCAACATCCATCACAAAGGTCTATACGGATCATCAGATCTTCTTAGGTGCAATGTGCCATCGTGCAATAAAAAACTGCCCTCACCAATATAGGTACTTTGTGCGCTAATTATGAAGCAGCTGTGGTGGGATATAGATGCAGGCAAAAGTTTAGCTTTCAGCAGTTTTGATGATGCCTCTGCATTGCCTATTCTTCCATGGGGTCCCCAAGTGATAATTGCCAGAGGCAAAGTGACATGCTAAGGCATCTCTGGTGGGTGCTGGAGCTCTAGTGGCTAGGAGATACAGATTGGGGTTATCTGATAGTCAGGCATCTGTGTCTGATGCTGTATAGGTGTGCTTCAACACACCAACTGCCACTGCTCCTGTGGCTATTTCTACTAACAGATTAAGGGAGTTCATGTTCCTTAAGGTCCAAAAGTCAGTGGGACTAAGGAGACCAGGGGTTAGCTTGAAAATACCAGTGTTGTGAAAGTTAACAATGAAGACCAAGGATGGTAGATGTGGCACTGAGGTGAGTGTCAAGACAGCTGGTGCTGTGTTGGCCCCCTGGAGATGTTGCACCAGATCATTTAACCTCCCTCTGCCCGCACTATGTGTGTTGTCTCCCAGGATCTTGTTCTCTTTGGGGCCGGGGTTATATGAGACCTGTAGATGCTAGTATAGTATCACTAAAAATGATAGTCATGGCAACCAGGTCTTGAACAAAAATGTATAACTGTCAGCTTTTGGTGTAACTCATTGGAAGTGAAGAAAGCAAATTTCTGATTAAAAAGAAGCCTGAGCATAACCAAACCCAATCTAGCTTTCATGTCAAGTCAGGTTTATATTTCCCTGGTGGTCTGACAGCCTTATAAAATAATAGCATTTGCCTGCCCCAGTCCACATCCACATGGTTTTGTGCTTGGAGAGGAGAAGGTGTCTGGTTTGTGCTTGCATCTATTGGGCCCTGGATGCAGCACAGACCAAGTGTGTTTTGCACAGTCTCTGGAAATCCCTAAGTGAGACAGTGTTACCTGGGACTCACTGTCACCACTTCCAGCAGAGGGTACTTGATCCTAGCCTTGCTCTGTTAACACTCCAGAAAAAGGTCATCTCCTAAATGCATGTCCTATCCTACCCTGCCCTAACTTTACTTAAGCAGTTTAAACAGCTCAGGTCTACCTTTCAACCCTCAGGTCTCAGCTTTTTAAGCACTTTCATTTCCCCTCATTTCCCTGGGACTGGGGAAGTAGTCCCAGGGATGTCCTCTTATTTCCCTGGGACCAGGGAAATAGGTGAGGACCAGCCAGCATCCCACTTCTTTAGTCCTCTCAGCCTTCATTTCTTTAGCAAGCACTGGGTCAGACACCTTCTCACAAATCAGCATCCTAAAGCAGGGACCATCCTGGAGGGCTCCCTCTGCATCCCTGACGCTTATAGTGCTGCAGGACAGCTTCAGGAGGATGCAGACAGATCTTTTACTAATATAGTACTATTAGGATACAGATTAATAACAGGCAACATTCTCATGTCCCATGAGAATGCTCCTTGGCAGACCCCAAATAGCTTTATGTAGATCACCACACTGGTGCAGATTGCGGGCAAGTCAGGCCAGGGGAGCCCAAATGCACCAAAGTCTGGAAATCCAAACACATGTGTTCCCCAGGCACCTTTCCCTTTTGGGGTCTTTGCCTCTTTTTCACATGAAATATTTCTCTGTGAGCATGAGTATGCGCAGACCACCAGAAGGGTGGGGAGCAGTGTAAAGACCCAGACGATTCTTTCCTTGGTGCTTAAATGAATGGGCATTTTGCCTTTGAGGAAATACAAACTGAGAGATGACAGCACCTTTCATATTTTACTTCATGTCTCCCTTGTCAATGATAGGCTTGACATAACTAGCTTATTGTTGCTTTGAGAGCCATAATTTTTCAGTTACTGGATGTTTACAAGTAAGCCTTCTCTTCAACAATGAGCATAAACATTCTTTAGTGGATTTCCATTTGGTTGGTTTTCTTTGGGTTTTTTTTGTTTGTTTTCCCCCAGAACCCTAATATCATGTTACAAACCCAAACAATTTCTTACCTAAGCTTTATTGTTCCTAGAGACCTGGTAAACCAATACATATCTCGAGTCCGCAAAGGCAGGTTCTCACCCTGGATCAGAGAGCTTTGAGGAAGTCCCCAGGCAAATCTCTGTCCCAAGCAGTCAGGATATCATCAAATTAAACCTCACAGCGATAGCAAAAGCTGAAGAGTAGCTTTGGTTTGATGGCTGAAGCATTCCTTGTATTCTCTTGACCATTATGCAGCAGAGGTTAAGATAAGCTTATGCACTTTAACCTGGCTCAGAGATGATAGATCTGTATTAAAATGGTGGCCAGGGACTAGGACAGCTGAGGGCAATACGGCTGGAGTAGAGAGGCAATGTGACAGGCTGAGCAGGGGGAGGGCAGTGGCATCTCCCAGAGCCAAGGAACAGAAAGTTTGAACCTGCAGCTTATTAGTTCTGTTTGCCAGTCCTGCTCCTGCAGTTGGCCAGGCAGAGACCAAAGGCCCGGGGCCACCACCAGCAGCCATGCCAGGGGGATGCCATGGTGGCTCCGGGCTTCTGAGTGTTTGAGTATTACCTCCTGCTTCCTCCTGTAGCTGAGGTGCCGACTGCTTTCTCTGGTGGATAGAGCTGGGAAGGGACAGTAGGGCTTGGCTCCGGCTATGTAATTACTAGAAAGCACTACAAATAACTACATGGCAAAGAACAAACAAATTAAAGAAGTTCAGTCGAGACACTTTCCTGGGTGAAGATGAAAGAAATGTCTTTCACACTCTTAATATAGTTTCACTAGCAGTGAGTAATGCAACGCTGTGTACTTCAATGGGCTAAATTTCATGGAGGTGGGAACAAGAAAATATATTTGGTGACATATCTCTGTTCATAGATAAAACTTAGGGTACCGAATCCTGGATCTTCCACTTTTTAAATCACCACCCCCATCCCTGCAGGAAGAGAATCTTAATGAATTGCTCCTGCTGTTTTAAAGGAATACTAAGTATTAGATGAATATGAAAAGATTTTCTGTTAGATCTGAGATAACTTCTTGGCCCCTTTTCAACATCAGATCCTTTCAGCCAGTTCTCTCAAGCCCATGGCTGATTCATGTTCTGTAAATTATAATGATTTGACAACCTGAACCCTAAACTCAGGTTGCGCAGGTTAATCTTGGTCGGCTACAAGCATCTGTGTTGACATTTGCTGAGTACTTTCAGCGATGCTGTC
The DNA here is from genome assembly GCF_018691265.1 of Tyto alba. Classification (NCBI taxonomy): domain Eukaryota; kingdom Metazoa; phylum Chordata; class Aves; order Strigiformes; family Tytonidae; genus Tyto; species Tyto alba. The sequence continues at coordinate 16,618,519 of NW_024881295.1, forward strand.
TGGTAACAGTACTGAAATCACAGCTACTACTCTGATGCCCACCTTTAGGAACTCTTGCAGTGAATATTATTTTATAGCAGGAGATTTTAGTGGCAGGAATGCAGATACAAAATGACTTGCTGGATTGTTTGTAGGAAGAAAGCTCAAAGGGGATCTGAGCTCAAACCTGGTGTATTCCTTGCAGCCAAGCGAAACTTTGCAGAAAGTCTGTTTGTTGGTTTTTGTTTGTTTTTGGTTTTGTTTTTTTTTTGGTCTTCCCATCTCTGTCTAGTTCCCAGGGCTGAGACATGTGAATGGTATTAGCAGACTGCTCATGATTGTTCATGATTACTTTTACCCTATTAACATCTGCTTGTCAATGTGTCAAAAGCACATTAAAAAATAATTGAGAGGTTAAGAGCCCTGTTCTTTTTAATTTGAGATATGACCCAAGGTAACCGATGGCAGGTCACTTTGTAAAGCACGTGCTTGGCCATGCTGGTGTCGTCCCCCCCTTTGCTAGCTTTCCCAGGAGAGATTACCCTCCTCCCCCCGAGGAGAGCCTGATTAAAGCCTAGCCTGGCAGAGATCACTTCCCTCCCAACGAAACCATGACACGGAGCTGAATGGGACAGGCACCAGCTGGGATGCGTGCTCTGGTCTTGTCAGCAGCCAGGGACCTCAGTCAGGGGATGGTTGTTGCACATCCCTCTTTCGAACAGCGTGGTTACACTAACCTTCATGCTCAACCCAACCTCCTCCTCCTCCCCCGCCCTGTCCCAGCTACCGAGCCGCAGCAGAGGGGATGCGAGGCCCGGCGGTTTTAATCCAGTAAAACCCTTGCTGTTAATCATGCCAGGCAGAGTGAGCAGCCTCCCTTCCATGCCTGCTGGAGGCTGGATGCTGCTGCTATTTCTGTCTGACCTCCTCATCTGGCCCACCCTCAAGGCATTTCTTACTCTGCCTGTGTTCAGCCGACATCGTGGATGGTCAGTGAGCTTCTTGAACAAAAGGAGCTCCACTCGCTCACCCTGAAGACGTGTGGAGTCCTTCCATGCCCCCCTGCCCCACATACACCTTCTTCTAATTCAAAAGTGCCCTTACAGCCCCTACCATCATCATACCCTTTTCAACACCTCATTTTGTACCAGCACAAGAAGTCCAGCCCTGGCGGAGATTCCTGTTATGGTGCTAATATAACATGAAGATGGAGGGGGTGTGTATACACTGCAGAGAGAAATGATGATGAGGGACCCGAGAAATTCAATCGGTTGCCTTCGTGCTTCCACATTGCTGGGAAAAGAAGGCTCTGTCTTCTCTGAAATAGGTTAACTGTATTGTGTCCTTTTGCAGGTTTTTTTACTCTTTCTTTCTGCTTATCTCCTAGCTTTGGGATTTTTTGAAAAGGTGAAATAAAGGCCATTGTGTCCAATCTTGTAAAGGCAGATTTAGGGTGGCAGATTACTGTTACACAGTTTTGGAGTAGTCTCGGATTTTTAATGCCTAGATTATATAAAACATGGCCAGAAGAAACTGGTTATCTCTAAAGCTGTCAGATCCTGATCCTCCTCATTACAGCATCTCTCCCAGTGGAGGCATCACTAAGTAGCCGTGCTCATAATTCCTAGTTTCTGGGAATCACTTCTGTGCGGCTCTTGGCCCAAAGCATGCTCATGCATACTGAATAAGTAACATCATAACTGTCTCGCTGACCTTTCCTTGGCAGTTTCCCACCTAAGCACTAAGCAGGCCCTTCTTGCTGCAGACCTGACAAGTTACCCTACAGAGAGGATGGTACTGTGGGAGGACAGGACATGCACTAGCATGACATCTTTCCCACTAGTGACCCAGAGCACATGACATAGGAGGTGAATTAATGACAGCATACAGCTCCATTCCCTTGCCCTTCCCTCTGCCTTAAGTAAATTTCAGGTATGTGATGCATATGATGATGATATGGATGTAAGCACAATGTGTAATTTAGGTTTTCAAAAGTCAGTCTTCTGCTTCTCTCTCTTATTTGTAGGTACTAATAGCTTCAGGTACATGGCTGTTTTCAACAGCCACAAGCTCATAACTGGATCAGTTGCTTAGTCAAGATGCTTTGTGTTACAGCCAGTGATCTGCACACACCCAAATTATGTGGTGAAAAGGGAGGAAAGGCAAAGATGGGAGAAGGTGATAAATCAGACCCATTCTTTCAACATATCTTTCTTCACGAAAGACAATACCCAGCTAACAATAACAGATTCACCCTTCTCCTTATGAGCCTCCTGCTCAGCAGGATTTTCTGCTTTTCCTTGGGTAGAAGTACAAAGATGTGGAGCCAACTCTGAAGATCAAAGAGGTGGATGGCTTGGAGCTGGTGAAGAAGTTCTCGGAGCAGATGGAAAGCATGCTCCTCAGGAAGGTCGAAGCTGTTGAGGTATGACTATGGGGCCTATGGGAAGGAAGTCCCATCCTGTCAGCCCCAGAGCGGGAGACACAGGCCTCCTGACTGTACCAGGAGCGTGTGGGCGCAGGGGTTGCATGAGGACTCCCTTGCCCAACCAAATGCCTGTTGGTGCAGCTGGCTGTTCAGTCTGAGCTTTAAGTAGACGCTGGTGGGAGGATGTGGGCGTTCAGACAAGGGAATGCTGGCTTCTCCCTCAGCCCAAAGTATGAAATAAGATAAAAACAACGTCTAGGAATAAATATGAGGGAATGAACACTCTTTTAGGAGAAAAGAGCTGTTTAAAGAGAAAAAAACCTCTCACAAATTAAAATAAAGTTCATCCTTGCATAATGCACTCTGGCCATTAAAGGCTAGTAGCTTGTTTCAGCTGTGTGTGTGGCTCAAGGGAAATTCCTTGCAGCCCCTGAACACAAGCTGCAAGAAAGCTGCTTGGATTTCCAGCTGTGTACATGGGGAAGTGTGGAGGAGGTGGCAAGAGGTCTTTAGCTGTTGGTGTGTTGGAGATCAGACAGAGCAGGTAATCGTTATGGCCCCTCTTACTTCTTGCATCTAAGGATCTATCATATTCCCTTATATTTACCCACTATGAAAAGCATGTTTCTGTAGTCAGAGCCTTGACTGTTTAAGGAGTCTAATGTGGAAAAGTAATCCAGAAACACATCATTTGAATCTCAAAGTGAAATGTGGGCATATTTAGACCCAGAGCTTTGGCCCATAATATCAAATTCATAGCCAGACTTTTCCAGTCTTTGGATTGCTTTATCCTTTGTAAAGGAGCAAAAAGTAGTTTTGCTGAGACTGTTGCTGGTTGTGCAACTCTGAAAACACGTACATGTTTAGCTGGATTCCTTCCCAGTCTGTACCAATTGAGAATTAGTGCCCTGAAGCAATATATTGGAGAATACTAGTTGATTATATTCCCTTCCATAATGGTAAGAGCTTATAAATGGCCACAGCATCACTCAACTCTTTACAAAATCAAGTCATGGTCTTTGTCTTGGTAACAATACCAGACTGAGACTCCCACAAGGCCTTTTCCTTTGATGAGATCCTGACATCAGGCTGGGTCTGAAATGCCTTTCCCATGGCTTTTTGGAAGGGTTCATGGAAAATGCAACTTAATCTCTGTCTGTTGTTTCTGTAAATGGACATGTTTCTGTTTGTATATGTCCTGTGATATCTAAGATTGCTCAGGGGTTCACTAGGGACTCTGGAGTAAGTAGGTGTGAATATACTTGGCAATAAATAGCTGTGAATATGCCTTCCAAGCTGTAAAGTTGCAGCACAGAATGACAGATCAGCAGAAAAAGGAGGGAAAAAGGCAAGTTTATAGCCCTTTGACTGTTGTGGTGAAGGATGTAGTCCTGTGTCTTTTCACTAACCATGTGAATGGCTGATACAGCTGGAAGAGCTTCTGGAGGGCTTTCTACAGCATCCCCTCATCTTTTTTTTCTGTGTGCTTGCATTAGAGGTTGGTGGAAGCAGCAGAAGATGCAGATCTGAACCATGAGTACAACTCCTCACTGGAGGTAAGTTTATCCCTGTCAGTGACAAAATATGACATAATTCCTCAGAGAGACAAGCCAAAAGGCAGGCCTAGCAGCACCCAGACACTTCAGACTCATAGACAGGACAGGAGTTTCCTTGTCTGCAGGACACTCAACTTGTCTAGAAACCAGTGTGATTAATCAACTCCCTTGGCAGATCCCAGACCTAGTAACACCTAGGAGGTCAGTCGCTCTGGCTTCAGGAGGGGAAGGATTTAGGAAGACACTGGGTTACGTGATGTTATTGGCATTACATTTACTGCACACCAACTCTGTCATTATGTGATGTGTTAGTCCAAACTAGCTGGTGGTTTGTGGGTTACTTGACTGGAAAATGAGCTAAAAATTATGTATGAGCAGTGAGGAGGATGCTGCTACAAATACCCACAACAAACTGTTAATTCCTATCAGCTGAGTTTCTCACCATCTCTCTCAACAGCTCCCATCATCTTTACCCTGCAGACACCTGCTTGTCAAGACACCCTTTTAGGTGAAAGCTTGGTGCTGTCCAAGCAATTCGGACAATTGGCTTTCTGTTAAAAACTGTAGCCAAGCTATGGGATTATTGCTGGTGAAGGGAACTGGAGTGAAAACTCTGATGAAGGAAGTCCACTGTCTACAGTACGAGCACAGAGTGCTTAGCAGAAGTACAGGCTATCCCTGCACGTACACCTCTTCATGCTAGGAAAGGATAGGAATGAAAATGCTTCTTTGAATCAAACTACCAATTTCACCTCTCCTACCTCTTTATTTAAGACTCATGTTAAAGTCATGCTAGTTGGATCAGCTCCATTCACAGTAAGGGTCACAGGTGAGTTGAGGTATATGACCCTGTATTTGCACACACAGTTCACACCCCCTGAGTACTGTTAGTGTTTGAACATAAATCCTTAAATAACCTCTGCCCTCAGATAAAGTCAACAAGAACATCTTAAAAACATCTGTTATCCAAGGGTGAAGAGTGTCCTGAAGATACTAAAGTGACAGTGGATGCTAAATCTGCAGTGGCCTTCACAGAGGGAAAACTGTGTTGTCTTTGAGCACCTTCTGCTCTATCCTTTGCTCCTTGCCTACTGCTTGGAGTGACAGAGTGAGGGGATAATCCTGACTGGATGTACATCAGGAGTTAACTCTAGTAAATGACAGCTGTAGAGACAGGGCAAGTAAGTTCAGCATTGACATGCCCTGTAGCAAAACTGGGATCTAAACCCAGTGAGACACCCCACCTCTCTGTCTAGTCGCTTAAATACCTCTGAGGGACCACAGGAGTCTGCCACTGTGTCCCTTTACTCTCAGGTGGCTCTTCTGCTGGTGGTTATGACCATGATTTCAGTCATGTGGACATCTGACAGTAAGAAACTGGGCAGAAACCATCACTTGGGCAGCTTGACACTTTTCAGTAGGTAATGGATCTTGTTTGCTGCTCGTCTTGATCCTATCTGAAGCCTAGATTCTCCAGATGTCCCTTTTCTGTTTTAAGGAAGGGGTTTTTTTTCATGCAGTACTGGTAATAGTCTGTCGTTTTCTCTCTTGTTGTCTTTCTCTTGTCTGTTGTCTTCATCAACAGTTTGATTACTACAACTCTCTCCTGATTAATGAGAAGGATGAAAATGACAATTATGTGGAGCTTGGAGATGAATTCATTTTAGAGCCAAATGAGCATTTCAATAACCTGCTGGTGAACACAACATACAGTAATATCCAGCTCCCCACCAATGTCTACAACAAAGGTAAGGGCCTCTACTGGCCTCTACTTGCTTGCTACTAGTAAGTTGCTGTGTAAACTACTAGTAATAATACTGAAAGAAAGGATGGGAATAGAAAAAAATAACTTACAGAAAACAAAACAGGGCTGGAAAGGTAGTGTCCCAAGGCACATTCATGTCTGTTTTGTAGTCTGTCACTATGACAGGGCTTAGGTATAATCTGCTCTTAGAGGAATTCTAATGATGGATAGTCCTCCATCTTAGTCAGGCAGTATAGTCTCCTATGGTTCATCTACCCAATCAAAGATACTGTGAGACAAACTGTGGTGTGAATTTACTGACAATTGTTACTCTGTACAAAGGGTCAGATACATCAAGGTCTTTGTTTGTCAAGGATCTCATTGATTTCAGCTGAGAATTTAGACCCAAAGTACCTTTGTATTATGAGGCACTAATGCCTCATGGGGACACGCTTATTTCCCAGTGAGCACATACATCAATGACTGAGTGTATTTCACAACTGCTACCAGGATGTGACTGTTTTGGGCTATTTTCTGTTCTCAGCAAGCCTTTGGTGGTACTTTGGCAGCTGCAGGGCCCCAGGGAGGTACCCAGGCTCACATGGCCTCATCCAGTCCCTGGACTGTGTCCTCTCCCCCTGCACATTCACACCACTCTAGCTACACACCAGAAACCAGTCCATCCCCAGGCTGGTCAGCATACTGCCAATTCTGCAGAGACACCAGCTGTGATTGTTCTAAGTTTACTGCTCTTTTTTGGCCAACATTCAAAGCTGCCTGAACTGGCTCCTTCCCTGCCTCCCCATCAGCTCTTCCTCTTGCATACGTTTTGGCAAGAAAAAAAAGCGCCATTACTTCTCATAGATGGAGCTCATTTAGAGTCTTCAGGATCAGATGGGGCAGGCGCTGGTGACTGTGCTCACAACTGCTACGTTATTTGGAGGGACAATAGAAGGAGTTCTATTTCTCCCATGATTTTAAATTAATTCCATCTGGTCTGACAGGCCCAGACACCAACATTTTGCTCACAATAGAGCCACCAGCAGAGCTGGCTGTGGGTAGCTATAGCCCAGCTACACAAAGTGGGCTGCTGCGTACAGCAGCACACAGAAAGGGATGGACAAACGGCCGCTGCCAGAGACAGCAGAGAGGCACTGCCCAGCCAGCTGATTTCTTGCCTGTATAGCTTGACACAAACCATCCAGCTGCTCTGGCTGTGGCTGCAGGATGAGCAGGAGATGGAGGAGGAGGAGGGCTGCTTCCATGCCCGGGCCTCCTCCCGGGAGCAGCGCCTGGAAGTACTCACTCCCTCTCTTGCAAACAGCAGCAATCCTGGCTCTCCACAGCTCTTCTGGCTCCCTTCCTGCAGGAGTTACTTTGGCCTCATTACTGGGGAGTCAGAGTTCAATTTTTCCCCCATTTTGACCAAAACCACCTTTAGTAAAGCAACTAAACAGGAAATGGTAGGTCAAAGCCCCATTCCTTTCAACATTAATACAGTTAATCCTACAATGACCGGTTTCTTATAATTTCCTGTTTCTATTGCTGCTGCTCTGTTTGGTCTCCTGAGGCAATGAGTCAACACAGACACCAAATATATGCTGCCTCTTATGAGTTCTTGCAAGTCTGAAACTCACTATTGATTCTGATGAGATCAGGGGCAGGGGAGGACAGCTCAGGCTTGGTGAAAGAAAGGACAGACAAATTAAAAATAGAGAATTGTTGGGAAAAAGAGGAGAGAGATAAATGGCATGTAAATCCTAGAGCTCCTCTGTCTTAGGAAATTACATCTAGAATAAATTTAAACACTTTTTGCAGAAAGGCTGTTCCACTTAGCAGTGAATCAGGCAGTTGCCTTACAACAGACAAATGTCCCCTCTTAGGTAGCAGCTGCATCCTGCCTGCGTGGTGTGTCAGTTGTGCTCAGCACAGTGCTGGTTTTCCTGGGTGTCTCAGAGTCCTCTTCCAACCAGATGTAACACCCTAGGGCAGACACATCTGGAAAGAGAAATGGGGATAATAGCGTATGACCAAGCTGAGATCACCTGTAATGGCCAGGATTTACTTGAACGATACATCCAATCCCCTGCCCAATCTCAAAGGTTTGGACCAGGCTGCATTCCTCTTAGGACTGCCTTTGTTCCCATTCCCCTCCTCCATTGGGGGAGGTGTATCCTCCCTTCTTTTACACACTTTTTTTCCCCATTTTCTATTCTTTCCCCCACAGACCCTGACATCCTGAATGGCGTTTACATGTCAGAAGCCTTGAATCCTATTTTTGTGGACAACTTCGAAAGGGATCCCACGCTGACCTGGCAGTACTTTGGCAGCTCCACTGGATTCTTCAGGCTCTACCCAGGTAAAAGAGCAGAGATTGGCTTTGCTCTTTCAGTGCAGCACAATAGTCTTGCAGGACAGGGTCCTTGCCATGAAAAAGCCCAATCTGGGAAGCTTGGGGATAGTATGGCCTCATGAAGGACAGTGTGTAGTGCACAATATATTCGGTGCATGGGCTGCTGTTATTTAGACTGAAGGAACAGTGTCCATGGCAGGCATAAACTCCTTTTTTCCCACGTGGACCAGCCTCCCAGGCATGTTGCCCCTGCAACCCCAGAGAAGCGTGCTTGCAGGGATGTACCTTGGGCAGACCACCTTCCAAAAAGCTCACAAAACACCACGGCAGGACGTGTGAATCTCACAGGCAGGGTACAGAGGCTGCAGGAGGGCTCTCTGCCTCATGGTCCCCTGTGGTTTTGGTGGCAGCCACAGCCTCTCTCCATCTCTGGGGCCACATATGGCAGATGCAGCTGGTCAGGCGGACTTGTCCACTTGCCAGCTGCAAGCAGCATGTAAGGTCATGGTACAAGAGGGAGGCTCCGTGTTCAGAGGAATCCATGAGATCCTCTGCAGTAGTAGCTTGGCCTGGTGACCCCTTCATCAGATGGCTGCATGCCCTTGTTCTGTGACCTGTCACATGTTGTGGAAAGGGAAAGCAGAGATGACACAATACAGCACAAATACAGGCTGGGTGATGAGTGGACTGAGAGCAGACCTGAGGAGAAGGACTTGGGGTTGTTGGTTTATGAGAAGCTCACCGTGGCCCAGAAATGTGCATTTGCAACTCAGAAAGCCAACCATGCCCTTGGCTGCATCAAAAGAAGCATGACCAGCAGGTTGAGGGAGGTGATTTTCCCCCGCTACTCTACTGTTGTGATACCCCACCTGAAGTACTGCATTCAGCTCTGGGGCCCCCATCATAAGAAGGACACGGACCTGTTGGAGCATGTCCAGAGGAGGCCACAAAGATGACCAGGGAGCTGGAGCATCTCCCTTATGAGGGCAGGCTGAAAGAGTTTGGGTTGTTCAGCCTGGAGAAGAGAAGACTCTGGGGAGACCTTATAGCGGCCTTCCAGTACGTACAGGGGGCCTACAAAAAAAGCTAGAGAGGGACTTTTTACGAGGCATATAGTGACAGGACAAGGGATAATGGCTTTAAATTGAAAGAGGGTAGATTTAGACTAGATATAAGAACAAATTCTGCACTATGAGGGTGTTGAGACACTGGAATGGGTTTCCCAGAGAAGCTGTGGCTGCCCCCTCCCTGGAATTGTTCAAGGCCAGGTTGGACGGGGCTTTGAGAAACCTGGTCTAGTAGAAGTTGTCCTTGCCCACAGCAGAGGGGTTGGAACTAGATGGTCTTTAAGGTCCCTTCTAAACCAAACCATTCTATGAGTCTAGGATGACTGTGAACAGAGCCTTTAGCAGGGAATCTGGGACACATTCTTGTCAGTGCTGCTGCTTTTTTATGCTCTCAGCCATCCTTGGGGAGCAAAAGAAGTTGTTGACAACTACATTGAAGTGGCAAAAAGTTCAGAGTAAGTGCAATTGCTCCCGAAATTCAAAGAGACTATGCCAATTATATTTTTTAATATAAATTTAATAAACTCTTTACTGAGAACTGCTGAAGACCACACAACTCTGCTTGTATTTCTGAAGAATGGCTGCTGCTACTGCTGGCCAGACTTGTATGCCTCCATGGGGTAGTTGGGTCTCAGCAGAGAACGGAATTGGGGGTGCCTGGGGAGCAGATGCCTGCCTGTCTATGTGTGTTGATTGCTCCTTTTGCTGCTCCCTTCAGGAATAAAGTGGTTACCAGATGAGAATGGAGTCGTCTCCTTTGACTGTAGGAATCGTGGCTGGTAAGAGTTTTGAAGAGACTTGGCCAAAGCAACTTTCAGTCTTCCCCTCTCCCTCTTTCCCAAGGTTACCCCCTGATGAGAGGCTGATCAGCAGCTACTGCCCCGTGCCGCTCCTGCAAGAGATGAAGGGTACATAATGAAGGCAATACTGGGTTAAGAAGCCCTATCGCCTGCCAGCGCCAGTATTCCATATGGCATCTAACACGTGCCACATGGAAATTGCCACCAGCGTGTCCTTTCTCTGTCCCAACCTCCTTATAATTCTGTGACCGGAGGGACGGGGCTGTTCAGACTGCAGAAATGCAGGTCATTTACTCAGCATGGCTAAAGGAGGCTTTAGCAATTCAGCTCTCAGCTGAATCTGGACATGTGTCTGCACCAGACCCAGGACTTGCCAGTGCGGGAAGTTTGATGCTGGGGCCCGTGGGAGAGGCAGGCTGGTAGGAAGGGACCCAGCCTGACCCTGCTAGATATCTGTGCTTGTGGTGCATGTTATGCCGCGGCTAGCAGTGACAGCAGCAAGCTCACCATTCCTCCTCCCCGTACGCTCACCCTGCTTCCTCGTGTTCTTTTTATGAAGGTACATCCAAGCAGCCACCTCCCCCAAGGACATTGTCATCATTGTGGATGTCAGTGGGAGCATGAAGGGCCTGCGGATGACCATTGCCAAACACACCATTGACACCATTTTAGATACTCTGGGAGAAAATGACTTCGTCAACATCATTGCAGTAAGTATGTCCCATTTCCAGTGCTGAGTTGTCTTCCTTGTGCCTCCTATCAACCCTTCAGTCCCCTTAGCAAAGTACAGGCATTACAGTGGCATAACCACAATACTTAGTACCTATGTAGGGTGGGGAATTAAAACCCATTACCCTTGGAAAGTCAGCTTCGTGTGGTCAGCAGGGTGGCTGCTACGTCATCTCACCCCCCTCTATGGAGGATATCAGCTGCATCTTTTTGCTTACTTAAGGATGTGACTGCAATAGATAACAAAGTGCTCTAGAGAGGTACCTGAGCTAACAGGGACCTTAGCTAATAAATTCATCTAGCATAACATAGCATAATACTGTGTTTGGGTCCAGCAGTAGTATAATCCTCAGGATAATGTTTCCAGGCTAGAAAATTACCACCATATGTCTCTTTGTGCACCATCATCCTGCAAGGCTGCAATCCAGTTGAGAGTCAATCTGCACAGGCCTGCATGGAGTTTGGTCAGGTCGCCTCAGTGTTACTCCCTCTCTTTTTAAGCCACAGCCAGGATAAGGATGGGCCAGTTACTCACAGAGAGCCAGCACCACTGACCACAGAAAGCAAAACTTTTCCATGATCCATGAGGGAGTTTGTGTCAGGTTAAAGGCAAATGGCTACTCATCTCCTAATTTTCAAAGTTAATTCAAGCACCACCTCCTTCCCCAAGGTCCTTTCTGTAAAAGTTTTCCAGGGCACAGTCTACTTTTTGTTGATAGCTTTTTATTGTGTAAAGATACTTAGAAACTTCAGTGGTGACAGCTCTGTCTTTATATGGCTGGATAGATGGAATAGTGAACAGTGTTGGCAGAAAAACGGAGGGAAGTCATTAAGGTGATTGAAATATCATCTGTTCTTCAAAAACAATCCCAGAAAGAGCATGTAATATATTCCTTTACTGTCCTCACACCAAGAACCTACTGCTTAAACATATTATAGCCTGATCTAAGCGCTTATTATCAGCTGAGCATCCGTGGCTTCTTAGCCATGCTCTGATGAATTATGCTCTTCTGAACCTTGCAGGAAAAGGTTTACAGTGGCGTGTTTTACCTCACATATGTATCAGGCTGGAAGCATACACCCCACTAATTATCACAGTTCTGTGGATGTGTGGTAACTTGATATGCTATTGTTCAGCCATACGCCAGAGGCATCAGACATTAGGCTACAAAACCACTTGCAAGGTTCAGCTTGTGACTGGGGACTCACAAACTCTCCAGAACTCAAAAATATGTGCAAATAGTGCTAGAAACAAGGCCAGGGGCACAAGCTAATAGAGTGCAGAGAAAATCTCTACAGTGTGAGTGGGGGGGGAAAAAAAAGTAACTTTGTATGTGTAGGTATGCCCAGATAGAACTCAGCAAAGCACCATAATTAACACATTATTTAAACAAATATAAAATTTATCAAAATTGTAATTTGCCATGATCACTACAAACAAAAATTTCTTAAGGGAAATATGTATGAAATGGCACAATGCTCCATACTGTTTTCTGAACATCCACCTAGGACATGAACCCATTTTGTGAATTTTCTCCCATTACAAACCCTTTCTTTTCATTTTCTCTTTTCAGTACAATGATTATGTTCATTTTATCGAGCCCTGTTTTAAGGGTATCCTGGTCCAAGCAGACAGAGATAACAGAGAGGTGAGTACCAGGCTCCTATCAATGTTATTCAGGTAGTTCTCTTAATGTTAGAAGTACATGGGGTTAAGATGCTGTGATATGAAACTCCAGGGACAAGAAACAACCATCTCCCAGAAGGGTTTGCATTTCAGAAACAAGCACCACTTCAGTGGTGTACGCTGGCTCCATGGTTAGCCTTTACTTACACGAAGCCTCTGTGACATGGGGTCAGCTGGCTAGTTAAACAGCAGCAACCTGCTTCCCCCGTGTCCCCGTGCTGCCAGGGCACAAGTGGCCCCAGCCCAGACTGCTGCGGAGAAACAGCGTGCTGAGGGCAAAGGTTCTCCGTCTTTGAAATCCCACATCCTCAGCCTTCAGAAAGGAGAAAAAAAAATCAGCCTTTTCCTGTTAAATGCAGGAAAGGTGCTCAGCCTGGCCCGATCCTTTGCCAGGGTAGTCTGCTCACAAGCTTCCTCTGGATCAGAGCAGCAAAACCCTTCATCAGGAGGGCTCTGCAGCCCCAAAGTGGTCAGCCTGTGTCCAGCTGCTACACCACCCTCTAGGCTGACTTTCATGTTTAGCTCTCGTTACTGTTTGGCTTTTTTCTTCCTTTTTCTCTCTATATTAATACCACAGAGGTGGCACATCCCTGCATGTCTTCAACAACCGGATTTCTCTCCAGTTTTCTTTCCCAGATTAGCCCTGGGTCACAGAGTATTACTCCAGAGGGTGATGTCTCCTGCAGGGTTTCCTGAAGGATCCCCAAGCCTTTTGGACACTATTTCGTGGAAAGCGCTCTGAGGGTTTCGTTTAAAACCAGATCAATGCCTCCTAAGTGGTAGACAAGCATTGAAATTTTTTATTTTTCCCAATCTTGTTGATCTTGCATGCACAGGACTGTTTGGGGGTTTTTTTGTTTTGTTTTGTTTTTTTTCTGAAAGGGTGGATAAGAGAAAATCTGATTTCTAATAGTTCTGTCCCTTGCATGATGTTTCATGGACTGTCAATGATTCACAGCTGAGAAATGCAGCCCTGTTGTGGCTGTGTGGGTAAAGGTGCAGCATGATGGCACCGCCGGTGGATCAGCCATTTGACTTTCCCACCTCCATCCATCACTGTGCTGCCCTGCCCTGCCCTGCCAGCAGTGGCGAAGGATCAGGAGCCTCACGGCACAGACTTTTCCAGGTTACTCCTTCCTTCCCCGGTTGAAGGGAGCATCCTGCCTTCAACTCACTGCTGCCTTTTTTTCCCCTCTCTTCTTGCCAGCACTTCAAGCAGCTGGTGGATGAACTGCAGGCAAAAGGAGTGGGGACTGTGAACAAGGCTTTGGCAGAGTCCTTCAAAATCCTAAGGGAGGTAAGAGATTCAGTGTCGATGCTTGTTGGACACAAGTGTCCCTGCCCAACCCTACTTTCTCTTCTACATCTCATGACTTAGCACAGCCTTTACAGGTGCTGCAGGTGGGAGGTGGCATGAGCTGATCTCACGAGCCTCAAATTTGCAACAAGCAGTGTGCAGGGGTGACCCAAATTTGGGGAGGCGTTGGTTTGTGTGTGATGCCCTGGGGCTGCCTATGCCTGCCCAGGAGGGATCAGGATCCAGCAAGGCTGTGGCACCATGAGTGTTTCCTTCGTGAGCGCCACAACTGGGCATCACCCAGGCACCTTGGTTATAGATGATGGCAAGAAAATATAACCCATCAGCTGAGGCCATCAATTCTGGTCATAAGTAATGTTATTAGTGAGCGTTGGTAAGTCGATGATGATGAAGGCATGAAGGCCATTCTTAGGCTTCAGATTTATTTCAGTGTCACTTTGCTGAGTATCAGGCTTGGGGAAGAAATCACAGGTACAGGAGAATGAATCAGTCGGTCTGATCATGTCCTGTGATAAGAATCATAAATGATTCATTGACTTATGTGAACAACCGGGACTTCGGTAGCCTAGAGGTAAACACACAACTTAACTCTGTTTCTTACGGAATGTTACAAAAAAGGACCAAGAACCAGCTGAACACCCCCACCTCCTCATGGCACTGTCTATAGTGGGGTTGGCCTAAGGATGCCAATGACTTTGGTGCTGACAAAAATCTGTACGCAGTAAGATGCTAGTGGCCATAATGATGGTGTTGGTGTTCAAGATAGTGTGCTAGAGGTATTGACACCCTGAGAAGGATTCTCCATTCTTACAAACTAAAAGTTTGTTGGTTATGGTAATGTTGTTCCTAAGTTATGCCAGTGCAAGCATGATCAGACTGAACCCAGGGGTGGTGGTAGCTGAGCTGACTTGTCAGTGGTAATAGAAGCATAATGGTTTTAATGGCAACCTGAGATGAATGTGGCCTTGGCATTGCGGCAAGTAGTCTGGTAGCACTCCTGGTAAGAATGGTTCAACATCTTTGGAGGAAGATAGTTACTGAGATGACCAGGGAAGCAGTAATGGTATAAACCTAGAACAATTACATGGACTAGATGCCTGCTAGATTCATCCACATGTATCCTTGCATTTTATGACAAAATTAATTTTATCTTTAAAACCAAAGATCTAGAGCCTATGTAGGCCTGTGTTGTGCAAGTAAGAATATTTAAATATTTTTCCTCCAGAGGAAAAATTATTTCTTAGTATCTAATGTAGCACTGGTTATGTACAGTGACAAGAGATTAAAGAAGCCCAGTGCAGTACAACTGCAGACTTTCTCAATCAGCACAGCTTTGAAGGTCTCAGTGGAGAATAATGGAGCATAACCCTAAAGAAAGCCTGATTGCCCCAGCTGAAATAGCAGCCTGTCATGCCAGGCACAGACACCAAAACCAGTCTGGTTCCACTAATGAGGAAACCTAACACCTCCTTTCTGGCAGGCATGGCTTACCCAGCAGACTAGGCAATCCTCAAGCCTCCAGGAGGCAGGACCTTTATGAAACTCTGCATACTTTGAGCCAGATATGCCCATAGGAAATAGAAAGTACATGGTGGAACAGCTGAGACGAAAAAAAAAACCTGTCCTCTACTGACATAGCTGGACCAAAAATACTTCCAGAGAGAGAGTGGTGTCCATGCAACTCAGTGGACTAACATAACTCCACTGCAGTAATAGAGAAGCAGCTCTTTGCCAGGTAGAGAAAATATTTTTTTCCTCTCTATTTGGCATCAAAAATGCTGTCAACAGTTTAAGTAGCCTTCATTTATCTTGATCCTTGTTGATTCTTCTTTGGCCAATGTGCTCAAAACAGCTCTGAGATTCTTCTTAAACAGTACAGCACCCAGTGCTGATAAAGCCTTCTGATATTATTCACTCGCAAGATAAGGTGCTGTGTGTCTCATACCTTTGGTTATCACCTCGGATCTGGGGAGAGGGCAACTGAGTCAGGCATTTGAGCATCTGCAGATGAGGAAGGGTGGTTGTTATCCCAGTGACTGCTGATGTCATTCTTCTCTGCATTTTGGAAACTGCTCTCCATGAAACAGGAGTTCAGAAACAGTAACTCTGTTGTCAAAGGTGTAAAACAGGGCCCTGTATCTCTTCCACCCAGCTTTACCTTTCCCAGTAACACCAGTTGCAGCTTTCTTGCAGCATACCATTCACTGTAGCATGGACCACGATTGCCTCTTCTTTAGCAAAATGGGACCTCAGCCCGAGGTCACCGAAGCCATCAGCTGGGAGCCTCGTTCACAGCCAGCTGTGGGACAGCGGCACCGGCGGCAGGAGGCCTGCGGGTCCTCCTGCAAGTCACTTTGCAGCTTCATCCCAGGATTTCTCTCTGCCTGGTGACGTTCAGAAGAGAGAGAGAGATTGTGTCTCAGGGCACACGCACATGCAGCAGTGCCAGAGGCTGCACAATAGGCATGCAAGTGTAGAAACGTGCCTGTTGTCCTGCAGCAACCTTCCCCAAAGTGGAGCTTCCCTGGTAAGGGCTTATCTAGAGGGTGCCTTGATACCACCAGGCAGAGGACCCCAAGCTCTGCAAGTACCGCAGCTTAAGGCAAACGGGTACCACCTGCCAAGTGCTCATATGCTTTTGGGACTCTCTGAAATCCTCTCGTAGATCTTCTTAGATCTATATTGGTAATAAGGGAGGAAAAGAGTTTCCATCAGTGTGCCCTGAGACAAATCTGTGCCGCTGCAGTCATGCAGGTGGGAGAAGGGGGAACTTTGGAATTGGCCACCCCCCTTCCCGTCAGACAAAATTCACATTCTCAGCTTGTAATCGTAGCCATTCCTCACAGACTGTCCTGTTATTGTTCACAGGAGCATACGCAAGAGAATGAAAATGAAAACTGCTACATCACACTGATGAAACAGGCTTTGCTGATTACAATAGACAACCAGTAATAATATCTGTAATGAAAGTGACTGGAAAATTTCCCTGGTAATTTTCCTTGGTCCAATTGCTCACAGAATTAATAGCCCAGCAGAGACCTACTCAATGTGGTATGAGTAGCAGAAAGAGGTTGAAGAAGAGCACAATCTCTCCCTGCCTTTGTTTTCCTCCATTATGTTCTGAGGTAGACAGGGCATATTTTAATCCATGACGCAATTTGCAGAACAGCTTCAGGAGAACAGTTAGCCAGAGCCTCCCCTGCCCCTCTCTGCCATGCTCAATAAACCACTTAAACTCTCTATTTCAATTTAGCTACACACCAAGTGGTTTCAGTAAAATATGCATCCCAGCAAGCCATAGTCTTAAACATACATTTATAAAGCACTTCACTATTCTCAGGCATCAAGCTCAAGCTTTTGAACTCCTTTCTTGTTTATCAAGTTATAGTCTATCTCACTGCTATCTTTTCTTCTTTCTTTCAACAAAATTGGCACGTCTTGTCCTTTCGCCCTTTTACTGTAGGATTTATACCCCTTTGTTCTGGCTGCTGCTCTGCTCACAGCTGCTTCCAGGCTGCTTGCCTTCCCTGAAACACCATCCTCCGGACAGTATGTAAGTGCTGCAGCTGAGAGCTATCAAGTGCTAAGCAGAGCAGAATAATTACCTTCCTTGTTTTACACACCATAGTCCTCTTAACACAAGGTAGGACAACAGCTCTTTCTTCAGACACTGTTACATTGTTAATTCTTATCCATCTGATCTGCCTCTGTGGCATTCTTCTGCAGCCAGTATTCAGCCTCCTGTTCAGTATTTGAGCCTCTGACTCTCCTTTCCAATGTACATCAATTGTAAAGGTATTTATATATATTTTTATAGACATGCCAAATATATGTGTGTACATATATGCATATGCAAACACACACCCCTAATCCCAAGACAGTGACATGTGCATACATATATTCATATATTTGTTATATGTGAATCTTTTAGAATTAGATAGTACAAAATCTGTGACTTTTATAGGTCCTCCTTTTTCAGGATCTGCTCAAAGTAGGTATTGTGAAAGCTGACGTTCTTCTGACCCTGTGGAGGAAAAGAAGCCCCAAGTTTTGCTCTCTGAGGCCACCTTGGAATGATGTCTCTTCTTAACACCAAGCAGGTTTAATGGTGCCTTGCCTCACTGCTGAACTCAGAAAGTACATAAACTTTGAGGTCAGTCATGAACAGGTCTGTCCAAAATGGCTATAGGTGAAAAAAATGGTGAATCTGGTAGCAAACTGGATTTCAGTGAGATGTAAAATTCTGTGTATCTTGAGCAAACTGCTGTCATAAAATGAAGGAACCAGTCTGCTGATGTGAGCAATCAAAGGAGCCTGTGGCCTCTTATGCCCCACCTGTGTGGGGAAGCATTTCATCTGAGAACTCACAAGAGGACTAGGTTACTAATATTTCTAGCAATGTGCTAGATGTTTAAGGACAATTAACCCATCCAGTTTCCTCCCTTCTTGTAACAAATGTTTTCTGTTGATTCCCTCTTTGTCCTCTGGGATCTCATACAGTTCCAGTCAGGTCTCAGCCCATGAAGCAAGTAGTTCAGCAACACCACCTGCAATTCTTTCCCTTCCTGCTGAGCACAGATTATTTAAATGCTTTCAATTAACTTGTTTAATCCTACCACTTTGTGACTCTGCCTGTAATTCATTCATTCTTTTCTTTGTTTCTTATCACTTCAGTGTGCACCCAGTCGTTACAATATTGTCCTTTTGATGATGAAGTATGGAGGCTATAAAGAATCTATTCCTGGCCACTTCTGTTTTTTATCATCTGGCAACATAGTATTTTTACTCCCTTTCTTGTGTCTTCTCTGAACATTTATACATCTTTTCTTGATTCCACTTGCATTTTTATGGACCTGGGTTCTGCAGCATATTTTTCAGGATATGCAAAGCTCAGGATTTCCTGTTTGCGAGTTTATGCCATTTTGCTTAATGCCATCTCTCGATTTTTCTTCACTGGCTTTGTTTTCTTCTCTACTGCTAACATTCTACCCATGAGACACTTTCCACTAAGTTAGAATTTTCAGTAATTCTGGATGCAGGTCTGCATAAGAATGGGGCAGGAGGAGATGGAGAGGGGCCTGCTCAGTCATCCAGCCAGATGTGTGTATAATCAGAACGTGTGCCTGCGCATCGCTGAGCTGTGCTGGTGTTCCTATTGCTTTACTAGCAACTCTGTGCCGAGCTATAACTGCAAAGTAAACGGCAACGGGCAAACGAGAGTACAAGAGACTATGACCCTGAATTAATCAGATCATGCCTGTTACCCCTGGCAATGTGACCGAAGTTATACGAGAATATATAGCTCCGATCCTCATTCAGTGATCGCAGTTTAAACAGCATTTCTTCAGATGCCTGTTCTGGAGACATCTTCTTCCTCATCTCCCCTTCTTTCACAGTCCTAAGACTTCAGTCAGAGCAGGGAATTATGCTCAGAGCTTGATATGAATGCTGTTAGATCATTTGCTACAGCTGCAGCCAGCCACAAAAGGACCTAAAAATCAGGGATTACCTCTTGTTCATTTGTTTTCTAAATCTGTCTTTTCAATCTCTATTTCTATGACACTGATGATCTCATTTTCCCTGTTGAAAATATCATCTACTCCTGTAATTAGGAGATTGGTGGTTCTGATATAGCATCTAATTTCTCAGTGTCTCAGTATTATGAGTTCTGAAGTAAGCTACATGAAGAGATGTCTTAAGTAGTTTGATTAAATGGTGGGTGACCTTAATTAAGAGTTAATTTAATAATCATCTAAACAAAACATGTTGTAGCTTGCAACAGTCTGGAATAAGCTGCTTTTGTAACTACAAGGTTTCTGGGTCTGTGATCTGAACCTCATTTTGACAGCATATCCTGTACCATCGTGACCCTATGCCTGCCTAATGGATGCTCACACTAGCCGTTCTCTCTGCTAATCTGCACACGGTCCATCTCTGTCCTAGGAATAGCTCCCTTGAGACTGCCTTGTCTTTTTCCTACCTGATGGTCTGCAGCAGAATCCCATGCAGCTGTCAACTGCTTTTCCCCTTTTGTTTGCACCGAAGAGCATCCTGTTGCTCACCCTCAGCCTTTGCCCCGAGTCTCCTTGCTGAGCTGGGGGCACATGTGCTCTGACTCTTCCCAGAGCTCCAATTACCCTGTAGCTGGCACTGGTGGGGTTTTTTTCCGTGGTACAAGGTGTAGAAGCTTTCAGGACCACTGGAAATGTCAGACCTTGAGGACTCTGTAGAGAAAGACATGGGAGATCCCTACTGCTGGGTCGGCATGACCACAGCAGCAGAGGTACAGTCTGTCTCCCCTCTGAATGCACTGCTCTGGTGATATGAACCAGGGGGAGCGTGCCCAGCCACCTCATCCTGATTCAGTAATTCACATGGATGTCTTGTCTGAGAACAGCTAGTTACAAATGACCCTGTTACACCATCCTTCTCTCCCACGATCATCTGTACTGATTCTGGTCAGTGATACCAGTAATGGGGTTATCGTGAAACAGGGAGAGATGAGTTCATATGTGTGGTCGTTCAGAAGCTGTTGAATCCACGTTTACTGTAGTCGAGTAACAGGTTACTTCAGTGATAGTAAGAGTAATGTTGAAGGAGGCAGGACTGATATCATAAATGGCAGTGTAAGGAAATATTATGGTGATATTAGCACTGAACCTGGTAATTTCATAATAAGGGTGAACCACAGAGGTAATTGTAAGAGTGGTGAAATGACTAGGGAAAACTGGACTTGGAGTTGGCTTCCAGGTATCAATGGCTATCATGTTAATCTGCAGTGGAACCACAGTACCACCCGTGCTGGTAAAGACATTTGCCTTCTGTTCTGACACAGCATTACCAGACCAGAAAGGATTTGTGAATTGGTCCCTAAAACATCTAAAAAGTCCCAGTTCACACTCTGTTCTCTTGTTCTCCCATCCAGTGTTTGCTTTCATTTTATGCAATTAGTCTTGCCACTTGGATACCTTTTTCCTCATAACTACCCTCTCCAGTTTAAAATTGCTGCTATATTTGATATAACCTTAGTCATCCTTCAGTCTCCTGTATGCTCTCCATCTCATGTCATTGCTTCTCATTAGTCTTGTGCAGAGTTCTCATATTTTCCTCTTCCCACACTTTTTTTTTTTTTTCATCCTGCACCAGTTTCTGTATCCTTCTTTGTTGATTAGGCTTTTCCTTACTCAGAGCCTACAAGCGGTGAGATGCTTGTGCAAGGAGAAGCACATACTGACCCCGAGCTAGGAGCCGCAGCAAAGTCGCTGCTCATTTTTGTGCCTTGATGTCCCCTGCCACCTCCTCTGGTGACTGATAATTCAACACCTCTGTTGGTGCTGCATAAGGCACGTGGATCTCCAGAGCCGGCGCACCTGAGGGCACCAGCAGCCGAGGGCTCTGCATGCGGGAGCCCTGGACGAGTGGCATTCGAAGCCTGGTCTTCCTGGCTGACCCAGCAGGGTCTGGCTTCCCTGTAAGAGCACGCACGTTCAACACCTCTCCCTGTGTCTTTGGGAGCACTTCAGTGTTTGTACCGGAGTCCCAGCATACTTCCACTCTACCTTAAATATCACTTATGCACAGATAACGGGTTATCTCTCGTTACTGTGTATGGCCTTTCTATCTGGCACATTCATAACCTATTTCAGCTCTGATGGCAATAGCCTTCTTTTTTCATGTGCTACTGCCCTTCTCTGCTATTTTTTGGCAGATTGATAGATTTACCCTGAAATAATGAGTCTGATTTCCCCCTCCTCTCACATTTTCTGCCATAAAAAGTGACAGTTATTGCTGTCAAATCAGAATTCCTGTGTTTATGGTCAGTCTATAGTCATTTTGCACAAACGAATGTGACTGTGTGCAAGATGTGAGGCAGCAGGGAATCGCACACTTCCTCCATAGCACTTATTTTCTCCTTATTATTTTACTTCTGTAAAGTCTCCTGTGTCTACATGTACTAGGCAGGGCTGAATAAATAAAAAAATTACATGCAGCATCCAAACACAGTCCTTATTTAAGCAGAGCTCTTTCTGAGCACAGTGTGAGGTTTGCAAGAGGAAGTCAGGATCTGGCTCACCATGAATAAATATGCTGCAATTACACAGAAACTGCCTGTGCTGAGATAACATACTCTTCCTCTCTCTCTGTAGTTCAGAGATGCTGGTCAAGGAGGCTTATGTAATCAAGCTATCATGCTGATCACAGACGGAGCAGTGGAAGATTATGAAGCTGTGTTTGAAAAATACAACTGGCCAGATCGGAAGGTTTGTCTGGGAAGTGATAAATAAAAAGGGGTGAGGAAAAGTGCTGTCCTGCTATGGTGGGAGGAGAACAGCGTGAGCCAGGCTGTCGGGCAGAGCTGAGCATTCGCATCCTCCAATACCCGTGTGCATCCAGCTGTAAACACAAAACAAAGCAGGCAGGCAGGAGCCTGCTGCAGTGAGTTTAGAGCCGGTAGGATCACAAACGGATATGTGTAGGTCAGTGAAGATATTTTTTTCCATACACTTTGTTTTCTAAAGGTGTGGGAAATCAAAACATTCTCCTGATAAAATGGTAAAGACTGAGCCGAGTATTTTTAAATGGAAAAAAAAAAAAAAACAAACAAACAAACAAAAAACAAAAAACAACAACTTTTGTAAAGAATTTTAGTTCCATCCAGGTCTGTTTATAATTGGTCCTGTTTGGGAAAGGTTTGGCTATTACCAGTTGTTACACTGAGCAGGGGAATGGCCCAGACAATATCTCTAGCTGCCTTCCAGCCCTATTTACTTTCAGGTCTGTGATTACAGGCTTGTACTAGCAGAGCAGACTGTGAAAGTGGAATAGCCCATGGCTCATCCTAAACCCTCTTGATTTATTTGTTTACCTCATCCCAGCTAGCAGCAATGCACAAAGGGAGAAGCAGCCTAGTGAGAGACCAGAGCATGGGGCTGTTAAAGCAGTTTATTTCAGGATTGGCTCTTTTGTTGTTGGTCAAACACAAGAGAAATGGTGAAGCTTTCTCTAAATGATTCATGTGGCCAGCTGTTCCCCTGGGTAAAGGATTCCTGTGAGCTATAAACCTCTCTGCATGTGGTTGCTGAGTGCCTGGCAGAGCTGCTATCATAAAATCAAACAGAATTTGCACTTCTGCCTTGTTATTCAGATGATCCCGGGTGCTACTTGGCTTTCTGGGCTTATTGTAATTGGAAATTAAGTTCCAGCCCACAAAATGCAAAACAAATGGTGCAAGAGGCTCCTGTCTCTGTGTGAAGGCAGAGCTATTGCTATGCACCACAAACAGGCATTCACAGCAGTGTATAACAGGATGCCAAAACTCAGCCATTTAGATTTAGTAGCACATTACAGTCTAATTCTTCTGTCTTTGCATTCTTGTTCCCAGGTCCGGGTTTTCACTTACCTCATTGGACGGGAGGTCACTTTTGCCCCCAACGTGAAATGGATCGCCTGCAACAACAAAGGTGCTGTATGGGAACGGTTCCCCAACCCCCCCCCATGCACATCGCGCATGCACGGCAGACACAGGGCCCTGGATTTAGGCTTACCCACTACAGCTGGGGCCCATGAGCCCTTGGCTGGAAGACAACCTAAGGAAAAAGCAGACCCTGCTAGTCCACATGAAGTGTGCCTGTGTCCAACTAACACACGTCCTCCGTGCTGAGCCACCACATTTTCCTGTCGCGGTGCCAAGGGACACTATGACTGAGATTCATGCTGGCCGTAGTCCACCTAAGTCCCTGTGCTTATTGCATCCCAGTTGCTGGCTTTTGACAATCTGTCTAAAACTCTGTCAGAAAGCCTGACATCTTTTGGCTGGCATGTCAAACTAGCATCTCTTCTTTAAAGATTTTTACAGCATTCTTCACAAGGTCTGCAGGTTAACTCCTATATCCTGGCCAAATTCTTTGTGTGCCGGTGGTTTCACTCAGGTACCAGAATAGCTTGTTAATCCCACCCCAAACCCAATATTCTCTCTAGCTGGCATTGAATGGCATGAGTGGGAAAATTCATTCAGAGTAGGTGAGTCACCTCTATGCATTTGGGGCCAGTTAAAACATCCAGTTAGCCTCATCAGAGTCTGCAAGGGTAATGGAAGAGGCTGGTGGGAGGAGAAGGCTTCCCTGTTTGTGCGTAACTTGGCCTCCGTGTGCCTAGAGATAGTCAGCGATTCTTGCTACATCAGTATCCTGCTCAAACAGGGAAAGGAAGGGAAGACTGAAGCTGGGGGCTGACTAGCTAGGTATATCGACTCCTTTCCTCTCTGAGCAGCGACTTCAGCAGACTATGAAATGTGTGGGTGCATTTGCTACCGAAAATAATTGACAGACGAGAGTTGCTGGCCTGCAGAATATCTGTGAGCTGGGAATGTTCAAGGCTCAAACGTTTGTCTATTAGCGCTATGAATCACACATAACATTTTTAGTTTTTGTTAGATGAAACAGAAACCTGGATTTCCAATTGCATTTTCAGCTGTAAGATTAGTGACAGGGAATTCACAGTCCTGTTGGTTCACCATAAAATGTGAGAATGGATTCTCCTGAATAATCAAACAGAGAATGAAAATATGCTCTTTGCACTCGAATTCTCATTTACCAGACTTGAGCTCTGCAGAAGGCTCGCTGATTTTGGTTCTTCTGTTTCAACACATTGTATAGCTCTTGAAGTCCTTGTTTTCAAGCACACTAAATCTGTTTCCACATCACAAAGCTTATCAAATCATGAGCCCTTTCACAGGGCAGTGTTTTCCTAGTGACAACAAAAATTTTCCATCTCTCTGACATACTCCATCCCATACCAAGTACAGCCAGTTGGTGCCATGTGGTGAGAAGCAGGACAAGAGTCCTCATGACATTACACTCTGTTAGCATTTCTAACCAGTTAAGCAGCTAGTTTAGAGGACCTCTTGATAATCTGAAAACATTCTACCCCTGTACTCCTTATTGTACTGTTAACTGTTACGGATCTATCTGCAGGAACAAAGCTCTGGAAATAGGTAACTTGCACTTTTACATTCTGCTTCCAATGGGTAGATAGAAGTAGTTACCATCCTTGGGTGTAAAGCTAGGCAGACTGAAGAGTAGAATGCTGGAAAAATTCTGGAAGAGAAGTGGGAGTTTGAGTTTAATATAAAATTGGCCAGGATAAGCGGGTAGTCTGGTGGAATACCTTGTTTGCATATGTTGGGCCTTCAGGACCAAAGCCACCCTGATTAGTGAATGGTTTTGCCAAAGACCCAAAGCAACATTTTACATCTGCTTGGCGTGATTCTGGTTATATCAAGACTCTGGTCTTGAGCACTGGTCCAGTATTTTGAGAAGAACAGAGCCAATGCTTTGAAACTCTACATTTGTACAGAAACGTGTGCACAGAAACATGTGTTCACAGAAGCTTGTGGATACAAGGCATGTCAGGGCACTTTTTGTAAAGAGCAGATAAACCATCTGGGTAGATACAGTCTTTGACATCTAGTTTTCTAGCTTTGCACAGACACTCATTTAAAAATACAGAAGACTTGTTAGCAGAGTGACTCTCTCTCATCTGTTTCTCCATGAAGGCTACTACACTCAGATCTCCACACTGGCGGACGTTCAGGAGAATGTGATGGAATACCTGCATGTGCTCAGCCGTCCCATGGTCATCAACCATGACCATGACATTATTTGGACTGAAGCCTACATGGACAGTGCGGTAAGGATTTACACCACAAGTCTTTAGTCAGCAAACAATAGGGCCTATGGGCCAAACTGGCAAAGGTGTTAGACACCCAGCTAGTAAGTTAGGCATATAAGTTGTCCCAGCTTCCCACCTAAATATCTAATGTGTATCAGAATCTAAATAAAGTCCTGCAATTTACGTAAGACCAGGAGTTTGCTGATTGATAGAAATTACTGATCTCTGGCTCTGCTGAGACGGACAATATTTCTTTTCTGCTCACTCCTGGAGTTGAGATGTGTATGCAGACTCAGGTCTGAATCTGCAGTGACCCAGGAGCCCAGAACTAATCACACAGGCACAGCATGACTTAAGTAGTACTTCTGTGAAAGCAGGTTACGTTCTAAAGGATTATTCACAGGGAAGATTATTTACAGCTCAGGATACAGGTCACAGAGGTCTATTTCCTCCAGCCCAGTAGCTAATTGCATACTGCTTGCCACTCAGAGATACAGACCTCAGTTTGGGAAGAAGGCTTACTCGTTCCTTGAGCTGGCAAGTCACTGCAGCCCTGTGCCCTGTGTTCTGCCCTGTGGGTAAAGGACACATGTAAAGGTTCAGACAAGCAGCACTGCCAACACCCCTTGCTTTGTCTCAGTCCTGCCCCACCAGAAGACATTTGGACCATGAGCAGGTGCCATTATGGTGTTGTGTTGGCAGCTTTGAAATTCCAAGGAGTAAAGGGAAGGACAAAGGGGTAGACCACCACTGAAGGGACCTTCCCGTGCACTTCCCCAAACAGAAGATGTTATTCAATCTCCATCCCTTTCTACATTTACCGTTGTTCTTTTGGGGTTCTCTGTGCTTTCAGTGAGATAATTTTTTTTTTCCTTATACTGGACTCTTCAGCCCAGAAAAGTGTCTGCATAACTGATAGCTACAGCTGACCAGAAGTCAGATTTCCCTCTTCCAGAAACAAACCTGAGGTCTCAGGATTGTTTATACTATCTGAAGGGAAAAATTTTCTAGAAACATCGAGAATGTTTCAGTACACAGTCCCACTGTGGGACTGAAGTCATTGGCTTCAGTCTGGCCAGCAGCAGCTTTAGGGTGTCTGCCACAGTCCTGGGGAGAACCTACAGTTTTGGGGTTTAAGATCCATGGTGAGAAACCTAAACTCTGAGTTGAGTAAAACTAGGGGTACTGAGCTTTGCTTTGTAAGCAGGAAATGTGGAAGTTCAGGTCACATATGGTGGTGCTTGATACTGTGCTCAGAGTCAAGACCACACAAACCCCAATAAATACCTCCAAGGCAGCCAGGCATGCACCATCATGGTGCACAGATGAGACTTATGGGAAGGGACTGTCCCCCACCTCTGTGCTGTGGCTGACCATTGAGGTTGCAGCTGTGGCACACTACCTCTATGAGCGTGACTTGGGGATGTCTTCTGCTTCAGGAGCTGTGCCCAGTGACAGCTGGGGACATGGTACTTGAGTGTGATAAGTAAAACCTCCAGAAATGCTACTAACTACCCAGCAAGTTCATTCCATCAGCAGGCATGCCACCCCTGGCACTGATACGTGGTGGTGCACTTCCCAAGGCAGCCACAGGGATTTGTTTGCTGTGCTTTTTTTGCTGCATCTCTTTCTTGTCTCTTGTCTTGGCTTGCCATTTTCTTCCTCCGCCCCAAACTCTCCAGTCTTTGATTCATTCCTCCATACACGTATTCATTCATCTGTCCATCCATGTCTCTCACTAGCTGCCACAGTCTGAGGAGGTAACTGCACCCCTGTGTTTTGTGAGAGTGCTGTTTCCCTTGTGCCAATTGGTGTTTCAGTGCCAGTGCTCACAGCCACAGCTGGCCTGTACATCTGGAGGGGTGTGGGGGCTGCAGCACGCAGGCAGCCCTCTTACACTAGCAAGAAGAGGAGAGGAAATGCTGGATGTACTGGAGAGCTGTGTTGTGCTGTTGGTTCAGTGTAGGTAGGAGTGTTTCTGTTGTGCTGTAGCTTAGTTCACCAGACCTCTTTTTCCACATGTCCGGTAAGTGCCAGAGAAGTTTACTTGCTGTGTGTTGGTGTGAGAGTTAATGTGAATGGGAAGTTTCCACACAGAATCATCCAGACCAGGTACCAGATTCAAATCTCCATCAAACTGCATCGACTATTGACTGTCTCCTTTATGGCTCCTAGTGTGTACAGTAATGGAGACAGGAGGTCAGTTCTTGCCTTGCTATTTAACTTGACCAAATGAGAGGTGGAAGGGGAATGCTACTAGCATCAAGGGATTAGGTCTTTTCAATAGCTAGGCATGTTTGGAAGACTCCTTTGCATGTGTCATGCATGTTTTACCTCCTTTCATGTGTGTTTTTAGAGCATCTGTCTTCTGCAGTACTGGAAGCATCTGCTACCCCATTACACATGCATGTCTTATATCCCTCATAGAGAGAGCTCACCATGTTGTATCTGTTTGGATCGTGATTTTGTCTCTGTTTTTCCTAAGCTTAGATGCTTGAGTAACAAGTGTATATATAAGCAGGCTCTGTGTGTATTTGTGCCTTTTAAATATTTGCCTGTGGTGTTTCTCATTAGTGGTATTCATGTTCTTGCAATATAAATGATATCTTGTTTGTGATTTTGCTCGTATTTGTGTTGTTTTTCCCTATTCTGTGCTCCTTGTTTGGTGGTTTTTACACTTGTTGCATAAGTGCTCATGTCTACACTCCCAGTGCGTGGTGGGTATAAATTGTGCCACCACTTCTATAGGTTCCTGTCTCTTCATTAAAAGAGCTCTTTAATTTCTCCTGCTTTGACATGTTTCCCTGGCTTTCATCCCATCCTCATCACCCCACACGAGCAAACATCCATCCCACGATCCTCTTGGATAGAGAGTATTGAAAAGTGCTGCCATCTGTTTTTAGAGGGATGTGGGAGGCAAGGTGGTAACTAATTGTAATCCACATCTGGGTTCCTTGGGAATTCCAGTGCCTTTCATTTGGGTTGTCTGCGGTATTGCATTTGCTAACACACAGCTTGTTGTTCTGTGGCAGCTCTTTGCATCTCAGGCTCAAAGTCTGTTGCTCATGACAACAGTGGCTATGCCAGTCTTCAGCAAAAAGAACGAAACGGTGAGTGCAATGAGGGCTTCACTCTCCTTCCAGCCAGCAGAGGTGAAAGGATGCAGCGGACCTTTGCAGGGTTTTAAAGCCAACAGGTCTCTGAAAGAGGAGCTGGCCATTAGGGACTGCGGTAGACCTCCGGCAGGATGTGCGGCTGATAACTTATCTGAAAAAATGATAGTCTGTCATTTCCTCTGAATGCTTTTTCTTCAAAATACCCCTTAAATATGACACTTCTCCCTGGTTTATCCCTTCCATTTTCAAACCTAGCTTAATTCACAGACTCATAAAGTTTCAGGCTGGAAGAGATCATTACCTTGTCTAGTCTGTGCATTTTATTGCAGACATTTACATTTCATATAGATGGTCCTTCACGAGCCAAATAACCTGTGTTTGGCAAAAGTGTCATTGAAGAAAAGTATCCAGCCCTGAGCTCTCCACTGCGGTTTCTCACTCTCTGTTAAAGACTGGTGTCTAAATTCCACTTTCAATTTGTCTGGCCTCACCTTCCTGTCATAATGGCTTTCTCTACTAGGTTAGAAAGCCTGTACCCTTTGGTATCTTCTCCTGGGAAGCATCTTCTACACTGCAATAAAGTCAAACCTGTCTATCTTTTGATAAGATAAGAAGGTTGAGTAATTTAGGTGTCTGATAAGGGCATTTCCTCTGGGTTTTGAAACCCTTTAGATACTCTTTTCTGTACCATTTCTAATTCCTCAGCATAATTTTTAAATAGTGGTCAGTATCTTACCATTGCTGTACAAGGGATAAACTCTTCATCCAGGTCCTACAAATATTGTCTACTTTCTCCACCTGGGGTTGGCCTTAACCTGTATTAGCACAGCACCGCAGTGGGAGCCTGTGTGCCATTTTTCCATCAAGCTCCCCAGATGCTTATTAAGCAAACAGTTCCCCATTTCATGGGGATTTCCTGCATTCCTTTTTCCTAGGTTAACAATTTTGTATTTAACATTCGGTGTAGTTGCTGTTGTGTGTGATTGCCTTGCCCTTATTGTTATTTACACATACTGAATGCAGGGTTTTGCCCTCAAAACTTGTCAAGATTTTATGTTACTTCTGAATCATAGAAATGCTGACTAGTATTGGGTAGAAATGTACCTCTCCATAAACATTGAAGCAACTTCTTGAGACTTTTTGAAGTATGTTAGTTGGTTTTGAATTAATATATTCATACAAGCCTAGAGAGAGCATGTGAGAGACTAGTAGGAAGGCAATAATGTGTATTCAGGTAGAGAGCTACCAAAGTTTTGCTTCTGAAAATGGATTCTCCTTTGTTTTTAAGAGATCTCATGGCATTCTCCTGGGTGTGGTGGGCTCTGATGTACCACTGAGGGAGTTGTTAAAACTTGCTCCACGGTATAAGGTAAGATTGAGATAATGCAATTTGTTATTTTGCACAGCAAAGTCACTAGTCATTCTTCCACGGGCATGACTGACAAAATCATTCCTTGGTCTGTAGGAAGAACTCTGAGCTTAAAGCAAGAGATGTTGGATATGGTGATGCATGGTTTCTCTACAGCACATGGGAAATCAGTCACTACTAGAAGTTCTTAGGCTGCTTCAGAAACACAAGGACTGGATGATCCAGTAGATTGGCAACAGGTCATGGATCCTTTGCATCTTGATGGTCACCAACCTAGATCCCTCAGAGATGATATGGATCTGACAGCCTATCTCAGAAGAATTAAAGTTTTATATTCAGTTCCTAATGGACAAAAACTGCCATGCCAGCTTGAAAAAACTAAATTGGTTTCACTGTCAATGTTCTTAGCAGAAAAACTGAAGACTGAATGGACTGTGGAGAGCCAACTTTTCTTTCATGCCTAGAGGTTCCTTTCTCCAGATCAGCATGAAGATTTCTTGGCAATACAGTGTACAGAAAGTTGGCTCTCACTTGCTTGTGCTGTACCTAGACAGAGTATTTGTTCTCCAGAATTTCCATTAGTTATATGTTCAATAGATCTAAAAAAAATATGTTCATCCACAGGAAACTCCCCCAGAGATGCACTGTTTAGTTTGGTTTCTGCTGTAAATTCTGTGCAGTGACCTTTTGTTCAATTAGTCTGCATACCAGCAGACAGCAAGCACATCTGAGGATCACCAGGAAATCAGGCAATCTGAGCCATCATTTCAAGTTTTCAGTTTCTCTTAAATGACTATCAGACAACTACTACCAGTTAGGCAGTTGTCCAAAATCTGATTGCTGAAGACTCACAGGACTGAAAGTGCTGTCAGAAGCCATGAATTTGTGTGGCGCTTCTAGACATGGGTGCAGGGCAGACCATTTACATGCAGCTGTAGGAAATGATGCTTCAGACAACCCAGGAACTATGGGTGTTGGGGTGCATGTACTCAGCATGCAAAAGCTAGCTGGTTTGAGTCTGGGGGAACCTTGTATAGGAGCTTCAATTTTTACACACTTTTATTTTCTCTATAAGACTAATATCTTTTCATCTTCTTCCCTCCATGTCACTCAAAGGCCATGTGTCACAATAATCTTCCTTCTGGCCAAGCAGGGACACTGTTCTTTCCTCCAAGCAGTGTCAGGGAAGGAGGGAGAATTATTTGAAGGATTTCTTAACATCAGAGGCCGGACATGACTTCCCAGAAGCTCTTCAAACTCCAGACCGGTTTGGAAACCTATGATATTCAACTTGAGTCTCCCAGCATATGGATTACAAAGAACCAGTTCCAGAGTTACAGCCCTTGAGAACTTACTGGGCTGGGAAATTTCAGCTTTAATAGACCAACAAGGAAGCTTGTTGTAGTCCTGATCCAATGTCTTTGTTTCATTCTTGCTACATTAAGCTGAGCTCAGTGGGCTTCGCAAAAAACTGTTTCACACAGAGGGAGTCCAAAGTTTTGATCTGGGATGTGTGAAATACAGAATTCTTTCCCTCCAAAAAGGCACAGACGGATTGTAAATTACTTACCTCCCCATTTCCCTACTGTTATCCCTCCAGGATTGTCTCTATAGGAATATTAAGTTGCAATTTTTTTTTTGAAGATAGAAACCTTAGCCATTCTTGTTTTCCTTTACACACCTCTTGTTTTGGCAAGCACAGGCTATCAGTAGGTTTTTAGCAGCTCAGGGTTTAGCTGGAATTTGCATTATATATGGGCTTGATCTGAGTAATTGCTCTCTCAGAAATCTCTTGCAGATCAGGCCAGCCAGTGTCTGCTCTTGTTAGATTATGCTATTCCTTAAAAAGCATTTTAAGTCTTGTACAATTGGCCTAGGCTAGGTCTGGTCTTGCCAACACTGAAACATAATGCAGAGCTCCTCTGAAGACTGACCAGGTTTCCAGGGAAGGCATCTGTGAGATTCATACTCACTTGTTCATTCACTGCTGTGCATATGTAGTGATGGGCATACAGACCTGTCACTGCCGTTTCTGTACTGTTTACGACACTCCCTGTCAATGCCTGTTTTATGTGCAGCACTACCGTGCCTGCTGTGGAGAGCTTATTCTGCCTCCGGGTGGTAATTGTCCAGGAGGACTATCAGACTCTAGGAGGGCATCTTTTTCTGAATGTGTACAGAAATCAATTACCTGCCCATCCTTTCGTGCATCCAAGCCTAGTCAGCCTGCTCAGACAAAGCGGCCAGAGATCTGGAAATAAACGGTTTGGGATGCACCCTA
Organism: Tyto alba; assembly: GCF_018691265.1. Classification (NCBI taxonomy): domain Eukaryota; kingdom Metazoa; phylum Chordata; class Aves; order Strigiformes; family Tytonidae; genus Tyto; species Tyto alba. The sequence goes on from NW_024881295.1 coordinate 16,650,616, forward strand.
TTTTCTGCTGGTCAGTACCTTTAATAGGAAAATATTTCTGAATATTGGTGATGCCAGGGTACCAGTGGCACCCATTACCTGGCAGTATTTCTAGCTAAACCACTAATTATTCTAATGCCTCTTTCTCCAGCTGGGTGTCCATGGGTATGCCTTTCTGAACACCAACAATGGCTACATTCTTTCACACCCAGACCTCCGTCCTTTGGTATGTATACCTGTGAATTTGAGAACCTTTGTGTACTTGGAAACAGTGGATTTCAGGGATGCTCCTGAATTCTCATATTTTATTGAGCTGTGAAGGCTACTAGGTTCTCATATATAGGCACCCAGGAGCACAAGGGCCAGAGAAATCAGTTTCACATACACAGATGTATATATGTGCACACACGTGTGTATGAAATGTAAGGCATCCTGCCTGTCTGCTCTCCATAAGAGTACGTGTGAGGGCTGTATTGGTGTGCATGTGTATTTGCATCCATGCAAGGTTTCACTGCCAGACTGAAGAAACAATTCCCCTCGCTCAGGCAGATCTCCTACAAGAAGATTCAGCATGAGTAGCACCCCAGTAATAGCTACCCAGCAGCTATAGTATTGGACATTTGGGGAATCTGAGGCTAGCAGGCTCCAGTACCACAAATCTCAATAACATAGTAAGTCAGGGACAATTTGGAGAGCAGTAGGCTGCAAAGACCACCTGGGACTTGAGGGAGCAGACACAAGGACAATGTTTCTCCCTCGTGGTGCCACCTGGAGCTCCAGACCTCACATCTGTCTGCAAACACACAGCTGGCCTTGTTACTCAGATACCCAGGCATGCAAAGGTTTTACATTTCATACACACGCCTATCGGCACAAATCCATTACCTGCACACAGCTGTAAGAGTTAGTGTGGCTCCTGGCAAGAGAAAGTGCCACTACAGGGCTCCACAGCAGCTTTGCACAGGGAGACCCCACGCATGGGTAGTTACTTCAGTATGTGAAGAGAAGGGACACGTGTTTCCAGGATGGGTCAAGGCAAATCTAGGCAAGGGCACTGCTTTATCCTCCACCTGAAATTGGCCTCTCTCAGTCTACTTCACATCCTCTCCATCACCTGGAAGATTACAGGGAAACAGCTCTCTTGCATCAGTCAGCCCTAGGTGAAAAGCCTACCTTTCTGTCAGTGGAGTTAAACCCTAATTCCCATCAGAAAAGATCTCTTGATGGTATTATAATGTTAATGGGATTACACTCAGCTGTGGGGAAAAAAACTGATTTCCTGGAGGCAAGTGTATAGTACTGATCTATTTAGAAGAATGCTTTCACAAAGGAGGTCGTAGCCTTTACCTGCAAGTTGACCTTTGTTCCTGCCTGTCCCTTGCTCCTGGATCAGCTTTGCCCACTTGAACTCTCCTAGCCCGGCACTGCCCACATAAATAAATACATGGCATGGGACCTAGAAGGCACTTGCACCCAAACGCTGCCTTCCTAGTCAGAGAATAAATGAGACACCCCCATTTTTCAAATACTAATTCTTAAAGGGTTAGTTTAGGAAGATATCTAGCCACTTACTTGGGTATTTTTCTTTTTCTTTTTTTTTTCCCCTCTTTTTTAAATAAATACCAGTATAAAGAAGGAAAGAAACTGAAGCCTAAGCCAAACTACAATAGCGTAGATCTCTCTGAAGTGGAATGGGAAGACCAGGATGAAATAGTGAGTATCAGAAAGTTAATTTAGCTTTTTCCGTAGCTCCTTCTTTCTATTACTTTGTGTGCCTGTATGGAAGGGGCAGAGGAGCAGCAGACACTCCTGTTTTTTTCTGTACCCGACTGGCCCTGACTAAGAAAGGCTGGCAGTCTACAAGAGTAAAATGATGATGCTCCCCTACAAAGTGCTTGTCTTCCTTCCCTGTATGAGTTTTCCTTCTCATGGAACAGGGAGGGAAAGTGCTGGTAGGAGGAAGGAAGCACTTTGGAGAGTGTTCCAGGGAGCCAGTCTGTGTCTACATGGCCCAAATGCTGCCTTAATACAAAGCCAAGATAGCTTAGGAGTATGGCAATGTGCCATTATGTTACCCATACATGTAGTAGGTGAGATATAGCTGAAGCCACTCAATGAGATCTGCAAGGAAGAAATTACATTTGAAAGGAGACTAAAGCTTGTAGTCACTATTAATAATAGACAAAGAGAATAAGTAACTTAGACTCCTGAGAAAACCAAATATCCAGAAACCACCTTATTGCTCAGGTATGGAGGCACTGAAAACAATAGCTGACCAGAGAGAAAAGATTAGAAAATACTTTTTCTACTGTCTTTTGAGGAAAATTATTAAAAAGTGATAAAAACCAGCATGCGCCGTAACAGCTACACATTGCTGCGTTGCTTGACTAGGAACCCAGATATAATGAGAAGGTAGAAAAGTTCCTCTGTAGCTGGTTTTCTTTTACTTAGAAGAGAATAGACACTTGAGTTACTAGGATGAGAACTGAATTTGGAGTAAGATAGAACTAGCTGTGGGACAGATGCTTCTGGATTACAGGGGAGACTGCTGAGATAAACAAATCAGATGCTATAGATATCCACTTAAACAGGAATGACAAAGGAACTGCCCAGCGAGAGGATCAAAGCAGCTACTGCTGCTAGCACAGGCCAGGTAGAAAGGGCCACACCAAAGGACTTTGGGAAGTGAAAGAGTGGCAACTTGAGAAAGAAAACACAGAAGAACTGGGCATGGAATGTGGAAAGCAAGACAAAAATTAGAGGCTTTACATGCAGTGGAACCACCAAGAGGCAGGTTGCCAATGACTTTGTGTGGGTTCACTGATATATTCTAGGAGCTCTTCTCTCATTGTACTTTTCTCTCTCACTGGAGCCACTCTTAGAGCTGCTCCTCTTTACCCAGTTTGCTATTTTAAAACAACAACAACAACAAATATCCAAGAAATGAGAGGGCGTTGGTTTCCTGTCATATTTATTTGACTAGCAGGTTCCTGTCTGGCCAAATAGCATTGATACCTGAATGCAAATATGATGCAGAGGGTATAGTATCTGTTTGTTGGCACTAGAATAAAACTATCCAATGAAAAAAAAAAGTTATGAGGCATGAGAAACAAAGCCACTTTGTGTTCTTGTACTGCATCTTCCACAAGAAGGAAAGGTTGCAGTCACTGAGGGTACAGAGACATTCAGTGACGCGAACAATATCTGCAGTGTGACTTCAGCAAGTCTAGAGACTCTCAAGATACACCCACTGCAGCAGAAAGCTGCCAACATTTCAACACTCAGATTTGCAGCTATGGTATTAGATCAATGACAGACTCAACATCAGTTGCTGTATAATCTCAGCAACACTGATAAGCAGCAAATTCAGACTGTAAAAATATGCCCAAGTGCTAATGATGTGTAATACAGCCAGCTGTTAAAAAAAAAAACAAAACAAAACAAAACAAAAAAAAAAAAAAAAAAAACAAACAAAACAAAACAAAAAAAAAAACTAGGGGAAGATGGCACTGTCTGGAAAATACCAATTGATACACAATAGTACTATCTGCAGTTAGGCAGCAAGGAAGTTTGAGCTTGCTTGTAAAGTAACACAGGGATATTTTCAGCCTGAGGAGGAAAAGGAAGGGTCAAGAGATCCTCCCAGCAGCCTAGGAGCTGTCACCCAAGCAGATTTTCCTCAACCTTGACAGAACCACTGAAGAAGAAATTAGTCTGCAAAGATGTTGAAACTGAGTGACAAAACACCTGGATGTTGTGAGACCCCTCGGGTAAACCGTATGTTTGTGGCAGTTTGAAACCACACAAGCAGACAGGGGAAAGGAGTCAGCAGCACTCGTTACCAGTGACGGAGACGGCGCGGACTTATGCCCTGGAGCAGGAGAGTTTGCTGTTTGGGGTGTCAGGAATGAGTGCTTCAGCATGTACCAGACCACCCCACTGCACAAACTCTGCTATACATTTTTCAAAGTGGAGGCCAGAAGTGTCCTGCCTAGAAAGGACTGAGCTTTATGAGGGTTTCCAGACACCAGGACAGTAACTGACTTCTCAGTGCAGGAAAAGCTATTGAGGAAGAAGCAGCGAGCCAGGATTGTGGCACCAACCTACAGCAACTGTCACCCAGGGGCTGGGCCCAGGACAAATAGTCTGTATGCAGAGTAGCTGGAGCTGAGGAGATCCAAGGAGATCTCGGGTATCCAATTATTTGCTTTTCCACTGCCTTATGGGGCAACAAGAGATGCCTGACATTCAAGCAGATATGGATGGAGCAACTATATCTGAACTAAACATAGAATCCATAGAAAATGCTGCAGGCTGTCAGACCAGAATAGAGAGTATGCCATGGCTCTGGCAGGAGGTCAGACACTCTTAGCCAAAAAGGAGTAATAGTACCAGTCAGTGTTTTGATTTCCAAGATGTGGGCCTTGGGAAACACAAGCTTTATATTCAAAGTCTGTAAATAACCCACATCAAACAGCCATAATAAACAGAACTGTGGCCTTGTAAAGCAAATGCAGTTGAGACTGGCCAGTACCTGAATGGAGGTCTGTCTCTGGAAGTAAGGAAGCAATTTGTGTGAATGAATAAGTTACTTCCCACCTTTTTTTCTATCCAGGCTGAAGCAATAGGCTGATATGCTCTGGCAGGCTGGATATAAAGTTAAAGCCTCTGCACTTGTGGAAAAATTCCCTGGCTCTTTCTTGCAAGAGGCTGGGAGTCACTGTGAAAACTACATTTTGCCTTTGGAACCTGGATTGAATAAACTGGTCTTGATGCCTACCCTCCTATCATACATTCTTGTTTTACTGTGTTAAACAGCTGCTTCGCTGCACTTCAGAAGTGGTGCTGAATACAGGCTGTAATTTATAAATCACTTCAAAAACTATCCAAGATCTTTGGAATCAGTCTGGGGGAGTTAGTGGGCTTCTCAGGTGTCTCCTCTTCCAGGCTCTCAAAGCACCATGCTAATGACTTTCTGGCTGCCAAACAGTGAAGTCTGAAACTTGGACTGACAATTTCATAGCTTCCAGATCCTTTCCTTTAGCTAAAAAGACATATAAACAAGCTTTCAGCATAAGCCATTACTATTCTATGTCACTTACCAGCCTGACTGAACAAGTATCCTGACCACCAAGAACAGGTTCTCAGTTTAAAAGAAGCAAAAAAGAGCTGTGGGGGTGAAGTCACTCTTCTCTGCCAGTCCCTGTTCATTAACAACAAGTGGTTCTAATAATTCCTGCCCTGCCTGGAGACACTAATACTAATCTTCTTCACCTCTGCAGCTGAGAACTGCCATGATCAATGGGGAAACGGGCTACCTCTCTATGGATGTGAAAGTCCCTATGGATAAAGGGGTAAGAAATTATCCTTCTGTTCAAGTCACATGAGAGAGGGGATGGGAAATGGATGCTGAAGAACCACAAAGGATGTGGTTTTAATGCTCAGCATTTCTGAGTGTGAGGATTTTATTATTTCACCACATACACAACACATGTGCTAAAGACATAAAGTAGAGCATCGTTAGAAGTGCTCTTTATACCTACCGACAGTCTGCTCTTACAAAGGTATTGGAAATGACTCCTAGCTCCTTACTTTGTTCAGGCAAAGCCAAAACCCATGTTGTTCATTGTTTATACGTCTGTGAAATGGAGCTCTTCAAGAGTTTAGAATGGGGGAAAACTATGCTGGGCTGGCCTAGACAGAAGGAGGTTTGAAGGCTATTTTGCAACTCACTTTCCCTACCCAAAAACATTCATGAAAACTTTGTCCCTCACTCTGTCAGAATGTGATTTCCTTTATTCAGGTCCAGGATTAAATTTCTATGCAAATATTTACAGATGTTTTAGGAAAAGTCCTAGTGAAATGGAGACTTTTGAACGTTCCCTACCAGCTCTAATGTAGGGTTATACATCTTCCCTTGGAACCATGCAAAATTGTCTTGTACATTTACATTCACAGGTACTTTTTCATTCAGGTTTATTTAACTCTCTTAAAGATTTTGGCTTTCATCATTTCCTGTTACAAAGTATTCCAGAGTCCCGCAAGTTACAATGCCCAGAAGTCTTCCATATTTCAGGAAAATTTTCCATCTTTTATAGAGACCATTTTTTTCAGTGATCAGGCTGGCTGAACTGCTCCCACAGTCAGCACCAATTCCAATAAACTGGCTGCTCACAGCCACTGCTGAAATGATGCCATTTACTAATGAAGACACCCCTACGTTTCTTCTGAATGGTTGTACTGCTGGACCTTGTAACTAAACTATCTTTTTCTATTCTCGGTGTTTGCAGCTATCAGGTACCTGTCCATGGCTTTGTGCGTCCTCTCTTGGGCATTGCCTACATCTGCATTTGAAATATTGCACACTTTTCAGTCCAAGCAGTTCAACAATTATTTTTGTTCCCTTTGTCTCTTGTATAATTCCTGGTACACAAATACCAGGGCTTCACTGAATTATCTGAGTACTGTTTCCCTGTTGCTCTGTAGAGACCATCTATTCTCTGCAATAGGATACTTCTAAACAGGGAGCCCCAAATCTCCTTTCTGCTCTCCCTTCCATTTTTTCTCCCTTCCACAGCTGCACCAGAACAGCTGCCTTGGTTTCCATGTTTCTTAGCTATTTTTTCCAGTTGCCATTTTTCCACATGAATCCCACTCCTTTTTGTCTAGTCTTCCTAATTTTTACTGCTGTTGGGAATTTTTCTCAGTATGCCGAGAAATGTTGTTTTATTTCGTCTTACAGATCACTGTACATAAGGGCTTCTAAGACAGAGTCTGTCTTTTCCTCTCATTGGATCTTTTTTCCCTCAATGCCCTGTTGTTTACTGTTTCTTTTTGTTTACAGTACTGCAGCTGGTTCTCACTCCACATCTTATTTAAGCCCACTTTAACTGATTCGTTAGCATAAAATTTCATGAGAAGCTGTTTCAAGTGCTTTATATAAACCCAGATACATTGCATATCTTTTATTCCCTTCATCTATTACCTTTGTTATTCTGCCAGGAAAGCAATCAGGGGTTTCCAGCAAGATCTATTCTTTGTAAGTCTAGATGGCTTATTTTGCTAGTTTTACCTCTTTCTCTGTCTCTATGCACCCTCAATAACATTTCATCTGAGTCATCCAAAAATACCTTTTTAGCTCAATGTTTTAGGGACATCTTTCTGCTCCCCTACTCAGGGAAAAAGGATAACAGAAAGTAGCCTTGGTAAGAGATATTACCTGTTTTATTCTGCGACTCTGCAAGCATTATGAAGCATAATAGGAGACTGAAGCTGACTATGTGACATTTTTACTATTATCGGAATACACACAGAGCGAGGACCAGAAGTGAAACTTAGCAATTCCCACTTGTACTCTGCCAGCTGATGAAGCAGAGCAGCGCTGAAACAAAGAAAGTGCTGACAGAGCCTTGAAACAAAGAGAATGAGGCAGTCAGATGGCAGAGAGAACAGCTGAGCGAAGGGGATAGAAATGATTGTCAGCCACGTAAACGTTGATTCCACAGGTTGATCTCAGGAAGGTATTGCGAGCGGAGTGAGATAGAGAAAAATAAAGACCAAAGACAAGGGGTGGTTGTTAGATCTGGCAGCAAAAATGCCTTTGCTTGCAGCTAGGGTACAAAAGGGCTGTGACTGTGAAAGCGAAAGAGCAAGGACATGGGTAGGAGCTGTGGCAAACCACCAATAATGGCATTAGCCAGGAGTGGCTGCCTAGTACAGTGACAATACCAAAACTGGAAATATATGTGTTCCCAGGCCACAGGCGCTGGTAGTCAGCCATCCTATCACTGTGCCAGCACGCCCCTTTCTTGCCTTCTCCCTTGCTCTGTGTTATGCAGCAAAGTCCTGCCTGATCATCCTCAGCCCCGCTTGGCTCAGGGGTGCCTCTGCTTCCCTTCCTTCCCATGGCTCAGTGGTGATACCTCCAGCTGTCCTGGGGAGGGCTGGCCACCCATCGCCTCCCCCTGCCCGAAGAGAGGTTTGCCCTCCCTCCCACCAGGCGCAAGTGCTGAGTGGCTGCATGTGCAGAAGAAGGGTAGGTCAGGGGGACAAAGGATGAGCAGAACAAGCCCTGCTGAAGGAATGCAGTGGTGCCACTGGGCCATTTTCTACTGCATCCTTTCCCCCAGGGGCAGGCCTACAGCCCCAGGCCTCCTTCTTCCCCATGCCTCCCCTCCTCCAACGTCAGATCAGACCAGGAAAGGGAGGCTTAATGCCTCTTGTATCATCCCCACAGTCACCAAAACACCACCATGTCTTGTTTCTTGGGGGTATCACAACCCTTTGGAACATCTCAGCTCAGCAAAAGCCTTGGACCCTGTTGCTCAGCGGTACCCAACTGCCACGCATGGAGAGAGAGGCGAGGGAAGGGGTTGAGCCATCTGCCACCTCCTCACCTAACAACAACCCCCGTCCCCATCGGCCCATCCGCTGTGCGCACAAACTGGGGGCGCACTGAGGAGCTGGCGCTGGCTCCCCCCTTTGCGCCTCGCTCCCCTTCCACCGCTGCACGGCTCGAGCAGGTTAGGGCAGGCGCGACTTTCCCTGGGGAACACTGAGTTTTCTGTGTTCACTCCCTGTCTCCCACACACATCCTCTCACCTCGTTTTCAGACTGGGGCTGGGATTTTAAACATATTAGGGTTCATATATTGGCATAAGGGTTGGATAGAAACTTTCCAAAAACTTTTCTCCTTTGGAAAAGAGTTCCACTGAAATCAACACTTTCCTACAGGAAAAGGCCAGTCTGGCAAACAGCTGAAGTTCTGAAGCAGCTTTCAATAATCTGAAATGTCTTCAGTTTGAAATCTCAGCCTGAAAAGTATATTTTCATGTGAATCAAAATGGCTTGGATTTGAATCAGCGCTTTTTTTCAATTTGAAAATGTAAATTATTTTTTTACTGATTTTTTCAACAAAATTGGAGTACGTTAATGTTTTGTTCCAGTTTGGCATGAAAGCTAATATCAGGAATCTCAGCATTTCCCACAGGAGTGGGGAGACTTGGCTGCAGCTGCCCACCCACACAGTGGGTAGGTTTGCCATCCTGCCTCTCCTCCAACCCCACCTCTCTGTCTACCTGTCCCACTGAGCCCCCACTCCTGCTTGGGAAGATGATGATGATGTGCAAAGCCATCGAGGTTGCTCTGTGTAGCAAAAGAGCAGCAGGGCCCCAGCATGTTGGCTCAGAGGGTGTGAGAGGGAGGGCAGCTTCCCCCCACCCCTTCCTGCAGCCTGTGCAGGAGCCCTAGAACAAAGAAAGGTATAACTGAAGCCCTAGGTAGAAAGACAGGGTGGCTGCCTGGATCTCAAAAGTCACAAGTTGCTGAATATGCTGAATACTGCACATTCATCCCTGCCTCCAGCCAGCCCTAGCAGGGTGTGAAGTGTTGTTAATGATCAACTGCTTTTGCTTAGCCTTGGGGACGTATATCCCAGGTCCCCATCATCACTCAGCTCTTGGTCTGTCAGACAGTCTCTCACTCTTATTCATGCTCTTATTCCAGAAACGAGTTCTCTTCCTCACCAATGATTATTTCTTCACGGACATCAGTGGCACACCCTTCAGGTGAGCAAGGACTCACATGACACTGATACGGTGTCTCAGAAGTCTGCCATCAGGGACAGCAAACTGGTTCCTTTTCTTTACAAAACTGGCTACGACTCATGAGTAGAACAGTGTGAATCACTGACTTCTTTGTTCCCATAGCCATTAAAATATTGTCTGGGGTCAACTCAAAAGGAATATTATGATTTATCTGAAGTTCAGAGTCCAAAAGCTATACCTTAGATGAAGCATGTTGTTTCATTTTAGACAAATGAGACATCTTCAATTTTCAGTTCCAGTGAGTATGCCTTATGTTCTGGTGTATGGCTCTAAACAAAACATTGTTATAAACTCAAAATTATAAAACATCATATAAGAAATCAATCAAATAAATTTTGTGTGTTTTTTCCCCAGATGAAATGGTTTGAAATTGGCACAGATTTGAGAATTGTTATTGTTGACTCGAACATGTAATGTTGGTCAAAAAAACTGTCACCAAAAATGCCTCATAGCTGGACAAAAAGGTTCCTCAGTCTCTCGTGCTGAAATGGGATCTCACTGCTCTTTTGATGATGTTCTTTTCTTGAGTAGCTGTGGAGGGAGTTAATGTCTTTAAGGGTTGTAATTGCAGGGAATGCAGTGTCACGTTTAGGGATTAGACCTCTCCTTGCTGACAAGCCCTGTTTTCCTTCCTGCCTGCAGCCTGGGTGTTGTGCTGTCCAGGGGACACGGGGAGTACATTCTGCTGGGGAACACTTCAGTGGAAGAAGGTAGGTTAATCTGAAACAGCCCCACTGTGATAAGGGACGAGGTAGCTACTCTGAACTTCACTGCTTCACTTCTTCACAGCCTGTATCTGCCTGTCTGCTACCTAACCGAATACTCTATGTATGATCTGGTTTCAGGTTTGCACGACCTGCTCCAGCCAGACTTGTTTTTAGCGAATGAATGGTAAGTGGAGGAAATCCTGACAATGACACAGGCCTTTGTCATGAGATTTTGGCAAAGTTCCCAGCAATTTGGCTTGAGTTCCCAACCCTCTGTGGCCTAGAGAAAAAGTACCTGCAAAGATCTGATTGTCTCCCGGCAATTCAGTTCCACCTCTTCCTTTGAGAGATCCCACCAAGGCCTGGCACATCCCTCTGCTAAGAAACATCTCCTGAAATTTATCCTCAGTCTTCTGTGCTCAGACTTACTTTGTTCCTCCTTGCGTTGCTCAGAATTGTGCTACAAAGCCTACAGTATGTCAGACCTGTCAGGAAATTTTGTTACAAGTTTAGAGAGAGATTGAAATGCTTTTTTAAATCCTAGCTTATTTTTGGTTGACATTCTTCTGAACTGAGCCTAGACCTGATTTCTAGTGAACGTGGAGGTGATTTATGATCCCTTTTTCAATAGCAAGCATAATTTATGATTTTGCTTCGTTTGGATATGAAACAGGGTGAAGCATGGCACTTTCCATTTATTGCTGTGAGGTTTGGGATTTTCATGAACCCAACATTCAGTTACACCCAGGCACATGAACCCAGCCTGTACCAAAGCCAAAATAACTATATTCAAGAAGCCCTGCAGCCCTTCACACCTCTCATTACACTGTCAAGTTTCACAGGCAGTGCATTTGAGACACAAGCAGTGACTTCTCCTTCTTCTACTCCTAACTTGGGGTGTCAGCTTACCACACTTTACATATTCGTTTCTCTTAGACTTCTCTCATAAATCACTCCTTTCAGACCCTTTATGAGTTGTAATTCTCTCTTATAACCCCTTCCTCTCCGTTGTCCTGAGAATGAAGGGGTCAAAATTGGAAGCAGGATTAGAAGACTGGTTTCTTTTATAATATATTTGTAATACATTCTCCTGCTTCTCCCCAAACTGTGTTCTGAGGCTCCTGCAGCTGTGTCCCTTTGGGACAGCTTCTATTGACACCATATCATACTTTAAGCTCATTCCTTGTCTCACATTTTGTTTTTCTGTCTCTTGGGTTACCTGCTTCCAATACAGTTTTACTCACACTGCACATGACACTCTGGTTTTCAGGTCTCTCCATCACATTCTTATTGTTTATATAGACACAGGTACACATCTTAAACAGCATAAAATACATATAATTGCTGGAAGGATTTGGGACTGCTACATTGATTTGTGAGCTTATGCCGGCGAACATAACAGAAGCCTTATTAAACACAGCAGTCAGATTAATTTGTGTTTGGTTTATTGGCAGGGTTTGACTTACAGCCACATTGTTAAGATTTTGAGTGGGCACAGCATGCAGCAGCGCCAAAATCTTTGCAGCCCAAGAGCTCTCGCTGAATTTTTGTTTGCAGTTATTATTTTCCAGGAGCATTTGCTTGATTGTGGTTTCTCTTTGCCCATGTGGGCTTCTTTCTCCCCTCCCCACCAGGATTTACTGCATCACCGACATCGATCCGGACCACCGGAAGCTCAGCCAGCTGGAGGCTGTGATCCGTTTCCTCACCGGAGAGGAACCTGACCTGGAATGTGAGTCCCAGGCACCAAAAGGGACCTGCTGGGGCTTTCCTGTACCCATCATGGGGAACAGGGAACTGTGACAAACTGATTGGTGTCAAACTGAGCTCCTGTGGCACCTGCTCACGCAGGGAGGACTGAACTCAAGTCCAGCTTAATTCACATGTGGAAATAAGCTGAGGATCCACTTCCTTGTCTCCATCAGAGGATTTTTTTTTCCATTTCAAAGCTGTCACATAACTCAGCCTTATTGAAGGTCTCAGCATAGGAAATGCTGAAGAGTGAAAGGCTTGAATGGAGCTTGGTGGGGGCTGCACACCATGTTTAAGACAGACTGACCAGCTGGGCTAGACGTGGTGATGGCAGGAGGAGCCAGGAAAGCTGCTGTGACTAGTGACTACTCTGCTCCCCAGGGCCCCAGCAAGCATCCTCTGAGGGCTGCATGATGCCATCTAGACAGATGGGTTCTTTCAGAACAAAGATTATTAATTTTGTTTCCCAAACACAATAGGTAATTGATTTGGGGAGAAAATTGTTACAGAATTATTCTCTTTCCTGCTCCCCCAGCTGCTCATCCCTTGCACCAGGTCCTATTCTCCAGGCAACGAACGTGTAGCCACACAAGCAGCTGATACAGCACCACTGTGGACTGGGTTGTCTGTTGGGGACAGAGGTGGGCAGCTGTGCATGGGAACTCCCTACAGCACTCTAGCTGTAGGATGTCCTTCAGCCCACCTCAGTCTCCACAGCTTCAGCCCTCTTAGTTGTGCCAAATACAAGCTTTTGCATGTAACGCTCCATCTGAGAAGCACAAGCTTTTGACATGAGGATGGGAATCTTTTCAAACTAAACCCAAATGTAATATAACAATTGTTCCTGTCTTGCATAGTGTGAGCAGACCCCTCCAGGCTGTCTTTGGACAAGGCTGAAGAGAGTTGATGTATGAGTAGAAGAGGCCAGGAAGGAGGGGGAAAGTTTCAGGAAAGCTGACTGTGAGAAACATGCAGATTTGGAAGTGCTGTGGAGGAAAAAGAAATAGGATTTGGATGCATCCTAGATGTGTGGGGCCTGGGGAGGGAAAGATCTGCTTGTAAGCTCTGGTTTTGAAGCCTGAATGACGGCAAGGATGAAGAAATGGATTCTGACAACAGTGACAAAGAAAGGCGAAAGAAAATTGGGAGAATTTAGGAGAAAATATTAGGGGAAACCTTGGACTTCAACCCAGTAAGTGGAGGCAGAAACACTGAAATGGGGCAGTGGCTCCATACAGAACAGCACTGAAGGGCATATTTGCAATACAATAGCCATCACACTCTCGCAACACTAAATGAATGCAGGCAGGACAATACAGAAATGAAGTGAGTCAAATACATGGGACTTTACATTATGCCATTTAGCACATGGCATATTCGAACCTTCCTAAACACCTCTCAGTCCCAATTCAGACTGGACTAAACGGGTAGCCTAGACTGGCTTGAGCATCTGGGAGGAACCAGGACAGGACAGCATTTTGTGGGATTTATATGAAGGACAGAGAGGTCACAGAGAAGGCAATGAACAGAAGGACAGAGTAGAAGCCATGAAGAAGTCACTAGGGGCTTTGAAGAAGCTTCTTGAGTGGAATGGGGTGTCTGGTGTCCTTCTACAGGGCACCTAGAAGAAAGGTCAAACCAGGGATTTGAAGCAATGGTTGTGGACAGCCTGTTCCATCAAGGAGAAGGTTGGAGTGAAGGCCTGATTAATAACTTCATTTGCAAGCCTCTCGCTTGCCCACACTTTCAAACCCAAACCCTTCCACTGAGTTTGCAGGGGAAGCAGTCTGACGATCTTAGATGTGACATCTGTTCTTCTGCTCTCTGTCATCCAGGGTAGTAGGTCTTGTTCTCAGCCCTGCAAGGGGAGGCCTCTTTTTGTGATGTTGCTTCACTGCCCTGGGCCAGATACTCCATAATAAGGAACTCTCTAAGACATCTAGGGAGGCACCTATCTTTCTCTCCTGATCCTTGTTCTCTCTTCTCCTTAGGTGATGAGGAGTTGGTCCAGGAATTGCTGTTTGATGCAGTGGTTACCGCACCCATGGAGGCCTATTGGACAACACTAGCCCTCAATATGTCCTTGTAAGTCTGTGAAAAATGAGTATGAGTAAAATGCCATTGAAGAAGCATCTCTAGATGCTATGGGCTTATGCAGTGCCTGAAACAGTCACAGATCCTTATATGGCATATAAGAAACTTTAGAAATAGCTCAATAGCTTTAGAAATAACTCAAAAAGTGTCTCTCATGAGTGGACTCCAGAAGGTTGGGCCTTCTCAAGGGAGCCTTTAGTTTGGTGAGTTTGTCTGAATATCACCGGAGGACAGCAGTTGTTCAGATGTGTCACTGCAAAGGGTGTTCAGCACCAGTTTTTTGCAGCATCTAACTCAGAAGCACTGCATTTGCCTCTGTAGTTGACAGAATTTGGTTATCTGAGGGCATCTGAGATAATTTCAGTTTAAAGTTATTATGAGTTATTTCTGCATGCATCGGTTATCCCTTTGAATAGCCACAGCCTGCTTTGGCTTGACTTTCCATATGACTATAGCAGAAGCTCCATCCCAGGTCGCAAGGAATTTTCTCCCTTACCAGCAGCGAAGAAAAGAAAGTTTGATCTTGTCTCTGTTGTTGATGCCTTCAGATTAAGCCTCAGGAAGGGGTGGACAGGCTGGCTTCAGTAAACAACCTTCTACTTTATTATTTTCAGAGAGGCACCTTTCACTTGTAGTATCTAGTATCATGTCACACAGATCTACTTTGAGCAGACAACATGCTACTTACATAGATGTGTGGCCACAGGACTCCTGTCCCCATTTCAGTTACCAGTATCCCTACCACTAACAGAGCTTGAGCTGATGGCAATCATGCTAGGACACCCAATTATCAGCACATCTTTAAATGGCTACACTAACACACAGCCCTCACTTTAAGGCCACTGCACTGCAGCAGGCTCTCCACCATGTATCTGTCCCACCTGTGCCCTTGATACCTCCAGCAAAATGTGTCTGAATTAATCTACTGTTTCAGAATCAGACTGCTAGCCTGCTCATCCCCTTCATGCCTGAGACAGCCACTCTCTCTCTGCAGTCCCTCTCCCTTACTTCAGCCTCATGCAGACAGCCTGGAGCAGGGCTAGCAAGAGGAGAGGAGCTTATAGTCCACTTAGAAGAAAATTAAATGAACAAACTTCAAAGACGTGAATCTAGGCAGAGGTCTAAGCCTGCCAACTGTTAGCCAGAAACAACCTGTTGCCATTAGCAGGCAGGAGCCAGTGTCACTCCTGGTATAAACGGGTTATAATGCAAATGAACTTAGGACCACATCTCCAGGTATGGCTTCTAGTTTGAAAGGTCCTCACCCTGAGGCAGGGAGATGGCTGTTCTTCTGAGAACTGTTTGCTTCTGCTTGTGTGTTTCTGTTCCACAGGGAAACTGAGGCAGGTGTTGAGATGGCGTTTCTGGGCACTCGCGCTGGACTCATAAGGAATGTCCTATACGTGGGCTCTGAGAAAATTTCCAACAGGTAAGTCCCTAAACTGCACTGAGGGGTTTCTGACTCTGAAGGGGCAGCATGAAATCACCACCAACCTTAGGAATGTATCTGGGGAGACAGAAACAGAAAGGAAAGAAGCAACACCTTGGTGGCACATGTACTGTTTAACAGAGTTGGGGTAGTAGGGATCCTTTTGTTCTTCTGGTCCTTTTGAATTTTTCTTAAAATACTGTCCCAAAGTGCATTCATTTCAATGAAAACCTTTAATCATTCCCTGACTTCAGTCAGCTAACAGAGAAAATGTCAACAGTTACTATATATCCCCAGGACCATTTTGTAGTGCAGAGGTTCTGCACCCCAGTGCCCTGGTGACATTCCAGCATGGCTAGGTTTGATCTTTCTGTCTCAATTCCTCTCCCAGGTTTATTCTGTTCTGCCTCTTACATTGCCTGCACCACAGCAGTATCCCAGTGCCTTCCAGTGAGGCATTAAGTGATGTGACTGACATCTGTCATATATGTTTCATTCTCTTGTCCTCTCTCTCAAGGAAAGTGTGTGTTCAGTGGAGGGTTTTGACATGGAAAGGGTATAGTTTGCATTTTTGTTGTTTTGAATATCCAGGCTGGTGCATGCTGCTCTAGGAAAGGACAAGTCACAGAGGCACACCAGCAGATGGAACAGAAGGGGACAGTGTCAGTGGCGGTCCTTAGCTTCTTGCCGCTGTTTCTTTGTCTCTGCGTTCCCCAAAGACAAGTCATACATTCAAGGCAGAGAGCTTGGCTGTGCCTGAAAGGTGACGCACTGTCAGCCACCACTCTTCATGGCTTTGAGGCAGTCTGGATAAGTCAGAGTAGTCAGGCTCTGGCGACAAGGGAGAAAATGTGTGCTATAGGAGGTTGATATGATGATTCCCTATCCCACACTGCTCATCATGAGCTTCGTTTGGTGCTTTTAAACAGCCGCAGTCACCACACTGCAGTGACAGACCCCTACACATCACATGAGAAGTGCTTCTGGAATCCCCTGAAAGGATGGAACTGTATAAATGAGTAATTATCGTTCATCAAAATATACAGCAAAACGAGAGCCTGAAAACAAAGGGGATTTGTCAGGCAAGACATAGGGACCTCCAGGGAAGCTCATGTCTTGATTTTCACGAGGTCTCTCTCCTGAGCACCCACTGCCTGTCTTGGCATGCCCTCAGGACCCACCCGCTTGCTTTCAGAAGCGTCCCTTTCCTCAACTACTTCATTCGGTGCATATCTAGTTCCTAGGAGCTCAGTATTCAGCCACAGCAGCCAAACCTTTGTGTTTTTTTTTTTTGTTTGTTTGTTTGTTTGTTTTTTGTTTGTTTGTTTGTTTTTGGTTTTTTTTTTTTTTGGTGGTGGTGGTTTGATTTGGGGCGGGGCGGGGGAATGGTGTGGTGTTTTTTTGTTTGGGGTTTTTTTTTTTTTTGGTTGGTTGTTTTTTTTTTTGTTTTGTTTGTTTGTTTGTTTTGCTCTGTCCTGTTTTGTAGGAGATTGCCTAATTCCCCCTCCTCACCCTCTCCCCATTCTCTCCCAGTAATTAACATCCCTCAGCTGCCCACACGCCCCCCGTCGCGCCTCACTTCTCAAGCCCGGCCCTGCCCCTCGCTCCTCACGCCATAAACCGGCCGGGTCCCTTCCCTCCCTCCCGCCCTCTCCGGGCACCAAAGCCCCCGAGGCCGCGGCAGCCGCCGCCGCGACGCTGCCGGCCCGCGGCCTCCCCTCGGTCGCGCTCGGGGCCGCCGGCGGCGCCGCCGAGGGCCTCGGCCGGGGCAACAGCGGCACCTGGCGGGCGGCCGGCGGAGGCGCGGGGCGGCCGGGAGCGGGGCGGCCGCCGCCGGCGGGAC
Organism: Tyto alba; assembly: GCF_018691265.1. Classification (NCBI taxonomy): domain Eukaryota; kingdom Metazoa; phylum Chordata; class Aves; order Strigiformes; family Tytonidae; genus Tyto; species Tyto alba. Next base: position 16,668,025 of record NW_024881295.1, read on the forward strand.
CCCGGGCGCCGCCGGAAAATGGCGGCATTGAAGGGGAGCGAGGGGGGGGGGGGGGGGGGGGCGGGAATCTGGCCTGGCCCGGCCCGGCTGCGGGTCCCGTCGCGGGGGTCGGCCGCTGACCCGCACCTGCCGAGGGGTGTGAGGCACAGGTGCGTGTCTCGCAAGCTGCCCCGGAGACCCTGGGGCAAGGGGTGCTCCACGAGGACCCCAGTGCTGGTGTGTTTCGGTGCCCCGGGGCTCCCCAGGCTGCCTCTGCCGCGGGGGAAGCCCCAGGCGGCGAGATGCAGGTGGTGTGCCCAGCCCCCGGGGTCACACTGCGTTGCCCCGAGGAGGGCTGCCGCTCCTCCACACCGTTGTAGGAAGACTGCCCTGGGTTTTCTCCTGGCAGGAAATTCCTGACACAGAAGGACAAGGAAAGTATCTTCACCATGGACCACTTCCCTCTGTGGTACCGCCGGGCAGCCGAGCATCCCCCCGGGAGCTTCATCTACAGCATCGTCTCAGACGATGATTCAGGTAACCGCAGCCTGAACACCAGAGCTGAGGAGAGGGGAAGAGAAAGCTTTTTATATTTTGCGTGCCACACCACGCTCATCCTAATCCCTTTATCGCTGCCTCCCACCTAGTAGGAAGTGCTGAGACGTGGCCTTTTGGAGTTACCTTCACACCAGCATGGGAGCAGAGGGGTCACAGCCAAGATACCAGACAAAGCTGTGGGGAAGGCAGACTGGGCTGTGTAACTTGAGGTTGCAGAGGAGGTGAAGCATGCATGGAAATGCAGCGCCTGGGAAGACTGAAGGATTTAGGGAGGCAGGTGCTGGGAGATCACAAGTTACTTATGGAACTAGAGAACACATGAACCATAAGAAGGGGAAAGGAAAGGTATCACAGAAGGAATGACCAGGCCTGGGAGAGAACATCATTAGGAGAACTGGATGAAAGTAACAGCTAGGGGACTGGTGAGGGATCAGCAAGCATTCGGTCAGGAAGTCTAAGTTTAGAGGGTGTCATTTTTTTCTGTCACCACTTCCTGTGACAGGAAAGGATGGGTTTGTTATGGAAGGTGGTGAAGGAAAAGGGAGGGCATTTCCATAGCTTCCTCTTGGCGAGGGTGTCTCATTGATCCCCCATCCAGTCATACTACTAAACTATGTCACCTGTTGCCCAGCTAAGGAGCTCAAACATGAGGTAAGCAAGGAGTGGCTTTTCAGTCTCTTGCTCAGGGTGCCAGTTCCGTGAGTTTGTAGGACCAACCAGGACCTCCTCAAAGGCTGGAAGAGAGCAGAAGAGCCTAGAAAGAAACAATCAAAACAAAATACTCACGTGAGACTCCTCCACAGAAGGCAGAAATCCCCTCTGTGCTCCTCCCTGGCCCCTAGCACTCCATCTCTGTCACGGAGCTCAGCACTTTAGCTGCTAAAGCTTTTTGTGGCGCAGTGGTGGGAGGCTGGTGGGTGGGAAAGCAAGTAGCAAGAGAAAACCAGACTGGGAGGCAAGAGATGAACCAGGATGTAAAAGGAGAGGGATGGAGAGAAAATACTTGAAACCTTCCACAAAAGCCTCTCTCTGCCCAGCACCCTTACATTTCACATAAGGCAAGTGTGGAAAGAGGAGGAGGAGGGATGGCAGGAGGGACCTTTTACTCCCCTGCATGCCATAACATTTTCTCTTTGGAATACAGCATGGGTTAGAAAACCAGGCAGTGACATCCTGTGGGGCTTCCTAGAGTAGCCACTACCCAGGCCACAATAGTCACTCCTGGCTAAACACGGGTTGTGGCTTGATGTGGCTTTCATAGAAGTCACAGTTTTGCATCAATAAAGACAGAAGAGAAGCAGCTGCCACTGGTTTTTGTACTATGTGGCTATTGGTCAGAAGCTTCAATCAAGTTCAGGATCCCATTCACCTGGAAACTCTGCAGACACATTGTAAGAAGTAGTATCTGGCCCTGAAGACATTATGCTCTAACTGTAAGGGAGATTGTCTCTTTAGAGATGAGCAGCTGGTCTTAGAGAGTGTGATTTGTGAGATCACACGATATATTTGTGAAGAGTCAGGAAATAATACTCCGTGCTTCTGAGCCAGTGCTTCACTGTCAGAGCAGAGTCCAGGCCCTTCCTTGACATCTGATGAAGCAGGGGTGTCCCACCTTTTGGCCAGAACAGAGTGTCCGTTTTCTCATGAAATTCTGGATGATTAGATGCTGAAGTCCCCCCTTCATGCTTTCCACATGACTCAGTACATGCCCACCCTGTGGTAAGGGGTTTTCATGGCAGGTGTACTTCTCATCACATAAGAGGGAAGAACCCAAAGACCTCCCTGTTGGGAAGGAAACCAGCAGGGAAAGGTTGCAGGTTATCAGAATAATTTATCCAGGGCTCCTCTTTCCAGTGTCCAAAAGTCCTAGAGAGAAGATGGCACGGAAAGCTCTGCAAGTCAAGTAGACCTGTTCTTGCAGCCCAGGTCTTTCATGCATTGGGTGTTTGGGGTGTTTGGGGTTTTTTGGTTTGTCTTTTTTTTTTTTTTTTTTTTTTTCCTAGGGTTGTTAAGTGTATTTTGCTTAATTGCTCCATCCTAGGGAAAGCAAGAAATTTGGGGTTTGCCATAAAGGCAGGATTAGGCTCAAGGCATGTGAGCATAAATTGGCTGGGTATTTGTTTCACAAGGACTTTGCTATTTCTGACATCCTTGAGCAAGTTAATCTGGCTTCAGTTAAAAAAAAAAAAAAAAGAGTGAGAGACTCCAGGCTAAACTGTGGTAGACACAGAATTGTGCTCAGGACACTCTGGGTACCAATGGGAATGACGAAAGCAGAAATTGAAAGCAGTAGCAAATGCTGGAGCTCTTGGGAAGGAAAGAATTCCTGACCCATCTGTCTGAGCAGCAGATTTCCATACAGCATGCAAGGAGGGAATCAATTGCAGACTAAATTGATCATGGTGACCTTCAAACTGTCCCTTGGCAGTTCTAAAGGAGGTGCCCCAGCTGAAGCTAATCTAATCACTTTAAAAAAAAATACAGAAATGGAGTCTGTCACATGGACAATTGCAGGCTGCAATAACAAAGAGAGGGGAGGCGGGGTTCAGTTGCTTAAACCTATCCAGCCATGCTATTTTAAATGACCTGTGGGAGCTAAGAGATCTGCACAGGGTTGGCAGATGTGACACAGGACCTACAGGGTGCTTTAAAGCAGCAGCTAAAGGATAATCGGGAGACCCTGGGGCAGCAAAGTATCAGAAGACTTTGTTTCTAAAATGGAGTGCATCCTGGAAGTGCTGTGTCTGTCTCTCCAGTTTGTGGTGCTGGCCTGGCTTGGGTAACAGAGCTAGGTGTAAGCCTGGTCTTTGCTGTGCAAGAGTCAGTGTCGGAATTACCTGTCCTGCTTCTCTTGTGTCTACAGAGTTTAGCTAATGCATGAAGCAGAGCAGCTTTCTGGCCCAAGAGAAGCTCTACCTGCCCAAAATTGAGGAGGCCAGTCCTTTATGTTTTGCACTGATGATGCTACTTTATCATGGGATATTATCTAGGAAAAAAAAACAAAACAAAACAACAAACTATTCATATCCCCTTAGGTTGCCTATGTGTCTTGAAGGGTGCAGACCTCCAAACTCTTGGATGTTTCAGGTTGAGGCATATGTGCACACTGGCCTGGACATGGAAGTGTGTGAGCAAGCTGCTCCTGCAGTGTATTACTCCTCTCTGGTGGTAAGCTAACCAAGCCTCTGTATTTGTGTCTTGACAGAGGGAGGTGGCTTACCAAAAGTGGTGACAGTGAGCACAGCTGTGGCTGTGGCTGTGGATGGAAAGATGGGTATTGCTGCAGGTAGGACATTCTGGTTTCTCTTTTTATCTTGAATGAAATGGTTTCATCTTGTATTGAGAGTGGGAGCTGAGAGCTGTTAGCTTGTCATTCAGTGGAAATGATGGGAGCCACAATAGCTTACGATGTTGAAAACCAGACTAAGCAGAGAATATTAGAACAGGTACTGAATGGCTGACAGGCTTTTGAAAGGGAAACTGGCTGATTGAATGGAAGCTTTCCATCTTCAATGCTGGTGAATCTGTGGATTGAGATTATTTCTCTGGAACATCATGAGTAGGTTGAGAAGTCCGTGCAGGTTTTGAACTGTTTGCAGGAGACGCTTCAGTTTTTGGAAGAACATTCATGCATATCCGTCATTATCTCAACTGAAAAATAACTGTGCTGGTGGAATGGGCTTGCTGCTAGATTTCCAACTGAGACATATACATTGCCAAACTTCCCTTTATATCTGAGCTTTAATCCCTTTTTGGCAGACCTTCACTAGACTCTGCATCTACTTTTGGAAAATTCATAATGCAAATTATTTCCAACAGAACCCCAAAGCTTTTGAAGCTTTACCATTTTCTGCAGCAATTGCTTCAGCCTTTACGGAAGTACAGTAAACTCAGAAGTGAAACAGAACAGCCATTTAATAAAACAAAGCAACATTCATCAATTATGCTAACATCATATCCAACTTAAACACTCTGTGTAGGAGTACTGGGGTAAGAGATGGTGTAGCTTAGCAGAATTTTTAGACCTGAAAGTATTGACTAAGGTAAAAGGTTGATGGAACAGGTAATGGAGTAATTATCACCAGAAACATGCTGAGATGCAAAGCTGCTTGTGAAAGAATAGAGTCCTGTCTGGTGGAAGGAATGACTGAGTAGAGTAGATAACAAACAACAACTTTTAGAGAAGTATCCAGTAGAGAGAAGGCCATATAACAGGTACCTTCAGATCAGAGTCAGCCATTGCTTTTGCCTCGGCTGCGTAGGTTACAATGAATGGTCTTCAGTATTATTAGTCAGTAAAACTGGTAGTTTAGCTTCATCTGATGAAGCGTTCCTTAATTTCCAGGCTTTCAGTAAGTTCCAGTTGAGAGTTGTACTATCACCTGGGCATTGAGAAAGTACTTATAAGCTGCGGGAGGGGTGTTATGAAATAGCACTTTTCACTAATATACCACCATTTCAAGCCCAAAGCCAGAAAATTATTATGAAGTCTATCCAGAGACTGCTGTGGAATAGAGATGGCTTCAGTAAAGTTCATGTTAAGTAGGTGCTTGGGTCATAGAGACTGCTCTCAAAACAGATACTAGCTGGCACTATTATGAATATACCCAGCAGAGAATGAAATAACATTGAAACTATGCCAGGGGTCTCTGTGCAGCACTGGAGCATTTTTCTAAGTGTGAATTTGGGAGGAGAAAATACATTTTTTTTTTTAAAGATTGGTTTTCACGGTTCTTTTCCTTCCCTTTTCTGACCTCTGAGTTACTGCAGATGTACACAAGCAGTTCATCTGGCACTCAGCATAAATACAAGAAGGAAACTTCTGGGTGGAAGAGCTGGAGCAAGAACAAGTAGCAGGAGGCTCTGCCCCTGACAGAGCCATTTCTCTTCTTTCAGCAGCGTTTTTCACAACCCCTGTGGAGACTTCCACCCCCTCAGTTATGCTGAATGCTGAATTGACTGTCGGTGTGGACATGCTGTGAAGGGACAGGATCCTCTGCAGAGGGAAAAGGGTGGAGAAAGCAGCAGAAGATAGGGAAAGAAATTATGTTAGAACAATAATAATAAGATAAAAATTCTGTCATTTGTGGAAATGATACAGAACAAACCAGTTTCCTTACTGGTAACCACAGGAGTTGAGACACAGAAATGAATTCTCAATTGCTTTTTTTCCTTAAAGGTACACAGTCCCTGTCACTAGCCTGCATATTAGGTTACCTGACCACAATCAGCTTCTGCTTGCTTCCACACATGGTACATACAACTGGGTGTTCTTCATTCCCCATTTCTTATGCATTGTTGAAAACTACCCATATTTCATGCAAAGTATGGACTGCATGACAGCACTGAGAGAAATAATTTCTTTCAAAGGGTCCAAAGTCCTTCAGACCCCCAGTTGTAGCCCCTATTGACTTCAGTGGGAGCGCAGGGTTTTGCTGAGATATGTCACATCTGCTGGCTTGAGCTTAAGTTTACACCATGTTTTGGGGGATTTAAGGAGCAAAAAGGTATTATATCTATATTACCATTTGCTTTGTTTCCAGTAGTGACTGCATTCATCATCTGAATCTTTCATACCAGTAATTATTTAAAAAAAAAAATTGTGGTCACACTACCTATTGTATTGCAATATTATTTGATCTTGAGGACAGCAGCTTTGAGAGTAAGGAAGTAGGTATCTCTTCATCTCCCCTCACAGTAATATAATCATCCAGAGTAGCTAGGACCTGATTCTAGAGGACTTCACCCCACAGCAGAGGCTGCAGTGCAAAAGATGCTGGGCGGTGCTGCAATACCATCCTGGGTATGGGAGAGAGTTGAAGGAAGGAGAACGAGTGGAGACACAGCAAGAGGCACTCGGATCAGAATGGGATGCAGATTGTTGTTATTGTTATTCTGATGGCATCAGCCCTCAGTGGGATTGATACTCTGTTCTTTTAGAGTTAGGATATTATCAGAAGTTCGGTACCCAGCACTGGTTCTCAGAAAGTCAAACATCTGTGTAGGCTTGTAGTTTTTTGGGTAAATGCAGTCACAGTTCTGTGAAAGGGGAACAACAGAGACTTTTTAAGTGCCACTATAAAAGTTCAAGTGGTATGAACTGTCTTGTCATTCTGCCACTGATCATTACTGTCACTTGTTTGACTTGATGGTGCTTGGGGGGGATTTGTAAGCACTCTGAAATGTTTGCTATGCATGCAGTGAAAAATTAAGCTCTAGAATTTATAGCCATGACTGTGGGGAGGGAGCACCCAGAGGGCCCCCATGGGGAGGATCCCAGTGACAGGGAGCATTGGGCCCCGTTTCTTCTGGCAGCTGAATGGCAGTCCTCAGTCAAGGCAGAGAAAGGCGAGCTGGTAAAATCAAATGTCCAGGAAGATGACGCAGGCCTGGATGCTCTCAGGGCATGAGGGATTGTCAGCTGGGATTAGAGAGCAGCCAGGCTGGAGGGCTGAGAGCAGGGGTGGAGGGGGAGTACAAGGGCCTCCTTCCTCCCATTTCAGTCTGTCTTAGGTCAGTAGGGAACCCCAGAATGGGTTTGGAGGGATTCTGAGATGTGCCTCTTGCCGTTAGAGATGCGGCTTCACACAAGGACAGGTGGAGAGGTGGCCAAACTCAGAAGGGAAAAGTGGTGTCCTCTGCCCTGCTCTACCCTCTCCCCTTTTCACCCATCCCTCTCCTTCCCCAGCGGGCCAAGCCCCTGGACCTGTGGCATACAAAGTGTTCAAGGTACCCACAAGTGTCTCGGAGGACATGGTGTAGCCAAGGCAGGGGCTGCCTGTGGAGCTGAATTGGTGTGGTTTCTTTGGTGGGAAGCCGCACAAGCAAACCTACTCTGGTTTGGCTATATCTGTTTCTTTGAATTAATAATATCTACCTGCTATATTGTACTTTGGCACTTCAAAGCACTATGCAAACATTAAGTAATGCCTGGATGATTAATTATAATTAATTAGAAGGCAGCTATTCTCCTGGGATGTCAGTCCAGTACCTTTCACGCACACTAAATTTGTTGGAAATGAAAAATAAGGAATTGTGATGGCACCCTCCCCAAGCCAAGTCTTGCCCCAGATAGCACTGTCATCTGCTCCCTCCCTGTGAGTCAGTAGCCTGGGGCTTTCTGGTCCTCGGGGGTGTGCAGCAGAAATCACATGTAGTTGCTGACAGAAGCTTTTAGTGATTTAAAGCCCCAGTGAAACTGCTGGAATCTGTGCAGGAGTTTAGCTGTCTCTTTGGGCTGTGTATGATGTCTCTTTCATTTCCTGACCTTCTCGCTCTTCGAGTTACATGGTTGTCAGCTGGCTGCCAGTCCCAACAGAGACAGGTAGGAGTTTCTTTCCATTAGGTTTCTTGCTGATACCAACAAACCATGGGGCATGCACAGGCTCCGTGGTGCCCAATAAAACAAATCCAAGCAGGCACTTGAGAGATGCAGGGTTACTTTATATGATACCTCTCTCCTCTGTTTATGCTCAAAGTTACTGTTCTAATCTGCAGTGATTGGACCACAGTGAAATCATTATCCCATGATGACAACAGTATATACAGATGTATTTGGGGAGAATCCTAGGCAAGCTCAAAGAAGGGTGAGAGAAGGGAAATACTGTCTCTATTTTACAGAGAGGGTTTTTGGATGCTGAGTTATTAAGACCAGTATTTTCAGAAAAGCTCTGTACTCACAGCAGGAGCAGATTTTCAAAAAAGCTTAGATTTTTTTTTTTTCCAAAAGTATTTGAAATCAATCAGTCTGAAAAATAGGTAATAGGAGGTAATTTTGCCATTATACCACTGGTTAAAATGCAACCTCTATCAGTCCAATGAAAACTCTTTACTTGAAAAACAATTACAGGCTAGCTGGGTATCTCTTCATCCTCTCCCTTGGTCCCCAATTTTGGCTACCTGCTGTCTGTTACCACTGAGCAAATAGAGGAAGTGCAAATGGCTTTTTCAGCAGTTCTGTTGCTGTGGCATCTTTTCAAACTAATCTACACACAATTCTGTATTCCTACAGTTTTGTTGCTAGGGTGGATATAACATTTCAACCTCCTCTCTAGAAAGTGACAGTTGCACCTGTAGAAGCTGCTAAAATGCATGGAAATAAGCTACAATAGCATAAGCACCTTTTACATGAGAATAACCGTTCAAGCTGGAGAATTAAAATGTTTTTGCTAGACTGACTCAGAAACCAGCATAACATTACCCATACAAAACCTGAGGGCATCTGATCTCTTTAATGTGTGCTGAGGTATTCAGAAGGAATGCTGCCCCTCTTTTAATTCTGGAGTTCGTGCCAACATTGGCCCAGTGCAGGGACTTCTGTGAGCTCCCAAGCCACCACCTGGGTGCCTTTATGGAAATCAGTCTCCCTTGCATCCAGTGGTAGAATGGGTAGAAAGAAGGAAGACTCAACTCAATTTTTAACTCATCACCTGCTCTGTCTGTTTTCTGCCTGATGCCATTCCCTCCTGGCAATCCCTGAAACCCAAACAGATTCTCAGGCATCCCTTTGATCTGAAAAAATGAGAGACATCTGAAGGGGGCCGTGCCTTGGAGCTTAGTCATAGAAAGTGTTAGGGACACTCAGTAAGGCAGAAATGCTGATGATTTTAGTACTAACAGCAGCCATACCTTCTCCACCTCTCAGGACATCTGTCTGGAAGCTGTTACCAGTTGGTACACATTTGGCTGGCCTAAGGGTTGACCAATATTCCAAAGGCCAGGGTATCAACATTACACAGTGCTGCTAGTGTGCCACAACCAATGTCTCTTGCATCCTTCATCCATCCATCTGCCTGCCATCCATTTCATTCTACTTTACATATTGAGCCTTGGGGGAAAGACCTGTAAGCATAGTTTGCTTTTTGGGGTGTTTCTGGGCCAGACACAAACTGTTCTATGAGCCAGACAAAAGTGAGGTGATTGCCTTATTTTACACTGGCCCTCATCTTACAAACTGCCTTTCACCAAGGTTTGGTATCAGTGCTAGGGCCACAGGGTTCCCTGTTCAGAGCTGGTTATCTTCCAGCCAGGTCAGTGAATCAGGCAGTTAGAGCAAGCATCTGCCTGCAAAAGGCCTCATAGATGTGTCCATGCATACGCAGTAACTGGTGACAAAGGGGTCAAATACATTTATTTTGTCCTCCAAAGAATGCTAAAAATAGGTATGTGAGGCATCTCCCATAGCATTCTGTCCACTCTTGCCTGACATTAGCAATTTCACTTCTTCCAAGATGTAACTGCTGCCTGCAAGGGTTGTAAGATCTTCAGCACAGGGTTTGTGCCTCCTCCCTCTGTGTGTGGACATTACCTGTTGCCTTGGGTATGAGCACTTGCCTGGGGGAAAAGCAAAGACAACCACCAATTCTGTAGAATAAATATTTCCTTGTAGCCTCAGCTGAGTGCCAGAGTTTGCACGCTGCAGCACTTACCAGGAAAAAAACATTAAGTGAATCAGCCCATGTGGACATCACTTCACCCAGCGCAGAGCCCCTGCTGTGGGTGGGTGCCTGTGCCCAGACCCTGCCCTCACCAGCTGTTTCAGGGCATTTTTTCAGTGGGACACCATAAAAACTTGTGAGCAATGGGATTTCTCTTGTGGTGTCTGCTGAGGCATCTCTCTGGGACATCCCCAGTCCTGGAGCCTGTTCCAGGCTGGAGCTCCAGCCCAGGAGCCTGCTCTTGCCTATGTGTAGCAGAAATCTAGCCTAAGGTTATCTATCACTACTGCCTCTATAGCTCCTCTGATTGCCATGGTTGTCACTCTTGAAGGGAAAAGAGCCCTTGACACTGGCTCAGGAGAGGCTTGCATATAGCTGGATTTTTCAGATTGGCACCCAGTGCATTTGCAGTGTTCCCTTTGCTTGCAAATTATTTGATATCATTTTAATTCTGTGCTGAATTAGAGCAGTGCGCAGGTTGTCATGGCAACCATTTCCTTGTGCCTTTTGGTCTGACTCATTGCAGACAATTACTCTTGCGCTTCAGGATTCACAGATGTGATAGGAGAAGAATCATGCGCTGGGGTTTCAACTTTTTTTTGCTTTTAATTTCCTTCCCAGACTCTCTTGCATTAACTCCTACCTAGCCGGCATCAGCAGGGACCTGCATCTCTGCCCAGGGCCACGTGAGCCTGTGGGAGCACAGTGCATGTAGAGCATGTGTAGATGCACAATGTGTGAGGGGATTTGTGCATCTGTGTGTGTGTATTTGCATACACAGTTTCTTTGCAGTGTGTTGTGTGGCTGTGATACCTGTCTGTGTCTGTAACTAGAGGTGTGCAGAGATGCATATACTCACACAGTGATTTGCACTTTTCTCTGCCTGTGGTGGGGCTACGCACACATGCTTTCTGTTCATGCTCACAGGTATGTCCATGAGTAATCTGTAGAAGTGTACACAGTGTGTAGGGTCTGTCAATATGCACTGAGTATTCAGGGGGACTGACAAACTGCGAGGGTCATGAATGGGCCAGGACCTTCCACTTGTGGCTGTGGGAAGATCCACAAACTGCCAAGCAAGTGGCATTAACACTTCTGACCAAGCAGGGTGCAAACCTCAATCTTATGTGATTGCAAGGCCAGTTTATTGCCTCACCCCCATGTGTCCCTACAACAGACCACGTTTATTCATCTCAAGTGCATGGAGGAAAGCAGTACTGTGCATGCAAGGACCATAGCCTTAGCATAGTTGATGTCATGACCTGTGTTAGGACCCATAGTTCAGCAGAGGAGCAAAGTCGTGTGAGAAGTTGATGAAAGGGATCACAGAAGCAGTCTGTAGATGTAGGGATGAAAGTGCTGAATGTTACAGCAGGGAAGGTTACAGGAAACGTAAGATGGTTTGGCTCAAATTCAGCCAAGGCACCAGTGGACAAATTTTGCAGGATGAGAACCACAGAAACTTTGCAACTCTGAGGACAGCTCCAGTCCAATCCTAAGATACATTCCTTTTACCACCAAACTCAGCCTGTTTCCTTCCTGAGTTCCTCTTCTCCTGCCCTACCTGCCCACCTGAGGCACAAATCTCCCCATCATAATGCTATGTAATGGGACTCCTACTGCCAGCTCTTTCCCCTCACAAGACCTTTTTCTTCTCTTCCTTTCCCTCACTGGGATATAGAAGCCCCACTCATAGGACTAGAGGATAATTCTGTTTGGAAGGCCCCTCAGGAGGTGTCTAGTCACCCTTCTGCACAAAGCAGCCAACTATGAGGCCAGGCCAGTTTGCTTAGAGCTTTATCACATTGATAGCTCCAGAAATATTTCTTGGTCCTCCCTAATGCTCTTAGACTGTGCTCTCACCATCTGTACCATGCAGAGGCTGTACTGATAGCCATTCTCCTTTTCTCTCCCTATCCTTGCGCTGTATGAGGACTACTAGCAAATGTTCATGGCTCACCAGGGACTGTGGAGGTGCTGAGTGCAGGGTGGTTTGCAGTGGGTATGGGCCCAGTGCTGGGTGGTGAAGCACGGAGGCTGTGGGAGGAAAGGAACCAGTGGAAGGTAGTTGTCCTGCTTCTGCCTGTGGGCGAGCTTGGCTGGGAGCGCTTGCCTGGAAGCTCTGGGAAGCACCAGGCTTTCCCAAGGCCATGGGGAGGCAGGGGAGAGATGTTGTGTTTGCAGGAGATAGGGAAGGTGTGGACAACAATGCTGCCCAGGGCGTGTGGAGGGATGGTCTGCTGCTGGCTCTTGGCACTACTTTCATGGGCAGCAGTGCAAAGCCTGGAGTGTGGAGAGGGCGCAGTTCAGCTTTTGGGGACAGTGTGGACCCCACATTTCTGGGAGGAGTCAGTAAATGGCAATGCCTGATTCTGTTGCCCTCCATCTGTCTGCCACCACAGGCAACTAACTGCTTAGGCTGCTTAAGCTGGCTCTGCTGCAGAGAGCCTGCGTGGAATGGAAAAAGAGCAGACAGCAAGGAAGGCTGTGTCTTAGAGGTCAGGAAATGTAGGGATGAAGTGAGGATTGCTTACAAATCAAGCTGAGCTAGACCTTGCAAAGGAGATTAAAACAAACAGCAGAAGATTCTTCAGCTGTCCAGAAGTGGCCCCACTTCTTAACAGCAATAGTGAAGTTGAGATCAAGGAGTCTGTAGTCTGAGCCAAAGCCAAAGGGAACTCTGCACCCAAGTTATTGATAAGGACAGCAATATTGTGCTTGGGGAGAGAAACAAGCTGACTACTGGGAATAAGCAGCTCAAGCTGCTTAGTGCACTCACAGTGCTGGGCCTGGGTGCTCTCCGGCTCCGGGAGAGCTGGCATGTGGAAACACAGGCTTAGAGCAAGAATTTTTTTTCAACTCTACCCACAGTGGTGACTGGAAAAGTGAAAACTCATCAGTTAGGGTTAAGGAGGGGGGAGAAATAAGTTTGTCAGCCTCAGACCTGTAAGCATGACCTCTGTAATGTTTGTAGCACTTTTGGATGAGATTTTGAAGGAAAGTATAATTATTACCAAGTGGTCAGGGGAGAGGGGAGTCAGGCAATGTGAGTTTATCAATGCTAGATCATACCAGGCTAACCCAATAGCTTTCTTTCAGATTATTGTTTTCCTGGAAGGCAAAAAGAAATGTCAGAGGTCTCATCTCTGTATTTCAGTAAAGCACTTGATACAATGACACTTAAGAAACAGTTAGTTAAGCTGGAGGACGTCAGGAAAGGCAGAGGAGTTGTAAGGGGCAGGGAGGTAGAAATCAGTCTGGCAAGATGGTAGCAGCGAGATGACCTATCAAAGTCTAGCAAAAGGTTACTTGTAGCACTCCCTCATGGTCAGCCATGGGATCAGTCTTTGCTAACATTAACCTGAGACCCTGACTCAGATAACAATAGGCAGTGAGGAAGTGTCCTGGTGATTCAACACTAGAAGGCATTGCTAGTACAGGGAGGGACCGGGATATCTTAGAGAAAACTTTATTTGACCTTGGCAGGAGTACCAGAAACAGAATGAATTTCGGTAGTACGACAGACAAGGTCATATGCTTGAGAACTAATATTAGAAATCTTCTGTAAGCTGGGAACCCTGTGAGATCTGTCAGAGAGCACAGCAAGCAGGACTAGAGGCAGCCCTTGTCTTCTGGGAACTGTTGGGCCCATTTTGCCAAGTCTCAGTGAGGATCTTCAGCGTAGGCTGTATTGCCCCCTGATGCCCACATAAAATTGAGGGAACCTTTGTCATCTGCCAAGTTCTGTCCTGAGATCCTTGCCAAAAGGCGGCTGGGTAGACTCAGTGGTAAACATATCCTGAGAAAGCTCAGGAGAAAAATGCTGACAGCTTCTGTATTAGGTGATGGTAGGATGATGGCGAGTGATACTGGGATGCAGTTGTGGATGAAGCAAGCATTGTCCCAGAACACAACTGGGGAGGTGTTCCCAGTGGGGATGGGTATGCATTGGTGCTCCTACCCAAAGCCCTGTGAGACCTCTCCTCTAGTTTGTGTTACAGTTTTGGCAAAAGGAAAACAGGCTGAGACACTGTACCGTTTGGATACAACGCTGGACCTTTTTACAATATAATTCACACACTCCATGCTTTTAGTCTTTTTACCCCAGGTTCCGGTTAAAGACAAATGGGTTTAAGCTGGAGCTTGAAAAGTCTGTAAGAAAGTGGTGGTGCCTTGAAAGAGTTGAGACTCTGCTAGCCTGCAGTCCCTTCTCTATCACCAGAGAAGAGCTGAAGTCCCTTGTCTCACCATGCCACAGTTCAAATACCAGCAACCAAGAGAGCCACAGGGCCATCACTCAGGGCACTCCCCATTCACTGCAGCACTCCCTTTGGGTATAAGGCTGGGCCTTTTTACAATATAATTCACACACTCTGTGATTTTAGTCATGACTGAGTAAAAATATGCTTGTTAATGCAGCTGAAAGCCCCAGCACAGCACCTGGAAGGCCAGAAGTTAGGGTTGACCTAAACACCTCTCTCAGCCTTTGACAGCACGGTGGTTTCTCTTGATTGATTTGGGGTTTGCAAAGTAAAGAAGAGTGAGCAGAGAAGCCCCTGCTTATGATAACAAGCCTTTAAAAAGCAGATGGGGTTGTGGGGGCTGGCATGTTTTGTGGCAGCTGAGACGTGACAGCTGAAGAGATCAGAGAAGGGAGAATCTGAAAAGCAGCTGGTCAGAGGCAGTCACTGAAAAGGGGATGATCAGTCAAGAGAATGAAAATAAGGGGGAGAGAGCATAACTGAGGAATCAAAGACATTTATGTCCAGTGGGAGAGATGTGAAAGATAACCATATGAGACCATGAGTGGATGAGAAAGCAGAGACTGCTGGAAGGGGACCATCAGTTTAAATAAAGGGCTAGATTTTTCTCTTGGCAAGATTTGCATAAATCTGGAGACTCTTGTTTAAAATCCGATGAATTTATGCTACTGTAAAGGTGGTCATGAGTGGGATCAGAACCAGTTTCCCATAATCTGACTCTCTCAAAATGACTTGTTAGGGATTTGTCCTAGCATTTCCATATGCCTCCATCTTTGAAGTAAGAACAATGTTCACACAGCCTAGTGAGCGTGCTGTGAGACATTGTTTGGTGGGGAGGAGTAGGGAAAGGAGATGTTTACTATTGTATGGCAATAGTCAGATAGTATGTACAATACAGAACACAGATTTTGATGGATGAGGAACATACTTCTAAAATGAGGAGGAAAAACTGGGAAGAGTGCAACAAAAGTTTCTGTTGTTCCAGAGGTGAGGAAATGCTTTACAGCAAAAGACTTCGTGACCTCAATCTGCTTATTTTACCAAAAAGAAGACTGAGAGATAGTTTGATTAGAGTATGAAGTACCTTCACAGGGAGAGATGCTGGTTACTGAACATTGTTTTTTTTTTTAATTTAGAGGAGAGAAGCATAATGAAAACCTGTGACAGGAAACCAAACAGATTCAAATGAGATATTAAGCATGAATGCTAACAGTGAGCATGAATAGTTATTGTAGTAAAGTACCAAGGGAAAAGGGGTTTTTTCATCTCTTGAATGTTTTTTAAATCAAAGGTAGATGCTTTTCTAGAAGATTCACTGCACATAAACACTCACTGTTGGACTTTCTACAGGATAACTTCTCTCTTTTCTGTTTCCTAAACTAAACAGATTGAGCTCTTTAAGCCTTTCACAGCAAGGCATTTTCTGCCACCCTCAAATACTGTTTGTGGTTCTTTTCCGCACACTTTCCAAGTAGCATGCAATACGCAGAAGGTCGGACTGGATGGATGATCTAAAGTCCCTTCTGGCCTTTATACTCTCTGAATCTCTGCCTCTGTGAATTCATTAATGTTTGCAAGCTCCCAGAGAGCTGCCAAAGGCAAGCACTATAGAAATGCAAAGCACTGTTGTTACTCTGGATATTTCCCTTGAGCTTTATGCAGAGCTAGTCGAATATCTCAGTGTATCACCAGTGCATATTTCCTCAAATTAAATACCTGCATTTGTCGCTCGTTCAGTGCCCTTTACGAGTTGATTTTCTGCAGCTGTTCTAACGAACAAGTTTATTTCCAAGTTAGGACACAGAAAAAGCAAATGTGAAGGGCCAAATATCAACTCAGAGCCTCCAGCATGGAGCAGCATGTTGTTGTCCTGGCCCAGAAGCTCCACGCGAGGCAGAGTTATTCTTAGCATCATGCTTTGCTTTCTCCTTGGCTCCAGGTGCCCCGCACATGGCTTCTGCCTGGCTGCAGCACAGTGCCGCTGTGGGAAGGAAAGATCTAGCCCGTGGTGGTTTCTTCTCCCCCACGCTCTAAACTGATAAAAGCTGTGAGGATTCTTCCTTGTCCCCAGATTTCCAAGGCTGCCACTGATAGGCAGACCTCCCCAAAATAACACAGGAAACCTTTATTTACTTGCACTACATTCTGTAACTGTATTCATCAGGGAATGCTTATTCTTTTGTCTGTGTTGCACAGTATTCTTGGAGGGAAGGCTTTTTGGTCCTCAGAAATCCTGTGCTAGGACTTGCACTTATCTAATCAGAGGATAGAAGCTGACCCTCTGACCTGTGCTTCCAATCAGTGCTAGCTGTTCTAAGCTGGCACAGCAAGCTGTTGATGAACAAGATACTGAGGAGATATGCTATCGTATATATTTTACATGTATTATATATACAGAATTACATGTTTGTAGATATAATGTTATATGTGTACATGAGTAGATATGTATGCAGGGCAAATACATTTTTCAATATCAATCAAATAATAATCAAATTTTAATAATCAAATTGCAGAAAATCACAGCCTACTCCCAGATAATTCATGAATTGAAAAAGCCTAGAGTCATCAGATGAATGTGTTGGCTTTGCTTTTTTTCTGCTCTACGTTTCTGCTATTATATGAACTGCTTAGTAGTATCTGTGTGCGCTCCTCTACCTACATGGCAAAATTAGATTAAACTATGTGTCATAGACACCACTCTGTTGAACAATAATGGTGATTCTCTTGCGGCATGTACCTTTTCAGCAGAACAGATGCCTCAGCTTTTACCAGATTAAAAGTATCAGGGTTCTGCTCCCAGTTTCTCTCTGAAGAGCAGACCGAGTATAACAGGGTGGCCAAGTATAACAGTGTGAGTACGGTCGCACAAGGGTTTACTTGTGGTGGGGTTTAACATCTTTTGTGGTTCCACACACATCAGGATGAGCTTTTTTTCACAGAAAGAGTATGTGATGAATTGTGTATGCTTAGCACTGAAGGTGGAGAAGTGGGGAATTTAAACATCTTAGCTGTGTAGGATAGACATAGGCAGTGAACAGCTGGCAGAGAGACTCTTTTAGCTCTAGGGGTAACAGCTTGTGTACTTGGGGGTGCAATAGGATTACATAACAATTTCTATTCATTTCAAAATAACCTTGCTTAGGAGGGTCAGGAATCTGAAGGTGTAGGAACCCATAGCTCACTATTTGTTACTGTTTTATTGAACATTATGCTCTAATTAAAAAAAAAAAAAAAAAAAAAAAAAAGCTTTTGGAATCAAATTTGACCTGAATATATCTCCGTTGGCTTCTGCGTTCTTACACTAGGGATTAATTTGGCCCTTTCTACTTTTATGTAATGAGCTGATTGCCACAGTATCTTATCCCTGTTACACAATCGCCCTTGTCTGGCTGTGTCCCTGGAGCACTGTATGTGTGTGTTTCTAGATCTAGGGTCTCACCTTGACTGACTGTGTATTTAGTCCTACAGCCTCATCCTGACTACAGCTCCATGCTTGCCTAGGACTTACACTGATATAGTATATGCGTGTGTATATATGTATATACTTCCTATCAAGTTCAAACACTATGAACAGACAAGCACACATGTATGTGGGAGTTCAGGGGCTTTTTTGTTTGGCTGTCTGTGTCCCTGCAGTGTTTGCTTTTGCAGGTGGTAGGGGAGAGGGGGAAGGTTACGATCAGAGATCTCATTTAAACAAGAAAGAGCATAGGAAAATACATTCTTTATTATTCTTCTGTAACAACAAGCCAGAAATATAATATACCTTTAAAAATTTTCTATCTCATGCCAAAGAAACCTCCATTCAATCATTTTAGAAAATCTTGTTGCTCTCCCTCAAACAGGAACGAAAAGAAAAAGAAATTACAAGTGCCGTCTATTCCCTGCAAGAAATGTGCCTGCCTGTACCACAGGTGGGTGTGTGGGGAAGGGGAGCAGAAGGGGTGTTTCTGGTGGCTCTGGCAGCCCCTACGTCACCCTGGCACATGTTGGACCCGCCGGCTCCAGAAGACCGTTTCCTGAGGGCAGGCACCCCGGCGTGGCAGTGCTACACCTGCCTGCAGCAAAGGGTGCGTTCCGGGGGATTCCCCCCATGCCTGCAGGGAGAACGGGAGCCCACTGCCTGGGTACCCAAGAGCACCAGGTCTCGTTCTGTATCCAGCATCCCACAGGAGAGCTTTGTTTCTGACCACGCTGGGTGCCATGTTCCACAGAGCGCCCGTGGGCAGTGCAGCAGCTCAGTCACACTAGTTTTCCATGTGTGCTAGGGAACAGATGAAGAGCCTAATTGCAAACAGTGGTATAAAGAGGGCATTTCCCAGTGAACCTTGTTACTCTGCGTGAAAGAGGACAGGTCCTTGTCCTTCCAAGCACAGTATTTGCTTTCCAGTGGGACTTCCTGTAGCATCCATCCGTCATGTTTCTTAGGAACTCTCTTTTTTCCCCTTTCCTTGGTGGGTTTCTGAACATGCAGTCCCTTGTCTAGGATTGAGATGAATCCAGACTTTCTGCCTCATAAATGAAAACAAAAAGGAAAGGATGGGCAAGGTCATCATCAGCCCCACATCACAAGATATAGAAAATATTATTAGCAACAAAGAAAAAATGGTCACGGCAGGAGGAGGTCTCAGGGAAAGTGCAGGGAAAGGAGGATTTAACCCCTTTGGCCCCTGCATTGTCCCCTGCCTCCCTCCCATTAATTTCACCTCTAGTCTATCCCCTTAAAAACAATCTCTCTCACACTCTCTTGCTCACTCACACACACACACACACATACACGCACACACATGTATAGATCCCATTTGTTTTGTGCAATATTTCACCATTATTTGATGCAAGTAAAATATAGATCTATAAATATACCGCTCTGACTCAAGTCCCATTTCAAGTATGATTGCGGAGTCCAGTATGGTAAAGGGAGAAGTTCCCCTGAGAGGGAGGCTGGGGAGAGGTTTGGATCCAGCAGGCAGAGTCTAATCCTGGCTTGCTGGGAATGTGGAGCAGCAGTAACACGCATACAGAGTCTGCAGTGCACCAGTTCTGCCCTTCAGAGCGGGCTATGGTTGCAGCAGATAGGATGGTTGGAGTGGCTATACAGTGCACGGGGGAAGAGTCCTTCCTCCTCACATCTTGCCAGCCCCCTTCCTCCTCCTCTTCCCCACAAGCAGTGTGCTGGGAGCGGGGGGACAATGTGTGCACACACTTGTGAGTGGACTGCTTCTCCCAGTCCTTCTTCCAGGGCAGCCTGGTCTGCTTCCTGAGGAACATCCTCCCTTGTCCCATGCATCCCTGTGTCAAAGAGAAGTCGTGCCAAAACAGTCCAGAGTATCCTGTCTCTTTGCCTCTGGTGGCCCTGGTTAGGCCAGAGGGGATTTTGCCACTCCAGGCTTTGATGAAAGACTCGTCATTGTGTGCCCGTGGGTCAGTACAACCACCTGTCTGGGACCAGAAGGGGCAGAGGAGCCAGCATGCATCGCTTCCATAGGGATCCGGCAGCAGGGAGCAGGAGGGCTGTGAGATGTCTGAAGGCATCGGGATTCAGCTGGAGCAGGGGGAGGAGGTGACGTGCCCTGGCAGGGTCCACCTGCAGTGCGTGCTGGGCTCTGAACACAGGTTGCTAGCGAACCACCCTGCAAAGCTGGGCTGGCTGCCAGCTTGTTTCCTGATGGCAGGGATCACACCATCCACAGGCACTGCGGATGCACGACCTCCAGTGTCATCTTCCTCGCCCAGGAATACCCACTGTGACGGGTTAGAGCAGGTTACCATGGCAATATGCGCTCTCCCCTGGAGACAGCATTTTATCCCACTTCCAGTGATACAAAATGAGTCCTTATGTTGAGTTCCTTTTTTTTTTTTTCCCCTCTTCTTTTTTTTTTTTTTTTTTTCTCCTGTCAGGTCAGAAAGAGCTAAGACTAATAGGAGGCACTGCAGTCTGAGGGCTTTAAAATCTAGTTGGGGGAAGTCACCTGATGTGACAGTGGCAGTGTGCGCAGTTGTGTGGGGGGGCACACTCACGTGCAGCTATGGATGGCAGTGAACACAGCGGTGATGGTGAGGGGATCGTATGCAGGCTGTGCTGCCTATTGTGCTGGACACTTCCTGGGCTCTCCCACGTGTGCCATGCTGGGGTCCAGGCTTCAGCCTTCACCTCAAGACCCTCCAGAATTGTGACCCCTCTCTTCAGTCACCCAGCTGCATAACCCTACTCCATACACTGTGCTTGCCCCTCTGCCAGCCATGCCAGCCCTTGGGTTGTGTGTTGTCTTCTCCCACCACCTTCCCCTGGGTTCTCACTGCTCCTCAGCATGGCTTACGCTACCGAGGCTAATAAGCCACCTCCTCCTCTAGTCTTTCCTGATAACCCACTTCTGCTCTGCCAATCAAACATTTCCAAATGGAGGCTTCATATCCTTACCCTTTTCATTTCTCACAGAAAATATCAAATAGATAACAAGAACAGACCTTATTTTTTTCATGCTGTGTACTTATTTCCACAGACTCATGCTGTAACCTTAATAACTTTGCCTCTCTCCATCCTCTCATGCCCTTTTCCACTGACTCTGCACTATGGCTGAGATGTTTTTGTTAGCTCCTCGGTGTCAGGGTGCATGTGTTTTGTCTGAAACAGAACGTGCCATGCACTGTTATGATGAGAGTAAGGTAAAGTGCCTGAATGTATTCACGGGTGCACACAGAGGGCAGATCAGCACGGGCACATGTGGCTCTGCATGTGCAGGTGGGGTGCCTGGATGTCTGGAGCTGGGACTGTCTGTGTGTATGTGTCTGTTGGGATCCAAATGAGTCAGTGTGGGTGTGTACAGGATGGCTTTGTATCTATAGCAGATGGTGTGTGTGTCAGGTCGCAGATTTGGACTTGTCCAGGATCAAAAAGAGGGACACTGTGCTCCCTGGCAGCATGTTAGAGTGGTACAGGTATCTTTCCGCCTTTAAAAGTGAAAAGGGAAATCTCCCCCTGACTGTTGTCATCCCCTAGTGACCTTCCCTCCCTTCTGATGTGCTCTCAGCAACACTGACTTGTAGGGTGGGCAGCAACTTACTGTCACACAACAGCAGTGACCCTAACAGCGAGGCGTGGACACTTCTGGTGTCCTGCTCCTCACACAAGCTTTCACAGAGCTGCTCTTTCTGTGTGCAGAGAGCTCTTGACAGGATACAGGACGACTCAGGACAGAAGCTGAGAGGATGACACAGGTCCCAGCAGGTGCCAGCTGCCTCCACAGCAGGCATGCAAGGGAAGCTCTGTGCAAGGGCATGAGGCACAGCAAGCACTCGAGGTCTGACTCTGCTTTATTTGTCTGGGAGGGCCCAAGGGTGAAAGGGCACAAGATGGGCCTGGGGCAGAGGAACAGAAGTTGAGCCAGGTGCCCTGACCCCCCCAGAAGCATGTTGCACTACTTGGGTGAGTGGAGCAATAGCACAGTCTGTCTGTCTGTCTGGGAAGATGTATTTTGGGAGGACCCCATGCTTGACTGCTCTCAAGTACCTTTGTTCATTGCTGTCCCTTCCTTCCTAGAAGAGTTTCATGCCACAGAAGAGATTTGTTTTTGCTCTTCATGTTCGCCTTCTGTGTCACCCATGAGCGGCTGCCTCTTCTTCAGCTCCCGGTGGTACTTGGCCATGAGGGAGGCATAGATGCAACCATAAGCAGCTGCCACCACCATCATGATGCAAACAATGCCGCAAACCACCCCTGCGATGATCACAGTGCCAATTGCCCGGCGCACGCTCACGGGCCTGTATCGCTGTTTCTGAGGACATCCCACACTGGGCTCCACTTCTGTTTCTGGGCCCGATTTAGATTTGGAAGGAGTTGGGCTTCCCTTAGTGCAGGGTGGGCCAGTATTGTCCAGCACTGTAGAGCTGTTCTCATCATCCAGCTGGGAGCAGTAGTTAAACATTTCCATGGGCACCATTCGCATATCCTTCCCTTTCAGCTCCTTGGGCAGGGTACAGGCCAGCTGGTCAATTTTCCCACCTGTCCCAATAGAGATAATAAGAGTGAGTTACAGCTTCATCCTGATACAGAGACAGCAGAGCTAGATCCTCAAGTGGGTTAAGCTCCTATCACTCCATTCACACCTGCTAAGGATTTGCCCTACAGAAGTCAGGCATAGCAGCATTGTGGTTATCAAATGGGGAACTGCTTTATTATAGCAGTGGGGCTATAAAATTCAGTCCCTCATGCGTGAATGCATTGCTGAGTAGAGAATATTCAGAGAACTTCTCCCATCCCCAAAAGACAGCCATGATCTAGTGCAGGGTGTTTCTAGAGTTCAAGGGTGATGGTGAAGTCAGGAGGTGCTGCAGACCCCATATCCTGCCAGATCCTCAGTGGCTGTCAAAGGTAGAGGGAGGGAGAGAGGAACGTCTGCTCCTCCACACACTGAGCAGAAGGAACACACATGGTATCCCTTAAAATGAATGTTTTGCCTAACTTGGAGACATTTTGCTTGCTTTAGCTCTCCACAGCCGAAACAGCTTCAACCATGGCAGCTGACTGGGATGCTTCTGCCTAGGTTGGATTTGACAGGAGAGCTCATGGTGCATGATATCTGCACAGGCATCTTTCAGGCCACGACATGAAAGCCCTCTGAAACTGTCTGTTAAGTCAGCCTCATACTGTTTAGTGAGTTATGTAAGTGTCAGTAGAACCATTTTAGAAAAGGAGAAATTAAAGCAAAAAGATAGGACCAGGCTGTATCTTCTCAAAATAACAACAGACACACAGTCCCATCTTCTAACGACTAATCCCTCCCCGCTCTGTGAAAATAGTGACAGATGTTGAAACAAATGCTTGAGCAAGTTTGGGCAATTTCTTTGGAAGGGAAGAAAAAAGCAACATTAACTCCATGTGCTTTCCATTGACTCAGTGATATGAGAGTCAAGAAAGAAAACAAACCAAAAAAAAAAAAAAAAGACGAAAGTGGCACTTGTATGCTTGTTTGATGCTGCTCACACAAATGCATATTTCAGACTGCAGTGTAGCCATAGGCATAGATAATCTCTTTGCAGCATGGCTGTGATCAGCAGGGATGTGACAGCTGACTCTTGCTATTCACATGATTTGAGACCCTTTCCTACTCATTGGCTCCAGCGACAGAAGGTCAGGCCTTCAATCGTCATTCCTGTAAAATGTGACATCTTTCTTTGAGTCACAGCTCCTGAAAGCGTGTCATCCCATCAGCATTCCTGCTAAGTGATATGTACCTCTCCAGCATTCCATATTTTGAGGAAAAGCTGGAAATACATACTTGTCAAAAACTGCTTTGTTTGAAATGATGATTTTGTAGCCAGTCTGATTTGGGGCCTGGCTTGTTAATTTGAGCTTTAGTTTGGCTTTGCCAATATTGCAGTATTTTCCTAAGTGCCACTGCTTTCTGTGGTTCTTTTGTCGAAAGCAAACCTAATGCTTTACAGCCAAATCTTTCCTTTAGTTCTCCCAGCCTAAGAAAGATAACGGTATGATTATTTTCAAGCGTGAAAAGCCTTTACTCTCTTTAGGCAAAAAGGGTGAGGGAACCTCATAATCCTAAAATTTTGATGCTATTTGAGGAAAGTTGTTTCCTCTCTCAAGAAAATAAAAAGTAATCTTTCAGATTAGAAACAAAACAAGGAAATAGGAGATCTGGGGCTGCAGAGGACTTCTCAGCCTAGTAGTGTTGCTCTGTGAAGGTGCAGTGGCACTAAACTGTTAGCATAGTTGCACAGCCCTCATGCTCCTTGGCTAAGATCTGGCATTCAGATCAGCCTGACCTGCCAGATGTATCTTCTCATGTTTCTTCCCTGCCCGCCTTTGTCTGCCTTTCCGTGGAAGGCCAGCAGTTCTGCACTTGGTTCCCGCTGTGCAAGCACCTACCTCTGTAGGAGAACCATTCCATCCAGTGCTTGAAGTCTCGGAGGTTGCAGTCGCATTCCCAGGGGTTATCCCCAACTTGGAGCTGCTGCAGGCTGGTTAGCGGTTCAAAGGTCACCCTGTCCAGGCTCTGCAGGCGGTTGGACCTGAGAGAGAGGGAGCGGAGAGCAGGCAGGTCGTCAAAGATGCCCGAGGGTATCTGGGCCAGGCCGTTGATGGAGAGATCCAGCTGGCGCAGCAGGGCTGTGTGTTGTAGCAGGTCCTTGTCCAAGGCCCGGATGCTGTTGTTCCTCAGCCGGAGCTCCGTGAGGTTCCCCAGGTCACTGAAGATGTTCTGAGGGAGCTGGTCCAAGAAGTTGTTGGATAAGTCCAGCCTCTGTAGGGCAGAGAGGTTGGAAAACACTGCTCCCGGCAGGATGCTGAGTTTGTTGTTGAGAAAGAGGAAGGTCCTGGTGTTTGTGGGGATGTCTGAGGGGATGGAAGAGAGGCCCAAGCCACTACAGTCCACTTCCAGGTTGCCACTGTTACACTTGCAGGAGGAAGGACAAGCAAAGAAGGACTCGGCAGCACATAGCGACAGCCAACAGCCAAGCACTGGTAGGTGAAAAGCAAGGGAGACAGAGTGCATGTATTAGAGCAGTGCTTTCCCATCCGCACCCCTCGCTGCCTTGAGCACAGCTACAGCTGCAATATGGCCCTCACAGCGGGACTCTTCGCTGAAATGCCCTGCAGTGTAATGAGCTTCCTCACAGCTACATCCTTTTAATGCTGGCCTGCACCCTGGCAGCATGACTTTCCTCTTAGCCTTTTTTTCATGAGCAGGCATGTAAATATCCTTCCAGTTTCTTGAGGAAGTTAGAACAGTGCACCCCAGAGGACTTTGCTGCCAGATACTAGAGGGCTGGAGCCTGTCAGAGGAGAATGGAGCAGAGAGTGATGGGAAGTATCACCTCTGATAAAGAACAGCTCTTTCTAAAGAGTCAGGGTTGAGTGAGGAGAGACAGGTATATATTTAAGAAGCTCTCTTTTTTCAGAAATAAACACATTAAGAAAAATTAAAACAAAACATCCTACATCTCAGTTGTGCTCCACAGTTTGAGTCCTAATCTTTGTGATAGATCAGGCCCAGGACTAAGTTAGCCTCTAAATCAGAGTATCATTTGCTTTCCGTATCCACAGTGTGTTACGTGGGCCTTGTGGCAAGAGACTTTTTTATGAATTAGATTACATTACAAAGGGATGACCAAGAAAGCTGTTAAAAAGTAACAAGGAGGCCCCAAACCACTGGATACCTGGTACTTGCCATTGCTCTCAAAATTGTTTCTGAATCCCACAGCAATAGCCCCACAAGTATCTCCTCTGACCAAGATTGCCCATAGCAGTGGAGATTAGGAAAAAAATTGCAGGTTGGTAGTTAAAGAAAGGGGTGTTAGGAAAATGCTTAGCTAACACACCCCCCTTTCTCCTGCAGTGTCTCAAAGGTAAGGTTGGACAATCCACAAAACAGATTCTTTTAGAGTTGTTGTGGATCACCATTCCAGACATGGGTCCAGATCCTGTGAGTGACATCAAGGCACTAGTTACCAACCCTCCCTGGGAGCCAGTGGCTTTTAAAACTCTAATTTCTGTGACAAAGAAGCATGAGCAACAGGAAAGCAAGCTTTGTGCCTCCTGTCATTAGAGGAGTGGGAGTTATGTTTAAGCAGACTATGTAAAACATTTGCATCCTTCATCTTCATTCCTTTTGTGGAATTGACATTGGTTTCTTCAATGTGGGAAGCAAATTCAGCTCCCTCGCTGTTTTTTAAGGTGACAAGTTTGAGCATTTGACTAAAACTGAGACAGGTTGGCCTGTATGTCATGCCCTGTTCTCTCCCTTTCTCGCTTTTATTCAGAGAAAGCAGTCGGTTGGGGTTGGTAGAGTCTTTTTAAGGGTGAATGGTAGCTAAAGTGGATGCATTTATTGTCTCACCATTCTTTCCTGGACTGGAAACCAGATTCTTCTGTGTTACTTTTTCCAAAGTACCAATAAACAGTGTTTTGTTTCTTAACCCCAAAGGAATTGTGAAAGGACTGCCATAGGAGAGGGAGCTGGTGGAGACCCATGCTCTGGAGAAGCTCTGCCTGGAAC
The DNA here is from genome assembly GCF_018691265.1 of Tyto alba. NCBI lineage: Eukaryota > Metazoa > Chordata > Aves > Strigiformes > Tytonidae > Tyto > Tyto alba. The sequence continues at coordinate 16,694,269 of NW_024881295.1, forward strand.
AGCTCTGCAGTCAGCCGTGCTCTTCCTCTCTTCCCTCGCACTAATCTCTCTAGAGTTTCTGACCCCTAGCCCATTTTTTTTATATCGACTTGGCTTCTGTCAGCGATGCTGCCTTCATGAGCAAACCCTGTCATGCTGCAAAGGGCCTTTTTGTGTTCCCGGTGATCCTTGTGAGACTTGGCAGATTTGTGGGCTGCTGGCCTAAGGAGAACTACACCATCTGGGTCCTAAGCTATATGGCTTTATTAAGGACCAAGGGATAAGTGTTCAGAGTGTCTCAACTCTTTTTTTATTTAATCCTTCTTCCTCAATTCCTTCAAGAATCTTTTCCTGTCCTACAGTTGAGAGCTCAAGTGTACATCAGCCCAGGCTGTGCCAATCTGTGTTCTCTTTTAATGATAATTATGGGTCCTTATGGTGAAACACAAGAGAGCTCTTTTCCCTGAGCACCTCTGTGCTTTCTTATCATGCAAAGGCTGGGGTCACCAGCAGAGATGGCCATGAAAGCAGACCATAGCCTGTGGACTGGCACAGTGCAGGTACTGTCTGTCTGTCCGATATTTAATTCCATTCACGCTTTTGTTGTAGGGAAAGAATTAAAAGAATGGGAGCTAGAGTGGGGAAGGGAGAGGGCCAAGAGTCACTCAAGTGACCCCGTCTTTTCCTGGATGCTTAACAAAAGTACAGTATTAATAATAGATTGACAGTTGTGATGATAACACTTAGTTGCTTTGTACACCAAGAAAGTCAAGGGCAGACAATGTGTAATGGTATCCAGATGGCATCCTGTTCAGGACTTATCTCTCAAAATGCCTATCTGCCACCAGCCTCAACTGGGTGGCTGTGGGGTTCCACCAGTATGTATGCTGGCAGTGACTGGTAGGAACAAAGTCTCAGGCAGCTGGCTGTGGTTGTGTTCAGGAACTGGACTTATGCCAAGTTTCTGCAGCCATGTAAGACGTGCCAAAAATGTCGTCTTGTTACCCATATATTGCTTTGTACTCTTGGAAATATTTTACTAAAATCATAGAGAGATAAAGATCTGATTTCATTTTCAGTCCCTGCAAGAGGTGCATCCACTGGGATGTGAGCTGAGACCAAGAAATTCATTGCACTGGTTAGGATGCAGCTCTATGGGGAAGAGAGACAGGGAAGCAATAGATAGAACTTGAAGCTGTTTTCCAGCCCTAGAGAAGGATGAGTAGTACGTGTTTTTGTGTTAGGGGAAGATAAGTTACTTTGTGGGGTGTTTGGTGACTCTAGCAGGTGACAGAAAGCTGATCCAGGTATATCAGATTAAGTCAAGACTCAGTAGCATTCATTACAAGTAATTTATACAGCAGTCTAGTCTGTGAGGATGGATTACAGAGAGACCTGTTTTCTGAAGAAGGAAATAATTCCCCCATCTTCTTACAGTGGCAGCCCCAAATTGATCAGGGGGGCAGGAACAAGGGAAATGACAGACCTGCTCAGTGCCTGGGCATGCAGTAGTGATGGACACTCTCCAAGTGCTCCCTTTCCTCTACTGCAGTCTCCAGATGCTTCTCTGAAGTGCGGGTACATGCCCTGTAGCCCCACATCACCCCACCAGTCTCTGCTCAGCACTCAGGGATACTGTAGCAGATGCCCTGGTCCACTGGGAAGATGCACAGGCTGAACTTTTACAGTTTAATTTAAAAGAGATCTTCTTTATTTACTCCTTGATTTTCACTACATGTGGCAGTGCCCAGTAGGAGAATTCTGCATTCACATCCTGCGTTCCCTTCTAAAATCTGTCATGACTTCTGCTGTGAAGAGCTGGGAGCCTTGCTCAGCAGCCTATGTATAAACCCCTACCCCAGAAAGGAGTCTGCAGCTTACAGGATGCCGACATGAGAAATGTTTGGGGTGGATCTTTGTGTGGTGGTATCTGTCTCACTGTTTCTCACCTGCCAGGCCCACTGGAATTTAGAAGCAATCATCAGTTACTGTCCCACTTTAAGCCCATCTTCAGCTTTAGAGTCTTGCTGTCCCTCCCAGCTAGCCTGGCCTCTAAAGGCATCAGGAATTAGTTCAAACATCTCCATTCTTAGCTGTCCCTCTCCCCTATTCTTAACCCTGATGTGACCTATTTTCTTTCCACTCCCTTGACAAACAGGATCATCGTACTTAGCATCTGAGTAGGCATTACTTACGACAAGCCTCTTGCCAGCTCATGAGGAACCTGCTCCTCCACCGGTGGCCAGCAGTTGTAGGCAGCATTGTTGTCTTCTCCAGCGTGTCTTCACATCCACCAGCCAGCCTGGCACACGGCCCCAGAGGGAGGAGGAATGACCTTGTAGCCTGCTTGCCCGGTGCTGGAAGGGTAGAGCAGAGCGGAGCGGGTGAGAATCAGTTCCGTGGGTGCAGGACATGGGGCCGGGCTCAGTGTTGTCCTTTCCCCTCCCCAACTAGAGTTTTGCTTTTGAGGCATCAGGTCTGCTTTGGAGGAGAGATGGAGGATGTTTCAGGAGGCATGGCATGACAAAGGTGCAATGTTAATTCACTTTGAACCTTGCAGCGCAGAAATAAGTCCTGATTCACCTAAGCGCCGGAGACAAGCCTGTGCTTGACTAGCCTGCTACGGTAGCTACATTAGCCTCACGCTCAAGGTTAACCTGATGAATTGCTGAGGTGACCCTGCCAGGGTAGCAGGCTCCAGCTCATTCCCTCCTGCCTTCATGCAGGCTGGTACCACCTGTGCATCCTCTCCCTGACGCACGGCTCAGGCTCACTGAGGTCTGGGTGCCAGCGGCTGCCAAGCCGCTTCTGCTCCCCCTGTGTTCTCTACCAGCACTTCCTTTCTGTTTTAAGGTAAAATGGATGTGGTGGCTAGAGCAGGGCTGAGCAGAGCACAGCTTCAGCTTGGGGATTTCACACTGCAGCAACTGCAGGAGCTGAAGAGCGAGTGAGCCTCGGAGGAGAAGGGAGGACCTGGGGCGGGGGAGACTGAGTGGGAGTGTTGAAAAGAGAGAAATTACATCTTAATTAGAAGAAGGAAAAATGCTCAGTCTAATTAGAAACCCAAAGACCATAAACTCTCCCCTGACAATAAGGGACTGACAACAGGTTCCAACTTCCCTCTTTCTTCCCTTTTGGATACAAGCAAGCAGGAAAAGGGGAAACACCACAGACCCTCCTGTCCCCATGCTTGCTCTCTGACGTGCCACCCACAGTCTCGGGAGCAGTTAGATGGACACATTTCAACCAGTGTACAGAAATAAACCATCCTCCATCCCCTCTGAGGGGCTCTGACAACATCCACAGCCGTTATTTTAGCTGGGCGCTGCACTCCCACCGGGACACTCTCCCCACACACGTGCCAGCTGCTTCCCCTCCCCCAGGCTCCCATGGCTGATTTATTTTATATTGGAATGTAAACCACCAGGAAATATTTAAATTAGCATCCTGATGAGAAAGATGAGCAGGTTCAGTGCCTGCACTAGTACATTTTGCAAGACTATTTAGATCATTTCCCCAAATGCCAATGCACCAAATAGATTAATACCTTTCACAGCACCGAAACCAATCCAACATTCACCCACTGCAGCCCCCCACTCTCCAAACCAAGCTGGAGCCCTTTCCCTGCAGTCCCCACAGAAGGAGAAGCTGCAACAAATAGCTGTCCCCATTTGGTGCTTGCATTCACCCTGGCTGAGAAGGAGACTTTCAGCCTCCCCCATATCAATGTCTCCGTCCTAAATGCCACCCCTGAAGTCTCCCGTCCCTGGCTGTTGATATCCACAAGGAGGATGAAAAGCCACAAGCACTTACCTGGAGGGGCTCTGCCCGCAGCCACTTCCACCCGACTCCCCGGGCACTGCCCAGTTACAGCCTCTTCCTTCCCTCTCCCTCCTTGACTTTCACTCCCCAGCAGCAGGCTTTCCGTGTGCTCTATTTAACTCCCTACAGCACAGGAATAAACGGCAGAGTTAAGCTGACAGCCACAGAGCCTTATCTGCCTGCTGGATAGCGGGAGTCGATCAGCTCCAAATCCCGGTGCTGAACGATCACGTCCTTGCTCTCGGCATCAGGGGCTGCCTGCCACGCTCCGTCTTTCCCTCTTCCCCACCTTCACTCCATCTAACTTTGTCAGCGTTATAGATAGCTCTGTTCCTTGTGCTCTTGCCTTTTGGCTCTGTTTTGTAACACCCCATCTGTATCAGCTGGCTCGGCTCCAATCAGGGGGGCTAAGCTTTTTTTTTAAAAAAAAAAAAAAACAAAAAACAAAAACACACAACAAAACAGCTTCCATGGGTGCTTCATGACACGACTTCCCTCTGCAGTGTCCCCTGTGCCCAGGCCCCCACTCAGGCCACGGGCTGGTGTCTCCCCCACCCTGCTCGCTGCTCTGTGCAGTGCAGCCCCACCATCCCCAGGCAACGGTGGGGGACCGAGCGCAGGGCTGGCATACCCAGGTGCAAGGACGGTGACGGGGTCAGGGTTTCTACCCCTAAGCTCCTTCTGCTCTGGCAGTGCAAGTCCAGCTCTTGCACTCGTTTCTGGTACCTCATGGGCGCCTCTTTCTCTCAGGCAGAGCCAAGGCTCAAGCACAGAGTGCAGGGTGGGAGGAGCAGCCGTGTATAAATAAGCCCTTTCCCTATGTTTAGAATTTATTACAGTGCATAGAGATTAACACCTGTTCAGGCTTTAACGCTGTCTCCTGCGCTGCAACATGCACAAAGATGGAGGCGCCCTGATAAACCCAAGATTATTTTAAAAACATGTCACATAAACACAACACTCCCCGCCCCATAGATAGCAGACACCCTTTGTGCACTCATACACATGTTTCTAAGACTTAAAAACAGCTATCTTCATGGACGTATGCAGATACAGTCACCAGTCTAGCTTACATTTACAAAAGTGTGCACAGAGTTGGGCTTGCACATGTACCAGGGTCTCTTCTGTGACCCGTACTTATCAACATCCATGTCTGGCGCAAAACTGCCTGCTTCTCCAATCATAACATATGCTCAGGTGGCAGAGCGGTAAATTTGGAATAGGTAGAGGTTCCTGACTGCTGAAGTGCAATGGGCAATGAGCTTCTGCACTTACACCTTGAAGTAGTATGTTGATGGAGAAATTTTAATTCCAAGGATCCAGAAAAGCCCAGTTTGTCCCACACATCTATTGCCCATAAGCGCATTAGACCCTTAGTGATTAATATTCTGCAGCCAGGAGAGAGCAAGGAGGCAAAGAGGATTTTTGAGTTTCTTTTTTAAAGGTTTTCTCTGACTTGTCTTGAATTCTGACTTAATTAGCTGTTTTACTGTGGCCCAAGAGATGCCTTCTGCTCTGCAGAGCACCAGGCCAGCTGCACTCACTGCCGGCGCAGCACTGGGAACCCTGTAGTCCTGGGGCAACTAGCACCTGCCCACACCTCAAGGCTCTCCAGAGCACCACCGTATCTGTCTGGCTGCTTTCAGCCTGGCAGCCGGGGACTTCTCCAGCAGCAAGGACTCTGCCAGACGTAGGAGTGCCCCCCCATACATCCCCAGCCCAAGCGGAGAGGCGTCATGCCATCCGTTGAGAACTAGGGTAGCACGGCCTGAGTTTGGGGGCTCAAGGCTGATCTGCATTGCTGGAACTTGGAATGTTCTGAAGTCACCCAAGGGCTCCACAAACCAGGCGTCCGTCTTTATTTTAGGCTTACTAGCTGGTTCCTTCTCCCTGGAGCAGCATGTCAGACAAACGCCCTGTGACCCATGGGACACAGTGTCCAGAGCTTTCTTCCACGTGCTGGGAGTTGAATTTCTTTTCCAGATTCTGGAAGAATTAACAGGGAAGCCTGTGGGGCTGGTGATGGCCTTTTCTTCTTGCCGTTTGATATAGGACAGGAAAAGACAACTTTTTTAGTTTCAGCTCAAAGCAACAGAATGAAATCATCCATTTCTGGCCCATGGGCTCCAGTGGCCAAAAATACACTGAGCTGAAGTGCCACTTGGACATTTGGCCTGCTGTCAGACTCTAGAGGACTTTCTAATGAGGATTCCCCTAATTAGCTTGAACAGGGTACTTTACTGCTTTGGGGGGATGCTGAGGAGTTTGTAATGACTCTGCCGCACTTGCCAGGGCACAAAGCTACAGCAGGCACTGTCACTGTCTTGTACTTTCCTTCTTCCTGCCCAGACACCAGTGATGTTTGCAGTATCACTCTAAAGCCTTAGCTTTCATAAGTCAGGTCCCAAGGAGCACACTGTGAGGGTGGGGAGGGTTTCAGTTTACTGCATCCACATACTGTTTTACTAACACTTCCCAATTCTGTGACACCTTCTATCCAAAGCTTTCCATCTGCTTTACAAATGGCTGTTACCGGGGTTGTAGGTGTTGTTGTTGTTATTTTGTATTTAATGACCTGCAGAAGTAAGGCTGAGATCGTAGCCAGTAGTGCCTCTGCTCTAGGTAGGTGGATAAAGCTATCCCATTTTCCAGACGAGGACACTGAGGCTAAAGAGACAGGTGACTGTGTCACTAGGATGAGTCTTAGTCAGAAACAGAGCCCAGCAACCTCTGTCTGATTATCTCTCCTAGTCCTTTGCACTAACTCTTGAATCATGGCTCAGGGATCAAACTCCATTAACAGCCTGGCTTATGAGCATTGGCAGGGCATGTGGGTGACCTATATTACAAAAGGGTAGGTAACAGAGGCTACAACAGATGCCAGCAATAAATTATCAGGAAGTACACGCAGACATTCATCCCTCCCCCACACTCTGTTTGACAAGTGATGGCAAAGTCCCTTCCCCCTTTCCAATGTTGAATTGCTTTAGCCTTTATCAGAAAAACATCAGGGTGAGGGAGGGCATGGAGGACACTTTAAGGAGATTATCTTTTTTTCCTCGTCTTTCCTTGTTGCTTTTAGGATTCTTGTTTATTACTGTCACCCATAATGTAAGGGGACAGTGGTACCCCAGAGTCCAGTGACTGAAGCATGTTTGTTCCTTCATCAGCCCTTGAGGGAGAAGAGTTGGTACACAGAGGGCAGAGAGACACAGCAGCCCTGATTACAGGAACTGAAAGTTCATGAAGTAACCTGACTGATGAGTGCTAGTGGGGAATCACGCTCCTGACAGTACCACAAGTGGGTTTAGATGTCATGAAGATGATGCTCATTCTTGGTCCCCCACAGACCTGGGTCAGTCTAGCAAATTACTGACCACAAGAGGTCATCTTGTCTCAGCAGCAGCTCCTTATTTCTTGTTTATTTGGACTGCAAAAGCACCCAGAGGTGGCAGCCACGCTCAGCAGCACTGTAGAAACACAGAGTGTGTGTCGCTGCCCCAGTGAGCTTCCAATCTAAATAGCTCGGGGCTTCATTTCCAGTACTTGCTGATTTATTAACACATGTGTTCAGGATTCATTAGTGCTGTGATGTCACAATCAATGGGAAGCACATTTTTAATTCACACTAGAAACCCAGCTGCAGAAGAAATGGTGCCATCTGACTTGCAGTGATCGATCACAGCTAAGCAAAACACCTCATACAGAAAGCTGTAAAGTAAGTAGAAAGTGTGCAAAACCCACTCAGTACGGTAAGGGACTCTGACACATTCCTGACTTTGTGTGAATAAAAACCTCACCCTATTCTCTGGGATGTGAAGAGGTCAAAAAGCTTCTTATGTTCGGAACAACAGTGTGTAGGCACCTCTGAAATGTAAATGTGATTGGTGTTTAAAAATGTTTCCTCCCTAAGCCCCTCCAAAAAAAATCTACTTTATTCCCATTTTACGGAGGGGTAAACTATGATAGAGGTAAAAATGACTGCTGAGTTTGGCTGGCTGAAATTTCAGCTGCCCAGCTATTGATACCTCATCGTGAGCCCACATCAGTTCTCTGCTCAAGATTTTCAACGCTGCCAAGTGCAGTGCTTGCACTGGATCATGTGCTCTTGTAAATGTTCTCCTGTCCTGCAAAGATGATTTGTAGGGTTTATCAAAGTTACACAGAATAAAGGAGTTTTGGTGGGGCTTTCCTAAAGTTTCCTGATGGGCCTGTGGCAAAATCAGGAGAGAAACCATTTTTCTCGATTCCTCCTCTCCTGTACCTTAACCAGGAAACATTATTTGCATCCTAAGCCTCCCTGACCGATGCACGGTACTGAGACTGGGAGATGTTGGAGGGGCTGGAAATACCAAGGGCAGCGGGCCCCATCAAACCATCTGAGAAAGCACAGAGCATCCGAAGGGGACCCAGGGCAGATAGCACTGGTGGGAAAGACCCAGATTGCCATGGAGAAGTGGGATTCCTTGGGAAGCTGTGGAAGCAGGTGGGGAGACCGGGATATCCAACACGGGAGTGACAGGAAAGTCCCAGCACAGCGAGAGTGCGGCATATGGAGGAGGCCCATAGCAGCAGCAGGAGGAGAGCTGAGGGGGCAGTTGACAGGAAGAAATCCAGCCATGTGTGTGCCAGCATCTTCTCTGAGTATTATTGAATGCGACAGACCACGTGCATGTTTCCTCCATGCAAAACGGAGGCAGCTGAGAAGGGAAACGGGTGAGGGAGTGGGAGAGGAGCTCAGAGGAGGGACACGTGAGCTGGCTACCCAGTTTCCTTCTCTTTTTCTTGCCACAGAGTGATGTTTTTGTTCTTCTCACACTGTTGGCAAAAATTGGTAACTGAGTGAGATGTGGAGGGGGGTTCTACATGAAGACTGAGATAACATTTTCTGATCCAGCCGGGAACAGTTGGCTGTGGGTGGTGGCTTGTCACCAGCCCTGCCAATTCTAATCCAGATCCCAGTTTTTCTCTCAGCTGTGGAGTGAAGAGCCTTCTCTACAACTTTAATTTCCTGCAGGAGTTAATCCCATGGTCAGTAGTAGCTCAGGCCCTCAATCCTTGCAGGCAGTCCCTTGACAGAAGGACTGTGGCCGCTCCTGACCCAGCAGGTCTGAGGGAGGCACCCTTCTGCTCCCAGTTCCTCCTTTACACCCCACGAGCACCCATCAGCTCACTGGCATTTAAAATGCTGCTCCCCGCCTTCCTGCCAAGCCTACCTCGGGGGTGTGGGTGGGTGGTACACCCGAGGGAGAGGCTCCAGGCAGAGAAGGAAGCTTGGTGGGAGAATCCTGGTTCTGTGATCCTCATTCCACTCCCCACCCCACATACAGGTATTTTCCGCACTTCTTAGTTGGATGGTGATTCGGATCCTGAAGTAATCTCTTTTGTGTTTTTATGCGGGTGGTGTTCAAGAAGGAGGGTATGTATGGGCCTACATTTGTAAAGGATTCTCTGGGGGCTCAGAAATTTTGAGATGACCCAGTACCTTCCCTGGGGCTCTTATTAGGGGCAAAGGATGCAGCAGATCCGTAAGAGGAAAGGTGCCAGCCTGTCTGAGAGGAGAGATACATTTACATGCACCGAGTAGTAAATGGAGGTGCAACAATTTAGCAGTGAGACAGAAAAATTTTATTTATTTAAAGTTGATTTATCAATATAAGCTCTCAGTTCACAGTTCTGATCCTGGAGTGCTAGGCTAAACATCTATCGAACAGTACAGCCAGACTGCCAAATCAAGGGGTTTCCAAATCAATACCAAGAAACTCCTGTTATATCATATGGGGGTCAAGGCACCTCAGCCATAAGCCTTTCTCCTCGTGCTTCCTCATTTCTAGAGTCAGGCGAGCTTCTGCAAGCCTGGGTGACCCTGAGCACACAACATGTCCCACACCTGCTTGTTCACTATCATTCTTGTCTGCATTAGCTCAAGAACTGGCTCTGCCTGTTTTCATAGTCTGTAGTCTGAAATATGCCAGGATCCCAAGATCACTAGCCTTCCTAGTGCTTTACTCTTGTTACTTTTGCTTCTGGTGGAGAAGCCAATGTGATGGAGACCTGCTGCCACCTGAGCGGCTGAGTGAGAGAGTCCCTCCCCCTCTCCCTCACCCAGCACCCCGGCTTCCCTTCCCCAGCTGCCGGCCTCTCTGACTCAGACCACTGGCTACAAGGGTAGCGACTTCCATTTTGACAGTTGGAGGGGGAAGAGGAGGTAGAAAACACAGTGGGACAGGGGAAGAACTTCACTACCATCTCACTTCACAAGTCTGTGCACCGGGTGTGTTCACAGGGGCAGGGATCATCCGTGCACGCGCAGCACTGGGGCAAAGCACAAGATGCTAGCAGTAAAAATCCTCTCTGCTCTTATCATAAGGGGATCGGTGACCCAGCACGCACACAGCTCCTGGCAAACCTCCCAAGAAAAGGCTGACTCTCATCGTTTGCACATGATGCATTTATACTGAGCTCTGAAGAAAGCCTTTTTCTGCCTTAGTGAGTTGCATAGATCTGTTTCACTTGGTTGCCACTGTGGCGCAAGGTCAGCAGTGCTACCTGTTAGAGAGAGCCTGGAGCTCTTCTTCCCCCTCGCCCCCCATCACCTTCCCAGAGCATCCAAGAGGGGCATCCCCACAAAGTCCACACAAACTGCACTGAGGATCTCTGGGACACGCTTACACTCTTTACAAGCTGGGAACATTGCCCATAGCTCAACAAGATGTGATGACAGCTCTCACAACCCAGAGCTCCAGCCAGGATCCTTGGATGCATCTGAGTTAGCACACACATCACAGCCCCATGCTGCAGAGCTTGCTGAGGCTGGGAGAGACTGGGAAAGGTCTGCAAATCTGATGTGACTTCAGTTTTCTGGAGGGTTTGCTGACACAGAAGAGATATGGCCATGGCAACGTTCACATCCCATCAAAATCACTAAATGCAAGTAGTGTGGAAAGCCCAGCCCAGCTTCAGCTCCTCTGCCCCCACACAAGACACCTCACAGCAAAATCGCAGCAGCAGTACACCCTGCTTTGGGGAGCACCAGCAGCAGAAAGCCTCACTAAGTGTAGAAAGAGAGCCCAAGTAATGAGTGCTAAGTCAAGTTGCCTCTAACAGCTCCTCTCCAGATTCAGGATGTGGTCCTGATTCTTTATTCCTTGTGTGAGGCCGTGGTCCATGGGGAAGGAAGCTTCCCAGCTTCCCAGACTTCTTGGAGTGACGAGGAGCATGGCAGCAGGGCCTGTCTTCAAAGTAACAACCTTTGCTTGCAGTCAGTCGTGAAGTTCAGACTTGCATGGCCCTGCTGTAAATTTAGGACTCAGTCCTTCCTGTGATAACTGTGAGGAGTTGCAGTCTATAAATAATGGAAAGTCTCTTGTTTTCCCATTCATAAAAAAAAAAAAAAAATCAAGAAAGTGTCATTTTATTTTTTTAAAAAAATTGCTATATGATAAAATATGCCATTTGGCTTGCAAAGCCAAGCTCTTAAATGTGAGTCAGTACCTCCACAACCTTAATTCAGTCACTTGCATGTATGCATTACAACACAGCCTTTGCTTACCCGAGCAAGTACAGTTTCTTTTTTTTCACAGGACCCTGTCCCATACTCAGTGCAAAGAACACATGATACTCAAGCTAACAATGAGGATGTTGTAATAAATAAGGCTATTTTTATATGGTCAGCATTAAATATTAAACCAAAGTTTTGACAGGTGGCCACAGTCTGTACATTCCTAATTTTGCCGGTACCCAACACAAGACCCTAGGGGCCATTTTGCTGAACTGCTGAGCACTCACAGCTGTTTTCCAAAATGCTGGCACCTTAGCCAGCAAACTGGTACAGTCTCGAGGACTCGATGGCACCAAGAGCCAAGAGACCCCAAGCTCCAGTCCTGCACCAGCTGCTCCTTCCCTGTGTGGCTAAAAGGAAAGTCTCTTTTGCCTTCAAAATCAAGGAGTATACCCACTGTCTCTTGCCTCATCAGGAGCATAAATTGTCTATCATCAGCTACGAGGCAACTGTAGCAGCGAACGTCTTCAGAACACCACAAGACAATGAATAATGATGTATTGCCTGCAGGGCTTGGATGGCAGGCAGTAAACAAGTAAAATGGGCACACACTTTGCAGTACCAAAAAAAAGAAAATAACAGCCTACTGCTTCACTCCCTGAGCACTGTGTAGCTGGTGCACTGAATGAGGCAGCTTATGAAAATACAGCATGTGATCCTACCAGCCAGGACTGCAACCCGGTGCAGATGGCATGCTGCTCCCAATCCCAACATTTCCTAACTTTCAACTGCTTGTTTTTGTAATGTGAATAAAACTGTATTTCATATAATCCCACCCTTTGCAGTCTGGAATTGAACCGGTTCATGGAAAAAAATACTTCTTGCAATTAGGATATCCTCAGCCACAGAAAGCAATTTTGTGAGCCAGCATTTTGGTAACGCCATGTAAGGAATAAGGTATGTGTTACAAGGTATTTTCATGCAGTAGGGACAGAGACAACCCAGGACTCCGACTCCAGCTCCTTCTCACAGAGAACTGGAGTGTGTGTCATGGTGTAACACCCTGGAGCATTACCCAGCTGGCAGGAGCATCCCAGTATGGTCATTTGAATTACGGCTTGAGCCACCCAGGACTGGGACAGATGTCAAGCGGTGTAAGAAGCAGCTTGTAACCAAACATGGCAAGTAAAGGAAACTGCCTGGTCTCTTTTTCAAATCAGCACCAGGCAAGTGCTGAAGAGTCACCAAAGAACTGCCCAGAAATGCCCTCCTACAGCCTTGAGCCTGTCTCCATCCTGTTCCAGCTTCTGCTGCTCCCTGGATGCTCTTGTCCAGGTATCCTCATGGCCCTGTGCTGCTGCTGGCCCTCCCTGCTGCACCGAGATGCAGGTCTGCCTTCATCAGGCTTCTGTGGTGTTAAAGAGCCTAGAAAATCCTTCCTGCATCATTCTTAGAAGAGCCAGAGGAAGGGCATGAAGCTGGAATAGCTCAGGAAGATATCCAAGCTGGGAGTGCACCTTGCTAGCATGTGGCTTTCACTTTGCTGGAGGCAAGGGTAAAGCTATGATCTGGTATAAGAATTATGTAAGAGGGATTCCCCCCTTTCTCTTTGCAAACAGCCCCTTTGCTCAGGATTTGCCATAATTCCTCCAAGTGAGCAAAATATGCTAACAGGGACTGCACTGATGTCTGACAGGGAGACAACTCCCGCAAGCCTTTCGCTCATGTGGAATAATTCCCTTGCAAATATTGTTTGCCCACAGCAGTTGGAGGAAGATCCACCCCCCGCCCCTCCACAGACCCAAGCAACAAAGCTCAGAAGAAAAACGGTCTGCAATTCTGGAAAGGCAACCCCTCCTCCTCACTGCTAGAAATGTCCCCTCCTTTGTGACAAGTCCCTGTGTGCCTTTAAGGGTCCCCCTGTCTTTTAAGGGTTTCCTTCTTTAAACCCTGCAATAGGAGCTGCTCCAGCCCTTCCCCAAATGAGATCTTCATTTCTCCCTCCACCCCTGAGTGGCAGACCAGGCACTGGCAGCACAGCGGTGCTGTACCCCACACGCTACCGTTGCCATCGGGGATGCGCTGGACGTGGCACATTCTGGCTGCCTGACAGTCCACACGGCGGGCCTGGGGCCCGGCTCGGTCATGACCTGGTTGGAGCAACAGCTCCAAACATCCTCTCTCCCCAAACCAGGAGAGCTCTGATTTTACACGTCTCTCTTAATTATGAGATGCAGTGGCAGTAATAAACCGGGCAGGCAGAGGGAGAAGGCGGCGGCAGAATGCCCTGCGTGGGATGTATGTGTGCACGTGTCTGTGCATGTGTGTATATGCACACATGTATATATGCACACACACATACACACATGCTAATGCTTACATATATAGCCGATATAACCCTTATATATATAGCCCATATATAAGGGACTTCACATCAGCTCATTTAGGACTTCATCCTCCCCCCTTTCCTCTCAGGTAGGGCTGGAAAAAGCTGTGAAGTTTCTCTCTGCCCTGTTTCACCTCCACCCTCGGTGCCGTGCCTTCCGCCCAAAAGTTCATAAATTGCAGGCTCAGCCTGCATCCGCTGGAAACAACTTGGGACTTATTTTTGGTTCTACTTGTGACACGGCATCCTTCACTTCATGTCCTGTGGTTGTGTCCGTGAGCTTTGTGTGTGAAATTGTACATGCACACACACACTTACATGATATACACCCCCCTCACCCTAAAGCTGTGTATTGAGTGCTGGACCTGTTCAATTTTGGTCCTCACTTCTCCATTTTAGATTGTTCTTACTAAGACAGCTGAGACCAAAATGATACCCAGCAGAGCCACCGGGGGTCAGGTGAGTGGCACCTCACATGCTGGCCCCTCTCCCAACCCAGAGGAGGGGACAAAAGCTGAGGGTCACTGGGAGCTGCCCAGTACCCGGTCACCACAGCCCCAAGCGCTTAGCCTCAAAGCTGCACCTGAGCTGCCCGTGCTGCAGCGAAAGACACTGGTGCCATTCGCAGCTGGGAGAAGTTGCTCCCAGCTGCTCGCCCTGAAACTGGACTGGAACCAGTACCAGCAGCCTCTGCGGCAGGTTTATCCTTCTGCTTTATCGGGAAGACTGCTGCCCGTCAGCCTCACACAACCGGGACTTGTGCACCGTGCCGTCTGGCAGGCGGTGCTGCCCCTGACCACCACTCTCCTCCCCGGGGAAGCCGGTTCCTGGGGGGCAGCTCCTCTGATCTCGCATAGCCGGGGAGAGGAGAGGGAGTAAATACAAAAGAGAGACGTCTTTACTTACCTCTCTTGGGCTGGGCTGGACCCTCCTATGAGAACGGCAGCTCTTCCAGCAAACCTGGTACAATCCCAAAGCAAATCCAGCAGAAAGTCCCTCCGTAGCCGGCTGGGCTCTTGGTGGACCCTAGCTGGCAGGAGACCCTCCTAGACAGCCGCTCGCCCTGCGCGGAGGGAGGGCAGAGGAGCCGCACGGCGAGATGGCAGCGTGGGAAAGGGACTGTAATCCTCCGTAAATAATTAATGGGGGGAGAGGGAAAGAGAGAGAGAGGCGAGAGAGGGAGCGACTGTGCGCGGCAAAGTGACAGCTGGGGGTACATCTGCGACGGCAGCAGCACACGCACAGGAGCGCGCACAGACAGTGCAGAGGAGTCACCCCGCCAGGCAGGCAGGATCTGCTCCGAAACACCCAGAGGAAGGAGCTCGGGAGGTTTTAATTTCTCTCAACCCATCCCGGAGAAAGAGCAGTTGCTGTTAGTCCCACTCTCTCCCTCCTCCCCCCCTTGCCGCCATCCCTCTCCGGGTGCCGGGAGCTGAGGGGCTCGAGGAGGGGTGAGGAGATGCCGGGGTGGGGGGAGCTCCCCACAGCCCCTCAGGCGGCAGATTGGCCAGGCACAGGTTATGAGAGGAGGCACCGAGCTGAACGCCTCCTCCCCTCCCTCCGTCTCTCCGCTGCCTGGTGTAGCTGATGACAATAAACCTGGAGAGAAAGGCGCAAGGAAAAGGGACGAGCCCTGGGTTTTGTATAGGGGTGAGGCGAGCGGCTGCAGCGAAGGGGAGGCAGCGGAGGAGAAAGCGTGGGGCTTAGGAGCAAGGAACCCCCTTCCCACCAGTGCTCCAGGGGTGTCGGGGGGAGGCAGTGCATCCGACGGAGAGACTTAACCAAGAGGTGCCCACGGCGGGCTGGTCGCATCCTGCCTGGCCGCAGCGGGCGTCCCCAGCAGCTGAGCACGCGGGCTGCTGTAGCGCTTCCCTGCTTGGATGCAGCACGTCCCAGTGTCTGTTTCCTTGGGGATTCAGGGAAAACCTGAGGAGTGCTGGTAGGGGGTAGTTGGGACAAGGGGAATGGGCAAAAGAGAAGAGTGTTTGCACCCACAGTTTGCTCCGCTGCATTTGGTGTGCAGCGGCGAGAGTGTGCTCAGCTGAATGTCCAGCGCAAGCGTTGGGTGCCGTTACATCCAGGTTACATCCACGCAGTGACAGGGGCACCCCCTCCCCAACACAGCCTGCTGGTACAGGGGTGCAGTAAGCCCCCAAATCCAGCCCACTGCCTCTGTCAGGCTTCCCTCTGTGCTCTCCTGAGGGCTCCTGCAGCCTGCCCCTGCCAAAATCAGACCCCTCGCTTGCCTTCCTCCAGCTTGCTGAGGACCTCGGTAGGTCACGTTTGCAAGAATTACTCTTTTGCTGATCCAGTATCATAAGCAGGCTGCCCTTGATACCGGCTTTTTGTTTGTTCTAAGTAAAATTTTGAGTGGGCCAGCTCCACTGCTGACTTGAGTGGGAAAACAGGAATATTTCAGAAATAGGGAATGGGGAATGCAAATGGACAGTATGGGCAGGGGTGCTCTGCTGCTCTGGCGCTCTGGCACCTTCTTCCATTTGAATCACGGGTTTTATTTAACCATTGGCCCAGCTGCCATGAAAACAGGTTGTGAATGGCAAGGTAAATCTTGATAAGCACTCTACAGGATGTAATCTTGCAACTCTTTGTTATACCTTTTTGTCATGTGGCAGGCCCAAGAATTAAACCTTGGGGAAAGCTCCTTATGAGAACAGCATATAGACAATCAAAGAGAGAAGCCAGGGGAGGCAGACAGACAGAGAGACGAGCAGAGGATGAGCTAATGGGGCAGATGTGCTCAACAGAGGGATGGACAGGTGGAGGGGGAGGCTCTCACCTCCACAGTGGATGGCAGCACGCGACTCCAGCGAAATCCAGCCGCAGCGGGCACTGCTTGGCTTTGCTGGTGCCTGCTGGTGGGACGTCGTGCACAGCGCTGGGTAGCTTGTCGGCGTGGTGAAGCGATGTCTAAACTATGCAAGGTGTGCAACATTGCTTGTCCTCGTGTTTTATTGCATTGCTGGGATGCTACCGTTGCACAGGCTGTCTGCAAATTAGTAGGAATAAAACTATTATCCACGGTCTCTCCGAGGACTCTACGGTTGTTGCTGTGCTGCACGCCAGGGTCACTCACCATTTCACGGACCTCAGATTTTCCCGCTCCTGCAGCATACTCTCTGCCACCAGAGCAAAAAGGCTCATTAATGATCATTTATACTTTGGAACAAGCAGAGAGGGGTTTATTCCAGTTTTCTCCCTCTCGCCTGAGCTGTAGCATCATCCTTACCTCAGACTGAATCACCACTTTCCTCCTTTTTCCTTGGCCTCAGCAGCAAACCTAAAGGCACCCGGGTGACTTGGTTACTAGCACTGGGAAGGTGACTGTGACTTGTTCCTCCTCGGCTCCCATGTCTTCCTCAGGCCACCTGAATGCATGGAAATTTCTCACAGCTCTTGCTGGGACCTGCCAATCCACTCTGACGGGTGCGGAGTGGTGCTGCCAGGCAGGAGCGTGGAGCAATCCCTCTGGTATGGCTCCCTGTGGTGGGTACCATCCAGACAGACAAACCTGGCTGCCAGGCAGAATAGCCCCCAGCTTTGCCTTCAGTGACCTTTTCAGACATTGCCAGGGTGTGAGGAGGAGAGTGGTGCCCACCTCAGCTCCGTGGGCAACAGTTAAAAATGTGTGCTGGACCCCTGGGGAAGGAAAGAAAGGGATAGTGCGGAGAAGACGAGTAAACATAAGCCATACAGAGAGGTTAGGACTGCGAAGTTTGCATCCAAAGGCCAAGGCTTGCTGACAGATGGCACAGACAGGTTAGACATGGCAGTGAGTGATGTGGAAAGAGGAAGAAGAGAGCTGAGAGACTCTGCTTTCTGACCCTACTACCGGCCACCAGTGTGAGCCCCCACATACTCTCCTTCCTCACATTGCAGGCAACTCTGTCCAAGTTTGGTATGTGCTACTCATGCCTCCTGGGCAGAGGCAAGGATTCACAAAAAGGAGCTAAGCTCCCTTTGAAGAACAATTTGAGACTAGATGTTCCCACTGGCAAAAACATGAGCCATTGAGTAAGTGTGCATTGCAAGGTTAGTTATGCAGGTATCAACTCCTCTTCAGATCTCATAAAAACTATATGTTCTGGGTAATGCTCAGCCCTGTTGATGTGATCGACTGTGATAAGGGGAATAACTCTTCCTTGAGATGGTTTTAAAGGATAACGATGAATTTATTTAAAGCTACATACCAAATCGGATGCGTGGGCCTCATCGGACTCAGCAGCAACAGCACCGTTTGCCTTCTGTCATAGACTGCCGATTTGTCAGCAGGGGCACCAAGCCAAACCATGCCTGCCATAGCCCCGCCGGAGCTGATGAGTCTTCACCCTGGCTGGACTCAGCCCTGTCCTTCCTCCTTTGTTTGCGTTCTTTGTCTTGTCTCGTTTGTGATCTGCAAGGCTTAGGGCAAGACAGATCTGCAAAATCATTCCTTTCCTCCATATACAGGCAGTCAGACTCAGTCTACAGCAGGGGGAGCTGGATAAGAAATGCACCTGTGAAGGGGATTTTGTAAGATGTACCAGCAGTGGGAATGTGACAAGGACACTGGTATAAAAGGCAGATCTGATGCCAGGTGCCAGGGTCTCTGTACATGCTGCAAGAAAATATACCATTGCATACTCCAGTTTTAATTCATACCCATCTAAATTAGAGCATCAGATCATACTGTTAACTTAAAAGCACCCACACGGCATGATTCAGATTTAAAGGATCTGTTCCCCCCTTTGAAGCTCCTGCTAATTCAGAGGAAATCTGTAGAAACAGCAACACTTCATCCTCCTGATATTGGTGGTTGTGAAAAAAGGCTCAAATTCTCCCTCGCCGTACTTCTTTTTTCTCCCTCACTTGCACTTTATATTCTATTTCAAGGTCCTGCTTGAGGCTGTAATTCCTGCAGAGCTCTCGGATTCAACTAGTTGTCACACAGCCCCGTTGTTCCCCGTCACCGTGCCAGGCTGCGCACGACTGCGCTGGTTATTACGTGTGCTTGTAGGCAACCCACCCGGGGACAGCTAGGTTATTCTGTTGGGGAGACCCTGCACCATTTCTTCTCCTGTGGCGCTGTGCCTTACTTCAGGAACATGATTCTGGGAATAGAAGAGAAATTAAGCCAAGAAAATAGGACGCACTTCATTAAGAAACACACACTTTTGCTTAGCCCAGCGTGCACTAGGCTGGGACCAGGTACTGAAGCACTACTTCTAATCGACACTTTTCTGTCAAGTGGCATTCATATTTTTGTGCTTTTGTAGTGGCTTAGGAGCAGTGTGAATTGCTGTGGTCTCCCCTTGAGATGGGTGGGTTTTTGAATGAATCCCTTCCTCACACTGGCCTACTTTATTTCTGATTGATACTGTGTAGTGCAGGAGTTGAGGCTGGGGTGATCAGAAACATCCACTCTGGCCAGGCAAATCTACAAAAGACAAAGGTGAAAGCTCACACGCTTGCTCTCCTGTTTTTGGTTTTTTTTTTTTTGTGGGATTTTTTGTTGTTGTTGTTGTTGTTTTTAATTTGTTTGTAGCTCTGTAGTGTTTAGTGGGAGGGAGGTGTCAGTACCTCAGTACAGTCAGTGTCCCCTTTTCCTCTACCTTGTTAAACCTCTGACTCTCACTTGGCAGTCTGACTCAGTGTTGATCCCCCAATACTTACCATTCTCACTCAGAAGCAGGTTGCAATAGTGATTTCCATTCCATCACTTCTGGCGAATATTTACTCCTCCTTTCCTAACCCGTGTTTGTCTTTCTCTCTCTTGCACATTCCTCTTTTCATCCTCCCCCCTTTTTGTTTCCCATAGCGGTGGGTGTGCAAATTAAGCTGGAGTTGCTCCAACACAAGTTTTGGATGGCCACGCAACAGGTAGGAGCACCAGTAATCGTGAAGAGAGACATTTTAATGCTCTTCGTCAGCTAGGTTGGTTTTACGTTACATCACATACGATGTCATTTTGATGAGGGATTTTGTGAAATTCATATTAAATGATTTATGAAGTAGACTAGTTTGAAGTCACACATTTCTGTAATCCTTTGACGGCACTAATGCCGTGTGAGCGGTGAGTCTGTTCCACAAATGCCGTGTTGACAGTGTCAGCATCCTGGCCTGGCATTAGCTCTGCTGCATATGACACATTTAATTGTGGAAATATGTTTGTGCTCATTCAGCCTTCCAGAAATCTCGTGGAAATCTGCAATTTTGCGCACGTGGAAAAAATATCTACTGCCCTCTCTTATCATCTTGATAATGGTAACAAAATGCTGACAGCTTGACAAAATAAAAATTATTTGCTCCAGGGATCAGCTTTGAGTGTTGTCCTAATTTTGGACAAGCTTGCTGGAAAAATCAAGAGGAAAAGCACAGAGTTGGCCACAGTGGCAGGAGCATCCTCGCAGGTGGAAGGTCACATAAACCTGTCCTGAGCTAAAAAGACTTCTGCAAAGCGTGTGAGCACATCCTGAAGCGTCAGCAGAGCTCTTCATTTTTAAAAATCTCCTGTGGGCCATACCCAGGCAGTTCTCACACAAACAAGCCCCCATGGGCGATCAGTGGAACCGGGAAGGCTTATTAAAGAAGCTGAAAGGAGGCCTGTGTGCCAAGTGCCTGCATGCTGTGGCCCTTGTAGGTGCTGGTATGAAAAAAGCCTGCGTATGGTTTCCCAGGACGTGACTGCCTTTTGACAGAGGAATGACTAACAGATTTTGTTTTCTCTCTCTCTCCTGCTTCACCACATGCTGTGCCGCTCTGGATGTCCACGCTGTGCCTCCCATCTCCCAGCCCAATGACAGTGATGTAAGTAGACAAAAGCTGGGGACAGGGAGGCATCCTGGCGTGCCTCGCTGCAGCTCCGCTTCACAATTGTGCCGTTTGTGTGCCAGCGTATTTTAGGCACTGTCCCTTGTCTGTAGTCACTGGAGACAGTCCAAGCCTGTCGCAGGCTGTGTTTGTCTTCACAGTAATTAAGTGTCTTTGGCAAAGCTGAAAGAGCTCTGGGTCACAGCGTTTCAGAAACATGACCAACAGCAGGAGGAAGCTGTGAGGTAGGCTGGTCTCTGAGGAGGGACCTGTGCCCACAAGGCAGTAGACGTGGTCTCAGAGCAACCGGGGAGCTCGGGTTCAGCTCTGCCCCCTGGCCCCAGGGGCTCCCTGCAAGCTGCCAATGCCCTCAGACCAGGCTCCTCACCACGCTCCCGCTGCACCACAGCCAGCCCAGCACCGGGCACTGCTGGAGCTTCTCCAGGCCTGTAAGAGCAGCAGTGGCCAGACTCAGGCCTCACATAAGCTGAGGAAGATGCTGTGAGACACAGGCCCTTCTTGTGGGAAACCACTCTGATTTACCTGGGTTTCTGTTCTGATTTCTGATCTCTGGTTCGTTGTGGCCATATTTCTCTGCTGACTAAAAGAAGGAACCTGCCAGGGATGAAGTACAGGTCCACTTCTGTGCATACGTCCAGGGAGACAAAACAACCCAATGCTGATTTGTGGTGAGGCAGGGGTGAGATGATGCTTGCAACTGTGGGTAATGGGATGTTTTTAAACCATTGTCCCTAGAGCCTCAATAAGCCAGTGAGGGTTGGAGCACGAGCATGCAATTTTGCAAAGCCACAGGGCTTGAAACAAACTCAGGCATCAACAAGCCTCCTCTGAAGTTGAGCAGAGGGATGGAAACCTGAAACAATTGGTTTTGTTATGCAAAACTCAAGAGGAGAAACAAATTCTAACTGAAAGTAATGATATTCTTGTGGTTTGAAATGGCAAATTCACCTCTTGTTACTGAGAATCATCCAGAAAAGGGGCTGAGTCTTTTGTATAAGGGTTTTTCAGAAATAAAGGGCAGCTGGCTGTGAGCAGGCAGGCTATGCCACACATCAGTGTCCTTCCCTGACCCCAGAAAACCTCTGGCAGGAAAGGGACCCTGTGTACAGAAATGGCAACACCATGTCAGCTTTCTTCCCTCTGCTGCTAGAGAAAATGTTATTGAAAAAATAACACAAGGAGACAGCCACAGGCAGCCACAGCAAACTTGGAACAATTATGAAATCAATAAGCACCTGAAGGGCTTTGTTACTCACCACTTAACCCCTCGTGTCCCCACATGGTGCAGTGTTGTGAAACACATGTCAAGTCCAGTACACAGAAATCCTAAATGAAACAAATGGATGGTGCCTTGGGCTACACAAGCATCTTTCACATCCTATTTTATCATTAGCTGCCTGGAGAATAAAGAAACCAACAGCAACAACAAAAAATTCCTGCTTGAGAAGAATCCTGATCTAAAATACCGTGCCATGTGTTTAGTCCAGATACTAGCAGATGCTGAAACGCATGCTGGTTTCTCCCTGGTGCACAATAACTTTTGCTTTCACAGCCACAGAGCTTGGTGCTGCCCCCTTTACAAGTGCCACCCCTGCTCGAAGTGCAGAGGTACTGCTGGAAGCGTGTCAGGGAGGCAGGTGCAGGATCAGAGCCCTCAGCAAAGGGGACGTTGCTGTAGAGCTCATCTTGGTGGAGACGCCAGCTAAATTGCATGGGATGCTGGTATGGAGACCTTTAGCTCAGCAGTCCCAAGGGGGACGCTCTAAAATGAGATCATGCCATGGTTAATCCCCTGATTTTCCTTTCCAGTGCAGTGCCTTGGACGGTGCCTGTCCGCTAAGCTGTCAGGATGATGTAAGTTGCTCATATTTCTTGTCTGTACCTGCAATGGCTGTGACTGACTACCTGCTCTGTGGAGATCTCTCTCCACACCCCCCCCCCCCCCCAAAAAAAAAGGTATTGCCTGTCATGTCCTCACAAGAGGTAGCACAGCTGGGGCAAGACTTCTTGCTGTTGAGACAAACCTGCAGCTTAGGTCTTTCCCTCAGCTGTGAGACGTCAGCTGAGCCTGGGCAGGGCCATGGGGATTCCAGCCAGCGACTCTAAGGAGAGTCCATCTCCTCTAAGGCTGTCTCACTGGCGTCCCAGGTCTTCCTCAAAGATGTGCATGCTGGACACCCCTCTTTGCATTTATACCACTGCTTCAACCTTGGTCTCGGGCATATTTGGGACAGGAGCTCCTCTGCCCTGGAGAATGGGATCACCAGAGAATTTTCTTTCCATACTCATGTAGGATTTCCTCTGTATCCTGTTTTTTTCCCTGTAAGACCTAGAGGTTTTAATCTAAACTCTGTACCTCCCTTTCCTGCTCTGCAAAATAAAAATAAGACCAGCACTGATACTCAGTGGTGAGGAGAAGGTTATTTCGTGAGTGGTTATAAAACTCTGAAATCTGGAGATGGAAAGCATTAGATACCATTTTATTAAAGAGGAGTGCTGTCCAAGTGTCTTGTCACTCCCTGCAGGATGTGTGGCTCACAGCCTGCTAGGCCTGCACCCAGCCCTGGCAAGAGACAATCTCTACCACAGGCAGCTCACAAACTAAATACCTCAAAATGGAGGCAGAGAGGGAAAAGTCAATTGCGTAAAACCCGTGGTAGCTGAGCCGTAGGGCTAGGCATGGAAATGCCGAGGCTGTTGCCATAAGCACCAGCCCACACCGCTCCATCCTGCACGCAGCAGTACGTACCACACAACCATGGAAAAAGCTGTCTTTAACATTGCTTCTCTTTCATCTCTGCAGATTCTGAATTGCTTCCTCATTGATAACAACGGCTTTATACTAATTTCCAAAAGACCTGCAGAGGTAAGAGAGCATAAGAGGAGGAGAGTGTGCTTGGCTTGTTCGTAAATAACCCTCCAGAGCTCGTTAAAACAAATGAAGTTCAATTGTGTAATAAAGGTGGCCACGGTGTAATTAAATTCAGCTGTGCAGTGAGGGGGAAGCCTCCCGGCAGAGTGACAGCACATCCTAGGTGAGGAAGGATTTTGCAGGAAGGAACTAGTCAAAATATCTTTTTATCAGAAGGGAGGAAATTAGACTCCTTTCCCTCAGCACAGATGCTACTGAAAGACGATCTGAGACAGTCCCAGAAGGCAGGTTTGTGAAGGGAAGGGTAAGAGCAAAATGCCAAAGAGAAAATCACTTAAGCAAATTGGAAACAGGAGCACACCTAAAGAACTGAAGGGTTTACTGTACTCGCAGAGGTGAAAAGAGTAAGGAAAAAGATTCAGAATAGTAATAAAAATATGGACAACAAAGGTTGTTTCCTTTCCTACTGCTGCCAGTACCTCCACCACCATTTCTAGGGAGCTGAAGGGGCGCGGTTTGTGATGTGACATCCTGTGCACCCTGGGTAAAGTTAACACTACCAGACACTGCATGGTTTAGCTATACCTTTCTGCTCTCCAGTAAATTCACCACAGAGGTATTTGTTGCAAAATAATAAAAGATCATATATTTGGATGTCAGAAAGTGACGTGTTAGAACAGTTTCATAAACTACAAAGCAGTAAGTCAATAGCAAAAGTGGGCTTATAGAAGAAATGGGAAATTAAGTGGTTTTGTTACTGACAGAAGTGTGGAGTTTCATTTAAATTGCCATAGTATTGGAGTTAACAAATACTGTATGCATACTTCCAAACTGAAGTAGATCTGTTCCCAAAAATTACTGTCTCGAAGATGTGAGAAACAGGTTGAAGTGGAAATTAAAAATAAAGTATCAGAACACCCAATGGCTGTGACTGGGACAAGCAGCACAGCTTCTATAAAGGAAGAAAACCTATTTTATCAGCTATGGTTCTTTGAAAGTGTGAGTAAATCAGGAGATAAGGGAGAATGGATAACCTACTTCATTTCAGTTTTTCCAAAAGCCTTGAACAGTCCCTTACAAGAGTCTGTTAAAGAAGTTCTGGTTAAAGAGTGAAGTGTAAAGTAGTGGCATTGATCTCAAAGTAGCTGGGACAGAAAAAAAAGAGGAATTTTTAGATGAATATTTAGATGGAAAACGTCAGCTGTATGAGTCCCGTGGTTTCCCATCTGGACTTGTGTTGGTTAGCATATTCAGAAGAGGCTGGCAAAAGAAGAAGGTGAGATCGTGAATTCTGCAGGCACTACACAGTAAGTTCGGAGAGGCCAAGATGAGAACTGTTGAGACTCACAAAGAAAAATGAATCAGCAACAGAGTGGCACCAGGGGGTGATACAGACAGATATCAAGAGGGGGCATATTGCAAGGAATAACCAACCTCTTTTCTGCAGGAAAGTGACCTACCTGACACACTGAATATTCCAGTAAAAGTGCCCCTTCAGTGACGTGGTATGCCAAAAAAAAAAAAAAAAAAAGGCAAAGAAAACTTGAAAAATAAGGGAGGAAAATTCTGTAAAGTTGTATTGGCTCCCTACTCTGGGAGGCCAGGTCCTTCTGTGTGTTTGAGATGTGCTGGTCGTCTTAGGAATTGCTCTTTCCTCCTCTGACTCCCATGGCGTTTTCAAAGGTGCTTTACTGAGTCCTATGGCATGTGTCCATACATCAGGGCAACTACACCCTTTAGCTATCATGTCTACTGTTTGCCCTCATCATCACCCCCCTGGTTTCTGTCTCTGTATTTTTCCTGCATCTTATGGAAAATGTTTTTTTCCAAAAGCTCGTCTCTGAAAGATCTGACTAGCAGAAACATGGCATTATAAAAGAAATGTGGATTTGCGTAAATTAGAAACATTATCCACATGCCTCCAAGATCAGGCATTTTGGCAGGCACCAGAGCTGTCATCTCCTCCAGCTGTTACCTCCCCTGACCTCAGAGAGTTCATCACTACTTTTCTTCTGACTTCTTTATCTTGTTCCAGTTACTGCTTTTATTTCTTGGTGGCACCATGAGTGTCCAAAGTGTTAAACCCTACAGGGAATTCAAGACAGCAGGAGCATTAAATCAATACCTTGCATTTCATAGCCTTGTCACCTGGGTGTTGCTCTGTGGGATCACCTGCCGCTGCTATCCCTGCCGCATCCCACACTCTTCCCTCAGTGCGTCCTTTAACATAATGCCAAAAAAAAAAAAAAAACCCAGACATGGATTTTTGTGGATATTTGGCCTTTCTGGCGATGTCAGCTAGCTTAATGCTCTCCCTCCCTGCCTCATACCAGACACGAGGACCAGCAAGAGTGGCTCAGCTGCCTCGGTCGGTGTTTGAGCCCGGCAGTGGGAAGAAGGGCAACCTGCCCACACTCTGCCTGTTCTGCCTCACCAGCCGGGATGGGAGTGACCTTATCGGATGCTGAAGGAGGGAGGGTGCGCGGGTGAGCCATCTGCCCCACTGGGCCGCGTGGGCTGTGACGGCTCCAGCGCCAGCAGGGCCCCACGCACATCCCCACTTCCCCGAGGAAGGCAGCTGAGGAGCTTTCGCATCCAAAACACCCACTTTCCGGGGCAAAGTGCAAGCTAAGAATAGCGGGGCGGTGCCAAAGTGCCTGTGTCCTTACAGCCCCCAGTGTGAGCAGCTGGTGCCAGAGACCCACTCCAGGGCTCTGAGAAGTTTTGCTCCATCTCTCTGCTTGCTCCCTTGGGGCTTTGGTGCTTTACTGCGTGCTCAGCCCACTGTCTGCGCCTCCTTCCCTGGGTGACCACACTGGAAACCAGAGTTGCTTCATGCAGGAAGAGGGCGAGAACTGCCTGGCTCAGGCTCTGCTCCCCTCTGCCCTTGGGATGGGGGATCAGGTTGGGGTATCGGCTCTAATAACCTCTGCCTGGAGATGGCAGGAAGTTTACCAGCAGCCAGAAGCCACAGCAGAAGAGGGACTCGGGATTTTAATGAGTAACGAGTTGGAAGCTCCCTTCAGGATTACTTGGGGAAGAATGGGTAACCTTAATTCAGCCTTATCTCCCCATCCAGACTCATTGCAGGAGGACCAAAGAGTTAATAGCCAGATCCAGGAGAAGGGAGTGAGTGAGAGAGAGGAGCAGATGATCTGGAGCAGGGAAAGAAGGGAAAGTAAGTAGCAGGCCTGGGCTGTGCTGCAGCGAGGGCTGCCCCACACTATGGTGCTATGTTTCTGCTGATGTTTGCAGCCATGGACCCACAACCATCCCTGAGCTTTTTAGCCACGTTTTGCTGCCAGCTGGAGGCACAGCTGCGGATCACAGGTCTGGAGCTCCCTCCGCTTGCTGCATCCAGATGTCCCTCCGCTCACTAAAGCTCTTTCTCTAGGACCGATGCCTTCTCCCTGAGGCATGTTGCAGGAGACCTCTACAGGGTACAGCTGCAAGCTCTGCCCAGATGGGACTCCAGGGACAGGGTGCAGGCTGGCACCTAGAAGGCCAAGATCCCACCAAAGGGCTGTGGAGAAGCAGGGGCTGGCTTTGAGCCACGCAGCGAGGAGGCTGCCTACTGACCCAAAGCCTGGCCCATTTGGCAGCTCCCACTTCTCTACAGTATTTGTGTGTACCAAAAGTGCAGATTGCTCAACAAGCCAGCAAAGCGTGAGCACATATATGTCCGTGAGCAGTGGTGTACCTTTTGAGGCATTTGTGTGCTCCAGGATGCATCTTTCCTGTGCGTAGCCTGCATATGCATTTGTATGCTCCCGGCTGCAGGGCGGTACGATACAGCATGTGCCATGCAGCATGTCAGAGGTGATGCTTTGTGTGGGGAACCTCTGAAGTTGCAAGGGCCTGTGGAAACCTGCTCAGAGCTGGGAGGTAGGAGAAACACGGCAGAGGGATGTTACACTAATAGCTCCCCATACTTGTACCTGTAGGAATGACATCCTACCTGGAGAAACTTGATCAGATATCAGCACCTCTGGACAGGGCAGGCCCCATCTACAGTCCTGCAGCAGCCCCCTCCCCTTGTCACATCAGCTGCAGCTTGCACTGCATTAAATCCCAGCACTTCAGCTCCTGCTGGTGCCGCAGACTGGTATTAAATGGAAGCAGCTGGCCTCCTCACCACCCTAATCAGACTGAAAGAGCGAGGGAGGTAAAAAAAGTTAGCACTTGCTCAGACACATTTGACTACGTCTGAGACGATTACAGCCTAAATGCTCGAAGGGGAGTTGATGTTATATATCGATTTATACAGTGAAATGCCTTCTAAAGCCTGTAGGGAAGAGATTCATAACCATGTAACACTACTGTTAGGTGATTACCATATGAACTTAGGTAAATCTGCCTAAGGGGGTTTTTTTAGTGGAAATGCTCTACTCAAATAAATGAAGTCATCTGTCATCTGCTAATATGTGTTAAATGACTGCTAGCCTATCAATGGAAAAGTAAAATGTGCCCCAAACTGCATGAATGCTTCCATAACATATGTGAGCTATTTACTGTGTCAAGATCCATGAGCCAGGGAAATATATGGAGGACAGCTCATATCTGTGCTTTTATTATTTACGAGTATTTTATTTACTTGCTTGCAAACAAAGCAATGGACTTGGCAGATTTGAGGCATTTTTGCAATAGATTTGTCATGGTTTAGCAATCAGGAAAGCCAGAACTGTTGTTTGTTTGAAGAAGTATGTAAAGCAGTGGGCTCCCAGAATTGGGATTCAGACTCTGAGGTTATTGACTCCAGAACGTAAATGGGACCAGAGGGCCACAAGCTCTGCTTTTAGTCCAGGCATGCAAGCAGGATTTGGGGGTTGTTGCCCCCCAAATGCAACTTTTGCTAGAGTGGAGCCCGTGCAACAGCTCTGGTTATGCCAGTGCATAGTATGTAAGCTGAAGGGATGGACTGGTTTGTGTTGTGTTCTTCGGGTTACTGCCTGCTCGGAACTTGCACGGCAGTGAGTTGTAAAATTGCATTTGCTACCTAAATAAGTCTGTACAGCACACTTAGGCGAGGTGGGTCGGTTTGCCTAGGGCAGCAGGAGAGCAGAGGCTTCCAAAGCCACCGTGGCCGTGGGCTAGCAGAGTGGCTCAAGTGGAAGAGGCTCAGCAGTTCAGATCCGGAGAATGTGGATTCACGAAAACCCACAGGGGAGCCCAGGCTTCCAGTGAGTCAATGTGCCTGGGTCTCTGCAGCCTGAGAGTCTGCCCTTTTCTGTCACAAGCTGCAGGGACTTACGTGGGCTAAATAATTTCCAAGCGTGGTAGGAACAGTGCAGCATGCCCAGCTGGCGATGGGGGAAGTCCTCCCTCAAGCTTTCCAGCCAGCTAAAGGATAAAGCTCAGCATTACCTCCTTATAAAACGTTCATTATGTGTTGTAGGCCTCCAGACAGGCTGGATTGGCTGGAGCCATCGAGCATTTGGAAATTTTACTGTTGTCGGTTTATTTTGATTTTTTGCCTTTCTTGTGCTTGCAGATTGGAAAATTTTTTGGTGCAGTGGATGGCTCAGTAATGACCCAGCTGCTAAACATGGGCATGTTCAGGCGGTAAGTGGGGGGTCTCCACGCTGTATGTCTCTTTCTTCAGCTGGTGTGTGGGTCAGAGCATATTGGTCCAAATAAGCAGCACTTGAGCAGAGGGAAATGCACGCTCTGATGCACGTGACTCTCTTATTTTGATACAAGAGCTCCTTTAGCTACCTGCTCCCTCCTCTGACTCGCTCAGCCATCTTCACCACACACCCTGTTTCTCCTTATCTCCTGCTCTTTCACCTGCTGTAAAGCACCGAGAGACAGTAACTCCCAATCTCCTTGTGGCCAGAAAGCAGCTGCTCCTCTGTCTTTTCCAGGGCAAGATGCTATGAGAAACAATTCTTGGCATTTTGGGTATAAAGTGCTTCAGTTCCTCCTGCCACTTGGAAAGCCTTTCTGTGAGCAGTTGTCTGAGAACCACCCCAGATGTGGCGTTGCAGCTGGCTGGGCACATTTCTCTCTCTCCTAAAAATACCTCTGTTTACCTCAGTCCACTCCTCCAGCCCATGCCAAAGGAGAGTTCAGAGTTTCAGTGGTTTGTGAACAGTAACTAGGTGGACCTGAGGTAGTTAGAATTATAGTCTCCTGCTTCGCAGGCTGCTTTACTCACCATCTGAAATTAGGGACATATTTCCTCCTATACTGACCCAGATACATTAATCCAGAGCCCGTATTTCTCGCTCTGCAAGATCCGGTGCTGGCCAAACAGCAAAGACAGGAAATTTTTTAGAAAAAGCTGATGGATGTGTCCCATAAGCAGTTGCATTGCTTGCTTTTGACTGCCTGCTTGTTTTGTTTTGATTGCAGGGTGACCATGTATGATTATCAAGCAATGTGCAAACCACCCTACCACCACCACAGCGGTGCCCGGCCTCTGCTCAGTGTACGTATTTGTCAGCATGCAGCCCTCTCTGGGCTTGGCTGTGGAGGCTTTCTCCTAGGACATCTCCAGCACCTTGATGTAGCACTTTCCCCAAAAGAGTTTAATAGGTATTTGCTTTCAGGGGATGGGAATATCCAAACTCATCTAAGGCAGATTTCTGAGGCAGTGATGGCCACTGACTGTGGTTTCCAATTTGGCTTTCTATTGGCATGTAGGATCTCACTGAAAATCGGAAGGACCAGGGAGAGGACAGGAACTAGACTATGCCAGGCTTTTCCTAAAAACCAAGGAATCAGTTAGCAGCTGAAATGAACAGAAATGCTTTTACAGGGCCTGATTTTCCTCAGCAGCTCAAAAAGGAGAGTTGCACTGTCAGGAACAGAGCATCTGAGAGAAAGCTGTCGGCCTTTCAGGGAAGCGCGAGTGGGCTTGGAGCAACAGTGAGAGGGGTTAAAGCTGCTGAGAAATGCTGATAGCCCAGGGAACAAACTATCAGAGTGAATAGTTTTGCCAGTACCCAAGTGTATCCTCTCTTTAGACTGATCCAAGCTAATAAACTAATCCCACTCTACATTCCCAGCCTGGCCTCAAACAGGCAGAACTAAGTAATTACTCAACACTCAGGCCACTTCAAACTAGTTGAAGCAACCATAAACAGGGATGTGTTTATTAATCGGGTTTTTATACTTTAAAATGCAGTGTGCTAGAAGTATTTCTTACAGTGTGACGTTGTAATTTTTTTCCAGTAAGAGAATTTTCAACAAAATACTACTTTTTAACATGTTACGTTTTTAACAACATATCCGTTTTGCAATGGCTGTACTTAAGCTGGATAGATAAAACACGGTGATTATAGTGAAAACAGTTGCTTGACCATACCCTCCAATTCTGATTTCTGAAGAAACGTCACAACATATGAGCTGCAAAAAATGAGGTGAATTGAGAAGAGAATAAAAAGGTGAGCATTCAGCCTCCATCTCTCCTCTTACCTCTTAGCAAAACCCTTGAAAAGGAAGAAATCAAGAAGAGTCCATTTTTCACATACATACACAAAAATCAGTCAAATTCCCAGCCATCTATACATTTTACTATTTGCTGACTTATTTTGGCTGAAGACAAGTCAGTTGGCAGTAATGGAACATTATCTTGTGTCCTGTGACTGCTGCATCTGTTTTGGGTTTGAGGCATGATTATGAGAGGTAGAGATGAAAATTAGACATGGTTACCATGAAGAAAAGAAGCAGCAGGATCCTCTGCAGATGAATTGTCCCTGGGACAATGCTGGATTTCCAATTTGTAGCTGAAAAGCAAGATGATGATAGAAGTCATGCCATCTTGAGGAAAAGCTGGATGAAAGCACAGTTAAGCATAATCAATCAATGGCAGATAATACTAAATCCTGGGCAATGCTGTCACTTGTCCCAGAAACACCACTTGCTGTCAGAACATGAAAGCATCCTAAACTGGTGGTGTCCCATTTAGCTGTTTCTCTCCTGCTCTGAGCTCTCAAGGTCATCCATACTGGAGAGAAATCATCAAGCAATTACATCTTCAAAGTCCTTCATACATTTGTGATAAACTCCCTGACCCTGACGGGGAGAGGGTGAGAAGATATTATTAGTAGCAAGGCAGCTCTGCTGGCTTTTGATGTATTTTGAACATTTTCAAGTGATGCCCAGACCTTGAATTTCCAGCCTGTCTTCAAGAGCTCTGATCAGTGGAGGGAACTGCTCTGAAACTGGGGTCCTGCATAACAATTATAAACTCTCTGGCCAGATCCTTATGGTATTTCTCATTTCTTCTTTTGTTCTCCAGCCAATTTATGCCTTTCTAGCTGCAGTGAAATGGCTGATAAGTGATTTCCTCATGTGAGTACCAAAAGGTGGGGGTGTTTGGGAGGCTCAGACCAAACAGGGGTGAGAGCTGAGAAAGCCGCAAGCGGAGGCCCCCGCGTAGGGCATTGCTCTCAGCCTTCTCCTGACATTCAGCTCAGCGCCCTGCTCCCGGGAGACAGAAAGCTATTACTATTCCCATTTTGAGAGGCAGAGGCCCGAAGTAGGTCTGGGATTTACCTGAAGTCACTCAGTACAAAGTGGTGGAGTCAGAAATAGGACTCGGGTCTCCCGGGGCCCCGTGCAGATCCCTGGTGCCGAGTCCTCTTGCCTGTCTCCTTGGCCCGTGATGAGCGAACGCAGACCTTCACTTCGCAGGGGGCGAAGGCTGAAGGAAGGAAGCCAGGGAGCTCAGTTCTGAGTGACAGGCAAGGGAAGAAAGAGGGGAGGCCCTGAATCAAGCTCTAGCTTTGGGCTCACCTCAAACTGCTGGGGGAAATCAGAGTTCAATCTCAAATTAGGATGAAAGTGCCGCTGCTCAGCTTGCTGGGTGTGCAAAAGGGGAGGAGTGGAAAAGATCCAGCTCCGAGGGCTTGGGCATATTGGTACAGAACAGTTCAATGTGACGTGCAGCTACTCCTGAGTAGCCAGAGTACGGGCTCCCTGCGCCTCAGGTGGGTCTCATGGTGAATGAACCCCCTCCCAGCCTCAGGGGCTGCTGTACTCATTCCTTCCTTAGCTGGTGAGGCCCACACACAGTATGTACTTCAGGATGAAACCCATTCATATATTCCACGGTACAGATCCCATGTTACAGAGCTACACTTCGTCATGTGGAGAGGGGAGAAAAAAAAAAAAAAAATCTCAGACTTCCACTGCCAGCAAATTCGTAGTAAACATTTTAGAACTGATACTCACCGGGCGACGGGGCCATCTCCCTGACACCTGCATCCTTCCAGGCAGCTGAAAAAGCATCCTCTGTTCTTGCTCTTTTGACAGCTTCCTTTTGGAGTTTAACATGAGTAGCTTCTGGCACTCAGACAACTTGGCAGATGGTGAGTACACAAGAGTCCAGCCACCCCATAGCACGTGAGAGTTACAGACACTGGCGGCAGGAGAAGCTGTATGGGGAAGCCTGGCCTCGTGCGAGGGGGCCTGCCACCCTGCCCCACCACCTCCCCCTCCACAGACACTGGAATGCAGCTTCCAGGTCCCAGCCCCACCCCATCCTCCTCCATTCCCACCCCCATTTCAGGCTGCCGCAGCACCGGAGCGGTCAGGGTGAGGTGTGTGCGGCTCGGAGCAGGCCGCTTGCTTTCCTCAGGGGATCTGCCGGGAGGGGGGGAGGCTCTCCTTTCTGAGGACCCCCACCCTGTGTGCACTGGGATGAGAGAGACCATCAGCTGCAAAGCCTTTCGGTTGGAAAGACTCCCGGTTTTTCCTGAGGATGGCCCACAGGACAGAACAAAGCAGGGCCTGAGGAGCAGGCTTTCCAGAGCCTAACAGGGGTCCCAGAAAGCTAGCCAGAAACCTGTAAGGGTCAAATAACACATTGAGGGTCTTCACTTGCCCACTGGACCCTCTCTAGAAGAGAGAAGATGATGGCACATGGCATTGCACAGCAGCTGAGGGGTATGTCTGGGTTGAAATCCAGTGACCTGCCCTGCCGTTGCAGTGCTGCCTGCTAAAAACATCCCGGGGGTCTCTGCGGTCCCACCGCTGTCCCTGCAGGCAAGGGGATGTTAATGGCCCTGAGGTGACCCAAACGGAAAGGTGAGCTGTGCTCTGTGCAGCCATGTGGGTGCCATTATTTCATCCCCAAGAATTATTCAGCTCTAACGGTGCTTTTAGTGGAGACACTGGTACCTTCCCTGCTAACTGTGGGGGCTGAGTCTTCTGCACTGAACGAACTCTCCTTGTGTAATGGGGAAACAGTCAGTTTTAGAAAGCAAAATTTCGTTCTAGTCAAAGAACCAGACCGATGTCTAGGTACTGTTTAGGTCCCACTCACCTCCAAAGAGGATCTCCAGACATGGTGGTAGAAGTTGCAGCCATCCTCTATGCGGCCCTGGCTGCTGCTTAACACGCATCAGGGTGACGGGGGTGACCCCATGCAGAAGCTGGTGAGGAAGAGTCAGATGAGCAAGTGCGGTACCTGTGGCAGTGCAGGTGGGACTGCTCTTTCTGAGGACAGACCGACATGGTGTTCGTGCAGGGAGCTGCCGGGAGTCTGTGCTTGAGGAGGTGTGAGGCAAAAAGGAGGGGGTTCTCGCGGCTGCCCTGCTCATCACCATTTCCTTTTGTGCTTTCTTCATCTCTCTCCCACATCACCTCCATGACTGCTGTGTGCTGATTCATCTCTCCGTTGCGCTGCCACATGGCTCCATCTTCATTGTGTGTCTGTGTGTGTCATGCGACCTTTCCAGCCAAGGCTGTCTTCCATCACTGTAAGTAGAACCACTTAACAGCAAAAAGAGGAGGATTTAGCTAGAAAACTCAGACTAGGAAAGACTTTTTTCCATCTTTTGGACAATGGGGAACTTGCAGAAAGGTGTGACAGGGACAAGGCAGTGCCTGGCTCTATTTCTCGTGCACTGCAAAGAAGCCAGCGATGCTGTTGCTCATTGAGCTGGCTGAGCTGGTGATTAAAGGTCTGTCACTGAGAAGTCAATAAAAGAGGGGACTCACCAGCCTCCTCAGGGACTGCTGGCACAGACAACGCCTTCACTTATTACTGTGGCATAGACAAGCCCATAGTCAGTGTACCACGGCATGTCCTTCACTTTGGTTCCCTACTGCCCCATTCTTTTCAGTCGTTATACCAAAATTAAAGACCAACCAGTGCCTTCTTGCAGGAAAACCTAGCTGGGTCTTGTAGCCTTCAGTTATTAAGAGGCAACTTAAGTCTTCTTTTCCACACCCCATGGCTTAGCACCTTCTGACAAATCCCAGCCCAGCTCCAGGACAATGCAGAACTACTTTCAAGCAGTTCAGCTGATAAGTATACACTCTAGCTCATAAATCTGCTCCTACAGGCAAGTTAGAAATCCCTCCAAGACAGAGTCCAGACTGTGGCTGTGTTTGTATCTCCCTGTTTCCATATCTAGCTTATATTTGCCGATTTGCTCTCTGCCCAGCGAGACGTAGGTGTGAGACAGAGATAGAGAAATAGAGACAGTTGGAATGTGTCTTACTATATGAAGAAGAGGAAGAGAAAGAGAGGGTGTCTACAGATGAAAAGGAAAAAAGAGTGTCCATGCATGAGGGGGAGTAGCAAGGTGGAAGAATACTATTGGGGCTGGAAGAAATGGCTTGCACATGTTGTTAAGAAGGGGCTGTAGATTTTTGCCAGAGATGTTAACTTTCTCTTGACTCCATGCCAAGGCTGTTGTATGGAAAAAACATGAAGAGAAGGAGACATTTTGTGAGAGGGAATTTGAGCATACGTGCATTCAGGGTTACGCGCAGAGGAATTAACAGCTGGGGATCTAATGCTCACCCTTGCCTGACTGTGCACCTCTGGCTCTGCAGTGCTGAGCCTATTTCTGCTTCCCAAGTTCTCTTGCTTTCTGGGAAGGTGAGACTTGGTATTGGAATATGGGCATAATATATTCAGACTGCACTCATCATGCAAATCTGCTTTTCAGAAGTGGTGAGAAGACATGTTTTCTTCCACAGATTTTTCACTGCTTTCAGCATCTCATTCCTCTCTGTGTTTGTAAGGGCTTCTTCTTTTATGGACATCACCACAGGTTTGAAAGCTTTTAATTAAGCCAAAAATACTTCCAGCCAAGGCATGCAGTCTAGGAAGGACTATTTCTAGAATTCTGTAGCTCACTGAAGTTTCTTCTGGAGTGCATGGTAATGTACACAGAGGATATTTTACAAGATAATTGATTAAATTCGGTGGTTTTTATTTGTAACTGAGTAGCAGATTTTGTCTCAGTCCCATAGTAAATCCAGTGACTTGGGTGCTTTATTTATGCTGGTGAGAAAGAGTTCACAATCTGGGCTGTATAGTTCATAAGAAGGCATGGCGGCTGCCTTTTCTGCTCAGAAGGATTGATTGCCAAATGTCTGACAAAGTCTTTCTGGAAGTGCAGATGGTAGCAATGACAGCCTGGAATTAACTCACTCTTTGCTATAAAGTTTGCAATTTGTTATCAGCTCCTCTGACTGTTTACTAATCCCTGACCACCAGACTCTTAGAGCGCTGATAACATTTTGATGTCCAGCGTGTGCATGCAGAGGCTCAGCCCAAGCATTTTGCTGATGGTGTACATGCTACTAGGCTTCTCTGAACTTCTCCATACTGCTGCAGCTGCACTGCTTCCAAGCAAATTAAGTGACTTTAGGCTTAAACATAATCTCTGTCATAGGTCTTGTCTCTGTGCAGAAGTTAGGAGATTTTAAAGTGGCTTCTTTTCATTTAGCCTGTGCCAAGAAATTGATTTAAGATGCTCTGGGCAGAGGACTTATGCCAATTTAGCGGAGTTTAAAAATACAGCTTGGTGCACGTGATGAAGTTAACCCAGAGCAAGTCAAATTGCAGACGGTCATGACAGTCTCAAACAGAAACGCAGCTTCTGTGAGTGCCTTTTAGCCACACTGCCGGTGGCAAAAGTGCCCCTGGAGGGACTAAACCTGGTTGCACTTCCCACTGCTTACTTCCAGATGCACAGGCTGCTCCTGTGAGTGCCACCAAAGCACAGTTAGGCCCAGGACTGCTGCTTAGTTGTTGCCTCTCTAGTCCTGTGTCCAGAGCGGAGATCCAGCCCCTGCCCATGTGTGCAGGTCAAGCCAGCAAGCTGTGCTGGCTAGGTTTGTCCTGGGTGTGGATCGTGCAGCCTCTTTAGTTGACTTTCCCCTTGGGGCCCAGCATGACAGCCCTGATTCAACACTGGCTGAGGGTGGGAGGTCTCAAATCTCCCCCCATCCCATATTTTCCAAGCCGACGGTCTCATTTACCCAATCCCTCCTCCCTGTCCTTCACAACAGTTTTTTTTTATATTGCTTTAACTCCGTCCTGTTTGATGACGCTACACCAGGAAGCTGGAGCTGGTGATGGATGTCATTCTTTACCAGGGACAGGGGAAAAATGAGGACCTGGATGAAGTCACCGCTGTGTCAGGACCCTTTGCCACTCCCGACATGAGCAATATGCTAAATTCTTGCAAGCAGTTGTGCCCCAACTTTATCAGGTCACCTTTGTAGTCAATCACAGCTGTTTTTCTGAGCAAGAACCTGCACCAAGAGCTGTGCTGCAGTGACAGCCCCGGTCACTCAGTGCTGCAAATCCAGGGGTAACACAGCAGGACTTTGATGGTTGGTGGCTGAGGGACCAATGCGTGGTCTTGCCACCAGAATACAGTTACCAGCCCTGGAGCTGGTCTGAGCTGGAAAGCATTTGCAGCTTCTCGCCTTACTGCATAAACGGGGATAGTCTGTGTGTTTCATCAGAAATGTCTAAGCCTTTGAAGTTCATCTCAGTAACAGGCTCTTCTGCTGCTCATCCCGGATGGCCTCAGGACTGTTCATCCCCATGACAGGTACTAGTCAGAGGCCTTCTCCATCAGCAAAAATGGGAGAAGCTTTCCCGTGCTTCTGCAGTGTGAGGTTTGCGCAGAGGGATGGCGAATGATGACCGAGCACAGCCAGGCAGCTCCTGGCTGGCGGCAGAGTTGCTGCTGGACCCTGAAACAACAAGTTTAGTTGATTAATTTAGTGTGGAGCCAGGGTGAATACAGAGCAAGGCATCATGCTGAAATCAAGCCCTGTGTGCTTTTGGGTCAGTGCAAAATGAACCTAACCGTGATACCGAGAGGTGGGGCCCACAGTCTGGGAGGATTTAAGTAGGAGGCTGCCTTGTGAGTGACATTTTTTTGAGAAGAAAAGCACAAGGCACAGCTACGGGGAACTCTGTACTGCAGGGAGGTGTTTGAGCACCCAGCATAGTCACCTGGGAAAGGCATTAGAGGGGAGACTGGGCTGCAGTTCCTGGCTCTTAATGGATGTCTTGTGTCACTTGATCATCATGGTGGGGAGAAAAATCAGAGAAAATCATCCGGCTTTTCTCTCTCTCACGTAATCCACATTGTTTAGATGGCAAGCTCTGCGGGGTGGTGCCTGCCTCTTTCTGTGTGCTCCAGCAGTGTCAGAGGAGAGGAGACCATAGCTCTCAGTGAGGGTTTTACAGTAATGCAAATTACCCATCGGAATCATGGATGCCCTCCTGGCACCCTCTTACCATACATTTACTGATTACAACCCATGTTGCTGCATTTTTTTTTTCTATAAATATTCAGCACCGCTGCTGCAAGGGATAAACTGGTCATCCTCCACGTCAGAAGGACCCTCTTCCCTGCTCCCCCCTGCCCCGCTGTGTGTGGGGGGGGTGCTGCAGAGCCAGCCTTTTGTGCTCAGACCCAAAGCTGATGT
The DNA here is from genome assembly GCF_018691265.1 of Tyto alba. Taxonomy (NCBI): domain Eukaryota; kingdom Metazoa; phylum Chordata; class Aves; order Strigiformes; family Tytonidae; genus Tyto; species Tyto alba. Next base: position 16,732,357 of record NW_024881295.1, read on the forward strand.
AGAAACCATTTCTCATACTTGTTGTTGGCTGAGCCACAACCCCCCTCTGCCCTAGCAACAAAGCCTTGCATTTCCATCAGCAACATTCCCCTATGTCTTACAAAGTCAGGAGCTGCCTTTGCTACCTCCAACTGCAGAAAATAATTGCCAGAAGGGCCCAAGGCAGTAGTTTCAGGCAAGGCAGGCTTTGCTGAACCCCCAGATAGGATGCTCTTGCTTCTCGTGGGGAGGTTCAGTAAGGTGGTTCAGCTCCCCCTCACCCCCAAATTAGTTTGGGAGTCCCACAGAGTGGGAGGGAGGAGCGATGGAGCAGCCGCTCCCCGTCTCTGTGCTGGATGGCTCCCTTTGGGAGCCAGCGCTGGGCGGTAGCTGGGTCTCTGCTGGGCCTCGGGAGCGTCGCCCTCTTCCCCGTGGTCTCAGGCCACGTCTGTTTGCTGGCGGTGTTTTCTTTTTAACGTGACACGTATTGAACCCCTGAAATTGCCTGCTGGGGGCTCACCCTGAAATGTCCGAGGGCTCAGGAAGGACCAGCGGTTGATGGGGAACCCCACCACAGACACGCAGGGTCCCCGCAGGGGCAGATCCCTCAGCACAGGCACTGAGGCTCAGCCCAGTCGCAGCTCTGACTGTTTAAAAAAGTGCGTGAACCAGAGCTGGGTTAGACGGGAGGGACTTTATGAACGCTGCTGGTTTAGTAGACCCCCCACTCCTCCTTTGCACACAGGTGTACCAGTATCCAAGTGCCCCTGCCTAACTGGCCCTGGGGTGCTTCAACCGCTGCGGCCCCACGGCTGCATCTTTGGCCGGGCAGGGCCCAGGCTTGCTCGGGGAAGGCCAGTGGGTATCTTGGGCACATTTCTCACATAGGTCGGTTTTCCCACCCCACCTAGTGGGAGCAGGGATCACTGCCTGGCTGCTTTCTGCAGCAGCGCCTTCCCCTGCTTCTCTGGTGGGCACCTGCTCTTGGCCACTGTCACCACGGGGAGCGGGGAACATGCAGGGCTGCTCCTGCAGGCAGTTTTAAATGCTTCCATCTCCATGCAGCCTGCTCCTAGGGGATCCTCTGCCCTTCTTTTCTTACCTTGTCTCCTTACCATCGCAGCTCACAAGCACAAGAAGCACGACACCTTGCAGCCCTGCGACACCGAGTACCCCGTTTTCGTGTACGAGCCGGCCATCAAGGAGACCAATGGGCTGATCGAGTGTGGAGATTGCCAAAAGTAAGAATTGCAGCTTCCCTTTCGTTTGGGGGGGGCTCCCCAGGGCGCGACGGCACGCGAGCCGTGTCGCAGAGCCCATCAGGGACAACGGCAGTCTGAGAAGAGTCGCTGTGCCCGTGGCATGGCCCCTGCCACATCCGCAGCTCTGGCCACGGAGCAGAGCTCAGCAGCCACGCCAGGCAATGAGGAGGTGAAGTGACCGAGTTAGCGCTTTTCAGTAAAAAAGAAAAAACTTTAAGATCACTTGTTAATAAGCAGAGGTGGCTGTAGAACGAGGGAAAGAACATTTAAATATGTATATATCTTTCCATTCCATAGGTTTCAGAAAGGGACTTCTTCTGTTTTCTTTCATGTTTCTGGCAAAGTTTTCAGCTTAGACACCTTTCCTTTCTGCAATGCTTTCGGCTTTCTTTTTCCTCTTTTTATTTTCCCTCTTTTCTGTTTTTCTACAGAAAAAAAAAAAAAAAAAAGAAAGAAAAAAAAAAGCAGGGAGAGGGAAAAAAAAAGAAGTGTTAAACTGAAAGAAATGAAAACATGGGTCCGTTTTTTTATTCTCCGTTTTCATTTTAAGAGACTGAACAGTCAAAACCAACAGAAAAGTCATTGTGAAAAGAGGCTGTTTACAGCGGTTGCATAGCGCCATCAGCAATCATGTGTGGAAAGGTGACAGAAGGATGAATTTCCACTGGTCCAGCTTTTTCTAGCATGAAGCATCCAACCAGATCTGACTGGAATCGCTCTTAAAAAAAAAAAAAAAAAAAAAACAAAAAAAAAAACCACCCCAAAACCAGTATCTACCTAGTCTGGATCAACCTCAGGAAAGGCTTAAAGGTTAGGAAAACAGCCTGTGCTAGTCAGCGTGACTTTAGGAAAACCAGGCCTTAACAAACACTGTTTTAGCAGCGATTGCAGATTTGGTGACAACAAGGTAGTGTGTCGGGGCAATAAACTCTGGGGCACATCCAGAGGAGCCGAGTGCCCCGAACCGACCTGTCTGTGCGTTAAGCTGTTGCCACACAGATTCCTGCCGCCAGCGCAGCCTGGGCCTGACCCCTCTCCTTGCTGGAGGCAGCACCTTGCCAGCGCCGCCAGCCGCTGCGTCCCGCTCGGCCACCTGTAGTTACAGGCACAGTTGCAGCCTCTGGATCCCGGGTGCATCTCCCGTGCACCTTTCATGGAGGTGTTGGGGAGAGACAGGCACCCCAACACGGGCTCTGGGCAGCGTTAGCCGGTGGCCTGCTCGGGCGTGCAGGCTTTCCCGATCACATTTTGCAAGCCCCGGTGGTTCCCAGTGGAGCGAGGGAAGGCTGGGTGCTCCCCCCGGGCAAAAAGTTGGCTTGCGGATTGGAGCATGGGGCACCACTCTCCTGGTTACTGAATGTGTGCGTGGGTTAAAAATCTGCTCGTCAAAGCAGCCATCAGCCAGGAATACTGATGAAATCTTTGCGCTGCAGTGTGTGACATTCAGCACCTCTAAAAGTGAATACAGAAATCTCCGGAGGCTGGAAGGCAGCGAGACTAGGCGTCGAAGAACCAGGGAGACGGGGTGGTCCTCCAGTGCAGTCAGGTCGGTCGGCGCAGCGGGCACAGCCTCACAAAGCTGTATTTCCAACCCAGCAGCCCGAGGGCTGCTCGGCAGGACCGGGAGCGCACAGAGCCACGGCCTGGCTGCCGCAGCGCAGCCCTGCCAGGCACAGGCAGCCCCGTGAGCACAGAGACACGGCTGAGCTGCCCGGGCACGGGCACACGCACACTCGTGCACAAAGCCCTGCATGAAACACGGGCCTGCCCACACCCTGCTCTGCCCACACGAGCCCTCCACAAGCCCTCACCTGCACGTCCTCCTGGCAAACATTTGCACCCAGAGACACCCCCGCCGGCACGTGCCTGTGCTCGTCACCAGCCCTCTTCCGCCGGCTGCCTGTCCGACGGGGAGGGGACGGGACAGGCGACACCGCGGCTGGGAAGCGAAGCTGCGCGTTTTTGCAGCAGTAGCGGCCAGCCCAAGCACCACTTGGTCAGTCCCATCGCACTGACAGAAGGTGCGATGATGCCGGGCTCCTCCATTTCTCACTCCAGGAACATGAAATTTAGCAGAACCCAGCTCCTTGCAGGACCACGTAGCACCTACATCCTTGCATTATGCAGGCATATGCATACCTATACGTTGAACGGGCATTGGCACACCTCCGGATGAAACCAGGCCTTCTCAGGTGTCATCTGCTGCGACATGCTGCCCCATTTGGGGAGGGCTTGTGTTGGGCTTGCTTTGGCGGTTGGTACTTTTGGTTGGTTGGGTTTCGGGTTTGATTTTGGCTTTTGTGCCTAGTGTGGAGCTATAAATCTGAGCCAGTTCAGAGCTTCCCAAGGCCAACAAGGTGCGCCAACGCCACCTCCTCCGTGCGTACGGCCGCTCGCTGCGTCTCTCCTGCTTTCTGCTGACATTCTGTTTCCGATGAGCTCTGTTTTCTTTGGCTTGCTTTGCTGTGGGCCAGGTGATGCCGGGGCTGCTGCCCCAGCGCAGCAGCAGGAGGGATGAGCTTTCTCCCGCCCGCTCTTTCCTTGCAGGATGTTTGTGGCGCAGCAGATCGCCAGCAGTAACCTGCTGCTCCTCGTCACGGACGCTGCCTGCGACTGCAGCTTCTTCCCACCAGTCCTGTTGGAGGTGAAAGAGGTCAAATATATCCTTCCACACGCAGCAGGGACGCACGGCACCACAGGCCCTTTTATATCTGTATTTTCTAGGGTGGAAAACGTGCTCCCGAGGCAGTTGCCGTGGGTGGGGAGGGGTGTGGAGGGCATGGCCGGGCTGGTGGGACAGCTGGGGAGAGAGAGAGAGCTGGAGCAGGCAGGGGCTGTGGTGCAGAGGAGGTAGAGGTTCTGCCTTCCAGCCCCTCGAGAGGAAGCCAGGCCGTCAGCTGCGCGGGGCGAGGGCAGGACAGGCCAGAGGTCAGTCAGGACGGGTCAGTGGCGGGGTGGGTGCAGCTGGGCTGGCTCCCCGACACTGCTCCCGGGTGCCTCACCCCTCGCTCCCCGTGGCGCAGCCCGTCACCCTGAAGCTGAGCCCTCTCCGCGCGTTTTGGCCTCTTTCCAGCTGCCCGTCGTTCCCTGGCGCCTCGCAGGGCTTGGTGATGTCCCCAGCCCATGCAGGGTGGGTGACCTGCCCTCCCCTCCTTCCCCTCCCTGCTCTGGCTCCCAGGGCTGGGCAGTCGCGCCAAGAAAACTTGCGTCAGGGCCCTGTGGGTTCGCGCGGCGCTCCTCCCTCTTTTCCCTGCCTGCCTGCCTCTGCCAGTGACCTTAACAGCCTCGCACATAACGCTTCGGTGAAGTGCGAACGGATGCGGTCCCAGAAGCTGAGGCGGCGGCCGGACGCGTGCCACGCGTTTCACCCCGAGGTACCCCCGGGGCAGCCCTGTGACTCCCCAGGGGGCTTCCTAGCGGGATGGTGACGCTCGTGCCACCTGGGGAGGGCTTGAGCTCAGGCCCAGGGTTGCCAGGTTTCTTTTGGGGGGGTGTGTGTGTGGGGGGGGGTGTGGTGTGTGTTTCACCTCCTGGAGGAGCCCCGATTCCCGCAGCCAGGCTGCCCCGGGTGGGCAGGGGGTTGGGCCAGGCACCTTCACCCAGCGCGTGGGGCAGCCCAGGCGCCCGTCCCTGCCCCGCGGGGCCGGGAGCGGGCACAGCGACCCCCTCACGGGCAGGGGCCTCTGGAAGGAGCTGCAGGAGGGACCGGCAGGCGGGAGTCGATCCTGCTGCAGCCTTCGAGGCCGAGGGATCAGTTTCAGGGTGTGGGGCAGAGCCCGGCGAAAGCCGAGAAGGCGAGTGGCTTCCCAACTCGCAGTAAGGCCGCCACGGCCCACAGGCATCAAACCCGTCCCCGTGATCCTGTTGGCCGCAGGCATCACTCCCCCTTCCAAAGGCGAGGGGGTGGGCCCCCTTCCCTCTGTCGATGGCCACCCTGGCCGTAAGCGAGCTGACGCCTTCTCTCCCATCTCCCAGGAAAATGCCCAAGACTGCGGCGGCACTGCCGAGGTCACCCTCTCGCCGCCGCTGCTCCTCCTGCCCCTGGCGCTGCTCCTGCAGGGACGCTGCCTGCAACGCGCCTGACGCCTCAGAGACCCGGGAGGACGGGGCTGCCGCTGGCCGGGGCGGCAGGAGGGGAGGAGATGGGGGCACGGGCCCTTCTGCGACACCCGCTGCCGCTCCCCGGGGGAGACAAGGCGTTAATGACGTGGTGCAGCACCTCCTGCCCCACAAAGGTCCGGCGCGGTACCGACAGTGGAAGCTGCTCCTTCCTCAGAAGGTCGGGGCGAAAGGCCTGTGCGAGAACTCAACGGGGGTTTTTCCCGGCCTGCTACTTACCGAGCTGCTCCTCCCGGCCACCAGCTCACCGCCGGGGTGGCCGAGGTCGTTGGCGTGGCTGGCATTTCACCATCACCCTGCCACCCACGGAGCCACGGTGGGGTAGATGGCCCCAGGAGGCGGAGGGCTCGGTGGGGCAGATCTGGCCTCAGGAGAGCAGAAGGGGCAGGGGACGCTGCTTGTCCCTCAGCGGGAGCCGCCGGGATTTGGAACACCCAGGTCTGGAGCAGCCCAGGCACAGCCTTGCCAGAACAGGGCCCTTAGTGGTTCCCAGCAGGAAGGCAGCATCTCCTGGTCCTGGAGGTGGTCCTCAACCGGGACCCCAGGGGCAGGACACGGTGCCTAACCTGAACAGCATTAACTTAACACGCAACCAGACGACGGGAAGTAGCACGGCTTGACTAGTTACCTGCAGCTAGACCAGCTCTGCCGAGGAGACCCTTCTTACTACTGCTAGCACAGCATCCAGATTCTTGTCTCGCTGTGGACTTGCCTCCAGGCAGGGGTTATGTACGACCCACCAAAAGTGGGGGTACGTTTCCCGCCGCCTGCTAGCTTGCCAGCAGAAGCAGCTAAGAAATGGGCACTTTGCCCCTCAGAGCAGCGCTGCCCTTGGCTGCCCCTGCCCTGAGCCTGGCGCTCCCAGCTAGTGGTGGGCACGGGCCGTTTCTCACAGAGCTTTACAGACAATGGGTGGGGGAGCACCTATTTTTCCTTTTTTTTTTTTTTTTTTTTTTATGAACTGCTCCATAACATCTCGTTAAAAGCAAATATACGGCATATTTTAACTAGATACTTTAGCCTCGGCATGTCATGTTTGGTGCTAATCGCAGCCCTGCACTACATCGCAGAACCCCCCCCTCTCCCCGGTGACCCCACGGGGAGGGGGTGCAGCGGCCCGGCCATCGGAGATGTGCCAGGAACACACGGGGAGGCCCAGAAGCGCTGCTGGTCACTGCGCCGCTGCGTTTGCCGGAGGGAAGGGAAGAAGAGCCTCTGGCCGTGCAGCACGCGCTGTGGCCCAGCCCGCTGTACCCCACAGCTCTGTCACCTCTGAGGCGGGGGGGTCCCGGCGCAGGCGGGGTGTGTGCCGGGGGTAGGGATGCCACGGCCCATGGCTACAGGTGGAAAGGGGGTCTCGCCCTGAGCACTGCCCTGTCCCCCCGCCCCCAGGCGCCTCACCGAGCCCACCCAGCCACCATCCTCACACAGAGGCAGGAGCCCTCAAACACCCTCCAGGGTCAGTACGGATGCTGCTCCTTTTGCCACCAGCATCACCCGCCGCTGAGGGGACAGTACCGGTCACACCCAGGTCCTGGCGGGGGTATTTCAGGATGGTACAGCTCCTGCTGTGATGGGCTTTGCCTTGCTGGAGGCAGTGTTCCAGCAGAGAGGAGAGGAACGACTGTGGTACTGAAAGTAAATCTGGTTTTCAGATGCAGTGACCTTATCAGAAGCAGCTGAGGAAGATGAAAGCAGCGCGGAGGGAGAAGGGGCTGCTGTCAAAGCTGAGAAGTCAGGAGCTGCTCGCGGGTGGAGGAACCACACACTCAGGGCATCCCCCGCCGGCCGGCACAGCTTCCCCAGCTCCTTGGTGCCTGCCCTCCTGGGGCACCACTCTCAGGGGTGACCTCCCTGTCAGAAAGGATTAGCAGTCCCATCTCCACTCAGCCTAAAGATACGTACATAAATAGACATTGCCCTGCTGCACATGAACCATGATTGATTTCGGGTGCGTTAATCCACAATAAACATGGTCCTGTAGAGAGAGACCTGTGCTGAGAGAGTGAAGATGTGAATTAGATTTGGCTTAGTTGACTCAGCAAGTCTGCGCATAGGCTGTAACTGGAGGGAATAGGACAGGGGTGAGAACTGGGTTATTGCTTAAACCAAAAAATAAGCGTGAAGGTTTGCCCCATCTTAAAACCCGAGCACACACTGGGAACCAGGCTGCGGAGTCACTCGCACCCTTCAGAGGCCGCAGCATTGAGCAGCTGCAGTGAGCAGCAGCAGCAGCAGGACGGACAGACAGACAGACGGCTAAAGCCAACAGAGCTGCCAGGGCCGCCCCAGGCACAGCTCCCCAGCCCCCGGCTGCGGGGCCACGGGCGGAGATGTCTCTCCTTGTGCCCCCTCCCCGGGCTGCAGCGCCTGCTCCCGCCGTGCCCCCGCGCTGGCACTCAGTGCTCAGCAGGGATGTTCTCAGCCCCCTCCTCGCCCAGGTCCCGGGCGGGAGGATGGGGCTCCCTGGGAAGCTCCAGCAGCACCATTTGGGCAGTGCCAGGCACCCCTCTGGGGTGACTCCTTGCTGCCCAGGGAGGGAGTGTGGTTTATAGACCTGCTGCTGTGCTTGCTGCAGGAAGCAAGGAAGAGGGGAGCTTCCCTGGGCCCCCCCGACGGCTGCCCTTGAAACCCCAGTGGGTGTGCTTGGCCCCGGCGGCTCCCAGTGGGCCCACGCTGGTGCTCCCCAGGGGAAGCAGCACACGCGCGCCGCAGCACCCGGTTTTGCTATAGAATCTCCTGCTTCTGTACATGAGGTCTGTCTCGGCCACGTATTAGGAGGCAAACACAGCCCTTTCCTTCCCACAGTGCTGCTGACCCCCAGTGGGATGAGCTGCATCTAGGTATGGCTTTAGCCTCAGAAGGCAAAGGCGCTGGCTTGTTTTTTGCTAGCAAAGCAGACTCCAAGCACACCTACCCATTTTTGGTCTCCAACATGGGGTTAAGCAAATTCCACGAAGTGTTCTGCTTGCCTGGCTTGTTCGTGGCCCTACAGCCAGAGAAAAAACCTCAGGAAGAGCAGCTGCTCTAGCTCCCAACTTCTTCAGCTGCGTGCTGGGCGCAGCTGATGAAAATAGGTCAGCAGAGATCTGAGGCCAGAGGATCTGACCAGCAGCAGAGCAGCTGTGAGAGGAGCCATGTCTCACTTCCAGCCGAGCAGCATCCTGCTGCCATCCTGATACGGCACTATAAATCACAGCTGTATATCCTGCAAGATCCTGCCTAACCCTGTAAGCACACAAACGGCAGGCATCGGGGATTAATCTGTTAAGGCAAGACTCAATGGGAAAAAAGTCACAAGCAGTGCTCTGCAGGGAGGGGTGTCTGTCACACCCCCCCCGGCCACACCTGACTGCTGCACAAATCAGGAGCTTCTCAAGCCCTAAACCTGCAGCCGGTTTCCTCCCAGGTGGGTGGAGGGGGAGCTGGGAAGGAACCTGAAATCTCTCCCTTACAGGCTTCAGAAACTCCCCACTGAAGGCTGAGGCAACCCTGGATCCCTCCCGAATGCTGTGGCGGGTGCTGAGGGTGTCCGAGCCGCGGGCAGGGACACACACCTTGCACAGCATCACGTACGTGTGCCCGCCCTTGACTCATGCCTTGGGACAGAGCAGACAGATGACTAGACCTTCAACTACGGCCAGACAGGGATGACTTCATCCTACAGAACAGGAGGAAAACGAGTCCTGGATTTACAGCAGCTGTTTGCCCTTGGGAGCGGGCACAAAAGCAGCAGCTTTTCAGCGGGCTGGCCTGCGTCGGCTTATACTTAGCAAAAGCCTGGCACACCCCGGGCTGGGGATGGCAGCGGCTGCAGCGAGGAGCTGCACGCTCCAAGTGGGTTAAGGGGGGGAGTGGGGGCTGGTGTGTGCCCTTCTCTGCCACAGCGAAGGACCAAAAACCACAGTCTTGCTGTGGTTTTATTCTTAAACTTGAGCTCCTTGGGATATTTTCCAGGATGCTTTTTCTGCTGGTAAAACCCAACGGTACTTTCAGCGCAGAAACCCTGGGCTCTCACAAGCCTCTGCTTGCAGGGGAGGGGGGCTGAGGGCAGCCAAATGCTGCGCCCACTTTGGCAACGAAGGAATTTTTCAAAAGCAATTGGGGAAGGAGCATCAAACTCCCATCCGCTCTATGACTCCACCACCAGCTGGGACCCTCACTGGCGGGGGTTGCTGCTGCCATTTCCCCCCAGCACTGGGGAGCCCCCCCCCCATCCCTGGGCCCCTGCCCCAGCTGCAGGTTCCCTTCTGCCACCTCCACTTGAAAGGAGCCTTTACTCCTTCTGTCACCCAGCCGGCAAACACCGCTGTCATTACCTCCCGTGACATCACCCGCAGCAACGCAGCCCGTCACGCAAACCTGTAACAGCCCCACTTGAATGCCACCGAGCCCGTTTCTTCAGCAAATCCCCCCGTGGGCCCCACAGGGAATTTCATCGGCGCTCCCTGCTTTGCTCGCTGCTGCAGCCTTGAATTTTGGGAGCCCCATACTGCACCCCACCTTCCCCCCGGCAGACCCCCGCCGGCAGCAGGAGAGGGCTGTGTGCCGAGCCCTGTCCTTACACCCCTGTTTGGCTCCTCCGGGGCCAGGCGGCCGCCGCTGCCCTTCCCGCCGGCGTTGCACTGGGATGCACACAGGCGCTTCCTCGGCCCTCCTCAAGGAAAGGCCGCGGGGATGGTGGCAGGGGACAGGGGCTGGCCTGGCACAGGGGACAAGGAGCTGCCGGGGAAGCCCCCGACGCTGTAGGTCACGCCTTAGCCCAAGCCCCACGCTGCTCCTGCTTCTCTAAATTTGGGCCAGCAGTGGTTTTCTGCAGCGCAGCCGCCCCCCCCCCCCCCCCCTCCCCAGCAGCAAGGGCTGGGGCCTGATGTCACCCCCTCCTGCCCGGGCTCTGAGGGACATGGTGTCGCTTCCAAAACTGGCAGGGGGCTCCCTGGCAAAGGCAGCAAACCCAGCCCGGCTGCTCCAGAGGGCAGCGAGACGGGGGAGCTGGGCCAGAGCCACGGGCTGGCGGCCACGGCCAGGAGCTGGCAGGGAGGCGGTGGCAGCGGCTGCTCCTTCCCCGCAGCGCCGAGCTTCCCGCTTCTCCTTCCCCGCAGCACCGAGCTTCCCGCTTCTCCTTCCCCGCAGCAGCTGCCCCCCCACGAGTCGGGGGGAGCTGCCTCGGCCCCAGCCAGAGGTCGGTCCCGCAGTCTGGCGTCGGCTGCGGGGGAGCAACTGCTTCGGTTTAGGGGAGCTCGGCGGCGAGCCTCAAACCGCGTGCACAGGTTCAGCACGGCTCGAGATGAAAACAAAAGATAGCTGCTGGAGCTGGTTTGGGTGTCATTTGCCTCTGTTAGGGAAACACAGTGTTGCTCTGGGAATCCAGCCAGGCGCATGTTTTTCCCATCTCATTTACAACGAGAAGGTTTCAGGTTTTGTGCCAACTGTGAAGAGCCTCTGTGCCCAGTTGTGCCACTATAGAGATGAAGCTGCCAATAAGCCAGCTCATTGTGAGTCTCCAGTGCAAACATCTCCCAGCTCAGAAACAGGAATAGCTCTGCTGTTCAAACATGAATTTTACTAGAGGGGAGAAGCTCCTGGAAAGTAGGACCGAGCTGTCAAACCATGCCCTTGCACACACCCGGGGGCGCCGGGCTCACACCCGCATCCCTCCCCAAGGAGCCTACCTTCCCGACGGCGAGCAAGATCGGGAACAAGGGACCAGTCACACCACGGTCCTCTCAGCCGCTGAACGGCAGCGCTGCCCCGGTGATGCTGCGCAGAGGGGTTCCTCTCACACTTTTTCCTACATTGCTCGTTGTTAAAATAGCTGAAGCTGATCAGATGTGACACGCTCAATGTCGCCGCGAGCTCAAGGCTGGTATTCCTTCTTCGTAAGAGCAGTACAGACCGAGGAAATAACACACGTCCTCGCCAAGGAGCTAATTTTTTTAGGGAACTTCATTCAGAGCACAGCGCTGCTCAGCACTCCTGGAAATCAGCCTGGAGAATTTCAGCTTGTGCACTCCAGACAAATATAGCAGCACTGATCAGCAGGAGAGTTTGGTTCAAGCAAATTGCTCGATGCCACACAGGAGACAGGGGAGAAAAAATGAAAGGGATAGAAGAACTCAGTTTTGCAGGGAAGCCTCTAATAGCTTCAAGCTAAACCAAACTCGGCCTCTCCATCCTAATCATATGCTTCATTTATTTCCAGCTCATTAAGAAGTCTGGCAATGGCCTTGGACATTCACCTTGATTGGAGCGCATTAATCCGCACTCAGGATAAGTTCACCCGTTGCAATGAATGAAGCAAGCGATTCTGCAGAGGGCAAAGCATGGCTACAACTACATGCAGAAGAGGTAGGACACACAGTTTTAGCCCAGTTGGACAACTTTGAAGGATCATTCTGCTTTCTGAAAACATAATAAACCCAATCATATTCAAACATGGCAGCTTCTTTTAGTGCAATTCGTGTGTAATGTGATGCCAGTGTTCCCCATGCTCCTCGACTTTGCTTTGCATTTTGAAGAAGGAGAAAAAAAAAACAAAAAACAAAAAAAGGCCATCCTGAAACCTCAGGCTGTCACAGGTCATTTACTGAAGCTGGCTCTCTTACAAGTCACTGCAGAACATGTATCTTGAGTCACGTAACCGATGAAGAGCACAGCCGTGGATGGCCAGACTCGCTGTGAGCCAGCACAAGAGGAGGATTTGGCATATCTTACCCAGGCAGCTCACAGATGTTTGCTGACAGCTCAGGAGCAGCAGTGAAGGAGCAGACGGCCCCGCTCCAGGCACGGGGCTGTTGTCAGCACCAGCCCCACTCCCTCCCCAGCCTAACCCCGCTCCTGCCCACCCCCGCCAGCCCCACGGCGCACCAGGAGACCACCACCAATCCCCTACATGGGTACAGGCTGGGAAGCGGTTCCTCTACACCAGGAATTTTGAGTCCAGGCCTCCCCGAACTTCTCTTCCCAATCTCAACTCACCTAAAACTTTGCCCACAACCACCAAGGTCTCCAGCACCCACACCTTCCCCCCCCACCCCCAAGCTCTTGTTCTTCACACCCTCACAGTCCCTCCTGCCCATTTTTCTACTTGCAAGCTTTCAGATCCCAATGTTTCATCTTTGTTTTTCCAATACTGTCCATAAATCACAGTTTCTGCTCCTTCCACCACTCTCCACCCAGTCTGACTCCTCGGGCCAGTTTGTTCCTTTCCCCTGCCTGCCTGTTACCCCCGGCACCCAGCCTGCAGCGTAAGAAAAAGCCCTTTTGACAGTACATGTGCAGCCTGCTCTAAAATCTGCAAGATCAGGAACTGGAAAACAGCCACTGAAAATTAGTGTCTCTGAACATGCAAAACCAGATAACCTTTGAAATGATAGCTAGCCTGGGTTTGGATGGAGGCTTGGGGGATGGAGACAGCCCTGGGAAAGGCTTGCGAGCCGCAAGACCACCCTGCAGCTTTCTGCCCTCGCTCTACAGCGTGGGTACAGCTAAGCTTTCCAGAAGAAAAGATGAAAGTTCGCAGTAACACAAATCCCACTTCGTCCTCAGGTTATTTTTAAATATGGTAGAGCTCAAAACCAAGCAGGCATGGGCCAGGATACATGTTGTCCCAGGCTTTCTATTCTCTGCAAGTTCAGAATTACTGTATGTCAGAGGATTTCTTACAACAAGCAGCTTTACAAAGTGGTGACACCAGACACACCCAACACCACCTTCTCCAGCACCATCAGCCCCGCACCACAACTGACAACTCCAGTGGGCAGCAAATAAAAAGTCTAGATTTTTGGAAAAACATCGATTTCTCTCGAGATTAGCACTGTAACTAGGAGGCAGCACAGTCCATGGACACCTTTGTCTTCTGTCACGTTTAAATGCACCAGACGGTATTGAAATCTTACGGGAAGACCAGGCACATACTTGATGTGAATTACAGACATCGGGAGGATGCCACGTCGCAGAACTAATGTTTCAGACACACAAACTCCCCCACCCCCCGGCTTTTGCTCGAGGCACACAGCAAACACCGGTTCAGCCACAAACAAGGCATTAGGCATCAGTTTGGTTTCTGCACCAGCAGAAGTCTTTTACCTAGAGAGCATTGCCTGTAAGCCCTGGGAAGGAAGAAAGCAAGAGCAACTCTTTCAAGCTTCGCACACAGCACAGAAAGACCCAAACTAGACAATAATCCATTTGGTTCTTTTATTAGCAGAAGTTAAGAATACAGCAAGTAATAAGATCCCATCTTATATGGAACCATCACCAGAGTCCCCAACCATCAAAACCCCAGAATGTGCTTCATTGCTTCCAACAGTAAGCAATTTTTAAAAAGAAATATACTGAACAAGGCCACTATTTAATGGGGAAGGAAAGAAGCTGTAGGTCCTAACTATTCTATGGCAATAACCTGCACACAGAGCAAGCAAGCCTCTGACTGCTGAGAGTAAGGCATTCAGGTGCCAACCTGGGAAGAGTTCTCAGCAAGAGCTACAGAAAAGTGCACAGCTAGGTTGTTTTTATTGGAACACACAAACTTCTTGAACAGAGAGACTGACTGGGTTAAGAATAGCAGGTGGAGTACTGTGTTTTTGTAATAGTTCTTTCTGTGCTGTGTAGGACCAGGTTACAATCACCCTTCCAGGAGTGAATGTGGGATTACCCAGGACGGAGGCTGCCACTTCTGCTGGTACTGTTACAGAGGTATCCCAAAGCACCTGACAGACAGCTCTGATGCTGATATGTACCACGCTCTCCACAGACACCAGTCCGCTTCCTGCCAGGCAACTCTACATCTTCGTCCAGGATGCCAGCGCTATTAGCCCTTACATCCAAATTAATACTGCTCTTTACTTCATTTTAGTACCACACAGACCTGTGATAAACAACTTCTGGCCCTACAGGCATCCAGTGCAGTGATCCTACTGAGAACACATCCCTCTAAGCTCGCAGACTCTGCTGCAGCACCTCTTCTGCAGCTGACCTTGCTCTCAGAGGCTTCACAAAGACTCCATTTGAGGGGTGAAGCCTTAATATCCAGTCAACTTTAGGAAGGCATTATGCTTCTTGACTCCATTTGGCAAAGTAACTCCCCCAAAAACACTGTGATATCCAGGGTATGGGAAGATCTTTGCAATCTATGATTTTCTCTTGAAGGATAAAAATTCAAACTTGAAGGAGTCTAAAAAAAGAAAAACAACAAAAAAAAAAAACAACCCAACCCCCAACCACACAACAAAAAAACACCCCTTACCTTCCTGGTGAAATACAGCACTTTACGAGCTGTTTAACTCATCTGTGAGAGAGGTAATTGCTCTGAATTTCCAACTAAACACTCCAAGCAATACCTGTGCCATAACAAACAAAACGTTCAAGTTTCATCTTTCGACTCCAAAGATTCTCCTTCAGTCTGGCTTCTGACTGGGCTCCAAAGATCAAGCTACATCAATTACAGAAGAGAAGCGTATATGCCTCCCCTTATATAGGAGGTGCGTCTGCTCCACAGCAATCCAACTGAACTCTTAGTTTTAGGTTTAAGAAATACCAGCAGTCCCATTGCTAAAAAAGCACAGATGGGAAGCAGACCCTAGGAAAAAAAAAAAAATATGGAACCGCATTGGGCTGATTACAGATTTTTCTTGTTGAGAGGAAAAATCTGCAAACTCCCTTGGTATATGGAGCCTGACACACGAGAAGGTAATGTGCTTGAGGTCTGCAGTAACTGTTAACTCCAAGTCCTGGAGCACACAGCTTCCTCTTTCCAGTCCATCTTAACCCCACCTCCCTTTCCCCTCACATGCTCAACTATCTTTTGATAAGTGTATTACCATCATTTGTTCACACAAAACAGAGCAGGCCCACCAACGGCAACCGTCTGCTCAACAGGGGCCTTTGGGTATAGGCAGGCACTGATGGAGTTGGGCTGTTTCCCATTTCACATGCAGCTGTCCCATCACGCTCTAATTCAGATGATGAGAATCAAAACAACTCGCTAAGGCCCACTATCCAAAACTGTACTGGCCACGCGAGCTCGGAAAGCAGCTGCCCCACACACTTAGGCAGGGCACAAATACATCTTTCCAGTTACTTGAGTAAATAAACTTGCTAGCGCTGTGACCTGGATGACAACGGGATTAATCCAGCCCTCACAACCCTTGCGTACATGTACTGAACCTACTCCAAGTGCTGGCCAGGGCCCCACACTGCCCAGGGCATACTGGCCACCAGGAAAACCCGCAGGGCCAACATGCTTCACTCCTGGGAATTTTACCTGGTCCTCCTGCAATCATTTATTTTGTGCAAAATTGAAACAGTGTGTGGTACTTGCATGTTGCATTCTTTACAAAAACCCTTTTCCCCCCACCCATTGTTTAAAACATTTATATAAATTTTATTTAAACAGAAAGTTAGAAATCTTATTTACAATTTGTTTTTCTCCCAAAAGAGCATCTAAAATCGACTCCCAAACCCTCCAAGAGGATATAAATTTAACCTTGATTTTTTTTTTTCCTTTAAAAAAAAAAAAAAAAAAGGAAACTGCTAAGCTATCCCTCCCCAATTCTACAAATAAATATGGCATTGAACAGAAGCCGATTTTGGAAAGGGTCCTCTGTAGCTCAATCTGTAGATCCCAAGAATAAATTAGGGTTTCAGAATTTCCTGGTCTTCAAATTGATTCATTCCACTGCTTGAGGTATAAAATTTATCTTGGTTAGTCAGAATCCCCATGAAGCTCCATGCCCCATCAGCTGAAACTTGGATTCTTCTTAGGTATTCACTTTGCTAGCCTGTATGCTTCAGCCGCGCTCGCGGCACTGTTTTGGTTACGATCTTGGGCTGAAGGCTGGTTTTACTGCATCCCATCTTCCTCCGTGCAGCCGCCTCCGACTGTGAAACGGAACTCCTGGAGATTCGAAACCCCATGGAAGTGCACGAAAGCGCCAGCCACTACAAAGACGTGAAACAGCTGATGGGAGTGGAACTGCAGGAAAGAAAACACTTCCATTCAGCTGGGGTTCTTGAGGTTCTAGTGCTACCCTGTCTCCAAAAAAGCCACACATTCAGCTGAAGTACACAGTAACACGTAGCAGTACCTCAAATCACAAGCTGCAAAGTTCTCCAAGTTGTGTATTAAAGCCCACCTCTTTCTTATCATTAAGAAAATAATCAAGTTCTACACACACACACAGATCCCCCCCTTTTCTTCACAGTCATGTTAACCAGTCGGTCAATCAACAAATAGGCTACATAAATGCTTTAGCACATCTTTGTGAAGGGACAAGGATAATTTCAGAGTTTTGGGCAAAAGGCCTAAGCAGGACACTTTTAAAATTAGTTCCTCCACAACACACACTGGTGGTTTATTCATAAAGAGGGCTCTCATACAGTTAACAGGCAGAAACTCTGCTCTGGTCACAGGCATAAGTTTTACCAAAGGCATTTTGAATGTTGTTGTTTTATTTCTCTGCCACAGAGAAACAGAACAGAAAATAAAAAGGTATTATATTAAAACCTAGAAACAACCAGAGGTTCTGAATGAATGCCCAGGATGCTACTGATTATAGTACAGCAGAATGAAAACCATGAGGGAGCGACATGACAAAGCGTGCCCTTGTTTGAGGGAAGCCATACCAATATGGATAATGCTCTTAAAATTTCTATAAATGTGTATTTACAGGCTCCCCAAAAGCTTGGAAAAGAGCTGGTGGTATACCAGTGCTTCTGGAGCCTACTTCATTATCGTAACAAGGCTTTGTTTGGCTATTTAAACAAGCCTGGCAAACTGGTGCTGTGAAAAAGCCACTCAAACCACCCAAGCCTCATTCTCACTTCTAGTCTTCTACTACGCTACTAGTAGAGTGGCCTTCTGAAGGCTTACCTCCCTCTCACCTCTACTCTTGCTCCACCCAATTCTTTCTTTACACCTTGCCCACATACTTCCCCTCCACAGTCTTCACGATCCTTTCCTTCATATCAAGTTTCCCCCACCCACCCACTTGCTCACCCCACTTTCCCTTCTTCTGGGCCAGAGATCCCTCCAAAGTCTACCATCTCCAACCAGTGTCTTCACCGGCTGCACAAGGTGAGGAGCCAGATGTGGTGAAGATCCCAGAGAACACACAGAACACCAGAGAAACAACTGTGCACTATTCCACACAGAAGCACGGTAAGATGTGTGTTTGCAGGATCCTCAACACACACACACAAAAAAGAAAAGGTTCACAAAGTTGCTTACCCATCTGCTGAAGCCATCTAGTACATGTGCTGGGGTGAATCTGCACACCAGCAGTTACCTCAGACCAGCTACTTTGTGATAACTCAGCAAGAGAGGCACTGGGTAAGCCGGGCTCAGAGAGCACACAGTTGTTCTGCCCCTTAAGACCTGTGCTTCTGGTGCAGCAGTTTGATACTTGCAGTAAGAAAACATTGACACAACATCCTCCAGCCTCGAGGGGAACCAGCTCTCACATTGGTCTCCTCATCCAGTCATTCTGTAGACTCACCCAGATGTCACACTTGCCAGGGAAGAATCTCTCCGGGATGCGGGCGGCATATAGTGCAGCACCAGTGATGTACAGGCATGCCATGAGTGCCAGCCAGCCTATCTGCCCCATTGTGGCTGCTTTCAGGAGCCCCTCAGAGATGACAAAGTGCAGGGTGGGAATAACCCCACTAAGACCCAGACCTAGAAATACTCCTGGGAGGTAAAGAAAATGTGGGAGAGTCAGGTTTGAACACAGTGGCGGTAAAGGGAGACAACGAAAACGCAAAAGCTACGGAAAGAAAACTCGGTATTTGCCAAAGCAGCTGAAAGGTGACAACTCTTGAAGCTGGAGGTCCCCAGGAGAGCTTTATTGGAGCAGAAGTTAATGCACAGACTTCCCTCATATACCAGGAGCTCCTTAATTACATGTTCCAGCAGACACTGAAATATTTAATTTACTGATTGTGTCTGCCAGCTCTAATGTACATTAAGCCAGTTACACATCTCGGACTGTAGAGGGCACTGAGACTACATGAACTACGTCTCACTTTACCATAATCTCTCAAGAGCAAAACAAGGAGAGACAATAAAGAGATTATTTATCATATACTGTACAAGTAGTCCTAGGAAACAGAAAAGTAGCATCTGTGGCTCATCTGATCTACCATATACAAGAACATGGTTTATTCATTTAGATTTTAGCAGCAAGTACAGAAATCTTGTTAAAAAAAAAAAAGTGTGCGTAGGGGGAATAATCATGTCCCATCCACAGATTTTAAGTTTGGAAGGCTGAACTCTGAGGGTACACCCATAGCTTGTCCAGGAAATCTAGATTTACTGTAGACAGCATGTGCAGGTTAAGTAACAAGAAATATTACTATTCAGCCCAGCTGTGTGGACATTACATAGCTGTCCCCTAAAGCTTTCTCCTTCTTCTTACCTCAGAATGGGAAACCAAATCTGGTTTTGTTCTTTTGATCATGTGAAGTGAAAGACTAGGCTTTTTATCTTAAATACATATTTTATCTAGGCAAATTAGTCAGATTAATTCAACCTGTCTGAGCGTAGTATTACAAAACCAAAGCAAACAGCAGAAGTACTCATACACACACCAAGCAGTCAGTCATTTTTTGAGAGCGCAAAGTTGCTAGATATAGCTAGAAATACTTTGCACTACCTTTCCTACTGCATGTGTTACTGTCCATTTCAGGAATGCACTTCCAGGACTTGCACCAGCCCTTATCTGTGCATCCAGTTGGCTACAATAAATGCTGAAAGAAAACCCATCAGGCTCCCAATCCAAGAGTATTAGCTCTCTATAAAATTAAGCTCTCAAGTCTTCCCAAGGTGGCTTTTCCAAGTGGCAAGTGGGAAGGAGGAAAGGCAGGCAAGGAGCAAAACAGTTAACTTCAGATCTTACCTGCCCTTACACCCCGGTATTCAGGGGTTGCAAACATGTCCCATTGTGAGACAATTATGGCTGCGATGCCCAGGACACAAATCACAATCAAGTAGATGAAGCAAGGCTGAGGGTTGCAATAAAAGGAGTAGTACAGCCACGGTACAAAGCTGCCCATTATGAGAAGTGCAATGCCAGAATAATCCAGCCTAGAAGGAAACAAAAAATCAGTTTGATAAGAAATGTGAACCTTTGGAAGTCGTCAT
This sequence comes from Tyto alba, assembly GCF_018691265.1. Taxonomy (NCBI): domain Eukaryota; kingdom Metazoa; phylum Chordata; class Aves; order Strigiformes; family Tytonidae; genus Tyto; species Tyto alba. The sequence continues at coordinate 16,751,860 of NW_024881295.1, forward strand.
ACCAACACTCTCCTCTTTAGTAAACCAACTGTCTACTTCTCACTGCAAAATAAAGTTATTCTCACTACTGCAACTTCCTGATGGCAACTCTTCCACCAGTGCCCTCCTACACTAATGGATTTACCTTGATAGACAGCTAGTAAGGCCATTTTTGGACAGTCGTCAGCAATACATACAGCAGCCTTTAGACCAAAGCTTTTTGAAGGAAAGTCAGGTTTAAGCTTCAGATGAGGAAAAAACCAGCACAAGAGTCATCTGAACACAGAAAAGGGCACACAGTATGTTTTGAGAGCACAGCCAACACAAACACTTTAGTATCCGACAAGCATGAGTCAGTCAGGCATCAGCTTAAGTGACCACTGGGGAATAATGTCACAATTTTTCAACCATGCTGTTCTTCTATACACCAGTGAAGAAAAGGAATTCCTACAGCCATTCCTTTTTACCACACCCTGGCAAAATGCTCCCACAAAAGATGATGGAGTTAATTTTTCAGCAGGGGATTTTAATTGCTAGGTTACTTTAGAGGTGGTCCTGCAGATTACACAATCCTGGGTTGAGTAATTTTAGGAAATATGAGATATTTAGCAGCCAGCCAAAAAAGAACATGTAGCAAAAGCCAAAAGACCAAGACACCTTAATACACATTGTGGAGCTGCCTTACGTAAGTTTAAGATTCAAAGCTACTCAGAATAGTTGAAATGACAAGAAGTGACAGCTGCATTAAAAATTCAAAGTCCTGCAACTAAGCTCTAGGTATATTACTTACAGCAGCAAGATGCATGCACGTGCCTGCCAAAGAGCAGAAAATGAAGGAGTTTTAAGACTAAAATGACAGCACAAAAACTCATGCTGAAACAAACAATAATTAGAAGAAGCTGCATTGAATCTCTGCTCAACTGTGTTCCAAAGTACATGCAGTGAACAACCCCCACACTTCGGCTCCAGTCTTAAACCCTAATCCTGTTTTCCCACGTTTTCTATTTGTCCTACCCTGTCCTCTAGGCACTTACTTGGAGAAGAGCCGGGAAACACCTTCTGAGTGGCAATAAACTGTGTGGAAGAGCCATGAGAAGGAGAGGCAGAGTATGGCTCCCAAGAAGAACAATCCAACAACCACTTTCTCCTGCACAGGTGCTACAAAGGACATGTTTGGCCGGAACATGTAGAAGATTCCCAGACAAAGGAAGAACACGCATCCTGAAAAACAGTAAGGCAAGAAGGTGTCAAGTTCATTCATACTGGAAGCTTTTCTTTCTAAAAGCATGACTTTAATGTACAGGAGCAATAAAGGCAGGAGCTGCATGACAACCAGCAACACACATGCAGAATAAAGTACTGCCCTACTTCAGTTATGCATTCTAACCACATTTCTCTCTCAGACAGATGCAACAGACACTTGCATGGACTCTGTATTTTTACTTGTTTTGCAAGATGCCTGACAACTAGTTGGACATTCTAGAAAAATAAAAAAATATGTTGCTAAATGTAAAAAAAAAAAAAAAAAAAAGAGAAGGGCATAGTTCAGAGAAACCCTTTCCCTTCAAGGCTCCTTGCAAGTTGAGAACCACTCAAGTTGCAACTTAAGTGTGATTCTGCAGCAAGAAATGTGATCTCAATTAACACCTACACACTTGGCAAAAAAGAGAATATCTACCACTAATTTATTAATGACCAGGAAATTTTTAATTCATTCATTTGTATTGAATGCCATAATTAAGGGAGTCCCATTCAAACCTGGTGGGGTAAAATTAGGAGAGGGATACCAGCCTGTTAGTTTGTCAGGTCACTAGTGGAATGATAATGCTGACCACCCCACACCCCTTTCTATCTTGCTCCCAAAGAAAGAGTGCAATGAAGCCAATTAGTGTTAGAGCAAGCTGAAAATACCTAGAAGGTGTGTCCAGATGTTACCAGTCTCTGTATGTATTCTGAAGATACTCTTGAAACAAGCCCGGAAGGAAGGCATGGGTGGTCTGTGTCCGTGCAACAGGTAGTCGTTGTCCTTTAGCCAGTCGGGCAGAACATCGTGGGGGATGACTCTCCATCGGCCCTCCCATACCTAGAGGTTAGGAGATTTTAGTTAAATGCAGGGAATTGAGTTCCACTGATGTGTGGCAAAAGTCAGAAAACGTGTACTAGTAAAAGCCTTAAGAGTTAATCTATGAGTACAGTAAACAGAAAAGGGCTGACTGAGTATCTGGGGAAAAGGCTTTACACCTGAAATATAATGCTTAAGTCACTGCTCTCTGTTCAAAACGGTATCATTATGAAGTTGAGCTGCACCACCACCAAAATAAATACTTTAGCATTCAACTGATCAGGAAAGCTATTTGGCTTTTTCATTGCTAACGAAGGGAAAGCATTTAATTCATTTCCATGTTCTGTTATTTTCACAGATCATCCTTTCCACTTAACTGAAGAAGCCTACATCTAGTTCTCTCCAAGAAATAAGTAAAAGCCTGTTCTTCCAACCACAAGCCAATCTGACTATATATCTGCTAGCATTTAGGTCAGTCTAGCAAAAGAGCTACCCATCAGCACTAACGTGGGTCAGAAAGCACGAACTGGCAAGATTCCAGTGAGGAGTGCCCAATCCCTTCTCCAGAATCGAAAAAAAAATGCTCCCACACTCCCAAAACAAATGGTGACAGATCAGTTAAGGCAACAAATTAACGACTCTCAATTCCATCAGTTTTCTTCTTTAAAGGGGGGAGAGGGTGTATGTGCACACATCTATTCTTGCAGCTGGTTCCAAACGAAAAAGAAGTGTGCACAAGTGCTCTTAGCGCTGCTTTGGCAACATAAGATACATGTAGTCTTCAGTCTGGCATCAGAAGCAGCACTGCCAAGCAGAGGGGTATCAGGGAACTGCTTTATGTACCGGGGTTGTTTCTGCAGTGTTCCTTGGATTTGTCGTCGGGCTAGTAATACACGAGCGAGCCTGAAGAATCCTGAAACACTAAGTTTAAAAAGCTACATTCTTATTTCAGTTTCAACAAGAGCCCAGGGTTTTTAAATCAATTCTCCATGCTCCTTCATGGAAGCAAAACAAAACTACTCAGAATAATCAACCTAGTTAAAGAATGGGTTCTTAAATACATTAAACATGAAAATTACTGGTTTACTTCATGAACCAAAAATTTGAATTGAGGTAGGAACAGCCGGAGGGAATTAATTTTACACAGTCCACCCTACAACACATCTAAAAAAGAAAAAGATGCATAATTAAAAGAATAATTTTTAAAAAAGGCCAAACAACAAAACAACCCCCACACAAAATCCCACCAAATAACTAGGGTCCCTCTGTAAAAACATCAAAGAATAGTTCATAAAACCAGCAGGAACAAGTGTATGAAGGGTCAGCACTCCTTTCGCAAAAGAAGGGCCACAGACTGACACAGCCCTGTGGCTCTAAAAGGCAGCAAAAATTGAGCCAGGGTCAGCAATTAGAAAAATCTACAACGGATTTACTTAGATATAGTTTTAATACAGCTCTGTTTTCCTTTTAGGGGGCAAAGTTTATTCTACAATGGACGCAAATGGTACTGAAAAGGCAAAATATCGGCAAGTCTGAAGACACCTGAAAAAAAAGACCTTGTAAATGAAAGTGCCTTGAACCAGAAGGTTTTTATTCTGCTTTGCATGCACAGGTGTTCCTCAGGAGAGACTCCTCCATTGCATGATCAGCTTTAGAGTCTCATTTGTAATCCCCATTGTTCCATGCTTTACCATTTATTCATTTACGACAGACTGAGATCCTGAGAAGCTGTAGTGTTACTAGTTGTTACAAGAGATGCCTGTTCAGGGATGGTGTGTACCTGCTCTCCCTCACATTAGTAGCACAGTTGCTGTAAGTACAGTCTATTGCCCACTGGAGCTTTCTAAAAAAATGAAACTACTTCAGCAGTTTCCACACGTTCTTACCTTACACACAAACTCTTCCATTCTCTCCATAGCATGGTGGGCTTGTAGAAGAGGTGACATACCCATAAACCCTTCATCTTCTTGAGGTGACTCATCATTGTGTTTATAATCCTCAGAACACTGCAGAGAAAAAACACACAAACAAAAACAGAGAAAATGCTCTGTAGAAAGATGAACAGAGAACGGTGACGCCGTTTTTCCTTACAAAACTATGATTTGAGCTCTTGGCAAATAAAGAAGTCTTCTTTCCTTGTACAGCACTGAGGAAGGAATTTAAAAGAACCAACAAAAAAATTATTACATTCTTGGGTATCTGAGAACAACTCTCACGTCTAATCCATTCTGCACATATTTTCACCAGGTTTGGAAGAAAGCAGTGTTCTTCTCAAAGTCACGCTTCATTAAAGCCCAGATATGGAGTCTCAGGCTTGCAGCCTACCCACCTCTAGGGAAGGATTATTTTCTATTTTATGTTTCAATGTCACTATGCCTGCCTTAATGCCTCTATAACATATCTAGCATTTTAGGATAATAAAAGGCAAGCCAAGGAGAGGAATCCATTTACTTTGTTATAGATGCTTCACCTAAATTTTTAGTTCAAATCTGAAGATCTATTCTGTTTAACTGACACTTCTGTTTGGCTCATAATCCAGTAATGGACATTTACTCATTTGATTGACTTTCAAGGTATTTCAGAAACTAGTATGACACTTCTGCCAGTTAGACTAAGGCAAGTTATCAAAGAAAAGCAGTAACGAACATCAAAGTTTTAAGCAAAATTCAAATAAAGAGAAACATCCCTGTTCCCAAGGTGTACCAAAAGAATTATAGAAACAAGCAAAAAAAAAAACACTAAGCCTGGATATTCAGCTGGCATACATCACCAATAACTTTAGAGGAATGAGGTGTGGTAGTTTTCTACCCTATGTTGACTTATCAAGTCCCTTACATATTATGATACACTCTAGCTTTCCATTTAGGAAAAAAAGCAGGGGGGGCACAAAAGTTCTACATTCCTGTTTGCTTACTACAATGCTCATGGCCCATCAGAGACTCCATTTAACACTTCAGCTTCCAAGGTAAACAAGTACGAGAAAGCCAGAAAAAGAGAGAATGAGCCTTTTGTACCCTTCAGGCTTGATGCAGAAAGCTGCCACGCACATCATGACCGAGCCAAGAGAGCCCCACAATCTGTACGGAGACTGGCTCCTCCGTATTACGCCTTTTCTCCCTCCTATTCCCACATCAGGGTTAACAACTTGAAAATTTGAATTATCTATCAATAATGCCATCCAAAGTGACTGGGAATCTCACACATAGCCCCACATACTTTATCTATTAATTATCAGTAATGTTCAGGTTAACGTCCTGAACTTTGAGACAGAGATCAGATCTGATTGTCCATTTATCCCGCATTACAGATCTCTCCTTAGAGTAAGGCCTTATTAACTTGTTGAGGGGAAATAGTTAACTGAATGAGCTGCTTAAAAATTTCATTTTTCAATAAATAAAATGTGACTTCTTCCAACCTACAGTGAGCTACCTAGATTCTTTAATATTTTTGTGTTTTTGAGAGAGAAATGACATGCTAAGACTTGCTTTTGTAGCCCAGGCTTGCAGTAGCCACTGAAGCTTCAGCTTTCAAAGAGGTCCCCCCACCACAGAGTTCTTGACCCAATTCTGTTTATCCATAATGCAGATCTCTGCTATGTAATACATAGTATATATCCTTCACATTTTATGTATGACTTCACATTTGTCCATACTAGGACATCTTGATTGACTAAATGGATCTCTGTACATAAACCATATCCCTTGTGCTGTCTACTCGTCCTCATTTATCATTCCAGTCAATATCTCCTCTGAGCAAGTCTGGACAATGATTTCATATTTTATAGCAGTTGATTGATAGAAATATTGATCAGCTCTAGCCAGATCCTAGAGCTGCATAAGACAGTATTAAATACACTCTCACTGCCTAAATTATCTTTCCCATTAATTCTATTGAGAAAGGCATCAGGCAACATCAAGAGATAAATAGGTCTTAAATCTTAAATCCTCATAAAATAGGCACATGTCCTGTTGGACCAGAAAGCATATTAATAAAACACAAATTTGGTTTCATTCTGACTCAGCAACATTCACTGACACTATTTCCCACACTGTCAATTTTACTGTATTTTTCTACTAATGGATCTCTCTGGTTAGGATTCTGTTTTCAACATCATAAATAATTAACTCAAGGTCATAGAAACAGTATGGTATGATCATCTAGTCCAAGCCCCCTGCCATAGCAGACTAGATAAGATGCTCATGATAGTCTACACAATCTTACAAACAAAAGAAATCTTCCGTTTCCAAGATGCCACCTTAAAAAGCAGCCTTGCTTTTCTGTAAGTTCCAGTGTACTTGATATGAGAAGCACTGCTATGCCTTTTAGCTGCCCCAGATTTCCCTCCCCTGGCACCACACAATGACCATCTGGAATGGGGTGAACAAGTTAGTAATCTTTAATTTACAAAACTGGGTGGACTGAAGGAAGAAAGGTCCCTTATGGAATCAAAGCCCGTATTCATTGCAGTCTGCCCAGTGACTCAAAGCCAAAAAAATGTTCATTTCCCCCTCTCCACATACTTCCATTTCTAGAATGATGGGAAGGTTTAAATCTGAACAGACTGTAAAGCTCGAAGAGCACTGCTATTTGTGAACTAGTCCAAAATCTCTGCATTTTGGCAATATGCCTACAAACAAATCATTACTGAGCTTCTTTTAGTGATAAAAAGAAATCATATCATATATACAGTCCAGATTACTGCCAGAAAATGGAATTGATTTTACTATCTCCTTCCTGCCATTAAACTGCAAAATTAGCATTCAAGGAAAAAAACTAAAGCTCAGCTTCTTAGTCCTTTTCTTGCTAAGGAGGCAAAACGAGGTCCGTTCTAGAACGTCTGTCCTCTCTCAACTCCTTCCCGTAACATCCCATTAGAAAGAACAGTAAACTGTTTCCTGGAAGCTGAAAATCCAGTTGGAGTACAGCACCAATGCCAGTCTTCATGTGAAAATCTGAAGGAGTCTATTGACCTTCAATTCTTCAGACAATGACTAAAGGGGAAAAAAATACAAATTTTTTGTTCAGAAGGCATATTGTTGTAAAATTTCTGCTGTGACAAGTTCCTTCCTATCTTAGGATTCCCATATTCTCTCTTCTTTGGCTGACTGTATCAAACTCAAGAATAATTCTAGAACATAACAGCATACGCAAGCATATGTTTTAGAAATGGTTGAAAACAGGTCCTAAGTTCTGCCCACAGAATCACATTTTAAAGTGGGGAACACACTGAGCAAATAATCTCACTTGCCTAAGCACAATGCAAGAAATGAGAGCCCAGAACAAAACTCTCATACTTCCACTTTTAATGAGGTATAGCATACCCTAAATCAAGTGCTTCCATAATAATTTTTGCTTTTGTACTTTCTAGATCATCGGCCAAAAGGATTTGCACTCTGCTAATGTTTCAGATATTCTTTTACGTCATCTAATTTACTGAATTTCTTTTAAAAACAGTCTCAAATTTTGACTAAATTCTGTGAAGTCTTTAGAGCATTTTACATCCACTTGTAACAAGTGAACTTGTTGCAATCATCAGATGTCATTATTCTGCTGCACATATGCAGCAAAGCAGTCTTTCATACAAATCAGAAATCATGGCTTCTCTAAACCTACACTCTAGAGGGCCTGGACACTTAATTCTATGGAAATGCCAAACAACCCTTCCAATTGTAATCCTACCCCCTTTGCAAATTCATAATGTTAGAGCTACCAAACAACATTAGTACAGATATCTAGCAAGCACCTATGAGTACAGAAGTATAAATGCATCCCAAGTTGAATAAAGGTACCAGGGAATAAGCTAAAGCTGAAGGACGAGTGACAATGGCTGCAAGAAAATAGTTATACTAGTTTATCCATATTCACTTTATTTTGCGAAGTTTTCCCGATTCTTTTGTGACAACAGCGATAGACAAGAAGGTAAAGAGGTAGAAACCAGACAATTATATCACTTTGTATGTACAGAGCTCCAGGCAACACACTTCCAGGGACAGATAATCATCTAAACAAGAATTTCCAAGTGTGCTTTGGTAGGGATAGAAAAGGTTTAATATCAAAACCAAGACTTAGAGCACCAGAGCAAACAAGAGCAAGAAACCCAAGAGCTCAATTGCACAGTGCCCATTGTTAAATATGTTTATTTTAACATTAAAATCTCACTATTTTATAGCAATGGCACAGAAGTAAAAAAAAAAAAATTTACATTTGGTACAAGAATTTGTTGCCTGAATACAGTCCAAAAAAGTCAGATCACCTAGCCAAAGACCCTGTTACAGAGAAAACTACAGTAAAACCTACTCTAGAAATCGTAATATCATTCTCTTGTCTACTACAACAGTTTATCCTTCTCACCCAGATTAACAGTTTTTATACTATCGCTCTCAAATCTCTGAACAGACACATGGTTTACTATTGCCCTTACTATGGAAAAGCCTGTCAGAAGGCAAGTCGCAATGACAGAAAGATTCCAGAAACCCTTTTCCCCACTTTTGAGAAAGTTGTGTTCTTTGAACTTCAAGTGGTAAAAGCGTAGTTTCAAGGTCTGTAGTTTCTTGATGTTAGTTTAAAGATTTCTAGAAAGTTTGAAAGTTTGCACACGACTGCTACTTGCACAGGTGACAAACAAGCTCTTGTTCATCACTTCAGACTGCAATTTTGCTAGAAAAAGTCAATCTGTGTTCATTAGAATGTGCAAACTGAAACGTAAGTCAGACTTGAATGAAGCCAACTAGGAAGCTTTGTCTGTCAAAAGTGGTCCTCTTCTCCCTCACCCTCAGCTTCTTCTACGTTGCTTCTGGCACCACTCTGATCCCTGGGTTGATTAGCTGATCCAATACTACTCTGGCAGAAGTCACTCACATTTTTGCTATCAGATAAAGTTGGTTAAGATAACCAAGGGATTTAAGGAGTTCAGGATAGTGCAACAGAAACAAAGGGAGCATAAACTCCCATTTTACTGAGATCCTCTACAGAATGATCTGTGGATCATGTGCAAGGCCAAGTTTCTTTTCAACCTTTATCATCTGGATGGCAAAGTGATCATCAGTCCTCCTTTCGGTAGTGTTCATCACTTAGAAAGGAGCCTAAGACCCTAGCTAGGCATGGATTAAAGGAAGTTAAACTAATGATCACTTCAACAGGCTGCTGTGTTCTCAGAACTCCCAGCAGCTTCCAGGACTGGACTTTCAGGAATGTCAGTTTTCACCAGTTGCATGTATGGTATTTGATGCAGAACCAGAAGTGCACACAATAACCAGTAACACTACTGAATGCAATAGAAGTATCCTAAACCCCAAAAAGGGCAAAACTTTTCTGTGTTGGGTTCCTTTTTGGGCAGAGCCATCACTTAGTTACTCAAGGGCCTCGCTGACCGTGCACATACATAGGTAGCATTAAGCTCTGGAGTTAATGAAGTCGCATGTCTCAAAGCTCAACTGTTTGTGATGCCAATTCACTATGAAGATCTCACCGGTGCCCTAAAGCTACCATCGCAGGAATCGCCAAAGCGTGATGCAGTCTGAATCTGCTCTAATGTTCTTGTTGCTTCCTTCAGCTGCTGATAGATGCTCCCCCACTCTCTTTTGAACTGTGTCCCGAGAGAACTCTGCCTTGGTACGATCACACTGTAACACAGGCAATATAGTTCAGAAAAAGCAAATGTCTCGATTGACACTTACTTGTGGGACATTATACAACTCAGTACTTGTATACAATTCTCCTCTTCAAATGCAAGTAAGAAAACATACGTTGCTGCATTTACAATACCACTGTTATCCCCTATATTAAACTGAAGTCATGAAGTCTAGACACGACTTGGAGCTTTTGCCCTTGTTTATCTTGATCTCATCAGATGAATGATTAATAGTGTTTAACATGACATTCAAGTCATTTAATGTTTCTTGGGGCAGCATGCCAGATTCAGTAACTCGAGAGCATTCAGCATAATGGCCAAGATACATTCAAGGCTATAACATAAAAATGCTATTTTTCTAACTGCAGTCCTGTAACATACTTTTCAGCTAGCCAGATTGCTTTTTTCAGCAACTTCTCTGTGGCCATTCTGTCAACTGACCTTTTATCAACCAGTCTTTCGTAAGGGGAAAACAGTGATAGGTGGTGCCATGCCATGCCATTTCTCCTAAAAGCCTGTTGCACATTTTTCAGCATTTCATCAGCTTATGTTCTTTGGACTGTAAGCAAATAACTGGAAGAGCACAGGACCTTAAACTTTCCCTGACTTTCCCTAACTTCTGCACGTACCAAGTTATTCCAAAATAACAGCTTTGTCATTTAGAGTTTACATTCTCTCAATCTGACAGGCTTGTAAATACAGACACACCACAGTTTCTAAAAGGCTAACTACATTCACCCTCTAAGCAGAGTGTGCAAAGCTGTTTTTGCTGTCACAGGACCAAAGAAAGTCTTTCATTAGTACTGTGCCAAAGACCCTTTCAGCCCATTGGTCAAAATGTTAAGTACTTGAAGGTTCCTGGAGTTTAGTATTTTTCCTTTGTAGGTCACCTTCTTATAAAAGCTACACTCCATTTAATATAGCACTTGGAAACAGTTTTATAGAACTGGTCATGGGTGACTGCTTGCTGGCACTCATTAAAAACAAGCACTAATATTTAACACTCGTTTAGCAAACAGTCTGAGGACAAAGTCACATTCTGGCTTCAGCAACCCTGCTAATACACCCTTATTAGAAGTAACTCCCTTCTTAAGTATCTTCAGATTAAAAGAGTCTGACGAATCTTTAAGCAGTAGCAGCTACCGATTTTCTGTCAATGCCCAGTACTTGACAAAGACCAAAGACCTCAATACCCACATGTGCTCATCAGTACACTTTGGGGAAAAGCCTGCAGAAATTGCTTCTACTACAGAAGATTCTCAAGTGCCTTTTTCTGCTCCTCTGTCATTGTTAATCCTGACAGCAGAATGAGAAAACAAGATTGCTGGGCTTATGGAAGAAAATGCTCTGTTAAAAAAAAATAAACAAAGGGAGACTGAAAGCATACTGCTGAACTTAACAGCAGAGTCAATCAATCTAAAACAGAGGAAGATGCAGGTTAACCCACCAGTACAACACTATTTTCTCCTATATCACTGTGAAAAGCCATCATGTCCCCCATTGCTACTCAAATCAGGCAGATACAATCTCTAAGAGAACAAAGGCAAAAACTGTGGAATCTAACCCTTGACCAGGAAAATGGTTGTGCCAGTGAATTATAAACAAAAGCACTCTCTCCCTCTCCTAGTTTCAACACAATTCACAGCAAGCAATGGTTACAAAACCAGCTGGCAGGCAGCAAACTCAGCAGAGTACCAACACATCCCCTCTCAAAGAGCTAAGTCTCCAGACTAATGAGAGACAGTTGAACCCAGGTGCAACTCAACAAGCCATAACCTATTACAACTTTCTTGTTAATTCATACGAGAGCTTTCTGGGAGACAGAGCAGACACACTGAAATGGCCATTTCCCATGTTACCAGTCTTCTGGGCCAAATACTGTCTAGTCATGGTTGATTAGGTCACCCGTTTGTCATTTCTGCAGCCATTCAACCTCTGAAAGCCTGTTAATAAACCACGCACATCAACTATCAGTGAAGGATGCATCAGCATCCCACCAGCTCAAGCCTGTGGAGCCTGGAAACCATCTCCATAGATGTATCACTTATCTTTGTACTGTTTAAGTTGGAGATACTCTGCTCTGTGTATCTGAATACACTTTGTTGTTAAAAAAAAACCAAACCAAACCAAAAAACAACCACACACAAAAAAGAGGCACATTTGTAGGGAAAGATACTAGATCCAAGCACTTACTTCAGTGACTAACAGTCTGAGTAAAATATGTATTACTTCCAGTGCTTAGAACGGCAAGTGAAGGAGAAATTCAGATGTTAAGATCTTTTGATCCAAAGTAAAATGCCAATTCACATGCTTTCAGAGAAATAACATTCTTTCAAGAGTTGCAAAAATGGAGGAAAGGAAGAGGTGATAAGGAAGTCTACAGAACAGCGAATTTTTAACACGATCTGCTTTAAAACAAAACTAAACATGCTTTGGTGGGACCTCAAATTCTGTTATGCCAGGCCTCTCGCATACACGCTCAGAAGCCAACCTCTACCAACCAAATCTGTAATGCAATGCAGGAAAGCAAATACAGAAGCAGATAACAAGTTTTCAATCGTAACTCCAAAGTACCAACAGTAAAACGCTAGATTGAAAATAAAGCTAAATGGTTTCAAACTGAGCAGGAAATTTGCAAATAAATCGATAAAAGAAAAAAATTAAGGCAATCAGAATTACACATACCAGCTCCAGAAAGACTATTCTTAAGACTCAAATGCCTACCTTTGGCCTTCAAGACTTCACCTAAATCTCCTTCACTCAGAGATAGCATGAACCATAAAGACAAATTGTCAATTCTGTGAATTTATAGGCACCCTTCTGTCAATACCAAAACTATTTTTGTAGTCTATTTCTGTAGATAATACATATACACTTGTGTAACAGAAAGGGCTTCAAGTAAATTCTATGACTCAAGATAAAAGCCTTGAGTCATTTGCTCACCCTCAATTATTCTAAAACTTTTGTACCTGAAAATCTCTAGCATCCTTCTGCCTCACTCCTTGAAGTCACTTCAGTGTTTATGCCCTAGAAAGACTCTTGTAGCTACATGCAGGTATTGTAAAATCTGTCAGATGTCAAGTAAATTCCACTTGAAGTCAAAACCCATGCTCCCCGAGAAGCAATCCAGATGAGTATTTGCCCAAATTTCTTCTGTCCATTCAGATGACTTGAGAGCTACACATACCTCCCCCAAACCCTTACTGTAGGTTATCGCACACTTTAGAGCGACTAGTTTTCACTTCACGGGCACATTTCAGTGCCACACAGGACAACTGCACAACACAGCTCAACTGCATGAGAGGAGTCAACATTCAGGAACAGGGAAGCCTGATGATTGAAATAAAGGCAAAGAAAGTGGTTCTTTTGTTTACCTCCTGTCACTGAGAGGTTAAAGTATAAAAGGAAAGAGTCAAGCACAGGTTTTTAGGGCTGCATAAAGAGTCCATTCATTAGGCTATAAGACATCACATGCATTTGATTGTGTCAGTTTGACAAAGCCACAGTAAGAGAGATTTCTTTAGGAACTATCACTGCTGGAATTACAAAGGCAGTTAAGACAGAAGCTCTAGGACAGGAGAAAGGATGCTGTCCCAAAGGCTAGGCAATCCAGCATGCTACAGGAGGAAAGCACCTGCTGAAAAAAATGCCTTATCAGCTCATATATAGCACATGTAAACTAGAAAAAGGAAAAAAAAGTTTAAACTGCTGAAAACATAAAAAGAATTATGCAGCTCGCCTAGTCCTTTTCTCACCATACTCAGATAAATAGTCACTATTTCTCAAAGTTACAGAAGGTACGCCACTCATCTATCACTACACAACTTGCATATTTAAATAAGATAGCAAGGTATGTATCTATTCTTTGGAACAGATACTCAGAAGAGGGGATAATCTATGAACGTATATGCACTCTAAGACAGAACACAGAATTATGGGACAAAATGCAGACTGAGAGGTTAAGGTGTAAAAAGTATTGATTTTATATGAACCAGATCTTCTCATAAGCATCATTATAAAACTGGCAGATTAACAGCAGTGGCAGAAGGATGCAGCTGTTTTATTATTATTTTAGATAAGCATGCTCAATACAGCTACTAAATCTTTGCTACATGTATTCAGTGAATGCCACAATTTACAGAAAGTAGGATCTGTCATGTAATTTTTAGTTCACAGCTATGCAACCACCCAGGGTAGGTTACTGGTGCCAGGGTCAAAAGCCTCAGAAAAAAAAAACCTTTTAGAACAAAATTTAATTTCTTCGTACCACCTTAGTTTTTTTTCCATGCAGATGCAATATTTCTAAAGGGGATCAATATTTTGGCCCATCAAAATCAGAAATAGATAGTATATAATGCAAACTGTGGGAGAAGTAGAAAATAATTCTGAACAATACAATGGTATGCTTCCACACGCCTCCTTAGAAAAGACCACTAAAATAATTCAAAAGCAACTACTACCTCTTAAGAGCTTAGACTGCTTCCTCCTACAAGTGGAGCAGAAAGTGGATATACAAGTGGGCAGAGGGAAAGAAATCTTGTGTAGGGGAGTTTGAGGCAGATTTTATATAGATAAAGGAGCTGCAGTTGTATAAATAGAGTAATAGGAGGCAAGAGGAAAAGTAAACACTACAATATCATTACAGGATAAAAATACACACATTTTTACACTAATACCTCAAGTCTTAGGCCCAGTAAATTTGGGGGAAGTATGGTATCTATTAGAATACATCTATGTTATGATATTCAAGAAAGTCAATACGATTAGCTTGTCATAATTAGAAATATTTGACAGCATATCAAATGACCATAGGTTTTTTTACCATCAGGACACTATATAGCTCTCATCCACCTTCCTTCTGCAACACAGGAATTCCTTGATTGTTACCATAAGCTTCAACGTGGTTGCATTTAGCCACTAGAACACTAATGTTACAGGCACCAACTGCATCCTTTTATAACGCTATGTTTAGCTTGTGTACCTGAGTACTATTGCCAACTATAGAAGAACAATAACCTTATCTTACTGTCATATAAACAAGAACCTCTTCAAAACCAGAGAAAAACCATGCTTTTGAGCTAATAAGTCATCTCTACTGAGGCAGCTGCATGTAGCCAGAACATACAGCAGAGCAAAAGTGAATCCTAGCTGGCATTTGAGTAACAGCTATGCTGAGGCTTATACGAGACAGAGGAAGATATATAGCATAATGTTTTTTCCAGATTATTTAGGACATTGTAGTATGTCATATAATAAAGGCCATTTGGCAAGCTCATACTGGTACTTTTGACAGCAGAGTGTTTTGGGATGATCTGAAGCATCAATTATCCAATCTTTTAATAAGAAAAAAATGTAAAGATATCACAGTATTAAAAACAAGAAATCACAGAGGACAGGAATAAAAGTTTAGCCTGAAAAAAAAAGTCAAAAAAGCAGGAGGCCATATAAAGCAGAGAAAGTGATGCAGTTCAAGACAGAACAGCAAGGCCCAAACGGCAAAAACAAATTTCTATGGCAACATTTTAAGACTAGGAAAGCGAGAATGTATAAAATACAAGATAGAGAAATATTTGTAGTGAGCCAAAACAAAAGAAACACATACTTTTGTAACAAGGACAAAAGCAAACAAAACACCACCCAAAAAAAAACAAGGACTAACACATGCTAAGAATGCCTGAAAAAGCAGAAGAGAGAATTAGAGTACTTTAACCATTTTCTTTTCAAAAATCTAAAATTAAACACTTTGACTCATCCTAATACTTTCTCTTTAGCTAAGCAAATGTACAGAAAGAATTATATCACCTAATCAGTTATGGACTTTCCCTTTGGGCTACGCCATCTGCAGGCAACAGGTAGTTCACATTATTCAATCAGGAAAGAGACAAGAATGAAAATAGCCTTCAAAAAAGATGGTCCCAAACAGACTTTCAGATGAACATACATACATTCAAAATATCTGCTAGTACAACTCAACTTTTTTTTCTCACCTTAGTAAATTCAGCTATCAGCTAAGACTTTGCACCTTTACATAATACAAAGAAAAAGTCTATTTCCTGTTTTCATGATACTGAGAGTGTCCAATAAAAATTATAGCAGTGTACAACTTAACGGTGCATTGGCTTGGCTTATTAGCCATGCATACCTTTTATGACTTGTCATTACAAGGACACTTGAAACTAAATTCTGCAAGGGCTCAAACTAATCAAGTTAAGACAGCCTAATACAGGTTCTGATGTCAGCTGAACCACGATAGTGGTCCATACACACACCCAGAATCTCTGGCAAATGGAATTACAGCAACAGCCCAGCTCTTCTGCCTGGAAGGCTACATTAAGGAACATCAGCATGTTTTTGCTGCTGGCTAAAACCACATAGTTGCTGTAACTGAACTGATACAGTAAACTCATTAAGCCATGATAAATTTAATAGTGAGCTTATGATGAATGCCTCTTCCACTTAACTGTACTGATATCCATCTCTATATATTCTGGGAGAAGCATTAAGTACAGACAGTTCTGAAACTCTCTAACCAGAAAGTACTTTTGTCCAGTGCTTGGACATTACCTTCATATAACATCTAATTAAGCTGCAGGATGCCTTTCCACAGGATGTTGTGGCTGCTAAAATTCACAAAGGCTCATCTACCAAAAAATTCAAAAACATCGCCATTGGCTCAGGAAATCTGTGAGCCACCGGTTATTAAAGGCTGGGAGAGTGTCCTAGGGAAGTAACCCAACATGCTTCCCCATCCTTGTACTCTTCCTTACGAGTCTGTTACTGGCTACTGTATGAGTGAAAGAAGAGACTGAACACTGCAAATGTTTGATCTAACCCAGTATAGCCATTCTTCCAACAAGAATGCTTGCAAACACATTTTTCTGTTCTAATCTCTAAAAACTATAGCAATTAGACAAGGTTCAGATTACATTCATCCAGAGTCAATATATCTTCTCTTTTCACTCATAATTAATTAAAAGTTACAGAACAAAAATCTTTTGATATGAGCAGTGTCTCAGCAGAATATAAACCAGTACAAGTCCCATTTCTCTGAGGAAGGAATAAAAAAAATATAAAGCTGGTAAACTTACATTTATGCCCCATCTTGTCACCCAAGTTCCCATACACTCAACTGAGTAGTTCTGGCATCTTCCTGGTATTATTAGAACTATTTAGCAGGCATAAAGAGGTTGTAAGCTCACAGTTCATATTTCTTGAACTTATTTCAAGCACTGAAGCACTTATGTCAAAACTAATTTTTCCCAGCACACCTAACAGATAATCATAACTTACATTTTCCTGGTCAGAAGACAGAGCTGGCTCCACTAAAAGAAGCCTCTGCTCAGAGCTGTCCTCTTCAAAGGCTGCCTGTGTTGTTGCAGTGTCAGACATGTGTCTTTTTCTGAGCCGTAGACCTGGCTCTGGAGAACCAGCATTATCGAGTTCCGTTAGTTCATTCATGAGATGCTGGGAGACTTCTCAAATATTCTCTTTCCTCTTGGTTCGGTTTGGCCAATTACGTGTTGGCTCTGAAAGACAAACAGTTTGTATAACTGAAGTTGAAGAGTGTAAGAGTTGGCTGGAAGAAGAGCATGCTTAAAAGCTACCAAACAGCTAGGACAACTGCTTTTATATGTGCCCATACTCCCACAGGATCAATTATAAAGATTTCTACATGGCTGGACAACAGATTCTCACCTTGTGACCACTAATACTTTTGTATCCTAACACAAGTTAAACAAAACTTTGAAAGGTTGTAGAAAGTAAGCTCCATAAAACAGTCAATCTACAAAAGCACAGTGATGTTTTTGTAAAAATAAAAATAATTCATAAAGTTATAAACACTGGGTTGTTAATACTATTTACAAGCAAATTACTTATCACAGGCAGTCTATAATTACCAGCTTTTTGTGGGTATAAAGCTCATACCCAAGCTCAATCATGTGGGCTACTTTTCACCAAAACTAGGATGCTATGTACTGGTACAGTTGCTCGGGTAACAGCAAGCAAGCAGAGCTCAAACAGCACTGCAAGGAGGGCAGTAGTACACCCAGTGGTTATGTTTTCCTTGCCTAAACTAGTATGTTCAAATTACTGCTGGCAGCAGGTCTGTACCTTTACTGGTGTAAAGAATTAAACCAGACAAACACCATTCATCCCATCACAGCAATCAGAAACAGATAATTCTCCCAGAAAACCATAACCCGTGCTTTCTACTCAGAGAAGTAACAACATTTTACACTGACAACATTACAAGAAGAATTGAGGGTAAATTTAACTCAAAATGCTAAAGATTTGCAGAAAATTACCTAATGACAACCTGTTAATCTGAGCCCTCATCCAAGAGTATTATTGGTTACCAATTTATCTTGTACATCACTGTGTGGTGGTCACTTCAATAGCCAGCCAAGAGATATCTGTTTGACACTAGTAGCTGCAATCAGAGTGCCAGAAACCATCAGAATGAATTAGCACTCAGCTGAGGCTTCAGGACCACTTTGAAGGAGAATCTATCTGTTTTGCACTAATCGCTTGGTGTCATTCTATTACTGTAGCATCCAAGTCTTTAGATGTGACTAACACATAACATTAAGATAACCCATCTAACAAGTTTTAACTTGCCATGGTGCATAATTAGATTGGAATTTTAGTGCCCAATAAAAGATGCTGAACTTTGTCATAATGTAGGAGGGCAAATTAAAAATACAAGATGGGGGATTGATATTGGCAGTCTTGTAATAAAATGTCACCTCCAAAAAGCCAATAAATAGTGTACTCATTCCTTTCAGGGACTAATCTCATTTACATATGATCACTGCAAGATAATTCTCAGCTCTGACAAATGTGCTATAGTTAATTTTGCTGCAGTAGTTTGTAATATTATATCCCCTCAGCTGCCTGACAATCCCCAGAGGAGAGAGCTGCTAACGAGCAGGTAACAGACTTTGCAGAACTAAATGATACCTCAGTTGTCCGTGTTCAGTATGGTACACTGCCCTAATCAGGCAAGAAGGTAAGTTTACAATGTGACAGCAGAGCAGATGGTATGCCCACCTTCCTGCTAACTCCACTACAGGCTCAGTAACCTCCATCTGAGAAGTAACATCTAAAATGGTCACAGCTGCTTACTTGGTAAACAAGAGCCACAGGACTATTGCCCTACAAGAATTAAGCCAAGGTTTAACAACATTACACAGGAAGCCCAATGAAGAAGTTGAGCAAGTGGACTTGAATATCAAGAACAAATATTTAGAAAGCCACAGAACAACAGAAATCTTGACTGCTTTTGTCTTATTTCAGGAAGCCAATTCACAATTCTATTTTTATGCAAGAGGTATGAAGACATCATCACACTGTCATTTGGCAAAACTGATTTAGGGAAGAATAAGGAGAATACACAACTAGAACTTAGTGGGGTCTTAATTTAAAAAGACAACTTATAAAAGACTCATTTCGGTACAGTACACTGTATTAATGTGAAGCTGTAGATAAAAAAAAAAATCAAGTAAGCAGAGCAGCTGTTTGTAAACAACAGGTAAACACACACACACACACACACCTGATACTCCACACAACATTTCAAACAGGTAGTTAGTTGAAAGAGCCATACTTAGTTTCATGGATTGTTCAATTTGCATTAGACATTTAACCAACAAGTTTTACTAGTTTTTCTTTCTACCAGCTTTAAGCAATAGAATTGCCCTTGTGCTGCATTACCTGCTATATTGCCTAAGAGGACATCCTTACATTGCCTCTATGACATTATGGGAGCAACACTCAAAGAGACACAGTAACAACCAAAACAACAGGCTTAACCACATTTGGCCAAGATGCTTGTGAAAGGTTCTCCTAATGCAAGAAGATACAAGAATGCCAAGAGACTTCTTAAATCAGGCCTTGGAGATTTACTTTACTAGCACTTGCTGCCAAGCAATCACTGAAGTTAAAAATAAAAGATGCATTTCACCTCCAGCGAGTGAGATTTGCATTCATCAGCAAAGTTGAACTTTAGAGCTCTGCATAAGTAGAACTTATTGCTTCTTAAAATTACAGTGGAATTGCTCAGTGAACTAAGATGTTTCCATGTCTTTCAGTCAGGATCCTTTTAGTGCTAAGTAGGCTTGCCCTTACTGAACATGCAAAGGTAAGCAAGCCAAAAGGTAGTCCAAAAGCATCACTATTGGTTTTTAAGTCCTTTTTAAAAATATACTACAAAAGCCAAAACCACATGATTGAATGCAACATGGTGTTGCCAACAGAAAAGTGCTAATAGCCAGAACTATTTGTTCACAAGTGAAAGACAGCAGTCTGAGATTATGAACACGAAAGGCACAGACAGTCTTTAATTTCTATTATAAAGTTTCTGTGACTCCACAGTTCAGTGAAGGGTTTGAATGACTAGGATGATCTTTTCCTAATTAAACAGAAAGTCTGTATGGTCAGTAGCACCTTGCCAGAAGATGATGGTTGAAGCACTGTGAAGAGACTGCCTCATTCTGTCTCTAAGACTAGGCAGTTCTTGAAAACAAAACCTAGAAATTGGAAAGCTGTAGAACACCTGAGGTCTTGGAAGAGATTGTTTTGTGTTTCAATTAGATTATAAGTCCTTTAAATTTTTTGTAGCAGGCAACAAAGATTTCATTAAAATTAGCTTCCATTTAAAGAGGAAGTTGCCATGTAAAACTTAAAATATACTTAATTATTGCATATATAATAAGCATAATATCAGCATCTAGATCAATCAGTGAGTTCCTGCTGTGTTTAAAATCAGCTGAGAAAAGCATCTACAGAGTTTGATTTGTTCGGTTTGTATTTTTAGTATAGAAAACTTCTAAAGGCTAAATCAGCTTTTAGAAAAGACTTACCAGTTTAATACTGTCAGAGTTCTAAACAGGGCCTATAAACACAAAATGTAGCACTAAGTCAACTTCATATGCTGTTGTCAGCACTCAACCCACAATACCCTAAGTGGTCATCACTCCCAGCTGCTCACTTCACCCCAGTTCAGAAGTCAACCCCACAGCAAGGAGAGTCAGTGCCAGTTTCAGGCTGTAGACTGACAGTCATCATCTTTTTGAAAACAGAATCACAAGGCAATACTATTTCAGTAGTTCACTGCAATTGTGCAATGTCAGAGGAGTCAACATCGACAATTACAGCATATTTAGGACACTGCTTCAGCCCTCAAGATGACAAGGAAAGAGTGGGTCTACAAACTTAAGCACAACAGGATGATACTATTATTTTTCATACGATCTTCCTGGATATTCCCCAGGATAAGTGATACAGAATTCACCTGGCATGAGGACTAACTCTTTTCATTATGTTCCACCTATAAGCAGCACAAGGATGATCTTTTCAAAGGTATTTCATTCTGTCTGTAGCTGGTATTTGGAAGAAGAATAAAATTTGCATCCCCCTCCATCCCCCCCTCACTGATCCAACAGACTATGATAGAAACTTTTCTGTTCAGGAAGGCAGTGGCATCCACTGCACTCTTTCCTTGCTAATCCTCTTCAAAGCATTCATTAAACTTGCATAAGCAGCACATACACACTGGATGAATCTTCGTAGGATTAGCTCATTCTCCCTAACAGAGTTTAGTTATCAAAAGAACAAAGGTCATCATAAAAATTTCACGCTGTATCATTTATCAGAACATTCCTTAATGTTTAATGACAGACTTGAGTGCCTGAAAAGTCTTTTAAGAGATACTATCTTGATCAAACTTTGCCTTGCCTGCGTCCATGTACCATCACAGCTACAACAGCATTGCTGGTTGGCTAGCTACATCCATGCCAGCAGAATGGCAAAGCCAATTGAACAGTAAACCACCTATGAGCTGAGTAATTTTACCAAATTCTAAAGTTGTTTAAACTCGGCCACAGTAACAAAATAGGCACAACTGCATTTCCAGAACTGTTAGCACAGGTACAAACAGCAAAGCACTTCCAGTACAACCCATGGGCAGATTGTTCATGATAAGAACACAGCTTATATAGGGTAATGGAGAGGACTTTTTGCCTATAAAACAGTTGATTCCAGCTACCTTAACTGAAATAAGGTATACTAAACAAAATGCAGCTTTCTTGGAGCACTGTATTTCAACTACTATCTTCTGGTAGGGAGGTTCTGTCACAAGTAGTCCCTCCCAAATGGTACAAGTATCACCAACAGTATTTAGTAACATCACACAAAAGCTTAAATTATTCTCAGGCAACACTGGTATCATCCTATCACCCATCTGGATCCTTTACTCCTTAGCACCAGAACTGAGTTCATCAACCACCTGGCAAGGTGTTGGGTTTTGTGCTTTGGGTTTTTGGGGAAGAGAAGCTGACACCTTTGACATTCTGCCTACGTGGCACCCTGTTTCACTTACTGGGGAAATTAGGCAAGCACCAGTGCCAATACAAGGCAGGCATATGCAGTTTGGGTAAGGGAAAGAGGAAGAGGAAATCAGACCAAAGCCCCGTGCCACATGAGTTAAGACTGCTGTTGAGCATCACGAACGCATGTGGCCTAGCTAACCCATGCTGAGTCACTTATTAACTATATGGGGCATCTACTGATTGAGATAAGAAATCCATACATTTTAAGCAGACTTCTGAATTGCTCCTAAGCTAGAAAGCCACAGCTAAAAGTTAACAAAATAGTAATATTAAAAGATTCAAGAGTATAACTTGAAATATGGGATTTTGTGGCTTTTTTTTTTCCTCTTCTTAGAGTCTTCCCATGATTGAGCTGTCTTTTTCAATTAAGGAGTTAAACCACCACAGCAACATCTCAAATATTCTCCAAAACTACAGTCAAAAACAAAGCAAACAAGGGTATGTGTGAAGGGGGGAAGGAGGAAAATCACAGAAAACCTTGTTTTCTCAAATGTACCCTAAAGGAAAAGTATGAATCGGGCTGTAAAAATTCTTTGGAGGTCATCTTTAACAATGAGGAACAATGAGGAAGCAATCCAGCACCTCTTCTCTTAGATGTAATTTCCCTAGATAAAGAGACATCTACAAAACAAAGATTAGACTCCCGCAGAGGGTCAGTGGCCAAAAAGCTGTCTTTGTAACTTGTAAACTGTCACTGGACACTTCAGCCTAAGCTATTTCACAGCAGGCTGCAGAGGCAAACAATCAAGTACATTCTGATGCATTTAGATCCAAAGGAACAAGCCAGCAGCCTGCCTACATTAACGAAATGCTTCCATTTCAGAGGATCCCATTACATTGTTACAACATTTGTCCAATTTGTACTGCAAATTGGACCCCAGTTTTGTAACTGGGTTAAGCATTATGTCAGAGGTTGGCCCACCCCCAGTGCACAATGTCTGGTTGTTACAGACTGTACGACTGCTGCAAATTACTTTTGCTCTTCAATAAACCAAAACCAAGAGAATTGTCACAAATGCAGTACAAAACGAGGCACAGAAGTTCAAGTTCTGTTCACATCCAAAGCCCAAACCTGGAAAAATTGCTTTTGGTTCATTTTTCATTAAATGGCTTGGCTTCTCCATATGAGAAACATTCCATCTATGTTCCCTTTTATGATTTTATTTCTGTGGCATGTTACTAACTCACACCAACTTATTTCACAGTTGCCAACAACAAAAAGATGCAGTTGTTTTTTGTTAGTAACACTTTAGATCACGGACTGTCTCAAAGTGAAAGACTGAAATTAGACAATACTTTCCTCTTAAGCAAAAATTTAGAATACATCCTGTTAACTACTGCCTCAAGGACATCTGATTCACAGAACTGTTGGGTGAAGATAAAGAAACCAAAGTCTTTGGAGCAGGCACTAAAATCCAGAGCTAGGCTACTCAACGGAAGTTACATTCATTTAACCCCTCTACAAAGGATCTTTGCATGAGAATGTAAATATCACCAAGATCAAGAGCAGCAATCCAGAGAGCAAACACTCCTCTATCCTGGCAGGTACAATGCTCTCCTCCTAGGAAGCATAAATTTGAATCTCTAGAAACTGAACCAAGACCTTTTACAACTCAAGAAAATGCTCCATGGCCTGGAACAACTGTAGAAAAACACACACTTCCACCTCGATTTTAAAACCAGTGACGAATACACACAGTGTAGGCTGCAAACATCAAGAAGTAAAGCACTTAAAACAGCTGCCTTCAGTGCTTCTTACTGGCTTGCTTGGATATCTCTTTACTTAGATGCCATCACTGTGCAGATTTAAGGGCTGGCTGGTGCCAAGAGGGGGCAGCCCCACTCTTCCCCGGGTGGGCAAACAGCCCCACTTCTCATGGCTGCCCCCCCACAGAGGGACTCTGATGTCTGTCACAACTCATTCCTGGTGGCAGTCTGAAAAAACCTTAACCCAGGGAGCAGAATGAGATAATTGTCTACTATCAAACTAGCAAACTAAATTGGCTCAGTATACTATCAGAGAAGCAGCGTGGACAACATGACAGAGGGCAGGATCACACACCCAAGATTTTAGTTCTATTTTATAGGCAATATTTTCCTAATCTGTTAAGGACTGACAGTTATCTGTTCACCCAGGCCTTTAATTGTCATCTATGTACATATCACAGCCTTTATTATAACCTGTTGACCAGCTGCAGACCACAACTGGCATAACAAACCAGACACCTTACCAAGATTACTAATTTTAATGCAGCGGTCAGGATCTCAGAAGCTTGGTTGCAAAAAGCTATCACTCTTCCCAGTTTTTAGAAGCACCTACTCTTTAGTTTTGCTGATAATCTTGATAAGCTTTATTCATGAGGTTGTGAGCTTGCTCATTAGTGTTTTATCTTGTGGTTGACAGGTTTGGTCTACAAAATACGTTTGCATTGCTGTATTTGTAAAAAACAGAAACAAAGAAAACTTAATCCTTTCCTTAAGCTCACCAATGCCATTTCCTCATTTGAAAACAGGATATATTCCTCTCCTCAAAAACCATAATGTTCTGCCACCAGTCAAACAACTCTAAAAGTCTCTTCTTTTTCTGTAGCAAAAAATGTTACAAGAACACTGTACAAATAACCAACATCCATAACCACAGCATTGTATCAGTCTAAGATCAAAGAAGTGGTGCAGTATCTTTTTCAGCTTCTTAACCACCAAAACTCAAGCAAGACAGATCTTCAGTAACTAGACTGCACCTAATTTATATCAGTCAGAAGTAGAAATAGATAAGACCATATTAATTACATATCTTAATTTCCTTAATGCAATAGCCAGAGAACAATTTGCTTTTTAAAAGATAATCAATGCTGAAAGTTAAGAAATAAGTGAACTCCCAGTGTCCTTTACCATTTAGTGCCACTCTTTCAGAGATGCATTTCTTTCCCAATAACATTGTTTGAAATCATCTCCAATTCTGAAACAAAACCAAGGACACTGATATCAATACATCACTGATGTAATTCAATAGTGGAAATGTTAAGCTAATCTTTTACTGTCTACTGTCCTATAACTAAGGAGAGATGGCAAAACACCCACAGTCTACTTAAGATACTATGTGAGATTTCTACTAAAAAGCTAATAACCAAAATTATCATCCAAATACACACAAGCCTTTTAAGCAGGGATGCAGCTTAAACTCAAAGGACATCTACAGGACCTACACCAAGGCACTCGCACAAAAAGTCATCCTGCTGTGGTTTTTGTTTTATCATTTTGGCATAACGCATTTTCTTAGTATAGCTGCAGCCTGCTATGCTAGCATAAATTTCAATTTTGAAGCAGTTTAAGACCATAAACATGCTCCAAGTTAATTTTCAAGTAACCAGAAAGCATTTGGGGAATATACACATTAGATGTTTTGTGTGACTTAATATCACTTATTGATGCCTTCAGATAGCCACGTGGGGTGGAGGAGGGGTGATCCATGTCTCTTCCAACTCAAAAAAAGTCCCCCCAAACACACATGGGAATTGTCTGAAAAAAATGGTGTGAGCAAGCTGTAGCAATGAAGAGCACTTCACTCACATATACTTGCAGAGAAAAATATACTGTCCCTACTTTGAAGCATGTAATTGATAACTCTGATAACAGGGCTACACTGCTTGTTCAGTAAAATGAGGACTGGCTGTAACATTAGATGAATGACAATCAGCACCATTAAAGGAAAATAAAGATTATTTTGTTATGTCAAACTATTTATAGTAGATAAATCGCAACAGAAGATAGTGACAGCAGGAGATTAAGTAAAAATTCCTCAAAGAAAATAGACACAATATTTACACTTATAAAAATACCTTCTTACAAACCAGGAATAAAACCATAATTTCACATTTAAAAAGCGTTGGCATTAGCATCCACATTGCCTCTATCACAGATAAAATACATAATTTACTCTCTAATTAGAAAATACATAAAACACAAGACTATTTTGTGAAGCACTTATACTAAGTAACAATGGCTACATAGCACAATAAAGCACTACTGGCTACTCTCAGACCTACACAGGTCACCACTAGGCAAGAGAAGACAAAAGAGAAGGTGCCTCCAGGATCCTTTACTCTGTTCTGCTTGAGAGCCACGAGTCATAAGAGGGTTTGCAACACCATTCCTGGACTTGTAAGTAATAAGCAGGGATTTGCAGACATGGAACAGGGTGGGAGGGAATCATAACCATGCAGCCCTGTAAATACAGCACCACCAGTGCTAGCAGCAGGCCATAAGCTCCATGCTGAGCTGCAAGGCCTTAAGGCTGAGGCTTGCCAGGCTTGCTCTGCCTAAACTTTTCTTGACATGCCTTTTACTCGGTTTAGCTGTGACAGCAGCTTCTCTAATTGTCTAGATGTCTATGGCTAATTTATTTTACTTTTGTTTACCTTGGTGTGGTATAAACTCCAGTTATCCTCCACAGAAAGAGGTATTTACAATGATGTCAAGAAATACTTACCTAGTTGACAACAGAAGCCCTGAGAAGTAGAGAGAGAGGATGCAGTACAGAGGGGTACAGGCATAGGACAAGAGATGGGGCACAGGCTTGCCACCAGAGACCCCATGGTTATAAACAACTCATTAATGGTCAGTTAAAAAAAAACCCGGAGGTGGACAAACCTGGCTTTAGGAATAACAAAGAAACAGTAACTATATATAGTTACCATAAATTCAGACATAACTTGGTGCAATAGACCAATGAAGAAAGGTGTAAAAATATGTTAGCAAACGTACAAAAAAAACCCAATTGGATCCTAGAGGGAGGAAGAAGAAACAGGCAACATCAACATCACACTCCTCCCAACAAATGACTCCCAAGGCTGACAACCTCCCATTATCATCTCCAGCAGTCCAAAACTGCTGACTTAAAGACCCAGAGCAGCAATGGATGGGTGAAAGTAACTCCACTAGACCAAAAGATGAGTGTGATACAATTTTAGTTGCATTTGGCAACATTATCCCCTATGCAAGCACTCTAACAGCAATAATACTCTTATTTTTCCTTTAAGAATTAAATCTAGACTAACAGTTCTTGAGTCAGACTGTTAAGATCTCCATTATACCAACAACAAATTTTTGGCTTTACTCACACACACATTACTTTTATATACACACAGACACATGCACAAGGGCTGCTTCCTCTTTGCCCATAAACGAGAATGTAACAACATGGAGTCCTCCACACCTCCTCCCATTTTGCAACTCTGAGGAGCACTGTTAGTCTTTAAAGTGTTATAGAAAAATTACAGTATTATAACAAAGCCTGAAACAGCCCCAGGAAAAGCAGTCAGATGAGCTGTCTGAACCTGTAACATATTCTTTCTCCAGAGGGAACTCTGTTTCGGGGTGACCCAGTCAACCTTGTTTTGTACCAAAGGGCCTTTCATACGTGTATATATGCTCCTACAACAGCACCTAAACACAAAAAACAGTGAGCTAAGCAGTTACTGTCTGCACTTTCTGTTTGCAGAAAAGTATTCTAAACATCACAGAAGACACTCAATTTCTTTAAGAAACCCTAAGAACAGGAAGGAAACATGGCCAAGTTGATAAGCATCCATGCTCTTAGGAGTAGGAAGGGTATGAATTTGGGTTGATTTCCTGGACAAGGGCCCAGACAGTAGGAACACGAGCAGAGAGCAAGAACTGGGTCAGCAAACTACTGAATAGTTATTTGTCCTAGTTTTCAAATACTCACTGAAGGTACTCTTACACTACCCCAACTGCATCTGTAAAGGGTGTTAATACAGGCAGAACTATTCAGATAAACTATTCTGGAAATAAGGAGAAATACCTTATGCTGACACAACACCTACTGTCAATGAAGTTAACAAATAAGGGATCTCATTCTAGTTTGTTCTCTTTCTGTAAGAAAAATAATCTATCTAGTATCATTTTGATCCAAAGACTAACTACCATGTCTGTGGCTATACCCGACGTGCAACACAGCACTTCAGATTCATCTGATGTGCACAGACAAACAGCTGTCATCAATACTGAGAAAACGCAGGCCAGGCTTCTCAGCAGACTGAGTGCTTCACATAGGAGCCAACCACTGATCTGTATGCCAAAAATGTGCTAGGAAACCTAGCCCAGAACTCTATACAAGGGTCAGCTGTAAACAGAGCATAAACACTGTCTTATCCACTCCTAAAATCCCCAGGTATACAATTATATGAAAGGTCTTCCATTATTGGCAGTATTGACAGCACAGCAGCAGCATGGCATGCATGCTTTCAGAAAAAAAGTAGACACTGACAGATTTGTAAGTCCTAAGAAAAGTTAATAATCAGTGCTGTGAATTGAATACATTAGAAGAGAGTAGAAGTAAAACCTCAGAGAACAAATGACCTGACCAGAAAACCAGGCAAGCCCTGACCTATGTACACAAGCAAGCAGCTGTGGCTAAGGAAACAAGAGTATGAACTGACACAAGGCTTGCATTTATGAAATACAAAAACTGATATCTATTTTTATCATGTGCCAATTAATCAGTAATATTTTAGAAGTTTTATATCACATTTTACACACTTACAAAATTATCTGAGACAGGATTTGCTTTGCAATAGCAAAGAAAGTTTTATTTAAAACCAGAGCTGACCACTCAAAATTGCAGTAAGATTTCACCACAGTACAAGGTTTCCCAATCTTCACGTCTACCACCACAACACCACTACCCAAAAACAACACGAAAAAGTGAAAATACCAACCACTGTCTGTTAGCCAAGGTAAGGTCACAGAATTAGCAGATGCTGACCTCAAACACAAAAAGAAGTTGTGGTACAGCAAATAGTTAAACCTTGGAACTCCTTGCTGCAAGATGAGGTTTCACAGGGCAACTGGATAAATGCACGTGATAAATCCAAAGTGTGTTAAGCATATGAAGCCACCTCTAGCTCTAGAAGCCCCCCAAATACCAGTGCATGTCTATCATGTACTGCTTGCACATCCATGCTTAGAAGCTATTTTCTTCCTTAGGGGATAGACATCCTTACTAAAACCT
The DNA here is from genome assembly GCF_018691265.1 of Tyto alba. Taxonomy (NCBI): domain Eukaryota; kingdom Metazoa; phylum Chordata; class Aves; order Strigiformes; family Tytonidae; genus Tyto; species Tyto alba. The sequence continues at coordinate 16,780,953 of NW_024881295.1, forward strand.
GAGAGTCCTCTCTGAGGAAGAACAGCAAGGGGCCTAACGAGTAAAATCGAAACAAAACAGGGAAAAAGTCAAATTGAGACAGAAAATGAGAAATCCCTCAGAAGAAAGGATGAGGGTTAAAATAGAGAACTTCTCAGGGACACCAGACAAAGAACTCTAACAATGCCAGTAACTCCCCAATGGCATCCAAGAAGCAAGTAGGTACTACCCTGAGTCACAGTGGCCATCAACTTAAATAAGGGACCAGAAAAACCCTATAGCTGCCAAAGTCCCGTTTGCCAAGTTTCTTCTTTCTTCCCTGAATGGCCAGCTTGGCTGGGACCTGCAGGTGGTCCTGCAACTTGGCCAGGCTTCGGATTTAAAGGGTATAAATAGAAACATTAGGGACAAAGCACAGTCAAAGCCTCAGTAAGAGGTGCTACAACCTGGCACATGTGCCATATGCCCATCAGGATTTCATCCTGCAGCAGGGGAGCACATCAAGTGAACCGTATCATGAACACACCCATAGCACAACCCTCCATCAACTTATCCCCAGTGAAACACAGAATCTGATGAGCACAAGCCAGCCCAAAGCTTCGTGGTCTCTCCACTTCAGGCAGGAGGTCTTGTAACTTTGTGCATGGGTGGGGCACAAGGGCAAGAAAACTGAGTAAGTGGAGCCCAAGAATGTAAAGATGCTTCTGTAGCATGGCTGGGAGCCAGAGTAGGCAGACGTCACTCAGCCTGCTTGGGTTACACACAAGAGTGGTCAGAGAGTCTCATGAGACAGAAGCTTAAGCAGCAGCTCCACAATGAAGGTAGGATCCCGGGCCAGAGGAATTTCTAGTTTGACCCAGCCTGGTTCATGTTATAGCTATTCTGGAATTCCAAGTTTCAACAGAATGACTCACCTTCTTCCAGAGATTGAAGGAAATCCGAACACTCAGCGTGCCCCAATTTTGATTCTTATAGATAGATTGGATGAAAATCTGTTAACCACTGACTATGATTTTCACCTTCTTCCAAGAATAGTGTTTAGACTGTCACACAGCAATCTGATGTCATTAATTTCCATTGCCAAAGTCAGAACAGTAAGAGTAAAGGTTTAAGGAAAAACTAAAAAAAAAAAACAAAAAAACACCAAACAAAACTACACAAAAAAAAAACACACAAAACCAAAACAAAACACCACACACCAAAGCACAACAACAACACCACACACACACACGCAACCACAAAACAAAACAAAACAGAAACCTGACAAGAAAACCACAAAAAACCCAACCCAAAAAACAACCCTACCAAATACCTGATGCACTGGTAATTTCCCTCCTGAAGGGGAAAAGAATGACTAATTTAAGTCCTGTCTCTCACTGGTTTATACTCTCATGCACGTACCTAGCGCTCATCTCAACTACCAACTCCACTTTGGAGGCCAAGCTTGTCACATTAAGTGTCACCTCATTTCAGAAACATACAAATTTCTAACAAGCCTCAGTCCTGAGAAATACAACTTAGAACAATGAAACAAACAGATCTTGCACCTCCCCTGTGGAATAACACAGAATAGTTACCTTAACCACTACAATATATTTCCCAAAAACACCCAGTATTCCTAATCTCCAATTTGTTACTGCTGACAAATAGCTGTGCTACCCATGAGGAAGCATAGATCAATTTATCTCACCTCAAACTTGTCACTGGTTCTTGATGTTTGTGTTCAAGCTTGGGAAGGTTACAGTCCAAGATTCCTACAAGAAGGATGTGAAATCAACATGAATGCTGTTTCTCCAAGTTAACGTAAAACTAGATAATCAATTTATGCAGACAGGGGGCAAAAAAAAAAATTCCTTAGAGTAAGTATGCTATACAGCAGCGATTAAACATTTACAGCGGATGACAAAATGCATGAATTCCATTTAAATTAGAATACTTTGATTTTTGTAGGGTCACTCACCAGGGTAATAACTTTGACTTAAAACTCCACATAGTTACATCTAAATTGTAAGAAACTCCACACAGTTGCACCTAAATTGTATAAAGAGGCATCAGCACAAAACCAAGGAAAGCAGGAAATTTCACCATCTCTGCTACATCATTTTCCATAAAATGTCCTATGTAACTCCAGATACCATATTTTATTCAAACTCTCTGCCAAACAAATCTCTGCTTCGGTTCTTGTTAAAACTGATTTATTACTGTCAAATACATTAATCCGCATGTTAATCTGCCTCGGGTCACTTGAAGTTGCTCAGAAAGGACTTTTGTCAAGCCATATACAATGTTGCTTTTGGTCCACATGGGAATTTGAAAGCAGAGCTTGGGAGAGATCCTCTATGACATAAATATTGCAGCATGAAAACAGCAAGGAATGCAGAAGACTTTTCCTGTAATCCATTTACATTTTCTCTGCTTCACTTCACAGCATGTTGTTAGAGCCTAAAAATTTCACTAAATGAAAGCTGAGTTTATCTTAGGATCTTGTGTCACTGGAGTTGTAAAGTATACAGCACTCACATGCCAGCTTCAAACCGACATGCATTGCACTCCAGTGGAGGAGGGAAGGTTTGTAAGTTATACAACCTACTTCATCCATACTGCAAGTAGTACACAAGACAGAAAAGCTGGCTCAGACATTACCCCTATTACATTATGTACAATAAGTGCTGGCAACATTTCTATACAAAGTCTTACACCAAACAGTTCAAAGCCTTTCAGTTGTATGCCTTCCTTATTCAGTATTTCCAACAGAAAGCAGAATTGCTGTTCACTAACAGATCACTCGCCTCCCAGTATAACCAATTCTTTAGACAACTTACCCTATGATCCAAGATTTTCAGCACAATCTAATAGAAAGTTCAAAGACGAATACAGGTAGTTGGACAATCACTGAAGACAAGCAGTTTTAGCATACACATCCTTCATGTTTGCTTAGCGACTGGATCACCACCAGCACAATATGCTGATACAGGTGTATTACCCGTCACATCCCCTGAAGTAGCAGTCTCCAATGCAAACAGCAGTAATGCATACATTCTACACCTTTCCTTTTTATGTCCACCTAGTAATCCATTCTAAATGCCAGCAATTCTCAATTACTCCATCATTAGTATGACTAAACATCATTCTACAATAGGAATTACGCAACTATGCTTTGGTCAACCCCAAATACCACCACTGTTACCCGTGACTTTGAATGCTGTAACAAATAATATGCTTGTAAACAGTTCATTTATTACAAAGACATTACTTAGAATACCACCCAATTCAGGAGTCCCTTTGGCTTGAAATGAGAAAGTGTTGAAATATTCTGTTACCTCAGAACAGGATCTTCAAGAAGGGAGCACCAAGTTTTAAGGATGTTTTAATCTCTACATAGGATAAAGCCTCTCAAAATGTAGTAAGATTTCAGGTGGTATCACAAGAACTACTGGATGCATCATACTTACTGCTAAAAGAACAGGAATGTGGAATTGTACCTTTTCAAGGATGACCTTAGACTGCACAAAACATTCATGTGAGTCTTGCAGGCAGATAAGCCCTCGGGCACTTACATAATAATCAACTATTCAAACAGAGCCAAGGCATGAGTTTTTGGAGGAAAACAGTCATGGGTTCTGCGATCATGCTTTGTTTTTCTCAAAGACTTTACTGTGATGTGTAACAAGGGTGTATTTCAATGGGTTAACCGATAGAAAGTCAGCTGGAAAGGGCTTACATGGAAGAATGAAAAACTGACATCCTCCTGAGAACATCTTGTACCACTTCTCCAATAGCATTTTAAGACTGCTGCTCAAAACCCAAAGTGGACCTAGGTTACCCACAGTCATGCAGAGCTGTATTGTTATATCAACCCTGACCTTCTCAAGAGTATGTGAGAGTTTTTGGTATCATCTCCAATAGCCTTGTGTATCATCTTCCTTTCCCTACACTGACCCGTATACTGGAGTCCTTCCAAATCAGTTGACATAACTGGCATTTTCAACAGCATCACACGCTAGTTAGATGTTTTGGACAGAAATATTTATGCAAGTGCTGTGAAACGTGGTCAGCCTCTCTCACTCTCTGAGTTTGCCTTTATGGCAGAAGACATGAAATATCCTACCTTTAAACTCCAGAGTATAGGATCAAGGACAAATTAGAAGACTTTTACAGATACAGTAGCTAAATCCAATATGTATCTTCTCAACTACTTTAGCAATAAGCCACCCCCTACTGAATCAAACATTGGATTTTTGCAACCCAAAAAGTTTTAGTGTTTTATTACTGTTCTTCCTTCTCTACAGTCCTAGTTGATGTAAGAATGTCAGAACACCTATGAAAAATCTTGAGAGAAGAGGCTTTGGCAAATTACACTGTGTTTCTAGAGAATCACCTCAAAGGAAAACAAAAAAAAAAAAGCTCCACCAAAAACTATTCCTTTATATCCTCAATAGGAGTGAAATTAGTAATTCATAATTATCAGGTGGTCAGAAAAATTTAGTATTCTTCTTCTTCTCTGCCAAAAATGTATTTGAAAATACCCCTTAAGAAATTTCTTAAAAATTAAGTCTAAGCTACCTAGCAACTTCCTTCACTGCATTTGTGAAGCTCACAAAAAGGGAAGGATTTTTATAATACATCCATTATTGAACTATTTCTGTAATGCTGCAGAATTCACACAGTTGCCAAATTATTAAAAAAAAAAAATCACAGAGCAGGAAGTCAAAGAGCAGTTGCACTTAACCACGGACATTAAGATCATCAGGACACAAGCCATTTTGCAGAATTCTCCTCTTAACTTGGACTATGTAAAGGTCAGAAAACCACTAAGTAAAGCTTTTGTTGACTTTGTTATGCTTTTCTCAACTCCCAGGACACCCACCTTAGGAAATAATCCATTTTGTTCCCCACTGAAGGTACAGCAGGCAGAAAGCCAACAGTTGGCACTTTGTCACATAGCTATTTTAGTAATAATTATGGATCGAGTCTTCCTTTTATTTCTACAGTCATGTTCTATTAAAGCAAAAAACTATTTGCCTAAAAGATTAATATTGAGAACAGTAGAACGTTGCCCTTATCAGCCTTGCAATGCTATGTGCTGTTCTAGGGAATATGTAGACATGCACATAATTGCTTAAACGAATGCAATTTGTACACTGCTCTTCACGAGCAAATTGGTTGTATCATCCCATAATGTCAGAAAGTACCAGATTCCACCACTGCTAACTTATATCCACAGCAATAGCATTTGTCTAAATAACATGCCCACAAATTCCACCAGCCATTAAGATTGGGACATAAATTAACGCATTAGGAGAGAAAACAGAAAAATTGCACCCTTCAGTTACATCACAGAATCGCAACCACTAAATCTCAGGAGCAGCAGCATTCTTCATCAGAAAAGCATACCTAAACTGGCAGCTGAGAGAAACTGAAATGCATGTTCAGTGGCTCTTCATCTCAAGTCCCACTAGCCATCCACCTCTGTTCCAAATGCTAAAATCCCTTTTCCTGTAGGTAAAATCTTGCCAGTACTCTCAGGACAGAGTATAGCCAGTTTCTGCTATACTTATCTTTGCACTGCATGGCTTTTAAAAACAGCTCCCACTGTAGACTGGGAGACACAGGTAAGTATTTCTAGTACAGCAGGAGTTAAAGATTAGCTAAAGGAATTTTACCACTAGCTACAGGGATTTTACTGTTCAGATTAAACCAAAGCAGCCAGACGTAGTATTTGCTCTCAGAAGGCAGCTTTTACTGCCTCAATTCAAATATTCCATCTTCATCAGAAGTTCTGCATTTTACAGAAACTCAAAAACAATGTATAGACATATGTGGGCTTGAAGTCCTTATCATGGTAACAGGTCCCAAAAAGCTAGTATCACAAGTAGTTTGGCACAAGAAATCAAAAGAGCACAAATAAGTACGCTCCTTAAAGTCTGCAGAATTACATGAAGAAAATGTTTCATACAGCAAAAAAGTCTGTGGCATGTTCCCCCCAGAAGAACAGCCTGTTTATTAAAATATCCATAAACATCCAATTTACTAACACACATTTATGACAACATTGAGAAAATCATACTAGTCAAGCAACAAACATATCCATAAGCAAAGAGGTAAAACAGGAACCTCACCAGAATGCTGCCATTAAAACAGAGAAAAGCCCACTAAATGTTCCCACCAACAGAACAATCTTATCTAAAGGCTGTAGGAGAACTGCTTAACACACAGTGATCTCCTAATGAAATCTGCAGCATATAAATTGTCATCCTCTAGATCTATACAGAGCAGCACAACTGACCTCAGCTTCAAACAAGAAACGTCAGTCTCTGCAATCCTCTGAGCAGATGGAACCAAACAGGTTGGGGAAAAGAACATTTGGTTAAAAGGAAAAGAAAAACTGGATGAACAGATATGAAAAATGGCTTTGGCATACTCATGATAAATCAGCCTAGCCACACCTTATATGCAGATGATCATAGCTGCATTCAGAAAAACAACAATTCACATTGGCAAAGACAGCTAGACTTTTACATGACCTATCCAAATGCAAGCAACATTGTGACCTTATGACATCCATACCTAGTATAAGCTTGGTTGTCAGCATTGGATGAAGAACCATGAATGCTAACGATTTTGAGATAAAATACTGCCAGAAAGATGAGAATAAGATGGGGGCAGGGGGGGAAGGAATTAGCCTTTCCTGCAGCAGGTCTCAACAGAAGTTTGCAATGTCTTTAAATATGTTGGCAGAACACTGCAATACCCATTTTAAGTATTCAGACTTTACTCGCAGAATGGGTTGAAAGTCAATTGTCTACTCTCTCGCTTACTGCTGTCTAAAGGTACCTTCAAGCCAATGATTATAGTTCCGCCTGTTCCAACACTTTCTTCCTGTAAATAGTGCCTCACTATTTTCTGTTCTCACAAGGGCTTAATTAGTCCTGTTCACAGAGAGCTGCAGCAGCTGGCACATCCCAGCAGACTCCATTGCATTTTCACAGCTACTGAAATCCATCTGAACCACACTGCAAATTTTTTTACACTGAAAATTACATCCCCTGTGCACCTTATGTCTACCTATACATTTGAAGACATCTTTTTGCAAGCAATTTAACCACAAGGAACCCCTCAAAAGTCCCAAAACATTCACTTACATGCATACAGTTCACAGAAAGCCAACAAATCCTCCATGGACAGAAAAAGAGACTCTCTCTTCCACTAACACAGCAGCAGAGATCTGTAACTCTAGAATACAGGAGTAATCATGGCTACATGCAACAAAAAAATATAACTGCCATCTGATTCTATTTTATATCCATCATTCCTACAACATATTTCATCTCCTCAAGAGATGATTAAGCTACAAATAAAAAAAAAAATTAAAAAACACAAACAAAACCTAGACAGTAATTTTCTTCCTAGCCTGGCCATATAACTCAGATGACAACCAAAAAAAAAGTGAAGGACAGAGATATATCCATGAGGTTCTAAAAATTCTAAAGAAGTTATAATTGAAAATCATGTTAAATCAAAGGGCAAATTGGTACTAAACATAAAATATTTCCTCTTCAAAATTCCGAGCACCTGAATTTTGCCAACACCTCCTTCACTTCAAGTTCTTTGCTACTTCTCAAATCAAGCAGCAGCAGTATAAACTGTGGTACCTCCTTTCCTGAGAGAGGCTTCCTGCTTATCACCACACCAGCTGCCATATCCCAACGTGCTGAGCAGACTTCTGTATACAAAAAGATTGTTACTGTGTCCTGAAAGGAAACCTTGAGGTTCACCTTCAAACCAGACTAAGATAAAAGATTTTATTTTTATGTCAAACCACTGAGACAAACAGACAAACTTTCCAGAAAACCTACGTAATCAGTGGGCAAGTTAAACTCCAGCTCAGTTTTACAGTTACCTGATGATAAAAGTCTGAATCTCTCACTCTGCCACACCGGAGGCAAGAGGTCATCCTTTGCAAAGCACTGCAACAGGAACCATGTGGAAACAACTCACCTCCTGCTTCTTTAGTTTATATACGGATCTGCAGCATCCTACTTCAAAGGTAAAACATTCTGGTAGTAAGAGCATATTCAAATAAACAAGTGAAAGTTAAAAATGTTTTCAGAAGTCTGTTTTCTGAAGAAGCAGAATTAATACCTCGTTTGTCTCCATATTCTTAATTTTCTTTATTGAACTTGTCTTGACAAACATATTGATTTAAAAAGCAGTAGGAGCTGGTCACCACATTAAGTACGACCAGCTGAAAAACAATGACTTGTAGAAAGGGTAAGGTATTTAAAACAAGTTTTATCAGAGAACAATACAGTTTAAAGTAATAGTCTTACCCTTAAACTTCATCCCAAATACTTTTTCTTAATCACTGCCATTATCTTGTGTAATGTTTTTTCAAATCTACCAACACTGTCTGCCAGAAAATTCAATGAATGAGTCATACACAGACACTTTCACATAATAAATACTCAAAACTGCTATTTCCATTTCAGAACTACTTCTATTTAAGCATTTGAATTGCTGATGGCATAATAATCCAACAACCTCCTGAAGTTTCCTTATCAAGATTTTCCTCATGCACAGACAGCACCTCCACTGACTAAAGCAAGCCTTGTTTCTTTGCACAGTGCCTTGGACAATATGGTTACACAACTAGAAACTTGTAAAACTTGCAAAATTTTTAGCGCCTAATATTGAGTATCTTTTGTACATGAATGCTTGGCACAGCTCCTTGAACATGCAACTGAAGACATGAGATAACAGCAGAGATCCAACCATTAAAAATCACTGACATTACAAGCCCTGCCAATTCCCATTAATTTTCCTTTATGACAAATCAACAGAAACTCTTGCCCAGAGCAAGCACAGGCTTTTCAAACTCCAGCCTTTTAATCCTGTATCCAGGAGTCAGGCTTCAAGTCTGAATCTCACCCACATTGCCAAAACCACCGCTCACTAGTCACTTGAGCAAACTAGGAGTAATGGAGTAATGCCAGAAGTTCAACAGTACTGATACAACTCAAAGACTTGGGGGGGGGGGGCAAAGTAAAGGGGAGCCCTTTGTATGTGTCTGGCTCTCCTGAAGTCCCAATGCAATTTAAGCTCCAATATTCATCCCATTTTATATCTGAGAACATACATATAACAGATAAGAATCTGTTGAAGGAATTTTTACCATGAAAGCTTTTACTTAAGAAGTACGTCAAAAATACACTCTTGTCCTTCACACCAGATTATTTTTTTTTTTATCTGATTTATACTGAGAAAGCATCCTTTTGAAAACCTGAACTGAGTTGGGATGCAGCTTTTAACTCCTCCATCACTAATTCTGATTCAGTTTTCCACATTAGCAACTATTCTCCATGGTTTTCACCATGAAGCTGCCAACAGCCTTATCCACAGGCTTATTTAACCACAGTTAGTCAGCTCAGACAAGGGAATAATTTTCCTATTTTATCAACTAATCTTACACTTCCAAAACAACAATGAACTTCAAGTTGCCTACTAGCACACACTCACAGTCTTCACGTAGGATTAAGTGTCCCTGTACAGATGAAGTTTCCATAGCAAGTTATCCCTATAACATAAGAGCCACAGTATAAAATCTTCATAACTGGAACTGGCTAGTGCCCCTAGAGCAAAAGGCAAAACAAACCCAAAACACAATCACTTCCTTTCTTGTATAAACAATATTAGCTCATAGCTGAAGATAACAAGGAAAACAGACTGTGTTTTATGACCATGCTGCACCCGTAATTCCATGACGCATCATCTACTTCTGTTGATCATAAACGTATTGTCCTCTGTTACAGCAGCTACCACCAAATTTTAAGTAGTCTCCTTAAGGTTCTGTAGAAAGCAAGCACCCCGCTACTGAAATAATACAGACTGGCCCCTGAAAGCTGAGAATTTTTACAACAGTACTGAAAGAGAACTGCGCAGTTCACAGCTCTTCACTGACTTCCAGAACAGATCTGTGAAGACCACAGCCAGCACAGAACCAGAAATTTAATACTCCTTGACACTGACTACAGCAAGGGAGTGAAAACAGAGTTTAAATTACACATTAAGACCTCAGCTCTCGAAAACCAGATTATACCCAGAAGGGTTTGCCCAGAGAACCTGGCTAATTTGATAAAACCCACTCCATTTTAAAAACACACAACACAGTTGTGATACACAAGATAATTCAACTGCCTGAAGAACTTCAGTGCTGCACTAAGAACAAAACATATGTTTAAATAAGGAGTAATACCTAAAAGCTTACTGCTGTATGACAGGTGCAATAGTTTACATACACAGCAACGAGCCTGTATGTCAAAAAAGTTGTAATTTAGTATTAATGGTTTTCTTAAAGAAATGTCAACACATACATCTACTAAAGCCACTAAATCAACCGACTTGTAAGGCTAAGACAGACAAAAAAACCCACCCAACACTGCTTGAAAAGCTCAGCACTAACAACAGCTGTCATATCTTCTTTGTCTACTAGCCGATTACCATATGTTTCAACGTCTTTGTTGCTCATCTTAAGCAAACAAGATATGAATAACTGATTCACTCCGGGGAAAAAAAAAAATAAGTAAAAAAATAAAAAAAAAAAAACAACAAACCCTAAAACAATAAAAACACCAACACACAAACTTTTGAGAGTTTATTTAACTGTCATTTGGGAATACCCAAATGGTGGTGACACCACTCTCAAATATTTGCATTATCTACCGTTGATAACTCCAGCGCTTACAGATGCGCACGCAAAAACACACTCACACAGAGCACTCCGCGGCCAAGGCAAGGTTCCCACGCCGTGGGAGCGGAGGAGTTATTATTTTTTATCGCGTCCGCAAAAAGATTCCGGGAGCAGCAGCCGGTTTCCCGGCCCTGACAAGCAACAAGTGCTGCGAACAAGACCTACTTACAGCGCTCTTGACCCACTTGGAGCGCTCGGCCGGCCTAACGCCTCCTCCAGCCGAGCACTCCCAAGCAAACACCCCGACCGCCCGCCCGGCTCCCTCCTGCCGCCGCCCGCCCGCCGGGCCCCGCTCCCCGCCGCGCCGACACAACCCAACCCGCCGCCGACACCGGCGCCCGCCGCCGGCCATTCCCCCCGCACGCCGCCACCCGGCCCCACGCGTGCGAGGCGCGGAGCCGCTCACCTGGCAACGGCCGGCGCCCGCGAGCTGCCGCCCCGCGCCGCCCCCCCCCCCTCCTGCGGCCACCGCTGCCGCCGCCGCCGCCCCGGCCTCCCCGGCTCCTCCCGGCCCTACACCGTCATCATCGCACGAGGCCGCCGCCGCCAATAGCAGGGCACGCCTTGCACGCGGCGGCACGCCGGAAGGAAGCGCGGGAAGCGCGACCCCCTCCCCTCAGCGGCATCTCGGGAAAGGGAGGCGGGGCGGGGCGGGGCGGGGACGCGCAGGCGCACGGGGCACGGCCGCGCCCGCCGCTCTGATTGGCTGAGGGAAGCGAGCGGCGTTTGGCGCGGGCTTTTGTTCTCCGCTGGCCCGGGGGTTGGGGGGGGGAATCGGTGGTTCCTTCAGGGGGTGCCGGGCGCGGCGGGGCCGGGCTCCGTGGGGGGGGGGGGGTTCTCCCGTGACACCGTTTTTCCTCGGCTCCGAGCAGGCAGCGGAGCCTCACCCTCCCTTCTACAGAAAAAGCGCTGTCACCGGAAACCCCGGGCCGCGCAGTCCTTCCCGCCGGCGTGAGGGAAAGAAGCCCGAGAAGGGGCCGCCCGTGGGGAGAGCGCGGCGCCGCCCCGGCTGAGGGGACCGCTGTGGAAGTCCCTGGGGTGGGGAAGCGTGAGGCGTCCTCGGGGGCTGCGGGTGCTGCTGAGCGGGGAAGAGGCCTCACCGGGCGAGGGTTTAACGTGCAGGACCGAGCCACGGGGTGGGGGGTTGAGGGGGCACAGCCGGTGCAGCACCTGAAAGATGTGAGCTACCAGACAGCGTTACCGGGGAGGATGGTGCTGGAGGCACCTGGGAAGCCTGGCTCTTGTGACAGGGCCCGAACACCTAGGTCTGGTGTAGAGGCACTGAGGTGAAACACCAAAGAGAACGCAAAGTTCCCCTGTGAAGCAATGGAACGTGTGGTCCAAACAGCAGGAGAATCGGCGTGACGTGGAGGTCGCAGCTTATGAAATTGTACCCGTAGGGGAAAGGGTGGAAAGCCCACCGCTGTACGGGTTGTACAGTGAGACTAGTCAAAACGCTAAGGGAACTGTTAGAGGACAACCTTAACAGTTGTCGAGGAGAACAACTGGATGATCTTGGAGGACCTGTCTAATTTGTGTGGCACTACACACTCCAGCTCCTTGCTGAGCCACGTTTCCATCAATACAGTTGTACCCGCACCTGGAAATTTTAGCTCAAACCAGTGACTATGCACAAGATACTTAACAAAAGCAAAATTATCCCTAGAAACTAATAGTTGAAACTTTTTGATCCCTAACACCCCCCAACGTTAAGCACACACTGTCCATTCCTTAAAACCCTGCTTATAAAACTGTGATTCCCTAGTGTCTCCCTTAAAACATGTCCCATCTCACATATTGATTAAAGCCTTTATTATTGTGAAGGGAGCAAGGTAGTTACTGAACATCACAATTGCACTATTACGTGTATTTAGTTTCTCTCATGAATCAAAATGTATTTTGACAGCCGTTGGGCAGCAGCAGGGAGAGCAGCAGCTGCAGTGCCTGTTCCAGCTCCACCCCGTGCCTGTCAGATGAAGTATTTCCTGCTCTGTCTTTCAGTATTTCATCTGTAAAATGGCGCTAATGATTTTAAAATATTTTCAGCTCCACTGATGAAAAATGCATACAAAAACTGCATGTCATTTTCATCTGTCATTTCCTGTCACCATAACTTAACATGTACTCAGGAAATTAAGAGGAAAATTGAGATAGGAATACTGTTTCATTAAATATTAAATAAAAGGAATTGGGGTAGTTTATTTTTGTTTAAGAGCCTGGAACTCAAAAAAGAAAGCTGTGCTCTGCCATATGGGACAAAGTTTTCACTCAGAAAGACACATTTTTAAAAACTGAGTTATGTACTTCCTGGGCATTTATAGATAGTTCATAGAAATCGTAGCATTAATATAAAATGTTCATTGCCTTAATTCCACCCCTGACTCTTTTTGTCCTACATCCTCCCTGTGCTTTGTGAAAGTTGGCAGGTCATTAGTTAACTCCATTGTTGTTCCCAAGCAAGAGAGAATGAATTTGCCTGGGGTAAATGAAACTGAGACTGGCCAGAATCATCACAGTGAATTGCAGAGGGTGGCCACTCTAAAACTCTGGTCTAGATGTTTTCTCAGCCCAGGGAAGCTCATGGCTAAGCACTTGTGCAGCTCCTTGGGGCTCTGAATGAGGCAGGCCTACAATTAGCTCCAGCACAGTGACTGTGACAGTCATTAAGTGGCACTGGGCCTACCCCACATCTTTTTTTTTTTTTTCTTTTTTTTCCCCTGAAAGAGAGGATTGTAATGTGTCCTTGGATGGCAATGCCTCATCCTGCCCATCCCGCGTGATCACGATGCTCTGGCAGTCATGCGATGGACTGACACAGCTATATGGCACTCTAGGAAGAGCCAAAAGACAAATTATGATTCAGAATAAAACTGCCCTAGGGTAAGGAAGCGCCTGGACTTTTTTTTTTTTTTTTTTTTTTTTTTTCCAGGATATGCCTTATTGCTGCAAGCCTTTAAACAGCTTCGTCTCCATTGGCAAACATAGTTGAGCAGCTCCCTTCTGATTTCCCCAGGATGGCTGCCACCATGTGACAGCACCATGGGGCAGCGCTAATGGGGAATTATTATCTCCCTGCCTCCCCATAAAGCAGTGCCTGCTCATTCTCTTTGTACTTCCTTCCTTATCAGAGTCTTCTCCCCCTCCCAAATCACCGAGGGCCTGACCCTCACCACACGCTCTGTCGGGCTGCTGAAGGCTGGTGCTTGCTGCAGCAACCGCCGACCAAACAGCCGGAGCTGTTGCCGGTACCACGGGGCCACCAGACCCCGCTTGCTTGGGGTGGGCAGAGTGGTGGAGAGGTAACTGTGGCACCCAGGGCACGTGTCCAACCGGAGTGTCACAGGGCGAGATTTAGTACGCCCTTTCATGGCTGCTGCGCTCTCTCCCTGCTCACAGGGAGAACGCCCAACACTATTGTTTGTTCCCCCTTTCTCTCATTCGAGGAAATGCTATGAGTAGGTCATGCCTTTTTGAATCCTAATGTAAAAAAAAAAAAAAAAAAAATTTCAACTGTCATTTAAACAGAACTAAGAAACAAGAGGGTATAGCAACAGCTTCAGGCCCTGCAGGAGAAGACTGATGTATGGAAGGCATAAGCGTGCTGTGATCATTCCATTATACTGTGTTTTTTATTATTATTTGGGAATTTACAATGACTGTTCATGATTCTTTTTGTCCTTTCTGGTATGTGTCCCGTTGGCTTCGGAAATCTGTTTTGCTTATCTTTGAGGCTGGTTATATTTAGACTTCAGAGCTGGTATGCTCACGACATGGCCCAGTCCCAAAGCTACCAGCTATCTACGCTGGAGCTGGAGCTGGGGCAGGCTACCCACTCCATGGTCTCTGCATCCATCAGCTTTTGCACATGGGGTAGCAGGACCCACACTGCCCTGTCAGGGAGTCAGGACACGGCCAGGATACACACCTGGGCCAAGGAGATGGGACACATCTCTGGGTCACACGGATTAGACATAGCCAGAGTTTGCCTTTGAGGAGAAGGGGATCCAATATTATGTTCACATCTGCTCACTCTCTGTCGTGTGACAGTTCCTTCAGAGCCGGCCCCCCAGCAAACTTGATTTCACGGAGTATCTTCTAGAAACTGTTTAACCTGAAATGTAGTTAAACAAAAGCTAAATGAAAGTGAATAACCATATAAGCAGCTGGTTGTGGAAAACCGTGTGACAGACACTTGAGAAATGCCCTTTAGTCACTGGAAGGTATTTCCCAATGTCTCCTTGGGATGTTTTGTGTCTGTGTCAGCTGATGAAAATACTGTCTATATTTCTGCAGCCATGGGTGATTAGGAATTGCTCCCACAGCATAATTTAAACCTGCCAGGCTTCTCCAAGGAAACGGTCAAGTGAGCAGAGTTTGATTTTGTATGACTGAACAAGATCTGCTTCATTTGTGTTTTGTCAGGGCTACATAACTTGGGTCCATATAGAAAGTGTAACTTAACACTCACGCTGTGTGTCCAGGTTCAACTTGGCTGTTTCCTGAATCGCAAAAGGCAGCAGTCTCTCTGTTACATTGAGCCCTGGGTAGGCACAGACTTTTTGGGGATAAAGAATGGGAGCCTCCAAACAATGCAAAGGGCCTAGAGTCCAGTGGTGTTAAAAGGTTCATTTAAATTTTCATTCTTATCTCTACACCATAATTAATATAAAATGAAAGTTTCTGTTTGTTCTGGGATCAGCTATTGCTTAGCTTACCTTGCAGCAGAACATACTAAGGCCTCATTCATTCACATTATAACTTATGTATTACTAGCCAGTTGGAAAATGATGACAGATTTGCATCCTGTTCTGCTCCGTTTCGGAGCTGATGTTCACTGACTTGCAATAACCGTATATTTGCATAGGGCCTTTAACTCCAAAATATTTTAGTTTTACATGACTTACGGGTGGTCATTTCTGTCAGCCTTGAAGCGCAGTGACTTCAGGGTTGGAATGTGGCAGCCGGTTACCAGCACACGCTATATAATAGTGTATTGTGAGAATATCTTATCCATATGAACTGCAAACAGAATTTGAGCAGGCAGGTATTTGATTCAGAAACCAGGCTAACTGCCCTAAGCCTTACTTCTTGCTACAAGATACTCAATACCCATGAATAAACAAGCCCCAAGTTCACCTCTCTTTTGCAGAACCGTCTTCCCTCCAGTGTAGTGCCGGCGTAGGGCTTTGCTGCCACAGACTCCCCGAGGCCCCTGCTGAGCCCCCCAGCAACCACCTCTGAGCATCTGACCCTCCGAGGTGCCGCTGAGCCTCTTTGTCCCGAACGGAGCGTGTCCCCGCACAATGGGGATACAGCTGTCTGCCTGCCAGAGTTAATGAGCGTAGAGGGTAGGCCTTCAATTACAGCTTTTTTCAGCCATATTTCTCAAAGAGCTGTACAGAAAAAAAAAAAAAAAAAAAAAAAAAAAAAGAGGTATTCTGCTCCTCCTTTTATACAGGAGGAGGCTAAAATGCAAAGAAATTAAGTAACTTGTTGAAGATTACAAAGCAAATAATCGGCAGAACTCAGAATCAAGCTTAGCTCCCCACCCCCACATCCCTCCACCACTTTGTGCATCTAACGAGGCACAACTTAAAATCCACCACTTTTTAACTTTCATGGTAAAGGAACAATTCTGCTACAGCTTTCTGTTTGACTTTCTTTGGCTTTGCATCAAACCAAACCGGCTGTGCTCTTTATTTTATACTTACTGCCACCCTAAGGAGGTTCTTTTATGTGTGGACGCCATAGAAATTAAGTTTTAAACTAGAGTTTAGCAGGATCAAATTTTTTGATACAAAATAAGACTGAAACCCAGGTCTTGTAAAAAAGGGTGGAGGGGCAAAGAAAGAAAGGCAATGGTCACTTCTCTCCTATCGCTATATGGTCCCAGTCCAATAGGAACTGCTGGCTCCAAGCAGGCTGCCAGAGGTCTGGAGTGCTGGGACAAAAGGCCAAAAAACCATCTTTTTTTCCATCCAGACAACATTTTAGGTGGAAAAAGACGGACATATCCAGGGACACCCAGATGAATAGTAGCCCTAACAATGCCAATTTTTCCGCTTCCAAAGTTGTTTACACCCACAAAATTAACTGTGGTGCCAAACTGCAAGGAGAGTTGCGACTCCCTTGAATGTGTGGTCTTTATTGGAAAGGCCAAATGAAATCATTTTGAATTATTAGACATATTAACAATGCCTGAGGGTGTCATATACAAATAGCTGACACCTTTGAGTACTGACGCAATAAGGATGGACAAGAACATGAGGTGAGGCTGGTGGGAGGAAAGGTCTTTTTTCGATGTGTCCAAGGTAGAGCAAGTTTTATTACTGGGCTAGAAACGTATAGTATCCCAGGAGTGAATAGCTCACACATTTGATCCGATCTTGGGCTCAGTCCAGCTCCCACTGAAGTTTAATGGGAGTTGGATCAGGCCATTGCACTCACATTTTTTCCATGCATGGAAAACTATTTCCGTTACTTTGAATTACAATACCACTGGCTTTGGATTTTATATAATAAAATAAATCTAGGCCACTGTTTATATTCCAAGAAACTGCATTCTGGGATGCCAACAAATATATTGCCTGTTGGATTAAAAAAAATAAAATAAAAACTGGACACATTGGTTTAAAAAAACAACAGCTCCTAATTATTAAACATAATTTTTCTTCCTTGTGCTTTTCTGGAGTCCTCAAATATTTGAAGTATGAAAGGTACATATAAATTCTTCTCTGGTGGCTGAAATGGTGGAATCTGTAAAACTGCAATGCTTTATAAGAAACAGAGGCTTGATATAAAAATAATAATGTTCATGACTAGCTCTTTGCTTATTGGCATATTTTGTGCATTTTAAAATTTACAGTGAAAAAAAACAAACCAAAAAACCAACACCCTGGGAATGTCAGTAACAAAGGGGATGTATATTAGCAAACCCTTATATTTTGGGGACTGGCTTCTCTTGATTGTTCTGACTGCAAATGAACTCTGCAGATGCTGAGGCACAGGAAATGTCTTGTGCTAGAAAAAGCATTTGTTCCCTGCTTTATGAATTGGATTCTACTAAAATCCCAATGTGGTAAGACTGATTAGCAGACTTTGGTAATGCCTTCTGCCCTAGTACAATTTTATTATACTCTTTTATTACCAAGGAAAAACACAGAAAAGACTTCCATCAGTGAACATACGCCCACATTCTGGGAGCAAACGTATCTGTGGTTAGCTTATGCCGAGGAATAGCATGGCCCCTGGACTCTGAAATACAGAGCAGCAAAATAAAAGACACCCCACCAAAAGAGTAAAACAAAAACACACATATACACAACCAACAGAGGGAAAGAAATGTCATTGAGGGGTGTTTAATGTTAAAGAGAAACTATACATCTGGGATGGTGGTGAGGAGGATTTAATAGAGCTGAACAAGGAGACCACCTGCATCCACTTCAAAGAGGAAAACCGGCAGCGGTATGAGGAGTGCTTATGCAGCCATGTGCACGTGTGTGCGTGCAATGCTTCCTTCTACTGACAAAACATGAAGTATATTGCCTTTGCAAACATCCCTGGGCACTGGCAGCTCCTCCTCTATATTGACAAATTAAGGTTCAGCATGGGATTAAAAGAAAAAAAACAAACCAAACCAAAACAAAAAAACAAACCTCCCTCACGCACATAGCCCCGTAGTCTGAGCTGGACAGACCTTCCCCTTTGCCCAGGCGGCACAGAAGAGCTAGGTGCTGGCTTCACGGGGACGCCCAGGCTGTGCACTGGTCAGCCACAGTCACACCTTCCTTCCTCACAACAGCAGGTTGTAAACCTTCCTCCACCACATCGTGGTCTGTGCAGCGTCCAGGAATAGTTCACAGGACTCTGGATTTTAAGCCATATTCTTGGAGAGGAGCCTTGGCTAACTTTCCCTCTTAACGCGACAAAGCCCTTTAGAGGGATCGAGAATTGGTTCCAGGTTCCCCAGTGGGTTTAGTGGGGTGGCAGGGTTTGAAACTCAGGTAACTAGGACTCACCCGCATCCGGCTGTAATTTCAGATGTGCAATAACTATGCCAAATGCCGAGATTTACCGATGAGAGAGCAGAAAGAACCCACTCTTCTCCTTCTCGCTGGCTTTGTTTCTGTAATGAAAAAGTGTGTGCTTGTGTGCAGGGGGGAGTTCACTTTGTCAGCACCTCCTCAGCCTCTTCACCCTGACTGAAACATCCAAGGGGAGATGCACTCAAACTCCCCAGCAGAACTGAAGGAACGGCAAACCAGCTGGCCTGATGGGGGAAATTTCAAAACCAAAATGTCTCTTAAATAAGCTTCTTTAATTATTATCATCATCTGTTTATTTATACAAATATAAAATATATTTATATAGATTTATATAATATAGATTTGTTGCTTTGGTGGCTCCTTTCATTTACAGACGTACTGGTCGACTATCTCTGTGCACTTTTTACACTTGACATAACAGCACCAATGGAACTTGCAGTGGCAACGCTCCACCTGGACGCTCTTGAACTGGTCATAACCCCGTCCGCAGCACATCAGCTCGCACCCATCCATGCCCTCTGAGGTCTTGTTGCACAGTCGGCCCTGGGTGCCCAGAGAGCCCGTGGTCTCATTGCGCAGGCAATAGTCCGGGCTGGGGTCGACGTAGACCAGGTCCTCTTGCGTCGGCATGTTGAAACGGTTGTTCACCAGCTCCAGCTTGCCCTTGCGGCTGATCCTCATGGCAGCGGCGCTGTCGTACTTCTCCTTCAGCAGGTCGCCCACCTTGCGGAAGTCAGCCAGCTGCAGCCAGCAGGTCTTCAGGCTGCACGAGCCCGACACGCCGTGGCACTTACAGGCCACGTCCGCCAGCTTGTACACGGCCTGCGGGAAAAGAAACGCCATCAGGCAAAGCTGTGTTAATTCCCGCCTGCGCTGGCAGCTGGCTTAAGTATAAGGAATTCATCACGTTTTCCTAGCTGCCTTGGTTATCCCCCGATTTCTGTTGTGTCTCTTCCTTCAGAAGAGGCAAAAGTCTCCTCCTCCTTCTGTTGCATTCCTGTTCCCTAAATATTTCTATTTCTGGTCACACTGCCTGCAAACATGACTTCCCCACCCCACCTTCTTATCCCCTGGCTGATTTCTGACTTGACAGCAGGGTCAAGAGCAGGAAAGAACAAGAGTCCTCCCTACCCGGACCCTGGAAATTCCCCCAGTCTCATGGACCATCGTGGTATTGGATGTTTTTCACTTCGGAGCTGCAAAAAAAGGAAGACCTGGGAACATGCCCATTTCCTACCACCTGCACCAGGAACCGACAGCGATTCGTCTGCACCCTTTTGAAATAAAACCACGGGCACGCGCCCTTTCCCTCTGTCTCCGCCGAGAGGAACCCGTCCAGGGGCAGCGTCTAGGGGAGCCGTTGCTTTCCAGAGAGGAGCAAGCAGGGGTGACGCGGGGATGAGGAAAGAGGAACGCCCCTCCCCGGGAACAGGGCAGCTCCCCTCTGCCCGAGGGGCTACCAGCGCCCTCCGTGACGAGCGGGCCCGAGGCGCGAGCCCGACCTGCGAGCCTGCGCCATCTTGTGCCCAGAGCTGCCCCTGCACCCACCGCTCTGTCCCCACGCAGAGCGGCCTCCCTTTTACACAGCGAACGCCAGACTCCCGGGGGCTGTCTTTTCCCAAATACTTTCAGCTACGTTTTCAGGAGTCTGCGGGGGCTGTAGAGCCATCATCAAATCCGGCATCAAAACCAACAAACAGCCTTAGAAGTCTAGGCCTGTGAGCGTTAAACCCTGAGCAAAGCAAGTACATGATGTAAAGGAAAACCGTGGTTACTCTCATCCCCACACTAGCTGGGAGGGCACAAATACTGAAAAATAGAACAACAAAGCTCAAAATAAACTGAAAATGAAGGTTGTGTTTGTTCTTTCTGTTAATTTCACAGACGGGTACAAAACTGCACGCTACGTGGGATCCCGTCAGCACGCACGGGTACTGACAGCGTTTGCAAAGCGAAGAGCTGGCGTCCCCACGCAATCAGAGCTACTCCGTGTTAGAGCAGCAACCCCCCCTCCTTGGTCCTCACGTTCTCACCATCAGGCTCACATCTGCTCCCCCATGACCGTCCTGCACGTTCGCAGGGCAGTGCTCCTGCCAGATCCCACGTGCCAAGCAGAGCTGTTTGGCGTAAGCTGCAAAATTACCACCAGCTGTATCTGGTGGGGCAGATCAAGGAACGTGAGAAAAAACTAGGATGTTCTGAAGGAGATGGCAATATGTCTTCTAGCCAGGTTTTCTGCTGAAGAAAGCAGCCAAACACTGAGGTCTCTTTTCTGCCTCGCTCACCAACACAGATGAAAACTCCCCAGCTCTCTGCATTTGCTTGCCAAGGAGTAGGTGATTAAGGCAATTGAGCATACTGCAAGCAAAACCTTCTGCCTACGACTACTTTCTGGACCAGCAGCGAGAGGTCACAGTTCTACAACAACTGGTTGCTCCTGGTCTAACTAACATCTAGTGCTTTTGACAGCTAGTGAAGATCCAATTTGGCTTAATGGCTAAATCACATGGAGGCCAATCCAGCTCCCAAAAAAGTCAGTGGAGTGAGTCCTTAAAACAGAGGAGCTTTAGTTCTGCTTCTTGGAGCTCAATTTACTGAGGCAATCCCTCACAGCGCAATCTAACAGCTACAGGCTGGGAGTTAAGCACTTGTCTTGGATCGAACTACAACTGCAGAGGACCAACCACACTGTTACTTAAGGACTCCTGCTGTACTATAACCAGACAGAGCTACAGCTGAATTTCCCGAGCTCCAGACACTTACTATATCCTCACTGCATTGCCAGCCTGCTTGTTATAAGCCTGTGTTAGCACTTTTTGGTTATGGTTCTGTCAAATCCCAGGCCACTTGTGCCTCTCTTGCCCTTGCATGTGTTTTTATAAAGTATTATGATTCTTCCTAATCCTCGGCTTTGTTCCTTTAGAAAAACACTGCAACTCGATCCCTCTCAGTTAATGTCATGGGACTGAGTTCACTCCGCCTTGGCTTTAAGCAACTGATGCTCAAAACATCTGGCCCATGTGGGTAGTAGCTGTGCTGGGGAATGCGAACGCTACCAGTTATCACAGGTAAGCATGGCACTGCTCAGCCTCCCACAGCTCTCATTATCAGCGTCCCATGGAGGTAATCATAGCTTCAGCCACTAAATGGCTCTCCCACTCTCCCCCTTTGCTGCCTGGATGGGGAGAAAGCAGAGGAAATTGGAGAATTCCTCTCTGGCCGGGCTCAGGTCAAGGTAAAGAATAACAGACCCCACATGCAGTTCTGAGAGCAGGGTCTGATCGATGGCCATGCCACTTAAACAGGTTGAAAACACCTCTAATGGAAAGGCTTAAAGCCCCTTCCCATAAGCCCAAGTTCTCTTCCAATTCTTTTCTTGCAAGAACAGGAACGGAAAGAGAATTAATGGGGAATTCCTATGTGGTCAATTAGCCAGACCCCCTTCCAGGCTCCTCTGGCAGGGCCTTGAGTGACTGATGACTGAGGCCTGCCATATGCCGACTGGGTAAACAGCGTGGAAGGACTGACTGCCACAGTCCGCCAGACAGGGCGGCAGATAAGGAACAAGGGGGAAATAAAAGAGGGTAATGGAGACCAATTGGGAGAAAAAGACAGATGGAAGGAAAGGACATATTGAGATAACAGCCAAAGACAAACAAACAAGGGCAGTAAAGCCAGGAGCCACCACCACAAGGACTCTGACGTGGAGTGAAGGGGTGATGGGGTCAGAAGTGCCTGAAAGATAAAAGACCTGTAGTCCCCTCCTGTCCCTCTCAGCTCCTTCTGAGAACCACAGAGAGCAGGGACAATGTTCTCTCCTGCCACCAGACCTCCTCAGGGTTCAAGGAGAACTTTCTCACCCTCAGGAAACTGAATGAGGGGGACACGCCAAAAGTCTTCCTGGAAATCAGAAGAGATCAGCTGAAACACTGGCTGGGAAAGTGTGGCAAGGCTGTTTGTGGGGTGGCACCCGGTGGCCACTTAGCAATGCTCACTGCCGTGTCTCCAGTACTCCTTCCTCTCAGCACCAACTTTTGGGAGTATGGAGTTACACATGCACCTTCCTACTTCCAAAACCAGAATCTCAGAAGTGAAAACATTTAGGAATGCAGCACTAGATGGGACCTCCTCAGTTATTAAGTATGATCTCTTGCTATTATAGGCACTGCTTCAAATAATATTTTCCTTAAATGTACAGAGTACCCTTTTAAAAGCAATTAGCTTTTCAGCCATCATTATTCTGATCACTGTTCCAATGATAAAGTATCTTTTTTCTATTTTCCAGCCTAAATGTATTCACTTTATGCCCATTTGCTATTGTGCCAAATTGGCCTTTTGCTTAAAAAGTACTTTTCCTCCCCTATTATTTCTCCCACGAACACAGACATCAGTCATATCCTCTCTCAACTTTCACTTTGCTAGGCTAAACATGGCAAGCTATTCTAGCCCCCTTTCTTAAGAAAAGATTCCTATCCCTTGGGTCAACCTTAACAAGCCTTTTCTAGTCTGAGGTCATTTTGCTTGGGAATATGAGAACATACAATATTTTGGGGCCTCACAAGAGCTTAGCACAATGGCATTAGTAGTGTAGACCCATGTTTTATGAAAAGACTTTCCCTAGTACATTATATGATATTTACCACCGTCCGAGCCACATTACCTCTGCAGTCATCTGCAGCTGAGTGCTGTGCCCAATTCTTTTCCACTCATTTCCTAATGACTAACATGTTTTTCATACAAGACCTCAAATAATGATCTTAACGTAGTTTTATTGGATGTCATTACCTGCTGTGCAAAATTTGGATTCTCCTCTGTATTCATAATACCTGCCACCTTTGCATGATCAGCAAATTTCATCAGCCCATTCCTAATTTTTGTGTTGAGGCTGAGAAACAAAAATACTAAGTGTCCGTCTTGAGGCAAGTCCTTGAAGAATTCTGCTAATTAAGCTCTGTCAAGATCAAGATATATCCTTTCACACTACTTACTGACATCTTTCCTTCAACCAGTTTCTTGTCCACCTCATAGCTGCTGCATTTTTCCTTATCTTTTCCAATTTAACCAAGTGTTTCCCATGTGGGAAATACATAAAATGTCTCCCAGAAGTTCAGATAAATGAGATCAATCAGATCTATTTGCTTCTAGGAAATCAGTGATGTTCTAAATGATTGTGTGATGAAACTTTGAGAAATTCTTCTCAAATTACTTCCCATTTTGCTTCTTCCTCTGGCATACCCGTTCCCCCAAGGTCCTCCTGTAAATGCTGCCCAGGTCACACTGCCTGTGCTGCCAGGTGCCAGCTCTTTCAGAGTGCCAGGAAAGAAAGTGGACAGTCCTGGTGACTTGAGAGCTTTACGCTACCTGAGTTTTACTCCCACCTTGGTTGTGATAATTTCCATTTCCAGCCTTTATCCTTTGCTCCCATGCTAATATATTTCTAAGGGCTGCTGCTCAGCTCCTCTTCCTCTACCTGCCCGAAGAGGACAGCTGCCCCCGCATGCTTTCCTTGCTCCCACAGGGCACCAGCACCATCCGCCACTGCCCACTGTGATAGACCTTGCCTGTCCCCAGGGCACTCTGCCTGGCTTCCCCCAAAGAGCACAGTCCTAGGTGGATTTAAAAAATCAACACTACAAGCACTTACTCTCCTAGGCAGAGGTGTTGAGGACAGAAGAAGATATCTTCATTGTGCAGTAGACATACGCTACCCCTCCCCATGAGCAGTGCCCCCTATTCCAACTTGAAGCCCTGGGTAAAGCACTCACTTTGGTGACCAAAACTGCTCTGTCTTTAGACTCAGCCTCATCTCACTGACTACCAGTCTCCTTTCTTCCAATCTCCTCCAATGTGCAAAGTTTAAAAAACTTCCGCTGTTTACTTTACTACCCTTTGCAAGGTCTGACTCAGTGTAATTTTCTACCGTTCTCACTTCATCTTTACACTTCTTGACCTCTAAGACAGAGCTTTTAATTATTTGCTATCAGTTTTGGTTTTGTTTTGTTTTGTTTTTATTTTTTTTTTTCTTTCTTTCCCCATTCCTAGTAGGCTCTCAGTCTATTCCTAACAGCTTCTCTGTGGTAGTTATTCATTCAGTGAGGTCTGGATATTCTTCCTACAAGCTTTTTCCTCTTGCTTGGCATGCGAAATTGTAATGGCTTTAGCATCTTGGACTTGAAAAAGTTCCAGACCTCCTCCACATCTTGTTCCTTAGCTGAGTTTACTAACTGGCTTCCTTAGTTTATCAGAGTTTGTTCTTTGAAATTCACAAGCTTAATTACATACTGGTTTATACTTCCATTTACTGTAATCTAAAATGACTTGTGTTCATTTAATCTAAGGTTATTTTCTACAGCCATCTGTTCTACAGAGTCTACAAAAACCAAGCTTGAAATAACACTGTCTTTTGCTGGCCCCTTTGGAAAGCTTTTGTCCAGGTCCTATGTTAACTGGAGACACAGAAATCGCCTTGAGAGCTTGTCTCTGGAGTCCAAAGAAGCACGGGCACTGTAGCATTCCAAGCACAATTTGAACAACTTTCTGCACTGTAGTAAAGGGAGGACATAACTGGCTTTAACTCTGTCCTTAAAGCAGGACAAAGCTTTCTTCCATCTAAAACCGTATCATCACCTGAAATCACAGCTCAGTGAGATTCTTGCCCATATAACAAGAATAACAAGACAGGGTGGTGTTTTACCCATGCTGTGCAGCAAGTATCTTCTGACTTGATCTTCTAATACAGATGTTACTACAGTTCAGTTGGCGCCTGAAACTATTGGCCATATTCTGTCTCTGGATCCCTCAAGGCAATAGGACTGGCTGTTAAAAAGTCTCATAAGATATTCACTCCCTGTTTTAGGCAGGGTATTTATTTGTAATAATCCAAGTTCATGACTCCAGACATGTAAGATGTTCAAAGCCAGTAATGCAGAGGAGAATGTCACTTTTAGGCTACTACTCCATGGAGGAATCCTCCCCCCACCATTTCTAAGCAAATGCAGACCCCTTGCCCTTCAAACCAAAAAAAAAACCAACAAAGCAACAACCAAACAACCCCAAACCAAAACCCACTGAGTTCTACAGCTTTTAAGTCCACAGTTTTCCACCTACTGCATATTGACCCCAATTTGATTTTGTAAAAGAACCATGGAATATTTGCAATGCTTCAACCCGGCACACTGATTTCACGATCAAAAAAAATAGAGCAAATCTTCTTTGGTGGCAAAATGAAGCCCAAATGACATGCAGAAAAAGACAGACATACATGGGAAAGATATTTCAGTAACAATTAGAACTAAGAAATGTCAGAAAATTGATAAGGAAACTAAAAATACTAGTGAAGAATGTGCAAAAGAGCAAGGCTAAGTACATTTAATAGGATTTTTTAATATGCATTAGAAATAAAATTAACCTTAGAAAAGCTCACAACTAGGGAAGAATAATAAAAATTTTAAACGCCCCATGGAAAAGGCACAAATGTTCAAGTAAGTATCCCTGTTCTACATTTGGAAAGAGGCAGGATTGCATAGTTGTACTGCGTATGAATGATGCCACACCTTCCAGGCTATTAATCACAGACAGAGAAATTCGGTAAAAAGCAAATATGCATACATTGAATGCACACAAAGGGGGCAACTCCACCTACGTTTACAGCATCGGTGAGACCAACACCGGAACCCTGCATGTCGTTTTGGTATCCAGTTTCTTAAAGGATATGGGAAAACTGGAAAGGGTACACCAAAGTGACATGAAAATGATTTGATGGCTGATGAGAACCTCTGAAAGTGAGTCTTCAGTGCTCCATCCAGTTTGTCAAGAAAGAGTGGTGAATAAATTACTGTAGATAAATACTTCTATGCAGAGGAAATTCTGTTTACTAAGAGGCTTTTGGTTCTAGCTGTAAAAGTCAGAAAAAGGACTGATTGGAAGCTGCTGCCAGATAAATTCAAATGATAATGAGGTACAGTGTTGAAACAGGGTGATTAATGATGGTAGCATACTACAAAGGCAAGTGACCAATTCTCCACCCCTAGGGGTCTCCAGATCAAAACTGTGTATCTTCTCAGAAAATGTCTGTCACCTAGGTGCAAATTATTTACTGTGCCCAATACCAAGGTAACTGAGCTAGGCCTAAGTTTCAGAGATAGCCAGGTAGCTTGAATCAGTGTTTGCTTCTGGCCCTACGTTCCCAAAAAGCTGAACGATGGCAGTAGAAGAGAACTCCACATGCCAACAGGTTCTTCTTTTTACCACCAGCCTGTCACTTTGACAGCTCGGGGATGACAGTTTCTGAGACGTAAACCTTGAAAGTGGGCCATGACAGCACCTGGTTTGTTTGGAAAGGGCTTATGCGTCTGCACACGTGTGCCATACAGTATCTCAACGGACCCAAGAACTCACCGGCTTTAGCAATGGAAGTCTGTCATTAAAACTGGAATTATCAATATTGCACGTAATATTCACAAAAATGCAGAAAATGTGACCATACACGGTTACTGGGCCATCACTGGACTGTACCCTATCAAACCTCCAAGTAATTTGGTATCTACCTCAAGCCTTCTGAATCTGCTTCAAGAGGAAAGGGTCGGCATTCATCTTACCCTGCGACCAGCCTCGTTGTTCTGCAAGTTCATCAGCATGCGAGCCTGCTCCTCCGAACCTCGCACGTAGTTCTTCTCCCTCTCCTTGGCATCCACAAACTCCTTGGCAAAACGATACCCATACTCCACGTTATCCCCGCAGCCGCCCCACAGCCAGTCTCGGGGCAAGTCCTTGGGCCGGGCCGTCCGGCTGCAGCCACAGCTGGAGAGCTCTCCCTCGCGGCAAGCCCGGCTGATCGCGTTCACCACCCCGGCAGCGCTGACGGCGTAGGTGAAAGCTGTCTCCCGGCTCCCTGCGGGAGAGACGTGAGAAGCAAATTAACGTGAGACGGATTTCGTTTAACAAACACGGCACGGCGAGGAGCAAGCAAACGGGCTCCGGACAGTAGAGCATGGTGTGCTCTGAGGAGGTGCACAGAATTAACTGGAAGAAGGGAACGGGGTGGTCAAACGCAAGCGTACCCCCCCCACTCTGGTAGAGGGGGAACTGGCCTAACACATGCTTGTATCTTGGTTTTGTTTTCATTTCACTGTAACTGCTCCTATCAATTGACCGTCTGGAAGCTGGCAGTTTCTGTGTAACCAGGATCAACCCCAAATCTGATTCTCTGACACACACCAGGGATGGGTCTGAGACTCCTGCTGTTGCCTGGAGGAATGTTCTTGGGAAGAGCTTGTTATTCATGAATTTATAGGTGCTGCTCCTCAAGGGTTATTACACCTCTATTATTTATTACACCTATGTATTCCCATTTAAGAGCCCTGGAAACTCCAGGCCTTGCCCAAAAGAAATAGCAATGCCATAGGCATGGACTGCTCAGCGTCTTTCCCCTTCAGTATCCTCTCATTATAACGTGGGGGAAACTCTCATGCAGCAGGAGGGTTGTTCACTTGCAGAAGATACAGCTGCTGAATTTGCCAGTAATCACTGGGAACAACTAACAAAGTCAGGTCTGTGCAAAAGGAGTATCTGGTTAAGCCAGATATCACTCTGGGATGGTTTTCATTTAACTGGGACAAGCACTCTTTACGGGCTTCTTGGTTCACTGACCTTATTTTGGTTTACATAAGGTCAGCTGAGAATTGTTTTGCGACAAACTGAAGGAAACCCACTTTTACACTAACGCATCAAGGCAGAGGCCCTCCCAATGCCTACAGGACCGCAGTGCTGGAACAAGTAAAACTTTCCCATGTAGACAATAACAAATGAAAAGACTTTCCATTAGCAGGTTTACTAGAGACTGCCCTACTTGGAGTGTATGCTCTATACAGCTTAGAGTCTGAGCCAAGCAGCTGGGTCGGGTCTCTAGCTATGTATTCCTGGCAGTAATTCAGCCCCAATTTGACCGGGGCACCAACGCAGCCAGAACACTGCATGAGGCCAAGTGTGCTGCACCAGCCAGCGCTGCGGGTCTGAAGCGGGGGGAGGAGAGGGGGATGAGGAGAAGGAGGCAATCCACACCTGCACTCTCACCACATGGTGTAATAAATAGCTAAACCGACACCTTCAGAGTCATTTGGTGTGCATCACCAAACTTTCAGGTGATAAAGAGAACAACTGCCAAAGCTTCACTGGAATAAGCAATCTGATTGTGAAGAGCTCCTTACACCAAACCCCAGCAAGATGCTCTCAAGCAAATTTGAATGACTTCAGAGGGTAGATCCTCCAAGAACAGTTTGTCACCAGCCCACGAGGCTCTCAGTGCCAGCTCCCTCAGGACTGAGCTGATGCTTTTGGTATGCTCTTGTTCCAATTTGCATGTGCTGACAATCTGTAATTAATAGCAGCTTATCACCAGCTTAGTGGTAATGACCCAAGACAAAGGCAAGGCTGTAAATGGCATCCACCTCGCAGAACAATTTGTGATTTTTTTTCCCCCCCTCAAATGAGAGTTGTACACTAAGGGCTTCTGCTCTGGAGTACAGCACAAGGCTAGTAAAATGCTACAGGACACATAATAGAGAAGTGAGAGCCTTACTAGCAGGTCATAAGGAGAGGACTATGCCCCCCAAATCTCCCTGGTCTGAGAGTTAGAGAGGAGTGACTCCTAGTTAAGGTAATTCAGCTGAGACTGGCCCATAGGGGAGTTACGGTAATTTTTCAGCAACCAAAATCAAGTTTTTATTCACCCAGTTTATTTTGCATGTTACAAGTATTTTAAGGTAATGGTCCAACGTGCAGTTTTGCCCCTACCAGTCTGTGTCTATGGTTAGAGCCCTTTGGACACATCAATTGTCCCGTTAAGTAGATCACTCCCTGCATCTATAGAGATTAAAATACATACAAGGAAAGGACCTCCCAGTGTTACAGCTTGTGCAACAGAGCCTGCATGACTCCAGGTGCTCAGCATCCTTACAGCTTGACTCGGATCCTGGAAAGCACAGGCTGGACTTACACTTTTACTGTCCATATTTAACCATCTCCATGTTTCAGCTGTAGCAGCACGACAGCTTGATGTGCAGCCCCTGGATCTGCCTGAGGAGTTTAGGCAGCTGAGGATGGTGGTGGGAGAGGCTGAAGTAAGTCACAGCTTTTTTTTTTTTTTCTTCTCCCTTCTTTGCTGTCCACAAAGCAGAACAAACCACAGTGCTCACTAGATGTAGATTTGGTTGACTGTGGCTTGGTTTGGGCAGTGGGATCAGACGTGTGCGTGAAACCCTGTGCTAATACAAAGCAAATTCGTAGCGGGCAATTGTGGGTTTCTACATCCTAGTTTTCTCTGCTCTCCCGCCACGCCGTCCAGCCTTGGGAAGGTATCTGGGTTTTCACTCATCATCTCAAAGCTTGCTCCAGCTCCACACCTCTGTGCTGTCATCTCAAAGGACAGGGGTGCTACTCCCCAGATTTGTGCAGACGTGAACAGAGGTTACACGGACGGTCAGGCAGTAACCCCCCCCCCTTCTGCCGAGCCCTCCCGAGCGGTGGGCCGGGGTCACCCAGGGCCGGGCCGGGGACGATGCTGGGGGCTGCGGTCCCCGGGAGGCTCTGCCCGCCGGCCCCGAGCTCCACGGAGCTCTGCTGCCCTCCTGTGCCCGCTGGCCACCCGCCGCCTGGGTGTCTGGGGCTGCGGCAGCTTTCGGGGGGCACCGGCGAGGATGACAGGGCGAGCTGTGGCCAGGCAAGGCGTCAGTCCCCAGGGCTTGCTTTCCTGGAGCTGCACGAGGAGGAGGTGGGAGAACTGGCCCCGGTGGGGACGGAAGACAAAGGTGATGAAAATGTGTCACTAACTTTTTTGATGAAAGAGTTTTAGTTTCAACTGATTTTTCTTAAAGCCATTTCCCTGCAGTTTGTCAATCTCGAAGAAAAACAACAAAAAAAGATTTCTCTTTGATCTCTTATTTTATGACCTTTTTTTTTTTTTTTTTTTGCATTTGAAAAGGCAGAAGAGATAACATCTCTGGCTCCAGAAATGACTAGGCTGACCTGGAAACCCCAGCCTTGCTTTTAGGATTGCACTGAAGGAGATACATTCTCTCCTCCCCTGAGGAAATTCTAACCTTTTCGAGTGCTCTGTCCTCTTACTCATAAATGTAGAAGTAAGGAATGTGTTTGTATATAGAGATATATATCACACACACACGGTCTAAAATCTGTATTGGCAGAACAAGAAGCAACTTCAGAAGGATAATTTTTGTACATTGCCAGGTATCATTATTGAATAAACCACATTTCAAAGCTAAGAGCAATTCTCACAACAACACACACACTATGAAAAAACAATGCTAAAAAGCAGCCTGCTTCGGTGCTGTGGATGCCTCTACAAAAGCCCTGTATCATTAGACTGCCTCACATCTATGAAATGCACAAAATGAAGGTATAATGATTAAACACAGACCGACTGGGTCTCCCATTTCAGAGCTGAGCCAAGTTATGCGAGGGGGAAAGGAAACGAATCTTCCAGGTTTCTGAGTGAACGCTCTTGCGAGGATCTCCCAGAGTTTGGACTTGGCCAGGGCAGGTTCTCCCCACCTCTCACAATCTAGAGCAGCTCAAGAAATCATATAATATACGCCATGCCTGCATTGGTGGGTGGGCAGCCCAAGGTTGCTGGCACACTATACACCTTCTGGGTCCTTCTTATCTCTTCCTCCCCTCCTCCACAATACTCTGGCATGCCTCTGCACTCTTGCAGATATTCTGGTCTCCAGACCTTTCTCGTGCCATTGGCACAGAGTACAGAAAAAGGGCTGTGGTCCAGAACTGGGGCTCAGAGGTTGGGGAGACAGGCACACAGTATGAACCCAGGGAAGAATGACTTTATAGCTGACACAATCTGAGAGATTCAAATCCTTTGTTTTCTCCCCCAGTGTGGAAAATAGATTTTGCTGCAATGACGAACAATGCCTCATCACAAAGTAGGAAAAAGTACAATCAGAAGGTGGAACTAAGAGCAAAGAGAAGAGGCAGCATCCCCCTCCACAGCAGCTTATCACTGACTACACAACAGTGACCACAGAACTCGGCCACCTTTGGTGACATTGTTCCTACTTCTCTCCTGTGCTGTCTTGTGCTGGAGTATAAGCATCCAAACATGCTCTAACTGACCAGAGGATCTAAAGGAGATGGGTTCAAAACTCTTTGTTAGGATAGGTTTTTAAACAGCGGGTGACCGCAGGCAGTCACCTCACAGACACTACCATCAGCAGATTCCTCCCAGAGATACAACAGTACTCCCAGCAAACAAACGCATGCACACGCAAACCAGACAACAGCAGCAGCACTGCTGGACATACCTCATCACATACCCACACCACCTCTTTCCTCATCAAAGCTCAAATCTACTCCCAGTCTAAACTGACAGGATCAAATTAATTTTAGAGAGGAGGAATCTTCCCTCTTCTGCTACCCACTCCAGCCCCTTCTTCCCATACACCCTCTGATCCTTCCTGACAGCTTTTCATCCTTCAGCTCTGATCTTTGCTTTCTCTCAGTTCATCCTTACTTCTTTTCTCCAGGTGTGGACTCACCCACTGGATCAACCCAGGGCTGGAAGAAGGTACTGAAGAAGAGGAGGAGGTTTGCTCCAGAAGGGGAGATTCCTATTTTCTTGTGTCATTGTGGAATCACTGGAATCAATTTCAGGATCTGAAATTTACACCGTTCTTTGGGGTAAGTTACATGTGAAGGAGGGACACACCAGAAGAGAGAGACGGAGATGTATCTTCTGTTCTTTCTCTTTGGTGGCCGAAATTTCAGTTTTATACCCCAAAGCACAAGTTTTAGCAA
The DNA here is from genome assembly GCF_018691265.1 of Tyto alba. Lineage (NCBI taxonomy): Eukaryota > Metazoa > Chordata > Aves > Strigiformes > Tytonidae > Tyto > Tyto alba. The sequence continues at coordinate 16,813,548 of NW_024881295.1, forward strand.
TCTGGGATTGCATGCAGCCTCATCTGGCCACCACCCTTGCTATCAGAAAGGGAGAGATCAATGATGTGCAGATGTCTTGGATGTGTGTCAGGAGCTGAAAGTATGTGTCAGGAAATGGCATTTCCCAGGGGGAGTACCCCAGAGAAGCAGGCATTTCTTGGGGGTATGAGCTGGGCAGAAAGGGAAGAATTAGAATGGCTCTGGCAGGCTGAATCAGGAATTCTGAAAGGTTGAGTAACACGTGCAGAAATACCCCTAAAATTCTCTAGGATGACATGTAAGAATTTCAGGATCAAATGGAAGGGATCACAGGACTTGGGTTACCCTGCTGCCCTATTGCCTTGATGCCCCAGGGGTATTAAAGATGCATCTCTTGGTGTCCTGCTGCCTGGGCGGGTTTTTTGAGAGTAAAGCTGAAAAGGTGCAAGCAATGCTGGGGGCAGCTGGGGGTGCAGGAGCTGGAGGTCTTTTTCTATGCTTTCCTAAATGTTTTCCCTGACATCACAACAGAGAAATAGTGCTGGTTCTTCAGTGTAAATGATCGGCTTTGTGGGTGGGAAGCAAAACCTCTCCACACAGAGGTTGGAGAGAGTGCATGTGTGTGTGTGTGTGAATGGCTGTTTTAACACCTTTTCTTTATTGTCCTGACTGTCGGACACATCAAACTGAGCCCGGATTTCTCAGTTTCTTGCCATCAGATGATTGCATTTCAAAAGGAGCTGGGACAATGTAGCTAGGTCACACCTCAATTCAAGTGCAGCAATGGCCTGTCAATGTGCCTCTTATAGCCAGCAGGGCAGGAATTATAAAAATCTCTTAGGTTTACACAGAAAGTGGCAGAACGGGGAGGGAGGGAGATCCCATGCCAGGGGAGTCCATATTTCCCACATCTCAGGGCCACATTCCCTGTCCGAGAGCACTCCAGATGCTGTGAATGATAACACGGGTCCATTGTTCCCGATTCCAGCTTCTTCCCTCCCTATCTTTAAACAAGCACACAAAATAAAAGCAGCCTCCCTCTTCCTGACCTTCCCACGCCCCCCTCCACAGAAAGCAGTGTGTGTGTGTGTGTGTCTCCCCCCAGCTCCTGCTGTGGCTCAGGTGCACTTGCTGCCACCCACCCAGGCAGAGGCAGCACTCCGGCAGCACCAGCACACCAGGGAGTGGAAAAAGCTCATTAAAGGCAGCTTTAGGAGTGGTGCTAATAGGGTTCATCACTCCCGCACGTGTATTTGAAGAAAGGGAGAAAGCTGCACAGGGGCAGCACCTGCCCCAGACTGGGTGCTCCTACCTATTTTCATGACCCGTCCAAAGACGGAGGTGTTGTCCACCGTGCTGCAGTTCCACCGCCGCTGCCGAAACTGGTACTGGCACTCCTTGATGGCACTGCGGGCCCCCTCCCCGATGAACACCATGTGCTCCTGGTAGAGCTGGCAGAGCTTGCGCTGCCCGGGGGAGAGCCCCGGCAGCTGGCTGCACACCGGCTGCGCGCCGATGATGTACATCTCAGGTCTCTGGATGGGATTCATGGCCAAAGACCTACGATGAGAAAAACATCCAAGGGAGTCTGGAGGGAGAGGCCCCCTCCGCAAAACGCCCGGCACCTTTCCCCGCCAGCCCAGCCCAGCCCCGCTCCCAAAGCCCGGGCGCATTTCTCATGTCAGCTGCCTCCCTCTACGGCTCTGCCAGATGCGAGGCTTTTCCAGGGCTCCAGCGGGAGAAACACAGCTCGTTTGTAACCCGAGTTTAAACGCAGAGGACACCCGGGATGGGGAGGGGGCAGAGAGAAAGCTCAGCACTTTCTCTGCAAAAGAAGAAAGTGAGCTGCTTTTTTACAGCCCGCCAGCGAGCGATGCCTGCCTTCAAGCCGGGCTGTTTTCCGCTCTTTAGGGGAAAGGGGGGCTCCGCGGCTGCTCCCAGGGCTTTTGGCAGCGGGTAGGAAACCTTACCCATCCTCTCCTTACGCTTTCCCCACATCCTAAAGCCCGGAGGAGATTTCAGCGCGCCGTTACAAAAGGCGCCCAGAAACGCCTGGAGGAGAGGGGCTGCGTCCCACGTCCCGAGAAACTGGGCAGGGACAGCGGGAGGGCTGGGGAGGGAACCTGGAAAGAAGCGAGCCGCTGCAGCGAAAGAAGCCCGGGAGGCAAAAAAGTTCCGGCGGGGAGCGCCGGGCAGCCGCACCGCTCCCGGTGCCCGGTCCCCGGCCCGCGGCGGCGGACAAAGGCGGCGGCTTCGCGCCCCCCCCCCCCCCCCCCCGCTCCTTTTCGCCCTCACTCACCACCAAGAGTTGGCGTCGGCCACCGGCGAGGTGCAGCTGCAGAGGAGCGCGGCGGCGAGGGCCAGCCTCGGCCCGGTCATGGTGGGCTGCGGGGGGGGGCGGCGGCGCTGGGGCAGCCCCCGCAGAGCCGGCCGCCGGGACGGGGCGCCCTGCGGAGAAACGCCGAGGAGGAGAAACCCTTGGAGCGGGGCCTGCGTGCCGGCGGGGGCGCGGCGAGCACGGCCCGGCTGCCGCCCCCTCCCACCCCGCAGGACCCTCCCCCGGCCACCGCCTCCCGGGGGCTCCGGCGGCAGCCCTGCCTCCCTCCCTCCCTCCCTCCCGCCCCCGGTCCCGGGGCTCCGCCGTCCCCGGCCCGCCCGGTGTGTGTGTGTGTGGGGGACACACACACACACGTGTGGGGCTGGGCTCGCCCTTAGGGGCGTCGGGAGGGGCCTTTGGGCCCTTTGCTGCGCTCCCCACCCCTCCCACCCGTGGTCCGGCGATCCCACCCCGTGGCGTGGCGTGGCGGGGAGCCCCGCGGCCGCAGGTGTGCGGGGAGCCGGCGGGGCACATCATCAAAGCGCCGCGCTGGCCCCGCTACTTTTGTAATGCAGGGCCGGCTCGGAAACGAGCCGCGCCCCCCCCCCCCCCCCCCCCAAAAAAAAAAAAAAACGGCCTCCAGAACGGCCGCACGCCGTGGCCCAGGCCCCACGCCCCGGGCTGGGGGTCTGCGAGGCTCGGCGGGGCCGCCGGCGACGAGCGCAGATGGGGCTGGCACCAGAGCCTAATGGCTTTATGGGCAGGGGTGGTGGGCAGGAGAACGGCTTCAAAGGCTCCTCTTGTCCAAACACCCTTCTCCCTTCCCCGCTCGACCCACCGGGAACCTCAAAGGCGGGGGGCAAGCCGGCAGCTCCTCAGCCCTTTCCCCTGCCAGACCCCGGCAGAAAGCATCCCGGAGCCCTGCGGGTACTTGGGACAAACGCTCCCGGCGCCCTGCCTCCCTCACCCCCCAGGGAAACGGCCGCCTGTATCACTCTGTCGCCTCCATCTCTCCACGGTCTCCCACCCGCCCTGTCCCACCCTGCGCCGCACGGTCCCCACCTCTCCGCCACGGACAAATGCCCCCCTGCCTCCTCTCCCACACAGCCTCCTCGCCGGGCTTGCCGTCCTCCCGATCCTGCCCCTGTGGTGGCAGCTCCCCAAATGCAGGCTGAGCGTGCGGGTCCCCCCCAGGTTGTGGCCACGGCCTACGTGGTCCGAGACCCGCAAGAACCCAGCCTTTCACTCTCTCTGCTGCACGAGCAGCGCCCGAGACATGAATCACCAGGCTCGGCAGCTCAGACCACTGAAGTATATTTTTTATCGAATTCCTCGCGCCTGCCATGGTGGACTTGCTGTGTTTGTTTGCAGCACGCTTCGCTTCCTCCCCCATCCAGATGTGCTGTACCTGCAGCTGGCGGCCCATCTCACCTGGCAGGCAGATGTGGGGCTGCAAGTGCCAGAATTAGCCTCAGGACAAAAAAGCCTTGTGTGACCCAGAACCTCGGCAGGAGGGGAGTTTTACTGCTTGGGCACAGCAGGATCCATGTCTGAAGAAAACAGGGTGACTTTATTCACATCTTCTATATCCTCCCTTTTCCTCCTCCCACAGCCCCGAGCGTGACGGAGGGATGGCGAGGTGTATGTGTGTGTAGCCACGCATACATGTTTTGGGTCTGTTTCTATAGGGAATAGACAGAATGGAAAGTTTATCTCCGGGAGTCTAGGGAGGAAGGAAGTTGTGTATGGTTGAATGGCTTTTCCATGACAAACAATGAGTCTGCACAGACATGGTGTGATGTCACCTAAAGAATTTCCAAGCCAGCCTCAGATACAGAAAACCTTCTCGCTGGCAGAGATGACAGCATCCCACCTTTCCATCTCACCACAGCCAGAAGGAAGAACTAGCGCAGGGGGAAAGAAAAAAAAAAAAAAAAAAGCCTTTGCTGTCTCACACACGCACACAAGGCATGTGCCGTGTAAACAGATGACACGAGGGGAGCGGTGTACCTCTGAGCTTCGCCCTCACCAACCCTCCTCGTTGCTTCTGAGAAAGGAGTAAACCATGGCGAGCCGCCCCAGTGCCTCTCCCAGCCAGGAATGCAAGATGACACCGGCCGATGGGGCACTTCCACAAATACAGGTGATGTCAATGTCCGTGGGCAACGAGGACGTACCACCACACGGTGCTGGACTGGTGGTCCACCCCCGGGTGCCGTGCCACGGTGGAAACAAAAACCTCTCCCAGCTGGTAAAGCTCATGTGAAACTTGGTCCAGAAACATACGGCGTTAATTAAATATCTCATTTTAAGTATTAATACGTGAAGGCAGCCAATGATTAACAACAGCAAAGTGTTGTGAATGCTGCTAGTAGCAGCCTGACCGCCAACAAGCACAAGCAAGGCAATGATCTTATTTTGAAATGTGAGACATAAAAATTGCCATATGGGATAAGATCGCTTATTCAGCCAACATTATACCCTGTCAAAGGTGGCAACTAAAGGAGATGCTTCAGCGGGAAGGGTCTGAAACTCTGAATTCTACCTAAATTCTGCTGCTAGTGAAAGTGACTGCCGTTGAGTTAAGATGTGAATTATGGAAGTGAGTCCTTTTTAAGGTGCTGGAAGTAATTTCTTCACTGGCTGTGTTTATGACTTCAGATAAAGTGGTAGTAGCAGGTGAGGCATTGTTGGAGGGATTTAGCCTTAGCCAGCAACTTCCAGACTAAAAGCTGCAAAGCACTTGGCTGGGGGTCCAAAGAATACTGTCTATCCCTCTTCCTTGCGTCTGTTTCTACTTGCCACCAAAATCTTGAAAGTGAGCTTTCCATTTTGTAAATAAAAAGCTTGGGTTATTTTTTAAGTTCAACTGCAGGGATGGTTCAAACAGCTTTGACGAGGTTGTTTGCCAAAGCAGGGCTTGGTGGCAGAAGTCAGTGAAATTCTGTGAGGATGAGAGGTGGGGTGAAGTGGGGCTGCTGATGTGCTGGGGTGAATGGAGTTAGTGAAGCGTCAGGTAAGAGAGAAGAGGGTAGGGTGCTGCTGGCAGGTAATCTGGGATGACCAACTGGGATGCTGGGAGGGTCATCAGGACTTAGGGGGTTCAGGGGAAGGAAGCAAGTGAGCAGAATTTTGGATTGGGTCCACGAGTAGCATGAAGGGGGGTCACTACGCTAACAGGTATTGGGAAGGCCCTAGAGAAAGCTGGTCTCACCTGCCTTTTGGTTCACTGGTTAACCCCTGTCTCAGATTCAGGACAGCCCAACCTCACCCCAGGCAGACCACCTCTACTGGCCATCACCTCTGTCCACCCCCGGTCACCCAAGTGACTCCTACTTTCATCCCAAACCATCCCTCCCCTGCAGCAACCCACTCACGCCAACTCAGACCGCTCCTGCTATAGCAGAAGAAGAAGGGGCAGTAGAAAGACCTCCAAAACCAGGGGTTGCTCTTGCTTCCACTGAAAAAGGCCCCATCCCACCCCTTCCAGTGGGCAGTACACTCAAGCAGCAGTAGTGAGCCCACACTGCGGCTCAAGCACTTCAGGTCTGATGCTTGCACCCAAACCGCTGAGGATCACCTGAGCCAAAGAGGGAGCTGTTTCCTGAAAACAGGACATGAATCTCAACCCTCAGATTAAAGGTCTAATGCTCCCTTCTTAAGAGGAAAGAGCAGTGGCAGCAAGCTTGCATCTTTGTAAAGCGCTGGCATTCTGCTGTATTCAACAGTCTGCTGCCCCAGGCAACTGTCTACTGTGTTGCCTGCCTGCCTAAAATTGGTACCTGTGTTTGCCTTTGTTCGATTTTCAGAAGTGACAACTGTGCACGAAGCATAAATTTACACATCGAGTTTCCAAAGTCATGGCAGAGCAGCTGGAGAGCTATCACTGCTTTCCCAATACCGTCCCTGCCGTGTTTGCTGGAGGGAAGCTGCAAGACTCCAAGAAAGGGAGGTCATGTCCATGAGATCATTTGCAAAGATTTGGCAGACTGTAAAAAAAGTTGAACCCTGGCTGGAAGACAGCCCTGACAAATGAGAAAAGGAGAGTTACTCATGCAAATTCTTTGTCCTACCCTTATTGTTTTTCAAAAATCTGGGATGTCCCCAAGTGTGACACAGATCTTTATCAAGTGCTATAAAGGAGTGTTGAAAGAAAGCGTAGGTCTCTTTCCACATAACTCCAATGATTCTCATTTTTGCAACTTGTCTGGTTTCTCCCAGGCTGGGGAGAACTGGACATACATGCTGCCTGTAATGATCAAGAGCTTCTTTCAAGTTCCTGTTTATTCTTGCAACTTGACTCTGGTTCAATGCTTCTTTTTAATGCCTTGCAACGTCCAGTGCATCCAGAATCATTTCTTGCTCACTCTGACATAAGACACTTACTCAAGACAGATAAAATACTCACTGAAGTACAGTCTCCTCTACTTAAGGAGCCAGTAGAGATGCACTGCATGGGAAGGAGGGTTTCCATGTGCTGCTCTAAAGGGAATCCCTGCCCTCTGGTTCTATGCCATGGACCTGCTGGTTGGCAGCACCAAGGGCTGTACTGTAATGTCCGGCTACACATCTGCTTCTGGCAGCCAGGCTTGCTTTTAACCACAGTTCTTACAAAGACTTCAGGAATCTCATTAAAGTCACATACTTGCCCATTCAGCTGAACCAGTTTTAGAGGGAATGTAGATTAAAAAAAAAAAAAAAAATAAAGAAAGTCCCTTGAAGCTAAATTGCAGCCCTCACACAGAAACCTAAATCATCTTTTATCCCACCAGCCCCCACTCGCTTGGTGCTGTGCTGCTCCCCTGCAGCCGACCTGTCCCTCTCTCAGCACCATACCACCATGCTGCTGTACTGGTGTCAGCCTTCCCAGATCTAAATGTGTTATTTTATTGGTATTGTGATTATTATTTAAACAGCAACCAGAGTCACCTCCACAGGTTCAGATCTAGCTGGTGTGTTACAGAAGGTGTAGTAAAACCTTCTCAAAGTATCCCAGCACATCAGTCCTTCGTGTCTGCCTCTTTTGTCTTGACATTGCCTTGCCTCGTTGAATTGTTACACGTCTGTCTCCACTGGAAGGGCAGATTATTTCTGTTTATGTCCTGCTTGTTTCTTTTGGTACTTATAGACTCAGTTTTATCTCCTGATGTGCTCATGTGCTACCTTTTTCTGCATCTCATCACCTGTCACCCCTGCTGACAGATCCAGATTTCCTTTCATCACTACCTTGCTCTTTCATTTTTCCATGACTCCCCTGGCCAATGACATCCAGTCTCACTGTCACCAGGGCATGTAGTGTAGCAAATGCCAAGATATACCTGCCAGTCTCAGCAGACCTCAGTGACAGCTGTCCCTAAAGTGCCTCACCAAGGAGAGCAAGAATGGAGGAAGGTTGCAAGTAAAGCAGAAATATTAGACAACAAAAGAGGCCAGATAATAAGTATTTCCACCATTTAAAACCAGAATAGTTATAAAGGATAGTGATTCTATGAATAAAAAGAGCTTCCCATTAGTGAAAGATACAGAATACATGTAAAGCCCTATGAACATTGTCATTTATGCCACAACAGTTCATGTGATGGGCAACGAGCTCACCTGGAGCAAGACCATCTCACCTGCTACAAAAAAAAGGAGGAAACTCCAAGGACAAACCAGGACATGACCCTCCTCCCTCTCAAGGCGATTCAATGGTAGTTGTACTCTTACAGCAGGTTAAATCCCAGTGTTGAGCCAACCTGATCCTCTGACACCAACACTAGATGTCCCAAAGAAAAGTGCAAGAGACTCAGCAGCGACCTGTGGAGCGCCTGCAGAAGCTGCATGTGCTGAAGCAAAATCCAGTTTGATTATTCAAAATCAAGAAGGAAACAACATAGACCCATCCCTGCAGGTACATAGCTGTCTGGAAACTGTCCATATTTACAATATTCCCAGGGAGAGATCCAGGCCATCCAGTTCCCTTTTCCATGGGAACTCTATTTGCATGTTGGTGACCTCAGTCAAAAGCCAGAGACCTGAACCGGGTCATGTCTGATCCAAATTTTGCACTTCTTGTTCCCACAACTACTGGAATATCAGTGTTTCTGGGGCTGCAGCAAAGCATCCTTAACCACAGACCTTCTTAGTTAGCGACCTTTACTTATGCGGACCAGCCCTGTAAGAAATTAGGCCAGCTCCACTACGTGTAGTCATAATCTAGCAAATCACTAAACACATATTGTTGAAAAAAGTAACAAGCATTATCCTCTGCTGATGGTTCAGTGGCTTCTTTAACATGCCCACAGTGTCACAGTTTACTTGCCAAACAGACACCCCATCTCCTTAATTTTTACTAACAACTTCTTCTTAAGAAATTATTCCCTAGACCCCCTTGAAGGAGCCACAGGAGTTCAGGTTGAAACACAAGCCCAGGCAGGGCTGGGAAGCCCACGCTGCTGCTCCCCAACACCGCAGATTTCTAGCAAAGAAAGACTCCAATCCTTAAGGACATCTAGCCAACACCTTTCCCAAGTGTTAAGTTTACACGGAGGATTAACCACCCTAGAGGAGACTAAGACACAAGGAAAGTGAAAAGAAGAAAGTACATCCCTCTTTTATTTGTTTTCCAGGGGCCAACCCTGGGAGCTGGTTTGTTACCTGCTGTAGCTGACCGTGGCACAGACCCCTCAAGCAGTGACAGGAGGGCAGCCCTCCTCCTGCTACAGAGCTGATGCTGGCTGCAGGATTTGCATGAGAACTCTGGACTCAGGTTATGGTGGTTACGAGCACGGACGAGCACATCAGCCCTCCTTGAAGATTAGGAAGGATAAGAGGACAAAGTTCTCCGACAGCATGAGCAAGGAGGCAGTGAAAGGCAATGCATGTCAAAGCAACTTCTCTGCAGAGATTTCAGAGCAGTCCAGGGGGTAGAAACAGCTGGATGACTTTAAGTGGTTTCTTCCTTACTCCGATCTTGCAAAGCACGGAGCACTCTTTGTCTTCCCTAAAGGGGTGTTTAGCTCCCTCAGTCCCACTGCAATCATCCCAAACCGAGAAGATTTATGTCTCCGCACCTCACAGGCCTGGACCTCATTTTTGCTCTGAGTATATATTCCTTTTAACTTGTTCCATAATTTGTAATAATTACATCAACTGGTAAAGAAATATTTAAAATACAGTTAAGCTGCTGCTACAGTGGTTCTTAGCTCTCCAGGAGCAAATGACCAAGGGAAGCAGGGAGATGCATGGTTACGGCTCTGTCTTGGACATTCAACACCTCTGTGTAGGTCACAGGGACCGGTGTCAGGCTGACTCAGATCAATAGCCTCCTGTCAGTTAAATCATTGCCAGCAAAGCTTGCTATATACATTTCCAAAGGAAACAGTAAGCCATGGAATAAATTCAAATTGAATTTAATTTCTCTTCTTCAAAGACGTTCTTATAAAGTCCAGTCTAATGAAAAATCATATTAATGATCAGCTCTTCCTCCACTCTAGAATTGCAGAGCAAGCACATACACTCCATACATTAGACCCCACAACTCTAACAGCCACTATTTTCCCCTTACCTTACAGAAAGGGAAAGAGAGGTGCAGGAAGGGCTGAGTAACAGGTTCAAAACAGTAAATCTGTGGTGCAGATTTACCTCCATTCAGCAAAGCATTAAACCAGATGCTTGAACGTAAGCGTACGCCTACTCATTTTTGCTGAATCAGGGTTGAAATTAAAATCTGCTTGCTTTTTCCATTCTTTGTACCACCAAATACTTCTGCCATCAATTAAATATTGGTCCTGCTCAAATACAGTGCATTCAAAGTGCAAGTAATAAACAAAACATGTGGGAATAATGCTCCAGTGTATCAACTGTTGTCATCTACAGAGCTATCACAGTTTCCAAACCAAAGAAAAAATATTTTCCAAACACGCTTATTACATTTTAGTGTTAAAAAAATATATAGAGAGAAAAGACTGAAAGACTAGAAATAAATCCCTGTCTATATCAGAAAATTACACTAATTTAACTAATTTCAGAACTTATCTTCTATACCATCACACTTCAGTGAAGGAATTTCCTGTTAATTCTGGATGCAACAGATTTAAGCTAATCCTGTTCAAACTGTCTGGGGAATAGACTGCATATACATTTGTACCAAAAAGAATATAATTTTATATCTCGCCTTTATTCTAGCACCAATCACATATGTGCAATTCTAACTGCAGAAAACAAAGTAGCCTATTTTAGATCCTGTTTGCAAAATGCTATTATAACATTATTCCCTGCATAAAGAGTTTCTAGATACAAATTTTGAGCAAAATGTGCATTCATGCAAACGTAATCTGGAAGAGTTATATCAATATATCAGTGTTGCGTAGGTTAGTTACCCTTTAAACCAAAAGCAAAGCCTTCAAAATGAAGATCTGTACTGATTTAACTAGTCTGTTCAGTTAAATCATTGCAATTTTTTTCATTTTAAGTAGATATGGTCTAATATTACGAACAAAGGGGTGTGTCTCTTTTCAGTGACATATCATATGATCCCATAAATAAACTCAGTGAGCATCTTGAAAGCTGTGATTTATTTGGGGTCCTTACTCTGTCTGGCATCTCACCATGCAAAAAGCTGCGACTCTTTATCTAATTTCCAGTCTGAATTTATTCAGGGCCAGCTCACGCCCATTTGTTCATATGCCAACTTGTCCCTTAAAACTCAGGATGGCAGAACTGAGGCCGGGGCCTGACGATATGCTTCTGGTGGCAGCATTACCAGGGTAATAAAGACTTCTCTCTCCCACCCCAGGGCCTCATCCCAGCCCTGTGCCGCAGGACACTGCTCTTTCAAGATGCAGCCCTTTGATGATATAAGCAGTTAAAAAGATGATATAAGGAGTTAAGAAGATTCAAAATTAAACTTACAAAAATAAAAGGCTGGAGTTTACTTATTTAACTGCCTAGACTGGTTCAAGTGGGAATCAGAAATGCGGCGGAGCGGGGCAGGAACGCGTAGCTGGAGAGGGGTGAGCCACCTTCACCTGAGTTAAATTCGCATGGAGCCACACTGACACTTCAAGAAAAGGTGTACTCCTGGGAGGTTTTCTGATTGTGGATCCCATCCCTGACTGATTTCACAGCTCACTGCCACAGGCTGAGAGCACAACCGCACAGAAGGTGAACTTCAGCTTCTTGGACAGAAACTACTTACACCCGTACTGCTGCCAAAGCCCCTGTGTTATCAGGGCAAGGCCTGAAGTACAAGAACGTGGTAGTAAAAACAAAAATAGTAATTTAAATCTATGTCTTAAAAAATTAGTAACAACGCATTAATTTGAAAGATGCCCCTGTCTAAAATTACCTGCTTTGGAACAGATGAGGTTTCCAGTACAGCAACTTGTATTTGATGCTTTGTAAATCCTTCCCTGAGCAGAAGGAAAAAAGAACTGGAAAAGTAAGTAAAATTACTAGTGCACTTTACTCAAATTTATTCCTTTTCAATGACTTTGAATTTGACTCAGTTTTCAAAGCATATTATATAGATATTTTAACTGCCAAAGCTATCCAAAAGCTTTCCAAAAAAAACTACGTTTTTTTCCTGCTTCTCTCCTCAACATGAACTGTAATGTGACATTTTTGCTGGTGGTACAGATACTAGAATAGCATCCATCTTCTCCTCCCACAGCTCTGCTTGCCCAGCAGGGCTAACGAAAGTCAAAACTTGCTTTACATCAACACAGCCAGTGCAAGTTGTCACCAGACCGGCTTTCCACCCATCGTCAGGTTTTCTGAGCACATCATGCATTCCACTGGTGGGGACTTTATCCTCCAAAGAGCTCAGCCCACACCTAGGCTTAAAAATGAGGGATCAGATTTCAGAGGTGCCTGTGGAAAACTGCACTTTTCCTTTCCTGCTTTTGACATGAAAAATGTTGTAACCACCAAAAGCAAAACTCCAAGGGGTTAAATTATCCGGGAAATGTAGGTGCTTATCTAACACCACATCTACTCAGAAAGTAGTTTACAAGCCTGTGAGTGATGGACACCTCAGAATTTGGCCCTAAGCTGTTCTGAGAGCCCAAGTTGGTCGTGTTCACATTTTGCAGCCCTTCAAATACAGATTTAAAAGTCACCGTTCCTGCAGCAGGTGCACCTGGACTGGATAAGGGTACCCGATTTAGATCGTTACGATCCTGCAAACCTCAGACAGGTGCTTGGATATTTTGACTTCTAATGCCAACCAGTTTTTCAATCCAGTTTGCTATCAAGAGCTGAGGGAGGGCTGGACTGCTTCTTTTGATGCAATGCGGGTTGATGTCATCTTTGAATGATCATACACCTACAGCGTCAGATGGTGTGAGATTGTCACCAGGTCTCAGAATCACACTTGAAGAAGGAAACTAATAACTACTGAGTGATTCTCATTGCTTGTGAAAATTCAGCTATGTATATGATTATGCGCCAGTTTATCAGAGGGCGTTTTGATTATTAAAGGTCTCCAGAGACAACCAGAGCTTGGCAGATGGAGGCTAAAATCCTCTCCTGTGGCCAAACTTTACCCTGAGCAGGGGGTGGACATCAGGCCAGGTCCCCCACAGGGACAGCCCTCCTCCCCTCCCCGGTCACACTGAGGCTGCATCAAACCTTTATGCTAATAGTACTCTCTGGCCATATAACGTGTGGCACTAAATTGCACTGGCCTGGCATTTCCAGTGAGGAGCACGTACAAAGCCGACGATTTGGCACGAACAGTCCTCGCCGCGGTGACTTGGTCTGGAGCTCTGCTGATCTGGGCAAGGTGGGATCTGACCCTGTGTCTGGTGACTACAGCAAGGGCTCAGGGCAGGTCCTTGTCTTCCCAGCACCGTCGCCGATGTGCTTAGCCATCTTGTTTTGGTTAGAACTGACTGAGGCTCCGAAATTCAGTTTCTTCACCTCTCAGGGGGAGGTAAATTTATTTCAGGACCTGTACTGCGACCTTGCCTGTGGATGCTGTGGTATGTTACAGGCTCTAATGTATTTAAAGATCATTCAGTGAAAACATGTAAATACAGTTGTTATTAAGTTCACAGTAATACCTCAGGCAGAACTTAGCAAACACAAGAGAACAGTCTATAGGAGACAGCTTTTTTTTCTAAGAAAGAAATGTGTTTATTCTTCCCTTGAAGCTAAAGGGAAAACATGTACCCAGTGGGTTAAGTTCTTCCAACTGCCACTCACACAGTGAAAATTAAAATGATCTTATTTTACACTATCATCCAAAAGGACGTTGACAGTTCCCTAGCTTTTTTTCCCCATTATCTTTAACATACTTATTCTCTCTGGCAATGTGTTACTGAATACGTTGACTAGACAGGACTAGGGAATTTCTGCAGGGGGAACAGCTGTACATCTGGAATGCAATCTTGGCTTTTTTGGACAAAGTTCTTGCAGAGAAAAATGTGTTTGTCCTGCAAAAAAGTAGTATATTTGTAGAGAAGGTAAGGATTGCTCATCTTGCAGGTGAGGGAAGCATGCTGCGTTGCATAGAAGGGTTATGTGCGTGGTGTCTTGCCTGCTTGCTTGCAGGTACAAACCACTGAAGGCTGGGGTATGAGGATATATGCACCCATCCCTGCAGCTGGCAAGATGTAGGAGGAGAGAAGGAATTGCCTGAGTCTCTATATTGCAGGAAAAGCAAGAAATCCTATTAAGGATTTATGCTGTTCCAGCAAAATAACTTCCTCACTTGAAGCAGAAGCCAGCTTTTTCACTGTCTTTACTTCACTTGGGCTGACAGCACGCAGTTCTTCGGCCGAGCCCGGTGCTGGTTTTGTACTGAGAAATTCATCACTAGGAAACGGGCTATGAAGCCTCCTAGCTCTTATTCCTGCTCTCACTCACAATTTCAGTTGTCTTTGAGATGTATTTCCAAGACTTTGCATGAACAGCCCTCATATTGCTGAACACTTGTAGTGTGAAAGCAGTTATTTATTACATGAATGGGTTTGAAAATATAGTGACACGCACGTTCAAAAATATGTCCTAGAGAAGGCATGCATGGGAGATGCCTGAGAAGGCATTTGTGCACGGTATGTAATAATTCTAATATGTTTTCATTTACACAGTGTTTCCTCCACGCAGAAGGGAATATAACAAAATGCAGCTAAACCCGCATATCCTTACAAATAGGGGGAGAGAGAGTGTTTCATACAAGGTTAAACAAAAAAATCTGTTTAATGTCACTTTGGGGATTAGAGGAACCGGAGTAAAACAAACATCCAAACCAAACTTTGAGGGGTTGCTTCAGGAAAAGCACGTGTGCAAGTGTGTGCCATCACATCTGCATATTCAATACGTCTTGCTGGGACAGCTTGGGGAAAATAGGAAGCTGGAAATTTTCAGTGTGGGAATTAGATGGAAGAATGTGAACCATTCTAAACAAAACACAGCGAAGTTGCCAGCTGACTTGCTAAAATGCCAGCGCTCTCTAGGATCCCTTGAAACGGAGCTGAGGACTGGCCTTGCCGTTCAGGCAGCGGGTAGGGAGCCAGGAGATCTGGGCTGTATTCCTGGCCCTGCAACAAACCCAGCATGTGACGCTGGAAAGTCAATCAGCCCTAAGTTTCCAAAAACTGATTTCATGCCTATACTTCTGTGCACCTAGCGTGAGACAGCATGTGCCCAAACATCCAGGATTTCAAACAAAGTTAAGCCGCAGGTAGTACCTTCCCATCCATGCAGATGGTATGTTTTGGGGCTCAGTTTTACCATGGATGCAACGGGGCTAAAACCTGCAAAGCAACCCAAAATGCTACAAAGCTGCAGGTATTACATGATTACGCAGACCTCTCATTTTGCCAAAGGAGAGGTGCTACGGATATGCAAAGGAGTATTATTTAGTTACCTGTTGTTTCCCACATCCTGGCAACCATGGCCATTCTACAAATATTTTCACAGGTTTCGATACATCTGAAGATTTTTGTTTATGTTTCCCACTTCAGGGTATCAAGGAATAATCTTCTTACAAAAGTATTTACTGTTCCAAAAGGAACATAAAGAATACAGACCGAGATTGCTGGCAAAAAGTGTGGAACAACACCACCGACAAGACTAGGAAAATACTAGATCTCAGGGGTGAAATAGTGGAAAGAAAGAGGCTTTTCCACATGGTTTAGTCAGCATGTATGCTAGGGGGAAAAAAAAAAAAAAAAAAAAGTAAAAGCAGTATTTCTAGCTTACGTTTTCCTCTGCGCACACATTTTAAAAAAAAAATTTGGAACCATCTGGATTAAAGAAAGTTGTGTTCTCAATGTACATGACAGGGTCTGGTCACATAGAAGATTGATTTACAATATACTGTAGGCAAAGGATTATTGTGTTTTTTTTTCTGAATGGTGTGGAAACAAGTTGAAAGAACTAGCGTAAAACATAGACCTTGTTTTACCCATTTATATTTCCACCTCCAACACAGTGAATGCTATACTGTCTTCCCACCCTGTTTGTGTCTGCCCTTAATTTTACCCCTGCATTTTCAGAGAGGATTTTCAAGATTTTTGTCATGTGCAGGTAGATAACACACACTGGTGAATTTATCAGTTTGAATGGAGTTTTAGAGTGTCCACACGTACACAAGAACAGAAACAAGAACAAAAGCAGTTTCTGAAAGGCACCTCCTTTTGCCACCAATTCTCTGTGCATCCACTGCAGTTGCAGCAGATAACTGTCAAAACCAGGGGAATTTAGCACCAACAGTTGCTGTGCCGTTACTTTTAGGAACAAGATGTTAAAGTAACCTTCCTTTGGCCAGAACTAATCCAAATTCTCCATTAAGTATAAAATTGTAATTTGTATCTTTATCCTGCCTTCTGTATAAAACTGTAACTCTCACCTGTAGTTTGTGCTGGGCTCCAACCATGACTCTGATTTTCACACCATGTTTCCAAAACAGTACTGCCCTATTTTTCAGTTTTCCTCCAAGAACCTACTTCGGAGCTGATGCTCGTAGGGCAGGTGACACAACTCTGTCCAATTCTAGTGAACTGCCAATTTTAGAATGCTATTTACTACCTGAAAATGTGCTGGTGGCCACAGTTCAGAGAGGGAGGAGTTAACAGCTGAAAGTAATGCTGAAGTAATCCATGGGCACAAAAATCTAGTGTTTTGAGAACCACACAGCTACATCTGTACCCGCCCTGGGCCCAGCTTACCTTCTTGTGAGGTTACCTCTAACTCTCACTATTGCAAGAATATATGAATTACCCGTCCCCAGACCTCACTCCTGGAGCCCTTGGCAAGGCTCAATTGGAAAGGGACAAGCCCAGGTACTGTTGCCTTTTCTTCCTTTCCTTCCCTCTGACACAGAGGACAGCAAGAAGCTTCCCTGATAACCAAATAACCCTTACTCACAAGCTGGCCAGTACTGCTGCATCGGCCCTGACTGCGTGGAAACCTTCAGCAGAAGGGAGGCTGTGCCCGCTCTTCTCCAACCTCAGCCGAAGGCCAGAACATCTCCTCCGCCCCAGGCAGAACGTGCTGGCTGTCAGCGGAGCTACATGCACACAGCGTCCCATCGTCTCTGCTGGGTTTTGGGCTAAACAGCTGTTACAGAGGACGGTTTCACAAACCTGCTGCTGTAACAGGTACCACACAGCATGTCGGGCACACATGTTTCTGCTGTGACTGCAGAGGCTGCCCCTTCTAGATCGAGTTGTAGAGGTCTCAAGAGTTCAATCCCCAGGAATGGCTTATGAAAGCAATTACTACCTGAAAGGTCTCTTTGTTTTTGTGCCACTGCTTTTAATAATAATGATTACATGAGATATTTTCTGCCATCTCGATCTCCTTTGGTACTGCTAATAAAGAAATGACAAAGCCCAACACTTAAAATAGCACCCAATGCAATGAACTGCAAGCGCTGAGGTTTGAGATTTTACATCCTGCCCTCCCAGAGCACTTTCCCTTTGATGACTTTAACCGCCGAGTACTGAGCTACGTATAAGCCACGAAGGGTGTGACATGCATGTTAGAGTCAGAGAATCGCCTGTGGCCAGGGGCCCAGGTCGCTTGCTCTAACCACCAGACAGTCCTGTCCCACAAGAGCAGATGAGAAATACATGATAGATACCCAGCATTCAAGTGCAGTTGCCTGGACCATAATATAATCTTTTGGTTCTTCAAGCGATCCTTTCATTTATGCTTGGTTCAATCTGTTACAGCAGCAACAGTTGCTGGCCAATTTAATGCCAAAACTCCTATCAGCATAGTTAGATTCTTGTCAGCTACTGACTGACAAGTAATATCAAAACCTGAAGAAAATACCCAAATCACAAAGGCTCAGATTTAGAGCTGGAGTCTGCACCGAGACACCAGCTCTGAATTTGCCCCAGCACCTAACCACATATTCACAGTACTCTGTATTTTGAATAAACCACCCCTGACACCAGGAAATACACAGCAGATCAGAATTACTTTGTGCAGGAGGAAGCATATAATCCTAAAATATAGTCTCACCTAGCACCTATTAGAGATACGATACCTGCAAAGTACAGAAAAGCCACCAGTTTTTTATTTTTCAGGAAAGCTTCATGGTGATCTAAGCTTCACAACAAAGCTTGGCATGCAAGAGGATCCCAATGTTACAATTAGCAAATAACCCACTGATTAGTTACATTTTCTTTATAATCTCTGGTCAAAAAAAGGATCATGACCAGCATGAATTCAAAAGGGAATCCATTCATTTAACAGCCCTATCCTGATTTATATATGTGCGTATGCGTGTACATAGATATGTACATATGCTTATGTAGCTAAAATATGCACGTTACTCATCTGTTCTGCCTACACTTAAATGCATAACTCTTAATCGAGATCTTTGTCATGTAATTACTGGTTGCATTCACAGAAGGGTTCTAGGGGATCATATTTGCTTTACGTCCAAGAAAGGAAAGAAACCTCTAAAACACCCCAGCGCAGCTTCCCTGACACCTCGCTAAGAGCAGAAAAGCTCTGCAGTAGCAGTCAGGAGTCCACTCAGCGCGAAACGCTGATGAGCACCACGTTCTCTCCACAACAAGCTGGCACCCTCCTTTTGCTGAGCCATGCCAGAAGATGATCGCTTAGGTGTCAGCAATGCAAATGGGCTGGTTTGGTCTCACTCACACACACAAAACACATTCTGCAAAATGACTTTTAAGAGGTTCCATTAAACCAACTTTAAACCCAGTTTAAGACCATGGGTTGTATCGGGTTTGGTTGATTTTTGTGGACACGCTGCAAATCTGATGAAGAAGATCTGGAAGTGAATTTCTGAAGAAAACTGCAGTCCCCTGGAGTGTGGCTGACACTAGAATTTGAACCAGTCCCAAACCAGTGTTAGCTGAACTACTCATTAAGCCAGTTGCGTTTTTCAGAGGGGAAATTTCCCCACTGTAACTTAGACTGCAGCGAAACGCTATAAACTGAGAAGTAATGTGGTGGTGGGCTGGACAAAAGGATCGAAAATCCAACATCAGCCAGTCACAGAAAATTAGCTAATGGATTGTCTCAGGCTACACCCCAAAGGGCACCAGCCTGCAGCCTCTTCAACAGATGAGGCAAGCTGAGGCCATCCATGCCTTGTTTTTGTTTTCAAGGGCAGGAAGTAAAGCACCACTGTTTTAAATGAAAGCCCAGTTCTCCAGAGCTGTTTGCATGAATGAGGACCCCACTGGGCTCCGACCTGCCTAATATCCCTTTGATCATCGTAGCTGCACCGAGAGGAGCACGTGAATCTGAGCTGCCTGTCTTCTTTGCTCCCTCGGATGAAGCTGCCTCTTGTCGCCCAGGCACTGGGCTGCGGGACGGCGGGGTCAGGTGCGGCAACGGGAGGGATTGGCGACAGCAGGGGGGCACAAGAGAAGGCAAGAAGGAACACAGGCCCTCGAGGAGCCGGTTCAGGGAAAGGAGTATGGTTAGCTAGGCAAGGCAGAGAAATATACTACTTTAGGAATTAATTTAAGGTTAAATGGATCAAAAGAGAGAGAGAGAGAGAAGGGTTAGAGGATCACAGGCTTTATTGTTCAAGTGTTTTCGTATCATTTCAGTCCTGCAGTCCCTGTGGCCATCGCCCCTACGTAAGAAAAAGCCAAAGGCCAAGCAGGTTCCTGTGGGTAAATTCGCAAGTTTTCCATTTCATGGCTGAAGCCACAAAAAAACAGAAAGCACAGGAGTAGGGTAGCAGAAGAAAAGGAAATGTAAGGAAGGACTCTGTTATCTCTTAAAGGATTAATTGGTGCCAAAAGCTACCCTGCAAATTGAGAAGCAAAAGAAACAAATAGGGACAGACCGAGATGGGAGTTGCAGAAAGACCTGGGGGACGTTATGCCCAATCATGCAACAGAAGATACAGGATAGGCGATGGTGCAGCTTTATCAGCATGAATTACTTCTAATCGCAGAAGCCACAAATGAATTATATGGATCTTCCTGAACCCCTGCCAAGCAAAACAACTGTCCGGCCTCCGCTGAACACCGGTGTAATTGGGGAAAAAAAAAAAAAAAAAAAAAAAAAAAAGAAAAAAGGGATGAAACATTTGTCTGGCAAGTGCTTTCAAAAAGAGAAAGCGGCTGTTGGGAGCTGCTCAAGGGGCTGGAATGCTGGAGACGGTTCCAGGGGGTCGGATGAGCCTTCAGAGTGCATATGAGGCAGGCAGGGATTTTTAACAAAATGCGGTTTATCGCACGGTGATTACCACCTATTTGTACCATATGAGATCATGAAAAACACAACACATATTTCCTTACTCCCGGAAACACAAAATCAACTGAACAACCATGTGATAAATTGGCCCTTTTCATGAACTTTTACTTTGTCTTTCCAAACCTCTATTTCCAAACATCCGTCACTTAGATAAAGTGAGCAATAAAAATCTACTAGAAAAATACTTTCTGTGCCCACCCCCCACCAAAAAAACAATCCCACAGTAGGTTAGGATTACGAGTCCAAATTCCAGGGCTGTTCCATTTAATATGTAAATCTAAAATTGTTCACAAGGAAGCACAGACGCGCAAAGTATGTAACGTGAGAAAGGGAACTTCAGAGTCTCCAGAAAATACATCATCTATCTCTTTCTAACCTTTGCTGGTTACACACAACAGGCATTACAGACGCAACATGCTAAGACATAAAGAAAAAAGTATTTCAGGCAAGCTTTGTATGCTTTAAAAAGCACACCTTTCCCTGCTCCCCCTCAAATGTGGTTTGAAGGCTTAGAGAGAGGAAATACTGCGTTATTTCCATGGTAAGATTCTGCAGTCGAATTTGGGATAATATGGTAAAAGACTTCATTAGCACTCTTTCAGAACGACTTGTATAACTTGCTTGTAGCTTTGCCAGTTATGAGTAATGCAACAATCACTAAGATACACCAACACCACCTTTGTACCACATTTCTTTCACACGCTGCCTGATGTCTACCGGACTCAGCCTTCTCGTACGCGATCCTGCTGTCTTCAGCCGAGCAATCCTGGCCGAGGCAGGCCCAGGCGGCCCACGAGATGCCGCACCTTTCACCTGCTCCTCACTTCAAGGAAATTCTGCTTTTCGCTTGCCATGTTCGACGACTGGTCTGAGCACAGTAGAGCTGCAGCGCAGATGCACAGCAAGATCTATCCCCCCCTAATCATTTTCTTAATGCGATGGTTAATCACCTCTCCCTGCCCCGCCGGCGCAAAATAATAACGCTACCACGATAATTCGCACTGGGCGACACCCTGATACAGCATCTGTGTGGGGCTGCTGCTCCACGATCACTAAAACCAGGTCTACACGTTGCTGGATCACCCAGGAGCACAAATTTGGTCAGGATCGGGCCAAGGCACATGATCATGCTTCTGCTGAATGAGCCAGAGCGCACGACACGAAGCCAACGCCAATTTTACGCTGGCCGTATGCCAGCCACAGGGGTGCAGACGATACCTGATCCGGCTGGAGTTGTGTACTGTGATACCTGATCTGGCATAAAGTCTGCTAGTAAAAAGTTAACCTGTCAAAAACTTCTTGAATTAACTTGAGCAGGCAGAGTGAATGAATACCAGGTCAGCACTTCACATCATGCGGCCACCCCGGTTTTGAGCCAATAATAGGAGTTGCACTGCTGGCTTTTCTGTGTTGCCAAACCACAGCCTAATGTCGATAGTGATGCTTATATGCACGGGGACCTCACTGCAGGATCAGGGCCTCAGAGTCCTTCAATTCGCCTTGCCTCTAACTTAAAGCAAAAAGGAAAGAAAAGAGGCAAATGAAATACAGACATTTAACCTCTAAGTTGTTGGCAGAGTCTAATATGGAATCTATACGTGAAGGGGGAGCCACAGGTGTTTCTGTAGCAGATAAATTCAGACGATGATTAAAATAGAGCCTGTTCCATCAGGTTAGCAAAAGTCTCGGTACAGCAAACACATCAGTAACTAGGCTGATTTTTGTCACGTTTTCGTAATCCAAACAGTATTAAAAATGCACCCTGTCGTGTTGAACAAATGTGAACTTTATGTTTTTTCTTTACAGCTCTTTGGCACAGAAGGGCAGTCCTGCTCTTTTGAAACTGTTTTGAAAAGCCTTACCTGATCTCTGGTAGAACTTAACCCATTTTTAACGCTGGCGCAATACTGCCCAGTGTTGAAACATGCACAGTTACCATTACACGAGGCTACAGACACGTAGGAAAGGTGGATTTCAAACATTCTTTCTTGAAATTGCTGGAAATCACTGGAAATTGCTTGGTTTACTTCAGCTATTTTCAGGGCCAGTTCAAGGAGACCATGAGCTGAGAGCCATTTTCATAAGTTTTTCCATTTCCCATCACGGAAGCCCTAACATGATCCTCCTAAAAGGTCTGGCAACGTCGAGAGTTACCCAGCTCTCCGTGCCACTTCCAGCCACGCTCCTATCGCTCCCGCAGGGGTGTCTAAACAGTGCATTCCCCAATTTTGGTCCTGAAGGCCATCAGAGAGTCTCAAGGCCAAGCGCCGAAGCAAAGCAGCCTGTGCTCCAACACGCAGTGGGGAGGCAGCGGCCCGCTTTCCCCTCGCCGCCCTGTTCAGCAGCATGAGCACCCCCCGTCCCTCCTCAGGGGGGGTCCGGGGGTCCCCAAGGAGCCCGTTTACCAGCCGGCCCGAGGGGGCTCTCGGCAAGACGCCAGGGGCCCACGGGGAGCGGGGAGGCCTGAGGTGAGGGTGGTCGGACTGCGGTGCGGGGCTGAGCTGCAGCGGGGCAGCCATCTGCGGCCGGAGCCCCCCTCACGCCGGGGCGGCGGCGGGACGAGTCGCCGGAGGGTGACAGCGCTGAGCCCAGCCACGGCTTCTCCACACTGACAGGGCGGGAAGTGTGTGGGGGGGGCGACGTCCGCCGGCGGCGCTCGGTGGGCGCCTTGGCCGCCCACGGACGGGCAGGGCGCGGAGGTTGCGCGGCCGCGGCCCCCCCCCCCCCCCCGTGTGTGTGTGTGGCGCGGCGCGCGGGTGCGCGCCACCGCGGCGCAGCAACGGTTAACGGCGGGGCGCAGCGAATGGGCCGCGCTGTTTCCAGGGCGACAGCTCGGAGTGTTCCGGATCGTACCATTGCGCAAGCGGCGCAGGGGGGTGTGTGTGGGGGGGGGAGACGGGACGGGACGGGGGCGGGGGGGAGAACGCGAGCGGCGCCGCCGCCGCCAGGCCCGGCCCAGCACCGCCTCCTCCCTCCTCCCCCCGCCTCGCCTCGCCGCGCCTCCTCCCCCTCCCGCCCGGCCGGAGCGCGGCGCCGGGGCCCAGCAGCGAGCGGCGCGCGGCGGAGCGGAGCAGGCGGCCGGCGGCGGCCGGGCCCGGAGCGGCGGAGTCGGTACCGGCGGCGGGGCGGGCCGGGCCGGGCCGGGCCGGCGCGACCTCTCGCCCTCGCTGCCCTTCTCGCCGCCGCCGCGGGATGCGGGCGGCCCGGGTCCGCGGACTGTGAGCGGCGGCAGCGCGGAGACAAAGGGAGGGCGGCGGGTGTCGGCGGCCGGCGCCAGGGACGGAGAGCGGGGACCGCCGCCGCCGCCGGGGCGCACCCGCCCGCCCGCCGGGAGGCGGCACGATGCGGCACGGGGCGGCGCGGCCGCAGCAGCGCGGCGGCAGCAGCGGCGCGGCCCGCCCGGCGCGGCGGTAGAGGCGGCGGCCGCAGGGCGCGGGGCCGGGCCGGTCGCGCAGCAGCGTCTCCCCCCAAACCCCCCACCCCCCCCCCCCACCCCCGCGGGCCGGGCCGCGCCGCCCGGGCCGGCGATGTGAGGGCGGCGGCGGCGAGGAGGAGCGCGGCGCGGCGCGGAGCGGAAGGCGGGCGGGCCCCGAGCGGAAGCGGGCCGGGCCCGGCGGCGAGGAGGAGCGCGGCGCCGGCGGGGGCGGCCGGGCGCGGGCGTGCGATGGAAACGCACATCTCGTGTCTGTTCCCCGAGCTGCTGGCCATGATCTTCGGGTACCTGGAGGTGCGGGACAAGGGCCGGGCGGCGCAGGTGTGCACGGCCTGGCGGGACGCCGCCTACCACCGCTCGGTGTGGCGGGGCGTGGAGGCCAAGCTGCACCTGCGCCGCGCCAACCCCTCGCTCTTCCCCAGCCTGGCGGCGAGGGGCATCCGGCGGGTGCAGATCCTGTCGCTGCGGCGCAGCCTGAGCTACGTGATCCAGGGCATGGCGGACATCGAGAGCCTCAACCTCAGCGGCTGCTACAACCTCACCGACAACGGGCTGGGCCACGCCTTCGTGGCGGAGATCAGCTCCCTGCGCTCGCTCAACCTGAGCCTCTGCAAGCAGATCACGGACAGCAGCCTGGGCCGCATCGCCCAGTACCTCAAGGGCCTGGAGGTGCTCGAGCTGGGCGGCTGCAGCAACATCACCAACACTGGCCTCCTCCTCATCGCCTGGGGCCTGCAGCGCCTCAAGAGCCTCAACCTGCGCTCCTGCCGGCACCTCTCCGACGTGGGCATCGGGCACCTGGCAGGCATGACGCGCAGCGCGGCCGAGGGCTGCCTGGGCCTGGAGCAGCTCACGCTGCAGGACTGCCAGAAGCTCAGCGACCTCTCGCTCAAGCACCTGGCCCGCGGGCTGGGCCGCCTCCGCCAGCTCAACCTCAGCTTCTGCGGGGGCATCTCGGACGCGGGGCTGCTGCACCTCTCGCACATGAGCAGCCTGCGCAGCCTCAACCTGCGCTCCTGCGACAACATCAGCGACACGGGCATCATGCATCTGGCCATGGGCAGCCTGCGCCTGTCCGGCCTCGACGTCTCCTTCTGCGACAAGGTGGGGGACCAGAGCCTGGCCTACATCGCACAGGGCCTGGATGGGCTGCGCTCCCTCTCCCTCTGCTCCTGCCACATTAGCGACGAGGGCATCAACCGCATGGTGCGACAGATGCACGGGCTCCGCACCCTCAACATCGGTCAGTGCGTCCGCATCACTGACAAGGGCCTGGAGCTCATCGCCGAACACCTCAGCCAGCTCACGGGCATCGATCTCTACGGCTGCACCCGCATTACCAAGCGGGGCTTGGAGCGCATCACCCAGCTGCCCTGCCTCAAGGTGCTCAACCTGGGACTTTGGGAAATGACTGAGAGCGAGAAGGTCAGGTGAGAGGAGGGGGGCGCCCCGAGACCTCCATCTCCTCTGGAGGGACTCACTGACTGACTGACTGACTGACTGACTGACTGCTGCAATGGAGGAGAGAAAGAGAGAGAGGGGCGCGCACAGAGCCATGCTACCCACGCACCCTGGCACCGGAGGGAGGAACGTAGAGAAAGAGAGTATATCCTCAACCCTTCTGTGCTGCCTACCTACCCTTGCTCTGGAGGAGGAGGAAGGGGGGTGGGCAGGAGGAAAGAGGGAAAGCACCTATCCTTCCTCCAGGCCATGTCTCCAGCTCCACGCTGGGGAGACAGAGCTCCCCCTCCCCCCCACAGCATCCTTCCCTGCAGAAGAGGTAGAAGCCCACACTCTTATGCACTGGGGCTAGAGACACCCCTCTTTATCCCCACTCCCTGATTCCATCCCCTCGTGCACTAAGGATGGATAAAGAAAGACCCTCGTTCTGCCATGTATTCAGAATAGATTATTTTTGGTTTCTATAAAGGAGAGTGGGAATGGAGATGGGAACAAACAATAACAACAGCAGAAAAAGCTTCCTAGCTACACTTACGTACCCGGCCACCCAGTCATCCTGCGCTGGGCACAGGCGCAGCTTTTGGTAAAACAACCATTCCACCTCTGCGCTCGCCCCTCCCCTGTCAACTGGGAATTGTGACAGAAATACTGCTCCCTAGGTACATTGATTTTTTTTTTTTTTTTTTTTTTTTTTAAATCTGTTTTCAATCTCCAGTTCCGTGTTATTCTCTGCTGTGGGTGGATACCACCTCCCACTATTCCAGTTCTCCAGTGCACTGAGACTAGGGATAGCTACGGCCTCTCCTTTTGTCAGTATGTTTTTGTGTCATCCTGCACTATGGTTAATGGAAAAGCCTAGGCACTCCATTCTCTCTCCCCATCTCTGCTGGAGGTGAAGATACCAGTTCCGCCTTTTCCTGTCTCTGTGGGGACTGGACACGGACCCCAGTCTCTTAAGCCTTCCCATGTACTGGGGGACTCTGAGAGTTACCGAGACTCGTCTTCCCTTTCACCGTTCTCTCTTTTTCTCCTCTCCTTCTTCTTGGCAACAGGGATAGACATATCCAGCTACATATCCATTCCTCTTTGGGTTGGGGGTGAGCAGGTAGAAGGGGTGGCTAGCTCCCCTCTACCCGGGGGACTTAAGGAAGAATCTCCAGCTTCATTTCTGCTTCATTTGAGATACTGTGACCTGTTTTTATTTTGAAATGCATAAAAAAAATTACTGCTACAAAAACAGCCTCTTACTCTCCCATCTATCCCTTGCTTACGTCCTGTAACTGATCCCAGTTTTTCTCACTCATTCTCCTCTTTACAGTATTCATTTTCTTACATGATTTTATTTTTAAAGACATTTGAAGTTGCTGTTCTTGTGGATTTTTAAGTACATTTTTTTTCTGCTGAATATATTCTATATATATAAATATATATATGATGTCTGGCTACCTCGTTTTAATTTGTTACTTTTTTTTTTTTTTTTCCCCCTCCTCAAAAGCCCTGGAATTCTTACAGGAAAGAGATTTTGAGACTGAAACATTTTTGTGCCTAGACTGGAATAATGCCCCTTGGGTTTGTTCTTTTTTTCCCCTTCCTCTCTCTGCCCCCATGCCCTGCTTTGGTTTTTTTTTATTTTTTTTTTTATTTTTGTCTTTAAGCTTACCCTACTGTGTCCCACCTTCACATTCTGGTTGTGCCTCTCCCTCCCTCTTCACTGGGGACCCAAACTGTGCTTCTGCATTTTTACTCTTCTAGCACAAACATGTAATGTGAGAATCCATGCTGAGGATCGGGCTACTGTTAACAGAAATGTGTAAAATGCAAGTTCGTTTAAAAAAAAAAAATATATATATAGATATATGCAAATGCTTTTCCCTCCCCTCCCAAATCACCTACAAAAGGTCACTATGCCAGGCTTCCTGGTTGTAGGTGGAGAGGAGCAGAGCTGGCCTGTAGGCCCCGAGGCTGCAATGTGAAGGGGAGGAGACTGAAGTTCATCTGTCTTATCTCTGTTCTGTCAATAAAATGGAGCTGGGTCTTTAGATTATTTTTTTTTATTATTATTATTTTAAAGAGGAAGAGTAAGTTTGGTTTTTGTTTTGTTTTGTTTTTTTAAAGAAAAATATCTTGGCTTTTTTTTTGTTCATCTGTTCAAAATCTCAAATCCTCCACAGTAACAGGCCAGACCATGGAGTTAACGCAAACCCAGAGACCCCTATGGATTAATTGTACTGTTTGTGAATTTGTATAAAAAAAAATAACAAAGATCCTCTTAAAACATTTTATATTCTTACAGTAAAAGGTTAAACATATTTATATAATAAAAGAGGAAATATGAAGTATGTTTTTGAAAAAAAAAAAAAAAAAAAAAGCCGTATCTGTGTTGTCTGTGCTTTTTAAAGACATGCATCTATCTATCTGTCTATCTATTTATCTCTTTGTTGGGTTTGGTAAGTATGCCGTGTGGCTCATGCCAGGGGGGTTTGGGGCTGCTCGCTCTTGTTCCAGAGAGTGACAGAGGAGGAGAAGGAAGGAAGAGAGCCTGGTGCCTCCTGTGCAGGATGTTGAGTAACATCACCCTGAAGAGTTTGTAAGGAAGGGGTTTGGTAGGACCAGCCTCGTCTGCGAGGGCGCTTGCAGCATCTGTGGGGAGAAACCGAGTTCAGCTGCCCATCGCCATGCGGTGTTGGTGCAGTTTGAGGTCAGAAAAACCGAAAGTGCTGAAGCTCGCTAGCAAGTGAACTGAGTGTTTGGTGGTGGAGGAAGACATTTGGGGGCGGGGGGGTGGGGGAACACATGGACGGAAAGGGTGCGTTTCTGAATTTTTTAAAGCTCCAGGTAGATGGCAGAGGGTTTTTTGTGATTTAAATTGAGGCCCACACTGGGTGGAAGACTCATCAACTAAAAATGTTTCCCAGCAGTGACAACCACCAAAAACCGCGCCCTCACCAGTGCACAAGGACCTGGGAAATTTGAAATGTCTTGGTTGGTTTCCACTGCCCAGGCAAACATTGAAGAGGAAGTAAAGTGGGAACATGTTGCGGGGCGGGGGTGGTGTGAGTAAAAAAAAAAGTTTAAATAATCTAAGGTGTCCTTTGTCCTATATCATAATCTTTCTCCTCAGTGTATGACTTTTAACCTGATGGGGTCCTTTTTTAGCCTTCCGTGGTGCGGGTTCTTTATTGTTGTTGGAGACGGAGCTTTAGCGGTGTTTATAGGGCAGTGACAAAGCCCGTCTGCCCCCAGTCTGGCGGCGGGGCTCGCTCGCCCCGCTGCCCCCTTCCTGCCTCGAAGGAGGGGGAATGCGAAATGGTGGAAGAAGCCGGAGCCATTGTTCAGGAAAGTTAAAAGAGGAGCTGTCCTTGCTTGCTTGCTCAGTCATGCATACTCAATCTGGCCGGGCCCGGGTCCCTATGGAAAGGAGGAGGGCGATTCTTCCCCTCTTTTTAACATTCCTCTCCAGGCCTGGCTGTATTTAAGCTGCTTTCCTCCGCGCCGGAGGAGGAGGGAGGGGGATGGTCTGAAGTTCCTGTACATTTGCATTTTAAGCACTTCCAGCGCTGAGCAGGCCACTTTGTTCCCCCTGCGCTACCCAGCTCCAGCGGCCCTCGCTGGGTGCTGCTCCAGGTGGGTCGGGTGCCCCACCAAAGGGGGTCCCCTCCGCCTCGGGGCCAGCCTGCTCCGGGTGCTTAGCCTCTGCCTCCTCCACAGGTATTTTGAGGCATACTTCTTTGTTGCCAGCTCTAACCACCTCACCCCTTTTATGTCAGTGCTGCATTTCAAAGGGGAAAATAGTGCCCAACTCAGGACCCTTCGAAGAAGAAACGCTATCTCCTCTGCAGCCTAAGGACCTAGGCTATCTCCAGGTTTGGACTTTGAGGTGTGTGTTGTTTTTTTCCTCCTTCTATCCTAGACTCCCAAGCTTTCTGCTGGGTGTCTATCACAAAAGCTGCATTGTTTGCGTTAGGGAAAGCCACCACAATTGGATCTAACCGAACCTGACGCTATATCCATCTTCCTCTACTTGGAGGGAGGCGTGGGGTCTGTCCTTCCTGCATTAAGAAAAAAGTTTACAGTAACTTCTTGACCAAAGAAGAGGATATATGTATCAACGTTATAAACAATGGGAATTCCAGATTGGGTTCCCATTACCACTGAAAATTTAAATGTTCCTGGGGTAGGCAGCAGTTCCAGCCAGGGATGGGGAATGACACACCTCTCATAAGGTAGGTTTGTTTCTGCTGGATTTGAGTGAAAATGGCATCTAGGCACTAGGACCCCTGTTCATACGGATAACGATGGGACATCTGTGTCTATATATAATGGGTGTGCTTGTAAGTTCTGTAATCAGAACTAGGAAAGAATTTTTCTTCCTAAAAAAACCCCCAAACTTCCTCTGCCTTCTTAAAAAAAAACAAAACCAAAAAAAAAACCAAGCCAAAAGCATTGCCCACATGGCTTGGCATGCTCTTTAAGGGCAACCCAAGCCGAAGGATGCTGCTGAAATCAAAGCCTCCCTGAAGCCCAGCGTTTAGACACCCTGGGCTGTTCCTGGAGATGGAGCAAGTGCTCCTCACGCCTTCCTCTCATGCCCTAGCATGATAGCACCTCCTCGGGCACAGACACAGGCCTCCCTGTCCAGTGGGGCCAGGGCTGGGGGAACGCATGTGTTTACTAGTAAAGAGAAGGGTTTCTTAAAATAAATAATCCATTGCCAGCAACCATAGACCAATTACCACATGACTCCTCAGGGTAACAAGGAAACTTAATTTTCACTCCCCAGCCACTCTTGAATTTTTGAACATGACTCAGTTGGCAACTGGGGTAGAAAACCATTAAAAAAAAAACCAAATCCAAAAAACAAAACAACAAAACAACCCCAAAACCTGCTTGGAAGCGAGCTGGAACTCTCCTGTCTGTGCTGGCGAGCCCGCAGTGCCCCGGCAGTGGCTTTGGTGCCAGCCTTTGCCGCTGCTCCCGGGAAAAGCGCTCTCAGCCCACCCAGCCGTGCCCACCAGCTGGAGGATGGAGGATGAACCAGGGACCTGCTTTAAGGACTGGTGGGTCTGGGGAGCAGAGGGGCTGTGCTCAAGAAGAGGTGGTGGCGGAAAGCGGAGCAGAGCAGGAGCGATGCGAAGAGGGGATGAAGGGACTGGGCAGCGGAGGAGGTGGTTGGGGACCAAGGGGCAGCAGCAGGGGGATGCCGGCTCACAAGCTGCAGTGAAGTCCCCGGGGTGCACGTGGGGGTCCCCGGTCTGCTGTGGCAGCTGCTCCCCTGGCCCGAGCCGGTGGCTGGCTCCTCTCCCGGGGAGATGGGGACGTAAACGAGGCTCCACCTGGGGCCAACTGCCCTTGGACTAGCATACGGGAGGTCTGTGCATGACAGATTTATACCTTCCCGCCCCATGCTGCGGGTTCGACTGAATCAGTTTGTTGTGGTGATTCTGGGGTCCTTTGTTTCCCTGATAATAAATAACGGGGTCACGGGGCAGCTGTCACGCAAACCGCCTGGGGCCTGCGCTAGGATGAGAGGTGATCTCCATGCTAGATAGTATAAAGCTTACTACTGAACCTGCCCTTTAGAGGTCAGGGAAGAGTTAAAATGAGAACCAGGTGGCCAGGACACCTAAAGTTTTTGGAACCAAAGCTAGAAGTTAGCACAGGCTGCTGGTAGGCGTCCCTCAGATCTGGTAGCCTCGCCACATAGGTACTCAGGATGCTCCTAGCAAAGTGGACCCTTTTTTGTTTTCTTTCTACCTTAAATCCCACTCTTAGCCAGCAGCTCTTTAATAGTGCCTTCCGTGGAAGAAAAAGGTAATTGATAAACTCAGCCGGGTGGTGTGGGCTGGATGTGGGCATCCCTCAGGACGTCAGGGAGGGCCCATGCCAGAGCTGCTGGCTGGGTTCGCATGACGCTCCCCGCCGTGGCCAGCCAGCGAGCCCGTCCCGCTCAATTCCCCAGCCCCAAGCTGCACGGAAGAAAGAGCTGGGGAGGGTTCGTCAGTCTCCAGT
The DNA here is from genome assembly GCF_018691265.1 of Tyto alba. NCBI lineage: Eukaryota > Metazoa > Chordata > Aves > Strigiformes > Tytonidae > Tyto > Tyto alba. The sequence goes on from NW_024881295.1 coordinate 16,844,432, forward strand.
GCCAGAACTTAGACTCCAGCCACGTTTGGCAGGGACGCTAATGCTTCTCCCCCTTCTTTAATTAAATCTACAAAAGCTCAATGGCAGCCTGACCTGAATTAGCACTGTGGAGATTCTGAAAGATCCGAATCCGATCTGTCCTTACGGCAGAAAGATGAACGGAAATGGGATTTTCCTAAAAGATTTCCTAAAATCTGTGGCATGTTTTGGAATGTCAAAAGTTTAATACCAGGGCCTGGACACATGCCTTGAGCAAGTATTTCCACATGAGAGGGTTACCGAGACATTAAACCAAACTCCTCTTTGCTACAGACACTAACTTGGATCTAGAAATGGGCAACTCCCCCTAGTTATTTTCTTGCCTTTGAGCATTGTGTCTCCGGGCACAGTTTTTAGTGATTTGAAGATGAAGCAATTTCCCCTCCCAGCTTTACAAAATAATAATAAAAAATATTATATCTGAGGTTCATCTTCTTCCTCCCTCTCCTTCCTCAAAATGTCACAGGCTTTACAACCACTTAAGGGGCTTGGCAGGTCGGGTGTACAGAGGGTACCACATGGGCACCCCGATCGCAGCTCCGCGGCCAGCGGCCTCTCTCCTTGTTCAGTGAGCTAAAACACCAAGCGCCCAGCAGCAAGAAACCCCCGCCGTTCTCTCCTTCTGTGACAGCCACAGTTGCACGCCCGGCGTCCCCAGCTTCAGTGTGAACCACTCGCCTCCTTCAGCACTACGAACTCCTCCTGCCGCACGCTGGGGAGAAGTCCCGCAAAAGGGCTTGTGCCACAGGCGAGCTGGTTTCCTCCGCACCTCCAGCCCCGTGGGATGCAACGCCTGCCTCTCGGCCGCTTGGCCAAAACCTCCCCCCCTGACACACCACCGGTCCCCTATGCGGGTTGGCCAGAGGTGACGGGGACAACGACATCCTTCGGGCCGCTCGTCCGCCGGACAAACCCCCTCCAGTAAAACCAGACGGGGACAACACGGTGAGCCAGAAAAGCGAACGACCCCCGGGGATACTGGCGCCGTTTCTGCTGGGTGAAGCATCCCCCATCCCACCCCTACATCCCCAGATTTCTCTCCCCATCTCGCAGCACCTCCGGGGACCCCACAGCTCCCCCCCCCCCCTCGCCGCCGTTCCCGGGCCGGGCTCCGCCTGCAGACACGGCACCGTCCCGCCAGGCGGCAGCGTTGCCCGTCGAGTGCCGCCGCTCCCCCCCCCCCGCCCCGGGGAACCGGGGCTCCGATGGGGCCCATCCGGGCCCCATCGGAGCCCCGGTTCCCCGGGGCGGGTGGTTGATCCATCCCAGTCCAAGGCTCCCCACCGCCCGCATTAATTAATTCAAACCCCACACATTAATGAATTCAAAGGTTACTGTCCCACGAGAAGTCCACAGCAGGGTACTGGCGTCGCTCGGGGTGGTGGTAGGGGGGGTTCACCTGGGTCACCAAGCGAGAGGGGTGAGAAATCGGATGGGCGAGGGGGCTCATTCGGCAAGCCCAGACCGCGGCTGTGTGGGCACGAACCAGCGCGGGGTGGCCGGGGTTGAAGCTAGGAAGGGGTGAGTGAGCGCCGTCGCCGCTCATCATCATCGTCGGCACCATCAGTACTTGGTGGTGGCGAAGGGTCCTGAGGGTTTGTGCCATAAACCAAAACGGGAAGGCAGTGTTAGCGTAGGAAGGCTGGTGGTCAGTGCACCCCGGTGTTGCACAAGACCCGCACACCCCACCCTAAACTGGTTGCCTTCTGGAAAACACCCACCCTAGACTTAGTACTTCATCTCTTGGCATCTATAGCTTGACACCAAAAAAAATTTTTTTTTTTTTTTTTTTCCCCCAAAGCAAGCAAGCGTGAGAATGGTAACGGAGCAGGATCAAACTTAAATTAATGCTTGGGTTATTTTAGTTCAGTTTTGTTGTGCAGGGCTTTGCTACATCGTTGGCACGGTGACTCCCCGGGATACTTCTGTAGCAATTCAGGTACCTGGAGCTGTTATGCACAGGTCCTTCTAAGCAGCTAAACTCAAATAGCTTTTTTATCCTCTTCTCACACTGCTGCTACAGATACAGCGATGGTGTCTTTTTCAGAAGCAGCTATACCTGATAATATTCTAGAATTAATTATTAACTTCTGCATGGCTCATCACAGGCACAGGCGTCAGAAAGGGAAGCATCATCACGAACGGGGAAGGAGAGGTGGAAGCAACTCGACTAAGGTTACATCCCAAATCTGTGAGCAGCCAAACAGCGCCTAACGTCTACCTCTCCCATCCCCAGTCCTCCTAGCTTCTGCCACTTGGAGCAGCAAAAACTGATATGAGTTTTCCAGCTTGGGGTAGCTCTGGAGAGGGAGGGTCAGGACAGAGAATCACTAAGTGCACAGGACATCATCTTACTCCTCTCGTAGCAGGCTCGGCCACCCGGAGCCCCAGAAGCACCAGTGTAGAGGTGTGGGCTGTGGAAGAGCTCCCAGCAGCAGGAACGGCTCCAACCAGCCAGCCCTATCTGCTCAGGCTCTCCAGCCATCCCAGCTTTTATTTCGGCGAGTCTCACCAAACAAACGCGGAGCCGACAAAAAGCGCCGCCTGGACGGCCCCTGAAGGCCAATGTCCCGTCACAACAACAGGTACGGCTCGGGTTGCAGCTCTCCCAGCTGCTCTATCTACATCTTCACCAGGACCGTCCCTGCAGTGATGCTCGCGGACCACCCATGGGGATCAAAGGCACGGGCGGCACATGGTCCTTCAGGCTGCAAATGCTATCGCCCCTCATGGTTTTCCTTCCCGCCAGGCACCTGTCCATTAGCAAAAACTGGCCCAGACCACACCAAAGACCCGAGCGACAGCGACTGTTGGTTTCCAGACCCGGACCACACGGTGCGAGGACTTGTGCCTGGGCTGCCCCGCTCCCTTCCCCTCACCAACACTGGTTTCAGATGCAGCATGCCAGGGGGACATCGAGGGGAAAACATGGGGGGGACATCATCTCCCGCACACACCTGCCAGGGAGCCAGCGAGGCAGGGGGAGGCTGCATGTGAGCGGCTGGGTGTAACTTCTACCCTGTCCCTAGTGCCAAAAACAAGCATGTTAAAGCTAATCTACCCCTGTCTCAGCTCAACTGCTTTTCTGTGACTAAGCCCCTTATAATGGTTTTACTAAAATCCCCTTTTGATGGAAAAAATCCCAGCTGGAAGTTTCGGGCAGTGGCACAATGTGCAAGTCTGCGTGTCCCCTTCCCCAGCTTCACAAAAGCCTCTAATCGAGTGGAAAATTTGCTGGAGGCCAGAGGTTTAGGCCTGCAATTATTTTTTAAGGGATTATCAGGAGAGAATGGGGGTACTTACGACCCTCCCTCTCTTTGTGTTTTGCTCTGTGCCGCTTTCAGACAGACTCAGCCAGAAACCTAAACCACCGCAGCTGGATCCAGCGAAACCAGGGCTCGGCTGGGCAGCACACCTCCTCTCTGTTTTACGGGACAGACACCAGCCCCCAGGTTAGATGAGTCCCACTCCAGCACCACGCAACAAACAGAAATGCTCTTCTACACAAGCAACACTAGAAGGTTTTTTTAAATAAGAACTTGAGAAAAAGCAACCCATTCCAGTCTTGTGAGCCTCACCAAACTCAAAAAAACGAGGAGCAGGCAGGGATGTGGTCCATCGGACAGGCCGGGCTTTGGCTCTGCAAAGCCATTATGCAGGAGGTCTTGCACAAGTTACTTGCAGCAAGCTCCAAAAAAGACTTGGCACCAAAGATGCGCGCGCTGCAACACCCAGCTTTTAAGGGCCTTGCTCCAAGGGTGGATCCCGGGGTTAGGGTCCGCAGTGCTTTCACGGCCTCCAAGAAGAGTCAGACACCATCAAGGCTCCAAAACAACTTCTTGCTGGGCACAGAGCCACTTACTGTCAGCATGCTTAGCGTGGGCCAGCCAGAGGAGAAATGCCGCTGGCTCGCCTGCTTGAGGAGCACTGTACCTTGCTCAGAGCTACCGGGTACTGCCTACGCTCACACATGACCCAAAATTAGGTGCTTCTCCTCTACCATCAAATTGCCACGCTCCTGCTTGTGTACAGGCAAGCCATACCCAGAGGAAGCAGCGTGCCCTGCTTTTAAACAGTAGCCTAAGGAAGAGGCAGACCCGCTTTAATTCTTCTCTCCTTTTGTGGCACTTCAAACCTAGCCCTCCCGGTGAAGGCACTAACCATTAGCGCTCACGTGAGGGCCAGGAGAAAGTGCCAGTCTTCAATATTCCCATATAGGCTGCACTATGGTACAGATGATTATTCCGGAGCCGGTGCAAGGAATATGAGGGAAGCAATGGCTGCAGACCACGAGCATTTACCCCTGGGCCAAGTCTCTCCTTCTGAAACCTCTTGGTGTGTTGCATAAAGCAGCCGGTGGATAAAACGGAGAAGCAGGTTTTGATCCCTGAGCTTTCCAACCATTTGGCTGCTATACAAGCTGTTTCAAAAGAAAGTGGCAGCTGCCACTGGGTTTTCCATCTTACCTCGTCGGTGTGTGCTAGGTGTGCTCTGAAAGCGTTGGGGGAGGCTGTGGGGCCAGGGTGCTTGCTTTCTGGATTGTGATCAGACTCAAGCAGTTTTGGGCAGGCACTTAAGTACAACACTCAGCATCCGAACGGTGTTAAAATAAAAATAATTTTAAAACCCCAGACAAACTGAGAGAAAAAGGCAAATGAGGCATTTGTGGAATTTAGATGCCTCCAGGAGCTAGGTGGTGCCTAAGCTGGGGATTTTGATTTTGCAATTTTGAATACTGCCTAAATGTCATTTGTTCTGCTTTGTTTTTTTTCTTGGATCAGGTCTTTTGCCTTGGCCTACCTCATTCTCTCCATCCACAGGGACACTGTTTTTGCAGAGTTTTAAGACAGTAAGATAAAAAGACGAATGGCCTAGACTGCTCAAAACTGCCTGTTAATGCTGATGTGCTTTCAGATACTCCACACATATCTAACTTCTAGAAGACGGATGAGTCTGCTATCCAAGATAGCTTGAGAGCTTCAGTATCCAAAAATAAGGGATGCAGAATCACCCGTAACTAGTAGTGGAGGATGTGACCTGTGTGATTCACTGTGGGACTGGGAACGTAAGGTCAGGTAAAGAGTCAGCTCCAGATCCACCTTCTCACCCTAATAAATTGATGCCTGGGCATAGGGCCACAGGAGAGCCATCCTTTACTACTTCCAAGGAAGCAGATCTTCCCCCCAGCCTGCTGTTCCTGAGTGCCCTTGGCAAGCCTCGCTCTTGGAGTCCGGAGTCTTTCTGTTTATACACAGCCTGCTGTCCACAGATAACCTTGAAAAGTCCTTCTTACAGTACCACTGAAACACCGGGGACTTCCAGGGATCACTGTCCAAATTCTGCACAGAGGCAGGATCAAGTATACTTGGATCATTCCTGACACGGGTTTATCTTACCCATTCCTAAAACTCTTCCTAAAGGCATAGCCTTTACTCAACCACTTCCAGTTTACTTCTAATGATTTTTCGCCCTACCCACCTTAAATATGCTATTTTTCCCTTCAGATTAAACTGTGCTTTTAATGCTCTCCACAACTGGCAACAGAAACGAGTTGAGGACTTTTCTGTTTAGGGCAACCTCTTTTGGCCTGGTCCACAACTCCTTTCCCTTAGTCCTCGCACTCAGTTCCCTGCAGATGCACCTCGGATGCACCATGCTTCAAGTCCACCTCTGTGCAGGGTTTGCCTTGTGAAGAGCTCCATTATCATGCTGTATGTATGTATGATAAACATGCATGCATACATGTTTATCATGTATAATAAATATGCATGCATGTATGATAAACACGTCTGGAAACTATTATGATCCTCCCAAATGTTTGTGGCCGAATCCAGAATCCCGGCAACGTGATTTGCTCACTGGGATATTATAAAGATTTTATATTTTACAATATTATTATAATGTATACCATAAAGATATTATAAGGATAAAACTTGACACTTGTAAATTGTTAAAGCTTCCTAAGACATGTAGGTAACTCAGTATTCACCCTCTGTCCCAGCACTCCCACTACTTTCCCTTACAGACACCTGCCAGCCCCGCTTCTTTATCCTCCTTATGGTATTCTCTCATACCCCTTGATCTAACAGCCATGTTCCCCACAGGAGTCAACAGGGACTGTATTTCCATCCCCTACCCAAGGGCCACTGATGGAGACACCAGGGATGTGCTCAGTTCAGAAAGACTGAAGATAACCAGTGTTTCACATGGAGCTGCACTAAGTAAAAGGATCTTATTCTTCTAGTGTAGCTTTACGATGCCAGTGAAAAGAGGGGACTGACAACCAGAACCACTCTTGTTCAAGTTGGACACTGCACCAAAATTATCCCAGCATGAGCATTACAGACCTTTGAACTTCATGGGCTCTTGTCAGTTGTGTCACCACTACAGGATGTCCCACACTCATAAACGAAGCAAAACAAATCCATTTCCAGCTCTGAGCACAGTAATCGTGTTGTCACTGTACTCAGAGAAGGTATGGTGCATGGGTAGGTACTTGTTTCTTGCTTGCACTATCACTACTATTTTCAAGACACATTTTCAAGCTTATCACCGAACAGAAGTGCCAAGCTACAATACAGTACAGACATAACGTTGCTCATCCAGGAAATTACAACTCCATGTCTTACACTCTATATTGCCTTCGTGTGTAGCTATGCAATGCAAGGGGCACCAGCGGCAGCTGAGTGAGGAAAGCGAAGAGGTTTATGGCTTGAATTTTTAGAAGTCTAGGCACAGAGACGTCCCAGAACGCCACAGGAGCTTCTGGTGACTTGTACCTCTCAGGAAAAACAGAGTGGATTCTGTTCCGGGCTCACCACACGACTGCAGGCAAGTCCTGCCACCCCTCTGCATCTCAGCTGCTTTCTGCTTAAACTGAGAGGAGTATATACTTATGAGAACAGAAAAGCTTGTTTTTGGAAGTTCAAAAAAACACTCGAGACCTCGGCATGGAAGTCATCAGAGAAGTCTCAAACATAATCACCAACATTCCTGTGCCCAGGGGACAAGACAGGAAATTTGTCAGAGCCTCCCAATAACACTCGAGGAGGTCCCAGTGCACGTTCATGTCTGCCCCTTCCATACCATTTCCCTGAAGGATGGGCCTTGTAGACAGAAGGGTTTCAAAACACAGCCTGAGTGCAGTAACTGCAGACATATTGTGTCAGACAGGGGCTCGGTGTTGAAAGAACTGTCTATATATTCAGCTGCATATTGTTACAAACATTTAAAGAAGTTGCTGTATACAAAAAGGAAGGACAAGTTTTTATTATGATGCAAGCTGGGGGTTTTCCAGGGTTGCTGGTGTGCCAGCAAACGATCCAGAGCCAGGATAGATAATCACGGTAGAAACGATAGGAAAATCTACAAGCGCCTGAGGACCACCTACGCAACATCTGCATGTCTCATAAACCAGGTGTTGCTCCCTGGAGCACATAATCCGGGCACGCGTTCAGCGTGCCACTCCTACCACCTCCTGGCTCCCACCAGAACAATGTCACGCACTGCCTACGGCTACGTGCAGAGCGAGTAGCGCCAACCCCAGTTCAGAGAAATCTGTCATTTACCAGGGGATGTGTTGTGTCAGTACAAAACTAGCCCACAGCTGGGAACGGGCAGGAGCATATTTGAGGTATCACACTCACAGAGGAGGAACAGAAAAACTGCTTCGCCCACAACTGCCCAAAAGCAACTGCGGCAGTTTAAGTCAAAGACTTACAGGGAGGCACACAGAGAAGTCAAGGGTCAAGCCCCAAGAGAGATGCAGATTTGCACTCCAGAAAACAGGCTACAAAGCACTAAATGCAAAGGGGAGTTTATCCCAGCAGCAAGCTTTACGCTGCATACAGATGTGCTTTCTTTACAGAGGCAAATGCATCTGGGTATGCCCAGCATCTAGTGCTGCTCTGGTCACTCAGCCCATGGAGCCCACCACACTTGAAGAATGGGAGAACCTCTCCTTCTTGCACTAGCTGCTCGCAAGAGCTAAGGCTGAAACCCTGGCAATAGTTTCCCCCCGCTCTTTGAAAACAAAAGAAAAAAAGAACAACAAAACAACAAAGAAAAACAAAATAAAACAAAAAAAAAATCCCTAGTCAGAAGCCCGCTACACCACAGAATAAAAAAAAGTGCTTACTTCTCTTCAGAAAGAGATTATGTTTCTTAAATCAGGTTGACGGTGGTCATGGAATGGGGTTCAGCACATGGATACAGTTCTGGAGAATTTTTATTTTAATAAATATGTATAATTCCAGGGGGAAAACCTCTGTCAATACAAATCCTATGGAAAATATTGCTCCTGTAGACAGAAGAGAGATCAGTTCTGTTTGTGTATTCAGGCACTGTATATATGAAGATATTTTAGAGGCCTCTATACTTAGCCATTGTGGTTTCAATCCTTCCCAGGCCAGAGGTAGCTGTGTAAGCATATAGTCAGCATTGGCTAAACAAGTACTTTTAAAACCATACTATTATTACCAAGTTAGTTAAAGAAGGCTTTTTTTTTTTTTTTTTTTTTTTTTTTTGGGGGGGGGGTGGGGGAGAGAAGATCTGTAATTCAAGACAAAATCATTCAAAAAAACCCCACCACCCTCCTCCTAGCCCTGAGAGACGTGGGTTTTTTTCACTATCTCTTTATATTTAACTGCAGCCAGACCACTTCAGGTCACGATTTCACCCAGTTCCAGCAGAACGGCAGCGCTGGGTCTCGCCGATACTCCTGGGGAAACCAGGGTCCCTCAGGAAGCGATGCGGGTGACTCAGGCAGCCGAGCTCCTTCCTCTGAGTCAACACTGACCCGGTGTTCCAGCACCACGCCGGAGGGCGCCGACCTGCTCAGCGCGTTGTCTTTCAGAGGAAATAAATGGGTGCCTGGCCACACTTGTGGTCATTAAAGACAACATGTCGCTTTACACAAACACCAGCATTTGGCTACGTGACCGCTCCCTATGTGCATAATTGCATTTCTGCATTCTTCCACTTTCTGTCCTGAATTGTTTCAATAGCTGCTGTGTTTCATCCAGCCCTAAATGCACTTCGATGGTTGGAGGAACAGTTCCAGCAGAGCCCAAAACTAAGAACCTGGAATTTTATTGCTGACTCCACCTTTGGTTGGCTGCACAACCTATGCATGTCTCTTCGACCTTCCCCTCTCCCTTGCTTTCCCCATGTGCAAAAAGGGGGATCATGAGAAGAATCTCTTCTGTAAAATGCATTGAGAGCTACTGATGGAAAACCCCATGTAAGAAAGCACTATAAAGATTAATTATATGAGACGGCACTATTAATTAGGTATGCTGACTAAGTATTCTGGGATTTTTTTCAGTAGAAAAGGTGTTATGGAAATTAGAGTTTTATAAATACAGCAGTGAAGTCTTCTGCATTTGGTATAATCATGATTTGAGGTCTTTCTTTAATCCAGGAGTGCCTTGGATTACAGACCAGACAGGTATTTCCCCTTTTGATGCAGAGTTGTTCAGTGATGCCTACTCTACAATAAGTGCTCTAAAGGTGCTGAGCATTAGCAGGATTTTTTTTTTCCACAGGCAACTCAGCTGCCTGTAATTATCTGAAGAAAAATTCCTTCTCTTCTTCCTTAATCCCAGTGCTCCGATCACATGCTACATTTGCTCTGGGGACTCCATTTCAGAGCCATGTGACATTTACAACACACAGTCCCTAAAAACATTTGAAAAATACACCTGATTCTGGGATTTGGCACAAACTCAGACCATGTTCATCAGAAAGGTTTGTGACCCTTCTGAACACAGCTGGGACCAAGCTACAGTTTTGCACTGTATATTGTGGCTTAGACAAGAAAGAAATCTGATCAAACGTGGATCAAAACTGAGATGCACTTGGAGAGTTTGAGTTCTATTTAGGCATAAATGCAGTTCAAAATTCAGGGGTTGGAAACCACCTTGAATGGAGAGCGGCTGGAGTATCTGCACTCACACGGCGAAAGGATCGACTCGACATAGGTGACTGGGAGTTGACAGCAGACCTGACCACTACCAACCCCAAGATAGCCATGGGAATGGTTGCAGTTTAAATAGGGATTCACTTCTGAAGCAAATCCCCCATGTGGTGGTTTGCAACTTGGAGCAGCCTTAGAGCTTGAAAACTGGATCCCTTCTAGATGAAACTGCACAGGAGACCCTGCTTGAGGAGGATACCTCACACACCTCCTCCACATCCACGGGACCAGACAAGAACTACTCCAAAATAACACACCCCCCCAGACCACAGTGCTATTGCATGGGTGCCAGGTCTTCAACACCAACTGTTCACCCTCCAGACCCGCTCGTCCTGGCCCACTCTGCCCGCTAACATGCCCACAGCCACCAAAAACTGGGGCTCGATTGCCAGAGAACCCAATTGCAGAGGTACCAACAGTACCAGGTTACTCCAGATATCTGTTTATGAGCACCCTCTGCTGGATATTACAATTTTTTCTTCCCTCCAGGCCAGCAATGCTAGCAGGCTAACCTCTGCTAAACCTGCAAAATGCTGGGGTGGGGAAGCGGGGGGCCTGTCCTGAATAGCCCCAGGATGCCCCAGCATACAACATGCCCAGTGCACTGGCAGGAGGGCTCCTTTGCACCAGTGTATGTACAGCAGTATAAATCAGTGCTCACTGAAAACAGTCAGAGCCCAAAGACTTACTCATAACAAGGAAAAGCTTTCCCCACCAAAAGACTTCCCCATATGACTAAGCAGCTGACAACTCACTTCGGTCTGAACAAAACATATCGCTGAAAAAAAGATGATGATGTAACACCTAAAACACATTGTTCCTCAGGAGGATGGGAGCCATACAGGCTCTGATGTTGTGATGTTTCCCATCACGGCTCAGACCTGCAGAGGTCACCTGTCCACCACAACACGGCGGTGCGTGACCAGCAAAGAGGTAACCGAGGCAACTGAGTTGGTGGTTTGGCAAGATGGATAATTGTCATCTTGAAGCTATAGTCCAGGAGGACGACAACAACATCCTTATAATCTACATCTCAGCCTTCAGGTGCTTAGAAAGTTGTGGTCACCTCTGACCCCAGCCACATTTAGAGTAATCATTCAATGAAGAAACGTTCAGGAACACAAGGCTCAGGCAATGACTCCTCTAAGCTAGCATCCACCGTCAAGATGTTTCAAAGGAAGGTATTAGGGGTTTACAGGGCCAGGAAGAGCATTTAACCAGCTGCAGCTGGAAGACTGTCCAGGAGCGGGAGGCCTGATATCTTCCAAAACAGCTAGAATTAAATTCATAAGCTGTGCGTAAGACTCTTATCCATATATATGTCTAATCCTTTCTGCATTCTACTATGTTCTTGGTCTCAATTATTTATGTGCTGTTAAAAAAAAAAAAAGTTTCACCTATGTCAGATGTTTTATTTCAATTTCATTTAAAATCTTGTATTACATAAAAGTATACACAGGAATGCGTGGATTACCTCTCTGTACTTCTAAGTTTATATGCTTCCATCATGTTGCTTTTTATTACTCTTCACTCTAAGGATGCGTAATCTTTTCAGTCTCTCCACACCTCTAAGAATTTTCATCACCTTTTTCTACTAAATATTTGTAGCAGAGGGATCAGAAATTAACGGATGATATTTTAAGACCAGAGTCCCAGAGAATCACTTGTCTTTTCACCAAAGAGATCCAGCACATCCCCACTGCCAGCAGCCTCCTCTTCCTCACCCAAAGCAAGGGGAGCAACGGAGGAAGAAGGGTTTATTACATCGGACCCTTTCACACCGCAAAATTCATGACTACTGGCGGAGTTATGTGCTCCTGTACCTTGCCAGCCAGCGTCGGCTGTGGTAATGCAAACGAAAAGGCATTAACCCTGCTCCCTGCTAGGAAACAAAGTCTCCCACTCATTCCTTAGAAAAGTTAAAGGTACTCATTTCTGAGGGACTTGTGGGGTGGGTAGATACGCTCACTACAGTTCTCCAAAGATAGCTCAGAAATAACCTGGGAGGATCCCAGATGAAGGCTGGGTGTCTTCTTACATCTGTCTGGTTTGGGAGATGGAGTGTAAACAGTGGCACATTAGCTTAGATTAATTACAGACTGGCGGTATTTTGCTTTCATGTAGCGAGCTCCGGGAACATAACACCACTGATAATTAAATAGCACCTTCCATCAAAAGGCTCCAAACCACTCAGCAAACCAGCCGAGCTGTTAAGGGAGGGCTGCTGGAGCAGCACACAGCAGCAGCTTAACAGGACGTAGGAACACAGCACGCTTGTTTAGGAAATGAAAAATTTCTACTGAAACTACAGAAAGAATTATCACGTGTTTTACATTATGTACTGAAGAGTAAAACCTGGGCAGCATTAGCATCAGTGCCAGGAGACCTTCCCTGGTCAGACACAGTTTTATATCCCATGAGAAAGATAATTTCTCCCATGACACGACACCCTGTTTTCTTCTTTTTTCCTGGAACATTGGCTCAATAATGATTGAGGAAAAAGTTATCTCCTACTTTGCTTTCTGCAGCTATGGGTTTTCTTTGCAGCTTTCCTACACAGAATATGAGCAACACGCAGGTTTCATCTGGGAGATGACAGCCCTCAGGTAAGCAAGAGCAAGACAATACAGAACAGGAGATAGATGCCAACAGAGAAAAGCTCAGAGCAGTGGGGTTAACCTCCTGTGTTACCACATCTCCTCCTTCTCCATCTCCTTCCACACACTCCACTGTCCATTGGTTACATGAGATTTTGTGCTGGAGTCACCAGCGTAGCACACCAGTGCAGCATCAACACTGGGAGGTGGACAATCAAACCTGCACCCTCCTCCTTATGCGCCATATCCCAGCTGGGTTACCACATGCTCTCTCCCTGTTCGTTTCCTTTTCTGTCCCTGCTCTTTCCAGTCCCAAGGCTGCTTTTCCCTTCTTGGCTCCCCCTCCTCGTGCCCTTGCAGTCAATGCCCACCAACAGCAGGGAAGCTCACAGTTATTCTGGCTGCACGGCTGAATGAATTGCTGCTGTTAGGTTGGGCTGTTCCCAAAGAATAGCCCCGAACATGTCAGCTGTCGCCTCAAAGGCACCAAAATGAGAGGCCCGTGCAGAAGCCAAAGGGAGAGCAGGGGCTGCCAGGATCTAGCCGCTGCTTTACATTCACACTTGCAACAAGGAGCAGAACTGGTGGAGGCGTGCACATTTTTTCCTGCACACCACATCCTCTGGTGCTCTCTCGCATCCCTCTGCAGAGGGGACTGGGAACCTGCAATTTGGGAACTCAGCATCTCAAGATCAGCTGCCCTTTGCAGGCAGTTTCTTGCCCCAGAGTCCCAGGATATAGGGACTGGGGACATTAATGTACTGATACACAGACCAAATCCCTTCAGCACTCCCAGAGTTACCCTCAGGAACTCCAGCTTGAGCACCAGCAGCGTTACCGACAGGCAAAACCACATGCTGTCCTCCTAAGTGCAGCGTTATCACTCAGCGGTTTCGCACAACCTACCCTCTGCGCAAGCACAGCGACCGCTTCAGCCAATTTCACCTTCCCTGGCTGGATTCAAGGTAAGGCCCCAGATGCTCTTCAAAAAGCACGGCACTTGGGCTGCAATCTGCCCACTGGTGCTAGATGGGCAAAGCGCCTGGCTGGGAGGCAATTCAGAGTGATAACAGGCGTAGGGAGAAGGGCTTAAGGGGGGAAGGAAGGAAGGAAACGAGCAAACTTCACACAGGAGCAACACTTATTTTTAAAGGGTTAGTTACATGTTATTATGGTTTAGTTTAGTTAATAATCTAAGGTGCACTAGAGAGAGACACATGCTTCAATCCAACACCTCCTCACCCAATAGAGGTATCTCTGGCATATTGTGCAGACAGTCTTTACTTTTCACATAACACTTGAATAAAAGTCATATTAAGTCTATGCCAGAGCATATGGTACAACAGCTGGAGCACACGGCTGCGGGACAGCTGTTTGTGAATTCTGCCAACCCCTCCCAGAATAAAACCCTTCCCTGAGCCCTGCCATTCCAACTCTGAAACCAGGTAATCTCAGCTACAGAAGCTGTACTTACTCCTCTGGGCTGAGGCAAGGGTACTGGTGGAGGGGAAGAGGGAGGGAACAGATCACAGATGTAAAGCACACAGGTACAAAGCACAGAAAAACCAAGGAGATGCAAAGCTATCAAACTCCTACAACAGTATCTGCTAGGATTGTTCACTTACCTACCACCTCCCTAGGAAGTGCTGAGCAGTCAAAAAAGCAGGACCAAATCCAGAGCCCACGAGTGAAGCTGAAGTAATTCCCATCTGCTCTCTCAATGTTCTGGTGCTACAGAGAAGATAAACTACACCTGGACAGGCTCAAATGGCAATGGTAATGCTCTGCATCCTGTTGCTCACAGCCATCAGTGCCCAGGTGAAGTCCATGAAGGAAAGGAGGCAGTCAGGCTTACCAGAAATCAGAGAGCCTGGGTTAACCCCAGAAATCCTAGTGCCAGCCCTCACCCTCACAACTGAATCCTTGGAGAGAAATCTGTCATTAGCATGAAGTGCACATCCCAAAGCTCTAGGATCCCTTGGTGTAGACCAGGACCCCAGTGTGCCAGGAGCTCTACGCCAGCAAAGCTATACGGCTTCGGTCTGCAATGAGTGGCTTGTGCTGCAGTAGTATTCGGGGGCCCCAATGTGCTAGGCACTATAAAGCACAAGACAGAAATTAGTTTGCATCATCATTATCCCCCTAGATAAATATAAAACCTCATACTGACGAGTTTTCTCATCTCCTTTTTTAGTAAGACAGCCATATAGTGACAGTGTCATTCCTCTCGCTTACAGTGGCATAAAGAAGAAGAGAGAAAACCGTATTCAGCAGCCAGAGATGTGACTGCAGTATGTTAGACGTGCAGGCAGGCGATCTTGGTGAGCTCATGGAAAAAGAGCAAGGTTTTCCACCCACCCATTTGCCTGGGTAAGTCCCTGAGACTCCCCAGCAGGTTTGTGTCACCCATGCCACTACACTTGCCTTGCTGCTGTTACTTATGTGTGGCAGAGACCAAAGCGAGCTCAGGTGTGCCTCCTTGTGCTGCATCTGCCCCTTAGCATTTCCACACTGTGGGAATACCTTCCCTTCCCCTGAAATCACTCCTACTGCAATAGGAGGAACAACAGAGGAAGACAAGCCAAAAATCAGGACTACTAATTGCACAACCTAAGTCCTCTTTAGTCACCAAGTTGCATCTGCTCCTCACACATTTCTTGGAGGTATACATTTCTGTCCCAACACAAGCAAAAACCCAAGGACTCCAGTTGTCAGTGTGTTGCCAGAGCCAGACTTCTTTCTGATATATTTAGAGCACGCAGCATCACACCAACTCATCTACTCATTAAGCCATGATATTTGAGCTACGATGTTTTTTTTTTTTTTCTTTTTTTAAGGCAACCTATCCGAAGAAGCTCTTGGATTGTAAATCTGGTTGCTGAACAAGAAAAATATGGTTGCCCCAGTGTTATGTTGTTGCTGCAATTATCTTAGCTTTTTATTTAGAGAATAGGCTTTATGTCTGTCTTGCAAGGACAAGCTCCTGATCAAGATTAAAATTCTGGGTGAGACGACTGACCAATCAATGCATCTGACCCAAGGCTGAAAATAAAAGCTGGCTTCCCACCTTAGTTTCCAAGTAAACTCCACCAAATGACGCAGCACCCCATACTGCATTTCACAGGCAGTGCAGATATATTTAGCCCAGTACGCCCCTCCCAAAGTGCAGCGTGGGGCACAACCAGCCAAGCAGAACCCTGAGGGGAACACAGGAAAATGAACCAGGCAAACCATCCTCTCCTATTCAATAGCATGGCTCGTTTACTTGCTTTGTTTAAAACAAACAAACAAACAAAACAAAACAAGGAAACTTTGCAAGAGGAGTTTTATTTTCAGGTCAGGCAGCAAACCCAAGAGCTGTAATTAGGTCCTGGAAATTAGCAGTTTAATTTATTTGTGTTCTCAGATGTTCTTTGTATTTCCATCCCATGGCCAGATGGGAGTGTAGGGGATGAGAACAGCATCTACCCTTCCTCCTCAGGCTTGTTGTGAGAGAAAATGGTGTAAACACCACACAAGCATCACGGACATATGAACATGCTGGGACTCCCCTTTCATGAATGTGAAACGAGAGGACAACAAGCCACTTTAACAGTGATATTTGGGTGCCTGAAGAACACTGGTTGCTTCTGGGATCTAGAAAAGTGCCTGAGGGAGATGAATTTCAGCAGTGTACCGGCTAACTTGCAAATGACTTGGTGCATTTCAGCAGACACCTCCCCAGGGAGATGCATCTGGGGAGTGATGTCCCTCTTGGCCTCCACAAATCAGATAGCCAATGAAACAAATGATGGTGATCAGAACGATAGAAGGCAGTGGCTGCTCAGAAGCACCTGCTAAACTGTTGGGTTTTGGCACCAGCAGGTTGTATGAGATGATGAAGCTCTTCCACCCTGAAAGCTACAGGGAGGGCTCTCTACCTTTTCCAGAAGGGCTCCCAGCTGCAGCGCAGGAACACAAGGCATCTTCTTGGCTTCCATGCTGGACAATTTCCTGGCCTCAACTAAAAAAAATTACACACTGAAGTCTTAGTTGTAAAGGACTTTCTTTCATTCTCCAATTGGGAAAATAATCCATTACGTGATAGAAATGAAAGAAGAAATCAGGGTAAAACCTAACAACGAGGTTGCATAAACGGGAGTATCCTATCAAGACCCCTAGCCTGCAGCTTTCCCTAACATGGCTGGTTTTAGTTCAAACCTTTGGGAACCTTCTTCTCCATAGGATGGACTTTCAGTTCAGAGCTGGACTAAGCAGAGTGCGATTCATCAGGGAGACCTCAGTGCAAAGCAGAAAGCAGTTTCTCTTATTATTTTCCTCATCCCCAAAGGGGAGGTAGGGTTGGGCCAGGGAAGGTTCATGGCCGTGAAAAGACTTTAATGTCTGAGTAACACTACAAGCACAGAGACTTTTGATTTCTCAGAGCTGCACTGCTTCATCCTCTCCTGTGACAACTCAGGAGGTTGAGTGGAGTAGCTGTCTCTTAGATTTCCCAATCTTTCACTCCTTTCCCCTAAAGACTGCTCTCTTGAGGCATGCTTTCCATGGCCTTCCCTCAGCCAAGAAAGGCCGAGCACAGCTTTTTTTCTCCCAGCACGTTATCACTGTCCCAGGCCAGGCAGTTAAGAGAGGAGACTATCGTTTAAAGAGATGCAGAGAGGAACTGGGATATGATTGTAATCACTGACCCCTGGACACCCTAAAGCACAGGACCACAATGTGCCGAGATGTGAATAACCCTTCTCCTGGGGGAAAGCTGGGCACTGCCGCTACACGTGACCACGATCCAAGAGCTAACCAGGTTTGGAAATCCCTGCCCATCGGTGTCCTGTTTCACAGTCCTGCAACCGCAGAGCCAAATAATAGTTTATAACAGAGGGCTTGAGGAAACCTCTTATCAGATTTTTAAAAAAATATATGAGTTTTTTCTCCAATTTGAGATTAAAAATTGTTTATCAAAACTCCTGCAAGTAATTCCTGTCCTGTAGGTTACTTGTGTACATGTTGCTGGCAGTATCTGCTACCTGAACACATGAGAACGGCAGGCATAGCTTCTTATCCCTGACTGGGTGAGTACAATTCCTAGAACCGAATTTATCATGAAAATATTTACAGTTAAGATGTCAAAATTTAGGTTACTTCAATAGTGTTTGCTTTAGCATGCTAAGACTGTATCTGTGAACATTTCCATTATGAAAATCATTTGTTAAAATACTCACAAAGAGCATGGAAGGCTCTTCAAACACAGGCACCAATCTTCCTCTAAATATTGGCCAATACTAGCCAAAAATTTTCAAATATTCACCTAGCTCATCACTGTTCCAGCAATGTAATGTTTGTAACAGTCCCGCCAATGCAGTGCACAAGGGAGGTTTCTGTGAGAACCAATCTTTTCTCCTTCAAGAGTATGTCTCCTGCTCATTTAGATTAATTGATTTCACACACAGTTGTTTATGTGTGTGGCCTCCCTTGATTTTCTGAGCTCTCTTCACTCCAAACAAAACAGTTTAGGGATGCAGATGGAGCCAATTGCATTTTGGAAGAGGGGAGATAACACCTCAAAGCCAAACATTAAATGACATTTCTTCCATTAGAGTCTTTTTTTTCTCTGGATTATGCTTTGAGGCAGCTTGACAAAAGCATGCTTCTGGGGAACGCCATAAAACTGCTTCAGAGACACACTGCACAGAGCCTGGCAGGAAAAAGTTCCCCACAATGGTGGGAAGGGGAAAAAGTAACTTCTGAGCAGAAAGATATATGTCTGTATGTGAGACTGCAAACAATAGACGACCAAGAAGCTGTCTCAAATTTTAAAACAACCTGATTGCATGTAAGAGCTCATAGCTAGACTAAGCAAGCACCGGAGTCCTCATTTGTGCATGGAATATGTATCAGGCAGCTGCGTAGTGCACTACCAAACACTGGTTCAAAAGGAAAATTTATCTTGGGAAAGAAATCTGGATACTAATTTGAAAGCACAACACAGAGCAAGAAAGATTAACTGCCCTCAGCCTCTCCAGACCAGCCATGTGGACACGCCACGGATTCAATCTGCAGTGAATTACAAGTCATCACACACAAAGTATTGAAGTAGCCGGCCAGCAAAACCAGTGGAAATACAGTTTTGTGGATCTGGTCGGAGAATGGAATCTCTGTTCCCCGAGAAGGGCTGGGATTTCAACATTCGCCTGCATCCCAAATAAGGATGAAAGGTCAAAATATTATACTATTTCATGCCATGAACAATTCCAAACACTTTTGATTTGAAAATGTGGGGGGGAAAAAGCTCAAGATATTATTGATGGAAACAAAACATTCAAAAATGTTTTAGGAAACAAAACATTCAAAAATGTTTTACCAGTATTTTCTCTGTCTTTACCAGCACTGTTGAGCCCCAGGCCTTGGGAACAAAAATCCAGGTCGATGCAAACACAGACCCAGTGTCACTGAAGGAAGAGTTGGCATGTGAACTATCACAGGAGCTTGACCCTACAAATCAATGGGCCCTGATGATATCCACCCGAGGGTGTTAAGAGAGCTGGCTGACACCATTGCGAGGCCACTCTCCATAATCTCTGAGAAGTTGTGGAAATTGGAGGACATCCCAGAAGACTGTAAGAAGGCTAATGTCACCCCCACCTACAAGAAGGACTTGAAAGATGATCCAGGAAACTACAGGACCATCAGTCTTACTTCATTCCCTGGGAAAGTCATGGAACAAATCCTGCTGGGGGCTATCACAAGTCAAATGAAGCACATGATTGGGAAAAGCCAGCATGGATTCACCATGGGAAAATCGTGCTTGGCAAACCTGGTCACCTTCTACGGCAAAGTAGCCTGCTTGGTTGATGTGGGGTGAGTGGTGGACATGGTCTACCCGGATTTCTCCAAGGCTTTCACTACGGTTCCCCACAGCCTCCTCCAGGAGAATCTGATGCATTCTGGTCTAGACAAGTGGTCTGTGTGGTGGGTGACAGACAGTGGTGGTAAACAGCTCTTTTTCAAACCTGTCACAAGTGGGGAGGATCGGTGTTGGGCCCAACTCTGTTTAATATCTTCATATGTGATCTGCATGATGGGATCAGGTGCACCCTGATGAAGTTTGCTGATGGTACCAAGCTGAGTGGGGAAGTGGACCCTTTGTAAGGGAGAGCCACCCTGCAGGAAGACCTGGATAGGCTGGAAGAGTGGGCTCTGAAGAACCATATGAGGTTCAACAAGGACAAGTGTCAGGTCTTGCACCTGGGAAAACATAATCCAGGAGTGCAGCACAGGCTGGGACCTACCTGCCTGGGGAGCAGCTCTGGGGAAAGGGACCTGGGGGTCCTGGTGGACAACAAGCTCAATAGGAGTGACCAGTGTGCTGCTGTGGCAAAGCAAGCCAACAGGCTGCTGGGCTCCATCAACAAGGGTGTCACCAGCAGAGATGGAGAAGTCATCATCCCACTCTATTCAGCGCTTCTCAGGCCACACCTGGAATACTGTGTTCAGTTTTGGTCCCGGCGATACAAAAAAGATGCGGACAGGCTGGAGAAGGTCCAGAGGAGGGATGCAAAGATGATCAAGGGACTGGGAAGCCTTCCACGTGGGGAAAGGCTGAGAGAACTCGGTTTGTCCAGCCTTGAGAAGAGAAGGCTTAGGGGAGACCTTATCACCATGTTCCAGTATTTAAAGGGTGGCTACAAAGAAGATGGAGACTCCCTTTTTGCAAGGAGTCACATGGAAAAGATGAGAGGTAAGGGGTACTAGTTACTCCTGGGGAGATTCTGATTGGACACAAAAGGAAGATTTTTCCCAATGAGCACAATCAGTCACTGGAATAGTGTCCCCAGGGAAGTGGTGCATTCCTCAACATTGGACACTTAAGATTCAGCTGGACAGTGTGCTGGTTCATCTTGTCTAGACTGTGCTTTTGCCAGGAAAGGCTGGACCCAATGATCCTTGAGGTCCCTTCCAACCTGGTATTCTATGATTCTATGAAAATTAAATGTTGATCCAAAACGAGAGATTCTGGGATGTTGACCTGAAATTTAAACTCTTGTTTCAGGTTCAACTTAAAATGACATTTAAGTCTGAATGCCAATTGGAAAAAAAAAAATCATTAGGTTTTGAAACACCACTATGGAAAAATGTGTTTTTCTTCTGAAAATTTCAGTTTAGACCAAACCATATTTTCTTATTTAAGCCTTTTTATTTTACCAGCTCCATGTTTGTCTGTCTAGCTGCTTGAAGATTGGGCATTTGCTCCAAGCATATAGATGTCCATAATGGGCATATCTACACTGGGGACACACCAGAGATTCCTTATATAAGTCCAGGAATTTGGCATACCCGCACCCAGACTTGTTTAGGAACCTGAAATACTACAGAACAATTAGAGATTTTAATTTAGGGGAAAGTGTCCACAGCTCCAGATAAGTACTGGACAAACAGAAACCTGCTTTGCACACAGATGAGGAGTGGGGTCTGAGGGTACTCCTAGATGCCCTCCAAAGCAGCATCTCTTCATCAGCATACAAGATTACAGACCTCTTCAAAGATCGGCTTTGAAAAACCTTGGAAAGGAAAAGGCACATGTGCTTCTGGACACATAAAATTACCTCTAATCACTTGTTACTTATATAATATTAATTTGTTGCAGAAAAACACAAACAAAAGCCTAACTCCAACTCCAGGAATCCATAAAGTTTCTGAAGACACCTTCAGGCAGACGTACAACTACCAGAAACCTCTGCCCTGCACAGAAATAACCAACCATTTTTCTGTGAAAGAGGGGACAATGAGAGAAAGCAGTATATCCCAAACACGGGGTTGTAAACTTTGACTGAAAAGGCAACTACGCCACTAATGTCTGCTGCTTCGGACACGAGGGACAATGGCTATGAACATGCAAGTCTGCACAGCACAAAAACCACACAGCAAGTCAATTTACGGCAACTAGTCACAGATGCAAGACCTCAGATTACAAGCCATCAAGACAGTCTGGTAGATCCACTCAGCACAATGCTGAGGTACGCTGAGAGAAAGCCCTACCACAGAAAGAGTGCCAGGACCAAGGGATGAGTTTGATATGACAATGTTGGTATTAAAAGCCAAAGGCTCCTGCATATTTGGGCAGAGGAGCTGAAAGGAAAAGTAAAATGTATTTAGGTGGAGTCACAACTGTGGCTGAGCAGAGCAGCAACATCTGCCTGAGACCCAAACGGGGAATGGATCGTGTTCTAGCGGCTCCATGGCTTACAACATCAGAGCAGCATCTGCTAGACTGACGGACCTTCAGAATGACAATCCATAACTTGGGAATGGGTGTTGCTTTTGAGCTCTTTCAGTCCCAGGCAGAATTTAGAAAGATACCCATGTCCTCTGGCACACAGGTCTGCTGGATAGTCCTTCCCTGTCTATGGACAATGGGTTTGGGCTCTGTGAAGATCACCAACTCTTTTACCAGGAGGAAGAACGTGTTACCACACCAGCTGGGAATTAAGAGGATAATCTTCCCTGTTGCCTCAGGGAGGCGCAGGAATTGGTACAGGTGACAGGCAAAGCCCTCCCTGCCAGCTCAGAGGCATGCTGTGATGCTCACCTTCCATCTGCTCAGCTTGGGATCGACTGCATGAAGCACAAGGTTCACCAACTCATATCCCACACAGGTTTACCAGAAGTGGCAATGAACTTACTGAACCCTATCTCTAATGTATTTAAAACACATTTTCTAGATAAGCCTTGTCCATAAAGTTAGGCTTAGCTAACACAAACTAACTCTGTCTAAATGTAACCACTTTTCCTATTGCTTGTAGCTTGGTTTTATGCCTGACTTAGAAACATTATCTGGTGTCTGGAAGTAGGGCCCGGTCCAGACTTTCAAGTTTACCCCATAAAATTTTGTTAGTTCGTGGAGTGAAAAAAAAGAAAACAAAAAAACCCCACATGCTTCCCAACATCCCAGTGAACACCGTTGTGCTGACAAAGATGCCCGCGTGGCCACAGATGTGCTTGCAGAAGGAGCTGTTGCTGCCTTCATTCATGGTCTTTGGAAAGGTGTCACAGCTGTGGGGGGAGAAAAGCCCAGCACTGGCCAGCTGTGCCGGCACCGCTCTACCGTAGACACGACCCAACACAAGCAGCCAAATTCAGGCAGAGATTGATCAGAGTAAATTGTTCCTGGTGGGTGAGTCCAACCTAAATGGCATAATTTTCTTAGAAGATACAGAAGTTTTACATGCCTTGTGGACAAAAGGGTTGGTTGTTACGTGCAATCGGGTTTTATGCCACTTGAGTGCAACTGTCATGCAGAAATACAGACTCACTCTTAGATCATCTCAGCATGCTATGGAGAAGACAAGCGGGTCTCGAGCCTTTCAGGATTGTGCAAGCTCCTTGGAAAAGAGCGGAGATGCTGAAAAAGCCTGTGCAGCTACAGTAAAAACTGAACATAAACAGTGATACACTTACCAAGCTTCCTACCCAGCTGAAAACTTTCTTGCCATTAATAAAAAATTAATAGAAGTTCATTTTGTACTTTGGCAAAACTCCCAAACAGCTTGTTAAGAATAGGTGGAAATGGGGAATAGTTATAAAAACAGAAAAGAAATTGGGACAGGTAACTGGTCATAATTCACAGGAGCACTCACTCTGCTCTACCTGGTCGGCAGGCTGCGAAATCTCTGCAGGTGGAAAACCAGCTGCAGCCACCCGCAGGGCTGCAGATGTCAGTGAGAAATCTGGTTTGTACACACCACGCACTGGAGCAAGAGCTGACGTTTTGGTCCAGAACCAGAAGCTTCCTCTACAGCATGTAGAGTACGGGGGCTACCTCATGAATATCCGCATTGTCTCGATACGAGATTGTAAAGCTTCAGTTAGTTTTCAGAGATGTAAAGCCAGGCAGAATCGACAATGATGACAGACACAGGATACTCCAAACCTTCCCAGCTGTGACACAGAAATGATAATGGCAAAATATTTACTGAACAAAACCCTGACATTCTTCCAGGACCAATATTTATAGTAATTATTAACAACTCTGGGCCATGGAATATAATAAGGAAACTTCTAGAATTGCTCTATCCGTAAAAAGAGGAGGAAAAAAAAGGAACTTCATTTTCTTTTGTACGGTATCAATTTTTTATGATTAGAGACAACTTCAGAGTACTTAGGAACACCTCAGAGAGTAATGAACCCGGCAGACACAAAATGATTTTTTCTGAAAAATGCTCCATTAATGAAGACATATTTGGGCTCATATGTTTCTCTCGCCATTCTTTGATGCATAACAAAGCTCAGAAATGTTTTCACAGCTAAGCAAGGGAGATTCTAATTTAATTTGCTTTAGAACTCCAACTTGTCTATAACAGAGGTGCTACAATGCTTCAGGACTCAGTGAAACAATGATACCAGACCATCCAAGAAGCTGAACAGACGACAACTGGAAAAGGAAGATAAATTTAGGGAGACCACTGAAATACTAGTATTGGTATGATTTTTGTTAACCCTCTGCCCTTAATGATGAAAAAAAACAATCCAAAACACAAGCTCCACTCAACCACTTCAGTCTCCTTCATTTCCAACTGAGGTGGAAGAATTTACAGAAAACATACTTTCCCCAAATGCTTCAAATAAAATAAGACTTAAACTTCATATATATATATATATATAAACACACATCTTTATATCTAGATATATAAAATGACAATGCTGCTCTCCTTTCCTTTCCCTAAGATAAAACTATCAAACCCTTGAAGCCTTTCCCAAGAGCTATTGAAAACCACAAATTAAGCTAAACAAAGAACTCTTTTTCAAACCTCTGCACACAACACTGCCATGAGCTCTCCAGCCGCGAACCAATTCCCACTCTAGGAAGACACACTCCATTTGAGTATCCCTGCTAGAGACCTACATCATGCATTACTTTATCTCATTTTGTTTTGCCTAATTCTGCTTCAGATCCTGAGATGAAGGTTTGAAAAATGGACTAGTCATTTTGAGTAACCAAGTCCAGACTACTTAAGCCTGCCCAAGCATCAGAAATAGCTGAACCTCAGAAAAAAATCAGGACCTTTGACAGCATTTCAAGTCGGATACCCCAAATCACTAGTCATTGCTGAAAACCTTGGCCTTCATTACCTTTCCTCTGAATACAAGAGTATTAAGCACAAGGCCACCAGCTTAGCTCAAAGAGTGACAGAGGAGGCCAGCATTCAAACCATCGCTTTCATGTGGTAGACCACAGCATTAGCTACACGACAAGCAGGCATGCCCGGAAAAGCAGAGATCAATTAGGAGTCTCTTGCAGGGTTAGGCAGGACACGAATGATTTGAGCCCAATGGTTTTATTTAGATGAAGGCAGCTGCCAGGTCGGGCCATATTTACTGCCCCAAACTCTGAAACTCTAGAGAAAGCAAATTCTGGCCATTCCGACAGAAAGAGGAGCACACCCTCTGCCTTGCTTCTCTCTCCCTCCAGCTCCTCTGAAGCCAAGGGGCACACCACTTGATTCCCAAACCAGGACAAAAGCCAGCTCAGGGAAGCCCAGCTCTGAACAAAGTGAAATGAGAAAGATGCCTCCATGGGGAAGTACCTAATGACCCCACCACTGGGGTCCCGACAGGGACAGAAAGAGGCACTGTCCCTTTAGAGATGGCCAGGGAGCTCCTCCACATGCCTGGTCTCCATCTGGGAGCAACCACAGCCAGAAGGAAAACGGCTGTGGGCTGTAGCGGGACAAGGGGAGATTTCCTGAATCCCACTGCAAAGTAAATACTCAGAGCAACCCGGGATGAGAGAACAAGGGACCCTCTAGTCCCGAGGGCTGTGTAGCCAGATTTAAAAATAAAACCTTCAAGCGGGGAGGACTGGCTTGCTGGGGACCTCGAAAGAGCCAGCATCCGCCGGAGAGAGGGAGCGAGCAGCAAACCACCAGCCCGAGGCAGCCAGGAAACGCTGCAGCAGGAGCCAGACCCACAGCTCAGCCACAAGAGAACAGGTCGGCTTAGGATGGATGAAGCCAGCTGGGGAGTTAAATTTAGACAGGTAAACATACCAAGGGGAAGAGATGGGGTTCACACAGACCTCACCGTTCTCTGCTGCCAGGCCCTGGGGAGAACATCCCTCCCCCCACCCCCCAAAAAAAAAAAAAAAACACCAACGACTTTTGGGGGGCTGTAGCTGCGGGCTGGGGCAGAATAGGGCTGTCGGGGGCAAGCAGGTAGGGGAGCACTCAACTGCATGGATGTTTTTTCCCGCCATCATTTGTTCCAAGCACCTCCCTGCCAGGCAGCATCCCCCGGGAAGTGGGGAAGCTCTTGAGAGAAGCGTGCAGGACACTGGAGTCTGCGGAGAGCCGCAGTCCCAGGTACGCACGCTGCAAGGGGACGGTGCAAAGGAAGGGTACCAGGGAAAACCCAACCAGCAACACGGGGGCTGCAGTGTCAGTGTAGCTGTTTGGGTGCCAGAGCCCTGCTGAGCTCCTTTTCGGAGGGGAAAAGGGGTAAAAGAAGAGGCTCGGCGACTGCTCACGACACTTAACCCAAGAACAAGGAGTTAAAGCCTTGCAAACTCAGCCAGACTCTAGCTTGAGTCATCCAGACCCCAAGGACGGGAGGGGACACACAGCACTCCTTTCCTCCTGCTGCAAGCCACCAAACCTCACTGCCCAGCTCGCGGCTCCCAAGGGCAGGTGAAGGATCCCCACGTGTGGACAGCCTGCCACCGACGTGGGGCTCCCCTGGCAAAGCGCTTTCGCGGGAGCGACCGGACCATTACGAGGTACACGGGAGCATCATCCCTACTTTGTGGAAACCGCCGTGCCAAAAAACGACACTCTGCTTTCAGTGACCCCGTTGCTCTACCTCACGCAGAGTGGGGGAAGGCTTGCGTAAGCTTTATCAAGGCCTAAGCCAAAGTTTGGAAGGGGGTGGCGGATCACAGGGTCTGGTCTTGTCTGTAATTCTGTCCTTACAGTCTCAGCCAGTTATCTCTGCAGTGAACCCAAGAACTCGCGCTCCACTAAAGCGTCTTTTCCTAAAAGACATTCAGTCTTTATTTGAAGATTTTAAGAGCTGGAGAAGCTAACACTGCCTTTTGTCGTTTGTTCCAATGGTTAATTACCCTGCTGTTAAAAATGTTGCCAGTTTCTAACATGAATGAACAGAGCTTAAAAGCCCAGCCACATGCTTTAAGGTCTCTTCTTGAATTAGAAAGCTCTTCAAGTACCATCTACTCTCAGTGCCGCTGAAAGCGCTCAGGTATCGCATCACGCTACTTCTTAATTTTCTTTCTGAAACACTTCCTAGGTCCACGTTCCTTAAAGCTCCAATTAGAAAAGGATTTTTTCCAGTTCAGGAAAAATTCCCCGTGACCCTTCTCTGCGCTGCCTTCAGTTTTAATGAAGACTGTATGCCTTTTTTCCAGCAAGCAAAGGTCCCTTTCTATGTAAAAAAATGGAAGCAAATCATGGACTGCCCTGTCTTACATGCCTTGGACATCCACATCTTGATTTTAAAAGTACTGTGTTTAAAAGTCTCTCTAAACCACTTATTGTGTGTCTGTCCAATTAATTTTGAAATGATGAAATGGTTTTCACTTGAACTTTGATCAGCCACTAGAAAAAAAGATCTTATGAATAGAAACAATTTATATTCATTCAAATGAGCAATCATGCAGTTTTCAGAAAAGAACTGTTTTCCCTGTATGCCTTGAAACCCAAACCCAACAACTTCAGGACAAAAGACTCAAGATCTGAAGCAGTCCAGAAACAGAGAAGCCTCCTGGCCTAGAGAAAGGAACAAATGGCATTAGAGGTGACTGGACTGATTTACTACATTTTTTTTTTAAATTTTGCAATATTTGATCTCTTCCTAAAAGTCCAAGCTCCTGGAGGCTTCACTACACAAGAATGTAAATTTTTCTTTAAAAGGGTTTGTATCTGGTCTTTGCAGAATAAGTCTGGAAAATACAACTGGGACATACCTTACTGCCTGAAAATAACAGGACCCCTCAAGTTTTTACACCCAGTTCTTCCAAAACTCCCATTTTTTTTCAACTGACGCAATGAATTCTGGTGAACTGGGAGGGAAGGGGCCAAGAGTGAAGACTTCTCAGGGCTGGGAACCTGCAGTCATGATTTCAGCTTTCCCTCAACAGAGTTTAGTCACACATGGGAGGACATTTTCATTGCACGTGCACTAGAGACAGGGGAAAGGAGGCAGGGGCTGCTTACAGCTAGCGAGAGGAGAGGTGTGCTGATGCTGCAGGCACAGAAGGAGCCCAGGAGGGACTCCTTTCTGAAAGGGAAGAACCTCTTGCTGATGCTCCTGGGCATAAAAACACGATTGAGCGAGGGAACAGAGAAGACCCACGGCTGGAATGGGGCCCGCTTGCCTCCCCAGCTCTGGCTCCTACCCCGCACCGGCAGTTCAGCCTCATGCTTTTCTCTTCATATCCCTGGCTAATTTCTTTAAAGAAGTAGGAGAAGACAAAACAATTACTTGGGCTAGCTTCACTGCCACATGCGGCAACTCATCCCATACGTTGGACGCTTAGGGTAAAAAAATTCCACCTGAATTCCTGCAGTGCCCAACCTCCACCTGGGATAAACCCAGCACACTGGTTTAAGCGGAGTCTGTCCCTCCTGACAACTTTGAGAATGCCTGCTTCTTTCTTTTCTGGGAAGAAGAGCAGCTTGGTCCTGCATTCACAACGGCATCTGTGCTTGTGACAGAAGATAGGTGCCCGTAGGTTAAACCTGCCACCACCAGAAAAAGCGGTCGCTTCAGCTCATGGGTCGAAGCCCGGCAGCAAACGGGGGAAGGAAGGGCAAAGACAGGCTTACGCCTGAGTGTTGGTGCCCCCCTGCAGACCTCCCAGCTGCAGGAGGAGGTGGGGGAGACGTCAGAGATACGGATGTACCAGACAGTCTCCAAAGGGACAGACGGATGACGATGAATGTAAAGGAGGGAGATGCCCATCACACGTGTGTGCCCAAGGCTGTGCAGGCACAAAAGCCCAAATAGAGGGCAACAGGGAAGAGCCCTCGGCAGGTAGGCAGGTGAGGAGGCATTGGTGCAAAGGACAGTCTGCATGTGTGGGTGAAGCATGGAAGGGCAGGTTATATCAGAAACGTGCAGGTGCACACGAGGGACGTGATGTGCGTGCACCCGTGTTTTTGGCTATGAAGAAAATGAAGTGAGAACATAAATGCTGGTATATCTGTGAGAAACAGCTCCGTCACAAAAAAAAAAAAAAACCAAACCCAATGCCAAAGATGAACGGGTGAGTACGCGGGTGCAGGCAGCGGAGCAAGGGTGATGATGATCACATGCTGGAGCATGGGCTGGAAAGCATTAAGAGGCAGGTGAAAGTTGGAGAGAGCTCAGCAAGGACGCTCATCTGGTGGCCCCAGAAAAGTACGAAAAACACGAAATAACCAAGTGCATCACAGCATACGAAAATATGATTGGGGGAGTTATTTCACCATTTCACCCGTACCACTAAGGGAAGTATTACACCACAATTCCCAGGAAAAAAATACAAGTTTCATAAACCAGCGTGTTTCTTACAGACGTAACTGGGATGCTCGTGCCCTGGTACCATGAGACTGGGCACGCTGGTGCTACTCATCTGCGTTTCCATGCACACAAGCACCTTCTCCCACGCAACGGACTGTGGCCCGTGACGGCACGTGCTGCCACACCGCGGGCACGCGGGTGAGAAGGACGGTGTGGGCCGGGGGCTCCGGTGCTCCCGGGAAAGCCACTGTGCTCACTGCTCTGAGCAAAGGCCCTCAGCTGAGAGCAACACCCCTCCACGCCGAGTAACATCCGTCTTGCCTGAGCAACATCTGTTTTGCCAAACTCACGTCCGTGGGGCCCGAGGAACGTCTGTTTTACCAGCACAACGTCTGCCAACCCAGAGGAGCACCCCTTGCACCCCAGCAACGTCCCTTCTGCCGGAGCACGGCCGCTCACCCCCCAGCAGCCCCTCTCCTGCCAGAGCAGGTCTCTCCCACCGCCGAGGCCACCCCACAACCAGCCCTCTCCCCGTGCTCCGTGTCGTGGGGGGCTCACCCGGGAGCTGCTGCCTGGTGGCGGCGGCAGCGGCTCGGACCCCCGACGGTCGCGACTCGGATCCCCGTCGGTCGCGACCCCCGACGGCCCCTTTCCCCGGCCGGGGCCGGCGGCCGCGGGGGCTCCGGGCAGCCCGAACCGCCTTATCCCCGCGGCCCCCCGCCACGGGCCGGGGGCGCTCCCGGGCTGCGCTGCCGGGGGTCGGCGGAGAAAGGCGGCCGCGTCTCCCGGGCTTGGGAGAAAGCAGAGACCCCGCCGGCGCTCCCCGCGCCCCCTCGGGGGTCACCGGGAGAGGCGTCCGGCCCCGCGACGGGACGGGACGGGCCCGGGGAGCCGCGCCGTCCCGCACGGCGAAGCACCTCCCGCCCCTCGGCCTCCTCCTCCTCCTCCTCCTCCTCCTCCCGCCGCCGCCGCCGCCGCCCTCCCCGCCGCCGCGGCCCGGGGCCGCCTCCTACCTGCATCTCCCGGGCGCCGCGTCCCCGGGCGCCGGCGGCGGCAGGTGAGCGGGCGCCCGCGGCGGGTACGGGGCTCCGCGCCCCTCGCCGCGGCGTCGCGGCGTCCGGAGACCGCGAGGGGACGCACCTGCCCCGGGGGCCGCGGCCCCGTCTCCGCGCCGGGCCGAGCCCCCCCGCCGGCAGCGAGAGGGGAGCGGGGGGAGGCTGCCGGCGCTGCCCTCCCCGTCGTTCGCGGCGGCGCTGGGCTCCGGGAACGGCGGCGACCGAGGGCGACTCCCGGCCGAAGTTGGCGGCGGCGGCGAGTGCCGGGCCCGGGAGGTGCCGGCGGATCCCGGGGGCTCCGGCCGCCTCCGCCCCGCCTCCCCCCGCCCCGCGCCCGCCCCCCGCGCCCTGCGCCCGCCCCGCCGCGGGCACTGCCGCCGCCGCCGCCGCCGGGATGGGGCTCGCCGGGGCGGGGGGACCAGCGGCCTCCCCCCTCCCGGGGCGGCCCCCGGGGATGGGGCGGGCGCGGCGCTGGGCCGGGGCGAGGTGCGGGGCAGCTGCCGTCGGGGGGGGGGGGGGGCCCCTTACCGGCGGGTGAGGAGTGAGACGGGGCGGGGGGGGGTGGGAACAACCACGACCCTGTGCGGTACAGGGGACCGGGCTGGCTCCCTGCCGCCCCTACTCCCCGCCCCGTGCCCGGCAGCACAGACCTCGCAGGGGCACTCAGTCACCCGTGGGTCGCTGCCTCCCTGGCTGCCAGGCCCCGCCGTCGGTACGTGCCCAGCTCGCCACCCCTCTGTTGTACGTTTCCCGCCGTGGGTGCTCACGGGCTCCCCGCTCCTGTGGCCCCTGCCCCGTGGGAACAACGTGCTGGAAGCCAAAGCCCCTCCGGAGTGGGCAGTGGGGTTTCTGGCTCCCGCCAAAAGAAGGGGGGTTGACCTGGTGACCTGCTGCTTCATCTGAGCGGGGATCTTTGGCATCTGTCTCCCAGTGTGGGCAGATGGGTGGGGGGGTGCAAGGAGGGTGCGAATGAGGCAAAGCCTTGTTCGGGGACGCTGTTAAAAAAGGCTGGCAAAGTTTGGCAGAGGAGGCAGCGCACAGCTTGCATGAAGCTCTTGACGGGGCTGGCTCTCGACAGGCACATCCATCCCTTGCCTGCAACACCAGGAGTCACACCGGGGGCTCTCCCCCGCTTCTCCTCCCATAAAACTTCACAGATTCACGGCCAGATCCTGTTCTCACTTTCCCTGGCAGAAGTAGGGAGTAGCGGCACAGGCGTTAGCAGGATCACTGCAAATTTATCTTGGTGTAACTGTGAGCGGTGCCTAGCCCTGGGGATCGCTGGGCGTCTCAGCTTTACATGTCCGGCCTCCGAGCTTGGTGGCATCTCTGCAGCAGGCGACGAAGCCGGGATTTACCCTTGTTGTGTCGGGATCCCCATCTCCAGGCACCCAAAGTCTCCACGCTGCAGAGCCTCGCGCGCAGTGTGAGGAGCAACTTGGTGCTCCTGCACACACGCAGCCGCACACAGATGAGTATCCAAAGGGAGTTGCATCAGGAAGGCATTTGCCCCCCTGGAATTGCTCAAATTTGTACCAGGTTGGAAGTTGGTGCAGCTTGAGGCACGCACCCCTACACGAGTGCCTGGTTGCCAACAGGTCTGAACACCCATTCAGGTTCAGGGTGGAAATACTCACATGAGCATTTTTAGAGGAGCAGGTAAATGACTGAATACAGGCTACACAGTACAAATAATTAAAGGTTCCGAGTGTCTTAATTTATGACCAACTGTTCCAGTGTTTCCCATCACTGTAGTCATTAATGATACTTTCTTTTAGTGGGAATAGAAGATAGAGGAGGTACAGCTGGAGGTAAATAGTAACCCAGTGTTTGTGGTAGGAAATAAGGAGCCATTGTCCTCTCCACTATGTAACTAGAAAGATAATAGTTGGTACAGCAAATACCAACTAATTAGAGGGCAAAGGCAGTCTTGAAATTGCAGCTGGCTGCAGGAAATTTTAGGTGCCAGCTTTTTTCCTCCGAGGTAAAGCTGGTTTACCAGCTGGGGCTGTCATTCCCTGCTTGTCTGTTGAACTTCTAACTTGCCCGTTCAGGCTGTGGAGGGCAGGGGCAGGGTGCTCCTTCGGGGACCTAGCAAACAGCAGGGTCCCCTCTTAGGGACCTGGAGGTGTGAAGGGGAGCGTCACAGGACCGAGGCTTGGTAACAGATTGCTTGGTCTGCTGAGTAACAGGCTTTTCCACTTTTGGTGCTACAAGGGGACAGTTGGCCACAATGAGTCCTCATCGGCCCTCATGGGGATCCTCCTGGGGCTGGTGCCACTTCACCCCCCAGGGTGGTGCCTACGTCAGGGTTAGAGGGGGCAGAAGGGGAAGGCAGTGTCACTGTAGGACCGACAGCAGAGAGGGACAGGCAGGACTGGGTACACACGCTCCCCAAAACCTCCAGCTATGAGCTGTGTAAATTATCCAAAAAAGATCCCATCTTACTGAAAGGCCACACTAGCTTCAGTGTAGTCCATGAGGAAGACGGGGCTTTCCGCAGCTTTAATTCTTCCTTGCTCTCTCTGCTCCTGCTTTGGTGGAACAAGAAGAGCCATCACGTGGGCCTGTGTCAGTCCCGTGGGGGTGCCGGGTGCCTGGAAGGGCAGGAGGGACAGCTGGGGGTGTGCACCTCAAAAGCGGAGCGGGAGCGGGCCCCTGGCTGGCTGCCTGAAGGGCTGAAGAGGCAAGAGGTCCTCGGCCAGCAATAACGAGGTGCCTGGTCACTCTGGGAGGGTGTGTGTTTCCCAGGAGGGAAGATTTGGTGCTCCTGCCAGCGCTGAATTAAAAAAACCACACAGAATGAGTTGGTCATGGTGCTTGCGTGGGTGGGTGAGGACAGGAGACCACCTATTGCTTTACCTCCCTTTGTCCTCTCGGCTGAAATGTCTTTGATGTTTTTCTTCTGGAAGGAGAAAAGTTGATTGCCTTCTTTTCTTCTAGTTTTCCCCGCAAGTTTGCTTTATCCTTCATCAAAACACCGCCCGATGAATATCATACCATCGTTTTTGTCCACTGAAGCTAATCTTCCATCTACAGGGGAGGGCGGACGAGGAAAGGGCACTTGTACCCGGCCAGGGGTGGGCATCACTAGGTACCAGGGGCATCAGCTGCCAGCAGGAAGGGCTCCTGTCCAGTCTCAGCTGCCAAAGATGTCATCCAGATGTTCTTTAGAAGATGTCCCAGTATGATTAAACCTCACTGATATAATAACCAGCAGTGTCCACAACTGGAACAGGGCAAGGTGTGGACTTTACTCCTCACTCTAGATCAGAGTCTCGAGTGTGACTAACATTGGTAGGAGACACTGTCACAGCACACCCAGGGAAGGTGTTACATCTGATCAGTTAGCATCTTAACCCATGCAGCCCCCTGGACACCACAAGCTGGTTTTCTTCTCGTCATCTCACGGAAACATTTCTATGGCTCCAGTCGCCCTCACGCCCCTCTTCCTCTTCTGCGTGTCTCTCACCCAGCTGGCCTCTGCTGCTGGTGAGCAGGAAGAGGGTGGGGAAGTGCTCAGGCTGTTTGAGATGTGGAAATACTCAGCTCACCTGGCAGAGGAGAACAGCAATTGCAAATATATAAGGAACCAAAGTCCCTCTCAATGGCATGACCCTGCAGAACATATTCAGAAGCAGGAGACCTTATCACTAGAAAGTCAGCCATGTGGCTCCAACTTTTCTTAATGTAGATGTAGGTCCAGTCTAGCATTTCTGTGGTGCTCATAAGCTTTGATCTCTTGGGAAGTTTCTTCCATCCCTATTGCACCTGCACAATAAGTTTCCCCTTAGTCAGAGGCTCCTGTGTCCTCTCTGCATGCAGGGCAGAGCCAAGACTGAGATGATGCTTATTCTGCAACAGTTTTCAAGGAGTAGCCACTACGTTTCTTTCATTGAGATGGACCTTTTTTTATCCTTTAGTTGCCACTCACCCCACACTCCTGTGGTGAGATTAGTAGCAGTAGTAGGAGCAAGTCAAAGGGAGTGAATTTGTTGTGAGGAACTAGACATGTTTCCAGCAGTGAGATTTTTATGAGTCAAGGTGGAATTCATGGAATAAAAGTCTGGAAATGGAAAAAAAAATAATCTTGAGCTGCTGCCAAAGGAGGGCTCATTCCAGATGAGTTACCTGATCTGACCTGCCTCGCAGGTGTGAAAACCTTCATTGACCCACCCCCATGTTCTCTACCTGCCCCTGCAAACACGGATGAAAACCGCCACCTTATTCCCAGCTGCTGCCCTTGTGGGAAGCAGCCAGTTTCCTGGAGGCGTAAAGCTCATGACCTGAGAATTTGTGGCACTCCACAAAAGGAAGTATAGGCTAAACTTCTGAAACATTTTCTAATGTTGACGTCTTTCGAGCGGTGGAATTGTCTCCTCAGGGACACGTGGATGCTCCGCTCCTTGAGTCAGGGAGACAGGACCGGACAACGCACAGGGAGATGTATTGTTGGGAACCTTACTGCCCCCGTCCCTGGGAGAAATGAGAGGGGAGAGAGGAAATAAATTAGATGACTTGAATAATTTCCAGCTCTAATTGCTATGATCTTGCAGTAGTTTTCCCAGCCCCAAGTATAACATTAACCATCGAAGCACGATTTCACCCACGGTCAATTAAACCAGGATTCATCAGGCCTGACATCATCAAGTAAAATCCATCCTGGGCTTGGGGACACCCCGCTGAGGAGAGACAGGAGCCAGACAGGGGCTCCAAGGGATGGGCAGAAGCTGCTGCCTTTGGAGGTGAACATCTTCAAGCATGCTCTTACCCTCCTCTGGCACAGGGCACAAGGGGCAATGCAGCAACTGTATGATGGGCGTTTGCCTTTCCTCACCTCAGCGATGCATTTGTAGGGTCTCTGGGAGTGATTCCCCTGTCTGGACGGTGCTGCTGGCTTGGGGACGCTGCTCCAGAGGTCAGAGACATGTGTGCCACCCTGCCAGATGGCAGGCTACCTCTCCAAGTCCAGTGGCTACGAATGTCATCCTCTCTCTGGTTTGCCCCTGCCTGCCTGGTCCTCCAAAGCGCAACCCTGGGAAGCCCGTCAGGTGCCCACAAGGGATCCAGTGTCTGGAGCTGCATTTCTGAACGTTGAGCTCCACAGGGTGGAAGGCAGGTCAGGGTCTGGCGGATCTCCCACAGCTGCAGCCCTCCTCCTTGCGATTCCTTTCTCTTCCTCCCCAGGCCCTGAACAAAAGGGTGAACAAAGCCATTTACTAGGTTTTGAATACCAAGAAACCACATAACGAGACACCCTTGTGAAGACACAGGGATTAAAAGGATGTGGCAGTAACCAGACAGACCTGGCGGCTGCGGTGGGGTGAGTCCTGACTTGCCTGGCTCCACGTAAGGTGGTAGCGAGGCTGGGGAGAGCACGCAGAGTTCATGCCTCCTCGTTTAGCACTTTAATCATTAGACAGGCACTCCCAACAGCGGGTTCTGTGGGCTGAGCGAGTTAAACTGTAACTGCCCCCCTCGGCAGCCCCCAGCGAGGAGCCCTGGATTGTGTGACCAGGGCAGGACCAGCCTCCCACCCGCGTCCCACCAGCTCTCGCTGCTGGCTCGGGGTTGGCCCCGGCCGCAGGCTGACGTGGGGGTAGCTGCCCCGCATCCCTGTGATGGCTGTAGAGATGGACCCGGACCCTGTTAGGTTTTGTCCCGTGGAGCTGGGAGAGCTTCCCCATCCCTCCCTCCCTCCCATGGGCAGAGAAGCATCGCCTGGCCCCATGGCGCTGCCAGGAGCCGGGGACAGGAGATGCCCCCTGGGCCAGCCTGGGACGCCAAGCCCTGTGCCCTGCCACTAACAAGGACAGGGGCTACGTGGTTTGGGGAGGTGCAGGGCCACGGCCATAGCCAGACAGTGAGGTAATCTGCCCCCCGACTCCCCTCCCTCAGACCAAGTCTCTTGGTTTCTTCTACTTGGCTTAAACCCCGAGGCGAAGAGATGTACATCCTTTCCAAAATTTTTATCGGCATGAATTATGACAACTCTGGATATTCTTATTGTCTGTTTGAATGGCCAATCCTGTTCTAAAGTCTTACTTAATTCTTGGCCTCGGCTGCTTCCTCTGGTGATGAGCTCCACAGCACAATTAGACATGGGCTGTAACAACAACCATGCAATGGGCTTCACCAGCGGCAGCAGCAGCAGCAGCGCATGGGTGTGCAGGCGTGTGTCTGTGTGTGCACACGTGTGTCTGTGTGTGCACGCGTGTGTCTGTGTGTGCAGGCTGGGGAGCACGGGAGGTGACAGCACACCCCTGCCCGCTTGCAGGCAGGGCAAGCATTGCCTTGTGAGGACAAGAGCAACCCCGAGGCGCAGCCGGGCTGGGGCACAGGGGCACTGAGGCCACAGTGCTGGGACTGTTCACCCCGGGTGCTGTGACAGAGGGCTCCCCGCAATGTCTGACTCTCAGGGAACAATGAAACCCAAATTCCTGCCCTGCACAGCCAGAAGGGAGTGGTTGCCTTAGCAGCCCCATCCCCCTAGATTAGTGGAGTGATGCTGAAGTCCCGCAAATCTGGCGAGAAGATGTCCCCAAGCAGCTGAGCATCCATGGGTGGTTTTGGGGGAAGTGCATGGAAGGATCTAGTTGGGATCTGTCAGAGGCAGATGAGCCCAGCATCCCCCTCCCCGGTGGTCTGTGGCTGCCCAGGGGGTACAGCCAGGGTGGGAGGTGATGCTGCCCCTCTGCTCTGTGCTGCTTCTTACTGCAGCAGAGCCCATTCCCCAGGCAGCACCAGGGGAAGCCCAGACCATGCTAAGGGTTTACCTCGCTCCACTATATAGTCACTAATTTCTCCATGTAATTTCTTTCCCATTCCCATTATTTCCCATTTCCCATTTCCTTCCTTCCTTCCTTCCTTCCTTCCTTCCTTCCTTCCTTCCTTCCTTCCTTCCTTCCTTCCTTCCTTCCTTCCTTCCTTCCTTCCTTCCTTCCTTCCTTCCTTCCTTCCTTCCTTCCTTCCTTCCTTCCTTCCTTCCTTCCTTCCTTCCTTCCTTCCTTCCTTCCTTCCTTCCTTCCTTCCTTCCTTCCTTCCTTCCTTCCTTCCTTCCTTCCTTCCTTCCTTCCTCCCTTCCTCCCTTCCTCCCTTCCTCCCTTCCTCCCTTCCTCCCTTCCTCCCTTCCTCCCTTCCTCCCTTCCTCCCTTCCTCCCTTCCTCCCTTCCTCCCTTCCTCCCTTCCTCCCTTCCTCCCTTCCTCCCTTCCTCCCTTCCTCCCTTCCTCCCTTCCTCCCTTCCTCCCTCTTTCTTTTTCTTCCCCCACCCCCTTCTTTCTGATTGTCTCCCTTTGTCATTTCTTTCTTCACTTGCTCAAATGTTCTTTTGTAATTTCTTTCCTCGAAAGCAGGGCAGGCCTCTGGCTGGATCTGGCACTGACGAGGTGAAAGGGGATTATTCTCCTACTAATCACTGAGATTAATACTGCAGAGCAACTTCAGCTAAAGGAGGCAACAAACATAATTCACAAGTTACAACCAGCTTTCCCGTGGACCGTACAGACGGGTGGGCTCACGCCGATGGGGAGAGGCAGAGGATGGGCTAACAGGGCCGAGCCCCCTCTCCCCTGCCTGGCACCGCTGCAGCTGGGCACGGAGGGGGGCAGAATCCCCCAAACCCCAAACCCAAGGTGAGAGCCGCTCCCTGGGCTTGCTCGGTGCCTCTCTGCGTCACCGGTGGTTTGGGCACTCCCGGCTGCGGGGCCAGCCCAACGCCCTGCTCGGGTGGCCCCGGGGGCACGCAGGTGACACAGCCAGCTTCTGGGGCGGGTGGCACACGCTCCGCGGCTGGGCAGGCGGCACGGGAAGGGAATGAAATGTGCTGAGACACCAAGCCGGGAGGATGCGACCAGTGCCACCCTGCCACCAGTGCCACCCTGCCACCCAGGGAGTCGGGACAGAGGCTGGATGGGGTTGGGGACATCATCGTGCAGAACGGGAGGGTGGGACAGAGCTGTGGGGCTGCGCTGGGAGGCTTGGGGCAGCGCGCAGGGCGGGATAATATGTATGATATAATGTCCGTCTGCCAGGCGTGTGACTGCTGGTGCCGCTGGCTGGAGGCAGACGCTGCCCGGGGATGGATCTCCCAGGGCCTGGGGACGGTCGCTATTTACAGCTGGTGAGACCACAGCACGTTTCCTGCTTTTATGTCTGGGGCCCACAAAGCCCAGGGACAAACTGAAGAGATTAAGGGAGGCTTAGGATGGGCTCTGCAGCTCCCGGCTGTGCCACACACAAGTCCTTCTGCAAGCCAAACCCGATGACAATAAAGCCTTTGTATGGAAACCACTGTGTTTCATAGGCTCCAAAGTGTCCTTTGATGACAAATGCCTTTGCTTAATAGTCTCACCTTCACAGTACAAGCTGAAGAGAACATAAATACAATCCTTCGACACTGTGGCTTCTAAACAAATATATATAGCATGGGTAATATATGGCCTTACACAAACATCAGCATTAAAACACACAAAGTCAGCAGGGAAGGAAACTATAATAACTGAAGCACCAATGCAGTCACAAGATATGAAGAGGGAAGAAACCACGTGGCAATAGATGGTTTTCTTCTAAGGCACTCGGATGTTGTGTTGAATACGATCTCGGTGCTCAGCCACCAAAGGGATGCACACGTATACTGATGCTCCCATTGCATAAGCAGCCCTTGGCACATTTCAAGGGCCTGTTCACAAAAAAAAAAAAGCA
Source organism: Tyto alba (assembly GCF_018691265.1). Taxonomy (NCBI): domain Eukaryota; kingdom Metazoa; phylum Chordata; class Aves; order Strigiformes; family Tytonidae; genus Tyto; species Tyto alba. The sequence continues at coordinate 16,883,306 of NW_024881295.1, forward strand.
TCTGTATGTATTTACACATGCAAGAGACTGAAGACGTATAAACGAATGAGTTCTAGTTCAGATTGCTCTCATGTACTCTTGCAAAGGTAAAATTAAAGACATAGAGTTCCCCCATATAATTTAAGTGTAATTGTGTATGTGTTCTGTATTTTCTGTGGTCAACATCCTTAAGTCATGACTCTGAATATTCAGCTTGAGACACTGATTTTCCAGGATGCACAGAGCACCTACCTGCTAACACCACTTGTGGCATCTGAAGTTAAGCCAAAGCACTAAATGCTTCAACACATCCTGGGACTGTAATTATTCACACCTGCAAAAAACCAAAGAAAAACTCCCCAAAAAACCCAAACCAAAAAAAAAACCACCCCACAAAAACTGAAGACAACATGATTCATGCCCCAAAACATATTTGCTCACATGCATAAGATCTTGATTTTTTACTCAGGGAGGCTTCTTTTTTTGTGGATTTTATGCATGTTTCTGAGCCTTTAGTGTTCACCAAAGCTACATTTTCCTTCATTTCCCTCCAGCAATGGGAGCTGGAATTCCTTTTTTTTTTTTTTTTTTTGCAAATGCAGATGCCAACTCTTTCCATCGCAGGGCTTCAGGGGAAGTCTGGAAGGAGTCTCGGAAGAACCAACCATCATGGAAGATTGTAATGTTGTGTTCAACACCCTTCAAGATATGGCTTGTATATAATCTCTTTTATAGTAGCATGAATAACGCTGTGCACAGAGAGTGATTGAGCTTTTGTGTGGTGCAGAGTGCCCAGATCTGCCTCTCTTGATCCTTAACAAGTATATAAATTTGGGCTTTAGGAGTGACCACAGCATTCACTGTTAGTGAGTTACAGTAACCCTCCCAAGCACACGGCAGCTAAACCCCTAGGCATTAGCAGTCCTAGAGGCCTGAACCTCAGCTGGTACGTGCTGACAGAGCTCTACTGAAGGCAAGCAGGCAGCTGGCCTTCAACAGCATCTCTGGTTGATTTTCTCTCTCCCTTTTCTTACATTTCCTTGGCTCTTCCTTGTCGAGATGTTAGTAGTTAATGGTGTCAGCACTATGGTGAGGATGTGCTTCGAGACTCCCAGATGACAGGGAGGTTTGTCTCTAAGCTGGGCTGCTGTGCCACTGACTCCTCACACGTCCACAGAGGTTCCCAAATGATCCACGACACTCTTGCTGCACAGCGCCAGGCTGCAACACACCCCGCAGCGACACAACCCAAGGGCCAACATCGCGTCTGAACTTGCCGAGATATCATCTTAAGATTGCACACGCAACGATGAGCATACGCGATACTGTTGTGCTGAATAAGGTCTCTTACCAGAAAAACAAAAACAGGGAAAGTTGGCGTCATCGTCTCTAACCCCTGTCAGTGCTCGGCTGTAAGCAAACGCGGAGGAACGCTCTGGGTCAGCGTTAGGCTGCGTGACTTTGCCGTATGGATCTAGGACTGGTTTCCCAATGAAGTCATGCTCCAGTCTGTCACTTCACACAAAGGAAGCCTCTGGGTCATCCCTGGTGATATTTGTCTGCAGCTTTATAGATAGCTTTGATCTACTCTTTTGACAGATGAGCATAAATAATTGTGTTACCGCTCTTGTTTTCAAGAGTCATCACTTCGTAACAACGGGATCAAATTAAAGCCTCCAACCATAAGGGCGAGGAGCAGCCTTTCACTGCCACCTTCAAGTCATTGCACCTAACGTGGGCTGCTGGGGGGGACATTGTAAGGATGGATGTTGCATTAGGTGCGCTGCATCTCCAACATCCACCGTTTGGCAAAGTGCTCGTTCCTGCGGCTCGCTGCGAAGCCGGCAGCTGCTGCCTCTCCCCAGCACACCGGGCTCATGGGCTGGGTGAGCGGCCAAAACCCTCCTCGGGTCCATGAAAACTGTGGGTTACAAACAGAGAGTGGGTATTTGAAGACATCAATCCCTCCCTGCCACCCCGGGGTGACTGTGGACATGGATTCCCAATGGAAGCTGTGAGTTTGTGTTATATTTTGCTGACAAATCCTGGTTCTGCTGTTTCCTTGGGATCCCTCCAGCCTGCTGTACCTCTTCTGCCCTTGGTCTGGCAAGAGATCCATTCTGGTTTCAAGGTGTTGTGTTGCTGCTAGACTAAGAGGAGAGGACCCCTCAGAGGGCACTGGTAGGAAGTGGAATTCATGGTGTGCAATGTCTTCATGGTGATGGAGGATTTTGAATGCTGGCCTAAACACACCAAGAGGAAAGAATTTGTGGTATCTGTGCTCAGAACAGCATTTCACATTTATCATGTCATTTGGGTAGGAAGAATAGAGACCTATTGTGTGATTTGAAATGGTCTCAAAGGAGTTTGCAGAAGCCTGAGTGGATTGAGCAACTTAGTTCCTACCTTCCCCTATTGAAGGACCAGAAGCACTCTGTGCTCCGGGGCAGCGGTTCATCCATTTGTCACACCCATCAGATAACTTTGCAGGCCATGTAAAGTAACCAGAAAACCCCTCGTGTTTAACAGTTTTGAATTAAAAAAATAAAGATAAGAAAAATGGGTGCTGCTTTCTGAGACACACAGAAAGCTGACAGTATTGAAAAATTTGGTGCTGTTGCCTTAAGGCATTTTGCTAGTTTGTCGTCTAGAAGAGACAATGCAAGCCATCGAGTTACTACTGGTTAACAAATTGCTGCAAGTTAGCTGAGCTTTAGCAATTGGCAGTATGCATGCTCTTAGCCCAGCACAAATCTAAGTCAAGTATGTCAGCTGAAACAGCAGCTGCCAGCTACCATTGTCCTCTCCTTCCTCGCTGAGTAGCAGAAAGACCTTACTATGGTCATATATCATCCTCAGTGGAGATTCTTGGTTTTCCATACAATCCGCGGTTATAGGGCCTCCTCTTATGCAGACAATCAAGATACCAGCATGAATTCCCACTTATCCTGGTTCATTTTACATCCTTGGAGCCCTGAGAGTCTGTAAAAACGTGAGTATTCACCAGTCACGCCAGGCACAGTAAAGAGGACATCTTGGGAACAGAGCCAAGCTCTGCACAAACCCTTTAATATCTTTGTTACCACTTCAGCTGCATTCTGCTAAAAAATGATGTTTGTTTGTTTGATTGTTTGTTTGTTTGTTTTTAAAAAAAAGAGAAAAGAGGATATCCTGTACAAGCATCATTCTGCTGGATTTATCCATGAGAGATTACTCCCCCAAATAAACTCCTCAGTAGAGTCAAAACTATACAGAAAAAGCCACTCCGTATTGCTGGTTTTTTACCTCTGCATCAGTTCAGGTGAAAAAGCAGCAATGAAGACGCCCATTTCTGGTACTGCAGGAGAACCAAGCGATCTAGCTCCCGTCTCCTACTGAACATCGGCCTTTTAGCAAGCCCAGCCTGTGCTGGGTGTGCCCTGAACAGCACAGGCAAAGGCAGCTGCCAACTGCTCTCTTTGGCCAGAACTTTACATTGATCCCCACCCACAGTAACCTAACACAAAGCCATGTTTCCTAGGAGGAGAAATAAGGGCAGTTTTTACGGTGTCTTGTAAAAATCATGGTGCTTTCTGCTTTGGCCGAAAGTGTCTCTGAGAGGGTTTAACATTTAATATCAAGCAACAGCTGATAACACTCAGGCTGTGAGCTGCCTGGGCCAGGTAAAGTGACGGTTTTATTGTACTTGCATGTTTGATCTTTTCTGCGGTAAGCGATGCATAAAGCATCTTTCCTACAAACACCTGAGCTTCCTTGGCTTTGGCGGGTGCCATGGGCCTGTGGAGCTCCCCAGCAGCTCCAGCCCTGGCTGCTGCTGAGCCCCCGCTCCTTCTGAAAACAACCTTACAGTTACCACTTGGATTGGGAAAACATACCTGAAGACAAAATATGCTACTTAACAGCAAAGAAGGGTATCAGCAAAAGTGGCAACCCTTCAAAATACCCTTAATAATTGCACCCTTCACTTTCTCAAATTTTAATGGCTACTACCACCAAAATATTCGTAGTAACTATTAATGCTAAATTAATTAATTCATAGAAAAATGGCATGAACTGCTGATTGAAGTCATACGGGGACCAAAAACCCGAGATGCATAAATCAAACTTACCTCCTTCTGCACTTTGCACTCATTCTTTAAATCCCATGTGCATGTATAGCACAAGTCCTCCAAGTCATTAAATATCTGATGTAGCATCTTGTAGTTCTTAGCAACTGCAGCCTACGAGCATCTGCAAACACGTGCCCCTTCTGTGATACGTCAATCACTCTAGATGTCAGATAGAGCCTCAAATATTTTGTACAAGACTTTATGGGAGACTTGTGCTGCTGCCAAGAATGACCTGGCTGGGAAAGTCAATGTGTTTTGTAGACAATAAGGAAGAAGAGAGGAAGCACATCGCTGCCTCCATTTTAATGTCTCCCTCTAAGCCTTTGACTCCCCAACAAGCCTCACGCAGTCTTTGCTGTGTATGGTGTCTGATCATAGTTAACGTCCAGCTGCGTGTCTGAAGATACAGACGCCTTCTTTGCTAGATGAAGATTTCAATCATGAAATCCCACAGAAATAAGCGGGGGCAATGAAAGCGCAGAGATGCGTCGCATGGGGACGTGCCTCTGTTGGGTGTAGGTGTGAAGGCAGAAGTGGGGGCCGGCCCAAAAGCAGCGCTGAATAGTGGGTGCTCTGAGGCCTTAAGCACCCTTGGCAGATGTTTTGTAGAGAAGGGTCAGACCTCTGTGAAGAGAAGGGGAGGAGCACAGAAACAAACTGAGGGTTTGGGGAAATGCAAGTGTGCGGTTAAAGGGAACTGGATTATATTTTTATATTTGCAAAGCTAAACAGAGCCAAGCATCGAAATGGGTGCTTGATGTACATATCCCTGGAATAACAAGATTTTTCTTGCTGATCTAAACAAAGGAACACGTGTACACATAGAAGAGAAGAACACAAATTTAGCTCTGGATGTGGATGATGTACACGCATGCTGTGGTAGAAAAAAATCCCCTGCTTAGGGCACTCGTGGGCTGTGGAATTTGAAGTCCGGGTCTTCCCAAATGTCAGGATTTGGTTCATTTTAGAGTCACATTAGAGCAGATATGAGCTCGTGTCCCTTGAAAAATATGGAAGGACTTTGAGACAATTCCTTCTTTATAGGAGCAGCCCTCTTGATGTCTAAGCAGTCACTAACGTGAGGGACAATTTACAGAATCAAAGTAATGAGAGGCTTGCAGCAGAGAATTGGTGGTCTTAGAAGAAGCATGAATAGCAGCAGTGCTAGGGTTTATGCAATTACTGATTTGAAGAAATCAATTCATCTTGCACACTTAATGAAGGAAAGGTCCGGCAAAAAAATAGTTACATAAATACATCACTGAAAATTGCATCATGGACCCATTGGGCATGAAGTCATGTAGATTGTCTAATTTCCAGACCTTTGGCATTGCAAGCTTAGTATTCTTGAAACATGGTTTTCAGCATGCAGCTGTATATATTTATATATTATCACACAGATGGGCACAGACACACAGAAATATATGCACACATGCACTTCAGTACATTGGGCTACAAGATGATATACTGTTTAAAGCTAAAAACGGTTTCTATGCATTGAGAGTTTAAGAGCATTCATATACATTCCAAGACTTGTGGTTCCCCAAAATGGTGTGCCCTTACAGAAAATGAAGGGTTTACTCAAGCTGAATAAAAATCCTCCTAGGAGGGGTTTTGAGCTACAGCAGCAATCCATCCTTTTTCCCAAGATGTAAAGAAATCAAATGTTTCTTAACTTGCCTGGTCATGAGGTTTGCATCCGTAGACATTCCTGGAGCTGTATTCCCGCTGAAATAAGTGACACCTTCACACAAATGGGCTGCAGAACCTGGGCCTAAATATTTACCTTCTTAATCATTCATCTAGAACAGTTTTAATGTTTGCAATTGTAACTATTGGGAAAAGCTACTGATCATGTACTTAAAACCAGCTGGACTTAAAGCCCACACCCAGAGAATCACTTGCTGTAACCCCATGGCTACACCCAAGCTGGTCTCAGCTGTTCTGCTTACGTTTTATAATATATCATCAGTATATTCAGAAGTAAAGTCTACATCATAAGATGTATGGCTCTGTTTGATAAGCAAAAAAACTGCTCACAAACAGTTTTATTACAGTTACAATACATTTAGTTTTCCAGGGCACATGCCCCCTCTTGAGTTTGAGGGGTTTTAAAGACAGTAAAAAAAGAGGACTTTGGCCATTTGCCCAAGATTTTTAAACATCCTGAAGCCCAGAGAGAAGAGTGGCTTGTATCTCAAAGTCCCAGTCTAAAGTTCACTAGTCATATGCAGATCACTTCATTAGCTTAGGCAATTTGTTTGTAATTGCTGTTTTGGGTAATCCTGCCTGGTACAGCTGATGCCTGACTATAGCATCAGTCCACATAAGCAGAAGGCATCTGGGCAGCAGATCCTGTTGCCAATAGGAGCTCCTAAATATGCTGCTCTTCCCAGTGGATTGCTGATGTGGTTTCAGCAAAGTTGCCCTGACCGGTGTAATTTAGAAAAGCAGGTTTTACAAAGTCATCCTGGCTAGAATACTGCAGAAGGCCCATGTTTAATCAGGAGCCTGGGTGACACAGGTGCCTGCACACCCCTACGAACCTATCTTTGTTACATGTGCAAAGGAAAACGTTTTAAACTTGTGTTTGATCCCAGGGCTGCCCATTCCCTGTTTCCACTGCTGCCTTGCCTGTTCTGTGTCACAGTAACAGCAGTCAGCACAGACAATTTTACTCAGATGCTTTTGTGTTTTACTGCACAATGCATAAAACGTAACCTGATAACGCACAAAATGGGATTTGGCATCTTCGCTTTGTAGTGGGAACAGTGTTATTGTTATGGGCCATCCAAAATATGAGTCAGCCTGCGGGGATACGGCGGTGCAACGCACCGAGCAGCCAGAGCCGGCGTGGGCTGCGGCGGCTCGGCTCGGCTCGGCTCGGCTCTGCCTGCAGATGTGCTGCTCTCCCTGCAGATGTGCTGCTCTCCCTGCAGATGTGCTGCTCTCCCTGCAGATGTGCTCTCCTGCTGGCGGTGCCTGCGACTCTTGCCTTTCACTTGCCCTCTTCTTACGTAAGGACGAGCCATTTAAAACTGGCATTTGTACCGCTTTCAGACTGACCAATACCATGTTGTACAGTATTTGGTTAAAATTCATGTGGCATGTGGTTTCATTCAGCTGATCTGCGCTTGCAAAAGCCAGGCACACCCTGGCCTGACGGGAATCACGAATCCTCTTCTCAGCCAAAGACGCTCAAGCGAACATAAAACAGACTGGGAACCAAAAGGCCGATGGACTCTTCCTTTCAAAGCTCCCGAGACCCTTAATCCCCATGTATCTGTTTTTCCACACATTGCTTTATGTGCCTGACTGAAGCCCAAGTGATTGAAACCCAATTAGCAGAGGGAGGGGAACGTCCAGGCGCTGAGATCAGGACGCCTGTTCCTGTCACACGTGAAGTCACTTGTATGGAAACAGCGAGTCAGGATCTTAAGAGCCTCTTGAAAAGATAAATCTGCAGAAAGCAGAAGGGGCAAGGCCAGCAAGAAAGCCCAGAGAAGAATCAGCTGCACAGCTAGACAAAAGGAGAAAGAAATGGAGAGACTCAGAAAGTGGTCAAAAAGGGTCCATTGGGGAGGTCTATTCTGCCAGGGCTTCAGGATAGCTGCGGAGAATCTGGTGGAGTGTGTTTAACATGGACATTGTTCTACCAGTGGGACCCAGTGTTGCAATGCTATTCTCTTCAGAACAGTTAAAACCAGCAGAAAAATGAGATTTTAGTGACATTACTCAGGCAATTTCCCATGTCCTCAAAATGCAGCTGAAGACTGGGTGCTGGGTAGAGCCCATTTCCTCAGCGTTGCAGGGGCCATGGCTCGTCTGGCACCACGGAATGGTGACTCTGCGCTCCTCCCGTGGGGACGGGACCCGTGCCTGGGTCTCACCAGGAACACGCTCTGCAGGACAGTCTCGCCGGCCTTTGCGCAGCGAGCCCTTCCAGGTGCATTACTCCACAGGCCGTGTCCCTCACACTGACTCAATGCCGGACGCACGTCTGGGATTCGGTCACTCGTTAGCAACGGTTTAGTCACCTTTCCTCGGAAAACAGGCACGAGGGAGACAAAGGAAACAGCTGACTAAACACAGTTGTTGTATCTCCACTTACCTGACCGGTGGGGCCCCGGGGTAACCGGGACACTCCTGCGGCTGACAGCCCCTCACCTTCGCCTTGCAGGCAGCACCACGTACCCCAACGAGTGTTGCCAGGCACGTGGTGCCGCCCAGACCCCCAGTAGGGTTGTTCCAGTGGGGCGGGTGGGCAACAAAAGGGACCTCCAGCCTGGTCCTGGGGAACTGCCATGCCGCCGCCCAGCCCTCCTACCTGCCCTCCGATCCCCGGCACGCAGGGGAGGGCACCGAGCAAGGCACACCGAAATGAAGACACGGCACAGAATTTTTAAATAATTTTATAATTTCCCGATGAACTTAGTCTGTGAATAAAAAAAGAAGAAAAAAAAAAAAATGAACAAAGTGTTTATATTATCAAGGCAAAGTTGAATATAACACATTTTCTTTGCAATTTCATTATCCTGTCAGTAACATGACTCCAGCAATAAAACACATACAAGTTGAAGGCAGCGTGCGCACTTGCATCACAGACATCAATGTCTCCCGCCGCTGTTATTTCAAAAAGGAATTCAAGTACACTAGATCCCATCCCCAAAGCCTGTCTCCCCCTCCGCTAAAGTGCAACACGTCTCTTCCAAAGCAAACGAGGGATCTGTGTCTGGAGTGGATGGAGCATCCCACAGATTTTATTTTTTTAACCCCATAAATGATTTGTGAACCTGGTGTGTGGCTCTCCTCATTTACTGACTTGGAGGGAAACGGCAATATACTGTTTTAGTGGGCTTGGAGCAGCATGTTGGGCTAGCACAGAAATTATTCCCCTGTTCATGGTCCCATTTGATTCGTCCTCCTTCAGCATCTGATCAGATGAAGGCATCTGCCACTAAAGCCTCCCCAGATATACTGTTACGAGCGTGTCAGTGAGGGCCAAATGCGGCTGCCCCTGGGCAGGCAGGGAGGACAGAGACTTGGCCATGTCCACGGAGAGCTGGGAAGATTTGGTAGATTAAAGGAACTCGTAAAATCTGGTGTCAAATTTGGCTTTTAGATAACCACATTTTGTAACAAATAAGAGTACACGTGACTGATAGAGCTATTTTTGCCAGTTTCCAAATGGAAAAACAGTGTTTTGAGCAAAAAGCCCCACCAAAGCACTGAGAACCTAAAGTGGAAACATCTATTTAAAACCAAAACTGATTCACTTGATTTTCAAGATCCAAACTAGAAGTGCAAAATGCGGACAAACAGCATACAGTAAGTCTGATATTAAAAAAAGAAATCATTTAATGAAATTCTTTACCTAGTCTCATAGGTAAAGCGATTTGCGTGGGTCTTTTTGTTTAGAGTAATGTGCCAGTTTAAACTCACATTGTTCCTTTCAAGCAGTGCAAGTCTTTGATGGAACCGCAGCAGAAGGCGGCTGCTAGTCCCCGCCTGTACCATAACGCGCTGCGGCTCTGTGACCGATGCTGGACACAAAAAAATGCAACTCTGATAATGGACACGCCAGGTGATCTGCGCTTGCACGGGTCCCTGGTATCGACGAGTGCAACTGAGAAGACAGGGAAAATTTGGCCAAAGCATTTGGCCCGTTTATATCAGCGGTTCCTACCTTAAGGGACACCTGGTGTTGATAACCATTACCAGAAGATTGATTTCCAAAATACTGTTTCATTCTGCCCATTTCTGTACTACATGTGTATAGTACAAACCTGGGAAAGCAGGAATTTATACAGGGTTTGTAACATTTCCTAAGAGGCCAAGCTGCCTTGGACCTCAAAAGCCTGTGAAAGGCAACTGGTTATAATTATAAGCCCACAAATCCTTTTCCGTACAATCCCGAGAGGAGGAGTCATGGCTTTGTTGTTTCTTTACTTGAATTCCTTTTGATGAAATTTATTTTTATATATTTTTTAAAACACATCTTTTTCAGTTCTACTACTATCTTTTTTTAATCCGACAACAGACACACATTGTTGGTAACTGCCCCAGCCTTAGGACCACACAGACAATATCGACAAGCAGAAAACAAAACAGGAAAAAACACCCCTGAAAAAGTCAGGAGAGATACTGATGACAGGTTTACAGCACTCACCACACACACTGGAAAAAGTCAGGATTTCTGTGTTTAAGCTTTTGACACTAAAAAGTTTTGAAACAGTTTTTCTTTTTTTTTTTTTTTTTTTTTTTTTTTTTTAAAAATAGTCAGCGGACACAGCCATTTTGTTCAGAAGGATCTGCCTGCGGTTGCGTAAGGTTCCTTCCATTTATGTGGAAAAAACAATTAAAAATATTATTTAGGTTAAAACCCCCCCCCCCGACACTCCTTTTCCTCGCCACACTGACAGGACGGGTTGGCAGAGTGGCCTTACCAGGCGCGATGCCCCGCGACGCCCCGTGCCCGACCCTCCCACCCTGCCGGCTTCGCTGGGGCAGTGTTAGTTATCCGCAGCCTTCCGCGTCCTCACCGGTTCCCTCTTTCAGTGCAGGCATCGAGCTGAGCCGACGCTTCCTTTAAATATCAGGTGCCTTGCTTGTACTGTTTCCCTTTTGCATTTCATCGCAGTCATTTGAGGAATACAGGCGTTACATCATGAAATTTTTGCTTTAAAATGGTAGCAGTGCGTGACTCTCTACATACTTTGCAAAGACCCCTTCAGCGATTGGCAATTAGTACAGGAGTGGGGACTCAACCCTGTCAACCTTTATCAGATGTAGAAATTTCCCAACAAATTGAGCACTAGCAGCAGAATGAGTGGGAATTACAGGGCAAATGAAAAGAGGTGCCCCTTTGGTTCACAAAACAGGGTCATGTCTACAAGATTTATGACATTAATGCTCCCTTGTGCAAAATACCGAGAGCCCCAAAGTACCAGAAAATTTGCTAGAGAAGGGATATTCCAGCTGTGCAACCAGAAATGGCACACACAGTTTCGTGCATCATGTCAGACCTTCACCTTCCGTCCTTCGGACTTGGCAAAAATCAGATACTCCAAAGAGGGTTTGGCATTTTCCAGAGGGAAAGCTGGTTAAAGGCAGTCAAAATGAGAGAATACTAGAAGCTTAGAGCTTCATTTGGGAGCACGCCAGGCAATTCTTCTTCCAACTGCAAACAGTGCTCATGTCCTCACCCTGCAATTCTAGTGTTGTAATGTCCTTTTAGTGTTTTGCATGAGGCTGGATTCAGAGGAAAATACGTACTTGGACTCGTGGATACCATGAACAAGCATGGTTGGGGTGTCAGCTTTTACACTGTATATGGGCTTCAGGTTTGAGTTATTTTTTAGCCCAAACTCAGCTAAAATGACTCATTTAATTTTCTACAGACAGCTCCTTAAGTCCTTACATTTCTCAATTTCTCTACAAATGACAGCTTGAAAGAAAAAAAAAAAAAAAAAAAAAACAACATTAAAGCAATTAAAACCTTCACAGCTCCTGTAGCAAATGGAACTTCATTCAACAGGAGTAGAAAAAGCAAGTTTCCCCAGGCTCCCTGGGAAGGGCCCCTGATTTCCTAGAGCTGCTGCGTTGCAGGACTGCTGTGCTAGGAAACTGTCTGCATCTGCCTGGCTGCTGACACTTGGGTATGAGATTTTAAAAGAGCAGTGATGGGTTAGGCAACTGGATGAGCACTGCAGTATGTGTGCACATATGGCCCTTCTGTCATGTGCCTGATATACAACTTTGTGATGGATTACGGTAACAAAATCCTTTCGTTACCCTAAGGCCAACGGTGCAGCACTCCGAATGAGCAAAAATAAAATGATTTCACTGGTCACATTCAGCATTAAATCGTGGCCAGCAGCACCTCCCACATCACATAGTTCCTCAAGCTATTCCCCATGACAAGATCTCTATTGACGCAGGATCAGAGAGATTACCTGGAATAGTTCAATGGAGATCAAGTCGGATCAAGTATGTTCCTAAATGAGATCTGCTCTCCCCAAAAGCACTTTACTGAGGTCTGAGATTGATGTTTAAGATGGGAAAGCCTAGAAGGCCTAGAAGATAACAGCGGTTAACGAGAAAAATTGCAAAGGCCCAGCAATCCAGATGGGAGGAACAGCAGGTGTGTGGCTGGGAGATAAAAGACCAAATGGCCAGTGTGAAAACCAGCCGGGCTTGACAAATCCTCTCAAGGAAGAGGCCGGGAGATGTGTAAACAGTGAGATTCACCTGGCTGCTGACGCATGGATTCTGCACGCGCTGTCGTGACAGCACGGTGCCTCTGGCTGGGACACTTTCAACTCTGGAAACGCAGCCACAGGCTGAGTAAAAGCTGCAGAAGAACCAGCGCTTTCCTGCCATGTGTGGGCCACGCTGTAAACCATGGGAATTGAAATGACAGCCTGAGGTGAAGCACCCCTTGTCCCCGTCGCCTCCCCCTGCCCCTGCCTGCAGCAGAAACGCTATCAAGGAACATCTCAGTAAGAGGTTTACAAGCAGGAGCCATTTGAACCATCGATAAGGGAAATTCCACAGCTTCTCACAGAGGAGGGATTGTTTTACAGCAGGGAACCAGGGCAGCTGGAGATTTGACCATATAAGTTAATGAGATAGTCAGGAGTGGTGGCGGTGGCACGATGATGTTAGGCTGATGGCTCTGATGCTTTTACAGGCAGCATTAAATTCCTTGAGTGAGTAATTAGGGGTGATGAAGAAAAAGCAAGAGGGAAGATTTCAAAACAACAGCTCCTATCGAAACGTGCTGACTCAAATAATGGGACCAAAGGGGTGGTTCTGGGATGAGGCACGGCTCAGTGGTATGTACAGTCACTGTCTACACGCCTTCCGGTGTTCCCCCCTTGCACACATTCAGGTTCCCACTGCTCTCCTCATCCACGACAAAAAAAGCTTCAGACACAGGCTGCTACTACAGCAAGAACTAAAGCTACATTTCCTGCTTTGCAAAGCACTGGCAGTTCAAAACATGGAAAAGGTGTGAATCACCTCTTTGGAGACTTACGTATTTCTTCCTAGTGGACGCCATGGTTATGGATACAGTTCCTTCTGCTGAATCATTACAGTAGAATGAATTGGGATGTGATTTATTTTAAATCAGTTAGTTTTCAATAGAGTCTACAGGTATGCAAGGTTTCAGTTTTCCCTAAATTTCAGTGCTTGTTTGAAACGAAGAGACAGTACGTTGTCCCTTACTCAAACTTTTGCCAATCTCCTTTCTATTGGAAGCAATCGGTCATTTCTAAAGATAAAAATAAGGTGTAAAAAACCTACAGGGGAGCTGTGCTGTGGATTTGAAAGACATAAGAAACGTAGTTTTTCTGAAAGGGCTTGGAACATTTTCCTTAGCGCAACAGTTTAGTGATTAAGCTCAAAATGTATCAAGTCATATGGAATTAAACTACAGGCTCTGAATGAGAGGTTTACTGAGAGGATCCACAATAAGCTAGTGACTAGAAAACCAAGATTTCTTCCACTGCTGTGTAGATATTTGGTCTCCATTTGCCCTCCCCTTGTTCTCTTAAGTAACATGAGAAAGCTAAAGGGGAATAACTCCTTTAAGGAGTACATGGGGATGTGTTAAAGGGTTCCGTCCTGCAGATGCCCCCAGACACACATAACCACCGGTAGCAGGAAAAAACATGTCTCCCCATTAATGCATAGTCCAAGAATGAACACCCAAGTCCTACTCATAAAGTAAGATTCTGACTTGCTACCACAATGACAAACCAACCTACTATTTCAGGTCATATTACCTATCAGCAGGGGCTTTAATGAGTGTCAAAGATGGATGGGAACGAGACTAAGGTCTCTCACATACATATAAGAATTACACTGGTTTAACTAAAGCTGTGATTTTATAACTTTCTACTCAGCTGGGTGCCAACTTCAGCAGAGATGCTCCTCTTTATAAGAATGGGTTATTGCTCTGAACATTCCTCATCAACCTCGGCTAAAGTGAAATAAATTAAATTATAATTATAGTAAGAACTATGTTACTGATTTACCAAAGGTAGCTTTAAAATTATACTTTTAACATTTACAAAATGCCTAAGACTATTCTGATGGCAGCTAGTGTTCACAAAGCTATGGCCTGAAAAACTGGCAATGAACAAACTGTACAAGTTAAATTTGGGACCTGACCTGTTGACCACACCTGCTTGAAGGGAGAGAGCTCTCTATAAAAAAAAGAACTTAGGAGACACAGAGAAACCTCATCTAAAAACCCCAAGAAATCAACAGATGAAACAGTTACCTGAAGAAATGCCCCACTCAGCACTTCAGAGTCAGATCAGTGAACAATAAAAATCAAAGTTAAGTAAACAGAAAGTACCAGTATGCCTACCTTGTTTCCCAGCTTCTTGATGAAGTGACTAACAGGAACAGATAGGGAAACTTTCCTTTCCTCTCCTCTCTCTGTTATTTAAGAACATAAGAAACACTGAGACAGGCAGTGAGACCTGAGCTAGCTAGCTGATGCTGGCCAGTCATGAGCCATTATCAGAGCACACCCAAGTTTGGTTTTAGCACTATGAAATCCAGGCTTTCAGCTTTTATGAAAAAAAAAAAAAAAAAAAAAAAAAAGGAAAAAATAAAGAAAGAAAAAAAAGCAATAAATGAATGAAAGGCAAAGGCTACCCTTCTGCAACCTCACGGAGAACTAGAGCTGCTTGTGTTCAGTGGATCCCCTCTTCCTTGCTCAGCAGACTCGGAAGAGCTCTGCTAAGCTGCATCCAAAAGTCACCATCAACAAAGTCAATGGAGAATCAGATTCTAAAGCAGAAAGTCAGTGAGAAGATGAATGCAAACATGACTGATTAATCATAGACTGAAAGAACCTAGAGAGCATGTAGTGTTCAGAGGGCTTTTTTGCTTTTGTTTTCTTTGTAAAAGGTGCACCAAAAGTTTCTATTCCATTTTCTGTCTTTCATACTCCTCTCCACTCTCATGGCTCCTTGGACTGACTGGGCTTGGCCACTGGTGTGCTGCTCCGGTGGGGCTAATGGCCAAGGTCATGACGACTCCTCAAGTGCATTGACGACTTGCTCCAGGATGTCAGGGCAGTGATCTGCTATCTGCTGTAAGATGGCGTTGGCAAACTCCTGCAGCTCTGCACTTTCCTTCTCGCCCTTCTCTAACTCGTCATGAAGCTGCAAGAAACACACAGAGGCATGGTCATTCTCTGTTGTTAAACGTGCTCACTGCATAACGAGACCTGCCCAGCAGGCTTAGCTCTAAGCTAAACCACCACTTTTAGAAAGGGAACTAGCAGAAGTGTAACGTGCTGGGCACTTCCAGGATTGGCATCTTCCTTTGGTAACTCCCTCACCAGAAACCAAATGCTCTCCCCTCTCTTTGATTCACTTTTTTCATTCTACAGGACCAGGCTGGTGACCTTCCCAGTTAAGGCCATGTCCATGGGAAAACTAACTGGCTTAACTACTCCTGAATAAATTATTCTACGATTAATATTAGAAAAACTTTCTCTGTACTGTGTTTTTCTGAAAGCAATACAGCATTTTGCTAATACATTATTTTAAATAGTTTGACTTATACTCATGAACAACAGGATGTTTCATAGGTCATTACCTCAGAATTATTTCCTATATGAAATCAATAGGAATGTTACATATTTATAAATGATACACTCAGATTTAACCAGAATTCTATTTTTTTCTGTGGCATTAATAATTTCCAGAGACAGTGTTTCCTAACTCAGTCATAAGATGACTATACACAGTTGTGGTGGAACATACACGATTTTTGTTTACCAACTCTGCATTTCCTGTTTGATCACTCGTTGTTCAGATTAGTGTAACTGGCTCAGAATGAGACATGGAACTTCAAAACTTTATCTTATTCACTGTGTCTACAGTCTATAAATTGTTTTTCCAACAGTGTTACAAACCACACCACACAACATATCGGAGTATATGCGAACACAGCTTTTAGCTTCGAGCTTAATGCCATTGCCAAAATTAGGGGCCCACAAAGTCTTAATGAAGAGCAGGAAACATCTGCCTTCAGTAACCTGTTTATCTGCTCAGCAATTGATAAAGTCCATGCTAGCCTGTGAATTGTGCAGAGTCCTGAGTAAGGCTGTAATTTGTGCAAGCATTTTAGGGATTACTGTACTCACAGTGATCTAAGGATCTAACAGAACAAGGAGAAGCAGCACTGCTTACTAGAACAGATGATACAGATAGATTGGATAAGCTTTCAAGCAGATAGCTCTTTCATATACTATATATACAAAAAACTCTTCTGTTTTTTCAGTGATGTGATTTTCTTCTAATAAAGTATATTCCCTATGAATATAAGACAAGCATATTTGTAGCAGGTACACACACTTAGATGGATTCTAAAGTTTATTTTAAGCTTCTGCATGCACAGTTCTTTGTCATTTTGAGCAGCTGCAGCAACTAGTTTATCTACATTTGAACCTTCTTTTAATTATTTTTTTCTAATATTATCTGTCAGTCCTGTAACATTTCTTATTCCTAAGTGATTAATATGTTTATTGGAACTCTACTGTGTTAATACATGACATGGAAAGAATGTAAAATTGGAATTTTACATCCCTGAAGGGTAACTGGTCATCAGTACACACATTTCTTGATCTATATTTTGTACTTCTGTAACACTGCTTGTTGTAGGTTTGAAAAAGAGAACTGACAGGCAGCAGGACAACAGGGATCATTTTACCACTGTAAGAGCACAATGCAGTGGGAAAGGTTATATTTCTACAATTAAAATTCTAATCAGATACAACAATACATCTCTGTTTAGTGATGGTATCGAGCAAAGCACTGGAGATTGTTACTACAAGAAATACTGAGTAAAAACAAACAGCCTAAGAATGACTATAGAATAAACATAAATGCTTTTTAAGGAAGTTATGGTATAGACTTCTATAGACAAAAGTGAGAGAAAGGAAATTAAAAGGGTAAGCCTGCTACACTATTCCCTTTACTAGGCAGGGTAGCATATACTAAATTATTTGGGCTTTGCGTGCTGAATGTTAGTTTAATGTGTTCTTATGTGCTTTGTTCCTACTGGCTGCTGTACTCGCAGAACAGCTATACAAAACCGAGAGGGGCTCATGCCAAGAATCACAATGCAAAAGCAACCTGATCCTGCTCTGCCGAGTGACATGAGCCGGGGAAGTGGGGAAAACGAGAGGGAGGGGAGCACTCCAGGCTCTGTAAGGGCTCTCGGGGGAAAAGGGGGGGAATTCAGCAGTAACCCATAACGGCTCAGAAATGGCACGCTGTGGATAGGCGATTTGCCTGGTTCCAACAGCCTGGCAGAGTTATTAGTCAGAAACTTGCAATGGATGGGTAAGCCTAGGAGAGGTCTAGGCAGCAAGCAGGATTGAAAGAGTCAGCACCGGCAGTGAGGAGCAGTGCTGAATATTAAAAGCCAGGAGACCAGGTTGCAGGGACTATCTCCGAGTCTCAGGTTGCTCAGCCCGGTGAAACCCCAGCGATTCAGGCGGCCCCAGTCACAGCAGCCTGCAAACTGGCTAGCTGCTGGTAGATTCACGGGGTTGGTTTGAATGTCGAACCCTGAGACAGGGCTGCCTTGGCTTCTCGGGCCAGCGCAAAGATTTCACGGTGCTGTTCATCAGAAGGGTGGGAGGTCGTGGGGGGTCGGGAGAGACAGCAAGTAACGGGAGAAGAAGCCAAGGATGTAATTCTCCTTTTCTTCATCTGGTTCCTGCAAGGGGCCCCGGCTCTCGGTCCACAGGAGGGGAGCCAGGAGAGGGCACTGTTAGCAGGGAAAGCGGGGGCTGGCTCCCTGCGGGTCCTGCACCACCACCTGCCCATCCAGCAGCATCCCTCCTCCGGGTGCCCCAGCCAAATCCTCCAGGTGAAGCCCCAGGAAAGGACAAAGCAATTAGATAATCAAATTAAAAAGTATCTCCAAGAGATTAACCTTCGAAATGGAAAGGAGGTTGGTGGAGAAGGGAGAATCCTGCCGGATGTTGCCTTCAGCGGAGCAGTACTGCAAAGTCAGTGATGTCTCAGTTTCTTGCTGTACTAGTCAGCATTTTTGTATTTATAAGACTCCCTATAAAATCAAGGTAAACCCAACAATATAAGCCCATCCAAAATGGAAATAAATCAAATGCAATCAAACAAAAGTACCCCACTTAACCAGATGTAGAAAATATTTCCAAGAAATAAGGTTTTGACCATCAAGAGCCCAAAAGGAGATGGCTCTGAATGCTGAAGGCCAGCAATAATACTTTGCAAATTAGCGTAGACAGAAAGTCTGCACAGCTGGCTGGCAGATGTCTGTGATGAAACATCTTTGAAAATAGTAGCAATGATAGCCTTGCATTGAGTTTGCTAGCTTCAGAACATCTAGGTTTAATAATGTGACTTCTACTTAAACAAAGACATCTTAATTGACTATGTGGCTGGTTGCAGCATTTCTGTATCATGTATGTCATCTCCATTTACGTCATTCCTTTCAGAAACAGCTGTGAGCAGCATACGTCACTCCTCGTTCAGACCTTAATGAGGAACACATCCACTTCTCCATGGGGTAACTTGATTCACCTAGATGTTCGTCAGTCCAAATTTTAGGGAAGTTTCCCTAAAAGTATTACTATCAATTCTGCTCCTGGTTTCCTAGATTTTCTTCTTGTGAATGCAAATGCAATGGGGTTATCTTCCCCATGCCATTTTTCTATGAACATAAAGGAGTGTTAATAGTCCTTTTTTGTTGGCATTTTCAGCTGAGGATATGAGGAGATTCATACACTTGCCTTATAGAAATGACCAAAAAAGTGAAGGCAAGGCCAGATATGTTTGCCCAGTTGGTGACAAGTGAAAAAGACAGCTCAGAAAGAAAAGGATAGCAAGGACCCCAGAAGTGCTTCACAGCATTTATCTTTGGATAGAAGAACAGAAAGGACCTTCAGCATCTCAGGGGAATGGAAACTTATAGTTAAACTCCATCAATGAAAAAAATACCAAACAATTCACCATGAATTTAGCTTGCATTGTGCTTCTCTGGTCCAAGATATTCCAGTATTTATTTAAAGATTAATTGACATTCAGTGGTGAAATAATTTCATAGGTAAGAAATAGGATGCTACTTTTTTTATGCACACTAGGTGAATTGGGGTGCTGCTCTGCAGCCTTTCCTTATCCTGTAATGTAAACAAGGCAACATTAAGCCAAGAGCCTTTAAAATTTATTTTTATGGAGGAGGCTTACTCCCCAAAGTGTTATTTTCCTCTCATTAACAATTCCACAAAAACACTGATATAAAAAGGCAAACAAAAATAAAGTGCTATCTCATCTCAGGCTGTGGACAGTAAAACTGAATACAGAATATGAGCAGCTCGTAGAGAGGCACAAAAAGGAAGTTAACTGCATGACTTCTATAAGGCTACAATACCGGGATCTGGAATTATGTTTCTCCAAAGTTTAGGTGTTTCTGGATCAGGCTATGGATAGTCTGAAAAATACATTTAGAGCTTAAAGTAACAGAAATAAGCATAAAAAAAATATTCAACTGATTTAATCTTAACCTTTGTTTTCTCTCAAAATAAGTTAAAATACACTGTATCTCAGGCAAATGGTCAAGAGCTTTCGCATCTTCCCAGATGAACCAGTTTAAATGTGTATGTTTGAAGTACTGAAAGACAATTACAATACAAACCTTTATTTCTCTAACTATAGACCTATAAAAGGGCCAAAAGAAAGGATCAGGGATATGGAAATCCCAGTCTGCCAAACTTAAAAAAAAAAAAAAAAGAAAAAAAAAAGAAACTTTTTATGTAGACCCTTATGCTCTATCTCGAAATTTTGTTTTTATGTTACCTTTTAAAAAATATTTAAAATACATGCATTTAAAATTTAAAGTAAGATTTCACATTAAACATTCTGTCTTGTCTTTTAAAATCATGTAAACCTTAAAAATACATTTTAAATATATTTAAATACATATGTATAGATTTTACAACCCATTTTGACAAAAAACCCCGAAAAAATTTGTTGGGGGCTTTTGCACCATATATTTAAAATAACTTTGCACATGGGATTTATCCTGCATTCCTGAGCATTTCTAAGCTTTGTGAAGAGCAGAAATACTATTATTTCCTTGGTAATGAATGAATTACAAAATTATATATGTTGGAAGTAGGAATAAAATAAATGCCAGTAAGTTATATTTTGCATTTGACTAGAGAAGTTTTCCTGCAAATCCTGCACTTGCCGGTAATATGTGCATCCTGCAGCAACAGCAGCAGTCATTTCACAGAGGACAATTTTATGCTCATGTAAATTCTGGTGTATGTTACACACTGAGAATTAATGCTGCTACAGTGTACAGAAAGGTGTTATACTGTGGCTGAGTAGAATAAATAACAATTATTGCCTGTACCACAGGGCTATCTGCTAGGGCCAGGCCCCGCCGACATCAGCATGCACAAGGTAGGCAAACCCCACAACCCTAACCCGTAACAACTCCCGATTCTGGCTGTTAAGGGGACTGTGAAAGAGAGTTAGGTGGCTACTTCTCCTTGTTTCAGTTGCAATGCGTTACCTGAGGTGTCAGTTTACTCTCTTGAAGCCAGATTGCTAGGTGCTGCCAGAACCACCCTGTGATGCACCCTTCACGCTGGGCCTGTACCTTGCCCCGCGCTGATTCTGCTGATGAATTAGGCCTCCGTGTCCCCATGGGGATTCTGCCTGTTTAGTCAAGGCAGTACCTGATAGTCATAAACACAGGGAAAATTCACCTCTCTACAAGGCAAATATTAAATCTCTCTATGTCCTAGATGTCAAATTTTTGAAAAACTTTTTAACTGTTAGGACAGACGGTTGGCGGGCAGTTATGATTTTGTACCTGCACAGTGCAAAACAGAGAAGAAAGTACAAAGCAAGAAATATTTGAATGAAACGATGAAGTTATATGCATCCAATTATTTCGTGACCACAGCTGGAGCCCTTTCTACTATTCCACGCTACTTATTTCTCTTTCAGAGGAAGCTCATTACAGAGTCATGGAGCATTCTGTTAGTGCTGAAATTTCTGACAGATATTCCAAGAAAGGAATTTCTGTGGAATATTTTGGTCCATACAATCCAGTGAGCCCGACAAGCCAAGAGAGGACCCAGCTGCTCCTGCATGTGGTTCCTTTTACCCAGGAAGGGTGCCCACAGAGGCCCCTGCAGAATCCAATCTGCAGCCAAGAATCTGCAGCCGAGCAGAATCCATAGCAGCAGCCCACACCAGGAGATGCTGCAGAAACCTTCCACAGGGACCATGGTGTCCAAGCAAGGCACAGAGTATCAGAACTTGTTACTAATAGCTGAACATACTGACAGGTGAGCTGCCTTTGAAAAAATAAGGTAGTAGCTCAGGCTGGTACACCATCTACTTGTAGGAACTGCTTGAAATGAGACCACGGTAAATTTTAGACACACCACACACACACACACACACACACACACACACACACACACACACACACAAAACACTTGACCATGTCGTGAAAGCAGTGGTTTTCCCTCTATATCTCAAGTTAGGAATAGTTAATGCTACTGATTGATAATATATATTTTAATTAAAATGATTGATTTGACACACAAATAAAAATGGATAATGTTATGGTATTATGGATATGGTCAACTTTTGGATAATGTTTGTGAGTTCACCCAGTATTTAAGAACTATGACACTGATCCCAAATTCTCATCCTCACCCGAAACATTAATTTAATATAAAAGCTTAAAATACTATAAAATGTAATGATTTCAGAGAGTTCCTATACCCATTACTTTCTCGACTAAACTCAGGAAATACATTTGCACACAAAGAAGGATATAAATTGTTGCAATTATTACTTCTAATTTCTAACAGAGACCAGAAGTGGGCTGTTTAACTTTAAAATACATTATGCATTCCTGTAAGATTACAAATTAAAAATAAATGACATAAATCAGGTGGGGAAGATAACAAGCTAATGGAAGAGCAGTCAGAGAAGAAAGACAGGGTAAACTCTGAAGTAATAGAGTAATTTAGAATGACTAAATGTAAAACATGGCAGAGTAATTTCTTTACAGAAACTAAATAAGTTGAGTAATTTCTCATAGATGATACAGAAGTAAGACCACAAATGAAATCTGAACAAAGTATACAGGATGTTTATAAAATAGCTATTTGTAATTTAGAGTAAAGTTAATCCCACTTACAATATTATTTGTATAACAAATCAAAATGTGACTTTAATAGTTTCAAACTCCAGCAAGCATACATGCAATTTTAAAGTGGAATTTGAAAGCTACATACATGTGGTCTGGTGTTCTTTCGTACGAAAAGCTTAACATTAACTTTGCTGAGAGTGAAATGTGAATTAGGTGCAATGTAAATTATGCTCCTTGGAACCAAGCCATGACTATTTAGCTGATACAGCAGGTTGTGACTGATACAGTGAAGTGACATTATCACCTTTTTCTTTCCTCTGCTTTGACCACCTGAGCAGAAGAGACTTTCCTGATTTCTTGGGAGAGGATTAGTGAGTAGGAATTCCTAGATGGTCCGTGCTTTGGCTGAGGCTGGTACACAGGGAGAGGGAAGACAACCTTTCTTCACTACAAAGGCTCTTCCGTGAGCATAAAGATTTTTCAAAAGCACCTCTGTAATTCACAGC
Source organism: Tyto alba (assembly GCF_018691265.1). Lineage (NCBI taxonomy): Eukaryota > Metazoa > Chordata > Aves > Strigiformes > Tytonidae > Tyto > Tyto alba. The sequence continues at coordinate 16,906,101 of NW_024881295.1, forward strand.
TGAAGCAGTCATAGGTGCAACGCCCTGTCAGCAGTGGGGTGAGACAAGCTCCCATAGCAGGCGTCCTCTGAGAGAGTATCTCATGGAAACACAACTGCCCGGGTCACAACGCAAATGCTGCTGGAAACACCTCTGGGAAAGAGGAACAGGTTGTACAGGAAAAAAATGGTGCCTGGGGGCCAGCAGAAACAGGCAGGACCCCCAGCAGCCCAGATGAAGCCAGGACATGTCAGACATGGCTGGAAAGAGCAACGGATGGCAGGGAGCAAAATGCCTCCTCCTCTCTGGGTTAAGAAAATTATTTTAATAGGATAGGTCCTCTTCTGTTGGAAGAAGTATTTTTTTTCAGAACAACTGTAGGACCTATTGAAAATACAAAGCTCTCCATAATATGAGGTTCTGCAAGCAATAAGAAAAATTTATAACACTGCTCAAGCTATTAATGGAACAAACACTGTTGCCTACTACTAACATCTGGTTGCTCTCTTTGGTTGTCTCTTTTTACTTTTTTGCACTACTGCCTTCTAACCACAGTGCAACATGCCACTAGCAACATATTTAAATGATGATTTTCAGCAAGTTTCTGTTTCTACTCCATTCTTTCCTTTTGTAAAGATAAGAGAAAAATGAAAACTTGAGTATAAATAAAAATGAGGACCATGTCATTAGGTTCTTAGTGTCATTTCCTTTCATATAGAAATAAAATCCCTCACTTAAGGCAACCATCTGAAATGTGAAATGTAGCAGCATGTCTACAGAGCCCAAGAATATTAACATAATGATACATTTAGGATAAAGTGGAAAAAAATATTGCATTTAATAAAATTTGCTAGGATAATGCAATCATTTATAATGAATGAATGGAATTTTTATTTCTCAGTGTTGAGACCTGGAACATTCTTCCTTCCTTCAGGTAACTTCAGTTTTTTAATAAGAAGAATTGAACAGGACACAGAATGGGTTGAAGGAGGACAGTTCCAGAAACAGTGCTGGTTAACTTCTTTGGGGACATTGGGTCAGAACTGACTCACAGGAATATTTCCCACCACATGAATAACTTAATGACATGGTTCTAAGCACTGTAGATTCTTTATTGTCCACAACTTAGTCTAGTATACTAGTTTAGACTAGATTTTGAGATAACGTATACTCAAAGTACTGGCTTCAAGCCTTCATTACAAATGGACCCAAATTTTAGTACAGTAAGTCAGCTTTGCAAAATGTCTTTGATAAAATGCCAACAAAGAATGTTATAGCATCTTGGCCTCACATTTTGATTAAAATCAGTCGAAGTCACTATGGAATATAGCTGAACTTAATGGTAGCATAAAGAAACTAATATATGTGAGAGGTACCAATTATCAGTCAAACTTTAAGAGTCCACAAAATTATTTATGTGGCAACAAATTCCCCTTAGAACCACAGTGTTGATGCTGGCAGATGCTTTTCTGACGATGACTTATACATTAGTTTCTGTGGATGTGCTGGAAGAGTGAAATGCTTACATCTACTTCATATACTAGTTTTACCTACCAGAAGAAGCCACATAAACCTCTTACTGTTTGTACCTGAGCCTCCCCAGCAGGTGAGGGGCGTGCAGGGTATCGTGGCTATCATGAAACACAGCAGGACAAACCTTCGCCAACAGTAGTTGCCACAGTGGGAAATCACAGCTCAAAAGGCAGCAGTATGGAAATGATTTCTCAACTATTCATAAAAAAACCCCCAAACTAACTAAATAATCTTATTGGTGAGAAGTGGATATGTTGGCATCATTCTTAAGTATTATTGGTGTTCAGTTAAATGTATCTTCCCTAATCATGTTAGCACTTCTTAACATTCAAGAGGATTATTTTTTTCCCACTGCGGCTTGTGAAGCATTATCTACCGAAGATCATATTAGAAGGGACAGGAGTGAATTTAAGGCACTGTATTTGAAGTAATTCACAAAACTCATTAAAATTCCAAAGATACAAAATGGGTATTCTGTGATGGGCTCCTGCGAATCTGGAGAACTGATTCCCACCCCGCATGGGAATACTTTAAACACAAAGGAAATTCTGCAGAAAAGCTCCATGACTTAAATGAAAAATGTGCTTTGTAAATCGAAATATATTCATTAGTTTGTATTTTTCAACAGAAGCTTGTTAAATACAATCTAAGTGAGTATGGGAAAGCAGAAGAGACTGCTGCATTTTATTTTAGCAGATGTTAGTTACTCATGGGAATCACAAATGGAGTAGTAATTTTAAACAACTGTGGCGATAACTATGCAGAATTAAGACAATAATGGGAGAGGGTAGAAAAATACATTTTTCTCTTCTCCAGAACAACTTAGATAATTCTTTTTCTTACAATTTATACTTAAGTGCTTTCTTTACTGTGTAACCCATAAATGTTGCTAATAGACTAGCAAAGTTTGAGTGAGAAGTATTATCTTTTATTAGACCAGTACACAGAACTGGAAAAAGCAGATGCTGTTTTGGGCTGACCGTCTACTCAGAAGAACTTGCCAAGGAAAGCCTTTTCTATTTTCTTTAACTACGCTCTCCTGAGCAAATAGAAGATACCACCTATCCCCACAGATCCTGATTATATTCAAAGACCATCACAGCTATAACTGACTAGTCAATTTATTTCAGGGATATCCAAAGTTTGCCCACATCCAGCCTTCTCCTTTGTTTTCAGAGAAACCTCCCGTACGTGCTACAGGTTTTGACATCCGATGCTTCATCCCAATTTGACAGACAAGGCGGTTCAAAATGGTATGCCTTGTGTTTTGATCTCTAATGTAGGAGCTGTACCTCTTTAATGTATGAGGATGGCAGGCGTTATACTGAAAAACTTTCAATCCTGTATCAGCGATTACAGAACTCAAGAAGTAAATAAAACGCTGACTCTGGGTGAGTAGGGCCTGGCAGTCTCTGCAGGGAAAAGGCATGTATCAGGCCTATAGAGGTAAATGTAGATATTAAGTGAGGCACACAGCACACGCTGAATCAAATACATGTGTGGAGACACCTACAAAGACAGAGATCAACTGTCCTGTACCATCTAGGCCCTGTTACAGGTGCATTTATCTCCAGCAGTCTGCTTTTCTTTCTGAGTTGTTAGACATGCTTCTGTTGTCTTCCTGTAATTTGGCTGCTGAGCTGTTCTTTCCAATTTTTGGCCCAAAATTCGGCCTTGAGTTTAAAGTGCAAGGAAATGAACTTAAACATCACACAAGAAGAAAACCAGAGCTGAATTATTCAGGATAGGCTCAAGATAGTGTTCACTGACCCGCAAATCCACTTTTAACTACATAGGCCTTATACTAGTTTGTGTGCATACTAGATAGAGTTTGGAATAGACATAAGAAAGTGACTAATTTAGTGAAAGAATTGGCATTATAATCCAAAGTCAGGGTCAAAAAGACAAAATTAATAAATTTATTTCTGGTACAAGTTCCTTATATTAGTTTAACTAAAAAAAAAAAAAAAAAGCATTCTGTAATATGGGAATAAAATTAAAAAGTTGAAAAGAGAAATAGGAATGAATGAGAAAAAAGGGTTGTAGGGAATGATGAATTATTGTATGAAAACGAGATAAAAGCTGCCAGTGAAGGGATTAAGGAAGGAAAGACATCACCAGAGCTGGGAGAAAGGAAGGTTATTTCAGTAGTTGAATTATAGCTAGATTGACAGTCTCTGTAGAGACTTCATCAGATAAGCTGTTATTAAGCCCTTTTAATTCTGTATGCCAAAACTCCTGGAAATACACTGTTGGACTTATGAAATCACTTTGTGTGTGTGTGTGTATAAGCATGGGTGTACTGCATCTAGAACACTGGGTGCAAATCTCAATTTAGGTACCCAGGTAAGGTGGTAAGCAGAAAAAAATTATTGGCAGAACATACTGTAACAGAAGGTAAGGACATTGTATATATTTACATAAAAATGTGCCAATTAAAATATAAATTATTAGTGTAATTAAAAAAGATTTAAGATCCTTATGGCTACATTAATTTATAAAGGGCAGCTAAGATTTGTTAATGGGTAAAACATGGCAAAAGTGGTATCTCGCAGTTTGATTTCCCATGAGTGTATAGATGCAGGGCCTCAAATACTGATAAAAGAACAGATAAAATTCCATAATAAATATTAAATGGCAATGATTCAAAAAATTACCAACTCCTTCTGTCAGATGAAGAGTAGACCTTTGCTACCTGTTTTCAGCACTTACAGAATGGTTTCCCAATGTTTTGGTGTGGCACATCAGTAAGAACCACATCAACAGTTCAGGCCCTTGTTCAGAGCTTCAGACCACAAGCTCACCTGCTCCTGGGTCATCTTCTGCAGCTCTTTCTCCCAGGCTGCCCGGTCATCATCCAGGTGGTAGGAAGCAGGTGGGGTGAGTCCACGCAGAATCAGGGGGTCACGGTCATGGCAGAGGGCTGTCAGATGTCCAATGTACAACTTCAACTTGCTGCGATTCTGATCAAGTTCTAAGAGGGGCTGGATTATCTGAAGTAAGAGAACAGAGACAGTGAGGAACAGCCTGAGATCCAAGCAGAGAAGAAGGCAAAGATCAACCTCTGAATTACAGTCTTGTTCAGCTTCACACTGGAAGAATCCTGAACATGCTCCCTCCCCTGCAGCATATCTATCCCATAACCCACCAACCATCCAGCTGAAGCAGAAAGAAACCAAGTACACTAGGAGAAGGGGACATGGGGATGATAGCTGTCTGATTAATACAGGAAATAATGATGATATGGGTGAAAAATGTAACTGTATTAAATTGAATGCATTAACTGTACTGATTATCTAGAAGTACTTCAGTCAATTATTTCAACTCCCTGCTTTAAGAAAAATTATTTTTGTTTTGATAAAAGATGTCTGTCCATAACTAAGGCAATAGCAACGTAGATTTTAACTGGTTTTGCCAACAAACATTTCATTGTAACTTAAGTATGCAATAAACATGTTCTAAAGAGAACAGTTTAATATGACGCCAAGATGTTTGTTTCTAAGATGAATATATCTTTACTGTAGGAACTGGATAGAGACATATCTTAACCTTAAAGAAGGTTAAGATATAGTTTTCTAGATTTTTTTCTGTAGTTAAGATATAGTCTTCTACAGTTTTGAAAAGGCAATGACTTTCATTTATTATTCAAGACAGATTCTATACCATAGACTAAAAAATTAAAATCAAAGGACTTTAATAAGTACTATTTTATTTCATTGTACTTTACCCAATCTGAATTTAATCCTTGTTTCTCATTGCAATCCAAACTGGAATCATCCAGTTCCCTTAAAAGTATTTGAAAAGACATTTTTCATGTGTTTTAAAAAAATTCAGAGCTCAAGTGCATAAAGACATACTGGGAATCCCTTACTATGACCCTCCAGAAGAATACTGCTTCGTACGGTTCTAGGTGTTTATGGGCATATATTCAAAACGGCAGTAATAGAAAACCCAAAAGTTTGCAGCTAATGAAAAACCAGGGAAGAGTTTGGCTTAGTGGCTCCACTCCATAGAACGAGGTGTGGAAGAGACAGGCGCGGATGTGCACCAGCCAGGAGAGCTGGAAAGCCGTGCCATGGTACCGGCAACTTGCCTTTGTGTTCCCAGGCAGGGGCTGCACCTGCTGTTTGTTAGCAGGTGGGGAAATCTTTTCAGTAGGACACCTCTGACACTGCTAATGAATAAGGAGTGAGATAATCTTTGAGTCAACAGGAACAGGGTGCTGGCATTACTTTCAACAAAGACTCTGGCTTCGACTCCTTTTAATAAGGCTGTCAGGGCTCACTTAGTTTGCTTCTAATACTGTTCTACATGGATTAATTTCTGTAGACTGAGAGCATCTGAGAGCCATGGCTGAACAGCTAACTAATGTCAGGCTCCCCGTCCTGCAGAGCATAGCTGTGCTCTGCAGCCTACACCAGAACATCAGGGTGGCTGCAGCTATGAAAAGCCACAGTGACACGGCAGCTGTGGTAGAGGAGACAGGCAAGGAACCTGCAGAGAGACCGAGCTCACGTGTTTGATTAAAAGCCCTACTGCTCTGTGCGGCCTTGGGGCAACACCTCTTTGCAGACATAAACACACATGTAAAAATAATGGTTTGATGTATCAAGACCGCAAACTGCAGCAGGGCAGAATACTCTGCTCTCCTGCATACAGAGCAATAGGAAGGGATATTTCAGTAGCATCAACACAGTTACATTTCACTTCCATCACCAAGCACAACTGTATTTAGCCAATTATATTCATCAGCTTTGGTTGTTTGCCGAATTTGAGCTATTTGCCCCAATTTCTTACAATTTGGGTTACCTAGATTATGATCTGAAAGTGTACTGCCTGTGCAGGTGAAAAATAGTGATGCCTCTAATTAACTGATGTCTTTCCTATCTTTCTCACTATTTGGTTTGCCCACAGCGGGTAGAATGATGGAATATCACATCTTAAAAATATATGGTTTTATACAAATGTGAAAATTAAGTAGTCAGTGGCTAATAACTCGTTGTCCAATCAATGAAGTTGCTGCCTTGTATCCTTTTCAGATACCGCAGCTCTATTGAACATCCATCAGATGCGCAGATTTCCGCCTGAAAAGAATCTGCCTTGTCAACCTTCCCGCCTATTCTTTGTGAAACCCTCCCTGATATAGAGAAAGCAGAGCTATCTATCAAGTAATGATGGAAGATTTTCATACAACAGTTGAATTTGATTGCTCAGGGACAAGTCCCCTTTGGAAGCACATTCCTCCTGTACCCCTCCCCCTTACCTCAAGCTGGAAACAGGCCAAATGAGGCGTGTGAAAGTTCTTAACTAGCAGCCCTCCCAAAGCTGTTCGCAGAGCAATCATTCCTCTCACTTGGGATCCATTAAACCCTGCCAGTCAAGTACAAAATGCCCTTATATCTGCGTTCCTGCCATATCTAATTTGAACTAGCCACTTAGCAAGAGGCACTGTGCTTCCCACACAGCAGAGCTGCCACTGCCTTATCTCAAGAGGGTGTAAGAGCATTTGCTAAGTGGAAAGGCAGGGCAGTGCTGGATTTGTAAACCACATTGAGTTCTCATGATCAGCTCAGACCCGTTGGGCTTTCTAGGAAAACAATGGGTAAACAGACCAAATCCAGGAATATCTTCTAAAGCAGCCCTGATTCATTAATTGCCCTGATAGGTTTAGGCCATCCTCATCAATGCGTGGAATGAAGTCTGCTTAATGTACCCTCAAGTTCAGAATATTAATGGCCAGCTAAATTTGACAACATGTTTCACTAAAAAAGGCAATCACTACAACTCTGAAGCAGAAACAAGAAATGCCTGACAAATCTCTGATACAAACCCAAACCCTCTCTACCAACTGATAAAGACATTTGGGAACATATTCCAAACCAAATTCAACTTAGAAACAACATGTTCAGGTTTCTTGAGATTTCGCAGATTTTTTTTTTAGTCTTTGAGCATGACAGATGTGAATCTAATTGTAGTTGTGCAAGTCACTGGAGAAAAAAAATGCTTTAGAATGGAATTAATGCTGTTTCTTCAGTGGTAGTGCTGTTGGTATACAATGGTCAGCTGAAATATGGGTAACTATTTAAAAGTTTTTTGTCGTAAGAGTCTGCATTTAAATACACATACATACGCTGCATAGGTAAGAAAGGGTACTTGTAACTGAATGTGGTTGGAGAGACCTATCTAAATGTTTGGCCACTTTTACTGTGAAAGATGAATACACTTCCCATACAGAGACTGTGGTGTCTAAAAGTTTGTCTGAGCAGTGTCTAATATAAATACACAAAAACACGTAGGTGGTTATATGAAAAAGAAAACCAGTGAATGGGTGGTAGAAGTGCAGCAGTGTCAATCTGAAACAAATGTGATATTGACTATCCATAGGCATCTGCAGAATAAAGCACGGTTTTAATCAATGCCTAATAGGACTCATTCACCGCAATCACCAGCTTTAAATTATGGGTTCTCCAGGCAGAAGGGCTCATGACCTGGTCACCTTTCTCCCTGCTAACATTCCCCTTCTTCTTTGAAGGAAGCAACCACTTTTCTTTTGCAGAACACCAAGTAATTAACTTTACTGAGTTAATTTCAGAGAATACCTTCTAAATTTCTACTTAGCAATAAATCTTCAGCTCCCATTTCAAAGAAAGTCCTATATGCACCCCTAAAACCTTGTATATTTTTCCTTCTGTATTAGTCGATATTGTAAAAGTTATCTCCTTACACAACCTGCCTTACTCATCAGAATCATGCATCAACATGCATGCTGATTGTGCATCGACAGCAATAATCTTGTTCTTACAGATACATGCCTATGATTTCTCTGAGCAAGCAAAAAAAAAAAAGGAGAACACAGCATCTTCTTGACACAGTAATGCCAGTACAAAATGCCATACATACACCCGGCACTGGCATGCCTGTTGTCATGCTCCCCTATTAGCTTGACTACCCTACTTGCACATACGCTGTATGTATATATTCATTACAGAACGCTAAAAGGCAGAGTAATGCAGGTAAGTGGTCTTCATTTGCAATCAAATAATTCAGTAGATTTTTCTCAATTTACCCATAAATCTTTAAATATTTGAGAAAAAACCCTGGAAGAACAAATATACCAAGAAGAAAATAAAATAGAATTGACAAGTAATCTTGAGGTCAAAGTAAATAACATGAGGTCAAAATTTCACTGGTTTTGTATCAAAAGTGTTACAAAGAAGTGCCGACAGAATCAATCTGAAAGTTTCCAAGGACTTAACTAATTTGAGAAATGTTCTAGCTTGCTAGCCTGGTCTACGGACCTTGAGTGTTCTTTGTAGATCCTGCAAAGGCATAAAAAAATAAGGAAATCTGAAAAAAATCCAACCAAAACCCCAAACATCACCAAAGACCCCCTCAAAACTTCAGACTGGACATAACAAATATGCTTGGAAAATAAGTTAAATGGAGGTATCCCTTTATCTCCTATCAATCACATTTTTCATGTGAGAGTGGGAAATAATTTTCAAACTTTGTTACATACAGATGCAACTATACTACCCAAAAAAACCTACTTCCCAAACTACCATTACACATGAGAAGATGGGCTCAAAGTCTGGGTAAATTCTTATGTTTCTAAAAAGAAATCATTTCAAGGAGGACCTGACAAATCTAACAAAAGATGGAGTGGATCACAGTGGGTCCTCAGATGCCTCCCTGTATCTGCGTTTTATTATAAACATTACCAGACAAGAAAATGTTGCCTATATAGCAAAATATCTTATTCTGCGAGATATGGAAATAAACTAAGATACCAAATGAGATAGTCTGGAAGTATTTGAATGGCAAATTGAATTACACTTTCTTGCTCAGACCATTTGTGTGTGTTTGGCAACAAATGCAAGGGTTCAACTACAATCATCTCGTAACTATTGAATGCAATGGAGTTTTATGAGGCATGAATTTGGCTCAGAAAGTGCAAAGCTTTCCCAAATTCAGAACAATTTATCACTGATGTCTTCCCTTCATTATTTTAAATGGAAACAGAAGAAAGTTCTCAAAAAGACACTGCCTGACCTCAGTTCAGTTCAGCTCAGTTCACTGCTGCACAGATACTTGGTTTCTTCAGGAGACCACAAAGCACAGGGACAGGCTCAGTTTTCTTTAGATTTATTTTAAAGACAAAACCAGGGGTTTAAATCGAACCTTCATCATTTTCTCCTCATAAAACAAAACAAAACAACACAACATACATGAGGAGCTGTAAGATTCTGGCTATTTTGACAGAGCTGTCTTAGTTCATTTCTGACAGAATCAATTAGGAAATCATTTTTATATAGCAAATTCTTTTTGAAATTTTTATACACCATGAACAAATCCCATGGATTAATGATTTCCAGAGTTCACCCTCTTCACCTTGGGAAAAATCCAGAGCAGAAAAAAAAGGAACAGAGAAAACAAAAAACAAGGAAAGTAGTTTTGTCATTAGTTCCCTGTTTAAATAAAATGTTCTCCCCATAATGTAGGAGAAGCAAAGAATTGCAGTGGATTGGTAGGATTCCTAAAGCACTGAAATGAGAGAGTAGTTAAAAAATATTTTTCTACATAACAAATCCAGAAGTCCTTTTTCATGACACCGCCAACTTTTGCTTACATGGGCTGTGGAACAAAAGCTTGTGGGGAAGCATGTGCGGAACAGCAGGGACTACTGTAGATCAGAACTGAAATACACTGGCAGGGCTGTGGGAAGGTTGTAACTGGACCATGGGGGGAATACGAACGTTCAGGAATGAGGTACCTTGGCACAGCTGAAGGGGGTGTCTACATACAGCTGGAACTTTACCTGTTCCGTCAATCCCTTACTTTCAAAAGCAAGAACATTTGCCCAAACCCTCACTCCTAAATATAACTAATTGCACTGTGCACACATTGCATCTCTTGCACACATTGCATCTCTTTCTTCAGTACCAGTCCATATGCTACTTTCCTAGATGAGGCAGAGGAGAGAAATCTGCGGCTTAACTGCGAGATGAGAACATACAAACTGAAATGCTGTTCTGTCTAAATTTTCTTTTGTCTTCACAATTTATTAGGAATCCAGCAACCCAGCAGCTTAGTTCTGGAGCAAAACAGGATGGGCAAAATCAGGCAAGATCTACAGAGAACCTAAAATCTTCTATTTCAATACATTAAAATCTCCTTCATTTGAGAATTTAATTCCTGTAAGTTGTGTTAGTTATCAGGTTAAAATTCTGAATAATAAATTAAATTACAGAAAGCTGTGAAACTGGTTAGTCAGACCTATGATACTGACAATTAGACTATCAAGAAAAAAAAAGTATTCGCACATCAAGTGAAAATAATTTTAACAGTTTGCAGCTTGTACATGACACTACAGATTTAAATAGCATCTTCCCGATCAAACTTTTCCAGGTGTAATTAGGCAAGTTTTGATTTCGTGGAATCCATTAGATTTTATGGCGATTCCTTCTCTACAAGAACATAGCAGCTTGACAATAAGTAAGAACAACCTGCTCATATTTTTAATCCATTCAAGCTTTCTAGAACTTGGTATCTGAATAACAGTGAACAAGAAAGCACACACATTCCTTGCTGTACTGTATTTTGTCTATTGCTTCTTCTTATTACAAGGGATAAAAGGAAACGGTGGCTAATTTTGTCTGAAAGCAGAACGTTGCAGCACATGCACTGAGAGAGTGTGTCCATGGGAATGCTTATGTATTGGGGACTGCATTCTTCTGTCTCCCTGCTGTCTATTCCATTGCTAATGGAAACCAGAAGGTATTTCTTAAGTAGTCTACCAGAGAACACAGTCAGTGCTTTTCCTGTTCAGATGAACTATAACCTCCCTGTCCGCAGGTGACAGGAATCTTCGTCTCGTCCTTCTCTAACACTGGGCCGTCATTCTGCTGTTCCAGCTCTCTACCTGCTACATGACACTTTCAAAGCAAAGCCACATGAAGCCACCAAATGCCTGGTTTATCTGTCTTTAGGAATTCTTTTTAGAGTTGTTTGCTCTATATTTAAATGCAAAACCCCATTAATAAATACACTATATGTACAGAGATATAGTAATTTTTATCTGTATGTTGCATTAAGCAATCAGATGTAGTTACACTGCCCATGGTGAGCTTACCATGAGTTGGAACTGTAAATGCTGACATCTCCATCAGTAATTATTAACTTTACCAGCCAGGAAAATACAGCGTCTAGATTGGCTACATGCCCTTATCAGTTTTTATTTTAGTCATATTTCTCTTGAGCTTATTTTCATAGTTAATATGTTGGAAAGCAGGTTTGGGCTTGATTCTTTCCCTACTCTAACATCGTTCAGCTCCCCCCTCCCTCAGTTTCTTTCCTGCTGACATCTAAAGGTACTGGCAGCGACACCCCCAGCCTGGCTACAGCTATTCCTCTTCTGTCCTAATCCTGCATGTGAGCGCCAGGGCTCAGCTCCCCTCTCCTTTATGTCACCAACAGCATATTCATAGTTTGCAGAAGCTTCTGGCCTTTCATGATTGCATTCTGGGGTATAGATGAGTGCTATGAGAAATCTAAATGGCAGAGTAATTGGGAGATAGTACAGACTATCACACAAGCTGTAAGCAACAACTCTCCTGAAGGTGGTCAGAAACAAAAATGTTTGAGTACAGAATTCCTACTTGCTACAAAGACCAAGTCACTAGTAGAAGATCATATTCAGCTGCAAATCAGAAAAGAAAATAAGACACAGACCTGGAATAATCTCATTTGGTAGAAATGAATGATGGCCTTTTTGCAATTGTTTTGCCGAAAGGCACAAATCTCTACAAAAAGAAACCATCTGTTTTGAATGTTTCAGAATATAAGTATCTACTTGTGGTGTTCTTTGATCTGTAAGAATAATAGGAAGACAGTGATACAATCCAGTTACACCTCTGTTGTGAGTGCTTAATTCATCCCAGAGCTGCAGATTACAAAATTCCATCTGGAAATCTTAGCTTTATCATTCTGGGATCAGAAAGAAGACGAACAGTGTATCAAGATCAGTTCTTTTGTGCATGTAGATATAACATTCTTGGACAGAGAATATATTCCTCAAACATAAAATAGTTACTAAGATAGCAAAATACTACTTTTTTTTTTTAAAAAAAAAAAAAAAACAAGCTAGCAAAAGAACTGTTCCCAGAAACAGGGAAAAGACCAGGAGTAGAAGTTGACATAATTTTAAGGATATAATTCTTTAGGCTGGCCAATCCCAGTCAAACAGCACTTACCGGGTAAAAGATTACATGCCAATATGGGTATAGAATAAGAGAGAATATATAAAGGTGCAGTTTCCAAATTGGAATGGTAGAAGATTAATCATAAAACAAAATATTAAGCATTATTTAAGTTGTTCAGTCCACCACAGAAGGATTGTTACTTACAATAAAGTGAGAAGGTCACTACCCTAATGGAGAAGGCTCTCCGTTATTCAAAGTTACTACAGCCAAATGAGAAAAGGTTATTCTGTGAAAAAAGGCAGTTTGAAAAGGCTTGAAAAGAACAGGTAACTGTATGATAGCTAAACCAGGATTTTGAATTGTGCTTCCTCAGGGCAGTAACTGTCAGTCCATGAACTCTTTGTGTCTCCTTGCCTGAACTTGACGGCACAGGAGTCTTTCAGTTTCACAATTAATGATGACACCCACATAAGCAGGGCTCCAGAAAAGGAGGGATGGAAAGCAGGTCCAGTGATTAACTGGGACAACTGTATTCAAAGTGTTGCCCTTGTAACGATTAATTAGTCACATTACCTTATTTGAGTGCTTAATACTAGGGTTCCTACCAAAGGGTTGTCCATCTGGAAAGTGGGAGTGAGCCCTGGCTGTCACCAGTGTGACAAAACAGATCTGGCATCTTATGTCTCAGTCAGGCCAAGTGATAATGTTTAAGTAAAGTAAGATTATTTCATGTAACTCCCTTAAAATTTTGCCCAGGGTATGTCTCTAAGGCAAGCACAAGACACATTCTTTCACAGTGTTTTTACACATATGAATGAAGAACTGTAATGGACATATTGTAACAGATTATTATATACTACATAATTAGTTTGCAGATTTTTAGAGAGGGGAAGAAATGACCGTTCAAAGGACAAAAAATGACAATGAAGAAGATGAGGCAGTGGTCTAAAGAGCTTTGTTCAGCATGCTGGAATGGCACCTCCTTGAAGTGTTTAACACATGGGTTATTTTTCCTTTTTTGGGAAGGAATAGGATCTTGGAAGGAAAAATAAGAAGTATTAATAAATTGAGTCAAGTACAAATCTAACATAAATTTGGGAACAAATTCAAAATGAGGTATTAGAATCACCATCATATCACTGTAACGACACTATTTTAGAATATTGTGTAATAATATTACCTAGCACCTACATAGCAATTTTCCCAAGCAGAACTTCCACTTTCCAAAAACTTCAGCTCATTTTACAATTAGAGAATTTGAGACAGGGAGAAAGAGAACAAGTGAGCGGTTGGAGACGATGCCAGGAAAGAATTTATCTTCTGAATCGTGGTCTAGTACTGTGTCCAGTAAATTACATTGTAACACGAGTCAGGCACAAAAGCTTGGTGCTTTTGACCATTCTGCATGATCTAACAGTTAAAAAGACCATATTGAAAATAAATTTATTTAAAAGGCTTATGAGGTCACAGAGCAATAAGTGACAATACTGAGAACCTAAAAGAAGTGTGACAGGAGGACAAGCAGCTCTCTACATGCTGCAAGCATAAAATGTGTCTCGTGGAGAGAAAGATCAAATTTATGCAGTGAATAAATGCCTGTGTAATCATTTGAAAATGGAACTCACCATGAATAAGATATTTACTTTGCTAAAAGAACTCAGTGTATTAACCCAAGCACCAAATAATGTAGGGAAAAAAGAAATCAATATTCTTTTCAAATTTCCCAAAGCATAGACACTTTTAGTTCTGTAGTGATCTCAATGAGAAGTTCATGGGGTTTGACAGCTGTGGCAAAGTTTAAATTGAGTCCTGAGATGTCCTGCCCTCAATGCCATTATTTCTATCCCTCTTATTCTATCAACACAGTAGTCACAGTCCTTCAGACTGTTGCCTGTCACCTTCTGCCACTTCCCTCTAAATCTGAATAGTTACATATGCTGGCTGACCAGGTGTCCATTCGTTGTGCATCTCCTTTTGCCTGTAAAATGGAATAATAAATACCCCCTCCACAACAAAAAGCAAATTATGAATGCTCACCCTGGGCATTCCTAGGGGTGAGACAAAATTGCTCTGCAGCTACAAGTTAGAAACAAATGGCTTACAACCTTGAGCATTCAGCTGTTTTTTGTATATGTCTACTAGTATCAACTCCTCTGTGAGATTTAACCGCTTCTATTATTCTTACTGTAATCCTGTTTAATACCTTTGTCCTAATAAATGCAATACAGAAATGCCATTCAAGCTCCATTAGCTTTTAATAATCACAAATGGCTATTTAGAATGAGACTTTTTTTGGAAACAATATGTTCATTAAAGATGTCCTTTAGAATATTATAAGCTCTTGATTAAAAATTATAGTTAAGAAATTCAAACTGAATTGATTAAACATTCTTCGTACTGATGACTTTCCCTCTATATCAGTTCTTAGGTTTAGATGACTCTTGTCTACAGAAAAACTCCTGGCAAAGTCAAATTACAACATAAAAAATGTAGCCTTTGGTACACAATGCATACTTGTAATCTGCTCCTGTTGCAAATTATAATTTATACTGATTTTGACAAGGAGTCTATGAAACTTACTTGAATTGACTGTTTTTCAGTTCTTAAAAATGATTCAAATATTCTCCTATTATGACTTACCCCTTTTTTCCACCACAGACATCACCTCTGAAATCTTGAGAGATGTGTTAAATTATGTCAGTGTCTTCAGCAGTCAACTCACAATACTTACTGCTTCTGTATTAAAATTTGTCAGACTCAAGTATTACAGGAAAATGTCAAAAACAAGAGGCTTTTTGTCTTGAAGTATTTTTTACAGTAATATGAACTTGCCAATATTTTCATCATCTTGAAAGATCCCCATTTTTATGCACTCCAGCTCAATGCTAGTTCTTTGACCATTCCACTGTTACTCTAATAAGCATAAAATTAATTTTCAGATTTTGATCCTGGAATTCAAGCACAGCAAAACGAAATGTTTTGCTCCTTAGCAGGCATATACATGACTTCAGGATTTGTTGGCAACCATAAATAGAAAATGCTTCCACAGAGTGAATTCAAAAAGCTTGTATAGTGACAGCATCTACTAGGCTCCAACTCCTGCTGCAAGCCAGAGCCACGGAAGATGGGAAGAAAAATGCTCTACAACAGCATGCATACTTAAAAACACACATACAGTATGTATAAATTACATACCAGGATAAATCTCTCCGTTCTCAGAGTTTCAATTTTGCTCTTCATCTGTTCTTGCCCTTACGACTTTTATTCTGTCCTTGCTTTTGCCTGTGTCCTTTAATTTGACTGTCTTTCACTCCTCCATTTGTTGTGCTCCTATGCCCACTACACCCATTCAACAAAAGCGGTCCTCCGCATTTCTGATGGGCAGAGGTGACACTAGCAGATTTCTGAACGGCACCCACACTTTCTCACGTGGTAGGTTGAGTGGCGGTGCTTGACAGGAAAGCGAGATGAATTGAGCAACTTGGGAAGTTTATGTATGGAAGCTTTATTTCTTCTTTCCCCCATATAGTACATATATGGTACATATTTACAAGATACACATGCATATCCTTTCGTATGTATTAGATATCATAAAGTGTAAATTTGTATTGGTTTTGATAAAAGTGAACAATACCTAATTAAGCCATTGGTCAGACCATTTTAGCATTTGAGAAAGACAAAGGGGCATCCTCATGAGAAAGCACATTGGAACATGCTTAGAGAGAGAGGAGGATAGAGCTCCATCTGGGGAATAAAAGGAGTCATAAGAAATTCAGACAGCAAGGAAATGAGCCTAGAGAAAAAGTCTAGGACAGACTATTTCAGGATGAAAGATGATATTTACATTGAACTATAAACTGAAATTTAAACTACCATTCTCTGAAACTACAGGAAGGGTGCATATGTTTAGAAACAGTACTCTATTTCAGGGGAGCTATATTTGATAATGCTGTCATGTACAGAACTGGCATAATTAAATATTAAATTCAGTCGATTCCAGAATGGTGGAAGGGAAAAGCCTTAAACCACAAATACAAAAATAAAATAATGTAGTTTGCTATTGTACGTGTTTTGATGGTCCCCATTTTATCTTCAGAACTGACCAGAGGTGATTAAATCCTCAAATCTAAAGCAACTTTAAAATACAAAGTTATCACTGAGTCCTATGCTATTAGTCATTTTTTTAATCATTGTAATACGTACATTTAATTTAACATATGCGGGTTAGGGACTCTGTGACTTACATCTTTGCTTTTCCAAAGAGAATAAGGACTTTTTTTTCTGAAAGTGCATGGAATATCATGGTAAAAACATACTTTTTTGGGAATAACTGGCTTGGGAGGCATCAATCACCTTTACACTTTCCCTGTTGATGTATGCAAGACAATCTTGAGGCTGACACGTTTCTCAGATGAGCTGCATGTAAGGCAAGGATGCTGGCTGCCTCATTATTTTGGCTAGGATATTCTGTAACATGTTTTCATGAGGAAAATGACTCAAGTACAAAGTGGAGAGATGCTGTATTTAATGTGAACCACCCGTCAATTCAGTTAACTAAGAGAAACCATACTCTTAGCACAGTTGCATTCATATATGTATCAGTAGATGGGTGTAGAAAAGAGAAAGATCTATCAGTGATTTCTACACAACCTCCATGTTTGCTCTAGAGTGAAAACCAGAATTAATCCTACCTTTATAGCGAGCGTTTTCTTCCTTTTCATCACTTACTTACCTGATCTTTCCTGTTTAATTGCTGTGCTTCAGCAGATCTTTACAAACATTATCTCTAAAACTTTTAACATTATATACTAGCACACAACTGTTGCAAAAGTGGTGATTCAAAAAGAATGTGAAATCAACAGCAAGTGTAAATTAATGAAGCATGTTATCAATTTTTCCACTAAAGAGATTTTCTCAGTTCAAACCCCAAGGCATGAAATTCAAGTTTGACACTGCCACAGTTGGATTAAAGTTTTCAGATAGTTGACTTGAAAAGAGGGATCTGATCTATACAGACATGTAAGTCTGCAGTTAACTGAGCAAGTGCAAAGAGATGAGAGAGTATCTTATTCTTTCAAAAATGTTTTACAACTCTAATATAAAGTATTAATTTTCAGAAATGCAAGGGTCCAAAATTTCCACAGAAATTCTCAGAAGAGTTTTATTTCAAATAATTGATATGGAAAAATCAAATTCTGAGAAAAACTGTGAAGAAACTAATGTGATTTTTTTTTTCTTGAAAGGGCAAGTAAAGAAAGAAAAATTTTCATACAGATTTTTAAAATACTGTCATCGCATCTCAATTCTTTAAAATATTTTAAGTACTTCAAATAAATTTATTCTGCCTTAAAACTGATACTACAAGGCATAAATGAATCCTATGTACTGTAGCCTAATAATTTATATTTGACTTCTGTAGCTCTGTATCAAGGCTTCTGGTCAGTAGAGGATGTTTTCTTTTTTGCTAGAGAATACACACGAGAAGGGCTCTGTTCTGTGTGCTGCCTTCTCTTCTGGAAATGGGGGCTGTTGTGGAGATAATTTGATGGCAGAAAAAAGAAAATTGTGGATGCAGACACAGAGAAACAAAATGTACTTTAAATGACAAATAGCTACCAATTTCTCCCTCATTGTTTTGAGAGAATGAGAGGGATGAGAGGGATGAAAGGGACAGGGGAAGGTTAAGGGGATATTCCTGTTTGCCTTCAAATTTATAGAAAATTTATATTCCTAGTCCACATTAAGAATCATCTATTCTGAGCTGATAAATATCTGTGACTAGTTAGGTCGGCATGCATGGCAGCAATCTCAGCAGCAGATCTCAACATGCTTAAAACCTTCAGGAGGAACATTATCTTCAGGAGGAACATTATCTCTGAGAAAATTCTTTACTAACCAGCATTGAAAAAGCATACATAGATTTGGCTACAGTGCAAACTGCTTTGAAAAAGAATCCGACTGAAAACATTTCCTCCATGAAGTCAATGATAAATGATATGAGAGACATTTCCTGTTCTCTCGTATGCATTAAGAGTTTGCTTTGCATAGAAACTCAATTACATGCCCTGGAAAGTTCTCCCCACAACATCATGGAACAATGACATGATGATTAGAAGAAAATCACAAAGTACACATAAACACACAAGAAACACTCTCATGCAGAAACTGCGCAAGCAAAGGGGAAGGAGCACAACCAGGTTTCACAAAGCACACGGAAGCGAGATGTGAGAGTCACTGTTGGAAACTTTTCTATTGGCAAGAAAAATTGATTCTCACCGTTCTGAACAAAATGGCTGAACTAAGAGCATCTGACTGGTTATGCCCAAATACCCTCCTCCTCATCCTAGTGGTGCACAGGCGGCAATGGGAGAAAAGCCCCAGAGCAGCATGGGAATGAAATAAACAGTTGGTTAGTATTTAAAACACATATGTAAGTACAAATAGTAGTATAAAGTGTTCAATTCCTTATGCAATATTCTGAGCCACCTTGAGGTACAGCTTTCTTTGCTCTCTTGTAGGCTTTGTCAGCTTTTAAAATGCCTCTATGCAAAGGGAAAGTGCAGTCAGATCCTCCTTCCACCCCCTCCTCCCTATCACTCTCCCCTGTGAGGTCTTTGCAAGAATCTCCTTAAATGTTTAAATTTTATCTTTTCTTTATATTTTAACTTTTCATTTCATCCGTGAATGCTATGCTGCATTCGTTTGCAAGCATGTACTACAGTTACATTCTGGAAATGGCTTCATTTCTCTATAGACTTGCAGTGTAGAAACAACAGATATTCTAACATGCCCTCCAAATTAAGATTAGAAAAGCCATTTAATTTGCAACTGCACTCTCCTGAAGAAGGCAAGATTAACATTTTCCCAAAACATTGCAGAAAATTCAAGCTAGTTAATTTACAGTTCTTTATCATCTGGCGGAGGGTATTGAAACAAGATGCAAAAGGAAGTTGCTTTGAAAATGAGAATTTTTCTGTTCATTCCTTTGTATGTACCCTTTTTTTTCTTCTGATGAAGACATTAAAAGACATTTTAAAAGAGCTGTTTTTGTAAGGTGAACACGTAATTGGTTTTTGCCATTTTCCTCTTGTACCTTACTCATAATTTCTCCATATCACTAGGTTGGTGCTTAAAGGTCTGGAGTGAGCTGCCTTCCTTCAGATCTCAACAATTTCTAGATGAGCCAAAGGCAAAGAGGAGTGCCAAACATTCTTTCACTTTTTCAAGGAAGTGATTAATGATCACTAGTATTTTAATTAAGCTGGAATAGATGAGATTACAACATGGGATATGCAATTATGTTGGCATTTTCTGTGCTACCCAAGGGATAGGTAATCTCTCTGATAGTTATCAAGCACAGGGCTGTGCTTTGTAAATGACACAGGAGGCTCCTCACTGCCTTGGAGATGGTAAATTGATTTTCCTTCAGTTCACGGCCCATTGAGTTTGTGAGGGAGCGGTCTGTACTCATTTGGCACAGAGGCTGGGATTTCCTCATGGGAAATGAAGGGAACTGCTCATATGCAATCCATAGATCAGAAAGCTGATCCTGGGGCATGATTTCCTGCTACTGAAGACAAGGAACAGTCCTGGACACTCCACATACTCAAGCAGCAAACCTTAGTAACTAAAATCTATCTGAATATGCCAGACAGGACTCCGGTTTTGCATTTTAAGAGAGCAATGTTTCTTTCTTCCCTTTCATTGTCTGCCTTCTCTTTTCCACCCACTTAATAACAGCTTGGTACTGGGAACTGTTTGTCACATTTCAGGAGTTTTCAAGGAAGCCGACACAACAGCAACATCCATTTCTGGTTTATAACTGCACTCTGGAATGCTATTTTTGTTCCAAGGTAATGCAAGTATGTCAGGGAAAATTACATATGATTCAAAATAATCATCCCCCATAGTAAAAATTACGTTAAAAGAGAAAAAGAGACACATTACCTGGTCAGGGGAGGGCTTGTGGTTGGTTTGGTTGGAATGGGATGAGGATTTGAGGTGGTCATCCTCATAGTTGTCAGCCATCAGCTTCATACGGTTCTGAGTCTATTGAGAAGAAAAAAAAAAAAATAATCACCTCAGCCTACCTTCTAATGTTCTCACAAGGACTAAAGAGAATAGGGTATTCATGCTATCCTGTATATTCAAAATTCATTCTGAAAAAAAAAAAAAAAAAGACACTCATAAACCATTAGTAAATATTACTGTAGAGAACTGGTAAAAACTGGGACACACATTCCAACCTCTTCACTTTGAAGCTAAACCAGCTTTGCAATTAACTGGCTTATCTGACTTGTACCTACTAAAACCTGTGCTGTACATGTGTGTACAAAGAAATTAATTTCTTCTTATAGACTCTTGGGATTAAGGTTCAAACACCAATTTGGAGAACAATTCACTGAAAACATGTTAGATGTTCCTAAGTCAGTTTAAAAAAAAAACCAAAAGAAATCAGTCTTTTTAAAAAAAGAGTAGACAAGATGAAAATAGGTTATTACTTAAGAAGTCCATCCAGTTTCAACATGCAAATCAGTTTTCAATTGATATATCAAAGAGTAGGAAAATTCTGAGACTAGTCAGGAAAACGTGACTTATAGAAAAGCCTTCATGTGAGGAAATGAGTAAGTTAATAAATAACTCTTTTGGAAGAAAAGGTGACATAAAAAAAGATTTATAAAATTAAAAACTGAATACAGTCACGCAAAGAATTAACAAAATATGAAACAATTTTCTCAGATTTTCTACAACTTCTCAGAAAATGTCAAGTTCCAGAGGATACATAATTTTTAAAAACACAAAATATAAAACAAATTGCACAAGAATAAATGGAATACCTTACCTTTACCATTTTAGATAAGCAATTGCAATGAACATTAAACTATACTACATGACTGTGTTTGCAAAGGACAGCGTTAGTGAGATGAAATCCTGAAATGAGATCCCCAGGCACCTACAAACACACACACACAGAGACAAGGAAAGAAATCCACCTGGACAAAACGTCCCACCTCCCCAGAAGGGCTTAACAAAGACCATTCCGGCAGCAACAAAGCTCTGGGTGTAGCTTAGAGGGGACAGTAAAAGAGCCGGGTCTAGGGTCTCGCAAAGGGAACTGCTGTCCCTGACTCAGCTGCTTGACTTCAAGTTATCTGGGTGCCACTGTCACTGGGCACTCACACCTGCATCAAACTCAAAGTGGAGTGATGGCATTTCTCCTCCCAGCTTGTAAGGCAGACAACGGTGATTTTGAGCTTTGTTAAATTCTTGTATTCCAAAACCATAAAAAGGCTAGCCAGACCTATGACAGATATGATACACAGTAAATTATGTACAGCTAGACATATTAAATCATCAGAGATGCACTAAAATGAAATATCTTAAATAAAAGCTCAAAGCTCACTGTAAAAATGCCAGCTGTTGATTCAATCCTTTCGTAACTGCATGGTTTCTCACCGAAAACTCTAATTTTAATGAGCATCTCGAAGCTAGAGACTGCAGATTTTACTTGACTGTACTCAGATCATTATACACAAGGTCCAGGGTTTGAATCTGGATTTGATTTCATTTTGGAATAATTCAACAAAAGCTAATAGTAAATTGAGCTTAAGCAATAAGCAATTTAATCATGCAAAATCTTTATATTGTTTGCTCTGTTTTGTCAAACAAGTTTTGAATTTCAAGTCTGACTCATCATTCATAAATCACTACTTGAAACATGCTACATTAATACTTAAACAAACAGCTCATTGTAAAGGCGCATACTCCAGATTTATTATTTTATTATATTTAAGGTTGGCTCTTTAACAATTTCTTCTTTGCAATGAGAGCTATTGATTTTAAATTATTTCACATTTTTTTCGGAAATTTGTGGTTTTGATAATAAATAATAACTTCTTACATGACTCAGAGTGTGTGTGGAAAAAATCTATTAAAACCTAGAAGTTTAGCTGAAAGTTAGTACAGCACATTAACTTTTCTGAGAGAAAAAGTAGCTCTTCCCAGAGAGAGGCAGCCTGTTCTATGATATTGCACTAAAAAAACTATGTTAGTGCTAATACCGGAAGAGAAGAATATGAAGATCTAAACATTTAAGGCACAGTATCCCTCACAGAAAATTCTGAAGTGGAATTGAAGAGGTTGTGTACTTCCGTCACTTAAGTTCAAGTAGAATAACCTACTTTTAATACTTGTCAGGAGGTATGAAAAGAGGCTGAGAGAATTGGGCCTGAAAAAGAGGAGGCTTCTTTAATTACTCGATAGGAAGAGGGACAGAAGATGAAGCCACAGTTTTCCTGGAAGGGAAAGGACAAGAGATGAAAGATGTAAATCAGAACACAGAAAAATCTCATTAGAGGTCAGGAAAATTCACTTCATAACAAGGCTGATCAAACACTAGAATAGGCTGCCAAGAGGCTTCTGCATCTTCATCCTTGAAGATACTGAAAATCTGACTGGACAAGGCCTTAAGCAAGCTGCTCTAGTTAGAGATGCTCTCAGCATGTGGTTGGATGCAGAGGTCCACTCCAATCTAAAATACGCTGAAATTATTATTCAGGCTTTTCATCTTCAGGTAATTTTATAGCTATCAAGGCTGGTGTTTTCAAAAGAGGAGGGATCTAAGTTCCAAAATTCCTCCTAGTTGCTAAATATGATTTAGCTGCTAAATTCCATTACAGCCCTTTGAACATTTTAACCCTGAACAATCTCTGCAGCATCCCAATGACGACAATCATATGGGATCAGTTCACCTAGACAGCATTTTCTGTGTTCCCCTTTAATCCAACCTGATGTTCCACTGCTTCTGCTGTTAATCTAAGAACGCATGTTTGTGATACACAAGTCTTGGCAAGAAAACACCAAAATCAGTATTGTGATTTCACTACAGGAACTAATTTACACATATATCACTGGCATTAGGCAAAAGTCAAGAGAAGGAAGAAAAGCAGTTTATTTTCTGATGGATACCACAAAAAATTATTTTCCAACATTAGCATTCCAAGCAGTGTTGTAAATACATAATAAATGTAATGTAATGTAATATAATATAATATAATATAATATATATTTTCCTAAGTCTCTATGCTAAATATGGAAATAAGAAGCTTCTGGTTAGGACTGGAATACTAACTGATGAACTTCTAGCTGCAAATTTTTAAAATAACTGGAAATACATGAACAGTTTCTCTCCTACTGAAAAAAATATTCAAAAGGATGGAAATTTCTAGAGCATATGGCTGTTCCAATGACTTAAACCGTTTACTTTACTGTGGGGAACCACTCCAACATCCTGCAGTCCTGAACTGCTTTGTCATGGTGCTATTATACAATCTGCTCCCACCTTATGAGGTTATGGCTCAGATCCTAGGGCAAACATTTCTACATCACTATAAAAAGTATGAACAACAAAGTGGTTTAACCACTGTGTCCTGTGAGGAAATAAATGAGCAGTGCAGACAAATTGATTGTGTCAGGAGTGATTTTGTCCAAAATCTTCAGAGCTTGTAAGCAGAACTAGTGACGATAAGAACTGGACATCAGATCCAAATTTTGCTTAAAAAATACCATGAGCCATTACAGGTATGTTCCTTGTGCACGTGCAGATAAAATGCTAGAATGAAAAAATCAGGACAAAACTCCACAACTCAATAGGTTTCTTGATTTTTTTCTGGAAGGTTTCTTTTTTCTTTTTGGACAGACAGATTTCGTAAACTTATTCCTTGCCTTCCAATCACACACCTCCTGCAAAACCTCACACCTTGTCAAGGCCGTTAACAACGCTCTTTAGTCTCCCAATAATCACCATGCAAAAGAACAGTCCTCAACCCTCTAGACAAGTGTCAGTCCTCAAAATTACTAAAGAGCCATCACACACTCTCAAGCTCTTAACATTTAACTACAGACATTGTTTATAATATATTTTAGAGAACGTTTTTATTTGAAAGCTTGCATAGATTGTATGTTATAATACCTTTCTTAAGCATTACTGCAGGATAGCTTGTGTTCTGGTAACCATTACCATGGCAAATTTTTGAAACCAAATTTTATTCGTCAGAATCACACACTTCTGTATCTCTAGACAAGACTAATAAACAGCAAATACTAGCTCATAAACTGTGCATTCTCTGTATTAATCTAGTCTGCTTCATTCTCTCTTATTCAAAGAGTTCACATCAAAACTGTTTCTCCACCATGCAACACAGCAGAAATCATGACATCAATGACTACTTTCTCATTTTTTTTGTAAAATATTCGAGTAGGGTAATTTCTGGCTTTGCTAACCAGTCTAAACAAGCTTTATTAAACCTTTAATGTTGAGTTTTAAAAGCCTCACATTAGCTAAACAATATAATGATTGTACTTGTGACAAATGGATATGTGGTGGAGACAGCATGTCAGAGAATTAAAGGAGTCATCCCATTTCAATCTAAGTTGAGTATTTCACTGGAAGCACACACATGCAAATTCAACAGTGTAGAAACCTTTTCACCACTAACAACATAGAAATTTAATGGAGAAACTCAGGCAATTATTTTTTCTAAGTTGTGTGCCAAATTCAGTATTTCTGAAAATCATGTTCTTGCAAAGACTTTCAGATTGTCCTTTTCTATTTGCTGAAAACATGCAGTGAAGCCACACTCCCTGTAAATATCCAACCAGTTCCCTGCTGGAATCTGGCTGTCAGGAACACAGAGAATAATCCCTCCTTGCCTGTTATTAGAATGTGATGCCCTGCATAACTACCCTGAGTATATCTATACCCACCTTTAATATACCTCTACCTTGAGTGTATATCTACCTTGAGCACAGGATCTCTGAAAGACTGCTTCAAGTATTTTACTCTATGCCCCCTTTCCATTCATATTTAATGATCTGGGAGACATTGTTCAAATTTGAAAAGAGATGGTACATTCTGAGTTGTCATTTTTGTTTGTAAGGTTTAAAACACATATCATTAGTTAGGTTTGGCTTTCCTTTTGGCTGTGTTTAAGATTAGCAACTGAGATACCTCTATTAGCAGCAAACAAACACAATATTCAGCTGCATAGGTATGAAAACCATTCTGGTTACTATAGTTCTGTACATCCTGGAGCCTGTGTTTTCGTGAGACCAACAAAGAGCCTGTGCAACGTGAAGCTACTGGGGTTTGTCAAAGCCTCCAGGATTTAACACAGATTCTACCTGAGATACCGGCTTCTGCATCGACTGTTGTCAATGGTACAACAATGTTACATTATAAAGAGAAAGACTTTATCAGCCCACTTTATTTCTGTGTTCAATAATTTCATTTTTCTGTTCATCTCCCCACACGCGATAATTACATAGAGTTTACTCTGGATAATTCATATTCCAAAACCTTTGAACTAAACTAATGGAGGCAGATCATTTAGATATGGAGCTCTCTCTGAGGCTTGACATATGTATATATATGTGGATGGATTTAAAAATATAATTTTGAATTGAAATTTCCCCCGTACAGGAATGTGTCTCTTGGAGTTTTATTAGTTCCTTAGGAGATGAACAAATAACTAACTACAGGTTTGCCTGACGACAAAGTTTATTGAAATCTATTGCTCTGAATCCTGTATAGAGAAAACGAGAAACACAAAAGACAACACGAATCAGGTCTTGTGTCTGGGATTCCTTGTTGTGTTATACCACATGAACATTATAGTATGTGTTCTTTTAGCTCTTCTGTACTCTCTTTAGAGATACATCAAGCTGTGTTTAAGACTGACTGATCTGTGGGAATAGAACTGCCTTTCTCTTTATTTCTTTCACAAGAGCTAGAATCTGCCCAGTCCCAGATTTAAAAGGAAAATAATAATAATAAAAAAAAATTAAAATCCTTCCTTCTCTCATGGCCAGCTACTCAGAAGTAAACCAGGTATGTTAGTTCTTTGGCATCTGTCCCACTGCATGTAAGCAGAAAGCTCAGTAAGGTGTATTTTTCTGTATCTCAAAGATATCTGAGCAAGGGCTGGACTCTGAGAATGTTTACCACCCTATTGTAAACCTAATTTATACTGACTGGGTGGCCTATGCATCAAAAAAACCTTTCAGGCAAGATCAAAAGGACAAATGGTATCCTGTGACTACGGCCTTGAAGAATCCTGGATCCCTCACACTACACAAAACCAAAAAAATTATTTACTGAAATTGATCTGAAGACAGCAACAGCAAGCAAAATGAGCTGCTGTTTTAAATCTTGAGATAAGAGAACTGGTTATAGTCACCTTCCAGTAGTGAGCATGCAGAACCTCTACACTCCAGGTTTAAAGTAAGCAGGTAAGTAGTTTTTGTGTTATGAGCCTGCCCTGTGGTGCAGTTTGTGAGGGCAAATTTGATCTTGGTTCCATGCCATGGCAGAGAAGGGCCTTACTGCAGAATTTCCTGTCAGAGAATGTAAGATCAGTATCCTTTGCTGCCACATGCCCTGAAAGCAGAAGAGACTCATTTATTTAAATTAGCTTAACAGAGACTGGTTTTAGCTAAATCATGCTGCTACATCCACTCTCTATCTATTGCGCCGTCTTCGTTGCTTCTTTCATCAGTTAAGAACTGATTTCTTTTGCAGACAGCATGGCTTACCCTTGAAGAGCATACGAGTCCACTTTATTACCCATTTTACACTGGTTAATGAAGTCTGTGTGCTTTGGATTTGTATTCTACATCTTCTAAGCATGGCCTGCAACCCTATAATAATGCCTTTCTCCAGCCTGCCTCCCCCATGGTGTTTCCAGGCAAGAGTCAGCTGGGACCAGTGGGAAAGTATGTATATATTCTGAATGGCCAGCCATATGTGTATGCTACAGCCAAACAAAATATATCACAGCTCAATTCTTCTTGCCTTTCCCTGTGTGGGAGCACTACTTTGGGGTTTTTTTGCCTCTACCCAGCTGTGGATGTTAATTAAGTTCCTACAAGTTACACAATCTTTGAGACTTCTTTCCCTCTGTCAAATTTGGTTGAAAACAGTCAATACATTGAAAAGTTACTTGGTAGGAACTACAGCTCAGCTAAGCAGATGGACAGTACTGTCATTTAAACTTTTATTTGGAGGACTTTAGGATAAAAGCTGGTCCAAACTAGCATGCTTTGTTCAAGTTGTAAGAGTTTGGATGTAGTCTCTCTATATATCCTTGCATTAAATGTTGCACAGAAGTGGAGTTTTCTGATACCAGGCTCCATGCCTTCCTTTATGATTCTGGGAGGCCGAATTGCTACAAATTCTCGAGTGAACAGCAGTAAGCCTCTCATGTTTAGTACATGTGTCTGCCGACTCTTTAATGTATACAGTTTATTCAGTCTCTTTAACATACTTTTGATACATACCACCAAGGACAACTCACTTGAACAAGAAAATGAAACGCTACTTCTAAAATAACATGAAGTCAGTCTTTGTCATGGTCTGCATTACTCAAACTGTTGAAAACTCCTAATTGTACTTCTCCCCTTGCTCATTTCTCCCCCCTCATGGTGTGTCTGTGGGTCCAAGCTTAAAACTTCATCTTGTATTTTATCAATTGAGAGAAAAACAAAGACAAAAAAGCAGCAAGAAAAAACAAGCCAAAATGTACTTTGGAGCATAAACATTCCCCAAAAACTTCAGTAGGTTGGTGATACATGTGTTTTACAAAGCAAAATATAAAAGATCTCAGGTTATGATAAGGTTGGAAATGAATTCCAACACTATAAAGATCCTGTAATTACTTTAAAGTTGTGCAATTTAAGCACCAACATTAAGCACCAGAGATAAAGTTAGTCTTACAAAATCTATAAATATTGGAAGGCAAAACTCCTAAGTTGCCTATATCATATCCCAAAGAGCAGGCATGTATTTCTACAAAAATAGAAGCTTTGTTTTACATAGTTGACGGGACTTCTATTTTGTTATGACAATTTAATTGAAATTTCTCCTTCCCTTTTCACTTCAGCTTCACTCCACACCCTGCTCATCTTACTCTCGTCTACCTTACTCTGTCCCTCTTTCCTTTGTTATTCTATTTGGTTATCCTTTCCAAAATAAATCCACTTGCATATGCTCAACTTCACAAACCTGCCTGTATAACACAACTGCCTTAGTCACTCTGCATTTTTCTCTCAGTCTTTCTCCCAGTCTGAAATCAGAAAGTTTCTCAGTCCAGTGATACTTATGAAAACTGACTGGCAAAATCTTGTCTAGGAATTTATACACAAGATGCATCCTACTGTAAAATCTTAAAACCTAGCCATGATCCCCTGCTTTGACAAAATCATTAGTAGGCCACCTCCTCACATATATCTACATATACCTTTCCTAACTGATGCAATTTGGAAGTTTTCAAATCTTTGTCTACTGTGACTGTGTTTTTACAATAAATATAGTAATAGCATTCCTTTATCCAGGTATTTTTATTTTTGAAAGGTATATACCAGTGTTTTTACCATAGCTTCTTTAGCCTTAAATATTTTTATTGTTATATGACTCACCACTTGAATTGCATTTGCCTGCAGCTTCAAAGAGTTGTTAATAGCAACCCCCCTCTATACATGCTGTTCTTGGCAAAAAAGCATGGTTATGTACAGATACAAATTCCTAGATGCTAAAGTGATGTGAGCTGCTCAGTATCATCTCAACACAGACTGTCTGTAACTGCCCAGAACCCAGCTCTGGGTGTATACATGAATGTGTCTGTGTCTACATGATATAAACAGTGTTGATAGCAACTTTTTAAAAAAATAACACAACGAAACCTCAAGACTATTTATTCTTGTTCTGAAATTAATTTTAAAAGCTGTTGCGTATAAAAGAAAAAGAAACCCAATATTATTCTTTTTCTGCCTCACTTTCATCTTTGAATCTAGGCAAAATTCTCCATGGTAACTGCTGGAGGGAAGAGTTGAAAGGGCATTTCCTTTGACAACCAACAGAGCTTTGCTACCCCAAACTAAATTAAAGCTAAGAATTTTCTCTGTATGGTCAATTATTAGGGTTGACATCCACGTCGAAGAGCCCTGCCTCATAAGATCCATACAAACACACAGACATTACATTCCTGTCTGTCTGCACCATCTGTGCGTGTGGTCTGCAGACACAGGATTCCTGTCCATCCACACTGTCCCAGTGTTTGGTCCACAGAGGCAGGATTCCTGCCTGAGCACACAGCAGCACATGTGCAGTGCAGAGTTGGACAGATGATTCCTGTCCATTTGCCCTACTCTTGCATGCAGTACACAAGCAAGGAGGATCACAATAAACCAACACTTTTTTTTTTTTTCCATTTTCTTCCTGTAGAGGTTGATTTTTCCTATTAAGTCTGCATCAAAGCTTAGATAACAGTACCAGCTGGAAAGACTGAAGAAACATTCAGGTATTTGTGCCAAAACTATTCTTACCAAGGAAAGTTCTCTTCCTTTCTACAAAATTCATGGCACACAATGTGTACAGATGTGCCAGTTTTGTCAGGTGAATTTGTCTAAGGTGTCTGCATTTCAGACAGTGTTCGTGTCATTGCCTGCTCTACTCCTAATCTGCTGTCTTTTTATGATTTACATTATATTATGCCATTGCATGCGAGTAGAGGCCCACTCAAGCGGCACCATAAAGCACATTGTAAAGCTTAGGAAAAAGTCTTAGAAAATTCCCTCTCTGCTATAGAACCACCAAAAGAAAAAGGTTTGAGGAACAAGATGAAGAAAAAGCCAGTCATACCTCTGGTGTTTTTTCCTTAACAATCCTTTTACTGCAAAGTCTCTAAATTATGATAGGTGATGTCACATGTTAAAGAGCCCTGACAAAGAAGAGGAAGAAATAGAGATGAATGGATAGAAGGACAGGGGCAACCTCAACTTATTTATTTGCAACTAGAAGATCTAGGAGGAAGCAAGGAAACCTTCATATTTTTTAAGCCCTCTTTGTATCATAAAACAGATTGCTGGCTGACAATGGAGAAGGACTAGCTAGTTTTGGTAATCAGGAAAGGGGGGAAGAGAGGAGGAAGAGATCTACAAATAGAGATGAAAAGGACAGAGATGGACAATAAGGAACTAGTCTTAGTCTGTACTTCCTAATTTGTGGATTCTTCCCACCAAATCTGTGAATCCATCTTTTTCCAGTCCAGAAAAACATACTGATATCATGCCTGTTTCTCTGTGAAATATGGAAGAGACTTGAAAGGTGAACAAAATGAAGATCTGTGTGTATAAATAAATATATTTCCCCTTAAAAAAAAAAAAAAAAGAATAAAACCCACTAGAATGAGAAGGTATACTACTTATTACTTCCACAGAGCAAATGAACTCATGCAGTCTTCCAAGTTTTAAACAACTTATGTATATGTATATTCTTAAGGATCACTATATGCTTTTATTATTTTTTCAATACCATTAATGTCAGCAGTTGGCAGGAGTTTGGGTTGCTAGCTGTAACAAAGGAGGTGAAGCCAAGGTTATATCTACTAGTGTTTTGGAGATGGAAGGCATGCTGGCTTGGTATCAGAAATTATAGCTACGTTTCACGTTAATGTGAAAAAAGTGATAAGAGTAATTCCTTAAACTATTAAAAGGGTTAAGTGTGGTACAATGGTAAAATTAAATGTTTAAAAAACTTAAGTTTCACTCCCCCCCCAATAAAAATCCACTGTAAAAACAAGAGATATCTAGGTTGTTCAGATCCTAAAAAGAACTTGGCTGGTGTCAGCTGTGAGAGCTCCATTTATTTTTTTGTTTACTCAACTACAGGAAATATTTGTATTCACACTAAGACAGAGAGGAATTGGTGGTAAACAGAAAGAAAGAGAACAAACAACTAAGTTCTGTGACTGTAAAGTTGTGCTCAAACAAAGAGAACAAAACCCTTAATAAAATGGCTATCCCTTCACTAGGGCTGTATTCAAGATAAAAGACCATTACTTCCCCCAGGCATCGGTAGTGATGAGAGTTTAATATATATTTGGAGACTAAAGCTTTACAGAAGTTGAAAGTCTAGTATTCATGTATACTATTGAGAACCTAAAATTGTGCAATGTGTTATTGCAAAGGTAAATTTACCCATATTTGAAAATGAGGGTGCTTGACCAGCAAATTCACCTTATATCCACATGATAAATGTTTGATTATGCCAAGCAAAATCAGACAGCAATCTGATAACTGACTGACTTTGTCTTTATGCACAAATCTAGGACTAATCCCTATAATCATTTCTTGTTACTGAAAAGACTCAAACTTTTGGCACCACATTCAAGGCAAAGAAGGGCAGACAGCAACTGTTCCCTTATTTTGTGTTCAGTACAGGTCTGCTCAGACAGCAGAACACAACTGCCCTGGAGATGATCTGCCAAAATCACTACCTTGTATTTGACAGCATCATCTGCACACCCCCATCCAGGGGAGAGACTGGAAGCAGGATCGCCATCAGTATCAACTTTCTCATCTTGTATCTTTTGGAGTTGGCAGCAGTCACCAGACTCCTCACAGCTTCCCAAGTTGCAGCCAGCAGAAAAATCTTCACTGCCTCCCTACACACATTCACAAATGTCAAGTGGCAAAAACATTACCTCTAGGGAAAAACCACACACCTTTTCTTTGGCTGTGAATATTTTTTCATCTTAGAGAAAGGGTGTAGAAAACAGCATGTACTTATTAAGGAGTAAAATGCATAATTTATTCAGCACCAAAACATGAATAGTAATTTTTTTAAGACGTGGATTCTTGAGAACATAACAGCATGAATTTAACAGAACTGAGAGGAATCTGCAGCCATCAGCACCTGTCCATTTGCAGAAGCTACTATAAGTAACTGATGCCCAATTCAATAAATCTATGTCTCCTTTGGATAAACCTCATACAGTATCCTACCATTTTCTACAACTTGGTATGTAAATCAGTGAAGGGTTAGTATCGAGAAACTAGTCCTAATTGGCAGCCTGTATCTTCGATTTCCAATTGCAACATGAAACTTGTTTTTTCCCTTGCATTACCTATTAATTAGCCTGAGATGTGGTGTACTGGACTAGGCTCAATCAGATTGTTTCAAAAAAAAGGGAAATTATTTTCAGAATTCTACAAAGCTTAATACAGTATATGAGAAAATAAGTCTGTAGGCTGAGAGGTATTTCAGTGTATAAGCTAAAAAATACCTGAGACTGCTGTTCATCAATAGCTTATTATTTACTGAAGCTGAAGTTCATTCTGTACAGTTAAGACTTAATTTTTCCATTATCAATTTTTAATATGGTGGGGATTAAAATTCTCTATTGCAGACTATGCATTTTTCTCTTCTCAAACAAAAAACCCACTGATTTATTATGTTACTCCTAAAATAACACAGTAAAATCCCAAACATGCAATATATTCTATCTTATAGTTCATAATTTTCATTACATATTTCTAGGTGCACAATTCTTTCCATCATTCCTCCTTCAAGAGAAAAATACATCACTGACAAATTAAGTCATACAAATGTTAATCTGTAATCTACCCGAAATCTTCTACATATCTAGTTTATGAAACCAATCTGTCACCTCATATCTCTGACGTTACCTTCTCCTTACACGTTTTTGGAACACACCTTGCATCATCTATCACCTCACCAGTGACGGAGCTTACACAAATTAAAACCAGTACTAAAGCTGGTAAAATACTTCTCAGCTTTCTGTCAATACCCTTCTATAGACTATCAATATGTGAATTGCTTTTTATTTAAGGTAGTTAAGATAGGAATAATTTAATACAGAAACGGTTGAATCCAATCAAGGAAATATCATTAAGGATGGTTACACAGTCATCTTGGAAAATCACAGTATTTTTACTGAGTTCAAACAAGTCATTCAAAATCTTCCTGTATCTGAAATTTTGGTGTGAAATTCTTGCTTCTTCACAAAAAATATATTCACTGGTTAATCTCATCAAGATTATTTACATGTTTAAGTGGAATCTTCTCTGTCACCAGAACTTCAGAGTTCCCTAAATAATGTGTCTAAATGACAAGATTGAAATGTAATCATGAACACACTGTATTTTCCGGTCAACCTTCAAACATCATCAATTCAAATACCGAAAGAGTGATGCCAAACCAACCCAGCCACAAGAACCGATTGTCGGAAAGTCTCGAATATTTCACCCCTGAGGCACATCCTGCTGCTGGACAACAAAGAGGGAGTAGTCATGTACGGGTCCTTCCCAACTACCCCACTAACCACAGAAGTTAAGCAAAAGAAGAAGCACCCATAATTTTATTTCTTGAATGAACAACTATTGGCAATCTAGAACTCTTCCAAACTGCTCTTTCTGAGCTTTTGCATTGATCTCATGAACTTATCAGCTGACACAAAGACTTTGAAACTGTTCTCAACATAAAATTTGGAGCACATAAGTCTCATAGAAATAAATAAGTGAATACTCTGTTGGTTGTATGTATTAAAAAGGCCTGTTCTAATATATTCTTTTTATTTAAATGAAAAACAGTGTCTACCAGATGAGTGGTTTGTGCCACAATAGATAAAGTAAACCACCATAAGGTACAACTGCGACATGAAAAGACAATGACTATATTTACAGTGCACTAATGTCCAGAAATACTATTCACAGAAAAAGGAATTACTGTTTTTTAGGCCCCAAATTAGATTTCCTAGTGCAGTCTTCTGGAGAAACCCAAGCTCACCGCAGTGTTCTTAACTCTTTAATACCACTAATGAACCTAGTCCTCCTGGTGTAGGCTTAACAATTTTAATTGATATCAAACACCAGCAGATCGGTTGTCACTTACAGAAATGGGATACAGGGTCTCTCAACTGCTAACCTAGACCTGTCCAGCAATCCTGATTTTCTAGTCGGGGACAATGTTGTTTAAATCACTTAGTGTAGGAGTTCATAATCCTTGAATGAGAGGTACTGTAAATGTGGCGGCAGATGCTGTCAGCAACTATCCAGTTAATTTACATTTATTTATGCAAAAGTTTAGTGAATTAAAAAGATGTATTATAATATGAAAATATTAATATAATTAAAAAATGGATGAATATTTCTAATAGACTGAAACAGGTTTTTGAAAACTGAGATTGAACTTGGGAAATATTAGCCCATAGAGTATTTTTTAAAATATTACGAATGTCTAGAAAGAAAGGGTAGCAAGTAGTGTACTCTTATCTGAGTTCCCAAGTACTTCTACAAACCTTAAAACTCAATCTCTCAGTAAGGCAAAGAACCTTCCCCTTCATGCAAACCTACAAAGCCGCCATTGCAATGTCCTAGAAACTACCAGTTAAGACACAAAGGCACAAACAGAAAGCAGATGTGGCCATTTACAGCGGGGCCAACAGGCAGTTCCCTTCCCTGGCACCGTCAGGCCAGTGGCAGAAAGGACTTCACTTGAACATACATTATTATTTGGTAATACAAGAGGCAGGGCATAAAGGTAAAAGGAGGAAGGAGAGAGGAATGAGAGTATAAGGAATACCACGGGAAGATGAAATGCTGCCCCAGAAAAGACTGCTGATGCTGCCCTGAGTGCTCTTACTGTGGTAATCAATGATTAAAAATGATGGGAGAAAAGTCTGGAGCACATGACAGGGTGAAGGTGCTTTCTTTTAATCTGCGAGGGCTTCCTGTGCTGTGCATCAGGAAGCAGTGTGCAAGGGAATGACAAAGCCTTGCTTTCTGTGCCTGTTCAGCTGCTGTCAGGGTGCTGGGGTCTGCTTCTGGCAGAGATTCCCCCTTGACAGAAACAATTACTGAGGAGCAAAACCTGGCAAAAATGAGCGGTGCTGTGATTGATAATCTGGGTGGATTATAGGCCTCCAACAACGGCCACGATGCTTAAATTTGACAGTTGGCAACGCTTGATGAGAGCCAATTAGTGGATATATATTCACTTCAGCCAGAAGTTTTTTCTGTTTCTAGTCCAATACCTTCCTGAAAAATAAGTGCATAGACTGATTTCCACCCCCCCTGCCTGCTCACATGTATGCCAGCTACATTGTCAGTACAGCTAAGAATATACCATAAAAACTGTGCATTTTGGCATCTTTGTATACTAAAGCCTGCAGATTCAAATTTTGTAAAGCTGTATTTGACCCTGCAAATAGTGGCACTACAAGAACCTGAAAAAAAGGACTTTACACTGACTCTACATACCACACAGTGCATAAACGGGGCTCTGACTGCACTATTTCGGTACCAAGTCCGCTACAAGTGACAACAGTTCTCAAAATGCTTCACTATTCCTTGAAAATTTCCTGGCAAAGTACATTCATCTGTCGCTGTTTCAAATAGGTTAACCTGGCATTAAGAGAATACCAGAATTCACATACTACCTTCTGTTCTTCCCAATACATACAGGAACCTCTGACATGCAAGTTCCCTTCAAACTTGTCTGCTTGTTCTTAACTTTCTTATCACATAGGGTTTTTTTCCCCCACTTTTGCATCTATTTCCACTCTTGGTAGTGCAAATATGTGGGTACGGTGGTGAAGAGATCAATAAAGAAAGATGGATCCAAGTGCCCTGAATCTCATCACTTATTTCAAATATTAACTTTTGTTTTCTCAGTTATAAAGAAGCCAACACCACCACACTCAGACAACTTAATACATCTTCCTAAATGTCCTAAGCCTGGTTCTGACAGTGGTTTGAGAGGTACCTCCACTCATTAAGCTTCAGTGGGCACCATCACATCATTGGAACCTCTCAGATGCTGTCAGAGAACAATGGTAGTTCTGTCACAGAAACAACACTACATTCAGCATTTACCTTCAGTGATTGTATCCATGTCACCTGAAGAACAAGTTCATTTGCTAATGGGGTAATCACTCTCATCAGACATGGTTTC
Source organism: Tyto alba (assembly GCF_018691265.1). Lineage (NCBI taxonomy): Eukaryota > Metazoa > Chordata > Aves > Strigiformes > Tytonidae > Tyto > Tyto alba. The sequence goes on from NW_024881295.1 coordinate 16,942,623, forward strand.
AAAACAGGGCAGCTAAGGCAAAGCAAAGTCTAACTGAATGCCTCACAGAATCTGTATTATTTCATCAGGCAGGGTGGTAATAAAAACTGCCAGAAGTTTGGTCATGCTGATACAGCTCCACAGCAGTAAGAGGAAACCGCCTGCCTGTCAGTCTCCTTTGACCTGTTTTACATTCTACTGTTACAAAGAGAAATGACTCCAACCAGTGGAACTTCACTTTGGAAAAGTTCACAGCAGAGTGTCAGGTGTCAGTGTGTGGGGTTTCCAGGGAAACAAGAAACAGTGGAAAAATAGCATTTTCTGGGGGAGAAGCTATTCTGGAATCTAAAATTCTTTCCTCTTCCTCATGATCCCATGAACCACATTTATTTAAGAAACAAATCATTGCAGTACCTTGGCCTCATAAGGAAAGCCAGCCAAAATCTTTGCAAGGAAGAAGCACAAACAGCTTTGGGACTTGCATGGCTAGATGAAATATATATTAAACATCACATAAATGCTAACTATTAGTACTACTAGTCATCGCCAAATAATTCCTCTCAATTTATGGGAATGGTAAATAGGAGCCCCTCAATTCATGCTGGGCACAGAGGAAAGACTGATCATGACGAGGAGATAGAAGGGAACGACAGGTATTAGATTCCTCTGAATGACAAGTAAGCTGACTGCATAACCCATACTTCCAATAGCATGGGGTTTCTTATGTCCCTTCACTAAAATAGAAAAGAGCTCTTTTCACTAAGTATAAGTGAACAGCAAGAGTGTACATGGCAAGAACAGGGAAGGCGAGGGAAGTACTAAGGGAGGAAAAGTAGACATTAGAGATGTACATGAGAATGAAAAGGAAGCTGAAGACAAAGCTAGATCTTCTACTCAGTCAAAACTGAAAGCCATCAAAAATAAAGCCAAGAAGCTCAAAGTGCTCACGCCTATTCTGTGTCAGTGTTCACTATAAACTGTACTCAGGTGATTAACAAAATTTATTTCAATACTCAGAGGATATAATTTTAGGTCAGAAAAGTAAAAGAATAAATGAGATGATACTCAAAAAAAATCAGATGTCTTCAAATTTTCTAGCTCTGACTATACTATGCTAGGCAAGAGTTTATCTGCTATAATGCTATTAATGGTTATTCTTGGGAACCTGTGGGAACTGATGAGGTTTTGGAAGACTCCATTAAAGTTTCTGACACTGTCTCATATGACATGCTTATGAACAAGTTCAGCTAAGGGAAGGCCTTCTTTCGAGCTTTGACCAGTTTCAGATATCACACTTGGAGAAAGAAAAAGACAAATCAAATAAAACCTAAGAAAGAACTGGAATGATAGGGTATCTAGCCAACAAGACATATGAAAACCGGAAGAACTGAGACTTGATCAGTTTAGACAATAACACAGAGGAGATATCTCTGTGTAAACCAAAAGGGCTGCTAAGGAGTGCAATGAAACAGTCTTTTTTTTTTTTTCTATACCCATAACAGATAGAAAAAGCAGTAATGAGCTTGAATTGCAGTAAGGGAAATTACAGATTCACAATGACATTATGATGATAGACACACCAGCCACAGAAAAGACTTCCAAAGACTGAAGGTCTCCTTCACTAATTGTCTTTAAGTCTATCAGTTACACCTATAGGTATAACTGAATAAATCAAGTGGATTATGCAGAGCTATATCCTGCGCCCAGTATTACTTAAATTTTTCATTAACAATCTCTGTGATAGAAGAAAATACATGCTTATGAAGTATGTAGAGAAAGCTTAGCTGGGTAGTTCTGCGAGCATGCTAAAGTGTAGGATCAAAACTCAACATGTTCTTAAAAAACTGAGGAACTGATCTGAAAATTACTGTTATTTAGGAAAAGGCAGCATAATAAATATGTTCCCAGTATTAATCTAACCTGGAGTCACACCACTTAAAATGAAAATTTTGAGATGCCTTCATCAATAACACTGAATCAAACTAGTTCCTGGTAACTTTTGCTAATGGATATTATAAAAGAATCAGGAATAATTATGAAACTTTATGTAATAATACAAGTTAATATAGTAATTTACAAACAATTCCACTGAGTGATACTCCAAGCTCTCAGAAAATGGACACTGATACAGTTCAGAGTCTCCAAAAATTTCACCACTGTTACTTAACATTTATGTAGTAGTGCCTAGTGATGTTGGTCAAGTCAGGCCCCCACTGTGCTAGACACTGTATAAACACAGAAAATGACAATCTTTGCTCCAAACAGCTCCTAGTAGAAAACCCCAAGCATTTAAGATGCAAAGCCCACAGACAGGAAAACCGCAGCCCATTCAGATATGTCTTCCCTTTACAACATAAAAAAAACTGCAGAGTAGCGCTTCGCCCTGATACAATAAATACATCCTGATCATTCAAACAGCTTGACGAGGAAAGGAATAAATGGCAAACAGGCTACTTTCTAACAGACGAGTGGTGGATGTGCCGCCACAACGCAGGCCAAAGCTCCTTGGGTCTCTGTCAATTCCAGAGGGACACACATCACGGGGCTTCTGTACGGCGTATAACCCGAGCGCGCTGGCTGGCGCTCGCCACGCCACATCTGGACTTTGTTAGACAACCTTCAGCTCCGGTCTCTTGCATCAGCCCTGGCCCCCTCTGGTGAAGCAGCCTCCCAACCGCTGCTTCTCCATGAACTACTCACGGAGACAAAGTGCTCTGGGAGGAAGTAAATTGGGACCACATTAGCTGGTGACCCTCGCCCTGCAACTGGCCTGCCTTTCTGATGACAGAGGAAATCCCTCATGTGAACTGACAACCAATATGAAACAGGCAGCTCCATTTACTGGACAGCCTGGTCAATGCCGAGTGCCTCATTAGGAAATGGTCTCTATAGTGGGGCACATTCCTGCAATTCAGAACCTAGAAACTCTAAATTAAAACAACATTGATGCCATATCCTGTTTCTGAAATGCCTCTCTTCATCCAAACTTTAATACGTATACTTAAAGAAATTAAAGAACAAAAATGTCTTTGGCAGGACTCCTTCCCTCTCTCGTGCAGTAATACCCTTCCTGTGTGAGTGTCCAGGAACGTGATGGTGTTGGGAAGGGAGAAAGGAGAATTAAAGCAAGGAATAACCAGAGTCCTCCAGAATCTGTACAACCTTTCCTTGATGAATCTATGTGTCTTCACTAATATTTTAAAATAAATAAAAATCACCTGAAATTACAGGGTTGCAGAAGTTGGAATTTTTTTTTTTTTTTTTTTTAAGAAGTAAATTGAGGTTCATCAGTAGAATGAGTTTTTTATCTTGGGGGAGAATTGTATCTTTCTACACTCTAAGAAAGGTCAATTAACAGTAAGCCAGTCTGCTAACAGTGGTAGTTATTGCAGCAACTCAATGACAACCAGCACAAGCAATGAAAAGGCATAACCTGAATCCTATCATAGATACTTGGATCCATTCATACTCACTATTGCAGCGTAGTCAGAAAACTGCTTTCCTAAAGCATTATCTCTGTCAGAGGCTCTTTCCAGTTTGAGATTCAGCAATCAGGCCTATGGTACCTACCACAGCATGCATAACTCTTCATTACAAACCACCCCCTTCTGATATTGCTCAGCATTTCTGTACATGGAAATGGGAATCTTTTAGTCAACTGTGCTTGCCAGCCAACTGAAAAAGCTGCTTTCCCACCACAAAGTCTGAGCATTTCCTAGAAATGGGATGGGCTGAAATACCAAATACTTATCAGGGAGCTCAACAGCTCTGAAACAACATTAAAGGCAGAAGGAAGGAATTACTGAGGTCAGGATTCCAGATCCGAATCTGAAGGGCTGAATAAAATTTTTAGGCTCCAGAACTCCTTTTCAAAGTCCTCCAGAAGATTTTGATTAACTGGCATCACTTGCCTTTCTTGAACAGCTGTGTTGAATACACCTGCAAGTCTGAAAAATTTTTCATTCACAATTTCTACTGTAAATTTAGGAATTACAGCTAAACTTTTAGGAAGTTCCTGAAATGCTATATAGTCCTGTGGAGCTAGCAAACACAGATGGACTTTTGTTCTCAAGATGTAGAAAAGAGTCCATGTAGAGAAAGCTTAAACTGATGAAACAGCACAGTTGTTTTGTTGAAAAATATGAGGCTGGCGACCTGTAATTACTGAAGAGGACCACAAGTACACAGATTATTTGCAAAGCATGTGGAAAAATTAGATTCCCTTTGACTATATCAGTAATGAGGATCCTGTAAAATCTCGCAGCCTTCTCTTCTGACCCACCTCCTATTTCTAGAGCCGTCAAAGTTGGCACAATTTGAATCGATGCAGAAAAAGTATGTATCAAAGCTACTGGTACTGAAAAAAGGCGATTTCAGATCCCCTGCAACTTATAGAGGTGGTGAGTATTACTGTCCCATGATAAGTAATTTTGAGGAGCTTTTCTTTCAATGTATTGAAAGCTGCACATAAAAAAGGATAAAAGATGATACCTCCTTAAGATGTAGGATAGGTTTTAGGGTGGATGTGTCAAATCTCTCTTAAGTCAAATAAATATTTATCAGGTATGGTTTAAATACAGTTTAGATTGCTTATATATAAACATATATTCTTCCTTAGAGATTGTGAATGCACTGGAGAATACCTTGCAGGCCTATTATTTGTGATTTTATATATATACTTATACTACTTATATATAGCTTCTATTAATAGTATTCATAGCACAGATGTGTTGAGGAGATTACTTCCTGCTTTCTTCATTTTTTTTTAAGATGACATTCTTAAACAATGAGGAGCCTTTGTAGGGAATGGCAGTTCTGGAACCAGAAACTTCAAAGGCATTTGGATATTCCAGTAAAATTTTTGAAAAGGACTATTGCTCCAACATCAGCTTAGAATTGATCCCACTTCATAGCAAGGACAATTTCAAATTAATCTCCTTTGCAATTTTAGTTTATTTGGGAAATTAAGTATCCCACACCAACACAGAAAAGCACTTAGAACGGGCATCCTTAAGGGAAATGGCCATGTCTTTTTAGGAACAGTGTATAATATTGCAAGACTTATCAGCACTGAAAAATAATATGAACTACAACAGTGTTAAAAAAATCACCTAACTGAAACTGAAGTCATTATAGATAATCACAACCTTAATACATAAATTAAATATACACAAATTTTCATCAGAAAAAAAACACCACAAAACACTAAAAATTGTTCCGTCTACTCACAAAGGATAATCAGAAAGAATTTGGAAAGGGCATGGAGCATGAAAATGCTAGAATTTAAACTCAGGACAACAAGAACTGACAATAAAATTCCAATTTCTCTTGGGATGAGTGGTAACATATATTAAGGCTGCTATACCTACAGACATGAGGAAAATAAGTACTTTACATTGCTGTAACCACTTCTGAATCCTGTTCTAGTAGGAGGTCATCTGGCTGACAAGTAATTACAACTGTTGCTCAAAAGTAATTAATACAAGACTGTAAACTATACTTCTTGCTTGTTTTGAAGCTGGTATAACAATCAAAATTACTGTTCTTAAATGAAACCTTAAATAACTGTTATCTTAAAAATACATGGCAAATAACCTACTTGTGTTTTCTAAGGAAGAAGCAAGGAAATTCCTTATCAGAAAGCAGACCTGGTTTTGTCTTACTGTCTTTGAAAGCAACAGAAATCATCTGGTTGACAGATGAAATGTTGCACATAAAACTTTATGAAGATCGAAACAGTGGCACTGAAGAAGTTGGTACTGGACCAGCAGCAGCATATGTGCTGTTACAGGGAATGTGACAAGGGAATAACTCAGAAAAACCTACCAGAAGTGCTGAAGTGAAAAATCTACACAGATTTTTCAGATCCTAAATCTGTTATTGCCAGGGATGCCTTTTGCTTCCTCTGTCTTTCATTGGCAATGTATTTTTCACATTGTATTCAATACTGAAACATAAGATTAAATGCTTGAATAGAAATACACTTCTTTTCTGATTGTTATGCCAACACAAAAAGATCTTAGAAATGGGAGAGGCCAGAAATAGGAAAGAACCAATCCTATAATTGGGATAATTGAGAACCTCCCAAATTCCACTCTAGTAGCTGGCATTCCCATAGGGTACTCCTGTCACAGATTAGAAATCACAGTAGAGACTGTGTGGTTTAACACATTCATATTTGAGCTTTACAGCAAGGAGATTTTTCTTCTATGTATGCTTCTTCCCTGACAAGGCAAATACAGACCAGCAAAAGAAGTATCACTACATTTCCCCGAATCTGTGGTTATTTGTGCCTGTAGAACATAATAACCAATGTCCTTTTCATTCACAGTTCCTATACATTCTACGACACATTAACTACTCAGGCAGTGACACAAAGAAACTTCCCTCAACATCGGGACTTCTTTCCCCACCATGTTTTACAGGCTTCATGAATGGCAGCTAGTTTGAAATAGTTATTTATGCACTTTCCACCCCAGCATATGACAGGATTATACATTATTAGCTCCATAAATCGAGATAATAATCTCACACCATATTATTAACTGGTTTCTTTCCTAGCCTGCCTCTACCCACCTGTTGCTTGAGCTGTTGCACAAGACGGTCTTTCTCTCGTTTTAGAGCAGCCACTTCATCTTGGGTCTTCTTCTTAGAGGATGAAAGTTCTAGCAGAGCAATATTGGCATCTTTTTCACTAATGGCAGCAAGAAGAGCTTCTTGTCTGAAAAAAACATATAAATACATTATTATTCTTCAAAACTTAGAGGAAGCCTCTATGAGGAGTTAAACATAACATAAATGCTGTAGCAGTGTGCAACTCTGAAAAGCAGTAATAAATGTTTGTCATGGTTTTATGTCTGTTGGTTGAACATGAAGTCAAGACCCACCCACCTCCCCCTAAATGACTGTGCTGATACCAAATTATTGCTTACAGGATAAGAAAAACATATAATAACATGTAATTATTCTGCACTCAGCTATTCAGTTTTTAATAACTACCATTCATTATTACTTTGAACATTTTCATTCCTTATAATGTTCTAAACATTTCCAGAACAGATTCTGAGAATACACGCACAAATACTGGACTAATCATAAGACTTCTGTGTTAAATTATATTAGGTTATACTGCTTATTCATGCAGCTATTTTAGAAGGAAGGTGGCATGTGACAAGTTTATTGAAATCACTTGAACAATACAGTGTATTCCCAGAAGGAAATGATGACACAGACACTTTTGTGCTACATGACAGATGTTGAAATAGATGCCTTCAAGGATGCTTGAGTTGTTATTTGACTTTTCTTGTGAGTAACCAATATAATGAGCTTGTTGGGTGTGTGTCCTAAGTAATTAAGACAAAGGTACGCCTGCCCTCATCACAAACCTTTTGTAGCCTTGCAGAAACTGGTGTAAGCAAGAACATTCTGTAGCAACATTTTGAGGTTCAAGCACTATAGTAACTAGATACAGAAACATAACCTTGCCATACTCTTTCCCAATAGCAAAAAACCTCTTACATAGTTGAGAAATATTTTACGGATACTGGGCAGAGAGGAGAAAAAGACAATAGCCCTGATCATAAAACAGCAGCTCTCAAATGAACTCAAAGAATTGCTCCAAGCTAGGGAAAACAACTATTTCTCTCTTTTGTCCTTAATTTTCACCTTCAGTTGGTATGGCCAAATCAGGATGTGCAACAGTACATAAAAGAAAACTTTGGCCCTATTGTCCAATATGGGTGGCTTTTCCCATCTCTTATCACCTTGCAAAGAAGGAATAAAATGAGGTCCTAACCATTTGTGGTGGTGTGAAAGATGGCATTGTGCAGGAGTGATGATGAAAAACAAACTCTGAATGCTACAGATTTCCTATCTACCTTTCATCTACAAATGTAGTTGCAAATGTAGTTAAAGTAGTAAAAATTCCAAATTCCCAAATATTCAACATTTTTACCTGCTCTAGTTTATAAACAAAAGCATATTAATATTGCTAATTTCAGAAAATGATTTTTAAAAAATAACCAAATGTGTTAAAATTATTCTGCTAATCATGTCAATAGTAATTATTATGCCAACTAGTAAATACACTGCTGTAATGCTTAGTCTTTTATTAAAGATTTAAGAAAAGTTATAGAACCTTAACATAAACTATTAAGATTGCTTTTAACTATACCAATATAAACTTTCTGTTTGTTGTCAAGATCTTTATTTAAAAAGACCTATCACAATCTCTTGACTTAGGATCACACTGCCAAACTGTTGAGGGTAGCTATGGCACAGAAAAAAAATCTACTTTTTCTAATTCACCTGTAACCACTCCTTCAGCCAAATTTATCTGTAGTAAACTAGCTTTCTCTTCTTTTTCCTGTATTTTATTTCTAAACAACCTAATTTAATCTTAGTTAGGAATTTGTAATTGTGACTAAAACAAAAATATTTGTTCCAGCAAAAACTCAGTAAGCTCTGTGTGAAAGAATACATGACTGAGAAAATTTGAGAACAGGACAAATGGACAATGCTTTTATTTAATATTGATGTTTTGAATATATGCATCTAATATACTGGACTTTTAAACTGAAGGCTTAAAAAGGGAAAGGACTGGTACTATTCGAATACAGAAATCTTTACCTGTTAAAATGCTGAAAGCTTTACAGATTTTATGACCTTGTTGAGCATGAAAAGATATATTTCATATTATAATGTTTCTGATGATGGAGAGTGAAACAGCTTCATCAGGTACTTCAGTGCTCAGATCAAGGGTGCAGGGAGATGCATACCTAAATATGCAGGATGCAGTCAGATAGCTTGCACTGGCTGCAGCTCTGCTGGACAAAGAACTTACTGTCTTGGATACTCAGTAATCCCTTCTCCAATCTGTAAGGATAACTGCGTATGTATTTGCTTAGTGACCTCGTTCTAAAAAGTCTGAACAATACTGTTTTGCCTCTTAAAAAAACCCTCAACACATTATTTTAATAGGGTGGGACCAGGAAGCGACTACACGTGCTGTCCTGCTGTCAGAGCTGAGAAGACGGCAGCCTCCGAGCCGCAGCTCAGGGCTACGACCTTTTAACTCAGCGCGGCAGCAGCCAGCACAGCACCTTCCCCGCAGGGTTACGTGGAAGGCATGCCATCTCCACAGCCCTGGAGCAGAAACCACCAGGTTCTGAGGTTGTTTCTCTCTGAGATTTGTATGGGCGAGACACATTTAAAAAGCTCTTGTTATTTTTTACAGATGGAAAAAAAAAAAAAAATACTGCTCTCACTTGAAAGGTGTGAAGCTTTGGTAAGATAATGGGCAAAAATTGACTCAGTGATGAGAAAGCCCATGACTATTTTCAGATGAGTGATAGCTGGGATGAAAGAAAACTTTTTCTTACACATTACGGGTTTAGGTGAGAAAAGGGTGACTGATGTATGACCTGGCTTTCTTCTGATCCTAGTCAGTGGCAGTGCTCTTAGAAATATTTATGCCAGTGAAAGCTTAAGACCTCTATCACTGCAGAGCAGAAGAAACTAGAACATAAGAAACCACACTGCTAAGACGTGCTATCTGTTCATCCCCTCAGCCACTCCAGTGATTGCCAGAGTTCTGCTGAAGCTTCCCATACGCAGAAGTTTGCTCTTATCAGGATCTCAACTGAAGCCATACAACCTGTATCAAAAAACGTGAGAGAACCATGTATTTCAAGAGGAAAAGGTGTGTTTCACAGCAGACAGAATTGTTCACCACCCGACAGCAGAATGGACTTGCACAATGGACTTCCTATGGGTGGAATTTATCTCGGGATTTATACAGGTGTTTCCTGTACACGCGAAGAGCTTAAGCTTGCTTTAAGCAGACTACTAGCATATCAAAAATCTGACAGATACAGTTTACAGAGTACTTAGATCCTGCCTAGATCACATCTAGAAAAACTAGCACCTTAAATTATTCCTTGTCCTTCACGACATGGTACCAGAAAGTTAGGCATTTTTTTTAGACACTTTAGGATAATCGAAATATACTCTAAATACATTTATGCTATGAAGAAATACAAAAATTCTGATGACTTAATGGAGACGGAGTATAAGAAAGGAAAAGGTGCACATTAGATTCCCAGTTGTAGTGTCAAGATTATAGGTGTGGGAATGACCAATAATGAGCGCATTATTATTGCCACTTTGTTTCTGTTGCTTTTGTTTTACAGAAAAGTATCCAGTTTTGGACGTCTGCCTGAAACATGAAAAATATCAATAGAGTGAAGTGACAGAACATGATCCATGACCTCTGCTTTTTTCTAGCTATCAGTATCCTGGGAAAGACAGGCTGGCTTGGAGCTCTGGTCATTTTCACTTTCTTTAGAGTAATCTGTTTTGATTCTAAAGAAACACTTATTCTTTTAATAGTAAACCCACAATCCTCACTGATGATTCAGGACCAGAGCCAAGAATATCTCTGTAACAGTATCTATATAGCCATTACTCTGGTATGGAAATTGGTGGTGCCTCAAATATCATGTAAAGCATACCTTCTGCCATCAGATCCTCTGCTGCCCATCTCTACTTCTTAAGTGAAAATTCCAGGACCAGGACAAGAAGTTATGGAGAGCAGCCCATTACTTATTTTTTGCTGAATAATCTTTGCCACCATGGCTTAGGAAAAAACCATTCTACTTCAAAGCTTCAGTGCTATATAATGTGTGGGACAGGGGTGCTGGTCAAGAAGCGGGGTGAAAGGCGTTGTGGATTTCTGGCTGTTTTCTGGAACTGAAACAAGATGAAGTTTGAATCAAAGTAAGAAAAATATCCTGTGATGTGGTAAATGCACTGTAACTGCATTTTTGAATTCTGCAAGCTAAACGTATACTGTTTCACATGGGAGAAGTGCAGGTGTCACTGTCAGCTCTGCTGAAAGGAGACATGGCTGTAATTGCATGCTACTGTCCTCAACAGAGCTTGGAATTGCTGAAATGATTCTAAAAGACCACAAAAAGCAAATATCGCCAAGCAAAAGACAAGGTTTGTGATTGAAGAGCAGTATGAAACGGACTCGTTTCCCTTCTTGAGAGCTGTTATCCCCAGGGAGACCAGAAGAACATGCTGTAAGACAGGTGAGGTGGCAAGGAGAAAATGGGCTGCTGTGTGAATGGTGCTAGTAGCACATGAACAAACCTATCTGTCAGGAGTACTGCAGTCAATCGTAGAGGCTCAGCTTCAGTTTCGGAAGCAGTCAGTGGTACAGGCTTAGCTTCTCAGCAAGCTGCGTGTCTTCAGTTCCCAACACTGGAGGTCCAAAATGTTCCAATAGACAGGCAAAACACATACTTGCTGCACAACCCAAGATGGTTGATCTTCTAAAATGCTAGCTAATGCCAGAGTCACGACATAAACACAGCTCACTAAGTTAGTCCAGCTATTTCAGATCGTGGTAGTAGTATAGCTGTGGCAACAGCAACTCAGCAGGGGGGAAACTGCCTATTTATCTTCCCATTTGGTCAGAATCTGTAGCCTGAACTGAGCTGAATACAGCTCACAAGAGGTAAGCAGACTTTAAAACAGACTGAATATTACCAAGAGAAGCCTGAAATGGCAATAGTGTAGAAAATGTAGTGAAAAGAGGTTTAGGATTAACTCTGAATTGGGCAAGAGGAGGATTTTTTTTTTTTCTCCTGTTTATGCAGAAGCCTTTCACTGAATGTAGATCATGATCACCACAGACTGGAGTGGTACCAAGACCAGTAGGTTCAACTACTAAGAGACAATGGTGGATATAAACTGAAGAGTAGTATCAACATAATTTCCTCTGTTTGCAGTCTTAAAAAATACAAAGAAAGATGGGTTTGCCTTTTTAAATAGATGGCTACAGAATAGCTGTATGTTAGCAGAGCTGCCTCTGAAGTACTTCTGATTCATCCACTGCAGTTCAGCTGGGACTGAGTTCTTGTAGCTGGTGCCAAGGACAGAGCGATAATGATTGACTCCTGCTCTGAGATACTGATGGATCTATAGGACTGAAATGTCTTATGGAAGGCAGTGATGACTGCAGAGCAAGAAGCCACTGAAAACTGTCATGACTGAACTCTTCTGATGCCAAATATTGCGAGCCTTTGAAGCATTCCTAGTGAGGTTGTCCTGTTGCATTTACTGGCCATCCTAATACTTTTGTCAACACACAATAAAGAATAGTATGCAAAGGCACATCTCCTTCAGATCTTGAATGGAAATGTCTGATTTGGGGAAGATAGCTGAGCAAGATGGCAACAGTTTAAATTGCAGCTTGGTTTTCAGTGCAGGCAAAGCTTTAAGAATGTCTCAACCACAGAAACAGTCTTTTTTTTTGAATGAAAGCTTAAAAATCAGCACAATGTACTATTATACTACTACATATTATTGATACTACAAATTGTAGAAATAGAAGGCATCCAGCAAAGCAGCATTTTCTAAATCTTTCTGTAGCAGAGAAGAAAGGGCTTAAAGAATTGTACAGCATTTAACTTCAGATGCTGAACAGTATTTTTCTTAGAGAATACTTCAGCTGCAGTGACTTTAGTAAAAATGGCAGGTGCTAGCATCTCATACACATGTTTACAGAGGCCCTAGAAAAAGACATACACAGCACAGATGAGATTTCTCATATGGGCTTAGGTGAGGATAAATAAGTGATTTGGTAGTTTGAGTGACCATGTATTTGAATGACCCTAGAAAACAAGAAAGTACAGCTCGTACAGATTCAGTTACCAAGTCCCATTAGCACCAAAACACACTGGTGTACACAGTGTAGTGAAAACCATAACACATCTCCCTGGAGTACTGCAGACACCAGTCTTGTTTCATTCCTCTTTTTCCTCTTTGGTGAACCACAGCATGTTTTTGCAAATGGGGACATGAGACTTTCTAACCATTCAGTAACCATGAGTACTGCAGGACTAATATGCTGTATTCCTGGATAATAAACTGTAGCAGGTTAAGTCAAATAAATAGTAATAAAAAAGGTTTGTCTACGACACTAAAATGTTTTAACTACCAGGGTAGCCAAGTCTGTCCTCTGGCGTGCAAATACTAATAGAATCAAGATGTCTTTAAATGGTTCTCTACAGCACTTGGTTTCAGAAGACTATGCAATTCCTTCACAGCTCCTTCCTAGTAAAGGAGAAGAATCCTTTTGGTAAAACATAACAGAAAGTGAATTTTAAAAAGCAGTTTTGTACTTTGCAGCATAGTTCTCAGGGTCATAATGCTGGAATATTTATCAGCTGTATAATCAGAAAGAATAACAGGCTGCAAACAGTGTTGAATTAATGATGCTTCAAAATGTAAAAACTACACATATTCATTAAAAGGATATGTTTACATATGTCAGAGAGAACACAAATCCCATACAGAAATGTTATAAATATATTGTTCTATATAATTTTATTTCAAATGATGAGGTTTCTTGCTATGTGGAGAATTTCTTAAAGTGTGGACGAGATAATATAAAAGCAATATTGAAATCAGCAGCAGCTTTGATTTTAATGTCACCAAGGAACTGGGATAATTCCATCAGGCTGTTTCATTACTGAGATCAAATCTGTTTTTTTTTTCCAGCTGAAATCAAAACTATGACATTTAAGGGTCTGACACAAATTTGGAGAGCTCAGGTAGCTACAAGCTCATAGCAATCCAGTCAGTTCCTTCAACAGAAACTTTTGCTCTTCCATGAGGGATGACTGACCTGCGAGAATTTTCAATTTGGTACATTAAGATCAACTGTAATTATAGCTGTTATGCCTTTAATACACAAGGCTTCAAACTGAAAAGGTTCTGCTGTTTCATAAATTGTTTACTTGTTCCAGTGCTAAGGGCATCAGTCACTGCAGAAGGAAAGAGCTGCTACTTGCACAGTACCTGCTTCAGTTGCCTGATTTTTGTCCACTGAATTTACTCAAAGCCTACAGAGAATGCTGGTGAAAGCTTTTAAGGCTTTTCTATCACAGACATTTTTAAGATTTACCACGGTCAATTACCTTTACAATAAAAACTGTATTATTTGCATACGAATTTAAAAAAACCTCCCATGAAGTGACAACAGCATAAAGAACTAGCAGGAAAAGATATTCAGATGAAGTATATTGCAGTATTATGAGAGCTAGACAGACATTTAGGCAACATCTTAGAACATAAAAGTGTTAAGACATGGTATTTAGTAATTTCATGAGTTTGGTAGAATGACGGTATTTGGGTGGGTCACACTTGATAAACTCTTAAAAAGTAATACAACACACCAAACAGCTGATCCAGGGACAGTTCCCCTGGCGCTAACATCATCCTTTTCATCACAAACTGTGTTCAGATGTCTGCAGCGATGGTTCCAAACTCAACATTTTTTTCTACTTTTTTTGCTGGTTATAGAACATTTTCGGAAAATTAAGAAACTCTGACTGCTCTGAACCACGCGGAGAGTAAACTCCAGTTTCTAACACCCTGAGATCCCATCAGTTAACAGCCACCATCCTGTCAGTGTGGTTACTGAACCTGCAGTAACTTGCAGGGAGGAGGCAGTCCTCACAGAGCTCTGTCCAACAGAATTTGTTTTTTAAAAGTAACCTTGAAAAACACTGGCAGTCGTACCAGAGAACGCTATTTCAAGATGCTGATAGATCAGTACCCTACTTAATATACAAGTTGCCAAATTTTGCACCAGCTACAATTTTTGCAGTGTTTAAGATGCAGCTATATAAAAAGCACAAAGTATCCCAAAGTGAGCAAAACATTTATCTAAAAGAAACACTAGCGACCTTTTGCTGCAGGAAGGTGGGGGGAAAAAAAGTAAATTGGCAGTATGTACTACCTCCTCTTTTAATTACAGCTGGGAATAATTATGCCTCAGGCTTCAAATAAATTTCCCAAACACGGCCTTACACCCTCAGTCAAAAGGGATAATACCACTCCCTCCATTCCTTTATTTGCTTCCTCAATCAGCAAGTTACCTTTGCCTTGTCTGGATGGCATGTCAGCCGTCTTTCTCACCCCTGATCTACACTTTCACAGCTACCAAAAAAGGAATTGAAAATTTAAGCAAACCAAGTGAGAAGTGAGAATAAGAAGTTGTTTGTCATCAGCAGATTGAAGCCTCTTGAATTTATACCTTTTTACTGTTCTTTTCAATGTCATTACATACAAGTGGCCACAAATGGAAAACAAGAGATAAAAATACAAATTCTTTGTGAAAAGAGTTATGTGGAGACAGAAGAGATGTCCCTTTAATTTTCCATTGTATGAATGGTGTGATAATATTCAGTGTTAATTTTAGACACAGGAAGCATTATCATTTATGCTGTCCTTGTTTTAAATATATATATATATATATATATCTCCTGATAACATATTTAGACTTTCCTAACTTTCCTTTTCTCTAGCATCCTAAATGTCTAGAACCACAGAAGCATCATTCCTTACTAGGACTGATAAGCAATGCTTTTCAAAATCCTTTCTCTGAACATATTAGATATAGTCACAAGTAATCCTATAAATATTTTATATTACCTTTCCCACGATTTTTTAGCCCTTCTTTTACTTAAGCTTGCCATCTTATTTTTACCACTTTGGCATCTGAGGCAAAGATTTGCAATTCCTAGTCCTGCTCGTGTCTGAGCTCTGGGCACTCAGAATTGCAGTACAGCTCTAGACTGTGTCTGCCAGCATGTCCAGAAAAAATATAAAGCTTTTGCAGAGGGACTTTTTCCAACCCACTACTGCTTTCCTGAACTATTTTTATTGATTAATTCCTCTAGTGAAAAAGAGGCTGCTGTATATCACAGCTGCTAAAGTGATAGCATATGAGCCTTACCTACTTGCCTGTGAAGAAGGGGAATTCTCAAAGATGGCACATTTTAGAAGAAACCTTCAATCCCAGCACCTGATACTATGCGAGGTTTGTCCCTATAAAAGGTAGTTTTGTTTTTTAAGACAACTTTCTTTGTTTTACCAGCCTTCAGTGCAGAAGCTGGACGAGACAGAAGTACTCACAAGGCTCTCGAGTTCCACAGAGCTGGCTTTTCCGAGAAGGAAGTCCTGAAACCTGCAACTGTCTTTATTCATCTGCAGTTTAAGATCAGTGCTAATAGATCACAAACTTAAGGTATAATTTTCATCCAGGCAATACAGGCCACCAGAATACATCCACCAGATTTTGAAAAATTATGTTATAAGAAAAGCAGGTCTAGTTTCTTTTCCTGTGACACAGTCAAGTACAGGTTGAGCTATAGCTCAGCATGTGGTTTCGCAAGCAGCTGACACAAGACAGGACTCTCGCTGAAAGTGATGGTTCTGCCCTCCCATTTCCAGGTTCCTTCCCCTCTCTGGCCTCAGTAATACTGCTTATGTATCCCTGCAGGCTGGTGATCCAGTTAAAACCTAGACCTGAATAAACAGGAGGAACCCAAAATCTGACCACAGGTTCCTTATCCCGGTAGGAGCTGCAGTTCTTCAAGATGCTGTGACAGTGTCAAACCCCTAGTTACCATAGCCAGAGCTGCCAAAACATAAGAATGGAAAGTGAATCATGGAATTTGCATTGATTAGAACAACCACAATTATTAGAGTGAGAACAATTGTTCTTTAATCATGTCTTTATGAATCAGGCCCCAGGTGAAAGATGGTAGAAAGAAATCTCAGCTCATCATTCACGTGATGACAGCAATACTGCAGTCTTAGTGTGGCTTCTGACCATGTGAAAAACCCAAGTCATGATTTATAACACAGTTGTTTTAAGAAAACTATCCAACCTTTAGACTCAAATCAAAGATACAAACTGATAGAGAATCCACCTCCTTGCTAAATGACTATCATGACTGTTACTTCTGGCTAGTACAATTAATCTCACTTCTTTCTGCATCTGTCTTGTTTCCATGCTTGACATACTCGTTCTGATAGATCATTATACCTTCCTTTATCTTTCTGCTCACTGGAAACCAAGGCAAGGGCATTAATTTAATTTTGGGACCAGATGCCTACTATTGCTATACCTAGTCCTGTCCTCAGTGCTTTATGGTTCCACTTCTTTTCCCAATCTCTTGATATCTGTGGCTATAGATTGTTTTATTATTTGTTTTGATTTCCTTTGGAAGGTCTAATTCAGCAAGAGTTTTCACAATTCTCACTTTATTTCTGTAATTTCTGCCTCCCAGAAGAATCTCTCTCTCTTGACCAATTTTTAAGACTGCTCCTAGTTTCCTTTTAGATGCAGATACACAGCCAGTTAGGTTAGTAACACTTACATGCTTTCCCCTTTGTTTGGGATAAAAAGACCTCACAGTTTTGGACTTTCGATTTAAATAATTTCCCTGCTTCCTCTAAACTCAAATCTTTGATTCCTTCCATCCAATTGACTTGCTACCCAATATTCTTAATTTTTCAGTTTATTACTCTGAAATGGAAAACTTTACTTGTTTAGTATAGTTTTTTAATTATTATTATTTTTTAATGTAAATATGGGTACTCAATTTGTGGTCACTATAGCTGAACTTGGTTTTGGTGATGATTTCTTCTCTAGTATCATCAACGTTTATTACAAACTCAGAGTTTTAAAACATTACTTCTTGGTGATGTAGTAAATACTGAGTTAAGAAGTCCAGCAGTTTCTCTGATTTGTATCCAATAAATAGATGACTCCCATAAAAAACACATTTCTCCTTTGTTATTTACATCTATCACAACTCTTCACCTAAAATCCATAGCAGGCTACCATCTACTCTCTTCATATAACTCCTTTTATGGTTCTTACATTATTTTGACTCAAAGTAATGCTACTTCATTTACGCTATCACTTTATTTCCTCAGAATCTCCAGTATCATTGATATATGCCACATGTACTTTAATTTCTAGCTTTCCTGAAAAAGTTGTACCCACAGCTGTGAATATTCACAGTATATGGGACTGTTTACATTAATTCCACAAAGGGTGTCTTAGCGGTGTTTGGTGGTAGTAACAACAGCAGCACTAATGCTGACATCTGTTCCATCCTAATCCTAATACTTAATACCTGGATTTCAGTCTTTTCTGGTTGCTGCTGCTGCCCAGGAGATGGATTGAAAAGGGAGCACAAGAAACACCAAGTGTCTGGATAAGGCCAGGAATAGCAGCATCGGGGGAAAAAGAGGATGGAAGCAGTTTAATTCAGCACTGAGGCATCACTTTGCCTCCTGCTCCTGGTAGCTTCAATGACCGCTGCTTAAGTAGTGCCAAAACAGTGTTTCTAAGCAAACAGAAGTTGTTGAAAGGGTTGAGGACAGGAATGGAGCAGGTGTCAGAGGCTATGGATAAAACTTGGATATATTTAGTTCTATAATTGCAGCAGAAGGGGCCTGAGAGGTTTCATTTAATTTCCTTTCTCAGATCCGTGTCCGAAAGTAACTAAGTGTAGCTACTTGCAGTCTTTTAGTGCAGATGATTTGTTTGAATTGGCACTACAGTATATTCTGATAGCTCTGAAGATAAACAGCTTCCCAGATGCTTAAAGGAACTAGCATTCTACAGTAAGTAGTGAGCATCTTACCGTCTTCTCTTCTGTTTTTATCTTTACCCAGTCGCTATTCTTCTTGAAAAGAAACTGGATGCTGCAAGAACAGTTTAGGAGACTGAGCATGCGTACTCTGCTCCAGAACAAGCACTGTTAAGTCTGATCTAAACCATGGAAACAGACCCTTGACAACCCCTTATTATCAGATCCTTGCTAAACATAAGGATACATTCTGTTATACAAAGCCTTTTTTCATGTACAGATTCAAGGAGTTGAAAAAAAAAATAATGAAGCTCAACAATCTCAAAGTAAGCTGTTATTCTCTGTTTTGTAATGAGACAAAAGGTACATGAACCTTAAGCAACATGTTGAAAGTGAGAGAGCAAGTCATTCACATGTGAGGGAATTGGAAAAAAACCTCATTTTAGCACATTTCAGCTACCAACACCTTTTCAATTGAACAAATGTGAAGCTGTGTTTATCCTGTAGTTTAAACAAAACTCTCACTGCCTTACTGAAGAAACATTATAACATGTAAATTTTTAGTATCTTACAAAAAGTAAAAAAAATCCAATTTTAAGAATATGAAAAAGAAGAAACAAACTTAAACCAGCTTGTATCAGACACAGAGACTAGTTCCATGAAACTGTCTACATTATTGATAAATGGAAGTTTCCATACTTTCTTGTAAGTAACCTTTTGCTTGTTTTGACATAGTTGCCCTTCAATGGGTTGTACCATTGCTAAGAAGTGTGATTTGGCATCTATTTAGATATTGAGACTTGTGGCAATGTTAATTTCTTGCAACAATTTCTTGCTAGATTTCAAGATGTTTAAATTTTATCCACTTTATGGAAAAATTGCGCATATTTTCCAAGGCTGACTTCAGGATGAGAAGGTCAAGGCAGAAATTTGAGCGTGTTGCAAGGAAGAGGACTGCTTTACAGGTTATAGCTTATTCATTCTAACAGTATTGGTTACAAACTATTAGAGGAAAAATAGCTCTTTCTCTCAGTTCCCTATAACGTGCAAACTATTTAAAACGATTAAATTAAACCAGACAAATTCATGGTAAGAATATACAGTGGAGATTTACACTGAATTGTACGGAGATTCACAGGGGACAAGGGCAGAAAACAACTGTGAGGCAGGTTGAACATGAATGAATTGGACAACTTTTAATCCTGAAACTATGCTTAAGAAACAGGTATTTTGCACAACATCAGCAAAAATTCAGAACATTTCCTGAAGTGTATGGACCAATGAATTTACAGGAAGATATAAAGATGCTTCATGCAGAATAAATTTTTTAAAAACTGAGATGGAAAGACCACCACCAAAGAAAAGTATTAAATTTTTAAAACTAACAACTGCTAACTGCAAAACACATAAAATAAACATGGTCATTTGAAATAGAAACATGGCTTAGTGGAGCTGAGAGTCAGGGTCTACTCTTCATGCCTGTCACTTCTGGTTTGACCAAAAGCACATAATTTAACTACTTCTATAAATGCAAATACTACTATTTAAATAAGAGAAGAATAGTACTAGTACATCTTGTAATGTCTGTAAGACAGTGACATCCTGAGCTGAAAACAGTCAGGTCTCTTTTTTTTTTTTTTTTTTAATTTATTCGCTTAAAGGAAAAAGGGGATTACCAAAATCATGAACACTTCAAGCTGCCTCATTTTTGCTAAGACTGCCACAATTGGACTGAGATGTTTCACTTCTTCACGCAAGAAACTCAAGGAGCTACAAGGGCACAAAACTATGAAGGAAACACCTGAGAAGCATGAGGATTCCCCTACCACCAAATCCCCGACAGACACACAGCTCTTGGGCATGACAAGTGAAACTGCCAGCTCTGAGCAAACCTGCATTTATGGATTTATGGCAACCTCCCACTTAAAGGCCCATCTGGGTCGGAGAGGGGGGAGGCTGGGAAGACCATGTGCCGGTTACATTTTTGCCATTCCTGCTGCGGTATGGCGTGAATAAATCACAGGGCTGAGGTCAGAACAGCCAGCCCATAAAGTGATTCATGGGCCCAGCAGCACATTCCCTCAGGACTATGTACTTTATTACAGTAAACCTCAGAACAAGATACAATTTCCTGTCTCAAGGAGCAGCCTTTAAATCAGGACACCTGGACAGCCCTGCAACCACTTACAGAAACAATGGGTCTCAGCCCCACCGCTGCCTCTCCTTGCCGGCCGTGCTGCCCGAGGCCTGCTGCGTTTAACGCTAAATACCACCGTTACAAACAACCTCCTTCTGCAAC
Organism: Tyto alba; assembly: GCF_018691265.1. NCBI lineage: Eukaryota > Metazoa > Chordata > Aves > Strigiformes > Tytonidae > Tyto > Tyto alba. The sequence continues at coordinate 16,963,365 of NW_024881295.1, forward strand.
AGATTACTGTGGTGACAAGACTGTGGAGTCAACATACTGATATAATCCTATTCTTCAGCCATAGCTCCCCACCCAAGAAATAAATATTCCCCATCTGTTGTTTTTCTTTCCATTTTAGCTTTCTGGTCTCTTCTGAACTGCAAAGATTTGACGCAAAATGTTAAGGCAATAAAGGAACTGAAAGGTAACTCACTGGGTTCTCTGTGAGCAGATCCTTCACTGACAGGTTTTTTTTTTTTTTTTTTTTTTTTTTTGCAAGCTGAAGAACCTGCCATGCAATTTAGGTTGTAATATGGATGTTCTCACTGTGAACAAGGACTGAGATCTGAGTTTTGGGTTTGGCATCTGGAAAGGAACTGAGGTGGTGACAGACATGATGGTATTGTTAGGCTCCTGAAAACTCTCACTTTCAGCTAAAAGTAATGCTGCTGGTTTGCCATAAGTTACATTATCAGGAGAAAGAACAACAGAAAACTCATTTTAAGCCATGAAACAAAGCAGTGGGTATTTTCTGCTCCAAAAATCCCGGGGAGCCTTATCTCTAAATACTTAAATCACATAGGCCTTCCATGAGTGCCTTGTATTCTAGTCGTCCCTCAGATAAAGGTGAGGCACCTGCTGACTGGTACTTCTGCTATTCTCCTTGGAAGCAACTCTTCAAATGGAGGCTTCCCATGTTCACACAAAGCTGGATAGAATAAAATCATGCTCTGCCTCCTTCAGATCCGTAATGGATCCCTGGAATGAGAATTTCACTCAGGTATATTTTTTCAGTATGCATCATTCAAAAATGTGGTGCATGAGTAAGAAAAGGGAAGGAAGCTTCCCTCTGAGCATTTATTGGTAAAAGGCAAGACTTTCTTATGGCTTTGCTGATGGTAAATAATTCTGTACAATCACTCTGCAAATAGTGGAAGAGATCCTGATGATTTTCACTCTTCAAAGTTTGTTCAAATCTTAAAACTCTAGACATAACAAGGTAACATGTCCCTGGGAAGCCGCTTTCTGGAAAACATGGCTAGGAATAAGAAACTTGCATATACTGAGACACAGCTGAAAAACTTTCAGAGGTCAAGAACATAAGAGAAAGTGAAGGAGGAAGGGAAGTTTTGGGGAAATTCAGGGGAGAATTTGTCAAACACTGAGAGTTAGGAATGCTATTGAATTGGTTAAAGTAACAAAAAAAAAAAAAACAAACCCAAAACAACTTAGATAAGGAAAAAGAGAAGGACTGATAAAACAGATGTACGTAATACTAAATCCATCAGATTTGTCCAAGACTAAACCCTCCTGAAGCTATCTGTTTCATTATTACTTCTCCTACAAGCAGAAACAGTTGTGTGGAAATCTTCCACTTGCTTATTTTAAATTGTTTTATCCTACTTAAAGGATCTCCTTCACTTTTGTGGATTGTTCCAGAGCTTATAGTAGGTAGAATCAAGGATTATTCACTGATTTTATCCAGTCTGATCTCCTGTACAGAACAAATACTTACATTGTATCCATTGCTCCCATTGAAGCCAATAACTTATTCTGGGAGGGTAGGAAAAGGACATCCACTTCTAACTGTAAGCCATGAGAAACTGGCTGCTGTCTTTGTGAGTTTGTATTGGTGGTTAAGAATTTTCCCTGTCAGAAAGTCATGTCTTGCTAAACCTAATTTTTCCGCTCTTAGCTTCTGGAGAGTGATCCTAGTTTTGACTGTCTCTACTGGAATGAACAGTGGTTTGATATTACTTTTATTTAATTTTCTAGATATTAGAACTATACAGAGTATTGTGACAACTGTATCAACTATCCTATAAAACAGAAGTAAAATCCTCATTCTATTCCTACTGATTAATTCTACTTTTATGTAGCCAAAGACCTTCTCCTGCCAAGTGTCACACTGCTTTCTTCTGTAACGTCGTTATATCTTTTCCAAGTCATTCCTTTCAAAATAGTGTACAATACACTCCATATTGTTCTAAGTTATATGTCTAATGTTCAGAGGTGCTCTGTGTAAATGAGTTTACATTAAGAAGCAATTTAAATTGCCCTACATGTTTATTCTCACCATTAGGCAACACTATGACATTATCACCTGCAGGTTCCATTGACTGTCATTTTATACTTACTTCCAGCTCCCTGATAAAATAATTATTAGCATCAAGCCTAGGACCAAAGTCTATGAATGCCACTGTTCCATTTTGATTGCAATTGGTAAATGCCGATAGATAATGCTCACTTTAAGCATATTGTCCATACAGTGTTAATACATAACGTTGGGAATTGGTCATTTACTGCAGTCTAATTATATTTAATGCAAAAAGTTATTGCTGTTAAAGAAGTTAATATTTTTTTTAATCAAACTTTGGAGATAATCAAGAAATCATATCACATTTTTTTTGGCATTACACATCTTACACAAATCAAGTTGACTGGTATTAATTAAAAGCCTATTTTTTAATTCTTTACATTATCAGAATCTTTTACCAGTTTATTCATTACTTTGCTCACAAACTGTAACAGTTAATCAATTCATAATGTTAGTCATCCTGCCTGCTATTCTGCAACACTTCCAGAACTTTAGCATTTCCATAACTTCTAGAATTTCACCAGAATTCCAATATTTATTAAACTTTCAAGGAGCCAAAATTTGCTTCAGCCAATTTCTCTTAGTGTTCTTAGATATCAGAAATCTTGGCGTGCCACCGCCAACACATGTATAACATCTTCAGCAGTTTCTTATATTGAAAAGAAAGAGATATGGAATGCCACAGTGCCTTTCTAAGAGAGGCAAACCTATTTCTGTTCAATTCCTGTGTGATCTAAGTTAATGATATAGGACGTCACAAACCAGTAAACTAATATTTTAGGCATACTGCAAATACCTCAAGTGGCTTAATGAGCTGAAGGAAAAAAAGAATAGATCTTTCTTGACTTTGTTTTTCCAGTAAATCTAATTATGCTAGCAAGAGAAAACATCAAATTCTTATAACTGAAAATGTTTTTAATAATTTGAATGGCTGTCATTAACATGCTATCATCAACACAGCAAATATGAATGGCTTTCTCTTTGAAATCAATGACAAAATTCCCACTGACTTCATATAGTAAGAGTTGTATTAAGGGACCAGATTCCCTCTGCCTTCTAAATGGCTTTAAATATTAATTAAATATTCCTGAAAAACGTTCAACGTTCCATCCATCTATTTAAAAATACACATAAAATCATACTTAATTAAAAAAACATTTTAACGTTCCAAAGCGAAGTATGTGGAGGTTGAGAAATGTAATCATAATCCTAGCTACATGTGAGGATGCTTTATGCTGCCTTAGTCTTTTATTAAATCAGCATATATAGGTTTGACCAAAGAACCTATACATCATTTAATCTTGAAAAGCTTATTTATACAGGATAGTAATATACTCAGGGACTATGGCAGGAGTGCACCTTAAATTGCTTAGCAAAATCATCTTCAGATAAAACAAAAATTAGCACCGGCAGATTCCTAAGAATTTTCTAGTTAATCATTTGCAGCAAAGTGCTTAACTGTGACATACAGAATGACTTCAAGGGTAGAGTGAAAAAACAAGTTTTGTTTTTTAGGTTTTATCTAGAATGTGTAATCCCCAATCCTATTTTCAAAAACTACGACAGGCAATGTTTTATTATTATTAACATAATTTCAATTCAAAACAAAGTAGAGAAGCAAAAGGAAATATAAGCTGTTTTTTTTTTTTTTTTCCCCTTTACACATCTTGCTTTTTTACTTACTGATGTGATAGGGACAAAGGGAGGATGCTGGTAGCTAAGTAGAATGAATGGCAGAAATGAGAATGATCTCCTCTGTCCCCTCCACTCAGCGGTGGTACTCTATATAATCTTCTATTCAAGTGTAACAATATCACATCTGTGTCAATCAAGACATCCGTTCATGGTGGTTAGGCCTGAGACCTCATTTATGCAACAACAGCAAACATGCCAGGGATGCCATGAAAAGCTTCAGTAACGTGCCAAACTCTAGCTTTTCTAGACGATTTTTTTTTTTTTTAGGTCATAGTGAACCAAGGGAATTTTTTTCCCTCCCCTCCAGACGAGCGTGCCCTATGAAAGCATTGCCCGTGGTGTAGCGTGGTAACCAAGTCTACCACAAGCCATAGCGAGCGGATTAACACCACTAACTTTCATGTGGCTCCAGAGCCGTCGCTGCACTCCTCAGAGAGATCAGCACCTTTTCGTCTGGCTGCAAAGGGACCAGTGTGTTCCGAGCTGTATGAAAGCCCCTCTCCCCCGTCAAGATGCTGACAGAGGCCAGTGCATGTTCGCAGCAGAGGTCACTCTGAGGGGAGGAAAGTAATAACAACCTGACTGGAACAGACACCTTCTTCACAGAAAGTCAGTCATTTACGTTTTCAGGCTTGTACACCTCACTGCAAAAGATTTTGAAGTAGTTCATTTAAAAATAGAGCAGGGAGTCTGCTCTCAAAGCAGAAATAAAGTGCATACACTAAATATAACCTATTCCAGCCTATAGAAAATACTGCTGAGAGTAATGGCCCAAAAGACTCCCTGGGAAAAAGAATGTTTTAGAACAAGAAGACTATTACACTGTAACAGCTTTACAACATTAAAGTTAATGGCAGTTTTTCATTAATACGGCTAGTCAATATTATTTTGTTTAAATCAACATTTTACCATTTTTTGATATCTCAAGTTAGCTACCTAATTGTAGACAGTTTCTTTTCCTTTTCATCTAGTAGAGACTACTGAGAAGAGAGAAAGAATGCTACCTACAGGCGAATTTTTAGTTTCTCTTAAATCCTCTCAGAGCAAGCAGTGATGTTGGCATAACACAAAGTAGTGGAAGATAAAAAATGGCAGCTGAGATGAGATCCCAGGTTCTCCAAGATGGACTTGAACTGGTAGCAGGGGACTGCATTACCCCAGACAGCATATTGCTTCCTCTCAAAAAACTCAAATTTTATGACCAATGAGCAATTAAACAGTGAGAAACAAGGTCAGACAATTTGCCTACCAAAAGGATACAGACAAAAGCTGTGTTTATATTCATTGACATCCTCTCCTTAATTTTCACTGCAGTTGAATCACTCCAAGCCCTCGTGCATTCTGCTGATTTCTCACAAACATGAAAAACCAAATTCAAATCCAACAACATAACATGACACCCACCCACACATATATGGGACTTCAAACAAGCACATCTGAGCAAGGCAGCAACTCCCTCTAATTCTAAACAGCATTTTCTTACAAAGTCTGAGAACTTTTTCAGATTCAATATAGGTAAGGGAGGAATGTCCATGCTACTCAGTAATTTTGGGAGAGGAGGGTGTGGGTAGAGAAGAAGGGGGTTTTTCAGTGCAATTTGGTTACAAAGCGTGTTTGCACAGGGCTGTGCTGGCCTCATGGTGACTATTCATAAGAGATCCCCAGAAGAGCTGTAAAGTCTGCCTATAGCCCAGGTGCTATAATTGCTGTCTGTCAAAACAGAGCTGTTTTCTCAGCAAACATTTCAGAATGCCCAATGCTAAGTTGATTAGTTTGGGGTTTTCTGGGGAGGGATATAAGGATGATGGCTGAGAGACAGAGTAAAATTGATGACTCGGAGACAAAACTTTGATTTCATTAAAACACTCCAGAGAACATTTAACTTCTCAGTTAAAAAAGAATTCCTGTGCTTGGAAGGTAAGGGAAGCTGGCAGTTAGAAGGAGTTATTACCAGTAATGTCCAATTCCCACTGTAAGAAACATGAATCAGTTCAAGAACCAAAGAGAGAGGTGTTATCAGTACAGAAACTGGCTCAGCTGCCCCTTGAGCACGGTTGTTCACACGGCGACACGATTCCCATGCTGGAGAGGTGGCTCCCTTTCAGTACACCCAGCACCCAGAGATCTCTCTCGGTGAGTTTCTGAGGCTTCTCCTGTGAACAAGAGCTTTGAGAACCTCCATCTTCACAGCAAGACTATTTCAAATCCAGCCTGCTCTGTGCTGGTAATGTGGAACGACAGACCCTGTTCCCTTAGGGGCTGGCAGCAGTGCTGACCACACAAAGCCTATTCAAACCACACCGTGAGATCATCTGCAGGATTTGTGCACAGCCTGAGCCTGTGCAGGTCCCAGACACCTGAGCATGTGAACTCTATAAAAAACACTTCTTGCACGAAGCCGCATACAGAAATGTCAGGGCTGGGAGAGGGGGATAAGCAGGCGGAGTTGGCACGAGGGAAAAAGGAAGGAAATTAGAAGCATATAACAGAGTGAGGCTTCAGCCATCTTTTGCAATTAAAGAAACTCTTCACAGACCTTTAAAGTGGCAGAAGGCATGAGTTGTGCGCTTAGGCTGTGACTTACAACTTCCTACCTCTGCAGTATGGTTAAGAAAGGCAATGCAGATGTAAGTCATCGACAACCATAGCAGCCCCTTACAAACCCCTTTAGGAAGGACTTGGTGAAGCAAATTCTTAATGGTTCTTCCTGCACATTATCTGCACTTCTGTATTTTCCATCAGTAATCATTGCTCCTGAACATCTACAGTATTAAAGCAACTTAATTTGTACTGCTCAGGTTACATCAATGTCAACACTTACTTCAAGTCCCAGGGTTCTAGGGGTTTGGAATTTTGCCATCAAAATTCACTCCAGCCTGAAACGTGGCAAAGTGGGGCTCTGCCCCTCCTCATTTCCCATGCAGTTTCATCTAAGGATTTTTACAAAAAACCCCTCTGCAAGCATTTAAGATCTTTTTGTCTTTCTCAAACTAGAAATGTCTTCAATTATTACTATTATTGTTATATTTGACAAAGGATAATTGTGAATTCTCAAAATGTACATTAAAAGTTTTAAATAAAAACAAACACCTTGTTAAAATCCAGTGCAGCATATGTTCCTACTAGAGTGTACCTCCTTATTTTAGCAATAGTTCATACATCTAAAGACTACAAAGGGCATGACAATGGGTATTTACAAGGGTAGCTCAAATAGTACAAGCAATAAGTAATAACATTTTATGATTATTTAGAAAAAATATTGAATTGGTAACAATGCTTAAGTGTTACAGCTATTTTAATAAAAATTCTAATGATGCAATGGACTGATTTAACAATTTCCGAGATTTAATACTGATTAACTAATTTAATGATTTTTAACAACACCCTGAGAAATACTAACCTAATATTATTATATTTTTTTCCAAGCCAATGGTCATTACACAGCACTCTGGGAATGCACCTGTGAAGCAGACATCATGCCAAAGGCCTTCAGCAAGCTCTCTGGTGCACTTAAAAATGCTTTTATTTATGTTATCACTCTCAGCATTGCCTCAAACCAGGCACTTGTTCCACAAGTAAAATTCACCACCCAGAATTATATGCACAGGTTCCCTTTGCAGCTAATGAGGAAAGTCATGCACCTTGTTAGCGGAATTAATGTCAGGCATCAAAACAGAGGAAAACTTTAATCAACAGGAGAGAGAGCTAGAACTTGCTTCTTACCTAGTTTTAGGAATTAAAACTATTGCCATGGGAGGATCTATCTGTAAAAGTGGGATCCACAGCCCACAAGTGCTCCCGGGGATACATGTCAGAGACAGGAATTTGCATACAACTAACTGCATCAACTTCTCTTACAGCATGTAAGTGAGAACTGAATGATGACAGAGGGAAGACATGGTAATGACCACCTTATTGACAGCAATCTGTTTTTTATAACATTGCCCAAGAACTGTGAAATTTTCAGTCTCAAAGTTCAAACCCTGTAGGAGTAGGACAGTTACTGGAGTAACCAGGCTATATAATGCATTTTAGGATGACTTTTCACTTCCTATGCAGAAGGAAATACAAAACTGAGGATCTTTACTGGCAATACTCAAAAAGGTTCTTCACTTCATATTAAGCTATTTAAAATGTTTTTGGTCTTGTTTTTTTATTCTTTTGATGGTGCACTTATGCTCTTTATGTAGTTAAACAAGCTCATACCAGGTAAACAGAATGTCCTCATAAAAAGTATAGAACAGTTTTGCATTTAAGAAAGGCAAAAGCACAGGTGAGCTCTGCAAAGTCTCCTTTGCACATCCAAACAAACATAAAAACATTTATCATTCTCTCTCCTTTTATATACAGTTCTAAAATAAACCCAAGTTACCAGGGCAGCATCATTTGCAGTTGCATAATTGATGATAATACCATCATGTCTGAAATTGAAAGTTTACAACTGATTCCTCAACTGGCACAGGTCCTGAGGACTACAGCTTTAACACAGCAATGTTCCAGCATCAAATACATTTATATAACACAGACAAAATGTTAATCAGATCAAGATCTTATATTACATGCTAAGAAGCTACATTATTCATGATTTTTGTGTGTCTCAAAAAAAAACAAATAACAAGACACTTCATGTGGCTCCCTGTGGATATCCTTTGTCTAAATCACAGGTTAGTGCATAAAAAGAAGGACCACATGAATGATTGAATTAGTGTCTTATCATCTAAATGGCTGCCACCCACATTGATTTTTCCGTCTATTCCTATTTTAGTAAGTTCACAAAGTTCAATCCCTTGCCATCACAGACAACCATACCATATAATCACTTTTAAATGCAGCACAATTTCCTCTTCAACCCACTATGGCTATCAGAAGACTTCCAGAAATGACATCAGTCTGCTGTGCAAGACAACAGAGTTCTAACTAGAACCAGACTGGGGCCCATAGCTTGAATGGGAAAAGATTTTCTGAGGCTTGATGCACAAGATGGAGATGATTACCATTCAGAACTACTCCCTCCGGGTTTCAGTTTATGATCAGGAAGGGTATTTCTAGTTAGTATCACATTATACTTCAAGTCATGGTAGCATCACGCATAACAATGAGAACAGCAACTAGGAGAATTTTTCTTATGAAGTACCCTGAATAATCTAGATTCACATGCCAGTGGAGAGGTAATACTTCCCAAACACTCCAGAACTCTTAACTGGTCTGCAAATGGCAATTCCTCTGTATGTTTGACAACTTCCAGTGAAAATTACTCAGCTCAAACTATTGTATACAAGAATCTGAAATACTCTCTGTAGCACCACTAATTTTAAGCACTAAAATCAAATAAATCCCAGATTGGGCTCCAGTCAGTTCTGTAGCCCATCTAGTATCATAGATATAAATTCTTGGATTTAAATTAATCTCAGATATAAGTTCTTAGACTTCAGCAGATGAAAGGACCTCTGTGATAACCTTTCTCACCCTAAAGATGCTTCTTTTAGATATAACTCGCATCACTTTTTGTATACACATAAACAGTAGCAAACAGGATATGGTGGGGAAAGTTCACCCTGCAAACGCTGAGATGCCTCATTGCTGCAGCCACAAGACAATAAAAGGGATTGGTTGAGATTTTTACAAGTTCTGACAGCCAATTCCACTGTTGCTGGCTGGCTCATAGGATTTAAATATCTGCATCTCAAGTTTTATAACTTGCCTCCCTAAGGAGTTACTAAGCTTCTTTCCAGAGTCTGTTCAGAAGGGAAACCATTCACTTTGGAAAAGACAGGACTAATGCCCCTACTCTGGGGGCTCTGGTTTTGGCTTAGCCCCCTCTGTTCCCTGTCAGACACAACAAGAGTGAACCAGATTGCTGTGAGTCAACAATTCTAATCCATGAAGTTCAAACATCAGGATGCCAAGGACCAGGCTTCACTCACAGGCATTACCATGTCAGGCTCTTATTTCCTGAAATTAATGGAAAAATCTGAGGTAAAGCAAGATAAAGTTACAATAAGGAGGAATGAAAACAGTGATTGCAATTGTAGCAAAAGGGAATCAGATAGATATTTCCATTATAGGGAAACCTAAAGCAAACATGATTTTTAGGTTAAAAAGAATCACTGTGTGATCAAACTGCTTAAAAACTATTTGTAGGCACATCTGAAGAAACTCCAAACCTGCTTCCTCCAATCAAGTCTTGCTGTTTTTACTAACCATCCTGGTAATTGAAGCAATCTCAACTCCAACTAACCACTTAGATCTGATCCACTTTGACACTTGATAATATACAGAAGCATTGTAGAAAGAGGCATTGTTAAGGGAAACAGGATTAAAGCCATGTGACAAAAAGATCTGCAGATTTTTAGTGTTATACCACACCCACCTATGGGAGTAACAGAATTCTGCTGCTCGTCTTTTCAGACAAACAACCATGATTTCCTCAGCATCTTTCTTGAATCATGCTACTAATTTCAAATTCATTTGGGCTCAGTGTTGTCTCAATTTCAGTACCTACAAGGATCTACTCCAGCTTTCCCATGAATTTGGTCTCTTTCTATTTGTTAACTCCACATTACATAACACAAATTTTTATTTCACAGTTGAAAACTATTGTTCTGACTAATATTCACCTCCTGCTCCTTAGACTGATCTTCCCTCATTGCCTGTATCTCTGGTTCTCTTCCCATTTGCTATATTCCTCTTTAGATTTTAGATCTTTTTGGCATTCTTTATATTGGCATTAGTTAATCTAGGAACCACGAAGAGAAACACATTGTCCTGGGTTGAGTGAGTGGTGGAGTTTTTTGGTGGCGGGGGGGGCAGAGGGTTGCGATGTGATAAGGATATTAGTTGGGAGAGGTAATGAGCAAAATACAGACTGAACTCCGTTAGTGGAATGATCTTTGTAATGTCTGTAGTTGTAATTGTGGGGAAGTTTTTTTCAGGTGTGGTGAAGGGACTGTGGGTGGATGTTCTGTATTATTTCTCAGTATTTTGTCAGTTATGTTTTATTTGGGTGTGGGGGAAGTTCCTTTCAGTCTGGTTTTGCCTTCTCTTTGTTCTGATGTTGGTGTGTATACTGTTTTCTGTACTGAATGTTGGATCTCTTAATTCTTGAATACGTGATTCGCAGAGGCGAGGGGTGGAATGTCCTGGGTTGAGTGAGTGGTGGAGTTTTTTGGTGCACCATACATTTTTTTTATTATTATTTACACAAACTTTTAAAATCCCTCAGTGTTCTCCAGAACACTTTTTTGCAATTGCGACCTTTCAGACCTCACTGTCATGATTTTCTCTTGGTTGCACTTTTTCAGTTCTAATATAATCTATAACGTAGTCTATTGGTCTATTCACTTCATATTCTGCCAACACTGAGAATTATAGTGTTAAGGATATTATAGAGCACATCCTCGTCTAATCTCATTCTAAAAGCCATTTATGGACCTATTGTCCAGGAATCTCTCTAAGCAATGTCTGATCCTGCTAACACTGTCTCTACAATGCTCTGTGGCCACAAAACCTCTCTACTGCTGCATATAAAGTGATCTCTAGTTTCACTGAGTAAAGCACAGTTCTATTGCAATGAAATGCAGTGTCAACCCATGAGAAAGATCATCTGAGCTGAAAACAGACAGTGCTTATCTTCACCTTAGTCCTCCACTTGGCAGAGGAGTACGGCTTCCCTATGGCAGTCCTGCCCTCCGGTACAAGCAGCCTGGTCTACATGCGTGCAAGAGTTAAAGCTCAACACCATGATAAATAAATTCCTTCTTCCCATGAAGAAAACATTCTTTTTCACTCAGCAAGTGGCACAGTACTGTATTAGTAAGCATTGTTATACTGTCATAACTTCCCCTATAAATAAAACTTTTAAAATCATTTGGCACTCTATTGGGTGTCCATGGTGAAGTGTTGGCAGCAGGGGGATTGCAGGAGCCTCTGTGAGAAGAGACCAGGGCTACCCTGTGCTGGACACAGCCGGTTCCTGATGGCTCCAGTGGACCCACTGCAGGGCACGGCTGAGCCTCTCTGCCAAGTTGGTGGCACCTCTGGGAAAACATTTTAGAAAGGGCAAAGCTTGCCACACAGGCAGAGGAAGGGTGGTGGGGAGGTAAGAGAGTGAGAAACAGCAGTGGGAACACCAAGGTCAGAGGAGGAAGGGGAAGAGGTGCTCCGGGTGCTGGAGCACATATCTGCTGCAGCCTGTGGACAGTCCAAGCTGGAGCAGATATCCACTGAAGTCCTGTGAGAGCCCACGCTGAAGCAGATTTTTTCCTGAAGGACTGAAGCCCCATGGGGAGAACCCACACTGGAGCAAGGGAAAAATGTGAGAGGGAAGGAGCGGCAGAGAGAAACTGTGTACTGATCATACCCATCCCAACCCGCCCTGCACCGCTCAGAGTTGAGTAGAGGAGTCTGGAGTGACAGAGTGAAGTTGAGCACGGGAAATGAGTGAGGAAAGGTGTTGTTTTGTTTGACTTTGCTTTGCACTACCCAAATCTATTTTAACTGGCAATAAATTAACCTTCCCCAAGCTGAGTTTGTTTTGCCCATGACAGTAACCAGTAAGCAATCTCCCTGTCTTTATCTGGACACATGAGCCTTCTCATCCTATTTTCTCCCCCTATTGTGTTGAGGAGGGGAAATGAATGAGCAGCTGGGTGGGAGTTTGGCCCTTAGCCAAACTTAACTCACCACAGACATATTTTTATGTTCAAGCACTAGCTTAGAAACATACTTTTAACACGAGAAGGTAAATTTCACTGGAAGCAAGCCTGCACATTCACATTCCAGAGGTGGCTTTTAAAGCTGTAAGTGAAGTTCTAGCCATGAATTGGGGCTCAGAAGTGGACTTGCTTAACTTCTCAGGTTGGAGGAGAAAAAGATCAGTTTTTATAAAAAGAAGCCGATGGCAGTCATGGGTATCATGGAATGTGAAGAAATGAAAGAACTGTCACCATGCACCCTGGCGCAGAAAGAAAACTGCATTGGATCAAGCAAGATGCAGCTGAGCCTGTAGGAAAGATTGAGGGCACCTGCTCTCCAAAACACCCAAGAAGCAATGAACCAGAGCAGGGAAGTGCACTCAGTTTACTTTTTACCCATTCCATGTATTCATCAAGGAAATGTTATTCTTTAAATGCTGCCTCACCCAGCACCTCTGCCATGAAATATACTAAAAATTATGGTGTTAAAAAATTAGCTTCATTTTTAATATGATACAAAGACACGACAATCAACTTTTCAGTCTTAACAAGTACTCCTTTTTTTTTTGCCAAAAACATTTTCATGCTGTCTTTTTTCCTACTCAGCCAAAAGCAACAGTGATTTTGGCTCTATGCCATCACTATAATCAACGATACCAAAGAAACTTAATCACAATGGCAGCAATGTCAATAAAGCCCTGGAAGAAGTCAGAGAAGTTTCTGTACAGCCTTACTCAAAAGGAAGTATTTCCTAGGCTAAAGTGCTTCTCTTCAGCGCTACACGATGCCATGAAACAGGCTCTCACACTATTTTCACATACTTCCTGCGGACAAGCAGCCACCTTGGTTTCTGAGGACGATCTTCCAGCAGGATGGAAACATTCGTTAAACAGCAGTAAGAAACGAGAGCAGATTAGAATGGTTACTGGGCAGGATCAGCAACTCTGACACACCCTGACTTGTGAGCATAGTCAATAAAAAAGAGAAGGGGGATGGGAAAAAAAAATATGGAGTGAATGAAAAATGATTTCTAGGCAGATAATTGCTTGGTATTTTCTAACCCATAATCAAATTTAAAAACAGTGCACTCTGGTTTCCTTGACAGAAAAAATACGGGAAGCTAAATGTGAATGGGCTGTGAAAGTTTGGTGATATTCATCAATATAAGTTGCTACCTAGAGCACTAAGAAATACTTTTAATCAAGATACATCTGTTTTTCTACTTATTTTTTTGATATAACATAGAGCTCTCCTAATTGTGCCAAGAATTAGAAGACCTTACCCGGAGGCTAAAAACTCAGAAAATACTGAAAACAGAAAGAGAAATTAGATAGAAGATAAAGCTGACTGCCTTTATGCCCAAGTCTTGAACAGAGGAAATTTGGAGATAATTTTTCATTTTCTTTTGTAGTGGCTCCAGTTTCCAGAGTCTGTTTCCCCACAGACTTTGTACAAAGAGAGAGGAAGGAGAAGACAAGACTCATAAAGATAATGTGATCAAGAGGACATCAGGATCATTCTGAAATCTACACGAACAGCTGTTTTTCTATGGCAAAAATTTCTTTTGTGTTCTCTGTTTCAAAATGTTTGATATTTTAGACATGAATAATAGGCATGCATCACATATGAGTGAATGGTCATAATACAAAATGAATCAGTAGTAGTATGTCCTTACTATGTAATTTAAGAACAGATGAAAAAATTTTAATTCTGTTCTGACGAGAATGTTGGAACCTGTTACTCTAAATTATTTGGGGAGAAATTTTGACAAAACAAATCTGATCAAAACAAACATAAAGAGCCCTCTCCTGTGACAGATTCAAGAATGCTACTTGATAATGTTTCATCTATTCTATTAGAAGAAAAGGAACATTTAAAGACAGCATGGCTAGAAGATTCTTAGCAACTCTACTCAACACTACTGCTGGCTTTATTTGAGGGAGGCTCTTGAGAAAGGGTTGCAAGTGGACAGACTACTCTTTGAGATTCGTTAGTGGGCAGTTATCAACCACATCTCATTTTATCCTAAGTGGGGTAGCTTTTGAAGAAACACCCCGCCCCTCCAAGCTAAAGAATGAGAAGACAGATACATTAATTTAAATTAATTTGAAAACTATGAACTACAATCAAAACATGCATAAAAGGGAGTGTTTTTTCGCTAGCTATAAAAAGCAGTCCATGATGCTAACTCCTTGCTACCTCTTCCAAATATATCAGGTTAAAAATAATTCCTTCCTCTGCTGAATCACAACATTCATGTTACAGATGAGGCATCATGAAAAGAGGCATTCCTTCGGTAGCAATTAAAGTTGTTAGACTGTATACCATATAATGCGCAATGGTACAGCTAACAAAGCAGAACAGTTCACCAACTAAGAAAGGACAGATCTAATCTGAAAGTGGTTGGTTGCTCTGACTGTATAAGCAGGACTATTTGCACCCACATATTTTCCTAACATTGCTGAAGGTCTGTGTGAACAAGGCTGATGAAGTAAGAATTTATGAAATTTCCGAATTTCTTCCTGTGAATGGAGGTGCATACAGAGACATCAGATATATTGTATGAAAATATTTGATTCAATCTGTCTGACTGCTAACAATTAAATGAGCAAATGAAGTTTTTATAAGGTCGTTACATGTTTCCCAACATCGCTCACATCCAATCCCACCCATTAAAGTCATCTTTTCTAAAGGTTGGAGTTACTAATTTTTCCTTTTTGGGGTGGTTTGTACCTACAAAACATATCACTGCAATTGACATATGCAACCCCATGAATGCAGACGTTGTTATAGTCATATAGACGTACTTATGCAGAGACAGTTTGGGCCTATGGGATTAGGAAAAGAAGCTGTATCAGTTCAAGTCATATTTATAATGACAAAATTGCATTCACTCTAAGGGTCGTACTAACGATTGTGCTGAGTTAGCCCTTTCTGTTAGGAACAGAAGGGGGGTAGGGGAAGAAACACCTTTTACCAAAATAGTTAAAATGCTATAAAAAATGTCTGTGTATGCAGCCCAGGTCTTATAAGGAAGTGTTCTTAAACATTTATTTCTTGAAACACAAGGTTTCAATCAACAGTCACCGGAGACTTTGGGGTCATGATTCTCCCTGTACGCAACCCCCTCAATGTTCTGCATAAAGGTCAGAGAGGTTCACCCTCTATGAATGAAGTTGCCTACCGAATACCTTGACTATGGAATAAACAGTTTCTAACTTGGCTTACAAAACTCTCAGCATTGCTTTCTACAAAAAAGACAAACTCTTACTAAGAGATTTCATATTCATACTCTCTGTAGACTTTATAAATTAAAGGCTTGTAAAATCTTGAACCTTTATTAAGTCTGTCAACAACAAGTAAGTTGAGAAGAATACCATATGTTAATTTAAGAAGTCCATTGAGTGCCTACATTGTATTTCTCAGTTATCCAACTGGCTTGAAGTGCTTCTTACACCTTGATATGCTAGTATATACATATATGCTAACTGTGTTAGCATATACATATAATGAACTCTCATGCTTGGCGTTAGCTGGACTTATATCAAAAGTAAAATATTGTGAGGTTACAGGGAATCTGGAATATGTTCTGATGAAAGACAGAGGTTTAAAGAAGAAGTAAGAAAAATAACGCTAAAATAGCACCTAAATGAGGGAAACCGCAAAATAATGTCTTTAGGTTGTATCTGGAAATCCTGATTTGAATACTTTAAGGATTAATTGTTAGGGTCAAGAAATGTTAATAAGTGCCACCAAAAGTCAGGACTAAAGTGGAAGAGTTATATCCTGCAGAACTTCAGATGGTATTTTAAAATAAGTTACATTTTATTTTGCATTTGATAAACATTCTTGTTTCTGTCATTGCTCCTATTTGATTGGGCTGTCTGGTGCCTGAACTCTACAGAACTGCCATGCTGCAAGTAACACGATACATATTTCTTTCGTATCCACCGGTGAGAAGTTACATTACTGAAATTTGTCCAGGAAAGTATACCTGTTAATTTTGCTTTAGATGGATTCTATTAAAACGTGAAAATCTTGGCAAGAATGGGGGTGAGACTTGCCCACTGTCTGGGTCCCTTTCCCACCCAGCCAACAGGGCAGACTTTTTAGTTCATTATCACCTCATCAGTGCTCCAGTCAGCTGCCAGCAGTGAGGAAGGACTAAGTCACTCACTAATTCCTGGCCTTCCCGCCTCCACTGAAGCAGCAGTAAATCCAGAACAGATGGATGCTCTTTAACCCTCTCAATCCAGACACCTACTTTAATCAGCCTAATCAACCCACTCAACTCAGAACAAGGAATGACTGACAGACGCAGAATGACAGAGGGATCCTTAAGAGAAAACACCACTCCATCTCCAGCACTCTGCTGATAAGGGAGGCAGCTTGCCAAAGGCAGCAGGCCTCTCGGGTCAAGAGTAGGACAGACCTTCTACTGAAGAGGAGAAAGCAGTAGAGGAAGGGATTATGAATCAGAAGATCATTAAACATTAAGATCTCATCACAAGGATCTCACCACGTTACACAAGCTATGAATGAAGACCCGAAGGCATGTGAAGATGTCTTTTGGTTTTGCAACTGAAGTTGCAGTTCAAGCCAATCTAACAGCTTGCTGTCACACTCTTCTTTCTCAGGGCACAAGACATAAGTTTCAAACCTTGCCTTGTGTTGTCTGAGACTTACGGGTTGCCATTTCAGTGCACTATGCCAGCAGAAAGCTAATTTCAGAAAAACATGAGCATGTTATTGATAGGTCAGTGTGCTGAATTAGTTTGGTGGAGTTTCGTGAGTTCCAGATACAGCATAAAGGAGGAACTGGGAGCAGGACCAGATGGGTCAGTACCTGGGCCTGCTATGCAGCCAGAAGATGACGCCTCATGTTCCTGAGAACACATTTTCAGTACACTGAGCATGCCTTCACTCATACAATAAGGTAGAATCAGAAATTGCATGTGAGGTTTAAAACGTTTCTTAAAGGAGATTTTACTGAATCATAACATGAAGAGGAACTCTTCTGTTTACACTCATATTCATGTATTTCAACAAGGCCTAAACAACTGTGTGGAGAACACGGCTAATTATAATACTCAGAATGAAAGATTTTTTTTTTTAAGTCTCTGTATGATTTTGTTTTCCTTGACTTGATGCAGAAGATATGAATAAAGAAACAGTATTACAGTGCTGTCATCTCAGATAGTTTTACATACTTAAAGGCTTAAAGAAAATCTTAATTGACTTATGAGAAAAATATACTAGAAAAAGTAACTGTGTATTCATTTTAAAACTCAGAAACTTTGTAAAGTGACTTAGCTACACATAAAACTGCACACCTAGAACGATTTTTGAATGTCATTTAAAACAACTACATTTCAGTCTTGCCATTATGGAGCATCTTCTTTAGGACAAAGAAAAGACAAACAGGAACAAATTCAAAGAGTAGTAACAAAATTATATGTATTTGTAAAACTAAAGTCAAAGCCTGGGAAAAATTCCAAAGTGGTGGCTCTAAATACAGATCAACACATGGCATGAATTATTAGGAGCACTGACACAGCAGCTTAACCATCCTTCTCTCAATCAGGCTGCTTTTTAACGTCGTAAGTCTTACTTGTGTGATCACAGCTTCTCTCTTTTTGTACCTTTTCTACATGTACATGAAATCCTGTTGTAAGGAGCAAGATAATAAAGAAGAGGAACAGAAGAGACAGTTAGCATTTTGCCCTGTATCATGTAAACATTACTTCCTGTTTATTTAAGGTCCTAACTGAAACCAGTTCCCTGAACACAGGGGAGGTTGATAAGCATGATATGGAAAACAAAGCTTAAAAAAAAAAAAAAAATTCACCACCTCTATAAATATTCTTGATTAAACAGTATAAAGACCATCCCATCCCTGCATCTTTCAGAAGAAATTTGTGCCCTTCTCTTAGCATTTTAATTTTTCAATTATAAGCCACACACTCAAATTTTAAGCTAAATATATGTAAGTTTTTGAATTTACTTTTATAATCAACAACTTTAAAAGTTATAAAGGGGGAATATGCATCATAACAGACCATTTATTCACTAATGCAATGCATTTAGTGCACATCTTCATTCACAAAACTGGCTTTCCGCATACAATTTGTCAAAATCTATAATTTTGCTCCATAAATAACACTGACCAAAGTTTGCAGGATTAGATGGTGGTTCTGGAATAACAGAACAGCCATCCTTGTGTGAGCATGAGAAAGACTGCTCTGGCAACTAGCCAATGAAACCAGAACTCACTCCCAAACACCTTTAAGAACAACTACAAAGCTTAGTAACTAGAAAAAAACTCATTCAAAGCTAGTTTTTCTTAAGTGTGACTACAGAAACAGTCAAAAACACAAAAAACACAGATGAGTTTATTGTAACTGTGAAATAAAGTGTGAAAATATTTGTGCATATGCCTGTTATAATTCTGTGAATTTTCACTGAAAATACAATCAAGGACAGCAAAGTTATGTAGCAAAACTAGAAAAAACGTTAAGAATCACCTTAAGAATCTCCTGTTCTTTTTTAAATACTAACGTACTTAAATTACATAAGAACAACTATCTTTTTTTTAAAGTAATGTAGTTCAGTCATAGAATGACCTATGAAGTCCATTGCAGCATCCTCAAAGTAGAATGTGAAAGTTAAGAGTCAGCTACGAGTAATGTTTTAGGAATAAATTATTCTTCCACAATATGAAAAAGAAACAACTCATTAAAAGACTCTTTCAGCCTCAGTGATTATGACTAACCTGTGGTGTGGAAGTGGCTTGACTGCAAGTCTTTCGAAACTAGCAATTCCAAAGCTTTTAGGAAAGTATGTGATCTGAAAAGTCATGAGAACAATGATTCTAATCCCAAAGGGCCTGGGAAGCACTGTGTTCCCGAATAAGAAACAGAGGACCTTGACTGAGAACATGATTCTTTAGAGGGATCAGACAAGATGATACAAGTTCAACTGAAACTATGAGGTCTTGAAGCATAGAATATGTTTATGATGTCAAATTTGGGGATATTAATACATTCAGCATCACTTCAAGATGACTTCTGTCATTACTGAGAAGCTGTCTGACCAGACTGCAATCTTGTCTCTTTAACCAATGCTGATGGGAATTGTGATGATTCAGTTGTTCTTAGTGTCTGCTCTGGGAATTCCATTGTCCAAATACTACTGGCTAACACTGCACTAGCTGTCCTGGGATACTAGAGACAAGAGGCCAGCAATATGACACAGAATATATGGAAGATCCATGCCTTTCTGAAGAGGCACTTGGAGGTCCAGTGGGATAATCCAGTGCACCCGAAACGGCAACAGAGTCCAAGGTTCAGACAATGCAGGGCTGTTTTCCTTAGAACCAACAATTAAGTGATCAACAGGTGTCTCAGAGCTAGAAATTAGCTCCTTTTTTATCCAGTGTATATCTTCTGTGTAGAATGGTGGAAGTCTTGAAAAATGTTTCTTGGAGTCAAACATAAATCAGAGATGGTCACTGGTAGTCAGAGAACAAGGTTCTGAAGGCCAACCAAAGACAAGGAAGTGACGACTTGATGAATTCAGAAGATGGGAAAAAACTTAGCTGTATCAAAACAATTTTCTATCATGACTGTCCTTTATTCATATGCAATGGAATATAAACTGTATTTATGGCAAAAATATTAACTCATTTAGTAGAAAATGAAATCTTATATTGGAGCGCAAGATACAGTTAAACAACTTGAGTGTGGTCTTGATGTCTGCTACAAGCAACCCAGATGATTTTTTCATGCCATTTAAATTTTTCTGTTTTCTGCACTGAGCTTTCCTTATCCCTAAATAAGATACTTATTTTTTTCAGAGGAGTATTTTGAGAATTAACATGGTATTTTTAACTGCTATAACATCCATAGACGAAAAGTGCTATATAATGTGAAGTATCATAATGAGAACTGAATGCCACAACATACATTGAAATTATATAAGGCTGTACAATTAAAAAAAAAAAAATCTATTCCTAGAAGTATTTTAAGGTCATGTGGAGGCAAGTTATTGTATCCCATTTTGATCAGCAAACTCCTCTTGCTCATTAAAGGTGTAGCTGTGTATTTCAAAGTCTCAGCAGACGGCCACCAAGCTCAGCTGGAAGAGCTGAGAAGTTAGGTAATGAAATACTTCCACTAGACTAGCCTCTTACCTCAAATCAAAACACATAGTTAAGACATAACCTAGAAAAATGTGCAGTGCATGAATTGCAGAGAGGAATGTGATTTTATTTTATTTTTTTTGTGTGTTCCTTCAGTTAATATTTTTAAAAGACTTTTTCTAAGACTTGTAGGATTTCCTTGGGAATAAAGCAACTGAAGAAGGTAGATTTTTTCCCTCACATTGCATGTTTCAGACCAGCCATATCAGTATACAGAATGGGGATGAAAGTTTAACTGAAAATCTGTGCCTGTTGGTCATGAGGAGTCAAATTTTCCATCTTTTCCAATCAGGCACTTCCTGACGATGGTTTGCTGATTTATGTGCAACTGCTTCAAAGATGACTTGGCAGTGGGAATGGGAACAGGGGGTAGAACAACTCTGAAAGAAGAGTTTTACTGCATGCCTCATATTATAACCTGACAGTTCTTAAACAAGTATTCCTACCTTGCAAATACATTAAATTGTCATTAAATCAGTCACCTGCTAAGAAGCTTATAGAGCTTATCAGAATCTACAGAAAACTAACTATAGTTAGTTGCAAAATAAAAATTACTCATACTCTAGACAGGCCAAACAAAACAGAACTGATGCATGCACATTGCACACACTTCAGTTTCTGCACCAGGAAAAAGTGTAACAGCAATTGGGCTAAGGTAGGGGTACACTAGAAAGCATGTATTTCATTATTAGGACTCACCGGTGTGAATAAAGCATAACTTAAGACACTATTTACATATTAATTCCACACTGCTCTTTTATCAGTTCGTAAAACAGAAAATGAAACCAGAACAGAGATCTATTAAAAGATAATGCATCTCCCATGTATGGGAATAAAGCTTTTATGCTATTTGTATCACTGATATGAAAATCAGACAGCTACCCAGAGTGATTTCTGTACCTCTAAAACTATTTTCATTACAGGTCTTCAAGTTCTGTTTCATAAACAGGTAACAAAAGAACTTCTTACACATTGTTGTATTTAAGTTGCACCGAGAGCATATTTGTCAATAAATCGAAACAAGAAATTCAGTATTTGTATAAATAATGTACTTGAGACAATGGAGATGTATCCACACACATCACAAAGTCACCCAGAGCACTCTGTCTCTCCAAAATGAGGGCACAAAAGGTGTTGTGAGCTACGGTGTCTCGAGGCATCCCTGACTGTACTTTTCAACTCTCCACACAGAGGAAGCGCTACGCCCATGCTCCATGTTGTAACAGAGACAAAAGCTACGGCAGCAGAGACCACTGGAGTGAAGCTTTGGTGAGAGGCTGCTTGAAGGGGCTGTGCATGACTACAGTGCGTGACTCTAGTCCACAGGCTTCTTATGTTTGGGCCAAATGCAACGCTGACACACTCTGCAGCTCAGCACCAAACACCTTTTCCATCCTCCAACAGTTTACTCGCATTTCTGCGTAAGTGCTGGTTTCCTTTGGCTCCAAAGACGGCTTCACCTGCAGAGTTTAATTTTTCTGTTTGACACCTTGCTGTTGATTTTCCCTTGCTGCACAAAAGAACTTGCTCCAGTGCCTCTTTCACAACTGTTTCTTTGTAGTAAACGAAAGCCTTAATTGTATTTTGATTGTAGAGTTGATTAATTTTGACTCTGTTTAATTTGTGACCTTTGCTGAGATTGTTAGGGCTGCGAATTAAGAGAGCACACTGTACCACTGTACCTTGGACATTATGGGTTTGCCAATTTGTTTCATGCCTCATTTGTCACAAAACCTATGAAATTGTAGTGCAAAGCCAGCTTCATATTTTTCAAGGCAAGGCAAAAATGTATTTGTTTTTGTTTTAAATTAACATCTCCTGGCTACATTCATCTAGTTTTTCAATCTCCAAACCAAAGCCCTCACTAACAATGGGAATCTAGCAAGCAAGACAAATACAAAGATCAGCTTTGCAAAAGAGAACATATTGCTTCTCTCCAATTACAGCACTGAAGTGGTAAGATAAGCATACTCGATTTTAAGTATAGACATATCATAAAAAAATTAGGACATAGAAAGGATCTGTATGAGAACCTGCTAGAAGAGAGAAATAATGAAGATGTATTTTACATGCACATTTCCTATTAAACATTTCTGTCTCAAACATTACGATATTAAAAAAACCTACTATGTTCAAATTTTAATTCCTGACATCAGTGGTGTGGCCATGAGTGAACGATTCCCTTTACTTTTTCATTTTCAGTTTACTCCTTTGAGGAACAATGATATTATTTCTCCATTTTTATAAAAAGGAAGACTTTGACATGGAAGATCCTTCAATGGAAAGAACTAAACTGCAAAGTACTATTATTAATAGTTTCATTATTAATATTTTTGAAGAAAATGTGACTAGTTGAGGTCATAAAAGCTATCCCCAAATATCAGATGATCTCCTTGACATTCTTTATAACCTAACCAGATCTAATCCTTTCAGATTTCCTGACTACTGATGGCTTGAAAGGCAGCAAGAATTTTGCAGCTACCTTGAACCAACAAATTGAATGAAGTTTACTTCTTTCAACAAAAAAAGAAAAAAGGTTTACTTTGCATGAAGAATACTCAAAATGTATTACCTACAACAGCAAAATTTCTCTTTAGAAATTGAATCTGCAAGCCAAAGTCAGTATTGACTGAGAGAACCATGCTCACATAATATGTAGAACAAGCTCATGCATATAATAGATACATATTTTTATAAGATACATTTTTGGTTCTTACAGATGCTCATTAAGGGAATTATATGACCTGTGCTGAAGAATCACAAAAACTGCAAGATAACACCCTCTCTATCCTCAATTTCATCTAAACTACCCCCAAAGCACCGTCAACTATATTTAAGCTATTTTTAATATGTTGGTGTAATTTATCCGTAAAAACCTTCAGGAAACAGTATTCTACAGTCTCCCAAGAACTCCACTTTATCGAGAATATTTTGAATTATCATCTTGTTCTCCAAAATGCCTGAACAGCCACTTCCTTAATGACATTTTGAACAGCAGCAGACTTGGGAGAGACCTCTAAGGAAACAATATAACACAGGTTTCCATTTTGACAATGAACTACTAATTATTCTTTTCCAGCTACCTGCTTACTCACTTTATAGTAGTTTAATCAGGCATATAATCCCTACTTTGTTGATGAGAGAGTTCTGTGAGACAATGACAGAAATCCTCCTGAGATCAAAACATATCACATTTACTGTATTACCAAAACTACGATTTGGCATATGGGGACACCTGGTTGATTTCTCATGATTTAGTCTTAACAAATTTAGGTTCTCTGTTACTTTACACTTTACTATTTTCTAAGCATTTACAACTAATATTTTTGATCATTTACTCCAATAACTTTCTAGTAACTGAAGGTAGGCTGATGAAATCCTTGGCTGCTCAAAGCTACCTGCAGTAGTCATCTTTTCACAACAGTATCAGTGGCCTTAAATCTTTATTCATGAAATTAAACTAAAGGATCAAACTAGTTGGTTTTTAGATTGTATAGCAAATACTAGTTATAACATCATATGCAAAGCTTGATTACTAGACTACACAGTGGAAATAAACTAGTGTGATCCTTTAGTTTTCAATGTTTTCTTGACAGTAATTTTAAAGCTGTAAAATGCTAGCATCAAAAGAACCATAGGTTCACAGAATACTATAGCTGTATATATTTGGTGCTTGAGAAAGGGCTATAAAAGGGGCTTTAGGGAACATCAAATATGAAATTGTGTCAAATAATTTTCAGTCTTCCCTATAGTCCTATATGTGCTAGTTCCTAGCACCAGGGAAAGATAGTTCTCTTTATCCTGTAATCTGCATAAACTATAACACTGGATATTGGACATGGGGGAAGTGACCCAATAACAATGACAGCATTATACCTTAAAAAAAGACACTTTTACAGTTCTTAGTATCATCTTTTAGGATGTCTAAATGAACAGTTCTGGTCAAGTTTCATGTTTTTAACTGCTGTTACATGTAGTCACTTACACTGCACACAAGCCACCAGCAGACAAATCAACAACTCCCAAACAACCCCACCATGGAGTTTTCTCAGAATAGACTTTCATAGACTTGCAGATGGTGTTTTTTATTTTGCCTAAAAGAACTCAGAAGTATTGTTTGGGAAAGGAGAAAAACAAAAAGATGTATTGAATATTCCCATACAGTATAAAGACAAAGATTGTAGGGACTGCCAACGACTTGACTCATTTCTCCAGTTTTTCTTACACAACTCCCACTTCTTGTCCTCCAGGATTGTAGGGAAGCAATTACTTGCTTATTTCTGTAATTAAAGCAAATTGACCTGACTTTCTGTGCTGGGTTTGTGTGTGTGGCGGGGTTTTTGGTAGTG
Organism: Tyto alba; assembly: GCF_018691265.1. Lineage (NCBI taxonomy): Eukaryota > Metazoa > Chordata > Aves > Strigiformes > Tytonidae > Tyto > Tyto alba. The sequence continues at coordinate 16,988,379 of NW_024881295.1, forward strand.
GGGGAGGGGGCTACAGCAGTGGCCCCCTGTGAGAAGCTTCTCCAAGCTTTCCTGGCTCCAAGCTGGACCCACCTCTGGCCAAGGCTGAGCTAATTAGCGATGGCGGCTGCGCCTCTGCTGTGACATATTTAGGGAAGGGAACCTGGGACTCCAAGTTGGACTTGTGAGGAGGAGTTTTGAGGAAGACACCTATGCAAACACTGAGGTCAGTGGAAGAAACAAGGAGGAAGGGGGGGTGTGCCGGTACATAGACCACCCCCCTGCAGCCTGTGGTGAGAGGACAGGCTGTCCCCATGTGCTACCCATGGAGGTCCACGGTGGAGAAGATGCTGACCTGCAGCCCATGGAGGATCCCAGGCTGGAGCAGCTGATTTCACCCAAATGAGGCCGGGACTCTGTGGGAAGAAGCACCTGCTGTTGTAGTTTGGTGCTGGGAGGATTGTAACACGCGGGGGTGACCCACACTGGAGCAGCTCCGGAAGCGCTGCAGGCCATGGGAAGGACTCACGATGGACACAGTTCATGGAGGACAGCCTCCTGTGAGAGGGACACAACACTAGAACAGGGGAAGAATGCAAGGAGTCCCCCCTGCTCCCTGAAGAGGAAGATGAGGCAGACTGACTGTAACCCCTGTTCCCTGCCCTCTGTGCCACTGTGGGGGAGGAGGTAGAGAAATCAGGAGCAAAGCTGAGCCCGTGAAGAAGGGAGGTGTAGGGAGAAGGTGTTTTTAAGATGTAGTGAAGCTTCTCACTGTCCTACTTTGTCTGTTATGTGTTGTTGTTGTTATGGTTTTAATTAAATTGATGGGTTTTTTCTTCCCCTAACAAGTGTGTCTTTTGCCTGTGACTGTAATGGGTGAGTCATCCAGCCCTGTCCTTATCTTGATTCCTGGCCTTTTGCTTTATTTTCTTCTTCCCAGCACTGGGGGGGAAGGGGTGAATGAGTGGCTGCATGGTGCTTAGTTGCCCTCTGAGCTCAAATATGACACTTTCAAAAAAGGAATTTCTATTCAACTCTACAAAATAGTCTGAAGATAGACTTTGCCTTACCTACACCCTGCGAAGCTATACTTATTTTAAAAACAATACCAGAACGACTCACATATGCGCAGTGGCCATATAAGCACATCCAACCTTTAAGATTTCCCTCCTTGTATTTTGAACTATGTTGATGATGTCCGGATGGGATTTACAATAGCTCAAAGCTACTATTGTTCACACTACATTAAATCTACAATATATGCAATGAGATATCATAATATTTTCACTTGGAACTTCTATTAACCCACAACTTGACTGTATTTAATGAAATATGTAGTGCTCACAGAGTTGATTTATATGCATCACTATTTACAGTGCGCATTTATAAAAGAGGAAAAAGCACCCTAAGGAACTCACGGTTCTTTTGACTTTAACAGAAAGTAAAAAGTGCCTGACTTGGTTTAGCTCAGTAACACCCCTGGAAGCCCCAGAATCTTATAGCTGGATTAGGGATGGCGACAGGAATCACTGATGCAGCTGAAACTGCTAGCATAGGAAATGTACTACTGCTACCAATCCTGAGCCAAAACACTCCTGCATATTTTAAAACAAATATCACAGTCCTATTTATGTTTGTTGTGTACAAAAGTATATAGAAACAATAAAAAAGGCATGCTGAGGACCTGGAAAACTATTTTTGTCAGTGTTGTTCTAGAAATAAGCATGGTGAAGGATTCATATACCCACAGAGGAATTACAGAGGTTTTCCTGAATAGATAAACCTTTACTTCTGAATATATTTAATTACACAAAGTCTATGTTAGAATACAGAAGAACAACAGTGTTTTGACCTGGAAAAGGCATACAGAACTAGCTAGCAGAAGTCAGTATATTAGTGCCCTCAGAGCTATCTTACAAGCAATCTGTTCTATAAGTTAATCAAAATAAAACCATCACTCTCTTCATTCCTCTACCAGTTTGACATTGGGTTAGCTGAGTAATTATTTCTAGAAAAAAGTGTAATTCTTGTTATTCTTTTAGATAAGATGATCTGCATGCAGGTTATGGTAAAAATGAACTTTTCCCGCAGCTACATCCTTTACGCAGTAAAGAACATGGAGCACTAGTGACTTCCAAGAAATTATTTTGTGCTGCACCTGCTCTCTAAGTGTGTTTGCAATAGTGAACTAGCAAACTGAGAAAAGACAAGAAGGGTATTCATTCACTAGTGCTACGATTGTGTAAGCCTAAAAAAATTATACATTTTAGTACTCTGTGTATGTATGCTGAGATCTCTACTGATGAGATCGTTCATGGCAATTTCTGTAAGAATGCTATAATCTATTAATAGAAAAGAATAATGTAACAAAACCTGTGCGTTCTTAACACTAAGGCTATATGCTATGTTTTTCACATTCTCACTTGAAAGAGGTCTAATTTCTTTTCACTATCCAGAAAACTATGTTCCAAGAACTACCGAAGGGATCACTCACACTAAATCCAGTCCCCAGAAAACATATCCAGAAGAAAAAACTTATGTCCCGTGAAAAGACATGGAAACAAGAGCACAGTGTAGCTAAATTCTCAAGAAGTTAATGACTGGACCTCCTTTTCCCAACTCCTCCCTACAGCATTAATAGTCTTCGAAATTACCAAGTGGAACAAACCCCTTTAACACCACCTGGTGTACTTTTCAGCAGTTGGTCTTGCTTCCAGGCCTGTCATGGCTCATTAAGATAGTATAGTACTTTCTCTCTGCAAGACTGTTCTTGGGGACCACAGAATTCAAGATAAAATGAGATATAGAGGTTTTATCACAAGACAGAACAGGACTGTGACATATTGTGCCAAGATTTTAGTATCTGAAAAAGTTTTTCAAGGCAAATGAAAAGTAAAAACAAACCAGTCACAAAAGACAAACATGACTTCTCAATACTTAAGAAACAGAGTAAACAACAACAATCTAATTCTGTATGTGCTCATATGGGACACCATTTTTAGGCTTTTCTAAAGGTTCACTTCGTTGCTTTGCAGTTTACCTTTCTGTGAAACTTTGAGATTTGAGTTTATTAACTCTCTCACCTACATGAATCATTTGACTGATCAGTTTTGTGCTGCTGCCCATAAATGAGTTAAGCTTTTCTGCTTATTTCCATGATTCAGGACATCTAGTATCAGTTGCACTAAAAACGAAGCAGCAGGCTGCCTCTAATGCTGCCACAACACTGGGTGCCTCAGAGTGCTCAAAGGCTCATTGACAACACAGGAGGACAGAAAGGATGACAGACTTCATTCCTTAATCACCAAGAGAAAAAAAGTGCCGAGAGAGATTATGTTTTCTCTCAAGCTTTCACCTGAATTAAAAACTAACAGCAGAAGCCAGAAAATTTGAAGGTAAGCAAGATCTACAATTACATTTATGAAAAGCCTAATGTTTCATTACAGTGAGAACTGTGGAATAAAAAAAAAAAAAAAATTCTGGCTTTTCAATAAAGTTTAGCCTTAAAAGACACACAATGTATCTATACACTGTATTTCAGCTTTCCTATTGGATTCTGTGTGATTTACTTCCAGATTAACAGCAGTCCCAAAGTCAGTTTATTTCCAATTATTTAAATGTAATGTCTGTATTGTTCAGTAATTAGAAAGGGATAATTCTTCACATTTCAGACTACACCAACTGAACTTTTTTGACAATTTAAATGTCAACATCTAACTGGGTGACCATAGTTAAAACAAACATATATGCTAATACATTTTATGCTTGAAAATTAAAAAGGACAAGACAAAGGTAATATGATACAGTTATGTTCATTTTCACCGTGTGCCTTGAAAAAGACATTTTAAAGGAAAAAAATATAAGTCTTTAGAAGAAAAAAAGGGACTGACTCAGATGCACTTGTTCAGCTTTGCCCCAGACAGTAAATCTTGTGGACATGGAGTGCCCCCTGTGGGATTTTAGCTTATTTAATTTCACACAAAGTAATTATAGGAGATCCTTTGGTACCACTGCTGCAATCACATGACGGCCTGATACAGCAAGTGGCCCATAGACCTTATAGTCCATTTCAATATGATGAAGTCTGCATTGGGCCTAGAAAGCCATACCTCGCAGATGCAAGGTTAACATATTACTGTGCTGTAGCACTGAGAACAAATGTGAAGTAACTTCAAACTACAGAGACAACTGTTAATAGATGTAGAACATACACACACTTCTGCAACTAGGAATCACTTCTCCTCTGGCGAACTGTTGTTAAACCATAGGCATAAGCCATAATTTCTCTAATGACAACTAAAAAAAAAAAAAAGTCTTTAATTTCCAAGATGACAATTACTGATAAACTGACAAGTTATCATTGGATGGACATTGATACTGTCTGTTTTTTTTTTTTTTTTTTCCCTGGTTCTGTTCACCATGGGTGCACATAAGCTGAAACATTTTTGTTTGGTTAAACTGTTTGCTGCGTTTGAAACTACTTCACACCTCATTTTGGATCAACTGAAATTACTTTTCTGGCAAATAAAGTATGTGCCGATTAATCAGTTTCTTTTGGACTACTTTCAATTTCAACCTCATACTCATACCTCTAGACAATACTGCTTTATTGCTGAAAGGATGAACTTTTCAGAAGATAAACAACCTCAGCTTCCACTGACTTAATTTTCAGTTGTGAGTGCTCATGTGCATATGTTTGTATTTTTCTCATCCAACAGCCAGAAAATGAACATGTGGACTTATCAACCATCTATCATATATTTTTAAGTGACTTGCATATCATGCAGGAAAACTTTAGCAGAGATAAGGAGGAACAGTCTTCCTGCATAGCACTGCCTAGGTTGGTATTTTATTTTTAATAGTAGCTCTCATGTAGCTCTCAGCAGGCCTTCCAACTCTGAGATAAAATAAGGAAGGAATACAATGAACAGCCTCATTAAGCTACACAGGTCTGGTTCATCTCTGATCACCGCCTACACTCTGTATCAAACGAAACACTATCTGTGGGATGTATTCATGTAATTAGAGACTACTGTGATAAAAATTCAGACGACTACTCATGTAAAGTCACATAAGAAATCACAAGATGTTTTTTGACAGCTTGATTTTGAAACATAAATTATGTTCTATTATAACAATTCATTCATCTGTAACATCCTTATTATTTCTAAAGAAAAAAGAGGATAGTCAATTATTCTCGGACAAGTAATAATCATTCTGTTGTGTGCCAGGAGGATGAAGGATTCAACCCTGAAGCACCAACTGCATTATGTAAGTCTGCATCCCTTGAATTATAGGGCTAGCAGCAATTGCAATTAGCAAGAGAAGGCATAATTCAGGCAAAGGCTGTTGGACAGTTTTCCAGGTCTGAAAGAACAGATTGAGAAATGCTCCAACCGGGACTTTTCAACTCTGAAGCAGATGACTAGGAAGAACCTTCTGGTCCTTCTGACCATAACAAAAGGCCTGCCTAGTCAAAAAAAATAAAAATAAAAAATTCTCTACATGCAGACACAGTGTCTGTTCCCCTTCCCTGTAAGTGCAGTGTCCGCTGCTACAGTTTTGGCAATTGCATGAGCTCGGCTCCAGATTAGTCTGTTTGTGCTCGGTTATTTTCACACACTGCCAAAATTTGCTGACAACACCAGGAGAAAAAAAAAGGAAAGGAAAACTGGTGATTTTCAACAGTTTATAACTCAGCTCAGCCCAAGCAGGTTTTTATGGGACAAAGAACAGAGATTTCTCTGTAGACAGCACTTTATTCCTGCTTAATTTAAAAGATTTGCTGTGAATGATGGAAACATTAGAACTTCTTAAAGAAAACATAACAAAACAAAAATCCTAGCAGTTCACTACTATTTTTTTACAGTAGATCAGGTTTGGTGATATAGAGAGACCATTATCTACTGCTCTCATAATTACATACAACAAAGTTTTTTTTTTTAAAGAAAATGAAAATATTAGACTTAAAGGAAGAGGGCTTCAAAATACATAGTATTTCTTTAAGGAGTGAAATTTCTTCTTTGGAATAATTCACACTTGAGCTACTATAGTGCCACAGTACTCCCTAAGGAGTGTGAAATGATCTTCTCAGGGTTACAGAGTCAGTAGTAAACACAAGTTCTACTCTAAGAAACAGTATTTTAAATGTGTATTTTCACTAACATAATATCTAACAACTTCCTATTAAAACCCAGAGGTAACTTTCTGAGGTCCTCTTGTTGCTTTAACACTTTCTTTCAGTCCATATCTAGAATCTTCTAAAGTAGCATTTCCTAAACTATTTTTCTTGTATGCTCCCTTGTCTCATTAGTTGACTGCAGGGCCCAGGCTGTTAACTTCCACCTCTATCAAATTTCAAATTTAATCTGTGCTGCTTTTGAACACCTCAAACTTTTCCCAGTGAAGCATGTCCTAAAACCTGGCAAACAATATTGTTTTACTGTATCTTTGAACAGTATCTGTTCAACAGCTATTGTTTTCTATCAAGAATACCAAAACCAGCTAACTGCCCCCCAAAATTGACCACTCATTCAATTACTGTTACTTTTGAATTGAAATAGTAGGAAACATTTTAACAACTTTAGAAACTTTTTGCAAAACTAGAAAACAGATGACAAGAGTGCTTTTCATAAAAGGCACAGGCTGAGAAAGAGGCAACAAAGAATATACTGGAGTTTCTGTATATAAATATAAGATATTTAATTGACTGGGAGTCCTCAGGAGAGACTTGTTTGCAATAGAGCCTCGTGGTGAGGGTGAGTTTTTGAAGTTTGGATGCCTTTGGCAGCTTCATAGAACTTTAAGACAGACCAGCTATGACTAAAACATGCTCAGCTAGTTAACTATACAAATGTAATGTTTTTTCCATCTTTCTCTCCATGTGCTGACAGCATTACCATTCTCTCCAGTGTTCTTCTTCCTTCTGAGGTACAATGGATCTACCAGTTTATGCAGTTCCTGATACTACATTTCAGTACAACAACTTTCCAACAATAACTTACTCAGCTAAGAGAGGTCATCATTTAGAAGAAGCGAGTAGTTATATTAAAGGCTCTAGAGCTACACAGTTCCAAATACATTTCAGGATATACTGTACACTACGTGTATATTTTCATGAGAAGGTTTGGCAGGGCAGTTTGGCAGAAGAAAGTACTGCCAAGTGATTGGATATGGGATATATCTCCAGTTGCTCTGGATTCCCACATCACCTTAAGAGCTATTTTTCCCATCCTCCAACACACCAACTCTCAAGGCAGTCAAATTTATAGCTCAATAAAATTTTTTATTAAAAATAAAGTGTGGCTTTTAAGTACTGCAGTCTTCCAACATTCTTATGCCAGGTCTAGATCAGACTGTTGTAGCTGAATACGAAGCTGGGGAGGCTTGGCCCACTTTATACAGCACTCCTAAGTTAGAGTTTCAAGATCTAAGCCACCTCTCTTTCCATTTTGTAACAGCTGTTTTTCTATCCTTTCATTAAAAAAAAAAAAAAAAATAGAAAAGGAAAGAGACTAGTGTAGAAAAGTTAAATAAATAAATAATGGCTCACAAAACCACAGTGGAGGAACCACTGCTGGTCCTGCCAATAAAAATGCTCCTTCTCTTCAGGTCTGGCTAAACAACTGAAAGTGTTTCTAATGAACTGCTGGCAGCACTATCCATCATTGCACTAAATGGATTCATGTCTCCCTCAACTAAGGATAACTATTTATCTATAATGCACAGTCAGAAATTAGGAAGTATTTAAGCCTTAGAAGTCTAATTCCTCACTTCTCCCCACCTCCTCAAATCTTGGTTTTATTCAGGCTTCCACATGTAAAGATGATGGGAAAAGTCTGACTGATAGAGAACTTCAAACTCTGTTCCAGTGCTAATGAATCATCTTCATGAGTGTGAAAAATACTTTAGCAGACCAGACATCTGCAGTCTGATTTTAGCATTACAAGCACCTGACATTATGCTTATCTCTTCCCTCTTTCTTTTTTTGTTATTTGTTACATGGACTTGCATCTTACCTTGAAGTAGATTATAGGCTACTCAAAGCAAGATGGCACATTCATAAAACACACAAAATAACTGAGTCCCAATAATTGTTTAGGATCTTTCAAGATGTAATTGTGCAAATAATAGTAATTTACTGCAAATGATCAGAAGGAAGAAATGTTTTTGAGCTCTAACAGAAGTGTGAAATTCATGTAGGTAATCCCTGGTCAGAAGTCACGTGTGAAGGCTCGACTGATTACACAGACAGCTGCTATCTACAGAGACATATTCATGCAGTGATTGTCTTTAGAACACCAGGGATCGGAGGAGAATTCAGAGATATCAATGAAACATGCCTACAAATAATGAAAAGAAACACTTACTTCATTTCCAGGACCTCCTCCAAATGCTTCCTTCTTTCAGCTCGTAGGTTGGTCAGATGGGTTTCCTTCTCAGCCAGAGACTGCTGTGTAGAGGACAATTTTGCTTTCATTGACTCCAGCTCCTGCTTAACCTTCTCCATGGCCATCATCAGCTCTTCTACCTAAAACATTTTTGGAGGAAAACAGGAAGAGAGAAAAAATAGTGTAATGTGATCAAATGGAACTTATTAAATGTCACAACTAAATTGGAGCACAAAGGTTACCAGTGCGTGTACACTGCACAACACTTCTGTAGACTGGAAGCATCATCTAGTGCTGTGGACAGTACGCCTACGCTTGACTGAAGCAACATTACAGTCTGTGAATTAAGTCTTGTCACTGGAACATTAACATTACAACACCAAATTGCAAATCTTCAACTCTTCAGCATTTCTATTGTAGAAAATGTACCACAAGGATAAAAGGATGGCCTGTATATATTAAAACTGGCCTACAAAAATGCTAGGTATTAAATGGAGTACATTGATAGTATACCAGAAGGATAAAAAATTTTCTCTGTAAATGATGCCTAAAGAGAAACTACATATGCACTTTAAGAATGAAGGTAATGTTTCTGAAACAGGGAGAGGACTGTGTTCCCTTGAAGATGTAAGTAAGGCTACTTTCCTCAAAATATCTGTTGAGCAATGCTTATAGGCATGTTTTGTGATTTAGTAACATAAAAGATATTCAAAGAGTTGCTGGTGGCAGACAAGTACAGCAGAACAATGCTCGTATCTTCAGCAAATGAGAAAAGTTCAGAATTACCATGATTGTAAATTCTAGCATAGATATTACACTGATGGACATAGTTGTATTTTATTTTGCACTTGGAGCAGGTTCTGTCTCAGCTAAAATGTATCACTGACTAACATGCAATACCACAATAAATGCTCAAATATAGCTACATGTAGCATTAAAAAATTTCTGTATATTCTTTTTAATCATTTTATAATAATGCTCAATGGCACACATTACTTTCATTGACATCTTCCACATAGATTTTCTCTATCACAACCAAGTGTTCAGAAACAATTTTATAATGCGCTTCAAATGGGAGAAACTCAGATGTTACTGTTGCACATAATCAAGTATTTGTATAAATTTAGTATGACAATACAGCACTGCAATGTATTTATACCTCTACGTAACAGTCAACTTATGTTCCATCCCAAAAGTGAATTACTGAAATTACATTAAACTCAATTTCTACTTACAAGTTTTTACAAAGAGAGTTGGCACATCACTCGCTATATAGGTGCTGGAGTATGGAAGGTGTGGAACATATCACATCTTGCTTTAATAAATTCTGTACTGCTAAAGGCAGAACTAATAACTCAGGACAAACATGGATAATTGATTTTCATCCTCGCTCAGTGATAGAGCAAGAAAAATTGCAATGCAGAATTAGCAGATTTATAAAAATCTAGCATAGACATTGTGTAGTGTTTATTGCAGAAAGACCACCTACTTCCACTCAAATGCAGCTGACAACATGCATTTTTCTTATGCCCAGCAAATTAAGAAAAATTTGAAACATGTAATTATCAAAAACTATTCAAAATGTACAGCCAAGAATTCATCCAGTAATCAACTGACCAAAGGAGAATTTCACTGACACATAGTCCAAACTGGCTAGCATGCATATAATGATCAAACTTTTCCTGTCGTATTAAGATTTAGTGTGCAAAACAAGATCAGGAATAGTCAATTTTTAAAACAAAAAGAAAACTCCATAAAATGAAATAGAGAAATATATCAGAAAAGAATGCAAAGAAAAACTGCAGAAACAATGAATAGCAAAAATACAACTAGGATGGAAGCTGATGCCTAGAAAGAAAAAAACAGCAACATGATGGGGAAGTGAAGGTGTACTCGTGTATCAGCTTTTACTTTCTTTGGATGGATCAGAATTACCTACAGAAACATTCTTCTTAAAACTGAGAAAAAAAGAGGCATGCCAACTACAAAACCCTCTGCTTGCAACAGAAAACAAGCTCAAATAAACAAGCCCACAGCCAACCGCAGCAATCAAAATGGCTTGTGTCTATCTGTCAGTTGCCAAGATAAAACAATCAATAAATAACTAAATAATAAATAATAATAAAATAACTAAATACATAAATAAAGCAACATCTTTTCCATAATCAGATTTGAAAGATTTCTCATATCCTTCATTCCATTCCTAGTCATCAAGATTTGTGATGCTAACACTGAAGGACTGGTTTGCTTGATATGTATCTGTAGCATAACAACTCCATGCTGTTAAGAAGACACAACAAGGCTAGAGGCTGCTATCTAGGCCAAGGCTCCTAGCACTAGGTGGCAAGATCTAACTCTCCAGGAGTATTTTGTAGCAGTGGATACTGCAAGTACTTTAATCTTTTTCCCATTGCTCTGCTAATTCTTTTAATTCTAAGGTTATATTCTGTATCTTTGCAGGTTAACAGAAAATGGATCTAACCATACATTAGGAATGGCTGGAATGCAAGTGGCTTTTAAACTGTGCCAACAACTTAGTTCACGGAACTGTCATTACCTTCCATCCTCTCCAGCAAGTATCATTTGTCACATGATTTGCTAAAGACAAAATTCAACAAAATAGTGATGACTGTATTCGCAATAAAGACTTCACTGTTCAGATTCATTAACTTATAGATATTCCATGGGACCATTTCAATTAAACTGCTGCAAAACAAAACATTTTATTTGGCAGCTTATGAATCTTTGTGCAGACCTGCCTGTGTATGTCCTGGTAAGCAGTCCTGTGAGAAACGATACCAGAATATTCACTGGAAGTAAACTGCTTGCAAAGCACGTCTAATTTAGCCTAGGCAAAACCCTTCAAATCTACCCTCGATTTTTTTTTTTTCCCAATGAGCAACTAAGTATATAATAAAGAAAAAAATCAGAGTTCCTGGCACACTGAGACATTTTCAGAGACATGCTGTTGACATTTTCAATTTAACTGCAGGTAAGCTTGTGCCCTGTCAGCTATAACTAGAAAGTTTCCATTTCAGAAGGTGTAATGAATGCACTGCTGCTCCTCTTTTCTCTCTGCTGAAATGATAGTTTACAAAGCAGAGTATATCTTTGACTATCTATGACTTACCCATGATTCAGTTCTCTGTAGACAGGCCTGAAAGGTCTTCATGTATTCTGAGCAGGACAGATCTGCAGAGAACTTAAATGGAGACTATTTTTTTCATTATCTTTAGGCCTTAAGTGACCTGACCAGGTGACATCTTATCTTTATGAAGAACATGAAGCGGAATGAAGTTTCCATTAGAGGAGAGAGTTCCCAAGAGACTGAACAAACTATGTGAAAGAGGGCAAACTATGTCAATTAAATCAGTACAGAATTCACAGCAGCAGCAAAGGGAAACATCAACACAGGACAAATTTTTTACATAGTATTTTGTCTCCTTAGAAGGCACGAAAGCAAGGCGGGGAGAAAAGGCAATATAACAGGAGAAGTTTATCTACCATGTCAATGGCAGCCTGTAAAGAAATAGAAGAAATAATGTAATACCAAAAAAATGAAGCCCTTTTCAGGAGCCTAACTACCATCTTAACCTCCCTGCTCTTACAAACTCTGATTTCAGGCTCCTCTGATGCAACTGTAAATCAGAAAACAAGCTAATGTGTACACATACAGTTACTATGTTATCTCCAAGTATGTGGTGTTTCCGGTAAGCTTCTCTGGCCATTGGGTAATGAGAAGCCAGGGACTTCCAAAGAGCTTGGTTAAGTTCCCCAAAAGTCACTAAAAAGACAGTAAAATTGAGAAAGGGACCAGACATGCAAAATATTAATGAGGCTCAGGATCCTAGCAACCTCCATTCTAGCTCGTGAATTACTGATGATCAGGATAGGTAAGTTCAAATTCCCACCTCTTATGTGAGGAGAACTAATGCACTACTGAAAATTTCTGAGACATAGTAGATATTTCAGACCAAGAAGATGGCTACATCAACTGATGTGGTTATACTGGTAACCTCTTAAAATCAGAGCCCAAAGACTCCAAAACCTAAGGTCAATCTAGACAGACAGGCTAACTAAAGCAACCTCAGGACCCCTAAATGATTCAGTGTGTTTAAATTACAATGTAGTGGCAGCTACCTTTTCTTTCTCATTATGAACGTCTTCCTCAGTGATGAAGGACCACCTGAAGAGAACTTTTCTACTGCACGGAAAACTGAAAAAGACCTCCATAGCCCTCTCAGGAAGATAGTTCTGGAGCTTAATTTTCTGTTCACACCTTGTCAGAGAAGCAGAGCCATTCTGTGTTATCATCCAAGCAACAACTGCATCATGAATGCTCGTAACATTCACTACAGTGGTACTATGCAAATATAAAGAGGCAATGGATAAAGTCATCAATATGGCAAAAAAAAAGTGCAAAATGCTATGCATTTGAAAAAACACTTGTGAGGTGGAAGATCTATTCTGAAATGGCAACCCATGCAATCCACTTTTATATGCTATGTGCATAAAAAGGAGGAGGAAAAGGATAAATAATGCCCTCCACAGACACTGCAAAGGAAAACTTTCCAGTCTCAAGTCACAGAATATGAATGTATCCATAGTTCAAAAGTATATGGCTGGCTTAAACAGCAGTTAAGGCTTTTCTGCATATATAGATTAATAATCTTTGCAGAAGAGACTGCCTTTCTCTCTGTTACTCACTTTCTTCATAGTATGGGTTGGGTTGGAAGGGGCCTTTAAATATCACCTAGCCCAACCCTCCTGCCATGGGCTGGGATGTCTTTCTCTTCATCAGGTTGCTCAAAGCCCCATCCAGCCTGACCCTGAACACTTGCAATGGTGGGGCATCCACAGCTTCTCTGGGCAACCTGTTCCAGTGTCTCACCACACTCGTTATAAATAATTTCTTCCTTACATCCTAAGACTAAACTTAGCTCTCTTTCAGTTTAAAACCTTTGCCCCTTGTCCTGTCACTACAGGCCTTGGTAAAAAGTCTCTCTCTTTCTTGTAAGTCCCCCTTTATATATCAAAAGGTCACAATAAAGTCTCTCCAGACTGAACAACTAAAATTCTCAGTCTTTCCTCATAGAAGAAGTGCTCCAGCCCTCTAATCATTTTTGTGGCCCTCTTCTGGATCTGCTCTAATAGGTCCACCTCTTTCTTGTTCTGGGGACCCCAGAGCTGGATGCAGTACCCCAGGTGGGGTCTCACCAGAGAGGAGATGGAGCACCACCTCCCTCAACCTGCTGGCGACACTTCTTTTTATGCAGTCCAGGATATGGTTGGCTTTCTGGGCTGCATGCGCACATTGCCAGCTCATGTCCAATTTTACACCCACAAGTATCCCCAAGCCCATCTTCACAGGTCTGCTCTCAATCCATTCATCCCCCAGTCTGTATTGATATAGGGTATTGCCTTGAACCAGGTGCAGGACCTTGCACTTGGTCTTGTTGAACTTCCTGAGGTTTTTCACTGATTCAGCTGAAGTTTCAACCATCCAGATGGTCCAAGGTATCTGTTAGTCTTGGTTTTTTTTCTTTCCTCATTCTGTTTTCTTTTTTTTTTTTGCTTTTTTTTTTTTTTCCTTTTGATCAAGCACAAAAGACTGTACATCAGTCCATAATTACAAATCTCAAAGGACATGAAAAAGGGACTTGACTTACACTAAGAACTGCACTCCTAAATTGGAGATATAGTACTTCAGGTGCAGAGATACACAGGAAACTTAAAGTTTAATGTTTAATTACATGTCTGAAAACAGATACGTTTTTATGTTTCTGATTGAAGGAAAGAAATCATATTTCTTTCAATATACATGCAGACACAGTGGGGTATAGGATAGCTGTTTATATTCATTATTGTGTCTCAAAATTTCCAGGTGGAATATAAAGTGATGAAATTTTAGAGAATATAGATATACCAACACAAGTCATTTTCCATGATCATTGTAAAAATCAATCACTACATCTTATTTTCAAAACCACCTCAGCAGACTAACTTGTATGTTTAAAATGACTGGCTTTCTAAACATAGACCTTTCTTGTATAAACAAGAAATTAGTATTACAAGACAAAATGTACTAGAAATCTGTACTTTTGCCCAAAATGAATTAGGCCAGCAAAACAAAAAGTCCTGTAATTATAGGCCAGTAGTAAGAACACTACAAGGACTGAAAAAATAATTAACATTTCTCAAAGTGTCACTCACTCTCTCAGAGGACAGCCTCCTACTTTTATACATCTCTTGAGTTTTTAAATTATTTTTCATTTCACTGTGTACATTAGTGAAATGATAAAGGGACTACAAATTTCTACATTATCTTTTACTTAGTTGAACTGATTAGACTGCAGGACAGAGAGAAGGAAAAGAAATAGACATGAAAAGAAAGACAAAGACAAGAGTTCTGGCTCCATGCAAACTTGTTTGGATCCCAGAAAAATTTCCCAGAACAGATGTTAAGACATGGAAAAAGCACAGGCCAGACTTGGGACTTAAGTATGTAATTTAACTGCCTGAAGTAACATATTACAGGGGGAAAGCATCGAGTCTGACATAAGTTGGATTGCCAACAGGACCAGATGGTTTGCTTAAATCACAAGCTAATAAACCTTTACGCAAAATAAGAGGAAAATGAATTATGGTTTCATCATAGCTCCATTTTTGTTAAAGCAGTAGGGTAGCTTTAGGTACTCTTAAAGACTATATCCAAGACACTTAAACTAAATTCTTGGCTATTCTGAATTAAGGGAACAACTTTCAAATTCTTATAGACATTGGGAAAACTGTTAAGACACATCTTTTTGAGAGCTAAAAATACCAGAGGAAAATGAGAGAAATAAGTAAGCAGTAACAAGAAAAATCTCTTCCCCCCCCCTAAAATTAAAAAGTAATTTCTGGTTTGTATGCTAAGGATAGCCCTCAACTAGGAGAACAGCTGAAAGCTCTGCCACACTGACCCCAGAAGGGCATAAAGCAGAATGGCCCTGCCCCACCGCACGGGCTGGAGCTCTGGCTCCAGTTCAAGCTCTTCTTATTCACCACCGGTGCGTGAGTATACAGAGGCCTGTGGGTGGACAGAAGAATGCCTCATGGCTACTGGCTTCTCGACTGTGACAATGTGATCACCCCTAATCCTTTTGAAGCAGATACATAAGGGGTTAAGATCCTTTACCTTCATTTTTATTCTCTAATTGTAGGCCCTATAAAGACACACTACGATGTTCACCTAAAGAGAGCCTTCCTTCCTACACTATATGTATCACCCTACATAACTGTTTCACTTGTTCTGTGTGGTCTCTGTTAATGAACGTTGCCATAAGATCCTATGCAGACAAAAGGAAAACTCTTTTTTCTTCATAAGTTGGAATTCCTTAGTTGAAGATTCTACCTAAAGATGCTTGGAAATAAACACAGCAGAATACCATGCAACAATTAAGATGTTCCTATACATCACATTTACCTCCATCTTAAAACAGGATGCCAGATTTACAGCACTCCTTTTGCCAAGGTCAACTGTGTATAATATTAGAGGACTGTGCCAGACTGCACACAGAGAAGAGGAATTCTGTTTTGTTCACAATAAAGAAGGGAGTTAGTATCAAAGATGTGAAAATGGCTGGTGGATTATCAGTTCTCCAGAGAAAAGGCAGGATCTTCTGATAATCTGTAGTATACAGCAGTAATTTTAGAGATGAACTTTTTGTTTCTTTATATTAGTGTGTGACTTAAGTCTTTGTGCTTTTGTTTTTCAGGTTGTTAGGATTTTGTACACTCAGCATCCTTGATAAAATAGTGTTTTGGGGGCTTAATAGAACTGGTGCCACTGTCCCTTTCTTACATTATTAATTGAGAAAAAGGAGAGGAGAAAGATAAAGAGAGAGAACAAAAGATTATCCTCTGAAAAGCTGTAGGATAGTGTAGTTGAATACAAATTTTCTTATCACTGTGAAAGTGAGATACTTAACTGATGTCTCTTGTTTCCGTGATTGGTGTCTCAACAAAAACTTTCATTATAAAAAAAGCATCTGATAATGAAGAGGAGTTAATGCTCTGTATTGCTCCTTACTGTCTCCACTGATGGCTCTAGGCAATGAAGAGCACTAATATTAGACTGATCAGATATCTGACATTACCATGTTACTCCTGCCAAACCCACAAAACTAGAAATACAGGAGTCTTTGTCAAGGAGTATGTTACTTGAGTATTAATCAAGACTGCTTTTTGCTCATACTCTGAGAGCACTGAGCTCTTGTATGAAGGAGGAGGAATCAAAATTCACAGATGTTTGGAAAAGAGAAAACTCCTGAGCTGTCAGACTTCAGGACTGAGTAAGTCACAGCTGTGTCCTGTCAGGATGTTTGGAGGCAGCTCTGACAGTTGTATCTCCTAAATGAGGGCTATAAGCCATATAAATAAGCAATAGCGTACTGCTGGGAAAAGAGCTATTGAGAAGCAACTGTCTCTGCTTAACACATACAAAATATTTGAGTCAGGCCTGGAAAAATTAAGTGAAAAACTGAATTCTGATTTCTATTGAGGACCGAAACCTGACGTAGTCTCTGGTATCTGAAGACTGTAACAAGTTACAATTTTATTTCTGCATTTCCCTCAGGTGGAACCATTATCCAATGAAGTATTCTCATGATGCTTTTTAACTCTTGCAACCATACCAAAGGAAGCTGTCCTATTTTACTTTACATGGACAGTCTTAGGAAACTCTCTTATCTTCTGTGATGCAATGAATCTCTCCAGCCCCTTGGGAACACAGCAGCAATCACTAGGGATAACAATGTTGCAAAAATCTGGATTTTGATCACCTTTTAAAAATCTCTGCAGAGGCAGAGAGACTAGAATATATCGCATTCAGCACATTCTTCAGAGTTTTGCACACACTCATTTAGCACAATTTATTACGTTCAAAGAAAATTCTCCAGAACTATGGTTAATTTATGATACTCCATCCACAACTCTAAACACAGACATCTTCCAAATTGACCTTTTTTAGGGTACATGTGCTCTGACTGCTGCTAAGGTAGCAGTAGCAATTGGGCCAAAGGAAGCCTTTCAGCTCAGACTAATTGACAAAGAATTTCAGCAGTTCTTTACAAACCTTCTGTTGACTGTGCTGATTTCCATTTCACTGCATTTTAGACAGCTTCAGGTTAACTAGGACATATCAACCATTGCAGACAGTTTAGATATAACTAAATAATATTCAAAGTAAATATTTAATGTTGTGCTACATAGCATAGATTGTCAATTTATATAGAACAGATTGATTTTCCAAAGAGAAAAATTCTGGGATGATGTATTAACTCACTACAAGTACTGAAAAAGTGGTATGCTAATTCCACATACAACTTTAACACTCTTTTCCCAAAAGACATTAAGGATCATGAACATAAATACATGAAAGCACATGCATTACCACATGGAGTTTGAACATGTGGCTAATTGAAGAAGTACCGTCTCATTGACAAGCTCATGAAAGTTTCCACCTCCACTAACTTGTGGAAGCAAATCTTTAGCATTGTAGCGAGCTGAAACCAAATAGCAGAACCTAACTACAATAACTTAAAAGTAATCTCACCATACTGAGCCAACTGAACTTAGGCTGAAATTCAGTGACAGGTTTGAAGGAATCTTATGGTAAACAGCAGTACAGCAAAGCCTGGAAGCTTTTGTGTGAGTAGGAAATGTTTCAAAAAGAACAGGCATCCTCAATTTAATGAACCTCAAGTTTGTCACTCTTTTATGTTTTTCTATATGGGAGAATGGTCTGGAAAGGAATACAATTTATTTTATTGCACACTTCACGGATTTTGGGGAAAAACTGATTATGTCTGAAAAAGGGTATATAATTTTATAACTATGAATCTAATGTACAAGTCTAATGAACTTTTCTAATACTCTAATCTACATATTATTGGGGCACACTTGCATCTAGGATCACAGCTAAAGAATGCAACTGGAAAATGGAAAAGAAATTCCAAATGAAAAAAGCACAAGACTAGCTTTAAACAAATATTAACACAAGTATTTGCTTGGGTCCTTACAATTCCAAGCAAGTATTAATGTAACCAAATTTGCAAGACTTTGATTTTCTCTTGAGCCACGACAAATAAAATACTGTCTAGAGGTAGGTACTTGAGAAAGTAATATAACAGGTAGAGAGATGCCAAGATAGAGCTTTGTCTGAAATACTTCACTGTAATAAAATGCATAATATGAAGTCAGTATTTATCAATTAAGCAATAAAAAGGGATAAAATTCCAGAAAAAATTATTTTAAAATCAGCATTTGCACCAAATTTCTATATAGCAGTTTCCATCAGCATTTCTCATTTCATTAAATTAAAAGGTGACTTACATGGAGAAATGCTCAATGTATATTTTGTACTGAGGTTCCTTTCAGTGTCACCAGTTCTTCTAAAAGCCATCAAATTTTGCCCATTTTGCAAGCTTAAATGAGTGCAACAAATTAAACAAAGTCACCATCCCTGAAGGTATTTAAAAGACACGTAGATGTGGCGCTTTGGGACATGGCTTAGTGGTGGACTTGGCAGTGCTAGGTTAACAGTTGGACTTGATCTTAAAGGTCTTTCCCAACCTAAATGATTCCATGATTCTAAAAGTTCTTTTCCCCTATATTGTTCGAAAAAGATCTCTGTTTCAAAGTCTTTGGGCATGATTTTCCACTCATCTTTTTTTTTTTTCCCTATTCATTCTTCTCTACTAGAGGCAAAAAAAATCTCCCAAGCCCCCAGCTTGGCACAGCTGAACACATCTAAGACAGAAAAGAATAAAAATTCCATTCTGTTATACCTCTTAAAAGGTACACTACTGAGCACAGAAGGAATTACATACAAAATCACTCTTCCCATGGAGTGTGACTCAATACAAACCTGTGTATTTTTAAAGGAAGAGTCTAAGTAATCCACTTAAATACCTGGGGAGAAGTAGTAACTTTAGGGAGAAGCAGTATTTCTAAAAATGACTACAAGCATATTCATTGACAAGGACACGGTGTGCAGTCAACTTTACTTAGCCAAAATGCTTATTCTAACCAAAGGAAAAGAATCAGAAAAAAATATATAAAAAAATCTATCCCTTGAAAAACAACGGCAAGACTATACTTCAGGTCAGGCTCACAACTGACTTAAAAAGCTCGTAAAAATTTATAGCAGTAAAAGAAATTTTTAGCAGAGATTTTTTACTTAATTACATTAAATACACAAATGACTTTGTACATGTACATATACACATACACTCAAAAAACAAAATGAGTTTGGCAGGCTTTTATAGAAAGGAGCTTTGCAGAAAATAGTCAAGAGAAGTTCAGCCAAAGCGAATGTAAACTGCTTAGGAAAAATCAGTGGGAAGCAATGAGGTTCCAGCACCTTCACCCCCAAACCGTACCTTGGATTCCACTGCTTTGATCTCCAATCACTTGGTTTATCAAACTTCTCATTAGGAGATACAGAAGAAGAGACAAAATATTCGTTAAAAGCAAACTGTCCAGCATCTGTTACAGAGCAGTCAGAATTCTGACACTTCTACAGTGCTCAGAAAACACCTACAGGTAAGTGGTTCATGAGAAATTCCACTTTATATTTTCCATTTACAGGGACCTGTGGGAATTAATATGTCAGAATTTGTGCCATGAAGTAATTCCAACACTCAACATATTTTAGAAAATATTTTAGGTCTATTTCAGTAACAGAATACTCAGCAAAAAGGGTATGAGTTTTAATTTATTTTGCATTTTTAGAAGATACTTGATAGGATAGTGTCCAATATATAATAATTCTCTTGTAAATGTAGTGTCTGTTCTTACAAGAAAATGTAGTCTAAGTAATATATGCTAGAAAGTTAAAACAGGATGAAAACAGTGGTCTGATGGAAGTGCAAGTGAGGGGTATAATTCAAAACTCGACCAGAACTTCTGTACAGTAACACAGGGGTAATAGAGAAAAGGCTATTGGAGGCTGTACTCTACATTCAAACCTCTGTAGATCTTACACTTACAACAGGGATACTCTGATGAAAAAGAGATGGGGAAAAAGGAGAGAACTGTGAAGGAGGTTCTAGTTGAGTTATTAACCTATTTCATATTTATTTTTCCTTAATAAACAGATATGAATTTTGAAGTAGGTGTATGTGATAGAGAATTTCAGAAGTCTTGTTAGCAACATATTTTTACATGTAATATTACCTGAAAGAATATTAAATCCTGCTGAACTAACTTAAAGAGACAGTGAGAGAAAGGAATTAGCATAAGAAAATACATTTAAACAATACATTGCTATTATAATATTCAGTCTTTTATTTTTTCTCAAAAAGCAAAGCAGAGAAACCTGCCTTGTGTAGGATAAAAAGATACAGTGTATGTACATAGATATAGCTATTTATAGGTCTACAAGCTTAACCTATTTTAAAATTTCTCACTCAGAACAACAGCTTCAAAAACAATTGTTGGAAGGTATCAAGATCAGACTGATAACTCAGAAATTTCAGTTTAAGTACCTACTTAAGGAAGGAAGGAATAAACAGGTAATGGCCAGTATTTCACGTGTTTATTTGCCATAATATTCTAGGGTAAGGAGTTAGATGTTGGCTGATACTATATAGAGAGTGTATTTGAGCAGGACTTGATATTCATGAGAGAACAGAGCTGCGCTACTATCAGCAGAAGTACTATTTGAATTTCTAAAACCTATTGTTTTTCAAATTTTGAGGAAATAAAATAGAAAGGATAATAAAATAAAGGAAAATAAAGTAAGATAGAGAAACATATGTTGCAGTCAGGCAGTGCACGACCAGAAACAGTAGCCTATTGTAAAGGCTACAATAGCAGTTTCTGGTAAAAATATTTTTAGTAGTATTACTAAGCAATTCCTGTCTCCACTTCTCAGTCCTGCCCGCACAGTTCAATGCTTCCTCAGATGTGCCTCAAGTTCTACGTGGGGATCCATGAACCAGATCAGAGAATTAGTACACGTGAAAAAACTCCTTCAAAAATTAAGATAACTCTTACAATGAATTAGGTCACTGCTCCATTTCAAAATATGGCCCCAGAAAGACCCAGGATGAGAAACCTGAAGGGATGAGCAGTGAACATGGGGATTAAAGTGAGCAGAGAGATGGAGGGTATAAGTATCTTAAGTCAGTAGATATTCGTAAACTATGCCCTCCAATAATTAAGGCTCAAAATGCAAGTAATTCTAGTATTGTGCTCCCTGAGCCAAGGACCTGACTCTAATTATTGACTGACACTGAACCGCAACTTCTGTTTCACTTTATTCCACAAAAAGGGCCTTATTCTTTCATAAAGATTGAAACACATTTCCAGAATTGTCCTGGGAATGGGGCGGATTATGACTAAATTGATGCAGAAGATAATCTCCTGCCTCCCGCTGCAGGAGAAGGGATGGTCAGACACACCAGGACAGTGAAAGAATGTTTGGGAGCAAGACAGGGTGTTTTGTCAAAGACGACCTCCAGCAGTTTCTCCTAG
The DNA here is from genome assembly GCF_018691265.1 of Tyto alba. NCBI lineage: Eukaryota > Metazoa > Chordata > Aves > Strigiformes > Tytonidae > Tyto > Tyto alba. Next base: position 17,010,269 of record NW_024881295.1, read on the forward strand.
GGAAGTAAAACTACTCCCGTATTTTTGAGCAGGGAAAAACTCTTTTTTTTTTTTTTTTTTTTTTTTTTTTCCTGAGGAACATAATGATATCTTTCCTAAACTCAGACATGGTTAATTCAGAAAAAGTGCCTGGATCCACATGTGGTTTTGCCATTTCTAATAGACAGAAATTTACAACAGAAGTGTTTATCTGAGAAATCCTACCTTCAGTCTTATGGAGAGTACTTAAAAAGATGGCTCCATACACCACCTGACTTTCCACCTAGAGGGCTGAACTAGTGGCATCAGCCACAGTAGAATTTAACACCACAGCTGTAAGGAATTTACAACAATATTTACATACAGGATTCAGCAGGTGCACCAACAAAACCAGGTGAATATGTCAGAAGGAACTTGAAGAACTTTCAAGACTTTATATCTATGGAAGACTCTCTCATCTGCTTTCCATACGGCAGCTTTCTGTTATATAGAACAATAAGGTCAATAAAACTATGCCCAATTCAGTGGGTACACTGCTCTGAGAAGGGAATGCCTGATTTTACTTTTGTGATAGATGAAAGAAAGAACAGGTCTAAAATCCTGAAATAAACAGAAAGCTTCAGTCAGCTGGAGACATCTTGTCATATACTGATTGTGTATTAACACAGTTAACCCATGGCCACAGTTAATACACACTGCCAGGATATTTTCAAACACTGGAATAAAAAGAGCAAGATTTTAATCTGAAACAGATATCTGAGAACCATAAAATCCTGAGTAGCTTCATGGACAATCTAATTCAAATCTGAAGCCTGTAAAATAGCAGGAAACCATATATCATGAGATGATGGAGGGTAGGATTCACAACACAGGGCTACAAAAACAACATTAAATATTGGGGCAGAGGTACACACAAATGAGATGTCCTCATACCTTGGACCACTTAAAGCCAAAATGGTTGACCTCATGCACTGATTCATTAAACAGCTTCAGACAGGCAGTGAAGTGGCAGAATGGTAGAAAGCAAGATAAACAGAAGAGAGGAAAGAAAAAGCATGCAATTAAAAGCAAATTATAAACAGTTTGGACAACATTAACATTTTTAAAATCACAATTATCATTCATACTTGGTCTAAGAATGATCCTAACCTATCATTGTTTGTATAAACCAAAGGATTTGCCATTAAAATTGTATAGAAAACAGAGCCTTGCATTTTAAAACTCTAAGGCTATCTAAGGCTGTCTTTCACAATTCTACAAACAACCTCCATAGAACATAAAGAGGACTTTCTTTTAAAGTAATTGAAGGTGTATGAACTGAAAAGCATTTGAAGGGAAGTCTCCTCACCTTGGAAAAACAGCTACTTGTCATCACTCTATGGTACTTGGTTGTATTTAATTGATACCAAAATAAAATTCTCTTGAATAAAATGGGGTAAAACAGCTCTCCCAGTGCTGACTGGAACAAGACACTCTAGTTGCTTTTCCTTCATGATGTCTTGTTGGTCATATTTTAAAAACTACAACTGGTCAGAGCCAGTAGTTTAGTTACTCTGTTGGAGTAAGACACTGCTGTCAACCAGTGATGGTAGAGATGCTGACTTTTACCTCTTCTGATCCTGCTGCTTTCAATCCAGCCTTTTTTCTTCTGTATACACCACTACATCCAAAATAATTTATTTTTCATGATACTGTTGCCCACCATATTCCACAAATCTTTTCCCACAAATCTTACCTGTCTTGGCTCTCTTCCTCTCCTCTTAATCTCTCTCACTAATCCTCAAGGCTTATTGAACCTCAGGCTGCACATTTCCCAGCCTTGCCACATCTTTCAGACTCCCTGTTCACCAGCTATTTCCCTTTTTCACCAAGCTCTGACCATCTGATCTCATTGTATGCCTCTCATCAGGTTTTGCTGATGAGTTCTTCTGAAAAGCCACCTCACTGCCAAACTTGAAATTCGTGCATGTTCCCCAAGCACTCTTCTCTTTCCATGTTCTTGTTTTAGGATGCTTCATGTATAAATAAAACCTAACTTCTATGACAACAGTTCACTATTTTACTTACCCAGACTTATCACTTCTCCTCTCCATAATAAACCTGGTACTAACAGCTCACAATGGTGAGACATCTATGAGGAACTCATGCTCAACCTGCTAAAACATAGTCCTCCTTTCCATCCTGTGACCGAAATCTTCCTAACTACTTCATTTCTTTTCATCAGGAACAGAACTTCCATACTGCTGTATTTGTGAGATATGTATTTTCCTTTCCAGGAGATCTAATCTTTGATGTGGTATTCACTACCTAGTTAACATTTCTATTTCATGCAATTTTTTTAAAGGCTACAAGAAGTTCAGAAAGAAGGCATTCTTGAAAGTGATTTCCATAACACTGTCTAGGATCTTTGGGTACAGCAACTAGAATTATCCTCAATACATCTATCAGCAAACAGCTGAACTCAACTCTAGTATAAAGAGAAACAGTTGCTTTCTTCCTGAAAACTTGGATTATTACTAAAATATTTGTAACTTCTTTTTCGTTCAAGTATGTGACATAAGAACACAAGTTGGAAAAAACCTCTTGTAACAATTTAAAGCACACTTAATCAGAACATTTTTATTTAAATAACAAAGAGGTCACTCCATTGCAATGCAACTGACCACATGGTCCCTCTTGCTAATTATAGTCAAACAAGGAACAGTGAAAAACACTGATAAGGCTCACAAGAAGCACAGTAAGAATGCCAGGTTCAGCTTCTGCTTTAAAGGCTTTATCAAAACCTCACGGAATTTTATTCACTACTTATGGTATGTTTTCTTGATGATTACTTATGTGAGTTAAAATCAGGCACATTCATGTTTCTTCAGAGTATGTCATCAGTGGCACAGAATCAATTAATGCATAAAAGTTTACACTTGTGGCTTCAACACACAAGTGTGTATTTTCTCTGCATCTGCTTGGCTCAAGCCAGGGGATTTGTCTGTATCCAGTTGTTTTGCAAGTGCAATGAGACTGTGGTCCATAAACACAGTGATCCTAATAAAAAGCATTGTCTTTCAATACATTCAGTGAACAACACAGTGAACCTAAGTATGCTTAACACACAAGAAGATAGGTTTGACAGGCAAGGCAGATCAGATGAGCTGGTACTTAAAAGAGTATTTTAAAGCCCAAGATACCTTACATTTCTTTTTAATTTCAAGAAAATCTTACCTATGAAATACAACTTATCATGAAGGCTTTGCAGGTTTTATGAGTTCTGTTACCTAATGCTGGAACAGAGATACAAGATCATCAAACAAAACCAGCTGTGTTTCACAGTAAAGGAGGGAAAATAGTACTTCATTGTCTGGTTACTTTCCTAAGAAGACTACCAGTGACTTTATGAGATTGCAGACCTGTTTCTCAGCATTGATCCTGGCTGACTCCTCTTGTGCTAGCACCATTTCCCGCTCTGCAGTTATCTGAACACTTTCTCTGAGTGCCTCTTCCAATTCTTCAATCCGATCATCCTTTTTACGTAGATTGTCCTGGAAAATGATGGGAGACTAGGTGAAGACGACTTGTTTGGAACTACAGCCTTTTTATCAAACAAGTTTTAGGCCAACCAAAATCTGTTTCTCCCTCCCAAGGCACAACTTCAGGCAAATTATCTTCACACAAAGGAAAGATGAGGTGATGCAAGAGTAGGAGGAAGAATATAGTAAAAAGAAGGAGAAAGCTAGCAAAGCAGGACCTCAAAGGAAGAGTGCTTTCCCTCCGTGTTGGACATATGACAGTCCTGCCAGATTAGACAGCATAGATAAGCAAGGGTTGTTGGTAAATAAAGATTAGTAAGCAGTTCCAAAGAAGCATAGAAGCCAGAATTGGTGGGAAGGTAGCAGGCATTCAGCATTGTCCATTTGCTCACACATCCACCAGCAGGTGTGGTAAGAAGGGAAACATAGCGCTGCAGTTTGGAATTTGCCATTTCCAGGTTAAGGGGGAGAAAAACAAACATTAACCCAACAAAGTTTTCCATCAGATCAAGTCTTTAAGGAAGTTTTTCATCAAAAATTCTAGGAATTATGAAGGGTTCATCTGGGCTGTCTGAACCTCAGACATTCAAGTATTAAGACTCCCTTAAAATTTATTCTTTGCTTAAGAGTATCTTCACAGTTGAAAGTTCAGATGTCCTACATATATTCAAAGACCACTGAAGAAAACTGTATTGCTCCTCAGAAAAGATACTGTTTTACTGGTTTATACAAACAGTATAACTTAAAAAATTCATGGTATTGTTATTTGTAAAGGAAAACCTCCTTACTTGAATACTTATAGGAAAATAATGGTGTATTTCCTGCTTGTGCTGTAGCAGCTTAGACAAAAGACTGCAAAGCAGGCTGTCCTGACAGGTACATATGAATGACTCAGACCATGGCTGCTTAACAAATCCATCAGAAGTGAGCAGCTTGATGGAAGATTTCTGCACTTCTTGTCCTGTAGATTGGTTTAGATTATAGGTTTCAGATGAGATATCAATGCACATTGAAGTTACTATATGGGATTTTTAGTCATCTCAGCAGCAGTGGAAGAACCAAAAATGTTTCCCTTTGTTTTCTGCATTTTGTTTTTTTCAGATTTACCCCTTTGCCTTCTGTCCTTTTGTATTTAGGACTGAAATTTTCCACTGTTTCTCTGAAAGCGTTTCACACCATATAAAGAAAAAGGAGAAAGATGACTGACTTGGAAAAAATTTGACCTTGCAACCTTCATCATGCAAAAATTAGTCATTGCAGTTTAAAGAATGAACCTGACTTATTCCTTAATTCCTGCTTTCTAGGACTTAGGATACATCACCAAGGATACTTCTTGTATGAACACCATTTCTGGTAGTCTCAAAACTTCCACATTCAACGAGAGTGTTCCAGCAGAGATGCAAAGCTTTGTATCAGACCAGTGTGAGACCTCTGGCACCACTGCCCTTGTGTAGAGAAAGGCTAGCATTCAACCACTAGCACAGGCAACCATATTTGTTGGGCTTTGCAGGCAGAGGAGTTTTCTGCTGATGGTTACTTTCCAAAGTGGATTTACAGGGCAAGTAATTGCTGATTTCCAAAGAATCAAATGGAGAAATCTTAATTTTGAAAATAGGAGTTGCAGAATATGTTTTCATACTTTTTGAATCTTTCTGAAACACTGATAGTATCTTCCAAAACTACTGTATGGTTATGATTACCATAACCAAATACTCATCAAAAAGATGAATAACAAGTTTACAAAAAACTCCACACAGAATATTAACCATGCCAGACATGAAAACTATTTACTTGCCTATCTGCATTACACAATAAATATCACCCATACTTCCTGATTATTATTCATGGATAGCCAAGGGAGTATGGTAGTGTAGCTCTCCATTTCAAACAACAGAGATGGGAATGGTTCATGTGAACAGCTGCATGTAAAATGGAAACTGCTTTAAAATAAGAATGCAGAATAAAACATTTTAACACATAATGTATGTCCACTCTTCATCCCAGGCAAATACTTAAGAGCTGAATCCAACACTGTATTAACCTTGACACTGTACAGTGCTCTATTCAGACAGGTGACCTCTCGAGGGACGGGAGGAAGAGCAATTGGTGGTACCAAAACTGATCAAGACAGTGACACATTACCTGCACTTGAAAAACCTATATTCATAGATAATTACTTTTCCTAAAATAATATGCAGACTTTTACATATACGATAGAGGGTTGCAAGTTAAAAAAATCCAGTGTTGACTTACAAACAACTGCCTAGAAATTATGATCTCCTAACTTTAGTTTAATACTAATAACCCATTCTGTAAGGAGAGATTAGTTACAAACTATCACTTTCTCAGACAAACCTAGTTAAAAGATGTGCAAGTTTACTCTTGTAACCACGTCACAATGTGTGTAACCACCTTACCAAACCACACCCATGTCTGGCAGGATAGCAGATTGTTGCTTAGCCAGACAACATCTCCACTAGTGCAGAATAGTCTCAAGACACTTTTAAATAAATATTTTGTTTCTAGCTCCCTGATTCATGACTAATTGATTAGCATTTGAATTATTATTTTCTTAAAATACAAGCTGCTGTTTCAAACAAAACATACTGATAGAGAAAATAGTAAATAAAAGTGAACCAGCATTTGTGTTTTAACACAGCAGCATGTTTTTCCCATTGTTTGGTTCTAAACTCTGAAACATGACAGGCTCATGCTTACCTTCAACCTGTGCTGCTGCTGCTTTCCTCTTTTTAGTTACATGAATTATTCTATCTTTATTGAGATAAACAACTCTGTTGAAAAACTTCTGTTAATTATGACTACAGTTATAACTTTTTCCTGCAGTGACTGATCCTCTGAAGTAGTGGACTGGAGTATAACTTGAGTTGCCTCATATATACATTAGAACATGGCACTGAGGGCAGATTTATCTTCCTGTATTTTGATAAAATTGCAGAATGTTAAGCAGTGGCAGTCTCTTTTCATGAAGCTTATACGAATGACTGTTCAGAAAGAAAAAAAAAAAAAATTACTTACCTGTACAGTAACTGGATTCTTCAAGATGTATTACGTACCCAAATATCTCTGTGACCCTCCCTCCCTCTCCTTCTGAGTCCCATATGCATGAGATTCCACAGCAGAGATGGAATTAAATTGGGATAAAGAAGATAGCTCTGCCTTTATACTCACTGGTGGCAGCACAAAGAAAATTAAAAACCCAGTCAACAGTGAGAGAGTGCCAAGAGTTCAGGCACAATAAAAATTTTTGCTGCCTATACTATGATTCTGTAGCTGATTTGTATGCAAAACTTATTCTAATACGTGTCTGTCTGAAAGCCTGAAAGGAAAAAGAGGTGTGATTGGTACACATTTCTAGGCTTTTTCTTTCCCTTCAGGAGGGAAGTGGTAGGGTGTCCAAGTGATGCGTGCTAAAAGGATGTATCAATTTAATCTATCTTGCATTCATATGATGTGTAATCTGCCACAAAGTTTTATGAAAGTGCATGGAACAGGATATATGTTTTCACTGTGGTATTTAAGCTCAATTAAATCCAAGTTATCCTGGCGAACTTCTTCATATCTGTGTCTTGGACTAGACTCACAGAGGTCTTTATGGGCTAATTTAACTCTCTGAATTGGAACTAAGGTGTATTTGTCTATTTGACTATTGGGGGAGGTTTTAAAAGGCAATGAAATGCTTCTTTTAACTGTTAAAAGTATTTCTAGGACTAGCCAATCACCTATGTAGGGAAAGATCATTACCATGCAACACTGTAATTAATGCAATAGCACGTTTTACCTGTGTACTTTCATAGACCAGAAGGGAAGAACATGGTACTGGAAGTGTTTTGAACTAGGAATTAAATATTTCTAAAACAGTGAAATCATTACATCATTACAAGCACTTAATTTTGTGAACTGTTGCTCCTTCTGATCACTCATTTCCTCAAGAAGCCATAACCTAGATAAAAAACCTAATGACAATGATATCAGTCCATTCTAGACTGAACAAAACTTTCCCTAGAAAGAAAAATCCTCTTTTGTGTACTGACCTTACACTAGGTAAGTGGAACCTAGGAACTCAGGACTGTCAGCTGCCTCAAGGCCTACTTAAAGCTTCCTCCTTGTTACAGACTGTCATTTAGTTATTGATAGAACAAATTCTTCACCAACATTTGGAGGCAGACCACCTACAAATGCTAGGTATTTTTCAAAGTTAAAAAATATGAGGCCCTGATTAACAGCAACCCTACAGTTCATGCTGGTTGATTAATATGAAAAATAGAAATCTTACTAAGTTTCTTCCATGAAGTTCCCCTTGCTTCCTGTCTTTGGCCATAACCAGTGCCAAATGTGAAGAGGAAAATTTGGTTCTACTGTAGTCAGCCCATTACTGAGGAATTCTGGTTTGCCACCTCAGGAGTCTACCAAAAGATTTATTTAAATGAGAGGGAAATGAAAGGGGATAAAAAAAATCTTAGTGAAAACTTAGTGAAGAGGAATGCTTAATTTTTCACATTGTCTATTTATTCTATGTGCATAGTGCTATTATTGCCTGAAAATTGCATTGTACCCACTGTATAATGTTCAGAAACATTATACAGTATGTCTACAAAAATACGTGAACAATTCCAGCCATTCATAATTTTTTTCCTTCCAAGATATTTTATGTGTTGCCACTCAGGTGTGTTACTTTCAAAAAACGTTTCCAAAATATATAGCAGTTTTGTTGGACATTAGGAGCAACCTGAAATACACAGAGTTTGCAGTAACAATAAAGTCTCCTTATCAATACTGGTTGAATTATGACCATCATAAAGCTCTGTACTTCCAATATCCTTTTCTGCTACTGAAGAGGAATTCCACCGCAATCTAAATTATTTATACATTTCTTGAAAGAGAACAGAGAGGAAGGAGAAGAAAAGGACAGTTATAGACACTACTACAGAAGCCTAAAAGGGAAAGGCAGAAATGATTATTCCTATAAGAAACTGGCAGTGTCTCTTCCTGATAGATGCCATGCTTTTGACAGCTCTTTCCCGGCACTCTAAGCCTGGCACTCCCAACACAGCAACCAGTTAGGTATGTTGGTTTTGTATAGGCACTTTTCATTAGCAGCAACCTAGACAGACTAAAGTACCTTGCCAATACTAACAACCAGCTTTACCATTTAGCAGCTCATGCAGGGTGCCAACAGCTTTAACATTTTGCTTCAGCTGTTGAAAATTACCACATTTGTATTTTTAAAAACCTATAGGGACCATGCTTTTATCTAACCACAGTGGGTCACTGGACAGACTATTGGAATGAGACCCAAGGCTGACAATACAGCTGTGAAAATATTCTGAAGTGAGCAAAAGCAATAGATATCTGTAATTGTTATGGGATTTTGTGGGTGGGTTTTTTTTTGCTTGTTTGGGTTTTTTGTTCGTTTGTTTGTTTTGTTGAGAGATTAATTAAGGAAATGCTGCTCTAAAAAGATTTCTTCTTCATACATAAATCAATACTATGATTCAAGACCCCTAAAGTGATATGGGATTACAGCAAAAAACAGGGGCAGTTTTAACTAACTGCACTATTAATACAAAGGTAGAACCCATGTTACTCCCTTGATACAGCCCTATTTCTCTGAACTCTCCTTGCCAATGTCAGTCCTGTCATCATCATTGTACTAATATATCACGGTAGTTGTAAGACCTACCTTTCTTTGCTCATTTTCAATCATTCAGCAAAAAAGAGCAGCAGAAGCAGCACGCATGGACAGCCAGCTATAAAAGTTCACTACTCCTGTCTTCCCTCTTTTTCACAGCTGAACATATGACAAAAATTGCTAGTGATACAACACCACTGAGGAAAAGTTTACTCAGCAGTTGATGCCACTGAATCTCTCCCACTCTCTCAATTTTGAAAGGAATTCCTCCAACCACCTCTGGTCTCATACATCCATTTTAGTCTCTGATGCCTCCCTCCTGATTTTCATCATAGTAGAGTAGCTACTGTACTTGTGCTAGGAACTGCTTCCTTTAAAGCAGCCATCTGTTCCAGGATAGGACTAATAGTCTAGCAAGTCAATATTAAAAACTGCTTTTTGTTCTCAATACTTTTACCAGTAAATGCACCGATCAGCTTCACCACCGTATCTAAAGTCTAAGGATACATTTGAAGACAGTAAATAAACATACTTAAGACTTCAATACAATAACAGAAACTTAAACATTCATCAAGAAAGGATCAGGAAGAAGAGACTGACTTAGGTGTGCAGTAGCAGTCAATTCAGATGCATGTATGGAACATGAAACCTATTAGGTGCAATTGATAAGAACATAATACTGAAGAGAAAAAGTAAAAATTGCACACTTAGATACTAACATAATCAGAAAATGAGTTTAAAAATACTTAAGTATTTGAAAAGAAAAGCTTCTTGATAGTGTATTTTCAGTGTTACACTGATAGTAATATTGAAACAGGCAACACAGCACCACAACATTCATAAAAATTACCATTTAAATTCACTGGCATAAAAACCAGAAGGATGAGAAAGTGGAAACTCTTCATGTTCTGAGAGATTCTCACTTCTTTGTATGAAATTCCAGTTGTTTCTATAAAAGCCTGAACTAGTTCAGAGGAAAAATAGTTATTGTTTTTCTTTAGCCCTCATTATTCCAAAATGATCATCTATTGTTCTCAGCCTGCAAAGCTGGAGAGAGTACTCCCTGGCTCTTGTCTCCACTCATTTCTTTTCCATGTTCAAGTGTTTAAATTTATGTAATATCTGTTCAAACAGAAACTCATCCTTATGTTTAACTATTTTCTTCCTTTTCTTTACCTTTTCTACTTTTGCCATATCCTTTCTGTGATGAACGGCCCACATCACTGTACATTATTTAAGAGGATGCACTGCCGATGTGGCATACTAGTATTTTCTGTTTTGTCGTTTAATATTTCTCAACTTTGGTTTTTTTAATAGTTCTGCTGACCAACAATATATTAATGAAAATATTTATTCTAAATCCAAGATTGTTGTCCTATGGTAATATAGCTAGATTAGACTTCATCACGGTGTACATATATTTAACACTGTTTCTCCTGACATATATTAATATGTACTTATACTGAATTTCATCTGCTATCTTATCCATGAGTTAGAGTTATGAGATTCTTGTGGAGCTATATAGGTTATCTTTCATTTAAATAACCTGAATAAACTAATAAATATAATTTGGAAATTTAGAGAAATTTAGTCTCCTTTACTAAAAAGGGAAAATATCTGCCATTTTTAACCAGATACATTACCTCAGCATGAAACAATAATTGTTCCATAGCACTGCGACATAAAGACGTATGCACTTACAATGCAGAAAACATTTACAGTTTAAGAATACTCAATGGTGGTGAGTGGCATGGAGAAGAAAGCTGTGCCCTAGAAAGACACGGATAACCATTGTTGGGACACTGAATTCCTTTAGCTTTTATTCCCTTGCTTTTCACACCCTGTTTTGAAGAACCATCTGAGCTCAAAGATATCTAGAATTCAAACACCAGCAACAAAAACAACACAATGTCCTAAACTGAATTTGTTGATGAATTTTAACTGACTGTAGACATTTTCTAGAATGTTAAGGCGGTCATCATCCTTTAATTACCAGTAAAAGACTAAGCGATACCAATACAGTTAGTTTTTCCCACCACCTGCATTCAGATCCGAGTATCTCAAACACAACTCAATGGCTGAAAGGACTTTTGCTGACCTTTATTATTTTACAACTTTTGGTCAGTTATGAATACATGAATTGCAGCATAAGCCTCAATTACTGCTAATATTTGCACATCATAGTAAGAATAGTTGTTCTGACATATTCTGAATGTGTAAATTTTAGCAAAAGAGGAAAATGTAATAGGAAAAGTGCTAATTAAAAAGAGGAGAGGACTAGTTTAAGGGTGACAGCAATTTGGGCAGCTTAGCAAGATTAATGAATAATACTGAATTAGAATGAAGTAAATTATGTTTATTACTACTTGAAATGAATGATAACATTTTTTTTAAAGGAAATGCTGAAGCATTTGTTGCTACAGGTATAGAACTAAAAAAAAATTCCACATGTATCATTTTTTTAAATAAATTGTGAATTCTGTCTGTCTTTAGGTCTCTATCATCCCTTTTCCTTTCCCATTGGGCAAAAAAAGAATATGGCAGAATAGCAATTTCATTAAACAATGAGACTATGAAATGAGCTGCAACAATTGGGCATTTTTATTCTTGGGGAGAGATGAGTTACAAAACCATTTTCAACACAGCAAGTGAAAAAAAAGCTTGTGAGAGAGAGAGCAAAAAAAATCAGAAGAGGGAAAAAATGCAAATTTATTGCCATTTCTCAGGCTTATGAAACAAGACACCAAAATGAAAAGAGAGCTGTTCTTCCCTTGAATGTACTCCTATTGTTTTGCTTGAATCTGGCCCTCAATGTTTTCTACTCTCAGGAGAGACCTCCTCACAGGAACCACACCATGTTGTCAACAGTTACATTAATCTCTCTGACAGTTTTTAGGAAAGGAGCTTGAACTCAGATACTAATCTTGGGAAAAAAATCCATGCAAAAAACTTCTAGTGGTTAAGGCTGTTGGCACACATTCAGCTGTCCAGTCTTCACTGTACTTAGTTTCTGGCATATCATAAAGGGTACCAACCCTGCTCTTTGCCAAACAGGCAAGAAAGTACAAATAGCAGGTTTCATCTTCCACTGACACCTAATGTTTCTGCAGAAAAGACTGGGTGAAAGTGTGTCTGGAGAATAATATTCCTGATGGATCACAGAGAAATATTAGGATGTAGGGAGTCCTCTTACCTCTCTTAAAAAGTCTCAAGCCATATAATGGCTTTCTCTCACTACAAATCTCAATTTGCAGTTAAGGAAATACTGGGATAACTGGGAGACTGCCTAATGCTAGTTGTAAATAGCGACTTTCACAAATTTTTTCCAACTGTCTGCTCAAAACTGTAGAACACTTTTACATTATATAAGAAGACAGAGTTAAATGGTTCACCATTTTTAAAGATGCAAAGGCAGTGAATACATTTAACCTGAACATAATAAGCGTATGGTAAACTAAACCGTAAAGTGAAAACAAACAGAGCAGATGGCTAAATGTCTATCCAGGGATATGCTTATCCATTCCAAATGCCAAGTCTCTTCTCAAGCTTAGTTTCTGTAAATGTTATAGTAAGAAGTATTCTGTAAGGAGTGCTCTCTTCTGGTCAGACACAGGAGAAGGTAATTCCTTAACAATGTATTTAATGTCATAAACATCGATTATGTAGAATGACAGATTCTGTGTCTATAAGAACTGCCATATGAAATCTAAGAACAAGTTCGTATATTTATTCTGATAGTCAGAAATGTGTATTGTATTTTAGATAGAGAAAAAACCTGCATCTTCCTTCTTTAATGACACAACTCAACAATTCATACAGAAACAAAGCAATCTGTTTCTGAGATACGTTCAGAAGTATATTATTTTTGTTGTTGTTTCAACATGCAACAATGAACACATGAGCAACAATGAAGTTAGGCAGACCCTGTAAACATTCATCAGAAAGAAAGGCTTTACTAAGACTGGAGACAGAGCTGTCCCTACAGTTTGGCTGTGGCTCACAGCTCATATTGTAAGAACATTAAAACACCGAAATCTCACAAATCCAAGAAAATTAAGAAATGGGAGAAGTAAATTTACACTTTTTTAATGGTCACCCATAATACTATATACTCTGTCTACATCCAGCTGTCTGGAGAAACAGGTAGCAGATTTTTGTAGGAAAAACTGGGAAAACTGGTATTAGAAACAAACCCAGGTAAATACTCTTAGGACTTAACATGTACAGAAGTGTGTCTTGATGAGCTTCAAATAAATAGAGAATTACTGTCTTGCAAAGTCCATCAGATCCACCCGTGAAAGGATAAGAGATGAAAAGGACTAATATTCCTAAGAACGTGACCTCATCTGAGCAGATGCTGCAGAGCTTGACTTCATTCCTTCTTGTTTGTCGGGATATTTTTCCTGCCTTGTTGCGTTTACTTTCTGGCAATTTATCAGCAAGTCTTCATGCCTGTCCTTGCAATAAAGTACGTTATGACTTCAATAGAGAAAAGGGAAGAAACCTTCCTTTTTAGCTTGAAGATCATTTTTAGATGCACTACTGTCTTGCTGAGATGGAAATCCAACAGTGTAATTTTCACATGAAAACCTAATTTCATGATTTTGCTATTTCATATTATGGACCGATTTTTGCTGCTGTGCAGTATTCCTCCACTGCTCAGCGAACTAGCATTTATTTCCAGTTCTGTTTCTGTGATGTTAAATGATAAAAATTATCAAGGTATTAACACTGTGCCCAAGTCTTTTTTTCCATTGGAGCGCATTACAAATGAAGAATACCTGCATATTCTCCATGTTACTTCACAAAGATATGACAAAACATGAAGTGAGGCTGTCTATTCACCTTCCGTATATTATCTATGTAATAAAAGTAATGTATCCATGAATGCTTAATTATAATTTTTTAATTCCTGAAAAAAAGGCTAACATTCCAATTAATCCCATCCCCCCACCCCAAGAAACTTCCCCTCACTGTAAGTCACAAAAAGCCTAGCTAAAAGGTCATCGTTTTTGGAACTTCTCCCAGACATGCAGGAAAGTTAGGAAAAGCCTTCTTGACAGGGAGAGTTATGACACGATAAGAACAAGAGCTAGTTTTTCTTGAAGCATCTGCCAGGGTTAAAAATTTGCTTGTGTCTACAGTAACTGCACGCACTGCTGAAAATCACAACCCTCCACTTAAGTATAGAACGCAATGTTTGTGGAACATTGTATTTTATGTAACATATTGTAAAAGATGATGGAAATTAAAATTGCTACTGGAATATTACATCACTAACAAACCATGATGCATATTAACGTCTCTACTGCATATGTATATCTTGTTTTCTAATGCATAGCCAGCTGTCACAGAATCTCTCAGAGAAAGGGCTGGAGGGTCAGTTGATTCCCAAACTACCTACAGGCTACCCTTTTGCTTAGACCAAATAAAATAAGAGGAATAATTTGCATATTTACTCCATTTAGATTCTTTATGATGTATGATTGTTCTTTAGAGCCTGTATTTGTTCGCACCTGCTGCACTTTCATTAACAGAAGTCCAACGTAATACTGAGAGACAGACAGCACAAACATTCACGTAATCTCCGAACTCAGAATCACATTTATCTTAATTATCAAGAATATGTAACAATGTTAAGTTTCATCCTTTATGGTGACTGATAAGAAAAACTTATCCCTTCCAAAAATGCTAAGAAATTTCTTAAAAAACGAATTGCAAACCGAATTCATAGCCTTTCAGTGCTTTATATCATGAGTTCTGCCCTAGAAGACAGAATGAGGATGGCCTAGAACTGACTATACCATTTAGTGAAACGATAGCCATCTGCGTGAGTGCTAATGGCACCTAGTCAGGCCCAAGGAACACTAACACCTACCAGGCTGGGCAGCACAGAGAATTATCCAGGGACAGGGAGGCGAAAACTTCTCCCTGATGTAATTGATGTCTAAAAAGTACTGGGAGAGGAAGGGAGAGAAAAAGAACACTTTAATCTGAATAATTCCCAAAGATGGATCTGAAATCAATGAGAAAATACAGGTCTGATGTCAGACTGTTCTCTGGAACAAATCCTGTAGATTCAAGATGGCATTAAAGAACAGATTTCTACCAAGCTGAAACGGAGTAGATGACAGTTTCATGGGCCTTAAAATGTTGAGCTGTGCTATCCAAGGGATAAAGAAAGTACACTCCACTCAGCTGGCAGGCAAAGCTGGAATCTGATATGGAAGTGGTCTGTATGGAAGAGAAATCAGCCAGGAACTCGGCACTTGAAATTCACTTATCCCAGGAAAACATGTAACACCATTTAACTAGCATAACCAATTTGCTTCAAAGATGACAATGTCTAGAAAGTTATGGAGGAAATCCTGAAGTATGCAAAACTTTCCTTTAAATCTGTTTCTTCAGAAGCTTTGTACACACCATCCAAAAGCAAGTTCACAGATTAATTAGGGAAGCTCAGTTTTTAAATGCTGATATTGACTGTGTGTACATGTTATGGTACCTCATAACAAATAGTTAATTAGAATAGAACAGACTATTTCAGTTGGAGGGTACCTACAATGATCGTCTAGTCCAACTGCCCAACAAATTCAGGGCTGACTGAAAGCTAAACAATGTTGTTAAGGGCATTGTCCAAATGACTCTTAAACACTGACAGGCTTGGCGCATCAAGGCTGATATTTAATGAATTTCAAAGGGTCATTTGATGAGAAGGTATTTGGCTACCTATCCATTTCACTGAGCTTTGTCTGGATCCCAGTAAAAGCATAACTGAACAAAAAATTGCACATTTGATTAGATTGAAAATTCAGTTCTTTCCACTAGAAGGATATTTTTCCTATTTAATGCTCAATATGATAAAAGAATTATATAATCACACGGAACAAACAACATATGCTTGAGTATATAATTCATGGATTAAAATGATACATTAAATTATCCAAACTTGGGTGTGGAAAAAGAAGAAAAAAAATAATAAAATTACTTGGGTTTACAGCTGTTCATTAAAGCATTCAATTATATTTTACAGAGCTTCTGGACATATATAGTTTGTCAGCAGCAATTATAGACTGATGGAAAGTGGCTGCAATACAGATCCAACAGTAAACAACTCCATGCCACAAGATAGTCTGAAAATTCCTCCTAAAAACTCTGGAAGACGCTGGAGTGGTAGACCAAGAAAATATGCATACTACCTTCCAGATGTCAGTTCCAAGTACCCATTCAAATATCATGAAATTTCAGTAAATGTTACCTTTCTAGGACAAGACAGCATATCAATTCCTTTTCACAATAGCCAAGCTTTAGTTACTTAAAGCAAAAATTTTCTACTCCAGCCCAACGGCTTGTTTTTTTTCTTTTTTTTTTATCCTGCTTATAGACCAGACACTCGTTAACCTCTCACATCTCTGGAGAGTTGTGGTTTAAGGGAACCCAGGAGGAAAAGACAAATTTGGAAAGCCATTTATCCATCTCACTAGAATTGAGACATTATGGTTTTCATTCTTCCCCCACTCCCCAAAATACCAAATTTCCATCATCAGAGCTCTCTGAATAAACGAACATTTTGTTACTGGACTCAGGAAGAAAGAAACCACATGCCTGTTAGGGACAGAAAGAGAGGAGGAGTGGAGTATGTGCTTGGGAGCGTGTTTATTTGACTGGATTGCAGACGGTCAACCGAAGAACATGCAGATCATATATTTTTAAGCATTTCATAATGTCTTATTATTAATTCCAGCCAAAACCACCAAGACCAAAATTATCTGAAATTGGTGCTTGTGTGTCCTGACCCCAAAGCCAACAATGGTTGCATAAAAAAAAAAAAAAAAAAAAAAAAATCATCTATGTTCCTCTCAGGTTTAATTTTTTTTTTTTTTAATCAATTAGAAGGCAGTGCCCTTTAGAGTCCATGGAGAAGATAGGTCCCCATAACTAACAAACTGAATGTGGTCCTGGGTAAATTTTACTTCCAGGAAACCAAAATGCTGCAGTCCTTAAGAGATGGAGGCTATAAGCAGAGGGCTCTTCTAAAGGAAGGAGTTTTTATTGAACCTGTCACTTGTCATTAAACACTCCATATTTCACCTTAGCCTGATATTTTCATTAGAGCATACCGACCTTTTTCATCTGTGAATGAAAGCATTCCCTTCAGCCTTGTGTTGAATATGGGGAGAGACTCACTAAAATTGAGCCCACCCAAACAGGACAATTACGTTCATAAAAGCAGGAGAGGCACTAGGGAAAATCAAGTAATATTAATACTATGATAACTTATACATTTCAATGTTGACTATCACATCCCACTTCAATCTTAAATTCTTACATGAATTTAATAATGTCTATTTTTAATCTCATAAATACTTGCATATAATTACAGAGAAAGCAACAGACACCAGTGCAGAATAAAACGTAATGTAAGCAAAGTAGAAAAAAGCATGTACTGCTGTATAGACATCTCTAATTGGAAAACCTTAATGTAAATGGTAAAGATAATATTATACACTTTAACATCTTTGTTTCCAAATTTAGCTTCCCTATTAGACCACAAGTAACACTGGAAAAAAAGAGAAAAGTCTCAAACAAATTGGCTTCATCAAAAGAGACAATTGGTTGTTTCTTGTCCCTAGACATAAGTTGGTTACTCTGAAATTAAAAATCGGAAAGATTTAGAGTAAAATTATGCTGTGTTACTCATATTTTTATATCTATGATCTCTCTACTGCTATAACACTTTGTAAGTAAAGAATTGGATAGGACATTGCAAGGACAGCTATACATTCTTAAAGAAATCGGATACAAAGCAACACCATTTTTTGACACCTAATTTCTGAGCTAAAGCTGCCTCACTGCTGCCACGAAAGATGTACAATCTCTCTGAAGTATCAGAAACTGGTGTTAGTTTTAACATGAATTAAACTTACCTGTTACTAGAATACCCTTGTCTGTCCACTGCTATGTGTAGTTGTATAAACACATTACATAAACTACTGGATCTTTAAAACAAACAAACAAAAAAAACCCCAGCAATTTTAGCATGCAAATAAGAGCTGACAGAAAACAAATTTCAGGCTCTTTGCAAAGCATTCCATGTGTGTAAAAGAAAGAAAAAAAGAAAAGGGAAAGAATAATTGTAGAGGAAAAAAGCCAGAAAAGAAAGCCATACCTTTTAAAATCTGAAAGTGATACATAAAACCAAAGAAGATGGTCTTGTGGAATGGTGTCATTTGATAAATACACCATGCACATAATTGCAAGGCAAGTGTCAAATACCACTTACCTCTTCAAACTGTGCATACAGATTTACTCAAATGCAGATTAGAAATCTAACCAAATATTGTATTAGTTTTAGGAATTTTTAAAGACATTTCACTATTACAAGGAGGATTGTGTTATTTAAACTTAAGCTGCCACATAACGAGAGCCTTGTGGATTGCCATAGCATTACAGCCACAAAACCCATTAGCAGATGTAGAAATCCCACATCCCCGCCTCTTATAAAAGTCTGCAGTTATGAAATCATTTTCATACACTTGAAACTTAACTATTTCAGTGCCCTGACCATACAGGACGAGAATTGAGGGGGAAAACCACAAAATGGTGCATCTGAGACCATTCCACATGGACACATGTTTCTGTGGTTCTTTGAAAAGTTCTTAAAGAGTTGAAACCATCCCCCTGGAATTTCACAGAACAGACTAAAGAAGCATCTGAATTAAGGAGATTTATCTTTGCTAGTGCACTATTAGGATCTATTCTGTGTCTTCATTGTAGATGTATTAAGATATGCAGCTGATAACAAGAAACAGGATTTAACCTAGGATAACAAAGGAAAACACGTAAGAGAAGGCTTGCTCTCTGAAGATTTAAAAAATAGTTTTAAAACACCTCAAGGATAGACTACTGTTTCCATGTTTATTTCCGTTCCCCAAAAGAAAATTTATTTTTTGTAAATTAAAGAAATCACAGGCAAAATATCTATTATCTCCTCACTTAGAATCATGGTATCTTTGCTTTATTTCATGGCAATTAGTTCAACATTTTTATGACAGCACTTGAAAACTTACTGTTTGATAAACCATCGATAGCTAATATCAATATATAGCACACTGAGAAATATCTGACTTGCTTTCACACCGGTGACTTTCATATGCCTAGGCACATTTGAGGTAACCAGGTAATTCTGTAGGGCAGCAGCATGCTATAATTTCAGAAATAAAGCAAACTGACTAATAAGCATACCAAGAATTCATGAGGTAGAATAGGGCTTCACTCTCCAAAAAGAATGAGTAAACACTGAAGACATGGTCCTGCAGTTAGCCTGCAATAATTCCAATTTACTATAAGAATACTTACTTGGTTATCTTTCATTTACTGAAGAAAAGGCATCAATATAAGGTAAAACCAGCTAGGAAAATACACAAAACAGCTAAGAAAAAGACTGTTAGAAGAGCAGGGAAGAAAGAAAAGCCACACCAATCTCAACACTGAAACGATAAAATTATTTCAACAATGCACTTCATAACCAAGTTGACAATTAAAACTATTTTTCCCTTTTATGAAAATGGAGTAAGCTGTAAAGGCAACTGAGAAAGGCTGCTTTCTTTGAGGTGCTCTGGGATAGGTGAGTCCTTTTAAACAATCAGTAAGAAATTTCTTAGGTAACAGCAATGAAAATGGATCAGGAGGTACAGCGGAGAGCCAGGTAACTAAGCCTGGCTGATTGGCCAAATTTCTTCAATTCCCATGTTACCTGAAGCTGTTGGGAGCTGTCATTAAGGTTATCCTCTCGTCTCCTGGCCTCCTCCAGCATCTGTGCACTCTTCTTTTTCTCCACTTGCTCTTTGTGCTTCAGATTGGCTACTTTCTTATTTTGATCTTTAACTTGCCTGCAAAAGAGAAGAGCACTCAGAGAGTGGTCCAGAGCACGCTTCCCAACAGCCCCAGCACTGGGCAGCCGGACTGGGGAAGAGTGGAACCCTCAAGTATCATCACTTCATTTGCAGAAGGTCACCAACACCAAACGAATGCTCAAGCGTTACCCTCAACTGTTAATTCAGCCAAAAGAATGCTTGATTTTGCTAAATGTGAAAATTTCTGAAATAAAAACCTTAATTATTATTTGGTATAAACTATTAAACAAATGATGCAACAGTCCTCTTGTGACCACTTGGCAGAAATCTTTTCTCTGTTCATACACACACGTACATATAGAAAACACAGACATCTGATAGCTTATTTTGCTTTGGGTATCACTATATATAACGTAAAGAAAATAGGAGGATCAAAAGGAAAAACTAATGAAACATGACTTGAATATAGAGGGCTACCTAAAAGATCTAGGCAATCTGTTTCCACAAGTAAAACTATTTCTTTTCAACCTCAAGTCCTACTTGTTTACTAGGTATTTTGAGGGATTTCCGATCCTTTCTTTTTACAGAAACAAGACAGAGCAAGTAAGAACAAACTATTTCAGAAAGCGTGGATAATTTCCTTTTCACTTGCATCTATGAATTATTTTTGATGATCCTGGCAACTACCATCGCCTGTAAACAGGGTTTGGCCTTTCTGGGCATTAAGACACATGGAGTATTGAATCTAATTACAGACCCTTTAATCTCAGCCTCCTGACCACAGAGAACTTAAGTCTAAACTTTTAGTCCAATCAAAACAAAACAGGCTAGCTTTGCTTCCTCAGCCCTTTTCTTCATAATTATATCTGGAGTTTGGATTTTGGAATAAAAGACAGATTCTTTGGTCGCAAGATTTCCCCAAAACATTATGCAAGTAGTAGAGACGGCTCTTTAATTTACTGTTTAGAAAGCAGAATGATATACTAGCTTCATATCTGGTATGTTATCCACACAGAGAGGGATGAATGTTTCTTCTGTATTTCAGAAATACTTTTGGAACAGATCACAAACAACTCTGATTTATTTTTTTCTTCAGAATTCATAACAAAAGTATGATCAAGAACATATCTCTTTTCAATATATATGTTCAAATTATGTAGCATATGGCTAGTCAGTGTTGTGAGTTCTTCCAAAAAACATGTAGGTTCAACACTGAGCTCTGCTTTTTGCAATCTAAGCCAACTGAAGCTGGGAAAATTGCAAAGACGGCAAATTTTCCTTGGTGCTAAACAAACTTCTATTAGTGTGAAAAAGTGCTGATGGGCTCAGACACTGAGAAAAAAAAAGGAAAGTCCTTTTCTGATGATGTTAAATAATTACTGGCATACTGAACTACCTTGTCTAACAGTTATAGCTGATTTAAGTCAGGATGCTTTTTAAACACAACCAGTATAATTGTTAAGTTAGCCTAACCCAGTGCTGCACACTGGCAATGGGCGCATTGCCCAGTTTGAAAGCAGACGTGTTCAGTGATTAAACAACTTATTGGAAATACTATGTTGGCACCAACTCAGCTTGTACAATACACAGTTCTATCTGTCCAAGAAAATAAACATAGGAAGTACAATTAAGTCAATGCAGAAAATGAAAATATGCTAGTCCAACACATTCAATTCCATATAAGAATTCTTATTCAACTTCTAAATTAAAATTACAGGAATTAATTATTTTTATAAACTTGCAAACTTAGATTCACTTGTTGGGAAACTGGCCTGTGTTACTGTAATCTTCTGGTTAGATAAGAGACAACAAGATTAATAAAGCCACAACCCTCATCAAAATATGTCTGAAGTATATAATCTCCTGCATGGTCCAAAACATTTTCAAACAAAATGTGTATTTCAAAGAAAGGAGCAATTATTGACATCCACCTTCTCATGTCTGAACCAAAATTACTGTCTTTCTAATATATTAGGTAGATATTTTGAGACAAGCTTTCCTAAAGCAGTTAAAAAGGTGGAAGTCTTGAAATTACCTAGTGGTTGTATTACTCAGATCAATCCTCATAACTGTCACACTGTTTGGAAGCTAGAATTCACATGCTGGATACAACTATCTCTCTATACCTTTGACGTTAAAAAGCAACAAAAGTTGGGCAATAAACCTTTCAAATTATACAAATTTCCCCAGCTGTTTAAGTATATAAATGGAGAAGTTCATGTGAAGCTTGAAATTTATGAATTTAAAATGTTTGCAGTCATTTGATGCATGAAAACACATCTCATCTTATCTCAATGCCTGTGGTACCAAATGACAGTTCTCACTTTTACAATACTTCATGCAGATAAGTGTGTAAAAGGTTTAGCATATACAAGCCCAGAGCCCTCGAATATTTGCACCATGAAAGTTGTGTGAAACTGTAAAGAATCCAACCATGATTCTGTAAAGAAACCTCTTCTCTGTCAGATAACTTTCAGTCTCAAAAGCTAGAGAACCATGTTTTTATATGTAGAAACAATATTTTAAAAATATTAAACACATGCAAGCACATTTTTTTTTAATATCAACAGACCTCAAAAGCTTGATTAATAGGAATCACACAATTCACTGCTCAGTAAAACAGTTCTGTTGCTATTTTGAACAATGAAATACAACTGATGATTGTTATAGAACAATTTCATCTTCACACCACCACTGAACAATGTGCAGAACTGGACCACATATTAAACTGGAACAATAAAATAAAATACAGAAAGTATGCATCTTAAGTGAGCACACTGCAACTGGCACATTCTATGAGGAGAGAGTCAAGAGGAAAATAAAGATTTTTCATAATATATGTGCACAAAGAAGCTAATTAGACTGCACAAAGAAACAAAGCTCTGGAATTCCCTCAGTTGAGTCCTTCATTTTGTAATCTTAATGTTCTTTTAACTCTTCTGAATGCAATTACACATATGTACAGCACATAACCCTGTCGAAGGGACAGCAAGGTTTTAAAGAAATCCTTCGTCTGTAAAAGTATTTTTAGTAAAACTGAAAAAACTGCACACGTTTAAAGATAGAAAAAGAAGAATGAATTAATTACAATGATGGCAACAGCTTAAAGATTTATGAGTGTTTTCTAGAAAGCATTAGTGTTAGTATGTAGAGCAATGAAATAAACACCAATTTGCAATGTGCACATGGATTTCTCATCATAAAATAAGGAAAACATGATTCTGAGAGATACAGAGCATTATATATTATTGTAAGTACCCATTCCTACTGAAACATCTTTTTAAAATGGGACTACAGAGAGAGAAAGAATGCGGTGATTCTAATAAAAATCGGAGAGCCAGTTCACATTCAGTGAGATAAAGCATTAAGGGAGGATATCACTGGAACCAACAGAAACAATAACAAACTAATAAAAGCAAAATTTCCTCATCTCAGAAGATGTTTATCCCCAGAGTCATCCTCAAATCAAACGATAGAAAATGTTCTAGTCATATATAAAAGAAGAAAAGTCTAATGAGAATGTTTATTATGTTGAATTACAGAAAAGAATCCCACTTGTTTCGGAAATAACAATTTCTTTCGCATTTTTTAATAGCAATTTTCAGATAATTACTTGTTTTGAGGTACAGCTCCTAAAAAATTAGAACTCAAAAGTGAAAATTCACTTCCATTGCTTAGATTTTTTTTCTCCTTTTCACAATATATCATGCCAAGTACTGTTACAATGGAATATATTAAAGAAAAGGAAGTAGAATGAAAATTAGGCTTCTGATTTAAAAAAATAAAACCCCAAGTCTTTCAACTGAAGACTGGCCAACATTTTCAGAATTAATCATTTCAGATTCTTTGATTTTCTGTGTCCAACTTAAGCCATGCCCCTGCTGAAAAGTTCTGATATTTTTCTCAATCTGGACACTGAAAATAACAGTTTCTATGACTTTATCCTTTCTTTAATGAAACAAAGCTGCATCAATTAAAAAAAGCCGCACCTTTCCACTTCTCTATGAAATTCTTGACCTTCCAGTGATGAGGTATAGCCAAACACCATGGGGAATGAATTAAAATAATCACAGTAAGCAACAAAAACTTTCAAATTAGAAGATTTCATATTTTCAAATAATTCTAAAACAGGAAGACAAATAGGTGTAACAGAAAACCAGTGGACCATCAAGCATTCCTGCAAAGTGGAAAGTCACTTCGTTGCCTGTGAGTCCTTTGGAAGAGTTTTCCTCCCTAGTAAGATTGTTTTATAGGAACTATTATTTATTAAGGCTTTTATGAATTTAATTTTTTCTGTACTAACATGAATATTTTTTTGCATATTAATACTAATCTCATTATTTTTTACTGTAATGCACATCAGCAAATATAGCTGTTAATTTTTTCCTCATATGGATTTTCATGCTACATGTTAATGTAACATAAGCTATTATCCTCATCTGATTATCTTTTCTGGCATAATTTCAAATGTTCTTGTAGAATAAAATGTGACAAGATGTTAACTGAAAATATGCATAAGTTAATTTGAATTTTATAATTATATTTTAATATATTTTTCCTTCACATTTATGTGCCTAACACGCAATGTTGTTTTTAGAATAATCCAAGTATAAGTACATATTTACAATGCTTTCAAACCAACACAGATGCTTACTTTCAATACAGAATGTATACACACATACTATATTTCACCTAATAAATACACACACTAGGAAAAAATATACAGATCTCGTGCACAGCTACAGAAACAGCCTGTTTTATTCATCTGACTTAGGTACTCTGAAAAGATTTCCGTGTGTCAGTCAGCCATATCAGAAAGATTGTTTAGCTCGAGCCTTCATTGACGTAGCATTACCACCACCCACAGGACAGTCCACTGTTGCTGCAGCTACTAATCCCGATGGACAGATGAACTTCATTTGCTTTAAAGCACACTTTGCTCCTCAACATAAATTAAACTGATGCAATAGCCAACATCACTGAAAAAAAAGGCAACAAAACCCGTATGCAGTGAAGTAATATTTAGTTTAAAATTGCCAATGTGCCTTGTATTATGAAATATTAGATTCTACAATGTATAATATAGAATCCTAGAGCATCTCAAGTTGGAAGGGACCCATAAGGATCATCAAGTCCAACTCTCTGCTTCTCGCAGGACTACCTAAAATTAACCATATGACTAAGAGCGTCGTCCAGACACTCCCTGAGCTCTGACAGGCTTGGTGCCATGACCACTTCCCTGGGGAGCCTGTTCCAGGGACTGACCACCCTCCCGGTGAAGAGCCTTTTCCTACTGCCCAGTCTGAACCTCCCCTGACGCAGCTTCATTCCATGCACTCGTGTCCTATTGCTGGTCACCAGGGAGAGATCAACCCCTTCCCCTCCTCTGCTCCCCTTGAGGAAGCGGATACTACTGCTTAAGATCTCAAAGCACTTTGTAGTCCTAAGAGACACAGAAGAGTACATTTATTCACTCGTGGAATGAAACGGAGCAGCCACTTGAAAGACTGTAATACTACAGCAATTTAAGTCAGGACATAAAACACAATGTAATGGGAAAATAATCTGGAAGGAGATGCTGGAAGGCAGGAAACAATCAGATAAGTGGTCCAGACCTTTATTAGCAGTCTTGTTCATTAATGATTCGATGGGTGAGAAAAAAAGGAAATTTTTACTGAAAAAAAATTAACAACATCAACACAACACGATGCTAGTGATCTGAGTTAGACTGATTTAAAAATCACAGGAAAGTGTCCAAATTGTTACACTTCCCCCATCATTTCCTTCACCACTTCTTTGTTTTTAAGGTCGTTTACACTAACTATTTTAGCTGGCCATATCCTTAACCTTAACTTATGAATTTAAGAAATCATAAACACAGTGACATAGCTATGTTGTTAGGGTTTTTTTTGTTGTTGTTGTTTTTTGTGGGGTTTTTTTGTTTTGTTTTGTTTTTTTTTTTTTAGTTTTGATACACATAGAAAAACATTTACAATCTGGGAAGTATAATAGAAGGAAGCCAAAGAGAAACTCTTCCCCCAAATCCTATTTTGTTTTGAAAATAAGAAAAAACCCTGCTCTGAAAGGTTTTGCTTTAGCTTTTAGTTGCTCAAAACTTACTTCACTTTACCAGTGGTTGATCACCAAACCACAGAGAATAATGGCAGCATTTGGAAAGCCTAATTGCTTAACCTCAAGAAAGAAAGTGATGAAAGGAAGCTAAATAAGTGATGAAGGAAACAGGACTGACCACATCACACAGTTCCATCACCACAACTGGGTGCCTGACTGACAGTCAAAGGAAAGTTGCCAAAGGCTGAACAAAGTTCCCTATCTTACACATTGAAAAATTAGGATCAGGGGAGTTGCACACTGCTAAAGATCTACATGGAATCTTGTACGGCTGGATTTATGGGTTTTTTAGAACAGTAAGCATTATCTGGGCCTCTTCCTTTGCTTTGTTGGGCTGTACCTAGCAATGCCAGCTTCTTAAGTAGCTTGTCACTATTCTTCAACATTATACTGAAGTCAAAAAATTGTGCGCTAAATTACTACGTAAAAGAAACAATAATTTCATTATGCTTTTCAGACAGCTTGGTTTAATATTACTGCCTCCATTGCACACTGGATTCAAGCTATAAGACCAATCAACATACTTTCAATGAATTGCTCTTGTTTGGATGCACGGCTGGCAAACTCCAGCACTTAGTTACCTCTTCCGCTTGTGAGCCTCTCCTCCCACAATTTCTCATCATTTTGTTACACTGTTCCTTGCTGTTCTGTGCCATTTATGTGACAAGGTAACATATGCCAATGAAAATATTAACAGACCCTGAAAATGTAACTGGTCTGCTGCATGTGAGTCAAGAAGTCCCACAGTGGCTTTAAGAGATGGGGAGGGTGAACTTCATTTCCTGAAGCTAGGAAACTTTGATTTTTAAAAACAAAGTGAGTGTTCAGATCAGCACTGGAGGGGGCAAGGGATGAAGACTAGAAAGGTTATGGGAAACCAGCTTGCCCCAAATTTTAGGAATAGGAGCCTAACAGTGTCTGAATCAAGAGATATGAAAGTCAAAGACTAGAAGCAGATATCAACCCTACACTGATCATTGTCTTTCCTCAATCTTAAGAATTATCTGCATGATATCAATGCACACTTCCTGATGCAGTCAGAACATCTCTCACTCTAGCTAAAACAACATTAAGATTTTCTTCTAGAAACAGCTGATAGGAAGACATGGGAAAGGGGAGCACATGGCATACAAATCTAGAAACTCAATATAATAAAAAAAATGTAACCCAAACCCTCCTATCATTCAGAAACACATCAGAAAGAAAACCCACCACCTGATCTGTTAGAAATATATAAAGTTTATAGATAACATATTTCAAGTAGTGAGGTGGCACAAGTTACTAACGCTACATGGCATGTTTCCTGAGAGGATATTAGCAAGTCCTAACCAGAAACAGCTATCAGCTTGCACTACAGAGAACTGCACTAATGTGCTACCTTTAAACACAATTCCTTCAGGAGCAACTAAAGGCCTTCAAACTCGGGTCCAAGCTTCTCTGGGGTAAAAGGTGTAAACTGTCAAACACAACAACCTCCCCATTTGGCCATACAATGTGTAATTATAGGTTAATAAAAATTTTTTTTAGTTTTTCTCTTCTCATATTAATCTCTCTGATTCAGTCTAGCAGAAGACCAAGACATATAATCAAACCCACACAAAGTAAATCTGAATGCTACAGGTGCTTCCCCTGTGAAATGTTATTTCTCAGCGATCAGTAGGAAACACACATTTATGGAAACAATTTTCCTCATGATATAATGAAATCATACAGCATCAGCAGTCAGTGAATTTAGGGAAAGGTACATAATAAATACATTAACAGAAAGGGAAACTTAACTAAGGATGAAAAGCACATGTCTCAAATGCATGCGTTAAGCACTATCAAATTATAGACTTACAAAATAGAAAAATAAAAAAAAAGACTTATTTTTTCCTTAAATCCCTTGATTAAACAAACTCAGAATAGACTAGGCTACTCTCCAGACATGAGCCCAACTACACACAAACAATGGTGAAGTCAAATGCTGTTTTCTTAGTATTCTCAAAAAAATTGGAAGAAAAAAGTGCCTTAACCAACTGGATAAAATTGAGGCATTAACAGCAGAGATTAACAGAAGTGTCTTCATTCTAGTGTAACAAGTCCATATCAAGTTAAGCAAACCAAAGGTTCGCTTTCAGACAAGGCCAGATACAACATACTAAAACCAAGACACTCTAAAAACTTCAGGTAAACATCTATAGCACCTCATGTTTTCACTGATCTATAATTCCAGTTTTGTAAATATATTCCACTACATCTATTCATCCCACTAATGTGCAGCTAAAAAACCCCTAATAAAACTAATGTGTAGCTTCCTAGCTATTTAAATTTTCAGCATCTATTTGCTAGGAGGGAAGTTTTGTGATGAAAATAATGAATACATTATCATAATTTCATAACTGATGTCAAATTCAAAATCAGGCTTCAGAGATTAAATATCAAATTAATTATATGTCAAGTTCTATAATTATTTTTGAAAGCTGACAGCAATTGAACTAGAAAAGAAACCTTTAACCTTAAAACCTTGCAACCATTAGTTTTTATCGAAGCTAAGAGCATTAAAAATACAAACTCAAGGTGAACTCTGAAATAAATCTGTAAGATAATGATATGGGTGTTCCTTTGTTAAGAAAAATACTAATGCTCTAAGGACCTTAATAAAAGCATCCAGTAGTTCAACAAATAAGTTTGTTCTGTTGTATTTTTTCTTCTGCTTTTGTTAATTGAGCAAACAGATGCAAAGCCAAAAATGACATTTATAAAATGGCTGATTAGGCCTCAATGTGGATTCTTTCTCCCTGCAACATGCTGGGTTAGTTGAATTTGGCCCTAACAGTGTGGGAAGGAGTCCCAAAGGTGCTGTTCCTTTTACCTTTAACTTCAGTGCACAAGCCAACCGCCCCGTGAACAGATCACACACAGCCAGTCACTCTCTGCTCGAGACTTGCACCATTTGGCTGAAAAAAGTATTTTCTAAACAGCAATAAAATCTTCCTTATGAATGGCATTTTATTGAGGTTTCAGAGGGTATTTTTGTGATCTAAGATCACACATGTCCCTTTACTGCAGTCCCACTAGCCAGAAAAGAAAACAAATCACAATACGGCAGTTGTTTTCTTTCATACGGGTATGTGATCTTTTAATTCCTTCTAGAATAATGCCTGATACAACCAATAATTAAAAGAAAAATTGAATGTAAAAATCACCCATTGAGACAAAACAAAAAATTAAATATAATGTAAGAACAAAACTTTAAAAGCCAAGCATTTAAGAGCTAGAGTAGCTTATGCTTGCTTTACAGCACGTACTGAACAAGCTATCAAGCGAGAAAAGTCCTCTTCTAAAAATTTGCAGAAATTTGGGATAAGAGTTGTATATTATACTGTCATTTTGAAATAGTGTATGTTAAGGAATCAAGATAGGCTTTCAAGCCGACAGCCACTGAAAATCCAGTCTTCAGCAAAAGGTATTAAATCAAGCACTTGCCAAGGACAAAAACAAAAGCACAGTGAATGTACCAACTCAGTGGAAGAGGATTTCTGGTATAAAAGAACATCTGTGGGAACATTCAGACTCTTGCTCTAAGAAAAGGACCATTCCGAAAAAACATAAACTGGTGCATTTCAGGGCTAAAAGTCTGAAGATCTTATGTCGTGGAGATGCCAAATAATAATCTTATATAATTTAGCTTATCTCCTTGAAACTGAAATAATTTTCAACAAGAATCTTTCAAACAGATTCTCTCTATAGATGTGAATGGAAAAGTGTTTACCCTGTCAGCTATAAAGAAGCTGTACCAAATCCGATCCAATGCTGGCCATTCCCAGAAACTAGACTGGGAAAAGTATGCAAAAGGATGGGGTTGATTGAAAAGCAATGTCATCACGCTCATCAAACTGCACCTTGCTACAGTGTCTTCATTATCACGAGAATTTGAGATGGGAAGTATACAGCTCTATTTTGGTATTCACTGGGTGAGACCAATTCCTGGTAACGAATGCAGACCGCAATGTCTCTCAGAATGGCATGTTTGGCATATTTCTTTCTGGTGCTTAGCAAACAGTTTTATTAAGAGATATCTCCTCTTATGAAATACATTCTGTCGCACTCCTTTGACAGCTCACATCAGGTTAATATGAAAAATGCCTACTGAGATGATTTGTTACAGACTTTTGACTGCCTGGAAAATGGGGGACAGCAGCATTATTTGTATTAAATATACCACATACAGAGCTGAACAGCCTATCTAAATAGTGCAGATGGTTTAGTTCTCCTTCTCTGATATAGCTGTAATACTGTCTTCTCAGTCTGTCAGCTGTGGGACTCCAGAATACAGCTGGGAATGCTTTGCAAGTTGAGCAAATGCCACTGGGTTTCTGGAGAACTCAGTGACTGTTGCAAGCAACATTTACAGTATCTCTTCATCAGAAGTTTCTCTAATAGCCTTGGTAATGTGCAAGAACAAGGTTACTGGCTTACACATTTGAGGACGGATTTCTACCATTTCACAGGAAGTGGATCTGCTACAGAACCAGTAAGTATGTCCATGACCGTTTAGAATAAATACATTAATTTTTAATATATTCTGAAGGAGCACAGAAAAAAAAAATAATCTGCTGACAAGATGCCTCATGTTTCAGTCATCTGAAATATACTCTCACTGATATCCTCAGTGATCACAAAGTTGGTTAATTACATTATCTCTAGTCTGGAGTATCTACTGAAGAAGATAAATTCTTTATCTAGACACTGAACTACTTTTTACTCGGTGACCTTGAGATAAATGAGGCAAAATTAAGATTTTAATTGAGCTGATCCCTTTACCAGGGCAACTGCCTTGATGTAGCCTGTCTCTGAGATATTTTCTGCCTCCCTTAGCGAATTAATCTTCCAAGTAATTTGGGAACACTTGTAATCATTAGGAAAGATCAACAAACAGCCTTTGCTGTCAATAAAAATATTCCTAACAGGAATCTCACATATTTTCTATAAATTATCTGTCTTTTTATATGATGACATACATTGCAGATTGAAAGATAGAAGCGGTGTTTAAAATCTAATAAAGAATTACTGAGGCTATGGTCCGAACAGGATACTGAAAGACACGAGGAGAGGTTCTAGTCCATTTCTATTTTGAAATAAAAATTCTCTACCTGTAATTCAAAAAGCATCCTTCACTATTCCAAGATGCAGAAAAAACCCACACGCCTTCCTCTTGGAAATTCTAAAGAAATCGACTAAAATTCCTTTAAAGGGTTTGGTCGTTGTTTTGTTGTTTTTTGTTTGTTTGTTTGGTTTTTTTTTTTTTTTTTTTTTTTTTTTGTTGTTGTTGTTGTTGTTGACAGCTTTCTGCTTGTGCAGGCAGGTGTGAAGAAGAATGTAGCAGTGTACAGACCCTTTAAACTAATTTTGAAAATTAAAAAGACTCAGTATGTCTTGGCTCAAGATTAGATTTTTCTTACAGATATTTGCAAACTAATAAGATGTATTTCTCTCCAACCAAAAAAAAAAAAAAAAAAAAGAGAGAGAGAAGAAGATAGATTAGAAAAAGGAAGATTAGTTCTGTAGCGGAAAAGTACTAGCACTTCATTTGTCCTCCCAAAACTGTTTCAGTCCTGTGAAGGAAAGAAGACAACCAAGCTGATCTGCCAAGAAGGTACCCCTGGTGTGCTCTCCCAGGGCAAACTGCAGCTTTCCTCAGAGCTGGCCTTCCAGGTCTGCATGCAAAACCCACTCTTCCTGAATATTCAGAACAACAGTATCTTTAAAAATAAAATCCTTGAAGTTCTTTCACAAGGAGAGAAACTAACACAGAGCCACGTATACTAGCAAAACATCCAACTCGATTGGGAATAAAGCCTTAAGCTTTGGAGAACTATGCACAAGACACACTACTGAGATCAGCAAGTGGCATGAATCGCTGTATTTTTACAGGTTATGCAGCACTGATACCCAAGGCTCCTTCTGGACTTCACAAAACAAGGGCACAAGAACATCAAGAAACCTTCACTGGTGGTGCTAAGTGTCATTTTTAGAGGCACTGAGGAAATCTTTGGTTCTGATCAGGGTGCATGGGGAGACTGAGGGATGGCAACAGTCTGGTTTGGATGGGATCTGAATTGCAGCTACTGTAATGCATTTTTTTTTTTTTTGCCTCGTCAGGTGTCTATTCCAAGGAGAATAAACTTAAACTTGAAAGTGAGAATGGTTCTGAGTTTGGGAATCTGCTGTTTCTATATAGACACAGAAAGAAAGTAATGTGTGATGTACCTGTAGAAGTAAGGGTGGGAAATATAACCAAAACAGATGATGCTGTCAGAAACCTCACAAGATAATTTAGGAGAATAATTAGAGTGGCATGGTAAGTACATGGAATGGCATGTACTTACGCCTTCTACTTAACATTAACCAATACAAGAATACTTTAAATTAGCATCCAAATGTTTAGCTTTTGTCCACACTATAAGGTTTTTGTCCAAGTTACAATAATGTTTGAAGCTTTAAGCATTTAAAAATATGAAGCAGACTCCTTCAGCTACATTTCAGCTGTCATCTGTTCATGTGATCCAACCATACTCTAAAAGAACATGGAAATAAGCAAAGGAAACAAACTGTCAAAAACTGTGTGCCATGCCCAATCTCTTTGAGCAAAGATATCTGCATATTCCATATTAAAGCAAGAGATATGAGAAAGAGAAGAAGGTGTGTTGTAAACTAAGGAGTAAAAAGTAAGTTATTTGCATCCCACTGATAACCTTTATATAATGTCACTGCACGGTTTCTACAAAAACTATGCCTATTACTGATAATATAGTGAACAGTCCCTTTGACTGGGACATACAATAATGAAACATCTCCTTGAAGAAGAAATTACATAAAATGTTGCAGTTACTGCAGAAGTGTTGCACTCCAAATGCATGAGAAAAATCCATTTTTTTCACATTCCAAGTCAGTGGTCACTTTTGCAGTATAAAGTGACATTTTGAAGCAGCCTAATATAAGTCTTTACTAGTAGCTTAATATAATGCTTTCTCCCAGTTCTTTTCATGCAGGATGGCCTAAAAGTAAATAATGAAAAAGCAAAAAATATTTTCTGTGCAACATGCAAGAGAACAGAGAGCAAGTAAGCAATGCTAAAAGAAAAGACATCTTATGTTGATTAACAGGGTATCAACCCTTTAAAATACATTGACATGTCAAATACTGAAAAAGTGTTTGCTCTTATATCCTTTATACATACTGCTAGAAGGAGTTAGTAATAAAAAAAAAATAATCTATTTCTAAACTGTTTGCTCAGGTCTCTATGTGACACATTGCTAACATATTCTGCTGGTATTATCTATGTAAAGTGAAAAATTACACACTGAAAAGTGAAGTGAATGTGTATATCTATCCAGTAGTTGGTTTCAAGTTAACAATATTAATTATGTATTTATTTGGTATGAATACTCGAGGAATTCAGGCATATCCAGCAAAACCAAGAATCCTAACAGATGAAAATTCAAAAATTAATCGGAATACACTTTTTTTTTTTTTTAAGCATTACCGACTAAAGGAACGAAGTGAGCATATAATGGAGATTATTACAGAGTAAGTCAGACCTAGAGAAAGAAACAAACAACACTGAACATAATATTAGTAAAAGAGAAAATGTATGACAGGAGGTGCCTCCAAAAGAATGTATTTTCAAAGATACGGCATCCTCACTGAAGCCCGCATAGCTAAGATTCTTTACCCTTACATATACTTGTAGGGTAAAGTTGCATTATGTCACCTCTCTTTTACTTCCCAGTATGTGGGACTTAATCAAACACATCATGAACAACTCAAGACATTAAAAACACAAGGGGAAGTTTGCAGACACTCTGAGTTTTGCTGGCATTCGGAACGGAAACAATCTGGTCAGTGCTATTAGTGCCAGTGGGACCGATAAAGTTAAAAGTTGGACTGATGCTGAAAGCTAAGGAAGACAACATATGCTTTTCAGAGCTACCATCTGGTGAGCTACAGTAAATCCATGGCTTTAAGAAGTCCCAAGTTTACATGCTAGGAGGGAGATGAGCAACGCGGGGGAGTAGGAACTAGTAGGAAAGCAGCCTCAATTTTCTGGTGGATTGGCATCTTTTGTGATCTTTTGTCAAGGCTGGCACTGGGCACACCAGCTTGGCAACTGCCAATTGTTGGGAGCTGTAATTTCTAGGACCAAATGAGGCTCTTCTGCTCTCTCTACAGAGAGTATTTTGCAACTCATATTTCTAATTCTTTCTCACTCTTGTTTTTTAAAAAAGGGGATAGGTTACTTGTAATGATCAAGTTAATTCCAGAACGCTTGAGAGAAGGATGCTAGAACTGAATCATGCCAACCCCACTGTCACTCCAAAACTACCATCATGCTCGGTCCCAATTTCTATCAAATCTGTTCAGTATTGTAAATAGATACGTAATAATGTTCCATGTAAAAACACTACTTTGAACTGAGTACGCTGAGTCAATAAAGGGATAGGGTGTCACTTTACCCATTAGACCTAGGAGTTAATTAGTCAGTCATGAACAGAAAGTGACAACTAAAAATACTCTGTTCTCCAAGGAAGTGAAAAAACATTTATTTTAATTAAGAAGAATGGCCTGTCTGCTGGATAAGAAGGAAATGAAATAAATTTCCGAGAGCATGATTAAATCTGTCTGAATTACCTGGGGTACTTCAGGAAGACGACTGGCTAGAAAAGCTGACATATTCCATCATGAAAGGGGCCCTCCATTGTTTGCAAATGAAGAACATGTTATGCAGAAAGAGGGAATACTTGATTACACCACCCTGTCAGGACAATGAAATGGAAGACAGCCATAGAAGAGAAAGGAAAATGGGGAAAACGAGAGCTTACCAATGTAATCTTAGCATAAGAATGTTAAGCATGTTTTTCTCTTGCATTACCTGTAATAGCCTACTTGTGATTTTATGAATAAGCAATGTTATTTTCATTTTACAGTAATGTGATTAAGAGTGATTTCAAATTAACTGAGTGATAGCAATAGAAGTGTGCATTGAATCTGTAGACTGTATGACTGTAACAAATATCTATGCTTATCTAGCATATTTTTCATCCAAAAGATGAGAAATTATTTGCAGAAAAGAGGCACAGGCCAGTTAGGAAAGCTGGTTTCACAGGAATCAGGATGAAAAATATTAGCTAGTGAGAAGTGGTAATGAGAAATGCTCTCAATTGATGAGTAAAGAACTTAAAGGCACATCTGAAACAGAGGGTTCCCAATGCCCCCATTTGAGGCAGTGAAGTCACCTTGTGTACAGGTCAAAAATGGAACTTAATCTTTACAAGTAACACAAGAACAAAAGGTAAGATTTCAATTTAGTCACAGCCGCAGACTAAACAGATGAGGAGTAACTTCCTAGCCAGCTGAAAATCTCACAGCAGAAAAATGCTCTCAGCAAGGCAGCTGAGATGTGGTGTCAAGTATGCTCTATTTTATTTGCCCACAATCTCAGCAAGAAAAAGGATGTGACAAAAAGGGATGTGAATAATGCAAATGGAAAACAGTTCTTTCACCCTGAATGACAAGGCAAACAGCACACCTCATAACTACAGATCCAGACTAGTAAAACCCCATGCTGACAGATCTACGGTCACTGTCCCAGTTTAAGCTCTCAGCACCAAGAAATGCTTACAGAAAGCGTAAGAAACTGTGAAACAGAGAGAGCTTCCAATTTTACCTTCTCTGATTCTATTAACAGCAATAAGGTTTGAGAGTATCTATGTTTAGGGATGCGGAGGAAGGGGACAGAAGTAGGGGGGAGCTACATTAGAAATCTTAAAAGAAAAATTTCTGGGTAAATTATTATTTATGAAAGCACAGGCCTATTAATACCACACTAACACATATCACATTAATGCACTATCCCAGAACACAGTAATTTGGGAGTCTTTAAAAAATTGTTTAAAAACTGAGAATACAAGCAGAAATCTGCAAGAAATAAAAGTGCAGTGGATCCCCCCACCATATTTTTCTTACTTCTTTCTTTTCTTACAGCTGTAGCACTATGAAACAACACGACAATTTGTTTATCCTGTTTTTCAAGGTCAATATTATGCAGCAAATTTTTACCAAAACCACACAAAAATTGTAGAGCTTGTCCTAGAGTAGAGTAATTTGGAATTATGGAGTAGCTTTGCTTGGAGTGATCTCTAAAGGTCACCAGGTTCAATCCCCTGTTCAAAACAAGACCAAATTACAGCAGGTTGCTCATAGCTTTGTTCAGATGAGTTTTGAATATCACCAGTGATGAAGACTCCTCAGGCTTTTTGGGAACCTGTTTCAGTATGTGACTCCATCACTGTGAATTTTTTCTGCCCATTATCTCATTGGAATGTGCCATAATTTGTGTCTGTTGTTTCTTAACCTCTTACCGAGCACCGCTTTGAAGAGTTTGGCTGTCTTCTCTGGACCTTCCCATTACATAGCTGAAAGACCACGGCATGATCTCTCATGAGGCTCCTCTTCCTAGGCTTGAACATACCCAATTCTCTCCACCCCTCCTTGTACGCCATATGCTATAGCACCTAGTCACCTCACCAGCCTGCCTGGTGGATTCACCCCATTATCCCAATGTTTTTCTTGTACCCAGAAGCCCCAAACTAGACATAGTATTCCAGATGCAGCCTCAAAAATGTCAAGCAGAGGGAAACAACCAATTCTGTTGATCTGCTAGCTGTGCTTCTATTAATACAGCCTAGGATGTATTTGATTTTCTTCACAGTAGTGTGACACTGTTGACTCAAGTTCAACTTGCCCTCAGCTATCCCTTGGTCCTTCTCTATGAACCAGCCTTCTAACCAGTTGACCCTCAGCCAGTACAGATGGAGGGGTCATTTAACCCCAAGTACAGAGCTTTGCACTTGCCTTTATTGAACTTCACAAGGTTTCTGCCAGTTCATTTCTCCAGCCTATCAAGGTCACCCTAAACAGGAGCCCTCTCCTCCAGTACATACTCCTCCTATCTATTCTCCTCAGTTTGCTGTCGTCCATGAAGTTTTTGAAGGTGTATTGTATCCCATCACCCACATCACTAAAAAGACGTTAAACAGTACTGATTTCCCTCTGAGCCAGTCAACTCATTACTAAAGGCAATCAGATTAGTCAGGAATGATTTGCCCTTGTAAATCCATGCTGGCTGTTCCCTATTACCTTCTTGTCCTTCAGGGGCTTGGAGACACCTTTCAGGAGGATCTATTCCAAAACCTTCCCAGTTCATAAAGTTATACTGATTAACCTGCAATTCCCTGGATCCTCCTTCTCATCCTTCTTGAAGACGGGTGTGATGTTTGTCAGCCATGAGGAACTTTTCGTGACAGCCATGAGCTTTTGAAGATGATAGACGAGTCCTTGCTATGACATCAGCTGGCTCTCTCAGCAACCTTGTAGGCGTCTGATCTGATCCCACCAACCTGCATATTTCTGATCTGTTTAAATGGTCTGTGAGTTGGTCTTCCACTTCTGTGGGTAATGCTCCACTTCCACAGACTCTTCCACTATGCTCAGGTATCTGAACGGAGCTCTTACCAGTAAATAAGGAGGAAAAGAAGTTACTGAGCTTCTCACCCTTTTCAGTGACCTTTTAAGAAGGTCTCCTGCCCAACTGAGTTCTCTGTAACTAATCATATTATTGCTGAGTCCAGGGTCTGTTAAAGCTTTTGGTACTGTCAGTTATGGAAATGTTTGCACCAAGACTATTTTACCATAGGCACATAAATTCGCTGTCTGTCCATATACTTACCCGGCTTTTAGAGTTTTAATAGAAATAAAAATCTAGCCATTTGGGGAGGATACATTTTTGCATAGAAGTTAGCCATTAAAGAAGAAAAATAACCCTCAGATTTTATTCCTTTGACTAAATGTGATGTGAAACATATGGGTTAGTCAAAATGCTTAATGCTGCATGAAGTTTGAATGATAATTTCAGTTAATCTTCTCATGACGACATACTAGATAATTTGTTAAACTTTGGGATATATGAACATAAAGACACATTTTAAAATGTCTTCTATAAATAATGTTGTATTTTGATGTTTCAAACAGTATGGTAAAAAGCCATTTTGTTATAAAAGCCATTTTGTTATATCTGAAAAAAGCAAATTATGAAGGATTACTCTAATCTCTCAGAGCATTTGACTCAAAGCTCTTCAAAATTCACAGCATACTGTTGACATATAAACATCCTCCCTAGTGCCGTATCCAGTCACGTGTCTTTCTAATGCTACCTTAGTTCAAATCCCAACAGGAAAGCTGCACACCTTGTGAA
The DNA here is from genome assembly GCF_018691265.1 of Tyto alba. Taxonomy (NCBI): domain Eukaryota; kingdom Metazoa; phylum Chordata; class Aves; order Strigiformes; family Tytonidae; genus Tyto; species Tyto alba. The sequence goes on from NW_024881295.1 coordinate 17,048,702, forward strand.
CAGATGTACTGAAAATAGAGTGATAATGCAAAAGAAAAACAACTCATCAGTGTTTTGTATAATTAATTTCAGCAGGTAATAGGAAAGAAATCAGATCATGCAAGACTTCAGAAAAGTGAGAATTCTGAGATGATGTACAGCTGTGAATAGTTTTGCTTTGCAAAGGTGCAGTGAAATGAGGCAACAAAAGAGGACATTTGACAGAAAAGCTACATATTCCACTTTAAATGGAGGAAGAAATCTCTGGTAATCACTATACCTAAAGCAAATTCAGAAGACTATGACAGTGACCTGTTTAAAGGAATACCACAGCTCTGTTCTGTGCACTGCTCACCACCACCCAACCTTCACAGCCAGCAAGTCTGATGCCTTCATTTCTTCCTTTCCCCACTGCCATCTCTAAGGTGCCTTACTGCTACTCATTCACAAGGAATGGACAGCTCTTACAGAGTACTTTTTAATGTAAAGAATTCCATACAACTGTTTTTGCTCTAAGTAGAATTAAAGGAAACATATGTTAAATAGAAAACAACTATGAGAGGTTGTTATTTTTCAGAGATGATGAAGGAAATTTAAATGGAAACTTCTCTGAACACAATGTATCTGGCTCTGCTGAGCTAAAACTAACCGTTGATTACTTGACATGCTTGAAATTCTTATAATTTCCTGATGTGGTTAATGACCAGCATGGTGGCAGAATGAAGACCCGAGTCTTCTGAAGATATGAGACTGAAGAGCCAGCCACACTTCCAGTGCAACTTTTCCTGACTGCTCAGGCACCTTCTCAGTGCTCAGATTCACAGATTCCTGGAGATACAGTATATGGCACAGTGCATAAAGGTATTTCTGTCACAGTGAAAAACCCACAGGTATCATAGATTATATGCCTGTAATCAAGTACTCTTGCTTTTTTTTTGTTGGTTGGTTGTTTTTTTATTTTTTTTTTTTTTACAATTATTGAATAGTATTCTGAGTTTCCTGTATTAGCTTAACTTTCTATACAATATTACCTGCCATTTTCTTATAGAAGGATGATATGCTTTAAATATTTATCTGGCTGTTAGATGTGTTCCATTTAAGATAAATTTAAGACTCTGGAAAAAGGACTGAAATAATCCCCTCAGATTTAGAATTTTGTTTTTACTTTGATTTTAGAAGGCGACACTTGAGTTGCTACACTGAAATTTAATTTTACATGGATACTCATAACAGACTTTTATCTGGATTCATGCCACCAGCCTGCACTCATCTAATCACCAAGCTGCTTTGCTGTGCGGAAATAAGGTATACAGTATTTTTTTATTACTTCCTATTGCATCAAATTCTCTTTGGTATAGCAAAAAATACAGAAAACTTCTTTCTCTTAAGATCTGGATTACTCGCTTCAAAAGATGACAGACAGTACAATTAACCATGTGATGTAAACTATTAGAAAATCTGACAGAAGAAAGTAGGACACTGAAAGACGTGCCTCCTGTGGGAGGCCTCCTGTCTCACTGTTCTAGTTATTTTTCCATTCCAGTGCTATGCTACAAAGAAAAATTTTTGATAAACTTCACCTTGAATGTTATTCAGCAGACAAGGAGCAAAAAAAAAAAAAAAAAAAAAAAAATTGAAGCTGTTGTTTGTTACTCAATTTGAAGCTAGAAATCTTGCTTTTGCTTTATCAATACAGCTTATTGTTCCCTTGAAAAGTATGTACTTGCTCACTAAAACACCTGATTTTGTCAGTCTTGTTACCTTCCTTCATCTCAACTTTTGTGACATGTAGACATAGGAACCACTTAAAAGAAATGTAGCATATGACTTCATGGTATTTTTTTATTTTTTTTTTTCACTGCTGCAGGTAATGGCACCAAAGTAGTGTTATTTGGCTTGTTACTCTTGAACTCAGCATTGGCAAGTTCTTTATGTAAAGCTGTCATCAGCAAAGATGCTTAGCAAAAACTCCTTATGGAAAACTGCTTTAAAATCCCCATGCCTTCCAAGACTGTTTCATTTACTATGAACCAGTATGACATCTACTCTAGGCCCTTAGACTTTTGAGCAGTAAGTACATGTCATAACAGCAACAGTGATGCAGATTATGCTATTATGTTCTGATTCACTGAGTTTATCAACAAGAGAGAGATGATGAAAGCTTAATAGACTGGAAAATTCAGAGGTTTTGCACTGATTACAGTAAGAAAAGTTCTTGATGAGGATACAATTCAGAGTACTTCTTCCTGTTTCTAGCAGGCAGACACACCTAACACATTCTTTCACATATTCACCTCTTTTCCAGGAAGACCCATTTGCTTTGATGTCTGAAAAAAATAAATGCTTTCTACCATTAAGAGAAAAATAAAGTTATGGCTCCCACAGTAGCTTCCAATGTAGAACGTAACTTCACAGAACAGCTATTTCTTCATATGTTGCAGTTAACGGTAATTAGACTGAAATTCATAGGAAAGAAAACAGGTGGTACTGCAACCCCTGTAATTTTCCAGCTTGGCCTTGGGAGAATCTTTTCATTGTGTTTCTGGCCAGCAGGGATTTTGTAGCTCTAAGAGCAGTCATTTCATCTATAACCTTACACTCCTGATTTATATTAACAAATATATGAAAACCTCAGCAACTACTCATCATAGTAATCACTCTTTGATAATGGAAAAGATATTAAAATCCCCCAATCAATAAAGCCACTAAGAAACTATAAGGTCAGAATGGACAATCTCTTTAATGTCTTATCAGAAAGCTCTTCAATGATCCACTTGGCCACCTCACAATGATACACTTGGCCACCTCAAGCCAAAGTCATATCTTCTCTAGCCAATTTACATTATGCTCTGGATGAAAGAAATAATTAAGTTATGGTTACATTGTTTGGGGAAAGAAAAATCATGCCAGGTCTCAGAAAAAACACACTCAAACCACACTCTAAAATTCCCTCTCTTGTTCATCACAAATTCCAGCACGGGTATTGACAAAAACCCATAGCCATATGGATTGAAGCAGAAATCTTGGACAGATGGATTCCATAACATGTATGACTTTATTAGCCAGACAAAGCACATCAAACTCTACTCACACCGGCAACCAGCAAATACAATCTACCCAGCAGAAGTCCCGCTCATAACAGAAAAGACACTGTGTGTATTTCAGAAGAAAATGCTCACAGGGCAGAAAAGCTTCCTGCCAGTTCTGTTCTTTGGGATCTGGAGAAAGAGGGTCATTCAAGGACAGCCCTCCTCTCCCCAGCAATTACAAGTATGACAGTACGACACACTGGATACGGAAGGTATTGATGGACAACAAGATTAACTTCCAATCTTTTTCCAGTTTGTGGGAGGAAGGAAAATACGCAGCCAAGGCCACAAGCGCAATGTCTGTGCCAAACCAAGGTCAGAACACCGGCACAATTTAAAGGCATCAGCAGCATCACAGCACCATGGGATTCCACTCACCACTACATTTTTCACAGTGCTAATCAGGAATAGAAAAGTCGGATGTTGGTTGATAACTCAGAATTTTAGTCATTAAGTAGAGGTTTTCTGGGCAAAGACACTGCCTGAAGCAATTATAATCATTCTTTCGTCACGAGTCACAGATGCTTTCTACCAAAGAGACTTTATGAGCAAAGACTAGAATCCAAAATGGTTTCAGAGCCTTTCAAAGGCAGCTGGGGGGTCATTAGATAATGCACCCTGACTTGTATTACATAGGGCATAGATGTTTAGTCCTTGCAGCTCGACTGAAACCCCAAAAATCTATGTTTAGCAACTGCTTTTAAAATATAAAAATAAAAAATTGAGCCATGGGTGAAAGACTTCAAAACACATTGTCTCTTGCTAGGATTTTTTTCAGTAGTTTATCACTTTGTGCCTTCCACAAATTTACCATCTTGCTAATTTACTTATCTTTAACCCTCAGCCCTTGGGTCTTTCTGACAGCACAACACACTCAAACTGTACCAAAACTAATTCTGCAACATCACTGCAAGGTTTCAGACACAGATGCAATGATAAAAATCCAACACTTAAAGTATGTATGACTAGTATTTTAAAGGAACTAGTTTTGCATTCAACAGCGTATATCAGAGAATATGGCTAACGTTCAATCTTTTCTCCTCTCGAAGTAACAGATAAAACCTGTAATATTTAAACTCTCTTGCTTCAGCTTCCTGTTCCTGTAGTTTTTTCCCTTGAAAGGCTTAACTGGTAAGTCTTCCCCCTTCTTCCCAATGCACTACAACATTGATTTACAGTGGTTTGATATAAATTCTTTTGTAGATCATGTAATTTGATGTGCAATCTTCTGTGAATCTCAATTTTAGCTGAATAGACAACAGTCTTATAAACACCCTTATTAAAAGTGAGTACTGACCTTGAGGTGAGGCTGAAGGAAGCAGCAAATCCAGGAAGGAGATGCGAAAGAAAAAGAGTTAAAGTTTGTGAAAACAGTGTCCAGAGATAAGGCAGTTCAAGAATACAGGACAAAACAAGCAGATCTAAATCAGGTAATGACACACAGACACACAGTCCTTCACAAACACAGAGCTGCAAGTTTTATAGACATCTAGTAATATTAATAATAAAAAAAAAAAAAGGACCTTTACATTAGATTACACCATTTCACTTGGAGGCAACTTTCTGTAGAGAAAAGAGTCTCCAATACATAACAGTTCTTGGAAAAGGGAAATAAGCCAACTGTACAAAATTCTGGATTTACATCACATCACTAGCAAGTATCATTCTTCCAGAATTCTAACTAACATTTTGAAAATGTGGAGTTTGACAATCCAAGATGGACCTTAATATGCTCCTTTATGCCATCTTCTGGGGGCTTATCTTCTCTGCATGAACCAGACACACATTTTTTTTCACTCTTCCTGCAGATGACCCAGTCTTGTCAAAAGGGAATAAACAGAAGGGAGAAAAACCCCAACCATGGAGTAAAGTCTTCAAGACCTGAAGACTTGTGAAAGCTAAAAGTTCATCTTTCTTAATTTTGACATTGAAGTCAACCTTCCAAAGACAAATAAAAAAGCATCTGCCTCTTCTTCCTGCAGTGTTGCTGTCTTAATTCTCCCATAGAAGGTGCAATCTAAAAACAATAATGACCGAACAGGCATATTTTTGACAGTTCTCTCCAACATTGTTCAACAGCAGGATTGACTGAGACAAAATGCTGGAGTTCCCTGTATAACATGAGGTTCATTATTGCTTTTTTTCCAAGTATCTCCAATATCTTTTTATAGGCATCTGCTGTCAATTTCACTGATAACAGCAAGGTAAGTCAACAAGGAGCCATAAATACAGATCTTTTTCATCCGATTTTAAACTTTATACTTTTTCAGTCAGTAGAAGAGAGGAAAAGAAAATGTCCTTCTGTCCAAAGTGGCAATTTGGCTTCTACAACATATGTTGTACTTCTCCCATGGCAAAAATTCACTCTAAAAAGGCAGGGTATGGTCTGGAGAAAAATATTTCTATAAGACAGGCTAACTGCTATATGCTTTACTACTCTTGGTATATGGAACCATGCAAATGAAACCTGAAGCCCTTATTTCTGACATAAAATTTACAAACAACAATGCAGCATTTTGAATTTGTACAAGCAGCAGTTTCAGAGTGAGGTACAGTTGAGAAGTGTATTGTTGGTCTGTCACAGATAAATTCGGGTAAAGATACTTTTCTTTGGCTTTTAAACTAACATTCTTCAAATCAAGTTCTTCAAGGACAGCTGTTGTAAAGGCTGTGTTATTTGGGGATTTTGGGAAAGATGAGACTTGCAAAATGCGAAATACCACATCTCAGTGTTTGATCTTGAAGTAAGTTACAACGCTGCAAAAGCCTCAGATAATTCATATAGAAAAGTGTGTAACTAACAATTCTGACTGCAATCCAAGAGTACAGTTTCTAAACTGAACTGCAGAGCTATGGTCAAATAAATCTAACAAAAGGGAATAAAAAAGTGAAAATAAACACTTCATTAGATATGTGAATAAAAAAGGTACAGGGAAAAAACGCTTGACCTTTTTATGACTGTTACTGAATCTAGATTATGGAAGTTTAAGACTTCTCATTTTGTGTTTCAAGGACCTTTTGTAGTTCCTGGTTCTATAGTAATGATGTTGTGATATTGTTTCTTCAATTTAACAGCGAAAAAAAGTACAAGCCAGAATTCAGAATAGCCCTGCAGAATCTGAATGAACCACACTGTTATTTCAACTGCTATTAAAGGTAGCATCTTTTGCTGGCACAAGATGAAGGCAAAACAGTACCTGAAATGATATTCTGAGGTCACCTGCAATTTTCTGTATGCTACAAAGTATTATTTAGCCAGCTGCACAGGATTTGAATGGAGAATAATTATTGCTACATCTTCATTTGGTTATGGAATAAAGTCTTTCTTCCAAAGAAAAATACACTTTGTGCAACTGTTAGCCCCTTTTTCTATGTTATTTTACAGGGGGTCAAAGTATTTCTAAAATATGTGGATTTTTAGAATAATCATAATATTTATTCAAACAAAAATGAGGAATATGTCTGAAAGCACATTAAAATTAGAAAAAAATCTGGAACTTTGAGTGCTATCACTCAAATTAAAACCAAGGCAGACACCTGAAATTGTCAGATATTAGGAAGTCAATGGAAATCTGCTACAGACAGGAGGTGAAACCTCAGTGCCCAGGGCTACATCAGTGAAATTGAGCAGAGGAGCACAGCAAGCATCTGCCCCAGGAAGCAGCCCCAAGCAAGCAGGATCAGATACATATCGAGACATGCTCATTAGAGAGCAAAATAATAATTTTTAGTTTGCACTATTTCCCTTCGAGCAAGAACACACACTTGCAGCATTCCTTACAAGATCCAGCAGCAGCGTTTCTGCCCAGCCCCACTAACTGTGTAGTCCAATGCAACAGTCACACAGGGAGACAATACGATTGTAACACCAAATGGTAGTAGAGAAATCTATTTTCTTTTAAAATGCCATCTCATTAATTTTAAAGACATAGCTGACTTAAATCTGATCGATGGGTGCAGATCTAAAAAGTTGGTGAGATATGAACACTTTAGTATTTTAATTAAGAAACAGATATATTTAAACAGCCATTGATTATTCCAGCTATAATCTTTTCCACATGCTTGTATATTATAGGGAATGGAACGAGCCTGCTACAGTAGTCTCAGATGTACTTAGGCAGAAGCTTATGTAATGATTTCTAGTCAACCTTTGAATTCCACTTGTCTGAGAGTGATTGTGTATATTTACTACTTTGTCATTCCTTCGAAGCAGTGTGACAAGGAATAATATGCACTTGATCTTCCTCATGTCAGTCAAAGCAGAAAGGCTATTTACGTTTATCACTTTTGACACCTTCTATTGGTAAAAAGAATGATGGCTGGTCTTTTCCTTTCTTTTTAGTTGATATTTAGAGGCATGGGGAAGAGATGGAGAGACAGAGAGAGAAGGTTTGCGTGTGCACCCACGCGCACAGGCATGCACGGATCTAAGAGCACAAAGACAAGCACAGATCACCATGGAGCACTAATTTTGCTATTTCACTGGCTTACTGGTGATTACTGGATTTTCCTTTTGTTCTTAATGTAATCCAAGACAATGTAAGGATCTGACACTTACTTCTACTGTATCAATTGTATAAAATGGGGCTTTTGGTTTTGTTTGTTTGTTTTCAGGAGTGGTTTTTTTTTTTTTTTACTCTCTACATATTAGTTTGTGAGTATGGATACCCTCATATCGTTCAACGGTGTTGTCTGAAACAAAGCTACAAAATAGCTTTTGAAGAGATGTAGTCAGGGCAGATAACAATGAAACCCTAATATGCAAACTAGACTTATATTTACATGATGTTCTTTCTCCTCTGGTTTTATAATTATTTTAATTATTTATAGCTCTTGCACTCTACTGATCTAGCAGTTAGATTAGGAGATACTTTCTAAATAAAACCTATCATTGCTACAATGCAGGCAGAGTATAAATCATCAGATGACAGCTCCTATATTCATTACAGATAATAGAGTTAGGCATGAGAGGGAATGCTTGATAACCACCTTGATTTAATGATAAAAACAAACAGGACTTTAATGCTACAGGAAATTTGGCAGGAAAAGCAGCCTTCAAAAAAGTTCACAACCAGCGCTTCTCATTGCTCCTAAGTATTTCTCTAGTGTAGGGTCCTTACTGGAGGATCCAAGATCAGATCCTTAGTCGTGGATTATTGACAAACCAAGCTTTCAGCCCACTGCTCAATTTAACAAAGGAGACAGTATGTACTCAGTTCCATAGCGATGAATCACTCTGTTTAGTAGCGTCAGTCCTGCCTGCTTGAACATGGAAATAATACCAGGACAAACACCCAGGCTTAGGTGGTTCGACGATGGGATAACACAGCAAGCTCATTCAGCCAAAGCCTGCATCAGCCCTGACCTCTCACCATGTCAAGGGCTGGACTAACTGGGGTTCTTTGACCTTGTTTTTTAGAACAGCTGTTTCTGCAGTATCACAAAGTTTCAGTTTTTCCCAAGACACAGGAAAATTGAGAGAATGGGAAAGAAAGGACAGCTAAATAAAGACCAAATGGAAAGGGGATATCCCATTATATGAAAAAGGTGAGGACGGATTGAGGAGTCACCATAAAATCACTATGATGGCTTTTTTTATCTGGTGCTCTCTACAGATGGATTTGCAATTATTGGCAGTGTCTCTCTCTCTCTTTCTTTTCTTAGATGTAGGTTTCAGAAGTGATTAGTGAGTTTGAGTGTTGACCTGAAAATACTTTAACAAAGGTTGGCTTCCAGAGGGCAGGCACGCACCTTCTGAAAATCAGCATACTTTCAAAGGTCTGAAGTTCAATACCTGTAAGTGAAGGTTCCTGCATCTTATATTCTTATCTGTTTAGAGCAGTTAAGTTGATTCAAAATGTATTATTTTTCCTCTGTAAAACTTGATGTGAGATTTCAGGTGTAATGTTCATTTTCTACGAAGATAAAGCAAGACTGAGAAGAAATAACTTATTACTTCATTTACTAGCTTGGAAATTATGAACATCTTAATACTCAATAGATCTGTGTGCTCAAAGGTGGAGCTGGATTAACTACAGGCCTGACCACTTCTTTCCATTACAAAACCTTGTTCTAAGTTGCTTGCCAAATATTAACAAATTGTGCTGACATTTTCCAGGACAGGTGTCAGCCTCATCCAGAATTTTTTGGGGACATTTTCAGATATGTCCTTCACACATCGAAGGCAGCATTCTTGTGGAAAAAATTTGTTCATATGGTTAAAGACTATATCACTTTACTATGATACATAGGCTCACATAAGAGGTGAGTTAAAACTACATGGCAATCTTCATTTTGTGTGTTCCTAAATTTTGAGTGATTAACCTTAATATGCACTTAAACTATGGATTTTTGAGTGAAATGGATGAGAAACACAACAATAACAATAAATTCTGCCTTGTAATAATACCATGCAGCTATGAGACAAATATATTCAATCTGCTTTTATGATTTATGGTACCAAAATGTATTAAAGTATGTTAAAGCAATATTTAATTATTTCATTATGCCTGAATCAGAGTGCAATTTATTTTTGGAGGACTTTAATGACTTATGATAATACAGAATTATAGTCATGCTATCTCTCAAGGTTAACTTTAATGGTCATGATTATGACTTTATAAACACTCTTTGTTCTTTAATTTGACAATATCCCTTTTCCTTTAAATTACTTATATGCCCTGACATGTTTCCTGTTTAGCAACTATCTAAAAAAATTATTTAAAAATTCACAGAAATGACCAACTTGAAAACCAAAGGTGATTATTATAAGATACGAGTAGTGGTTTTAAAATACGTATTTCAACTTCAAATTGTTGACTTAAGCTTAGGGCATAATTTACTAGTATAGTTTCCTTTACACTATTCTAGGAAACCATAAAGTTGATGGAACATGAAGTTAATTTCCCTCCATCTATCCTTCACAGACCACTACACAAATGTATCACTGTCTTAAAGACATACAGAGTAAGACAATTCCTTCTACTGTCCACATTTTTCATCACTCCTTTGAGATCACCCTATGGTTTTTAATCTTTTATTTTTATTTACTGTTGAGAAGAAATATTTAAGATGGCGCGTATACCTTTTGGCTGCTACACATCAAAAGTTTAAAGGTTTCTTCTTGAACAGGGCATCCTTAAAATTCTTTTTAGAAAAGCTCCCGAAAATCTCTCTCTCAAAATAGACATCCTTTTCAACCATCCCTAACAGGACTGCTGGTATTCTAAAGCTGAGTACAGTCTTCCTTTGTTCCCAAATCACAGTCAAGTTTTCTTCAGGAAAGAAATGGTAGTGCCCTATATCCTTACAAGGACTACCTACCATATATAGTGAGCATGACAAATTAAAATCAATTTCAAGTCTGTAACTGGAACCATAACTTATATATATATTCACTCAGTGCTTACTTCTGAAGCAACATATATATATATATATATATTTACTGCCACCTCTCAAGTATGAAGTCAGTTCTTGTTTGCAGAATACATGCACAGATACCTCTGTGTGTAAATTACCAATCTGAAGGCTGTGATGGCCATGTCCCAGATGATCAGCTTTATTTTTTTTTCTTTTATCTTTTTTTTTTTCTTTCTTTCTTTTTCTTATTACAGGATAATAATCACAATAAAACTAAAGAATAAGTCAATACTGACCTCTATCAATGACACATTTTAGAACACTTGAGTTTTAGCTGGTTCAGGCAGAATTGATAGCAGAGATTAGAACCAAAGGTAAAACACAGCAAGAGAATTAGAATAAAAAGCAACAGCTTCTGTCGAGTTTAAGTCAGGGAGAATAGCAGCAAACCTCCTTTGGACTGTGGTCATAACCACTGTGACACAAGTTGAACGCAGAGACTGTTAGAGCGCGTACTTGACACAACTAGATCCTGTTTGACCTAAGAAAAAAAAAGCATAATTGCAGCAGACCCAAACAGCAGCAGCAGCAGCAGCCGGGCAGCCAGCGGTGACATTCCACCCCACAGGAAACAGAAGCCTTATAGAGCACTCACTTTCCCAGGAAGTCCCACACAAACCCCCCTACGTGTTGCGGTGCAGGGACTGACACCTGGTAGGGAGGGTGCAATTTGCAGGAGGCGTGCTTTCTGAGAAAAGGCATAGTCAAAAAAACCCCCGCACGTACAGAACAAAACAACTCATGGAACCAGGACGTGACAGTATAAATGGAAAGAAAAAGCGAGGAAGGAAACAAAACACAAAACGAGAAGTTACAGAGAGACAGGAGATTATGGAATGGCAATACAAAAAGCAAACAGTTAGTTATAAAGAAAGCGAATAACCAGACAGCTGCAAAACCCTCTACACCACCACAATACAGGGTCAGAAACAAAACTTATTGGGCTGTTCACCCACAGAAAAAATATGGACTTATGGCCCACCTCCCTGTAAGAAAAAGCAAAAACCTGCCCACAGAGAATATAAATTAACGAGCTTGTGCTTTCAATCTCATATTGACTCAAGAGTATTTTTCAAACTTTTGCATAACATGAACCATATTTAACACTTATTTTTTTATATTTTTCCTCCCATTCACAGCTGAAAAACAACATCCCCCACCCCGTAATTGCAACAGTTACTGAAAAGTGGAAGCATTTCCCTCTTTATTTTAATTTGAACTGAAGGCAGCTTTGCCATCACTGAAAAGGCTTAAGAGTTTTCTGCTTTTCATTTCATCTTCTTCTCCTCCCATTTTTTCTGCTTCCCTGTTCCCCTGTACATACCTCCCTAGCAGACAACTCATTTCTCTTCTATGGATGGAACCGTGTTACTATTTCTCTTCTGACAATGCATGGTCTAGTTGTCACATGTAATTATCATAAGGGAAAACTCCAGGGAGAGACTCTCTCTCTCGAAAAATTCTGGGTTTTTTTAGTACAGTTATTCTCTGAATGTGATTTATTTTTTCTCATCTTGCTCTATATGGAATAATAATGGTTCCTGATAGGCACAGCACTATTCACTGTTTGCTTGCTGACAAATGCTTCTGAAAGCACTAGGGGATTCTTTGCACAGCAGAGTTTGAACAGCTGTAGAAGCATTAGAAATCAAGATAAATTCTACTTCACTCTGCACAGACTACAGGTTTAGGAAGGACTTCTACAAGGCAGAATTATCTATTCTTTTCAGGAAACCAAGACTCTAGCTCTAACACATCCATGTAACACGCCTGGATATATCAGTTCAGCCATGAAAATACTTTATAAACAAGCATGGTAGACAAAACCAGGTCCAACCTTTACATTTAACAGGCATATTAAAATCTCTGCTTTGTGTAAAAACTCACAAGGAGAAAGCAAACTTCCAGAGACTAGGGATTTGGGTGACCAGTTGAAAACAACTAAGGCCAAATAGAAATCTCAACAATTATTCAGAAAAAGATAAATTACTAGTCAAAACGTCACTACAAAGTACCTGAAACCTTGCATCTTTTACTCCAGTGCTGTGCAGTTCTACCTGAAAAATCATTTCAGGTGTTGATAACTTTGCTAATTCACCACATTAACAGTGTGCACCTTAGGTCTCTAGATTTTTAAGACCCTTTCCATTTCCCCTTAAGAGTGGTTAGAGAACATTAATATTATTAGATTTTTTTTTTTTTTATCCTTGATTTATATGGCTGCTGGCAATCACATGATAACAAAAATAGTCTTTGACACAGCTGAAATACCTGTTCTAATTACCAGAAATAAAGGGCATACTCTGTTATTTCAGCAATGGTAGAAAAGATGACCAATTAAAAAAAGAGGACCACTATTTTTTTTGTAACAGTGAAGATCAGGTGGTAAGAATGAATGGGTAACACTGAACAGTCAAAGTATTCACCAAATTGTTATGGAATGATGTTCAGTCATTTGGGGGTTTTATGCTTTCATTGATATAGTAAGAGTTTGATCTGTGACTGAAACAGCAAGAAACTATCATTTTAACATGAAAAACAGTAATTGCTTTGAAGATCTCTGGAACTGCATCTTTTCAAAGAAAAAGTTCCTTCCTAACTCTTTGAAGATTGTGTGCTAATGATTTTATCTGTAAAAGAGGAGGCTCATCTTCATTTCTCTTGTTATTTTTGCTTTGTAGGCTATCAACTCTTTTGATTATAGGCCAATTATATGTGTATATTCAGTGTTTGACACTGCAAGTCCCAATCTTGATTAGAGCTTCTGAATGTAAATGTAATAGAAAAATCAGACTTGCATTAAAAATGTGCATAAGAAAATTTTCTTCCTGCCATTCAACCTCCTCTGTGAATCAGGTTGAGGAATGATGAATATTTCTGACTTGTTTTTCCTAAACAGTAAATACTTCTGCACACAGAAAAAATTAAGGTACTATGAACATATTTCTTCCCCATACATTACTTCTAATACAAGTTTGTTCCTTATACCCTGATTCCTAGTCAACTTGTAAGACCTAAAATGATGACATAGTGAACCTCATGCCTAAGGTGTGCACCTCTAAGAGACTGAAAAAAAATCACACAGACAAATATGACTTATAATTGCTATTTAGTTTTTTCATGTCTATATTTAATGCACCTACTCTATCAACCTATTGCCTAAATGTTCTGCTGAATATATCACGTTTCAATGGGCTGCAAGTTACATCACTTATGAAAAAAGGGAAGACAGTTAAAAAGGACATATCCTCACTTTTAGGTGTTCAAGCTTACACCATAGGTATAGAGAATTTTGGTCAAATAAAACAAGAACTTAAAACTAACAGATGCTGCTTACAATCACAAAGAGAGAAGAAACCCAGCTGACAAGTTGAGCTCTTTCAGAGCTCTGCCACTTTCAAGGAAACAAGAATGAGCTTCTTAGAAAAGAGTTTTTCAAATCATTCAGAGGCCCATAATTTGACTATTGTCAAGCCAATGAACAATAAACATTGTCATCACACAGAACCTGAAATGTCCTCTACTCAGTTGCCCTAATCGTCCTGACACTAAATGCACAGTAGTTAAACAGTGATAAAATAGAAATTAGAAAGACTATTCTGGCACAAATCAAATGGGAATAATCAAATTTTTATTTTGGTGTTCCAAGTTATTCTTGACTGCGAATGATAAAGTAAACAAAAAAACTCAAACAGGTATTACTGCCTAGGAACTCCCTCTTGGCCCACTGTAAGGTGAGAAAATGACAGAAAACAGAATTTGTTTCAGGTATTTCCCAAGATCTACTCTTTAGAACTGTGATGAAAATGTAATGGAATCATAATAAATTATAATTTCTGTTTGGGACATTAAAGTCTAGAAAAAAAATATCAGAGCACCCTGGCACCAACAGAAAGATGTAAAATGTTGAAAAGCACTGAATCACATTTTGTTTGGACAAAAGCAAATCTGTTCATTTGGCTTCACATGAGCCAAGGTTTACCTGTGTCCCTACCAGTACAAAGAGTCTCAATGCCCCTTGTCAGAAGAACCCGAGTAACTAGTATCACAAGCTCTTAAAAGTAATTTTTCTTATTTGCTTTTTGGAGAACCATGCCTAAGGAATTTATTAAATCAAAAGAACAAATTGCTCTCTAAACAGACCACAGTGTCAGCAGCTTTTCCTACCATCTCCATTCCCTTACAGTTCTAGCTACCCTTCTAGTTCTATCTATATCAGCCAGGTAATGAAAACAGGCAGTACGACACCTTTTTGCTTACAATTTACCAAAATAAATGACTGAAGGCAGAAAAACTCTAAACAGACTTTTGCAAAATAGACACTCTAAGGTTTTTAAGACAAGAAAAATGGTAAGTTATCTCTAATTTTTATCAGCTATTTTGCTCCTCTAGTAACTTTATACCATTCTCACCTCTCCAGTTCTGCTATCTTCTTATCCTTATCATTCTTCTCATTTTCCATCTCTTTCAAGATTTCCAGAAGACGATCCACTTCTGCTTGAGCCTTGCTAGATTCTTCCCGATACCGTGTTACCTCCCTTTCCAGTTGCTGCATACGATCACTCAGCTCTGGGCTGGCCCTAGCCTCCAGTGTTGCTTCATGAGCCTGTAAGAGAAAGGTTCAAGAAAAAATTCTTCATTCACACATATGTATTTTACAGATACTATGATGACTGCAAGATGCTATCCAGATATCTATTTCAAAATGGCAAGATTAATTATTAAACAGAAGTAAATATGCAGTGCATATGCTATTTTTAAGTATGGGGAAATAGTTTCTAGAGAAAGAAAAAATCAGAAACAAATTTTTTAATTCAGTCTAAAAAAAATGTAAATGATTTTTTGATCTGAAACAGAATCGACAGAGGAAAGCAGTAAAAATATGAAAAAAATTAAACTTCTGTGAAAGGAAAGAAAAAGTAAGTGTGAGTGGGTATAAAATTTTCAAAAATACATTAAAACAGTGATATGACTGTAGAATTAGTTATCAGAGGTATTTTTCAGCTAGATAATCTACAAAAATGAATCACAGGTTAATAGCCTTCAATAACTAGATGCGTATGCAAGGTGTCAGATGGATTTGCACGGATGGTGCTGATGTACTGAAGTCCTTGCTAGTTACCTGAGCTGTACAGACTAGGACTAATATGAGTATGGCTACTTACTGAAATAATCTTTGCCTAGTAATCTAGGAAATATGATTTTTCAAAATCAGGCTATGGGAACAACTAGCATCAGAGGACTGAAGATAAAATGACCCCAACAAAGAGGTTTGTGGTTGTTTTGTTTATAAAAGGCTTGGTTTGTTACAAAAATCACTTATTAGTAAAATTAACTCAACAGTTCCCAAGCATATTAGAGACAGAGAAAAGGCAGTACTTATGCTGGAATTTAAACCAGCGGACTAAGGACTACCTTTTCATTCTCCTCCCTGCCCCTCTGCTCTTGAATCTTGAACTGCTATTAGATATCAATTAAAGCTACTTCAGAATTGCTCAAATTTGCTTCAGTGAACAGCCGGTTTGGTGGAGCTATTCTGCTGACCAAGATTGCCTGCAAACTCAAGGCCTTCCTCCTCTCTGAAACAAACCTACAACAGAAAAAAAGACTATTGACTTTTTCCCCCGCTCTGTGCAGCTGCAGAAAGTTGTGTTACAAGCTGCCAATGTTCTGCTCCAAAGCACAGTAAGTCTAGATCCAGTAGCATAGGACCCTGTTGCTTTTAAAGGTAATTGGACAGGGCAGCAGCATAAAATTCAGGGTTAGAAGCTGCTGCTTCCAAAGAAGCAAACAGCAAAAATACACTTGGCTGAATCTGTTTAGTCATTCAGTAAAATAAGACTGAAGGAAAATATTCGTACATTGAGCCCAACGCTTTTGCCTTGAAGTCTCTTGTTTTTAATTAGCTCCACTAAAACCAAGGCCACATTCTAGTGAAATCCAAGAGAATCTTAGAGCAGAATATTCTAGGACTGAAGAACATCCTGATGCCTGTCTTTACTAGGACACTGTGACCTTGGGATGGATCTATGTTTCCCAAATACTGGAACGCTTCACATCCTGCAGCCTTGGCCCTGCAGTTCCTGCCTGAGGGTTGATGCTAAACTGTTTTGGTTTTATATTTTAAAAGCAGGAATTCCAGAAAGCTGGAAACCTGCACAGTATTTTATCCTAGAACAAAATGCCTGGCAATCCCCAGGTCTCCCAGGCAGGTCTCCGCAGGAGTGCTCAACAACCACAGATCCTGGAAGAACAGAACCCTTTCCGGAGGCAATGCATTTAGGAAGACTTGAAAGGCTCCCTCCTTCTGACTGACTTTTAAGTCAAACCCTGCCACTCCTCTGTGTCTGAGCTGTAAGTCTGAAAATCTTGATTCTGAGCTTCTGGCTGAGATCTGGCTGCAAGCGCATCCCTGGGTGAACCTGGAAGCTTTAAGAAGCCTTTTGGAGTTAGGGCTGTCAATGCTTCCACATTCCTAACTGCCCCATAAACACTTTGAATTATACACCCTTGGAAAGGGCCCTCTACAGCAAGCAGAAGTCTAATTAACATGTTGCCAAGATGATGCAGACTCCAGGAGGACACTGCAGCAATGAGACCGACAAGTGTGTCGGTTCCATGAAGCATCAGGGAACATACTTTGCTTTGGAAGGTGAATACTGGTGGGTGTTCCTGAAATGCCTTACTGGGATTACCAGCCTGCAGGAAATACGAAATATTTGATGTAATATCCTTTTCAACTACACCTTAATTATAAACAAAAACTCCATCCCTCCCTCCCAAATACTGTTTTGCAGGAACTGGCAATACTGGTTTTGGGGGGTATCTATAAATCTTCTGGGGGGCATCTATATTCTCCTAAGAGACACAATGTATAAAGTTAAGTCTGGTTTTCACCAAATGCAGAGCCTGAATTCTTGTGTACTTGTTTTAGGTAAGTTTCCAACATCTCAAATTGTTTGTTTTAACAAATAATCCTCCAGGCTCTTTGAAGTCATCCAAAATACATAATCAGATAATCAAGAAACTTCTTAAAAAAAAAAAAAAAAAGCTAAGATCTTAGCCTGGATTACTAAACTCTCTAAAATTCAAAATAAGTTATAAAACCTAATGCAATTCTACTGTCACGACAGTCCTGATTTATATTAGTCTGTGCTAATGAAAGCATCTCCACAACGACCCAAGAGACACTACTGAGAAGAGGAAATCAATTTTCTTTTTTAGAAAATTAGCCAACAAGTCAGTGTGTCTGGTTCTTATAGAATGTAAGGGCTATTTTCCTGACATAAATTATTAGTTAAGACATGTAACACATGTTATTTGTATATAATGCACATAAGTATGGATACTTTCACCTAACACAAAGAGAACGTTATGCGATATGGTGTAAACTGGAGACCACTTCCTGAGTTGTGAATTACTGAGTGAGTGACTTTGGTCCATTTTGTGGGTTATGTACAAAATACGTGTTGCATGACCATATCTAAAATCCTACTGGATTCATTTATTGTATAGAGGAGAAAACCAATGCATTTAGAGGTTTCCCACAAACTCACATCAAGGTCTGGAACAGATGAAATTGGCTACCTGCCCAATACAACATTGTGTGAAATAATTTAGCAGTATTTTTTTTTTTAACCAAAAATAAAGTTAAACACAAATAATGAATTCCGATATTCACGGTAAAAAGCCCACATACAACATCTCCCGCCCACCAAAGGTGTACAAAAACTCCCAACCAAGGCAGTAATTTCATTTTCAAACCAGAATGGATATACAAAGTGACAAATACACTAAGACAGTTTCTGCAGTATTAAAAGAATGTAAAAAGTGCATTTCCATAGGTTCCATTTTCAGTTCTGCCTAAGACAGTGTTCCTAAATCTTCAACCTCTTAATACAGTCACAAACACATGTGAAAATGTATAAAAGTATGATAAAAAATAAATTGAAAAAGTTGCTTGCTTAGGGTGAAAGGAACATTGCAATTTCTCCTCCAACTATGAGAAATAAGAAAAGGTAGGTCTACACAGGCCATTGAGTTTACCTGATTACAGCCAATTTTAAACTCTTAACTGTTACTACTGACCCTGCCATGACTGTTCAGTGTGGAGTCAAGCAGGTGAATTTAAGCTACTCTGAAGAGCACAATCAAACTTGCGCGTTTTATTCTGCATTGATCTGCATAAGAAACAGTTGCAATTTATCTAGAAAACAGCACTTGCTTAAGCTATGCTTTTATTAGCAAAGCTCATCTGATCAGTATTAAACTTCGACAGTGTGAATTTAATTTCAAATTCTAAGTGTTTCAGGACTGAGAAAAGTTTAAGCTTACTACTAAGTTTAAGCTTAATACTCTGGATGTGCTCTCAAAGTTCTTAAGAGGGACTATAAACTAAGAGGTGGTTTAACAGCTTTCTGCTTTTCTGCTCTTAGCCATCATTTCCCATCTGGAATGTGGTAAGTGATGGGGTGAGTGCTTCAGGTACCTAAAGAATAAAAGAAAGAGTGATTGTTCCTCAAATAAATGTACTATAACTTCTATTGCTTCCACAGAAAATCAGCTGACAGATCTAACTTCTACAACTAAAACAAAGATGACCAATGTTTCACAGAAATAGCCACTATTTACAGATGGAGAGAAACACATTAAAAAGAGTTTTCTAAATTGGTATTTCTTGTGCCAAAAAACTCTTTACTAAGCGGAAAGGTAATCTTACACAGCTTACAGCATGCCAGAGGCAGGGAAGAAAACAATAGCACAGATCTAATTCAAAAGTTCTAAAATATAAATAAAAATTCCAAACATTACAACTAAGATTCCAAAACAATATTCCTAAAAGATTAACTAAATCATACAGCAAATAATTCACAGCAAACACTTTCTACTTTTACCTATGAATTGAGACAGTAAATTCAGTTTAACATTTCGCATACAAATGTTGCCAAGAACTTTTGGCCAGAAAGTAGAAGTTCCCAAGAATCTGAAATCTCATTTTAATTCACCCTCCCACCTCCAAGGGTGCCTCACATCTCCTAAAAATAGAAAACGCGCACAACAAATACAAAAATATATTATGACTATTCACTGCAAAAGGCAAAACACATATAATCATTTTCTTTATTTTTCCAATTGTGATGGCAGCAACTCAAATGATAAAACATGTGAATTGCCTTCTATTGTGTCTTTATTAGTTTCAACAAAATTATAAATTTGAAAAACAATCAGACACACTCCTCTGCTCCAAACACCATGTACTGTAAACACAGCTTTTCAGAAAGGCTGTACTGGAAGTAAAAGGTTCAGTGAATTCTCTGACAGACTATGTACTGGAAAACTCGAGTCTGTCACAAAGGGTTGCTTGTTACTCTATTATTGACAAAATCTTTTAACAGGTTAGTCTCTGTTAACATGATTGTAAATTTTTGACACTGAATAAGCAAGTATTTGGTTGGAATAATTTTATAAATAAGGATGAAAGTCTAAATAAGAGGAAGATACCTTGAGAGAACCCACTACTGAAAAAAAATTCTCTCTTCAGAAAGATGAGTTCCCATAGTCTTTATCAACCATTAACAGTTTGCCCTCTTTGGAATTTACACCAACACAAAAAGTGTACAAAGACAGGAGAGAAATTCCCAGCTGACAGCTGTCTTTGCGAGCGTACTTCAACCCCCTTACCCACCTGACCACAGGCTACTATTCTAAAGAAACAGCTTAATTCAATGCACAGAAGGGATTTACTCAAGTAATGATCAGATATTCAGTACCGGTTTTTTGATATTCAGTGTATGGGTCTATGCCTTGTTTACTCTGAATTAGAAAATCACACCAAAAAAAAAACCAAAACAACTTTCCCATTTTTCTTCCTATCATGCTAATTATGACTGTATGCTATTTCTTGGCAAATAGTAACTAACCACTTCATAACACCACCAATGAAAAATGAGGATGTGTTATTGCAAAAATATCTTACCTTATTCATTCAATGCTCTCCTACTATTAAAAAACCATTTTATCATCTAATTTCTCTAGATGATTACCATCTTCCTAAATATATCTCTGGCTCACTCTTGCAGCATTTGTCACTGCAAAAGTCTGGCAGACAATAATTTAGTTATACGATGTTGTAACAACTACCTCACAATGAAAAATGAGAAAGGCCACACAGTGTTGCACTGGCCATTTCCTAGCTTTTGGATATTATTTTTTTCAAAATGAATGCTACCTTAAACAAGGTTTCTGGGAGGGATAGAGTAAGCAAGTTTAATTTTTTAGGTATAAGAAAATCAGGGAGAAAACCCCTCCAACTTTCTACTGCATGAGACGATGCTGACATTGTCATGAACCATCAACAGGACTGGAACTTTAAAACTCACCACACAGCCCCTTGTACATTATCCTGTATGTTAGCTATATCATATTGGCAAATAAAACACACGATTTGTTCCCACATTTTGTATTTTCTGACTTCAGAGTAATGGAGGGTCTCAGAAATTTTGCATGCTATTAGAGATTTTGTAGACAATATACTTTCCTGGGCACAAATTCTCCTGCCTAGTTGCACCAAGTACAATCTTTTTGTACTATATCTAATCTCCCCAACCTTTTATCAATGTTATTTAGCCAGGTTCAAATCCCACTCCTCTTATCCAGGCATATTCCACTAATCTACCAGTTCTCCTCATCCTTTTCCTACCGCTTTTTTTCATTTCAGGTTTAGGTGATTTTTTTTTGTACAGATTGTTCTGTCCAACAGCGCCTGTAGTCCCGTGTCTTCTGCTCATATACAATCCCCTCTTCACACCATGAGTCCCAGGTTCAGCACAGTTTTCCTGGTAATCCCAGCTACTCATTCCCTCAGCAAAATCCAATCTGTTTTTATCCTCCCAGGGGCTAACTTTCAGTACTGTCTTCCAATCCTAACAGATTATTTGTCTTGACCTGTTCTGCACAATGAGATGCTGATTCTTGCTCCTGCTGTATTTGGATCAAGCAGCTGCTTGGAACCAGCACGGTATTTGATGAATGGTCTCCTTGGTATTGCTGCTGCCTGCTCAAATGACCAGATATAGAAGAGGCTGTGGCAAAGGAGAAAGACAGTGGGAAGGTCTTCCTTCCTCTTCAGGATGGGGGTATCACCAGTGCAGGTGTAATCATTGGGAAGTTTCACTGCTATCTATTTATCTATCTTTCTACTGAGCATGTACAAATAGACAACGCATTTAGCCTTTAGCCAGTTTAGACAGATTTAAACAGAGGCATCAAAAATATCTGGTGCAAGGACCGAATCTTTTAATACAAAATTACTAGTGTTAAAAAAATTAAAACCAATGTATTTCTATATTTTGTTCCCAAAAACAGTGAGCTGTTATGGCTGACAGTTTATATCAAAAAGACACAAAACCAAAAAAAAATCTTAGACTAAATCAAACAACATAAGAAACTTCAGATAAAAGATTTAAAAGGTTGTACAAAGCCATGAAGAAATGATAAAAGAATCTATTTAATAGGATGCATTAAACAAGTTTAGTAACAGACTGTACCAATGTAATCTACAGTTTAGGAGGCTGGCAAATTATTTTAAAGTAGAGGAATGTATCAATTTACCAGAAAAATCTCGAGTTTGCTTTTCATACCTGAACACACAAAATCTTTGGGGAAAAAAATGTTCTCTGTCATGAAACACTAAATAATTAAATCCTTCAAATGCCATATCCACCAATCTCATATCCTCTAAGAAAATTACATTATTTTTTTCCTAATCTTTGTGCACCAAATACCTTAGAATATTTATTAATGACTGTTTTTACATATAACAAATAACTGAAAATGCAGTGTAGTAGTTTTTATGTCCTAGTTGACTATTCATTGTTATTTTCTGATAGTCCTAACAAAATAATTTTACCTATTGCACACCACAACTTTCTTCCCAAATGTACTCCCATAAATGCATTGTATTATTTGCTCTACTAAAATAATATCTAATATGAGATGTCACAAAAACTGGACTATTAAAGACACCAGAAATTCTCTGACTTTCAGACAATGATTGTCAGGATAGATGGCTATGTTTACCCTGAACATTGTCAAGATTAACACAGCTATCAGCCTCCTCAAAGTTTTGTAACATGGTTTTTTAATGCACAGTCACAGAAGAAATCTCTGATGAAAACCACCTTGGACTACATAATTTACAATGTTAAGATATTATTATACAAACACGCCTTGAAAGGAGCACTCTTTGACATCAAACAGAAGGCTGCTAATAGGACGCAAAATTAAACTGACATTGTATCAGTGAACTTAATGGTTACAAAAGTTTGTAAGCAATCTTTTACTTGCCATAACTTAATTGTTATTTCTAATGTGCTGCTGTACATGGGGTTACAGAATACTTTCATGCAAGAAGCTTGATTTGCATGGAAATTCTATATTCTTGCTCTTAAAAAGCATGGACAATGGAGATGAAAGAAAAGCTACAGGACACTTCAAGCAACTGAAGCAAAGGGAAACAAAAACATTGGCACAGTATTAAGCTGTCCAGACAAAAATGAAGTTCGACCAACACAGCCAAAAAAGTAAAAGCATCTTAGAAAGCTTTTTTGCGCATGACTGGTCAGACATACCATTGCATTTTGTTTGTATCCATACTAACTATACCTACTAATAAAATAATTCACTAATAATATACTCTTTGTTGGCCCAAATATAAAAGCACAGGTGAATACACATGCACCGCAAAAAATTCAGTGGGGCTGGCAACAGCCTCTCAGTTTGCCAGGGAACTTATTGGCTTGGATGGATAACTCAGTAAAACATCAGGGTGCTAAAGGGAGAAAGACATGAAAATATGGGAAAAATTTGGGATAGCAACAGTGTGAGAGAGAAAAAGAAAAGATGCAACAAGAAAATAATTTAAAATAAGAGCAGCAACATTAATTTACTAAGGTGACAGAATCTTAATTTGTGGTGTATCATGCATTACCAACCAGCTTTTGAAACATGGGAAACGTTGAGAGTCACGCTTGTGCGAGTTCCAAATTTGATCTTGATTTCTCAGTTCAACAGTTTTGTCCAGTCCTCAAATACTAACAGTCATGTGTTTGGGATTACAGATGACATTGTACAGGTTGAGCAGGACTTTAATTTCTAGTGCTTCACTTATATCAATTACAAGACAGCTAAATGGTTTAGAAAACTAATTCAGTAACTGACACTATCTGAATGTTGAACACAATTGCTGGGGTTTTACTTTTATTTTTACATGACATCATGATTTCCCTGGTAGCCTTTCTCTTTCTAGGTTGCTATGCTGAATACATCATTTATTGTCCCTTCTTTGAAAAAACAAATCACTGGCTGAGGACGAAAAATAGTATTTCTATCTCCTCTACCAATATTATCAGTATATTTTCAGTTGTGGCAGGAAATCCATGTTCACAAAAATAAAAAGCACCAGAGCCTGTATTAGACTAGACGAGCTAAATCTTGGGTAACAGAATTTGGGTCACCACTTCATGCAGTCATTTTTTCCTCACTTTTGAAAGATAATATCCTCCTGAACTTGAAGGAAGAATACCACAGCAGGAAAAAAACCAAAACAAAACAAAACATCCTCTGAGCGAGCCTGTTGAATCTAGAGGTATTTTCCTGGCAGGGAATCACTGCTAACATTCTCTCATGAAAAGTTCCTAGAACTGCACCAAAGGGAAGTTTGTTAACATATGGTTTTGGACTCTTTCTTTCCTCTAACCTTGATCCCTTTCAAATAAGGAAAATATCTATAGGGAGAAAAACTATGCTCTGGAAATGAAGACAGACAAAAATCTGCTCATCTTTGCTGCAACAAATTCTATTATTAGTTGGTCTCTCCTGGATTAGAAAAACAAAATGAAACAAAGCATATTGGATGGGAAAGACAAGACAGATAAAGCTAGGAAAAGAGTATCCTGAAGAGAAACAACTAGAAAAAGCCTTTTTCACTATAAAACAATTACATTAAAATAGAAAATTGAAAAAAGAGTTTCCTAAGGACAAGAAAAACAGCCACATAGCATAAAACCACTTCACAGAAAAATAGGGAGAAAACCCCTTGTGTGTGATTTCCCTCTAATGATTCCATCTCAGCAAAAAAGAATGCTATTTAAGGCAGAACACCAGGCTATATGCAAATTCAACAGGGATTTATGGCTTGCTTTCAGCATTCATAATTTCCCATAGTATCTCCTGCTGGCAGCAGGCTGACAATTGAGCACAGAAGCAATGACAGTAGGATAATTAGAACATTAAGCACACAGATTTGCATAACCATAGTATAATTATTTTAAAAACCCAACCTCAAATATGAAAACCACTGCAGTTTTATTTGTTGAGAGAGGGATCAATTTAATATAGTCATTAGTAAGAAGAGGAGTAGTAACAATGAAAAGTGGACACCTCGAGTCAGACACTGGAGACTGCTTACACAGAAAGAAAAATAATACCACCAACTTTTCAGCACCCCTGCACTCAACTTGGTTAATAATATTTCACTTTAGTGTAAAGTTAAATACCTTTTACATAAAAAGTGGAAGCTTGCACTGTTCATGGTTTCTCAAAGGCTCACTGTTTAGAGATTAGCAAGAATTTTTTCCAAGGACTGACCAAATCTTTTTTATCGAATGGCTTAACAGTAGTCCAATTCAATCTTTTCTGTCAGCTTCGTAACTTCTAAGGCTAATAGATTTAACTGAAAGTACTCAAACTGTTCAGTGGAAATAAGAGGCAAGGGAAACAAGATTGATGCTATGACACATCTCTGTTCAAACTGTAAGGGAAACAACCTCAAAGAAAAAGCTTTTTGCCATTTGCTGTTAAAAGCTACACAAGAGAGTCCTTCCAGCATGTATCTGATGCAAAACAACACTAAGATAATGTAATAAAACTCAACATAATAAACCTCTAATTCAGTTTTAAACTGAATGCTCTTACATAGCTATTAGTTTTAAGGTCAATTTTGACAGTTATTTGCAATGGTTAACAATGCAGGTGTGTAAAACTGAGATTTTAGAAACTTTAAATTGGAGCTGGATTATCTATCGTAATTGGTTCAAGGATGACAAGGAACTAATCCACCCTGAATATGTCAAACTGCCTGAATAAATATCTGCAATGATTTCAAGAGAGAAAGCCTTTTAAAAATACATTTTTCTACTTTTCTGCAAGCAACAAAAAGCACTGGCAAATTAAAAACAGATAGAAAAAAGGTTATTAAAGAAAGACCTAAACTTACTCATAAGTATAAAACTTATTCAAGTGGTTGCTAACTATGTTTTCTTGAGTAGCTAGGAGTAACTCTGACTTGGTTCTAGAAAACAACAAGGATCAGTGGTAGAAGTGGTCTCTTTCATACTGCTTAAGGAAAGCAAATGCATGGTTTATTACATGAAAGCATACCTGGGTCCTAGAGCTTCGATTCCTCTATAAAAAGCCACTGTGGACTTACTTCTTATTCACCAAAAAACCCCAAAATCTTTCCACTGAATTTGAATTTTCCCTTGAATGAGAAGAATGCTGTGGCCCAACATGACACAGCATTTAAAAAAGGAACTAGGTATTGATGATTTTGTCTCAGTAAGACATGGGAGACTACTTCAAGGTCTCTGCACAGGAAACAATTGTCCAAGTGCCCTGATAAGCAACAATGACTGGGGCAGAGGAGCAGATATGGGCGGGCTTTATATTGCACATAGGAATGGTAGGCTATCAATTTTCTTTGCTTGTAGAACTGAAATCATCCTGACTGAATGATTTAAGTAGCTTCTTTGGATGTGAAGATGTGATTCTATTTGTGTTTACAACACAATGAATTAATATTAATTATTTTTCTCAGAATCATATTAAGAATATAAGATATTTGTCCCATAGCTGTCCTGTACATTTAATAGTACTCTTTACATTTGAGCTATTTTCCCATTTTTACCCTTATAGAAAGGATCACAGGAGAATAACTCATCCTCTTAATTATATCCTGAAAAAAAAGAGATTAATTATAAAAATATATGGTTTTATGAACTGGCCCAGTGTCCTTATGTAGTGCTCCTGGATACTAGTTACTAAGCACAATCCCCGTAAAAATGGAATGCGCAGAGGTAGGTCTGAAGGAATTATAACGAAGAGCTGTCATGGGGTAGTGCAAATAACTGCATGTTCGTCTTTTAGCTAGC
Organism: Tyto alba; assembly: GCF_018691265.1. Taxonomy (NCBI): domain Eukaryota; kingdom Metazoa; phylum Chordata; class Aves; order Strigiformes; family Tytonidae; genus Tyto; species Tyto alba. The sequence goes on from NW_024881295.1 coordinate 17,075,397, forward strand.
AGTGCTTCACCAGATTCTGGCTGACCTCCACAACTGCTTATACTACTGATATACTCACAGCTTATTGTGAGGAAAGAGATCTCAGGGGAAGCAGTGAAAAGCAGTACATTAACAATTGCTAAATATACAGACACATTCCCTAATTAAGTGAATTTCCCCAACTGTTTTTTCATGACCTAACTATTTGTTACGCGCTCTCCCAGTTAGTACTTTTTTTGTTTTGTTTTTCTTAAAGCAGTTGTAACGATGTTCTCCACTGCAGCTATCTACCTACAAACTAGTAGTATCATCCAATTGCTGTAACAATCTCTGGCAAATCTTGGCTCCAGTATATTCCTCAACTCAGTAACAGACTGACAAAGGGTGAAACTGCAATCCATGACATAATTCAAATGAAAGGGTCCTTCAGGACTTCTGAAATACTCACTGCATGGTACACTGAGAACAGCCTCTGAGAGCAATTAAATGTGCACAACTATCTTTTCTTGTTACTGTGCTTTGCTGATGCTGAATAACTGAACTGTTTATTCTGTGTCATAGAATTAAAAAGAAGGGCAAACATGGGTCTAGAGACTCAAATATGGAGTTTCACTTACACAGAGTTCTCAGGGGCATTAACACCCACCTTGCACCCACACAACAGAAATCTTAAACAGGTCTGAATTGATAATTCAAAATTTGATCTCACATTCATTTGAGGAGCTAGGACAGAGTTCCAAACTACAGCATGAGCACTCCTCCCTTTCCTCGGTAGATGTGAAGAAACAGCTAGAACTCCATTTCTTTAAAAAATTGTGTTGCCTTTTATCTTGTTCTAATTTTATAAATAGAAGTGTTATCACTATTTTGGTTGGTGTGTTTTGTGCTGCTTCATCATCTGCTCTTTTAAAATCAAGAAGTTAAAATCAAATCAATGTTCCTCTAAACAGTGCGGCATTTATGCTACTCACAGGTAAAATAAAGAAGGCTTGCAATGCAAACATAATCCAAAGATTCTGTTCAAATTAATTAGCTTGCTTGTAATAGGGTAGTAGTCCTCTGAACAGAAAACTCCTACCAAGGTATCAGCTGTGAATGGTAATGAGATTAAAACAAAAGATCACACACTTCACTGGTGATATATTCTTTTCATTTGTTTTTATGCATTCCTATGGGCTGGGCCAATCACACATCTGCATTTATCACATTAACACCTACAGGCATTGAAAATTGATATGTCAAATGTTTAGCTGTTAATTTTTTAGCTGTTATACCAGTTTAATGGCACAATTACTGCTATGAACTTTACTGAAGCAGACTAAGTCTTTAATTCCTAGTACCTGTTAAAAAAGAAAAGTCAACAGCACTGTTATTGCACGTAAACGAAATCCAAAATTAGCACCAGTGTCTGAAAGTTACTTTCTGATGGGCTTAGTTTGCAATATGGTTTGCATGGACACAACTTCATAGTTCTTGCTGAAAAACAATTCACAGAATTCAAACTTAAGACTCAAAGTTTTCTGTGTAGACATGGCCAATTTGTCTAATACTGAATGTTTACACCACATATATAAATATGAAGTAAGATTACCTTCTTCAATTGACTTTCCATTTTCAAACATTCTTCCTTTTTCTGTTCCAATGCAATCTCCAGTGTCTTGAGTCTTGAATCTTTCTTCAGTCCTGATGAAGCTAAGGATGAAGCATGTTCCTTCAGATCCAGTAAGGATGACTAAAATAAAAGATGTAAAATAAATATCAAGTAAATACTCTATATGCAATAGCTAGTTTCTTTTTACTCTTTATTTCCTTCCTATCCCTTCACACTATGTTCAGGATCCAACTTAGAATAATGTATTCTGAGAGGATGTTCATGTCATGGACTTAAGACAGCTTGATTTAATTCAGGTTTGCAGGATCAAAATAAAATCTTGCCTAAATTAACTTTAAAATCATTATTAAAGATGGAAGATTCAGTAAGCTGAAATTTGTGCTTCAGTAACAGTCATGTTTAAGAAAAATTGTTTTTAAATAAAATAATATTTTAAAATCATACGTGGTTAGCAAATTTGGCCACTGTATCTAAAACTGAGAGCATTCAAAGCTTTTCTGTATATAGCTGCTATGGGGTGAAATCGATTCGTGCGATGTAGCTCCAAAAAGACATCTCAACTTCTTGTTTTCCAAATAATTTTTGTGTTGCTTTTTTCCTGTCAAATGTTGACTTCTGTGTAAACAAATTCTTAGCACTTCCTGGGTGCATATTTTTTTATAGTTTTACTTTGATTGAGTTTTGAAAAAAAGATTGTAAGTAGACTCGAATGTTACAATTCCAAGAGAGGAAGAGAGAACGTCTATAGTTCTCTAATATAATTAGGTCAGTTTGTCTAGCCAGCTGGCTTGTTACCAACACCCAACTTAATTATCAAAAAAGGACTCCTCAGAGTCAGAAGAACTAGCTGTATTGTCTCCATAAAGGAATAATCATTATCTGTATGCTTTTGGCACCCACAGCTTTGATCACCCTCTGCCCTTTCTTCCTTATATTTAGACAGGAACAAGCTTGTTCTCTGCCTTCAGTTGTCTATAATCATAGCTCCAATAAATGCTGTCATTGACCAGTGGTCATTCACTACTAATACGATTAACTGCTGCAAGTAAGGGGACGGCGTGCTAGCCATGAATAGGTGGTTCTGGAATATTTATGCTTTGAAAAATTCTCAAACAATGTATTTTACTAGATAAACTTGTTGAAGGACCGTTACCATAAAGGAACAGTTTTCTTCATCTCAAATAGGACACATACATATACAACAAACAATTCTAACACAATAGATTCATTCTGTTGGTCAACCTCTTTCTCTGTGAGATCTCCTTGTAAAATGCTGACTTTCTCTTTCAGGTCCTTAATGTCTTTTTTGTAGTTGTCGATCTCTTCCTGTTTTTCTCGTTCATCTCTGTCACGTTGCTCCTTTAGGCGCTCAATGGTCCTTTCCTGAGAAAAGAAAGCACTCTGTAAAGAAAATTCCTCTTAGTTCAACTTCTGAGACTTACCACAACACTTTTTACACACTGTAGACGAGGAGGAGGAGTGTAGGTCATTGCCTCTTTCTTTTCTTTACTGTTGTAAAATAGATCCTCAAGAAGGAGGAAACTTGAGAAATCTATGGATTCCCTGCTAAGAAATACCAGGCTTTCTGTATCTCTGAAAGTTCACAGTACTGTTACAGCGTAACACAATTTATCTGGTTCTGATAATCAGAATTAACCTAGACCAGGACACATTACATATTGCTTCCTTATTTAAATCTTATTTTTCCAAAATGTACAGTTAAGTCTGTGGTCCTTCAGAGAGGAAGGGGTATAGTGCATATGTGACATCAGGATCGATACATAGTAAGAAAAGGCAACAAAATGACTTTTCAGTACACCAGATAGCAATGGAGCTATGGTTTTCTTGGAAGTCAAAGGGATGCAAATGAATTCCCAAACCTCAGGCAAAGCTTTACCATAGCTTCACATTTATAGAATCTGACAGACAAAAGGAGCTGTAACAATGGTTCTCTGAGAATCAAGTAAAAATTCAAACACAGTAATTCCAAAAAGTTGCCCCACCAAAACAGAATAGGCAAGGCTGTTCCCTCAGTCAGCTATCTCTCGAGAACTGGGCAAGCATAAAAAAATGTTAGTTATCAGGATAACTATTCATTTTGAGTCAATATTGGGAACTAAAACTCCATCTCATACAGCAAAACTTTTAAAATAAATTTGTTATTAAAACATCTGAGCCAAGAAGGTAAAATAAGCTAAGCGATTAGCCAGATTCCATGTATCCTGCAGCACCCTCTAGTGAGGGACGCAGCTCGGCAGCTGCCGTGCTCCCCGATCCCCCCTCCACCCTCAGAGACAAAGGATGTCCCTGCGGCACTGCATTGGCGATGTCCGGGACACACACGGAAAAGCCGACTTTAAAGAGGTTATTAGTAAAAGGACCTTTCAAAGAAAGGGACTTAGGCTTTCCATACTCACTTTTTCTGCCAGTGCTTCTTCCAGCGTGGTCAAGGCAGTGTCAGTATTTGTGGTGTCAGCCTGCAAGGATTTTACTCGATCCTTTAAGCTGCTCATCTGCTTCTCCTTGTCTCTTAACTGTTCTTGAAGATTTTCAATCTTAAAAAATAGGAGTAAGTTTTAAGACAGTATCAAGCAAAACCATCCAAAATCATCTTAGGAATATATTAAACTCTTAAAAATATTCTTAAAGCAAAGGAAGTAGGCCAGGGCCTAGTTCCTGTAATCCTACATCAAAATAGCAAGTAAAGCAACAAAACCCATCAAGTACTAACAAGTAAGTAGTAATCTCTCCAATAATCAGGAAAGAATTCAGAGCAAGAAAGACTAAATATTTACAAGAACAACATAAAGAAAGGGTATTATTCCTAAGTTCTGAGGACTGTGTGACTGAAGGATGATCAATGTATTAACAATATGCAAGGAAAAATGCTGCTAAAAACATTACTGCATCTGTAAACCAAAAAAAGCACTTGATAATTAAGAGGTTGTGAAGAATTATTTTTAAATATTTCCTTTGGTAGTCATATTCTTTACTGTACTGGCATGTTGCTTTTTCATCTTACATGGTGGTTTGCTATATGATAGACTAACACAAAGCACCATTCCCTGGGTAGAAAATACATATAGCTTTGTTTTCTCCAGGTGTAGAATTGGATCAATTTATGAATTCTGAATATATCTTTTGACAGACTAAGATCTAATGCTAAACCTATTCAATGCTACGTACACACCACAAGAGAGAGACACATTAATTTTATGATAACGTGTTGAAAACAAATTTCTCAGCAAAGGATTAAAACTGGGTACAGGTTTCTCACTTGCTTCCTTTTTCCTGTTGCTGCTAAGTTTTTCTTGCATCAACAAACATACATTATGAACTGGTGAATGACATGTGGCATGTAAGGTACCTATCTCGAAAACACTCGTACCAGGATATTCTTTCAAAGACATTTGTAAGAAATAATGTAACCAGACAATCCCAAAGGCTATCTCATCCAGTATTTAGTAAACTAAATGAAAGCATTAACCAGCTTTTTTTGCTCCACCTGTTGAACTGCAGCAGGTGGCTCCTTGGTTAGTGGAAATAGAGCACCTATCCCCAGGTTTTACTCTTCAACCCTGGAAAAACTGAGCTGCTGTGATTACAGAGCAAATAGCTATTTAGACACATCCACTACTACTTTGCTATCTTTATTAAAATTACATCTGGAATATAGTTTTAGAAAATGGTCTAGATCTGCGATGGTAAATGTAAAAGATTTTGGAGGAAGCTGAACATTTAGTCGCGAATAATGGTAGATGTGTTACAAGTGGAAGCTAGGAGGAAGAACAACCTAATTCAGGGAAACCCTTGCTAATGTTCCTCTGTAACTCATGGTCATGGAAGTATTCTGTTAGAAGATTCTTCATACCAGTTTTAAAAATTTCTCTTATGCAAGCATGTGCAAACTTACAATCCAGCTTTCTACACTACATTTACTGAGAACAGAAGAACTATGTAAGTTTTTTGTTGTTGTTTAAGGAAGGGACTGAAAGTGGATTTGGTTTATCTTCGTCATTAGTTTCTATTAGAAAAAAAGTATTAGGCCTCCAAGTTATGCTGAAAATTTAAATTTGGGCACAACACAAATGACACTACAAAACCAATTTTAAAGATCACCAAAAAAACAACTGGTGACATATCATGTGAATCAGAAATAACCGTAAGAATTGAAAATTCCTTCTTTATGCACTCACAGCTGTTATTTAATGCCTTATTAGCAAACGCTTGTAACCCATGAAGCTTCAGACAGAACCCTACTAGTTCTGGCTGAAAAGTTCTGGTGCCCACACGTACAGCTACCGAGGAGGTAACAGCCCCAAGGGTAGCCTACGTGGCTGCTTTTGACCTTACGAGCTTTCAGTGTCGTCAGCTGTCTAGACAGGCTGGCTGTTTAGACAGCCAACCATGAAAATATACTACAAAGAAGGCTGAGCTATTCTTAGACTTGTGTTTACTTCTGGAGGCGAAATGCTCTCGCAAAGGCTCCAACTGGCTGCAGAGGGGATAGTGCAGAGTGACTTTCTGCTGCGAGCAAACCACACACAAGAGACAGCAAAATAATTCAGCTTTAGCCTGTATTAAGATGATTGCCAAGGCAACACAAGCATTTGCACAAGTGCAGCATGCATTTTCATGTTTCAGTAACACTGTTTGCTCTGACCAGAGCAAGATGACAGCTGTACATGAGTATATATATGACTGCTTGCTGCATCATTCCATTGCAACTGCACCCTCCTGTGTACAAACAAACAAACAAACAAACAAACAAAAAAGTAATGTGTAGAAAGTGTGAATCTGTCTATTCTTTCAGTCTACATGCAAACTTTTCAGTCTGGAGTAATGAATGGTGGGTTTTGTTATCATCCAGGAAACAGCAGGTACACTGAAATGTTCAAGTCATATTAATGTCTAGGCACTACCTGAAAAACCCACTCTACCTACAAACATGCTTCGTGCAGGGTCGGAAAACTGATAGTCCCCAAACAAGGACACGATGCTTAAACTGTAGAAAACTATGTGTCAAAACTGAAACATTTGTATAATAACAGAGGCAAAATTTCCTTACAAAATCACAATCAACAATATAATAATTGCCTTTATTCCATTTTCCCACAAACCTGAACTGCTGTAAATAATAACTAAACTAGAGGTTCTCCAAAATTATATCATCTGAAGAAAGCAAAGTCTACACTTCACCTATACAGTTAATTAACAAAGAATTTCACTCTTATGTCCTTGCAAGTAGTTTGAGAATCCTTTCAAAAAAGAATACGTAAGTCATATGTTTTACCATCATTTCTTCCTACCCAAATAAAATAAAAAAGTAATTCTGAACAAGTTCTCAAATAACTGATAAAATAGATAACCAAAATAAGGTCTTTCTTTTCTCGCCAACAAAAAGATGAAATAAAATGCAATGGAATCTCCAAGACTTCTGGGAAGCATAAAAGGACAAGGATTGAACCAGCACTTTTTAGTCTTGAAATATTCAGAAGATGACAAATCTCCTCTGAAATGTTCTACAAACCTAAGGAATAAATATATTACTGAACTATCTTTCTAAAAAGGAAAAATAAAAAATATGTACTATCATTAGATCATTACAAATCTTTATTCTTGCTATATATACTTATTTTGCAGGGTAAAGACAGCAATCTATGGATGTTAGCAACACTAAGCTTACTATAAAGGTACTCATACATACACTAGAATCATCTGCTCTGCATACTAATTTCCTCATCAATAGTGATTTACTGAAATATTTCTTTCCAACATTACCAGTTGTCAGGCACTATCATGTTTCAACTTGGGTGATTTATTCCTAGTTGTGTGGAACTAATTATTTTGCCTTCCAGCCCTGAGCAACAGGAGCAGAGGCAAAAGAAGTTTCCTCTGTCATTCTGTTCCAAAGGCAAGGAAGCATTCTACTTTTTTCAAATATCAATCTCACTGAAAACCCCAAACACATGCATATTAAAAACAGCCCAAGGATTTAAACAAGACGCATCTAGTTTAGTACCCATCAAAGCCACTAGATTCCTAAATATCTCTCGTTGGAGGTTACTAGTAGATCCTTTGTATCATGCTTCGACCAAGAAATCCTTCTATAGAACCATTGTCAACCCTAGGGTATGAACACTTAGAGAGCAATTTCTATTGTACCAGTGACTTCAGAATCAGAATAAATGAAGTGGATTTGTGAACTGATCATTCGATCTCTTTTTTTCACCCTACCCGGTTATTGGAAAAGGACCTTTTTCCTCCTTCAAAATATTTAATCAAAGATCGACACTTTAAAAATATAACTTTTTTCATCATGTGTGCTGTAACAAAATTAACTCTGTTTACGTTTCATTTCCCACTTTCAATTTTCTTGCTACTCTGACTTGTAAAAGGAATAAAGTGGTGAAATAAAAAAAAAATCAAAGTGGTAAAAGCCCTTTAATTTAGTTAATTCTGAGACAATATGAGAGAAGTGAAATAATCTTCTTAGAAATATGAAGATCCAATAATGTTTGGAAGTATTTTAAAAATGCAAAATGTCTATTTTAAATTCAAAATCTTTTTCAACTTAAGAAAGTTCACTGCCTATTCCACTGTTTGCATGTATCTCCAACATGTAGTAACTAGCTATATTACTTACCTGCAGACAGATCTTTCACTGTACTTTTTTCTATAAACAGGTGAAAATGCCTTTGCTTATACTCTGCACTTGACTTCCCCAGTGCAGCTCTGCAAAGACATTGTTTTGATCGGTAACATGACATCTTCATCACAACATACACTGAATATACAAGACAATCAATTTCACACTCAATAATATTCCTTGATTGTATTACAAGAGTAGATGTACAAAAGAATATATCTGAGGGCACTGTTGAGTCTCCCACTTTTCAATCCTAGCTTTCATCCAGTGGAAGCAGTACTGGAAAAAGGAACTAAATTATCAGGAGGGTCGAGAGGTTTTCTGTTCCATTCCTATGGCATAGCTATTCAAACAAACAAAACCTTCACATAAGCTGTGAGCTTTCCAAGGGAGTTCTTCCTTGGTATTGTAAAGGCACTGTTGCTCACGTCAGCTCCAGGGTCAAAGACTACAAGGAGATAATGGATTCTCATTGATCACAGGCAGAGGTGACTCTATCCGTGTCAGGAATAGTAACATGAGGACAAAAAAAGCTATTCTGGAAGAGAGAGCGGATGAGTAAGCAGTTATGTGATGACAGAACAGCTACAATTCTGTCTAGCTGGAGACATGCCACTGCCTTCAATGTAAGAATACTAGTATCATGATAAAAACTTGATAGCCTGCAGTCACACTTGATTTTGCTAGAATCCCACAGTATTCGAGAAGCTGAGAAAGGTGGGCTTGCATCAAAATCAGGACGAGAACATAATGGTTACAACAGACACAATCACACTGTTGTACCCGACAGCATTTAAAAGGTTGTTTCAGAAAAAGGGGTATGATGTTTACTCTAGAGAATTAAGATGGAACTGAATTCAAGAAATTTTGTTCCTAAAATGCATTAATGAGAGGTCACCTTGAGTCCTGAGAAACTGTTCAAGAAAGCTGGATTTGTAAATTTTACTGTGTTTCTGAAAGTAATTTTTTGGAGACCATGATGAAAGCCTATAAGCTGATATTACTGATCAGTTTTCTAAGAATAAGCTCCAGTTTTATAAATATCGCGCTGAAAACCTCATCATTATAACTGTCTTTCTATTGCAGATCTTGCAAAAGTACCACTATGAGAGTCCTACATGAATTGCAAAAATCCATGTTTAGTTTAGCATTAGCAAAGTCCTAGGGATAGGGGGAAGAATATCTCACCACTGCACGGATGGAAGCAAAATTTGATCTTTTGCATGTGTGTTGGCTCCAACTGAACTTCCAATACAAGGTGTTGCTTTTAAAGTCGCCAGTGAAATAAGGTCTGTCACGTGAGTGAGTATCATTCGTATTACAGTATTGAATCAATTAGACCAAAAGTAATGCTCTTGGGAATTTAACCTAGCAAGACTAGCAACAATGTGCTGAAGCTGCATGAATGCTGTAGCTTCAGGAATAACGTCTTGTTGCAAGGGTGAGATTTTTAAGTTGTTTTGAAGATGGATCAAAATAATTTCCCTTTTTTCAGTAACATTTTGGCAAATACAAATCACAGTTCCTTCCAAAGTTCAGCTGCATTCAGTGTGCTCTTTTTATTTTATGATCCAATCAATTGCTATAAATATGGTTAAATTGTTGTCAAGTTATATTCAGATTCTTGTTCCTGAATCATCATACTAAAACTTATCTTCAAGTAGTTTTCATATCAGTTGATTTCATAAAGTTTGTTAAGCATAAAGTAAATTAAAGACACTGAAATGCAAGATACTAGTGGCGGTCTCTTTCTCTCATCTTAAAGAACCTGAAATTCTGGAGTCCCAGTTAACACTTCACAGTAGAGATGGTGAACTGTTCAGTTAAGTGGCAAAATTTGTTCAGTTTACATTAATTTTGCTACACAGTAAAAATAGGATTAATTTTTATTTTGCCTCCCAAGAAAGTTTTCTTTTTTTTTTTACTGCTGCTCTACTTCAGTGTTTATGTGGAACATCACTGTCTTTGCAACATCACACTGGACTACCATTGTACACTTTGGAAATGCCCTGATATTGCTGAACCTAACGTTGTGGGATTCTGTAACACCTTGAACCGGTATGGAGAATCTTAATTCCTTCAGTGGCCATGAGCTACAGAGGAACATGCAGTTGGTTTAAGACAGAAAACCAGGTTAGAGAGGTTGGGGAGAGCATGAAGAAGGATAGGACAAAAAGAGAATCCAAGATGGGGAAATTCCAGCACAGTGGTACATCTCACACAGTCGTATTTAGCTATTGCTACTCAGGTCCAAGTTAAAATTCAGAGCAGCTCCCATAGAATATAAAAAGTTGGTTGCTTTTTCAGAAGATAAAATTGTTTTGTCATTTCTACTCTCATGATCTCCAATCTGCAAAAAGTCCTTTGAAATTAGCATGAAGTTCTACAGTGTTGAGTTTTACAAATAAAGCATTTTGTTGCTATGCTGCTTAGAAAGCACAAAGAAATTATTTCTGTGATTTCTACTTAAAATAAAACCTTAACTGTCAAATAAATGTATGGACCACAAACAGTTATATTGCTACTGCTTTAAAAGGAAGAAACTAGTACATAGAGAAAACAAAGCTTAAAAAAAATATCTAGGAATTGCAGGACACCTAATGCAAATAATGCTTTATTCTTGACATAATTTTGCATGCACAATTATGCAATAAGATTGATATAAGATTATGCAATAAGATTGATTTAAGAAAATAATGGTATGCAGGAGGAAGTGCTGCTACAACAAAAATTGACTTAACTTGTATAGACAGTTAATTATTTTGTACCTTTGGTCGAGGAGCAAACAACAAGAGACACTGATCCAAAAGACTATTCTCCTTCCATTGCTTATTCATACAAAGATGTTTTGCAATGAGATTTATATCAGCCAGAAAAATAGTTCATCTATGTTTACATAAATAACCTCCATGAACATTTATTTCTATCACTTTGTTTCCCTTTGTCTTCCTTTCTTTTTCATGCCTAATCATTCCCTGGTAGCACCAGTTGGCTGACAGAACACCGCAAAATAGAACTAGTAAGAACAGACATCGTAAACTGAATTGTAATTATAGCATCTTCTGAATTGTAAAGAATTTTTTCTTAACTGTCCTATTCCCCATAACAAAGTATTTAAACCAGATGTTTCAAATCATATTCTCAGAATATTACTATTATGTTTGCAATCCCTCTGTACTACTAGTAAATAGCTTGATTTTCCTTCAAACCTTCTAACACAATCCTATGCTAAAGTCTGCTATTTCTGAAAACTGATACTAAGAGGCATTTTCCTTACAGCTTTTAAGGAGACTCCTGTATAATTTAAGTCGGCAGCGGGGGTGGGGGGAAAATAAATTAGGATCCCAAGACTGAAGACTGATTTTTGAGTTGGTAAAGAACCTGAAATTCACATTTTCACTGGAGCCAATGTATATGTTCTTAAGAGTTGTCTCAGTTCCAAAGCATTTGCCTAGAAAAAATTACACATTTAGCAATGACTCACATCCTTAGACAGCTGTAAAACAGTTAAATATAGTTAAGAAATTGCTTCACTCTGAAGAGGTTCAATAGTATCAATAGCCTAACCTAGCCAAAAGCAGAGTCTTTGAATTGTAAAATCTTATCATGGACACTGGCCAATACAAGAGAGGGTTTTGAAGTGAGGGGTGCAGAGGGCGACACTCTTTCCAGCCCACTGATACTGGTTATATCCCAAAGCATACACGACAATATTTTATGTAAAATCCATTTAAATAACAAAAGTATAAAAGCTGGTCGTAAGACATTTGTTTTGGCAATATGTGAGCCATTTGGTTAAGTACATATGGTTAATTACATAATCCATAAAAAAAATCTCTGTCACTGGTTTATCTTAAAGCTTCACAGGGCAACCCCTTAGTTTTGCTGGTATTCTTCAGGTAAGAGAATGTATCCATTATCCACCACCAACAAGATACCAACCTGAGTTGTTTGTTAAGACAATTCGTTGGTTCCAACTTGAGTTCAGTATTTTCATTCACCCAAGTAATTCAAAACAGAACACAGCTATCATAACTAGCAAATCAAATTCATTTAGACTCTGCTTCTCCTCTTCAATAAAACACTAAGTTTATATATTACTCATTTATTTCATATATGTCAAAATGTCACTTATACTGAGAACCATAATTGAAATCATCTGATAATTTATTTCACAATCTAATTATGGATAACATCCATTTTGTTGAAATCCTGGCATAATCATGCAGAATAACATCACGCTAATTCTCCTTTCAGCTGTGTCCTGACATTATGAAGCAATCTCTGTGACTGTGCTTTCTAAAATGTTAGCCCTAAAACCTACCAACTACAAATGGATTAAAAACCCCAAGTATTTGGGGATCATTTGCTCACTCCTGTTGCAAGTACCAGAAAAGACTCTGACCAAAAATGTGCACAGATTTGACTTGGGAAAGTTCATTACAGAAAAAATACAAATACTGTAATTTGGAGTATTTTCATATTGATGGTTCCCAACTGTTCAAAATAAAGAAAACAAAAACTACTTCATTGTGGAAGGCTGATAAAACAAGGGAAAAAATTAGAACCAGTAAATGTCAACTCAGATCTGATACTCTGTTTTGTAAAACGTAGAATAAAACTAAGAAGTTGTGACATTGCTTTTGAAATAGCTCAATCTTCATAAGGTTATATAACATTTCATAAGTGTCAAGTGAAAAACTCTTTATATTATGAATTAAACTTCTTTACTTGGATAAAGCGAGTGCTTCATTGATTATTACTGTGAAACGAACACTTCATTTTATGGCAACTTGATCTCATATACTCAGGAGTACTGATGTTATTTTCCTGACTTGCTTTAGATTTTGATTTTGGGTCTACACAGAGTAAGGATACTATAGCTACTGACACATCCCTGCTTAGAAACATGAACAGTGCAGTGTTACATATCACATTTTCCTTACAGAAAAAAGAGACAAGAAAAGACATGAAGAAAGGAAAGGCTTAGCTCATCACAGCACTGAGATACCCAAGAATGGAAATCAGGGAGCAGAAAAGACCAAACATTAAGGCAGACTGACGGATGGGATGGGAACATGGGATTTAATGTTGACTATAAAGGAAATCCTCACAGCAAACATTACATTACTCCATTTACATTATCATTTAGGATCACTCAAGCAGAAGGCTGTACAACTTGAACAAAGATTTTAAATGAGATTTGGATTCAGACACTGTATTAGTTTGTCCAAATCACTGATTTATTGAAATGATCAAAGAAATACTGTAAGGTAAAACTGCCCTAAACCAGAGGAGAACTGTGGAAAGGAGAGATGCTTCTAATCCCAGTGTAGAACATGCCCAGTCAACTGTGACTGTCCTGTTTCATCCTCCTAGAAAGGATATGGAGTGATGAATAGGAAGGGATTAGGAAGTCAAACTGTAAATGCTAAACACAAGAGAGTGAGCAAGTGTGTGTGCATGTGTATTCTTCAGTATTTAGCTATCACTGCTGTTACAGAATTACTTCAGAACACAGAACACACAGTGATTAGATGACAAAATATCAAACTCAAATAAAATTATTTCATGGCCCATGCTCAAAAAAAAAAAATTAAGAACACAATATATTAAATTTGTACTATCATTTGGATATGTTCTTCCTCATTTTATATCACAGACTGCTTTAGGCAAATCAACACTCCAATCTCTACTGAAAATAAAGGCTGGAAGGCATAGAGAGTGGTGCTCTTTATCCACAAGTTCTGTGTTTAAAACCATCCCCCCACCCATTTGCCAGAAGGAATGTGAGCCTTTGATTATGTAGAAGAGCATCCTAATTATCAAATCCATGCTATTCTGGGACAAGGTGATCTTAGTTTCTCCTGGTGATGCTATTCCATACTAACCAGTTTTCTTATCCTTCAGATAAGTGGGATCACGGGCTTGAAAGCTATTCATGTGCTTTACAACAGTCCTAATGACTACAAACATTGTGTAGAGACCCAGCTTAGAAGACTGTCTAGCCTAGTAGATTCAAAATTCACTCCTGAATCCAGGAAATTATTGATTTAAACTGAAAAATTACTCTTTCCTTGTTCTAGTGAAGATCCCCAAGCTGGCTAATGCAATCACTAATGTCTGTTCCAGACACAGCTCAGACAATCCCTCCGGGGGCAGAAAACGCCTGGATGCCTGGTGACCAAAGCGCTGGAAATTGTGAAGTCTTGCAACCCAGAGAGCAATGAAAAGTCATGTGAGGAAGACGGATGTAAGCAACCTCAAAAATGGCATACATCCTTACTTTTCCTGCCTCTTCAATCATAGAGAAATTTGTATTTGTCCAGCACAACAGTGAATATACCAACAAAGCTTATTAGCTTTATCTTGCCAGAAAAACTACACATTTAATTTATAATGAAGCCAAGAGGCCCCACAGTTGGCTGTTTTCCCAGATCCCTTCAAGAAACCAAAATCTGTCAGACCCACTACCTATGAGTAATATTCTGTCTTGCCTATCAGGAGGTTATCTCAAGGCATGAGAAGGACATTATATTAAAATGACTGCTCCTCTTTGAGTGATACTAATAAAAAAAAAAATTTCTTCCATATATGATAGATTTGCTGAATTGTGGTTTCAGTTCTGGAACACTGGAGCACAGATAATACCAGAAACTCCAATAGTTTTCTTGTAACTTTGCTATTGCTATCAATCTTATGTGACACTATTACAGCAATGTGTATCAGTTTAAAACCCTGTATTAGTCAGCTGCAACTGCATAATTAACATTGTTTACCTCACAGTCCTGTTTTCCTCCTTTGTTTGAACCTACTTATCTAAAACGAGGAGTAGATATTCATTACTTCAGGAAAAAAAAATAAGTACTTTTGTTAGTAAAGGCAACATTCTTTAATAACATCAATATAAATTGAGAGAATGTTGCTTATATTTTTAGATCTCAGAATAAGAAATTGGCTTGCTATCTTTCATACACATCAGAACAACATTTGGTTTTTTAAAAGAATATTACTATACATCTGGGAATACAGGTACATATGCTACATATGATCCAGATGTTTTTATTTTTATTGTGGTATCACAAAATGCTCCAAGCAAAAGAAAGGGCTGTATAAAAATAAAGCAGCATATTATCCATTTAAAAATTCTAATTTATAATACAGGCAAGCATTTAGTTTGAATCCCGCAGGTTCCTCTAACATAACTTTTGCATTGGTAGCCATAACTCTGCACTAAAAACTACTGTAATGGCATAAAATTTGTTGTGCGTAAAATAAATTTTTCAAATTTAACTTATGCTTCTTCCACTAGTTTAGATGTCCCACATAATTTACTAAATAATCTTCAAGTGCATGTTAGGCACATATGAGTAAACTCACTCACAGATTTCACTGCTCTGAAGTTTAATAAAAGTGAGTCTTATGCAACCAACTCTGAGTAGCCCTGCTTGAGAAGGGGGTTGGAGAAGATGACCTCCAGAGGTCTCTTCTAACCTAAACCATTCCGTGATTCTGTGAAGACAATTTGCCATAAAACTATAAATGCACTGAACAAAGACCCTTTGTAATAGAAAGTCTCATGCTTCCTCTATTGATATTCAATGCAAAAACATCTTACAGTGTTCTTCAACAGCAGCAGTCTGTGCTTGGGACAACTGTACTAAGTCTCTGACTTCTGGTTTAATGACATAAACCAATTCAAACTCTTCACCATAGTGCCAAGAATATTGTTTTCAACCACTAAGTATGAAGTATCCAACAGACAAAAGGGAATTTCACCAATTAATACAAATGATCATGTACTGTTTATTATAATCTAAACAAGATACCTGTGACTATTGGCTATGAATTCACTGGTGATAGCCATAACCACACCCAACTTAGAGCTGTGAAATGCATGTTCCTTTGGAAACCAAAAGGCCTTACAATGAGAATGCTGAAGTGCGTTTCAAGCTACAAGGCATCTGCCATGACTGATCTGGATTAGGCATGAAGATCAAAAGTTTATTTCTTGGGTTAGTCCCTGAAGAACACACTGTCACCTCTACCAGCACCTATAAAAAATTATCTGCCATTGAAAATACTGTCTGAAGCTGAGCTTGTGGACCTTTTAGGACCCATATTCCAACTCAGAAAAATGTATGTTATTATCTGGCTCAAAGAATCAAAAAATATCAAATCTCATAAGCTAAAGCCTCTCCTGAAAGGGAAGTGATCTTGACAACACTGAACCTGAAGTTGCTGTAATAAACTCTAAGATCTGTATGGTAATCAGTCACCTTTAAAACTAAACTAGCAAAGACCTGAAAAATGGTATGAAGAAACTGAGGTATTCTCCTGCCCTAATAATGTCCTCTTAGCTGTACAGTCATAGAATAAAAAAAAAAAAAAAAAGACACACTGTGCTATTTGAGCTAGGATGCAATTGCTCTAAAAATTCTCAATGGATTCTGAGAGAATTGGGAAGTCAAAATAGAAGGGTAAAGATCCTATTTTCAAAGTGGTCATGGCTCATTGTAAAATGAAAATAAATTCTGTGTTGTGCCCTCCTTTCCCATGTGGAAATTAAACAATTCGTCTCCTTCCTGAATGACAGAAATGAAAAAATCTCACAGGATAATTATGCTGAATTTAAACTCACATAATGAAGCTTCTCCAGTTTTGTTTGGTACTTCCATTGCCACCACAAGATTTTATCTAGTGGTGTTTTGATAGAGATGAACAATTTAAAGCTTGTCTAATTTTTCCTAGTATTACTCTAACTGAAGATAATACCTCTATCTAAAAATCACATCCCACATGGTAAAGCAATACTGAGAGGATATTCCTGCAAAGAGAAGAGACTCTAGAATCCTGGACATGCAAGGTAAAAATGAGAACAGCTTCTGGAAATTTCTAAAAGTCACAAATCTCAACTTGGTTGTTATGTTCAGTGGTAGTCATCAAGCCTATAACAAAAAGGCTTGAATGAAAGAAAAAGCAGCAGCAGAAGAGGTCTGATATCCCTTCAGGGACATGGAGGGACAAGTCCCCCATGGCCCTCCAGGACACATCTTTGAGGTCACATCTGTCAGTTTTAATAAAGAAGCTGGCACAAGCCTGTGGGGACATTAGGTCTTTTCTGTGGTGTTTGACATCTCTGAACTGGGTTTGGAACCAGTTCAGTGGCATGGCTCGAGACCTGGAGTAAAAGGAACAGAAGTATGGCTTTTTCTGACGGACAGAGATATTTACAGAAATACTCTTACATTTGCACTGCTTGTTAAGCCACAGAGTTCCTGACGAAAAGTAGCTATTTCATCAGTTCTAGCTGAGCAGAAAGTCCAGCATATCTTCCTTCTACCTCCCTGTAGCAGCTGGGCTGATGAACAGGCTAATATGATCCTGGAGCACTGTGCAGTGCTCCTCCTTAAATGTTTATGATTCAAGCACATAAAAGGCAGAGAATAAGCATGCCCACAGGTATACTACAGAGGCAAAAAATTATCCAGTCTTAAATAAGAGGGCATATGCTCCCATTCTGTAAATGTACACATGGACCGTCTTTGTTGGGACAGCCGTACTTTGCTCTTTTCTGTATAGTTTGCACAGAGACTCAGACACACACTGCAGGTTTGAATGGGCCATCACCTACAGTATTAATACTACGGGATTTCTAAGCACTAAATATCATTGTAGAGAGTCTCAAAGGGATATTTAAAAGTCCATCCTGCATTTTATTAATTCTTAGAAAATCACATATTCATTCATCTCGTAGGCAAGTTCAAGGTCAGACCAGGGAAGATGAAACTACCAAAAATTGAATTAAATGCTTAAAAATGCAGTTCCTTCTCTGTGCTCTCTCTCCTCTTCAGGGTTGGAGCAGAAGAGCTGCCTGAGGAGGTAATCTACTTCACAGATGAGGGAATGGAAAGAAACTTTAAAGTACAGACCCTTAACTTTAAAAGTTATGAATACTAAACCAACACTCCTGTTGTAGTAACTATGATCACTACTGATTTTAAATATCTGAGTTATAAATTCCATTTGCAGTCCCTCTCTCCTGCCACACAGTATTTCTTATCATTAAGCATACAGTATTTATTTTTGTAGCATAAGATATTTATTTTGATTTCTAGTTCTTTTTGAAAAGCAGAGGGCATTAATTTCCTCTGTAGAAATGCAATGTTTCTTATCCAAAAAAGCAGAAAAATTGCATTTGGAGTCTTACCAAATACTAGCTAAACAAGTCAGCACAGCCACAGAAAAGAAGAAAAAAATAAAAATATCCCTGTGTTCTTACTTTATTTTATCACAGGTTAATTATCACATAGTGTATGGGGTGATGCCAAAAAAACTCTGCTATGTTCAGAAACTAAAACTTGCATTTTATTTGTCTGCAGCTGCATTGCACAATGGAGTGTTAAGCCCCCCTCCCCAAGACAAAACATGACCTCCCCCCAAAACAAGGGGTGATTGATTCACTGATGTTTTTTCTTTCAGGGTAACTGTTACTTATCTTTTGTCCCAAATGCTATTTCTCTAAGTGCTTTGATTGCAAAGTATTGATTTTTTTTTTTCCTATTCCTTTTTATCCTGGTCTACCAGCACAGATAGATAGATGTCGCAAAGACAATAATGAAACACAATTTAATGTTTTTCAGGTTCAGATTTCAAATTTGCCCAGCATGGTCCCTATTTTATTTTCTGACACAACATCCCCTTGCCTGAAGTTCTAAAAACTCTAAATGAGATTTTATGCAAGATTTAGTTTCAATGAAATGAGGGAAAAAAAAAATCCTGAAGCTCTATAAAACTAAATTTTTGCATTAAATTTTCAGACATAAAGCTAAAACTCATTTCTGTAGTCTCTAAATTTCTACCATTTGCTCTATTTCTATTGTCTCAAATAAAGGTGCTATCAAGCAGCATCACTGTAGGATATCAGAACTGGAAAGATTCCAGAATTTAAAATGTGAAGCATGTGGTTTCCTCAGCAACCTGGAAAATGTACTTTGGTGCCTACTGGGTATCAGAAGTGATGTCAATTGTCATGGTAATTTTTCAGATCGTTGTTGCTCATAATCTTCTTCTGTGTCTTTTATTTGATCTCTAGTTGGCCACTAAACTCTCCTTACCTTCTTCATCTGGATTTTAGAATGAAGATAAAATATATTTTCTAGTTCATCATCTTTAATCAATACAAGAATGATACTAACAGTTCATAAAATAAACTATGGAGTGGCCTGCATCAATGAATCCAAAGAGAGACCCAAGAATAAAGGGTGATTTTAAACTATTTTTGTTTCAACAACAGAACTTGCAGAAATTTACTGTAGCACAGTTTTGGGCACCACACCAATTACTTCTCAGTGTCACCAGAATAGGTGGTTAAACATTTAACAGAGTCATAGAAAATAAAAAAAAATTATTAACAGAAGTCCAAACACCCAGCATAGATATACATCATTTGGCTATGGCTACATTACCAGTAGAGTTGATCTCCCTGAATTGCAAAAGAAAGTAAACAACTTTTCCTAAATGGGTAAGTTATGCAAGTCAACGATTTTTCAAAAAATTATTTCCAACATCTTTATGGATTTAGCTTTTGTTTGTTTTTTTTTTTTTTACCTAGCATTAAAAAAATACTAGTGTTCAAAAGTTAGTTCATTAGAGTACCTGCTGAGGGAAGAGTACTTGGTAAAACCTGATTGAATAGTATCTACTATTCCAATTCTTCACTTGTTTAAATTCCTTCAACATGCCAACACCTGTACCCCATACCTCCTCATAACTGCAAGCAGCAGCTATATGCTGCTGCTGCTTCCAAATACACATAGAAAATTATTTCTTAACACCACACAAGAGGAAAAGTTTTTCTTGTACCACGTCTTTCACAGTCTTTCACTGTTTTCAACTAAAATGCCTAAATACCACTTGAGTCATGTTGATAAACTTAAAACAAGCATTTAATATCAGATAACTAAGCCAGTAAAAATACCTAAATTGCTATCTATGACCTCTGAAGATACTTTAAACTGTAACATCCAGATCTTCAATTAGAATATACAGATTAAAACATGATTTGCCTGAACACACCAGTTTATAATCAGAAGAAAGAATAAAAAGACTATTGTGTACAGAGGCAGAAGTTTAAAAGCTGCATATTTTTTTAAATTGCAATAAAATTCTGAACTGTCCTGGAAAGTCTGAAAGACAGCACTTGGATAAAGCAGAATACAGCCTGTGCACTTCAATAAGGTGCACTCTAGAAATGCAAAAATGTAAATCACAGTTCACGAGCTTTAAGAGAAAAACATTCACATGAGAGGAGCTACATGCTTCTCAAGTTCCAGGCAGAGGGCAGAAGCAGCTATCTGTACAATCAAAAAAGGACAGGCATATATATCAGATAAAAATGAGACTTCATAATTTTCTCTAGCACCCGAAACAGATTTTATGCAAGTTCTCATTACTTCCACAGTATATAGAGAAAATCAGACTGTGCTTCTGCAGGTATTTCTCAAAGTCTGCTTTTCTGCAGAAAAATGCTAAAGAGAACAAGAAAATGCAAAGCCCAACTTACAGAAAATCCCAAACCTAGTCTTAGATTCCAGGTCTGGAGAACTAGTTAAAAAAATCAGTTAAGGACAGCAATCCTAAAACTTTAAAGGTTTAAATCTGCTCATTTAACCTAGGCTATACAAAAAATAAAAAATTCCATACTGCACCACAAATTTCAGATACAAATATTGACAGCTGTATTATCCATAAGAATCTTCTAAGTTTGCTAGTTATAGAAAATGTAAAAAAAAATTGGATTTAAAAACTACACAATTTAACTGTTGGTGTTAAAGGAAATGGTTCCAACAACTCTGCATGTGATTCTAGTTAGCAGGAAATAGGTGTTTTTCAACAGATATGTTATACATATTTTTTTGTTTAAGAAGCTCAGAGATAGGTTTACAAAACAACTCAAATTGCAGTTTATTATGGTAATGTTATTATCTTTTGAGCTAGCTAGAAGAACAAGACTTCAAAACCTTTGCATATAAAAGCCTGGGTCCTTATTTTCCAATCGGAAAAGACAGGTACTTTTACTTGAAAGCAGCAGCAAACAAACCACAAAAAACAGGCTAGCCACATGAAGAGACAAGAAGAAACTGTCTTAATATGGATTACACTGGTCTCAAGAAAACAAGTTTACAAAATTAGTAAAAAGAGAAACTTTAGTACTGTCTATAAATGAACTAATGAAACATCATTCTAAAGAGGCAAGTAGAGCACAAGAAAATGTGAAAAAACAGTGTAAGAGTTAATGGAAGTAAAACAACCTCACTGACATTTAACATTTACACAAATATCAGAGTCCCCACTTCTTGGTTAAACATTCAGCTGGGATCGCAATCAATGTTTGAAGTGTGCATGACCAATTTTGAAAACAAAAAGAAAGCACAGCTCAAAAATTACAAATTCTTTATGTATTTCTAAAAACATGAACAGTCAAAAAATGAGACCATGAAAACTTACGGCTCTATTCTAGAATTATTCATGACTTATGGCTAAACTCCATGCCTGAACTTCCATTCCAGCATGAGATTTGCTGTAACAGAACTGAACACAACCTAAACCCTCATGATTCACAGCTATATACTAGAAGAAAAGGCATTGGCAAGGCATCAGAAATTAATCAACATTCTGAACTATTAAATCACAAGAATTCCTTGGAATTGCTTACAGGTCTAGAAAAAAAACAAAACCAAATGACATTCACAGCCTAATACATTAAACACAAGCCCCAAGAGCAGCTTCTCTAAAGAAGAAAAAACATTATGTAAATTAAAATTTATTGTGATACATGCATTTCTCTCTTTTTACCATGTGTAGCAACAATTTGAGATGTATTATGTGCAATTTGCAAACAATCATCCGTAATGACATTCATTGCCCTAGGATTCAATGCCCTTTGAGAAGCCTCTCCAGTTTCTCTGACAGGGCCTACTTTTTGCTTATCCAGACCTCCTCCATTTCACTGATAAGGTCTACATTTTCTTATCCAGAAAGATATGCAGGATAGTCTGAACCCTGATTATCCTATTCTAGCAGTTCCCAAGAAATATTAAGTATGGTCAAACAGCATTTCTAATGGAAGTTATACAAAGTTCTTCCTGAATTTTTCTCAGTAAGTTACAGAGTAATCATCCTAATTGTTTCTACTGATACAACCCCTCATTCATTGAGTCACATACTGAAGTCATAGTTACCCAGTGCCCTATGCTTCAAATCAGTGTGGCTTTGTTAAGGTAGTGGGTGTGAAAGGATTGATTTTTCAGATGATGTGCACTCTTACAAATACTTCAGTCATTGTTAATAGTGAAATGGAAGCAGAAGCAGCACATGCAACCACCGAAAGGCAACAACCCCTGCTTTGTTTTTTATTTCAAACCGAAATTTATCACTCATCATCTTCC
Organism: Tyto alba; assembly: GCF_018691265.1. Taxonomy (NCBI): domain Eukaryota; kingdom Metazoa; phylum Chordata; class Aves; order Strigiformes; family Tytonidae; genus Tyto; species Tyto alba. The sequence goes on from NW_024881295.1 coordinate 17,098,087, forward strand.
CATTACATGAATGGACTCAATCATTAATCTCCAAAATGTAAATCTTAGAAATTAAGATGCATCAGAGATGTGTATCTGACTTAGATCTCTACAATCTTACCTTCTTCTGAAGAACATTAACTTTGCGTTCCTTCACCTCTAACATGTCCTTGAGGTCATGGATCTCTCCTGCTTGTGTCCCCTTCTCCTCTGCCATCTCCTGAATCTGCTTTGTCTTCTTATTTAGCATAGTCTCTTTCTCTTCCAGACGTAATCGTAATGCATCCACCTAGATTCAGGCACGCAGAAAGAAGGTTTGTTTAGCACCGAAGGAGAGAAATTTTCAAAAAGTTAAACTACACTTCCACAAGGGAGTAAGTGCCGTCAAATCACAAGCACATGCCAAAAACTAACATCCCTTACTTTAAAACTTCAACATACACGAGCTTGTGATAAAACAATTATCACAAGTGGTAGGAGGCCAAATTAAAAATAATCAAATGTTTTATTCTCAAATTATATGAGACTAATGCTCCTTGGAAAATCTCAAATCATACTTCTGACATAACTCAGTCTTGTAAGATACAAGTCTGGAATATTTTTCCTCAAAGTAGAAGCCAATACAATGTGTTGTTGAGAAGTTCTCTCACACATAGGAAAACTGATCTATTTATTTGAAATACGTCTAATGTTCACAGATTTAAACACTGACTCCTAATACCGAACAGTCATTTCATATTCTAGGTTTTAATCAGAGTATTAGCTGAGCCTGGAAGTAATGAAAGCAGAGGCCTTTGCAGCCACTGCAGATCAAAACATGGAAGGAGGGTTACCTTAGGATGGCTAAGAATATTTTGGCTTAAATAGCAACATAATAGTTTAAATGTAACATGAGTTTTCAGCAGGATGCAGTCTTATATCAAAGATAAAACAAATGACACAGTACAGGATATTGTGGGTACAATTTGGACACATAAACATACTTAGAGCTCCCATGGCCTCCATAAATTTAGAAACACACTCTGGGACTTCTATGGTACCCTCAAACTTCACATCTGCATGTTGAGAAGCTTTTGTTTTTCCTTCTGCATTTCTCTTACACAGATGAAACAGAGCTCACAAGACAAAAGAAATGGGAGAAAGAATCAGAGCTATCTGAATATCAATTTGATGAGAAAAATAAGGTCACCACAGAGCACAGACTAATCTCAAAGACCATTGTGGAACATGAAATCCAACACCACCAACCTGCTCAAGATACCAAAAGAAACCCACTGACCCCTATCCACTCGCCATTCAGACAGAGCTCAAATCTGCCAGCCCGGCTGCTAATCTTCGCTGACAGTATCAGATTTGGTTCCTGTTAGCTGCATCCTTTACAGGACATCAGTCACACAGAGTAAACAGGGGGATCAATGAATTTCTTGGTCCTTCTTCAGAGCATAGGCTAACAGAGACTTGAAGTAAAAAGATGACTTGGACAACTCCAGCTAGAGAAAGAAGTTAGTCACTATGCTTACATTATTTTGAGCAACACTTATTTTTAATGTGTTATTCTAATTCCACTTTATTTCTATTTGCTAATGGAAAAGTTGCCTCTAAGGCTCTACATTTACAGTATATTACGCCCACAAAATCCTTTGCTTTGTCTGATTCCTTTTACACAGAGCAGTAAGCACTTGCCAGTGGAGAAAAGAACTGCCCTGCTCTCCCCATCAGCACTGCAATCCCACTGCCACCTCTATGTCTGGAGCCTTCTCACTTACACATACATTATTAAAATCACATTCCTGACCTCTCACCCAGCAAGTGGGGCATGGAGTATATTCTGCAGGGATATTAGAGTACCAGGTACTACCCAAATATGATTTATAGGATTGCTAGTGTTTGTAATGAAAAGTTTAGCAGGTGGATCAAGCTTTGTCTTCTTTTTAAAAACACGCAGTTTTATAGATTGATTAGGTATGTTCTTCTCTGGATATCTAATATTAAAGCTAAGAGTCACTTTTATTAATTCTTGAAGGGAAACTGAAAATCTCCCTCACAAGAAAATCCACATACTCTCAACAGTTGTGTTGCAAAATATTTGAGACAGTCCAGATGCCTACAACACAGTATTAAGTGAAAAGAGAACATCTGCAAACAGAAATTTATCCACAGAATGCTTTCCATTTTCTGATTGATTATTCTCTTTGAACTCTATATTAGCTTACGGTTTGGGGTAAATTGCATTCCTGGTTTTATTTGTGTGAGGTCCCTGCCTAGGAAACCACAGAAAACACTTTCAAGAATATTTTCAAAGGCTGGCAGGACACACAATCAGCACCTTAGCACTATTCCTGGCAGAACACTGCACTTGTTTATTCATGTCAGCTCAGTTTATGTATGGCATCCTCCCACAGTGACAAGAATTGAGGTCTGTGGGAGTCAGGTGATGCCAACTTCAACAAAGTCAGCTTAAGATTTTCTCTGCACATGGAAACGACTAGGCAAACAGCTACTGAGGTGCTGACGCCCCTTTCTCCTGACTTCTGTGTCTTGGATGCTGTTGTCTTAACCCTGGGTTAACCTAACTGCTTTCACAGTAATAGATGGGTATGTCTTTAATTATGCGTGGCAAGTAAAATCTTACAGTACAGCTCAGGCAACTGCTAGTCCCTTGGAGCAACAATGGGCTTGCTAACTTGATCTGCACGTACCACCCAATTTCCCATAAAGGTTTAGCAAAATAAGCACATTTGTTGCCACCTTCAACACAAGGTTCAGGTGCACTTCCTAGGGACAGGTACAGCAGGTACCTCTCTTCAGCTGGGTACCATACATAAGACTTAAAATTCTTCACTTTAAGAACGATGTATGGAAAACTGTGTTGGGAACCACTGGTCTGCCTTTACAGAATTTTCCAGTAGCAGTAAATAATACTTTATAATTCTGTTCCTAATATGTATAGCCATATATTAAGCATGTAGAAATCCAAATTGCTAAGGAAAACTAGCACATTAGTAGCTCCAATGACTACCAGAATAAACACAATAAATGACATAATATTTAATCTAGATTTATTCTTAAACTTGTTTTAAAATCTTGGATTCTGTAATTACAGTCTCAGCTTTCTGAATATTTCCAACTCACAGCTTTGGGAAATCACTAAAATCTTCGCAAGTCCACAGTGAGTTTCAGAACTGACTCAGGAGCTTGAATCAACAGGACTCAGGTTGTACACACTTTGTCTCATTTTTGCCATCACCTCCATTGTACAGTAGCAATCAGGGTATTATGACACTGGGTTTAGGAAGATGTCAGTGATGCCTAGAAAAAACAATGCTCTCCTCTTTTCCTGAGACTGAATGATTCTTCCCACCTACCTGCCACCTGTTCAAAAATGGCTGAACTACTGATTTAGATCAGTGAACCAAGCCATACTCCATTCAGTTATATCAGAAGGTACAATCTCCCCTATGTTATATCCAAGCTCCGATTTCTCTGTAATGACAACATCCAAGATTTTTATTCTCTGTTGGTATGACTACATTAATGGCAGCAAAAGGAATAGGCAGAATATCGATCCTAAAGTATGTATTTAGAGCTTGCTATGGTTTCTAACAAGAGCCAGCTACTTTAAAAAGTAAATGTTGAAGTAATTCTGTCAACACTCTAAATTCAAAGATAACTGAGAAATGCAGAGAGGAAGACATAAAGTTATATTTAGTATGCAAGGTGAAAGTTGCTTTTATCCTACTGTAGATATTGCTATGTGAAGTCTCCAAATACCTTAAATAAGTACACTTTTAAAAGGATCAGTTTTGCATATAAAGACAAAAAAAAGTTAAGCTGTTTTCCTGATAGCTTAGTCTGTAATTAAGATTTAAAAGCTATGTTTACTGACTGATTTTAAATGCAGTGGTAGTTCACAAGACTGAATTCTCTATTTTTGACACTGCTCTTTCTTATTAATTACCTTAGAGTTGACTCTTCACCTTCTTATACAAACTGCAGCAATGTCCAGTACGGTCTGTAGGACTGAGAGTGAATTCTTTATGAACGTACACCTCCCAGTTATCTGGACAATTTAGATTACATGACTATGCCATGGAGCCAAGGCGCACACACCTGGCTTTGTGCAAAGCTCATCTGGTTCTTGCTAGGTTTATAAACTGAATGCAGGACAGCTGTACTGGCTCCAGGGCCTGCTCAGGTCAGAAATCAGTTCAACTGTTCTTCCACAATCTGCAGCACAAGGTATGAAAATACCTAAACACAGTGAACTCAATGTTTGCAGGTATCAGCATAGGTCTTCATGTAGCTGGTGCTAACAAGCCTTGTTAGAGACACCCAGCTCCCATTTGCACATTCCTCACTAAATGTGATCCACTCTCTAACTGTCTCTGATTTGTGAAGGTCTACTATATTTTTAAAATGTCAGTATAAGCCCCAATAAAGGACTCCTTAAAACATTTTATGTTCTACTGAAACAAATAAAATACTTCCAGAGGACCAGATGCATTTTTCTACTGAATATTAATCTGAATTTATCATATGGAACAGACCAATTACAGAACCATGCCAGCTTGGTCGCTACACAAAAATAAAGGAGAACATTCTCACTGATTAATTTAACCTCCCACTGAAGCCACAAACCTTCTGGCACTGACCTAAGTTGAAGGGCTTATTGGGCAGAATACATACTTTCTATGGATGAAGTCTTAATTCCAAAATAAATATTGATTTTTTTTGTTTTGTTTACAAAGAGATTGCACATTTTTAGAGGTATTTTTAAAGGTTCCTTCAGAAATTGAAAAGTTAACCACAATATCCTCTCCACCCAGTAGCCCTCAGGATAAACACCCCACAAACAGCTCACTGTTCTTTGTAGTTCTAGTGTGGCAGGTGGCAAACCCATTTCTGAGATATTATACCAACAACTTTTCCCAACCTACCTGCAGTTTTTTTTAACATAAGACTAAAAGGCAGAGGCTTATGAAAGTATGCTTTTTTCTCTCAAAACATTTATTTAAATATTATTTTAAAATACCAATCCCCTATGAAGATGTCTGTCAATATATGACAGAACATGCACCTCTTCCTCCTCACAATTCTCTCTAGGTGTCTTGAGAGAAGCTAGTTATGTTTTAATATTGACCAGTGCTGTCAACAGGTGAGGCTGGGAAGGATCTCACATTCCTACCCTATTCCTGGTGAAAATTCTTGTATAGAAAGATACATTTTCAAAAAAAAAAAAAAAAACAAAAACCAAACAAATACATCACAGGATGAAACAACAAACATTGCAATGCTACATTTTATCAACATGTTTCCATCTTGAGAAGATCACTTGTGAAGACAGAAGAAAGATAACTGTATGATGATTTAATTGTTGAGCTTTCTGTAAAGAACATCAGGAAGGATGAAAAAGACGTGATTATCTTTCAAAAAGTATAAACAACTTACCGGAATTACATAGGAATTCTCAGGAACATAAATGGATGGTTCTAAATATCTATTCTGATACAATGGAATAGCCTGATACCAACACTTTGTATGTGTTACAAACAGACCAGATTGCTACATCTTACTGTGGAGAACATGCTAGACTGTATTGCATCCATTAAATGTATCATAAAAACATAATTCTAAACCAATATTGTTAAAGTTTTAACTCCACAGCAACTCCTTACTGAAAGACAGAGTGAAAAATCACCTTTCACTGTTACTGTAGTTGTTACGTTTCACTTATGATATCCGGAAGCAAACTATGTGAACAAACTAAAAGCCCTAAGTAGAAAATATCTCTCCCCTTCTCCCCCAGAGCCCACCTTACAGCCACTTTTTATTCTTAAAAAAGAATTTGTACATTTCAGAGGAAGAATCCAATTTGGTTTTGTATTATGGTGCTCTAAGAGAATCTCATTTGGAAGAACCCAGTGAAGAACAAGTACTCTCAATGATTATTCAGTAATATTACAAGTTAGAGAGTAGAATCATTTTCTATATTAAAAATCTACTTTGGCCTTCAGCTAAAATAAAATCAAAACATTCTGAATAACTAACAAAAGTATCTATCAATGGTATATAACCAAGTCTTTTTTTTTTTCTTAATATTTTGTTTATATTCCATATATTATTTGACTAAATGTTTACCTACCAAAAAAGGATGAAATTATGACCATCTACTGAAGTCTCTTAACTTGTTAATAAAGTATATAATTTCAAGAATTCCATCTCTCATAGGCAGAAAAGTACTTTTTATATAATAAAAAGTACTATTAATAAAAAGTGCTTTTTATTATTTAAAAGTAAGCAGAGAAATGTGATTCCATCTTCATAAGTTTATCACAATACTGCACAGTAATTTCAAATATCTATATTATTTTCAATCACTATAATGGATCAAAATCTGCAATCTCCATTTTAAAATATTTATTTGCCTAATATCTACTTCCAATGATGTAATGAAATATAAGTATTTTTTAAAATAAACATGTACGAATCTAGGGTACATTTCTGACTAGCAAAAAAGAATGAACAAATTTAACAAGTTTATGATTCTTATGATAAAATAGCACACTTTCACAGTTATACTGACTAAGGCAATTTCAACCTCTAGATAAATCTGAGAATAATCAGAAAATCCATCTCAGAACATCAAAAAATATTTACTATGTAACTTGATTTCTGCATGTGGACAGGGCCATGTGTACCCACAGATTCACTGAATATGGCTAAAGTAAAGCTATGTGAGGGTAAAAACTTGAAATAAATTTTCATAACACTCTTATAATATGGAATCTTTCTACCAGTATTACCCACACATTTTCTGCATGCCTATTTCACAGCTCCTTTGGCTTTTTACTATTTTAGCTGCAACAACACAAATATTTTTTGATGCATGACCGCCATCTTTTGGACTTCTACTAACACTACAATTTGCCAAACCCGGGGATTGAAATGCTGCCCTCACACAACATTTCATGCTTGTTCTTCAAGAATGTCCAAACGCAATAAATTTATGCTATACTTATTATCTATTTGATGTTCAGATATACACTTGTGACTTACATAATATGGGAATTCATTAAGCATTTGTTATCAAAACACACTTCTGAAAACATTTTTTGTTTATCTTGGAATATGCATCATAAAACATGAAAGCCCATATTTCAGGTGTAAGTACAGGCTTACATGCAAGAATTCCCTCCCATACATGCTGACAGTAGCAGTGAAGGCTCAGCAAGTTCTATACTACCATAATGCTCTTCCTTTCTCTGCTCTCTTTTAGCTACAAGATTATTGAAAAGAAATCCCCCCAGCTCAGGCATTGCAACTTCCAAGTTAGCTATGCCGAAGAAGAATAATATTAGTGACTGCATGTTAATGGAGCATGTTGTAGAAGTGTGTATTAGTCCACAGGAGTGTGTGTGCACTTAAACACACATATTTGTCTTTATGACCAATCCCCTGGCCTAGAGAATCTAACATAATTGAAGACACATCATACTCAGAACAAGCAGTATTGAATGGCTATGGGATTGTATAATTTAAGCAAGAACAAAAGAAATAATGCTTTTTATCTCTTTCTCTACGAAAAGTCAGTAAGTACAGAATTGCCCGTTTCACCTCTGTCTGCAGGATGGCAGCTCTTTGCTCTTTAGCTGTAAGAGACTCTTTCAGAACTTCAATATGCTGCTTGCTATCAGAGAACTGATTTGTGAGGGTCTCCAGCTTTGTCTGCAAGGCCAGCAACTCAGTGTCTTTGCGTGACAGCTCTTGTTTCACCTGACCAATCTGAAAAAGAAAAGATGGGCAAAGGAAAAAAATTATACCTTCCTTACAAAAATAACAATACATTCACATTACTACCAACAAACAGTATGATACTCTAAACTTATTCCATGGAATCGTGAAGCCTTCAGTTATCTTGAATGGAAGGCCAGCAAAAATTTGTGTCATTAGCAAAAGATACAAGGCAAAAGAGTGGAGTAGCAATAGTATCAATTTCTCAAAAGAGGTTATTTTTAACAGTCAGTCTGTGCTTAGTCATCTTTCAAAGCACTGACCAAAACCAGTTACTTAGCAGGGTTAAGTTTTTAATGAAGATGAAGCAGAACTGTAATGAGAAAGTACCCGTACCCTGAAATATCAGAAAACATGAGATACCTACAGTTCTCTCTCAGAAGCACGATGTTTGCTTTGAAATGTCAAACCAGCAAGTTTCCATCCATCTATCGATCCAGCCTCATATTTGCAAAGTATGTAAAGACATCTTTATTTTTCCCACTATTTACAAAACCAGCACTTCAATCTTCTAAGAAATACCTTTTAATTTATGGAAGCTTCTTAAAGCAAATGCAAACATACATCAAAACAACATGAAAACTGTTTGTGGAATTGCACTTTGTTGAGAGCAATTTCCTAGATTTAATTTAGTGAATTAAATCAGTACAGAAATGCCAATTTATTTTAACAAATGTAGGTTGGATTATCATTTATAATGACACACAGTGAGGAATGTTAAAAGCAAAGCACTGAAATGAGATGAAATCTCATTCTAAGTGCAGTCATCACCAGAACAATTTTGATGTAAATCTTCAGAAAAAGAAAAATTTTAATTAAACAGGACATGGAAGTCTACATGTAGACTTATGTCCAAGTTTACAACCAACTTTCTGGTTTGCCTCCAATGAATTCTCTCACAATAAAATAGCAATATTTTACTTTTATATATTATATAGCAGAGGTGGACATATCTCTAAAAACTAAACAGTTTTCCCTTTTTTAACTTGAACAATTTTGTTTGTGACATTAAAAAGAAAAATCCCTCCCCCAAACGTATGTTGTCCAATGCTTCAAAACAGAAATTAAAGAACATCACAAAAAAAAGTGTCCAGGTCATCCTCCATTTTTGGGAATGTTTCAAGAAGAAAATGAAATTGATATAAACTACAATTTATAATTTTTTATTTTTTTATTTTTAATCAGAATAAATGCACATACTAGTAGAAATAACTGAGAAGAAAAGCTTGGGTAAATGTGGCTTTATCTTGACAACACTGTTTCAATAATAGGCAATTAAAGAAAGAAAACTCTTTATCAGAGAATATTAGAATAGCATCAAAAGCTGTCATTGAGCACTCCTGTGTTCCAGTGTGAAACAGCGTACATGAGGAGGTAAGGAAGAAGGGGAGCGGAAGAAGGAGGGCATGTAGCTCAAAAAACCCCCCACAAACTGACTTTTAAATAGGAATAATGGGAATGAGTATAAGAAGAATTTAATTTATAGAATTATTCAATAGTTTATTGTTCACTTAATTAAAACATAATTGGTTGTATTTTTCATATTTTACTAAAAGCAAATATGTCCACAGAATGATTTCACTGCCTATTTAGATTAGATATATAAGTATTGATGTTAGCAGCATTATTTCTGCTGTCAGCTACTGGCCAATACTGCTAGGCACAGCAGAACACATGGGAAGAGATTAACTAGTTACCGACAGTTATGTTTTCTCAAGCATCTAAACGAAAAAGCCTCCTTAAAAATTTCAGATAACACAAGCTTTTTCAACTAGTAGGTAGCCTGAATGACAGTAAAACTTCCTCAAACCACTCTGGTCTTTCTTTGAAAAGATAAATTTTTTTGGGTGGTCATCTGAGAAGAGATGTTTACTTTAAATACTTGAGTTTTGGTGAAATGCTCTCATCTAAACACAACCACATTTCATTACATTAAAATTCCTAAGTAGGACCCTAAGATCATTCTCACTATAAATACCCTTTCAGAGCTGTAAGCCCACACTGCCAGCGTGCTAAAGCTCTTTAGGAAGAGTGCAGAATATACCATTCCAACTTGCAAGAGAAGTTAAGACAGCATTAAGTGCTCGCATCTCTCTTCTCGGTGAGACACTCTGATCACTCAGTAAATGCACTAACTTCACAGCAAAGGAATAACCTGAATTCATGCTTCTAAAAATAAACAATCATTTTTAAAAAGCGTTCAGCATCCAGCTTTTGTAATTTTTTATGAAACAATGTTAAGAGGGTTTAGCACATCTTTTCAAATTATTTTTGTTCTACTAGGGAAAGAAAATCTCTTTGAAAGTCTTTCCCCAAAATGGGTGCTGAATACTTTTGAAAATCTGCTTCAACAGAGAAGAATAAGTTACTGATAAAACAGCTCATACCATTAAAAAACAGTAACAAAACAAATAGAGATGTTCAGTTGAAGAATGATGTTATGGACACCAAAACCATGTGAACAAAAAGGCAGCTACAAGGCTGAGCAGGCTGTTAGTTCTACTGTTATGTCAAGTCATAAAGAAGGTAAGAGAAGAAAAGCTACCCCAAAAGCCAGAGAGCTAGCAAACCCCAGTGAATGGCCACTGCACACAAAAGATAAATCTTACTGCAGAGACCTCGGCCTGGAGACCAGCCACTCTCTTTTTCAGGTCCTCCCCTTGAGCCTCTTTGGCACTTAGCTCTTCCTTCAGTTGCTCTACCTGTCACGACATTGTTATGCTTTTAAATACTTATCTTTTGTCAGCTTCTAGTTAGCCTGTTTCAATCCAAGTAACTAAAAGTGACAAAGAACTGAACAGAAGGATCAACACTGGTCACTCATTTTCTCTTCCATTCTTCATTTAGTCTTCTCAAAAGTTTACTGTCTCTGTATTTTCATATAGGCTGCCAGACAAGAATTTGATTATGAAACAAAGATGTATAGTTATGGCTACGTTTACATATGTCAAGTACAGGGCACTTCACCCAACAGTTCTGAAACTGGAATTCACGAGGAAATTAGGACAGGAAAAGGACCATTTTTCAGTTTTAAGAGAAATAATGTTAATTGTCAACATACAGCCACAGATAGCTATACAATATAAAACTGAAAAAAAATAAACATTGTGCAATTACAAAACAAGATATGACAGCAAAATATCAAGATGGCTACAAGTCATCTGTGCATCGTTATCAAAAAGGAGCAAATTTTCTGCAGAAAAATAGATGGACAATAGATGTAAGAGATCCAGGAACTGAGCAGCTGAGCTATAGGCCCACAGAGGGAGAAGAGAAGGGGAAATGGGAAGGGGAAGGGGAAGGGCAAGGGCAAGGGCAAGGGCAAGGGCAAGGGGTGTTAAACTGTCTCTCCATTCCTAACTTGAAGGGGGTATCCTTCAATTCTAGAAGCAACTCAGTGGGATAAAGGGCAAAAGTATAAAAGAACAGATGTGGTTATTTTGAATAAATCAGTGAGCCAGTGTTAAGGAAGCAGGAGAAACACATACTTATTACACGTTTCTACTTCACGGCGAGTAACACTTCTCCAAAATGCACTCTCCAGCATTCTTTTTTTGACAAATAATTTCAGGCAGGACAAATCCAGTAGGTTAGAATTGCTCAGGATCTAGTAGTGTAATTTCCATTCTCTCTTCCAGAGATTTGTACGCTACTTGCAGGGAGTACGCAAAAGCTAACTAAGAAAAGCAAGACTGCTCACAGTATACTTAAATTTACCGTACGAGGTGGCCTGATTCTTCATTAGAAAATGTTAGGGCCCTTTAAAGGAATTAATTGACTTTTGGCTATAGACAATTCAGTAGTCAGTGTCCATCTTTATACCTCAGGATCTACATGTCTCACTGCTATATTTGTCTTGTATTCCCAACGGCAAAAATTAATGATGGCATCACCACTGTCATAGAATCTACTCTCATTCTGACTCCACTACTGAAAGGAGAGTGTAAAGGAAAGCCATTACAGTGACAGTTCAGACACTTCTTTTCAGCCTTTACATAATAAAAAGCCCTAGTAGTTATAGTACAATAGTTGCAAAAAGAAACACACTTTTTTCAGTAGACTACATTTGAAAAGACTCTAGACCAGATAAAACCTAAAACTAAAATGGATTAGCAATGGTCTAAAGATAAACACAAAATCCTTCTGAAATAAAAGAAAGTCAGGTGTGACAGTAAAAGAATAATTTGGGCCATTGATCTTCCTGAACCAAATTTAAATTCAAATTTGAATTTAAAATCCTCTTAAATATTCTTAAGTTATTTTACTGGCTTCGTGGCAGAATACAAATGAACTCTGTCTCTCAGTACTGGAATGGAAACCCAGACCGTAACTCCTTACTGAAGTATGAAAATTTCTCTCATCTGTTCACTAAACTCAGTTTATCTTATTACTGTCATCTGTTTTCTCAATACCTTATTTTTCATGAATTTGGAATGACTACGGTACACCTCCATTTGCTTCATTTCCTCTTCACGTTCCTCTGTGCTCAGAGCTCCATTTGACTTCAACATCTGAATCTCCTCTTCCAAATCCCGGAGGCCACGCTCCATGGAAGAAATTTTTGAATCCTGAAAACAATTACATGAGACAGATAAAAATACACAGTTAGATGATTTGTTAACATACCATTGGAGTAAAAAGAAATAATTTGTTGGACATGTACCTGCCCTTGAAATTTACTCCTGGAGTTCCTACAGAAATCAGTCTACACCTCTTTACATAGCATCTGGCCAAGGGCTCAAGTACTCATTTTTAAATTTTTTATACCTTTCAAGGAAAGCAAGACTTTAGTACTTAAAGAAAACATGGCTCATGGCAGAGACACAGTACACGATGAATAAATGAAAGAACATGAAAAACTGTTGTCTTGTAATACAAAGCCAGCATAAAACAGAGAAATTTAATTCTAATTGAATGAACAGCAAAATGTGATTGCAAGAATGGCAAAAAAATGGGTTTGTGCTACTAGTAATTTAAGTGAGGTCACAAATGGAGAACATAAAAAGCACCATAACCAAGGAAAAGATGCAACAATCTAGTTTTGAGCAGATAAAGCAGTAGAGGATCCTTCAAGTATCCTGGCTCATATATACAACATAGAAAACATTTTCATGGTTAAAAAATATACATCTGGAAAAATAAAAAAGTCAATCTACCATTTTCCTCATAGATAGAACCTCAATCAGAGGTTTTCAATCTACTTGGTTTACTGTTTCTTTATAAGTCTTATATGTTAGGAACATCAAGAACAGATTTATACAGCACACAGAGCTTCATGCATAAATACACAGGTATGTAATTATAAACTGTAAACTCTTAAATAATTTATTTATTTTCTGCAAAATATTTTGTGTTTCCTGAAACAAAGGTAGGATTTTAAACTATTCTCCATTCTTTCATAGACCCATCCTTTGTAATTTTTTTTGTGTCTGATAATCAAAGCACAGCTGGAAAAAAGCATGAAAGATTTTCACATATAGGTTTTCATTCCCAAGATAAGATTTCTCTAAAGGACCATTATGAAGATCTAGTCAGATCATCTACTTAATTTTTGATGCTTAAGTTCAGTAAAGTGGACTTTTGCAACAAAAAATTAGAGAGGTAATAAGGTGAAATGTTATGTTGCAACTTACAACAGTATTTTGTTTCAGCACTCACATAATTTCCCAGAAATACTGGTGTTTATCTGTTGATAGTAAAGATTGCTTATTGGTACCAGATGGTCAATTAGTTTTCATTACTATGGACCACAAAGATGATTAATAAAAGAAAGACAGTAAATGAAGGGCTCCAGTGTAGAATACTGGGAAATGACTATAGAAAATATTGACATGGAATGGAAAGAGTTGGAAGGGAAAAAAAGAATGAAAATTTTTTAAAAAGCATGGATCAAGAAGGAGGGAAAAAGGGAGAATACGAAAATGGAAGAGAACAGTTTGCAAAGACCCTTTCCAATTTTTTAACTGTATTTGTCCAAACCCTCTCTGATGTACTTTATGGACCATACAATATGAAATATGATTGCACAAAGCTGTGTAAACCACACACTCCATTTGTGGCTTCTAAGCTCTTGGCAAATGGCCACTGTTCCATTAGATATTTGAGTTAATGGTTTAAGAATTCAAATACAAATTCATCTACTAAAGTTAGGTTTACAATGGCATACAGACATGCTTCTATGTATATGACCCATTCTTTTAAGTGTGTTTTGAATTTGCAAATTTCTAACTTTGTTGACACACAGAATGCAAAGCAGTACTTCAAATTTAATACTATTAAAAGAAAATAACCCACATCATCATAAAAACCTACTAATCCATCATTCCCATCCTTGTAATAAAATGGACTCTTGGTTAACTGAAAGAAATCTGTATATGCTGCTGCAGGCAGACAGAAGGCTGATTTCTATTGTGTCATGAAGCAGCTCTGTCTTTTCACTGATCAATAATAACAATAAACAATTTAAAAAGGTAATAGAATAGTATAAAATAAATATTTTAAATTAGAAGACTGACAGAAGTATATAGTATTTGGTAGTCATCTTTCATATGAAAACCCATTTTCCAGAGAACAAACTGTACTGCTGCCTATATGCAATCATTTACCTTCATCTCAATAACAGTTTGCAGAGCCTTTGTCTTGGCTGTGTCAGGAGCATTTTCAAATCGACGATGGATCTCCTGCACCAGCAGAAAAGAAAGCGAGAGTTAGCCTAATGGCATTTTGTCCCCACCTACCAAATACAAATAAAATTACTAGCAGCTTTTCTTTCTAATACATAGCGTAATTCAATGCTGCTTTCTGACGGTACCAGTTCATACATTTTGTTTTATCATTTCTCATATCAAATAAAGGATAGGCAAAAGTTCATTTAACAGAATCACAGCCTCAGTTAAAAGGCACAACAGAAACTCCATCTTCAACTACCTACTTACTCAAAATAAATTGTTGAAATGAGAGCTGAGTATACTAAAACTCCCTACCATCTACCTGCTAAACTAATCTAAACTATTACTAGTTTCTCATAGAAGACATACACATGATTTATTTGACTAGATGCTTACTGAAAACAATAATGCTGTGGTTTCTGTTTCAACAGGCTATAGGGTGCAGCTGTGCTGATAACTCTTTTTCCAACTTTTTTACCCCAGAGTAGCAACATTTAATTATGCATGATGCAGATCTTTCTCCACTGGGCCTCAAATGCAGCTGAAAGTACATGGCTGTATAGCACACTGCTCTAGAAACAGAGTACACATAGACAGGAGGACACAAAAGTCCATGTGATATTTCTGTTGATGCAGATTCACAGCACTAGCATGCTTCAGGCTGCTCGTTAAGTAACAACATTATAGAGAGCTGAAGCAACTTATTCTACTGTATAAAGTAGGGATTTCAAAACAACAAGTGGGAATACAGGAGAAACAATATAGAATCTACTCCACTGCCTCATTATTTGTCTTAATGTAGTATTGTCCTTACACCACATACGAATGTTAAATGTAGGAATGTGAATACTGTTATAATCTTAATCCCATATGACACAAAAATACTTTGGTGCTCACAGAGCATTAACTGTGATACCAGTTAACCTAACAAGAAATTGTGTATGTGCACACATACAGCTTAGCCACCCACTCCCCTCAAGCACCTAAAAGACAAATCCAAAAAGCCATCCACAAACTCATATTTTCAATAGACAGGGTGAAGAGATAACGTTTTGTATGGTAGTCATATGTGCAACTTGTTCCCTATGATTAATTATTTGAATGAGAAAGGTAGAGTTGTATAGTGCTTTTCAAAATACTGAAAACTACTTCTGTTGTAAGACTAAATGTTCGTACATAGCTGTGAATTGAGCAAGATAGAAATGTGTAGTGATATGACAAGGGCCACAAGAAGAATTTTGCATAAATTTGGCACAAGACTATTTGCATAAATTAATGCCTGTCAATTGTAATAACAAGAAAATTTGGTAGAAGGTTTGTCTGTCTTTAAATACTATACTTGTATATTTCCTGAGAAGCTGTTTTTACAGGTATATTTGCAGTGAAGTGTGTCATTTTCTGAAAAAAAATACCTCCTGAAAAAATAAACCAGAAAACTCCTCTAAATATATTTGTTTCTCCCACAGTCAATAGATAACTTGAGAGCCTCTCATCAGGTATCACTTACACCATGTAGATAAGAGTGGAGCAATAACATTATTATTTTTCTACTTACCTGTACCTCCATCCATGTAATGGATTTACTGAAATCTAAACAGTCTAGCCAGACTTTTGTTTTGGCCCAAGATGTCCTCTACCTGCCTGTAATACGTGTCCAAAGAAAGGGCAGTATGCATTCCTCTCTGCTATTCTATTCAACTGATGTCTGAAGCACAGCCTAATCAGTAATTTCTCATCACCAGCCTTCCACACCGTTGGTCTCTAGCGCTCTTCCACTTTTCCATCTGCCTACAGGGTCAGGAGCATGATTCTTTTTGTCCACAATTAAACAGTTATGGCTTCTACTTATTCAACAGGTTTTAAATCAAATGAGGCAGACACCTTATCTTCAATATGCTGATGTTAAATCTAAGGAGGGGAATATACTACACTGAGATGCTTTTTCCACAGGGCTTATCATAGGGATATCTAAAGACTTCGGGCATTATCTCTAGGATCATCTCCTTGGCAGAACTGTAGGCTTTTTCAAAGCAGACAGCAGTCTGCCCAACTAACTGAACCTTCTACAGCTCCTTGTGCACACCCTCAAAAGAATTATAAAGAAGCTGTCAGCACACAGGATATCATAAGTACAAGCTGGACCAACATCATCATGTCACTTTTATTACCTACTCCATCCACAGCATTTTTCCTGAGACGCATCAGTGAAATTACTTTTCTAGTCTGTCTCCACTACTTACTATTCGAGTTGCCACCTCTTCAGAGGTAATGCTACAGAGATTCATTCAGTTATGCTGCTCTACATAATATTAGAAAAGAAACTCATCATCAGGTTGAACTAGCTTTAAAAATGTACTTTCAGCTACTCATAGGGCAGTCTGCCACATAGTCTGTCCATAAGAAACTCAGAGCTTATCCTACTACTCTCAAGCAAGGATCAGAGACAAAAATCATAGTGCTACATATGGCCTTAATAAGAATAAGCTATGATGAGCTTCTAACACTCAAGACCAGCCTGAGCATTTACAAATATGATGGGGAGCAGACTCAACACACTCCACCTATTTCCTGGTGCTCTTACCAGTACCTGCATGAAAAACACGCCTCTTCTTCAGCATTCTCGGTCTTCCTCTATCGGGAATGATCTCAGCTGCCTTCCTTGAGGTAGTCGTGGTATATCTTTCCCTGTTTCCATCTCGACCACCTCTAATGTGTTGATTCAAGCACCGCATCATAACTCCAAGATATTGTGGCTGCCAATCTTTCTCATGAGCTCTGGATAGAGTGAATTTCTGTCTTGCCACCACCACAATATTGTTACAGACACCTTTTCAGTATCTTAGCACATATGACTCTGTATCTAGACTGATGCCTTCAGAAATGTTTAAAAGATGCTTTTGTGCAACTCAAGTGATAGGAGTGGCTTCCTCCTGAAAAATCTATCTGAAGCCTGCAGAGTGGACACGGGGGACTCCATTCATGCATTCACCAAAGAGCATTTTGCTGGAGCAGCATTCAGATACTTTACTGCTCTGGAAGAGCAGGCCTGTATCCATCTGGCTGATGTGAGCAGCACTGCTTGGAGTGATCCATTGTACAAGTACACAAACATCTGAATAAGAAAGAAACATGACTCCCGACTATCCCTCTGGAGGGGCTCATAGATGCCCCACATGCTCTAGTCCCTTCTCAGAATTCTCAAGTCTTCCTACAATCCACAGGCTGAGAGGAATGAGAGGCGGGGTAGGACACTCACCATCCTTTTTGTAAATCCACGTGTGGCACATTATGTAAGGTGATACTTGAGAACATTCATTGTAGCACACATCCTATATTGCTGTAATACCACACTATTCTGTAATTGCTGTTTGGCTATGAGAGCAACTACTAAGAATACACATATAAACAGCACAGCTTCAAGAATGTCATTTAACTCTTTTGAGAGGAAACTAGTAAAAACAGTCCACAGCTGAAGATACCCCAGTCACATCTTGGCAGCACGTTCAAATTCATGTCCACTTAAAAAGAGAAAGTTATATGGGAGGGGAATAAAAGAGGGCTTGAATCCCCCAAATTTCAGAATTAAAAAGAAGTTGCTTTTCCTGACTTCAAAATTCACGTATCGGGAAAGGGAAATAATTATGAAGGTGATTCT
Organism: Tyto alba; assembly: GCF_018691265.1. NCBI lineage: Eukaryota > Metazoa > Chordata > Aves > Strigiformes > Tytonidae > Tyto > Tyto alba. The sequence goes on from NW_024881295.1 coordinate 17,116,180, forward strand.
TTAAGCTTACAAAGGTGAAGAAAGATCCAAGAGTGAAAAGTATCCTACTCTGAATTGCACAAGCTTTGAAGAATGCAGAAAGTTGTATCTCCAGCTGCTCCTGTCACATCAGCTGTATAACCATCCAAGGACTGTTGTAGAATAAAATGAAACAGCTTGATAATAGAAAGCAAATTAAACCAAATTCTTGTGAACTTTAAGAAACTGAGAAAACAAAAAATAAGGTCAAAAATAATATGCCAAAAGTCTAATTTATTTTTATTTTCATAGTGCAATCACATACTGGATAATTTCCAGTTCTACAGACATGGTCTCTGACCTGAAAACATAAAAGCAACTACTACTACGGAAATGGAATAGATGGAATATACAGTAGGAGAAAAGCATGTCACTAAAGGGATGCTGACAAACAATATCTACTTTTTACATAGCACAGCATTTTCTCAAATAGAAAATTCTTCTAAGCTTTTTCTTTAGAAATGCCTGCATCTCCACTGTCTGAAGCAATGCTTTGCGCTTCGGCAAAGGTAACGTCCTACTTCTATCATCTTAAGTAATTCCACTGTGATTTGGATGACATAACCCGCTAAAAAGCACCACCTCCCACCTCTCAACTGCATAGTAAGGACTTAATTTTGGCAACATGCCTACGATTCTAAAGAGCCTGAAAACAGGGCCACAGACAGGCTGAACCTCCCTAGAAGGGAGTGTGGCTGCCGAAGAAAGGTTGTGCGTAGACATCCTTCTTAATTGTGAAATACAGGTTATGTATCTTTCAACAGGTTACTTATCTTTCAGTGTCAGAACGGAGAAATACTAATATATCGTATCTGATATCTTCAGATTCTATAGTGGACACACACCACACAGATGAATGAAAATTAATATTTTCATCTTCAAACCAGGACTTCGCATAATAATTAAAAGCATAGGGCCACACACAAATACCAGGATCAGAAAAACACAAAACTAATCCTTCATTCCTTACAAATTATCCATTCTAATAAAGTATTATTCCTTTGTTCTACTTTCATACAGAAAGAACATTCACATGTAACTGATATAGTTCCATAACAGTCTAGTTGACTTCAGTATCTTCTTACCTTTGAATGCCTCCTATATGTATGTTTTATGTTTTTAATGGTTTTATATGTTTAATGATGCCTTTATTTTTAAAAAAGATAACAAAAAATAAAGCTGCTTGTTCCCAAGTTTTGTGCAACTCGCATGCTTTTCACTGTTAGTTATTATTACTATTAAAAACATGCACTATATTTCTTTTTCAGTTTAGCCAGTGGGAACTTCTAGCCGCCAGGTATCATCACAACATTGCTAAGAATATTGAAGAATGCTCTATTATCCAATTTCTGTTTCAGTTTTTATGTTTAATACCCCATTATTACAAGCCAGTAGAGTTTCTACTATTCCTTCACTTAAACAAGAAAAGCTTTAGGTGGAGGGACACCTTATTACATGTTTGGCAATAGTGCTACCACTGCAGGTGTACTGTGTCCACTTTGTGTGTCTACAATTTAAAAAAATATTGATATATTGAAGAGAGTTCAAAGAATGACTGCAGGAGCATAATTTGTCTTTAGAAAAAAAGTCAAACCCAAAATTATTTTACAAATTGATCACAACTTTAAAGTACCTCCACAGGAAACAAAAATTCAAAGTGGACTGTTCTGTCTAAGAAACATTAAGATTCAATAACTGATAAATTAAGGGTAGAAATAGCCAGGAGTTTTAAGCAGTGTGGCCACCTTAACCAGGGTTGGGGTTGGTACTTCATCACTACCAATTTTTAAATAAGTATGGCTATTTTCCTTTTTTTTAAAAAAAAAAATCTACTTCAAAATAGAAACTCAAGATGTGCATCATATTACCTTACATCTGCCAAGTAGGTCTGCAAGGTAGTATAGTAGCCCTATGAGAAACAATACTGTAATTTTCTGGTCAGCACAGAACCGCTCATCAAATGTACTAAGAACACTGAATATGTAAAGAATAGCTGTGATTAAGTAGTCTTAGTGCACCATAAAGAATGACAAGTTCTGTGTTTTTTTCTTGACCAAGAAATGCCAAAATAAATGAAAATTAGAAGATTTAATTTAGAATTGAAGGAGTCCTCAATACTGAGCAGTATTAGGAGTACATTATTAAAATATTAATAAATTATACACATGTGCACAATAGTGAAGGAAGGAATTTTAAGTAGTTTAAAGGAAGTACTTTTAAGCAATGATGTTTTTATAGTGGAATAGACTGTGTGCTTAAAAATACAGCAACTTATCTTTTGGTAGTACCGTGAGATAAGCACTTTCCAAAGCAAAAAAGGACATGCTTTCCATTTCTCGCAGAACCCACATAATCAGACAGCACGTATCACAGAGAATAGGAAAAATATGCTCGTTCCTACATTAATTTTTCTTTTTTTTTTTTTTTTAGTTTACAAAAGAAGTATGATGTGCAATTAAAAACACAGCTGTAATTCTGACTTTTTAGATCTTAACTGCCCTACCCATGTCTTTATATGATCAAATGTGATGTTCTGTGCTGGATCTTTACATCATTCAGTGGACTGGATAGTTTTAGTTAACCAAAAAATATTTGCTTTTATTTTCCAACATGTAGTCCAGGCCTTACTGTCAATATTTTATAAAGTGACACCTAGGACATTCCAGACTACAATGGTATTCAAAAAAGAAAAATTTATAAAGACTAAATTATGCATGCTCTTAAGTTGCAATAACCTATTTTCTCCAATTTTGTTCCACAAAAGCTCTACATGTTTTAAAACCACTTCTAGACAAATCAAGTGATTCTAATAAAGACATAACTATTTAATTATCTTGATTTAAAACAATTCTCCCTGCTATCCTCTTCTGAAAAGTCAAATGAATGAAGCAGCAGCAGAAAAAGCAGAAACTTAATTTTTTTAACTCATCAGAAGTGTGCCCCCCCGTATGATGGCACTAAGAGTTCCAGTTACTGAATCATCAATCTAGCTACTCCAACAAATGAAAAATTCTCTCTGAAAGCGTGTCTTATTTAGGTTGCAAAATCTTGGAACAGGACAACAGTGTTCTTTGAGATAACTCTAATTGCTCCAATTAAAATTTCTAAATCCTTCTCTGAGCCTGGAGCAGAAAAGGGTAAGAATTTTAACACATGCAAGGAAAAAGAACTTCTTTGCAAAACTTGTCACAGTTAATTAAAATCTGTTTAGATAAGGCAAAACACCTCTCTCTTCACTGGGCACTGTTCAGCAGTGCTCCGACGGTACGTCTACGTGGCACATCCATCCTTTCTCACTAAGCTCCTTGCTGCTGCTCTTTGGCCATCAGAGTATCAAGTCTGATGATCTAAAGCTAAGTCAAGTATACGTATGTTACAGTCTAGTGTGCCTGCTCGCTCCTCTGACAGACATCTACCCTATGTAGAGACATAATAAACAGTGCTCACAGAAATCTGGTGTTACTTCCTAGAATAAAGTGAGCACTGTTCAATTCAAAATAGCTACAAACAGGGATCCGTTCCTGTAATAAGGCCATACTAGATAACTGTAGTACAGTTCACAAACAGGACTTTGTGCAGTGGCCATTTCAACAAACACTGAAAATGAAAAGAGATAATAGCTTTTTCTGCCACAGCCTCTTTCTTTAAGTTCATTGTAAATGAGTGCCCTTATGAATGGCCCGTTTCAGTGACTGCTTTACATACAAACCCGCCCTTTATTTGTTAAGCACTACGTCTGTAATTCCTTAATTCAGTTTTGCACTCAATAGCATTAAAAATCCATCTTGATTGAGTGGGCCCAATTATTAAAAAAAATTTAAAATCAAAACTGTAATTTACTACCAAACACATTTTTTGTGGCACAAAGTGCCAAGTTACTGTTGGTTTCCTTGTTGCACACCACTGTGACACACAAACCTCGAACCTCAAACTGACTCCTGAAGAAACCCTGTAGTTAAAGAACCCTCTTTCTGTTTCTGAATAAAAGGCTGTCGTCAGCCATCTGTCCCAGACCTGGATTCACAGTTCAGGGAATAACTGTCTAATTTTTGTCTATCAAATGGACGTTTCATTCTTTATGATGAACTGTGTTGCCATTCTATTACACCGATACTTCAGCGAACACCTCACCCAACCTTCAAAACCTGCTTAGCCTCAAAGTTTGACCCAACTGCTCCCTTTTCACACGAGAATACTATAGGTGCAAGATCACAGTTTGACTTAAAGGGAGACTTCTTTGTGACCTCTTGCTAAAGGTACTGACAACAGCCACACACAGCATGTCACAAGTCACTTGCGGGACTTACTTCTCCTTCATTGTAACCATATGGTAAAACTGTTATGAGGGAAGAAGAACTGTGAAGCACTGTGCACGACTTCTACTGCATCTTTTCAGTAAAGGTCAATGGTTAGGGTCATGTATGTTACCAGGACTCTGAATATATGTTATACAAGGCATGATGGGACTGACGGCTTCATAGGTATATCAGGTAGATACCAACAGGCACACTGGCCAATGAAAAGAAGGGAATACATTTAGGAACTTCCCCTCATACATCCTCATTAGTTCTTATGATTTGAGCCATCAGAGGATATCTCTACCTGAGCAGGAGATACGTCAGTATATCTTGGAGACTCCAATTAGTTTATGCTATAGCACTGCTGTGAATAAAGGTGTATTTAGCTTGCAGAGTATGTATGTCCAGTAGCCACCCAGGGACAAACAGGCCATCGGATTAACTACTGTCGTAACGACTGTGCTGCTATCTTCTGTGAAGGAGTAAGGAAATGTGACAACACTGCCAAAGTTGTTTGGAAAATACCTGACAACAATACACAGTGAGCAGCTTCTTTTTGTTCTCCCTGGGTAGAATCAATACAGACACTTTTGTTTATATCCTTTCTTCTAGGCAGATGAGAAATTTGGCCTAAACTTTCTTCTCCAAAAACTCTCAAGAAGTTACCTCTTTACTGACTGTGATGCTAGAAGTGTATGATTTCCGTTTTTTCAGATACATACTCCTAAAGACAAGGAGTGATGAACAATTCAAGAGAGAAATGTTTAACCAGACTGGTGTAATGATGTTGGACTGTCTTTACAAATCATAGTTTGCCCAAAGTACTCCAAGTGTCTAGAACACCAGATGTGGATACAATCACATCATTTTCTGCCACAAGTTGCACTGATATTGGTGTATCTATTACTCTGTGTACCCAAGAAAAACATTGCTACTCAGTGCATCTAGCATTTGGGCGGGGGGTTGAAACAAGGAGGTGGTCAAAAAGAGCACAGCTTTATAATTATGTGCTGTCACTGCCATCACTGATAATTCTGCAACAGGTGAGTCTGGAACAATGAGGTGACAGTTAACATAACTTGGGAGCTATTCTGGAAGCTGTAGTCCAGCTGCTGGATTTCATCAAGTATTTCTTGCTGGTATGATAATAATCTTGTTTCTGAAAGTTAAGTCTAGAAGACCAACAATAATGTGAATAATTTTCACTAAGACTTTAGAAGGGGTATTCAAAATAGCAGCCATCTTTTTATAAGCTATGAAGCTTACACTTGTTTTCTAGGGTAGAGGAATGTGATGCAGACACACTGTCATCTGCTGAAGTCAGGGCAGATGCCTTGATCCATGCCTCTGTTCTGATGTTCAATGACACGTTTCATTTTTCATTATTTTGTGCTAATGACATTCTGTCCTTTGTATCAGTGAGTTGCCAAATAACATCCTATTCTGGATACAGGATCTTTCCTATGGACTTGTATGGAAAGATTGCTTGAGTTTTCCGGAATCTTGGACATTTGCGAAAAGCCCAAATTGCTTATGGCGATACCTCTCACTAGCCGGAGAGGAATCCATTTCATAACCTGGATATGGGAGACTGAGACACTGCTCTGAAAAATGATCAGATATATCCAGTATCTTCTATATGAGGAAAAATTAAGTAGTATTAGACTTTTCAGCCTGGAAAAATTCAGAGCTTGAAAGGGATAAGACAAATCTAAAACTGAGTGGCAGAGAGTCTCAGTAGCACTCACCCATTCACTGTGTCTTCCAGTGAAAGAGCAAGAGGCTGTCCCTGAAGTTACCAGGAGACAGGTTCAAACTCAAAAGAAATGAGGCACATTCTTCCTGCAACAGAGAGAAGGCCTGTAGAACCACTTACCAAATGATGCTATAGTTGCAAAAGCTTACATGGGCTCGAGAAGACACTGACCATGCGCTCAGATGGCAGATCCATGGAGAATACTAAACTGACAAGTCAAAAAGACTTCAAGAAAACCCTCATCTGTAAGTACGTGGGCAGATGGGACAGTATTACAAAGAAGTATTGTGTTTGCCTTGTTCTTACACTTTCCTGGATGTCTGCATATGGCCATTATGTGAAACAGAATGCTGGACCAAAGGGATCGCTGGCCTGAACCAGTACAGCTATTCCTGGGTTATGATCTTATCAGAACCACAAGTCTAGGCTCTCTAAGAATTTCCCTTCCTTAGGATACTAGTGCAATCTTTAGTACAATCACAGTAATAGTGATAGCTAAAGAAATCAATGAATTCGCATTTAATTTTCAAGGTCAGACTGCTGGCCACTGCACCTGCATTGTCTGTCTGAGAAACCATCTGATGACCTCGAGTCTCAACATCACGCTTTGAATTACATGTCAACTTCAAAGTTGAAGCGAAAAGGTATCCCTCCACTTTTCAAGATGCAGATCTTTATTATTATTCTTAACAAAGACTTTTACCAGAAACCTAGCATACTTGTATAGTTAGAAACTTTAGAAAGTGGATACTGACATCTCAGAACTTGCTTTAGGTAAGATGGTCAAAACTGCTATTAAAGTTTTCCTCAGCTTTTCTAATGCGTTAGTACATGAAGTATAAATGCTGACCTCTGCACATGCAAATCCCTTTGAGATACTAATGCTTCCTTTAACAGCAGTATTTAAAGAAGGGTTTAGCATGCCTTTCCAGATACTGTGAATGCTAGATATAGAACCGTCAAGAAAGTAGATCAATTTCTTCAAGGCAGCTCAAAAATTCCAGTTAGTATCTGGGGTAGAAAAGGGCTAAAATAATCTAAAACTGTGGAAATATAGATAAACACATAATAGAAGATTAGCTGAGGAGAGTGATGCAGACACACCTAAGAGGTTCTGCACAGAATCGACGTCCTAGTGTGGACCAGTGACAGCAACTCTGAACCAGATCCTGCAGAGGAGAGAAACTTGGTGCTCAGGAAGCCGGGTGCAGACAGCTACAGTTCAGCAACATCCCCTGATTTTCTCCAGCCTCCTGGAGCCCCAGGCACGGGACTTGAGTTTCAGAGGCAGACAACCCTGAGTTCAGTTAGCTCAGCCTAGCTCAGAGCTCAAGGACGACACATGAATACTAACAAAACCCTTCTTGATGTGATCCAGTTCCATAAGGAGATAATTTGGCATCTCTGCACATGGCACCATGTTTCCAAGGCTACTAGGGTGCTCAGCTTCAAGGCTGGATCCTGAGCTACAAATTACAGTATACCCAGACTACCCATCTCTAAATATATGAGTTGGGTGAGCAGCAAGGAGCAATTAATTTTAAAATGTCAGATAAACATTGTTTGCACTTTCAAAGTCAGTAAATCATCTCCACCTTCTCCAGGAAATCCTTTACCATAGCGGCTAGGATTGAAGTGATTGATAATTTCCAGATATGTGTGAATGAAACAAGAATTCTTATCGCTCAGCATCTACTCGTCAGTAGCAGAAACAAATGTAACTGCATTCTTAAAAAATTACACAGCTTCTGTCAGCTTTTCATTTATGTTGCTGGACTTAATGCAGAAACAAATGGAAGCCATTTGGGGCTCTTCCTGAAATAGATACAAGAATTGGAACAGAATTATCATTGGTTGCTAAATAAAGGAAAAACTGTAGTGTAGAAACTCTGGAATCATATTATCTTCACTCCAGACACTCAAGAGATTACTGCTCTAAAAAAATAAATCTGGCCTAAATCTGGCTCAGAAATGCAATGGGCTCTAGCTTTCTTATAAATGTTTGCAAGAACGCAAGTCGGGTCATGGAAAACATATGAATAAGAGGTATTAAGAAGTGGGTTTTTTTGCTGCAAACACTCACCTCAAAAACTTCTGTGGCAGACCTTGTTTCCCTGGCTTCTTAGAGAGGGGGTTTAAATCTTGTATATGCATCAGGCTTTCAAAAAATTGCTGAACCACAAAGTAGATATACAATGCCCAAAACAGGTCATCAGATTCACACACACATATTACACATACATGTATAGCTATCAATACATGCATTCAATCTAAAGATGTATGTAAAATAATCTTTACAGAAAATCTTACCATTAGTGAATACTCGTACATATACACATACCTGTGTATGCACACAATACATGCTGAATTACTAGCTTTTTAGAAGTTAATATTAGAATACTTTATGAAGCTGATCAAGAAGAAAATACATTTAACAGTATCAATAAATTGAATGACACTGGCTACACAACAACTCATTTTCCTTTCTTTTTCTAAGATACTTATATGTAGCCTCTATTTTATTATAATAAAATTAGGGCAATTAATAGTGAAGAATGCCTGCCACTGTACTCATCTAAGGTGCAATACAGCTACAATAATGTTTTTTCTTTTCTGTTTTCAGAGGTGTGGAGGGAAGGGGTTACTATGTGTGCAGCAGTGTCCCTTTAAGTAATCTTTTTTTTGGCTGTGCATCCAGGGCAGCTAATAGTTTTATCAAATACCCTTCACAGCAAGACGACTGTTTCCATGGAAACCGTAGAGCAATCATCCATTACTCCTGCAAAAATTTCTCTCAACTCTCTCCTAAATACAGGTAGCTACTTTCTCTCAAACTAAAATAGAACCAAAGAATGAATTGTACAGTCTGTGAGATAATTCACCTCCAGAGCTTCATATGGAGACTATGGGAAAAGTGGGGCCTAAAGCACAAAACCCCAGGAAGCACATGCAAAGAAGCTATAAAAAAATTTTAAAATAGGGACAAATTCTGTCAAGTCAGCAACGTAAAATACCGCTTATAGAGAGGATGGAAGATCTTTTCCTTACAGCTGTGAAATGGAGAGGAGATGGAGAAGACCTTAAGATTAGAGATGAACCCAGAGCCTGGTTATTTACCTCTCTCAGCATGTTGTTTTCTTTTTCCTTCTGTTCGAGAAGGCTCTCCAGGTGGTGCACGTGCATCTCTGCCTCAGCCAACCGTCGCGTTCGCTCATGATCTTCCTCAGTGGCTTTTGCTGACAGACCTTTACTTTGCAGCATCTCCAGCAGCTTTTTGATGGACTCATCACGTGCATTTAAGGTCTGTTTCTGCGTCTCAATACGCAGTTCCATCTCTTCTAAGGTTTTACGCAGCAGGAAGAGTTCCTTGGCCTGGCGTTCGTGTTCTGCATGAAGTCGTTGGAAGTTTTCTTCTGTCAGCTCTGCCACAAAGGGCTCACTGGTTCTAGTGCTGCTGTCCTGCTGGAACAGTTGGTTCAGGTCCCGCTGGATCCGAAGCTCATCTTGGAGAGCCTGGATAGTCATCTGCATATGCTAAAAGAATAAATAAATAAAATCAGAGGATTCTCCCCACTGGAGAAATAAAGAGAACAGTACGAACCACATCAGTCCTCCTGAACTACCAAAGAGGAAACGGCAACACCGACAGACCAACGTTGTTTTTTGAAAGCAAAATTGAGGTAGAACTGGGTTACACTACAGAAATTTCAAGTCCCTCTTATGCCTGGTAGAGGTTGCTTAACACTAGAAACCTCTTGCTCAGGTGACTCTCCCACTTCCACCAGCTTGAGTGAGTCATCATTTCAAATGGGAAAATGTCAGTAGGCATTTGACAGTAAGCTCAGATTTTAAAATCTGTTTTTTTTCCAAATCTTTGCCTACTCTGTAGAAGAATTCTGCATAAGTCCTAAACTAGAATTATTATCTTGACAAAGCAGAGGGACGTGTGTATATTAGAATTTACATACCGTCTAATAAAAGGTAATCAGCCATGAAGGCTACCAAGGTCTTCAGGACTAACGCTACACATAGCGCAGATTTGCCAGTTGTCATATAGAAGAAACTTCAACATGTCAGTAAGAACTACAGAAAACTCGATACATGCTGACTGGGGAGAAGGATCACACCATACAATTACGTATGAGGATTTTAGTACAGAACAGAAATTAGCTCCTTACAAAGAGGAATGTGAAGTAAATCAAAAGATAAGCAGTATTTGTGATTGTGCAAGACAATAAATCCCATCTCAGTGACTGAATAGAGTGGATTAATACAGTGGAATAATATAGGAGAAGCACAGTTTGCCTAGAATAAAGTCCTCACTTCATATTTACATAAACATTTGTTTTTTCTCTGCAATAGAGAAGTATTAAGACAATAACAGGAAAGTACTAACACTCAACAAAGATCTATTACTGGGAAAAAGATATGCACAGACTGATACATCTCTACTCCCTTAAGAGTGGCAGACATGCTTACAGTTTAGTCTGAACGTGAACAAGTCAGATGGACTAATCGCTGGGGTCTACCTTCATATTACAGAAATCAGTGCCTGCAATACAGCTACTTCCAGTATTCACTAGGACTAAAATACTAGTCAGTATTAGTTACAATCTATTATCAAGCTTGACGCAGGAGACACACTGTTAAGGTCTATAATGTAAAGATGGTGCCAAATTAATATGTTTGTCATAAATCCAAGTACTTCATTTCACTCAAGTATCTGTGAAAAGAGAAGATGTAGTGGCTGGCGCTGGCAACTGGATCAGAACTTCACCTTGCTGAAAATCAGCCCCATCAAAACAAAACAAAACATCTTTCCAGCCAGATCTCTGATCCAGCTGACAGTGTGACTACACCAATGCTGATCCTGGTGCAAAGCAGGGCAGTAAACGTGCAATCAGGGAGCTGGTAGGGAAGAAAATGTAACCAGCCTTTATGGTATCAGCATAAACTGAAATCAGCTTAAATCCATAGTTTCACAGTTGATTTAAGATGCTATAATTGTCTTTTCTTCTATTTCAATAACATAATACTTGGCAGTTACTAATTCTATTACTCTAAAAGTACATTTTAGGTTATAGAATCTCTGTGATAACAGTACAGCTATATTAAGTAGGGGGATAATTAATTACTCTGTTATAAAAGGTACATTGTGTTTATATATTGGTGGATGCTTTGATTAATTTTCAAGTCAGCACTTAGCAGTGCAAGAGAAGAAAAGAATTATCTTGAGGGAATCAAAATGGATTTCAAAAATGTTTTTAGAAATCACTTTTCTATTTTTTTTTCCTTAATTAAAGAGTTCAATCTTCATTCTTTGTCATTCTTCAAGCCACAGTGAAATTGAGAATGTCAGACAACCTCCAAGCCTTAAAACTGATGCACTACCACAAATATGCCAGCGTGCAGGTAGGCCATCAAAACTACTACATCTGTTCAATTAATGTATGCTGATCAAGCTGTAAGAGAAAACCTACTGCACCCATGAAAATGCTTGTGTTACCTGTACCTATACAATACCAATAAAAGTCCGTAGGACTAAAACAGCAGTAGTGGGAGAATATCCTTAAATTTCATTAAACAATAACCTCACTAGATACAACTTTACAATTCCACGCACGAGTTAATTCCATTTGTATTTGAGAAGCCCTACTTATCCTCAGCCCAGCTGTGTGTTGTTCCTCCAGCTAACAAACAAATTCCCACATGCTTCCACCTGCCTCTCCACATATAGCCACTTCAGCATTTCCTTTCTCCTAGGCGAGAAAAGAGCTTCTTCCGAACAACCACATCATCTACTAAATGAAATTACTTCCTCTACTCAGTGTTGTCTCAGAATCAAACTTGGGTTATTTATAAACATCAATGGATTAAATCACCACAACCAAACTCCCGCATTTTTACCATCTGATCTGCTGTGGAATCTCATTTGAGGTTACACAGGCAAAAACTGTCTCAGACCCACAGAAATTATCTTCCCCAAAGTTGGAAAAGCCTCCATGCAACTTTTGGAAAAAAGAACCAGAATCTATTACATGATCTGGAAACATGACATGAAAAAAAAAAAAAAAAAATTAATACCAGTGATAAACAGTATTTACTGGTATTCATCAGTCTCTTAAGTAAGGATGAGAGAATTTGGAATACCTGACATAAATGGTCAGCAACCACCTTGAATTCAGTTTCCCAGGAAAAATGAAGAGGTGGAATGAGAGGAGGAGTTAGCACCGACCTTATGAATCACTAACACTGTTCTCTGAATTGCTCAGCTGAGAACAAACTTCATTATGTGCAAGGTAACTAGAAAATACACCATAGAAAATTATTCTATGCTTTTGACACCCACTTCCTTCCAACACACAAGATGCATGCAAAACACGCTCCTTCTCTGCTTTCCAAAAATTTTTTATGATTTTCAGAATAATGGAACAATACCCTTTATTAGTTGGAATAATAAATAAATGACTTTTTCAGTTAACATAGCTTGTCTTCTGTATAATTTCAAAGAAAACATCCTTTTCCCTCTGAAGGAGCAGGCAAGTCTAAATAGCTTCTCATCCATTTCTTAGACTTCACTTTTAAATCAGTGACTATCCCAGAAAGGCAAAATTTTTTCCAAATTCATGCAATACTAGCCACTGATGCTTAATCCTATGTCTAGGATCTGACTAGAGATCTCAATCAAACCTGAAAAATACTGCTGAATTTGTCTTAACTAGAAATAAACAAGTAAAAATACTTTTAATACCACTGAGCTTGGTTATGTCATACTCTGCTGAATAAGTACCAATCATGCTTTTCTTAAATAGTTTAATAAAGGTAACATAATTAAAGTCAAAGCAATTATGTTGAACCTGTACTTTGCTTGAAGCTTACTGCTCTTATTTCAGGCCTTGAGGATTCCTTCTTTCTTCAAGTAGTGAAAATTGGTCTTTAACTCTCACCACAAATTATAACTTCACTTGCAAATCATTAAGATATTTTTGTGAGCACAGATATCTAGTAAGTCTCTTGCTGGTTATTTTCAATGTAAACTTTTCTCTAGACTGAGCTAAGCCCCTTCAGGCCCACCTCAAATGTAAATCCTAAAAGGGCAACATGCATATATAACCTCTTACCAGGTGTTCCTCTGCCTGTGTTACTTCCATGGGGCAATGTAAAATTTGTTAACCAGGCTCTATGCAGGGACAGAGTTTGCAGCATAAAATTGACATCTGTAAGCAGCAGAACATGATTCAAATTCACATTTCCCACACCTTGGCAGATAGGTTAGATGAGTTTCCAACCTACAGTATGACTACAGCCAATGATATAGAAGTCCCTTACATTTGGTTCACAAAGCAGTCCTGCTGTTGCAGTCTCGGGACAATGTAAGGTACCTACTGCTACACTGGTGAGTTTGGGAACCTTGCTGCAGGCAGCTCTTTTCATCTCTCCCTGTTGATGCTTCTGCGTTTTGCATGTAATATTTAAAGATTCAGTAGGCCTGACAGAAAATACTAACGAGAGCACAGCTTCTTATTCTAACTGGAGAACACATAAGAACAGAAAGACCTGAATAGCAATACTTCCAATTAACTTAAATGTTTATTATCTTATCGTTCCAAAGGAAGTGGAAGAGGGGCATTTTAACACACTTAGACAGAAAAAGGAATTTAATTGATACTCTACAGCCAAGATCTGTATTCTAACCCTACATTTCAGATCAAAAGAAGGCAGCCATTGCTACTAAAATAATTTTGAAGGAAAGGATTAAATTGTGACATGCTTATTAAATAAAGTATTTCCACACTTATCTTTGCAAGACAGAGCTTGGTCTACCAAGCGACAGCATTTAAGATTCCAACACGCACTTGTCCATTTGGTTTTGGTTACCTGATTTAGGCTATTCACATTGCAGATACTGTCTTTGTAAATACCATAATCAGATACATAACTCATCCCATACTTTATTCAAGAAGCCTAAATGCCTAAATCAGAACTGTGGGTTCTACAACACAGGCAAGGCATCTGGGCACTGAACAGTTCTGTAAAGTTCTCCTTAACCTCCTGGATTTAAATTCTAAATACGTTAACCAGGGAAATTAAAGTAATTTTTGTAATATCAAGAAAAAAGTCAGTATGTTCAAGAGATGCCTGTCAACAATCAGCAAAAAGGAAGAGGAGAACCTGCTCTTTCCCAGCAACAAGGGAAAACATAACGTGCAATTATATGACACTGTCACAGAAACGTACCACAATGAGGTGGGAAGCATTACTATGTTCTGCAAAACTCAATGACTTAAAAAAAAATTCTCCTCTTACATTGGGACAACACCGAAGATTCTCATATTCATAAGCAATAGAATATGAGTAAGGACAGGGAGAAATAGAGAAGTCCTACTAGAATACTTAGTGGTGTGTTAGAAAAGCTTCAGTCTGGGAGATAAAAGTTCAAGCTCTTACTCGTCATCTTCATGCATTCCAAATGAGGATCCAGACAACGGGCCATGAGCTGTTCTTGGGTGGATCTCTAACAAGATTTTCTTACAGAAGGGACTGAGTATTGACTGACTTTGGGATTTAAACCTACATCTCTCACATGTAGGGAAGATGAATCTCAGCTCAAGGTCTTTGCCAAGATTATTATTATTACTACTATTAGCCAAGAGACCCCTTAGCATCTACCACATTCTACTGAGCATCCCTAATCAAGTCTGTTTCCTGATCAGGGGTTGATCTCATCTCACTCTTCCCTAAATTTTAATCAGAAATTCCACTCTGAAGGGAAGAAACTTTTCCATAACAAAAGTTTTGCTGGCATCTGCAGATTCAATTAAAGTTTCTTATAAAATATTATTGACAAGCTTAGCCACTGAAAATTTCCTGATTACTTCTACTGTTAACCCACAACACCAATATATCCTGAACTGAATGACAGGCTTTATGATGGACATGTGTTTGGCAGTTTTCTGCAAATCTGCTCAGTGATCAAGCTGTTCTTCATGTAGAAAACAGTAAGTGCTTTGAAAAACTTAGGACAGGTTTGCATTTTTTTATTAGATACCACTTATTTCTGTATTTATTTTTCAGGATCCAACCTGGGGATAAAGGAAAAACTTAAAAAGAAACAAATGTACTTTGTTAATTGATCAAAAACTAGGTTTCTGAAGATACCAGTTTACAGCTAAGCCCTTCCAGGTCTGAAATAGATGTATTACCTACAACCACTGCCTTACTTTTTTCTTGAAATCATCATGACTACAATGCCCTTATAATCTGGAAAGAAAAGACACGATAGTTATGATGTACCTTATTTCAGAAAGACAATTCAGTAAGGTCTACCCTCAAATGTACATCACCAGAAAATGACAGAACTTAGAGTTGCTTTTCTTGTCAGTAAATCCATATAAACAATAACAAACTTTTACATTACGACAATTCCTCTCATGTTCTTTACAACAACAGCATTTCAAACATCTGTAAGAGGATGAACCACATTCAGCTCAAAAGACACCACGTGCCAAATGCTGGAATAGGATTTGGTCACTAAGGGAAATTATTCTCTCCCATTCTCAAAGAGTTAATGTTTTGGCAGTGTTTCTGGGAAATAGATTCTGCTGAATGCACTGCAGAAGCAAAGGCCTGGCTGTCTGAGGGAGTCCCTGCTGACATTCAGCTGCAGCCCACGCAAAGAAACTGAAAAAAGGGCTAATGTCAGGTGTCCAGCAGGGTTGTGATGAAACAGAACTTGCTGATTCCAGAAATGCTACATATTCCCTGTAAGATGGAACAGGGGCTTCAAAACCCTTATTTAAATGGAAATGAATGGGTGATTTTTAAAATGTTTACCTTAGATACAAAGTACAGTTAGGATTTTAATAGGATTTAATTTGTGAGAGTCAAAGAAAGAGACTTGTATTTTAAAGACAACCATATAATGCATTATCTCTGAGACAGCAGAAAGGCAGGATGGTAAAAAAATGCTATAGATAAAGAGCTTAAGTTGTCAGTAATACATTTTTTAGCTGAACTAGACTCACACAAAATTACTCATTTGGTTTAAGGGGGCAGTGTGCAGCAGCTTAATTCCTTCGCCCCACTTTGTACAAAAAAACCCACAAGTAAACCAGTAGGAATGAATTTAAACTCCTAAAGTAAGCAGATCAGAAAGAACCTAATAAACCTGTATTCACAGAAGAACCAAAACTGCAATGCAATCACCTCTTACTAAGTGTACAGGTACATCCATAAGAAAAGGCTGCAACATGAAACAGAATAAATGCATGAAATATTTCACTTATGGTAAACATGAAGCAACATATTTCACAAAGTAAAAAGGTAAGCTATTTCTATTTTCAAGGAATAAAGCATGTATATGAACAGTTTCTAGAGAATATCTGATGCACAGTAAAAACATAACTTATTCTGAATAAATTTGTGCACTTACCTGTGTGATAAGAATAGAAATTCTGATTAAGCATAGGCAAACCTAGTAAACTTCTGAAAAACAACAGTTTATCAGCTTTTGAGCTATGAATACAATTCTGACAGTTCTCTGGCTTCCTAAGGGAATTTGAGCTTTGTGGCAAATATCAGAAATGGTCTAGTATGCAACAGAATTCAAAGAAAAACTATTCAGCTAGTCCCAGCTACCATGTTTAAAATTTGCAAAGGTACATCTATATTAGTAGTTTAGTGTGCTTCAAAAGCTTTTTCTCATGCAAATCTCCCTAGCATCTACATTTCTGTATTTCACACACTTTTGAGTGTCAGCATGCTATCTATGATCCTGGAGTGCAAAAACTGGATTCTTTTAAGTGTCCCTCATGTTTCTTGAGAACATTTATTTTGGGACTAGGGCAAATGTTTATAATTTCTCATCAGATTTTATAATTTTCATACTGATTTTAATTTCTATTTCTCACTAGGCTGTCCAAATTGGGTTAGCACTACACTATTTAAATATCATGGTTTATTTATATACAAATCTGAGCTTTGACTATTTGTTCTTATGCTGTTAAAGAAACAAGAATCCTTGCATATATGCAGTTTCATACATTGCAGTAAGATAATTGTTTACAGTTTCTGTCTTCCCTGTCTGGCAAGCACAAACTTCTTTTGTCACAAACTGTGCTGATAAAAATGGATCCTCATGTAAGAGGTTTCTGTAAAAAAAAAAAAAAAAACAACAAAAAAACCCAAAACAAAACAAAAGCCAACACACAAACATCAGACTGATCTATATTCAAGCCAGCCATGATAGAACTTGTAGAATTTGATCTTACGCCATTTTGCAAATGTATACAACACACCCAATTTCAACCACAGTACAGATTACTTCTAAACGTTGCATCCATGGAATAAGTGCCAAAATGCCAAATTCAGCTCTTGTGAACATCACGTCCTATGACAGCAATTAGAAATTATTATGGTACTTAAGGGAAGGAGAATTTTAACATTTATGTATGTATAAACGTCTAATATTTTCAAATGAATAGCATCTATATGAAACATTAATGATTTTGTTAATCGATTAAGAGCTTTCATGCAAAATGTATTCTTATTAGTCACCTCTATTAGGGAGGTCAGCAAATGTATCTTTCCATTAGCTGATATAAGGAATCAATCCAAGATAAAAGGCACTATGCTACACAACCTTTGATCTTGTGTTCAATAATTCCAAGATATGAGCATATATCAACACTGTGCTCTAAAAAGGAAAAATGGCTGATGATTTATAACGAAAGAGTACTATAGAAAAAATCAATGCACAGGAAAGCTGTTGACTACTTTATCCACATCACCCTCCCCTTGACAACTCCTCCCTCTCTCACCAAATTTAAACCTTCTTCTATACTAGCTGGTTTGGAGATATTACAGTATAAATCTCAATGCACACATGCATGGGTCCCTCAAGAATATTTTGATCAAAATATTTTGAGTAACTGCATCTGTATGCATAAACACTATACCCTTCATGTAAGGCTATAAAATACGGAGTAGGCCCGATCTTTAAAGCTTTTTGAGTACTTCAATCTTGTGACTGCTGAGGACTGAAGAAACAATTACAAGGTAGGCTGTGTGTCGTGGTTTGAGCCCGGTCAGCAGCCAAACACCATTCAGCCGCTCACTCCTCCCTTCTCCTCCAGCAATGAGAAGGGACAAGTGAGCCAGGCTTGGGATTCGAGATAGGACCGGGAGGGGTAGATCACCCATTATGATCACAGGCAAAAGGCAGACTCGTTAGGGGAAGAAAAAAAGAACATACATTTATTACAGATACTAACAACAACACTGAACAGAGTAGGACAGTGAGAAGCATTGCCACATCTTGAGAACACCTTCCCCCACCCCTCCCTTCTTCCTGGGCTCAGCTCTGTTCCTGATATCTCTATCTCCTCCCCCCAGAGGTGCAGGGGCAGAGAATAGGGGGTGCATTCAGTGCTCCTGCTTCTTCCATCTTCGGTGGGGGGAGCTTCTGGAACTTCTTCCCCTGCTCCATCATGGTCCCCCTCTCACAGGAGACAGTCCTCCACGAACTTTCTGCGACATGAGTCCTTCCTACGGGCCTCAGCATTTCCTTACACTGCTCCGGTGTGGGTCACCAACTGTCTCCAACTGTATTCCCTCCCATGGGCTGCAGCCCTTCCTGAGCTGCTCTGGCGTGGGACACCCCCGCATGCTGCAGTCCTCCCAGTGCTGAACTATAACAGCAGGGGCTACCTTTTCCCACAAGACCCCGGCCTTCTTTGGGCACAGCACCTTGATCAACCAGGTAGGAAGCACAGGCCATAAATCAATGTCTGCTCCACCACAGATCTCCATGGGTGGCAGGGGGGGCTGCCCTGCCGTCTCACCACAGGATACAGGGGGGTCTCTGCTCCGGCACACCTCCCCCCTCCTTTCTCCCTCTGTTCCTCCACTGACCTTGGTGTTCATGCAGCTGCAGCAACTCCTCCTCACAAGTCCCACTGCTCGTCATCACATCCCTTCTTAAGTACGTTATCGTGGAGGCGTGGCTGACTGGCTCAGGTTTGGTGCAGAGGTGGAGCTGACTTGGAGCTGAGGGAGCTTCGAGAGGCTTCTCACAGGGGCCCACCCCTATCGCCCCCTCCCCTGCTACCAAAAAACCCCACCACTCACTCAACCCAGGACACTGTGATACATAACTTCATAATATTTCAAAGAATTAGTTTTAATATAAATGAGCAAGCTTTTAAACTTCTTCTTGCCCACAGCAATATAATATTTTGTTCTTCCGGTCAAGCTAGAATGCAACATAGTGTCATCTTCCACCTGCAAGCAACAGTGGAAGATCTCATGAGTTACCCGATGCTCGGAAACTGTGGATTGATGACCACAGCAGTAAGTGTTCTTTCCAAACTCATACCTCCAGAAATTGAGTTACTGTCCAGGTAAGACATCAAGAGCACAGTACTCACCTCCTCAGCTGAAGCACTGAAATATTCACTAGCCCCTTCAAACTGAACTATTAAACTTGGAGAGTGGCTCACCAGCAATCTGAAAACACTGAAATTTACTGGGGTGTTCTTTGTTGGCTTTTTAAAGACACTTTCTTAAGCAAGAAAAGCATGAGATGACCAAATATGGACATAAATGTGAGAAGACTGCATGAAGGACTTGATCCTGTCAAATAATAGAACACATGATACTCAGTATCTCAAACAACATATGGCTGTGCTGTGACACATGGAAAGTTCTTGCCAATGGAGCCTTTGCGCAATGTTCAACCAAGATAGGGAGATAACCAACAGCAAAAACTAGCTGCTGCCTCTCAGCTGCACAGACCATGTGCAGAACAAGGCTTTGCCAGCCTGCTTATAATTTTCCTTGTGCTGATTAGATGGTAACCTTGCAAGGCAAAAGTCATCTCAGGGAGGTGACTACAGAATGCAGAGGCCCTGTATGCCCAACGCTTCATCCCACTGTTTCACAAGAACATGGGACCAACTAGGCTATGTCATGGTAGTACTTTCATTCTTGCTTTACTTGTTCATACTCTCTCCACTATGCCTTTCTAACTGCTCTCTATCCCATACATAGCTGTAAGCATTGCATCTTCTCACATTAGCCATATCATCCAACTCTTCAGGGAAAGTAAACTCTGTTTCCTGGAAAAGCATTTGCACATGGTTTTCTTGTTTTAAGCCACAATAAAGAACAACTGCTTACTTTCACACTCAATTAGCCCAAAATCCAAAAGACCTAAAATGATACATCATCAGCCACTGTAGAGGACTAACCTGTGCACTGCTATATACAGAAAAAAAAAACCTCATTCATTGTCCCTTCCTGAAGTAAGATGTGTGGCCTTTTTTAGAGTTACATATGCACAGCAGTCAGCCACAATGGCAGCAATCATTTTAAGTCTATCTTGCAAGATGGGGGGGCTTGAAGTTCTCGCAAGCAAGTCAAGTTCTTGCCAAATGGAAGATACACATCCCTTCCATCTTTATAACTTTTCTAATTTTCTTTGAAATGCAAGGAGCAAGAAAATAGAAATCCAAAATTTTTAACAACATTTACAATAGCAGCAACTATCAGTGAGACTCAAGTAAGCCTTTTCAAACCTGTGTCGTTTTGACATGATACATGTTATCTTCTCAGCCCTCTGCCCTGAAACACTGGCTACACTAACAAAGAAGCAGTCTTGAAAAAGTGTTTTTTTTTCTGGATACATCAAGTTTCTTATGCTGAATATAGTTTTGGGAAGACAGGCGAATCAAATGCTTTACTGGAATTTCAATATAAATTTAGAATATGGCTGCAGTAATCACTGTCCCTGAGAAAGAACATATAAAAAACCTCTGATCAAAATGTTCTGGCACTTACACTCATGCTGAAATGACAGCAGCACCTTTGACAGCAAAGCAGAACACGGCACATTACACCAAGTTCTAAGGGAGCTAGGAGTTTTCTGTGACCTTCAAGAGGCAGCACAATACCCCCCCCCCCCGAGGGAGTTCAAGAGAAGTGACAAAAAAGCATGAAGAGGAACTTGGATAGCTCTGGAAATGAGGAGGCCTAGCACCACCTACCTGAATGGGAGGCATTCAAATTCCTGCTAGGTGCACCATGATAGTGATAGATGCTAGGTTCACATGCTACTTTGGAATAACAAAGTTAAGGTTTTCATTATGAAAATCTTTATTGGGTCCTAGAATGTGGTGAAAATATCTAAACAGAAAAGTTTTCCCATTCAGAAGAGTAGTTCTTCCCCATAGACATCTTTCTGCTAGGTATGAGAATTTTCGAAACAAGAGGCAATTCCCTCTGGCAACAGTGCTCAGTCACCCAATGCTCAAGCCTTCAGGTGCAGTAATTTGGATTCTTAGTATGCATCAGAAATGCATCTGATCACAATGAGAATCAGACAAGCTAAAATGGGTGTCTGCAATCTGACTCACAGCTAGAATCACTTTTGTTGATGAAAAGCTTTAATACCGTCCTGTCTAATCTTGCACATCTCTCTAGGAATCAAGGGGAGACATGGAAAAACATAAAGGAGATCTGAGTTCATTGTAATAAATATAAAACTACCTAACACAGAATAGTCTTGCATTGCCCATGGATCAAAACGGACAGTTGGTACAGACTGTGTTGGTAAAATCATTTAGGGTAAATCTCTCACTGAACAAATACTGGCTCTTAATAAATCTTTTCAGGAACTATTTACTCATGAATCATTACTACATGGCCATTCAAGCAGCATGGCATGCTGTTAGGCCTCTTGCAGAGCAATGACTGAACTCCCTTGCTTTTTTATATACCAGACTGAGAATACATAACTGTTCAAGATCTGCAAAAATAGAGATAAAATGGATAGAAATGCTGTACAATACAATCTATTGGTTCTGATTCAAGCGCATTTATGCAAATAATCTTGTAACAAGTGCTCTGCATTTAAAAATTACTCAAAGAAGCATCTTAATTGATACATCTGTATGAACAACTGAGGAGACAGAAAGGAGAATGGAATTCCCTGTTGTGAGTTCGAGGCATCAATCCATCAACTCTAGGCAAGACCTTAAATGTGGCACACGTGTCTGAACACAGATATTAATATCGGAGCTACATGTTTTATAGGATTCTGTTAATACAGAACTAAAATAAAAAAAAAATAATTGAAAAGGGCTTGTAGGATTGAAAATTTGGAAAGCTCATTTGTCTAGTGTTATGTGTTTTATTTCACAGAAACAGAACAAAGTGGCTTCTGAAGCCCAAAATCCTCATCTGCTGGCTATGTTCTGGGACCTAGAAAGAATTAGGGAAGGGACGTCCTCTTTCTGATCCATCTCAGTGCAAGGCTGAAAGGCCAGTGGTGATACTTATTTAAATACAAAATTTAAGACACACTTCAGAATAATTTGCTGTGCTTTCCCTAAGAAATAATCCCATATGCTCCCCCTCTCCCCACACCACTTTCTTGTAGCTTTTGCAGACAGTACTCATCAGTCAGGAAACAGACCAAAAGTTAAAGAAAAGTTAAATGCAGCAGAATTTAGCTCATTTTTCACTCAAATGGATACCTAGATGAACTGTACTAGACAGAAGACTTGTATACCTAATCAACACAGAAACCCTGAATTTACTAAGAAATCACCTCAATCCTGAATTTCACAATCCTTCATTACTTTTAGATTTCACCTAACATTAACATATGTTTTACTCATCATTAAAACAGTCTGTTAGCAACAATGCTTTGAGATATTTTTGCTATGGAGATTGTCAGCAGACAATTTACACTCAGGACTGAAATGAAGTGCCCCAAATTTTTGAAGATTCATACATGTTTCTCCCCTCTGATCGGACCTCCAAGACACCTAACCTAACCTACTAGACAAACCTGTTCTAACCTAACAGGACAAACCTCAGATTTCCTCATAGTCCCATTAATGCAGCTGAAATCTATATGTATAATCTCAAATACCTATTTCTGACCAATCAGCACTCATCAGATATGTACCTATGCTTTCGTGGCTGTTGGTATTGGTCTTAGGTGGAAAACCTGGGTTTTGTTTTTTCTTTTAAGAAACTTCTCTTTGCAAACACACTCTTCTTGGAGAACAAGATATTAGAGAACCACCTTTGGTTTGCTTTATGCAGTTTTCTACTGAAAACAGACATCTATTTGTCACCTTGTTCTGCCACAGACTAATTGATTGCTGTTTACATCTGTATCCTCACATAAAAAATTTTAGGATATCTTCCTAAACCGAAAACTGCATACATAATAGCTAGCATCAGTAACAAACTCCAATTGACAGGAAGGTGAAAAGCTAATCTATAGTTTTAGGATTATCTTCTCATTGGTCCCTAGCTATTACATAAAGGTAGGCAGTAAAGCTGGATGAAAAATCCTTCCTCAGAAAGCACGTTTCTCTCATCACTCTCCAGAATAGCAGGTCTAACATTGTAGAGGAAGCAGTGATGAACCTAGAAAATTTTACTTTGGTGTCTAGGATGAAATCCCCAGAATATCATTCTCAGAAAAACTGGAACTACACACTAGTCCAACAAATGGAAAGCAGAAATCCAGCTTGCCCCCAAATCTCTGTCTGTATCTAGTTTTGCACCCAAAAGGTTTCTACAATTTTATCTTTTTCTAACACTTATTTCAATTTATCCAATTTTTACAAAAGGACTTTAAATTTCACAGATTATGAACCTTAGTCGTATAATTCTTTTTAACTCATCTGCATCCCTACATCACGCAATAAAAGCCACTTTTAACGTTCAGCATTCTACTGCAGGCATGGTTTGGGCGTTGATTTTTTTTTGGTATTAGTTAGTAATTTGTTCATTTTTATATTCCAATTTTGCTTCTGAGAAAAACTTCATTAAAAATCCTGATAAACAACATTCAATAATTGTAAAAGGATAGCTGGTAACACGATACACTACTCTAAAAATAAAACCCCATTATTTGTTTAATTTTACAAGGAAGGGTCAGAGAAACTCCTCTTGATTAACCTACCACAAGCAACTCAAGAATAAAAACTCAGTGGAAGTTTAACTGTTCTAATTTAAGTGATAGCAGCTGAAAAAATATACAGTTATTAAAGGGCTTCAAATGGTATATTATGCAGAATAGGTGAAAAAAAGCTTTTTTTTTAAAACACTACTTCAACTAGTGAAGAGTGTTTTATAAACTCAAATTGCAGCTACTGTTGGAAGAATGGAATATGTAAGAGGACTAAATCTATACATATGTAACCTTTCCTTAGTAAAGATTAAAATAAAATAATTTTTAAAAAAGCTCTGAATAACAGCTAAGCAAATGACGCAATCACATTTCTATTAGTCAAAAATCATGTTCATATCACTTTCCCACCATTGCTCTCCTTGAACATGAATTATCAGTCCTTCAGGCAGCAACTGTCATTTTGATGTATGTGCTGGTATAACAACCAGAATAACACAACACCAACCCTTAAACACAAACACAATACAAATAGTGAATCACACTGTTAAAGCAGAAGAGGATTGAAAGCAATAAATAATGAATGAATAAAGGCTTTCATGAAAGCATTACCATCCTCATGGTCTAAAGGCCTGAGCACAAGATTTATATGGAGAGGTGGTAACTCTACCAGCTGATAAACAAAAACCAGCTTTCAGCATACTAGTCATTCTTCAGGCTTTGCTGCTTTTGTATTAAAACTCTGAAACTATATAGAAGCAAATAACAAATACCGTGAATTAATCTTGATTATGTACTTTAAAAACAACATTTTATCTAGTCTATGACTTTTAGAATTCAGTATTGGTTTACTGCATATTATATTTTTTCCCATGTGACGCCCACAGCTATCTCCTCACTTTCCCACAGACAATGCTATCTCACAGGAGCTGGTTACTATAATGAACCGCCTCCATAATATTCCTCCCTCTCCCTCCCCCGTGCCCCACCTTACCTACAGCTATGAGCCAGAATTTTTTCTCTCGGAACTGAGTAGCATTACTCAGTGCAAAATTTCTCAATTTGTTCTCAATTTGAAAGTTGCTGCTTCTCTCCCTTTTCCTCCCATAAAAAAGAGGTTTTGAGTCCAAAAGTTTGTTTGCTCTTCTCTTGGCTACATCATTTAATCCAGCAAGACGTCTTATTTCTCTACAGGCCTTGCTGGGGTAATCAGCCTCTCCTTGGAGATGTCTTTTTTCCCCTCAAAAAAGGGGAAGGTATTGTCATAATATTGTCAGAATATTTTATTGTACCCTGTTCTGGTTTTGGCTGGAGTAGTTATTTTTCTCCACAGTAGCTGGTAAGGGGCTATGTTTTGGATTTGTGCTGGAAACAGTGCTGGATAATTCAGGAATGTTTTAGTTACTGCTGAGCAGTTCTTACACAGAGCCAAGGCCTTTTCTGCTCCTCACCCCACCCCACCAGCGAGCAGGCTGGGGGTGCACGAGAAGATGTGAGGGGACACAGCCGGGACAGCTGAGCCCAACTGACCAAAGGGACATCCCACACCATATGACATCATGCTCAGCATATAAAGCTGGAGGATGAAGGAGGAAGGGGGGGGGACGTTCAGAGTGATGGCATTTGTCTTCCCAAGTAACGGTTACATGGGACGGAGTCGGCTGTCCTGGGGATGGCTGAGCACCTGCCTGTCCAGGGAAAGGGGTGAATTAGTTCCTTGGTTTGCTTTGCTTGTGTGCACAGCTTTTGCTTTACTGATTAAACTGCCTTTATGTCAACCCACAAGTTTTCTCTTTTACTCTCCCAATTCTCTCTCCCATGCCACCAGGGGGGGACTGAGTGAGCAGCTGTGTGGGGCTTAGTTGCCAGCTGTGGTTAAATCATGACATACCCTGAAAAAGTTGTACTATGGTAACACAGACATGAGTAGTACAACTTTATGACAACCTCTAGCATCCATTTTAATGTAAATATAATAATTCAAGGCTGTTGCTAATACAAGGTTTCTTTCCGAGTTCTCTTCTGAAAAATAAAAAACTTTTTTGAAACAAGTCTGTGTAATGCTGATATAACAATGAAGTAACACTTAGGCATAATGGCACCTAGACACTAAATATACCTTAATTTTCCCAGAGGACAGTGTGACAGCCTTACTGGAACACTCGATAATTTATTCTGAGGAAGAGTTTAACCCTCAAAATCTATTTGCATCATTCTCCTTGCAGCAGAAGTATCCATGACTCACTGTTGACACCAGGCAGTGGCATGATACAATAACCTTCCTGTGCTTCTCAAATGCTAGGACTGGCAGTGACTCACCAGCAACTCCACTCAGGCCAAGATTTCCTGTGATGCAAGCTTCTGTGCACACCACTTCTTCAGCAGCCTTGCTTACACTCTCAGCTTCACATATCCAACATCTACATCCAGGTAATAAAAATGACACCCCATAGCTTGCCTCTATTACATAAAAGCAACTGCATTTATCCAACCCAAACAAAAGCTTTGGCTACATTGTAATGCTAGTAGAATAAATAGAAAATGTAATTCAAATCTTAAAAAAGGCTAAGACATTTATGGATCCTCTTATTTCTCTCCTCTCCACAGCAAAACCTGTATTAGGGTCCATATATCAAAAGATAAACACATGTCTTAATATAATATGCAGTAAATTTCAAGGAGTTTCAACTTTTTATTGGTTTGTTGACTCTAAAGACATTCTGAGTGATAGGAATATATCATGAACAATAAGTCACTAAAAATAAACAACTATGCTGTTACAGTGTCTTAAATGGAAAAGCAAGTATTCTCGGTAAGTGATTTTAGGAAAAAAAAAAATATATCCAAATAGACAGAAAAATTCCCTTTATCTCTTAAAAAAAAGTAACACAAGAACCTTGACTCCCTCACAACCAACAGGTGGTTGATTTATTTATGTAAAATAAATAAAATAAATAGGCAGCAGCTGAGTAATTAATTCAAAGCTGAATCAATGACTCCACCGATCCACTGAATCCATTTAGTCACTGCCGTAGCAGAGTTCAGAAGGCGACATTAAAATTTAGGAAGAAACCATTTATTTTCCCAAGATACAAATAATAAAACTAGAAAACAGTTTCTATTTTCTACAGAATATAACTGTATATAACTTCACAATAAAGCCATTTGCTATAAATTAGTGCAGAAAAAAAATACATTGGCAAAGAATGATTTAAAAAAAAAAAGTTTTTAAAAATTAAAAAATTTAAAAGGTGTGTTTGACAAAAATATGAAACTTTGGAAGCAGTTGCCTTACATGAGTAAAGGTACTTCAATATCCTCAGTTCCTGCTTAACTACCAAATCTTAAGGAAAAATGTCCTACATACGTGTTTCAGCTTCATCAGATATTTTAGAAGCATTTGTAATATAAGCACATTGCCAATGTAGAAGTAGTACTTCTCAGTGGCAAGACTGGCTATAACTCAAAGGAACAAAAAAGTAGAGAAAAAGCCAAAAGTTTAGAAGCCTGTTTTTTTGATTTCGGTATCAAAATCAACTCTAGAAACCATACATAAAGCTCCTTAAAGAACAGAAGGATTCTCTTATGGGAAGTACTGAAACAAGTTCCTATAAAGGTCCAGAAAGGATGAAAATCCAACTTACCTCTTCTTTCAAGGATCTTGACTGTACTGGAAAAATCGACAAGAAACATTAGCCTTGCACTGGACTTCCCAATTCTGGCTGGTGTAGAAGCTTCCCTGAAGAAATCTCCTCAGTCTTAGTCCCTACCATTCTCGCATGGGAGATTTCAGTAGCCCTTCTTTTACTTACAATGAGTGTGGCCAGTAAGCACAGAGATAGCCAAATCATATGTTTCCATCTATTTACAGGAGAATGATCCAAGAGAAGAAACATCGTAATTTTCAAAGCTGAACCCCCAGCTGAGTGTCTGATTATAAAGACACAATGTGTTCAAAGTTCCTCTACCTGATTCTGTTTTGTCAGGAAAGAGGTAAAGGCTAAAACACCCTGCCCACTCCTTGCCAGGAAAACTGTATCAATACTAAAATGTTTATTTAATAGCTACGCCTTTTAATAGTGGGAAGTTTCTTATGCTCCTTGCCAACACAGCTCTGCATGTGAAGTTTAAGAGATGACTCATCACTATTAGCAATTTTTTGCACTGAAGCACTGTCTAAAGCACTCAAGGCAGAGACTGTTAACCCTAACAAAATCTCGTAAGTACATGCCCAAACCCTCCATTTCCACCTCTTTCATGAAGGACCTCCACACTTCTCCCAGCCATGACTTTCTCCTCAACCATACGAACATCCTGCTTTAAAGAGATACTGTAAAAATAAGGGTTCCACAGAAGTGGGTTAGACATACAGGAGTTGAACATAAATACAGACTGAACAATTCAAATAATCTCCATTCAAAACATTCCCATTTTCTTTAAATGGTTGTCCATATGCATCATCACACTACAGGTGATTGCACTGCAGTACCTGCATATTGAATGGATTATCAGAGACCCAAAGACTGTGGATAGTTAAAGCTTTTCTGTTGGCTGGACACTTCAATTAGTGTCATGCTTAACATATATATGAACTGAAATGAAATCCATTTGTAGCTCTGTGGGTCTCCAAAAGGATAATTTCTATAAAATGCTACAGAGAGAGTTTGTCCCCAAACTAGAAATTTACCCCTTTGTTATGTTACAACACATTCTAATAACCCAGAACAACAGACTGTGGAGAAACTGTCAAAACCAGAATCTTCCAATCAGGAAAACCACCACCAAAAAAGCTGCATGTTTTCAAAAAGGCCAAGTTATGTGTAAATAAGATGATGAAACTCATTAGAAAGTAGACTGTGTAATGCTATCTTTGGTAAGGATGAATGGGATATTTTGAAAACAGGCAAAGGACAATCCTCCACAAAAAAAATGCAGCCCAAACCACATGGGATACAGGCTACAGGTATGTACAAACTTCAGTTGTATACTGAAGGAATGAGGCAGCAGGGAAAGGAGAATCAGTTCTCAAGTGCCTGAATTTCTACAGTCCTGGCTGCTGAGATAACAGCTATAAAGATAGCCACTCCTGTGGACAGATAAAGGGAGGAAGACCATAACCTTGAACATTTAGTCCATTGTTAATACTTGTTTTGTGATCAACTGTAGGTTTGTGTCATTGACTGTGGTATCCATAAATTAATAGCACAAGATGACGACATCTTTAGAATAAAAGTATCAAAGGTTATTTATTTACTCCAAGACTACTGGTATTTCATAGCTGAATTCCATCTGGATGGCAATCAAGAGTCAGTAATCAGCTACATTCATTTAGCACGATTTAGATATTTGCATCAAATACATTTGCTAATGAATAGATTGAATAAAAAAAAATAAAAAAGTTCAGGGCATGGAGACATTTACCAGGTGCTAAATCTCCAAAATGCATGTATGGAGGAGTACCTCTTCCTGAGTCAATCAGTTGATCAACCAATCCAGAAAAAGAGACAACATCTGGTCTAAAAAGCAACACTCACATCCTCAGGAAGATGAATGGTGCTTATTTTAGTTAGAGCAGTTAAATTCTTTAGAAGTTATAAATAAATTTCTGAATTAAAGAATCAAAGGGAAAATTTCAATCTGTCTGGACAGCACAGAAGACTTCAACAAGGCAAATAATTATAAAAACAAATGCTACACCAAGATGAATTTCTCCTTAGTACATGCAAACTGAGGCATCAGGTATGCAGAGACAAACTATCCAATGAAGCATATCTCGTCAAGAGGTAGGTCTTCAGTGTACCAGCTGGATGTCTTGGAGAAGGAGATGTGGGGTAGAAGAGCTTTGAGATTCAGTTTTGGCATAAACAGATTAAGGTTTCTCTTCTAATTCTGTGCGTTGCTCTTTCATGAGCCATTCACAATGGTGTTATTTCATATTTATTCACAACATTTATGTACTTTTAACAAAGCATTTTTGAAGTGTGTCTTAGAGGTAGTTTAGTTACAGACCATTCCTCACTTTAAGGCTGTAAGAGATTAGTGAACAGAACACTATTTTATGTACAAATTGAAGTTGTGTTCAGCCCTTAGCACACTGCTCTGACCATCCAAATGACAACTGCTCACACAGAACATGCATGGATAAGGTAGAGGACCGGAAGAAAAATCTTCCTACAAGCAGTGATAACAATGAAGGCTTTCCAGCATGCAACACGAAACTGAAGAACCTACCAAAACAGGCTCTGAAATTTCCTAAAAGCTGGTTAGAACGACTATGAAAGAACAATTTTATACAAGGATGAAAGAAAACTGAAGCCCTAAAATGTCTGTTAAAAGAATCTGGATGAAGCTAACAGGCTAATGTTATTGAGATCAACTTTATAATCATACAGAGGACTTTCTGAATAACACCAGGTTTGCTCAGAAACCCAGAGAAATCCTTACGACTTAATGTTACCACTAAAATATGTATGTTTTCCTACCGTTCATAAAGAAGAAAAAAGAAGCCTCTGGATTTCTGAGACAATCCTTCTATAAGCTTGAGTAAGCACACTATGAGATGCAGATGTTCCACCTTTGGCTAGATTTCCTGCACTCCAAGTTCCTGAAAAGGAAAGCTGTTCATAGAAGCAACAGTCAAGACATCGCATAAAGAGATGAAGGTTCCAAATCCATGAGTACCTCAGTCGTATCAATACAGCTGAAAGCAAATCAAACACAACCTGCACTACCTTTTACAACACCCTAGGAACCTGCAGAAGATAGACACATCAGCTGATCAGCCCCACAGAACAGAGATACTCCAGACAAACCTGGAAATAGACTTGCTGTGGAACAGAAGACTCAACATTATTGTCCTTCTCAAAGAAGCTGATTTCAGGTCCTTCCTAAATGCCAAATGAGGGGAAATAAAAAAATACCACAAAACCACACAACCCCCAAAAAGCAGCCAGTAACAGCATCCTGAATGCCTCAGTTGTGATGTATCATTTAAAATGTCTTGTCATACAACTAGGATAGCCAGTGTTCCCTGCAAGCAGATTACCAACCACTAGCTCCAATTATAGATGTGTCAGGAACTACTGAATCTCCAAGTGTTATAAGAGTAGGAATTTGCTTTCTCTTTATTTACTGAAACTGCTTTAGTCATGTTAGTCATCAACTGCAATTAATGCCTTATGTCAGAGAGAAGCCCATGGCATGTTTTCCCAACTCCTTGTGCCTTGAGAATATTTATGCAAGACAAAAATCTTTATCAGACCAAAAGTCCCAAGTAACATGACCTGACCTGGCAGGAGGTCATATTGCCTGTTTCTCTGATACCAGTAAAAAGTAGTATCCTTTTAAAGGATGTACAATGTGATTCTGATTGTATGGTACTTCTGTAGACTGATAGTAGGGGTCCATTAAAAGGTAGGATGAGAAAGAAGCAGGATGTTATATTCATGACTCAGTATCCAGCAGACAGGAATCAAGATAAAGGCATTTCAGACAGAAACATGACTAACCAGAAGTGACTACTGAAGGGGGACAGAGATTGAGGCAAAATGAGTCATATGCTTCTCAATGAACACTCAAAACATGCCAATGAGAGAACGC
Source organism: Tyto alba (assembly GCF_018691265.1). Taxonomy (NCBI): domain Eukaryota; kingdom Metazoa; phylum Chordata; class Aves; order Strigiformes; family Tytonidae; genus Tyto; species Tyto alba. Next base: position 17,147,780 of record NW_024881295.1, read on the forward strand.
AAACTGAGCAAGTGGCTGAGGTGTAACTGGTAGCCTGCACATAAAGAATATCAAAAGATAATATTTAGGTAAACTGCAATGCCTGCCCAACATTTAAGAAGCTGAGGTAGCACACAAGGATGCCTTCTCTATGCAGTAGGCTGTATAGCAAAATCTGCCCCATCTAAAACTTCTTCATGAGAGCAAGCCTTAAGCTTGGGTTTACTTACAAGGAGCTTTCTCAGCAGGAGAATCATCAAGGAGTGCTTTGAGTTGATCCAACTGAAAGTAAGTACAAACAGGTCTGTTTTACCTACACAGTATAATCGTAGAAGAGAGGGTTCCACCTCCACCCCTGACACATCATATCTCTTATAATCCATACTAATAAGACTTGTAAACCTTGTGAATTGCCTCTAACTTCGCCGCTGTAACAAAATAATTCAAGGACAGATGTGAAAAAAGAAATTTTGCTTCCATGCCAAGATTTAAACACACTGATCCACTCAAGACCGTATGGAAGCAAGAATATTCCACAAGGAAAAAGCCAGTTTCAGCATTGCTCGGTAAAGCACGCAATTTAAAGAAAATGTGCAGAATAGGTCTGAGCACTATAAAAGGAGCAAAGGCAGGTTTCTGCACAGACTTTGATGTAACTAGAGTCCACTGACCATTTGCTCAACAGATCCATCGAGTACTCTAAACAGACTTGATAGATGATACAGGCATCCTCCAAGTCCAGGACACTGTACAAAAATCAATTAATAACGTCATCAGCTCAGGCAGGAGAAGCTGACACAAAGTAATACTCTCTGTTCCACCTCTTGGGCTTGCACGCATACAGGAAGAGATATGAAGGTTTTCAAAGACTGATGACTGAAGCAGCTAGCTCACTACCCAAAACATCAAGAACAGAAAGGGAGTAGGTTCAGACATTTGAAGAGACCTACAACCAACCAGTTGTTTTATACATGAACAACACCTGTATTACTTCACTCAAGATGACTGGAAGAAAAGATGTAAAAGCCTTTTGTGAAAGGATAACCTCAGTGCTCCAGAGCAGAGGACAGTCTAGAAATATAAGCCAGCTCACATGCAATGGGAAGCCACTATTTGGCAAAAGTAGCAGCTTTGTACTCTCTACCATCCTTCCCTTGTAGCAGCCATAAATAGAGCTGAAGTCTTTCAAGATGGATGGAATGTTCTCTTGATGCCCTGGAAGTGAGCAAGTCTTGGGAACAAGACTGTATGGAGAGACTGTCAAAGGACTATCTTCATGTTAAACTCGTCTATGTGTCTATAAGAGTTGAATCAGAGTTGAATGTTTATGAAGAACTCAAACATTCAAGATCACTCTGATTCAAGGCCAAAGTTGATGGATATATCCAGCAAATAATTAAGTAGCCTCTCCTCCTTTCCTTGAAAGGCATTAGACTTGAAGCCTTTGTAAACCAAACATTTCCTCAGGGATCTGGTCCTCCAAGAAAACATAAGCATTTGGCAGTTCTACTGGGCAAGGGCATAATGGATGCCATTTAAAATATGTCAGCTTCAGGAAATGAGACAGACACATGAAAGGAAAGCAAAGAGAAAGAATTGCTTAAAACCAGCTAAAAGGCATGAAAATAAAGTCTATGCAATGCAAGCTGTTGCTCAGCCCTGTGACACTAAAGATATCATGTCAGCTGTGTGCTTGAGATGCACTACTTATTTTTACACTTTACTGATCCATACAAAATTTGGTTGGAACCTAGTCAGCTTAAAGCAGGGCGAGTAGCAACACTAGATCAAGTCAGCTAAACATTTTTCCTTATGCCATAACCTGTGAATTAATGACTTCATATATATTTCAAGCCTTGACATACACCAACAGAATTTTCCTTTTATTTTGTTTATATAGAAAATAACTTGTATGGCATTTGTGCAAATATAGACAAAAATTTCAGTCTTGTTCATATACACGTGCAGCAATTCAAGCTACAGTCCCAAATCCTGTGTGTACTGCATATATGTAATAATATTAACCAGAGTGTATCTCTGTTCAGTAGGAGCTGTTCAAGGTAATTGTAATAATTTAAAGCTTTATCCTACAGATCTGCATTATAAAAGCCTATAACATAGCAGAACTGCCTCCATCTTAAAAAAGCAAGAATTCTCACAGATCATAAAGGGTATGAAAGTAGTAAAACATTAGAATACCAAGTATTCAGATTCAGTTACTTTTCCAACTCAGTGTTTTTCACAATTTATCTTGATTAAAATTAAACCAGTGCAAAAAAAAAAGGAGCAAAGATACTACATCTAACAATGTTCATAAAACCCTAGCAAAAGCAGTATCCAAGTCCAAAAAAGCTAGGGGGAAAAAAAAAAAAAAAGTTAATAAAGATTTATGATTTCTAGACCACAACAATGCTGTATTTTTCACCACAGATCAATAGTACCACATCATTCAGTGCACCATCTTCTACTTCTACGAAGGCCTCTGCACTCCCTCAGGCAACCTCATTTCCTTTTCTCTTTATCTCTTTGGAACACTGGCCAACTTCTATGCCATGGAAAACAGAAACCAGCTTAGTAAAAGACAGGTTTAACCAACCTAACAGGCAAGAGCTGAACCTGGGGGGGAGTAGGGGGAACCACAAAAAAACACCAAAACACAAACCATCATTAGTCCATTTGTTTACTAGAATAATGACCAGCAATCATGGGATTCCTAGGAATGTATATGCCCATAAAAAAAGCAGTGCAAAAGGAAAGTTATACAAGCTTTAATACTGAGAGTCAAATATTTTTAAAAGGAATCAGAAAAGATCTTTGCTTTCCTTCAACTAACATTTTAGGCTGCTTCTTACAGATTAATAATGTGCCTAAGATCTTGCTGCTCCCTCTCTCAACCCAAACTGCTTTTCAAGAAATGTTTTCATACAGTAAGTGAACCAACTGAGTGGTATTGTGGCACAGTGGACTATCTTCAATGAAATCTAGTAGGGCAAGCTATACATAGCTATCTACAGCATCTATTCAAGACAGCACACTTTCATACCACTAACTTAGTTAAAAATATGGCAACCCTTACTAAGTGTGCAAATGGGATGAAACTGGTCTCAAGGCAGCTGCTTACTAACCAAGGGTGAATATTCTCTTTGCATAAATGCCATCAGGAAGAAGTTAATTAGTAAGCAATAAGCAATTGAAAACACGTACAAAATATTGTTCCATCCTTCGAAGGATCTGACTCCCACCATCACTGTGACCCTGAGGAAAAACACTGCTTTTTAAAAGTTCAGAAAATTTCTTCTAAGATACTTTGTACCCAAGGAAGCTGATCTATCCAGTGAATGCACATTCATAGCAGTAATGGTCATGAGTAATGCCATGTAGACGAGGCATTTGTTAATGCTTCCTTAACCTTTTTACACTATCTACTGATTTTCCTATATACCCCTTCTAAGAGTTCTTTAACTCTTTACTCGTTTCTCACACATATATAAGAACAACATTCAAACATATACATGAATAGAATTTTTCTTTTAAAAATGTAGATTAACAATATTGTTCAAGGAATTTTAATTCTAAGAAAAATATGTTCCAATGCATATTGAATTTCCAGTGCTTATATTAGGCAGGTATACCCTAGGCATTTTTTTCTGACTCATTACAGAAATTGAAAGCCTTAATTTCTCCTAACCTCATCCATAAAGCATGAAGCTTTAATTTTTCCACAACTTATGCAAAGAAAGTAGCAGTTATAGAAAAATTCCAATTTTTCCATCAACAGGAATGACAAGAGGACTTTGCTGGGACTCATTTGCTTATAAGCACTAATTTAGAATTACTACCTGTGGTATTTTTGAGTCAAGATGATTCTGTGAGATTAAATACTTGGTTGATGGGATTTTTTTAGTATTATTTTTTTATGTTTTAAAAAAAACCCATAGCTTCAATTCTAACCCCAGCAAGCTAATGCCTGAATTTTAGCAGCTGCATACTCCCCACCTACAAACACAAAAAAAAGACATTATCCGTTTCTTTGCTTATAGATCTTCTGAAACGTACAGTTACTGAGGCTGCATGGAATTGCAGGTGCCAGTTGAAAAGCCTACCACTCAGACTACCACTAAGTGGTATACTAGGAAAATGTCTGTACGTTAAAAAGCAGAACAAAATGTAACTTGTTCATGAATTAAAAATGCCATTCACAGCCAAGTCACACAAACTCAGAGGAGACCACATGCCCTACAGACCTCATGCAAAAGTCACACAACTCAAAACAAATCTCTAGTTCTCTTCTGTTGTCTATCCAGGCTAGAGACACACCAGTCAAGATAGCTTTTGATCACTTGCCCATCAGCAGCTAATCTTTAACACGTGGTCAGTTTATTTCTGACTCGAGAAAGAAGGTGCACAGCTGAAGAGTTTGTATAATTTGTTTAACATTTAGTTCTGTAATAGGAACTAAAGTGTCACATTTCTAATGAGATTATGTATTTATTTAAAATTCACATGGAAATTCTGAAATCTGTGTATTTCATAAAGTTTTATCATGTGAAAGCTAGGCCTCAGTATATACAGTTATATTTACCTACATGTCTACTAATGATTAATTTTTTTCTGGTTTTTGTTACTTATTGCTGTTCATAAACATGTCTCTCTTCTTTCTCTCATTTTCTACCAAGCTGGTAGAGCAAAGGTGACGTGAAAGAAACATTAACTTTTAGGTCACTCAGTCATATTTAGCAGTTAAATATAATAGTATCAAGAGAAGAAGTGAAAGCAACCACTTTGATTAAGTTGTTATGAAAACTTATATTCTACCACTCTATCACCATGAGTTCCTCCCACAGACAGATTCATAAAGGTAAAGAGGTGTCTGCTAAAAATTCAAATAGAGCTTCAGTGTGCAGCATTATTTGACAGCAATGAAACATAATTACAGAAGCAATTGCTCAAAGCAGCACTCCTTTTCAATTAAATACCAGCATCAGGCTAAGCGACCAATCCATTTTCTAGACTGCAATGAACAAATACCCCTAGAAAAGCCTCTGCTCTAATTATGTAGTCATTGAAATTTTACTGTTGCTTTCTGAATTAGCTAGTAAACACCTAATGGCATTCAAAGCTCACACATTTACTTTTTGTGCAACTTTGAATATAAATTGCCACGGTATTTTATCTCTTTAAGTTTGAAGTCCTGATCAATAAATTGAGAAACACAAGTCAGGAATTTTTCATTGCTGATATACCTAACATGGAAAATCTTTAATTTTCAGAAGTCTCTAATGGCAAAACTCATATCCAAAGCTAAATAAACACAGAATTAATAAGACAGCAGGAGCTGAAGTGAAATGTATATCCACAAATTTGCCTCAGATTGAACTCCTTAGAGATATCTGAATAATATTTCAAATATAGCCTTGACAGGCTTCAGAGGTAGGCCCGTGCAAAAGTCCAACAAGGCCAGGTGCAAGGTCCTGCACACGGGCTGAGGCAATCCCAAGCACAAATCCAAGCTGGGTAATGAGCAGGTTGAGAGTAGCCCCCCAGAGGAGGACTTGCGGGTATTAATGGACGGAAAACTGACTATAAACCAGCAGTGTGTGCTCGCAGCCCAGAAGGTCAACCGTAACCTGGGCTGCATCAAGGGAAGTGTGGCCAGCAGGTCGAGGGAAGTGACTCTCCCCCTCTGCTCTGCACTCGTGAGACCCCCCCTGCAGTGCTGGGTCCAGCTCTGGGGCCCCCAACGTAAGAAGGACACGGACCTGCTCAAGCAAGTGCAGAGGAGGGCCATGAGGATGATCAGAGGGTTGGAGCACCTCCCCTGTGAAAACAGGCGGGGAGAGTTGGGGTTATTCAGCTTGGAGAAGAGGGGGCTCCAGGGAGACCTTATAGCAGCCTCCGGTAGTGAAAGGGAGCTACAGGAAAGCTGGGGAGGGACTCTGTCGGGGAGTGTAGTGACAGGACAAGGTGTAACCGTTTTAAACTGAATGAATGTTTGTAGACTTAGATTAGGTATAAGGAAGAAACTCTTTACTGTGAGGGTGGTGAGGCGCTGGCCCAGGGTGCCCAGAGCAGCTGTGGCTGCCCCCTCCCTGGAAGGGTTCAAGGCCAGGTTGGACGGGGCTGGGAGCACCCTGGGCTGGGGGAAGGGCAGGGGGGGTGGAACTAGATGATCTTCAAGGTTCCTTCCAACCCAAACCATTCTATGATAATAGAGAATATACTTTAGCCTCAAATTTTTATGCAGTATCTTGAATGCTGTGAAATATTTAATAAGATATTATTGTTATTTTTTAAGAGCTCATATATGTCTCTGAGGAGATTAAACAAGGAACTACATTCTCTGTACAGTTGAGACTTAAAGTAATACCTGAAAATTATTTGCTATAGAAAGTTTTCTTCTTGCTATATAATTTAAAGATCCAAAGCAATATCCAGTAGTATAATGTTTATTTTCAGGACGGTAAATTTCTACCACGGAAATTTTTTTCTCTTTGAAAATGTCAGATGTCTTTCTGAATTCAAACCACATTGCTGCCCAGCCTAGCTAAATATAACACAGAATAAGAATTTATTTATACTAATAAAGTATCAAAAATGAAAGTAACTATAATAAATGCACTGTTACTCTAGAATATAACATGCAAACCACAAGATACTGTAGAGCAATTTCTCAGTACAGATGTGCCACCTCTAAGAAAATACTCAGCTTTGCTCAGTTACAGACTGGTCAATTAACTGCTCACGAAGTAAATGTTCTACTTGTGATTACCATTAATTTTTCAACAAGATTCTGCAACTGCTTCTCAAATCTTTTCCTGTTTCTATATGGGCTCAATAAAATCACAAGTGGCATGGAAAAGATGAATAGAGAACATCTATTCATTGGTTTTTGTAATAGAAGAATCGACAAGTGTCATATAAAATTATTAGCTAGCAGGTTACAAAAAATACCAAATTCGGTGAAATAAAAACTGTGGTACACATTGTCATAAGATGACACCAGAAATTTACCCAAATTCTTTCATGACAATTGATAACAGCAGTATCTGCTTAAACAGAAAATGAAGATAAAATGAGTCAACTTTTTAAGCTACATAGAAACATTTTTATCTATTGCCAGGGTAACTCACAACAGAATTTTAAGAATAAGAGGCTGCATAAGTAATTAGAACAAAAGAATTTCAGAAAGCAACAATTTCTAAGATAAAATAACTCCAGTACACAGATAGTATTTACTAGCCTGATTATCTAAGTCATTTATTCTAATTTAAAGTTCACAATGAATCATCTAAATGTTTAATAGCATATTAGAGGAAAAAGACTGATGATGGCAGTGGTTAAATGCATTTCAGTTGTTGGGATATGGCTATTATAATAAAATCAACTAAAGACGACGTTAGAACAAAAAGAAGAATATTGTTTGTTAAATCAGAAACCAATTAAACAGTTTCTTACTAAAGCATGGAAGGTTTCATTAAGCACAAACATGAAAGGTACATAGAAATACAGATCAGGCTTAACATCATTTATTTCTGTCTTATTTTAATGTATTTATTTAAAAAAATTCCATGACATTAATTGATAACAACTAAATTAATTACTAGTTTATCTTCCAAGGCAGGGAGGTACTGGGCTGCTTTTCAGAGACTAATTATTCTTTATACAGCTCCAAATTCTGCTTTTTAACATTTGCTTGATTGTATCCCCTTATTCCATGATTTCATCACAACAACACTGTTTGCTGTGAAATCACTCCCATGTAGCCTGAGTCAGGCAGACAAAAAGCATCGAAAGTATTTTAGAAATAGGACCTGTATGAGTTCAGCCACTAAGTAGGTCATCATAAACATGTTAGTGTCTGTGCCAGACACCCAGCTCCAGCAGCTCCATCGCAGATCTAGCGCAGGACACAGCTGAATCCCTCAGCCATGTGTGGGGCACTTTAGTGCAAACATATTTAATAAAAGGCAGAAAACATCAGAAGAGGAGGGAACAGCAGAGGGAATGAGCAAATAGCAAGGTCAGAAGAAGAGGAGGGAGAGAAGATGGAAGATGCTCTACGCTGGAACAGGTATGCTGCCAAAAAAGACAGCAGACTGTGGACTCGCACTACAGCAAAGAAAAACAAGGAGCAGGAGAAAAACTGCTATGCCCTGACTTCAACTCCCTGCACTGCCATTTGCCTTGCTGAAAGGACTGAGTGTACCCTGCGGTGGTAACGAGGAGGGAGGAGAGGTGTCTGGAGTGAAGTTGAGCCTGGGAAACGACAAGGGATTATCTTCCCCAAGTGTTTAAATGTTTGGCTTTTTTTTGTTTCCCAGTAATTAAATATTTATGTTAATTTGCAATAAATTAAGTTAAATTCCCCAAGTTGAGTCTGCTTTACCCCCGACAGTAATTGGTTAGTGATTTCCCTGTCTTTATTTCAACCCTGGAGCTTTCATGCCCCTGTTCTCCCTCTTTGCTCCCTGTCCCCATGAGGTAGGCATGGGGTAAGCAGCTGTGGGGGTGCCTGGCTGCAAGCCAGCCAACCCTCCACAGGGACATTATAACATTTTAATGGCAAAATATAACAGTAACGGTGCTATATATGACCAAATTTTCACGAGTGAAACTTACTATCTTTAAAATTGTGTTCATTATTACCAAAAGTATTGCCATTAAAGATGAGAGTCTTCAGCCAGGAAACTGAATACCATATAGCCTGGCATGCTTGTACTCACTTAGTAAGAAATCTTTATTTTCTTGAGTCATGACTCCAAGTGCCTGAACATTTAAATTCTAATTTCTTCCCAGTAAATACAAAGCATAAACTGCACAGAAAAATATGCATGTGGAAAAGTACCTACAACAAACATCTCCAAAAATCATACAAGACACCTGTCCACTAGTGAACTAAATCTGTTCACTGGTCTAAACTGACTAGTTAGTATAAATAATGAACAATAACTGGGCAGCTCTGTGCTTCCACCAGTTTGGCACAGGCTTCAACCATCAATGTAAACATACAAGTACCTTGTTTCTAGATTTTCTTTAATAGGTTTATGGCTTGTGAAATAAAAAGCCATAAGTACACCAGAGCAAAATTCTAACAGACTAAAGTGTCACTTGGTTAACATATACACAGAGCACTAAAAATGTAAGGACAAATTCAACTTCTACATAAAGTCAAAGAAAAATACTGTTTACCACTAGTTTCTTTTGAGAGAAGCGGTCATTATGTCCAGGCACACTGTGGATACACATACATCACTAAAATTGGAAGTCAGGATAGCCAGGCTACCCCAATCTGAGTGGAGGGGGCTTTCCCATTCCAGATACAGGACTTTGTGAGGTCCCATGATCCCATTTTTCCAGCCTGTTGAGGTCCCTGCAAATAGATGTTCTGCCCTTCGGCACCTCAGCTGCTCCCCACAATGTGGTACCTGCAAATCTTCTGAAAGTGCACTCCATCCTATTATCTAGGTGAATAATGTAGACATTGAACAACACTGCCCAAGTATGGCCCATGAACACTGCTAGTAACCATCAGATTTTGTGCTGCTGACAACCCTTTGCTAACCACCCTCACGTTCACAAGCCCTGGTCCTCATGGGGGTCTTCAACCACTCTGATATCTGTAGGAGGGACAACACAGCATGGCACAAGCAATCCAGGAGGTTCCTGGAATGCACTGATGGTAACTTCTTTCTCCAGGAAATAGAGGAGCTAACAAGGAGAGCTGCTATACTGGTCCTTGCTCTCACTAACAAGGAGGGGCTGGTGGGGAATATGAAGCTCAAGGGCAGTGACCATGGAATGGTGAAGTTCAAGATCCTTAGGGCAGCGAGGAGGGCATGCAGCAACCTTGATACCCCGGACTTCAGGAGAGCAGACTCTGGCCTCTTCAGGGATCTGCTTGGTGGAATAGCATGAGATAAAGCCCTGGAGAGAAGAGGAGGCCAAGAAAGCTGGTTAATATTCAAGAATCACCTTCTCCAAGCTCAGGAGCGATGCATCCCAACAAAGGGAAAGTCAGGCAAAAATGCCAGGAGGCCTGCGTGGATGAGTAAGATGCTTCTGGACAAAGTCAAGCACAAAAAGGAAGCCAACAGAGGGTGGAAGGAAGGACATGTAGACTGGGAGGAATACAGAGAAATTGTCTGAGCAGCCAGGGATCAGGTTAGGAGGGCCGAAGCCCTGATAGAATTAAATCTGTTGAAGGACATCAAGGGCAACAAGAAAAGTTCCTACAGATACATAAGTAATAAAAAAAAAGACTACATAATGTTGGCCCTCCCCATATGCAAACAGAAGACCTGGTTACTTGGGATATGAAAAAGGCTCATCAGAAGGGCTCCAGTCACACCGCCCAAGATGCAGAAGGCAAAGGCAGGTACTGGGAGAGTGAAGAACTGCCCACTGTAGGACAAGATCAGGTTCCAGACCATCTAAGGAACCTGAAAGTGCATATATCCATGGGACCTGATGAGATGTATACATGCAGGGATGAGGAGGTGGCTAAGCCCATTATCCATCATATTTGAGAAATCATGGTAGTCCAGTGAAGTTCCTGCTGACTAGAAAAGGGGAAACATAACCCCCATTGTTTAAAAAGGAAAACAAGGGAGACCCAAGGAACTACAAGCCAGTAAATCTCACCTCTGTAGCCACCAAGGTCATGGAAGAGATCCTCCTGGAAACTATGATAGGACACATGGAAAATAAGGAGGTGACTGGTGACAGCCAACATGGCTTCACTAAGGGCAAATCGTGACTGACAAATTTGGTGGCCTTCTGTGATGGAGTTACAGCATTGGTGGGTAAGGGAAGAGCAATTGGCATCATCTACCTGGAGTTTAGCAAAGCATTTGACAGTGACCCACATGACATACTTGCCTCTAAACTGGAGAGACATGGATTTGACAAAGGGACCACTCAGTGGATAAGGAATTGGCTGGATGGTTGCACTCAAAGAGTTGCAGTCAACAGCTCAATGTCCAAGTGGAGAGTGGTGACGAGTGGCATTCCTCAGGGGTCAGTATTGGGACTGTTGCCATTTAACATCTTTGTTGGCGACATGGACAGTGGGATTGAGTGCACCTTCAGCAAGGTCACCAACAACACCACGCTGTGTGGTGCAGTCATCCCCCTTCAAAGACAGGTTGGCAACTCAGCAATCCCAGAAAAAATATTTGTTGTTACAGAGTGGCTAGAGGAAAACACTTCGAATTGATAAGTGGTAATCCTGAATAATGAGTAAATGCAGATGCTGTTTTAGCATAACTTAATTATGCAGGAATAAATATCCTGCAAGCTGAGAGAGATGAACCAAATTCTTCCACTGGAAGGACTGTACTATTGGCAATATTATCATTATGAACTTGAAATGCAAGTGAGAGGTACTCAATCCTCCTAAAATGAGGCTAGCAATCCATCTTGAATTTTCTTTACAGTATTTGAAAACATCATAAATACCCCTCCCCTTAGAGCAGTTGTGGAGCAAGAAATTTTAATTTCTCAAGCTATGTCTGGAAAACAAAACAAAACCCAAAAAACCCTTCAAATCCCATCTCATCTCTTAACAAAGGTCCCTGGGTATAGACAGCTCAAGGGTCTGAAACTACACAGTAACTTCACATACTTACAAATACACTCTTCTCTACTAAGCAAATTCTTTACAAAATTGGTCTAATATCTTGAAACAAAAAAGCCTCTTTCCCAAACAGGGATTATACCTGGGGAGGGAAGTCAAAAAATAAAGAAGGAATTGTACCTCTTGGATACATCAAATCTGCTACTTTAATACAAAAAGCTTTGAAGACCAAGCATTTCCACCATTAGAATCTCTGGCACTAAAAATTAAATTCTCGGCAGAAACAAGCAAAGTTTGCCAGTGTGAAAAACCAGTATGATGTCAGTACTGAAGGGAATGGAGAAAGTAGGCTCTTTGAACAGATTCACTAAGCTGAACTGTTGAGAGGATCTCAGAGACATAACTATTTAAGCAGGTGCAGGCACATATGGGTATTATACAGTGGGGGGTGTGACTGAAACAGTATGTTTGTACCTGAGTGTTAATCATACATGAGTGAGTATCAACAACATAAAAGTGAGCTACTGCTTGAACAAATTAAAGAATGCAAAGTGAATTCAGATATGCAAGAAAGAGTAACAAAACTTGTATGAAGAACCTGAGTAAATGAACTAAAACCACTTCCCTACAAACCAATTTCACCAACATAAAATGGAACTGTAAAGGGGAAAATCCAAAATGAAAAAGCCAGACAGCAATGACAACATACAACTGATTTAATAGAGACATCCTAAATAGATTTAAAGTATTTAAAATCAATGTATGTTATTATATATACACTTACGACTATACACATGCACATATAAAGATATTTCATAGAAAACAAACAGAAAAGAATGTCCTGACACACCCCAAAGACAGTGTCTGAGAGTCACACTCACAAAGTAAGGTAAAAGGTAGTAGCAAATGACTTTAAAGCCTGAAAATAAGGCAGAAGGAAAAAAAAGATTATCAGGACTGCAGTTCCTGATCAACACCAGGATTTACAGATCCAGCTGTACGCTAGATTTGGGAAGCTGAAGATACCCATATAAATAAATGTGGGTCAAGTGACCAAATAAAGATCTTTCACAGAATAAAATCAGGACAGGTATAAAACTCTCAAGGTACTGACACAAACTAACATTTTACAAGATCATCATAAGGAAACTAACCCAATGGGGACTCTAAATTAGTGGTGAAAGATGCAAAAAAAAAAAAAAAAATATCAGATTGCTTGCTGTATATTTACTTTACAAACTTTGACAGTGATTATGATAGCATGAGTACTTTAATTATCCAGAAAGTAATGGGAGACTGTTGGAATCTTTAATGAACTATTAATGCAGAAGCCTTCTGCAATAAACTTGAACACTCAGAAGTCAATGACACCACTCACTCTCAGGTATGCATAGGCGTACAAGTTAAACACAGTTCATATCTTCCACGCTGCACATAGAAAGCAAAACATGAAGAAGGTGGCAAAGACTGGAATGGGAAGGCTGTGAAATTAGAAAGAAGGAAATAAAATTTGCTGAAAATGGGAAAATTAGATCATTTAGACAAGAATAGGTCTAAAGGCTATTGACTGTGTCATTGGACAAGCTATCATCTTGGATGCATTGGTTGCATTCAGGAATGCAGAGAAATTTGTTTTCTAGCATCTAAAAAGAACGTAGTGATAACTCAGCTATATCAGCTTACTATAAAAGATTAAAAACCTGAGTGAAAATTTATATTTTCAACAAGATGTATTTTCTTAGCATAGAAATTTATATCCAATATAAAAAGGTTTTTATAAAATCGGGTCTTTAGCTTCTAAAATCCAATCACAGGCATGCATTTCATAAATTGGTTAAACAGTGCATGAACATCTACAAAGTGTAGATCAAAATAAAATGGCTAACTATACTCTGAAAAATTAAACTGTAAGACTAGAGAAAAACCTCATGAAACTTGGATGGCAACACTACTGAAAAAGCTAACATGAAGATGGTCTGACCTGAATTGAAATTGAACAGTGAGCCAAAGGCAGAGCTGCTACAGAACTGTCATGCAGACAGAACACTCTTCTTGAAGTTAAAAAAAGATCAAGTGACAACATAAGGCTTCCCACAAACTCTCATACAGATATGCCTACATGTTGATTAATATTTTAAATGTACCATTACCATCTGTAACACAACTTCCTCCCTCAGAGACGTATTTAAAAATAAATTATAATCATGAGCATTAGTTCAGTACTTTGAAACACAAAAACTTTATACATAGGTGTGAACATTAAGATTATAAAGAATTTGAGAAAAATGCATCTAGTAAAGAATCTAATCAACATTTTAAAATAAATCTGCAATGCAATCAAAGCTGGTGAGAGACAAAATAAATTTTGAAGATGTATGTTCTGAATCTAGGATTTGGAAAGATAATAGTTACACTTTTACAAATAACCTCGGATTTGTGAGAATAATGTCAAACAAGTCTTAAAGTCAATCTGGATCTACTGCATCTGGACTACAACTCCTCCCTGGAAAACCTGTATGCTTGATGAAAAAAATGAGCATATTACTAGCAACAGTACAATAGTGATTGCCACACCTAACAGACTTTCATTTTAGTAGTTTTAACAGACAGGGTGAGCATCAACATCGTCGTCTGTCAGGCCAGAAGAGAACAATCTAGTCACTGACACGCAGAGAGCATAAGCCTGGGCAGCTGATACTCTCTCAGCACTGGTATGTCCAGCAAGAACACATCAGTAATATTGGAAACGAAGACAGGCTCCAGTTCCAGCACTGCCAATGTAGTCAATATAGTTTATGGGTGCATGCATTGGTTGTCTGAAAGTCTACTCAGTATTACTATATTTTATGCAGTGGTTTTGCAGCTAAACATACATGGAAAGCCCAGTGACTGTGGAAGAACAAAAGATCTTGGGTTACTATCAAAGCTTAGACAACTGGAAAACTCGGGTCATGATTTAGGTTAGAAATCCAAGCACACACAGTACATTGTGCCAATCAGTGTTTCAAAACAGAATTATGATAGATTAATTCAGGTTGGAAAGGACAGCAGGAGGTCATCTAGTTTAGCCTCCTATTCAAGCCACAGTCATTTATGAGATTAAAGTAACTTTCTCAGTATTTTATCCAGTCAGGTCTTGAAAACCCCCGAAGATTTTCTTACGTTCAGTCAGAACCTCTCATTTATATCTATCTCCATTATTTCTCATCCTCTCACCATGTGAAGACCCTGGTCACTCTTCTCAATAACTGCCTCATAGTGAGGGAAGGCTGCTATTAGGTCCCCCCAGAGCCTCCTCCAAGCTGAACAAGCCCATTCCCTCAGAGTCTTCTCACAGGGCCTGTGCTTCAGCCCACTAACCACTCTGGTACCCCTCCAAGGAACAAACTTATCGATGTCTTTTTTCTGCTGGGCAGCCAAAAGCTGGATAGAGTGTTCTACACGTGGTTTATCAAGTGCCAAGCTGAAGGAACTAATCCTTTCACAATAAACCTCTCCACTGACAGGGTGCACCTCTGGCTCATGTTCAACTTGCTGTCCACAAGACCCCAGAAATTCTTTTCTGCAGAGCTGCTCCCCAACCAGTCAGACCCTAGCCTCTGTCTTTCCAAGGGGCTCTTTATTCCTATTCATCTTTGTTGAATCTCATAAGCCTCCTGCCTGCTCATTCCTGCAGACTAAGTCCCTCTGCACGGAGCTCCGCCTTGCAGCATGCCAACTGGTCCCCTTAGTTTGGTGTCATATCCCATCTGAATGAATGTGCACCATGTCACCTCCATCTAGGTCATTGATAAAGATGTCAAACAGGACTCAACTTGTTACAAGCAACTGCGTAGCTATTAACCCATTAATCACTACCCTCTGAGCCTGATCATGCAGCCAGCTTTTTACCCAACTGGATGCCCAGCCACTTAAGACCACAGCATTTTAACTAGAATGACAAGAATACTGTGGGAGACAGTGATGAAAGCCTTACAAAAGACAAGGTAAATGATATCCACTGCTCCTTCCTCATCCACAAATCCAGACATTTTATCACAGAAGGCAATGAGATCAGGCGTGATTTATCCTTGATAAATCCATTCTGACTGAACCTAGTCATCATCTTGTCACTGACATGCACAGAAATATGTTCCAAAAGGACTCACTTCACAACAGCTCCAGGGACAGAAGGGAGGACCACCAGCCTATAACTCTATGGCTCATACTTTGGCCTGTTTTGAAGACTGAGGAACATTTCCCTTTCCAGTTTATTGAAATTCCTCCACAATTTCTTTAGTCTTTTAAAGACAATAGAAATAAAACTTCCAGTGGCATCAAACAGTAATCTTAGCACCCTCAGATTCATCAATCCCTGACTTAACCCTCATTCATAGATTCATAGAATGGTTTCAGTTAGAAGGGACCTTAAAGATTATCCAGTTCTAACTCCCCTGCCATGGGCAGGGACAACTTCCACTAGACCAGATTGCTCAAAGCCCCATCCAACCTGGCCTTGAACACATCGAGGGACCAAGCATCAACAACTTCTCTGGGCAACTTGTTCCAGTGTCTCACCACCCTCATAGAAATTAATTTCTTCCTTGTATCTAATCTAAGTCTACCCTCTTTCAATTTAAAACAGTTACGCCTCAGTCCTATCACTACACTCCCTGAGAAAGAGACCCTCCCCAGCTTTCCTGTAGGCCCCCTTTCAGTACTGGAAGGTCACTATAAGATCTTCCCAGAACCTTCTCTTCTCCAGGCTGAACAACCCCAACTGTCTCAGCCTGTCCTCATAAGGGAGATGCTCCAACCCTCTGATCATCCTTGTGGCCCTCCTCTGGACTTGCCTGAGTAGGTCCTTCCTATGTTGGGGATCCCTGAATAACAGCACTCACCACTGCTTTCCACTTGGACATTGAGCCATTGATCACGACTCTGAGTGTGCCCATCCAGACAATTCCTTATCCACCAAGTGGTCCATTCATCAAATCCACATCTCTCCAATTTAGAGACAAGTATGTCATGTGGGTCAGTGTCAAATGCTTTGCTCAACTCTAGGTACATTATGTCAAGTTGCTCTACCCTTATCCACCAATGCTATCGGGGCTTTGGCCCTCCTAACCTGATCCCTGGCAGCTCAATTTCTCTGTATTCCTCCCAGTCTACTTGTCCTTCCTTCCACCCTCTGTTGGCTTCCTTTTTGTGCTTGACTTTGTCCAGAAGCATCTTACTCATCCACGCAGGCCTCTTGGCATTTTTGCCTGACTTTCCCTTTGTTGGGATGCATCGCTCCTGAGCTTGGAGAAGGTGATTCTTGAATATTAACCAGCTTTCTTGGCTTCCTCTTCCCACCAGGGCTTTGTCTATAAAAGGCCTCATCTGCTCTGTCTTTCTGGTCGCTGGTCGTGTGGCCTGTAGCAGACGCCCACTATAACACCACCTGCCCCTGTCCTCCCTTTAACCCTGACCCATAAGCTCTCAGTCAGCTCCTCATCTATCCCCAGGCAGAATTCCAAGAACTTCAGCTGGTCACTGACATGAAGGGTAACAGTCCTTCCTCCTCTCCCCACCTGTCCTTCCTAAAGAGCCTGTATCCTTCAATTCCAACACTCCACTCATAGGAGTCATCCCACCGATTCACTGCTGGTAGTTCTCCTTGAACCCTGCCTCTGATAGCGGAGGCCTGGGGGATCTTCTTGAGTACCTGGGCAGATTGGCATAGCACAGAAAGATGCAACATTTTGTTCAGATGTGTTATCTCTCTATTTGCATACTGTGGGATAATGTAGGAAGCCAAGTGGGAAGGCTGAAGAAATTGAGTAATCTGTCTAGGGGATCAACATTAGTCTACATTTCACATTAAAAGTTCCTGAAGAAATTCCTCAGTTCCACCAGCATGAGTTGAGAATAAGCTTCTTTATTCCTTTCCTTAATATTTGCCCAATAATGGGAATCTTCAGAAACTGAAGCATATTTTTAGTGAGCTTATAAAATTGAAAGGAAAATTCAATCCTCATTTACTACTTCTGTCCAAACTCTGTTCTGGAAATAGACATTTTGAGCAGGAAATAAATGATTCATGAGTGT
Organism: Tyto alba; assembly: GCF_018691265.1. Classification (NCBI taxonomy): domain Eukaryota; kingdom Metazoa; phylum Chordata; class Aves; order Strigiformes; family Tytonidae; genus Tyto; species Tyto alba. Next base: position 17,165,406 of record NW_024881295.1, read on the forward strand.
CAGAATAAGCAAGATTGATTTCATTCTAGAGTTCATTACAAAACATGTTTTACAGTAACAAAAATATCTTTACAGTTCTAAGGTTATAGCTTTAATCTTATTTCTCTCAGTACTGCTGTTTAAAGAAGGAAGTCATATGAAAATCAGCCTTTTTGCCAAGTCACTTGTTAACCAGAACAGATCCCTGACGCTCTGTTCACCCAAAGAATTCACACAACTCGCTAAAACTAGTACCAGCAAAAGGGGACAACAATGACAAGTTATGAAAGATTAATGATAGTGGAAATACTGCACTTCTAAAGCAAATTCTGTCCAAAAACTACTTTAAAAATATGTGCAAAGTTCAAGAATTACTAATATTTGGGTGGATTCATACTGAATTGATTCTGCTGTATTCACCATATGCTGAAAATGCATTCACTTGATTACAATATCAACTATGCATCATTTGATGCAGAAACTGATGGGTACAAGAGGGAAAAAACCCCATAGTGATAGTAATTACTGATACTGCTCAGTGGATCTAGAATTTTTTTGCAGAAATTAAAGAAGCATCAAGAATGACCATAAAACTGAGATTAGTGATAAAAAAAAAAAAAAAAAAAAACAGTTAAGAGAAAAGCTATATTTTTTTTCCAGAGAGTTTCTGTCAGGTTTTGATTGTCAAACTGGTTAAGTGTTTCTCTACAATTTATGATGTCCATACTCTTCCATTGTTGACCTAACTGTTGGCCTTTCAGAAGATGCTCAAATTATTTGCAACTATTAAGTCAATATAAACTGTGTTTTGAACATGAGGTATTACAAGAAATCCATGAAAAACAGGGCCTTTCTTGTTTCCGTGTTAGCCATGTACAGGACTAGTTGGATACAGATGTGTGCATGCCTTAGGGCTTAACCTGTTGCACAGAACTTAACTTGTGCAATTTAAATGATTCCAGCATTGCAAATGACATAAGAACAATTACGCTAGTCATCTCCCAACAACCAGCCCAGTGTTGAAGGGGGAAAAGAAAGGAACTGTGCTTAAGGAAGAAGAAATCAGCCCAAAAGAACACAAATTAAGAGATAAGAGACTGGGAAGAAAAAACATCCATTTTAGCTACCAACTTGAATATTATCTATGAGGTTACTGTTAATAATCACCAATTGTTTACTTCTAATAATAATACATCCCTAATGCCTTATATTTCATGTTTTCTGTAAGTTCCTATTCTCTTGATTTAATGTTGTACTGTTTAATAGCATTTAATAAATAATGACAAAAAAACCTGATGTGATAGACAAAAGTTCTGAAAAAAACTGAGATGTTAATTCAAAACTTGTTAAAACAAGTTAAAAGGGAAGAAGTTTCCTACTGGAAACTGAATCTGTTTATGACAGTAGTAGCAGTTTTGTAACTTGATGAAGTACTAACAGTGCCAGTCAGTACTTGTAATTCAGGTTTATGACGTACTGTACAAAGGATGCAAAGTATCAGTTATACCTGGCAGAACCTCGACCAGTTATGCTAAGATTAATAGAGATCATAAGCCACCAAATTCAAGTAGTCATTTTCTGCCTTTTTATTTACAAAATACCTTACTAGTTCCTCTAACGTGTGCAAATCTGTTGCCCAATTCAGTCAAGAAAGTGACTTCCACAAATTAATGGTGGGCTTTTTTACCAGGCCTCCCATTGCTCCGAAAATGTGAAGATTTAGAAGAAATCGTTCATATGGTAACAAGTTTTGCAAGTTAATCACCATTTCTGCTTGCAATATACATAAATATGTATTTAAAAAGTAGAAACCATCAATTTTCAAAGTTTAAAAGAACAAGAAAAGAAACCTAACTGAATGTGTAAGGGCCGAAATATTGTCCATCCAATGAGAATTTGTTTTTAAAAAAAGAAAAAAATATAGCATATTCTCCCTTAAAATGAAAAAGCTGGAACAATATAGAAATATTGAGTTAAAATGATTCATCTTCCTGGAAAAAATATTACTTCTGCATTTTTGTAGTAAAGTCTGATGTTCATGAAGTTCTATTGGAGCAGATTAGAAGTCCAGAAAATGTGAGTGCTCAGCAGCAAAACCTCATCTCATTATTTCAGTTATATATAAGCCTATACGGCGCATTGACTCTTCCTGCTATTGGTGCACTACTAAAATTAGTGCTTTCACTCACAGATGGTTAACAAAATTACCCGAGAGAGTTATTTAATCACAAAGAATTACATATCAACTGTGCAGGACAGCTGAAGCTCAACACCCTTCAAGAAAAAGTAGAGAAAATAAAAGATACCTTGCTTCAAGCCTAACCTAAGCATTCTACAGAGCTCTTATGAATACATCTCTGAAGAGCTCACAGCACTTAATATATTCAATTACTTTTTGAAGTAGGTGGTGATTTTGCTTTCTAACAGTTAACACAGAGGACAAAAATTCTCCAGTATCTCAAGCTAAAGCAACCATTAACTGCGTGATTTTGAATAATCACATTTTCTCTAACCCAATTATTGGTTTGGAAACTTTTTATGATATGCATTCATTGATGAAAATAACACGTACCTTGGTGAGTGCTGAAATCTTGAATTCATCAGTATTTAAACTCCTGCAGAGGGTCAAGCATCAGAAGCTGTACAAACATGACTACTATACCCAAAAAACTTTTAATTGGTGTGCTGTTTGGAAGATCCTCTGACAGTCTTGTCATGTGTTGGTTGGTTTCACAAAACAGTTTTGGTGTGTGTGTGAACAAAACAGAAATCAGAGGAAACTAAAACAGAAACTCCGCTCCAGGTGCACACCAAACACACCCCAATTCCTAACAGAGAAATAAAGATGTGAATCTAGTATCACCCCTTCGGATAGCATACAACCACATGGGCAGGGGAATGTTTGCTTCAATAGACCAGAATAAATCTAGTTAAGAGTTAAATAGCCAAATTAGATACAGCATATATGAAGGGGTCCCAGTATCAAATACTGTCTATCTATAATCAGGTCTCACTGCACCAAATAACCTGCTAACAAGTTAAACCTGTGAAGTACAGATCTACTTTTTCCAGATCAGTCTTCAAAGACTGTCTAACATTCAGCAGTTCACAAAGAAACATTAACTGTATTAAGTACAAAAGAAAGTGAGTTAATGACTTCTTCCACAAGTTCCCAGTCTTTCTGATTAAAGAAGTCTGACATGAAACACTATAAACACTTAATTAACAAAAAAGTGACACTAAATATGAATTAATGAAAATTCTCATGGACAAAAAGAGAGACAGATCTCAGACTTCTTAAAGGCATAAAGATTTGAGCTGAAACAGCCAAATTGATAGAAGGAGAGGAATAATTTCTGAATAAGTACACACTAACTTGATTCTGCTTTGAGAAAACACAGCATGTAGTTTTAGAAGGCTAGTCTTGAATGCATTCCCAGCCTCAGTGAAAAAAAGTAAATGCTTTTCCTGGATAGAAATGATCACTTGGAACCTTCTTTAAATGGCAAACATAGGATAATAAGCCTTATTGCTAGAAGAATACAGGAAAGAGGATGTAACAACAGTTGAACAAATTTGGTCGTACTGCTAAGCTCAAGGCCCAATTTTAAAGTCAAATTGTAAACAGATTTAGTGACTTAAAAGAAAAAAAAAGCTCAAAAAAGTAAGATGGGCTTTGTAAGAGTAATGAGAATTTCCAACTAAAATGGCTTACAAGGGATTAATTGTGGAACTACTAGGAGGATCCCACTAACATGTTACACAACTGTGAAAAGTACTACAAATCATCACCTGAGCACACAGAGAGTAGTACCCACACCTACTTCAACTGTTTGGTCAAGTATGTGCACAGAGCTTCTTGTGAATCATGGCCAAAGCATACCTACCAAAACTTTTCTTAATGTCAAAACCATTTGCAAGTTCAAACCAAAATTAACCCCATGTTAAGAAAAGTTTTGATGAACTCATTTTATTGCAGGGTGTTTTTTTGGGTTCCCCCTTAATATAAATTACTGCAGATAATTCTATTCTTTGGAACCTCCCAGACACAGCGAGGTGATTGGAAGGTCCAAACATCCTCTGCAAAGAGGATCACAAAATGGTTGAGCTTTACATTTTTCTTCACCCGTAAATAATTCTGTTGACTGCACATATATAGCACAGCATTTACTTTCTCATATGAAAGTATACTATGCTTCCTTAGAAAGGTCCCTCCTTTGAGTAACTAGGCTCACAGATCTATTAAAATGGTTACACATTAACAGGCTTACAACCATATGGCCAAACCTGACCCATCAGATACCGGATGAAGGAGAAAGCCTTAAAAATTGTCCTCCAAATCAAAGCTTCAATAGACAGAAAAATTTTACTTTACTCAATTGATATACAGGCTGATGAAGACTGGGAAATTCCTCTACCCTCAAAAAAAAAAAAAAAAGCATATCTATGGTTGTAAGCCTTTTGTACTATTACTCTGGATAAACAATCTCCACAAGCAACTATATCTATTAAAATTAACATATGCACACACAAAAGGAAGATTTCAGGAAAGTACATATATTTGTTATGTTAATGTAAAACACACAAAGATTGACATACTTGATCACATCAAAGAATTATCTAGATTTTTACCTTTCCCCTGTCCCCAAGTTCTTTTCTCCTTCCTCATCAGGATTACTGAGCAGCATGATAACAAAACCACTGAAATTTTGGTGTTTAACTACCTAGTAAACACTGTCATTTGTACTTCTAAACTGAACAGAGATGAATAATGACTCTGAACAATCTGATTTTCCACATTTATCTAATCTTGGGAAATAAGGCAGTTACCTCCTAAGTCTCCAGTACAGGGCACAGCACTTCCTAGCAATCTAATTAAGCGCCTTTACTATGCTTCTTCTTTCTGCTTATTTCCTTTTTCTAGGATTATTCTGGGATTTGTTGTTTCACCTATTAGCACCAACCCTCAGCCTAAAGTTTTTGTCAACCTGTGCACGAATGCACTTCTCTCATTTTACAAAGAAATACTGAAATCTCTTGCCATAGAATCCAAAACCACTTTCAGGAACTTCATAGGTACATTTTTAGTTGATGCAAAATCCAGACCAATAATTAACTATTACTGTGAACTGAGGGATCTCTCATGGATCAGATAAAAAACTATGTCCCATGAGACTTCCATAAAACAAACCCTAACCTGAAAAGATATAGGAGCAAACCTTATCCTACACGCTCCTTCACTCTTTTTAAGTCTGCAATGCAACTAAGACCACCTTTTTCTTATGTGGAAGAGAAGAACCTCACAGTTGCTTTCCATTTGCATGCATGAGATGTACCTTCCAGTTCCTGAAAAGCAGAAAAAGGAATTTCATTTTGTAGCAGTGTCATGAAAGTGTTCATCACAGACACAATGCAGAAACCTTCAATCATAATACCTAGCTCCACTGAAAGGATCTAGCCTAGACTGTAGAAGTATGACCACTCTTAAAGACAATGTTTTTCTCAATCTACTACTTCTGTAGATCAGATCCAAGGCATAAATAGACTATGGAGGATTAGCACCTTCTACAGTAAAGTTTTGCTTTCCAAGCAGGTTGGCATTTCTTAGCAGCATCGCCTTTGACATTTATAACATTTCTAATAAGAGCATATGAGCTTTGGTATCATGACCTGAATCCTTTAGCAAATCAACTGTTTAGTATTAAATGTTTCCATCTCTCAAAAGAGATGTATCCATAAGAATAAGCCTTGTGGAGGCTTACAGCTATGAGATCAGATGCTGGAATAGGCTCTGTAGGGTATCTTGCCTCTGCAATGAGGAAAACTCTAGTTATCTCATTATTTCTGTGTCTTCACAGTTTGTTTCTGTTCATCTGAGAACTGATATCCACTTATACAGGAAACCTAATCAATTAGGTCAATTAAAAAAAAAAAAAAAAAAAACAGAGAAAAAAAGGTTTGCTTTCTCACAGCAAGACAGGAGGTCTACTATAGGACACACCACACTTGTGTCAGGACTTCTTCATGGTCCAAAATAACTAAAGTCTACCAGTAGGTTAAGCCTGAAACAAGCATTCTTGTACTTATAGGTCTTCAAAGATAACATGCTACAACACAAACATATGTTCAGAAAGCTTTTCCCTCCCCTCAGTCACAAATAAGTGTTTCTCATCTTAGACATGATTACACTGAAAACCAGACCATTACTCAGACAATTTCATGACTGACTCCTGTAAGGGAAAAAGGTACGTAAGCTTCATCACACTGTATTAAAAAAAGGTAGGATTTGCATGTAGATATATATATTTTTTTAATTACAGGAACAATCAACTGTTATAGAAGAACCAGATCCTGTACAAAGTACCTGAAAAAACATTTTCATCTCTCAATGGTGGTAGTTCATGTGCTGACTTGTTTTAATCTCAGAAACAAGTGACAAAGTATCAGAAGAAATGCACAGCCCTGTATTCTTTGGAATCCACATCAACATAGAATTGGAAGACCATGTGCTCTCAAAATTTAACAACCCAAGGTAGCTGGTACCGGATCATCTGACAAGAAGGATCAAAAATCCGTAAACTTCATGTCAAGCATACTTTCTCATGTAGAAGGCCTGCATCTGTGAAGTGACTAAGTACTCTTCTGCTCTCTAAGCAAGTGCCTACTCCTTGACAGTGTTGCTCGTAAGAACATGATGATGATGTAGTATGTATTGGCCAGAGAGAACAGGACCATACTTAGCTTTGATAGAGATACCAGTGAGGCTCAGATTAAGTTTGGGCTACTATTTCTTGTCGGCTTGTTTTTCCAAACCTAGGCTGTCTCCCTGTTTCTTTCTCCATCCCACTGGAGCAAGGATGTGAATGGGTGGGAAAAGAAGGGAAGAAGCAGGAAAGGTACAGTACCACTGTAGAAACAGAAATGCATAGCAACACACTACAGAACCTGGTAACAATGCAGATACCTATCATACAGCAACGGGCGTTAAACAAAGCAAGTAGAATTTATTCTCCACCTTGCTGCTATATTTGCAGAGCACTGAAAAAGATCTTTTTATTGGACAGCTGATCTCCATCCCTTTTTCCCTCCCTCGATAAAAAGTGTATTTTCATTGTTATGCACGAGATTAGAAAAACCATCACCCCTATGACATGGGCTTTGTGTGCTTGCAAAGAACTGCCCAAGATCGTTAGGAAACTACACTTTGCCTTTAAATTCCTTTTGATGTTGTGGAATTAAATTCTGGAAGAATCTAACTGCCTTCAAACAACTGCTCACCTTTGTTGGCTTACAGTATTTATTTTCCAAAATAGCGACGACAATCATTAGATTTTAAAAGCAATCCAAACAGGAACTGCAGGCAGCACAGTGCAACAAGGATTAGATAATATTCCTGTTTCACAAGGATCCTGGACTAGTAGCCCCTACCTGGGGAAGAGCTAAAGCAGCCCACTGCACACATTCTTGAGTCATTTAAATAACAATAGAAAGAAATAGGAATATATCAATTTAAAAGAAAATTAAAAGCTTGTATATAGATGAATAAACACTTTAAATGCAACAGCCATCAAAATCTTAGGTTTACTGATGATAGTACATTACTTAGCATTCCAGTTTACAAACGAAGTTGCTAAAATTAAACTGAAGAAGCCAGTCACATGGTATTTATTCCTGTAACTGTTATACATAAGTTTAACTGCTCTGATTTCCAATGCAATGATCCCTAGAAGCACTCTTAATGGTGTTCTATGCCAGTATTTTGGCACTGATCATGCTCATTTCAATAAACACAAATGCAATAAGATTATTTTATGCTTTAGGGGTTTGCTTTTTTTTGTTTTGGTTCTTTTTTTTCTTTTTTTTTTTTTTTGGGAGGGGGTGGGGGGAAGGGGAATTGGTGTGCTGTTTAGGGGTTTTTTTTCTGGGTTGTTTTGTTTGTGTTTTTTTGTTTGGCTGGTTGTTTTTTTTGTTTTGGTTTGGTTGTTTGTTTTTTTTTTAGGGGGGGGAAGGATTTAAAGAATCCAGTCTCTTCCTAGGGTGAATCCTTAACAAGACTTTCTTAATAGAGGTCAACTGACAAAAATTCACATTATCATGAGATCTCTTCAAATACTGATCTAGATGTTGATTATGAATCCTTCCAGGGATTCTTTCTTTTCTTTATGGTTTAAAAGTAAATACTGACTCTGCAATTGCAAAACATGATGTATAATAGTATGCCCCAGTTTATCCTAGTCAGTGCAAAAGTTTTGGGGATTTTAGTGCAAGGTTATTAATATAAAAAATAAATAGCATAGTTTCCTCTGGATAAATAAAGGAAAACAGACTATCTAATATTCTTTGGAAGCAAAAATGACTGTACAAAACATAATACAACAGGGCATGATTGAGTTACAAAGCATTTCAACAGTAAAAAGAACAATCACTAAATAAAGGGGTTTTTGGTGATTCACTATGATCTCTAAGTTAGAATGGAGCTTTACAAAATTGATCATTGCTACCTGCTTCTCAAAACTGCTAATGTAACCAAAAAAATAATTTCTGCATTGTAGTGCAAGGTACTACTACTGCAAGCACTAAACAAACCACTTAGTTTCCTTCTGTGTTGATACCAGTTGTTATATCTAACTACTCTGTCCTTGTATTTTTTCCCACTACAAAAGGTGACTCTTGTCTTCCTGAGAACCCAATATAAATGTGCAAATACTATGTAAAAATATACTTATGTAGACCTTGCAGGTTATGAAACTAAGTTTTGCTGAAAATACTTTCTTTTCAAGGTCTAGTAATTGTTACCTTCAGATAAGAAATGGAGCTACAATTATGATCCACTACATTTAGTGGATGCAGTCATTTTTCCCTTTGTTCTTCAGATTATGCTGAAAATTATACAGAAAAGCTACAAAGCACCATCCATGCAGGAAAAAAAACAGTGTAATCCCAAATAGCTACACTTCCTTGCTGACAAACCATTGTAATCTGATTTCTCTTGAGGAGCTGAAATCACCACAAATCACTATTACTGAAAACATTCGTATTTTATTACGTTCCCTGAACACAAATATATATACAAAATTAATTCAAAGGAGTTGTATGCCAGAGTATCTAGAACACCAGCAAATTTATTCTCTTTTCCCACTCCTTCTAGCTGAGATTAATGTGGCATTTCACAATGTTTCTTTTTTCAATTACTAATTCAGATAGCTGGCAGGACTGCTCTTGGTAAGTTATCCAACACAGTAATCACTTCCAGAGTACAGAAATGTCTCCTCTAAACTCTTCTGCTAGGGCTCTAGCACTTACCTCAGAATATACATATATATATTTATCCCGAATACAAAAGTTTCTCTGTCTTGCTAATGCCTTAAGTGTTATACAGACTGTTAACAGAATCTTAAGATACCTACTTTGATGAAAAAAAAATATTCTTTCCAACTAACAGTTTATTCATGGTGGCCCATTCTGCTGTATTATCTTCAAGTCTATGAGGCTTTCTAATATCACCAAATTGAGATGAGTTAAGAAAAGCTCTATTTCAGTTTTTGGCCTTAAGGCATACAGGAAGACTGGCATGTGTATTATTAGTACAACTTCAATCCTTGTTCCATGGACTGGCAGTTCCATCAAAAGTGCTCCTCTCCTTTCTACTGAAATCAATACCACACAGAGTAAGAAAGACACGTAAGAATACTGGATTTGGTATTAGAAAGCTATAAAATCAGTACAAGACCGCTGCTAAAATGAACTATAATGTTGTGCTGTGCTATTGCTATCATTTATCATTGTTCAACTGTGCACAGAGTGACTAAAAGGAAGCCTACTCCAAACTAGAGCGTTACAGTTTCAAGATATGTAGTTTATAATTTAGAAAGTAAGAACACTTAAAAGAAAAAATTAGTAACTCAAGCACCCGAATTATAATAATGCCAAAAGAGACAATGGCTTCTAGCAAAATATAGTAACATAGACGATACTCTTCAGGAATATACATACCAAGCGGTGGAATAATACACTGCAACCCTAGTTAGGAGTGTAATATCTGAACAGTCTCAATACATAGCACACAAAGAAACATAGCAGAAAGAGCCTGCTATTTCAAGTACTGCAGAATTTAAGGTAATCCCTCCCCCAGCTTAATAGCAAAAAGCACAGTTAAACTACTAAGTTTAACAGTACCACTGACGTCACCCGTTTTATTACAAGCTGCTTTTAAGTTGGTAGTATTCCCCTTGTATGTTTAATGGATCAAGCAGAGACCAGCTGTTCACCCTATGCTACAGTTCAAAGCAACTCAAGGTATTAGATTCTACCTCAATAGGAAATATGGGAGAAAAGGAGCACTGGAGAACATAGATAAACACAAAAAGTCTGATTTTATTTCCTTATAGAATTGCAAAAAGACAGAACACGGAAGGCTCATCTCTTGGGCTTACATGACAATTTTTTAAGTCACTACAAAGTGCTGCAACTTGATAAATGCCTCAGGTATTGAGCACTCTTGAAGAGATAGTTCTGAGTTATTCTAAAAGAGAATTAAGTTATGATTTCATGGTGGGGAAAGACAGAGGGAACTGTAAAGCCGGAAACATTCTAGAGAGCTGACAGACATCTGTCACTGAAAGATTTATTTAAGTGTAATGCAGTGAGGTACAGATAATGCCTTTTAGCAATGACTATGGAATCAAATATTGCACAATTAGACATCCATAATGGGAGAAGGTTTATCTTTCTAGCAACTAATAATCAAGTCAGGAATGGTAATAGCATTAGAATGACACCGTACTAAGACAGATCAAAACTTTATATATATATATATATATATATATATAAAATTAAAAACTCCCAAAAATTAAATCAATGGAAAAGTGAGAATTAATCCGATTTTCAGAGAAAGAATGTACTTGTTACAAGCTCAGCAAGTCACACAACAGCAGCACCCAATGCATCTAAGAGGCTAAAACACAGACAACTATTTTAAAAAGTGGGATGCTCATTCCATGCTACTATGAAATGGATGGTACTTCTAACTCGGAAGAACAGTGATGAAATGCTGAAGTACACGCATCACGCTTCTCCATCACAATCAAGGAGAATGTTCTTCAGGTGCTTACCCTAAGCAAGGTGAAATTCCTTTCAGAAACATTTTCTTGGTTAAACTCTCTCACTTAGACATCCAAAGCCTCTAACCACAAAAAGACCACAGAAATACATCAAAGTAAAAAGATGTTTTCAGCAGTACCACATTATTTCAGTTGAAACATAAATCAGATCTTAAACGTAGATCAGTCAAATGTGGGAAATTTCAATGCAGGGCGTCAGACACCAAATTTGCATTGCACTACTTATTTTAAGGAACAATCAACTTGGTATAAGCAAATTTCAATTGAGAGGATTTTCTTTTTTCTTGAGTTCTATATAGACCACCATGGTCCAATTTTTATGGAAATTACTCCTACCAAAGTGCAAAAAACATTCACTGTCTTTCTCTCCCTCTTCTGGCTTCTGATGAAGAGGTTTCCAGGGAAATTTTAAACCACACACACTAAAAAAAAAAAAAAATATTTTTCAACTCAGAAAAATACAGATCCTACTAAAGCATACTGAGGAGTGTGATAACATGCCAAAAGCAAGCTCCTGCTTCTTGGCTCCATCAGTTCCTCCTTGGATATGCACGGGTTTGTTAACCTTTGAGAAATCATTTGCACTCTCCTTCTGGCTTCTCGCAAAGTATAATTGGTTAACTAATCCACATTGCACTGCAAACTATTGTATTTTTTCCAAGAACTTATGTTAACTACAGGAATACTTTCCATGTTTAGTTTTAAGCTTTTCAAAATGAGATGACAATGACATTCCCCATTTATGAAAAGAAAGGATTTTCTGGCTCACCAAGATCAATAACAAAGGATGAAAATAAAGTATGTGCTACACTCCACAACTGTAGTATTTGCTCAGAGTAGCTGATGAATACAACTGTGCTGCACCGTAACTGCTAAAAACACCACAACTGAGCAAGACTAAAGCACTTGCAGCCCAAGTGAGAGCTATGTCATGTGCATGCAACTATATTCTCAGTATTATATCCAATATATCCCTGCTACCTACAACTTCCAAAACCAAGAGGTAATTCAATCATTCGAAGTTGAGATGACAAGAACAGCAATAAAAAACTACAATCAGGGACAATCAAGAGCACGTAGAGGAATAAAGAGAGCCAAGACCACAGCAAAGAGATTGAGATGACTATCAGATAATGGCATGAGTCAGACAGCATCTTGGCTCTGTGAGTTGAGTCCATTTTTAACAATGCATTTGGCCTTGGCTAAACTTAATATAAAACACAAGTTCTGCACGTGCAAGAAGTCTTTAATACAAGTAATGTGTTGAAATACTTGTATTGAGGTCTATAACACCAGTCCCTGCAATTATACTGGAACTCATTTTATAGGGAGGCTGGAGGGGTAATGAAGAGATTTTCCTGGTCCCCCAACAGATCAGAAAAATCCCTTGTTCAGTGTCTAAACAGAGAAGTCTGTTTAATTACAGTAAATCCTATTAAACTGATCTTCCTTATAAAGGGCTGAAGTGACCAACTCCAAAAGGCTATAGAAGACATAATGAATTCAGAGTTTAATTAGGGCACACTGTTAGCTAACTATAATCTATTAATTAGCATTCTTAGTTTTTACAGCTTGTTGCAATAATACCCTTTTACTTTTAAATTGCACCCTTCTTCTTTTGGACCGAAGTTATACAATTCTACCAGTGTGGTAGTAATTATAGTGATTGCCTAGAGAACAGCAGCCTGGAAATATCTGTAAATGTTTAATTAGGGGACAAAGGAAAGGCAAGAAAAAAAACCCCTCAGATAGAGGAATCGCTGTTTTCCAATCTATACATATTTAGTAACTGCTTAATCCATTCTAAACCATATATTCATTGCATATTTCTTGCAAGATTTCCACGGCATCCTCATGTCAAAACTGATTTCAGAAAAAAAGGTTATTATATTCCCTTCAGTATGAAAACAGAACTTGAAAATTACAAGAATTTGAGAATTAAAATACTTACCTGCAGCTGAAATAAAAAGAGCATCAGAGCTGAGTGAATGCTATTCGGTGTTTTCATTATACTGGTACTGTACCACTACAACTAAAATTTTCTCTGAATTACTCCTTCTAAGGAAACGATAACTTTCTAACAAGAATTATTTAACTTTAGGTTTTTTTCACTCCAACAAGACATCTGAAAATAAATATAGAATGTCACACGTTAACAAATCCCATGTTGTGATACTTACCATTCAGTAAGAATACAGCTATAAAACTACTTGAAAAGTTCATTAAATTATTTCATACTAACTCAGGAAAAGCAATTTACTTTCTTCAACTCAGTTCTTTAAAAAGCGAAAATAAAATTGCAGACTGCTTCAGTGTAGTAGATTATCACTAACCAAATGGCATCTACTGTTTAAGACAGGTCACCTTAAAGTACAGTATAACATGTCAAGTAATACCAGTACTATTTTTTCCTTCCAGCAGTTCCCCTCTCCCCTTCACCTTCTAAAGCAAATCTTAAAAAAAAAAGTTCTGCCTAAAATAGCAAGTAAACATTAAGAGCTTCAAGAACACGATCACACTTGAGTTATGGAAATTACTTTATTCAACTTTCCTGGATATTTAAAAAATGAGTATAGGGAAAGTAATTTTGTCATGGTGAAAGCTGACTTACACGTCAGGAAACTTTTGGAGTTGGATGCTGGGCCTGTTTCCCATAAGACTGATGAGGTTTCTTATCAGAGATGCCTAACTCACATTTGGCCAGAAACAACTAAACAGGAGGACAGCAACTCAAAGATAAGTATTTACTTCCAGGTTAAGATAGCAAGAAGGTCTAGATGGGAAATTTTTAAAAAGCTTTTAACAAGTAGAGCTGACTATAGAGACCTCAATTTCAATCAAGCTCTCAGTTTTATTCTAATTTAGGGACGCTTTTCAGAGGGACAAGACAAAAGAACTAGACACCCAAGATTCTCTGTTCATCTGCCTATTCTCTAACTAGCCAGACCACTACAAAAAAAAACCTGTAGAGTGCTTTATGATAGTTGCATAACAAGATATGCACGGCTTATGACAAAAAAAAAAAAAGATAGATGAGCAGGTATTAAACAGTGTTACTTAAATGTATAAAAACACAATTTATATCTGTTTATGAAAACTGCAGGTCTGGGGATTTATAATAACTGGAGCTCTACAATAAGTCCAGTGTAACAAACTTTGTTTCACTAGCAATCTGTCAATGTTCAGTTGTATTTGGGGTCAGCAGTTAGGACATTCTGCATCTCAGTGAATGCTTCAAGAGGTAAGCACTACAGCAATATAATTATGAACAGTGTAAAATACTTCCAAAAGGAAATCGAGTGTTTTAGCATCAGTCCTAGGAAAAAAAAACACACAAGGAGAAATGAGCACTAAAGAAATGGCTTACAAGTCTGACAAGAAACATTTAAGAAGAGGCTTGCAAGTTGAAAACACATCTTATTCATACCAATTACCTGGAAAAAGCACCAATATAATTTAGCTGCTTAAATGTGACACGCAAGTTTAATAAACTCATTTATTCATGCTACTGCACTAACACAACAGTGACATTGGATGACAAACCTGGTTTTCTTCTTGTAAAACTCTGTATTGTTCCTTCCAAATAGTGATTTTTGAAGCTTCATCTTTCCTCAGGGCTCTCTCCTTTTTCAGCTCAGGACTCCAGAAGGTCTTGATACTGTTCATGGAAGAACTCAGCTTGCTTTCTTTCACCTCCACATCCTTGCGAAGCAGATCATTTTCCCTTAATACTTCTTTGAGTTGTGTCTGCAGATCCATTATTGTGTTATCCCTGGCCTGGCGCAGCGAGTGAGGCACAGTGGATGCCATACTCACCGGAGGGAGATGGTGCTCTCCAAATGCAATAGTATCACTGGCAACTCCACTACTGGCAATGTTAGGGCTGCTACCCATTGCAGTCATCCTAACACCGTAAGGCAGCCGCCCCCCAGATCGGCCCAAAGTCATGGTGCTTTTTGGGGTGTCTGCACCCACGTTCTCATGGTCACTTAGATACATAGGGCCGGACGTAGCATAGGCAGCATTTAAGGACTGAATATTTTCCATAGAAAGGGTTTTCCCACTGCCACCCCCAGTACTACTCCCAGAACTGCCTCCCGTGCTGTTGGTTCGACGATGGCCCAAGCGTGGTGACCGTGGCAGCCTTGGTGAACGCCCTGGACTCTGGTTGCTTGGCTCAACCTTACCAACTGACCGAGCACTTCCATACATGATTAAGCTGGTGGTGTGAGGCAATTAGATAGGCATAAATCAGGAATGACAGAAATCCTGTTAAGTTCTTCAATGGTTCTAAGTCAGCTTAAGGCCAATCACAATTTATAACAGATCCAGTTGTCCATCTTTGAAGTCACGTGCTCAAGATGTTCAGGACCATATCTGCATCAATAATAACAAGATATTAAAATCTGTATCAGTAAAAATAGCATATTAAATACCTAGTTTATCACCAAATATTTTGTCCCACATCAAATAAAGTGTATTTTACTACCTTTACACTTCTCCAGAATCTTTTCAATTCCCACTCACAAAAAGCAGTCTTTTATTTAAACTCTAATATTTAAACTTAAAAAGGAACTCTTATTCTTGCTTTTCTGTTGTTGTATTATCACAGTAAAGAGAGTAGAAAAAAAGAACCCATCAGTTTTCAAGCCATAAATTTGTACATCATGACGTGAACTCTACAGAATTCATCATTTTTTTTTTCCTATTAAAACTGGCCCTAATTCTTTACCTGTTAGTTTTCCAAGTAAGAGAGACAATCAAAATTTAAAGCCCATTCAGTAGTATTTTTTTATCTGTGAGCACTGCTAGCCTCTGTAGGACACCGTTTCTAAATTCTGTTGCTGTGAAAATAAGCCTGCAGATGTGAAGGCAGGACAGACTGAAAGGATTCTGATCATGATCTCAACTAGTAGGTCCCCTTCAGTGTTCCTGTCAGCCTTCCTTCACACTCAGAAGTCAGAACCAAAACTAAGAACCACCGTGAAATCATTACTGACCATAAAGCTTAAGCAAGTATAGGTACAACTCTGAAATAACAGCTATCACAGCAATGGGACCAATGATGTTAAGAGGAACAAGAGAACCACACCTACACCAAAAACTGGTTCCAGTTTCTTATTTTCTCTCAAACTGGGATTCAGTCCTAAACATGATTTAAATCTTTGCTCAGGTTAAGCAAAGATTTAAATCAAAATATACTTCTCATTAACCAGCACAGATTAATTCCATTAAATAATATCATTCCAGCAGCAGGGACCGCTTAAAACACAGAACAGTATGACATCATACTGCAGTTCCTCCTCCCTTCTGCTTTTTTCTTTAAACAAGAACTCTGGTAGCATATGCAGCAAAATTCCTTATTTTTGCACTGTAACATTATGCTGTTCCACAAGTGCTAGCTCTTTAGTAGTCCAGGGGCAATGGGCTGAGACCACTGTTAGTAGTCGAGATCTAGTAGAGGAGCAAGAAACAGAAATGAAATCCACCCTTGTGACTGAACTACTGTGCTGTAGAACTACGCACTATACAGTTCTAACTTTGTCTTCCTATTTTTTCCAGGGTAAACTATTGGATCCAACTGATATCAAAACTAGAACATTAAAACATTCCTGCATCTGGCCTCTCCCCATCAGGTGAAAGAATACCAGCCAGCATCCAAAGAGCAGCACCACCTTCTATATCCCAACATCTTTCCTTTCACACCAGATTTCACCTAGCCTCACCTCTTGCTCGGAAGTTAGGTTTGCCAAATATCAGGAATCAATTTTTCCAAACTCTGTGGCATGTTTGAGAGACAATAATTGGGCAAGTAAATGAAAGATTAGGCTTAAAAGAGGAACACGCAAAAGGAATTGTAGAAATAGTAAAAGTGGAAGACACCAAATAATAGTACTGCAAAAAAATACTGGAAAAGCGTAGAAATAAGTAATAGCCTAATGAAGAAAAAATATATCATTTTCCTTTCAGAAACAAGTTTGTACAGGAAAAGATACAACAAGACCGAGTTTTAAAATGTTTAGTTTAACCCTAAGTTTTAAATGAAAAACAAGATCAAAGTAAGCCAGCATTTTTTCATTTTCACAGCATTTCATAGAAGATACATGAGTAATTTTACAAAGCTAATGGAAGCTGATATTGTTTTGTGAGCAGTCCTCAAGAAGTTCAAGTGCTTGCTCTCTCTTTCTCTCACTTCCTCTTTTTTTTTTTAAATGACAACCAAAGCTAGCAACAACATTGCTACAGAATATTTTAAAACATATGTAAAACAAAATAGACCATAGAAAGATAGCCAGCAGCATTAATAATTTAAGTTACCAAAACACAACCTACAGACTTTTTATTTTTTTTAATACAAGTTACAGATAAGACATTTCTTCTATTTCAGCTACATATCGTTATGCAAAACAGTACAGAAATATAAACTATGTAACAAAGTCTACAGTGTTCCACTGGCATTGCTTCAATAAGCAAGACACTGTGCCCCAGATCTGGAAGAAAAACACTTCTTCCAAACAGAAAAACTATTTCAGACAAATCTCACTGTTTGAGATCTCAAAATGCTAAAAATGCTGCTGTGACACCACTTGAGCACTCAAAACAAGTCAGATATGATTTCTTAGACACTACATAAAGTACATTCATCTGAGAGCTTGCATTCACAAGGATTCTCTTGAAAATTAATCCAAATCACAGCACTTAATTCATTTGCTAGAAGCTCACCACAGTAAATCAGTGCAAACACTCATTCACTTAACAGCTTTAAGTGAGTTTAACTTGAACCAAGAGATTAGACGTATTTTATGCTGTGTATTTTACTTAAGACACTTCCCCCCAAAACATTAAGTTTACATGTTGCTACAAGTGCTGTTGCATGCAGAAATACCACCTAGTAAAGAGCTTAACAACACACAAGAAGCACACAAAAAGATTTTAGATCATTTCTAATGAGTTAATCACCCTAAAATGGAAAACTCATGGAATTGCTTTCTCCTTGCTTTAGCAAACACTTTGTTAAACCACTAACAGCTTTCCAAAGAATGAAAGTGACTGATGCCCTTGACAGAAAAGTAGCTTCCCAGGCGGCTGAAAGGAGCTGGTACCACAGCAGGTGCTGGGCAGTCCCCATCTTCTCATGTACAGGGCAGGCAGGTTAGCTCTCGTCCACCTTAAGTGGGAACACCAGTCCTATGCTAATTCAGCTCTCAGCTTTGTTTCACAGGCAGGCACCATCCCCTCTGTTACTCCAGGAGGAAAAAAAAAAAAAAAAAAAAAAAAAAAAAAAAAAAAAAAAAATCAAATCATTCAAGCCATAAAAGCCAACTGCTACAATTAGCTGTTGATTAGGGTTACATAAAGGATTCCCAGAGCAGACA
Source organism: Tyto alba (assembly GCF_018691265.1). Taxonomy (NCBI): domain Eukaryota; kingdom Metazoa; phylum Chordata; class Aves; order Strigiformes; family Tytonidae; genus Tyto; species Tyto alba. The sequence continues at coordinate 17,183,881 of NW_024881295.1, forward strand.
CACATGAAACTCAGGGAGAAGAACTCGGACATCACCGCCATGCATCACACTGCTCTCACTTCTCAAAAGCCAAACAAAAGCATTATATTAATAAAAAATTTTTTCAAAACAAGCAAACGTAACCCTCCAGTATTTCTCTTGAAACAAAAACTTTCATTACATCATAATTAGACTTTAAAATTGTGAATATTCCAAATATTAACTAAATGCACTCTTCCAACCATGCAGCCAGTTTCAGTATTTTCACTGACACCGAGACTTGTCATGATTCAAGAGGAAAAAAAAAAAAAAAAAAATTACAGGATAAATCTTGACTGTTTTTTTTTGGTTAGTTTTGTTTGGTTTTCCAGTAGCATTTGTCACCAGCCATTTCACTTTGTTGCTATTAGGAATCCATAAGCAGAAGTAGATACAAAGACACTTCAGACTAGGAAAAACATCTTTCATCCTGGAAACAGTAAAGTGAAGGAAGTGACAGAAATGTCTTTTCTCATTCACAGTACCAATTAATCAGGAAAAAGTGAGAGTTCTAGTTTACCTCCAGGAGTCCAAGCAAAATTACATGGAAGATTTCTTTCAGATAGCAACATAACCAGAAAAGTTAAAGTTTTTCAATATTCTGATCCACACTACCATTTTACTATGAATCTCAGAAGTACGGTCTTTTTTTTTACATGAGGCCAAGATACAGCACTGTTACTTTCTTCTTTTTCTACTGTGACCTTAAATTTAGTCACAAATAAATCACCCCTTTAACCTTACAGGATAGCAGTAACCACAAGGAACACTGTCCAACTGTGACATGAATGTATTGACCATTTCTTCTTTGCAAATTCTCCTGTAGGTTTCAAAAACCTTTGGCTCCTTCTGCCAATACAGGAGCCCTTACTTAAGATTACAAAGAAAGAGACTATAAACTTAAAGTGTTTAAAAAAACAAAGCTGCTGAAGCCAGTGCTAAATCATTTTTCCTCAAGGTAGCTTGCATATCTTTACATTTGTGAAACAAAACTCTCTTGTTCACTAAGAGAACAGAAACTTCCAAAGAACATCCTATCTGAAAGCCAAATTAAAAAAAAAAAAAAAATCACAAAAAAATGTCAGCCAAAGTAAAAACTTCATATAGCTATATAGAGATTGGCAGAGCAGCTTTGCAAGTACAGGAACATATGACCAACCTGCTTTAGTATTGGTTGAAAACATTATATAGCGACTATGAAAACACTTGAAAGAAGGTCTATCAGAAGCATTAGAAGAATAGATGAGAATTACACAATATTGTAGAAAAAGGTTTGAAAAAAGGACGGTTATGAACACATTTTCTGTATGAAAATGACAAGATAGGTAACAGTACATCCTGTCTTCTAAGATTGTAGTTAACTGTCCAAAAACACTGAGAGACAGACACAGTGCAACTGTGAAAAATGTTTATAATCTGACAGTAAATGTTTAAATGTACTACTAGCACAACTTGTGGCAACGAAAATGAATCTGTTTCATTACAGTAGCCTAGTCATAGTGAAAAGCAATGGAGAATCAAGCCTCCTCCAAAACAGCAAAGCAGATACCACAAGAAGTATATCCATCAATCAAAATGGTAACTCAAAGCAGCATGAAAGCTGGTAACTCCTGCATCAGAACCTAGCATGGCAAAAGAATAGTAAAATGCAACCTGCACAACTTCACACAGATTTCCCTGTAAGGCAATTATGAAGTGAGAGAGAGCAGGAAAAGGTACACCAGTCTTGTTAAAAGATCTGGTGACTTTCAGTAAAAGAGTTGTATTCAGGCATAGTAGAAATGCAAGAAATTCTGGAAGGATCACATCAACTTCAGGATAAAGAATCGAATAAAGTGAGGTGTGTTTACCAATGCTGTCACATTCAGCCCCAATATCTAGTATTTCATGTGAACCAACGGCTCAGAAAGCAAACATTCCTGGCTACAGCTGATAGAAAACAGAAGATTCATTAACACAAAGTTTTGTTAACCTCTGGATGATCTCACTGTCCTATAAATATATAACACCTTTCATATCTCCCCCCTACTCCAGGACAAATACTAATACCACAGGAACTACCTTTAGGTAAGCAAGCAAACCAAATACAGAAAAACATACTGCAGAAATACGGGAAAATCCCTGCTTGCATTTGTTAAAACAAAAAGAATTTTGGAATAACCTGGGCAGCCTTCAGCAAGTAACATTTCCTCTGATTTTTTTTCCTGTAGTTGCTGTTCAGGACTGACACCAGCTGAGAGATAGCAACATTTACGGAGTCACCTCTTTAACAGCGTCACTGCCTGACAGTCAGGAACGGGGCAGTTTGATCACAAACTGGGCTGGCAAGTGCATCTTATATCTTACAGCACAGTGACCCCCCTAGTGCCTCCCATCAGCATAATGGCAGCCATACAACCAGCTCCCAGAAGACTGAACTTTCTTGTCGCACCAATCCCTGTCTGCACAAGGAAAGCTTTGAATGTCAGTTCTATAATAGCAACAGAAAAGTCAGCCTTTACAAGAGCCGTCTTAATCTGATAAAGCAGTGTAGCAGACACATTAGACTTCATTAACAGAGGTAGCAGTTGTTCACATTTTCATAATTAATACCTTAATAGTTAATAATGTGTAAGAACAACCAGATCATACAATGGAACCTGGACTCCACAACAGAGCAAAGGAAAAAAAAAAAAAAAAAAAAAAAAGATGGAATTCCAAACTAGAAAAAGCTTGTATTCCAGTAAAACCCTGACAAATATCTTCACCCTGGAATTCAAATAGCGAGTATCATAGGAGAAGAGATAGGATTCACAATAACTGAGGTGTGTCAACCAAAAGGGAAAAAAAAAATTGAACTCCTGTTACTTTCTGGTGCACACCACGATTACAAGCACAACAGTTGCTATACTACTTTACATTTAAAAATGTAAAGTATCTATTTTAGGCCTATGATGTAGATTTTAGGTTCGACGAGTTCTGGAAGGTAAGAAAGCTCACTACTTCTCATGTTAAGTTAATGACTACTACACAAAAAAATGACAGAAGATAATTTACTTTGGAAATTGTTTGCAAGCCAGCCAAAGCTGAACACAAGGCATTGAACCCACGGAATTCAGGTTTGTTTATCCATATCAAAATATTCTTTTCGTCATGGCCCTGAGCAAGAAAGCAAAAGGGAGAAATTAAATTAAGATGGAAAGCAGACAAAAAAGGAACTGTTCATCTTATCATTGATTCTCAATCCTAGATAGCACACGAATAGATGCCCAAGCATCGACATCTGTTTATGTCCAATCCTTTTTAAAGGTGGGTTGTTGGTTTTTTTTAAATTCACCAACTTGCACATCTGCTAAGTTCACTGAAGGCAACAGTGCCCTTGTTCTGACTCACCAAACACGAGAAGATAGGAATTGATACATTCCCCCTGCTATACGCAGGAAATCTTCCCAGAAAAATATCTCAGAAATCCCTGATAATATTTAGCTGACTGACATATTGAAAACCATGTTTTGTAAAAGGTAGGCCATCAACCCTGACCCTAACATTTTAAGGAAAAACACAGCAGTCATTTGTCAAAGGAATGGGTTTTTTCTAAACATAATTTGACACTCCTGTTATACACTTTTTAAATTTGAAGGTTAACATAAATGGTACATACAATTTAAATCACCACAGAACATGAAAACAATTTTATTATCTGATTTTTAGACACCATTCTGTTTCCCATTCTTCTCTCCCATTCCTACAAGATAACCCATCCAGCATATCCTGCGAATCCCACCTGCGAGTCTCGAGAGCCAGAAATATTCACCAGCTTCCTAGTTAATGTCTCCCACAAGTATATATTTCCTTTCATGTGATCTACTTACTCCACAAGGAAGACACAAATAAGACAGAACATGCTCTACTCTATAGCAGCTTCTTTGCAAAAGCAGTTTTAACTGACATGCAGTTTTGTTTATAATTCCTGTAAGTCACGATATCAGCATAAAGGGTATACTTTCACCACCACAGCTTCATTCCTTTATATTTTCTTTCCCAAAAAACAAGACCACAAAACCAAAAAGGCTCACTATTATTATAAAAATGCTTGTATTGAAGCTAAATATTTATTTACTCATATTTATGCACTCTTTGTGATACACCACTTGCTCATACAGATTTTTTTCTAAAGCTCTGGAGGTCAGCCTCAACAAGAACAGGAGGTGTTACCGATATTTCTAAAGTCCTTACCTCATCTCGCTTGTCAGACTAAAATGGTTCTGTTCACCATATACTAGGAAGTAAACCTCGTCACTTGGTTTGGGTGCACAAGCAAGTTTTTTTCCCTTTGTCAGGTTGCTGTGTACCAACAGAATTTCTTCTGTCTTCCTCTAGAGACTGGGGCATGTATTTCTTAACACTGTCTGGACATCCCACTTAAAGGCTTCCCAGGTATGGCAGAAGTCTTGGACACTGTTCCAGTGCCTATTATATCCCTTAGCTTTAAGCATTCCACTGGCAGCACTGAATTTGTTACAGGATAATTAACCCATCCTGCAGATACATTGTGGCCATTCTCAATTCCTGGTTCTGGCCCGGGTTTACCAGGGATTGGACCCACTGACCCACACGGTCCTTCCCTGTCCTACCTTCTTAACACTGACATGTGTAGGCAGGCTAGGAAGGTGCATCAGGGTTTGTTTTATGCAATGAAGGGGAACTGATTATAAGTCACTAAATTTAAAGCAGATAGAAGATACACATCAAAAACTGTCATGTGTCTTTTTCCTCTTTAAAAGAGTCCAGAACACAAAAAGCAACAGGAATCAAAACATGCACATAAACTTCCTAGTGAAGTGATCAAAATAGCTCTCATTCTTTAATTACCTAGGAGACTGAAGACCTGTGGACATTAATTTTCTGTCATTGTAGGGATGAAGAGTTTATAGCCTCATTTTCAGAGTATACAGTCAGTAAATACTACGTTTTTATTATATGCATGGTTGTTTCTCTCTTCCCTCCAGGTGGCATGCAACCAACAACCAACTTCCCAGGAGAGGAAACACAATGCTAAAAGTGAGAAGGATATTTCAAAAGCCCAGAAGTACCTAAGAAGCACTGATGAATCCATGTAGGCAGCTATCCTAAAGTCACCACGGGTAACATCCCTGTGAAAAGCAAAGCATGCTCCATCTACAGAATTTCCATCATAATCTTGCCCTGACAACAAAGTTGTGTTAATGATATTGACAGAATCCACATACTAGAAAACATCACTACTCAATCAGCATTGGATTTTCTAGGATCTCATGCTCTACCACTGCCACATGGCATCCCGCTGCCTGCCAGAGTTAAACTCTTGGTTTAAACAAGCACTAAATGATAGAATCCTCATCACCCAGAGTGTTCTCACAGCAAGAGTAGCCAGCAAGGTTCAAGAATGTGTGTTATTGCTTCTTAATCCTAGCAATCAGTCTGATTATTTTTAAAAGCTGCGTGCATCCATCCATCCATCCATCCATCTCTGAGCATGCCATACTTGGATAAACCAAACCAGACCTTCTAAACATACTACAATTTTCAAGTGGCTTAGCCAGGTAAGTGTTATAACAAACCTCTCACAAGTCAAGGTTTGGGGGGCATAAGCTTGAAAACAGGGAGGGGTGAGGGCAGGAGGAATAACAATGGGAGAGTATCCTGCTTCACAAAATAAGTAATAATAGCAGGGAACTCACACACTGGTTACAATAGCATAGTGAAATATTTCTATTCACGCAGCAACACAGATAACTGCTACCAGGAACCAAGAAACTGGCAGATGCAGCAAAAAAAAAAAAAAAAACCTAGGTTTCTTTCATGACCAAGATTTGCAATTCAGTAAAAAGGCCATGTAAATACCAAACCTGCTTTTTTTGCCAGTCAGGCCATTAGCCAGAGGTAAGAGATGAAAAGTTATGCAAACAGAACCTCATAAATCTTGAGACAGGGTCAAAGAAACAACACTAAGACCTATGAAAAACATGATGCTTTAATACAGCTCAGATAAGAGAAACCCAAACTGAAGAAAACCTGCTAACAACCTTACAGTGATTTAATTACAGCTAAGTTAGGTTTCCCTGAAAAGGTGAAGAAAGTTATAATTCTATCAAATACTATGATAAACTCAAGATTTACTCAGCAGATCCCAAACCTTTTCTAACTGTAGCCTTTCTTGCAGCTTGTGGATTCAGACAATTGCAAATTTCTGGATAATATAGCAGTCATATGCATGACTATTCAGGAAACTGCCATTCTGTGATAAAGTTCTGAACTATGCTTCCAGAACCGAACTACATTCAGTACAGCTGTCTCAGTTATTTAATAACTAGTGGTTTCATCCAAATATGTCATTACTGGAAAAAAAAAAATAAATAAAAATCAACTATTGCACTACCAACTCTACTAACACTAGCATGGGCAAGGTGGTGATTCTTCTCCTCTAATCTTATTTTATATGGCTGTAAGGGTGCTGACTCATAAGTGACCCTGAATTGGGGCACACATCTGAGCTGCTGCAGTTTCCAACACAACATACAGGAATATGTCAGGCTGTAGATTGCAGTAGCTCAGGAGGAGGATGTACGTTCAGCCGCCTACTACTATAGATGCAGTAACCTCCGGGAGAAAAGGAGGGCAGGCAGCTGGTGGAGATTACTGCTGTAGACATCCTAGCCGAGTTGGCCATTGTTTAAGAATTACTATCCTGCAGTCAAACCAGACAACTTTTTTTGGTTAGAGCCTGTTGGATTTGAGGTAACGTATTATCCAGCTACAACCACCCAGCATATACTAATGTGCCCCTAAAACAAGCTTCGATAAAATGCTGAACATACATTATTCTTTGGTCCAATTCTATTTCTATCTATTTACTTTCTTGTACTTGGCTTCCGTACTGCTTTCCCTCACCACCACCTCCATAGGTGTTGCATTATATCTTTTCTTCACATTTCCTAGTCTCTCCCATTTCCACTGGGGTTTCAATTTAAACCATTTCAGACTGTGTCGGCAGAAACCATGATGGGAACTTCCAGCATGCATGCAACATTCCATGTAAAATAAACGGTACACCTCATAACTCAGATGTAGAGTTCACATTACAAATGAGACTGATGTGGAAAGACAGCAATTCCTGACACATGCTTCAGGACGGCAGCAGATTCAGAAACAAAGCATCGTGTCAGCTGACGCTTACTTTGTAGTAGACGTAAGAAAAACAAGTGAAACGTGACCATTGAGGATTCACAGGGAAAAAAATTAAAAAAAAAAAAAAAAAAAAACCAACGATACCGCAAGGTCTAGGTAGAAAGACACCGGTCACCATTACCTCGGATGATGTGACTAAGACAACAAAAGCGTGCGCTTCCCAAGGACAGCCTAAATAAGCAGGGGCGGCAAAACGCACCAGGGAACGAGCACGGGAGGAGCGCGAAAGGACCGAGCGTACGAGGCGAAACCAAACCCCACCCGGCGCACGGCAGCCCGCCCCGGCGAGCGGTGCCCGGCGGGACGCGGGCCCGGCGGCGGCCAGGGCGAGGCGGTCGTCCCCGCCGCCGTCCCCGCGGGCCCGGGGGGAGCCGGGGCCGCCGCCGCCCAGCCCCCGGGCGGTGACACCGTGCGCGGGCCCCGGCGGGGGTGAGGCCCCGCACTGCCCCCCCCCCCTCCCCGGCCGCGCCCGGGCGCCCCCTCTCTCCGGCCGCCCGACGGGCCACGCAGCCCTCGGGTGGAACCGCCGCCGAACCCGGACCCACCTGAGTAGCAGCAGCTCTCCCCGGCGACAGGCCCCGCCGCCGCAGCCCCTGCCCACAGCTACCGGCTCCCGCAGGCCCCGCCCCGCTCCGGGCTCCCCCCAGCGGCCGGTAAGACGCGTTAACCACCCCCCCACACACACACACACACACACTCCCCCCCCACCCGTCACCCCAACCCCGGAGTGAGGCCCCTCACCTGCCTGTGAGCCCTCGGGCAGGGCGGGCGCGGCAGCAGCGCCCCGGCGGAGGAGGGGGGGGTTGTCGGGCCGGGCGGTTCGGCTCCGCTCCCCGCTCTCGCGCGCGCGCGAGCTCCGCCGCTCCCTCCCGCGCCCCCGGCGCGAGACACGCGCAGGCCCCGCCCCCTGCCGCCGCCGCCGCCGCCGCGACGCCCCGCAGCCCCGCCCCTCTCTCCCCCCGACGGCCGCGCGGCGCCCCGCCCACGCAGCCGGCCTTCCCCTCGCCCTTCTCCCTCCTTCCCCCCGACCCCAACGGCGGGTGGGCGGGGCTGCCTCCGTGGCACCGCCCCCCCTTCCCCGCACGAGCGTGGGCGCGGCCTCCAGCAGACCCCGGCGCTGCGTCACCGCTACAGCGCGGCCGGCGGAAGGTTGGCCCCTCTCCCGCCCCGTAGTGGCTACGCCGGGCGCCTCCTCCCCCCCCCCCCCCGTTACCCCGGGCGGGAACTACGAACCGCCGCTGGCTAACGGAGACGGCCCCCTCAACCCAGGTACTAGGGCCGGGCAGGCGGGAAGCGCTTCTTCCCTTCCTCCCGTGGGCGGCGGGGCGCGGCAGCCGGGAGCGGGCCCACCCGCGGGGCGACGGGCGCGCGCGGGGCGTGGGTGGGGTGGTCCCTCAGGGGCCCACGCGCCGCGGGGGACCGTTGGCCGCCTCCTCTCCGGTAAGGCGGCGGCTCTGGAGCCCCGCCCGCGGGAGCGAGAGGGGGGGTTGGGGCAGCGGGGGGCGAGCCGGCGCCCCTCGGGTGAGAGGGGAAAAAAAAAATAAACAGAAAAACCCCTCTGAGTGAGCCTGTGATTGCTGCCGAAGTTAGAACGCTCAGCCCCGCTGCTGCCTTGGGCAAACGTCGGCTTCTCACCTAAACCTTCCTCAAAGGACACCCAACCTGCTGTGACTGAGCGCTGCCTTCATCCGGGCAGAGAGAGCGCATGGCCTGCTCAGGAATCTTTCTATTTCGTGGGGGGTTTTTTTATGTAAATAGCCAAAACCAACCTTGAGTTCCTTAGTCGTTATACCCAGCAGACACTAAAGTGAGAGGTTAAAGCAAATTGGATGGATCTGTAAGACTACACAAGGAATGACACAGTTAGTTATTGACATCAAAATTACCACTATTTAAATGAATATCCTGATGCAATAAATACAGTAATTCGGACCTCTCACAATTATAGCTGACGTACATTGAGGTTCCAATAACCTGAACTTCCTTCTCAACTGTAGAAGCACAGAATCCATTTTAAATTAACTCCTGAAGAATACTGTAGTGCAGGTAAGCGCAGGCTGTAGTATACAAGCTCCTCTCTCAAGCCTTAACTATCCCAGAAAAGGGATGCTTTACATTGCTGTTTAAGAAAGCAGAAGGATGAAAACAGATACAGGCTTGCCCATGCCCAAAGTGTTCTGTCAATTGCAAATGTAAATGATTTTCCATTTAAAAATGAAGAGTGTCAACCTGGAGCAAAAAGAAAAACAGCTTGAGAGCTTTAGATTTTTCATCGTAACTTAATTAGTGTGTCAGCCTAATATGGTCTTGCTGCTAGAAGTGTCACCGGTGCCTGTAATCATAATGTTTTTTATGATCTGCAGTTTGACAGGTCTCCCACAGTTCTTGCAGAGTTCAGATGTTTTAGATTCCACCTTGGATTAATTTCTTGTCTAGTAATTGCATTTGGCAAAATTATAGGCTTTCTACAGTTAACAATTGGACAGGCTACTTTTCCCTTTAAGTCCCAAACCATTACTCTTGAGTTAAAAAGCCTGCTCTTTTCCTTGCAGTGCCTAAAGTGGCTTATACATAAATGATGTGGTTATAAATCAGTCTGACAGGCTTTTAGAAAGAAGTACCCACATAAATAAGTTATGATAATTTACTGCCAGATCTGGTCTCCAGAACAAGCTCTTCTACTCCGTCTCTATAAATGTGAAACTAGTTGTTCAGGAGTGGATTGTTCACTTTTTGATTTTGTAACTGTAAGGTGGTGCCATTTCACACCTGGAAAAGAGTTTGTATGCCAAACAAGTTGTTTCTCTTTTCCTTCAGTTCTACCCCTCGGTGCAATAAAACAGAGCATGTCTTACTACAAACCTAGCTCATTGTTACAGGGTTTTTTTTTATATACCATCATTGAAAGATTATTTGTGAATGAGTACCAGTTAATCCCTTTAATGAAACATTTTCTATACACAATTATGGATTAATGCAAAGAAATTAAATTATGCTAGAAATTAAGTGGGATTTATATTCTTAGAAAGCATACGTATTTGAATTGTTTGGAATGATCTGTGTCATAAGGTGCTATTGATGCATTTTTATCTAATGAAACTTCGTGGACCCTTTGTAAGGCAAAAGTGACAATGCATGCTGAATTTTAAAACAGTGAGTAAAATTGTGTAGGAGAGAAATAATTTACACATAACACTGCTATCAAGGAACATGTTTGGAGAAGTAACCAGGAAAATTTGAAAAATATCAGGCTAAAATACAGCAATACCTGGTTTAAACTAACCCATTTGGACTGGAATTAAATTTGTAATTGCTGGACAATTGGGATCCTAAACCAACTTCCAATAGATATAGTGACAATCAATGAATTCATGACACATGTATAAAGGCTGTAGTGACAGAAAATTCAGCATAAGGAGTAAGGAGATTAATATCCTGTGTTCCAAAAATGCAGGAGTTGACCAGATAGGCTTCATTTCAGATGTTGGATGCATTCAAACATTCTAAAGAGAAACACTCCCCCACAGATGGACTATGTTATTCTGCTAAGCTTGTATAAAAATAAGGAAGAAAAAGTTTTACACTATGTTCATTAAAATTTTAATGAGTAAAAAGTGTAACCAGAATTAGTGTTTTCGGTTTTGTGCAGGTAAGGTATCATCATGCTAGACAAACCAAAAGTAAACATAGAGCTGTTTAATAACTCCAGGGGTTAAATTTTGCTTTTGGAGCCATATATATAGATTCCACTGAAATTAGTGGGACTGTTTGAAGGTATATCAAATCTGAAATGTGCTGTAACAGGAGAAATTGGTTTAGTGGTTTTTACATGCCTTGAAAGCAGATATATTTAAGCTGCTGCAGATAGCTCCAACTTTCAACTTTATACTTTTTTATTCTTTTACTGGGGTGGTTTTACTACAGAATGGGGCCTGAATCAGTACCAATAAGTTGCATCAGTATAGTATTGGCAAGCATCAGTGGCCACCTTTAGTCTACAATAGACATCCCCTCCCTATGCATTTCATCGTTTAACCTATAAAACACTGAGTTATCTTTTTCTTAGGTTGAAGTTAACAGAACATTACCTCACTTTTCTCAGGACATGGAGGCTGTTTGCCTAGAGATATTATCAGAAGTCAAAACTGAAGAGTTATATTATATGCAATTTTCCCACAGACATTTCGTAATCTGTTTTCCATTCTGTTTAAACTGTGGCATAGCACAGGCCTGTCTCGATTAGGAACATCTTCTACTTAAAAGATGTACACAGCTCAGTGTTGGATAAAGGAACCTTTGCATAACAGGTTTATCAACTTAGAGTTTGGAGTTAGCAGAGGAGAGAATACACCACAGAAATAAACAATTTTTGAAGTTTCTTTGTATTTTTTGAGTCAGAGCAATACGAACCTTAGGTTAAATAATTTAATGCCTGCTAAATCACTTGATATGTGCACAGCTGTTTGCTCTTGGTGGACTCAGTAGAATTGCATTTATTGAAAGAATGTTTAAGATTTTTGCTCAGCAAACTAAAGCATCACTGTGAAGGAAACTTACCATATGGAGAAGGATGAGGTTGAATAAAAAGCTCTCTAAAAGTGCACAGTATGTTAAAAGCATATTTTACAGATTGTGTGATGCTGCAGTTAATGTCTTGAAACAGCCATGTTCTAGCTGAGGGTTTCCCAAGTTGTGGTACTTGCACAATTCATGATATGCAAGCTATTTCAGTGTGACACAAAACCGCCTGCTTCTGATTTGCACGCCAAAAGAACTGGGAACTGATGCTCCTTGCACAGAGATTAAGGCAGAGTGCATGGTTCAAAAACCTAGTTTGTCAAGAAAGAGGGGAACTGGCAAGAGAATAGGTCATTTAGGACCAACACCTCCTTTTGGAGTAAGGGACAGTAGGGTAGACAGGTGTGTGAAGACGTGTACATTTAAAGAAATAGAAGTTATGTGCATACTATCATGGAAGTTGAAGGTGTTGCTGCCGTAACCTACAGCAGTAGTTGTACTCGAACAGATTAAATTCAGGATTATCTGTTCAAAAAGATTAGTTTATTTCCTACATGGGAATTTGTGTACACGCCCAGCTTTTCTCAGCAGTTGCTCAGTTTACTACCACCATACAAATATATAGCTACTTCTAGAGCGTTGTTGAAAATTAGTTTTTCATATCCAGTTTCCCAAAACAGCCATTTTTCTGACTGTGTACCTAATTTGTTCGAATTTTAATATTTTGTATTATTGACTTTTTTAAAAAAAAAACCTATCAAAATATGGTGGTAGTAGTAGTAAAAGCTGTTAAGATTCTTTGCTTGTTCTAGTCTGTCAAGCTAATGTTTTAGAGCACAGTGTAACACCTGTAATCTTGTGTGTGTCTTTTGTCTCAGTGGTAAGAAAAGTTTCTGACAATATTATGGTTCCACACAGCCTCCTTCTGGAGAAGCTGATGGGTTCTGGTCTGGGTGGTGGGTGGGCAACTGGCTGACAGACCACACCCAGAGGGTGGGGGGGAAATAACTCTTTTTCAAACCAGCAACCTGTCACAACTGGGGCCCAGTTGTGATTTTGCCCCCAAAAAGTTGGACTAGGTGATTCTTGAGGTCCATTCCAACCTGGCATTTTATGATTACCAGCTAAACTGAAAGTAATTCCCACTAAATAATAAATAATGGTCACAGGGGTAATAAATGATCATTCCTAAGTGTCTTTAAGCTGATGATAAATTGCTTTTATTATCCTGCATGCAGAGTGAGTATACTAGAACTTCAATTTTTAGTATTTAAAGATCATTTTAAAATACAGCTTTTGTTAAACACTGGTTTAGGAGTCAGGCAGTCTCCTAGCATTGTCCTGGCCCTGGAGGGTGTTTGAGGCTCTTTTGTACTCTAGTCAGAAGCTTATTATCTACTTCAGTATTAATGTTTCATGTGAGTTAAAACGTTGTGGGGAGAGGGGGAGGTGAGGAAACAATGTTCTACTGAGGAACGGAAGCGCCTTGCCTTCCCCTAGCTACTGGCTCTGGTATTGAGGTAGATTTATAGCTCCATTTACAGAATTAACTTTTTTCTCTTCTGAACTCCTACTCTAATAATTTTGAAATTGAAGTTCTGTCACTTTGAAATACTCTGACAATTGCTTTGAGACATAGGGCTTTTCTGTGCTGCACTTCGCTGAGCGAAAAAAAAAAAAAAAAAAAAAAGCACCACATTGCTCTAATAGAATGTTTGGTTTAAACGAGCCTTACAGCTGAAGCAAACTGTTCCTACAGGCAAAGCCTCAAACTAAACTGGCATCATCTGTCTCCTTCACACAAGCTGTAGAGCAATACATAATTTGAATACAAACCACTGACATGTTTTTAAACTGTTTATTGCAAAGAAGCATAGTGCTAGTATTCTCTAGCAGCATCTCATCTGTTGGATTAAAACCATATGATGTGAAGCTGTTCTCATCAGAATTTTGTACTTCCTCCTTCTCATTCAGAATCAACTCCCACAGCTTATTCAGAGCTTCACTAAAGGTGTATCTCTGTAGAGAATTTATACTGGTAATGATGTACACCATGTAAAAACTTGAAGGACTTAGTACTGGTTTCAATTAAAACAATTTTGCTTCAAAATGCCACCCACCTACTGTGCATAAAGATTTGTGGCAAACTGATAACAAGATTATGTAGGCAAATGCACACATTTCATGCATTTTTTTTCCCCAGGGGCTTTGTAATCATTAAGATCTGATTTAGGCTCCCAGGGAGGGGGGAAGTAGGTTTGTTCAAACTTTGATTCCCTCTGCCACTCACCACACATACTTTTTTTTTTTTTTTTTTTTTTTATAATCTTCTCATTCACAATGCAATGGTCTCTTTGCTTAACAGGGAAAATAGTTTGCTTAAATCCCGAGTGTTTCTCCTGTTAATACTCATTCCTATTTGTTCTCTTCCAAAACCAAATGTATTTACCACAAATTGCAGCTAACTTTTGATTGAAACACATTCAAATGTATGAACACCGTACAGTCATACAGCTTTTGGACCAAAGATGAATAATTATAGCCAAAATTAGGGAGAATTTTAGCTACAACTGGCATAATTACCAGTGCTCATACCTGCCAAGGAAACAACTAGTATCATTTTTTCTGAAAATTATGTGCCAAGCTCTCAGTAAACTTTGGCTTCCTTGTTTAGAGTCTAGAAAAAAAACTTGAAGAAGTGCTGAACCTGGAGTACATTAGCAAAGCATAATGCTAGCCAGGTTCTGACTGTCACATGCTATCTACTGAGGACTTTAGACTTTCTCAAGCTGTTTTGACATCTCCAGCTGTCTTGTATGTATATTGATTTGTCTTTCATTGGTATTGCACGCAGAAGTCTTAGTGATAGACTACCAGTTGGCCTCAGCATCTGTGCAGTGACAATAGAAGATTGTCTCGATGGGCTTATATAGAAGTGCTGCTGCAGCTCCCTTGCAGGCCTGTTGTGTAAGCTCTCAGCCAGACCACTTCTCCCGCAGCAGGGTGGGGTGCTAATGCAGTACCGGCTGGGAAAAGGGTGCCATCTACTGAATTATCAGTACAACTTCTTAAAATTCTTACAGGTCCTGTATGTTTTTCAACTCTGCATAACTTACGTGATATAACACAAGACAATGTGATTACAGTCAAAACCATAATCTAAAATAAAGGCTGACAAGTAAAATTTAGACAGTTGCCTCTGTTTTTTATCATAATCTAAGTATTAATGGATATTGAAAGTGATTTAAGGAAGACAGTGCCGAAGAATCTAAGAGAGGGAATTATTTTGGTTTTCGCTACTTAGAATGGTGCAATGCATTCATATTTACCTAGAAGGGGAAAAAAGAAAGAGATCTCATTTATTAGCACTGTAATATTTAGAATAAGGACTCGAGACATTATTAAATTTTTGTTCTCGTCTCGGATCTTATACAGGATCCAGATGCTGTTGAATTTTATTTTTTTTTTTTACTAGCAATAATTAATTTATTCTTTAAATAAAATAATCATTTCACTGTTGTCATATAATTTAACTTAGGCTCACCCTTACTGGTTTTATAGATAAAACCAAAACAGCACCTCTGCTTCTAGGATGAAACTAGCTATTTCTGCCTACATAGTGTAACATATTTAAGAAGAAAAGTTTTGACTGTTCTGAAACAACATCAGAAAGTAGATTTCCAACTGGGGCTGCAGCAGTTCCATGGAGTGAGAAGTATAATATTACTGTAATCCCCAACACATCTCTAACAGAATATTGTTATACTCACAGGGCAGTGGACTTAAACAGCTTTTTGGCGTGTCTTCATATGGACTGTTATTTCTGTTATCTTCAGTGTTTATATTTTCTCTTATCTTTAGGGATGCCTGAAAGTCAGGGGAAAGACAGCGAAAGCTACATCAGCAGCAATAGTCCCAACACTAGCAGTTCGGTTGCTTGCTTCGGACAGGTCAGTTCCTTTCACCTGAGAGGGAAGTAGAAGTTTTGTGCTTGTACTTCTGGAAATCTGCTCTGCATATTTACTCATTTGAAAGTTGGATACAGTAAAGGTAGAGTCATATCCATTACCCTAGCTACGCTATACCTAATTATATATTAAATTTTCCTCCACGATAGCCTTGGCATGAGTTATAATAAAATGCTCTGGATTCACCACAAAAGGGTTTTAATTTTGTTTTATAAACATGGGGCTCATTTTCTTCTCTCTTATTCCCAGACGGCCTGGCTCATGCTTGCACACATTCTAAGTACTGGTTCAGAAAAGTCAACTACTCTCAGCTATTAAAAAATAATTTTAAAAAATAATAATTTGGAAAAAAGAAAACCATATCTGGACTGAACAGACCTTTTGGTGGTGAATTCTCTTCTCCATGATTGGCATTTATACATAGTTCCTGGATATGGCATTGACATGCACTGTCCCATTTTCATTATACCTTTTGGTTACAAGCTTAAGTTCTAGTGTCAGAAAAAAGACATTAAGTTATTATTTCAAGTGTAAGTAGAATCAAATACAAATTAGAGAGTTTAGGCAGACGTTGGAACTTATGTGGCACACATTCTATCAAATTTTGTGTTCTTCTGAATGATAGGGCAGCCAATACACGCATACATAACACTTATGATTTGGTGGTGACACCTCTGTTCTGTCCCACATCAGAGCATAGCAACACAAGCTTTTTCAGTGCTTGAATCCTTAAACACACATTTAGGCTTCTCTAACCTTTACAGATCATACATTGTATTTCTACTGTGATAAGGAGCAAAAGTTAAAACACCAGGCTTCCAGTGATGCTGGTGTTGTTTAATGGTACCAGTGATGTCGGAGTTATCCAAAGGACCTTCCTTGCATGAGGGGAATTTGCTGAACACTTCTCAAGAAATTCCTAATTTGACTGCTTGCCTGAGCTGCTATCCTCCCTGCCCTGATGGCATATGGTGGTAGAGTAAGGTTAAACTTTGGTTTTGGTGGAGTTTTTAAATACGCTTTTCTCACTGATCACAGAGATACTATGTTTTATTTTTGAGAGGTAAAATATAATCTTGTGTGTTCTTGGCAACCTTGACTAGGATTATGACTGCATTAAGATTTCAATAGCATACTAATAGACCTGGCTCATCTCAGTTTTTCTAATGTAAGTGATGGTTATGAGAAATGAAAAATAATTGCTACAACTCAATAATTAATGCTTGCATATGTATACTTCAAAAGTAAGAAGGGGAAAAAAAATGCACAAATGTAATGCATACACACACCCTGAGGTCTTTTCTTGTCTGTTATATCCTGATTCTAAAAATGGATCATGCACCTCGTGAAAGGACTGTACGTGGAAAAATTGGATAAAGGAGTGATATTAGAAGAGAGGGAGTTAAAGTAGGGAGAGTGAGGAGGTTTGTTTTACCTTTTTTTTGTCAAGTATCAATACACAGCAAGTGAACATCAAGCTATCCAGCATGCTCTTCGTCAGAGACTGGGTCCAGAATACATCAGCAGTCGTCAAGCTGGAGGAGGACAAAAGGTATGAACAAACATGTATAGATGTTTCATCTCACAGTTTTTTCCAGGAAAACGGGTAAAAGGAGTTACAATAATCCTTTTTTTTTTTAAGTTAATTTCCCACTAGTAGTTTAATATGCAGATAAGAAAACAAAATCAGCTTAGCATAGCATAAATTCTGACTATTACTGAGCCAGAGATTCCTTTTACACTTTAAAAGAAGACATTTCAGTGCTTCATCCTTTACAAGGGAATAGTTATCTACTTTTGTGTCGTGGTTTCAGCTCAGAGGGTAACTGAGCACCACGCAGCCACTCACTCCCCCCTTTCCCAGAGTGCTGAGAAGGAGAAAATAAGCACAGCCTCAGGATTCAAGGTAAAGACAGGGAGGGATGAATCACCCATTACAGTCACGGGCAAAAGACAGACTTGATAGGGGAATTAAAAAAGAACATAAGTGTATTACAGACACTAACAACAACTATGCTTAACAGACAGAGTAGGACAGTGAGAAGCATTACCACATCTTGAAAACACCTTCCCCCATCCCTCCCTTCTTCCCAGGCTTAGCTTTGCTCCTGATATCTCTATTCCTCCCACCAGTGCAGAGGGCAGGGAATGGAAGTGCAGTCAGTGCTGCTGCTTCTTCCGTCTTGGGAGGGGGGAAAACGTCTGGAACTTCTTCCCCCTGCTCCACTGTGGTCCCCCTCTCACAGGGGACCGTCTTCCACAAACTCTCTCCAACTGGAGTCCCTCCCACGGGCCGCAGCCCCTCCCGAGCTGCTCCAGCGTGGGACACCCCCGCATGCTGCAATCCTCCCACTGCTGAACGACAAGAGCAGGGGCTGCTTCTTCTCAGAGGATCCCGGACTCCTTTGGGCACAGGCACCTTAATTGGCTCTGTGGGGCCACCCACAGGCCATAAATCAGCGTCTGCTCCACCGTAGGCCTACATGGGTAGCAGGAAGCAGGCCACCCTGCTGTCTCAGCACAGGATACAGGGGGGTCTCAGCTCCGACACACCTCCCCCCCTTTTCCTCCTCCATTCTTCCACTGACTTTGGTGTTTACATACACATTGCAACTCTTCCTCACAACTCCAGCTCCTCCTCCCAGGTCCCTTTTTAAATCAGTTAATCGCAGAGGCACAGCCGCTGTCGCTAATTGGCTCTGCCTTGGTGCAGAGGTGGGTCTCATTTGGAGCCAGGGGAGCTTCTAGAAGCTTCTCACAGGGGGCCACAGTTGTAGCCCCCTCCCCTGCTACCCAAAACCCCACCATTCACTCAAACCCAGGATATTGTGGAACATTGAGATGTTTTATTTTTTTCCCAGAACTGGAATATATGAAACATTATATAACATTGGCTGCATTTTACCCTCTTTAGGGCCCACTAGCTCTGCTTTCCATTGATTAAGTCATATGTGTTGTCATATTAACCCCTCATCACAGTTGCTGGAAGATGGTGAACCTAAAGCTGCATCATCATCCTTCTATTCACATTACCTGGACCTTGAATTTAACTGTGTTGCCTCAGTGTAAGATGTTGTGTGTAATCCCTCTTTAAAATAAAGCATATATAAATGTGTGTATGTAATTATATATATATTTATGTACATATGTTGGGTTTTTTTCAGGTCTGTTACCTTGAGGGTCACAAGGTAATCAGTCTGGCCAATGAGATGTTTGGATTCAACGGCTGGGCTCATTCGGTCACGCAGCAGAATGTTGGTATGTATCCCCTGAGGGTGAAGAAGTCTTTCTTGTTCCTCTGTGAGGCACTAAAGGAAAGTCTTTCAGATAAGGACCAGGGTGTCTATCCTAGAACTTGATCACTTCAGAGAACCCGGGGAGAGGCATGTGGACTTTTCAGGTGTCTTAGCAGTAGGTAAGAATGAGAGAAAATGAATAATAGTGGACCTTCTATTTTCTTTTTAGATCCTGCGCTGAAATATGTCATAGTCATTATGCTAAGTGTGTTTATGATTATTCTTGAGCTATTCTAATCAAGTTTTCTAATCTCTGTGGGAACACTCAGTCAAGAGTAATTACAATTAAACTATTTAACAGCCAGCAGCCTTGAGCTAACGTTCATACTCACCTGTAATGTTTATATTCTAACAAGTTCATGTTCTCAGTTAATATTCCCCTAATCTTTAGGGACCCATCTTTTTCTGCAGATTCCTCTTCTAGCCAATATTTGGTTCTGAGGTTTTTACAGTAGAAAACTTTGGGGAAATTGTTGTTTTAAAAAATGGTGGTCAGGTGATCTTAAAGTTTAAGCTTCTTCCATCTCAATAGCTCACTAGTTCCTACCAGAGGAGTAGTGTCTTTGTTTGCAGATCTGTACTTAGACTGAAGACTGGTTGTTGAAGTAGCTCAGCAAAGCTGCTTAAATGTACCTCTCTCCTTCCCCACTGCCTTCAGAAATTTTTTTCTTACCTCAGACTGCTAGACTCTAGACATAAAACAAGTTAGTTCATTGTTTTCCCTCTATTCTGTACCACTTATCTTTTTTTCCCCTTTTCAGTCAACAAAGGACCAACATTCTTCAAACTTACATCTTTTTAAAATAATGCCATAACAAGTCATTCCTTAGAAATTCAGGGACAGAGGATTCTGTTATGTTTGGGTTTAAATTCCTGGGTGGAAAAAGGGCTTGCACCTCCAGCAGATTGACAAAACAATTAGACAAATAGACCAGATGAGTACAAAACAACTTTTGGACCCCAGAGTACAGTCACTTGACCTTCAAAGTATTTAATTTCAGACATATGTCGTTTTTCTATCAGACTTGCAAGACTGTTAACTACAGTGCCCTATGTATTACAGAGCATTGCTTTTGATGTAAAATAAAGAAGATTAGAGATTCTGGATTGAGAGTTGCATTGCAACCTGTTAAGCTCATCAGGCAGTCTGTCCTGGATAAAACCTTGCGCAAAATTTTGCAAACTGGAGACTTCCAGTATATAATGGGAAAGAAAATACTTTTATGGACAACATTTTTTTTTTCCGTTGCTGTTTTTATAAATTGATACTTTAAATCTTTCCTTCCAGCTGAAAAAAAATGTTATGCTTTAAGCATTTAGGATATGTAGCTGAATGAGAAGTAACATTTGCAACTCATTCTTCTTTCATATGTTTAAGTAGCGGGGTGTGAGCGTTTGACAGGTCTAGCCACCAATAACCAGAAAGTATCACGTCACATGCCCAGAGCACATGTGCAAGTCAGCATTCTCAAACTGCAGTCAGTATTTTGTAAGTCATGCTCCACTTTATAGAAGATAATACAGTATCTTGGCCACATTCAGCAAGTATGGTACAGGTTTATGAATGTCCTCAAGGGACAAATTAAGATCTAAATGTGGATATGAAGTCTTTCATATTATTTAGGATGTTACTTTTCCCTCCCCCAGACTTTGTAGACCTCAACAACGGCAGGTTCTATGTGGGAGTCTGCGCATTTGTGAAAGTTCAACTTAAGGTAAGTGGATTTTTTTTTGTTTGCTCTGTCTACAGTTGAGTAATTGCCTAAAGCTGTGAGTGAAAGTTCATGCATAGGTCAGACTGTGGTTCTTGAGTACTGTACTCCACTTTCTCTATTTGGACAGCGGTGTCCAAAACATTGACCTTGCTATGGAACCACCAGCTAAGAGCAAGTAGTCAGGCTTAGGAAAGAACAAGCATCTAACAAGAAGAGCAGTATGTTCAGAAATTCCCTTATGCTTAGAATTTTTAAAATTTTACTACAGGATGGGTCATACCATGAAGACGTGGGGTATGGAGTCAGTGAAGGCCTAAAGTCTAAGGCCTTGTCGCTGGAAAAGGCAAGAAAGGAGGCAGTAACAGATGGACTGAAGAGGGCCCTCAAGTAAGTGGAGATCAGTGCTTGTACTCTTTCAGAAGTTAAGTGAGAATCAAGTGTTATTTTCAGTCCCAGTGAGCTCTCTTGTTTCTCAGGTGCTTTGGGAACGCTCTTGGGAACTGCATCCTGGACAAAGACTACCTACGAGCCGTGAACAAGCTTCCACATCAGGTGTGGTACCTGGGCTGCTGCAGCAGGGACTGCAGGATGTCCACTGCTCCTGGTCCTTCATATTAAAAAGATTATAGATAATGATATCGATGCATCTCCTCGCTGGATCTTTCCAGCTACAGAGTTCTTCCCTGACATTTTACCACAGCTGCTCTAAATTTTGACTGTTTGCAGTAGGCAAAATTACTGTGGTAAAGAAACAGTATCCTGCTCAAGATCTCATGTGACATTTATGGCCATGTTGTCTAAGACGAGAAATTGTCAGGTACATCTTCATCGGTCTTGACCATACTGTGACCCTGGTCTTTCAGAGCTCTCACAATTTATAAGTATGCTGTGATATAACACAGCAATCTTCATTGGATTAAAGTTGTCCTGGCTGTTACAGAGGTTGCAGCTCTGTAACCACTAAGCTCATGAGCTCCTGACAAGTACCAGCTGGGGGCAGTAGGCTTCTAGGCAGTAGCCTCCCTTGCCGAGTGAGGATAAAGTAAGCCTTTTCCTATGGAACTCCATGGATCAGCAGCTGTAAAGTTGCCTTCATCATACCAGGGTTTGTGAGACTCTCCTAGGCAGCCCAGAGCAGTAAGGCGGTTCTACTTACCCAGCTGAAGACTGTAGGAGCAGATCCAAAGCGACACCTTGCCAAGTAAAAATGCCACAGGTCTCTGCTTTGCCAGGGTCCTTGTCTATTTTTGCCACAGATCTGTAAAATCACAGAACCAAACCATGCTATCTTTCATAAAAAGAGAATGGCGTACCTTCCTCACTGGCCTCATGGTTGCAGAACTGAGTAAAGGCTCGCCACGCACTTTAACACAAGTGTGGAAGTGGAACTGGCAAACCCACCAGACTTGGCAACAGACTTGGGGGGGGGGGCTGAGAAGCTGCAGAATTCTGCATCGATGACCTGCATCTGTTCTCGTTTGCAGAGAGCATGGATTTTTCAACAGTACTGTATAGAAAAAAAGCTGTGCCTCTTTCATTAACTTGATGAAGGAAATTTCTGAACATGTTTTCTTTTTTTGCCTTCACCAGATACTCCCTGAGTTCGATTTGGTCAAAACTAAAAGACAAGACTATGAGCCTGAAATAGAGAAAGCAAGATACAGTAGCTGTTTGGAAAGGCAGAACGTAGGAGGGAGACAACATTGTGAGATGGCACCTAACTGTAAGCCTGGTCAGACAGAGGCTGCTGTAGTGACAGTAGATCAGAAACAGCCAAATAGTTCCAGGTGAGACTGCTATTGTAAGTTTATTTTATAAGCTATATTAGAAGTCTCTGTACCTTTGAAAACACACGGACAGCCCAGTTTGGCAGATGCTATTAAATGCTAGTTTAGTGGATTTTCCTTGCTGTTCTTTCCTTATGCGCTTTTTTCTTCATAAAATGTCATTGCTGAAATCCCATTTAACTTTGTGCTTACTTGGCGGGAGGGGCAGAAATCCAGGCTCCTTAGCTCTTGAGTGTGATGCCACTTACCAGCGGAAATTGCGACAAAAGCAGCTCCAGCAACAGTTCCGGGAACAGATGGAGAAAAAGCATCAGGTTCCAGTAGTTACTCCTAGCAGCAAACAGGGTAAGGCTTGGCATTAAAAATTAACAGTTTTAATGATAGCTACTGGCAGGCGTGTGTTACCCTCGACACAGGAGGCCTGACCAGTTTCATTTGCTTTTGTACCGTGCTCTCCACGTACCTGTGACGCCAAAGAAAGGAGGGTGGTCGCACTTCCTCCCCTCTGTGTTCTGAAAGCGGCAGGAATGTCGGCTCTAAAACGGCATCAGTAAAACTGCCACTTTCCAACCGCCCTAAAGCATCGTGCAGCACAGCAGCTCTTGGCAGTACCAACGTGCTGTGCCCAAGCTGAGGCTGCAGCACTTCACGGAGGCGGTTGCAAGCAAACAGACACTGCATTAGCCACTGGAACGTTGGTGTTTGCTCCTGGGGAGGTCTGGGCAGCTGTGTGGTAAGCGGGAGCTTAAGGCTGGGGTAAACAGGCTAAAGACCATTTTAAAGTAGTGCAGTTGCTCCTGTGAGCCATCACCTGGTGCAGAATCTTACCACTCCACATACTGCTACCAAAACGTAACCAGCTCTAGGGGAAAAAAGAGAGCACCTGGTGGCAGCTGCCGCTTAGCGTTTCGGACTCGCACCCTGTTAAGGAGGAGCAAAAGGGTTCGTCTGTATTTCTGATATTAATCTCTTCTTGTGTTGCCTCCGTCCAGCAACATCCGATCCTCCTGTAAAGCACAGCACTCCAGCAGCAGTACAACAAGAACTAGCAATAGAAGAGGAGTTCTTTGCAGGTCAGCCAAAAAGTGACAAGTATGAAATCATATAGGGTGTTAAATCATCAAACTCTTCAGAGTGCAGCGTGAAGGTAAAAATTCTACAGAGGTTGGAGTAATAGAAGTGTGAGTAGGAGTCTGATCTTAATACAAGCTTGCCTTGAGTGGCAGGTAAATGACATCATCACTGTGAGGGGTTTCACAGTTACGCTCTTCAGGGAAGGTGTTGTACCTGTTCGACATAAAAGATGCTTTATGGTTTAACTTTTATAGTGGCCACCACTTGTGGGAAGAGGGTGGCCTGGTCTTACTGTCATTTGTGTAGTACAGCACTGTCGTCCTTGGTTCGATCACCTTTTCATTTGTTCTAGATGATCCTGAACTTTGGGACATTTCCTTGGAGACCCTTGATCTTAAAGTAATGGGTCACAAAACAGCAGACCCATCAGCTGGACACCAGACACTTGAAACACCCCGCGGCCATCATCAAATGACCACTCGTAACAGGACACCTCACAGAAGGAATTACCACAAAGCTGCTGCGAGACTTCCACAACTGCAGCCGTCTGCTGCGGTCACGAGCGGCGGCAGCTGTGCCAACCAGCACACCCCAGGTACGTGCTACCAAAAAATGACCAAGTTCTGGCTTCACAGTGGCCCCTGGCTTTGAAAGCTGCACTGTTAGATGAGTAAATTGGAGTGGGAGAAACATGCATCTTGTCTTGGACTGGCTGCAGGCGCTGTGGTAGTGGGCTAGGAGAACTATCTGTTTTTTCCACCCAGCTGTCCTACCAAGGAAGAGCTAGAAAAGGACTTGAGGAGCACTTTTAAAGCAGAAAAAAGCTTTAAGAAACTTCAATTTCTCACTGTCTCCCTGTTTGGCAGAGCGCAGCCCCTACAGGAGAAGTCAAAGCTTGAAGAAAAGGAGACTAGAACCAACCTAAGGCACCATTACCTCCGTGCTAGATTACATCAGACTGCAGTTGGCTGTTCAAATGATGTGAGGAAGTTTAACGCATTAATGGACTTTCCTGTATATTATGGTGAAGCAGCAGACGAGTTTAATGCAGCCAGCAGGAACTTCATGTAATGTACTTTTAGGTTACTACATGGTTCAGATGCCTTTTCCTATAAACAAGCAATCGTTTCTGCTTCTGCAGCACTAGACTTGTGGCTGTAGGAGAAGCTGACGCTACGTGTGATTCACCTGACACGGTAACAGAATTAAGCTCTACCATGAGATGCAATTCATAGCTTCTTTCTCCCTCAGTGTTGCGTTTCAGCCCAGAGAAAAGAGGTTTTGGGGCAAAAGGGGGAGCGGGTGGGTTGTGGGCAGACAAGGGAGCCTACAGAGCCGTGGGATCCCAGGCGGTGAGGCTGAGGGCGCGAAGCGGGGGCTCCCCCTCAGCCTGTTCTCGCCGTGTCGGACTCCCAGGCAGCAGCGGCGGGGCAGGACACGCTGGGACTGCTGCCAGAGTCGCACAGAGCAGCTCCCTGTCTGCTTGGGCCCTTTGTGAAAGGAGTGGGAGCCACACTTTTGTTTTTAAACAAGCTTTCGACCCTTTTCAATATAAAAATAAACACGAAATTTGAAAAACAAAGCACACTTGTAGCTGTTCGTGCCTCTCTACCCTTCAAAGCCTTACAACTTAGTTCCTGCTTTAACAAGCTCAAAGTAGTTAACACATTGACTAGTTACAAATAGGAAACTAAAGAGACTACCAGCGTGTCTGTACAGCCTTGTGTTTGCTTTAACATAGGCAACAGAAAACTTAAAGTGGGTTTTAAACTCCAGAGCAAAGCAACAGCTGTTCCTTCCAATAAAAAGGACAAAAAAAAATAAAAATTTAAAGCAGTATTTCAAACTGGATGCAGTAGTATTTTTCAGATGTGCAGTGCTGGAGATGAGGGGGATGATAGCGCCGGGCTGGAAGTCAGAGCTGAACCAGGGAAACTTACACAAACTCTTTGATTAGCCCAAGCCTGAAATCAATGTCAGACTTGAAACAGGCCCTCGTGCCTGGGCTTTACTGTCACTGCGCTATCTGGTCAAGTCTCTTAAAGCTGTCTAAATGTAAATGCATCTGAAGTATTCAGCATTTATTCCTGCTCCTCCTACTTTATTTTCACTGCTTAATCGGTCCCCTTCAAAGATTCTCTACTATCCACTTACCTCTTCAGCAGGACAAAGAACAAGGATCTTCTGGAGTATGGAAAGATAAGACATATTATCGTTAACTGTAATAGATTACATCTGGAAAATAGTTTCCCATTTCACTAGTTTCCAAGTCGGTGCTGCGTTCAGAACAGCACAGGGAAGAAATACGTGCCGCATGTTTGAGTCATGCACTGGCTGTTGAAATCGGATACCTGTCAGGAGGGGAACGTGCAGGCATTCAGAACGGCTGGAGTCGAAGCAGCTCTGAACTTTTACAACAAGAAAAATCAAAAGCCTCATATAAACACGACTGCCTCAGCTTTCTTGATTCTGTGGAAACCGTGCAAACGTAGCCATGCCTCCTCGAAGAGAACCCATCACACTAGGCCTCTCGGGATTGGCCCCTTTGAAAAGAGCAGCGAAACTGCCACTTGGAGCTTTTTTTTCCTCTAAGGCCTTGTGCAGCATGACTCATAACAGAAGCTGTTCTTAAAATGGAAAGAAACGCAGCAGCAAGTGGTGTTTAGAAATACCAAATAATTCCTGCAAGTCTAGAGCAGAGAACGCCCCCGGAAAGTAGTTCCACGCTTCTACTTTACCAGGTCGGTTGCAAGTTTGGGGATGGAATTCCCGTTCACAGAGCTACACGGCAAAGGTTCTCCCCCCCCAGCCCCGCGGGCGCCCAGCCCCGCTCCCTTCCAGCCCGGGGGAGGAGGCCCAGGGGCCCGAGAGCAAAGGAGGCGCCGGGTCCCCCCGCGCCCGGGGCCAGACGGAAGCGCAGAACCGCTGCCGGGCAAGCTCCCGCCAGGGAGCACCCGCACGGCCGAGAGCGGAGCGTCCCTGCTCTCGGGGGACCCCCCGAGGGTCTCGGCCACAAAAGCAAGGGTGCTGCTTTGCTTACCCGTTATCCCCCACGGCTTCTCCCTCCCCTTCCCTTCGGCCCCTCCTCTTGTACAACAGATCCGTTCGATTGATTATTCTTCACAGCACCTTGTTTCAGAGTATTCGCTTAAAAACCCAGAGGCTTGTGACTGATCTCTGCTTTTGAGAAGTTAAGGGTCTCATTAAAATGGGTTTCTTGTATTTTCCCGTGATAAACCGATAAATTGGGTAACAGATCACTCCACGAAGAGGACAGAGAGGTCGAAACCTGCTGTTCAGCAAGAAAACCCACAGCTCAACAAAAGCAGGTTTGGTTTATTTGAATGACTTCATTAAATATTCTACAAAGGTAACAAATTGCAGCACAAAGCGCAGTCATACAAGAAGCGCAGTGCCTGGGTTTAGTGCAAAACATACAACTAACTACGGCCAGGGAAGCCCAAAGTTTCAATTAATTTTATTTTTTTTATTTTTATTTTTACAGTGTACATTGTTAAATAATGTAAAGAAAATGCTTGTAATTCAGAAACAGATTCTATGTGGAAAAAGATACTCAAAGTGTAATATTAAACAAAATAATTTAACAGTTCAGTAGCATTAGTTTATTCCTCTAGACTTCAGTTATTCATCCACAGGAGGAGGGGGGCGGGGAAAAACATAAATCAATGGTAAATATAACCAGCTCTCGCATAACATTAAGTGAAAAAACGACCTCAAACTTCTCAGATCAAAATTAAATAACCACGTGCTGCATCCAGCTGATGTGCTCCCCTGTCACAACTATTCCCCCGTGTCTCACCACCGCCTCAGCCCAGCCGCTGCTCCCTCCCTCCCGAGGAAGGGCAGGGGCCCTCGGCTCGCCGCAGGGAGCTCTGCCTCCCCCCCTTCCACCACACACACCGGGAGCCTCCCCTCTCATTCCTCTAGTCTGCACTTCAGTTACAAAGAATAAACCCCCCAAAATCCAGGGAACTCGGAGCCCAGCCCCCCAGCCGCTCAGGGGCTCGTCTCCAGCCTCCACCTGCCCTTGCTGCCAAAACTGCTGTAAGAAAAAAAAAAAAAAAAAAAAAAAAGTGACAGGAAAAGGAATAGACCTGGCACGTTTCTTTTTAAAAATAAAAGAGTCAGAACATCCGCAGACAGAAAAACTCCCTATTAAGGCTCCAGGGGGGAACAACGCTCCTAGAAAAAAAAATTCAGGCAAGTAACATCTGTGATGCACCAGCTTCCAGGCTACCGGCGAGCTACTCCCGAAGTAGCAGGAAGCAGTACTCTCACCCTTCACAGCTTTTTGCAGCACTACATAAATACTGGCTGGTATTATTTTTACTTTGAAGAGGAAACCAGTATTTTTTAAATACAAAGAGAGACCAAATATGGAGAATGACCAAAGCAGAAGGTACAGTACAGTTACTAAGAGGTGACAGATAGTTACAGTCCTGGTACCAGCTTGAAATCTGTCAGAGTGAACAAAACTGTAAATCCTCCAAGACAGACAGAGGAAACTCCTTGACGCCGGCTGTTTCAAGTACATCCATTGCCGGCAATGGACGTTGCACCAGGACAGTCTATTCCTGGCTTAACTGGATTTTATGCAAAAAAAAAAAAAAAAAAAAAGGTAAGAAAAGCAATCCCAGCAGACAAGCCCACGCCAACGAGCAATGGCACCTCTCCCTCAAGTCACATCCTGACCAAACACCCTCTCCACTTCGCGGGTGGAGTCAAACTGCATCTCGAGTCGGGCCTTTCCCAAAGATCCACGTTCTCCCCACCCACCCTCTGTTCCTGACCCAGACCTCCTGCCCCGTGGGCAGTGTC
This sequence comes from Tyto alba, assembly GCF_018691265.1. NCBI lineage: Eukaryota > Metazoa > Chordata > Aves > Strigiformes > Tytonidae > Tyto > Tyto alba. The sequence goes on from NW_024881295.1 coordinate 17,212,302, forward strand.
GCTTCGCCTCCGTTTAGCTTCGCCCGCCACCCTCCGTCCCACCCCCACCTGACCCCGTCACACCAGCACCTTCGGACCTGCCCGCCTGGACAAGTTTCCCCACCGCCCCGAACGCGGGTCCGACCCCCAGCCACCTCCCCCCCCGCGCGCGCCTGCTCCGAACAGCAACGGTACCGCTGAATCAACTCCCCTGTCCCAGCCACCGGGCACGACCCGTCCATCCTTCCCTGAACCTGCCCTCGGCCCACCTGGGGGGCTGCTGGGAAGACGCTGCGAACTGCAGAAGCAATCGAAGTCCAAGGCACTAAAATATCCAGCAAGCATACTGGGAGAACAGACAAGTATTCAAGTACATTAATTTATACAATTTTACATTCACATTTATTTATCTAATACAATGAAAATACAAAGGAAAAAGTTAAAGTGTCTCCAATAAGTATAAGGATATAGCTAGCTTTTTTTCCCGTTTTTTTCTTTTTAACTTTTTTAACCCTCTATATTCCACTCATTTTTAAACTACTGTTGTCCAACAACATTTATATATCACAGTGTTTCCACATCAAAACTGATGGTAAGTACATGTCCGCAGGGAACTTTTAAAAATTTTTAAACAATTTAAATTGCTCTAATGCTGCAGTCAAAGCTGTTAATATCTTACTTAAAGCAGTAATGACCTATCAAGCACGGGCTGCACTGCAAGTCCATTCGTGTGCCCCATCGTTTCGGAGCCAGATACAATTGACTGGGGAGAGGGAGAGGAGGGGGATTCGGACAGCTTTTCTCCTGGTCTTGGTTCTTTCTTCAGGGAGAGATGAGAAGCGCGCTAAAGCCTCATGCTAGCATTCAGCTCTCCCACCTCAAACACGTGTGGATTCAGCCTCAAACCAGGGAGAAATTTGACAGCGAGACCCCAATAACCGACCCCGTGACTTCTCTTCACAGCTCTTGGTCCATACAAGAGCAGAACCCCTCGGTCAAAAGCGCTGTCCCATCGTAAGGATGCTGATCATCCTCCTCCCCCTTGAAACTGGGTGGGGAAACTCCCTTTACAGAGAGCTGACAGCAATGGTTGGAAAAGAGAAATTCATTCCCAGTCTGGCAAGCTACCAGTTCATTGCAGCACTAGTAGTTGACACAGGGCCCCATCTCCCTCCCCACGTCCCGTCCCCAGGTCTAGCCAGCACGGTCTCCGAGCGTGGCTAAGTGGTCCGCAGGTTGGAGCCTGGAGGGTTGCTGATCGATTTTTGCAAATTGCTGATGTTGAAGCTTTGCAAAGACGCGGCACCTACGGGCTGGAACTGGCCGAGCGGCGGCTGTGCTGGACCACCCGTCCCACTCCACGGAGCGGCAAAAGACGCTGCTGGATAACCGTACTGCTGCGGAGGGCACATAGCCTTTGTGAAGGGACCTAAAGAGGTAGCTGATGCTGCAGAGATGGGCGTAGCACCCAGGGAAGATGTCATAGAGATACAGAGCTGACCCGGCGCCGAGAATTTTCTTGCCATTCCGGGGCCCTGAAAGAAAACCCAGCCCCCAAGGGAAGTTACACAGCTGCGTTCCAACAGCCCGGGCCCACCCCTTGCTCCACAAGCCCTTCCCAACGGGTGTTGACAAGAACACACCACTGCCCTCCTCTTCAGTTATCCCCTTCCCTTCCGTAGCAGGCGATATTAAAGCCCCAGCTAACAGGCTTCCAGAGCAGTTGTCCGAGCTACGTAGCAACTGTACTCCAGCCCTGATGTGAGAGCAACAGCACCGACAGTTTCTTGCTGTGAGAGCTGACGGATTCCATCTTACCTCATAGCTGCTATGCCCTTTGCCAACTTTCTTGCCGGAGAGGTTCATGGCATCTCGGGCCCAGTTATCTACCAGCTTGTGCAGGTCGTCTGTGAAAGTCCCTTTCCGGCTTGAGGCGATAGCAGTAGGCTGAGCCTGGGGTGCTTGGCTGTTCACTGTAGCCCCGACGGTGTTAGTGCTGCTGGTCCCTACAAATACAAAAAACGGGAATCAAAACTCAGGTTAAAGATCATCTTTCTCTAGTTAATTTAATAACTGTGGTAATGGTACATCAAATAGAGAGCCAGTTAAAATGCCATGCAGATTAATTCTAAGTTTCAATTCCAGGACACACTGAAGTGGGAACTACAATGACTCCTGCAGCCATTTGCTCCGATTAAGAGTGTTTCACAGATGTGTTTATTTTTCAAGAAGTGCTGCAAGTAGTCATCTCAAGAGGGGACTAGTAGAGGAGATTAGATTTCAGCTCTGAATGACAATCCAGTCCTGTCACTCTCTCACCCTACACCTTTTAGTCAGCAGCAACCACTGCTGGCACAGGTCAGTTCCACCTTGGGGGACAATGCTGGATGCTGAATAAGGAGCAGTACGATCAGCATCGCCAGCTGCTCTGTAGCAAATTATCTCCACTTTGTAAAATGAAGAGGAAAATTCACCCAGATTACGCAAAAAAGCCACAGTGACAAACAGCAACTGTTGTTTCCAATAGCTGCCATACTTATGTTCTTGAGGATAACCAGATGGGACTGTCCTCATCCACCAAACAGCCAGGAGCAGCAGGGGAAGTCTGCACTGCATTGAATTTTGCTTTTTGCCTCTGAAAACATTTTTTTGCCATTATGTTCAGATTTCCCATGTCAGAAGAACAAGCATTTCAGATGCAAACAACTAATACAGCTTAAAGAAGGCAGAAATGAGACTAGTTCCTCAGACATGCTTTGACAAGTTTTTCTATTCACTGGGTTGATTGCAAGAACACAAAAAACCCTTCGCATAAATATCAGGTTTCGGTTCTGCTAGAAAGCTTGCTGAACATTATCCTGTAGAAATAAAAAAAAAAAAAAAATCTAGAAGCTTTGTTTTGCATAGCCTCTCTATCTCCTTCACACTTATAAAGAAGCAACTGCACTCAAATTTAGGCTTTGCAAAAGCAGACCTCGTAACAGGAATTGAAGAAATTGTCTATTACCAAGCACCCTAAATTCCCAGCAGTGCTGCAAAGTATCCTCATTTACAGACGTGGAAGTGACAGTTAACCACTAGGGCAGACTTTTTCTGAAGGACATGGTAAAGATAGAATGAATCTAGATTTTTCATATCCCTTTGGCACAAAACCAAACAACAAAATCAAAATCTGGCTGCTGCAGTGCTAAACCCAGCACTCCTTGTGAGCACGCAGCCTCCCCTACTTAGGTTCTCAAAGTTCCTCAGACATTTCTACTTGCTCACTCTGAAGACTGCAACTGGGAAATCCAAGAAAACTTGAGTCTGTGGCAGACATTTCTGAAGAAAACGGATTGAAAGTGGAACATCGAAAATGCCAGCAATGAAAATCATCTCTCTATCGCCAAGGCCAAATGACAGAGTTGCTGTCTCTTGCCTGACAGCTACTTCATCTGTTCCACTTCCCCTGGCTATCAGCCACATTCCTTGCAACCACTGTATCAAAGGAAGAACTGGCTCCAAACCCCTGCAGGAATGCTTCATATCGAGGAGTGAATTAGGAAGGTGACGTACTTACTATGCAGGACAAATAAGCAAAAGTGTTACTGCCTCTAGTGGTGCTGAGGGGGGAAGGATACGTATCCCTCCCGCAAGTTCCAGCTCAAGCATGGCAGTGGCTCCGGGTCTTGGTGCCCGCAGGGGGGGCAGCAGTGGTTACAGGCAGGCAGACACATGCGACAGGACGCACGAAAAGGAAAGGAGGAGGTTCCCTGACCAGGGTGTGCAGCTGCAGCACAGATGAAGGGTAATAGGAGCACACTGTAAGGTGGCAAGGAAGATCTACGGTGAAACAACAAGACCCTTAAGCATGCACCATGTGGAAAGGGCTCAGGAATATGATTATTTAATAAAAGCAATGATGGGAAAGGTGAAATTAAAGACAAATGTGGCGAAAGCAAGAAAGAGGTACTCAGTGGGAGCTGCCAAAACCAGCAATCATCACATTCCACCATGAGGGTTCATGCAGGGATTGACACGCTCGCTCTCAGCCTCTTCACGATGACCAGTTTCTGCTTTTGAGATGTCACAGTTCCACTTCAATCAGGAAACACACTGGACCCTGGACCTAGGCTGGAGAGCTTCCTCAGGCGACCGAAGGGACAGGATTAATCAAGGTATATACTACAGTGCATTCAGCTGAAGATGTGGAAGATCATTTCATGAAGTTTAAGGGTTTTGAGAAGGACCGGATCAGTTCGGGGTGGGAAAGGTGGGAGGCTGTGACAAAAGTAATTTTATTAGGAATCTCCTATCTCAGGTCACAGACAGACCAGCCTGCACCATCAGAGGTAAGCTATACAATTACTAAAGCCCCCACGTAATGTCAATTTAAAAAAATTACTTTTCAGGAATTTCACATTTTAGCTCTGACGTAGTCACCGCCTGCAGAAACTGCCATCCAGAAGAGTCTGAAGAGGAAGCGCTTCAACTTGTTGCATTCAGTGGAAACGACCCCCCCCATTCCTGCTCGGTCACAGCAGCCGTCCCCAGTTCTGCTCTGACATGAAGGATCTGAAGTGAAACGGGCTTCTCTCTCTCCAGCCCTCTACCTAAATGCCTCCATTCTGCCCTTTTATTTTTCCCGCCCCCCATAAACCAGCAGTCAAGAGACACCTTTAAAACAGTTTTAAATGACACGAGCACACACAGGCTTTTCTAAACATCTCTTGCTTTGGGAGACACACTGGAGATCTCCGGTGGCTTAACTCTTAATTCTTTCAAAACGTTGAAGAAGTGTCTGTAATTGAATCCATCACTGAGGTGGGCAAGGCCCATCGGATCTGTAAACAAACCAGCTGCTCAGAGGTACAACCCCAGCACATTACAGCGAGCAACTGACCCTGATGCTCAGTTCGCTCTCGTTAGCGATGAGCAAAGAGCTCCACAGTGAAGGTGAGGTTCTGCCTGCCTCTACTTGTCTGCAAGAGTAAGAGCCAGACTAGTCAATATACTAAGGACAGAGTACACGTTAGAGGGCATAACACAGACAGACAGATGCTGCGCTGGAGACAGAGTCAGGGAGGTAAGGCTTCAGTGACCAGAAAAAGCTGATGAATAGCTTTACAATCGGGAATTGGAGGTAACAGAAATAAGATAATTACTACAGAGCTGGTTGCAAGGACAGACTTTTTTCACCATCTTCCCTGAAGCACAAAGAGAGAGTAATTTGTTAAAGATAAGAGAAACAGTGAGAAATGTTTAGTATCAGCACACAGTACAAAAAGCTTGGTGAGAAACAGAGGACACAGCACAGCAGGGCTCTTTTAGTCACTACTGGGACAATCTAGGAAAAACCCCAAGACTGGTCTAACAGTTTAGTGAGTTGTACTTTCAGAAAAAGAAGAGGTCCAGCCTCCTACATTTATTCTTCAGAATTCCCACACCATGGTGAAGAATGTCAGGAGACAGTAATGTCACAACTGGCTGTTATCACAAAAGGAAAAGCAAGCGCGTCTTACATTTTTGCCAGGACACAGGAAGAGTTTTACAACTATCAAAGTTCAACCAGTTTAGAACATGAGAACAATTTAGCTGATAGGTCAAGTGCTTTTAGTTTGTCACCCTATTTTCACAGATCCATGGAATAGTTCAGATGTTCCCTGCCAAGCTGTACCACTCTGTTTCTCCAGCTGTACAGTTAAAAGCATCAATTACTGCACTGTTTCCTCAACACTGCTGATTTTAACCCAGCATCTTTTCCAGTTGTCACTCTCCACCACAGTCTGCAATAGCGTTTCAAGGACAAGACTCCAGGAAGCAAGCAAACGGCAGTAAGCCAAGTGCCAGGCCAAGCAGCGCCATGCCAAGCATTACCTGCTTTTACAGGACAGCTGCAACACATTTTTCAAAAGCAATCCATTTCCCTTAGCACCAGTGCCATAAGCAAGAGATACACATGCCAAAGTACTCTTCTAGCCAGATGACAGTCAATTTGCAGCAAGCCAAGGCCTTATAAGTAAATGATACTCTCGTACATTCAGTTCATTGTCAATTCTAGAAACAGAATGGCTGTTCTTTATATTCCCTACGCCAAAAAAGGACTGGCCAAACTAAAGATGAAGTTCACTTTGGTAAGAATTTAACTTCTTCCAAGAAAGGAGCCATGAATCTTGACATTGCAGATGTCAGTGCACATCTGCACGTTAACATACCTAGCAAGACCATTTAAAGCTGCTCAGTTTGAAAAATTAAATACCATTAGTACTCATATCCTCAAACCCAATGGAGTGGAATAGAGGTATCATTGCAAAACTGAGCAGCCAGGAGAGGAATCTCCCCCCGCTCTGCCTCGCTCCCTTTCTCAGAGGATGGAGCGGGTGACAAGGCAGCTGTCCCTGCACAAGGCCCGGCCAGCTCCTGCACACAGCGCTCAGGCTCGGCTGAGCTGCTGCCAGCTGTAGCTGTAGTGAGAGAGACACCACAGACGCGTGGGGCTGACGTGCAGTGCAGCCGCCCGAGGTCTCTTCACGGCACTGAAAGCTTTCTCCTATCACCTCATTCCAGAGGGTGGGAAACAAACGTCAGGCATTTAAAGGGTCCAGCCTGCAGAAGCAGCAAGGGAGATGTTGCAGCACTCCCAACAAAAAGCATCACATCAGCAGCCTCAGCTCAAGCGTATCATTACTTCAGTGACATCAGAAGTTTGAGGCTCTCTTGTGTCTGGCCTAATGTAAGCGCAAACTCACACAGGATTTTGAAAGAACTGCAAGGTAACTTCTGAGGGTTGACAGGATGTGTGAAGATGTCTATTTACCCACCTTTACTGCTATTTGTTGCACATTTAGTGTATCTCCAATTCACAGTAAAAAACTTCTAAACCTGGGCCCATTAGTAGGCAAGGATCTTTTGAGTTTGCCTGAAAATATTCTCCAAGTATTTTTAAAACCCTCAACGCTTCAATCATTAGCTATCCATCTGCTAACGAATGTAAGTCGGTATTAACTGCCTACAGGTGGCATCAGTGCTCTGCACTGTAATCAGCACTAGTGCTGAGAACATGCAAAAACCACATCCAACTGGCACAGCAAGCATACTGCTGGAGGAAGTCAACATATTCTCCCCCCACCACAGTTACAGTAGTGTCCAGCAAAGGAACAATTTGGAAAACAAGTCTTTTCTTCCTTGCTGGTCCACCAGAATGACTACCTCCCCCTCCAAGTCTCATGTCAGCTAACATACACTGAAGCATAATTTCTAAGGCAGGCCAAAAGAAAATGCCCGTGCACCCACAACTTGCTCACTTTCCCCAGTTTCTGTAATTTCTCTGACCTATCCTGAAAGTTTCCACCAAAAGCTTAGAGAAAATGAGTGCTTGTTATTATGAGTTTAACAACAGAGAATACCTAACATGAGAACCCAAACTTCTAAAGATATGCCAAGAGCAGCTCAGCTGAGCCATGGGATGAGAGGGAATACAAGGTGGCAGATGAGAATGGGCTGCATGAAACGGATCCAAGCAGCAGAAAAATAAAGGAAGACAAAACGAAAAACAGACAAGGAAGGAGTAAAGGTGTTACACACAAAGAGCCAAGCAGGGCGTACTCAGAAATCGGGTCCTCCTGCCACCAGGCTTGAACGTCACTCTCTCAGATGCACAGTTAAACTTCGCACAGCCTGTGAGAAAACAAAAACGGGAAGAACAGAGAAAGGAGAGGAGAAGAGACAGAACACCACTACAAGATGTTAGCAACTCGAGGTTGGAAGGGTGAAATGCATTAACATGACACACAAGAATAAGCCTCAAAGTGTGGACCAAAGAGTATGTAGACAATATACGGAGTGAAGAGACTCCCTCCAATACCTCCAGGCATTAGGACAAGTTTGCAGTGTAATTCTCCAGTACATAACCCAACAGTAAGGTTGCAATCTATAGGAAAGCCAAATCCTGGCAAAAGTATCCAATTATAAAACAGCACTGCACAACTCCAGATACAGGGAGATGATTCAAGTAGCTCCAAAATACTCAAAACAGTTCATTAAAAAAACCTCTATAGAAAATTCTTCCAAAAAGTCTGTTCTCATTTTCTGTCTGTACTTTTCCAATTTCAGCAAGCACACATATTAGAGTTGATGTATTCAGTCTATGGCAAAGCTTTTCAAAAAGATGTTCTGGGGGAAAAAAAATAAAAATGGAACAGCTAAGTTCAGAGACATAAAGGAATTGGGCTATCATCCCCTTAATGACTGGCAAGCAAAAAGAGCCCTCCCTACAAAATAGATCAGAGCCGTGTGAGAAATTACTTGGTAACATACTAACAAGCAATCCAGAACTTGAGTAAACGAACAATTTATTATTCCTACCATCCCATCCTCCTACACTAACTCTTCATTCCAGGATAATTCTTTAACTCACAATTGCAGAACACAAGCCTTTTTCACCTTTTATTAGGTTAAAAATTCTATTGGCAGAAACAGCCAAAGCAATTTGGAAGTCTAAAAGGACTCCGAGTCTTCAGAAATTTTCTACCATTTCAATTATCTGTTAACATCAAAGCTGCTCTGCCCCTTCCTTAGTCTCACTTCATATTTCTGACCGCTTTTTCTCATCTGTCGTCTCATCCTTTCAGTCAATACTTTCCCCCCAGGTCAGCAGAACATTGCTTGCCACCACCGTACTGCACTCTTGTATCCTCTTTGGTGCTTTCATTACAGCAGACAGGGCCACGTGCTATATATTTATTACTTCAACAACCTCACACTTCACTTATGTGAGAAGGTAGAAATCTAGTTGCAAAAAACACCCTTACCATCCTCCATGCGTAGGCTGGAGACTACCAATCTACTTTACACTAAGTATTAAAGATCAAGTGTCATCAAGGTGATAGTTCATTCACCAGCAACAAAGGTGCAAGACTCGACACTAATTCCATTTAAAGTCTTACCTTGGCCTGGTGCCGAAAGGCTTGGTACTGAAAGGGCACCATCACTGGTAAAGGCAGAGTAGAGATTTTCACTAGAAGGTGAAGGTTTGAGGGGCTGTAACAAATGGTTCTGCCCAGTCTCTGGCACACTACTAGGAGGATGAAGAGTCTGCTGTGGGGGCAAGACTGATGGTGCACTTTGAGCTGACAGATTGCCTAGAGGAAGAAGGAAGGCAAAAAGTCGTTCAACGTCTCAGTTTCCCAACGTCCTTTTCAAAGCTTCTGTTATTGTTCCCAAGGGTCAGGAGAGAAAACAGAGGAACAGAGGAAAACTGGAACATTTACTAGGGCGTGAAGTCCCTACCAGGTAACTTAAATGATCAGTTGAGCTATTACACTAGTGATACAAGAAGTGCTGTGGTGGGTGGAAAAAAGGGTATCATCCTCTGGTCAAACATAGCAATCTGGCCAAGAGATGGGGAGGCAGAAACTACTCCAGTTCTGGGGAAAGCAGTAAGACAAAATTCCTTCTTAAATTTTAAGGCAACTCTGTGCTAGCTCACTGTCACATGCTCACACATAGCTCCCCTATCGTATAACAAAACAGAAGGGAGCAGCCAGGGTGACTGGATACAGAAATTGTGACGTGACGTAGAATTACCAAAGTGAATGTGCAGAAAGCAGGAACACATACTTCTCCTCACAACGCTGGCCCTCCAATATTGTTTACTCAATGCTACAGGACTTGAGACACATCTACAATTACCCAGCAAGCATCTCTGACATCCATGTCATTCAAACAGTAAACAACTATTTTTCTGAGCTCTCTTTATTATAAAAATGGTTTTAATAAGAAAGGAAGACTTGACAATTGAAACTGTTTCTCAATTTTTAAGTACAAAAAAATTGCAACTCCATTCAAAAAAAAAAAAAAATCACTACTTTAACATCCATGAACTATGACTGAGTTTCTGAAGTGTAAGGACACTAGTAATACCATGCTTAAGTGCTACTAAAGTAGACATTAAAAAAAAAAAAAAAAAATCTACGAAGATGACTGAAGAGATCAGCCCCATTCTGCAAAATCAAATTTCAGTAGGCAACAAGCACAGTTTATCTTAATAGAAAAAAAATAAATAGAAAAAAAAAAAAAGATAAAAAATAAATCTAAGTTTTCCCCCATGCAGTACATTTACACTTTCTTAGTCCAAGCCCTATGACTAACAAACAAAATCACAACTTTAAAACTGCTCCTACAAAACAACGTAACAGCACCTTTCAGCAGATTGCAAAAAAGTCACAAGCAACACTACCAAATGGCAAAAGCAATTTCAGAAATTATCTAGTAATCCAGGCAGTGGAGGAACTGGGACATCCCCCCCCCTCTAAAAGACAAGACAGAGAGACAAAGACATAGATCAGAGAATGACAGATGGTACCTTGTCGTTTTATCTACTCAAAAAACTGAAGGAAGTCTTACCTGATAGCTGGGGGCTTTTATTTCCTTGGGAGCTGCTACGACTGGACTTGCTGCTTTTTCCTTTAGTAGGTCGTCTCCTCCTTCCTGAAAGGGGTGCAGCCGGGGGAATAATTACTGCAGGTGGGGCCTTTCCCAATTTCATGTATAGTGACTCAATTTCCTGTTTCTGGCGACTCTGCAGCTCCTGGATCTCTTTAAGGTGCCTAACAAGTTACAAAAGAGTACGACTTACAGAAACTGTAAGCATAGATATGCATGCATACAATCCCTGCCCTCCAGTCAAGCTTGACCAGCTTCTTTGGTCAAACTTTCATTAATATTTAAGGAGGGAAGAAACAAGTCTTTTCCACAAATAACCACTGAACACACATGGCAGAACACTTGCCATCTTCCACTGTGCTCTAAACCTGCCTAGAACTCCAACACAATTCCCCAACGTTGTAATCATAAAACCAGGATAAAAGGAAGTAGAAAAAAAAAAATACACCAATTGTAAAAGATCAAATGTTACAGGAAAAGCTAGATTACTCATTTTCCGAGACATATGGCCTGGGAGGCTTCTATATTTGTATTGCCTTAGGGTTTTTTTCAGAGCAGTTGCACACACAAGATTCACAATTGCCCAGCTGCCCTAAAAAAAGTTCAACTTTCAGTATAAATAAATTAGTAGGTCACGTTGCTTGACTTCTAAATTTTTTTCCAAGCCTACAAGGATTCTTCAGAAAAAGGAGCACTATTAGAAACGCCAGAAATGCGTATTAGAAATGCCGAGTTGTCTGTCACTTTCAAATGAGACACCACTATTCCCACTAACTACTGAACTTCAGTGATATGCAAAAGCTTCTATACATCTGCAGTCTTATTCACAGTGGAGCAATCAATCTACATATACGTACCTACAGCTACGTTAGCAAATTAAGCACAGCAAGCATGTGCATACCTTTCTTCTAATAACTGTGTACTACTTTCCCACTAACGAATCTTACTTCCCACATAAACACTGACAATGGGTCCTAACACTTAGCAAAGGCTGAGTCTTTCAAAGTTTACTTTGTTCTTTGTGAAAAGTAAAGTACAAATGAAATTCATATTAATCCTGTTACACCTATTTCATAAATGACCACACAAGGAAAAAAGCCTTACTTCTCCCGTAACCGACGGAGTTCCAATTTCAAGTCTTCATCTTCAATATCCGACTCATTGTCGCTACTCATGTAGGAAGAGTTGAATGAGTTGCTGAGGCTCTGAACGGGGAGGCTGATCTTTGACCCCAGGGGCTGGAGGGAGTCTGGGCTCCCCGAGCCGTCATCCAAATCCTTAGCCATCCCACTTAAGAAGGCGGCCTCCGGTTCAGAGGACGGACCATTCATGTGTGGGGACTGCCTTGACTCCAACTCTTTCTTCGGAGCTGCAGCTGAAGAAGCAACTTGTTCCAAGCCCACAGAGAGAGGAAGCGTCACTGGCTCTTTCTCTGCACAGCTGACCTCATCCTGAGTCTTTGACACCGAAAAGCGACCCACTTGATCCGTCGTTGTCGTTACCTGAAAGCGCCCTACCTTAGTAGGCTGCCCAACATCTACCGGTAATTGCAGGACAGGAACTGCCTGAGGAATGCCATCTACCACATCCAAGGAAGAGTCAGCGACAGCCTCGCTTTTCCGACTGCCAGCCTGCTTTACCAGTGTACTCTCTGGGCTACTGCCAGAAAGAGATGAAGAATCAGTGGAGGTGGTTTCAAATTGCACCGGCTTAGTTTCAGGTTTGTCACCCTCTTTTAGCGCATCATCCACTGCCACGGATACCTAGAATAGACATGCAGTCATGCAGACTTTCTTAATTCTTCCTTAACATGATGCTTTTATTTACCTGAATAGTAAGATGCATCTGAGAGGGAAAAATAACTTGTTTCCTTGGTATACCACAAAGCAAGCTACTGCTTCCTTTCAAGTAACGCACTGCCACACAAAAGAGTACTTCTAAGTAATATAGAGGATTAACTCCAAGAAGCACAGCAGATTCAGAAAGGACTTCCTTCACAAATAGGACATAATACAGTGCAGATCCCAGCACTGTTAGCCAAAAACAAGCTAACATTAAAGACCAAGGCCAACAGTTACACAGCTAAGGCCTGACATGATGAAATGCTGTAGTCACACTTCCAGACCTGCATAATCTAGTGCAATCTCTGCCCTGAATGAAAACAGCACCTACACAAAGCCCTGCATTCACAAGCTCAACGTGGACATTTTCTCCCAACAGAAAAGCCCACCATGAGGCACACTGAGCTGGCACTACGCAGGAACTGCTCCAAGATCCTGTATCAACAGCCACATCAGTTTAACATCTCCTACCTGAAACCGTCCCATCTGAAGAACACCGGCTCCGGCTGTGGTGGCCATAGCACTGCTCTCTCCACCACATGATGCTGATGCTAAGGAAAAGGAGAATGGGATTAAGAAGAAAATAAGCAACAAATTATTTGAACTCCAACTATTTCTTTTTATATACCTCAAACTCAACTCTCAGTTAACTCCTAACAGGCCTTCGGATTCATGGAACCTCATCTCTTTTTTCAGTTTTACCATAGAGAATATCAAACCGCAAAATTAAAATGAAGTATTTTTCTATGAAGTTTCCTTGCACAGTATCCTTGCTAAAAGTGCACTTTTAAGACAGCAGTAAAAAAAGCACAGATTTCAAACAGGGATGTGAAATAGCCAAAGAATAAAAAACAGAATTGAAATTTATGTAAGAAAAAGATTATTTTCATTCCATACTCACACTGACTACCTAAATTTCACAAACACTGGGGACAGCTTATTAATAGAAAAGTGGTAAATTGAAGAAATGCTATAAACCACATCTACTCAAAGCAGTCTATCTGAAGCTTTCCGAGCTGGATTCTTAGGTGTCAGATCCTAATTTTGTTGCTGTATGCACTGACAGTATAAGGTTGCAAAGCTGAGAAATAACATTCTATTTTTAAATCAGTTCTATTGGACAGCTTGTGGTGTTTATTAAGCAACTTCCCAGTTTGTTTACTTTTACCTTCTAAACTTCAGCTGACAAAACCCAACTCATTTTCTAGAGACAAATGAGTTCTACAGTATTTTTCAACTACCAACATACCAAAATGGGAACATTTTACTTTCCTACTGGTTTTATTAGTTTTTGAAGGTTTGTCATTGAACTTCAGAGGCACGTCCAAGTTAAATAATCTTTACTAGATAGTTCAGAACTATTTTTAGTACCACATTAACAGTTTCTTTTAAAAAAAAATAAGTATGTTTAAAATTAAAACAATTAGGGGAGTGCTGACAGGAAAGTCTCAAACTATTTTGCTAGTTTTTGGGTTTCCCCCTCAACAATTGAACTCTTTTAGATTTGAAAGTCATCGATCATTCAGATGTCAATTATTGAACATCCAGTCAACCTTCAGTTGTTCTAAAGCAGACAGAAGGGAGTCTGATTTTCCTACTACCCTTCTTAAAGTTTTAGTCGTTTAACCTTCATTTCTCTATTTAAATAGAAAGTAAACACTCTTAGGCTAGGAAGAGGTATCCTACATATAGAACACAGCACAATGACGCAAAATGAGAAGTCTTCCTGTTGTTGCCAAGAGCATAACACAAGACAAAACAGTTCTTTCAAATCCTGAAGCTGTACCTTAGCAGCATACTGGAGATTCTTTGCAAGTCTTAATTTAGCATTTTGCAGAGCTTTAAATCCTGAGTTACTATAATATGCATGTATCTTTCCCCTCTCCAGGCCCACAGTGGAAAATTTCAGTCTAGTTACTAAGAACTAATGTGATCCTTAAGGCACTGCCATTGTATGACTTCCTAAAAGAGGCTATATCCTTTCATGGTGCTATTCTCTTCAATTTTCAAATTATATCTCCATGCTAAGAAACCATCTGAAATAATCAAGGCTGTCTTACCATCCTTCAGAGACTGTGCTGCTGTGGACACCAGCCCAGTAACCGTTGTAGATGCTACTGAGGGCACAGACTACAGATTCAGGGGGGAAAGCAAAATAAAATTCAATTAAAATAATCAGCAATTTGATTGAATGCCAACAAGTCCACATACTGCATGACATATTTACTTCCACCAAGGTCAAAGTATGACCCATGACAAGACTAATGCAAGAGTTTAACCCCCAAAGCAAGCAACACCAGCAAGAGATTTTTGCACACCTTACAACCCCAAGGCTGTGAGCAGAACATCCCGTTTTGCTTTGCAGAAGCAATGCCTAAGCAGTCATTTGGAGATCACAATATAAAACGAAGATAATAACTGATATCATTGTTTATTATGACAGTCTTTTAAAATTTCAGATCCATACTTTAAACATCCCTCCCAAATTAAGACTGACATATCACATACCACTAGTTCAGTGCTCTTTCCCCTTATTCCATAGTCACTGCCCCTTTTAGTTTGGTGACATTAATGACATCACTAGAAAAGCTAGATTAAGAACTAATACCAAAACTAGCCTCAGGAAATATGTCTTCTATTGCAACATACAGATTTTTTCTATTTTGGTTGACTCAGTCCCACAAACTGGAAGATGACTCTTCATTTCTATTTTTTAACATCTAAAGACTGGTGTAATCATATTGAAGGCAGTGACCTAAGAGCACGACCTTGAGAAAACACAGAAGTTTTTCAAGACTACTGCCAAAATTGAAAACGTACACAGGCAGGAGCAGATGTCACTAGAACTGTCTCTGGGCTAAGGGTTCTTCTCAGCTTAGCATCCAGATCTTCCAGTGGCTGTTGGGACTGAGAAAGGAAAGAGTAAACAGTTGTTCCAGATCAGGAAAAATACATCACATTTAAGAAATAGACACAGTTAATACTAAAATTTAAAGCAGTCAATACAGCTTCCATATTTTTATCATGTTCCCTTCCTACATGTTTACATTTAACATGCATGCCACAGTAAGACTGGAAGTAATTCGAGCAACGTATTTGGTAAAAAACAGAAAAGAAGTGTTAACTAGAACTTCTGTTTTTCTTGAAGTTAGGATGAAGCTTTCATTACCACTCAAAGAATTGAGCAAAGATGCTGCGAGCCTCCAAGATCTACATTTTTTGGTTGAAGGATAATAGAGGTAATTTGTATTATGTATTATCTAAAATCTCGAAGAAAGTGAACTAGAAAAAAAAAGATCAAAGAAAAATTCAAAAAGGTGCCCATAATTTCAAAAGCAAGAATGGATAAAGCAAGATTGAGGATAACACAAATGAAAAAAAAAAAAAAAAAAAAAAGAATCAAAACCAGAGCAACCACTTACAAGTTCCTTCAAATAAGCTATGTGGATGGACTGACTTGAGGAGAAGGGGAGAGGGACAGAATCTCTCTCAAGTATGCTTATTACTTAGATTTCAGCTGTTAAAGTTGACATCCAAGATTTTTTTCAAACTTAGCCAATTGAATTGGGGAAAGGAAGAGAAAAAGAATTACCTAAAAATATCTTAAAGGTAAGTTCAGATTCACTCAAAACTATTAATTAGGGCCATACCTATAAAATACATATGAAAGAAGAAAGCGTTGGCAGTTATCACTACTTTGCAATTCTGACCCTATGGAGTAGAAATTTCTAACTAAATTTTAGCATCATTAATCTTCCCAAGTCTTTTATATTAAAAAGCTAGATCTGCTTTTAGAACTGAAGCTGAGGTCACGGCAACACAAAAACATTACCTTCTACTTTCAAGAAACTGAAAGTTAGAGGTTCATAATAGCATAAAGAGTCTTTCAACAGGTTGCCAGGATGACGTTCTTCCTGAATTGTGGATTTTGAAACACAACCAAAAAGCCTAAGAGCAATAAACCCTGTATCAATACCATCCAAATAAAATAATTTTTTAAAAAAATCACAAGAAGATGCAGACTTCTATGACTCCATTCAGAAATCCAAATGCTAAGCAGACAAGTGACATAATTCAATAAAACTGTAAAATGAAGAGGACATTTCACCTGAAATACTGTATAATTCTCATCATTTATGCTCACAAGAAGATTTTTTGCTTCAAGTAAACGGAGCTGAGCTATCAGAATGATCAGGAAATAAAGATCTCCTTATGAAACAAGGGTACAAAAAGGAAGCTTGAAAAATTACTCTAATTACACTTTGAAGAGCAATTAAGGAATAAACACAACAGATATTTAGGACTAAGGAACAAACTGTCCAAAACTGGTCTTGAGATGCTACACACTTTGTCTGCAAATTAGGAGTCTGGTACTAAGGGGCGAGGGGGCAGGGGGGGAAGTTGTGTAATGAGCTACTGACAGAAGCAGTAAGGAAGGCAAGCCTATCCACCTTGAGACAAGCCGGTAATTTTCCAGACAGTATTATGTGATAGCAGCAAATGCTCTTAACAGTCAATTAGATTTGATCCAGTTGGTCTCCTCCAATTTTGTCTCACTCCTAGACGGGCTTTAGAGTTCAAATGAGAAGGGAAATTAGGTAAGGTGTTTACAAAGGACAAGAAAGGATCTATATTTCTGACTCTTCCATAGCACAAATCCCGCCAGAAATACCTATGACAAACAGGAAGAAGCCCTTAGCAGTGGTACAGTGGCTTGAGTCACATAAGTGGCTACAAGTGCTTTGGGTTTGGGGGAAGACATTACTAATAATCCAGTTCCAAGTAATAACAATAAGAAGGGCTATGAACTTAGTTTGACTGATTTTAATCAGCTGCCTCCAGATCTATTTGCTACCCCTGCTCACGGGAAGAATACAGGTAAGAATTATCACCAAATTATTGTTGTCTTCTTCAGCAAAACCATGCTTTGGAAAGAACTGGCTGAAAGGCATAAAGCAGCTTCAGCCTCCAGAAGCCAGAGGCAAAGAAAGTGTTGTTTGCTCACACTATCATCTTATAGCTTGACATAAATCATTCAGAACTTGCTCGGTTCAGAGGCAGAAGATACCCATTCCCTGATTACTCACAGGGCAGGAATATGGCCCTCATTCATCCTGCTAGAAAGACACTGCATAAAACCAAGTGCAGCAGCATCCCTTTCATTACAGGTTTCAAGAGCCATACATTCACTTTCATAGTTTGCTTACATAAAGAGCACAAATTTCTGCCTCTTCACACTGAATAATACTTTTCAAGTAGTGGACTCTTTCTCACTGCTTACAGAAGATTTAAACATGCTTTAATTAAAGAGACGAGACAACCAAGAAGTAGTTCTGGACACAGATGCCATCTCTGAGGACTCCTTGATTCAAGTCACTGATTTGCATGTGCTCCATCAGTTGGAGACCAAGAAGGTGGAAGAACAGGAATAGACAGGATGTAACTCAGGTTCACTAGACTGTCCATTCTAACCTCCAGCACACTCTCTGTGCAAACTTCATCTAAGAGAGATTCTTAAGAGATCACAAAATAACAGCATTTACTGAGAGAATCAGAGAAACTGCTGAATAAAGACAGAGCTTCTGCACAGAGACCACTGGGGGGGGGAAAAGCTGCGCAAGTTAAAAAGGAACTACTGATGTCATAACCAACATAAAACTACATGAAAGCTGCTAACATACCCTGATGTTCGAGTCTGCCTATGTCTTTAGAACCACGTAATACCATGGTTCTCACATTTAAAAGACAGAAATGGAAATACTATTCCAATGGTATCTTTGAAGATCAGTACTCCAATACATGCAATTCAGTTTTTCACAGTATTAGCTGTAGAACATGAGCCATGACAGTTCATTAACTAAAGTTGCCTTAGTACAGTTTAAATTTGCAATTTTCTAACACTGTTCTTTTGTATGACAGTCAGCTTAAATGCTTTCAGACAGAAATTCTCATCAAGCTATTGTAAATCCTCAAAAAAGGAACAGTTTGCAAAGAACTAAAATGACTTCTAAAGTTTATTTCAAATTCCCTCCCACTAGTGAAAACTGAATTCAAGAGCTCCACTGCAAGAGATGAGACGGAGAATGCTACCAGAGTGTTACAGAGAGAATTTTATCAAGGTTAGCTCAGTCTGCATTAAAATTCTCGTTGGTGAAGCAAACAGAAAAGAAATCAGGCTATAATACTAATAAGTACTGTACAAATGTTCATACTGTAGCTATTTTATTGGAATTACTTTCGAATTATAGCTAAGACTTAAGTGAATAATTCCTTTCCGTAAAAGGACAGACTCCAATTCCAGTGTAGCTTTTGGACACACATTCTAAGACTATCCACTATGGACTTAAGCTATGGAAGAGATTAATACTGTAAAATGAGCAGGTACACAGGAAACACTAGATTTAAGACAAAATTACTCTGAGCCTTATGCAGGCACACACTAGGTACCCAATTGAATCATATTTTCTTTACAGGTTTGAATATGAAATTGGCATGATAATTCCGTGCCAAGTGTACTTTAATATAATGCTATAGAAAGCCATCTTTGTATTTATTCACAAACTTCTTTCAAAAATAGCACAACTATCTCATGGGCTCACAGGTTATTGTTTAGTTATTTTTTCAGCTTTTCTTAGCATATTGAAGTGCAGCGTTCCCATGTTACATCTCATTACACAACATTTAGAAGATCCATAAAACAGTTTTGTCTTAATACAGTTCCTTCAATTACAGGGGATGTTTTCCTATTTTTTTTAAACGGAAGAGAAGACAGATTTAATCTTTGTGGTCTTGAGCTGATCACCCGTCCAATTTACATACAAAATATCTAAGCTAACTATTGCATACAAGGACAGAATCTGAGCAAGGGAAGCCACTGTTACATTTCCACTCATGGTTATGATCAAGAGCTTCAAGTACCTTTTGCAAATCTGAAAGCCTAGTGAAATCAGAGTATAGTAATAAACACAAAAAAAAAAAAAAAAAACACAAAACAGAAATTTGCAAAGCCAGCAACTTTGCATTTTCATTAACATTTAATTGCATTATATGCTGCTACCCTAAGGAGCTATTATTTTGTTATTATATACTTTTCAAGGAAGAAAAGGGGTTCAGGCTTTATGCACACATTCACCTGTGCTACGCTTTAAAAAAAAAAAAACTCTAAAGTTCAGGTTAATGTACTAAAAAAAAAACCCTAACCTGATTATTTGTTCCTGTAGTTCAGACACTGGGTACAGCAGCCCAAAGGGCTGGCTGCATATCGAGTGCTGAAGTGGCTCTGGCTACTGGCACAGTTACACAAAAGGGGTTATTCAGTCAAAAGAAAAGAGAAACAAAGACATTAATAACATGCAATGGAGAGTTTAATCGAAACATGCTCTTTGAAAGGAAAAGCAGCAGATAAAATCTGTCAAGTCGTGTAGCACCTGAGTTAGTGAAGGTCCTGGTAAAGGTGGCAGCGGCTCACTGGATGGAGTGCCAGCCGGCAGTTCAGAACCTACTGGTAGCACCTATGGATAACGAAGAGGAAACGCGAGTCCATCAGACATGGAACAACAGAAGGATCAGATACCAAGCTACAGTCAGTCATGTCATACAACAGAAGCCTCAACATTTTTTTCTGTAGAGACTTCCTTCCTGGAGAGTTAGCATAGAGTCTTTAGGGACTTCTGCAACAAAATTGGGTGAAGTTGTTTGATTGCTTTCGTTTTATTTTTCAATCCAGATTATCTTTGAGCAGCCACAATTTCCAATTTAAAAAAGCTGCTGTGTCCAGGAGCAAAGTGTCTTGGCAATACTATTTTCAAGTCTGCAAGAAGGCTACAATAATTCTTCCAAAAAGCAGTTAAGTTTCCAAGAAGCTTAATTTATAAAAGGGTGCAAGAATGCACTCAATCTCCTTACAACAGATCTATGTTAACTGCCCATTAGCAACAGCAAGCTATGTGCTTCTGGCAAATTGTTCCAAGCAGCATGACTTGAGAACAGGAATTGTCATGCCTGAGGATGTCTCCACTTGTTGGGAAGCAGATTTATAGATCTCTCACACCAATCTCTTGATCCATCACTTTTTTTTGAACCTGAAGGGTGTTGATGACCCACAGAAGATGACTAGGCCATGCAACTGGGTAAGGGGAAGTCATCCAGGTTATGTGGAAGAGATTAGAGAGACTGGAAAGGTTAGAAGGAGGCATCAAAGCCTCCCCGCCAGGTCAGACAGCACATTCCAGTTAGTTATTTCCATTGTTAGGGAAGTGGGAAATTCTAAGAATTAAGCGATCCATTACACAATTTGCAATTCTTATTCTCAGCTGTAATCTTGAGGCTTGACCATGACTTTGAAGTTTGAGAAACACATGATAGCCTTATGAGTTATAGCGTTGGGTCAGCTGGCTTCCCTTGTACAACAGCGAGCACTGCTGGATATGGATAATTGGCCCAAAGTCTACTCCAGTCCTCAACAAGCAGAACCAGTTCTAGTTTGTGGTCATGTTACCACAGCTTAACTAATGGTTCAAATTGCAGTAATAACTGCCCAGTGAAGATACAGTCCATAATTATCTATCCTCCCAAAAATGCTTCAGCAGCAGCAATGCCATGGTGCATTACCTCAGCTTTTCTGTGCAATAGGAACATATACATGGACATTACCTGTTCTGAGGCATGATGAATTTTTAAACCGGGGTAAATTAATCATTCAGTAAATATGAGGCAAAAGATACTTTACATAAATTCATATGACAAATCAAAACACATTTAACTGCCCAGGTTAACAGGTTGGCCATAAACAAAAAATACACACACACAAAGTTTAGTAAACCCCATAAAACTAAAGCAGTAAGCTCCTTAAAGCTCACAAACAACACAAAGTGAAACTAAAATTAAGCTTTGAAAAAAACCAAACTAATTTATAAGTCAAAACTTCAGAGAGGAGGTAGTCCTTCCACAACAGACAACCAAAAGCCCCAAACATTTATTACAATTAAACCCAACTCTTTGCAATGACAGGTTTGCAATTAGCAGGCTTCTAATGCTCCAACTGTTCCTGAACCAATACAAGTTTTATTATTTTCTAATCTTTACTTTCTAATTCTCAACTTCATTTCAATGCAAATTAATGCCTCTGCGTCTACATTTCCTTCCCAACTTCCCTGGCACACATTCCCACTCCTCCTTTGTTCGAATACAAAGAGTACAAGGGAAAGACTTCTAATGAACGGAGATGCTAGAGCATTAGCTCAATTTGAATGGCCTGAAACTGGTTAACAGCAAGGCTGGCTAAAGACAATCAACACAAAGAGTTGGTGAGTGGAAAAGAACATTACGGAAGCAAAAAGAAGCAAGTATTAAGATCTGTGGTTTGTTAAACACCTGAAAGTTTCTTCAGCCTATTTCCATTTAACTTTGAAAAGGAAAGGTCTACCAATAGTTTAAAATATTGAAATTCACTGTCTCCCACCACAGGGAGCCATTTAAAAGAAAATAGGTAGTCTAATTTCACATGTTGATACATCTGATTAGTGAGCAGGTAACAACCACAACACATCTCAGGTGTCTACTGTAAGTCATGACTACCTCTTCATGAAAGTGTGTGTGTTTGAAGAATGATTCAGTAAACAAAAAGTTTGTTTTCAGATATCCAGATATCTTTTAAACTTCTCAAAATTCTGCTTTCACAACTCTAACATTTGGAAGGAAGAATATCCAGGCACTACAATACATAAGCAAGAGAGGACTTAAAAAAAAAAAAAAAAAAACACCCAAAACCCTCAAACATTCAGTCAAGTTCACCCTTGCCTTCAAGGAACAGGTTAATGCTAAGAAGCAATGCTAAGCTACCCTGACTACTTTGTAAAACATAGAACCACCTTGTTTCATTCTAGTGATCATGTACAAGATAAAAAGCTATTTAAAGCAAGCCTTCCAAATTCTATTTGAAAAAACAACAAGACCCTATAAAAAAACCAAACCACAGTTGTAGTTCAGGAGTAGGAAAAATTAACAGCAACATTAGAGAGCTCTCTCAAAGGCACAATATAGAATTAGACTTTTTCTTCCCAATACGGTCAAAATAAAACACTTCTTGGGACACAAAAACCACCAGAGCATAAAACCTCCAGTACTGTATTAAACGAAGACACCTCTGCCTGAATAAATATTTTGCTTTATAAAAGGGATTCTGCTCAAGGAGGCTGTTTCCTACAATCCTGAACATTCACAAATGTTGCATTTCTTACCGGTACCCTGCTAAGAGGGGGCTTCGACGGAGAGGTCCCTGGTTTCACTACTGCTGTTGCGATGCTGCTCGATGCTGAAATATAGCTGACTGGGGTCATCACTTGCCCAGGAGTGGCAACTGGTGTCAGCACTGGCAAGCCAGCTGGTCCAAGAGGCAAACTGCTCGGAGGTATACAAGTGCTAATGGATGTCAGGGGTTTAGTTGGTGCAACAACGGTGGTTGGTATCCCAGGAATGACTGTAGTTTCCATTACCAGCGATGTCTCCAGAGATACTGATGGATGCACTGTTCCCACGTTACCATGCTCACTGAAAAGAGACCGCAGCTTTTCTTCCAGGGTCTTTATATCATCAATTCCAGGAGCTTTAGACTGAGCATCAGCATCAGCCTCCAGACAGTGAGTATGAGGCTGATTGGGTAACGGAGCTGGCTGAGGCTGGCTGTGTATTAAAGTTTGCTGTACTGCAGGCAGGTTAGTGACTGGTTGTGGTAAAACACCAGGTAAGGGAACCTGGGGCAACATGGGTGTTGCACCTGGAATCTGGGGTAGGACAGGTGTTGATGTAATTCCTGATGGGACAAGTAAGGGATGTATCACTGGCTGAGTGCCTGAACCACATATGCTTGTTGCTACTGAGGATGATAAAGGTGCAGAGATTGGAAGAGATAAGCCAGCTGCACTGCAGAGCTGTGATTTATCCACAGACTGCCCACTCTCGGGGAGTGGCTGTGGAGCACTTACAACTGTTGTTTCTGCCAGACTGGAGACAGAGCCACTGCTACTAAGCTGAGGAAGCTGCAAAGCTGCATTCTGAGCCAGAGACAGGGCAACAGATGTCTGTGGTGCTGCCATACTACTTACAATCTGAGGAGTAGACTGAGATGTCACAGCTGGTGCAACAACACCAAGACCAGTGACACCAGGAACCTGGGTAGATGGCAGTGCCAAAGACGACGGTGTGCTAATACTGGGAGCAATGTCTCCAGTTACTGGTTGAGCAGGCTGGGATGTGGTCGATAAGGAGAAAGAAGCAGGAGCGCTCACACTGGAAGCGACACCAGTTGACTGCTGTCCAGATTGTGAGGCTGGAGGTGGAGAAATAGAGCTTGGCACGCTTGCACTTGGTGCAACTCCAACAGCTGCACTTTCTGAAGGCAAAGTAACAGATCCTGGAAGAGAAACACCTGTGCTGGAGGGAACAGATATTGAAGAAGCAGCCACAGATGCAGGAGGTGCACCACTGCCCGCCATGGTAGAAAGTGCAGGTGGAAATGGTGGTATTGTTTGATTGAACACTGGAGGAGCTGTACTAGGTCCTTCTGTCATTTGAGCATGCCCCATCTCAGAGAAAGCTTGCTGCAAGCTCAGTGATGATGCTGAGTGGGACAGATTCATTCCAGGACCGTGTAGTGGAGATGCAGCAACTGGAAGAACAGAAAAGTGTCAGTCCACCTGAAAAAGTTCATTACAGTATTATTGTCTATTGCTAGACTAAGTTCACATTTACCTCTCTGCATAATAAAAAAACAATTACAAATTCCAGCTTACATTAAAGTACGGAATTAAGGTTTCAGAGTCTTACAGAGAGCCTACCAGCATTGCTTCCCACCCAAGAGTCCTGGTATATTATCCCCCAAATTATAATCACTTCTTACCAGCACAGACAGTTCCTTACTTCCCCACGTACTTTAAGAGCTCTTTAGGAACAGTTTAGTTAACTAACATCAGATTTTAAGAGTTTAGGTAACTTACCCATATCTGGAGTTTCATTTCCTCCAGGAACAGCAGATGTGAAAAAGCCCTGTTCTTTTAACCGACTCTCAGGGACAGGGCTGACAATAAACCGTCTTCCTGCAGAATGGACAACCTGGGTAAAGGAGCTAGGAGGAACCCCTAAACAGAAAGAAGTTAGAAGTTTAGTGATGTGTGGTTGCAACTAAATACCTAACCTGTAATATGGAATGTGCACTCCATCATACAAAATAAAAACTTGGCTGCACCCATCCGCTGAAACAGAAAAAGGTAACTGTCGAAAAAATCACAAAAGACTTACCTATTCTTTGTGGCATGGAAGATGTAGGATCTGGCTGTTTGAACTCTAATTTCTGTAAAGTAAGATAAAATTTAAAGTTCTATTCTGAAACAGAAACCCACAAGATAGTTCTTAAAATGCTAGCTTACTGAAATGTGGGCATTTAAGGAAAGCAGTACCTTGGACCCAAGCACCATTACCAAACTAGTGGAATTCTGCCCAGATAAATGTCAACTACAGGGCTTTCAGAACTTCTCAGCTTAGTGACCATCAATAAAACAAATTGATCTAAACACCCTTGTTAACAGTCAAGTCCAACTGATTTCTTTAAACAATCAGCAGTTAAATGGGTGTTTCAAACTAGTTCTGGGTGAAAATAAGGCAGAGATTCAGTAAGTGTCACCTCTTATTATTCCCAGCAGCTAGTTTCAAAACCTGTGTTTCCTAAACGAGCCATCCAATTTCTCAGTAGCTCTCACTGGGTAGATGGCCTGAGTCCAGGCTCTCAGTGTTTAGTGAGCATCACAGGGCTGGGGGTTTTAGTGTCCTACCTCACAGTAACCTCAAGTGCAAGAAGCCCCGGCATTTAAGACTGTTTAAGAATGTCAGGAGATTCAGCAGCTTTGGAAGTGTTAGAACATGTCAAAAAGCCAAATGTCTACACTGTTTAGTTTTCCAAATGAATTTTAGGCTCTCACTTTGATATGAAGCTTTCTCTGTTTGTGCTTCCATTTATTATTAAGCTTTGATATTTCTCATGAAAGAAAGTTTCAGTTTCTAGCTAGTTCTATTCGTAAAACTATACCACCCAAAATGGAAAATACAAATAGCTATGGCAATCTGTCCTTCACATACCTGTGACCCTGGAAAGAAGCCATCATCTTTTGTCCGCATACTCTCCAAACCCTGATCACCTTCTGGTTCCACACTTACATCCTCATTTAGCATTTCATCTGCTTTCTCGATAATCTCTCGTACCTGTTCTACAAATGAGTCTCTCTCAGTTGCTAAAATAAACTCATTCTGCACCTGTAAAGAGAACACAGCAACAATTTTCCACAAATTATTTCAAAACAATATATTAAATAACCATAATTTACCCTTGGTGTTACTGTGTCTCCTCCCTTCACTGTTGTTAAGCACAAGATAAAGATGGTGACACCTTAGAGAAAACCTATTACTTCTAAAATTATCTCCAGCACAAAAGTATTTGCCCTGGTTTACTCTTTACTGTGGAACAACTTTCAACCTCACTTCATCAAACTGTCACCTCAACCATTGCTTAGCACAGTGGAATTTAAAATTAGCAGCCTTCTCTTACTGCAGTTCCTCCTATCTAACGTAATGTACAGAGAGACACATTTAAAGGAAACTATAATATAAAAAAAAAATTGAAAATTCCATACGAGATGATGTGTTCTGTGCTTCTTCCATGCCATACAGAACTTCTATTCTATGCAGGTTGCATATCACTAACTTCAAAGTCTGGCTGCAGTATGTAAATGCAAGTATTAATTATGTTCCAAATAAAGGGAGAGTAAGATTGCTCAACCTATTTAGTTTCACTAAATTATACTGCTTTATAAAAACACATTCTGCTGCTTATGTTGGAGGAAGCAAGCTTAAACAACTATACTTGGCATTTACAAAGACATTCTTAGTTTGGTCTGACCCATGAGAAAATTCTTTCTCCTGAAATAAAACATGGTAAAACTCTCAGCTTTACTTCTGTTTCATAAACTGTCTCTGTCAGTCACAGTATCTCTGCTGGGAAAGAGAAAGTGTCTTAGAAGCAAAGCCTGAGACACTGCTTTTACATCAAGTTTCTGGGATGCTGGTTCAGAAAAAGGAAAGACAAGCACGGTATGCTTGTATCAACCCCTGCAGTGCAAAATACTTACTAGTTATAGGAACCTTCAAGTGCTTTAAGTGGAGCAATGGCAGATACCTGTATGGGGTATGCTTAACAGTATCCTGATTAAAAGGAAACAAGAAAATCTTACAATTGAAAGTTTCATCAGTATTCAACAAGAAACCGATGAGCACAGAGTTCCAGATTCAGTTGTCTAAATTAGGTTGCACACTTTCAACTATGTAACTGCATTTTGGATGCACAGTTCATTTATTTTGCTTCTGCTCATCTTAAGATATTTGTTTCTTGTTCTTTGGGAGTGTGTGTGTGTTGTTTGTTGTGTCTGTATTTTTAAATCAACTATACTCTTTTGTTCCTCCATAGGATCACTTTAGGTACAAGGTAAAACCAGAAATCTGTGTGTTCTCTCCATATTTCTTGGTATTTGACTTCATGTTACTGACTTGTTTACACTGCCAATACATGTACATAGCCAAGAATCAACTTCTTCCTCTTTCTTGGAAAGCCATTAGCGGCGAAGAGAGAATTTCTCCTGTGTCACTGATCTGGTTCCTTTTAACAGGTATGAACCCAGCACACTACCTATTATTCTGCCACCTCTCTAAGCTAAAAGATGAATGCTGCACAGGTGCCCAGGAATCTGGCAAAAGATACTGCTTTTTCTCATTTCCCCTTGCCTCAATAACACTAAAACAATCTCAATTCCATTCAGACTGTACTAGCTCAAGAATGAGAGTTTAAATAAAAAAAATTTAAAAAAAGAAAAAATAAAACAACAAAAAAACAGGGTGGGGGAAAGTTCTAACTCCATGCTATGCCATACTCTCATTTAAACATATCTCTACAGGGCAAGTTCTTTTCTATGCTTGACCATTATAAATTGGAGAAGTTTTTTTCCTTTGAGAAAGTCAAAATCAGCATCAGTCATTACTGACTTTCAGAAAAGAGAAATTGATTCCCATTCCTTACTTTAAGGGTAGAATCTTGCCATTTCAGTTGAGAACAACAGCAAAAAACTCAAAGCTTAAGTGTAAGTTTTAAAGATCTAGCAATGTTTGCTCTTAGAAAAGCCAACAGAATTTTAACCTGGCATTTTCAGAAAGTTGTCTGCATTTTTTTCAAAAAATTAGACTAAAAAAAAAAAAAAGCAGATTTGCTTGATAAAACCACAATTCCAAGGTAAAATCTGATGCAAATTTTCATGTGAACCAAGCATGCAATATTAACTGTCAATTCAGTATACCACTCTGCGCCCAGAGTTTCTAGTTGTGCTTGCATACCAATAAAGGTGAGCACATGCCATGCTACACAGAAGAGCAATTCTGAAACACTGATGAGAAGACGACTGCTTATACTACTACTGTGATTAAGACTGGATTCAATTCTTCATCTCTAAAATATATCTTACCATAATTGAAGCTATTTCCTCAGGGTTGTCACCATCCAAATCAAATTTGAAAGTAACCATTTTCCGATTGTGTGTCTCTAGTTGGCATTCCACTACCCGATCACCTTTATTTGAAACCTAAAGCAAAGAAAACAGTTAAAATAAGAAGCATGAAAATCTGAAACTCGCACTTTAACACTGAGACAAACCAATGGTACTGGTCTAATACAAACACATTCTCTCTTAGCAGTCTAATACACGTTGCCATGCACGTTTTTTTCTGAGGATACATCAAAATATTCTGGAATAGTCTGTGGAATCACTGCAGGCTAAGCCAATTTTGCCATACTAATACTCTAGAAAGCTCTTCATAGATGACATTTGGAATGCTCACTCCAGAAATCCGTACACTGGATAGCTTGTGTGTTTGGGGCTGGAGCGTGGGGTGGGGAGCAGAGAACAAGACGGCAGAAGACACACACTCCTCACAGAAAAAAAAAAAATTCTGAAGCTCAAAAAAAAGTCATCATTACCACCAAACTGTCACTAAAATAAATACTCACATTTAAAATTCTCAGTTTTGGCCTAGCAGTCTTCTCATGGCGAGAGCGACTGCGGACAGACCTCCGCATATGACGTTTAGTAGTCCTCCCTTCATGCCTGCCGCTAGAAGCTGTAACATTCTCACTGCCATCACTCAATCCTGAAGCAACATCAGAATGCGCACTAAAAAAAAAAAAAACCCACAACACAACTTTATATTAGTATCCATGCACTCCATAACTGCAACAATACAGTTTCCCTACCAGGTGATATTCTCTTAAGGATAGCAGTAGATGTCTGCTAATCACAGAGTAGGGGAGAAGAGTCCTGTTAACATTTACGCTTGCTTGAATAGCAAGTCTAATAGTAATTACTTAGCTACAGATCTCCTGCAAGTTGAGTTTTGTACAAATGTACTTTCTGAATACGCTTTCAAGCTATTTGGAATATGAATTCTGTTTCAGTGCCAAAAGGACAGAAAAACATCCCTTACGATAAATTTGACATAAATTAAAAAGGATTAGAAGTCAAATCACTATACACAATCCTATTTACTCCCTCCACACTCTGCTAGAAATCAAAACTTACTGCACCTCTCATAAGCCTATTTTTCCTCTAGAAAGTTTATTTCCTCACGTCCTCAAGAATAGCCTCAGTGAAAAAGATATCCCTGGTGAGGAATACATACCTAAAGATCATGCAAGAAAGAACAATCTAATACACGAAACTAAAATTCAGTTTGGTGAAAAGAAAACAATGCTTACCTGTCCATAGAGGAAGCCAAAGGGGTAGACTGAGCAGGCTGTGTTGCTGGAAGAGTCTCTGAAGGAGCAGTCTGTGAAACTCCCTGAGTACCCTATGGATAGAAATCTACATCAAGAACCCCCCCTAAAGAATATCATTCCTTTTCAAGTAACCCAGTAGTCTAGTCTTCAATGTTTCCTCCCACATCAGTTGTAAAGCTAAAAGCACTATCTTTTTAGAACTTTAACAGCTGGCATCTAGAGAGCTCTAATTTACAAAAGATTCTACAGCAAATTGCAGTGAAGCAAATCATTATCTGGGGAGGGGCAGGGAGAAGAAATCAGCCATCCTTTCTACTGCTGCATGTCACTACAGTTTGCCATGCAGCCACAGACTTACTAACAGAATGTGCAAAAGGCAAGCCAATGCAGAACACAAAGACAATTCAAATTCTCCCTAGCAAGAACAACGCTGCAGGGAATAGGCATAACAAGAGATTCTCAAAGGCTATCAGTTGCAGTTTGTCTTTGATATGGCAAAAATGTTCTACAGTACTAGCAAGAAGTGAAGTGTTAACAGGTTTTTGCCTGCAGGATGCACACTCACTTCCCAACAGAACAGCCAGTGACAACAAGGTCCCCACATTGGCATGACATTCTGCTGTAAGAAAAAGGTCATTTGAAATATTAATTTCCAACTGAAGACAAGCATGGAAGGGATTAGTTCCCCACACACATACACAAGATGCATAATTCAGACACCCTAAATCTATTGTTATGTTATATTCAACATATTTACCTCCAAAACTGCCTGCTGCGAGGAGGCAGATGAGCCCTGTTGTGCTAAACTCACTGTAGGCTGGGGCACTTGAACCTGTCCTCCTAGGCTGCCCATGGGAACTAAAACGTTCTGCTCCACATATGGCTGCACAACAGGAGCAAGATAGCCCGGCTGAGCCATTGCATCTGTGGGCAAGGGAGGGGACAGCACGGCAGAAGGAATGCTAACAGAGGCCACAGCAGAGGAAGGTGCAACATTCGAGTCCCCTGGGTACTGAGGCGGCAGCCGAGATGGGAAGCCCTGTAATAGAAATGAGGGAGTCAAATTAGTTAATGCCAGAGCTAATTAGGAAAAAAGCGTTAAAAAAAAAAAAAAAATATCGGTTTCAGGGGCATGTTCCAACCTTCTGTACTTGTTCAAGCACTCCCAAAATCTTTCCAGAGATGCCAGCTGCTCACGTAGCCAAAGCTCAGCTTGCGAGGCACCGTGCTTGAACATGCAAATTTCCATTCAAAGCTCAAAGTCTTAAGCAAAACAGTCTTCATCTCCCAACTCTCACAGTTACCTATTTGGCTCAATATTTAAGGCCTGAGACTTGAAATAGTTTGAATAGTTTTCAGGCTGAACAACTACTGCTCAGATGATGTTATGCAACTGCTGCTCATTCTTGAGACGAAGAGCAAAAACGTTCTTGTGTTCTTCCTGTCCTCTCATGAGGAGCTGACCCAGGAACCAAGGAACATTTCTACACACTGCTGCTGTTCTACAGCACTCCTTATAACCACAGTGCAGCTATTTCTACATCTATGCAATTTTTGTTCTAAAAGAACAAATGTATGTTGAGCCACTATTTTTGTCACCATTCAGATTGCCATTTTTACAGTGACTGCACGAAGTAGCTGAACCAACTTGTGCCCCACCGGTCTAACATTTCATGACTAACATCAGGTACTTACATCACATTCAGGATCCATGCCATCTGACTTCTAGAAAATCCATGGGTCCCCCCACCCCACACCTTCACAGACTTGGAATGAAATACTGACATTGCTGAATACGCTGCCGTTGTTTTTCTTTCTAACACACATCTCCCGTTGTTAAAATTACAATTTTTTTATTATTTTTTTCCTCCAGGTTGACAGATCACTTGGATATATAGGTGTCCTCTTTCACACAGTGGTTGAACAAAGTCCTGCACTATGATTCTGTCATTTTAGATAAATTCCACTGCCAAATATGAAAAACTCAAAACACCAGGATGTCCAAGGACTTTTTTTTTTTTTTTCTACCCTCCCTAAAATGGCCCTTTACCTCACAATAGAATTCATCTTGGTGGCTTAATGGCTCTCTTATGAGAAGTGAGTTGGCCAGGGCACACAGTTCAGATCTGGTACCTTAGAGGAACAGGTAAAAATGTGGAGAAGAGCTCTGCTGGCTTGCAACAATACCTGGTAAAGAGCATCTCCAGCAGGAAGTGAAGCTTCAGCAGCTTGTCCAATGCTGACTGGCAATCCCACGGACTGGACAGCCGGCTGCAGGAGCTGCGGGAGAACCTGGCTGGGCAACTGAGCCACAGGCTGCATCAGTGTGGGGAGCTGGCTAGGGACAACGGTTGGTCCTACAGGGACAGCAGCTGCCGCAGCAGACGTTGCCAGTGTGAGCAATGGCTGATTCATGCCAGCTGCCATTGAAATGGGCAGTGACTGGAAACCTGGCTGAGCCACTGACACATGAGGAGCTGCTACGGGCAACTGAGAGACTGAGAACTGGGGAACCAGGGAGGTTGTCAAGGGCTGTCCCATGGGTAGAAAATGAGAGCCAATGGGGACTGATGGGGCAATTGAAGGCTGAGGGAGAGAAGGTGCTGCAACAGGTAATTGAGGCTCGCCTTGGATGATCGACACTGGTTGGGAAACAGGAAGCTGGGGAGGTAAAGAAAATAGAGATAGATATTTTTTTTTTTTAAAGCAGGGTTGCAGAAAGCAGAGTTTTTACACATTAGTCAAAGATAGAATTATTCAAGTTACAGCACTCTGTTAAAGTGGGTGGGGAGCACAGTTGGCAGAGTGGCTGGGAAGTTGGCTGGAGTTCCAAAAGGTCCTCACTTTGCAACACTTCCCTTGAAGAACTCAACAGGCTCTTAAAACAGACACCCACAGAGGGTGAAAGAGCAACGTTTGAATACCCCGAAGCACTGACTTGTGCATAAACAGAATCGAATTCCCCTCAACTCTGTCCCCAGAGCCAAGCCTGCCTTCTTACAGGAAAGAAGTGCAAATGTTTCAACAAGTCTGTCAGCTTTGGGTATGGGGACTAAAGCAATGGAAAACGAGAAGCCACTGTGCCAGCATTCAGAGAATGGCAGGGGATATGTCAATTAAAGCCAGCGAACGATGCAACTGGAAAGGCAGTTTAGATGAACAAGCAACAAAACAACAATTCTAAAAACAAAATCAAGGCTCACGTGTTCAAGATAGAGATATGAGCCAAAATGAAGTAATATTCAGTAATAGAAGCTTCTTGACCAGGGAGTAAAGGAGAAGAGCTGAGTAAGAAAGATGACAGTGGAGAAGGCAGTCCTTATGGTTCACTACCTAAATAAGTGAACGTGTTTTACACACATAATGGTGCAGAAGATAAACACTGTATGGGAAGCAGAGAAATGATAAAGTTCCTCAAAATCCATTCATAATAAACCATTCATCAATATGCCTCATGATACTTTTGACAATTTAAAGATCTTTGTGCATGGAAGTGCTATCCCTCCCTCAAATTACTCACGACTGCCACGTGTGAAAGAAAGGGTTTCCAACACATTTTCCAACAAAATTGACGGTTGCAGTACACTAAGAATACTATTATCTGGATGAATGTTTTGGAACCATTAGAAAAGATGACAAAAGTGAAAGTAGCAGCATGTTGAATTTGCCAGCTGTGAAGAAGAAAAAAATCTTCTGCTAGAAAGAAGACTTTTGTTTACCTGTGTCCCAGCTGCTGCCTGAGGCATTGGCATAATCTGTGAAGTTTGAGTTTGAGAGACAGTTTGTGTGGGAGTGGCGCCAGCAGAAACTGATGGCTGCTGCAGCTGGTATTGTCCAGGCTGTTGGGAAGAGGCTGGCTGCTGTGCATTCTGTAGTAGGGAAAAGAGGCAGAAGCTATTTTTCCCCCCACATAAGTTTTTAAAGCATATCCTATTTAAATTCTACTTTTTAGTCCCTCATAAGTGACTTCAGTGATTCTTGTGACTATGCCGAGTCAATAAAGCTTTAGCAATTACTTATTAGCATTAATAATACAACTCCATTATCAGCACCAAATCTTGAAACAGAATTATTATTTCACCTGTGAAATCAAGAATGAAGATTCTATAAAGGAAGAAAAAGCAGTTAAGAGAAGAGGATGTTGCAGAAGATAATAATTCCCATTGGAAGAAATCATGAGAATGAAATCTGCCTCTCTAGACAGATATCTTGCAAATCCTGACACGCCTCCCCCTTGAATGGGGTCACCACTGCAAGCTCTGTTGGAAGTTGAGGAAGACAGACACATGAAAACAAGCATTTATATGATTCTAAAAATAAATTTCGGAACATCAATGAAGTTAATCTCATAGCATGTTAGACTGGATGAGAACCAGAGGATTCCTTTCTTTTGTCCAAAACTATGGATTAAGGGGGACAGAGGTAGTCAGTTACTCTTAAAGAGTCATCAAAATTCTATACTGAAAGTATTTAAGTCCTGAGTTTAGCAACTGTCACCTCACCTGCTGAGTGTGTTGGGTAGGCTGGGATGGCACCGATGTACTGCTTGAGGCTGACTGGCCTTGCACCTGTGTCTGGAGGAGAAGAAAAAAGACAGAGAATCAGTTTAAAAAAAACACTATGGTTTCTGCAGCAGGCACTTAAAATCACTTCTGCCTG
Organism: Tyto alba; assembly: GCF_018691265.1. Classification (NCBI taxonomy): domain Eukaryota; kingdom Metazoa; phylum Chordata; class Aves; order Strigiformes; family Tytonidae; genus Tyto; species Tyto alba. The sequence continues at coordinate 17,246,064 of NW_024881295.1, forward strand.
AAATGATCTGGTTAGAATAGGTTTCTAGTTGTCATCTGGACAAGCAGTCCTTTTGGACAAATTCCACTATGGCAACCAGAACAAAGCAGAGCAATCTGGAAAAGTACCGAACTCCAGTTTGAGTCTTCCAAAACAACCAATACAGAAAGTCTTTGCAACCCACACGCCCCTCAACATGAGACAGATCAGCCTACCAGCTGCTTCTTCCACTGATGATGCTTTAAGAGCAGGATGCCTTGGTATGATAACTGCAAATAGAGGCATTAAGTTTTACCTTTACATGTGTACTAAACACATTTAGGTGGGGGGATACAAGGAGGCTAGAAGGAAATAAAACTCTCTTTAAAAAAATAAAAACTGAAGATATACAGAATTCTAGACCAGTAACAAAGTACTCAGTACACTTAGTACATGTACATGTCATAAGACCCCTCTGAAAGGCATGTCAAAATACAAGCTAGGAATCATTTCCAGACTCACTACCATTCAGAGGCTACCAAGAATTGGTTATTGAAGAATATGGGGGTTCACATTCTAGCTAAGACAAAATTTTTGAATAAGCAACGAAAAAAATGGATGACTGGCATACAAATGAATGTGGAAGATGCAGAGGAAAATGGAATGGGTTTTCATTGTTACTTTTGTGGCTGACATTTTTTGATCAGATCCCAGGATTTTCATTATCATTTTTGTGATGGTTCTATTTCTTTATCAGCTCCTGGGACATAACTAGACAAAGACCTCCAGGTGAGTTCCCTGAGCACGCACCACTTTGGTGAACTGCCTTTGTAAGAAACATGTCTGGTGCGTATGTATCATATCAGAAATATCTACTAAAATTCCTTAATGATGTGATCATTCAGGTTGCAGAAGCTCATTACAAACAAGTTTATTAAAATTACGTACTTTAATTAGAGAAACTTCAGGGAAAGCAAACTGCCAATGAAAAGAACCATTTTTTTCTTTGCTGTTTTAGAAGCTCGAGGACCTTACTGCTTATATCTAAACACAGGATATATCCTACTGCTGTAACATCTGTTCACATTGACTCAGTCTGTGCTTCAAATTCTGATCTTTTAAAAATTTATATAAAAGATCCCAGAACTTATATTCTGTAAAGTAATTGTGATCCCTTGTTTTCCAGATGTATTTTACATGCATCAGAATTCACTCCCTGACATGTAAAAAAGGTGGTTTATGGAGAAACAATCCTCATAGTTTTCAATCTTGTGTAGCAGCTTCACTCCACGAGTTCTCCTACAGCACAGAAATTACTATCTATTGGACCAGTAATTTATTACAGCTGAAATAGCTTTAAACACCTTTATTATCCCATGCAGAAAGCCTTAAATACTTAGTTCTTGATCTTACCACAAAAAGCAAACGATTCTCCTCCAGTTCCTTCACACAAATCCCAAAGCTGCTAATACTCCAACAACTAAAATGTCAGAGTCCCTAATTCCAAGAATAGGAGTAAGAGAAGTCTACTTCAAGTAAATCATCTCTTTTCACAAAATAGTATTTTATGGGAAGTTTCATACTACAACTGCAGACAGAATGTATATACATGTACACGTCAGTCACAGTGTACAAATGTGTTACTGTACTGCAAGTGCAAATACCATATATGCTGATGAAACACTTATATCCAAACTAAGCTTCAGGCCTCAAATTTTGCTTTTTAAAAGGACGCCATATTCTGGGCCTATAAGGAAGCAACAACTATTAGCAACAGTTGTTTGTGCCACTAATTTACTATTCAGCTCGTTTAGTATCTTTAACAATCCTGCAAGTACATTTCCAAATCTTCGTATGCATACATAATATAAATCCTTCTATTCCTCTCCTCCAGCTTTCTTCCTCCAAGCCTAGAAAAAGCTCTTGCATTGTAGACAGTCACCAGGTTAACCTTGTTGTTGTCTAATGAGACACTGTTCATGTAAAAGTTCAACTTCAAATAACATTCTCATTAAATAGCTAAGGAGCAGCAACAAAAATACAAAGCAAGTTTTACTATCACTGCTGATTCCAACTGTGGAGAAGATACATTTCATTAAACTCATTGTTTAAAAGCCAGTTTGGTACTCCAGCTATCTCTTGCCAAAAGAACAACTAGTCCCAGGAGGAACACTGACCATTTGTTACCCTAACACAAAAGCCCTACCAATATTTCAGCTGAAGCCAAACACAGACCCAGTGGTTGCTGATGCCCCATTATTTCATTGCAAGCTGGTAAATTAAAGGAAATCCTAGTATACTATTGACTTGGTGTAGAGACACCCCCATGAACCACACGGAGCAAATCTAAGACCAAGGCTCCCCTTTAAGCGCAAGGTATGACTTATTATAAGCAGAGAAATTCTGGAAGGGTTTGCTCCTGTAACCTGAGGATAGAGTGCAGGTGGTCCTGATGAAAGCGAGGTGGACAAGGCCTGCTGAGCCGAGGCTCCCTGGGGGAAGCAGATGAAGAGCTGCGACTCTTGCAATACCTTCTGAGGCAGCTGAACAATGGGCAGTGAGAAGTCTGAACCAAAAGCAGAAGATGACCCCCCTGTAGGGGGAGGAGACTGGAAATCGCCAGTGTCAGAGGAAGTCAGCTGTGAGGAATCACTGGAGTATTCTGGGCTTCCTTCCGGCCAGCTCCGCCTGGCAGAGCCCCCTCTGGGACCTGCTAACTCAGGACCAAGATAGTTACACTGCTCCTCTGTCACAGGCTGAAGCCGACTGTGTGACCCTATGCCTTGAGTGGATTCCTCTTGACTGGTCTCCATAGAGCCCCGGCGACTTCTGTAGACCCGCTGGGGTACAGCTGCCCCTTCTGCTGAAGCAGAAGTCGGTGTGTGCACATGGAACTCAAAGACACAGCTTGCTCTGCCATCACCACTGTGAGAGAGCACAGCCGGGGCAGAGTGCGGAACAAATACCTGGTGGAATGTCATCTGAGCAGGATCTGCACTCAGAGGAGCTGAAACACTGGATAATGGAGAAAGGGGACCCATCCCAGAATCCAGCCTCAGGTTCTGAACATGTCTTGCCAGGTATGTTTGCCCCGATTGAAAGTCGAACACAGAGCTTTGTGGAGGACCACCTTGCCCATGGTTTGACTCAGAGACCTGCTTCAAATGTTGTTCAGTCGCATGAGAGTTATAAGCTACTTGATCATACTGCTCCGATACCTGTGATGGATAGTGCATGCCCACCAAATATACAGCTTCTGGATGCATCCTGTAGTGAGCATCCTCTGGAGGTGTTGGTCCAGATCTATAGTCACTGTGGACAGGAGCTGGCTCAAACACAGGATTAACTTGCACATGCAGAGGCTCTCCAGCGACTCTCTGAGCTGCTGTGCCCAGCATAACGAATGCCTCTGGTGTCCAGTTGGTGGGACTACCACCAGGTGGAACTAAACTCTGGCCAGTCTTCAGCAATGGCTGGAAGTGGCAAGTTTGGGCTTCCAAAAATGAAGTGCTCTTGCGCCGCTGAGCAACTGCCACCTTCGGCGGGCAGACAGGTGGTGGTGAGAAAGACACCGGCCGTTCATGAACGGTTGGGAAAAATATCTGTGAATCTGGGAACGTTGGTGTTCCCCCACGCGGATGCTGAGGCTGTATTGACATGAACAAGACAAGTAATTCATACATTAAAAGTGAAAGCACATCAACATGCACAGTTCACTAGGCAGTTCTGTGAAGTAACTTTATAGAATGACTACTCAATTCATGGTCAAAAACATACAATACTTAGGAAATTCGGGTGAGTCATAAATATCCATTAAATACATCCATGGCAGGCATAGCTACAAAATGGAAACATTTGCTTGTGTTAGAGCTGCTTTTCCAGTCCAATTCCAATAATTCACAAAAAAAACCAAACAAACAAACCAACCCAAGTTTTGCTCCTGACAATGGAGTGAGATTTATTGTCACAGGCTATCCATTGTGATCACTGCTTGCAATCCAATCAAACCCCTGAGGTTACTGCCATATGGGGAATACGAAAATTCAGAACTTGGTAGCAGCAACAATGCAGAGCCTCTAGTTTGTACTTCGAAGATAAAATGATATTAAATCTTAGTATCATCTAACACAAAACACGCAGTCCTAGTGCCCTGTACGTTATCCAGAGAGCTCAAGAAAAAACTTTCATGAGACAAAACTGAACCATTCAAGCCCACAGTTGGAAAAAAAAAAAAAAAAAGTATGATAAAACTGCAGAGCCTCTGGATTCTGCCAAAGTTAATCATGTCTTTTGATCCCTTTGATCACTTCTGATCACACCTTTTCACACAGAAAATTAGCACTCACTGAAACAACCCTAACACATGCCTGGACAACAAAACTTGCACAGTTTTAGTAAAAGCAGAGCCCTCAGGCAATTCATCTGAAGTAGTACATCAGATGGAGGGGAGGGTGATCTTATTTAAGATTTGTATGGAAAAGTTCACTAAAGAGTTCTCTGTAAGAAACCAAACAATTTAGTAATTCTGCATTTTTTCATCTCTGCCTACAGTACGCAGAGAGACAATATATTATCTACCCTAAAGGAAAAAAAAAAAAAATAATTGCAAGAATTAGTAGCAAATATACTGTCTTTAAGACAGAGGGAACTTCTGACTTTTTCAAGTTGCTGTTTGCACATTGTCCTCTTTCTTCCCAGCCCTTTTTTTCTGGAAAAGCAGCAGCAAATTTCCATATTGACCAATACTAACAAGAAGGTCCTACAGGACGAAGAACTCTTCCTATGTTCTGAAACTGGTTCTGCTTACTTTATTTAAAGATAAATGTTTCTCAAAGTTTATTTTGTGTAAATCAAAGCCCAAAACTGAAAAGAGACTACCTCCTGTCTTGCAAGCTATCTTGCATCTGAGCGAGAAACATGAAACTATGGCTTCTTCCCATCAAGAAGTAGCTGAAGTAGCATTTCCAATTAAAACTTGCAGAAAAATCCTCAAAAGTATTAGTATTCTGAATTTCTACTATCACTAGCACAGCTAGCCAAAGCTTTTAGAATAACCAGCCACAGCAATCAAGCTTTAAAAGCTGGTGAGTTTGTTCAGGGCTTAATTTACATTCGATAGTTGTTTGGAAGTTGGAAAATAAAAAGCTGGTCTTCTAATTTGAGGGAATAAGAACTAGTCTTCCCTTTACCTTCTGTGCTACACCTGGGTAATTTACATGTATACTATCCTAAAATACAAAAAACAAATGGTCAGCCACTGCTTGATAATGTTTAAGTGTACTGCTTCCCAGGAAAAAAAAAAAAAAAAAAAAAAAAAAAATCAACATTCCAGCAGCACAGTGTAGGAATAAGGAATCAACGCTTTATTTTCTTATTTTAAAAATGCCCAAAGCCCAGGATGTATTTAATGATAACTTATCTTACTGTGCCAGGAGGCAAATGGTAACACATACAGGACTGACAGAGAGGGAGGGCAGGCTGGAGCGTCGATGCTTGCGTGGAGAGGCAGAGTGCATGGGCAGGACACTTTCCAGGGCTTTAGAAAGCTTTTCTGCAAAGGTTTCTTCAGGGACAGTCCGAAGGTAGAAAGGAGAAAGAGGTGCAGACAGCGCTGGTGGTGGGGTGCAAGGAGCACTGAGAGGGATGCAGGACATAGAGGGAAGAGCAGGAAGGTGGGGGACACAAACTGACATGCTACGACCACGTTGAGGCTAAAGGAGGAAAACAAAAGTTAAGAATTGAACATTTAAAAAAAAAATATGAACAACAAAACCAGCAAAAACCATAATGAGGTAGAAAAGAAACGGAGACATAGAATGAGAGGCCCAATACTGACTAATGTGTGCAAGAAGGTATGGGAACACTGAATGAATGCCAGCACACACTAGAAACAGGCTCTGAGCACCTCTCAGGACCCAAGTTTTCCTTAGGTCACTGAGCAGTGTGGGAAAGTTCCTGAGTGCCCTTACAAGAAGCATGTGGAAGGCAGAACAGACAGGAGAGAATATTTTCTCTGGGGCCACTGATGCAGCCCATACTGTGTGTACTCACAGCATCTGCTAGTCTGACAAATAAAAAAACCTAAACAGATACTGATGAGCTTTCAAACATTCATTCTTAGCTTAGCGAGTGGATGTGTGTTTACACATACCACCTCACCCAGTCTCTCTGCTTGGGCACCTCCCTGCCTGAATTAAGTAGACTAACTATATGCAGCTGGCTCTCTATTAACTAAAACATTACCACAAAAATTTAAACATTACACATTCTACAACATGAGTTGTGGAAAAATAGCTGTTTAATGTGTGGAAAATTCAGTAAAATTAGTCCTAGACAAGCATTTTCCAGACACTGGGCCAATAAAAACATCAGGATTTTGTAATCTTGCCACAGTCCAGAAGGCCATAGGTCAAAATCCAACCAAATTGGAAGAATCAGAATTATGTTTTGGGGTGGTTTGGTTTTTTTAGGTTTTGGGTTTTTTTTTTTTGTTACCGCTTTTCTGGTGTGGTGTGTTTTGTTGTGGTTTTTTTAAGTGAATGGAAAAATGATGTTTTAAAGATACAGTTTTCAACTGCAGGTTTTCTTTCTCTAATGGTATAATGACTCTTATGGATGTAATCCACAATTTAACTTAACTGAAATAAAATACAGACCTCCAGGAAAAAAAACTTCAATATACCCAATGGAGATCTGATTTTAATGATTTCTGATGTGAAATTTTCTCAAAATTTTGAGAAGCGTAAAGGAATTCAAAGGGTTAAATAAATATCCATAATCTTCATCTGTTCCAAGGCAGGACTAGTTATATACGTCATTCCTGACTCTAATTTATCTAAACTGTTCAGAAACATGTGATGGAGACTGCAGTACTTAACTGTCCTTGTTGGTTAGGAAAAAAAGTCTTCCCAAACAGCAATTCCATGTTGCAGTTTAGGCTTATTAGTTCTTATTCTGACAACAAAGTTGTGATCTGATTTAGCCTCCTATCTTACAGCAGCTTTTTACAGCTTTCTCTCTCAACCACCTCATCTTTTACAGGCTCATCTTAACTATTTCAGTCTTCCCACATGAACCATGTTTTCAGTATTTCTTGCGGGGCTCTTTTGTCACTCTGAATTCTTTCCCAATACTCTCAAATTCAGTCAAGCAGAGGGTGTCCAGCATAGACTTACCAATGGCCAAGAGCAGAACTATTTCATATAACATGATGTTTGCCCTTTTCACAACAGCATGATGTTTTTGACCATGTCCAGCTTGTGGTCCAATGTAATCCCTGACTTTTCTGGGCAGGGGGACACACATGTAACAGAATTGCTGCCTCGTCAGTGGTTGCTCATCCTGTACTTGTATAACTGATTATTCCTGTTTAAGCATGAACCTTGTTCTTGTCCTGATTGAACTGCATTCTAGGTGTTTTTAAGGCCGTTTCTCCAGCTGTCATTATCGTTTTGACTTGCCTTCCCAACAACTGTTAGTAGTTCCTGTAGTGTTCTACTCCATTCTGTCAACCTCCTGGTATCACTGTTGTCATCACAGAGCACAAGCACATCTTAGCAGTGAACTAAGCAGCTTGTCTACACCTCTGTCATGTGCTTGTTCTCCCATGCCCTCTCAAAAGATTATGGTCTTTCAACCTGGAAGTTAGCCATCCCAAGACAGTGTGTAATGGCTTCTGGTCCAATATATGCCCACACATCAAAATATGGCTTACCTAGAGCAAGAGCTTATTTAGAGGAATTAAAAAACTCATTTGAACAAGGACTAGAACACGCTTCAGGCTAAGTGCCTTTGAAAAAGATAGAGATGCTTTGCTTGTGAGTGAAACCAGCATGTTTTCTAAAATGCTAGTAACACCAATGATTCTGTAATAAAGCCTACAACCACAGGTACCAAAAAAGTGAGGACCCTCAGTCTTAAGTGTCACATCTTCTCCCTTATGGTGTTACTTCATTATACAATAATGTCTCAGGCTTAGATTTTTATTTGTGTAAAAAACAAGCAACAAGGGAACCACTGAAGACAACATAACAGTAGCAGAAGTTCTACTCCAGGGTTAGAATAGATTTCTGCATACTTTCATAGTCAGATCTAAAAACATACCAAGGAAAAAACATACCAAAATAAAAGGGCAACACAAATGAACATAGTAGGAAAAGTATTTGTGCCCAGTGCAGACTTTCCAAGGAAAAAGAATACGCATGGCAACTGATGAGCAAATCAACACAAGCTAAAAATAAAATAGGGAACAAGGGTGTGGGGTCTTTTCAGTCTGGAGTTCACACATGCAGCATTCTATAACAGTTAAAATCTTACCTGCAGAATCTGTAATCAAAGCCTCACAGAACACACACAGCAATTTCATACAGTAGCTCAAACTACCCTAATCCCTTCTTCAAACCAAACCAACAACTTGATCCCTGGTAACTTCATATACACATACACACAGCACCTTCCCAAGTGAGATTAAATGCTTACTTTCATGAGATAGTCTTGTTCTGAGAATGTTACTTCCACCCATAAAACACCTAGCCTCTTATTCTGCTTAAATGCACTTAAGAGTAAATAATAGCTTTAAAGACAAATATGCCCTTGCACTTTCCCCTCCCACCCTAGACTCAGTCACCTTGCAAAAATAGCCCCTTACCTACTCTCATGCAGAATTTTTATCACATGCAAAACAAAACATACATGGAAGATTGCCTGTCAGACTCTCCTCTCACCTTTTAAGAGAAATACAAAATCAAGTAATTCCATGCATTTGCAATACTGTAAGTTCTGGCTTACCGCTGCAGGTGGCTGATATCCTCCATGCTGCTGTGACTGCACTTGGCCAACTGAAGCTGCATATCCCTGGACTGCAGCTGTCGAGACTGACTGGTCATGCTGGGAACCATACGACACAGTCTGTTGACTGCTCACACATGATTCGGTATAAACAGATGACCCCTGGCCACTGTCAACTGTTCCATCAGCTGCAAAAGTTAAAGATAAAAATCTGTGTTTCAAGAACTGCAGTCTGGAATCACAAATTTAAAGATATTATAATCAATCAAATATTAGACTGATGTCACATGCACCTTATCAGCATTTTAACTCTTATAATATTTAAGCTGCTTAAAAAATATTGTTTTCTTCCTCAATACAGTAATACCTTACCAATATTCCTTCCTCAAGCCTCTGAAAAACAATCAGTAATTTCAGGAGTTCTTTGGGAAGATACTTCACAGTAAACTATATTTCCTCTAAAAGACTAGACTACAAATAGAAACTTAAATTCCGCATTGCTATGAATGATCTTTCAGGGGTTTTTAATTATTAATTTAATTTTACAGAGACATACAAAACAGGTCCGTTGTGCTGGCTGGCAGATGCACCTGATGTAGACACAGTAGAGAATTTTAAATCCCCATTACCTCAAGAGCAGATAGTAATTTGCTTTCTAACTTCACCATTCTAATACAGAAGTTTTCAGCTACCATCACTATTCAAATACTGATTCAAATGTTGGGATGGCCAAAGAAGAAAATTTAAGAGTGTTAATTCATTTTTTCATGTATAGTATGTAAAACAGAAAATTAAACCTTTTTTCAGAAAGCAAATTATGAGCCGAACTGCTTGTACATTTATCTAATTTCCTCCCTTAAACTTAAGCTCACTAGGATTCAAGTAAGTGTTTCTAGTATCCTTAACAGCACTGGTACAAAAGCATACAGCCTTCTGCAGAGCCAGAATATACTGTCCCTACAGGAAGGCAGCAAAAACAAGGATGCGCGTTCATGCCTCAGGTGTCCCAGGTCACTGAATCTATTACCTTGAAACACAGGAAAACTCTTACGTGGAAAATTATTTTATGCTAAGACACTGGCCCATGAATTGTGCCAAGATTTGGCTCCGTTAAAGCACAGGAATACATCCTATTTTGCTGTGCTTTCCAGTGGGCTAAAGTTCTTCAGCAGACAGCAGTGGCAGACAGCAACATCTTAAGATATTTACAGTTACGCCCACCAAAAGTTTAAGACCAAGCAGAGGAACTGTGTAAGTGCAAGCGTTCCTAAATAAACCAATTGACACACTTACAAAGAATAGATATACTGGGTTGCTGGAACTGCAGCTGTTGGTGTTGATCAGCTTCTGGTTCTTCAGGCTCCACTTGTGTAGAAACAGATGCTGAAGTAGTGGGGACAGGAGCAGTACCAGTGACAGACAGGGGATGCTTTGAGCCTGGATGGGAAGCACTTGATGGTTGCTGTTGCTCCAGCTGCAGCTTCTGACTACCTTCTTCCTGAAGCTTCTTCTCCTGTTCTTCTCGCACCAACTGACGCTGCTCTCTCTTTCGCTTAATCAAAGATACCCTGTCCTTGATAGCTTTCGCCATTGTCTTGTGATCCCCTTCACAGACATAGCCAGATTCCACCTGAAGGAGGATATATTCACAGAATTCAGACTGTCGTAGACAGCCACTGCTGCAGTGCCACAACATAAGCTACCACTCTCTGGCACTAACTTCTCATTCACAAACTTCTGAAGCTGACTTATTTCTAGATGGTAACAACAGCAAATGCAGAGGCTGACAGACTACATTTCACTGCCAGAGATCACCAGTACTTCTGATGCTTTGTAAGATCACAAACACTTACCATTTCCTGTGCTACATCCTCTGGGACATCTCTCTCCAAGTCAAAGGAAAACTCTATGGCCTCATTATCTTTATATTTGCCCTTGAGTTTTTTGATGTCTTCAATTCGCAGCCAGAGTTTAATAGCAATTTTTTCTCCATCATCTTCCTCTGCCAGTTCTACCCGTACTCCAGTCTCTTCTTGGAAGAAAGCATGATTCAAAAGGTCCTTAATAGCATATCTAGCACAATGGGAAAGAATGTAGAAAGCGGACACAGTTATTAGTTTTTTTCATAAAATCTTAAAGAATATCCTTGCCTGATGATCCCTCAAATTTATTTTCTACATTTCATGCTCCTCCCATGAATTATCTGACAGCTTATCATTCAAATTTCTATTTAAAAGCATGATGGAGAAACAAAATTCAACAATGCTACAGAAGTACCAAAAAAAAAAAATAGAAAAAAAAAAAATCACACACATTAGTCAGCAGAAGAACTAACAGATTTAAGCCAACTGAACAGGATATATATTAACTAAAATAGTAAGAAACCTTGAAGAAACCGTTTGGCTTTACTGAACATTAAGATTCAACAGACAATCTCTAGTCCCCAAATCAGTACAGTTATCCATGTATTCGAGTCTATTTTAAGATCTCATGACAAGCCTCATGTAATAAATTCAGCACTAGATAAGCACCACATTATCCTTTTCATATTTTATACTATTTTGAACCACTTCAATTTGCATTGCTTGGCACAACTAGAAGCTTTGTCCTGAAGGTACAAAAAAGATCTATGTTCATATATGCACAGAGTTAACAGTAATAGTCTAAAAGTTAACCACTTATACTAAAGGGCAAGAAATAAGTGATATGAAGCTACAAAATTAACTTAAAATGGGAAAAAAATATGAACTTGTTTAAAACTAAGAAGAGCAGAAACTAAAAATACATAGCAATGTCACTAGATGTAAAAATTCAAGAGTTAGAGGGGATGAATAAACATCCACAGACAAAACTAGCTCTGAACAGAACAGTAGAAGGCTAGAGGAGGGTTGAAGGCTGAAGCATTCTTAAATCAAACATTCAGTAAGCAACAACTATGTAAAAGCAGAAAACAAACCAAACCCCTCAAATAAGCCATCAGAGTAGTTATAGATTTCCTGTAATGGTATAAATTAATCAGTTCAAGTAGAAGTCACCTTGCAGAAAATGTGGATGAAAACAAACAGGAAGAATTTAAAATATAAAAAGAGCCCTCCAAATAATCAGCCATAAAACAACAACAAAATCAAAGGGACAGGAAAAACAAAGGATTACAGAACAACAAACTAAAGAATCCGTCCAAATACCTGAGAACTTGGAAGGACTGTCCTCCACTATTTTGCTGACTAGGTCAAAGCTTTATTAAAAGCAGTAAAATTTCTGAATGAACTGACATGGATGGTTAGTAAAGCATTTGCACTTTTCCTGATACTGTTAATTCTCCAAAACAATCACTGAATAAGAATACAAGCTGCAGAAGTAATACTGGCTTCCCAACTTTCATCAGAACACAGAAGACCCCAGGAACTAAACTGGATCTGGTATCATCACACATAAAAGACTCAAACAGCAAGTAATACCTCTATTTGAAAAGACAATACTTACCTTTCGCCTTTGTTTTGCCGAATGCATCCCTCAATAATCTCCTTCACTTCAGGGATTGCTACTTTATCGAAGCTGGCTGGTTTAACACCCTGGAACATGCAAATAACAACAGAGAAACTGGAAGGACCGCTTGATTTAAGTTTTGATTGTGTTTACAGACCAGCTATTTTTACTCAATACATAACTGGCCTAAACTTGTCACTTGTGCAAATTCGAGAAATCTGACCCCAATCTTAGTGTTCATCTGTTTGTTAGTGACTTTTGCAATTATTTCCACACCCTGCCTCCTATTTCTTGGCTACACTTCCATAACAGAAGATTTTGGCAGTTAGGTTCCCAGGTATGATAGGAGAACCATTTAGTTTCCATGGAAGTTATGCTGGTTAGAGGTGAGTACACAGACTGGACTGAAAATGGAAGGAAGTGTTTCCCATGGAACACTAATGTATGAACCCACATGATTAATTTAACAGTCTTCAAAGGATTCTGCTACTTCCCAGAATATTTCCAACATGTCATTATATGAAGTAATTTTGGCACAGATCGATTTTACAGGCAAGACCTTAGCCCAGAATGATCTGACTGGATCATTAAATAACTTGTCCAATGTGTTGGGGTTTTTTTTTAAGAAAAAAGACTTTCCTGTATCTTAGCTCTCCCCAGAAGACCTACTATACTCAAACCACAGTCCCGCATCAATGCTGTTGTGAGTTCAGGAAAATGAGCTTAACAATACAGACCTTTACAAAAGCCCTTCAACAACACACAGCAATCCTTTCTCCAGTACATGCTAAAGCCACTGGGGGAAAGCAAAGTAAAATCTAAGTATGATCAGCTTCCCAGATCAGTAAAGCAAATAGGCCAGGAGATATAACCATCTGGTAATTCTGCAAAACACTGCAGGCAGAGAGCCAAGCTTCATCACTTAATCATGGTCAGAAGCTCTATTTCAGGGGCAATTGTCTGCAACAGCAAAATCTGACACTCAGTTTTCCTTGATTCAGCCTTTAGCTTTAAACTCTGTATTTTAAGACAGCAGAATGAGATGATGATGAAGACATCCTGTTCAAATTCTGTTATTTGAAGAGCCCATGTTTTCAAGCTGAACAGTCCTGAAATCACACGTCTGATACATCTGATCATGTCACTGGTAAATCACAACTAAACTAAAAGTGAAAACAATGGAGTCTGAAGTACAGAAATAAATGAAGTAGTACTACCAGCATCGTGATTCATATCCTAATTAGAAAGTACTTCTCCCAATATCCTAGACAATACTGCTGCCCACTAAACAGGGACATCAAGACATGACCCTTGCCCCTTCCTCTATTGTGAGTGGGAAACAAGACTTGAAGCAGAAAGGTTCCAGCCTCTGAACCTGAGCCTTTGTAACTACAGACCTTCATTTAACTGAATATGAAGACTTAATAAAATAATAATTTCCATCTACATTTAAATACTTTTTTTTTTTCCCCCCCTTTGGCCAGACATGGCAGTATATTGATTTCTTACATTCATTACCTAAAATATTCTCTACCACACTCTTCCAGGAGAGGGCACAGTCAACATCAACTTTAACAGATGCAAACACAAGCCTGGAAGAAGTTCAAGAGTCCAGTCTTTCAGTGGACAACAGTGCTATTTGCCACTACATTTTACAAAGGTGTCGTGTGTGAAGTTTTTAAAATGACAAAAAAACAAAACAAAACAAACACACTATAGAAAGATGCAGTTCTTCACTTGATAAAAACTTCCTGTTACAACAGCATTCTGGTTATCTATTTCTTTGGTCTTATGAAATTCTAGCCATTGAATTTCAAAGAACTGAAGAGTATATTGTGACTAGAATAAGCCCTGAAACACTGTTGGTCAGTAAACATTAGCTTAATGCTTTTAAAACCTCCACTGAACATTTTGGAGATCAATGCCTCAGCTGATAAGACAACAGACTGAAGTTTGGACGGGTAAGTTTATACCCTAACCAGGTCATATCATAAATCTCCAGGGACAGAGCCCTACACTCGATAGAAATTTATAAAACTAGTTTTAGTGTTTACTGCTGGCATCAAGTACCTGTTTGCATGGGTCTCTGCTCATATAGCAGACTAGTCAGAGACACCCACCTTTAATTATGACCAAGCTTAAAATGGTCCCAGGAGTTCAGGTTCATATGTAGAGATCAATGTTTCTATAGATAATTACATGCTCTCATACATACACATATATACATACATAACCTATGCAATAATTCTTCAACTGTTTATTACATATATTGGTATCTAAATTTGCCAACGTTTAACACATCTAAGTCTCCCAAATAGTTCAAGCCCCAGACATAGCAGCAGCCTGCATGTATGTTCATTTACACTACGGCAGAAGGAAGATGTCAGATCTGTGACAATCTCATTTCAGAAAAACTAAAAGCTAAGATGAATGAGACGACTGGTACAGCAAAATATTAACATAATGAAGCCAGAACATAAGTCTTCTTTTTAACTATTTTACCACATACTCTGTACCTGCAGAAAGCCTGAAAAGGTAAAGCTAAGAATGGATTTTAAATTCAGTGCTTCAGACTGCTAACCCTGTGTTTCTCTATCCTGAAAGAAATTAACTATCTATCCAAAATCTTCAGGCCCTTCCATAAGGGCCATTTTACAATACCTCATTTTGTTTATTCCAAACCAAGAACCCAGTTAAAAAGAGAAGCTCCTGAGAGCCTCCTCCAGCATAGCTTCTATGTTCCTAACTGCTTCTCAGAAAATCTGGGATAACCTCACACTAGGGCTTAAAACCAACAGAGGATTCTGTGTTCAAGCAGCTACCTAGTCCTCAGTTTGTTCCACAGTCCATGAGAAGGGCTGCCTAAGGCTAGTCTGCAGCGCTGGCCAAGAGCCCCTTACACTGAAGTTCAGGCCACGTAAGTACCATCAGCTTTAAAAACATTCTTTTTTTTCTTCCCCTCCTCCCAGCACTAGGGGAACTGTCAAACTATTTTATATAACAAGACAGAGGATACTATGAATGATAAAAATCAATAAATCATTGAACCCTTTTCTACCCAGAGCTGCTTATACACCTTAATCTGCCATCACAGAGAAATGAACCAAAGGGAGGGCAGGCCCCACAATTCACATAACCTTGCTGTGTCCTTAAGAGTGCACAAGCTGTGCAGTCCAGCCCATGTTCATCACCTTCTGAACCCAAAGGCACTCAAGTACGTACAAAGCCATTCAGTATTTTCTGGTTTTCACTACACTTACTGCAAGATGGTACATTCTTAACCACCTCTCCTGGTTCCCAAACTCCTTAGAAGAATCACAGGATAACTCAAATATTTTAATCTACTAGTCCTATTCCCCAGTGGCAGCTTAATAAGAACTAAACACCCAAATCCCACTAGCATTTTTTCCAAGTTTGCTAAAGAAATAGAAGGAAGAGCTCCCGCAGAGGGGAAAGAAGTGTAGATAGGTATAACAGGCACATATGAAAATCATCAATATTTTCTCAAGCTACCATCTATAGCAGCATGATCTGTCAGTGCTGCTGAAAGCAATAGTCTCCTGTTTTCCATATCCCATTCCCCCACCCCTGTCATTTCCTCCCTTTTGCCAGCACACACATTTGTACAGCTGCATAATGAACCAGATCACTGTATGTATCAGACGAAGCAAATCCAACCAAAAAAGCCTGCAGCAGTATCCACTGAGATGAAGCTCCCCAATCCAGTTCCCTACACTATTCCACTAGCTCTCAGGCTTACAGGAAGAAAGCATTAGTGCAATAATAGCTAATAAGGGTAGAACTGCTTCTTTTGAGAGAGTATGAACTTGAAATAAAAGCCACTGAACCCCTATATCTTGAGAGCACCTCTTAAAATATGGGCATAAACATAGGTAGCACAAAGCACAATTTATGCAAAACTAAATACTTATCTTACAGTCTTCATGTTAAGCATAAGAAGAGATTTCATATTTCACTTATCTTAGATGTGGTAAAGTTTGTGATTTTATCAGATTTTATATTTGGTGAAAAAAAATGTGTTCCAAAAGTCAACATCCACATGTATATGGTTATTTGATCCATTAAAGGCAAGTCAGGTACTCTTAAAAACACTAGATTTTTCAAAATACTTTAAACACCAAAGTATAAACTATCTAGAACACCTCTTCACAATTTTTCTCTAGAAACATGTAGTATTTTGCATTAGTTAAATCAGCAGATTACTGGGTCAGCGTGTTCGCATCTTGTTCTAATGCAAGAGATACTGAAAACATCATTTACTTTGTAAGAGAAGGCACAATCAGTGCTGTATAGCTTTCACACCAAAATGAAGACACAGGAAGTATTACATACCCCCAACGATTCTGAATTTTAAAAAAATAGTTAGATTTGGAATAACGACACTGGTGGAAAATAGCAGAAGTAAGTGCTCCAGCCTTGCTGTTCAGGATTTTAATCTACATTTTTAAAGTTAAAGGGACAAAAAAGTACAGTCAAGTTTAAAAGCTGAAGACCCAAGCTATGCAAATGTAAAGCAGTTCAGCAAATTTGTCAAGAATTTTGATTCACCCCCAAAATCCTTTCCTATGGCTATACACGCTTTACAGAGTTGAAATTCTTACCTCTTTAGCGCAATCCTTGTGAGAGCAGCAACAGTGGGAATTAACAATTACAAATACAGGACAGATCTCTCTTTTTGTAAAATCCATCAGGAAAAGAGAGATGTACACACCAAAGCGTTAGATAGGTGCTAGTTTCCGATGGGAATCCACTAGGCTGTGGATTTAACGCACAGCAGAAGGAAAGCAGACATCAAAGTTAGAAGGGAGCATTGTTTTCTGTTTGACACCTCGTGTACTTTCCCAAGTCCAGTACATGAGGCTGCAGAGATTTGAGCTTAATATCTGCTTTTGCCACTCAAATACCAAATAGAAAGAATTAATATAAGCAAGAGGTAAGCGTGTCCTTTGCCTGCCCAGCTAACTGTAAGGAGGAGGAAGAAGAGGCAGCGCAGGGATTCTTTCCTTCCTGCATGTCCCCGCCCACTTGCTTAGCTGCTCTGCCTATTCTCCACCCAGGTTTTCTGCAATACTTTAAGGCTGCATGTAGGATCATCACCCTGTTCACTCCTGCTGTTGCAGAAGTACACTTTTAAACAGAGGGCAACAGGTTGGACAGCGTGTTGTTCTGATCCAAGGTTGCTGACGCTTGTTTTGTACAGGAGGATGAAGGCAGCTGCCAATTCTCCTCTTCTTCCCATGGAGCTACAGAAGTATACATACAGTTGTCTACAATTTAATCTTAACAAAACACAAGTCAGTACTAGGATAATATAATATATTCCACCTCCCTGCTTCCTGACAATCACGTTCTGCTATCTTTGGCAACATCATCTGCTTTCCTTTTACTAGGTGCCTAATATAAGGGAATAGGAATTTGAAGGTGATTTTCATACTGTTGGAAAGTTAGAAAGTAATACAAAGTTAGAAGGCCACATTGATGCTTTTTTTATGCAACATGTGTACAAATAATCCAGAGTTATATTTTTTAATACCTCTTGCTAGACTCCAAACCTCAACCTGAAATCTGACATTTTTTTTTTCCCCCAGTATCTGGTTTCAAACAGCCATTGTAAAACTTGTTTACTAATAAAATAAGTTGCCCACAGCTTCAGGGATTTGGGGTTTTTTTTTTTTTTTTTGGAAGGACATAAGAAGCAATGCTAAGAAAGATCACATACACCACTTTAATGTGTGAAGTGAGCAAATTAATTTTGACCAACTAGTGATGATAAACTGTGATAAAATTCAATTTCAAATTATCAAGATCACCTTTCACTCCAAAATAGCATACTTAGTTCCTCAAGTGTACCACAACTATACCAGTAGTATTGTTATACCACACAACATCAATGTTCCAAAAGCAACACTCTTTGATCCTTTACTGGGTATTTTAGAAATCTTCTCTACCAGCTGCTGTGAAACTTTAGAGGGGTGAAGGGAAAAGGGATCATTAAAGATCCTATGTTGATTGGCCTTCCAACTGCTTAGCTAGACACCCCCCCCAAAAAAAAAAAAAAAGCAACTAACTGTTAATTATCATCTCCATTTTAACAGTGCTTACTGGTATCACAAATAAACCATGTTGGAATTTGGCTTGCCATTGCTTATAAATTTTTTTGTTACAGTTGCACTCAAACTAAATAGACACTCTGTAGTCAAAGCACATCTACTTTACTGGAATGAAAAATCTAAGATTTTGCACAGCTAATGAAGGCTACACTTTTCTGGGGTACACTGCATGACCTGCAAAGAACATTAAATGTTTCAGCTTTTAACAAGCACGGAGTCTACCTGTCCCAGTCTAACCACAACTCTTGCTTCACTTTTTCCAAAGGTGCTATAACTGCAGAGCTTGAAAGGAATTCTACTGTAACTGATTAATCTTCTCAAACAAAATGTTCTAACTTTGCAGTCCAGAGGCTAATAGAACCAGTAGCAAAGTCAAATCACACAAACAAAGTAATTAAAGTCTCTATATTTTCTTTTTGCTAAGTTGTTACCATTCTAGTTTAAGCCAGTCCCAGGCTGCCACAAACCATTAATTCCAGGAATTTAGACAGAGCATATGATTCTAGTGGAAAAAAAGCCAATGATCCTACCTCCTTCCCCATAGTCTCAAAGAAGCCCCCAGGCAACAGTATATATGGCATTTAAATTGGTTTACCCTATGATCATCTAAATTCCACCACCTGTTATTAGTTACCTACCCAGACCTCAAAACCTGCATGTTTAACCATTTCACCACCTTTTCCAACTCTAATCTTTCATCTTTATCCTGTTGTCTGTTCTAGAAAAAAAACTTTCAGATTTAGTTCTTATTTCACATAGGGTACACCTACAACTGTTTGCTAATACTCATCCCAGTCCAACTGAATAGCTATTGTGAGAAGGAGGACTTCAGCTTAAGATTTACTCCATAGAGATATAGTTTGCTTACAGAAGATGGATTTTTTTGCTCTTGTTAAAAAGAAAGCTAGAGTAGTTGAGACTGCACAGAAAAACAAACAAAACCATGCAACACATTTAACTGGAGTGAAAATTTAGCTTCTCTGATTGCAGTATTTTCGTAACAATTAATTCTGGACAATTGATAATTCTGCCAAGAATTAAATCAGTAAATCCTGCAGAATAAGCTCTGCACCAGATCAGTATCCTAACAGAGTAAATAGCATTACTGCAATACAAGCAGCAGGAGAGGATGAAAGCTTCCAATGAGCTAGAGTTAGCTCATGAGGCACTATTTAGACTAGGACAGGCCTAGTTTTTTTTCTCTGCTCATCAAGTGATTGCACATATTGAACCCAATACCTTTTGAACTTGACTGATCTACCATGATCCAGATCAAAATTAATATCTCAGCTATTTGAAAGCTCTATGGCACTTGAAATAGCTTAGCCAGTTGGTCTTCACCCTCTGCAATGCAGGTGTATAAGTAATCGAAGTCCCATGATTCTTGAATTTCTCCAGACCAGCTGTCTTCATAACTTGCAACAACTATGTATGCCCAGATTTTACAAACACGTTGTAAAGACAATAGAGGCGCTGTAGTATTTTATACAGGCCTGCTTGCTGCAACCTGACTGATCACAATTTAGAAACAGTTTTCCTCCTCAGTTCACCACCTACTCTCATCAATTTTTGAGGCCTTAACAAAAAAAAAAAAGAAAAAAGGCCACTCACAACAGTAAAAAAAGTCCCAAACATACACGATTAAAAGTTGTTACACACACAAGGTATATTTGTGTTTTGATTGACACACCCATACCAACTGCTTATTCCTAAAGTTTGTAAGGTTGCTTAAAAGAAGCACCTAGTCATTTGTATGAGATAATCTTTGCTGAAAAGAACAAAATGGACTCCTCATTTGACTAGCCATCACTGCTCGCTATCACCTCCCCATCTGTACTCTACAACTGATCCCCAAGCCCAGGAGCCACAGGACACTGACACTATCTGCTTAACCATCATCTTTGCCAGTTTCTCAACACTGGATTTTTACTTATTAAAGCCAGAATTTACAGCGTTAAAAGCCTTACAAGACTGGTATAGTAGGCTACAGTTCCATTGCTTTGTTTCCACACAGTTAAGTCTGAACAAGAACTAGTCATAACTATTCCTAGAAATCACTGGCTGCAATCTCTTCCAGCACGCTAAAGTAAAAGGTTGTAACAAAGAAAAAAAACACTCTATTTGTGGTAATACTGAAACACAATTTATGCTATATACTATTGATGAATACACACCATACCTTACAACCACCCCACAGACTAATTATCTAGCCCAGCACAAGACATTCTAAATTTTTACTTTAGACATGAAAGTCCACTGTACTTCAACACCTCCAGGTGAAAAAAAATACCAACCTATTTCAAAAGTCACAAGAATATGGTACCCTTATGACTAGTTAAGCAGATGGTTTTAGTTAAAAGGTAGATTAATTAATCACAGCATGCACTGCAACTGCAGCAATTCGAATGAATAGAAGAAACGACTCAAGCTCTGTAACAGGAAATTTTGTAACTATAAGGCAAGACAGTTCCTTAGTGTATAGCTGGCAAACAATTAGATATTGGAGCATGTGACAGTGAAAAGGGCCTTGTTTAGAAACACACAGCATGAGAATTGAAGCTCTTCTGAAACAACAGTGAAGTCTGATTGGACAAGTGGACCGGGCACTAACTTTTCAGTTTTTATTCTTGCACAAGAGTGTAAAGGTAAGATCAGTTTAATCTACTGTACACAGTTCTTTAACATCACACTCAGGAGCAGGGATGCTACCTTCATCATCCGAACAAGAGTATGCAGTGGTGAACATCCTGAGCTAACTGAATGACCCTTTGCTTTATTGGGACTTCAGCTTGGAAATGGCTTTCAAAAAACCAGACATGCCTAGACACACATTTCAGTGCTATAAATTTAGAAATACCACAGTGACACATTACTAAAAGTGTCTTTATTCTATTTTCAGTATGGAAAATATGTTTTTGAAAAATCAAATTATAGTAGTTGCATTCTCTGCTTTAATCAGCTACCATTCTGACAGAAAAACATCATCTAGTACTCATTTTTAAATTCAAGTATAGCAACAGTAATTCAAAAGCTACAGATTAGTTCCAGAGGACTTTGAACTGAATTAAAAATAATGATCCAACATGGGTTTTGGTACCAGAACTAGCCCTCAGAAGAAGATACCTACTAAAAGGCCTAGGATCATGTTGCAAACACTGAAAATAGTGCACAACTCAGACAACGAACTAAAAGTCACCATCCCTTTTATTTTATAACTTACTCTAATAGGAGCAAAAACTTTTATTTGTGTACCAAAAGATTCAATGGTTTCAGAGAGTGGTCCTAAAAAGTATTCCTGCTATGCAGAGAACTTCATGATGGTGGTAATGGATGAAAGGTAGAAATAAGTCTCTGAAAGAAGTCTAAAAACAAAGTCACAAGCTCATAGTGTTAGGAAGCTTCTAAATACTTAAACTGGACAGAGAAGCAGCCGCCTTTTCCTCACTTTAGCATAAAAACTTTATGAACAAAAAGCAGCAGAGTTTCTTATTTACACATTTTGGCCTGTTGTATGTGCCTATTTTTGAGAATAAACTGTATCTGCAAAATCACATTCAACTTTGTTAACTTTCACTCTACTAATACAGGAACAAACAAAAGCATTCAGGCAGGTATACATACCCCCATGTCACTGCCTGCTCTGGCAGCAGCTCTGAGTAACCTGGAGGTAACTATAAAGGGTTTATGTAACATTTTGGTGTAGTCCTGACCTATGAATCACATAATAATCTCAGAATAACTTATTATTACACAACACCCCTATGAGCTTCAACAGCACTAAAACTTTCCTGGACTTATCTCATTTCTACCCCTCCACAACTACAGCAGTACTGTCGGCAGGACAAGAAGTAGTAGCCCATGCATTCTTAATGTCAGTATTTTTGATTAGTGGCACAATGCCGACAAATAACATTGAGCTATCAGTCTCCCCACAGTAACGCTTCAATGATTCATTAACAGTTCTCACCATACTGTCAAGCCAGGAATTTTAAGAACATTTACCACCAACCTGTTCCTAAAAAGAGCCACCTTCCCAACTCTTGTTAAATTAAATTAACTTCAGTTAATGTAAGAGCAAAATAGCTATCAGTACAGGACAGAATATTAAATATTAGTATCACAGTTTTTAGGAGACCTGATCCTTAGTAGATAATGAACTTTCTAAATTTTTAAACATACATTCTCCTCAGTATTCTGTGAAATTATTTATGTTTCTAAAAACACATTTGGAAACACTGCAATACAACCAAATTTTAGAATTTCAGATTTTAAAAATACAAGAGATCTTGATTTCATGCAACTCAACTGAATCTCATGCCCCTCCCCTCCTTTTTATTCCTGATCATACCCAATTTTAAATTGGTAAGAGAGACATTCCAGGCTCAGCAGTGAACAATATAAATAAGAAATAGCTCCTTTCACTTCTAACCAAGTTTGTTTTACAACACTAATATTGACAAAACAATTTTAGCTGTAATCTAGAAGCTTTTGATGCTGAATAGTACAAATGCCTTTAAGATCAGCTCATAAAAGTCAGCTACTTTTAGAAAGGAATTCAGTTGAGTGAGCCTTTTTCCTTCCAACTTCAGATATCTGCCTTACCCATGCAAACCATACAGCATGCTGTATCTCAGCGTTCAAGCTGATCCCTGCTTTTCCTTACTTAGATCATTGTCATTTCTTAAAGTACTTCTAATCCAACACGCAAAGCTTCTTAAGATATTAGTGCTTCAAAATCTTGAACTCCCATCTACCATTTTTAAGGCTATAGATTTCTGAATTGACAAGTTAGTGGCTGAACCTCTACCCAGGAAGATTCCTCACTCTTAAAGGTGTCCCAGCAAAATGCTTGCAACTGACTTGAACAGCTACAAGAGGCAAGTGGTAGAAATTTAAGGATTCTTTAGTCCATTCAGTGTGATGCACCTGATGTGTCATTTTTTTTCCATTTGATACTTAAGTACCTAAAGTTTCTTCTTTCAATTAAAACAATTACAAGAATTGGCCCTTTCTTACAATTAATATTTCTTGTTCTTGGATGATGGTTCATAGTCTTTACCTGCTTTAACAAAAGGCTACTTGCTCTGTTTGAGGGTTACCTCCCCCTAATATCACACTGATTTTTTTCCAGTGCTTTTTCCATTTAAAAGCTTGATAGGAGGGGTATCTGAACCAGGTCAGTAAACCAAGTTATTCAAGGTAAAGAAACAGAGTTTTATGTATGCCTAAAAGAAACTGTGTATTGCTTCCAGAAAGCAAAAGATGGCATAAATCAATACTCATTAAGCACTGCAGGTAAAATTAATTGTAAGTCTAAAGGTTAAGCTTTTATATATGCTGCCTAGGACCCCTCAAAGAAAAAAACAGCTGGGATACTTTGTGAACTGCATCTCTAGAGAAAATGAAGTAATTGACTAGTCTAGACAATTATGATGCCTAACTTTTAAGACACTAAAAAAGAGATTATTTTATCTCAGTTGACCAAACTGCAGTGCTTTGTAATTGCCTGGTTTCCAGCCAAGAGAATGACCTTCACTCTAACCAGTGAGCATCAGTTCCCACCAGTTAGGGAAATTAAGGATTTCTAAACCAGTTAGACACTGCCTGGTCAGGTTACTCATTATGTACCTTGTTCCCTTGGGCCTTTTTTTAAGCTCTTGAGTACAGAGAAGAAAAATGTTGTGCCCACTCTGTGTAACATTTCAGTACAGCATAACTTTTTTTTTTTTAAGTGCAAATTTTTTTTTTCTTTTTTTTGCCTTCTCATCTTAAGGCCAGCTCAGAAGGCAGACATTTGTTTACAGAGAAGAGACTAGACTTTTGGTGAAAGCAAGGACAAGGGCAAAACTTCACTTTGTCAAAGTAAGCATGGAGAAAACTGAGTATAGAGCACAAGTCCATCAGGAAAACTTAAAAGGTAAGTTCCTACAATGGGAGGGGGTGAAAAAGAAAAGGGAGTTTTCTGCTCATACTCAGCTGATGAGTACATTTGAAATCGAGGATGGTCTTAACTTTTTTGCAATGGAAATGATTGTATTTTTATGTTAGTGGTAGATATATAAGGATGAGATAAATCTGCACAATAAATCCACTAATTGTCTTTTTACTAGTTCTAGGACTAGTCAATCACTCAGAAAATTTAAGACTTGAGGTGTTCAAATATTAGAGATCAAGTAATCAGCACCTCTGCACACTTACAAAAATAATCTCTGTGCTACAAAAATAAAACTCTACAGTGTAGAAGTAATCGGGGTCTATAATATATCTGTGAGTGGAACATGAGCAAGAAAAAAAACAAACTAGATTTTAAGGCAACTGCATGGGTTACATCAGTCTCAGCAGAGGCTGAGACAAAGCAGCTGGAGCTACTGCATTTACTTATGCCTTTACTGCATTGCTTCCCAGACTAAATTAAGAAATAATACTTAAGAGATGTCTGATCTATAAATAACTCTGTTTTCATTTAAATGCACATGTAGCCCATTTCAGATATCTCCTCTGACAAATTGTTTAATGCATATATGCATGGAACAGGTCAAAGAAATAATACCAGTCTCCAAAGAGGAACCAAGTCAGACAAGGAAACCCTCCAGAACTTTACCAAGATCTGACACTCCTTTTTCTGTGCAAGAGAGTATGTAATGGAATTAAGTATCTTAATTATGTTTTGTATTGGAACTCTGTATTGCTTTGATATGATGCAGAATTGAAAAAAAAAAAAAAAAAAAGAAAAAGGGGGGACACATACCCTAATCTAGTAGTATATCACACAGTTGTGTCTGCACAAGAGGGCAGAGGAGAAAAAAAATAAATCACAAGAACAGGCAAGACTACCTTAATGATGCCACTTATTTTCAAATAATTACAGACTTAAGATGTTTTTTTCTGAGGCCAAGTAAGCAGCAGTAAGTGCCCACTGGATGCATCCAGTCCCAGCTGAACAGACATACTGCTTAAACCGCAGAGATTTTCCCCACCCCACACCCAATAAGGTAAAAATCCCAGGAGTTCCAATTTCTTTAAGTACTGGATACTAATTTATTTGGAACCATTTTCAAAGAACTGCAGCAGATAGCTTCAATGAAGTAAACAGGGGAGTTGGAGACAAAATTGCAACATTATGATTTAATGAAAACAAAGTGGAAGGCTAGGCTCCTTTATGCTTGAGCGACAAGACATGCAGATCCTATTTTCCTTTCTGAAGAAACTGCTAGTGAAAAGGTCTGGACTGAGTATGCTTGAGGATGCAAGTACAAACAAAGGTCAGTACTCTGTGTCAAACTCCTGCCGACCTTCTTATCAGAACTGTAAAACAAAGTTCAGCATAACACCTGGAGCCCTACAAATTGTGACAGGTTTTTTTTTCTTAAGCCAGGCTTTTACCCAGCTTCTTCTACTGAAAGAAGAATTCTTCCAGTTAAAGGGAACCAGAAAACCAATTCAACTGCACTTCTGTTTCTTGGGCCAGGGAAAATTTATGCCCTTTACCCCAGGCACTGCTTTAAGGAAAAACAAGCAGGAACTTCCCAGTGAGACAATGTAGACTATATAGGCAAGCACCCTGTGAACATCAGACTCATGCAGCAGTGCTATTATCCAAGATGTGAAGCAACAGCAACTGCCTGAGCCAAAAAAAGTCTCATCTCTAGGAGGAACTTCAGCCTTTGGATCTGATATCTAGATCTTTGCTTACTTAACTCCATTATTTCATCAGAAAAGTAGTTCCAACCAAAAGGGAAGACCCTAAACAGAAGGTGCAGAACACATAAGTACTTTGAGCAACCCTAGCAAGCGCCCCAAACAGGCAAAATGGGAGAAAAGAATGTAAGCTGGTAGCACCAAATCCAGTCTTGAAAGGACAATCCTGGGCATTAAGACACCTTTTAGAGGCTTCTGTCCTAAGCACTTGCAAGGATTTAAGCTAGTGGAGCAACTCTGCTTTTTACTAAGCCTAATAGTTACGGCAAAGGGGGTGAGGGAAATCAATGCATTTAGATACATATTGCCTGCACTGAGTGGCTGCACATCTTGATCTTTTTGCCTTTGGTGTTTCAGAGGGTTATAGGCTCCCACATGGCATCATCTTTCATGACTGTCAAAAGTAGACTATTATTATTGTCTTTCTCTCTGGTCTCTATGTATGCATCTAGATAGACTAATTCTTTCACTTAAAGCACAGCAGGCCTACAGGTGCCATCTCAAAATACTCCTAAACATGCCTAGGAAAGTATCAAACTAAGGGTTGAAATGGAACCGTTAAACATCTTCCACAAACTACATTAACCTTCTGACATACGTCAGAAGGAAATGTGTTGGTAAGTACTGTTGGATTCACCTAAACAGGAAGTTTTCTGACTCCACTCTTATTTCTGATTCACACACTGTCCTTTTTAAGTACTGAATTTCTCGACTTCACCCCTCAGCCACAACTGCAGACATTGTCTAAACTTCTAGTCTCCTCTGAAATAAAAGAAAATCTTATTTTCTTTAACAGGGAGCAAAGGACAAGGGCAGAAAACTACATGGCTCTTTCACATTGGTTCACAGAGCTTTACACAGAGTGGTCAAAAGAATACAAAGAGTATTTTATTTCACTTTCATAATATGGTTCTGCTTTCCACATTATAGAAGAAATACTGAATTCTCCACTATCCTTTAAGACAGGTTTGTACTTTATTTCCAGATAATACTGTCTTTTCTTCATAGAAAGCCTTCCTTGAAAGTTTTTAAAGTTTTGTGCTTGGTTTTGTCTTTTAAACAAACTGCTTTGCAACTACAATGAAATAAACAAACCCAAATATACCAAAGCAGACAGCCTTTCACTCTGCCTAAATGAAGGTAAACATACATTTCATTTTATTTATCTTCCTGTCCTTTGCTCCTTCTGAAAGAAAACTAGATTCCATTGACTTCATATCAAAGTACATTTTAGAGCTCTCAAGCAGTAGATGAAACAGCAAAAAAAAAAAATTCTACAATCCAATTCAATCTGTGAAGCATCATCATCAGTGTAGATTAAAAGGTGGTGTTGGACAAAGCAAAAAATTACGTGTTTCTCATCCACTTAAAAGTTCAACAGTCAACGAAAAACAATGGGGAGAAAGAAGCATCAAGCACAGTAAACAATGGTAAGTTGAACCCTGGGAAGTCTCTAGATAAATTTGTCTGTTATAAACCCCTACACAGCTTTCCAATTGATAAGTACTTCACAGATCAGGGAAAAAGAGAACTCTTCAAGATCTGTTGACTTCAAAGCCTGAGATTGTCTTAAAAGCTGATTCTCACCACTGCCCAGTTCCTAGCACTCTTTAAGGAATGGGTAGGGCACTTACATCAGGTATCTGTCCTGAGAAAAAGTGCCCATCCAAATTATGCTGCTTTGGCTCTGGGCAAGACATATATACACAGGCAGAGCAAAAGGTACCACTAAGACTGTTTTGATAAGATATTTAGTTTTCTTTCACTGATCCAAATAGCTTGCAGATCAGATTATGCTGTAAGCAGAGTAAAGGCTAGACTTTACCCTTGTTTTTCCTCTCCATTTAGAAAATTACAGGTATGACCACAAACTGGCAAAAAAGAATCCACGCGTGTGTGTATACATATATATAAAAACTTACTCTAACATCTGTTCAAAAAAAACAAAATGGCCATTAATCCCTTCTTTATTCCTCCTTCTGTGCCTCTCCAATATTCCCTTTCAAACAAGAGAAAGTCTTTTATTTCACCAAGCCTTCCTTCAGAAGTCATTACTTTGACATGAAGAGCCCTCCTTCCACATCTGTAAGTCAGCAATTATATCTGCCTTTTATAGTGTGAGGCATCAGAAATAAAAGGCCATTTTATTTTTCCAGAGGTAAGCAAGTCATTTATTAAATCCGCAACTTATCCAAGAAGATGCACACAAAAAGATTAACAGGAATTCATTTGCCTCCAAGTCAGAGATAAGGTTTTTTCTCCTCCCTTTACACATCCACCCAGGTATTCTGAGAAATCCAATGTAATTTTTTACTTCCCCGAGTGGCAACCTCACTATTCTTTCTGAATGCTTAGATCAGATGATTGAATGTGTGCACTGCACTGGTACAGTCTTCATGACACTGTTTTCAAGATCACAACGTAAGTCTAGCCACAACCATTCTTAACATTTCTAGCACTACTGTTCTGCCTCCTACTTTCATGGTCTGCAGGTTCCACTTAATCTAGTCAGATGGAAAAACTCAAACCTTTTGCTTGCCTTCTCAGTCTTATTTGGTTTCACTCACAGTGCCTCCACCACCACCACTACGCTTACCAGCGCTTGTCAGGGTGGAATATCTTCCTGCTATTTATCAATTATTTCCACTGCATAATTATAAGTGCACCCAACACACGGTAGCTAAGGGCCATTTGGAATTCAGTAAATTATTAACTTAAAATCACAGTAGGTAACAATTTATGATTTGCCTTGGCAGGCAGCTAAGCCAAAATGCTCTGTATTTGTGATCCAGCTTTATTTCAGAGAACAAAGTTACCAGATAATCTTCAACACTGAAATACTTCCACTATCCCCTCAGTGGCTTAGAAAATTATCTGTTATTATTCTAATGTGTTTTGTTGTTTGGCTTTGTTTGGTTTGGTTTTTTTAAACCCTATGCAATACCTTCTTATATACTGAAGGAAGAGTATGAACACATGTAAAATTTTATTTCCATTCACGTATTTTACAGGCTTCTGACTGACTGGTAAGTTGAACCATCCTATACCTTTCCACTCATCCCCCAAAAGCCTATTGTCAGCTTCACTTCCCCCACACACACACACACTTGCACAGTACCATGCTACCCTTGTCCTCGTTTGCTGCTAATAGGAGTAGCTTTAGAATCAGTAGTGGGGAGGGACTTACACTGGTCACTCGACGGTAGATCTGCGCAGCATTTTGGCACTCGGAATAAGGATACTCAGATGTGGCCATCTCTAGCATACACATCCCAAAAGCATATACATCAACGGATTCATCATATTTCTCCTCATACATCTCGGGGGCCATGAACTCTGGGGTACCTTAAATTAAAAGAACGATTCAGACTCTAAATGTCTCAAAGCGAGCAGAGGCTGCTGGCGTTACTCACCGCAGGAGGAAGCGGATGGGCAGACCTGTGAGACAAGAGAAAGTGGAGGCAAAAAGAAGAGGGAGGAAACCCTTAGTCACTGTTGCATTAACATACTTTGTGAGTCTTCCATTGCAAGGCCTTTATGGAATAAGAATGGCATAAAAGGACTGATGCAATTCCTGTTTTATGTGTGCTACTTAATGTAAGTATTCAAACAGGCTGGATCGGGCTGGAGTCAAACGGAGGGGAAGGGATAAGATGGGAAAACTGTAGACTAGCCATAGGCTGCAAACCAAATACTAACAAGAGTTAAGACACTTACCTTTCTCCCTGTAAGAAACATTAAACCTTGTTTCAAAAATTACCCGACTGCCCTCTGCTGCAAAAGAAGTAGTATTGGTAAGAGCCCACAGCTAGTCTCTAACCTGGTGCTCTCCCCATCTACTTTCTGAAGTAGAATGGTTCGGGAAAGGCCTTGCAATGAAAAACTCTGTTGTTTACAAATATAACTCTTAATGAAAAAAGGATAAAAAGTAATTTTCTGCAAAGGCCACTCACCAGAGCCCTTTTCTTCATATACTTACCTTCCCACCTGCAGTATATTTATAGGCCTACTGCAGATACAGGCATTAGTGAGGGACATCCTACAGTCAAAAATACTCAGAAATACAGAGAGATTGAGTTACAGGCATAGAGAGTGAGATTCAACAAGTCCCATTTAAATAGTGTGCAGAAAATTATTGCCCAGTGAAGCATCACAGCGTTCTCTCTGTAAGCAAAAGGACTGCATTGTATAATCAGATTTAGTTTAAGCCAGAGATGCTTTTTGTAAATTTAAGTACAGAATTATTTCCTGCAGACACCAGATTCAAGACAGTTTACAGATTATTTTATAACCACATTGCTTGTTTTCACCACATTAAACCAAAAAAAGAGTGTAATTTATCCAAAGGCTAACTGTTAACAGATAGCTAGATATGAAGTGGTAATTTTCCAGTGCTAATTTGAGAATGAGTATGCTTAAGAAAATACATTTTTTTGACACTGCATACTTTTCTTTCTTATTAATACTTTGACCTGGTTAAGAAGCAGGAAATATTTCAGCGACAGCTTGCAAGACAATTTACAGGTGTACACCATTGATCCCACCTAGGAATCTAGTATAGGACTGTTGAGTAATACTGTAGTTTAGCAAGTTAAATACTGAGAGTAAGAGCAACTTCATTCCCTGCAGTCTATTCACCCAACCATAAAAACAAAGCTGATAAAACCAATTCTTTCAAGAATTCACAAGAAAGACTATACTAGTTTGTCAAACCAATTTCTGGTAATGGTTATTAGTGGATACACAAGAACAGAGCCAGTATAAGGCAATACTTCCCCAACGCATCCCCCCTAACCTACATAAATCCACATTCTACAGACTCCCCAAGGCATTATACCACAGTCTGACTGTGATACAATACATATATTGACTTTCTTTGATGTACCATAGTTTCTGATTATTCACAAAGTGTAAGAGATTTAATGTTAAACCCTGGTGACAATCAAATAAAATATTGGCTGCATGCTACACTAAATATCGAAGTGTTGTTTCGTCACCAAAATATATTTGTACTTTTCCTAAAGAAGCGTCATATTGAAGCGGAGATTTGTACCTAGTCAAGAGCGGTTTTATCAACAATGTTGCACTAAACTGTTGGGCAGGGCAATTAATCTATATTCCAAAATATTTAATGTTAATATACAAATATCAAAAGTACAACCAAAATTACTACATGTCATCTCATCAGGAACACAGAATGACCTTAACAGCCAAGAAACAAAGCCTACACACTTTCAGGCTTTGATCATGTACCTTTAAAACCATATTTTTAAGGAAAGCTCTTAAAAGACTCAAGTTTCCAAATAGGTAAGCTGGCTCACCAGCCTCCAAAACAGGACAGGCTTACCTATCACACTTTTGGCAAAAGAAGCTCGTTTCAGGGTTGCCAGACCAAGGTCTCCAATCTTGACTGATCCAGTGGGGCCAGTAATGAAGATGTTGTCACATTTTAAGTCTCTATGAATAATGGGAGGAGTGCGCGTGTGTAGAAACTGTAAGCCTTTCAGTATCTGACGGCACCAGCTTCGTAGTACTTTGATTTTCATCACTTTAAATCTTTTCAAATACCTAGTGAAAAAAGAAACAGCAGATTAAACAGGTGCTGCCAACAAGTAGTAGACTGTGCTACATCATTTGCTGTTCTGAAGTAAAAAAGCAGTGGAGATGTACAAATTTCAACTTCACCTTCTACTTTAAAGTCTACCTGGGCATTTCAAGACTTCAGAGAAGCTAAAGACAATTCCACCTCTGAAAACTTACCCCCTTTCTTCTAGCCAGGGAACCATAATGCTGAAAGGTAAGTGTGAAATGCTTGATCTATAGCTAATAATTCTTCTGCATACAAAGTTACCCTATAGTAATTAGACAGCTTGCTAAGTTTCAAGGCACTGCTTCCCTGACAAAGAGTTAAAGGCTTATATATTACAACAATTAGTTATCTACTCATTTAGGAGGTTTTTTCTTCCCTTTTATCCTGAAACTGCTTAAACAGTTACAACCTTTTCCTTGGTTAAATATAACTGGGTGGGAAAAAGGAGCACTAGAGCCAAAACACTAGTAACAACCAACTAAGTACAGAGCTGTTGCAAACTGTGCGAGCACTCTCAAGTCGTACCTTAGTTATCAATATTAGTCCAAGCACTCTGGTCAAGGTTTCCAGATTACACTTTAAACCTGCTTCAAACTACACAGTTGTCAAACAAATTACTAATGCTTAGAGATCATTTCCCTGGTGCAGGACTGGGTTTGACCACATGAATGGGACTGGTACTACTCACTACTTCAAAACTGTACACAGATATGGACAGGGCAGGGAAATCTTTAAAAAGGCTCTGCCAAATAATTGATGTGGAAGAGTTCGTATGTAAAGTCAGTGTCCCTTTGCAGGTAGAACATGACCCAACCTTAATTATTCTAACATTGCTGCTTTTTAAAGTTGCACATCAGCAGAGGCAAATTTCATACCAAAAGTATTTTCCAATGCTTAGTGACCTAAAACTATGATTTTACTCCACTCCTTAATTTCAACAGATTAGAGATGCCACAAATTGAATAACCTATGTCAGTATTCAAGTGCTTTCCAGCAGTGTATTCTCACAACCTCTCTTTGGGTAAAACAATTTAAAGTGAAGAGTTGTCTTCTTCATATTGAGAAAGTATGGGCTGAAATACATTTAGAGAAACAAACTAGCTTGCTGTTTATAGAGCAAGGACTTTATTCTTATTCAGCCAATGTTACTCAGTCAAAAATCTCAGATGAAGACCAGTTTCACACTACTGCAAGACTAGTATTAAATTCTGTGATCAGCATGGAGTCTAGCAACTACGATCTTAAAACAAAACCAAGTCATAATTACTCCCTGCTGGTGTTCAGTTTCTTCTGCATATCCACTTAATTGGGAGGAAAAGTCTTGATGAATCACTTGAATCAACATCAACATAAAAAATGCAGTATATATTAATCCCTTTTACTTTAATTTCTCCAGTTAAAAAGAAAATCTGGAGAGTCAAGTCGCTAGCAATATTCCTGCTGTGAAAACAGATCTGTAAAAGCAATTGGGACCCAGTTCCAGGAAGAAATCAAGTCTCAAAACAGAATGTAAAGTCAGGCAGGAAAAAAGCCAAGCCAAGGAAGGAGACAAACTGAAGGGGGTTCTGAATCACATCAGCTACCACTTGAATTCCTGCTATTGACACAACGCTCATTCATCTCTCTTGAGCCTGTTCCAAAGATCACATGGTAGGGGCACTTCAGTTCAACATCTGGAATCCCTAATTGCATTCTTGGTTTCAAATATGCTAGTCTACCGCCAGCTTCTCACTGTTAAAGGACCTCGGTCCAACCAGCACCCAGCATCCTGCCGTGTTGCTGTCATTTTTCCATAACACCATCATGAACTAAGTCATATGCCACTTAAGGCAGAAACCATTTTAAAATGGAAGCATATACAAATATATAAAAATTCAGAGAACCCTACTAGACTATTTTTTCAATTTTCCTAGTATCATAGGGTAACTCAGGCTTGAAGAGACCCCTCAGGTTTCTAGTCTATGTTTCTGCTCAAGGTTGGGTCAGCCATGAAGTCAGACATGGTTAGGTTTCTAGTATCTCCAAGGATGGAGCCTGTACAACATCTTGGGGCAACCTTTTCCACTGCCTGGCTATCACCACTGAAGGGGCTTCTCCTTACATCAGTCTGAACCTCTTTTGTTTCAATTTATGCCTGTTGTCTCTAACCCTCCCACCATGCACTACTGAGAACAGCTCAAGTCCCTCATATGCCCTGGAAGGCTGCTGTTAGGTGTCTCCCAAAGGATCCTCCTCTTCAGGATGACCAAGTTCAGTTCCCTCCTCAAAGAGCAGGTACTTCAAGACCTGACCATCTTGGTGGCCCCTCCACTGAACTCGCTCCTGCTTAATCAACACCGTTCTTGTCAATTTTACAAGGGTAATAGTCAATTTAAAAAAATTATAGATATTCCATTTTTGCACAGAATACAAGTACAGATGAGAACACAAGGCCTTCTTAACAGCTTCAACAAATAGAGAGAAACAGGAACCAGAGTTTGGCTTTCTGTCTTAAGGTTTTTTGGTTGCTTGCTTGCTTTTTTTTTAAGCAGGAAGGCTGCTGACCTATAGCATCTCAGCTCAAGTAGCTATAGGAAACCCTACTAAGTTAGCAGAGGTAGTTATGAAAGTATGTGTCCTACCAGGTAGCTGACATTCATTTAAAGTGTATCAGGAACACACGCTGAAACAGCCTTAGACAAAACTAGTGGTTGAGACATAGGTCAGATTAAAAATTGCTGTCTTCATTAATAATATAATGAAGACTTAAAATAGACAACTCTTTTTTTTTTCCCCCCAATATTTTAATTCCACAGTAGCATACAATATCAAAAAGCAGTTTAATTCTTTACAACTGAGTTGTAAAACTTTTCCGTTGGTATGCAGAAGTTCAGCGACTTTTCTTCATCTAAAATTAGAAATCTGCCCAAACAGCATTTGAAAAAAGTGAGTCCACAATATTTTAATGTTATTCATGTGTATATATATCTAAATGTATACAAATATGAAAAAATATGAGGAAAATTTACTTTAAGGTATCACCACACTTTTCTGTTCACTTTTTTACATCAAGTAACAACAATGTCTATGTCCTAAGTCTCAAAATGAGGAAGGTATCACTTGTATTAACTGCAGATAAAGCAGACATACTGAAAAGAGATATGGCAGTAATACTCAGCCAGCCAAATATCATAAGCAAACAAGTGTGCAGTGTAAATCTAGAAATATGAAAAAAGTACATGACATACTTAATGATATTAAATCTGGCACATAAGAAATTTCCCAGAGAGTTTGCCTGTCAAGTCTCAAGTGAGGTGGACAAGAATAAACTAAAATCACAATTATAACACCAACTACACAGTAGTGGGAGGAAAGACCTACCCAGAAGTTTACAGTTTAAAAGATCTTCAATTAAAGAGCCTATTAACTCTTTCTGAATAAAATAAAAAGACCTTCATACTTCAGAGTACAAAATAATCCTCTAGCCAGCAAATCTGATGTATTTCTTCCTACCAACACCCTACTTCATAGTTGTCTATTATTACTTTATCATCTTGCTTATGCCACCACATAACAAGCCAATCCAAATATTAAAATATGTGAGGGGGAAAAAGGAGTAAGAAAGGGAGGAAAAAAGTTAAATCTAACACTACATGTTCTAGCATAAAATTAAGTAACTTTAAAGGCATCTGTACTGAGCTGTAAAACCTTTACTTTATTACTGTTCTGAAAACAGCACATGAAGCAACAGATCTATTATTTTATCTGAAATACCTTAAACAACCTCAGAAAAGTCTTCCCTCAACATACAGCTAAAAGGAAAGTTGCAGTATCTTTAGCCCTCCAGTACTATTTCAAGAGACAAGTACTTCCCTGTAATTGCAGTCCAGACTCCCAACGAGCCATTTTTTCCTCCTTTAAGTATGTCCATTTGTGGCTATCAATAAGCATTGCAAAAACACAAGACATTCACAGGCTATTTTAACCAAATAGATTGCAAATTGTTTCCAGGTCCTACAGCCTGCTTACACAGTTAGGATTTGAATGCCTCTCCCAGACTTAAACTGGCACTGAATTAAAACAACAACCCACAAACCCTGAATTTCAAATGATGGCAGTTTTATTTCCAGTAGATTAGTGGTGACTGTGTGCTCGCAAACAAGCTCATGGCTCTGCAAGTTTCTGCAGTGCCAGCCGAAGGAAGGTGTGATTTCAGTGCAACTCCCCACAGGCTCCCCCATACCACTAGAGGGACCTTGCAGCAGCTTGATTTGCTGGTGTCTACTTTTAACTCTGGCTTAAAATTAGACCCAGTTTCACTCAACTACTTCACAGGTTGAAACTGCAGCCATTTGCATACTTTTAGATTTTTGTTAGGTACTACTTCATAACTTTTCAGCTAAATGATTGGGGGGCAGTGCGTGTGGGGGGGTGTTCTTTTTACGTATTATTTGTACTGTAGTAACACCTAAAACCTCCCAAAAGAGGTAAATTCATGCTTTGAACATTACAAACCAGCTCATGCTAAATGGAAAGCAGCTGGAGAGGAAAAAGAAAAATTCTGAGAAGTGAATATAAAGCATTATCGTCCTGAGCTCTGAAAGTTTTCTATTTGTGCTTACTAGGACACCACAAGGAAGAATCTGACAAGCTTGCTAACTTAAAGGATGTTTTACCATACCCTGCAGTGCTAGTAAGACTCCTCTTAAACAAGAGTCTCCCTGCAGAAGGTTAGCCCTCTGCAAAAGGGCACTGTTCTTATCCATTCTGAAATATGATCTATTTCTAGAGCTCTGATTTTGTGCTAGTGATTCTTATATGTTTTGACATGCCTTAATTTACTTACGTTTTCAATGTTCCAGATGTCA
Source organism: Tyto alba (assembly GCF_018691265.1). Taxonomy (NCBI): domain Eukaryota; kingdom Metazoa; phylum Chordata; class Aves; order Strigiformes; family Tytonidae; genus Tyto; species Tyto alba. Next base: position 17,282,561 of record NW_024881295.1, read on the forward strand.
TGAGTTCCGTCACAAGAACAATACACTTTTTTCCTTTGACTGTAGACTCCCAGGAATCATAGAACCTGACAATATTGGGATGCTGAAGCCCTTTCAACATCCCAGCTTCTTCTTTAAATCTTTGTCGCTCTGACTTGGACAGCTTCCGATCCTGATGAAAAAGAAAAGGTACATGAGAAAGCTTTGCTTTATTTCTTACTCAGAGAAGCTCTAACTTGAAAAACAGTTGGGTACACTCAGCAAACAAGTAAGAAACATCAGCCTTAAATGCTAGTTGGTTTGCAATTACCTTTAAATACTCTGTTTAGAAGACATTCTACTACAGTCTTTTTTATCATGTATTTTTCCTTACAATTTGCTCTCAGAGCTAAAAATTGCAAATCTGTAGATTATGTCCTCTTCCTGTTTCCTCCTCCCCTACTTTAAGAAATTTAGTCATTGCTTGACCTGAGGTAGAAGGGGGGCATAATGTCCTCAAATATTCAGTATTCAAAAGTATACAAAATTGAATCTTTTAAAGCACCTTTCTCATGTTGGACATAAAATCAATCTGCAGTTATTCCTAGGTGTATAATATCCAGACCGCTGGTAACAGATGAGATTAATCCTTCATGTAGGTGGTAGAGCATCAAACCTCTCTAACATATAGTATGTACTTATAACTGTAGAACAAAGTGAACGAGTTGGATTTTCTTCGATTCAAAGCATGACTTCGTGACTGAGCAATTTTATTGTAATCTAGCATCAATGAAAACAAAAACATAACTCACACTAGAGACAAAAAGCAATCTTTTGACCAGAGACAGATCATGAAAAAGCATTCCTGGACAATACTATTGTATTATCTATCTACAACTAGTTATCAGTTATTGGACTCTGAGCAGCTAGTACCAGAATAAGATGCACACGTCAAGAGAAAACAGTGTCTCTGTGTCATTCGGCATTCTCAGTTTACCAATCACCAATGCACTGGTCACACCAGTCAGACTGATCGACTGACATAAATTGGATCCATGTGCAGACAGTATAAAAAAAAAAAAAAACAACACACAAAAAAACCAAACATTTCAGAATATACTTAAAGCCTGGAATCTTAGGATCATTATTTCAAACAGTAATTTAGGAATAATCAGTGACCTATTTGTCAAATCTGAGTAACAATTTTAAATTACTAAATTTTGTATTTCCTTTTCAATGAAAAGGAAGTAGTAAAAAAATAGAGGATTTAACTCCTATTTTCCTCTGGGCAGTAACTCCTCTTCCTTTGTTTACAGGTAATATGTTCTCTCAATACCATTCAGCCATATTAATATTTAAACCATCCTATATTTACTTTGATCATTAACTTTTTTTAAGAGGTTCACAGAGTATCTTCAGGCATGGGCAAACTTCATTTCCAGATGAAGCTCCAATTTTCAGAAGCGTAAGAGTCTTCCCAGCAAAAGTTTGAGAACAGGTTTGAAATGACCTAAGGGACCAGTGCCTATGAATGTCAGTAACACATGCTTCTGCAGTTCTTAAATTGATGCTAAATCCTTAAATCTCACAAATTTAGTCTATAGGCATCCAAGACATTCAATCCTGCAACTATTTCACTCTGCAGAAATTAGCACTACCACCTCTTCTCACTCCTTCATAAACACTTACATAAACAAATTTCAATATAGCATGTTTGCAGAAACACTCCACAAGCGTTTAACTATTAATGTCTGCTTAGGTGTTGGGATTTTTTTAAATAGGGAAGTAATATTTCCATTTGAGCTACATTACCCATCTAATAACTTTTCCTTCATTACAATAAACAGAGCAATACACATCGTGTTCAAAACCAGTTAATCTTGACTGCTACAAACAGCTGTGATACAAAAAAGCAGTGAGCTACAATAGGTACACCGGTCAGCCCATATACACATGCTTCTAAGAAACACTCAATCCTTCAAGCAATACAAAAGTTACACTAACAATCATCCTTACAGTAAAATAAATCAGTCTTAGCCTCTGCACTTGATTCATATAATCCACATTTTAAAAACAATGTATAGCTGTCAATCCAATTATATATGGTAATTATAGAAACAAAAGCTGCAACAATTATTCTTGTATCACTTTTAAATTTAGGTATGCAACGTGAACACCTGCATTTGCTTTTGCCCAAAACCTAGATTTCAGATATACCTTTGAATCAAATTTCCTTTATTTTGTGCATTCTAACAAGTTATCTGCCACAAACACACCACTAACCAGTTTTAGACTACTCTTGACATCAAATTCTCATCTAAATCTATGTAAACCTAATCTCCTTTAAGGGCCTTATTCAGTTTTCCCTACCACTGTACCGCTAGCTCCAAATAGAAACTAAAAAGTGCTAATCAGTCTTATCAATGAACAGACTCTTAATGAGCATGCAGATTTTGACTCATTTCTCTTGCTGGTCACATCAATGGTAGCATTGTGTTCCTGCAAACGTATCTGTGATGTTTAAAACAGACACTCAACACTTCAGTGCTAGCATTAGTAAAAAAAAAAAAAAAAAACACAAAAAAAATAATAACACACCAAGACAGTGACAATATACTAAGTAATTCAACACTTCTTTGAAAGTCACAGTGCCCTAATGATCTGGAACAAGTCTGGACACAAACACAGGCCAACAAATTTCACCCAGGGAAGACAGCTATGTTTCTTGCAACCAAGGAAACATTGCACCCTTCAGCAGCATACTGCAGCAGCAGAAGTGAACATTAAACAGCTATAAGACAGAGAGGCCACTTGTTTCATAAGACTAGCAACGCATACTACCTTCAACTATCCTCATTTCCTTGGATACACAACTCATACACTCATCCATATCAGTTTTTTATATTCTTTCCCTAGAGGAACACTAATGCTATGTAACAGAAAAGGGTGAATATACTTTTAAAAAAACCCCACAACCCTAGCATTCAGGAAAATATTAGATCTCATGTACAATTATACTAACAAAATGAATCTGTATACACAATGACTGGTTATACTTGTACAAACTACGTTTTAATGAAACCTACAAGCTAACATGCGATTTTAAAATTACAAGTGCACTTTGAAAACTTGAGTGTTCCATACATCAGAACTTTAAAATGTACTAGACAGTAAGATCTCCCAAGACTGCGTAGAGATGGACTAGAACAAAGCCCAATACTACATGGTCAAACTACTATAGTCCCAAATACTACATTTTGGCATCCTTTGAGCCATCAGTATGGGCAAATGCTTCTTTCTTCATGGACTTCACACTCTTTCTTGTACAGAGATTAAATTTAACCAGCTGCAGCTGCTCAAATGTTGAGATAAGCAAGAAAATAGAGCACCATATGTAGTTTGGGAGACTGAGAAATGGTGCTACCAGCTATGTTACGTATGAATACTTGGGGAAAGGCAGGAGAATAAGAACATCTTTGTCATCACATGAAATCCACACACAGAGTTGCTGTGTAGCACAGCTGTAACAAAGAGAAAGCAGCCATCACCAACTAATGAGAATTTAAAGAGCATTTTTCAAGAATTTGTCAAGGGGGCATCTTTCACAGTCCTCAGTTATAAGTGTATACTCCAAGAGACTCGAAAGCCCAGATATGTCTTTTCAACAGACGGGTACTTGGGGTAATACTCAGATTCCACTGTCTCCTTTGAGCAGGAATGTAACACCCTCAGCTCCATCTCCACCTCTAAAGAGGTAGCAAAAAGTTTGTGGCATATCATTCAAAATAAGCACTCAATTTGATTAAATTATCTTGAGGATGAATCAAGTAAGCAAATCTATCCCCTGCAGCCTTCTTCCTGTAACTCACAGTCTAAGTAGGTATATAGATGGATCATTTCAGCATGTATTTGCTGTTTTCATCTGGAAGCACAAATAGAGATTTCACAACTTAACATTCCCACATCACAAAGTATAAGATTGGTTAAACAAATTCAATGTTTTCTTTGATTACTATTTTATTTTTAAATCAAAGACAGAAACAAAACAAAAATCGAAAGACACATAAGATGCTTTTCCATAAGTCTGGGAACCTTGATGGTTTTGTAAAGAAGCTACTACTTTAAGAAAAGTTAATAATATATGGCTTGATATCCTATCCTTCTAAGGACAATTTGTTTTGGAATTCCTAATAAAATTTAAAAATGGATACCCTCTCTCCTCCCCCAGTCTTTTTACCACCATAATGAAGCAACCTGAGGCAGACAAGACAAAGTCCTAAATCTAAAAGTTAGCAAATCACATTCTTGCACCTTCTTTAGCACACGCTGAGCAGATAGAGCCCAAATATTTAAAAATATATAGAAAGTGGCCCAACTGTAGGAGAGCTTGTTTCCTAAAATGGATTTAACTAGTCTATAAAATGGCCAGCATTGTTCTTCCTGAATTGCTAGCTTCCCTGGAGGACTTAAGTGTCGCATCCAAATCACTGGGCCACCCTTCGAACAAACTGAAACAGATGCATCAAGCCCACTCCATTTCATTCATTCCTTTCCACCTACATTAAATTGTTTTGACAAGCCAGGACAAACAGCAAAGCTTCCCAGCACGTGACCCATGGTTCTGCAGTGCCAGGGGCCTGAACGGAGACAGGCAGCAAGTGAAACAATTGTTCAGCTCACAACGATTCAATCAGCTTTTCTTGGCTGATTCCATTTATCCATGTACTTCCCCTCCAATTTCTTTTGGTCAGGAAAGAGCTAGAAGAGGCGTTTACATTATTGTATGTAAAAGCAAGATCTTGGTCATTCATGATAAACTAGGTATAAGCATACTCTTTCACTAATGTACTTAATTTACAGAAGCATGAATTACACACAGAACTGTTACTGCCCTCTTTCTATCCCTGTACCTAGGTGCCTTAAATGGAAAAAAACCCAACACAAAACCAAAACAAACCACCACCCCCAATATCACCTACTGTACCAAGCCACAAAAAACAAAGCTCATCAGCAAAAAATGTCTATATTCTTTTGGTGATTTTTTTCAGGCAAAGCTTAATATCTATTCAGCATCTTTAACGAGGGAAGAAAAATACATTTCTGGCACCTAAATTAATCTTAAATTTCAACTGGCTTGTGCTCTCATAGCCACTGAATCTACTGAGTAGTTTCTCGGACGTTTTCCTTTCTAACTTTCTGCAGTCCTTCTGAGTTCTGTCCTATAAACACTGTGACAAGAAACGACACATCTGCAAAGCACGTAACACTACTGCAAGCAGTTGCAGAGCCTGGCTCAGACCTCTGAAGCAGGAGAAGAGCTGGGCTAGCAAGGCATCAGACTCTGCTCAGACCATTGGAGTCTGCTCTTCATTCAGACTGAGCTCAACTAAGGGTCTTGCATCTGCTGTCCATTTTTACTAACTGACAGCAAATGGCCTGAGCTAAATTCTAGGACAATTCAGCTGGTATTAAATGGACAGTTACACACAAGAGATACACTGCATTTCACTCTCAAACACATGCTATAGGATACCAAGCAAGTAAATAACAAGAGAAATACTCTATATGCAAAGGAACTAGATCTGCTAACTCATGCTTTACATCCTCAAAGGTAACTTTCTGTTTCTTAATATCAGGTACAATTAACATAGCTGAAGTGCCAGGGAACATTTATGCATAACAGAACAAACCTGACTCTGAAATCTTCCCGTGGTCTCCATCTTCTACAAGTAAGCAGACTCACAGGTGACAGAGGTCAACTTTAAACTGGGTTTTTTTCTTTTTTCTTTTTTTATTAAGAAAGGCTTAGTGCGTGTACTGCTACACAACTTAGAAAACTGCTTCCTCTTCCACAATATTAGGAAGATGATCAATAAAGAGGAAACAAAGAAAGTCTAGATGCTTCACATACAACAGACATGTTTTACTACCTTTCTGCATATTCTACTGCTAGATTCAGAAATTCTACGTAGCTATATTGCAGGGATGGTTAGTGGGTGGTTGATTTGGTTTTTTTAAACTACACTTGAACAACACTAGCTTTTATCCAAGGAGATGCACTAGAAAGCACGCTAGAAAAATTAGTAGCAATGAACTGCCTTCAAGTGGTATGATCTGAAAATGTACAGCCATGACAGACTTCAAAGAGCTGCTGAATTATAGATAGTCTGAATCACAACCAAGGTAAATTATTTCTATCTGTGCTGAGGTTACACCAAGCAGCATTTTATCAAGCTTTCCAAATGTCTGAAAATTTGCGGGGAAGACACTGCTGCTCCCAGCCTATTATTCAGACGAAGAAGTAGTATACAGAACAGACAAATGTTCTTCTGTGTGCATTTCTGCAGCATATGAGAAAGGCTTTGCAAGCCTTTTAGGCAAGGTTAATGAGGGGTCATCAGAGGAGAAGCAAGCAAGCCTGTGCTCTGATATTCAGCACTGTTAATGGAACTGAGGCTTTGTGGGCTGCAGTGTTCTCATCCTGAAAAAATCTAGCAGTTAGGAGGAAAAAAGAACACTGTGACCACTGAGCTAGTTTAACAAAATATCAACAAAGAATCCACTTTAAATCCTATTTAATAATAATCTAGCATTACAGAGTTAGTACCTAGAAATGGAAGTCTCTGTGCATAAGAAATGCACCTACTTGTCTGTGTCAACACAAACCACTTCAGAATTTCCAGTGTTAAAGACTACGTGGAGGGAAAAAATGAAGGGAGGGGAAAGAGACTCCTCCAAATGCATCGCTGTACAGCAACAAACATGAAAATTAATCAAGGACCTGCACAGATCCTTCCACCAGTATACCTTTTCACAAACCACTGAACATGAAAAACTGATTAAATGGGGCTGAACAGCTGCTGTTCCTAAAGTATGCATCCAGGCTAAACAACACCAGTTCCCTCAGCCGCTCCTCGTAACACTTGTGGTCTAGACCCTTCAACAGCTTTATTGGTCTTTTTGGGACACACTCCAGCACCTCAATGTCTTTCTTGTAGTGAGGGGCCCAAAAGTTTTCGGTCCCTTTCCTCCTCATCTTAGTTTGAAGATGGAAGACAAAGCTCCTTGAGAATGGGTAGCAGAATGAAACACAATGCCAAGTTAACACTTACTTACTGAAAGTACAATTTCATATCACTGCTTGGCACGTCTCCACAAGAAGAACTAATTTTATGTAAGCTAGAGACAGTCTTTGTGGAACATGCATATAACCACGAAAAAGATAACACTAAAGTATAATGTATATATATAATGTAACACAATGGAGAAGAGTAGGCTTAACACAGTTATTTATTATACTTTTTAAAGTTCATGATTAAGAGTAATTTTTTTTTTAGGCTTCCTCTTACATAAGGTATTAAAAATGCTTTACATTTCTGGAAAGTACACAAGTAGTCAAACTAAGTGAAAGGTTAAGGGGTTATTCACATCAGTTGTGGTTTCCTGAAGAAAGGCATCTACCTGTACATTCTCTTCTGTATGTTCATTTCTGGCATTCCAATGCACAATAATAGTAGCACAGCACAAAATTCATTAGAAGATGCAGTTAGTATGTTAAAAACACACTAAATAAAATTGCTTGTTGTCCTTTCTCTTACCACTGATTCAGGTACGTGATAAAGCAAACGCATGCAAGTATTGTTGCTGCTGCTTGAAGGTTATAATTAAAGAAAAATTATACATCTTGATGGAGATGATACTTGATGGAGATGATACTTGGGTAAACAGAGTGGGAAGAAGAGGGAAATGAAACTCTCAATGATCAGACAGAAGGGGAACAGACAGAAGCCTTCAGTAGTCAGGATTTAGTCTGAAGAAGTCAATTACACATATACTGAAAAAATCGATACTTAAGTAAGCTTCAGAAAATAAGAAATACAACTTTGTCTTAACATTGAAGGGGAAGTATCTGCAACTAAAGCCTATGTATGTGGCAAAGATACTAGCATCGCTCCCCATTTTACATTGAGATTGTTCATCAATTTTGATGAAGCTATGATTCATCACCAGAGGGGAAGGGGGGAGAACATCACCAATAATTATATTCCTCTGATGTGGTCGCTTCCCACTTTTACTTGTGCAGTAGCACCTGTGCCAGCAGTAGTAGTAGCAGCAGCTAAGACACCTGGTGGCAGCAATGTCATAGACTTTACCTATGCTTGAAGAGACATCCTCAGTGAGTCTCCCAATTGCAGAAGAGGCATCAGAACTGAAGTTAGTGCTTGCTTGCACCAAGTTCTAGCATCATTAAACATAACTGAACTGTAACTAGTCACAATTACAATGTCCTTCTAGGTCTTCAACTAGAAAAAAAAAAAAGTTGGCTAAATCCTCAAGTTTCCATGATCCCATAATTCACGATAACAGTCCTAAAGTCTACTGCTAATATTGTATTGCTGTAGAGGAAGCAGGCAGTAAGGAATAACTAGAACACATGAAAACAAAGATGCTTTTGAAAAAAGGAAGTTAGGAACACTGCATCAGGGATGAGTTTACTAACTTGGTAAGATACGAAGCTGTTCTGCCTCACTTCCTCAGACTGAACAAATGGCAGAAGTGGGATCAGAAACATGAGGAGCGTGCAAATACAACGTGCATCATGAACACAGCAGCCACAAAACAGTTTTGCTTCTAAGTAGAACCGTAGAATCAGAATGTTTCCTCTTTATGTAAGGTCACAAAAAAAATCTTAAAGTAGGACTCTGAGTAACAAAGTTTATCTTTTGTCACAGCAGCCCTGTGGGAGTTCTTAATTTTCAAAGCCAAAGATGACTACACTGCTACACTAGTACAGCTCAATGCCATGTACAATGCTAGATGGAAGACTCGAGCCCAGTGCTCTGAGACAGATGCAACCATGCTGGTTAGAGACTGGGGCAGCCAGCTATACCTCAAGTCCCCCTTGAAAAGAGAATGACAAAGAGAACCTGACAACTCCAAAAGGGCTAGAATAGTCTGTCTGGTTGACAGGCTTCCAAAGAATTCAGACAGTGTATATTTTTAGGTTTCCACTTCAATTTTCAGTAGTATGAATGACATACCTGGCAGTAAAGCACCTCGCTTTTCCCAAGAAAACCAAACATCAGCAAAATTGTACCACTTGCAAGTCCCTCATGGATTTCTAGCATCTCTTGCAGAGTTGTGTTGTGTATGAATATATACATTAATACAAGTCTACACTGTTCCTCTCCCTACTCTCTCACATCAACAGGCAAAGCAAGGAGGCCAAACTGAGGAACTGAACCAAATTCCACTTCCACAGAAAACAGTGACTATGACTAATCAATACATTGCCTCATCCCACAATTTGCTTTGGGAAACCTGCACTCTTCAGAATCAGCCATTAAAACTACATAGCATCTTCAGAGTAAATGAAGAACTATACTTTTACTTTATCGAATCATTTAAGCATTTTCCTTTGCTCTCCACAAAACCAGTAAGAAAAATTTTAAACAGTTGACATGAAACCTATGGCTTAGACATGACCTCCTCTGGAATCTCTCAGGTCCTCAGGAATCTGGTCTAAGAATGGTAAGCAACTGTTTAGGCTTCAGTCATTTTCTATTCTAAGGTTGCTCCAGGCAGCATTTGTGCTTCCTTACACAGACATCTTGATAAAAAGATGGCTAAAAGTTTTATGCAATTTATTCATGCTGAGAGGCTGAACATAAGCAACAGTGATCAAAATGCTGGGCTATACAAAAATAATCAGCATGAGAACGGAGAGCTCCTCTATGTATTTTCACTTGAAAATTGCTATTTGATCCGCGGAAGACAAATGGATAAGCTTGCTATCTGATACCAGCTCACAATAAGGCTTATGCTTACTACACACAGTTACAGAAGTGAAGTGTTAGCTGGACTGAATTCTTGTTGAGCTATTAACCAGCTGGAGCGTCTTGTCACTTGGCTCAGATGCCTCATTAAAAGTTTTGAAGCTCCTGTCAGTTCTCATTTTGCACTGAACTGATTACTTTGTCAGTGAGATGGAAGGTACATCCAATCATCTCAGTTTAATTTTCCTCTGAAAATCCAATTCTCCATTCAGGGGGTGACAATACTGAAGGAAAAAAGCCTCCACAATCCATTCTGGTTACCTTACAGATTTACTAACTCACTGCATCAAAAGAGCAACTGCAGCTCTTTGTTTCACATATTTCTGTATGACTGTAGGTGCCCTTTTCTGAGTAGGTACATGTCTAGAACATGAGGGTGAACTCTTAACTGATTATGATACAGGCAAATCAATTTAGAGAATCAAAAACATACTGCAACTCTTCATCCCATATACTTCACAAAGCTACTGACAAAGGAGAAAAAGGAGAAGAGCTAGCTATATCCACTTTTCAGTATGACAAAAAGTTGTATCAATATGCTGGTTGGAAACCATGCAGAAGTGTCAAGATTACTCCAAAGATTTAATAACAACAACCAAAGCAGGAGGTATACAAGAACTAGAAACGTTTCTGTGCCTCTCACTAGTTCCCTTGCAAAAACACCAGCATAAAGCCTAGAGGTAATAAACTTAAATTGCCTACAAAAGTATTTAAGCAGCAGTCCCGGCAAGGCTTCCTCCTGCACTCCTCCAGTTGTAAAATTAACTCACATCAGCCTGCAGTACACATTAGCTTCAAGTTTACATACAACGTCAGTACATATATTGTACATGCAGTCTAATTGCACTAGAGGAATTACTCTTCCCAGCTTTGATTCTTTTTCCGCAAACACATCCAAAAAAAGTACTTCATTCTAGTTTACAAAACTGTGGATTACTATCAGTTATGACAGGATGACATACAAAGTGTAGGCCAAATACTGGCAGACAACAGAAAATCCTTGCAATAATCACTAGAGAACTCCATGTCAGACATCTCTTGTTCAGAGATAGATCTCTCATTCGGTGATCCTTCTGGGATTCATCATAAACCCTCAAATAATTGCCATGTGTTCTGCATGTTGTTGCAAGACAGACCAAATAAAAAAGGGATCTCCTGTAGAGAAATACTAAAGAATTCCAAAAACAGTGAGATTTATGGTGTGACCTACATTTGCATTATAGATGATGTATCAGGAATAGCTTACATAAATACTAGCTTTAGTACTACCATTTCACAAACACAAAACTCATAAAACATGATACAGTAGGACTTCTTTATTTTTTTAAGCCTCACTGCATCAGTGATGCAGTCTTCCTGTAGTCTACCAGAATGCCCATCTTCATCTCAGACTTCTCAAGAAGAGGCAGTAATAATTTTTCCATGCTCACCAGACAGGTTTACTTATTAAATCAGGTTCTTGCATCACTTGCATGTTTATTGTAGACTTTCACAATGATATCATATACATTAGAGACACCTATGTTTACAACGCACTGTGTACATCTTCCTTGGTAAACACCATACAAGATGTAGATCTAAAAAGCTACTCAAAGTCAGAAATATTTCAGACAACATCACATGTACCACTAAGATGTAAATTTAAAAATATGCACATTATCTTTCACGGAGCAAGGAAATTGAGTACAGATGAGTCAGGAGAAAGAAAACACTCAAATATTTAACAGTAGGCAAGTGGCAGAATGAACAACAAGGAATATTGGCATGATGAAGCACACTCTGCATCCAGAAGCATAACTGGCTTTACCATTCAATCCTGAATAATTTTAAAATGAGTTAAAATATAAGAGAAAACATAGTGTAATTGAAATGCAGATGGAGGGACCAGTTGGCCCTTATTACTTAAGGCAACACAGGATACATTACATAAAAACAGTGAGTGTTTAACTGTATGGTAAATCAAGGTAATTATATGCACATCTTGGACATAAAAGGGCTATCTTTATAGAAGTTGGGGGAAAAAAAAACACACCACCACACGAAGAACATCTGAAGTGTTGGACTGACCTGCAAGAAAAGGTTTTGAAAACTAAAATTTAGTGTTGTAAAACAGCAGAAATGAAAAATTATCAAACGAGTAATCTCCAAAGTGATTCAAAGCAGACAGCTAGGGAAAAGTGCTAGAGGAAGTTTAAGATGAATATTCGGGATTTTTTTTTTTCTTGGAATTTGGGGACTACATATGGTAGCACTGCCATTGGCAAGGCTATTCTGTATTAAACTAAGGGGTTTTCTCTGAAGAATATTGCTGGGAATATCCTACAATGCCAGAAGACCAACTAGGACCTAGAAGACCTCAGATATTCACCACAACCTGTCTATGAATTAGCTATTTAAACTATTACAGCTTATGCAAAAAGTCTGTTTATCATTGTATTGTGCTTTAGTCACATACTGTCTGTCCTCGGTTTGGTGCTACTTCAACTGTTTGAACAGGAACACTGAAGGAATTTCTTGAAGACAAACTATAGTGCCAGAGGATGTCACGGTCCAAAGGGCCTACCTTAAATGGGTCATCACAACCTGTAAGCAGGCTTGCTTTCAATTCACCTCCTACTTTGTCACACTGAACAACTCTACCTGCAGTTCAAAGATAATTTTACTTGTGAACTAAAGAGCATAATCCAAAATAAAGTTAAAAACATTCAAATACTCTTTCCATATAGTAAAATATCTGATGTTCTGTGCATCATACACCAAAATTATTAATTATTAATCACGTTTAACACTGGAAAAATTTCCTTAGCCAAAGGGTTACTGAAAACATTTTTACCACCATGGCTCCTTCTGAAACACACACTTAAGTGTTCAGCAAGTCTACATACACAAGAAGCCACAGAACCTGGAATTCAAATAGAAGTGGTTTGCCAGAAAAGCTGCACAAGTGTTCTGGTACTGCATCCCTTGCTTCAGTGGCAATAACTACATTTCTGTGGGGCTAAGAGTAAGTAGATTTGAGACATTCTAAATTTCTGCCTGAATTAAATTCCTTGCCCTACCACACAACTCCAAAAAACATCCCAGTAAAACAATTTTTATTAAGCTAAAGACAGTATCATAAAGATAACAGACACTCAGACCTCGCTTTAGTCTCAAATCCACTACTTACTACTTTAACAAGTACATAAGTACGTATGTAGCTTACTCTTGCTAGAAAGGTCAGTCAAGAATTATCCCTTCCCCACTCTTGAGACAACCAAGGCTACATAAGCCCCCTTTTTCACAGGCAGAAACAGGACCCAGATAGATGTCTGGCCAGATACCTAATAGAGCAGCTATATTCATTTTCAGAATAAGAGCCTTCTGTCCAACTACCAGGCAAGAGGATGCGAGCAGAAGGAGGACTAAGTCTACATAAGTAGCACCCTGGAAGCACATGAGAATCGGCTCCTTTTCCCACCCTCTGTTGCCACTCTCACATTTTCTTCAATTAACTCTGAAACAATCCAAGTGCCAATACAAACTTTCCTATCAAAATTCTAATGTTTGAATGCTTAGTATCTAGAAATATTGATGAGAACCTCACCAATTCCTTCTGAAGTGTTTCAGGTAGCTTTAATTTTTTTTTCTCCTTAAGATCCTACCACTACAATATAAAATAATTTTTCCACAGGATGGCTAGGATCCAAATAGAAACCTTAGTACTTTCAATGGACAAGTGTGTGAAATAGTCTCTTGGGAGTCCAATTCTAAGACCTCTTATGCTAGGGAATCAAAAGATGGAAGTGTCATCAGATACTTTTTAAAACCTCAAAACACTAGAAAATTTGTAAGACAGTTTTCTCCTTGCCACCATAGGGTTTTGTGCTTAAAACTTAAAGTTTCTTAGTTTGGGCCACAAAATTGAATTATTACAGGAGAGGTAGAGGAAGATGAGTATTTCAACAACTCCTCGTTTTCTAATTGTTTATAAAAAATAAGAGCCAAGCGTAAGCACCTGCTGCTATAGCACCTCAGAAATATTGGAAATAGGCTTGAGTAGCCAGCAACAATATTAGAGTACTGAGTAGCAAGTTTTAAAACTCAAAATTTATTATTAACTGCACCAGCATCGATACTTAACACCCTGAAATTGTGAAATAGCAATGAGACCAACAGGCTGTCCAATAAGCAGGAACTGGACAGATGAATCACAGTCACAGAGTTACAGGCCTATCTTCAAAGCTGTTAGCAGGCTGAAAAAAAAAAAAATCTATGAACAGGCTTCTTCAGAATGAGTTGCAACATATCTGTCCATCAGAAACAGACATTTCCCCTTGTGATTTCACTTTGCAAGTAATAAAATCCAGACTGCATTTCAAACAAAGAACTGCAGTTCCCCCCCTGCTTGCTCTTGCCCTGAGCACTTTGGCTACAGAGGCTGCTAGTTTTTTTGATGCTATTTTAATCTCTCCTATGCTTCCAACGCATGTCGGATCTCACAGAAACTTTCTTGTAATCTCCTATTTCAGAGTATGCTTTCTCAGACAGACCTGGTCCATACTTAGTCACCTTCTGTTGAAGGTTCACATAACCAGTCAGTTTGGCTCTACATCTGCAGAGCCAATTAATACTCAATACAAACCAAACTGAGACAGCCTGAACACTTTCAACATACTAAATTGCTGACTCAGTCCAAACGACTCCATTTCAGAATCAGTCACACGTATAAGGCTGTAAATTGGAGACTGAAATTTGTGCCACTGTGAACTCTTTATCTCAACCGACTTAAGCATGATTGTGTCTAAATAAGGACTTCACAACAGATCTATTGGCAGTGATCAGTTTTGTAGAAATAAGATGTGTTTCTACAAAATTCATGTTCTTTCCAAAGACAGACAGTGGAATGAGATGGTATTGTAAGAACATTGTGAAATCTTAAGAACATAGAAGAGACTACAGCTACAAGTACACAGAATTTCATTTTTAAAAAATTGAGGCAACAATTTGTAGGTAATCTAAAGGATAACTGCCTTTTCCGATCATAAACTCCTGCCAACCCTTCCTTCAAAAGCACTTTCAAGTTTCCACTTCCCAGGAGGGGCAAACAACATTAGACATAGCACAGACCTGGCTCTGAGCTAATTAAAAAGGAATTCCCATACAATGTGCTAGATACTAAACACTAGACCAAACTAAAAGCAGTCAAGTACTACTCTGATTATAGCTGTGTTTAAACTGTTTAGAGGTTTTGCACTTGTTTCATTTACATACATTTCTCTGGACTTTCATTTTTCCCCTCCTTCTGCACAATCATGACTACTATCACTAAAAAACAAAACAAAACAAAAACATCAACCAATCACAAACATTTCTCTAACTCTGCAGTCTATATAGCAACAGTGTTTACTGGTGGTCCTATTTCATTTAAACCCTGAACACCAAAAGTCCATTTTGATGTGTAAAATTCAAAAAGTATTTAAAAGACCCAACTAAACATACAAACCCCTGTATTTTAAAATACATTAGACAAAAAAGGATAAAGACAATTGCCAAATCTAATTAAAAAAAAAAATTATCTGTACTCTATTCTATCCATAACATACTTCCCTTCGAGGCTTGTGAGAAAGCAAAGAGATTCTGACACAGGCATTCGCTTTTCAAATAATTTAAAGATTCACTTTGCAAAATCCAAATTTACTGTAACTAAAGCCATTTGGTCAGCATATTTTTATAGATGTTTGAATCAAACTAACTACATCATACAGGTACCAAAGTTAGTTCTCCATCATCTGAACACTGAAGTTAATAGCTACAGTCAGCTGCTGCTGCAAAAATAGAGGCTGCTGTTCCACAACATACTTTCTACTTGAAAACTTCAAATCCTATTCCTCCAGAGAAACTTATGATCTGATGAAACAAGTCGTTTCTGCGAATATTAAAAACTTTACTAGCTTAAACAGTTGCAACACAAACAAGGGAACTAAATTATATTCTAGAGCTTTCTATCTTGCATTTCTCTCATCCTGAGGGTTTGATTTGCACATACTGTACAAAAAGTAATTATACATTTATAAAACACAAAGTCAACACACATTTTAAGTTGAACAAACTGCTTCGTATGGATGCCAACATGGACTACTGGCAGGCTAGAACATGGATCAAGTCTTTAGAGTTTAAGAAGATACAGTTTCCAAGTAAGTCTAATCTAGAAAGTGTCACTTACTTTAAAGATTTATTATCTCAAAATCATTTCCTTAGAAATACTTCCTCAGCATAAAGACAACCCACCTGTCTAAACACTGCTTTTAGGTGCCTGCTTCACATCTCTGAAGTACAAAAGCTTAAGGTGCCAACGGACTCAACAAAGCAAGTACTTCTCTCTGAAGCACCTGTACCATCGTGGCTGAAGCTTCTTGAACAATTAAGCTCAAGACAGACACTTGGCTTGAAAACTTGCAGCCCAGGTGGTTAAGGTACACACTAGTTGGGCAACTGAAAGCAAGACCTTGTGACAGGAATCAAACTTAAGTGGTATCATCTAACATCTTACTCCCATGTGTCCTGGTAAAGAATTTAGAAGTAGATCACCACTATGTAAATACAGAGCATTACCAACACTTTTCTTCCAAAAACAGCTTGCAAAATTACAGGCAATTACAGATCCAAACTCCAGGAAAAAGTTACATAGTTATGTTAGAGAGCTGACCTCTCAATCTGCTTGATTGACTGTGCAGTCCAAAAAGTGCAGTAACTGACTTCAGTAAACAGCTTCCTAACACTGGATGAGTGAACTGCATTCACACTGTCAAGAGCAGAAAACATCTGATTGACATTCATGTTAAGCACAGGCATCACCTGCACTGCACTAACTCACAATATATATACAACCAATTTCTCAGTTCTGGGCTCTCAGACACAGACTCTTTTCATTTCACTACAGTCAAGGTTAAAAGCAAAAGGTTTCATGGCATTAGACAAAATTTATTTCAAGAGTATTTATAGTGACTGATGAGGATAGAGCTCATCTGGAAAGAGATACATGTTGTCCCTTAGATTAAGGTCAGTAGTTCTACTGAAGGAATCCAGCCCATCATGAACATGAAAGACAAATATGCAAATTTTCATAATTTCTGAAGCAGCAAAATAGGTATCAACTTGCATGTTATGCCAACTGGTGGGTAGTAATGCGAAGAAATTGAGCTATATGCAGCTTAATAATAATTTTAACCATCATTTTAGGCATTGTGACTACATCTTGCACTGAACATTCAAATACTAAATTGTTGTGGTAGGATTTTTGCCAGCAATGCCCAGAGGGGCTGCAGAAGTAAGCAAGACGTCTCTTCACATCACTTCACCCAAAGAACTCCCCATAATGCCTTCTTTTTTGCAACTTCACCTTACTGCTACTATAATGCTTAGATTTTTAGTTACTCAACATGACAGCATACTTAGTTACTGAAAAGAGCTAACAGCAGGTATTGCTCCATTTGCAGATCCTTTTCTGAATAAAATCAGAAAACTATTAATGCTCTACAGGTTGCGTTTGCTAAAGCACAACACTTGAAACGTTACACATGAAGCTCAGTCCTTTGAACTATTATTTAGTAACTCCAGAGGTGTTTTCTGCCCAGATGTCCACAGCTGCAATATCCAAATTAGATCCACAAGTAATCCAGTGGGGTAAATTCACATCTTAGGAGAAGATAAGAGAAAATAGCAAGATAGAAGACTTGACAATACACATCATCTCCTTGACCATCTGGATCGGTGAAAACCACACTTGACATCTACAGCCTGTAAGGCACACTAACCTAATATTGTCCCACACCACTAACAGCTATGGAAAGTAGCTGCAGTGCTGCTCAAGTCTACTAGTAAGCCTCCTTCTGTCCTTAGGTTTCCTCTGCACCACTTCTTTCAAGTGGTATATTTGTCACGAAATAATCAGCTGGGTCCCTACAATTACCTTATACAGTACCATTAGTGCTAGTCAGACATTGAACTAGAAGTCAAGATACAAGACAGATGAAGACAAGACTCCTCACCCAATCATTTTTTTTTTTCCATAGACAATACAGCAGTAATCATGTAGGAACACTGAAGGAAAAAAAAAAAATCATGGCAAGTATTTCAATAGTAACAGGGGGAAAAAAAAGCAGCACATCAACAAAAACACCCCCATGCTATTTTTTGGAGTCTCCATGTTATACCATCACCAGTTATAGTCCTATCTGATACTCTGGGGTAATGTGGGCACGTGGCTAGATATGACTATCCTCTGAGCTTCCACCATTCACGAAGAACTAAAAAACAATGTAACAGCCACAAATGCTTACAAAAAAATCAAAACTGAACTGATAAAAAGGCAAATTAAATCAGCTCAGTTTCCGCAATATGACAGTCGATCCTCCTTCTCTTTGATGGATGTGTCCCACGATATGATAAAGTGCATAGCACCATGACCCTCGATCTCTGCTTGACGGAAGACGTCATTCAAGGCTCCAAGTTATTTTGTTATCCTACCATGTCTAACAGACTGTTCAAAACCCCCAAAAGACAGCTAGGCTAACAGCTATACTTGCTATTTCCAGAAGCACACACTGACTCCTAGACCCTCAAATGGTAAACCTGATGCTAAACTAGAAAATGGCCATTCGAGATGAGGTTCCAGGTGAAAGACTTCCTAGTGCTTTGACACCAAAGCAAGAGATCACACACCAATATGCGGCTGAAAAACCACCAACATTTATCAGAACAGGACCTGTCCCAGACATTTTATATGAAGTCAGAGAACAGGGAGAACTGAAGTCCATCATAATTCTGAAGCAAGGAAGTTGCAGACTTAAGATACATATCCATAAACACCATTGATATGTCAGTGAAAAGCATACTCTTGGTTCCTGTCATCTAGACCAACTGTGTGGATTCAAACACAACAGAAGTTTTCACTGAAGGACATGTGCAATTCTAAGGTAAAAAAATCCCCATTAAAGGACTACAGAGGAGTTTCGGCTTCCCTAACTCCCACGAGATTCCCCAGACCTCTAGAGCTGCAAATCACCTCTTTCATACTGGCTACAAGGGCTTCTATCGCACAGGCACTGCATTAGTGAATTCCATAAGTCAGAAGAAAACCATTTCTAAAACACAACATACCTGGAAGCAAAAGCAAGATCAGTGCAGACTAAGCAACTCAACCATACAATGTTTTGGGGTTCTGTTTTGGATTTTTTTTGGTCAGTTTCATTGGGGTTTTTTTTGAGACCTGAAGAGACTAGAAGCTAACAGTGTGGTCAACTGTATTTATTGCTCCATTGTCTAAAAGTGTTAACCATAGACATTCAAAATATCTTAAGTACCATTTTGAACGAGAAAGCTGTTGAGCAACCGGCACAATTCCTCTCAAGGTTTGAAAAGCAGGTGGTTCAACTAAAACATGGCCAATTTCCCCGTTTTTTTGGGTTTGTTTGGGTTTTTTTTTGTTTGTTTGGTTTTTTTTTTTTAGTGTAAGTCTGTAGTTATTGCAAAGTTTTGTTTTATTTCTCATTCAGTTTCAGTCCTATGTACTGCAGTCTTCACTAGTCGAGAACTACAACCTCGCTTTGTATTAGTTTTCTGCAGAGAAGCTATTTTAAGTTAATGACCATGCCCATTCTCCCATTAAAGTGTTTTTTCAGTCATGTACTTAGCACTCGAGTATTTTTTAATGGCACTTTGTTTCACATTATGTTCAGCAGCCCATGCAACACATTGCATTTTGCAAGCAAATAGCCAATGGCCATTGGCAGACTTCCACCCCCCCTTTCTCAGTATTATTGGAATAAATCAAGTCTTATTTGCACATGGATGTCAGCAAAAACCCTCTGCAACCTGCAAAGTCAAGTTAACCCCCTTAATTATCAGTGTCAAGTAGATTTATTACAAATCTCATCACACTTGATTCACTGTTAGCTAGGATCACATCAGGTATCTCAGTATTTTGCTAGAAATCCATATTGAAACACAGACTGAGGATTACCAACTAGCCAAAAGACCACTGGGTAATAGTCTGGATAACTGTTGTTACCTAATAAAACTACAAAAGGAAAGGAGACAATCAGAAGATTTCAGAGCAATCCTTTTTGCTACTTTAGGAACAACATCAGTAAAATCCAGCATCAGCGACTGAAACATTATCATCAATAAGAGGACTTCCACAATACTCTAGAAAAAGAATTGTAACTTCACCTGAAAAAAGAATTTGCATTTAAGTGATTCAACTTCATTCCTTTTTCTTTCAGTGAGTCTCAGACTGTTTCTAACAGCTTCATAGTACAGCTTTATTTCAAGTTAGATCAATGCTTCCAGCCCTCTAAACTAACAATTTGGTCACCAACCTGTGATCCCAGTAACTCCCGATAAACTCACAGCTGTTGGACTGAGTATTTATACATGAAACAACTGACGTATTTCCATCTGGTCTTTATGACAAGAGGATGACTATATAGAATGGCAAATCACTACTGCTTCCAAACAAAACTCAGGGAAGAGGAAAGGGAAACTGCTGAGTTGGACTGCCCTTGACCCATGACAAACAGACAACTCAGCTGTCACTTATGTTTTGGTCATCTGAGAAGCAGCAGAAAGTATATCTGAAATGAGACACCCTATTCAGCTGAAGCTCAATCTAGTCCGTGGATTTTTTTACCTTCCTGGAAAGAGATTTGGCTTGAGAAGGGGGAAGGGAGAAGGCAAAAGTATAAGGCAAATTCCCAGGAGAACTGTAAGCACATTTCCATGGATAAGATTGATTTACCAGCTGGAAAATCTAAGTTTGGAAGAAGGCAGCTCCAAGGAGTCAAAATTTAGATGCAGGTTTTAACCACGCTCATTATTCTTTTACATAGGGTAGCCGAACACAGATAAAAAAACTGCTTCATTCCAGAGTGCAAGGCAGGGCCGGGAGGGAGGAGAAAAAAAAAAAAATTCCTTGTTTTGCCAGATGGCTTATACATGGACCACATGAGGATTCAGGAAGGCCAAAGTTAGAAAATAAAGCAAAAAAACGACACTGGCAATGACTGATACAGTGTTTTGTTGAGGGGGAGGAATGAGAATACTTCCTGAACAGGTAAGAAGCAAGAACAATTACCATTCCCACACAGGAACAAGAAAAACAAAAGATACCATTTCCCAGCATATTATTGCCAGAGAAGATAAGGACAGAAGTCAAAGGGAAAGTGGAAAATAGTTTTCTACATCATCAACCAACTCATTCTTTCCATTCTAAATTCTAATGCCAACTTCCTCAGATTTCATACTCCTCTTAACTGACAAAAATATGCTTAAAACATCACTATGCTTACAGCCTGCTGCTTTTTAACTGTACTCATCCACACCAACTTAGTTAACATGCCTACCAGTTGCATCATTACCTGGTATTTATCAGTGATTTTAGATAAAGCAGTTGAGCTCCTTCAAATTTTACAAGTTTACCCAAACCACGTGGTTTGTTGCAAAAAGTTATCAAGATCAGAAGTTGAGCAACATAGTCTTGGATGTGATACAACAGTAAAATCACACAACACAAGCATACTTTAGAAATTCACTATTATCTTATAAGCTGCCACATTAGAAGCCACAACTGTTTTCTGACAGAGGTCAAACCACTGAAGAACTGTAGTGAAGCAAACCTTCAGTTAAACAATTTGGAACACCAACCAGCAATTTACAATAATAGTAAATAACAGAGGCTACCACAAAAAGAATTTGGGAAATTATTTTGCTGATGTTGAAAGTACAGCTAGCTGCTTTAGCATAGCTGATCTTGCCTTACTTCCTTTGGTTACCCCGACCTAATCTAAAGCTACTTAAGCTTTCTTCACAAAACTGAACCATTTTTTTGCTTCACCATTTGAGATAATTACCGTTTGCCCTAATGTTAGTATTCATATGTGAAAAAAAGGACTACCAGAGTTCTTTCAGATTCTTCTGAATCAGTGTATCAGCAACCTCCAATTCAAAATCCTACCACTTAGATGGTTTAGAATCTAAGTATGCTTTCCCCCAGATGCCAAGAAATAATGGGATTTTACAGGATGGGTTTACCAAGCAGAAACCTTTTATAGCATAGATACGTTACGTGTTTTCCCAACATCTCTACATTTGGGGCAGCAATACTACGCCAAGTTTCTCTCACTCTGGTTCAACTCAACACTTTAGAGCTCTTCACCTATATATTTTAGAAAACAGATCCAGAAAACCTTCTGGAACAGCTAGTCATCTACCACTAACTAGGCCACAGATGCTGATTTGGAATAGATGTCTCTCTGTTTCCAAATCAAACACTTAAATTACAGTCACAAGGTTTTACTTTAGAGTTAAAACGTACAGATTCACAATGTATTACAAAACACTAAAAAACATACAACAAATAGCAACAAAATGTTCAACATTACTGACTGCTGACCTTACATAGCTCAAAGTCTGAATACATAAAATTACGTGTTCATCTAAGTTACACAAATATTTAATCCACAAGTCTGTAAAAAACTGAGGTATATCAACTGTATGGAGCTTACTCAATAATGTATTACTAAACAGAGAATACAAAGGGAGATATTTTGGAAAAAAGCAGGGAAGAAATCCACAAACTTTAGTACAAGTATTATATTAATGATACTTTCATGACCTACCCATTCAAAGCAATGGGAATCTGCAGAATCAATTCACTGTCTTAACTTGCCTGATGCTAAAACTTTAAAAGTCATGTTCTGTACATCCTAAGAAACAAGGTTTTTTGCTATTCCTCACCTTTCTCTTATAAATGCCTTTTCAACTCTCAAAGTTCCTTAGAAGAAAACATGTAAAGTCAACAATAATGACAGATTTAAGAGTCTCCAACACCAATAAATTAAACTTCAATTCTGCTTAGTTTCCTGGGATTTGCACAAATTTTAGAAGTAAGATTTCATACTGGTTGGGAGGCAGAAAAATCCTTTTCTTGAACTCTAGCCCCAAGATACAGATAAGACAACTGGCTATTTTTCATGTTTGAAGTAAATGCTATCATATACATTTAGTCATGTTCAGTTGCACTGATATGCTGCAATTTGTGCTGTTGTGGCATTTTTTTTTTTTTTTTTACCCTCCCCATACATACACAGTTTCACAAAATGCCCTATATCCCATTCAATGCATCTAAGCAAACACCTTGGAAACTCTAGCGACACCAACTATAAGAAAAATCACCAGGCTGTCAAAAAAGCAAAAAAGGAAATGAACAGTATAAGATATTAAACTATATTAATCATTGCTAGCTCCCAGATAGAAGGGACAAATTACAAACTATAGGACCATTCTTAAATAGTTTCATTACAATCTAAAGCAACTGGAAATATTTGTTCTCTTAAAGACAGAAAAAAACCCACAGTACCTAACCAACGGGATGTTAACTGATTATATTTGTTCTGTACATGAAACTCATCTCAAGTACAAATGCTACTTGAACCAGAATTCTCTGGGATGTTGTTGCTTTCTGCAAACACAAGATGACTACAATATGAGATGCCAAAATTCCTTATTCTTCCTCTTCAAATGTCTCACTTTTTTTTTTTCCTTGACACTGAAAAGCACTGAACATTCAAGCAGGTAGTCTACAAAACCAAAGGGAGTCCATAGGAAACACATGCATGTTTTCCTAGAGGAAACTTGAGTATTAAAGACAGTTTTTTATGACATATCTTCATGTATAGACCATGCACAATCTATTAATATGTGGCGGCATTTAAATGTTCAGCAACAACTCAGAGCCTCTTTTTTTTTTTCTCTTTTGTCCTGAGGGTAAATACTGAACCTCTCTGATATGTTCAGGCTTGTATAATGAGATCAGCAAAAGAAATCATACCATCACCTCAACTGGCTCACAGTTGCCATCAAGAGGCAGAAAAAAAATTCAAATTTAAGTGCCCCATATAATATTTCCCTGCCCCTCCAGTACAGATAACCTGAAATGTGTTCTGCTTTTGAGCTGCTTGTCTGCAGAAAAAAGCTCAAGCCGCATGTAAAGGAAGTAGAGAAAACCACAGAAAAAACATTCTATAAGTAAACTTAAATTCTTATTTTTGTATCAGACATTTCTGCAGTTTCTCCATTTTCAGCACAGCGTTCCTGGCAAACCTAACACTAAGCCCCAAATCACAATAAATGCAAATGAAACCCATGCCCTCAGAGGCCATTCTACATACTGTCGATCTCTGCGTGTCTACATCCAGAGAGGGCAATATGAAAAAAATTCAATCACTTTTCAGACAGTACTTTCTACTGTAGGATACTTGTCAGAATGGACTGCTTCCCAAGAACTCTCCAATTCAAGTTGAGTCTCACTTATCGTAATTTTTCTTTAGGGAGGACTCAAATGCTCTGAGTCCAAATCATCTACAGCAAAACATCACATTAACTTAGCATCTTGTATTTTTATACAGATACACAACTTACATTTCCCAAATGAAAGTATACCATAAGCAGCTGAATAAAGAAAGAGACAAATCAAAAATAGTTTTATGTTGGACAATATCTGTAAGAATAAAAACCTCACTTAAGTGAAACAGATTTGAAAACAGACATGGCAACACTTTGCAACATTTAAGCAAAACCTGCTAACAGTTCAGAAATTGCCATTAACAGATGCATATTACATCAGTGTACACAGATTTGCAGATCCTTAAGATAATCAGCCTGGATTGCTGAAGCTTTTAATAGCAGTATTTGTGGGTTATTGTTTGTATGCCATTAGTCTTTGCCAGGACAGAGGCAGTCAAAATACATTCAGATTGGGTCAAACTTGCCAGTAACAGTCAGCAAAGCAGAAACAAGTCACAGGGTTCCTCTGTGAGAAGAAAATGTCCAAGGAAAACTGGGTAACAACATCAGTTGGATAGTCTTAAACTATCGTAAGACTATTAACTGGCCAAAATCAGGTAAAATGCACATAATTGTTGGTATGAGCTTTATACTACCTTCCATTTAGCTCAGCATTCCTACATAATTGTTTCGGATTTACTCCAATCACCTACAAAGAGATCGGTATTCCTGTTTTTTCCAAATTCTTCTAAATGGTGGTAATAAACTCTCAATCACTTAGATTAGTTTTTCCATTTGTAGCTTTTTGCTTTCTGTTGCTAGCCCCAAATCTGCTATCCACTATCTTCAACTACTGACACAATGAAATTAGGAATGGCTGATATCATCCAGATGAAAAAGATGATCCAGAACAGCTAAACAACAAACATTCTCCCTCATATAAGGGGTCTAATAAAGCTTATTTTCCACACCATCTGCAATCCTGAAGCAGAAAAATAGCAGTTCAGTGGATAGCGACTGAAAGTTTCTGTCAGTGACTGCTTATTAACAGAGACAATAGTATCAGAGCCATTCTGGACTATGGCTCAAAACACAGAATCCACATCACTAGTTATCAGTTTCCAAAGCTTCCTTTTTGTTTTAATCTTACTGGTAACATGCTAGCAGAAGTCCTGCTAACCATTTGCAACACTGGAAGATTTGAAAAGCACCATACTGATCCTGTCCTGAGAACGGATACACCAGAGAATTGCTGTCCAGACTATTGCCAACAGATGAACAAACTGATTTCAGAATCATGTTTTCTGACACAACAAATATTAAAAAAAAAAAAAATGGCATCCCCTACATTAAAACACACAGACGTGGGCAAAGCATTCGTTCTAGTGTCACTGACATCACTTCAAAGCTCATAGGTATTTCAGTTACAAGGCACATGGCCATCAAGTATAAATGTAATTTTTGGAGGATTTCTAGGTTCTAAGTATGAAGGTAGCATTCCCAAAGAGTCTGCTTAGACCAAAAATGATAAATCCAAACTTAGTAAGCTTGTCCCTCCGAGTGATTTAGAAGGAGTTATCTTCATGAAAACTGCTTACTGCTTTAGATCTATATTAATACTTAAATAGCTCCTGGAAAAAAAAAAAATACCAATACCAGTCCAATTTTTAGCAGGTTACGGTTTCCTTCGCTTAAAAATAAACTGAGACCATGTTAAGTTGCTTGAGATCCAGACAAAATAACACACAGCGCTGCTTGGAATTACCCAGGCAAATCTGGAAGTCCTTTAGAATAATCTGGATATGTGCAATGCACCTGTCATCACCAGGTAAAAACAACAACTGGGATGAAGTTCAGAAGTATGTTTGAGAATTAAATCTGAATTCTTCTGGTCATCCCAGTTATTTTCCTCTGGCTTATTAGAAAAAAAAAAAAAAAAAGATTTGGCAACATCTGTGATGATCTTGTTGCAAGGACCTCCTTTTAGGTTAAAAGGATAACATCACATAGCTTAGAACATTATTAACACAAAGTTTAGCATTTGGAGCATAGAGTTAAGGAGTATTCTGCATGTTGTGCCCATAAGACAAGAACTGAGCAAGCTCCCTCTCTCAAAGATGACCTCAAGCAAGCCACAGATTCAATCCTAGTCACCTCTCCACTTCCCCTGGCTCTCCCAAGGGAAATAATGAGGGCAACCAAAACCACACATTGAAAAGTGCTGGTGTGACAATTTCTAAATAGGCTGAGGAAGCTGGAAAAAAGGCAGAAAGAAGGGTATCTGTAGTATCTTGACCAGAGACATTCTAATACTGCTCAATACATAGCCTAAATCATTTTCAAAATCAGCTAGAAGTCAGACCTGGGGACTGTAAGCAACTTTCACAAAATACTTACAAAGCCAGTATAAAATTTGAGTCTCATTCATTAGGACAAAAATTTTAACATCGTATTTGAAAAGATTTTCATATGGCTCATGTTAGAGGAAACCTTCAACTACTCAAAAAAAAAAAAAAAAAATCGATTTTCAAGCAGCACTACTATTCCTTCCACTTAGAACGGGACTTGTTTCAAGGCTATTGGAAGAGCGTTTTTCCAGGCATCATGTACACACATCATGATCCAAGTTAAAATTGTGGAATCATTATCTAAAGTTTTAAGAGTCAAAACCAGTAACTTTCTACCATCTGCTATTAAAAAAAAAAAAAACAACACACACACACACTCTGCCACGAGAAAGTCCTATGCCCAGCTGCAGAAGCACTGCAAACTTGCATGATGTTTATTATTTTTCTTATAACCCAAATGTTACAGCCATTACATAGACTAAAACAAGCTTGAAAAGGTGAACTTAAAGACTGAAACAGAAAAATACTCAACTCTTACTTCAACTCAACCATGGTTCGGAAGAACCAATTAGTGATCTCAAAAAAAAAAAAAAAAAAAAGTGTTGCTAATCTTTACAGGAAATAAGAGTTTCTGAAGAGATGTATGACAGGAAATATCAAGGCTGCCACCACTTAGCACAAACTTTGTCACATGCAGTATGGAGAACCTGGGTGACAGTTGGAGCTGTGCTGTTTAACAAGCTGCTGGTATGAAACACAAAAACAATGACGAAATAAGAAAAAGAACATGGAGCCCGAAGGGATGTTGCTAACCAAAAGGTACTGAATCTACACTGCGCCATGCACTGCATCCATGGAGACTACCACAGATCTATTACTGCTTGTTTTATTTATTACTCTGCTAGACAGCTCTCAAAGGACTCTATACAGGATGTCTCCAGGGAGTTTTATCACGGGGGGGGGTGGAATGGGGAGGTGTTTTTCCCCTTTCAGAGAAAGATTATAGTCCTGATACTTTTTCTTAGCCCTCAGAAGTTTAGTTATGAAGCTAAGTGTTTTTATGTTAAACCACAACAGCCCAAATCAAATCTCATTTAAGAGATTTAATTCCGCATCTCTCAAACCCACCCAAACTGACAAATAAGAACCTGTTTATTTCCATAAGAAATGCTGCATTTTCAGAATGTACTTACCCGATTATATTTACTGCCTCGCAACCTGCCAGTTAGAAATTGAACCACAGCCACCTCCAAAACTGATATCCCTTTGAGGTAAGATTATTTTCCTAAGTAGAGGTCTCCCAACAGCTGCAGCTCCAGAATGTACTTTAAAGCTCCGTTCTCTCTTTCAGGGTCACCTTTGTCAAGTCTGAGGGAGCCTGACCACTGTTTATATTTCTGCAGGTAATTAGGCTGGCTCCTTTCCCATGTCATTTATCAAGTTGTCAATTGTATCAATTACAGCACAACCACTCAGGAACATGGCTGGGTTTTGTTCTTCAGGCAAAGGAGAAATTTTCACATCAGAGATTTGAAGCCAGTAAGTACCAGTAACTTGTTCCACCCTATGACACGGAAAACCAAGTGACAATTTAGACTTCACTGCACAAAATCTCAAGGTCCCTACGTGTGCACACTTGAAGACACCTGGAAATTCAGTGTAACCCAAAAGTGCTATAAACTGATCATACATTTATGGTTGTACAGGGTTTTGCTTTAAGTATTTGTAGAGCTGAGAACAGAAAAAGAGCTAATAAGTATGACATTCAGAGATTGCCACATACCTTTATTAATCTACATTTGTGACAATTATGCATCTGACCCAGAAGTAGTCACAAACAGGAGGCACACTGCTGCTGTGACAGTGGCTGTAGCTACATATAGTTATGCTCACAGACTAGTAGAGTATTTTAAACACTGATGTGAAGTAGAGGGTAGGCATGGGAGTCACCATACCGCATTAGACTTGATCTTTCAGTAAAAGCCTTATAAAATATATTTTTAAATGTTCACAATTAAACCACAGTTCAGGCTTTCAGAGAACGTATATTTGTTTCAGGATGTTGACTATTCCTCCAGAACTAGCAGAATGTAGTCTTTATCCAACAGCACTTAACAGACAGATAAATTCCAGGTCCACACTCCTCAGCTTCCACTTACTGCACAAAGGTTTTGATCTGGTTTTCCATTTTACTTTAGTGTAGCTACACGATTGTGCATCAGAGCTAGTATCTTTGCAGTCATGCCTCCTAGTGACCAATATGCAACCAGAAAGACTACAGGATGCCACAGTTATGTGATACAAGGCCTTTTTTGGTTGTCAGATTTGAACGTGCAGCTTCTGAAATGTTCCCAGCTCAGCCAGTCCAGAAAGCAAAGAGATTTTTAAGAATTATACTTTGACTTCAGTAAGCTGATATTTATCGTGGTGAGCCTGCAGTACAACATATACTCCAGAGTAGAGAAACCACATTCCATTGTTGTCTGCTGACCTAAAAATTATTATTAAATATAGCTTGAAGTCTACGAGATAAAGATAGGTATAGCTAAATCTGAAGTGTCACTAAAAGTGAAGATACACATCATATCCAAGCAACTTCCTGTATTGTGAGTTTTAAGTTGACTTCTATACACTGTAGCCCTCAGAAAAATTCTAACATATGGAAATATTATTTAGCACTTTACTGCTTCCTGTAATAAAGTGACAACCAGTTGCATTATCATTTTTACCAGAGTGCACTACAGAATCTCATGGTTCACATTTGGTTATGGCATTATGTTTGTTCTCAACTGTTTTTTCATTACTACTGCCTAGGAAAAGAAAAATCCATTTGTAAGTTGGAGTATTTGTATGGTACACTTGGCCTATAGTTAACAGTCTGCCACAGAATCGCATACATGTAACCTACACTAATTTACTACTCAGATGATTTATAACTAAAGGTAACCAAATTCACACTCAGCTTACCCTCAAAGTAGTGATGAGTACAACATACTCTTGCACCACTTTCACCTTCCAAACTCATTTCTTACCCCTAGAAGCTCTATCTCAGAGACAGCCCTCAATCTCCTTTTCCCCCTCAGCAGCTCACTATGTTAAGCACAGTAACCTGACTAACACTGCACTGAAGCCAGAGCGAGAATGGCAAAGTGACATATCAGCAAGGAGATGCATCCATGAACTGTCCCTGCTGACCAACCGACCCCTTCTGTCAAAGAAATACAAAGGACAGGAGTGATACAGCACACACCAGACAAGCGGTGCTGTTCTCCAGTGCAGTTTACCAGGAATGCATTTTCCACTACTGTAAATATCTTTCCAGTAACAGTTTCTAAATCATGATTCCTTTAAGAGAAGACACTGTCCAAACGAAAGGAAGTAACTCTTCAAATGCCTGACAAATGCACGATTCAAAAAAGTGGCCAATTTACTTCCATATCATCAAGTGCACTTTCATATTTGAAAAGTTACAAATTTGAATGACAGGACCCAGAGCAGTAATTCTAGATATAGGATTTTGCACCCCAGCAAGTGACTGCACCACCCTGTATTGTTCTGTAAACTAGAGTTAAATGACAGTCTTGATTTAAAACCAACTCGAACTGAAACAGGGACTCAGAGGATTAAATATTACCCCTAAGATTTGGCTTTTACAACTATATGACTCTTGCTACTTCTGGTGTAAGAGTATTACTTCCCACAGATAATGCAACAGGAAAAGGCATCACATTTTAGCCACAATGTTACCTGAACAGTACAGAGGTGACAAAAGACTCACTGCTCAGAAATGTACTTTAAAAAGAATAACCAGTAATACAATTGTACAGGAAGTTATTTTAAATTTAAATAGAAAGCAAGAGCAGTAACCACTTTTGGCAAATTCTAACTACTTAAAGACCATTAAAGCAGTAATCCTAACTACTACTTCACTCAATTTATGAGTTGTGCTAATGACAACAGTAGGAGGCACACTTGACTCAGAATAACTAGAGTTGAGATGAATATATACAACGGGCATAAAAGTATTTGAAGGCTAGCACTACACTGACAATTTCCTTGCAGTAACTGAAGATGAGCACTGGCCCTAAGCAGTGGCTGCTGAGCTCTTCACAGCTCCATTACGCTCACAGAAGGGCAGATATTTCACATTTAAATATCTGCATCCGTTATTTAAAGTAGGTTCAGTTACAATTTGCCTCATATAGGCAGGACACAAAGTCAACTAGGATAGTCCATCAGTCACACCTTTGTTAGTATTTTGTTACACATCTATAAGCAACCTTGAAATATTCAATTCTTTCAAATCAAATCTTCCCATCTTCCACAGATCAAGAAAATCTAGAATCTTGGACAGGACCCCCCTTGCTGAAGATACTAAGAACATCATGAGGTCACCCAAAGAATTTCAGCTCTTTCTTCTTCCATTTCCTCCACAGTTCAGTACATCACGGGGCATTACAAGGCAGTTAGAGAGCCTCCTTAAGGATAGAGAACAATGTTCTCCAGAGTATCATCAGCAACTTGGGAACCCAAGCTGTATTTAATAACAGCATCCCTTTGAAAGGAAGCATATTGATACTCTCAGATTTTACTCTTTATCGCTATACAGAGCACACACATAAAAAATTAGGTATAGTTGCATTATTCGGCATTAAAAAGTCATTCTGCCAGAGACAATCACAAAGTCTTCTGTGTTGTCCTTGAGCCACAAGATTCCTAATACGGAATTTGCTCCAATATTGAAATGCTGTAGTTTAACTGAGCTGAAAGCTGCTGGCATCTTGCTTCCTTCCAAACAGCAGAGCTTTTAAACTGACACATTCTAGGTATTTTAGAAAGACTTAAAAGAGCATACACCCAAAGACTCTGCAAAAGTACAAACTGTTCTCACACCATTCTGTTATGCACCTTGCAATCAAGAACATCTTTACCAACTTTGGAAAAGCCACAAGAGGAACAACTTAGTCTCCATAATCATGCCAAGCAGCCACATTCCGGCAGCACTACAGAAGCACTGGGTAGAAGACTCTAGAGAGGTGAGACACCTAGGATGCCTGTGCTTGCTAGCATGAATACATGGACGGAAAGCTCTGCTATTACCAAGGAACATTATTTCAAGACAATGAGAAGTAACCATCAGTTAGTTATGGTCAGTGTAATACAGCATGGAAAAAAATCATCCACATTTCACAAAGCAAATTATGCTTTGAACGTTCACCAGTCCTCAAACCATGGCATTCCGGAAAACCAAAGACATCAAAGTCTCAATCCATCTTTGTGAATTCAGACTGTATTTTGATACAAATCACACGTAACAAATATCACTAACAATAATTATCTTTTCCTAGAGAAAGAAAAGGATGTACCCATCATAACAATAAATACCAAGTTCCTCCTTTTATTTCTAGACACAAACAATGAAGTAGATCTTAAAATATTCTTCAAGCTATACAGTCTAGATCCTTTAGCAAATACTTTTAACAGCTATAAAATTTATAATGTTTTTCAAACTTGTAATCTTGTACACAGTCTCCTTACAAGAGGAAAACTACAGCCTTCAGAATAATTTAACCCACAAGGCACTTCTGTAAGGTAGCTAACCTCCAAGAAAAACACCAAATATTTCTCCTTTACAAATCTTTTCATTCATGCTTTTTGCAATCTGCCATTTTAAATAATACTCATTAAATTCTTCATTCAGTCGAAAGCTCAGCAACATGCCCTTTATAAACTGCTTCTTTATTAAATTACTTCAAACAAGGTGCTTCTTGAAACAGTTTGCCCACATGGTACTGATGACAACTAAGACACTTCAACAGAAGCAATGTTAGCAAAAAGTGACTGATGCCAAACTGACATGAGTTTCTGATCAGTAAGTATTGTGTGAAGATTAAAACAGATTTCAAGAGTTAAAATCAAGGAACTGCAAAATGGCGAAGATTATCATTTCAAATAAAAGTCATATAATTCCGGTGGATTATTAATCTCCTCTTAATTCAAACTGCATACGAAAAGCTCAAGCAGAGCTCATCACTGGATCATTTCACATTTTTAATTTAATTTTCAGAAGACCACCACAGCAAGTGCATAGCTAGCATGGAAGAGGGGGGCATGCTTAAGGGTCACAAAGAAAACTGGAAGCCTACTTCCACAGTCTGTAAGCACAGAATAATGGCAAGCGCATAATGAACCAAGATACTGTTAGAATGCTTGAGCAATCATCAAAAAGCAAAGATGAATACAAATCTAGAAATCTCTTAACAGATTCTTTCAGTTTGACTGGAATAGATATAAAAGTGATTTTGAGAGGAAGAAAGTTTTGGTGCAATTACTGCAATCAGTCATTTGTGAGCAGGTAAATGCTTAAAAACCCCACAAAGACTTCTGGGATTTTGACCCAATGCTCTTTTGTCTGCCATAAATTGGATGGGAACACACACAATAATACTACATGAGCCCCTGCATGAATTGCACCAAAATCAAACACTGAAAACAAGCACCATCCTTTTCATTTAATGCTGAGTCTTTGAAAACAAGCTAGTACACCAGGTATTTGTTTCTGGTACTCCAAGCTCTTCCCACTTTTAAGGCTGTTGCACAGCAACCTGAGTCTCGGTTATACAAGCTCTGACTCGCGTGGAACCAAGGGTGTTTTTTCTTGCCATAGTTAGACTGGGCTTCTACAGAACTCTGGCTCTGCTCAGGTTAGAAACTTAGTAGAAGGGTAGTGTCTTAGTCCAGTTTAATCTATCAGTCATTTGGAAAGATTACACTTCAGAGGTTTATTTAAAGCATCCGAAAAAAAACGATTACTTTCTTCCTTTCCTTGTGCCTGTATCAAGTATGAATCCTAAAACTTAGAATAAAAAAAACAGCTTTGCAAAACTAAGCAATGTGAGGTACTACATGACTTTGTATATATTCTAATTACCTGCTACAAGAATCCACTGCCACAAACATATGAAATGTCTGTGAAATTAACACTGTAGGTTTTTTTATAAGAAAAATACCTAACAAATTTTGAATAATTAAGGGTAGCTCAAGTTGACATTCACTTACACATTTACCCCTCAGCCACCCCGAAGCTGTGCAGAAGTATTTTTCCAATCCTCCAAGCTACCTTTTACAGGTGTAAAATTCAAGATGCTATAAGAAATGAAAGTGTAGTACATTTTCTGATGATAAAGCTAAAAAAACCTTCAGAGGGTATTTAAAAGAATTAAAAGGCAAACCGATTCCAAGGAAAAACTGCACCTTTCTTCCAAAGGAGTGCCTCAGGTAAGGTGTGCAGCTCCCTGTCTGAACAAAGCAGACCTCGAGTTGATGGATTTTACCTCCTTTGAGCGCCCAGCCTAGCACCTGGGAGAGTGACTACACCTTGGTAACTCGCAATTTTTATTCATTTTACCTGCAGCTCGCACCAGGCGACTTCCACAGTGGTGTCCGTATCCAGTCCTTTATACACAGTTTTGAAAGAGCCTCTTCCAATCTCGATGTCAAACTTCAGGAAGCGGCCATCTGGGGAGATGCCCACTGCCTTGGTCTCAAGCTCTTCGATGTCTTCCTGCTGTGTTCTCCGCTCCTCAAATTCCCGGCTGGCAGCTGACGCGCTGCCAGCGGCACTGGTGGGGGGCAGCGCGGTTGCCTCGTCCTCCTCCTCCTTGGGCAGCAGCAGTGGGGCGGCATCCTTCGCAGCAGCGGGCTCCTGAGCAGACTGTCCTTCGAGGGGAAGCGGGGCAGGCGGCGGCGGCTGCTGCAGCAGCGAGGGAGCCTGGGCGGCGCTGACAGCGATGCAAGAGGTCCGGCCGGCACACTCGGGAGGAGAGACCAAGGGAGCGGCGCTGCCTCCCGAGACAGGGGCCGAGGGCGCTGCGGGCTGCAAACTGGGTAGCTCCAAGGCCGTAGCGTTGGAGTCGCAGATCACGCTACGGCGGAAGAAGCGGTGCTCGGTGGCTGCCGCCCCTCGGCTGTCCTTGTCCATGGTGTGGCGGCGGCGCCGGTACTCCTCGCTGCGGCCTCCGCTCCCTGCTCCGCCGCCGGCTCCACCGGCCCCGGAGGCTCCGTGGTCGGCGGCGGCGGCGGCTCCCAGCTTCTCCCCGATGGAGCTGTCCGAGCTGGAACCGTTCTTGGGCGGCGGCGGCGGGGGAGCCAGGAAGCGAGGGGCCGGGGCGCCGCTGTCTGTGGCGCCCCCCGACATCGTGCCCCGGGGGGGGGGGAGCGCTGCGAGGGCGAGGCGGCGGCGGGGAGCCGGAGGGGAAGCGGGGGGGGGGGGAGGCGAGGGAAGGGGCCGGTCACTGAGCGGGGAGCGCGCCTGTCCGCGGCTGCTGTTGCAGCTGCAACAGAGGAGGGTCCCAAGGGCTCCTCACGGCGGAGCTGGGAGGCGGCTGCTGGGGAGGCTGGGCCGGCGGGGTGGGTCCCCGGTCAGTGTCTGCATCCATCCTGCAGCGGAGAGCCGGGCAGCGGGGCCGACATGGAGCACCAGGAGCGGAGCCGGGGCGCGGGGATAGAGGCGGGGAGGAAAAAACCCAACCGCCGGGCCCGGGCGGGGAGGGAGGGAGGCGCCCCGAGGCAGGCCCCCCGGCTGGGGAGAAGCCGGTGCCTCACCCCGCCGCTTTAAGGCGAGGGGAACGCGCAGCAATTCTTCCCCAGCGATGGAGAGAAAGCGGGGCCAGGTCCGGGTGCCTCCCGACGCGAGGGCCTGCGGGGAGGGGAAGGGGGCGGGAGGCGAGGTGAGGAAAAGGGGGGCAGGCCCCGCACGCCGGCCGCGGAGGAAGCTGCCGCGCTCGGTTCCTCGCACCCGGCGGGGGGAAAAGGCCTGGGCAGGCCCAGCGCCCTCAGCCCGGCTGTGCGGGGCAGGGAAAAGGGGAGCCCGGGGGCTCAACCCCGCCTCGCAGGGGCGCCCATGGCGGCCGCGGCCTCCACCCCCCGCCCCCCCCCCCCGGCAGGCAGCCACCGCCCGCGCGCGCGGCCGGGCCGCGCTCCCTCCTCCAACAGCCGCCGCCGCCTCGCACGGAGCCGGAGCCGGAACCCTCCTCCTCCTCCTCCGCCTCCTTCCTCCTCCTCCTCCTCCTCCTCCTGCCCACCGCCCGCGGCTCGCAGCCGCTCCTCACCGGGGTGGGGGGGGGGGGATGAGGGGGCCGCCCTGCCACAGGTGAGTCGCGTCCGGGTGGCGGGGAGGAGGGAAGCGGGAGCCGCCGCGGCCGCCCCGGGGACGCCTCCGCGCTAAATGGCGACGGGAGCCCGAAACCGACACACAGGCCTGGGGGGTGGGGGGGGGGGGGGGCGGGGCGGGGCGCGGCGGGCCCGGCCCGCTCGCGCCGAACACGCCCCCTTCCGCGCCCGCCCCGCGCACGCGCGCCCGCACGCGCTGGGGGAGCGGCTCCCCCCCCCCCACCACCACCACCCCCGGGGAAGGTGGCGGCTCCCGTCGCGCACCGCGCCGTGCGCGGAGCATCGCGGGAGTTGTAGTAGTTGGTGGGTGACGGGAAGCTGCCTAGGGCTTCCCCCCACCACCACCACCACCCCCGGGAAAAGGAGGGAGGCGTTCAGCGTGCCTGGTAGCGCTCGTGGGGACTGTCTGGGGTGTTAGGGAGCGAGGCTGTCCCCCCCCCCACAAACTCCTGCTCATTCCAAAGCGGGTCGCGCAGCCTCCTTCTTCCCCTACCCGCCCGGCCCTCGGGGCAGGCTGGGCCGCAGGAGGTTCAAAAGGCCCAGAGTCTGGTCTCCTTGCTTGGTTTTTCAAGTCCTATGTTACACCTATTTAATATGTTAAATATTTATCTTCGTGTTTTCAAACATCGTGGGTAACGATAAGCCTATATACATGAGCACGGTATGTATGTGAGGGTTTGGATTTTCCCTCGGTTTTGGACAGACATTAATTGGTCAGGCAACCTAAAATGCAAACAACGTAAATGCACGTTCTCCGTTATTTAAAAGAAACGGGGTTTGCAGCCTTTGCCCTGAAAATTATCATTGTCCTATGGCCACTTCAGTCATGACGATGGCCACTGCAGTTGAATCAAGGTTGTATGGCAGGCAGAGGAGCAGTGGGAGCCCCTGCGAACACTGACACAAATCGGGAACTTTCAGGTTAACAAAGCATTGACACACACGAGTCATCTAGTTTATTTATATCATGTTCCTCTTTCGTATTAATAAACCAAAACCAAGCACTTTCTTTCTTACAAGAACAGACTTTTGAAGTCAACAGGAATGTACTGAAGGAGGAGTGAATGATTTGGTACCATGCCTTTCAGGCAACTACAAATCAAACATTATGTTATGCAAAAAAAAAAAAAAAAAAAAAAAAAAAAAAAAAAAAAAAAAAAAAAAGGAAATTTCCTCCTATGCAAATAATACATTCCCAGCAAACACACTGGCTTTTCAAATACTTTCTTAAAAGTTACTTTTAAACCAGCAATTTAGGGGAAGTTGTGTGTTGCTGATGTGAGGCCTTAACTCCTTCTGCAGAATGTAACACAAATGGCCCTCTCAGACCTCCACATCACCCAGCCATCAAAAACCAACCCGAGCAATTCTCATGTACTTATATTCGTCACATATAAAATTTAATACCACACGATAATCAGAATATCATTGTTTTCCGTACACTTTCTGTGCTACTTGTCTTTGTTACAACAAACAAAATAATTATACAGTCTTCACAAAGAGGACAAAATGTACTTCATTGTACAACTCTTCAGTAAAGATTTCTGTATGTTTTAAGACTCCTAGAGCTTGCCTCCAGTGAAAATATCAGTATATTCATTAGTGTGCCATTTGAACTGCATTGGCACAAGAGTAGACACTGCAAAACAACGCAGAGCTGAACAGAGTAATTTGATTAGCAGCAAAGAGTGACTGGATCAAAAGTGATTAACTCACAATTCAACTTGCCACATCCCCGCTGCACTGCCAGGACCAACAGCACCAGCAGTTGACCATCAACGTCTGCTCTAATGCTGAGCAGGGTTCAACTTAACTCAATACTTGGCTACTGGTATTTTTGTGTCTCTCTGGACACCTGAATGGAGATTCATTTGCAGTATCAGCAAGCATAACCATGTTAGCTTTATACCGTCAAGAGCAGTAAGGCACAGTAGCAGAGCTCCAGCAAGGTCTGGCAACCAAGTCCCCATTACCTACACTGGTCTGTGCCACTCCATCTTCACCACTGTTGTTACCTTCAGGAGCTACATTAAAGCAGAGATCTTTCCTCTACTGCCTGCTGCATTTTTACTAATCCTTAGGATGGGTAAGTAGGAGTAGATAGCAAACTTTACTCCAGCTTGAATGCCTGATGAAACTCTGTGAGCATATACCTAAAATAATACAGTGATAAATCATTCCTTGTGGTGTAAGCCTACAGAGCTGTTAGGTGAATTCCACTTGCATCATCAGTAGTCTTTGGCAAGCAACTGCCGGGTCTGCGCCCAGCCACATACCATATGATCTACTGAAAAAGGTAGATGGGCTGCAGCTGGGGAACCACCTCCCTGTGGTCTACACATGTGGTTTAAATGAGACCTTGTGTGTGTAGCCCCTCTCTTACCCAAGTGCCTTTCACCCATTGTTCCTAAATACATTTTCCCTTAGTTAATTAAGCAAAAGATTTGCAAATGAGACCTGAAACCCAGCAGTGCAAAGCCACAGGGGGCCTGAGGCAGTCTTCCACTAAAAAATTGTGGTAATTATGTAAAAAAGCACCTCCCTCGTGTCT
Source organism: Tyto alba (assembly GCF_018691265.1). Taxonomy (NCBI): domain Eukaryota; kingdom Metazoa; phylum Chordata; class Aves; order Strigiformes; family Tytonidae; genus Tyto; species Tyto alba. The sequence continues at coordinate 17,320,750 of NW_024881295.1, forward strand.
GATCCAGCACATTCCTCAGTAATCTTGAAATTCAAGGAGGTTAGTCTTCTGAGCCCAAGGTGTTCAGCATGAGGTCCCTAACACCCAGCTCTTCTCACTGGCTCCTCTTCTGGGCAGAGATAGGTTTAGCAGTTATCTTGCTAGGAAAAAAAAAAAAAATAATAAAAAGCTGAGCAGCTGACCTGGAGGTGGGAATGATGGATTTTTGTCTTCTTTGGCTATGAAAAATGAAGTGGAATGATATTGGCAATTATATTTTATGTGGGTGTTGTTTTAATTTTGTCATTCTAAAAAAAGACGAGTGTAATAAGGAGTGTGGGCTTGCTTTCCCTTCAATTTTATTTCTTTTAATCTCTAAAACTGTGTTTAGGCTAAATGGAAAATTTCGGTATTGCAGCAAGATTTAATAAAGCATTAAAGTAAATTCTATATGTATTCTATGTTTAGAAAGAAGTAATTAAAATAGTTTCAGTGCCAGAGTTCCTCAGGCAATTAAAAAAATTTCTTTTGCCCATTGCTGTAAGGAAAGTCCACAGAAATAAGGAGTCTGGCTATACTTGAGAAATTACAGGCAAGGAGGCTTAAATGATCTTTTGATTAAATCCAAAGGACTGGCACTTGACATAGTAAAAATATCCTCCTTCTGTCAAGCCTCTTTTCGTTACAGTCATCTTGCATGGAACAATAATAGTTTAAAAATTTACACTGAATGAAGTGTGATTTTGAAGTTGACTGAATCAGAAACTCTTTTCCTGTTTTGCTTTCTCCAGTGAAATTTCATTCACTGTCGACATTTGTGACCTGCCCATGTGACAAAGTATTAATGTGAAACAGCTATTCTCTATTTTCTCTTATGCAATACATTATGCAATACAGAAGGCTATGCCATAATTTTCATACATGTGATTTTATTCCATAACCTAAGTGCTTTTCAAAGCAAACTGTTTGTCTCTGTTTTATTGCACATTACCAGGTTGTAGCTACAGTGCCATATAACAACAGTGACGGTCCAGATTTTTTACCAGTTTCGTCTTTTTATTTGACATTTCTCAAATCTAGGATTCTGCCACAGTGTTCACTTGTGTTTCTGAATGCTGCAAGTTAGTGAAACAAAGTGTTTCAAGACCACATGCTTGAGAAAGTGGTGTGTTTAGCTTTCTAGATATTCTGTTTTGCTTTGTTTTTCCCCCCAGCAAATCAAATTTAATTAGAAACTTGTTCTAAAACCTTACATTTCTTTTTTTCTTTAGTCAGGTTTTATTCATACAAGTATCTCTGGAAGTCTGGTCGATTGTGAAATCACTGTAACCATCTCTAGGATCTATAAGCATTTTAAGTTGTCAGACTCTGCAGTAGGTGATCCATCAGATGGTGTTGGATGGTGAGTCCTGCCAAAACCTCTGAACGTGGGTAGTCTTTCCACAAGCAGGGACCATGGGAACTGATAAAGAGCAAGAACTACAAGTCTTACAGGGCTCAAAACTAAACATCCCTCTTTGTGCTGTCCTGGCTTACAGAGTCTGCTAGTTCTGCAGAAAGACAGGTCCACACTATGGCCGAGACACCTGAGCAAAGTATGAGTTCTAAAGGACCAGTGAAAGAAGCAGCCAGACTGTGTAAGACAGACTGAATCCAGAGATCATGAATTTATGTGGCATTTCTTATTTATTGCTTGCGAAAATGTCAACAACCCTGCACCATAGAACTGGAGCATAGCACGTACTGCTTCATCAGCCTGAAACCTATGTTTTCCTTTCACCCACCCATCCATCCCCATCCTCGCTACTATCATAGAAAGCATAACTTTTTTCCTTTCCCTTCTTTCACCATTCTCTTGAGCTACATAAACAAATGTATTGTAGCCAGATGAAAGTAAACCAGTGAGAGAACCAGCAGAAGGATATATCACTGCTTTGTTACGTTTGTTTTTTAGTGATCAAAGTACAATTTTCATTTATATTAGTAACCATTTTTAGTCAAGAGCTCATTGTAGGCTGCACTGCTGGCTCCCTGTTGTTTGTATCTAATCAACTATTGTATTTATTATTAGCATATCTGTTCATCTATGTACATTCTCCAAACATAATCCATTCAGATAAAGGAACATGGTGAAAAAAAGGAACAAAAACATGGTAAAAGGACATTTAAAATAACTCAAACACTGAATTTTATCAGAGATGAAACTCAGTTATTGTTCATGCACTATTTCAAACTGTATCAAGCCATAATGGCAGGTGCTGTGGCCAAATTCAATATCACTCCCACTGTGGGCGGAGGAAAAATCATTACTCACTTCATTCTTTATGTCATCTTCCTGCCTATTCCTGCAATGTTTCTTTACACAACAAGTTTGTGAAGTAGTCTAACAGTGAGTAAGTGTTGTGGAAGCATGGATATTTGCTGAAATCAGCATTGTGTTCTTCCTTTTTCTGTGTCTTTAGCTATTGCTCAGGATGCCTCATTTATCTTTTTTCTCTCTAAGGCTTTAGGGAATTCTGTGCTTCACAGTAGTGTCATAACACTTCTAAAGCAAGCACAGGAGCAGGGGCACTGCTTTAATGAAGAGGAGCTGTTTGATGAAGGTGGGTGGAGGGAAGTGTGAAAAAGATGGTGATGTGTTTGTGACTGAATCTGTTAGTGATGCTGTGCAGCAGTCAACCTGCCCTGCTTGCTGTTCACCGCTCCCAAGCTGATGAAAATCAATCACTCTCACAGCAGGTCCAGCCCTGCTCCTCTCTACATCAAAGTACAAAAATAAAATACTACTCACTTCAGTCAAAGCAGGAGCAGGCTTATAGTCCAGAATAAAGAACTTCCTCATGTCCTTCAAAAGCACAGTCTGGTCCAGATGCAAAGCATTAGTCTGTTCCTGGGTTGTTTATCCCAGCTCCGGTACTGGAAGGTGCTCCTCATTTCTGAAAGGTGTTGAGCATTCCTGAAAGATAATGAGTGCTCTCCACGGCCTCTGATGGCAGGGAAGGCAAGAGCACACAGCCCTCACGGCGGGCCTCAACACCTTGCCAAATTGAGCCCTTGACAAGGCAGGCGTCCTGAAGAAAAAAGGAACATGTGATCATTTGGCTGAAGAGAGCAGTATAAATCTGGAGTAACCTCCTCAGACCACTTATCTCCCTGCAAAATACTTGGCGCGAGGAGCGACTGGCATGTTGTGCACGTTACAGAGCTGTCCGCTTGTGGAGTCTGACAGCTGGCTCCTCTTGCAGCCTGTGGGGAGCGGGAGTGGAGGCACAAAATTGGGGCATAACACATTCTGGCAATCCGCAGCTGATGCACGGCAGTAGTGAAAGTGTTTATTGGTGATATAAGCATGCTGGTATTAAAAGTGACTTAAAACTCCTAGCTGAATGACCTCTGCTACACATGTGCAAAGTTTTCACACTCATGTAGTTTCAGTGGTGTAATTACAGTTTAATGAAAAAATATCCAGTGTAAACAAGCTCTTGGGGACCACTGCCAGATGACACAGGTCAGAGCAGCTCTCGTGTTGCTCAGATCTGTGTCCAAGGCAGGGCAGAGAATCAGGGAACAGTAGCTGCCTTGCAGATAGTGCTAGATCTTTTGCTGCACTTGATTTTAAGTCAAATGCTCCAGGGAATCTACTTCGTGTTTATCAGAGATCTCAGGAGGCTGATGAGTGTCTTAAAGCTCCAGGTGAGAAGGGAGAAGAGATCTGAGTGTATCTGAAGACCAATATGAACTAGAAAAGGTCTCAGTTTCCTTTGCATCTGTGTGGTACTACCCAAATGCAACAACCCTGATAAGACTGTCACAAATTGTTGGTGATTAACTCCATAACAAAACACCAGCCTCTCCAAACTAATGAGGTACATAAGAACTCATCAAGTAGCCTCAAATAAAGCAGAATGGAAATTAATAATTCAGCTGTCTTTAAGATGTGACAGGAATGTTTTCAGAAGTATTTCAAATACATAGATAGATAGATAGATAGATAGATAGATAGATAGATAGATAGATAGATAGATAGATAGATAGATAGATAGATAGATAGATAGATAGATAGATGAGACACCTCTATTTTAATGTCTTTCTCTGAGAAACAGCTTGCCCGATTCATCTACCTCTGGTACCAACACAGTGGTTCTGCTGTTTCAGTCCTGAAATATCAATCTTTTAAAATATTTCTGTTTCATATTCTTATTCCCTGAAAACAACTTCCCCTTCTTATACATCCCTCCACAAACTATTAATTGCCACCGATAGCTGAAAAGCAAAGATGTTGCTTTGTGGGGACACAAGCAACATCACACTAAAGACAAGATTATGAAATATAGTAGGAGTGATGTCCTTCTGCTCGATCAGCTCCTCAACTGCCTTAGGTAGGTAGGACAAAGCCTCAAGAAACAGGTATGTTTAGATACAGCCGTGGCTTCAAGACTTTCAACTACACAAAGATTAAGTAGACAGATGGTCTACAGCAACACCAGTATAAAGGACAAATTATTAAAAATTTTTGATGAGTCAGACTCATTTCCTGCAGTTTGCTCCACCCTCTTTGGGATGCAGTGCTTAACTTCTGCAACCTGAACTGGGAACTATTTACTCTCAGCACCTTGTACCCTCATCGGTAGCATTTCCACTGTGGCTGGAGATGGGCACAGTAATGTCCATTGTCAGGACCCAAATCTGCAAACACTTCAGCTGGGAAGCCATACTTAGTCTGGTCTCTCCTTAAGTACTAAAAATCCCCAAATCAAACATCAGTACCTAAAATTAGATCCACAGTCAAGTGACAGAGATTACACAACATTCATTTCAAGGTTTGCCAGGATTTTCAAGCAGAAAAGACACAGAAGGAAATATAGGACTTCTAATATCACAGTGAGTAAATTACTTTTTAAAAACATCTTGCATTACAGGGAATATAGAATCTCAGGGGAACCAAACAGCCTCTGAGCAGCTTAGACTTTTGGCAGCTGCCCAAGATACCATGAGGCACAAATCACACAAATGCCCGAGTTTGTGTAAATTTGATCAACATCTGCAGGAGTTTTTACCTAATGGTAAAAAAATCCTAGCTGTTGCTTGGTTTCTTTGCCCAAAATTCAAACGTCATATATGATATCAGACACATCAGACAAGTTATGGTTATTCCTTGAATCTGAATCTTTTGTGTCCCCCCTCACTCTACCAGATATGCAACATCACACATGATAGATGATGTATTGAAAGCCAATTGCAACATAAAATCAACAAAAAGGAGGAAAATTACAATGCTGTGATGATTTCTTCTTTATGAAGCCATTATTTACCTCCTTAAAGGGCCTGAAGATCTGCTAAAATTTAAGTATTATTACCATGCAGTTATTATCAAGGACTAGAAATGTGATTATTTGGTCATTATAACAGTCTATGAATATTTAAAGCATTAAACCCCAAGGAAGGCTAATGTAATATAAGAAAATAACATTAGAACTACTAGGGTGAATTGTGGAATGGAAAAATGGAAAAGTTTTAATATATTTCAATGTGGAATCATCTCCCAATAAGATGGAGCTGATACTGCATTACTTTACATTGTTTCAGTGATGATCCCAAAATAGCATTAAAAATCTACTAAGTTAAACCATGTAAGATAAGGCACATTAGAACATGAAACTGATTACTTGCGCAGACTGCTATAAACAGAGTCCCTTACCCTGATACTAAGAGTAATGAGTTCATCATTGTCAGTAAACGATATATTTGGAAATATTTGGTTAAGAAAAAAAAAAAAAAAAAACAAAAAACCAACACATCGGTTTACATCTCTTAATTTTCACACCCTGAATAAGGAGACTTTCTTGGTCATCCACCCCTCCTGTTTCAAACCCAAGACATACACACACTTTGCTGCTTGTAAAACTGGTAACACCTGTACACCATGCCAGGATATTAAGCTGTTCATATCATTTTATCAATGCTGTTGAGATCTTTGTACAGGAGAGAGAAGTAACCGGCACTGTGGTGTGGTTTCTGACCTGCTCGTTAGCAGCTCAGCTAACTCAGCTGGCTGGTTCAGGGTTTTTAAAAATGCAAGCTGACAACAACATGCTCTAAATGTTGGACTAAACAATTTCAGGGTGTATATTTAGCTTACTGTCTTGACTCCTTTTTCTTTCAAGTTTGCTTGGTAAGAATGAAATATTTTGCCATTAAAAAGCTGATCATAGAGAGACAGACAGCATTAATCTAAACTTGTAGTACACAATGCAGGTTCTACTTCTGCATGAGACGCTCTTAGTCTGGACGCATGATTTTGGGAATGCTAGAATCCTAGCATAATCCTTACTACTTTTTGCTTGAATCTCATTAAGGCGTCCAAAAGTAAGCCAAAAATTATATATGGGAACTTCCCATGTTAAATCCTCTGTTACCACTCAGAAATTTACTCTGTGGATTTTGAGTATGTTATACTTGCTCAGGATCTGTAGATGTCCCACATCCCTAAATGCTTCCCTCCAAAGAGACTTCTCTATGTCCAGGATTTTGAGAGGACCAACACAAAGCCCTTCAGAGACGGGTACAGTGTTCCAGGTGCTATAGCAAGAGATGAGTAGGAAGTTCAAACATGTCTGCCCAAGAGAAAAGTAGGAGAAAGGCAACTCTCAAATTTCTGGGGCATTGTGAATTCAGGAGGAGGATGAAATACTGAGGTAGCAGGTGGAAAAATAACATAATTAAAAAAAAAAAAAAAGGTTATTGAAACCCTTGAAAAAAGATTTCTACTTTTTCTGTTTAGAGAATGTGGTTTTCATGGTACAAATAAACATCACCACTGACAGTACATGGTGGATGAGATCTCTCTCAGCAGGACAGAAGATTGCTGAAGATAGACCACTGCACATTATCATGATGTCATGAGAAAGGAACACGAAGAGTTGAGCTGAGCACAAGTAACCCATTTCCTCCAGCAGTGTCAGTTTTTAGCTTCGAGTCTGAAAACTATGCCTTTTTGTTCTTCACACTTACCAGTGTGAAGTTGTCCCACTAACCCATTCAACCCTGTCCCTTCTCTGTGGTCCTCAAGCAGTTCACATCTTATTCAGATTGTTGAGACACCTAGTACCTCTCTTAGTCATCTATGGATTGTTTTTCTACCCGAATCCCAGATTGCACAATGGGTATGATTGCCGCTTACCCAATGTTTATTATAAAACTTGTGACAGCATTTTTTCCTCACTGCTCTACAAGAGGAAATAGCATTTTATTTGAAATGCTGCACTGAGTGTCAACATGAGAGGTGTTTTAAGAGAGCTGAGAAGTATGCTGTCAGGAAAACGTTTCCAGGCCTACCTTCCCTCCCACATCCAACTGTGTTGAAATAATCAAATGCTATACCACTTGTACTTGGGAAGAGGATGACTAAGAGCAGCTAATTACTGCTCAATCTGTTGCCCTCAGCAGCTATTGGTCTGAATCACACCTGCTGACATGGAGGGGCACAGTTTGCAGTGCAGTGCTCTGGAGGCAACTTAATTTTCAGGGTCTCCCTTGGGAGACAACAACTGGGGCAAGGACTCCTAAGGAGGAATCTCCTTAGGCATGGAGTCTAAGGCAAGGACTAAGATCCTGTCACAGAGGCTGCTACCACCGTACCAAACTCAGGAGATGGCCTGAACACCCTGGCTCTGAGCCCCTCCGGATCAACCCTGTCCTACTGGCACCAGTACTTGGACCAGCCCATGTCATACCGCATGGAAAGGAAAAGGTGGTTACCAATTTCTTCTTTCTGCAGCAGAGACTGAACCTAGTTCAGTGGTACTGGATATTAGTTTCTGCTTTCCTCCCAGTTTGCTGCTGCAGTAGCATAGAGTTGGCAGAGGGCCTTCTGTATCATATTTGATCTGTTGACACTTGCAGCAGTGCTGGACTCTAACACTGTAGGAGTTTCCGTCTGGAGAAATATGGTAGCCCTTCCTGCCTCCTCATTCCACTCCCTACGGAAAACCTCCCTCTTGTTTTTCCAAATTCTGGGCCAAATAAAATATACCAAAATAACACTGGAGACAGAGAAGGAATCTCTTGCCTCAAACTTGGCTTCGGAGCAATACGTGCAACCATTATTTGTCTCACAAGTGAAGTCACGCGGGTGAAATCCAGTCAGGGTTTCACCAGCAGGGACTGATGAACCCTGACTGCTATGCAAACAGATATCCCCCTTGTTTGTGGTGGCCAGAATGACCACTTTTGGCTGTGTTCATGCTAGGTTAAGTTCATGAGAGTCCAGGCATTATACTCTTCATCTGGCTAACTTAAAACTTTCTAGGAAGGAAAGGGCCAGAAGGTCTTGAACTGTGGTGGTGTAGCTTCCTGCTGGCCAATGTGCTGTGACATTTCACCATTGCATGGAGAAGAGGAGGCAGGAAAGCAATACTTTTATCAGAGTTATTGGAGATCCTGCCTCATTCTTAAAGATTTTTATCACCTCAGGGATGTTGCCCTGAGTAATCACATAATTCTGCTGCATTCGTATAATAATGTATTCAACACCTGACACGTGAGCCAGAGGGTGGCTTTCTATCACATAACCTGCCCCCAACAAAACAACCATTATTATCTTGTGTATGCAGAGCACAGCCCTTTCATAGGAAGCCTCTTGCATGTGGGGCAGCAAGGCCCTGCAGAGAGATACCACAGAGCATCCTTTATACATTTCCTCAGTGTCATTCCAGGCTCGAGAATTACATCATCTCACCATCAAACAAGTTGGGATTTGGCCCAGAGCTGATGATGTAGTATAGTACTGTTCTTTACTTAGAAGTAAAATAAGCATTATTATCAACCTTCCATCATCACCGTCTCACCTGGGGCACCTTTAATGTGTCATATGCCTTCACAGTTAGACTAATGGTGCAGCCCCTTTAAAACAGAGGAGTTTTCTCTAAAGTGCAGCCTCTCTGTCTGTTTCTGCTGAGGTGTGTGTTTGAAAAACATATTACTAAGTAAAGACCTGTTTAATTTACCCTATCTCATACAGATTTTCATCCCTATGTGCAATCAGTGTCAAGACAATATGTCTGGTGATAATGAATAGCCACATACCGTGTGCTGTAATTTAAGCTCTTTTTAGGGAGTTTTAATCTCTTCTCAAGTTCCATCTGCCTCCTGTTCCAACAAAGGCCATATGGCTCTTCAGAGCCACCTATGCGCTGGTGAGGTGGGATGAGAGTGTCTGAAGAAGCACTGTTCTCCTGAAGAAACTTTCATTTCAGGTATAGGCTGAGAACAGGGTTACTGTCTGGTTGTGGACACTTCTAGGATACATGAACTTAAAGGCCAAAAGGGATCATCAGCACCATCTGATTGGACACCTCATTTAACCCAAGCTGTAGAATGACACCTGTTCCTTCACTCCCATATGATAAGCCTAACTGGTTGAACCACATTGGAATCGTATAGGTGTTCAGTATCTACACAGAGTCCTGAGGGTGCCCTTCTGCAATTTGTCTTCAACCCTCCACAGGTGCTGTCAAGTCAGCTAGTACAGGCAGCAAGCAAATTTATACCAGGTGAAGTGCTCCGCCTCGATTTTCTCCTCCTTTCTCTTATGTTCCTCTCCTCATCTGGTATTGGTCTACTATTTTCAGTAGATGCAAATTGCTAGTAAAAAATATATATCAATTTTTTTATCTTAGAAAGAAGTTCTCCCTAATGGTCTGGCACTATTTGGCAGCGTATATTTATACTTCTCTAGCATTATAATGGCAACATTATTTGGCAGATGTCCAGGAAAGAACTTCATGTCACTAGCTAGGCTTTCACACTTGACTGTAATGTGCTCTCACCTTTATATGGAAACACTTAAGTGCTGATCATGAGACCCTTACTCGTGGATCTATCGGTTACAACCACCACCTCTAGCTCACAGCAATTCATAAAGTGTGCCCTGGGTATCTACAGAGACTTAAAGGTAACAACTGCACAACTGTTCATAGGATCATTCATTAAGCAACAAGAGTAATACATTTTTTTAATAATCAAATAATAAAATGTGCAGGGAATCCAGCACCAGTCCACCTTTCCTGCTACATAAGTCCTCCTTCTCTTACCTAACTTCCTCCTGTGTGAATTACAGGTTTCCTCCACTAATTCCTGACAAACAGCCTTGCTCTGACTTTTTTATCCTATGCCCCACATTCTTTGAATTTTTCCTATAGATGTTTTGGCTGGGATTTTCCACTTTTTTTTTATTCTTTTTATCACATTCCCTTGCTCTTGCACCCAGCTCCTCCTGGTTAACTGGTTCTCCACCTCTGTCTGCCTTTCCCTCCTGCCATCCCACCTTAGGTGTCATCACCACCTGCCTTCTCCTCTGAGACTGCAAAGCCTCCATCAGTGGAGTCCTTTAAGAACAGGTTAGGCACACACTTACCAGAAATAGCATAAGTACAGTTTATTCTGCCTTCGGGCAGGAAACCAATTAAAGGACTTACTGAGGCCCCTTCCAGACCTGCATCTTTCTGGTTCTATTATCCTTTCCATTAGTGGGAGAGGAGTAATGGAGCCACACTTCTTGGCACAAATGTTTCCAAGCGATTGTTATCTTGAACTCTTGGGCTTGGAGCTGGAGCTTCTTGGCTGTCTGCAGGGTAGCAGAGGCTGCAGCTAGTGCCAGGGCTCAGGCTTGCCATTTCAGCTTCAGTGATATCTTAAACATCTGAGCTTCTCCTCTCCATAAAGTTATCAAATTACTTTCATTTTCAGTCATTCTATGTTTTCCAAGTGCAATGACCATAGATACTTCTTATTATAATAGGGGTCTTTCCGTTGAACTTCCCTGTTAGTCATCAGTTATTCCCTTCCACTTTTATTTTAGATCTTTTGTGGCAAACATCACTCCTGTGCACTAAAACCATGCAAACCTGCCCCCCCTCCCGCCCCCCCTTCCCTGAGATCAATTGGACTGCAAATACATAACTGAGAATAGTTTCATTCTTTTTGTCATGTTATGTGGGGTTTTTTTTTCTCATTGTCATGCCATTCAGACTATATTTGTATTTGTCTTTCTGGTAATTCTGAAGGTAACATAGGCAGCATATGACACTCTACAGTACATCCTGCAACTATTTTGAGTATAACTACTCTTCCGATCAACAGATGAATTTGCTGTCAGGTGTGCAGGTAGAATATCCAAGATAAGGGATCCAGCCCTTCCAAAATTATTAATTTTCTCTTGTATTAAATTCCTTGGTAAATAAGTTTATAAAGAGTAAAAAAAAAAATTACTTTACCGGATGTAAAAACATTCTAGAATGAATGCCCTATTATACACATCCAGCTGCAAATTGCTGTTATCTGTTCAGAACAATTAGCCTATTATACTTCCTCTTAAAAACCTGATACCAGCCCATCATCTTGGAGCCTGAAGTATAAAGCCATCCATTAACTTCCTTATACTTTGGATCAGCCTGCAAAAACAGCTTAGTGTTCCAGCATCCTTCACAATAGGGTCGCTCATTATCAGCTATCAGCTTTTGTGCTAACTGAGTACAAAAAAGAAGCCAAAGGGTTTGCCTGTGGTTTGCTATTATTTTAAGCACTCTGGACTGAACTTACATCAATATTGTTATTGGTGTACTTAAAATAATAGTCAAAAGAATAGATAACTGGAAAAAGGTGAGGTGGTTTGGGGAGGAGGAGGAAATGCCGATGCTGCTGGAAAAACAATTTTTACAAAAAACCCCACAGTGTTTCAGGGAGGCAGGTTTTACAAGTGCCACCGATTTCTATGGAGTTGCTCCTAAATTGTACTAAAAGAACGGAGGAGAGAGGAGAAATTTTACAGAGATAGAAAACAGTTAAAATATATTTAAAAAATCACACAAAATGGATCTTTGAAGCAATCAGAAGTTTGCAGAACTCTGGTACAGACAGTCCAAATCTCAAGAAGCTTTCAGGCTTGTGTAACCCTCTGAAGTAAATCCACACAGCTCACTGGGCAGAGAACTCACAAAAGGCATTTTCAAAACCAAAGGTCTGAGCACTGTATAGTTTCCTTAGAAAATTAGGTTGTCCCTGTGCTGTTGGCCAGTCTTTATTCACCTTTAAAGTACAACATGATGTGTATTTGTGGGTCATAGAAATTAATTTATTTTCTTTTTGCCTATTCCTTGAAAGTACTGCTGGCTAACCTTTAGTCTGAGAGGGAATTTGCAAGTGTAAAATATAATTTCGTTTTTAAGTTGTGCTCTATTTTGTTTCCTTACATTCCTTTTCTGCAGTTCACTTTTCTAATTCTTTATTATCCATTGGATCTCTCTTACACTAGAATACAAGAGCACCTCAGACAGATACATTTAGACAGGGACAAAAAAAAGTGAGAATAAAATCTTGCTGATGCAAATGGAATTTCTCTTTTTCTCCCCGCCATTTCCAAAGAAAAGCTAATTGTTGTCACACCCTGCTTCACAAGTGAGACAGCACACAGCAGGCTGCCCATACCCACAAAGATGCTCCTCCATCTCCCGGTGCTGCTGGTAGCACCATCCCTACTACTTTAGGGCTATTGAAAGGTAAATTGCAACTTTCTTTTTTAGGCAGGGGCTGGCAGAAGGACACACTGTCCTTCTCCCCCTGCTGCCACTCCTAGCAGGGCGTGCTGGCCCTCTAAGAAGCCGGCAGAAACAGCTGGTCCAGCTCTGTAATGAAAAATGCACAGGCGCTGGGAATTCGCCCCAGGGCACGGGTCCCGGATGAGAGATGCAAATAGGGAGGAGGAGATGCAACGCTTCCATAGGGGATGGGCACAGAGACCCATCCAACAACCCAGCACAAAGGCAGGCCTTCCCCTCGGGTATCCAACAGGCACTTCTGCCTGGGCAGAAGCACCAGGGATTTTTCCTATTTGATGGGTTGAATTGTTCCTTTCCTTTGATTCATTACGGGGAAAAAAAATCTTAAATTGAGACACTTTCAGCTGAGTGCCCATGGTGTTCAATATCATAAACTGGCAGGAGGCAAGACTGTCCTGTAATGATGAAGAGCAGGAACTTTCTTCTATCAGCATCACTCCATCCAAGCTGCTTGTAAAGCTATTCCGCTTTCTTCCCCTCCATTTCTCCTTCCTGACTGAGGGATGCACGCTGACAGCAGCCCTCAATGATGAGGGAAAAAATCTGGTTCTCATGTTTCAAATCAGGGAACAGGTAGCAAAGGCTCAGAGCCTCTGCCTGCAGGTAACCAGGGTAAAATACCAGTTTCTAAGAATGCTGTTTTCATTCAGATGGCTGGTGCTGTCTAACAGGAAAAATTTCTAAAACAATTTTCGAGGAAGAATAACTGCTCCTGAAACAATAAATCTACTATAAAGAGAGGGGAAAAAAAAATAAGTAAGTCAGGATGAAGTTTGATAATTATAAATAGTGGATTTTGGAAGTCCCGTTTCAGACATCTATAAGCAAGATTGTTACCTTGTCATGCTAATTCATAATCTCCAATATGCTTTGCATTTTCTATGGATCATCTACTGAAAAAGACCATGATTTGCCTTTGCCTGTTTAGATCATGGTGTCTGCTATGGATTATATACTGGGAAAGATTATGATTCTCCTTTGCCTGTTTAGGCCATGGTGACCTTGTAACTCCCCCACGATGGGCAGTCACAGATGCCTGATATTGTCAGGTATCATGGTCAGCAGTTCCACAAGACTGGTGATATTTGTGAGAAATACTTTTGTTATTGTATTTCTTGGCTTCCACAGTCCAGACTTTTTTTGTAAAAAATATAGCAAACCCAAACAAACCACCCTTCCTATTAGTTAATGGACATATAAAAAAATAAAGTGATTTTCCTTTGGGACCATTTTATTTCTAGCATAATGATAGATTTCACTAAGAAAAAATTCTGTTTATTCAAAAATAAACTGTTAGCATTCTGAGCCATTTCTGTGGGTTTCTATCTATTATAATCTAATCAGAACTATTTTTAGAACACCAGTGAGTAATAATATTAGACAGCACTGATCTGAGACAATTTGAGACTCCCAGCTGAGTTTCTGCTAGAGAAGTGTATCATAAAAAGCACCATCACAAATTTGCCCCTTTGTTACAGGGGCTGCCAGACAGCTCAAGGACTTAGAGGGCCTGCCATTTGAAGTCTCTTCAGTTTGAAGATGTACTGTCAGGGATCAGTATGGAGAAAGCTTTTGTTCTGCTGCTGGTGTAAGTGTTTGCAGATGAAAGGAGAACGCCTGCACCTGGGCCATCAACCTGACACTTTTTAAGACATGAAATTCACTTAGAACTAAGCGTGGGATGGTGGACTGAAAAATAACATATATTTGTTTTTCCTTTGTTTACTACCTTGAGAAGCATCCCAGTAACTTTGTAAAGGAATACTGATACATAATTAACGTACTGAAATGGAGGATTTATAGCATAAAGAGCAAACATTTGAAATTGCACAAGCATGGTAGCAGAGTGCAAAGTTCTGGGGCTACATTATAGTCACTGGGGATGTTTCCATTACCTTCAGTGTCTTTCAATCAAGACCTTAAAACTTCTGGAGCACAGGTATTTGGTCATCTGTCACTAAGATCCATGTCACAGAACCATACCCTAGTAGACTTTTTTAAACATGAACATAGGTATGATGTCTCTTATGCCTCGAGCAACCCCTTCAGATCCCAGATGGAATACACTGGGTAAGACAACAGAAAGTGAAGTATTTTTAAAGCCACAGAGATGATTTTTTTTTTTTAATGTTTGACACCTTTTACTTATGCAATAGAAAATCATTTTTAAATGTACTTTCTTTTGTAACAATGAAAAATTGAGTATGAAAAGAAGAGAAAGGATGGCTCACTGTAAACCTTCAGTTCATGTTGTTAGATTCTCAACACTCCTGGCCTTCTCACTTTACCCATCATCCAGAACCCACATATGCCCCTGTGAAGGAGTGACTGACTTTATGCTGTATCCTCTGTCCAAAGATCTCTAGCACCTAATCAAATCCACCACCTGATTATTTACTGTATACACAAAGAGCATTTTGCTCACTATTGCAATTCAGTCACCTTTGGGATGAAAGATAGTGTTTTAGGCAGAGAACATGTATTACCTGAGGGATCTAAGCATAAAGTACGAAATATCATCTTCTTAATAAAACTAAGAGGGAATTTTAGATAAGAATGAATTAACTACCCATCAAGGGTGTTATCTGAATAAGAGATATTTACAAAGAAAGTGATACAGGATTTTAACTGACACAATTTTTTAAGTTCCTGGTTTTACTTCTGAGCTGAAAGCCACCACCATATGAAACTCTCTGCCTCCTAAATAACATATTGGAGATTGGCTCAGAGGAAAGTACCGCCAACACTGTTTTCTAATATTTTTTAGGAGAAGAGGGACTAACCCTGTCTGTATTTTCAATACTTCGTAAGAAGAATTTGTGCCTGGAGAAACAGATGTAATAAGTGACCATACTGATGTAATCCCACTGGTAGGTGTCTGTCACAAGGCTGGTATCAAGGGTAGCACCTTTCCCCCCTCTTTTCTATCTTGACAGACCCCTGCTTCATGGCTCAACCAGGACAGACACGCTGTCACTTGGAAATACCAATACTTTTATTCATGCACATGCAGGGAAGGGTTGGATCTTGCTCCCATTGCTTGATTTCATTGTGATTTTAGTGGGTGCAGCAGAAAATGGATACTCAATGGAGTACATTCTGGCATCATTTGTATCAGTGTTAATTTGAGGTAAATTTCTGATATCAAGTGATCAACTCCAAATATACTGTGGTATAGATGAAAACAAAAGATGACTCTAAAGAAATGAATTTACTGTTACTGCCTGCATGATTATCAATGCTTTAAGAAGTGTTTCAAAGCATTTAGCATCCCAAAAGACTAATTTAGCAACAGCTCACACTTATAATCTGAAAGTTAATTTCTGATAGGATACACAATAGAATGCTGTTGATGCTCTCTCGTTGATTTTTTCCGTTCATTCATTTCCCTTACCTGCAGCCTGGCCTTCAGTGGCAGTAGTGAATGAATAACTTCAAGATGGGAGAAAACAATTCCCCGCGATTTCCATAATCAGTGAAGATGCCTCAGACCTTTTAAAGAGATGACTTTGTGAGTAGCTCACTATAGCCTGGCCATAGTAGCCAGGTCTCTGGTTCAAGCACAAAATAACGCAGGTGATCACACACATCCTTGGCTTCTCTGTTCACACAGGGCTTGGCTGTGCAGGTTGAGGAGCAGATGGGTCATTTAGTCACATTACTCATTCAACTACAGCTCAGCACTTTGTTTAATGCTTTGCTGTTTAAGATTGGAGTGGCCAGCACCCTGCAGATTTGAACCTGTTCTTCCTCCCACATCAAAGGAATCTGGATACTGGGGCAGATTTGGATCTCCCACCAGTTTTAACTGGTATAAGCTATGTGATAACTGGTATGAAATATGTGTAATAACTGTTACTTAAGATCTCCAAGCACTGAATTAGCCTGTAGTGAAAGAGCAACTGTGCCCATAATACTTTGAAACCAGTAAGTAATATAGCAATTGAAATATTATAAAAGTGATTAGAAACCCAGAATTTGTACAAAATCTATGGTCAATGTTGTATATTAATCACCAGACATCATACAAACTAATACTGAGCATAGTGTAATGATCCTGTTAAGGAGCTACTGTAACAAAAGTCTTTATACTAGGAAGGATTTTTAACTTCATTTCCCAATGGTAATCAGAAACACTCCTGTAGAAATAAATGCAGTTATACTGGTGCAAAAGCCCAGAATTCAGACTATGGGGCA
The DNA here is from genome assembly GCF_018691265.1 of Tyto alba. NCBI lineage: Eukaryota > Metazoa > Chordata > Aves > Strigiformes > Tytonidae > Tyto > Tyto alba. The sequence goes on from NW_024881295.1 coordinate 17,337,540, forward strand.
AAAGAAGATCATATGTTGTTTAGTGAATCCTCACAATGTATTTTTTTTTTTGCCGTATTCCCTCATCTCACAAGCACATCTGGTGTTTTAGGAACATTGTATTCAACGGTGGTAAAAGGACACTAGGGCCAAGAATAACAAATGAAAAATGAAAACACTGGGGCCTAATGCTGATCTCATATGGGTGTAAATCAGAGGAATTCCAGCAAAGTCTTTGGAACCACACCAGTGAAATACTTGTGTCTGATTCAGAATGAAAACTGTAGAAACCAGTGATTTTCCTCCAGTAAGACTATCAGGCCTGAAATTCTCCCATTCCACTGTGAAATTTTACTGCAAAACATGTTTAAAAGAGCATCTTACCAATATCACAAATGCTGCGGAAGTGGCAAAGCTAAAGCAAAAATGCTTCTGTAGCTCTTGTGTCTGTATCACATAATGTAAATTACCTATCAAACCAGATTAAGCACAAGTTGCTGATTTGCAGTCTGCAGCACAAAAAAGGAGTTTGACAGCAAATAGTTATATATTTTGCACATAGTTACTGTGTTAGTAAATGGTTGCTCTTAAAACCTTTAAAGACAGAGAAAGTCTTTCCACTGACTGCAGGGTGGACTGTCCTCAGTAACATGACTTTCTGAATAATATACATTATTGCACTTTGTCTTTCTGGTCTTGACCTGAGGCATTGCCATAACCACAGCACTTGTAATGCTTGGCAATTTAACTAAATAGACTGTCTTTAAAATGTAAACAAATCTCAGCTGCTTGTTGATAAAGCTGTTTGAAGACACCAGACATTAAGAACTCTTAGTCCCCTTTTGCTGTAGGGAGATCCTAGCAGGGAGGAACAATGTAGCCATAAATGTCTGTACCAAAACCATTTTTGAGCCTGAAAATTCTGTTTTGCCTTGGAACACCACAGCAAGAAAGCGAAAGTACGTTCAAGACACAGATCCAATAACTGCATTAAATTTCCTAATCCCACCTTCCACCATAAAAATCAATTATTTTGTCTTGTTGCTCTATGCTTCTCAGAGCTAAATCGCATCAGATTAGAACTATCATAAAAACATGGATCTTCCTCTTTCTGGAGACATGATGCCAAGACAGCAGTAAATTTTGTATGATGTCAGGTGCTGCTGTTTTAATTTCATCCCATCGTACTTGTATTTTTACCTCCTTAAATAACTTCCTTCCTCCCACCCTCCTGTTTCAAATATTGGTGGAATCTCCCCCTCCCCTGCTGTGTCCTTTCAGGGCTGCTGTAAAGCTAACTGTAGGCAAGAGGACTTTCTGTGGGCTTAAAGGGGTTTTGTAGGAGGTATTGACTCTAGCTATCCTTCACATGCTTTGCTTTTAAAACACTTCTTTGCAAATTATGTCTTTCACTGTCTTCTAGTCATTGCTGCTTGAGTTGTCTGCAGTTCGTCGATACTTGGGGACGGAGCCCACTGAGAATGATGGTCCAGGTCCTGCCAAAATCCCTCCCTATTTTTCTCCACTGTCCTTTAGGTAAGGATGCCCTTTTATGTCCACTTTGCCAGAAGTCAGTATGCTGCTTGCTTTGTAAATGGAGGAATAATCTATTCAGGCTTGCCCCTTGTTTGACTTTGTATTCAATGAACATCAAGCCAAACAGAAGCTAGAATGCCTGACCTTAAAGACTGAAGTTCAGTGAGAAACACTAAGATCTTGAGTCAAAGGGTTTCATATTACTGACTCCAGTGTCTTTCATTGATTAGACTTTACAGCTGATAGTGGGTTTCAAGGTTTATTTGGAAACTGTCAGGAGGGCAGAGATGGGGGAAGGGAGAGAGTAAGCAAGGCTGAGGGTTTCTTTTATATTTATTGTGTGGCATTAAGATGGGAATAAACAAAGGTGGCAGAAGGGAATGCCATTAACATACCATTTCCAGATCTACCCTTTGGCTTATCGTTGGGTCAGTTCTCTGCAGCAGTAGGTGCAGAGATGGAAGTGAACACTGGAAGGAGGGAGGATACAGAAGAGGGAATTTGGGAGTAGTTCATTGTAGAGGATTTGTTCCTGCAAAATGTATTCAACTCCAGCTGAACCAAATGGGAGTCAATACTATGAATTAGTCCGTATGAGTAACCCACAATTGTGTACGAGCTTCAAAACAGTCCTTGGGAAATACAGGTGAAATGCCACATAGGGAACTTTGCAGCATTTGTTCACAGCATGCAAAATGTGCCCATGGCAAGACCTGCTGCCAGGGTGAGATTCAGGAAAGACTCAGTTCAAGCAGAGAGAAAGAGAGGAACACCAGGAAAAGTACCAATGCAGAAAGGGGCAAGAAAGCGAGATCCTTATTTTGTCCAGTTCCCAAGGGCCAGATTCAGAGGAGACTTCTGGTGTAAAAGCAAAGGAACATGCAAGAGGGAGTCTTAATTAGATGAGCTTTCCAAGCTTCACCCTAGAAAATGTCTTTCAAAGCTGCCAGGCACAGCAAGGCTGGGAAACACTGCTGAGGCCAAAGTCAGATATGAACCAAGGCCGTAAGTACTGAAGTCAGTAGAAATGTCCAGAAGAAAATTTAGATAGCAGCAAGTTTTAGATTCAGAAGTATCAGGAATATGTTTTGGTAATCACTGGAGGACTCAGAAAAAAAGAATGTATTATGACTCTCTAAAAGACCATGCAGTGTTAACAACAATCATGTAATGGGGGGTGTGCCTGTGTGTGTGTGGGCATGCACGTGCATGCCTCCTGACCCACTGGTGTTGAAAAAGCTTCAAGTATCAGTCTGTCTGGAACTAATGAGACAAAAAGAGCATGAAGCAACCTGTAATTTCTGTAGGCTGTGGCTGAGGTCTTAAAGAGAGGGGGTGTATACTGGAATGCACATAACCCTTTTCTAACCTCTCGCTCCTTCCCGTGTAGAAGATAAGGACTGACATCGGAGTTATTTGTCCACTTGAGCTCTCAGGGAGCTCAAGGAAGTTCCAGTCAGGCTGTAGTCTGATTGAACTCCCTGTTTCTTGATCAGTATCTTCTCCTGCCAGGCCTGTGGCTAATTAACGTTCTTAATCTACCTTTCTAGTGCAGATGTTTGACTAAGAAAGACAAAATACAACAGCCTAGCACCTGGGAAAGAGTGTTCAGGCTTCAGAAACTATTCACCAAATGGGGCATGGTTTCATCGCTCCAAATCCTTCCTTTGAGAACCAAAGCAAGTCTGGGCTGCTACAATTTCTGGGAATTATCAGTAGGAAGTTTCATGAGCTTTAGCTGGTGCTCAGGAGGTGACCTTGCACTCCCTGCAGCCTGATCCACCTTTATTCTCACTCTGACTGTGACTTACCATGACATTTCAAAAAGTTGAAGAGTGCTAGAAGAATCTTTCTTGTCTAGCGTCTGTCCTGGCCTTGTGTTAAGTAGTGGTTTTCTCTTAAGGACAAGCAGAAAACTTGCACTTAGTCAGACCCCACAAAAATTACAGTCTATGCTCCAGACTCCCATTATCAATCCAAATACACAGAAGATTATTTCTCACACTTGCACCTCTATGACTATTTTCACCTGTGCTATTGCAGACTGCCAACAATTCAAAACTCTCCAATAATTCAACAGAAAAGAGTTCAGAGAGCAACAAAAGCACTCAAGGATCTATGAAATATAACCTATGAGGAAACTGCAAAGGAATTTTTGTTTTCTTAAGTATGGAGAATAGAAGACTGAACAGAGAGATGATAACAGTCCTCAAAAATGTAAACGACTGCAGCAAAGAGGAAGGAAATAATCTCTTCTCTCCCACGTGGAAAGGATAAGAATAACAGGCTAAAATTGCAGCAGGGACATTTTTTTATTAGATATTAGCAAAACCATTTCTAGCTGTTAGGATGGTGTTTCTGAAGCTCTGGAATAGGCTGCCTTGGAAATCTCCACATCCAGAACACTTCCGAAGCAGGCTGGAGCACTGTCTGTGCTAACAGAACAGGTACCACTGGCCCCCTGTGCTCTTGGAGCAGAAGGAATTGGTGACTCCTTATAATCCTTTCTAGCCTTGCTTTTATATAATTTAATGATTCATTTGATAAGTACATGTTCATTTATCAACCCCTGAGAGAATTTTAGAAGTATTACTTGCATCTTTGTGTTGTCTCCAGAGCCTTCCTGAAGATTATTACTCTTCCAAACACTAGGCTATGCTCTGTGGTTCTCCCCTATAAAAGGTGATGCCAGTGCTGCCAGCCAGGAGCTATAACCCTACTGTTAATTGAAAGACAATGGGACTAAAGCTCCTAAAGAAATTACAAAGAAATATGCCTTTGGCTATCTAGTCGCTTGCCTTCACTTTTGCAGCAGCATGCACTATAGCATTGCCGAGTTTTGCTCTTCAAAAATAACCACTAGTGAAACACAGAAAACAGGACCTGGGACAAGAATGGTTAGAAGGGTCAGTCCCTGGCTGTCACAGGCAGCAGTATCAAGTAATCCTTTTGGTAAACTCAGCAAACTGCATCTCCAGGGCAGTTCAGTTGCGTGTCATAGAATCACAGAAATGTTTAAGTCGAAAGGGACCTTAAAGATCACCTTGTTTCAATCCCCTTGCCATGGTGGGTGTTGTAGCATTGTCCTTGATACTGTCACTGGCTGGCTTCTGCAGAACATCAGCACTCAGGCAGCCAAGAGCCTTCCTCTAATTTCTAACCTAGCATTTTTTCTTGGCTAGTTTATTAATTAGTTCTTGTGCTAATGCTGCATTTCCATCTCCCTCGAGTTTTCCAGTTTAGTGGATTTGTAGTGGGCGTCAGTATGCCTCTTGGTTTTTCATTCTGTAAGGCTAGACAAGTCAAGCTCTTTTCATATCCTCTCAGAGAATCAGGTGAATGCACCCATAGTAGATCAGTAACACACTTCTTTCCTGATATGAAGAGGTGGCCCAAAATTACAGGGTGAAGAAAGGGTGTCTCAAAACCAAAACCAAACCGCTTTTGTAACACAAAATAGAGGCCTGAGGAGGGTTAAGAAGTGAAGTTGACCTGTTATTTGCTCTGTTAGAAGTATAGTTGTCCTGCAGAAACTCTTGTGGTCTTGGTTATGGCTGTCTCTTGAGTATTACAACAAATCTGAGAATGGTGGGGAAGAGCGATTCTTGCATCGGTCTTCACAGAGCATGGCCTACTTTCTGCTGCCAGCAGTCTCTGCTGGCTAGTGCCGAAGCCCAGGAATTGCAGCTCTTCTTCCCATGTCCCCTTTGCAGAGGCCAGCCCCACTGGTGGCACCAGCACTGCAACGCTGTGGTTACACATTCAGCAGCAATGCTGCTTGAACCGGCTTGTCCCCACCCTTCTCCACTCCCAGCTGCTTTTTCCATTTCCCGCCGGGCGCCCTCCCTACTGCCAGCATAAGTGTTTGTGCAGTTATGTGCAGAACCAGGTCAGAGATCTGATCCCAGCCAAAAAAATAGCCTGCATCTTTTTTTTTTTTTTTTTTTTTTTTTTTTTCCAGCTGGAAGAAGTTCTTCTGTCTGGTTTCTTGGGTGGCTGCACAAGCACTTTGGCTGGCATAATGAAGGGAAGAGGACGGGGGTGGAAATAAGCAACTCTGCCATGCGTGCTCCTCCCGAGTGTATGTGGCTGATCCACAGAGCCTCCCCTCCACTCTCAGCTAGCGTGGGCTGATCTTGCAAGGAAAATCACATGCTTGTTCTTTGTCATGCCCCAGATGCTCCCCACCCTCCTTTCAAGGAACGCTGCTCTTTCCCCATCCATCTCTAGTGTGCATTACCAGAAAGACTCTCTAATCAATCAACATCCATTAGAACAGCCAGGTTTTGGAGGTCTCCCACTTGTCTTGTGTTATGAAAAAAGACTGCAAGACAGTTCAGGGGCTGGTAAGTCTAAAACTGGTGAGTGCTGCCACTCATGACACACAACCCTTTTAGAAGCTGGGCTGCATTTTCTATGCCTTAATCTTTGGACCATTAGAATGGTGTATGCTTGCATCATAATTAACAGTTACTAGGAATATAGTTTGAAAAATGTAGTTCTTGCAATTGCATTTAATAACAAGTAAATCTTAGTTATAACCGGGTTCACTGAGGTACTTCTTTCTTGGGCAGCTATTACAAATCAAGCTAAAATAAACCCGCTCCCCTCTCATGTTTTTTTGGCTCTTAGCTTTGGTATTAAGAACATAGACCAATAATTTCCAAGAGAAATTATATTATTTTAAGTTTTCTCATTCTAATGTGTTTGACTCCAGACACTTCAGGGGAGGCTGATATAGCCATTACTACTTATACACTTTGCAGAAAGACTTTCATGTTATCCAGGGAGAGGACACTGGGAACCTGGTTTAACTGAAGTGTCTACATGGACACAAGGGTTACTGTAAGCTTTGACTGATTTCTGTAGGTGTTCTGTGGACATAGTGCAAGATCATTACTCTTTGCAGTACCTCTCTGGAGAGTGTGTAAAAATAAAAAAAAAAATCCCCTATCATAGCATTTAGATACACTAACAAAAAATAGTTTAAAAAAGGCACATTGTTATGTAGGCAGTCTTGTCTGAAACGTGTACACTAGTGATATTTGTTTGTCTACTAAATAAAATGATAGCTACTTTATTCCTGTCTGACCACTAGAAGATATTTTGGATTTGTTTTTATACTTATGGCACATATAGGAACTCAAAAAACTTTAGCCAGACTTCACGGGTCATTTGCTGGCAGCCTGTTCACAAAGGACCTGCACAACATGAAGTCCTTTTAACTCCCAGGAGTGCCTCAACAAACACAGTGGACACCCACCCAGCGTAAATTATCTATTAATAAACCATATTTATTTTTAAACTGATCAACTATGGAGTATTTTATAGACTACACTAAGAAAAATAAACTAAGACAGGTAACTATCTATATTAACATCTGTGCAGTAGTATACTTACAGGGAGCTTTTAGTTAACATACAGATTCCCATCAGGCGAGCAAGTCAACAGCAGCAGCAAATGGCTGCATTTTGGATTAAAAGCTCCTTACATTAAAAAAAAAAAAAAAAAAATAGCAAAAGCCAACAGGTGCTGAAGAGTAGCGATGGGCAGCTTCTTTCCCTCACCTCCATTTTCACCTAAGATTCAAACAATCACTGCAGTGATAACGAGACACAGGAATCTCAATTTTCATTCAAAAGTAGGAACCATGAGGGTGGTTTTTGATTGTAGAATCAGCCTCATGGTTCTGGATGGGCTTTCAGCCTTAGGCCGAACCCTAAGGATGAAATAAGCTGTATCCTTGCTCTGCTTTCCTGCGTGGCATTAGCCGAGTCCCTAAATGCATCACACTGTTTATACATCTATACATATCTTATAAATCTATAAGTAAAAAAAAAAAAAAAAAAAAAAGCTGTTTGAGAGGAATGCAGAGAGGCTAAATTCATCAGCACTTTGAAATGAACTTGCAGCACTAAGCACTGGTATTTTCATTGCAAAATGGGGCCTTTTGCTGGGAAGCATCAATGCAACAGGATCGTCTACTGACAGACTTGTCAGCACTTTTAGTCAGGCTGGAGTACTAGAACATGCATTTGGCTACACTCTTTAAACAGAATACATTACTTACCATAAATTTTCTATGCTACTGTAACTACAGAAATTGTTCTTCAAAAGCCAAATACACCTACCTGATCTGCAGGTAGGACAGAGTAGCAGAGGTTCTCTAAAATCTAGAGAATCACGCTGATTTTTCTGCCTGAGGATTCCACCTAATATTAACAACGTATTTTTCTACACTGTGACTTGATTCTGGCTGCATACATTTCCATTCCGGTGTCATTCATAGTTGCTTTTAACTTAAGCAAAAAGCAGGATTTAATTTCAGCTAAGACCAGACGTATCAAATTCAACTAAAAAAAACAAAAAAAGTGTTGTGGAGGGGAAAGGAAGGGCATTTTGCCTGGGGAGAAAAATGAGAAGAAGGGACTATTAAAGAGAGTAATGTGCAAACTTTAGCTGAGATGTAACAGTATCTTCGCAGCAGTAGCAGCAGCAGCGAGCAGGCACGGCTTTCTGGATCTATTTCCTTCAACCGTTCGTTTTTCAGCCGTACACTCTGCTGAGCTCTGGGGAGAGGGGGAGAGAGCGGGATCGCCGCTGCGGCCGCACAGCCCATGCCAGGAACCTCTTGGTACACTGGCTGCATCGCCGCGCCCCAGCCCAAGTGAGCTCATGAGCCTCAGCTGGACTCGGAGAGGTAGCACGGACACGTAATGAACACGAGTGTCACGGAAAGTCTAAGAGGGACGCTTGTTCCACGGACTGCCCGGACAATGAAGAATTGGCGTGCCACCCCCTCTCTCGCCCCCCCCAGCTGATGCCAAGGCGGGCGGCCGGCCGCTGGCAGATGAATAGCAGGTCTGTTCCAGCAGCTGCGCGTCCCGGTCCAGCGAAGAGAGAGTCTCCAGGAGAGCAGAGTGCCCTGCGTCGTGTGCCGTCTGCCGAGGAGGAGACCTGGGGGCAAAAGGATGGCTTCAGAAGGGGAGAGCATCCACCTTCCAGTGAGTCCATCTCGGGGAGATAATCGTGGGAGGGGAGATCCCCAGTTTGGGGGAAGTATCCACCGCTCCTATCACTTGCTCCTCAGCTTTGGCAGCCAATTTCCCTTGAAAATCCAGTGCTGCTTTTTCCCTCTCTTCTCAGTTGAAGAAAAGCTAGCGGCAGGATCTTTGCCCTTTTCTTCCAGGAGCCATTATGAGCCTTTTTCCAAAAGAGTGAGGGTAAGAAGAGGGGTATTGCTAAAAAGAGCTGCTTTTGGGGGGAAGGAGGGGCAGAAGTTAGCCTTCAGCTCTCAGAAAGAGGCAGCACATACTTTATAAGCTGCAAAAATCTGAGCCGTTCCTCATCTCACAAAGCCTTTCTCTGTTTGCCAGAAAGTGCTCCCAATCTGGAGAAGAGAAAAAGAAATAAATACAGCAAATGCTGAGGGAGTGCAGAGGCCAGGGTTTCCTACATAGGGTTTATAGAGAAACAAAACTTCTTGGTAAAGCTCTTTCAGTTCTCTGTGTTTCTATTCTGTTTATTTGTGTTTTTTAAGAAGGGTGTTTCTTGTGCTCAGCATGTGTTCTAGAAAAGGGCAACTACCCAAGGGTTTAGAAAAGGAAACTATTAGAAATTAAATGGAATCAAAAGCCCAGATCACAAACACCCATCAGACTTCAGAAGTTCAAGTCCAGGTCTGTGCTTCAGGCAACTCTGGAGAAGGGAAGAATATGAAGAATTGCCCAGGGCACAGCTTCCAGCCCTGAGCAGGTTGGCAGCAGGGTCCAAATTTTGCAGCTGATTTTTCTGTCTGTAATGGTCTTAACCACCCTTAGATTTAAAAGTGGGGAAGTATAACTGGGCTCTCAATCTTTATTTGTTCAGCCCATGTCAAATAAACTAAAATGGAAACATTTGTGCTCTTGGAAATAATCAGGACAATTATCTTGAACTAGGAGGAGGGACTGAGACTCCCCAATCCTGCAGAATGTATCTCCACTGAGATACAAGGTGCAGAGTAGTTTTTGAAGACCTGGGAACAGTTATGCTCAGATAAGAGACATGATAACTGAGGAAGATACACATATAGCTGTGACACTTGCTGAAAATGTACTCTATTTAAGACTGAGGAAGAGAGAGGTTAGGCTTTCCCAGAACTAGATAATAAGGGAAAAGTATAGAAAGCCAGGAACCAGGATCAAAGGACAAAGAGGACAAGAAATTTATGCCAAATAAAAAGTCAAATGAACTCTTTGCATATTAAATCATTCCACCCAATGGAAAGTTTCAGGTCTATCATGGATTTGAAGCCCAAGTTTCATAGATGAAAAAAATCAGCTTCACCAATTAAAATGTTCATAAACTTCTGAAAAGTCTGGGGTTTGGATTTTTCTTTTTCAACCTATCTTGAGCTTAAGTGAAGAGCCAAAAGTGATCCTCAGCATCTTCAGCCTTTACAATACTCAAATAAATAAGCCCAGAAGGTCAAAGCTTCCCTGAGTTACAAAACAGAAAAGAGCATACCTGTCTTCTAGAGCAGGAAGGTGTGGAGTGTTTCTATCCACCTCTACACAGGTTGCCACAAGAAAAGTCATGCTACTGAGATTTTCTCTGTGACACCTTACAGGGATTTCATGAAGCCACCAGGCAGTACAAAATATAGGTGAATGCACATAGATTTCTGCATGCCTATGACCAGGAAATATACAGTGCTAGCAGAGGAGGGAAAGAGTGTTACATACAATGACATAGTGTGATGGATGCACTCAACCCCTTAACCAAACAAGCGGTAGTTTGGTTCAGGCTCCAAAGGAGGTAAAGACGTAAGCCAGAAACGAGCCAAGAAATCCTCTAGTTTCAATCTGTTCCCTGAAAACCCACGAAGGAACAAAGTGACACAGTGAGCATCGATGCATATGAGCTTGGAACACCAATCACACGCTTAACACATGAATTGGTGGCTTTTCCAAGACTCATTTATCAAGGAACAAAGAAAGTCGTGGGTACAAGGAGTCTCATGCATACCTTTCCCGTCACGTGTAATTTGACTACCAGCAACCACTTTATTCCATAAACATGACAGCCCAAGTGAGACTTCTTTGAGTTCTCCCGGCTAAGCAGCCTGGCTGCATGGCCACGATCTCCCCTTGAGCTGGGACACCTCTCAAGATTGCTCCTCAAGGCAGAGAGACCTTTTACCAACAGCAGATCTTTGGTAAGCAACCGATATCGCGCATAACCTTGTAATATAGTAACTTTGATTTGTGCCTTGGTAGCTTTGATTTTGTCTTGGTAACTTTGATTTGTGCGTTTGATTTGTGCCTTGGTAGCTTTGATTTTGTCTTGGTAACTTTGATTTGTGCCTTTGATTTGTGCCTTGGTAGCTTTGATTTTGTCTTGGTAACTTTGATTTGTGCCTTTGATTTGTGCCTTGGTAGCTTTGATTTTGTCTTGGTAACTTTGATTTGTGCCTTGGTAGTTTTGAATCATTGTTCGAATGATTGTGCTGTACAGTAATAGAGTGAAACATGCCATCAAACTTTGTTCAGTCGCACTTTCACAACATCATATTAAAACCACTTTCGCTAACAGCTTTGAAAGTGATTCTTTAAGGGATCTAAATCACCCAATTGCAACAAATTGGCCTAGTTGGCAGGATTCTAAATCAGGATTCGTGACACATAGCTGAGACAAGCAGAGGGTCCTGGCAATGGCGTGAATTGACAAGTGCGAGGTGAGAGGAGGAGTGATCAGTGGCAGAGAAAAAAAAAAAAAGTCTTTCAGTTGAAAGTACATTTAAAAGCCTCTTTTAAGTCCCTGCTCTGAGCACTGAATGCAGAGCAGGTGTCTTCTTGGAAGTTTCCAGCTGTGGGTTTATGAAGAGCTTGTGGAAATGTGCACTGCTTGCTCTGGGGTGGTAACACATGACTTGCTCCTCCTCAAAGAGCTCCTGGATGGAGTAGCAGGAAAAATCATGAAAGTTAACTATGATACAATACAGAAATAGGAAATTTTAGTTATAAGGAGATGGTCCTGTGCCTGAAGAAGTTGTACAGTACCTACTAGCATTTCTTATACAACATTTACATGGCCAGGCTAGACAGGTAACGGTAGAATGAAAGCACTGTGAGCCTCTGGCCTAGCATAGGAGAGAGCTAGAACAGGCAATCAAGATTTAAGAAGGCTCTAAGGAAAACTGATCAGCCTCCAACTTTTTTGCTTATCCTAAAGCATGAGAACAGGAGCTTACTCAGCAAAACTGAAAGTCTCCATAATGGGAGACTCTCCCTCACCCAGCGTGTCATCAGCCTGTGGAATTTGCCATCTCCTGGAGCAGGTTAGAAGGTCAAATATCGGAGCAAGCATTGAGAAGAGTTCAGGAGGTCCAGTAACAATATTTACAGTTATGCAAGCTAAAAAAGGTACTTTCAAATACCATAAGCCAATAGCAGGATAAAAATAAATACACTTTTCAGTTCCCTACAGGCAATGGCACAGTTGCTGACCAGACTGCAAGTGGTATCTTGCATTAGAGAAGTTATACACTGACTGTCCATAAGGGAGATCTAAGACTGCTTTTTAACAGCAAGAAGTATCTCCCATTGATCCATTTTCTCCCTCAAAAAAATTCTCTTGTTCTATGTGTTTCAAAGGAGTCTGTTTTCCAGAATTGACTTCTAGGAAGACCAACAAAACCTCAAACTATACACAGAGGGATGTTAAAAGGAAACGGTGCAGAAATTAAAAAAAGAACCACCAGGCTGTAGAGCAACCTCATCAGATCTATGCCAGCCAGCCGAGTCTAAGACAAAAGATAAAACTTGAATTAAAAATATTAATTTACCTATTAAAAGATAAAACTTTATCATTAATTTGAATGACGCATTTTTCTTCCCAGACCTCTCTATTTGTGGCTTCCAAATGAAACTTATACCTTCTCCTATTAAGCATCTGCCATTGATGAGAAACCAGGCAGGGAGACCAGCAACCTGATGAAATATAACAAGAGTACATCCTGATATAGATGAGATCAGAAAAACACATCTGGAATAGAAACAAATAAAACAACACCACAAGATCCCATCACCAATTTCTTGTTACTTCAGGAAACAAAGGTTTATAAATTACAATAGGAGTATGGTTTTGATAGTCACACTCTGGCTGATTTATCTGCCCTTCTTTATGCTATTATTCTCCCTGACTCTCGCCTTCAACCCTTCCATAGAGATTTGCAGGGGGGAGAGAGGAGGAGGGAGCCATACAGGACTGTTCTTTTCAGCAGCAAAAGACCCATTAAATCTGTTTAGCCATGTACCTCAGCTGCTGCAGTTCACGATCTGGCATCTTAACACAACCCTGTTTCATCGGTGATTTAAGCTAATGTACCAGACTTTGAATGGGAGCGACTGAGACAACATCCGTTCCACCACTCCCACCACAGCAGCAGTAACCAGGGGAAGGTCTGTGGACAGCTGAAATCAGTAACACTCACACATTATTTGCCATGGCTAAGTCTGTCAGAGCCCGAGACAAATATTGCAGAAAGGAGCAAAGACTGGAGCTGATACTAAATGGCTCCAGAGTTTTATTAGGTTTGTATTTTTATATTTTCTCATTCACGAATGGGTGTTATGTTCTGTATAAATGGGTGTTTAAGGGATGTGCGCTGGATTAATGTCATCCATATTCATATTGCAAAAGAGGCTATATATTGTATGTTGCGTCTTTCTTTTTATAGCTTCCTACCCTTTGGATAGAAAAATGTACAATCCTCTGGGACAAGAAGCAGAAATAATACCTCACCATTTAGGGAATCATTCATACATCAAAAGTAAAAAGAGTAAGCAGATAAAATAATCATAGTAGAAAACAGACCCTACACTGAAATTTTTTGGCAGATGCTATTTGGTGAATACTTTGAATGCAAAACACATCTGCAGAAATGAAGACAGGTTTACAAGCAACTTGCAAGGAAAAAAAAGACTTTAAATAATTGGATAGTTTACTTCTAGTGCTCAGTTTTTGATCTACAGCAGGAGGATTTTAGACAGGCAGATAAAGAGCTAGCTATAGGCATGACAGTGCAAACTTTTCCAAAATGCCCCCAAAACAAATGGAAAGTCCCACCTACCACTGTAAATCCCATCTCCTACATCCCACTTTCAGTCTAGGCCTGATGAGGGGACGCAGGGAGCGTGTTAACGGCTGAGTTTTTTGGGGTTTAATGTTTTTTTTGTGGCTTTAACGTATGCCTCGAGGCTGCGATGTGCTTACTTTTTGGCTTGGGCACGTATTTGCCTGCTTCTGCAGCAACAGCCAGCTTGTGCTTTCTACCGCCGTAGGGCCTTTACTCTCCTTCAGCGATTTCCTGGAACGGTGGCAGTCTGATATCACCAACCGAGCAGTGTCTCTGCCCCAGTGGGCTTCTGGAGCATTATCTGGGTTCTGTAATATGGGCCTGGATAATGACAGTCTGCACTGAGAGAGAGAAAGAGCCTTTCAGAAAGGAAATCTCAAATGCTTCAGAAAGAGCCATTCCCGTGACATCGCTCTATGGTGTGTGCAACTCAGCCACCAAGAGTTTGAGGAACTTATCTCACCTTGTTTTTAGCCTGGCCTGCTCGCAGCACCTGCCCATCAGCTGCCAGCGGGACCCCGTTCCCCTCGTTCCACCATCTCCTCTTCAGCCCCAACCCTTAGGGGCAGCATTTCTCACCACGTACCTGTTTCACACATCAAGGTACAGATGCATCTCACCCACACTCGCACCTTGCAGATTTGAGCGCTCAGGGAGTGGGTTTTATTTAGTGAGTAATCATAAACCCGGTTATGGTAGTAGCAACACACAGTTCTCCTGGCTGGCTAATGGCAAAACCACACACTGAGACATCTTTGTGAGTGGGAGTCCTGTGCAACATGAAGTACCTGCTAAACCATGGCTTTTGTCAAAAAGTTGCCTCCCTTGGCTTCATTCCAGCCCAGACCTGAGAGCTGAACCATGCACTTGCTTCTCTGTTCGCCCTCAGCTGACAAACAGGTACAGCATCTCCATTCATTTAGCCACTAAAAATGGAAGCCTTCAGCCCAAATTACCATTTCTCAGCCCTTCCTGAAAAATATATTTTAATTTGTTATGCTTCTATTCTGAGAACAAAAAATGGGCGATGCCGTGTGCATCCAACAACCACACACAGAAGTGTGAGCTTCTCCGTGTGTGAAAGGGTGCACGGGCGTTTTCACTGCCATTTTCCCATCCCTGGCTTGTGAGTCAAATGTTTATAAAACTCTCTTAGAGAAAAGGCAATCCAAGAATATTGTAATCTAGACTGCCCCAGGTATGTAAACACATAACAGAGACATCTGAATCGGACACCGTCATGATGGAAGAGCCCATGTGCAGATGCTGCAAAATTCACATCGCCAGTTATCATACACCTTGACACACTCCTTTGAACCAGGCAAGTTATAATTCCTTGTCAAATTACATGAATCAGATGTGTGACTCTATAATTACAGCTGTGAAAACCATTATACTCAGGATCTTAGAACTTTCTATCCAAAATAACCCTTGGGGAAGAAATTTCTCATGAAGCTGCTTAGGTCAAGGTTCAGTGAGTGCTGGAAATTCTGGGGGAATCCTGTCAGCAGGTTTAGAGAAATGAGAACAAGAAAATGAGATGATGTATTAGTTTGTGGATTGTTTGGGCTCTTTTTCTGTTTTTCTTTAGGTTTTTATTTTTTTCAAATATTTATGTGTATTTACAGGAATTTTCTCTTTGTACTGACGCAACTCCAAATGATATTTTGGAGGACTGAAAAAAAGACCCAAATTCACCACAGACCTTAGTTATTGAGAAAAATAACTGCTCCTACCAATCTAACAAGAGCTAAAAGGCAACCAATCATTCCTCCGTAGCCTATGTTTTACTGAAGAAATGTTTCTGCAGAAAATAACAACACAGCAATACTTTGTACTCTCACAGGACTTGTGTGAGAACCAAGTTCTGCTGTCCCTAATTCTCCAAGAATTTTGTAAATATCAGTGAATTTAATTTCACAATCCCCATATGGAGCAAGATGTGCTTTCCTGTCTATTAGGTCAAGACAGAGACAATTAAATGACCACTAATGCACCCAAGGACATACAAGTAGAAAGTGATAGAAGCAGGAAGGAAAGACTGAGCACATCTGTTTGGATGGGTGGATGGCCATGCAGCAGCAGTGTGTTCTGTGGTTTCATTTCTACTTCTCGCTGGCTAAATTCCTAATCTCCATTTTTGTTTTTTTAAATAAATTGTTAAATATTGTTTTATTTAGTCATCAGAGACCACTCTGTTACTTCAGACAGTGTAAAGAAGAACAATAATTGATGTTGTCAATAAGAGAAAAAATGAAATTCCTTCCCTGCTGAATTTAACTTCAATGTCACTTCGAAACAAATTTCGACCCACTTTCAAAAGTTCAGGCACACAGCTGTGTTTGTACCTCTTCCTTGGTGGTGCTACAGTCATGCTTAACCTTGTTGGTGTAGGAAGCAAACACCAAAGCTGAAGTGAAACGAACTAAATTATATTAAACATAAATTCTGACTCAGAATGACCATACGGGTTCTTGGTGCAACTATTCTACTTCAGGCTTGCACCTTTTTTTAGCTGATTCAAGATGAAATGTTCCTGCATGTCCCTGTGTGATTTCAGGCTGTGGCCACACATTTTTTGCTGACGAGAGCTGAAGTGCTGAAGGGAGGAGGTTCATCCTCGTCACCACCATCAATTATTATTGCTCTCTCAATGCAACTGCTCAAAGTAATCACTCTATCAAGACTGTCCGGGCCAGGAAACTTCCATTACTTAGTGTCTAAACTAACCCAGATGATTGTGAAAGAACTTGTTTAGGGAATATGCAGTTATGTCTTCTAAGGAAGAATTAAGTCCCTTGTCTTCACAAGTCTGGACAGAGACAGAAATATCAGCTCCTTTAGATAGGCCTTCATCCATCTTATTGCAGCGGGATAATTGTTTGCATTCTTGGATATTTCTTGGCTGGTCATGTTAGCTGAAGATCTAATTCTTCTGGGAAGATCAGAAGACGATACGATGAAGTATACAATCTGGGTTATTCTTCACTTGGACATAAAGAATAAGGAAACCAGACACAAACAAAAATACAATAAAAAGTATTCCTGCATCACATAAGCACACGGGGTTTTTTTATCTATTACCCATGGTGATACCCTGATTGGCTGGTCACACTGATCAGAGAGACATCCAGAAAAGGATTAATATGCTACAAGAAAATATAATATGCTGCTGTTTTCCTCTCTTTTAACAGAAACAGATTTGAACTCCATCTTCATGTGCTAGATTCTTGGGAGCTGATTCTGGACCAATTCCTTAGCCAGCCCCCATTTTTGGCATGTAGCTGTGAAGAAGTTGCCGAAGGGAGTTGTGTCAAAGGTCTTTTACTTTGCTCTTAAAGGCTTCACGTACAGTCTGAAGGAATCTGAAGCGCTCACGAAATGTGGTTTCCCCTCTGGTGTTGGCTGTTCAGCAGGCTCAGCAGTTCAACCATTTAAAACCATTGTGAGTGGATTTAGCACTTGTGAAATAATGCTGGCCTATTCAGATCCAGAGAGGGATGGGCAAAGTCCACCAGCACAATAAAAGCCCCTCTTTCCTCCTTCTCAGATGAGGAGCCAGGGTGCAACAGAGTTTGAGGGAAAAA
This sequence comes from Tyto alba, assembly GCF_018691265.1. Taxonomy (NCBI): domain Eukaryota; kingdom Metazoa; phylum Chordata; class Aves; order Strigiformes; family Tytonidae; genus Tyto; species Tyto alba. Next base: position 17,354,763 of record NW_024881295.1, read on the forward strand.
CTACTCATATCCAGGTGCAGCTACACAGATCTTGGAGGAAAGAAATATGGGCCTACAAAAAAAAACAAAAAAAAACAAAAAAAAAAAGCGCTAAAACACACTCAGAGGAGGCAATATCTTTAGCATCCCAGGAAAAGAAAACAAAACAAAACAAACACATCCTAAAACAACTAGGTAAGTATAGGAAGCAAATCATGAAGGAGAAACAACAAAAAGAAAGAGGAGTGCAGCCCCAGAAGAGAGCTCCAGTGGGGTGTGGTCCACAAAATGATGGATTATGAATGCTAGTAAGCCAAATGGGGGGAACAGATACAGAGAACTGAGTCCTGAAGGTATCTGTCTCCAGAAACCAGAGAAGATGGAGCTCTCCACTTCATCCTAGCCTGAGCTACTAAGTATAGCAAGAGGTGTGTTTCAAGTCTGAGCTGATCTAATGCTCAATTATTCTGCTGAGACCATGAAAAAAAGAGATAACTAAAGCCATCTCTGATGTGGACAGTGTTGCAGACACGCTGTAGATCTGTATCTTTATGCAGAGATCTGAGCTCAGGACCAGGCTCAGACAGGCAACTCGAGCAGATGACAACAGGTCTTGGTGGCTACTAATTAGGTTAGTTTTTGGTTAGCGATGTTGAGGTGAGTAGCCCTCTGATTCATATCCAACCCCCGCTGTGCTTTCTTCAGCCACGAGCCTCCAGGTATCACCCTGAGTTACCGAACTGGGTCAGTCTTACGGTGTTCACTTTTTTGGGCCGTGGCTAAACGGCAGTTCTCTTACAGATGCCCAGGTTGGGGAACGGGCTCAGGGTTCGGATGCAGGCCAGCGTGGTGGTGAACTCAGGTGTTTACAGCCAGGGTGGGGCAGGGTGGTTTTAAAGTTCTTCCTCTTGCCTCACTCGCACAGCGTACAAACAGGGACATTAACTCTCCCGTGGGACCAACTGACTCAGATGCTTGGCCAGCTGCAGGGAAAGGTGTCCCCATAACAACCGACAGCAAAGAATAGCTAAAAAAATAAAAAGATGCATCTCTCTGTGGCTGCAAATGATAACAATACATTCCTCTCTATTCTGATCCAAAAGTAATTTTTTTCTTCCTTTGTTCCCCTCCCTGTTTTTTCCTATCTGACGAGAACTTGTTTCTCGGATAGGAGCTCAGTCTGTCTGTTATTGGTGTGCCTAACACAATTTTTATATTCCTCCCATTTTTTAATTTTACATATTATCAAATGACTTATGAAAAGTAAAGTTCAGCCAACTAAACCTCAAAGGAGTTATGCAAGAGCAAGTACCACTGAGCTTTACCATGAGCCCTGTACAATTAACCATGTATGTCCATGGACTTGATAAATCTGTTATGAAGTATTTTGTATATAGTGTATTGTGGGTATATACCCACTCCAGATCCAGCTGGAGCAGTCTGAAAGGATACTATTCCCAGTGGCTATCCTTCAATCAGAAGACACTGTCTCTAGCACTATTCTTGACCTCTCTGAGAAATAAGGGACAGTAGCTAGCTCCTCCAGCTATATCAGCCATTTCCATATGCATGATACATTTGTACCCTGTACATGACAAAGTACGCATTCATTTGTTATCATCTGCTCAGTGGGCGTCAGCATAAGGCTGACTCAGCAGAAATGAGAGCAACACTTGTGGGAAGTTTGTCTTAGGACCAGCAAAATACACAAGCTAAGAGAAGGCTGTGATTTACTGATCACAATCTTTGAATAGAAAGATCTATGTCCTTTGAAGGCCCTCTTCTCCTCCTGGTGCATTGTGAAGGGCAGGTAGGACTCTGTGACTCCTCCTGGCTGTGCTATAGATAATATCCTGTGGGCCCAAAACTGTGGGAATATTATATCTGTTACCAAGCAGCATTCAGTCTGCCTTTTGCCCAAGGCACCTGTATTACGTACACAATCAACACTAACATGTTGATACCTGTGAGCAGAGGGAAAATCACATTCTGTACTCAAATGCTGCAGGAGATGAGGTGTTAGGAGGATGTATGAAATTAAGGTGGGAAGGGCATGTAAGGAAAGACTTCGCAGCTACATTCAAATGTAATAGGTATAGATGAGTGAAGGCCTTCAAGATGGAAGATTGAAGAGACATCCTTTGAGGCAGTATTTCTTCAGAAGGTATATTACAAGGTAAAATGTCTTCAAAAGGCCAAATGAAAACCAGACAATTTGGTGCCAGGGTCAAGAACTGAGGAGAACAATTGTAATGATTTTACTAAATATTTATCTTCCTGTCAGGCAGGTATAAATACGGATTAAGAGTCACTGGTCATGATAATCATATTAATAGGTGGAAAGAAACTTCTTTTGCCCATCTTCTCTGGTCATGTCAGCAGCAGCATCAAACAGAGTATCAGGATTCCCAAACAGGTTATGAGAATTTGTTAATAAGAAAAGAGGGGCAGACTGGTACTTGGTTTGGGGTTTTTTTCAGAAAAAAAAGGACTGCAGTGAGTGCACAGGCACCACAAAACCCCTTCACAGGGCTACTGCACAACATATTGACAAGAAGGCTGCTCCAACAATGAGCTCTGCTGGGGGAGGCAGAAACCAGAAAAAGAAGAGTATGATCAAAAGTGAATAAACTATAGGAGTAAACTCCTCCATCACTTTGTACTAGGTATGTGTAAATGTTTCAATGCACAATTAAAACTGGGAGATAATATGAGCCCCTTCTCTGAGCCCACGCCAGTTAATGACCATCACAACCACCATGGCACTCCAAACACAGGCATCCAGTGCCTAGTCTGCTCCACATGGTCTGGGGTCTTTATTTCTTCCTTCTCCCTAGCCCTTCCATTCCTCCTCAAACATTCAGGAGTTCATTTGGACACAGCTTTTTGGCTACCCCTTTATAAGAACACAGCTGCATACAAAACACATATCGAGTTAACCCCACTTGAAATCCAGGGCATCTGTTCTGCATCAGTGGTTCCCCCTTCTTTTGTCCCTTGTCCATCCTGAACTGAAAAACTACAGGATAAACACCAGATACAGCGACAAAGGAATCATAAGAAACTTCAGTTCCTGCAAAATTTTGTTTCAGTGGCTGAATGTGAATGTGTTTTAGAAGAAGACAATATTTGCAGAATTTGGGCATTCAATTGTCAGAGAAATGGTTATACTGCTTTAATCTCCTCCCATTCCTATTCTGGCCCAGAGGCATTTGCTTCCCCAATAGTCTCCTAGGAAGGCCTCATTTGCTACACCCCTTCCCAAAGGTCTCTCAAAGCCACGTCTACCCAGGAGATCTCTGAAAAACACAATTGTCACTAAGGGGATTTGGGCCTCCCGTTAATTTCTGCCATGCTGTACTATAGCTCCTCATTATAAACTTAGCTCTTAAAGGTTCTTTGTCTCTCCAGGGTTGAAAGTTGCTGACTGAATGTCTGGGTCCAATTTTCCACCAGTCTTCCTTTAACTGGCCATTCTCATCTATGCAAAGTGTTTGCATAATGCTACAAGATCATTCACATCAATCTTATTTAACATTTTGAACCTGTTTTGCAAAGGGGTTAATGAGAAAACAAAACATAACCTGAATAATAAGTCACCAGAAAAAAAATACTGGCCGAATCTTTTAATATAGAGCCTGGACAGCAGTTCTTTTCACAGAGGGAAGACAACTGACATTTTTTCTAATCTGAGAATGTAATTCCCAGGGACAGTGTATGAGAAAACAGCAGTAATCTACAGAACACCCAGGAACAGTTGTTGAAAGATTCCCAGGGTGTTACTTTTGGCAGGACATCAGGTTCCAATAAAACCCACTGAAAACACTAGACTAACAACAATAATAATAATATTTTACACAGATGAAGTGTCTTTCATCTAAGGGTCACAAAAGACTTCGGCAAATGGTGGACGAGCTCCTTGAGGAGGGGTAAATGAAATTGATATTCCATAGATGTAGCCACTGATTCACTGATTTAGAAAATACATTGTTGTGTACAGAGTGTTAGAGGGTACAGAAAGAAAAGAGTTAACATGTGTAGGCAAGCTTGGGAGCATTCTTTGTAGTGAACTTGCATAGACATAGTAACCTATTTTTTAATGTTTTCAGTAAATCAGCTGCTGACATTCCACATACACAATTTGAGCACCTGCACACAAATCAGGTAACCAAAGATTACATTGTGCAAATACGCAAAGTACTAGGTGAGTTCATGCACAGCTACTTGACTCTAACATGAAATTCTATATACTATGTTTGCAATTCCTGCTTGGCACACTCTTGTGCGTTTTCTGAGTCCAGTCCAGGACTTTAAAAATATATAGAACAATATATCAGTAGCTGAAAAGTTAGGGACTAGAAACAAGAGACTAGTGTAGGCCACTTGTGAACCGCTAGACGTTTTGGATCCAGACCCACATTTTGTACTGAGAGCCTATCTCTGCGAGGGAACCATTCCACGGTGTGGCTACCTTTCACAAAACCCAAGGTGCTGCAACACTCTGGGCCCCATACGAATCTCAGCCTATACTCATATACCATAGTGTGATGATGTTGCTGATGGTGTTATAGTGGCAAAACTTGCAGTGGAAATACAGCTTCTACTGCATCATTAACAGCTTTTATGGCTTAATCGGATTGCTTATGACTTTTAGGCACAAGTATACCATCAAATATTACCTAAGTGACCTTAAGAGGACAACATATATTGAGATAAATGGTTCCTTTCCTTGAGGTCTCTCAGGGTATATTTCACATAAGGAGATCACATCTTGCTCTCTCTAGCCATTTCCAGAGTCAACAACACCCTTATTTCCCAGCCCAGCACTCTCAGACAGCAAAAGCTGTTGAGAAGTCATTGTCTTTGCCCCGAACACACAGACACATGAAATTCCTACTCACTGTTTACATGAAGGAAATTATGTGAAACAAGTCATGTTTCCTCTGTGTCATAAGGGTAACAACAATAGCAACGAGGATATTGTCATGACACCCCCAGTCTAAGGCAATGACTAACAACCAGAAAGATTAGCTATCAGGATGATCTAACAGCCTGATGTTCCCAAAAGGGGGAGGTCCTGCTCCTCTTCAGCCTATGACCCTTTTCTCCCTCCTTATCTCCTGTTCCCAGAGACACATCCCACCTTGCCCTTGTGCTGGCATTTGCCAAACCCTTCTCACAAACAATTCATCTCATTAAAGCTGGAGAAAATGGTCTAATTTCTTTTTTCTTTTTTTTTTTTTTTTTTCAATTTAGCCTGGCTTAATGAGCTGAATTGGCTCAGAACAGGATCTTATGAAAGCAAGAGTGCAAGAGAGCACAAGACTCATAGTAGGAGCATTTGCTCTGGACTCTTAGATCACCATAGCTACAAGATGTAACCTTCAGAGTTACACAGAAGATAACTCTCTTGCTGGTAGTTTCACTTTTTCATATAGATGACCATAGCTACTCTCTGAGATAATTTGGTCAAGTCTGGAAGGGGATTAGCAGAATAACTGGTGTAATTTGTATTCGGCTACAGCTGCAGAGGAGAGAGTAACTCTGGCCTCTTAGAGCTGCACTAAACAATACCACAGAAGAATGAAGAGGGGCAATTAGAACTGATGACACACAACTGGAATAGCTTTTATGGGTTGAACATACCGTGATGGCAAAGCATCACAGCCAGTAAGAGCTGCATAATGCTTTACTCACTATCAGATATACCCACATATCTTCCCTGTGGCTTGAAACAGCATCTATCACTAGGCTAAAATATACAGAAGCACACTAAGCATCATGAGTCACTGAAGAATTCAAGTCCATTTTCCCTGTCCAGTTTTGCTTGTCCTGGACCTGGAGGGCACCTTGTCAGAATCCTTCAATACCACCCCCACTGGAATGTCTTTGCCTCCCCACAAATGCATGTGCATTTGTTCCGTTCAGCACTCATTTTTTTGCACAGAGATGACAGATGTGTAGCTGCTATCATTGGAGACAGGTTAAAAGTTTACAAATTGGTCTTAGCAGCTGCATTTGGAAGCTAAGTTCTGAGAAAGTGAACTGTTCTCATTTTTCCAGATTTTGAACAACCCCATAGTTATGGTCAGAGATTAGAGAGATTTTTGTGGTGTTAAAAGAATGGTTTGGAATTTCTTGTCCAGCCATCTGCCCTCAAAACTTAGCAGATGACTCACTAACACGCACCTCCATTTGTTACTGAGCTAAAACTTTTATCTCCTCAGCTTCTTGTAAAGTTCCACTCTGTATCTTTTCAGAAGCAGAGGCTGTTCTAATACGGAAGAACAAACGACGTGGGAAGTGCAACTTAGAATTCAAGTTTTAAAAAGCTCTCGTGTTAAATTCCAGCTGAGCTAATATGCACGTATGCACAGAGGCATTTGCACGCATAAATCACAACTTGCTTACATCTGGCACACACAGAGAGCACACTGCTTGGCACACTGTTTAAATGTGCTTCAACTACTGGACTGCATTCAGGTCTGCAGATAATTTTGAAAAAGTTTCTTTGTAGTCGGGAGACACAGAACCTTACTAAGTATTTTACTGATATTCTTATGTATCAAAGATGCTCACTGTTGCCTGCCATTTCCTGATGAAGCTTCTGCAGCCTTGCATCCACAGGATGATCAAAATAGGTGCTTTTGATTCTTGGAAAGTAGAAAAGCTACCTCTATATCCCAGGTGTTATTGGTTTACCCTGCACAAGTTTGAAACAGTAGTTATAAGCAGTCACAGTTCCTAAGCTAACCTCATAGTTTGCCCAAGTTCCAATTTCAAGGAAATCAGATATCTAAAGCAGCAAGTAGTTATACCATTTTACCCAGATTGAATAATTTATTGCAGTCTCACAGAAGCTGCTCACCATTTTGCTTGCATATTCAGCCTCAGCTATAGAAGATATGGTCGGAGAAGTCCAAGCTAAAAATACCAAACTGATGCCACACCTAGATTGCTCTTACCACCTTGTTCCAGATTACTTGCACGTCAAGTGAATTTTCCAGAGTGGTTTGTGAAAACCCATTAGTCAGTGCAACATTAATCATAGCTACTTAAACTGTACTTTTTTTCCCCCTGCAAGTGGATCAGATTCCTTGTAGATCCTAAATGATAGCTTTTTAGAAAGGAATATTTCTTTCACTCTTAGCCTGGAAATTTACAGTCTGCTCAGCACTGCTTTAGAGTCACACAAGTCCAGATCTGTACCTCTTTCATAATTGTCTACCATGGTAACAAATAGGGCAGCGCCATGTCTGGTCCCTTAAGCTCTGTACTCATGCCAAAGATAACCAGTTATACTGGCATAATTAATTTTGATGCATTAATAACACAACAGCTTTTGTCTTTACCAGCCAGCATATTTGCCAGTATGATTTGGCAAACATAATTCAGCAAAATCCTTTCCTCTGTTAACTGGGAGAATAATCCCTGAGTTTAAAGAACAGGGGAGGAATCTTCATTTAGGGATTAATCATCACTTTATAACTCCTGCAATATTCACACTCCAGGCTCTGATTTAGTTATACGCAATAACTGTGGCTTGCTAATTAAGAATAACATGGGTATTAGCCTTTCTTCTTTTAGATTCTTAAATTGCTGATTTAAAATTTCTCTCAGAGAAGCATTTCTAAATCTCTGAAGTGTGAAATAGCAAGGACATTTGCATCTCCAGCCAAACCCACAGAGGTTGGAAAGGCAGGCATGATTTACATTCAATACCTCAACCTATAACCTGGAGGATATCTGGAACTCTTCAACACCAACCTTCACTCTATAAAGAGGGACTCCTCTCCTGTGGGTAAAAAGCAGATTCACCTTTTGACTCTGTTGTCACTGTGGGGGCTTTGGCTTGAAATTATCCATTCCCTCCTATGACCTGCATATGAGGTAAAGCAAGAAGTGCTCCAGAGACATGTGAAGCTGACACAAAGACTTTCTGAACTCATTCGAAATCTTGTCTTGGTCTTTCACTGGAGTACCTGCCTAACACATACTCTGCTTTTCAGCTCATGCCAGTTTTCTCAAAGATCCTGAGACACTCTCTATTTATTGTGAACTGAGATGAAAACAGTTTCTCCATCTTACCTAAGAAAGAAAAAAAATTACTTCACTTTTGAATTCCAAAGTAGATTTCAATGAGTCCTACTTATTTATCAGTCTCACTAAAGTTACTCTTATGGTAGAAAGAAGATCATTTACAAGGTTCTGTTCACCACATCTGCTGGATGTCAGCCTAGTCCCTTACAAATAGAGTTTTATAGTGCTTCTGAATGGCTGGGGTCATAAGATGAGAGCTCATCTTAGCTTAAGACAACATTTTTTTCTGATCACGTATTATTAAGATGTGATTAACTTTGACTTCAGTACTCTGTATAAATTTTTTATTTTCCTGGTTCCTTTGAGCCTGAACTAGATTTGATAGCAGTTTTGAATTATGAGATTAGATGGCAACTTTGATTCAGTTGCATCAATAGCCTGAATTTTTTTTCCTGTACTTTCACTTTGCGCTACTAAGACCTAGTAATCCCTTTGTAGCTGCAGAACATCTTTTTTTTTAAAAAAAAAAAAAAAAATAATTAAAGCACATAAGATCACTTGATCACTTGCTGTACCAAATCAAAGCTTTCAAGAATACATGGTAGCATGGAAAAGGTGTGGAGATGTGAGTAAGAGGAGTTGGATGATAACCCTGGAGGCAGTGGCAGAAGGCAGCATGTGTGCAGGAGGATGGCACCAGTGGGGGCAGGCCTGGAGGCACACATTAGGCAAATGAGGCACATACAACCATGTCCCCACCATGAGGGGTTCACAGGGAACCACCCTTTTCCTCTTGACTTTGATGAAGGGATTCTGAAGGTGGATGGTTAAATCATTTCAGCTGGGACACCTTCAATACGCAGTAAGCATTCACACTGGAACTGTTTACTCTTTCTGTTTCCTCAGTGTCAAGATGCAATAGCACATTGACTGAAAACTTGTTCTAAAGATGATTGGGGTATGTAGGGGCGATGGGGGGGAAAATGGTGGTGGGGCAGCATCTACTTTATTACTCAGGGACTTTCAAACACATCTGCAAGGCATGCACATTACATAGCCTCATGCCATAGTAGCAGAAACAGTTTGGTGGGTGTCTCTGGAATGGAAAAAGGTGAATAGAATGAAAACCATTTGCACTGGACACTACTCTTAGATTTCATTATGGCTTTACTTTCTATGGGATCCTGAATTGCCAAAGGACAAGCATTGCCAAGAAAGTCCTTTCTGTGCATTTTCCAGGTAGCTGCAATAATTTCTTTCATATGGAGATGTCATTTCCACGATACAGTGCTTTCTCAGTCAGTTCAAGGATATATTCCAGAGAGTACAGACTTGCAAGTTGTCCAGAAACACTAGGTAGTCCAAATTGGGCTGCTTGTTCATTTAACTGTCAAATATATAGCTGATGTAAGAAGTGCTTTCTCTATTTTCCTCTCCATTTCTAGATGTACTCCAAGGGATTAAATGCAGTTTTAAAAGCACTTATGGTCCGTTTGCAGTAGTAGTCATCTCATACCCTGGCTGTAGCTGGAAAAGCTCAGACTCACTGCAGTAATTTTTCTAACATTCCAGTGACCTGACTATTCACAGGGACAGGGTATTTTTGATAGCAAGCCCTTAATTCTTCATCCTGTAGATCCAGCTGGTCCACAGAGGCTGACATCATTTGACCACAAAATATAAGATACTAACCACTTGAGCTTTTGCCAGAGTAAAATTTGATAGCTGAGCACCGATTAAAATTTCTTTTGGAATCAGTGTCCACTATATATGCTATTATTCACGAGTGGCACGCATTCAGTGTCTCTATGCAATTGGCCAGTAAGTTTTTTTTCTATGGATATATTTGCCAAGATGAAAAAACAGAAAAAATTTAAACCATTCCCAACCAATGTGTTTCCAACTGCTGAACTGTTTTCTGTACCACATTGTTGAGTAGTGATCTAAATTAATGAATATTCTCCTGGGCAGCTGCTATTCAAACAGTGGTTGTCCATTTTCTTTTTCAATTATGATCTGTAAATCACTGAACATTAACATTATCAAGTGGGGCTACACATATGCACAATCTGGGTGCATTACAAAGCAAGTCATAATGAGCAGTTATTTATTCCTCTCTCCAGGTTTAAAAATCTTGTCTGGAATGATTTTATAGTCATCTTTGGAATGAAGAATACTCTTGAAACAAAAAATGTCCATCTTTCCAAATATATGCTGGTGTTGCTATTGCTAATTTGACAACTGTGACATATGCATATTTCGCTGGAAAGTTTTTCAAAGGGTTTTTGTATATTTTTTTTGGGGGGGTGTGTTGGTTTGTTGTTTTTTTTTTTGTTTTTTTTTTTTTTATTATTTTTTGTTTGTATGTTTGTTTGTTTTTCTCCCAGGCAGCTCAGTGTTCTGAAAGAGCCGATGATGAAATATTGAACAAGGATTGTTAACGTTTACTTGGAGCAACATAACAGCTTAGCTATAAGTTTTAGTCAGAAGAAAATCTTGATAGGGAATAAATTTCCACTGGAAAAAAAGACAGTTCTAATAAATCTTTTCAAAGCTGTGTTAAAGTAACCAAAATTTGTGAAAGTTTTTCACCTAAATGTTTCAGAATGAAACATTTCATCTTTTAACTTTGAAATAACTCTTTATTTTGGATTTGATTGTCCTGGTATTTTATGTCACAAAACATTCAAATAGTGTTGGATTAGTTAAAACATTTTCTCTCAACTTAATATAGCTATATTTTTCCCTTTGACTTGTCTTTCCCAGACAATTTTGAAACACTTAGCACCATCCTTCCAGATCAGAACAAAATAAACTGGACGTAACCAAGTAATCAGTGCATATTACGCACTCTCCTCTGGATCTGAGCCACACAAGATCTGGATCAGTTACAGCTTTCTGCTGAAAAGCTTGGCTCCTCACCTCAGCCTGCAGGGACTCACGTGCTCAGCTTTGGACATGCTCTAGTTGAGACTTCAGTGTCAAAGCATTGGCTATCACAACAGTATCTATACTCACTGGATTCTGCAATCCTAGTGCTGTAAAACCCACCGAGTGTGTGGTCTTAGTAAACAGAGAGAAAATTCCAAACTCTGTAGCAAGATATCTTGAACAAACACTTTGTACTTATAATACACGAATTAATAAAATGGGAGAGTTCAGGTTTTATGAGGCCGTTGCATGGAGAGCGGAGATTTTCCGCAAAAAATGTTTCCCTTTCTTCATCTTGGAAAATAGGAAGACCTGAAAGCTGTTGGTCATCCGCTATGTAATTATTGATTATATATAACTATTGGTTGAGATGCACTTTTTGTCCAGCTGAATATAACAAACTTAACTACAATACAAGAAATTCAGTGATGGTTGCCAGGGCATGTAATTAAGGTTGTTACCGGCAAACCCTGGAAAGAGTTGGAAATTTACCAGCCAAAACCAGTTAGTGCTCATGGCGTTCCAGCATATACCAAGACTCAACCCCTTTCCACTGTGTTCTCAAAAGGTTAACATATTCATGCATTGCTTCAGATGGCTTTGATGTAGAAGAGTGAAGCACAGGAATGTTTTGGTTCAGGATTTGACTCAGATAGTGGTCATGTCTCTGACTGCTGTGTTTTTATGTTACTTCCAGATACGCAGATACCTCTGTAGATGTTTGTAATCTACAGCTTGGCAGAGCAGGCTTAGCTGCAGCACAGCAGCCAGATGGATTTTATATGCTAAAGTCCGCCCTCCAAAGGAGGTTGTCACATGTACTGGTATGCCACGGGCTCTTAAGTAGTTATTCAGATCTTTATAATTCATCACTATCTTGAATTTATAATGCTCACAGAGCCACACATACTACCCGCCTCTGGTGCTTGTGGTTATTCACACTTGAAAGATCCTGCAGAAGGTCATGCAATGCTGAGGCCAAGAGCTGGACATAACATCACCTTCAGGTGCTGTTCCATAGCTGTGTTCTGTCGAAGTAACTTTTACAGGGAAAGACAAAACAGGAAGATCCTTCAGGTGGTTCAATACCTATCCAGCTTGCCACTCATCTGCAACAGTATTAGTAAAGTTCTGCAGTCTTTTTATGGGACATAAATCTATTTAAGCCTTGCATAATCTTACTGACCAACTATTTACGTCTTTGGGATTTCATTAAAGCTAGGTGAATCAATTCAATAAAATAAACTTTCAATGTCAGGACATAACCAGATCCAAATGATACACTGTCTTCACTGTCTACTTAACTCTCCAATTTATTGTCTTTTCAAGTCATGCTAGTTTATTTATAGAGAGGAAAGTAATAAAAGATACAGATATATATCTGGGAGACATTTTAGAATGCGTGTTCTTCTTTGGCAGGAAACTAAGAAAAAGCAGAGAAGTCACTTCAGGGAAAATATAACTTCCCTAAAAAACCCCCAAAAACAAAAGACCAAAAAACCAGTACTAAGACAAATGTACTTTGTCATAATCATATGGCAAAGTCCTTATGAGCACCCTTGGTTTTGGAATCTCTTAAATTAACACTTTTTGGCATCAAATCCTAATCCCACAGAGCTGTTTGGACAAATATTTTACACAGGTTACTTGATTAAACTAAAGAACTGACTAAGTCTAACTTTACCCCTGGTGTAATAGATTGATAGAATAAATGCTACATCAGTACCAAAGCTGACTCAAATTTACCAGTAACACCTTTCAAAAGTTTGACAAGAGTAGCAGATTCTCATGAGTCCTTGGGGATCTCTGAATTATTCGGTGTCTGTCTAAGGCTGATGCTGTATTACTTTGCTGCTTCTGTACTGAATCCAGTAACTGGCATTTGACTAGAGCATATAGAGGTATCACATCTTGATTCAAAGATTTCAAGAGATGGAGAATTTACCTCCTCTCTGGATAAGTTATCTTGCTGCCTTCATTTCTACTTTAAACTTATCTTGATTCAGCTTCCTGTTATAGGATTTTGCATATGCTTTCTTCAGCAATACTAAAAAGTTGGTTTAGTATCAGCTAGACTCTGTGCTAGTTATTAAGTCTGAATCAAGTCTTCTTTTAAGCAGGACAGCTGGATCTTTTTCAGCTTCCCATTGGAAGGCATTTTTTAGTATTTTCATAATTTCTATGGGTCTTTTCCTATGCACTCTCTAGATTTTATGTGTTTCTCAGCTGTAAGAGAGTTTCTCATGTTATTCTGATATTAAACTAATGAATCTTATGAACACAGCCCTGCTCCTGTCATCACTTTAGAACTGCCATGTCCCACAGCAAGCTCATGTTCAGCTCTATTTCCATGAGGACCCTTAAATCCATTTCCGAATCACTGACTTCCAGTTGTATGGTTCTTAACGCTTATAAGCTGTACTTCACTTGTACGGTATCTAGCAATTTATAAAAAACTAGATATGAAACTAGTTACAGTAACCTTTATCTATTATTTCATGAGAAATCAATGCAAACTGGTCTGACAAAACCACCTGGAATATGACCATGTTGATTAGAATCAAGTTACCCATATTGGTTCAACAGAGGCTGTTTTCACTTTGTGACACACAAAGTTAGATGATTTCCACCTGAATTCCCTATCTCCACAAATAAAAATTAATAGATTTAAAAAAAAAAATATTAGCCTTACATGCTCCCTTAGCCATATTTGTAGCCTCATGGCCCACATGCCTTCTGTCACAGGCTACCTCTCACATTTTCTATTATCCAGGCTTGCAAGGCTCTTTTATAACACTTATTAGCCAGCTTTGGGCTCAAGAAATGACAGAGATAAAATACTGAACTGTCTCAGCAACAGTCAACACGTTGATCCTAGTTTGGATGGTTCCACCCCTAGCACTCAGTATCTGTGCCAGATCAAGCTATAGCACCAACTAATTCTGGCCACCAGAGCACATCACTGGGTCTGATAAAGGGCTGTGAAGGGCAATAAATCTGGCAGAGCATCATATAATACAATGAATATTTTCAAATAATATTTTCTGAAATAAAAAATAATGTCAAAAAATCCAAACCTGAATTTATACTGAGCACAATATAGCATATTCCCTTTACTCCTCTACTAGTTGAATCCCATATCAAGCTTTCTCAATATTTGCCCTCTACTATCAAACGAGTTGGGCCAGGATTATCCAGGTCATCTTGCTTTGCCTTTCTTTGAGTTAGTTCTCTAGACTCAAAAGTTTCCTTATTGCTCAAAGACTTATTACAAGTTATCGAGAGAAGGCTATGCACCTCACACAACTCTCTTTTGCTTATCTGGTGCTATCTGGGCATGCTAGGTTTTATTTTTTTAATTCTTTATGGTTGCTGTTTATCACCTTTCATAGTTACTTGAGAGGGTTGGAAGGTGCTTCTGCATTCCCATGATGCCTGATTACATCATCCTGCTTCTTTCTAAACACAGAAGAGAACTCCTGAGTATTTCTGCCTTTCCTGAATCATTAAGACTTTCACCATCTTCTGCTAGCAAGCAATCTATACTATTGTTAGGAATTATTGCTGTTATCCTTTAAAATGCCTTACTGTCCTTAGGCTGTGAGGTAGAAGTTTCTTTTGCTCCCTCTCAAGTCCTTCCTCTCTTCATATTTCCACAGTCTCTAATTTACATAACTGCTGCCTCCTTCCTCTTTCTTCTCCTCTTCCCTGTTTGATATATTTTTAATACCTGCCTTTACTTCCTCACTTAATAAGGAGGTGCTGCTAACCAAAGATATCCTTATTCACTATTATGAAATTGTGGTTTTTAGTCATCTAGTAAACTTTCCTAGAATAATTTCCAGTTTTCATTCATATTTTCCTGTCTAAATCTTACTACTACTGTCCAAGTTTCTCCTCCCAACAATTTTCTTTCATAGTTTTCCTGGTTTCTTTGCAAAATAAGCCATTTGGGAGCACCAAATGCATGACTAGACAGAGATACAGTAAACAGAATAGAAAAATCTTCTGTCTTTGCTTGGGCAGGTTAGAAGCAGGATGGGAAGCTCTTGGTTTAACATCCTAACAAGAAAAAAGGAGATTATTTTCAATGTTGCTTCAGAATATGCTGGACTAGGTTTCAGTTCCTGTTCTAATTTAGTTTAATTAGTCATTAGCAGGAGTTACTAGGCTTGCCCTGGCAGTCTCTTTTCTAGGAATTAACCAGCTCCACTCAGCTTGAAAATTATTGGAAATCTGTCATAGGCACTCTTACCAAAGAAATGAGAGACTACCGGGAAAATTAGATTAAAAATACTAGAAGTTCAAAGCAGCAGTAAAATACTGAGTACTTACTTACTCACTCCTATTAAACCTTTCAGAAGCTTGTGCTTTATTAACAGTAATCATGATTAAGTGTGCTGTTAGTGAGCTGTGCTGGACTGGGAAGTCCTGGGGGAAAACACTAAGGCAGAGCATTAGCTTGCCAGATTTTTTGGACTACCTCGGTGAAGGATGCAAAATGTGTACTGTACCTGAAACCGAGAATTCTCGGCTTCATACCCAAAAAACTAAAACCAGATGAATGAAGTTGCCTAGTTGATGCTTTTCTTTTCTGTTAAATACTGCTGTTTGAGAATTATAGGGAAGTAAAGAGCAAGTGTTCTTGATGATACAGAAGTTTACTAGAACTGAAAGGGCTAATGATTATGAGATTAGTGTCTTGGCTACAATTGAGCATTGATTTAGCAAAGATGTGGTATGAATATAAAGTTAATACTCGGTAGAATTTTTTTTGTTTGAGGGTAAGTATGATAACACACAAGAGGAGCATCTAGCCATGTATAAACAGAACCCCTTAATAGCTTTGCTGATTTTTTTCTTAAATTAGATCTACTGTAATTGCTAGAGGGAAGGGAGGGAAAAAAAAAGTTTTGGGAAAACAGTCTTCATAAAACATTATACAAACTTTGCTACAACATTGTAGCTACTTATTTTATTTTAGTACTGCTATTTGTGTGGAAAATAAAGTATACAAGAAAATAGGTAAAAATGGCTGGCAGCAAGAAAAAATTAAATACATAGCAGAGGGAAATCAGGACTTTGGGGTGTGCAGAAGTCAGGGGTCTGTTGGAAAGAAAATGACAGTTGTTAACCTTAAGAAAAGACTTATTCATCTCAGGCATATCTGCAGTTATAATGTTGCTTCAGGCAATATAACTGATGTGAAGGCTGAGTTTTGTGTTTTATGTATAGTATTACAGGAGAAGTAATTTCAGTACAGGAATTAAAAATGATTTTTTTTCCATCAAACCAGCCTCCTCATATTAGCCTATTTTTAAGTTTGAAATCTTGGATAAGAAGAGGTTCAGAAGTTTCTGACTTTACTGGTTTCCTTAGCTGGCAAAAATTAACATAAAGGATTAGTTTCAACTTTCCAGACTAAAATAAACCCCAGTGTCTTATTTCCATTGGAGTTCAATTTAGTTATCTTGAAAACACAATGATGAAATAATACTGCAACAATTTCTCAATTATGATAAAACCAAGAAAGTTTTATGAAAAAAAAAAAAGTTTAACTAGGGCAGAGAATAGAACTAGCTACTAATATCTCACGACAGAACAAGATCTGAAACATACACAATTTGGTGCAGCAGATTTGGTTTTCTGTGCTATTGACATTTTTTTTTTAAATTAGGTTTGTTTTTTTTTTTTTTTTTTTTAAGAAACAGTAAGTGGCATATGTGGAGATTGTACACTGCAGCTTGAAAGCAATGTGCTTTTAACAGTAGCATTTCACATCCTACATACATTGTTTTTCAACATACAACAGAAGATTTATCAACTTGGAGTGACTGTATTTAGTCTTATGTTTACATTTCTCTAGAGCTGAATGTTAATTAGAGCCATCATGTTGTCATCATTCTCTGAGACTCTTGCTTGTCATTTTTTTTTTTTTCTCTTCACTGTTCTTTTGCACATTCCTTCTAATCATGGGAAAACTTACTTTGAACTTATGTTTTTGTTTTTTGTTTGTTTTTTTCTGGGAAAGGCTCTCTTCTACTTCAGAAACAGTTCTTATACAGGTCCTATACACAAAAACCTCAAGAACAGGTACTGTAGATGACTAAACAACAGTTGGTCTCTACCTAGATTAACACAGGTTTATCCTTACTTAACCTTTGATATCCATCTTTAAAGCATGCCTTTGAAACCTCAAAGAAAAAAAAAAATCTCTGTGATGGTGGTCAAATGTTGCAATAGGTTGCTCAGAGAGGTTGTGGACACTCCATCCATTTAACACTTCAGTAATATGACCCTGAGAAACTTCAGGTATCTTCACAACTGGTCTAGAGCAGAGGTTTGGGTCAGACTATGTCCAAAGGTCCTTTCCAACTTAAGTTATTCTCCCTTATGTATGAAAATAAGCAAACACGTGTTAAAGTATTCTCTTTTCCCCTCTCAAGAATCAAAAAAAAAAAAAAAGATGTTTTTAATGGTCTCCTGTTTAACATACACAGTCTGATACAAACGTTTCTGCCAGGACCACTTGCTTCTCCAATAGTGCCAGTGAAAGATGATGATTGACTTTATCACCAGGCACAACAGTAAGTCACGTCTTCATTTAAGTCCCATGAGCAAATGTGAAGCAGTGCGCACTCATGCTAGGACCCAGCACTCTGGATCCACTGGTGGTGATGCCTGGAGTGACCGTGAAGCTTGGCAAGGTCAGGACTGACAGCAGAAGTGCAATGAGAGCTCACATGGAAGGCAGTGCTGATGGGCACCGAGGCTGAAAGCATCAAACCTGTATGCTGTTGCTTTTTGTGGAGGATTGTTCTTCCACAAGATTGGCCACAGAGGCATCTTCCCCTTGACAGAAATGCTGTTCTTCAGTACGTGAAATAATTATGAGATGAATATGAATTGAAAATGTACTTCCTCTTGACCTACTTCCCAGGTAGGGAAGCACAGCTTGATGTCCCCGTGTTTGGAAAGGTAAAGTTATCTCTCCATATTTCCTAGGCTCTGCATAAGCCTCTATTGTTTGGTACCAACCACACAGCTAATTATCATACCTACTATGCAGTCTCTTTTAATGATTTCCTTCCATCTCTTGTCAACACCCAGACTGACTAATCAAACTGGTTTCTTTGGAAGGAATTGTACTTGTTTACCCCGTCAATAAATACACCTCTTTTTTGTTTGTAGTGTGAAGGTAAACATTCAGAATGACAGCATAAGCTGTTTTGGGAAAGTGACCGATTATTCTGAGGCACTCCAGCACTCTGTGCATCTGAATCCTGCCTCATTAACTGAATAGACCTTTCTTTACTCACAAGGTTGCAGGATGTAGCTTTCTACTTCACCACAAAATCAATTACATGTTCCATTAATGCCAGTGGAGTCTGCCTGGGGCCCCGAGCCTTCATATACAAGTCCCACAGCAGCTCATGGCTT
Organism: Tyto alba; assembly: GCF_018691265.1. Taxonomy (NCBI): domain Eukaryota; kingdom Metazoa; phylum Chordata; class Aves; order Strigiformes; family Tytonidae; genus Tyto; species Tyto alba. The sequence goes on from NW_024881295.1 coordinate 17,373,153, forward strand.
AGAACAAGACAGTAAAGTCACTTTTGTGACAATCTCCTTGCATGAAGAATGTAAGCTCCAGAACTAGTGCTTTTGGTTTGTGGGGACCTTCCTGTCCCTTCAGAGAGGTCTGTGGCTCTCAGTCTGGTGTCTGTAAGAAAGTACAAAGAACGCCTCAGCACAGTGCTCATTGTTGGCATTTCAAAGCCAACAACTGTGCTGGCACTCTGAGAATTGGTGAGAGGCTCTGTTGGATTTGGTCTTGGGAGTCCCTGGACTGACAGGTGATGATTATTGCAGGCCATCTCCTCCTCCTGTGGAGTCTCCATGGGTCTTCCATCAAAAGTAAATGAGAAGGGAGAAGCTGCTGGCATTTTCTGCCCTGAATAATCTTCCCACACACACACAAAAATATGTATAAAAAAATAAAACTGTTTGCTGATATACTTGGTTCATGATTTTCTAGGTAACTGTCATAACTGACATTTTGCTGTAGCACATTATTACTGTGTCCAGGCTGTGAGAGCAAGCACCAAACACATAAAGGAGAAAAGAAAGCTCAGCAATAGGGCAGACAGCAGGCTGTGGAGATTCCTAAATTAGCACTGAGCTAAGTCACTAAATCTGTGCAGCCCCACATCGCGTCATGCAGCTGTACCAAGTTGGACTGGAAGCAACAGAGAACAGGGTGTTGCCAAATGATTTCTCAGTTAATCCATAACCCAAATAAACCATGCAGAGATAAGTGAGAGATGATGGTGCTTAAATTGTCAGAACAAAATCTCAGTTCCAACTTCATAGGCAGAAGTCTGTAGGTCACAGTGAATTAAATTTATGCTAGGGAAGAATCTGATCACAGGCTGTCTATTTTCCCTGTGCTTACAACACCAAAGATAATACCTTTTACTGCAAACTTCACCCAGGATGAATTGTGAATCAGTGTACATGAATCACCTGCCAAACCCTCAAGTGCGTCAGTGATAAGAGAATACAAATTCAAAAGTGCAGGTTCCATATCAGCAGCTGGAGTGGAGCTGACGGCACAGCTAGAGACAGTGACCATTCCTGAATTCCTTCCTGGCCATGGTTTGAATTTTTCATCTCACTTTTCGTGCTAAGATATGATGCATCTGAGTGATGCAACCTCTGTGACAGATCTGATGTCCATCTGAGTTCTCTTGACTTGTCAATGATAACAACTTCATTCAGTTTGAGCACGAATAGTTGCTGCTATAATCTCAGACATCACTAACTGAACTTCCCATAACTACCAGGTATGTCCAGTGACAAAGTTACAGTTCTGGATTTTTCTAATCTAATGGGTTTTTGGTTGGTGGTTCGGTTCCCCCCTCTGTTGTTCCCCCCCCTCCGAAGTACTGATGTAACACTCTTCCCCTCAGTTCTGTTGTCAGCAAGGATACTTAACAGGGAAACTCCTCAATGAGATTATTTCACAGGAAACTATTTCAAAGGCATTGTTTTGGTTGTCAAAGCAAGCACAACTTCAGTTAAACAGGGCTTTAGCTTTTTAAATTTATTTCTGCAGCCTAATTAAGCGCATCTTTCTTAATTTATTACACTAGAGAAGATTGTCTCAAAAGCACATAAACCCAGCCTGACCTGTAGAAATTCTGAGAGCATGCCAAATCCACCAAAGCCAGTAGGAGCTACAAATCAGTGCCCTTGGACAGAAACCCACACCCCAGCACTGTCCACTGAATGCCCACTCCTGCTTCCCCCAGGAGGTCAGTGGAAGCTTTCTTCCCCACAGCTTTCCACAGACACACAGCTGGCCATCGAGTCAGGCACATGTCAAACAGGTGCCCGGCTGAAGCTGGCTGCAGCCAAAAGGCCATTCCACAGCCATTTGCTTAAATGTTGCGTTGGCTTCCCTGATGCAAAGTACTTCCCATGACACTTTAGATATATCAGCATAATGAAGCTCAGAGTTTACTTCCATCCACCCCCTTTCAAGTGACTAGAAAGACCTCAGACAGTATAATTTTCCAAGAGCACTATTTTGCTGCGCTGTTGCCTGGAACGGCTGCCTAAGCAAAGCACTGTGGCTGAGAAGTTCCCACTGGTTATACTAGAAGTTCCAGCCCTGTTAGACTCATTAAAAGGAACAGCACTTAGCTTAATGGTTAGGAGACACCACTATTAATTTTGAAGTGGAGGATTTATAAATCAGTTATTGCTTCCATGAGTCTGAGACAGAATACTGGACCAGGAGGGTAACAACAACAAGGTCTGATGTGCCCTACCTCTGCGAGTGGGGACAAACCCATACAGGACACCTTGGCCCCGCTGGCTAGGCAGCAACCAGCAATCTGATCTTGCTCCTCACACATGCCTGCTGTTGCAGAGCCTTCTCGTAAGCCCAACTTCAGCCACATAAGCTTTCTTAGTCGCCCATGAACGCTTACTAACTCATTTCTATTCAGGAATCTAGAAAGCCCTCAACACTTTTGGAAGCATCAAACCCCATTCTCTGGGACATTTAAACAGATACTGAGATACCATCCCCTAAGCTTTGTCATCTGTGTGTGTCTTGGGGTAGAAAGTGGTGGTGTATGTTCCTTCTCCTGCCAGATCCGAGACAAATAGTCCTTCACCATTTCAGACTATATAGAAACACTCCCTTCAAAGCACAATTGCTCTAAATCATTGTTTAAAAAACTGAAATAGGAGTACGAGGTCTATGCTTGCTTGCTATTCTGTGCACTATCGGTAAGTGAGGTTACACAGGATTTAGGTCAGGGCCAGTTTTACTTCTAAAACACTATCTAATCTGACCTTTAGTATTGCTTTTACATAAAACTGAACAGCCACAGCAACAGCTGTATGAGGAACTGAGCCCAAAACATAGTACTTCTCCAAGCCCTACTTCAGTGTCCTTCCTGGGGTGCAGGGAAGGCAAATTTAAGACCTTGGAAGGCTACTATTGACACTCAGGTTATGTAGTGTTAAATCTGGAGAGACAGTTTTAACTGAAATGTTTTTGGAAGAATGTGTGTCAGGTGGTTGGTATTCAATATTCAAAAGAATACAATCTGGGGCCACACCAACCACTAAAAAAAAACCAAACATATCAAATTTAATAAAAGCCAGTTTTACATGCATAATCAACTTCTGAAGTAGTTCTTTTTACAGAGCTCCTTTCCTGAGCTTTGTTGTGAACATTACTCACTATTATCTTCCAGTCACAACTTAGTCCAGAGTCTTATGTATTATTTTAACACAACGTAAAAGCACCAAGTTAATTCTAAAATACCTGATTAATAGAGGGATAAGGAGGGAGAGAGCACTCTACAATTCCTGCATACTTCTTTTACTGTGTGGATTCCTGCAGCATTCTATCCTAAATAAGTTTTATCAGGCATCTGTGAAGACCAAACAATTACGCTTTCTGAACTCTTTGCCCTTAGACTTCAATCCCTGCTCTACAGCTGGTCAGAGAAGTTTCCAAATTCTACAACACACTTTTGCAATACCTTGTAACCTAGGACTAACCCTAGAAAGCGTATAACCCCTTGTGGTCATGGTTATATCTAAATTCATAATCCACTGGAAAAAAATGCTAGTAGAATAACTGAGGCATAGAATAACTGACTGCACTGCAGAAATTCTTGCTACCATCTTAACAATGGATCAACCCTTTGCATTTACAGCTGAGCACCACCTGCTGGTTATCTCCTCTAATTTGGCTGTTTCTCCTGCCACCCTCCTCCCAGTAACTCCTGAGAGCAGATCCTAGATTTTAGAAGGACAGACTGATGTAGATGTTTCGACTGGGTGCTGTAACACGGGACCTGAGACTTCAAAGCTGAGCTTCTGAACTCAAGACATGAAGGTGGAGGCAGCTGTGATGGTCAACAGAGGGAGACAAAACTCTGCAGCCCCCCCACAGGGAGGGCAGCAGGGCGATAGCCCCCCTCATGGCATCCACTCCCCATTGGGTCTCAGAGACCAACACAAAACAAACCACCTGCAAATAAAAAGCAAAGACAGCAGAGGTCCCTTCCTCTTCTGTTGAATTCTCGTGTGCCTCTTTCTTCTAGTTTTAGTTGACTTCCCCTGAAACTTACGATTTCGCTGTACTCTCTCCATCACCTCCTAGTTGAAACACAAGTTGCTGATTTTCTCACCTAGTTCTGTTGTGCCAGTGACCTCGCGATCTAGGTTTAACATTAACTACTTAATCCAGTTTGCCAAGAGGAACAGGCCTGCTACCTACTATTATGAAAAAATTCTGATCCTGGAATTTCAATTCTGCCACTTTGATCTTATAAAGTATCTTAATGGAGATGCTTTCAGACTCATGCTGTTAGAGTATAATTTAATTTAACATTGTAAACTTAAGATGAGATGGCCAAAGATGAGTGTTTTAATTGTTTAACTTTCATCAAACTCAGCTGAAGCTGGATAGGGAAGTCCCAGCACCATTTTTCAGAAGTGGGAGACGTTACTGGCCACCAGCTGTTTCACTTCTGATCTCTGCCCAACATCAATTCACAGTTTATGGGTAATATTACTGACATACCAATGGCCATTTCTATAATCCAGTATATCACTGCTCTGAATTTAATATGGCTAGCTGTTACAGCAACATCAAGCTGCACTGAAGGATGGAAAGAAAAAGGAAAACCAACCTTGTTCTATGAATCGTTCTGTCAACATAGTAAGTTATAAACCCAAACAACAAGATGACCCCACCCTTGAAATTTCTCCAGGAAAACAAGGGAAAGCCAAACTTAATATTTCTAATTATCAAGGAAAACCTTCCACTGTATAACCACCTTAAACCTCCTCCTCCCCGATCTTTACAGCACATCCTAAGTCAGGGCCTTGGCCCAGCTTTCAATTAGATTATTAATAGGAACAATAGAGTCAAAGTTTCTCAACTCAGATGCCTCAAGTTGTTAAGCCCAAATAAAGCAATACCACACTAGATATGCTGATTTCAGATTTTCCTCCTGTACCCAGGGTTGTGCAAGAATGTTGTGTTGGCTCTTTCCTTTGTTCCAAACATAGGAAGGGCTCCCTTGGTGACGCAGTTAGCTGTGTCTCTGGGTCCCAGTGCTCTCTGGTGACAATACCTTGCCTGGGAATGCCGGGTACCCTACAAGAGCTGAGCCTCCGTGGGGTCTTAATTACAGCACCTGGACCCTCTGTATGACAGTGTTTGAGATCGCATTGGGTCTGTGTATCTTTGAAAAATCTGCAGCAAGGCGATGGGGGGACCCCACGGAAATTGCTCCTTGCAATCTTTTTGCTGCCTCCAATTCCTCTACTCTCTCTTACTGCCAGGGTCAGCCTTCTGGGGTCAGCTCCAGGGACTTTCATGGGAAATGAAATATCCCACAGAGCCCAGTGCTGCTGCCTTTCTGCAAGGGGACTCACCACATGGGCTGGTATGTGAGCTTGGCTGGGGGCACCGAGTCTTGCACAGGGCTAGCTTCTTCCAGAATAAAATTCCTCAAACGCTAACTGCAGCAGATGGCATAACTGCTTAGTTTGGTTGCTTCCAGTTTACTGTATGGAGACCATAAGTTGTGTACTCCAGTAAAAAGTGCATGGCTGGGATACAGTTCCCCACTTGGGGCTGGTGTGGGAGGACGGCTGTCCATTTGCCCTGTGCCAGCCATTGCTGCCTTGGCCATCTGAAGGCTGTAGAAGAGGGGGAAGAGCACCCAGAGCACACACCACAAAGCTATGCAGAGAACAGAGGGCAAGTAACTTCGCAAGCATCAGGGAGAAGGCTTTCCTGGGGACTTTAAGGAGATCAGCAGGTTGATACACACCAGGTAGCCCATGGAAGTTTCTAGGAGGGAAACCAAGGCTGAAAGAATAGACTCACCATGCAAAGACACTTTGTTTTAAAAGTTATTGTGTTTTAACTGATTTCTCTAATTAAGGAATTACCCTTTTTTTAGCTTAATGGACTGTTCTTATAGCTCCAGTTTTAAAGACTAGAGGATTTTTTTGCCTTTTGATGTGAGGAGATTCCACCTCAAGGTTCTAGCTGCTTCAGGTTTCTGTCATATATGGTCAAAAAAAAGCCAAACCAAAAAAAAAAAAAAAAAAAACCAACAACAAAAAAAAGACACAAACAGGTTCTGGCACAAAACTCACTCTGACCCCATCTGGATTTTCCTGTTGGTTCAGATTCATGTAACTTCAGCTAACAGCAGTAAGACTGCAGAGAAGCCTGAGCATTTCCTTTGTAATATCATCCCCAAAACAGTGTCTGCAGCCCCCCTAACAAAAGACAGTAGATGTACCAATGAAAGAGGAAAATTGGAGAGGAAGAGCCAAAGGGTGGGATTATTTGCTTCCATCAGTGGGCAAGGACTCGTCAAGCTACAATGTGAAGGGAGGGTAATACCACATCTGTTGGAAAACTGGATCAAATTCTGAGTTGCTTCTGTTGCAGATTGCCTGAGTGCTTCTGAGCAGTTTATTTGTGTCTGTCATAACAGGACACCCGTGATGTGATGAGGTATTTGGGTGCCACTTGAATCAGACAATAATAGCATCCCCTCCTTGTTGGATATATCCCCTGCTTCTGCAATTGAGGTATCTCCTTCCTGACTTGAACTGCAGTGACAATTTTTTCCAGAAGATAAGAGCAAAGAGCTGTTGTATACAACACCTTACCTGCTTACGGGCTTCAGAGGCGCAAAAGTTTAACCTTAGCTGCTTAGAAGGACATACCTCTAGGCCATTCTAAGGCATTTCACTGTGCGTTTTCTACTGCTTTAAAACTCTGAATTTGTAAATGTTTCCCACCAGATTGGCAGACTGTTTCAGAGGTATCACTTATATGTTCAAGAGCTGCCTTGCATATATGAGCTCACGTTTCTTAGTTGCCTTTTGAAGATGCCTAAGAAGCAGACATCTCTCCAATGGCCCATAGCATACAGGTGAAAACCAGCTGCCTTCTGTAGTAGAAATTTGTTTCAAGTATCTTCTTGATTCAGTCTTGCTTCATACTGACCCTTTTTGAAGCAAGGCATGCCTAAGCGTCTCAATGCTTTGCCACTCAAAAGAAAATTACATTTAAGCCAGTGAGTCCATACGCAATTAAGAAACCTGAATATGCACCTCGAAGGGTTGATGTAGCAAGTGTAGGAGACAGAAAAGCCCTGTATTGGATGCTTTAGAAATTACCTATGCTCATATCTTGTCCTGAAAAATTAAAGTACTACTTTTAGTTGCTGGTAACCATTCATGACTGCTGTAGGGTAGGTGAAGCACTGTAGTAAAAGCAAGAGACTCAAGGGCAGGACCTTGATCTCATTCTGTACTCTGCTATCCTTCACTGACCTGCAATGATGCCTTTTGACTCCTCAGCTGGTTCACTTAAAGCATGGGCAATAGTTACAGGTGGAAATGCTCTGTACAAGCTAACAATAAATCCTATTAAAGATTTAGTTAAACTTTGAGGAACCTCCTACTTTTTTATCTCTAATAGAGTTAGCAGAAGAGGCTCTGACTGGGACCAGAGCTGCATTGTGCTAGTTACCATACACTTCCCCCCCCCAAAAAAAAATGAAGATAAAAAGGAGAAAAAAAGAGGCATTTTCTTGGGCTAGAAAGCTCTTAATATATAAGAATAAAAACAGTTTTATCTCCATTTTTACCAAGAATCCCAGACAGAAATTACACAACAGCTTAGAGCCAAGCTGAGCTCTCCAACTCCTAGAAGTGCTTTCACCCACCCAGCCCCATTCCTGTCCATTTTAGCCACAGCAGCAGTGAAACCCTCTAAAATGTAGCTAAACGACGTGCCATAATCAATCCAAGAACAGGAGCGGTAGCCTCTGTCAGACAATAACCAAGCCACAAGCAGAAACGCTGATGAATTCACCCCCCACAAAGCAACACTAAACCCAGAGCAAACAAACACGACAGTTCTTCAGCCAGGCTGGGGGAGACGCCGTGGATGTGCTCGGCGGTGCTCCCACGCACGCCACTCAGAACACAGCCATCCTCTCCAGCGCGGGACCTCACATCCTCTCCTGGCTACCCATCGCCCCGGCGAGGCAGTACCAGCCTTCCTCGGCACAGCAGGCTCCCGAGCAAGAGGTGTGAACACTAATTGAATCTGAACATCCATAGCCATGCATTGGTTTGCATTTTTCTCATGTTAAAACGCAACAGCCGTTTGTTCGAGCGCTCCTAATGTGTTTAAAACCTTTCTAGCGACAGCTGATGTTGTTTCTAAGCGTGACATTCCCAAGCAGCCTAGCACAGACCCGAGGTGTCACTCTGCAGACTTCCCTACCTCCAAGCCCGTTGTTGACTCCACATATCTGCCCCTCTAACCCCAGTTACTACCTCACTACTTTCACTAGGTATTCAACACGTAGTTTGGCCAGGCTTGGGAAGATAAAAAAAAAAAAAAACAAAACAAAACCAAAAACAACCCAACAAACCACATACAAACAATTTGGATTAAGGATTTATGAAAGTTTAGATCAGCAACATCACCTTTTTTTTTTTTTTTCACCTCTCCCAATGGCACGAGGCCAGATGCTCAGCTGCAAACTGACACAACTCAGAGTATGCCAGTTCTGAACAAAATCAGCAGATTCAGCCTTTTTAGATCCAGAGATTGGCTCATTTTCCTGGCAGAGAAGGAAGCTAAGCCTTGCAGTTTTTGAAGAAAGAGAATACTATGCACCCAGGTGAGACTAAATCAGCAGGGTCTGTTTGGAGATGCCGGTGAGCACTGCAACAGGGGACAGGCACTGACCTGCAGGACAAAGACATTGTGAGTGTTACTACACATGAAACTGGAAAAAATGCTTTGCGGATAAAAGACCCTATAAATAATAGAGGGACCAAAACCCCTGAGTTTCACTGTTTATGGATGTGATTTCATCAGCTCTGCCTCTGCTGAAACCCTCAGTGGTGTTCTCCCCTCTTTCCATTCAGACTCTCACAGCTTCCTTTCTGTGGAGAGCCCCGAACACTCAGAGGGTGACCAGGGACACATACATATCAAAATCTACAGATGAACCTGAACTCCAGTGCCTTAGAGTGAGGTTTATGTAGGAAATACTGCAGGATGTAAAGCCCCCTGAGAATAAGAAAAATCACCTACCTAATTTCATCAGCTTCAGTAGCTTACCTGCATGATTAATTCAGTCTGTATTACATACATAATACAGGCACATATTGCACTTCTACAGTAGAACTTAGCCATCTCTCTCTCTCCCTACACATCACCTATGTGAGCATTCTTGTTATTTTACAGATGGGGAAACCAAGATCCAGGGAGAGCAAGTAGGATGCCCTAAGCCACACAGCAAAAGATAAATTAGCCTTAGGCTTCCTTACATGAAAAGCAACATCAGACCAAGGCTGGGATGGTTCTGTATAGAGTTACAGGTCACTAGGTGAACAGAGATCAAGGGACTTTTGCTATATGCTTGTCCCATTCTAAGATTTTTTTTTTTTTTAAGTTCGGTGGTGGTTTTTTGTTGTTGTTGTTGTTTTTTTTGTTTTGTTTTGTTTTTTTAAACCACCCTGCACATCTGCTACAAGCTCCAGTCAGAGGGGAGTTGGACCTTTGGTCTGATCCAGTACAGCTGTTACTGTGTTCCCTCAGTTTTAGAAATCAACCTGACCCCTCAGCATTGGATGCAAACACCCTTAGACTTGGAAGAAGCTCAAATTTAGGACCTTGCTTTAGGAATGTTTCGTATTAAAATGATTTATATGAACACATTTGCTCTTTAGATCTGGCAGCAGCCTGCTATCAGGCCCAGCTTTTCTTAATATTTTGGGCCATAAGCCATCCAGCTTGGGGATTTATTCATCTTAACGTGTTTAGCTTTGTAAGCACAATGCAGTAGTTACTGTTGTGCCTCCCGGCTGCTCTTCCATTTTTTATAAACTAATTTTCTCTGCTAACCTACTTTTAATTTTTCCCTCGTAAAGCTGTTTTTGGTCTTTGTTTGCTCCCACCCCGCTGCCCTCTCCCAAAGGAAAAAAAAAAAAAAACAAAAAAACAAAACCACAACGGGATAAAACTGCTCTGGGTGCTAAACACTACTGACTTGAATAGGCTCCAGCTTCTATATCCTGGCTTTGGAAATAATTGTTCCCGCTAATCCTTTTGAGTGCACTCCCAATTCCATACATTCAAAGAGCTGTCATCGTCCCCCCCATACACACCCAATTGCTTCTGTTCAACAATCAGAGATCGTGCATCAGCACATTGTAATTGCTGGTGCCAAGCAGTTCTTGAGCCCCCAAACCCACTGCCTGCTTCTGAGCTATGGATGGAGGCTCCTCCACCAGTGTCACTGCCCTTCCTGCCTTGTCCTCATCCCAGATACCTGGAAAAATTATATTCTATTCCAGCTCAGCTCTGCAGTCTGCCAGTCAATTCCTGGATCCCTTCAACTCAGTATCATAAATACACTTAATGAGGGAGTTTAATATAGATTTGGTAAGACAGTTATTTGAGCGATACATAATTTATGTTGCCCTGTAGCATAGGAAGCCGTGAGTGGTGTCTGAGAGCGAACGGATTCAGGAAACTTGCCATACAGCAGCACAACGTACCAAAGGGGGAAAAAGAGTGGGGGGAAAAAAAAAGGAGACAGCAACCCAAGGAAGGAGGTGCGTGAAGGAGGAGATGAGCTCTATAGCAGGAAAAAATGTGAAAGACAGACAAGGTGAAAGGCACAGGGTGAGAAAAAGAACAGAAAAGGAGAGAATAGAAGAGGAGGCTGAAAGGAGAGAGGAGGAGCTGAGCAGAAGATGCAGATAGGGTCAGAGAAGGTCTGCAGGATGAATAAGAGATGAGCAGAAGCGTGGAAAAGGAGAAGTGGAGAGCAGTGCATGCACACTTGATGCGACAGGCGGGTCTCTGCAGGCTGCGAGTGCTGCAGCCAGCCGGGAAGCAGAACCGACTGCCGTGTCAGCCGGAGGGCGAGGAGAGGCACCCCAGAAATCCTGGGGCTCTGCTACCTTGCGACCCACCCCCGTTCCTCTGCTCTGCCCCCCCTGCCAGGGGACTGCCCGGCTTCCCTACCCACTTCCAACCCGTCGGCTCTGCGCGGTGTTAGGTTTAGCCTCCTGCTCTTGTGCGGTCCCATTTCGGGAAGGTGTAGTGAGCATACAAGGCCAGCCTTTCAGCCGGGTAAATCGGAGAGGCTCTGCTGGCATTATCACCCAACTGCACTGTCACTGCTTCAGCAACTACCTGGGCGCCCCTTAGCTCAAGGAGGAAGGTCCGAAGTGCTGCACCATGGTGACATCTCCGTCCAAGACAGCTCATCAAGTTTGCTTGTGGGTGTGAGACGAGACACAGGAGGGAGAGTGGGAGTTTGGCAAGACTAGAGAACATGAGCAGTGTTTAGCAGGCACACAGGATCTGTGCCTGCCATTTGCCTAGGCCTCCACTTCTGAAGAGGCACTGACCCCCAGCTCCTGGAAGTTACTTCTTGGTTGGAGAGGTCTCATCCAGTGTCAGTGAGCCCTGTTACACTGAGCAGTGACCTGTCACAGAAGCGTAGGAACACCTCAGAGAAAGATCTCCCATCAGGACAAGTCCCATACATGGGGAGAACCTGAGACACCAGGAAAGCATCCCCGATTTGTTTTCTGGGATTTATCCAACATGAATTGAAGACAACACAACCATTTGGCTCTAAACAGGACCCCTAGTGAGCAGGACAGATGGCTATATTAAAAGGAAAAAATCCTAAGCACAACTGGACTAGCTGACAGCCCCCACAGCGCCAGAAGAATAGGACTGGCCCTGAACACTCAGTTTTCCTTTTGCCTGCAGCATCCATGACGAGGTTTACTATTACTCTTGTCCCTGGCGCACAGCCAAGAGGCTCGCTGTTGTGCCAGACTGGAGAAAGCCAGCCTTTGCCTCACAGAGCTGGTATTGACCAAAGCCTTCCCTGTGCATCCCTTTCTCTTGCACGTGTGTGGCTGTGCACAAACCTGCTTCCTCGCCTGCAAGCCCACGGGTACAGCTCTGCGAGGGACGTCCGACCCGATGGGTGGGCGGACGTCTGGTCATTGCTGCTCTTCCCCATGCTGCCACCGATGCAGTCTGTGCCCGGGCATGGCATGCAGGCCAAAAATATTAAAATTGGCTCTCTTCATCCCAAGCGAAGTAGGCAGGAGCTGCAGGGAGCGAGCTAATAACTGTGCACTTAAGAGCAGCAGTATTGATCAAGAGCAGGGCCTTTAATCTCTCTGCTTTCTGCCCATAGAAAGGGAGCCGTGCTCCTCTCCTACCTTGCAAGGTGAGGACTTTCTGTGCGCTTTAACCTTCAGCAGCCGATGTTTACAAAGTACTTCTAAAGCTGACAACTGGGAAAGACTGTGGAAAAATACCCCGGATTTTCCCTGGTGCCCGATGCTGCGTGTGCGGCTGGCTGTTTATCGGCCGGGATCCCCGCGGCAGGAGTCTCCACACCTACCCCTCCGAGTGCACGGCCTGCATTCATGCCTCTGTTTTCTTTGGCATCCTCCAGCATTTCCCTTGGAACTAACGGACAATAATACAGTTTCTCCTCAGACTTTCCCCTTTGCCAGAGCGCTCCCATGAAGAGGATTATCATTCTCATACTTGTGAGCCTCCCGCTGTCCCACTGCCTCTTTCAGGATGTTCCTCCCCTGGGGGGAGGGTCACAAAACCCACAAAGCACACAGATTTTCAATTAGAGCTGTTCTGTATTTTTTTTTGTTTCTGCCCCCAAAAATACAACAAGAAGTTTGTACGAATTATTCAAATAGATTTAAGAAAGCTCTGTGCTCCCCTTGGACCCAAATCTGCAAGCTTTGGGAAGAAATATTTAGATGAACCTCCTTGAAAAGTTTTCAGAAGAAAGTAGCTATTTCTTGTAAAAATAAATGCATAATAAAAAGCAAAGAATTTCCCTTGAAAACTGATTTAAGGGGAAATTTTTTGGGGTAGCTTCTGTGAGTGTGGAGCTCAGCATGCCCTCTGGTGCCAGAGCCAGGTTTTACAGGCTCCGGAACCTGCCGGCTCTCTACAGCAAAACCAGAGATTAAATTTGAAAATAAATAAATAAATAAATAATAATCCCACGCTTGTGGTGATATTCACCCTTCTTTCTACAGGAATTCGTACAAAAATTAAAAATAACAATAGACATGAGAGTTAAATATTTGTGCGTATGTTCATGCTTTGAGTAATAACAAAGCCTCTGACTTGCAAAAGGCAGCTGGGTGCTTTACTCAGACCCTGGAGTGATCTGTATCGCTTGTGCCACGTTTACACAAAAGGAAGCAGAAAGGGGATTTGCTTGAGGTCAGACTGAAGCCAGCAGAGCCTTTACAGGGAAAGAGCCTGTCTCCTATGGAAAGCCAAAACATCCGGAAACGGGACACAGGAGCTGAGCTCCTGCACCAGTTCAGCCAGCACTGTTGTGTGACTGGGCTGCACTTTCAAGTTCTACTTTCCCTACCCTTAAAAAGCAGGCAGCAATGATACATCCTCATCTCGGCAAAGTGCTGGTTTTCAGCAGACATGCTGGGTCTGCAACAAAACTTGCAAAATGAACTTGGTGTCTGACTGCCAGATCCAGATTTCCTCTCTTTGATGTAATATGGAGAAGAAAAGGCAGTATTCCCCACTCTCAGAAGGGGAACACTTTCACAGTGACTAGAAAGACACCAGCTCTAGCCTGATGACATAAATCACTTTGATGAGCCTTCAGGTATGCCCTGTGACTTGACTCAGGGCTCTGTTTGCCAAAAGGCAATCGTTTAATCTCCCCAGTGATCCCACGTAACCCCCCACAGCTGTCCAGGCAATCCTGCTGGGGGAAATCCAAGTGATTGCTTGTGACTCAGCTCCTGAGCTGCAGCAGTTTACAGGATTGAACTTTAAGACAAAGCAAAAGCAGAAATGGTCCCATTTTGAAAAGCTGTGCATGCACTGTGGCAGCTCAGAAAAAGAGTCACAGCCACATGTTCATACTCCACCAATGCAGCAGTTAGCTGGTGACAGCTGTGGCGCCAGGTATCCCAAGCAAAGCCATCCTCCTGCATTAATTGAAATGCCATGTGTCTGAAGACTCACAGTTTGTTTAAGTCTCTTGTTATTTGAGGCTCCAGGCTTGCATCTGTAGCTGCTAGACTAGGCAGAATAATCTGTAAGGGCCAAATCCATAGAGGAGCTTGATTTCTCTAATTTTAGCTGCCATCATAAGGACTCCTGCAAACTGGTTGATTGCTTAAGCTGCCCATGTGAAAGCTTGGTGTCCAGCTTTCATCATCCAGTTGCCTTTTGGTCACCTTTGTGGATCTACTAAGCCTGGGCTGACAGAACTTTGAAAGAGCAATCGCAGTTTTTCATTGCTCAGCGCAAGGGGTTTCCCAGATCTAGTGACTCTGCATCAGAGAGTGGTGGATGTCCCTGCCTGCGGTATCATGTCCCAAACAGGGGGAACATGCCATGTCACCCATCCACATAAGAAAAGACGATGTGAAAACTATCTATTTTCATTGCCTGATCATCTGGGACACAGAGCTCCCTACATTGCAACTCAGCCCCATTTCTCACTCCAGGTAAAGAAGCGTGGGGGCAGCTCAGAAGGAAGATTTGTTTTCATTCAACAAGAGCTCCCGACTTGCTTTATTTGTCTCCACATAAGCGACTGTGAACAGATGCCTTGGCCTCCTTGTACCAGTCACTCATTTAACAAAAGCTCTGCCTTGTTTGTACAGCGCCCTTGTTCTCACACCCTTAACTCATCATTACACGGAGATAAACTGTCAATGCCCAGCCTTGTGACACTGCAGGGAAGAGGGCTGACTCCTCAGGAATAAGGAAGGAAATACATGAAAGGGGTCAAATCTCAGACCTTGCACCACTTAGTACGGGTACCACTCTGTTACAACAGGATCATGTGCTTTTAAGCCAGATGAGGGGGGGCAGTACCTAAATATGGGGTTTTAAGATGTGTTCCCAGGATCAAACCTTTTGTTTGCCTCCTTTCCCCAAGATGCAAATAGAGGTATCCTCTGTTCTGCCCCAGACACCAGACTAACATTTAAGAAGTCTTGAACCCCTACATACTGCCTTAGAGTCCTTATCAGCTCTCTAGTCTTCTACTTTCATCACTTTCCAGTAGCTTTTAACTTCTACCTTCCACAGAAAGAAATACAGGCTTTGCAAAGGAGCCCCTTAACCACAGTAGCTTTACTGTTAGAACCCACAAAAATTACATGCTTTAAACTATCAAAGAAAAAAAAAAAATCTCGCAAAATACTTTCCTACCCCAAGACAGCCCTTCTTAGGGATCACAGTTCACCAATAGTTCAAACTAGACATGGTCCTTCCTAACGGCTTTTTACTATGCTTCTTTCTCACATGAGGGTAAACACCGGCACAGGCCACAACTCCCTTACCAAAATTTGGGCTGAATTTTGTATCAGACATACAACCACATGCAGTGCTCTCCCAGGATCACTGACTTTACTCACAGTCTCACCCTGGCACAAAAAAAACCCGCTCTTGCCCAGGGATACAGAAAGAGATCAGAAGCAGCAGCATAAAGCACTAGCTAGAACCCTTCTCTAGTGTCACGCCCAGATCATGGAGGAAAGAACACATTTTGTACTTTATCCGGTACAAAAGGACCAAAATAGGACTTACCATTTGATGTAAGTGCCAGTCCTACTGCCACAGTATGCACCTAGAGAAGTCTCTCCCACCACTCGGAGCAAAAGAGGTCGCTCCAGACCCACACCTGACCCTTATCTCCAGATTTAAAGGGTTATCCATCAGACAAGGCTGAGGGTAAGGCTGCTGGTCTTCACTACAGCTGACAGGAGGCTGATTACCCTGAACTGAAGCCTGTCTGCTACATGGAAATGTTGCTTGTCTTTCTTGTTAAGAAAGAAGGTCATAGCTTGCTGCAGATATATCCAAATCTTTTGTAATTGTTGCCTTTGCTGGTGGTTTATTACCAACTGGTGACACTTCGGGTGAATTGAAAACTATCACCCCCTTTTCTAACTTATTTTTTTTCATCATTTGGGTCAAGACAGCTAACAGGGGAACTCACTTAACAAAAAAGATAGAGAAGAGGTGGATGGCTAAAAACAGCCAAATGACCTACAGCTTGCAATCAGGTTAAGGGCAACCAGGTGATTTACCCCTTATAAATACTTGTTTCTTTCCACTGACAAAAAAAGTGTGCCTGAACGATTAAAGTTAGGTGTGATGGATCTCACCCCTTGTCTCAATGTGTTACAGTGCCCAATGTTTTGAAGAAATAGTGCTCCTGGTTTCAGAAACAAAAACGTGGATTGTCCCATCTACTCTAGCATCTTGTCTAAGACAGTAACCAGCAAAAAAGTGTTCAGAGGAGATATAAAGCCCAGCTATTGAGAGCCCTCTGAACACCCGTCCCAAAGAGAAGATCTCTAATCCTCTGTAAGTTTGAGACTTGTCTGTGCCCTGAAGGAAGAGAATTTAATATTCCTTGCAAAATCCCTGGCTCTGGGTAATCTACGTTATTGTAACTCTGTACAAGCCTGTTTTCCACAAAAATACTGAGTATTTTTCTAACCTTGCTGAGCTCTTGATCACCACAAGGATCTTGTGCCTATTAATATCATGAGGCGACCGTGAGGGGAAACTGGGCGCTTTCAATATGTTTAAAGCACGCAACTTTGACTCTTTCCGAGGCTTCCTAGACAAACCCCCTGGGGAGGCAGCAGCCCGTTCGACGTGGACGGGGTCTGTCGGCTTAGCAGTCGTACCAGTTCATGTGGTTTCTCCTGTCTCCCCAGGGTGTGAATCCTCAGCTCCGGATTAACGGGCCGATGAACATCAACCACTACGCGACGAAGAAGAGCGTGGCGGAGAGCATGCTGGACGTGGCGCTGTTCATGGCGAACGTCACGCAGCTCAAAGCCGTGCTGGAGCAGGGGACTTCCTTCCAGTACTACACCACCCTCATCGTGCTCATCAGCATCTCCCTCTTCTTCCAGGTGGTGATCGGGATTCTCCTCATCATCACTGGTAAGGCGGCCGCCAAGGCGTGTGCACCCTTGTAGGGTGCTACTGGGACAGGGCACCCCATGGCTTGGCTGGCATGGAGGTGGAAGGGAGAAGCTTCTTCTCCCAAATCATTCCCCCTGGCTCCAACCAGAGCTGCAGGAGGGTTGAAGACAGCTTGATGTGGGCAGTGGGGAGGTCTCTGTTACTGCTTTTCAACATGGTGAGTAGGTTGTTTTTTTCTCTTGCACAACGGCTCTGAGCACTAGTCTTCCTTCACTTCCCCACTGCTGAATCCCTGTCACAGGGAGAGAGCTGGGGTTTGGGCCTCTTGCTGCCCGTCTTGTAACATGCCCCTTCATCCAGCTCCTGCAAATACTACATTTTAGCTGTATCTTTTGCCTCACTCAAGCTGGAGCCCAACAGAACAGTTTAGGTAAGGGTGTTCCCTATATTAACCTCACATTTAACCAATCTCACAGTTCTCCTAGGGCCATACAGACAGTATGTCAACACCAGCATTTCAGACAGGCTTGCCCAGTGCTCCATCTGATATAGGAGTTGCTGGATTTCAGCCTCCGACACATGCCCAGTACCAAAAGTCTGCAGAACTCTGCCTTTTCCTGTATATCCTACGTGGTTTTTCATGTGGGACACAGGATCTGTGACTACGGGAAATCCTGTGACGTGTTCCTTTCCCTGCCCCACATGGCACAACCTTTCCCAGTGGCAGCTGCGGTGGCTGGAGCCAGCTGTGAGGAGAGGGGGGACGGGGACCACAACTGAGGGCAGGGAGCCACAAGCCACCATTCGCATGGCTTATTGGCCAGACAGCCCCAGCTCCCAGAGCGTTCCCATGTCTGAGCTGAGCCGTGCCCATCAGCTAGGGCTGATCCCGCTATTGTACCCAGATTCCTCTTGGTCTGGGGGCAAGGAGGGGGTCGGTAGCTGTGTCAGCACATCGGTGAGATCTGGCTGTCAAGGAGGAACTGGCCTTCCAACTTGAGTACAACATTGCTGACCTTCTCCCCCATGTCACCCAGCCTTCCCTTGCCACGTCCCATGGCCATGCAGTGGGCGGGTGTCACATGGCACATGCCTGGCTAGCATGCAGCAGTAATTTGGCTATTTAGGGTTGGCCCATTGGAGGGCCATGGCACCTCCATGGCAAAACAAAGACACGACATAAAGAAAAGATGGTTTTCCTCTGTCCCACCCTCCTTTATCATGTTAGAGCAAGCTGTGACCCCTGTAAATCTCCTGGGACTATTCCCCCAGCTCTGTGGCCGCAATGCCCAGGGGCACCACGGACATTCGCCAGGCAGGGAAGGCCTGTAGGGGCTGGGGGACTTGGAGTCAAGCTACAAATATTCCTTTCTTTCTGCATTGTACCACACAGCTCGTTTGAACCTGAATGATGTTGCAAAGCAACCCCGCCTGAATATACTCAACAATGCTGCCACAGCTCTCATCTTCATCACGGTCATCCTCAACATCTTCATCACAGCCTTTGGGGTGCAGAAGACTGGCCTCTACCCTACCAGGAATTTTCGACCTTATTAAGTCATGGGGAAATAAAGTCAGGTAAGAAAGGGGCGAGTTCCCATCGCTGCCAGCCCGTGGAAGGTCCCTCAGTCTCAGAAAACATCATTGCAAGGTGGAAAGGGTGAAGGCAAAGGTGTACAAATTAAAAAAGCCTTCTTGGAGGCATGTTGCTGTCTCACAAGCATCTGGGGCCATCGAACAAATGCCCTCAGAGAAGGAGGATTTCTCCTTGCTTTGACTTCAAAACAAGAACACCAAACATCCCAACTGCTGGGATTTATCAGCAGCAAGTGTTTTTCAGAAAGCTGCAAACCTCACCCTAGATACAGATAGCAGTTGTCGTTGGGGGCTGAATTTGGGAAAGAAAACTAGGTGCATTCTGGGAGGTGTCTGATGATGGCAGTTACCTGAGCAGAAGAAAAGGAAGGTGCTGGCAAAGTGGGGGTGGAAGAGCTCCTCACAACAGCAAGTGTGGTTTGGCAGGGACTGTTGTAAGAACCTAACTCTCATTTTTGAGAGTCCTGTGAATAAGAGTCTGACCAAATGCCTGGATTTCCATGTGAGGTCAGCAAGGGAATGACATGTTCTTAGGTCAAAAGTGCTTTAGGTCAAGAAGCAAAGTTCACATCTCTTGCTTACATGACCTGTGACATATAAACATAGTTTAAATACAACATAATGTGGCAACGGCCAGCAAGAAAGGTCGACAGATGCGTGATATGATGAGGGAGGATGCAAAGGCCAAAAGCCTCTATAAAAACACTGCTGGCTTGGGCTCCAGAAGGGTGCAAGCACTGAAGAGCAGCACCCCACACCCGTAGGGGTGGCCGTGGTGCCGAGTGACCTGGTGCGCTGCGACTGCTCCTCTCTGCCCGTGCAGCGCGGAGGAGCCTGCTGAGACCTCAACTGGTGTTTCTCGTCTTCCCTGCAGGATCTGAGCAGCTCGGCTGGCGGGGAAACCTCTCCTCCTCCACGCTTTCGCTGGCCTCAGCAGGAGCCCATCGGCGGATCCAGAGAACTGGGTTAAACTTTCAAAACTGTGCGCGTGT
The DNA here is from genome assembly GCF_018691265.1 of Tyto alba. NCBI lineage: Eukaryota > Metazoa > Chordata > Aves > Strigiformes > Tytonidae > Tyto > Tyto alba. Next base: position 17,392,743 of record NW_024881295.1, read on the forward strand.
CATGGTATGCTGCCCCCTGGTCGTAATGCTTCTGCAGTTCTGAAGGGGTAGAAACATTGCCTTTCAAAGCTAGAGCAAACTTTGCTAGAGGAAGCTGCGGGAACAGCAGCAGGTACCCAATTTCAAAGCACAGTTCTGTAAATCTCATCTCTTATTTTAGTTGCCTGCTTCACATATTCAATATTGGCTCATTTTGTAGAGAAGACCCAACGATTTACTTTGTAGGCTAAATAAACAAGAAAAGTCCAGCTTTTCTGTCTCAAGCATAAGTTGTTATAAAGTAATGCTATCTAATAGTTTACCTCCCAAACTTTGGAATGGATTTCTCAAACTAAAAAAAAAAAAAATTTCTCATGGGAGAATACAAAAGTGTGTGTATACCAAAGTAGCTAAAACCAGTTCAAATGTTTTCCTAAGTTGTTTCAAATTAAATGTGACACAGTTAAGAAAACAATCAGATATTTCCAGCATTGGAAAATTAACAATGACAGAAAATAGATATTATGGTCTGATGTCATCACCAGGGACCTATCAGGAATGATGTCAGAATAGCCTGACAATATTTAGTAGAAAATGAAGAAACATTATACATTAGGAGACACTCTAGGCTTATTGCCACAATGAGAAATGACATGTGCATAGTGTATTACTTTATTAAAAAAACCTAAGGTCTTATCACTAACATAAATGTTTTTAAATATATCATTTTTATATTGACAATGCTGGGAATTCTCTTGTACTAGAAGAATGTTTCCTTAAAAAGAAGTCTTTGAATTAATGATTTTTCAGATTTTTTTTTAAAAGGTTTTTGATCCTAAATTTTATAACCCCGTAGTCATGCTAAAAGATTGATATTTTAATGATCTGGTGTAAACCTATTTAAATAATGACATGCTTTTCTGATTATTAAATAATTTTTTCATTGTACAGCAGAATCAGAGTTCAATGTGGATTTTTCATTTTGCATACTCTTGAAACCACTGAGAAAGAAATGTCATGAAAATCCCCACATATTGGTCTTCATGAGCTACAGGGAGTGTCTGACACTTAAAAAAACCCCAGATATGGGCAGATTTCATTTGTACTCTGTATTTGACTTTACAGAACTAAATTTCTGAGCCACAGGTGGTGCTCTTTTCTGGAGAGGGTGGTTTTTTCTGATCTTGCCCACAAAGGTTGGTGGGTAAGGCTATGGGCCAGCACCAGCTAGTACCTGCAACTGACAGTGGCTTTTTTGCAGCTGAAGGGAAGTTGCATAGAAAGAGTAGGGTGGAAAATGCCAATTATGTATTTACCAGAATTTAAATCAGCAAAGCTGAGCACAGTCTGGGATCTGTTTGATTAAGCAGGTAAAGACTCGTCCTCCACTTTGTCCCTGGAGCGACACTGAATTTGCTGCTTATCTTGGTCCTCGGTCTCTGCTGAGACTGACAGCAAAGAGGGATGAGTATTTCTGGGAAGCCTCTGTTATCCTGCTCTCCTCTGGAAAAAGGCTTCACTGTAGAGGCAGCAAAACTAGTTCCAGCCAATGCAAAACCACCAGCTAAGGGCTTTTAGCCACTACTGGCCACTTGGGTTCATGAAAAGGTAAAAAATTATGCATCCCATGTGCAGATCCCAAATCCTGTGACTCATGGCTTCACAGAGAGCAGGAGGCAAAGCAATTAGCATCGATGACTGAATGTAAAGAGAGGGGGAAAAAAAAAAAAAAAAAAAAAGGTTCAGCTGAGAAAGAAGCAGTGAGGGGAATTTCATTACCAGATCTTAACTTCAACATCATCATCTCAGAGAGCTGCCAGGTCAGGTACGGCGGCGCGGAAGGCCTGCCTGAGCAGAGAGAGCTTCCCGTCACCCAGCCCAGGCGAGCAGAAGACTGGCAGCACACTGGAATGCTTTTCCCCCATCACCTTTAATAATGGTTTCTCATGATAATGGAATCAGACTCATTAGCAATCTTGGCTACCTTTTTTTTTTCCTCTCCGTGTCTGACTCCCTGCCAAGCTTTTTATACTCAAAGGAGGCACGACTGAAGCAAAAAGGGGCCAAATTCTAATCCAAACAATCAGTTTCCATGAAAGAGCTGACCTCCCGTGTGTGTAGGCTGTGCCAAGTGCCGAGCTCAGGTCTAGGCTCTCACCTGCAGTCTTCTCCAGGAATCGTCCCCGGCTTGCAAGAGGGACCGCTTCGGTCTCCACATTCTCTGTGACCACGTCGCACTCTTGCTTTCCTGGGATGTGTGTTTTGTCCAATGTTTCTACCTCATTTCACATGATAAACCCAGGAAGATAGGAAAAAACTGTTTCGTTGCCATCCCACTTGCTACAGCCCTAGAGGAGCCTGAAACAGGTCTCGCTCCTGGCTAGCCACGCTCACTGCATCTCCCACCCGCCTCCTGCTGCAGAGCTCTCGCTGGCTTGGGCAGAGGGACCTGGATCTCTGGCATTGCCTACACCTTCAGTTATATGCAGAGGAGCAACACCTGGTTTCTAATCCCTGCTGCACGGTGATGTGGGTGTGAGTAACACACAGACAGGACTGAGCTCTTGTAGGAAGACCATGTATTTATAAAACGTGAGGGAGAACCAGTGTATCTCCCAGCTCTAACAGAGAGGTGGCCCGGGAGTTGTCTTGAAGGCACAGAGCCACTTTAAGGCAGATAATTCAAAGGTACAATTCAGGTTTTTAACACAAGGCATAGGTATCTAAAAAACAATCAACTTCAGACATTTGTAGGCAATGAGAAGAGGCGAGATGTTCATACCAGGCAAACGTTAAAAACAATGACAAAACAAGTCACATGATAATTTTCACACAATATATTTCTCTCAGAATAAAAGCCAGCGCTTCTTCATTCCCTTTGCTGACCTGCAAAACAAGCCTCAGCCCCACAATTCACAGTCCTGAAGACGGAGTTGGCATTTGTGGGCAGAACCCCCTTGCTGTGCACCCCATGCTTGGGGGCCCAGGGTCCTCAGCCTGGCCACATCCTGCCCCAAGGATGGTCTCTCCTGCAGCGTGACCCACCGTCTCCCCAGAGCTGCTGGAGCAGCTCCCTCCTGCCTGCCTGATGCACAGGAAATCCCACGCAACCAATTTCCTCTTGCCGTCGAGGCAGGACACGGCCAGGATGCACACGAAGGCCAGGAACTCGGGGCAAACTTCACCGCAAACTCAGGCACAGCTTCCTAAAAACATCCTGGTGACAAAAACGAGGAGCACAGACACAGCTAAAACATGGGGGCAAAATCCTCAAATTCTGCTGGCCGTGCTGGAGTGAGGGCTGCACCCTATTTTTCCAGTCCACTCTTTGCTGTCTGTCCTCTCTGGTGAGGAAGAGGGGTTACTCGTATTGTTTAAGCCAAGTGAGTTACCGTCTGGGTGCACCTAATTCTTGCCCATGTCTGCAGATGGATGTCAGCTGCTAACTTCAGGCGCCGCAGACAACAGCTACGCCAGATGTGAAAGCACACGGTACAAATAACCCTCCCTCCCTCTGCATGACATAAGGGCCGCTACCGGATCCATCAGCTCTCCACCTGCAAAACGGGCACCACGCCGTTCTCTGCTCGCTGGGGCCGAACAGCCGGGTCCTGCTAACGCCTCGCCGCATCCCGGTGCTCACACATCCCACCCCCACCCCGCGCCAGCCTCTCCCCATTCCACAGGGATTGCGTGACAGAGCCAGCCCGGACAGGCTGCCGAGGTGCAGTCCCGAAGCCTGGTGAGCAGCTCACCTGCACACTCGCCGGGTTGTGCGAGTGAAGCGCAGGCTCCGACACGCACTGAGAGCATGACTGACACTGCACATTCCAGGCAGAAAGGAGCTTATTGCAACATTGCATCACAGGGCTCTGGCCTCCTAAACTCCTGTAATACATTTTTTCAAAAAGGATAGAGTTGACTGTTGTCAGCCTCTTCCCTCTTGCCCCATCTGCAGTGTTTCATTTCTTAGTCTCTACTTTGCCTCAATAAAAAGACTGCTCTGGCTTGGACAGAAGGTTAAGGCTGCCTCTTCTGAGATACTCCATGTCTGCATCCTGGCAAAGGCTCCGTGGACTCAGAGACACAGCCACCTCTTGTCTACCTCTCACCATAGCCGCACACTGCACAGTCAAACTTTCTGAAATCCAGTTGACTTTTTCTCACTCCATCATCACAAAATCCTGACTGAGGCAAGCAGATGATTTGACAAGATTTCTATCTCACATGCCAGAACTCGCGTGTTCAGTTTTCTACTGCAATAGTGGAACTTGATGGACTTGTCAAGCACCACAGAATTAATAATAAATGAATGCCTATTGTGAATTGGCATCCACTCCATCAGCGTAAAAAGCAAACAACTTGAGTACCATGTCAGCATTGCTTGTATCCTGCATACCTCCATTACTCACTTCTCAACAACTCCCCACAGAGCTGGATGCCATGAGCAGCATCCTGTGTCCTGCTCTCCCCTGAAGCCTCAGACCAGTGGCAGCCTCTTCAACACGGTACGGGAACACCGAAGCTCCAGTGCAGAGCACTGACTGTGCTGGGATCTCTGGGTTACTACAGTCCTCTAAAATGGTTACAGGGGTAAAAGATCTTGCCTTACATCAACGAGAGTTTTAGGGGATGAGAATCCCCTGTAGCATCAGGCTGGCTGTGGACAGGGGCTCTTTCCACAGTTCTTGGATGACTGCCGGCATGGGTCTGCCCATCCTTTTATTCACCCAACCCTTCTTCTGTCCCCACTGTTCCCTGCACTCAGTGCAAGTGCCAAGGCCAGAGGCCACCTCCTCCGGACCGGGCCAGAGCTCCTAGGGCTGTTCCAGAGATGAAGCACCAACAGCTGTACTGGTTCTTCAACCAAGAAGCCTGCTCTTTACATAAAAGTCAAACTATGACAAGACATAACTGTGAGGCCATAACTTAATAAATTAACCTTTAGATGTTACATAAATGTACAGGATTTAGAGAGCAGAATACTCTGTCTCCTCTTTTTCTGACAAAATCACAATATTTCAACTAATAAAATATTGCCACTTCTTCCCTTCTAGGGTTTCCCTGATATCATTAGGACAAACACACGTCTGTCAGATAAGGCTGAAAAGTTCCTCCTGAGATGCCCTTCTAGCTTCTCTGTATAACCCCTCCACCATCATCAGGCAGTGGATCAATAATTTAGGAAGAGCTGTAACATCAACCCTTGCCACCTCGCCCAGCTGCAGGCAAACGTGGCTCTCATAAGGGAAGTGTACTTCAGTCTCTAACCGTGGCCCATAATTTGCTGAATATGAGCATGGTTTTTCATCACGACTAAAGTGAAAAGCACAGAGAAACCTCTAAGCACCAGCAGCCTAAAGTGCCTATCAGCTCCTCCACATCCAGATTTCCTTGGGTCAGCACACGGGCATGTGGACACAATGCAGTTCAGAGAACTTATTTTGGTCCCCTGTCCAAAAGCATGGATGTTGGAGAGATGGGGAAGGAGGGGAAATGGGGCGGGTTGGCTTTTTTTCCTTTTTTTTTTTTTTTTCTTCAAGTATTGAAAGAGAAGCTGCATTACTGTAAATAAACCATTCTGGGCTTAGCTGGGATTTGTGTTTGTTTGGTTTGCACCATGCAAGACTCAACAGGACATATGGCATCTATCCCACTGTACCATCCACCAGACTGCATGGCAGGAAATACGAGTCCTTCACTTGTCAACATCTCCCCTGCACGCCCTCCCAGCAAGACATGGATCCCACGTCTTGGATACGACGGCTCACAAGAGAAGCTCCTGCTCCCCTAGCCTGACCGTCCCTTCCTCAGCTGTGCCATCCCATCGGGGGGCTCTGGAGGCAGAGGAAGAGTTGGTGTGCTCGGCGGCGTGCCTCGATAAAGTGCACATCGAGACGAGACGGTGGACAGTGCTGCTGAGCAGCTTCGGGGTTGAAGGCTACAGTGTCTTCAGCTGGCGCCGGTTCCACATGCCCCGCTTCGAGTGAAACCAGTGGAAAAAGTTTCTCAGGGAGAGACGCTCCACTTCCAGGCCGGCCTGCAAGATCCTGGCAGAGAAAAGGGACTTAGGCAAAACTTGATCACAAAGATACTGGTGGGGCTCAGCCCCAGGAAATCTGTTTTAAGTTGTGCTGTTGTCAAGAGACTGCAATCAAATTGCAAAGTCCAGAATCACTCAGGGGTATCTCATATCCATAAGCAGGCATCTAATGACACTTGCTGGGTGTTTATGTACCCCTGAGAGCAGGATCGGCCAGGAGCAGCCTGCACATGCCAGGCTGGGAGGAAAGACAGCTGGCAACATGGGGTTGATCAGGATGCTAGTCTTTCCTCTGACAGAGAAGACAGGCCAGGCCCCAAAACCTCAAACTACAAACCCAGAGGCCTAGGATTGGTACAGCAGAAATCCCTCATCAGAAACTTCTCAGAAATTGTAACTGTACCTCGTGATCCTCAAATGTCTCTCTGACAGTTGCTCTTCTGGGCAATTGCTATATGTAGTAGGGGAAGTCTGAAGGACCCAAACTGGACCCACTGCGCTGCTTGAAGAGTAGAGCCTTCACAATCACGAGTGCCTGATCTGCCGGTGGCCAACCAGCAGTGCGGCTGGAAGGCACCAGGAAATGGCTCCTCTCTTTTATCAGTGGCTGTAGTAGCGTATTTTGGGGTCCACTCACCTACTAGGTTTGAGGTCAGGACGTGTTCAAAAACTCTCCCTTACTGATCAAGCTTATGGTAACATTAGTCACTTCAGTCTCATCAGATCCCCACTCCTCCGGTCATCGGCCCTCTAGGATCTAGGGGTCTCCCCTCCTGAGCATACGATTGATGGCAATGGATGCCTACCTGTCCAGGAGTTCCCAGTCCTCTCCTCCCCAGCGGTCCCGAAACTCTTTTGTGTTCATGCCTCCGATCTTGTCCAGGTCAGACTTGTATATGCCCAGGAGACCAAATCCATTCACCTCCCAGTAGCCTGAGGACAGCACAGAAGAGGCACAGGTATGTTGGTGCTTTGAGCCATCGATGACTCCAGCAGGGCTGCTGGAGTGAGACTCAAGCTACTTTTAGCACAATGTTGACACCAGAGAGTCAACTCAGCACCAAGGCAGAGCCAACCATATTAAAGCTTTGGGAAGTGAGAAAGGCCTACAGAGAGACAGCACGGGCTGTCCTATGAACTTGTTAGCAAAGACTCACATCTCCTGTCTGGCAGCATAGTACCTAATGTACCTGGACTGTCCCAGCTTCAAAGGGTTGTCTCTGTGCCTGGATGGCCCAGGATGGCCACCTCTGTCTAAAGGAAAACCTACGCTCAGATGATCTGTGCCACTTTCCTCCCCCTGACTTGGGTTGGTTTCCCTCACCCCCAAGGCTACCAGCTCTCCTCAAGACAGGCTGTGCTTCCTAAGAAAAGAGAAAAACAGACAGAGAAGAGTAAAGGAGGGGTTTTTCAAGGTCCTCAAATTCACAGAGAGCCCTAGGAGATGACCAGGAGAAATGTCATATCAAGAGCTCTGCTGGCTCTTTGGTCTCAAATTCCAGGTACCATCCTATGCCTAATGCATTCTCACCTACTGGCCCTGGAAGTACCTTAAGCTCCAGACTTTGTTAGCACCAGAGGAACAAATCTAAAGGTGGCAGACACCCTCCCTGCTTCCTCATTCCCCACGGTCTGAGCCAAAGAGGCTCCACTCCCTCTTACCCTCAGGCCACTGTGGGGACATGCCGCAGTGCAGCCTCATGACCATGGGTGCAAAGGCCATCTTGCCTTCCACGCAGTGCTTCCGGATCGAATCGATGACTCCAGCCGGGAAGTGGATGTGGAGGTCGCACAGGAAAACGATGCTGTGCGGGTCCTGGAACCAACCACACCAGTTGGGAAAAAAATAGGTTGACATGAAGTAAGTCTTTCTTGAGGAGCAGGACGCAGAGGTATGGGGGTGAATTAAAGAGACATTCATTGCTACATCAGAAACTGAGATCCTAGGAGCTGGCAAAACAGCCACTGAGTGGCTGTTCAACAATGGGTGTGAAATACTGTGACTGTGGCCTGGCAGTGCCAGTATCACAAAGATTCTACTGCCGATTTCCCTCCTGTCTGATAGTTCCAGTGAGTGGACCAACAACCGAATGGACCACAGGCTCCTCAGAATAAAGGGCGAGACCCTTACTCTGGAGAGACAAGAAACACATGTCCATTTGATCTGGTCTGCTAGGCAATTCCCTTCCCTAAAAAGCAGGGTGTTCAGTATGAAAGGCAGAGGTAGTGCCACATACTAGAGACTTCCCTGGCCACCCCAAGGCCCCCCAGGCTTACCGTCACGAGGTCTATTCCTGCCTGCAGCCCAGCCGAACGCTCGAAATTCCCTGTCAGCTTCAAGTACTGATAGCTGGGGGTCAGACGGGAAAGAGATCAGTGCATGCATGCTGGCGAGCACAGAAAACACCACGAGCAGTGGTACACCACAGGCATCATGCTGTGGAGCTGCCCTCGCCCCCGTGCACCCTCTCAAGAAGGAGGAAAGCCTCTGCCGTGCGAGTGCACAAGCTCACCGCTGCCCCAGGTCCCAGCGTGCCCTGTAGATCTTCCCCCCTTGTGCAGCAAGGACAGGGCAGTCCCTAGCAGAAGTCTTTTCAGCTCTAGTCCAGGTCTATCCTAGGACTAGACCTGTTACTGGGAAACCCTGGCATGTAAAGGCCCTGGCACGACCAGCCAAGGCTAGTTCAGATCAGAGTAAGCCAAGGAGCCACACCAGCAAGCGGAGTCCCCAGAGGTCTCCACTCTCTGTCCCATTTCTCACAGCTTTCTTGTCTTCTCTGTCCTCCCCCTGCCCCATCACTGCGAGACTTGCTCTCTCTCCGTTCTTTCAAACTTGAATGAAAGCCAGGAGAAAAGAGATGCATCTGGTTGGATGACTACAACAGGTATTGCCTTACAGTTTTGTAACACTATTATATGCAGTATATGTCTATGTACATGATAACAATAATATATTCATGTACACATGCAAGGTCTGGATGGATGTTATCTCTGGGTTTCTGGCTGCAGGAGGCTGTGGTTGGTCAATACCCCAAGATTGGCAGATGTGCTGTGTTTGCGGGAGTATGCATGTAAGCAGTTTTTTGTGATCAAGCAGTACTCTCACCTGTGCAAGGCAGACCTTTTCAGAGCCTTCTCTACATCCATGTCATCGCTGCTGTAGTCCGTGATGATGATGTTGAAGTACGGATCCTTAGTGACTCGGAACAGCTCTTCCATGTCAGAGATGAACTGCAGCACCCAACGTGCCTGGTTTTTCACTGGTTGTATTGCAAGAGGAGAGAATCAAAGCAAAACTGATTTCAAAGGTGGTGTGGCTTCTCAACAGGCAAACCTTCTTGCCTCCCTTCAAACCCTGCTAACCTTGTAGGGATGCTGAAATAGGCCCAGGCTGAAAACCCAGACCAAAGAGCCCAGAAATCAGTGTGGGTTCTTTCCCAGTGCATGACAGGAGTTTTCTTTGAGCTTACATGCCATGGGAGTTTGGGCCCTGTCGCATTTCTGAGAGGGTTTAACTTAGAGAGAGCAGAAATTGGAAGTGACCCAAATAAGATGGTTGAGGTTGGCCCGGACCCCCTGTTCAGGACTGTCCTCACGGGAACCTCCCACCGTGCCGTCCCTCCACGTCCCGGGGAGGCAGGTCCCCCTTACCTGGCACTACGAAGTGAACCACGGCACGGTGGTTCCAGGAGAAGCCCTGGGGCCAGCACAGCTCTGGCTCGTTCGCCACAGCCATCAAGTGCCGCCGGCGACCCCACGCCAGGTTCCTCATCTTCCTCTCCTCCTCCTCCTGGCCACCAACGCCCTGCCAGCCCCGCGCAAAGACGTACTCGGAGAAGCGGACGAGCCGCTCTCCCTGCTCCAGCAGCTCCAGCTCCAGCAGGTACCGGCTGCCCCGCATGCGGTCCTGGCGTTTCTCCACGTTCACGATCCGCTGCAGCTGGAACCGCCTGCAGGAGACACAGCCGGGGTGGGCACGTCCCCCGTACACCAGCCCCTCTCCCCCTCCTCCAGCCCTTTCAGCTCTGCTGGGCTCTTTCCTCCTGGCTATCAGAAACCTTTCTGTGTCCGTCCCCCCCTCCCGACACACGCAGGCTTTGCTTCACTGCTTCCAAAGTCCCATGGGAGGGTTTAGCACCTGTTTCCTGAATCCACAAGCACGTGGCTTTAGGTCTGGGATTCCAGCCAAGAGAAAATGGTTGGCAAGGGAAACGAAATAAAGGTGACACAGAAAATGACAAATGTGTCTGAATGATAGTGGGGCTGGTAATAGTGGGTGTACTCAACACCTCCTACAACGATCTTGGCACAAGGAGTATGTTTGGGCTAGTGAAATTGGCTGATGACAGCTTATCAGCCAATAACAAGGAGTAGGACTGAGCAATCATACAGTAAAAACTGGGGTGAGCTGTGGGTTCAGAATGGCCAAAACAGGATGTAATGGCAGGTCATGCCCCTTCAGATCACAACAAGAGTTTCTGCTGTAAAATGGATGCTCATCAGTTAAAAATGCTTAGAAAAGCTTGTGTGTACTGATCAGCCACACCATGACCGTGACTGACGTGACCCTGAAAAAACAAATGTGATCTTAAGATGTAACATTAGAGCTACTTCCAGCAGGGGTTGGGAACTAATAACACCCATTCTACAAAACATCCAGGATACTGGTCACTTAGGTACAGGAAAATGAACCCAAACAGAAACCTGCATGGAGAAGGACAGATAGGAAAATAGTGGAAATAGAGGCCAACTCAACAGGAGGGTCAGGAGTTGGATTGTTTGGCTTATAGAGGCTCAGATGAGGTACATCTGTTTGCCAGAAAGGCAATCAAGATGGTAGGTCTTGAGAAGAATAAGAACCGTATCAAGACGATGTAAAAACAGAGTACCAGCAAAAGCTGATCTCCAGTGGGTCATCAAAGAAGCAAGGAGCTGAAACATCTTCCCAAATCAGTACTAGGATCTAGAAATCTAGTTTTAAGATGGAGGTGCACACATTCAGATAACAGTGCAGGGTACTTGGTTGTCTTTGAGGTCAGTGTATTGATCCATATTATCTGATAGGTCCCTTCTGGTCCTATGTCCAAAGTGATTTGCAAGCTGAGATGTGGCAGACATCAAACCACAAGCACAAAGAGCTCCAGTCCTACTTCCTACCAGCTGGGTTTCTTAATCTTCAGATGGCAAAATGCTCATATGTGCTCTCAATACCTATGCTGTGCAAGGAGGAAGCCAGCAAAAGGCCCGTGATGCCAGCTGGATGGAAGCATCCAGTCTTTTACGTTTAATGCCACCAGCTGTTGGAGACAATATTCAGCCCCCAGACATGGTCTGGTGTCCAACAATCCCCATTTCTCAACCAAAAGCGGTATTTAAATCCCAGGTTTTCACAAAGATTCTTTGTCTGAAACCTTATTTCTCACATCTAGTTTTATCCTCCATTTCCCACTGGCTCCTCACACGACAGGTATTCCCTGAGCAGTATGGTACACCAGTTCCAGGACCCTGCCCCTTTGTTTTTTACCCTGTGACTTACCCTTTACTCCTCTGGTTGAGCTTCTTCAGGAAGACACGTGTGACTTCCAGGGCCTCCCTTTCTCTTAGCAGCAAGTTTCCTGATGTGTTGCATTTCAGGTCAATCCAGTCTGTGCGCAGCATATGGAAGTCCAGGTTGCTCGTGCTGAAGGTCTGCTCCCAGTTCACCGCCTGGTCAAACACTGGTACGTAATCGAAATCCTCCTCATCTTCCTCCTCTGGCTCCCCATCCGCCTCTTCCTCTTCTGCTGCCACAGGTCCAGACTTGCCCTTCACAGGAGATGCCACCTGGGCCTCTCCCTTGCCTGTATCCCCACCGTTGGCCGCCTTCTGCTCAGCAACATAGGACCCCACTTGGCTGAGCCACTGTGACAGCCCGGGCTGCTGGCCGGGGCTGGCAGTGCTCGCGGCATGTCTGCCAGCTTTGCCAGAGACTGGGTCTCCTTTCCCGACCGGCACGGTGCTGAGGTCTCCTCGAGGTCTCACCCCTTTGGGAATCGTGACCCCCGAGTCCCTGGGGCTGCCGAGAAGCTGCTGCCTTGAAGACGCGGTCCCAGAAGGAGGGTTTGCCTTTTTGGCAGGCATTCTCCCCTGGACGGCCCTGGCGTGCTGCGGAGGGCTCCTGGAGTTGTCTTCGACAGCAACTTTTAAATGGGGTCGCTTCAGTGTTGGGTTCTCCTCTAGGCCAGCCTGGTTGAAGCTTTGGCTGGCAGAGGCCACTGTGGCTGATTTGACACCAGACCTCTTCATCCTTCTCCTCTGTAGCCCCTCTCCTATGCCGTCACCCGTCACCGAGAGGAGCCGCCGACGCTCCCGGAGGGAATAGTCCCCGTGAACATTATGGCTGCCCACCACGCTGCTGGGAGCGCTGCCTGCCAGCTCTGCCTGCCCCGCGCCGGGGTGCTCGGGGGGATCGGTACTCTCCGCATCCTGCTCCGCGTCCTGCAGGTCGTCCAGGTTCCCCTCCTGGGAGCCTGCAGGAGTAATCGCAGTTACACCTCTGGCACCCTGCCTCTGCCCTCCCCATCCTGACCCGGGCACCCGCCTTGCCGGGGGCAGCTATTTCTTGCCTCGGCTCAGCGTTGCCTCTCCTGCCTAGAGCGACAGGGATGCTCTCACACACGGGAGCCGTGCTCTTGCTGGTGCCAACCTCCTCAGCACCCACTACCTGGCACTGCCAAAAGCTGTGGAGGCGTCTGGATTTGACTTTAGCTGTCAGTCTGGCCCCAGCTTTGCAGGGCACGTGCAAGCAAGGGTTGCCGTGCTGCACACCTTTGGCTCTGTCGCTGCTGCCCACATTTTTGCAGGAATTGCACCTCAGCTAAGCTGCAGGCCTGAGAGGTAGTTGTCATGTTGTCCACTACAGCCCATTGTTTGGTGACCTCCCAACCTGCCCTTCGGAGAAGTAAAAGTGGCAGCAAAAATCTCCTCCCAGCTGCAGCAATCTGGCAGGGAAAGGCTGTGACTTTCTTGGTACAGAAAGTCCACAGCTTCCTTCAGCTGGCGCTGGAAGATCACACACAAAAGTGGCAGATAAAAGGATTCTCTGGGCTCTGACATAAGGGCCACTACCTGGCTGCTCTGTCTTTTCTCCAGAATGCAGGCTCTTCTCTGGCCGATCCATTTTCATATACTTGTAGAATCCAAATCTGCAGAGGGAAGGGCAAAACACAAATTTGATGAAAGTTACTTTGCTCTCTCCAAATCAATTATGGCCACTGTTTCAGAGGTGATGGTCCATTACTCTGATTACATCTCTAGATTCTCCTATCCCAGCAAGTCATAGACTATCATCATTCCTATCTTTCAAATCTTCGGGCAATCAGATCTTACTCTGCACTATCAAAGACATCATTTTATCATCCCAATCTCAGATATTTTCACATAATCACAGGAGGAAATCCAAATGTAAGTACCCTGAAACGCTTCTTTAGACTCCCTTAAACTGCTCCTTAAAGCTCACCTATGATGTAGTGCTCACAAATGCAAGTCACCATGCTGCAAAAACAGCTCAGACAGGTAATTGCAATGATCTTCATCTCTCTTCTCTCATACCACCACTGTCTGTGTGCTGTCCTCACATGTCTATGCTTCAAGATTTTGGGAGGGATTTTCAGGGCCATTTCCCTCCATGTGTGCTTCACGCCATGTAAAATGGGCACCCAGTTCCTAAATTCTGTCACAATACAAATGAATCATCAAAGCAATAAACCTGGGTGGCACCTTCTCCATCCTTCACTATGAACCCCAGTCTGAGGAGTTCTCTCCCAAAACTACAATACAATCTGTTGTTCCAGCCCTCAGAACAGTCCTGTAGGGAGGAAGAAGAACCTGGGCACAGGGAGGCCACCATCAGTTACCTCACCAGAAAAATGACTCTTCTTATCCTGCAAAAAAAGTCCTCCTGCATGGAGAGGGGTCCTCACACAGGGTATCTGCCTGTGACAGGGGGGGACCATGCGAGTGGCAGTTCCCTTGCAGGGCCATTGCTGTGAGCCAGACCCCAGGGAAGATGAATGCCATGCATTTATTCCCCCAGAGAGATGCCTGGTGGTGAGCACGGTTTGGCTTTCATAGTGACAGCCATCAGGAGGCTCCAACTGCTGGCAGGGAAAGTTTGCTGGAAATCCATTCCCTGATGCAATGGAACAAACATGCTCTGATCCAGCTTCAGGGTTAACAGAGCATGGAAAGCCACAGCAGTTTCCCCTTGAGACCTAAACATGTATCGCTTAAAGGGAGCATAGGTTCTTGAAAGAAATTACAAATGCTTTCATGTTTTGCAGGACTTAGGGATCTTTAAGAATTAAGAGAGAGCTACAGAAGTGGGTATGAAATTCCACCCCAAATCTAGCCTGCAAAACCTCTCTTCCCTCCCTTATACTTATAGTAAATCTGTATTTGCAGCATCCTACCTTTCCAAGTAATAAGGGTTTTCCTGATAGAAGCATTTGTTGTCTTTCTCCATGTGGCTCAGGCGGCTGTAATCATTCGGGTAAACAAAGGATAAATGAACCTGGGAAGAACGGAGGAAAATAAAATAAAACCCTCATAAATCCCAGATAGCAATCACCAGGTGACCTAGACACAGTTGCAGGGTGACCAGCCCTTCTGAGAGGGAGCAAGGGTTGCCCACTATTGCCTCTCCAAGGCACCTGGTAGGTTGTGAAAATGGAAAACAGAAGGAAGCATGATGGGATGTGTGCACAGGTTTGCCTTTTTCTCTCTCTCTCTGCATGTCTGTCCATCTCTGTAACTGTGCATTTAAGTCCTATAATAGAGCCAGAACTAGTTGGGAGAGAGGTGGTCAAGGCCTCCTGAAGAGATGCAGGGGATCACAGGAGCCCAGACAGCGTGTGGGGAGACCTCCAGGCAGGGATGAGGGAGCTGGGGCCACCCAGGATACTGGTCCCTCGGGGACTGTAGGCTTGCACTGGTATCCAGGGAGGGCAAACCATGCTGGTGACCTGTCCCCAGCAGACCTCAGAGTCTGCTCTGCTATGTAGGGGATTAATCCCTGCTGTGCTGCATGCCCCACAAATGTGAGATCCCCCTCAAGACCAGTTTTAAGTTTGTCTGGGTGTCTAGTAGTCAACACAGGCTACAGTTCACCCCATGGAGAATAAAGTCCTCAGCCATTGGGAGCCTCTGTGTGAAGGCAAGCTCAGCGCTTTGGTTCGAGGTCCGAGGGGCTCTGTAAGACACACACACTTGTACCCCAGGCAGACCTGTGGGCTGTGCAGAGCACCCATCTCCCTTTTCTTGGTGTTGCCTTTCGGCATGCGCTGGGATGCACAGACCTGAACAGCAGATGGTCAAGTCTGCCCAGGAGCTTCAGATCGGTGGAGAGGCCCACGGTTAATGGGGTCTCCCTCCTTCCTCCTTGCATCCCCCTGGGCAAATATCTGCTCAAGGAATAAAACTTACAAACTGGAGTCCCTGGTAGCGTTGCAGAGGAAATCCATTCACCAGGTAGCTGGGCTTGTACGAGCAGTCTGGCAAGGCTCGGCGCACACGAGACTTGCTGATCAGAGGAACTGAGGAGAAGAAACAGGTAGGCAAGTGTTGATGGAGGAGTCCTGCTGCAACTGATGCACCCACTTAGCTACTTCTGTGCCTGGTTTCTATTTATCCATGTGAAACACTAACAGATACATAAAGCAAACTGTCTTGCACAGCTCATCTCTTTATGTCGCTCTACAGTGCTTACACTAAAATATTATGCCCGGGGCTGTTGTGTGAGCTGGATGCCAAGAAACGGGAACTGGGTTTAGACTGTGCTTTGTCTGCTGCAGTGACTGATACTGTATGCTGCCCCTCTCCTCTGCACTGGGGAGAAAAAAGCGTGGCCTTTTATAACCGTGGCATAGGAGGACAATCCTTCTCGGCTGTGCTACTGCACGTGCTGTGACAGGCTGCAGCTACCTCCTCAACTGCTTTGCAAGTCTTACCTTTGTAAAGAGTGTCCCGGGGGTCAGGCTTCAACATGTCAGCTGGGTGTGCCTTGCTGCCTGCGCTGTCAGCAGGCCGGCTCGTGTGACTGGCCAACGTCTGCGGGATATGCCCAACCTCATCCATCTTTAAAAGTGTCTCATCTGAAAACCAGAGAGAGAACGGAAAGGGGAGGAAGGGCTAATTCGTCCCTCATCCCCAAAAATGCCCTTCCCCAGTGTCAGCCCCTTCCAAATGGCATTGCATCCATGGCACTAATGCTGTTTCTGGCATAGCAATGCCTAAATGGTGCTGATCAGGAGCTTCATTGCAAAGACACCATGGAAAGGAAAGGCTTTGACTCAGAGAGCTGGAAATACAGAAGCTGTGGGGTAGGAACATGGCTACCACTGCAAGCAAACAAACACAGTGATGAGTAATGGAAGAAAATGACCTCC
Source organism: Tyto alba (assembly GCF_018691265.1). Classification (NCBI taxonomy): domain Eukaryota; kingdom Metazoa; phylum Chordata; class Aves; order Strigiformes; family Tytonidae; genus Tyto; species Tyto alba. The sequence goes on from NW_024881295.1 coordinate 17,409,189, forward strand.
TGCTTTAGACACGCCAGCAATGGTGTGCTGAAGACATCACACGCTGGCAGGAATTACTGGGAAAATCTGAATTATTAGCATTAAATTTATTTTAAAACGAGATAGAAAAGATGAAAAGGAGGAGAAACTTGAGGAACGGAGCTTTCTCCTGTGCTGGAAAAGGAGCAGGACCCTGGGGTGAGGCCTTCAGTGGCTGAGGAGGATGTTCCAGCAGGGGAAGGGAGACCCACAGTAAGCGAGGAGCAACAAGAAGCTTAAATTCAAGACTGAGTATAGGTTACGCTTCTTCTTGGGTGCTGCTGTCAGAGGAATTTATGTCTCCATGGATCTTGCTCCGAGATGAGGAGAACCGAAAAATATCCAGGACGGAAAGGCAACATGCTACCAGGCACTGGGGTTATGTTACTGTTAGCAACTTTTGGGTAGTGAACAACATGGGAACCCAGAAGGAACAGGATGACGTGTTATACAGCCAAAGGCTGATATGGAAGAGGGAAACACTGCATGGGCAGAAGATATCAGATAAAGATGAGACTGTAGCACTGTGCCTAACCATGAAAGGATTTTTTGGGATGTCAGTCTTCCCTTCTACAAGGCATTAGTAAGAAGAGAAGAGCAGAAGGAAAAAGGACAGGGACAGAAGACCTATCGGAAAGCATAGTTCTGGCCAAATGGCAGGTTTTAGAAAAAACAGCAGCAGGTTGTGATCCAAGACATGGCAAACAAATGTCTCAATTACATCAGGGAGTCTTCCACGGGCAAAAGAGTTGGCACGGAAAAAAGCCCAGAGGTGTTGGAAAGCAGTGGTGGTAGGTATGGAAAGGGGGAATGCTGGCAGAGGAAAGCAATGCTGACAAAGCTAGATAAGGGTAAACAGGACTAAGGAGCTCCTTAACTGATAAAGGCATCACTTGACATGCTAAGAGGGGTTTACAAAACAGGAGGGACTGGGCTGATGTGCTTGCTGCAGTCCAGCAGCAATCTGAAGAGACTTAAGGCTGATGCAGAAGAACGCAGCATCCCCCAGTATCGCTAGTGTATCCCGTCGTGTCCAGCACCCAGAGTGAAATCCCCTGGAAGTGCTACAGCAGCCGCTTCTCCCGGGCCATGTCTGGCTGCCAGCACACCCCTACAGCTCCCACGTTACGGGCCTCATGTTCCCCCTAGCTCTCTGCAAGCAACCTCCATCCCGTGTTACTCCCGCATCTGGAACGGTTCTCATCCTTGCAGACTCTCCTCTCTGCCCTTCCTCACTGCCTCTAGATTCTCCTGAAATAATGTTCCAATCCTGCTTCCAATTCTCCCATATTTAATAATGAGTCACACTCCTGTCCGGAGGTCTCCCTCCTGACTGTCTCCACTTCTTTCTTGCAATGATCCCTACGCATGGTATTTGCCTGGCTAGACTATGATTCACGGTGAAACACCACTGATACATTTTGGAAGAATGAGGAGGTGCTCAGGAAAACCTGTGGTGAATATACTTACTAGCAAAAAGGGAGAGGTATTGGGAGTCAATGACTTTGAACTTCGCTTCTGGGTCATTCAGTCTCCACTGGAACAGAGAAACACATTAAAATGAAGTGCTTATGGAGTTAACCAAGCCTGAACAAAAGGAACAGGCACAAGATGTTTTTTCACCAGATGGGCTCGCAGTTCTGTCTTTCTCCTTAGTATGACCAAGTTTGCCTAGCAGCAAAAGACTGGGAATGAGCTGCGATCCCCCAGGACACATCCATAGCAGGAAAGGACAAATTACTGCAACAGAGACCAGAGAGGGCAGAACTACCCCAAGAAAGCAGAGGAAAGAGTCCTGATATGTGGCCAGGACTATCCCACATGGAAGTAGGTAAGGGCTCTGGAAGGGATTACATATAACTCATGCAAAGAGGAGCTGGGGCCTGGGAAAGGAGGGAAATTGTTACAAACATCATTCCCAAGCTCTGCAGGGACATATATATATATACAGCACAGCCATCTGCGCAGACTCACTGCTACTTCCACATGGTCTGTTCCTCTGTCATCCTGCTTGTGCAGCACCTCAAAATAGTACCTGCCTGCAGCTGACAACCTGTGAAGAACAACGTGTCTGTCACCAACAGCACTGAGGAACATTTCTTAGCTTGTCAGCAGACAATGAGTGGAGAGCAACCACACCTGTGAAACAACCTAATTCTCAGGGTGAGCAGGGTTAGGACTGCCAAGAAAATCCAGATGCTGACAGTGAAATAGGTAGCTTCCCTTGTGCACCTGGAGCGCTCCAGACCTTTCTCAGTTAATTCTCAAATAACTCCCTTTCAGTCTTGCCTGCTGGCTTCTGGCCTCTGGGAATCATGGCTAGTTCCAGGCAGGAAGCTCAGGATACAGTTCATATAGAGCAGTCTGGATCTGCTGGTGGCTGCTTCCTCCAGGGAAGAAAAATTCACTGTTGCATTCCTGCAGTAAATTAGCAAAGAAACTGGCACAGGTGTGGATGTGTCACTTCAGCTTTGGCAATACCCCAGAGTAATCCCTTTCTCTATATTGCTAAATTCTTCAGAACAAGCCTGGGCTCCTTTTCCTTGTCCTTGTGACTTCCTGGCCATGTGCAGAGGTGGCTGGGAGCAAGGGGCTCTGCTCACTCACCTCACCATCTTTGACTGCTGGCTGTGAAATTTCCCAAACTCCCCTGGTGCGGTCCACTCCTTCCCTGTCTGTGAAAAGACAGAAAATGCTCCAGTTAAGATGAATTTCTTCCCTAGTTACTGCGCTAGGAGTGATGAAGAGGGAAAACTGAGCTACTCCTCCTGGTAAGTTGTCTGCGAGATCCGTAAGTTGTGGACAGGTTTAAGTCCCTTAATCAGGAACACCGGGCTCCCAACAGCACTGCCAATACGTAACTGGCTTAAGGTATGTTGTGCCATACCCATCTGGCATCTGTGGCGGTGTTGTCTGTAGTTGGCCAGGAAAAGAAACTTGGGTAGTCCAAGGAAGTATGTAAGACAAGAGGGTCTCCATCCCCACAGAAACATTAAAGCCTTGATGGAAGAAGCCATGCAGCATGCACTGTACCTTGCCTACACTGGCCAGCAGCTGGAGACCAGAGGTCTTTTCATCTGGACTCAGCCAGAACTCAGCATTGTCATCCGCAGCAATGGCAAACTGAAACTCCCCTGTCAAGAGATGGAGGGAGTAAGTAGGGCTCTGGGGTATGGGCTTGTGCACAGGATGGATTCTGCTCTTCTAAAATGTTGTCTTCACCTTTTTTCCTGGTGAGACCATACCTTCCCTTTTGATACTACCATCCCCACCCCTTTGAACCTCTCTGAATTCTCTAGCTCTGCTGTGATCGAAACCAAAACTTTACAAATGCAACCCTCCTGCATTGGCTTCACCTGACGTCTAACCTGGAAAGCTAAAGGAGTCCATGTAAAGTCTTCCTGACTCCCCTTTTGCTTTCAGAGCGAATTTTTGTGTGAGAAACTGTGTTTGGATGGAGAAACGTGCACGTGGAGCCACGAAGGGAGACAGAAGTGCTTGAGTTTCGTTGTTCTGGCAGGGGTTACAGGGATGGTGGCTGAGGGCCAGGGGACTGGGAGTCGTGGGTGAGTGCTAGCAGGCTGCTCCGGGCAGAAGCATGCAGCTGGGGGATACAGATGTCAGCTGCTGTCGGATGGTATTCATGCACCTGGGGAGCAGTAGGGACATAAATGATGTCATGTACAGTCCTGTGCATGCGAGGGAGGGAGGAAAAGCTCAGGGATCGCTTGTGCCCATGTACATGCCATGGGGCTGTGCATTCATGACAGAATTGTTTTCTATCTGGCACTTCCCATCTGTTTTGTTCTGTGCTTTTCCTTTCCACCCTACAGAGGAGGCAGATGTGTTTCACCCATGCCAGGGCCACGGCCAGTCACGCACAGCTAGCTGGGCCAACCACGTGAGGGACCTGGCATTGGGCTTTCCAGGGTGAGGGCACCGGTGATTCAGCACCAGGATGGAAACAGGGGGCAGGTGAGAAGAGATACGAGTGGTGGCACAGCAGCCTCAGAGCCCTCACCATCGGTGAAAGGATGCAGGTAGCCAAATATCCGGAGACCATAGTTGGTCCATCTTGGGGACACAGCCAGCTTCTTCAGTGTAGTTCGTGTCTGAAGTGGAAGAAGGAAAAAATAATTAAAAGAATTAGATGTGACAGAAGCAAGGGGGGATGCAAAAACCCTGGGCCAGGCGGGCAGAGGGAAGTATGAGCTTTGCTCTGGGAGAAAGACGGGGCACAGTGTGTGATGGAGGCAGCAGGAAAGAGCAGGCCAGATGAGAGATGAACTGGAGCAAGTGCTGCTGTGGAGGGGAGAGCTGGATGGGGGATGCCAGTGAGACGGTGGGGACAGGACATGGCGTTCACCAGCCACTTGGAGGGAGAGCACCAAATACAGGGCTCCTTCACCCCGTGGCTGAGGCCTGACAGGCCAGCATGGGCAAAATGAGTCTCCCCAGTGCAGCAGAAGAGCTGCCACCATTGAATCCTTGTGAGAGTTTCCTGCTCCCTCAGCAGGAGGACAAAAGAGGTGATGGAGAGGGAGATGATGGATGCTCAGGAGCAAGACACAGGAGATGATGGAGAGGGACAGGGATACGATGTGAAGGGAGCAGGGTTGATCCAGCTGGAAAGCAGAACTGGGAAGTGTGGGACAGAGGGTGTCATGGTCTTACTCACGTGGGGGAAGAGGGGGAAGTGAAGGTCTTTCCTGAGCTGCTCAGTGGAGCCGCCACACCAGTCCTCAAACACATGCAGATTGGCCTGGCCCTGAAACTGGGGGACAGAAGTGGGGCACCATGAATTGCTTCGTCCCTCCCCTGCATCCCTCCCCTGTTCTGTCAACCTTGGCCACAGCCCCCAGCACTGGAGCACTTGTAAGAGTGAAGGAAGATGCCACTGCTGCAACATGCTGGTCTGCAGGAGGCGTGGGTCCAGACCCTTGATTCTCATCTGCTGAGAGTGTGGGGTTGCCACAGGTGACAGTCTGAATGGCACCAGGGAACTGTGATAATGCCCTGGACATCTCAGTTAAGGGGCTGGGATTCACTCCATTTTGCTCCATCAAGGAGGTGTTGAACCAGAGGGCTGTGCTCTGAGGCCATGGTGTGGGACACACTGCAGGGTAGCAACAGCCCCCCATGAGCCAGCAGAGAGTGTAGGGTCTTATGTCCTCCAAGAAGGTGTTTTGGTCTCCCTCACCATTTCAGGGGTATTTTCTTGACCTGAGGAAGAGGGGACATGACAGACCCCCTTCTCAAAGCACGTCTGCGAGGTAAAGCTCATGGCAGAGGGTGGGCACAGGGAGATGGAGGCTCAGCAGGGTGGGGAGCAGCAGTGCAGGTGGGTCAGTGGGCAGCATGGCCTCCGTGTGCCCACAGAGACACAGGAACACTGCGGGGAGTGGAGGTTCCCTCCTGGACAGCTTAGGAGGGTGTGCGGTGTGAGTATGGGTGGCTATCCTCGCTATCAAGCCAGCCCCGCCAGGAGAGGCTGTTGGTGCCCAGCAGAGCCCTGGAGCACAGCTTTGCTGGGGAAAAGCTCGCTGGCCGCTGTGGGATTTCAATGATAGGCTCCTCAAAGGATAGACTTTCTTTTTGTCAGAGCCATTCAGAAAGGAGGAGCTGGCTGCCCCCCAGCAAAGTCCGAGCTCTCTGCCTGCAACCAGTGGAGCTGGATGCTGAAAGTCTCCTCGCAGGACTAGTGTCCAACGGTGGAGAATTAATAAGCTGGAGACTGCAGAAGCTACCTTAGATGGGGAAATGCTGAAGAAAGGAATAGGTTGCCTTGGGACCATGGAGGTTTTGCCATGGCTGTCTTGCCTATAGAAGGGCTGTGCAAGCAGGGCTGAGGAAATCGCCTGAACAGCACCCAAATGTCTACAGATGGCAGCAAATTCTAAGTTTTCACTGGGGAGTCTCTAGCAGGGCTGAAGCAGCACAGTGGAGGAGGGTCCAACCCCTCCGTGCACTCCTGGCAGAGAAACTGCTTCACGGAGTTATTTTTCCCAGGACAGCAGGTCGGGGTTTCGTTTTGTAATAAACCGTGTCTTGAAGGAAGGACGTGGAGCACACTTGGCCTGGCACGAGCTTATGGAGTAAAGCTCCTTGCAAGCTGTGGGCTTTAGTCATGCATGTGAAAACCACCTCTGGGTGCCAGGCAAAACACATTCACAACCACTGCTGTTCTTGAGTGGTCTCTCATCAGCCCTCTCTCACTGGTGTCCACACTACCAGGGCTGGACTGATGTCTGCAAGCCCGCATCATCCCCCACTACTACCTCCTCTATCTTTCCTCCTCTGCTGACATCCCTCAGCCTGGATTCTGCCCATCAGGCAAGAGGAAAAGCAGCCGAGACAAAGAGGATGCAGTTCTCCAGAGTGATGCTGTACAAAATCAGAGAGGGATTACACAAACAGCTTGGGGCAATAGGTGCAGCCAAGAGAAACGTGGGACTCTGAAGGGACTTGCGATACAAATAAATCACTTCAATGTGACAAACACTGAATTGGAACGTAATTGCTGGGCAGTCCCATGCCCCTTGGCCAAATCCAGGCTCACACCCAAGGGCCTTACACTACCTTTCTCAGCCAAATCAAATAATGACAATTGCTGTTTCTTGTAGAACATGAAGTGAAGTGAACAGGCTGGGCTCCCACAGCGCGTCACTGCCAGAAACCAAGTCCTGTGGCAGTTTGCTGCTCTCCACAAGTGATGCTAGTTTTGCTACTTAGAGAATTGTTTGCACGCTGTAGATAGCAGGCTCAGATCTCTATCAAACGTAGCTCAACACTCCCACGCTGTGGAGAGGCTGGTGCTGCAGTCCCCTCCTGGCAAAGAGACACAGGGGATGCTCTGGAGGCTCAAGACTGCAATGGAGCTGGGCTGGCTTTGGCATGGGGTATCCCAAATGCTAAATGAGATCTTTATGAGGGAAGTCCCGAAAGAGTGGCTAGACTTGCTCAGATGTTTGCAGAGGGAACTTGGCCCAGTCTCATTCAAATACAATACTTTACTGGAGAGTTTGGCAGTATTAAGGAGAGGGCAGCCTACTAAAAAATACGTCAGACACCACTGCACTAGGTGCTCCATCAGTGCTGTAAGAGGTGGTCCCTGAATTTTCTAGTCTGTCTCCAAAGTCTTTACAAAGCAATCTGAGAGAAAATTCTGGCAGAAGCTAATGTGATCGTTTCGCTTTTCTGTGCTCACAGCTATTAGAAATAATTAACCGGTAAATAATAATCATTTCTTGAATGCGGTTTCAGAGTCTTTTCTAAAGCAACAGATCCTCTCCTGAGCTTCAGCAGCCTAACTTATTCTCTGCTTCCTCTGAAAGGGAACAGAAGAACATTACTGACAGATAAGTGCTGGCTGCCCAAAGCGCTGCTCTGGGACTGAAAACTGAGCTAGGCTTTAATTTTAGGCCCCCACAAATCATCAGTGCAGCAGCTGTTTTGAAACCCTATCACCTCTGTCCCCTCAGCCCAACTCATGGCTGCCCATTGCAGGCAGCTGAGAAATTCCTCCGTTTGCTATTTGGGTCTTCTCTGGAACATGCAGTAAAAATGTCCTGCTTGGGGCTTTGGCAGATTGCAGCAATAGATAAACGGCACCATTGTTCCCAATTCATGCACACAGATCCTGAGAAATGTTGATAGACTTTCTGAAACATGGCTACGGAGTTTGACTTCCCAGCTTGGGACTACCTGGCCCTGCTTTTCAAAGGGCTGGAAATTTAGGACCCGGTAAGCAACCAGTTGAGTTGTTTGGATAAAAAATTTTGAATAGACTGATTTGGCCAGAACCAGGAATCTGGTTCACTGAAAGCCAAGAGACTGGGCTTTCAGTGGGAGCTGGTATTACATGGTCTGTGCTTTGCCATTTAGACGGCTCCTCCTGCCCCTTGGCTTCCTCCCCATCCCAACCCCACCTTCCAGTTGCTTATCTCCACCCTGCTGAAATAGTAGGATTGCAAGAACACGGCTTGGATCCAAACAAGGCACAGGTCACGTACCAAAGCCACCGTCAGCACAGCGCGAGTACCCCCAGGAGCACGGGCACAAGAGCTGTTCTTCCCAGGCCAGGCTGCTACCCTCCTGAGCACAACAGGTCGATACCTTCCTGAGGGAAGGGAGAGCTGAACCTTAATGAGTGCAGGGAGGCCAGAGCTGGGGCAGGCCCTTGCTTTGGTGCTGACGTAGCAGCCTCCGCAGTTTTGGAAGTACAGCTGGGCTCCGAGCCCCAGCACCGACCCTTCCCGCTCAGCGTGCTGAATTAACACCCGCCTGCAGCCCTGACTTTGTATTAAACGACTTCGGTATTTCCGCTTCCTTCTAATGAGGAATTTTAGATTATCAGCCCCTCCTAGGAAAACAGACCACAAAGGAGGATCAGGTACACAGAGAGCACAGACCTCTCTTCCTAGCCCAAACCCTACCATGTCAAAACTGCCTGGTGGGGTGGCACCACACACCCAGCAGCTCTTGGTGAGCAAGGAGCCCCGGGGAAGTAAGGCAAAGCAGCAGCAGAGACCAGAGCAAGCAGCAAAGCTGGGAGAACTGCAGCAGCAGAGACACGACCTGCTGCCCTGTGACTGGAGCAGGATGGAGAAGAGAGGTCTTTCCTAATTTAATCCCAGGCGTCTTTGGCATCACGGAGGCAAATCATCTGCGTATCTGCATGGAGCCCAGGGAACGCACAGCGCTGGGGATGATAAACAGGGCACAGAGAGGGCCTGAGCCAGGGAAGAAAGGCGACATTGTGCTGCCAACTAGAAACTCCTGAGTTTATAAGACTCTTCTGTCTCTGCAGAGCGGCCGTGGCCCCTCCTCCTGCCTGGCCCAGCTCCCCTGACTGGGTGACATTCAGCAGCCAGCAGCTGGGCTTCGCTGCAAGCTCTGCCACGCCAGGCACTTGCAGGAATCCATCACGACAAGTTAGCAACAAAGCCCCCCGTGTCCCACCGAGCCCTGACACGTGATGGGTGTGAGTGGGTGAGGAAAGGACGTGGGCAGGGACAGAGCAAGCAGCAACAGCTTTGTCTTCTAGTCCTCTAAGGAAAGGATGCTTCCTCTTAGGGTGGGTTAGGTAGCAGGGGGATGCCCTAGCACAACGCTCTGGTTCCGTGCAGCATCTCTGCACCTATACAGGTGCTGCCTGCAAGGGGCTGTGTGCCTGCGTGTCCATCACACCTCCTTCCAGTGAGAAGCAAAACCTGAGGCTGCGCAGACACGAAGGGGTGGGACACACACATTTTAAATGCCTCCCAGAGCTGCTCAGACCTTTCTCAGAGCTGAACAGAGGCTTTTGCAGAGGTAAATGAGAATGATCCGGCAAACCAGGTGCATTTCTGAAAATCCTCCCCCCACACCTTTGGCCATGCCAAATAGTGACGCTCATGGTCCTACAGTGCAGGTTCGCCCTGGCAATAGTCAGGCGACTTTCTGAATTAATGAAACAAAATGCCCCACATCTCTCCAACCTGAGGAGGCAGTGGGTTTTGCTCTGGTGCCTGGAAGGGACAGTGAGGGTAGGGATCATGTGCACAGGCACCTTGAAGAACCCAGGAGTGAGGCTGAACCCTGCTTTCCCCCATACGCAGGGTATAACTTCATTAGGGATTTCCTACATGCACACTTTCCCACCACATTATCCAAGGCTGAGGACTTAAACTGCTAATTTCATCTCCTGAAGCTGAAAGGGGAAAATTGAAACCTGTCCTTTTTTGGCCATGCTGGCTGCCAGCTCACTCTGCAACCCTGTTAATTATTTATGTTTGTCAGGAATATACATCTCTTCAAACAAAGCCTGGCTCCCTGACCCATGGGAGGCAACTTGCCACCCCTCGCCCCAGGATTCAGGCTGCAATTAAGTTCTTAGAGATGCTGCGAGGAGGGCACAATGGGATCACAGACCCTGGGTAATTCATTTGGGCAGAGTTACAGAAAAACTTAATCCCCAGGCTAGGAGAAATTTCAGCCAGCGTTTAAAAGGACAGCAAGAAGCTGTATAGAGAGCTGTGCCCATGGATCCCTCGTCATCTCCTGCAGCTGGTACTGGTGAACTGCTGGCCTCTGTTTGCAGTCAGGGTGGCTCGTACCCTCTGGGTACAGACAGTGCTACAGCAAGGGCAGGAAATTTTGCCTTACAAAGAGCAAAGCGGTGAAGGAGGTGGGTGCTTCACAGGAGCAGTGGTAGAGAGCAGGGCTGACGGGGGAGAATGGTGTGTGAGTGGGCAAGGCCTCCCAAACGATCTCCCCAGTCTGGTATCTGTACGCCCTGGGACTCAAAGTCTTCTCGTGGTGCATCTGCGACACACTACCTGACACAGGGCATGGGCCGGGGACTCGGGCACCCACAAACTCTCAACACAGCTGGTCTGGGGCAACAGCCCTGCTACCTGGTAGAGCTCTCCTCCCCAACAGGGAGCAGTGCAGGACAAGGCAGGAGGCACCCAGCACCTTTCCAGGCATGGGGCCATCCTGCACAGCACACTCCAAATCCTACCGCTTCCCCTCGGCCACCACCGCGGCATGCGAGGGCGTGAAGTCGCCCCACCAGCAACGAAGAGGGCTTTGCAGATCAGATAAACGCATGCACTCGCCCCAGCCACGGCGCTTACCCCGCCAGTGACATTTCTAACCCAGCAAAGGCTCACCGCACACCACAGCCGGCAGCTTTCAAGACTCAACGCGCTTTCCAGAAATCACCAGGGAGGGGATCAGAGACGTTGGGCAAAGCCTCAGAGAAGCTTGGGGGTGCCACGCAGAGCCTGCATCGCCCGGCGCCGCGGGAGAGGGGAGCGGTAAATGCTCCGTGTCGTCCCTGCGCACAGCGGCAGGCCCGGCCCTGACACCCCGCTGGCTCTCCGCCATTTGCTGCTCTCCTGGGAGGCAGCCCTGCCCGCCGGCTGCTCGGGGGGCCCCGCGGCCCGAGGAATGCCCCAGGCTCCGGCTGGGACTGGCACTCACCACAGCCGGTGCAGCAGAACAGATCAGTGGTCTGGTCTGGTTCTGGAGGGTGACTGGTGCTGGCTGCTTCAAGGAAAGCTCACGCTGCAGGGACCTAAACCGCTCAGTGCTGGAGGGAAGCAGCCACGGAGGCCCTACTAATTTGTGCAGGTCTCTAATCACCTTGAGGAATTTAGTGAGCTGACTCCATTAGTTAAATGCCCCCTGGCTGGTGTCCCTCTCATTATCAGCAGGCTGCATTGCTCCCTTATCTGAAGAGGAATGGTGAGATAAGGGAACAGGGGAGGAAAGAATAAATGAGGCATGAAGGAAACAAAAGGAATGTTTACCCCGGTCTTTAAGGGTCACCAGAGAAGGTCTCTGTTCATCAGAAGTGTCACCGAAGTGGAGAAATCTCTATGTATGACACGAAAAGGTCGGATAGCAAGCAGATGCCAGAGCAAGAGCAGAGCGTGACACTTCTGCGTGCCAGAGTTATGTATTTGCCTGTTAAATGCTTGGCCCTACGCACTCCCAGCCCTGAATAAACTTCACCTTTCAGGAAGGTAGTGGGCTGCCTGCTGTCAGGGAATTGTGAGTGGGTGCTTGGTGCCTTGATGGCTGGTGGAGACGCCAGATTATCAGGAATCTGAACACTCCTGTCTTTCCAGATGATTACTCAGGTCTGTAAGTGTCATTAAGCCATGAGCGGGTGATAGGGAATGGACTTTTAGTGAAGCAAATGAATTTCCAGGCAGAGGTCCTTGCCTTGGGTTCTCCCTGCACAGGTCTCTAGCCACAGCTCCCTTATGCAAAATGATGGAGAAAGGAAAGGCACCCACCTCTAGCATCCACTTGACAGGGTTGTCCACAGCTGCATAATTTGATTTATTCCTCCCACCTCTTTGCAGCTCTTGGTTCTGAAATGCAAGTAGAGGAAAGTCAAAATAACCTAATATATGAGCTGGCACTGACACCTACACAAGAGGGCTCAAACCTGGTCACAAGAACATGTGATAAAAAAAGCAAGCTCCCAAGCTCCCTTTCCAAAGGACAGGACAGCTATCATGGCCATAGTGGGGTGAAAATGCTCCCTGGCTTTTCTAATGGCAAATTTCCATGGTGAGCTACTGAGGAAAAAGGATACCAGCACTTTGCAACTGTTTGTTAGCACAAAGTTAAAACCTAGGTCATTTTCCTTCCCACCCATCCTTCTTTCAAAAAGGTCCAAACAATAGTTCTTCCAACACTTCCTTCTGGCAACAGTACCGAGATGTGCTTCACTAGAGAGCTACAAACTCTCTCCTGACCTTTCATTTCTGCTTCCATCTTGCTTAGTGCTACCTTCCTGTGACACAGACCTAGCCAGCTTCAGCCCACCACTGCAGCTTAGTGCATCTAAAATAACTTAACTGACTACAGAGGAGTCATTGTACCTCCAAATTGCTGTGAGTCAGCTCAGATTTTGCCCTGTGGCATGCTCTCCTTCCTGCATGAAGAAAGAGCTGTTTCTCGGGGCCAGCATCGGAAGGGAAGGACTGCCCTTCTAAACATTCAGAAGACATCCCAAGCCTCCTCACCTGGTTTCCCTGCTTCTGCGGATAGTAAAATTGAAGGTTTGGGTCCCCACGTGGGACCTTTGTGTCTGATAGAGCCTTAGCCAGCTCCCTCCAGCTTTCGTATCCTGCACAGAGGAAACAGAAAGAGAAGTCAGGGTACAGGCTAAAAAAAGAATCCGCAGCAGTTACCAGAATAAACTGGTCCTTTACAAGGTTGAGACCTCTAACACTCTGGAACAGTCCTGCAGACACTAGGAGTTGTTTACATTGTTCAGAGTTGGCAGACTGACACAGAGAGAAAAGTTGCCTTTGTCTTCCTTAAAAGCTCTTCCCTCTTTCATATTAATTTGTTATATTAAAGATTCATAAATAGTTCTAAAATACATGTCAAAGATTTCATTAATCACCACAGGACTGGGAACCTCTTTGTAGATCCGTCAGATAATCCCACTGGTCAAACTAAAGAACATCAATTTTTTTTTAAGTAGCCATCCCAAAGAAAAATAAGACAATAATCAGATCACTAATCAGTTTAACCATCAAAAAGACTATTATTCAGAATATCCACCTATTTGCACAATAAAAGCTTTCCATACTGTTTTCTTGAAGGAAATGACAGCAAAGAATGCACCTGATGGGACATTCAGCTGCAATGTGGTTAAGGACATTGCTATTTAGGTGAAGTCAGCTTCCAGGTTCAAAGCAACTTCATTTGACAACCCATCCTCTCCCAGTCTGCTTGATCCAGAAGCCAGGATCAGTTTTGGTTTCCTTGTAGAAGTCTGTTGGCCTCCTGGGTTTAGGAGCAACAAAGATGACCAGATGCAGCATAACCTTGTAGCTCTCCATAACTGCTGCCCATACCACTAACCAGGCAGTGCTGGTGAGCAGAGCTCAGGTCTCCCAGGAGTGTTACAGTGGCTCACACTATGCAGTTTTCAGATCTGCTAAACATTTTGGCATTGCGTCAGCAACTAACCAACCTGCCAGCAGCTCAGTGCTGTGCCCACACTGCATGACAGCTTAATTGTGAGGAGCACAAATGCCGAAACCTCTGTGAGCACTTGCCTCTCCCAGGCTGGTGGCAGACCAGCTCAATAGCCACGTACCAGGGAGTGGAGCCAGGATCTCTTCCCGTTTTCTTTAGAAATCGAAATTATCCCCAAAGCTCCAGCAAAGTTGGCTGCCTTGGTATGTGTAGGGAACCATCCTGTCAGCTTCAAGTCTGAGCTTTGAGACGAAAAGGTCTGAGCCCTCCGCACTGCTCCTGCAGCCAGCAGCGGCAGGGACGTGCTCCGAGGGGACTGTACGGCCCAATGCTGGGGAAACCCCTACTGCTTCGGAGCCAGCACACCCATCTTCACCCTACCCACCCACCCTGAGCAGGCCCACCCAACCCAGCAGCACGGGAGACTCGCTGGGGCTTGAGTAGGAGCATGCTCCATCAGTTTGCTTTGGAGCCACATCACTGAGATCAGCCCCCAAACATCTCTGATCTATGTAGAGGCCACTGCAAACCCAAAACAACCCCAGGAACTACAGTTCACAAATGACTCTTCGACAGATCCCCCTCCCTGGCTGCGCTAAACTCTTGGCCTGTTATTGCACCTACAAACAGGGTTGCAAAACTCTGTCTCTACTTGCTCCTGAATCTGGGTGCTGCCAGCTCTGGCAGAGGTGAGCAGAAAGCAAAGATGCTGAAGCTGCCTCCTACAATGTGGTGAAAAAAAAAGGGACAATTAATGAAAAGAAAGTGCAAAAAATGTGGAAAATGTGAAAGTAAGTAGTCAGAGATGCAAGTGAGAGACAAGACTCAGGCAACTAGGGTGTCCTGCTTTCCTGAAATAAGTGTTGGCTTAGATTGTGGGTTTCATTCAGACACTGTTAGATGCTTAACAGCCACAAATTTCGGATCTAGATCTTCCCACTCGCAGATTCTGACCTGATGCTATGTGCTTAAGTCTATGACTAAAAATATCAACATCAGTATTTATCTTCTGCAGATTTTTCAGTTAGACACTCTGGGTGAGTAACCTACTGATTAACGCCGCTAAGCACACCTCGTGCTTCAAGGAGTGACTGTCACGGGAAAGAAGGGAGACATTCCTATGTCTTCACATAAAATAATGTATAACTGGTGAGCTTCCACCTCATTCAGAGCAACAAGGCAGGAATCACCGTTTCTGAGTGTTCTGCAGCTGGACACATGGCCCCACTTGCAACGGGGCTGAAACAAGACTTTGTAGTCAGCATGAAATTCAGCACTCACTACTTCAAGGTCTTATTGTACGACTGGGAGAGGGCAGCACACTTTTTTTTCCAGAGAAGAGATCCAGAAGACTGGGACTGGCTAAATTAGAGAACCACCATGTAAAACAGGAATAATTTAAAAAAAAAAAAAAAAAATGGCAACAAAAGTCAGTTCACTCCTGGAGATTCACTGAGAGAGGACACCAAGAGAAGCAGTTTTTTTTCTTTTGTGCACAGGGGAGAGATTTTTTGGTTCCATTGTCAAACTCAGGACTTCACTGCTCTGTGGAATAAACTCAGGATGAAGCGTCAGGAACCTTCCTCTCTTGGGAGGAGGATGCTGGCCACCACAGCCGGCCACACGGGCCACTCCACCGTGGTGACTCCTGGGCTCGTCTGCACATCAGTTCCTGAGCACGGCTGGCACGGAGCCCGCTGCGCAGCAAACACAGAAGCCCAGCTGCACACAAGTGCCAATGGCTGACACTTCTCTGACCCTTGGAAAAGAAAAAAACAGCGGGCAGTTCTCCATCTTGTACAAATATTTACCTAGCGCTTATATCAGCCAAACACAGAAGAGACAAAACAGCTAGGAATTAATCTGGAGGTAGTGATTTCCTTGCTGGGTAATTTGTACTTTGGCTGGCTAATTCCCCAACGTGGTAGGAAATGATTTTCAGAAAATAATAGGATAAACACTCCCCTCAGAGAAAGTTCTTGGCGCTCCAGTTCCTTCTCAAAAGATTGGCTTTTCCTTGAGGATCTCCATGGGCACCCTTGGAGAAGGACCTGGCTTTGCCCACGCTCTCCTCGCTAGCAGGAGGGAGGGAGCTATAGAAAAGAGACAAAGCTCCTCCAACTTCCTGCAGCCAGAAGACTCGCCAAGGCCCACTGCTGACTGAGGTTTTCTCCCCAGCACAAGCCATAGGATTCAAGGCATCACCTTGCCGGTACCCCCTCCTGCGCGACAGCTGAAGAGCAGAGCCCTGCGGCTACATCCACTGCTCTGTCTCAAGAGCACCACAGCAAGGTGGTCCACCACAGGTTCAGCCCATCCTGGAGCTCTCCATGAGCACTGTTCAGCAGCCCAGCTAGCTGGAGCACTTTCATGATGGCTGTTTAAATTTAGCAAGAACACGCCTGGAAAAAAAGCAGTAGACAGGAACTAAAATACCTCAGCAAACACTTCTGTATTACCAAGAGGGAATGCCAGAACTATTAGCTTTGATGGTTTTGCTCCAGCCCCTCCACAAAACCAGTTCTGGTTAGGATGAGAAAAGGCAAAAAAATGTAAAGGCAGAAATCAAAGGCTTGGGAAGTGCCTGTCCCACAGCCAGGTGAATAGCTGAAGACTTTGGGCCAGGCTTTGTTGCCATTAGCCCATCAGACAGACGTACCAGCCTGGCCATCTCCCTTCTGGGCATCACTTCCCAAATCACTTCCCATTATTTCCCGAAGCACACCAGATGTTTTCCAAAGATATTTTTGCAGCCCGAACACCTCCAAGGAAGGCAACCCTGATGCAGGCACAGCTTGCCAGAAGCAGCAGCCTGCCTTGCTGCCACATACTCGTCCCTCCTTGGCATTAGGACCAGACTCGCTGCGGTCACAGGGGATGATTCAAGGCAGTGATTCACCCAAAATCCAGCCCAGAGGAAAAAGAAGGCACACGGCTTTCTGCTGGGCCAGCTTGCCCAACTGAGCTGGCCGGTAGCCGCGCAAGCACCACAGCAGACCCCAGGGAGTGGGATGCTGCTGTAGCCAGGACTGAGCAGCATCCACGCTCCCAGCGACCTGCAGTTGTACCACGCGTGGTGTAAAGTCAGACCTGCCCCTTCACCATCCCTGCCTGTGACAGCACAGCTGGCACCAGAGCATGACGGATGGGGAGATTTGTAAGATTTTGTGCTGAGAGGGACCTGACGAGCAAGGAGATGTTCTCGAAGGTACTGTGGAGGGGCGGAAGGGCAGCCAGATGCTTGGTAATGACAGAGGTTTTGCACAGAGTGCACCCAAACTGCATTTTTTTATCCTCACTCCAACCTCCAGAACATTTTTCCTATGTCTACAACCAGACAGTTGGCAACCTCCTTTCTACAAGTAGAGATCCACCTTTCTTTCTACTTGTGTGCACTGGTGGCCCAAGGTTCAAGCCTCATGGGCATCGGCCACTGTTCAGAAACGCGAAGGTGGTTCTTCAGAGAAAAGGAGCCCTTTTCCTCCCTGTTCCCATCAGGCAGGCTGCTGATGACCCAAATGCCCACTGGGGATGAGCCTCAGCTGCCCCTCTGGATTTAAGACGGGAAGCCCTCAGGATTTGAGCTTGCTTCTGGAAGTAGAGGCAGACGGGCACGAAGAAAATGAAAAGAAGCTGAAGAGGAGGCTGAGACAGATGCTGCATCTTACAGCAGAGGCAGCTGGTCTGGAGCCAGTCGCCTGCAGAGCCAGCAGACCAACGGTTGAGGGACAGAAAAGCTGTAACGAGAGGAAGTAAGATGTTTCTTGCCTTGGGTCTGGTCAGGGCCCAGGGCTACGTCTGCCTCTTCTCAGCTACCCTTTTTACTGCTCTCAGGTTAAAAGTCAGCAAAGAAAGCTGCAGGAACAGCAAGTGGAGATGGGGAGATCTCATCCAGCAGTTATGACTCTGCCAGAGCAATGCACTTGAAGCCCAGTTCAAGAGAAAAAACAAAACAAAACAAAACAAAATTAAAAAGCAGAAAGCCAAAGCCAGAGATAACAGATAGCAGTACCGGGGGAGCTATCAGGCCTCGGGGCAGGAGCGTGACCAGAGCTGCTCTGTCTGTTCAGAGATTAGATCCATCAAGCCACTGTCGTGCCCCTGGCCCCAGCCAGCGCTCGACATTTCAATTAGCCTGTGAAGGTACCTGGCAATTGTGCAAGGGGGAAATCCCAGACCCACTCAGGTGATCAGCTTCCCCTCTGAAGGATGAGATTTGATTACTGTGCTGTTTTTACTGCTGCTTACATAGCTGCAAATGCTATTAACGCCCACATGGTATCCAGCCCTTTCGTAACCCTGCTAAATGATTTCACTCAGCAGCCTCAGGAAACAGCAGGCTGGTTTGTACAAAAAGCATTTTCCTTCAAATCTGAGACCATCCTCCTCCTCTTTTGTTGCAGGGACAGGGCAAGAAAAAACTGGCAGGTATGAGGTAGGGTTTTGCTCTTTATTGCCTACAGACCTTTCTGTGTGGAGTGATGTTTTAACCCCCTCTTGGACAATCTTGTTTCTCCTCTGATCCTGGTTGAGTTTTTTCAACTTGCTGTTACCCCACGGGACTTCGATGGGATTTGAGGTCTTTCCCAGTATTATTCCTGGCTGAACAGGTATGCAGGTGCAGTACCCAACACCCCCAAATATTAGCATTAGGTGCCTTGCAAGCATACTAGTCCAAAAGATGCAGAGGAAGGTTGCTTGAAACGGAACTTTTCATAGGAGCTCAACTTGGGGAGCTATTTCCAGTCTCGAGCACGCATATGCCTCAAGCCTCCTGCCCTGAACACGAACCCCAACTCCACCTCCTGCCCCAGTCACTCTCATTTAGATTATACCCCACTCACATAGGCACTGCACCATGAGTGCCTTCACCTTGCCACATGGCACTGGGCATCACAGGCAGTGAGGCTGTGGTCCAGCAACCAAATACTTCTGGCCAGGGAGATCATGGGGACCAGCTGCTACACTGTGCTGTGCACCTCAGGCAGCATGATTTCGGGGCTGTGGCCTGATAGCGGCCATCTCCCTGTCACCTAGCCAAGGCAGCACTGCATCATGCTTTGGGGAAGGGGATATTTCGGGAGTCAGACATGCCTTTCATGCATCCTGACCAGAGCAAACCCCTACTGCTAGTGCCATGCTGCAGGGGAAGCAAACACTGACCTCCTGGCCTACCACGCACACATGTATGCAGCCCCACAACACCAAGCGTACAAAGCATGAAGATGAGGTGTAAACTGACCTACTAAAAACAGAGATATAGGGGAAGGATAAAGTGAAAAGGAACAACCAGTGGTTTCTGGCCATAGGTGTGAGTGAAGGTTAGGTCCAGTCATGAATCACAGACAGGGAGCCGGAGAAACTACCAAAAAAATCATTCAAGTGTAGAGCTGGGCCAAGAGAGTCTCTCTGGTTACTTATTTAAGTCAATAAAAGGCACAAGCAGAAGAGAGTGAACTCCTTGCCCTCAGATGAAAATCAGAACAATACCGTTGCAGTTAAAAAGATTCTAGAAGTCATGAAACCTGGTGTTACAGAAGGAACCCTGGAAACCTCTCCATTTCTGGTTAGCATAGAAGCCTGCAGACAAGATTGCTGACCTCCTCCAGGTATAAATCACAAGCTAGAGACCATGTGTGCAGACATAAATTACTCCATTCTTCCTCCAGTTACAACTCTGATTCACTGCTTTGTGAAACTGCATGGCTTTGCTGTCTGTGAGTTTGCAAACTCTGACAATAAGCTGCAGAACACTAAAAGTACATGAAGTACAACAGAAGAAAAGGCAGAGCACTGCACTTGGCAAGGAGCGGAAAACGAGCAGACGTAACTACCCAGGGCATTCGTGCAGTCTCACTTCCAGAGTCACCCACCAAAGAACACCCTGCTGCTGTGGCCCGCTAGGTATAGGAAATGTATTTCATACAGGAAGGGAGGAACTGATAAGCAATCTCCGGGGCACTAACCTGTTTTGTGGAAGATAAAATTCAAATCTTGCTTCTGCCACTAAAATTTTCCATTGCCCTACTTAAATCATGAAATCCACCTATGCCATAAGACTATCTGGCAATTATTGCCCACCTCCTAAAAGCTCAGCACGGATATGTACATGGAGATGCATTGCTGGATCTGAGTGAGAAAGCCCACAACGTTGCTTCCAGCTGCACTATCCTTCAAAATTATGAGCTCTTAAGCCAGCTCCAGAAACGCCTCTCTTTCAACTTAGTGTGTTTCAACCTAGACTAAACCAATTGCAAACTATTGCTTATATGCACTTGCCAAACTGAAGGCAGAGGAGGTTCAGGAGCTGATGCCAGCATGAGGTGCTCAGCCACAGAGGCCCATCTTTGGCTGCGCAGGTGTAATACCCTGCCCAGGGAAATTACAGCCAGCAGTGGCCCTGAGCAATGGGGACATGTCCTCTTCTGCCCATCCTCACCTCTGCAACATGCAACTCAATCCCTCCTCGCCTTCCTCTGCCTCTGCGAAGTCGAAATAAGGAGCCCATAAGGTTTAGT
Source organism: Tyto alba (assembly GCF_018691265.1). Classification (NCBI taxonomy): domain Eukaryota; kingdom Metazoa; phylum Chordata; class Aves; order Strigiformes; family Tytonidae; genus Tyto; species Tyto alba. The sequence continues at coordinate 17,429,219 of NW_024881295.1, forward strand.
TTGGGGAAGTGGAAAGAACAGGGTACTCTGTTTTTCAGGGGAAGGAGGCAACATTGCCTAAAATGAAGCGTGACAAGAAGAGCACCTATTGCTGCTTTTAGGAACATAAGATAAAGACCATGATTTTGGCACTACTAACTTCCACAGCAAAGGGAGGAGAAATGCTGTCTACTCTGCTACACTTTCACAGTAGTGCACGGGTCATCTTAACCACATAAAACACATGTAGAAGCTTTTAAGGATTAAAATATGTTTTCAACATTACGGCCAGGATAGCTCTGCAGTTAAAATCATTAACTGCTAACAAGTTCAACTCTTCAATTTACAGAACGCGTGGCAGTTGTCCTGCAATTACGGTGTGCTTGTCCCCGAGATGCTGTGCTGCACGCAGGCTGACTCTGTATCTGCCTCCTTGTAAGATACTGCCATCAAAAGCAAACAGTCTCTCACTTTTTAAATCTTCATGCACAGCAACAGATTCCTCAGAACAGCCACAGTCAGTGTTAAGAAAAACTTGCTTCCAGTCATACCAAGATTAAGGGTATTTGAGTGGTTCACATCACGGTATCGCACTTACCAAATCAGGCTTGTGCCAGTCATTGTCTTTAAAACGGGATTTGCATTAAACCATTTACTGATGGGAGATCAAGATGCTTGGCTTGCTTGAACTACAATACTTGGGGTGCTTGGAAAAACTGGCAGGTTGACAGAAGAGCACAGAAACAGGTGTTTTGGTACAAGTCTAAGTTTTGATTTTTGTTCCTGCTTTTCAGATCATGATAATTTGCTACTTCTTGGACTCCAGTTTCATGCTTTTCTTTTTTTTTCCCCTCTTTTTTTTGGTAAATGGTAACATCTGACATTATTTTTGGAATAAAAATACCTTTAATCCTGGAGCATCTACATGGGTTTCTACCAATTCACTCCCAGTGACATCCTCAGCTGCTGACTCACACTCTGCAGCTCTGCATTCAGTCTGACTCCTTTTTTTTTTGAAATAAAAATAACAACTACTTAAAAAATTCCTATCTGGCCCTCAAGGTGACCAGCATGAAAAGCAGATGTTCCATCTGGTTATGATCACTGAAAGCAGTATTCCTTGGCACTCTCCCCTTCATCTGGAGGCACTGGTGAAGCCATGCCGCCTTTAGAAACACTAGAGGCAATAAAGGCCTGTTCTACTGCGGTAACAAGTTAATTAAAGTTAACATTTGCTTCCATACCTCACCAGCTTAGTGCAGCAAATCATACCCACTGCACTTGGAGACAGACCTGGGAGGCTTCCTGCTCACTTTTATTTGTATGTACAGCATCATCATTAACAGCAGGAAGGACTTCTTGCAAAAAGAAGCATGTTTCTAAACACTTTCAACCATGAACCGATCTGTTGCTTTGATGTCCATGGTATCTGAATAAATGCCATGAATAAGAAGCAACATATGTAGGCATCTTCCCTCCCCTGAGCACAGGGAGGTACCTGCACAAATAAATAAAGAAAGAAAAATGGCAATGTTATGCTCAGCAGTCTTTGCCATCTGTTTTTCTTTTCGCAACAAGACTGTGCCCAAGAAAGTTCAACAAGGTCATTCATGCAGCTTTCAGAAAGCTTTGGTAAGTGCATTTTACTCAACTGATCCAAACACTGCAGCAGACAGACTGTTCAAAGAGCTTTCCAAAAGATTTTTTATACAGGAGCTGTCTAGGATGTGAAGCTGAACATCAACTATGCAACAGACCTTCAGTCAGCATTTGTTATTGCTTTACCTAACATAGCTAATACATTATTTCTCTTATCTTGGATGGTGATTTTCCTAAAGACTTGACAGCTTGCCACTTCCATGTAGATGCAGCATTCCCAAAACATCTGCTTGCAGCTTCATTTTCAGTCAAGTTCCGTGGAACTTTGTGCTGTGGAAAATGTCACCCACCGCTTCCATGAAAAAAAGCCCACACTGTGTTTATTTCTCTACTTGTCATATTGCTCAAAGCTGCTGTAGCCATTTTCTTCCCCTGAATTCACCTCAACGGCAGTAACTCACTCCCACTGAACTATTGTTTCCATGGTCTCTGTGAGCATTGCGACAAAATTATCACCCTACGCTATCAGTTTCATTGGTGACTGGAGGCAGTCTAGGGACGAGACTAAAGGAAGAGAGGAATTAAGATAAATAACAAGCTGGACAAACATCCACCAGAAATGGTGCAGGTGAGGTTGACCCAACCTCGAGGCAAGGAAGCAAGCTAAACCAACACTCTTGAAGGCAACTCCAGAAACACCTTGCGATTTGTTTAAATTATTTTCATTTGCCTATGTTCCTGAGGATAGCAGACCTGGTCTTCCCAGGGCTCCACATGGGACACCCTGCTCTGACACTAAACAAAGCCCTGAAGATGGAAACACCCCTAAATGTGGGACAACACAACAGTGATCTGACAGCTATGCTGAGGAGAAAACAAAAGCAGGCATACTGATGAATATCATAACCAGACGAACATAACAAGTGTTCTAAATAACAGAGAGGAACTGACAGTGCAGTGGTTGAGGTGCTGCTTTGGTACTGCTTCCTAGGTACGTCAGAGTGGAAACAATTTGATGATTGAATTTTGAGTCAGATGAAGTCCTTCTATGAATGTTAATGGGTTTTGGATGAGTCTCTAAAACTACTCCAAGAATTTCAGGAACTTGGATGTAATCCCTGTGTACAAGTTTACTTTTCTGATTCAAAATTCAAAATTACAGCTTCTGGTTCAGGTTTACATATGATCAAATGTTGATTAAAATGGCAGCAAAAAGCAACTGGAATTTCAGGATATTCTTCAAGAATGTCTGAAATTTCTCATCAGATGCTGACAACACCAAATCTAAGCCCAAATCTTCATGTGGCCTCTAACCCTAAATGCCAGCCTTCATCTCCTTTTGCAGAGGAACTGTGCATGCGCCTCTCAACCAACACCAACATTTCTATTTAGTAAAAGTGTGATCTGTAACACCGATTTCCTCTGAAACAAACACTGACTGCTAGTCAGGGCATACAAACATGCAAGATGGACTAACGGTTTGGTACATTACGGAAAATCCTGTATACCTATGTTTAAAAACCGCACCAAGGCTCAGAATACCAAGGGAAACAAGGCCATGCTCGAGCTCCTCCAAGACACAGGCTCAAAATTCACATGGACAGGACAAGCTGCCAGTCCTCCCTCTGGGCATCCTGCCTCCAAGCAAATGTATGCCATGCAATGAGAAGTGCTGCAAAGCACAGACACTTCTGGGCCGGTTTTATTTACACAACATGAGTTGCTATGGGGAAGAATCAGGGTTGTGTAAACTCTATAGAGCTCTTACCCAATGATGTAATTCCAAAAACCCAACCTCTGAAATACTGTTTGTCCTCCTTCTTGACTAAATCCCATGTCGATGTCCTGCTTTGGGTCCCAAACCAGCCTCCACTACACACTTGAAAAAAATCACTAAGGCGGCGGGAAGCAGGAGGAGTTCACAGAAACCACTCTTTGTCCCGGAGAGAACAAACCTGGAGCCATTCACAAGCTGAGACGCAGTTGAAATTGTCGGAGCCCAGACTGCAGGGGCCAGCCAAACACTGCTGCGGGGGCCCCATTCTCCACGAGCAATCCCTGCCACCAGCAGGCATTCCTGAGGGCTTCCAGGAGGTGATCCTTCACCCAGAAGGAGACAGCCGGGTTAGTTGCCTTGGAGCTGGGCCAGCATGCCTTACAGAGCTATCCTGTTTCAGTGGAATATTTAACCGTGCTACAGCTTTCTACAAGAGCATTAAAATCACCCTGTCTACTGCTTAAGGTGGCTTGCGAGGACTGATTGCAAAATTATCATTTTCTTTTCAATGAGCTGGAAATTTCCGTAAGTGAGGGAAGAGGGGTTCCTACTGCTCAGCACTCATCCGGCAAGCGCCTAATGAATTTAAGGACAAATGAAACCGTAACAACTGTCCAATCTGCCTCTTGTGTAATTCAGCACAGGAAACTCACACAGTAATTCCTGCACCGGCTCCAGAATAAATATCCAATGAAAATGCCATCTGACATTAGTTATTTACATGCTGACTTGAGATTTCATCCAAATTCTGTTCTCAGCCTCTCTGCAGTTTTACTGACCTTTTCCACAGGCTCCTGGTGTGATCCCTACTGAGCTCCACTGACTCGGTTCAATTTCATTCCCTTTCCACGATGGTATGAGTATACCGCCTTATACAACTTAACCACATATGTCAAAATACCCATTTCTAGCATGTTCTGCCAAAACTGAAGGTGAGTGAAAGCAGCTGGCCTCCCTATTGCATTTTGCCAAAGGACCAGTTGTTCATCATCTGTCCTTTGTGTGCCTCTGATCCCAGTAACTCACAAAGCTCCAGGTTTTACATAGCTAGGAGAGCATCAGACCTCAGCTTTGGTGCCCTGAAACACTACAGCACATTTTATATGCTACACACACTGTTTTATGGGAAAAGTTCCTAATGTAGTGTCTCCTGGGATGGAGATGAGGACTGTGTGTGCCTGTGACTTCCCAGGCTCCACAAATAGCCCAAGGCAGTCCATTCTTGATTACTTTTTAAATATATTTTTTCTGCATGCTAATACAAAAACACAGAATTGCTGAAGTTGGAAGGCACCTCTGGAAATCATCTAGTCTGAACTCCTGCTCAGAGCAGGGTCATTGTTACCTAGAGCAGGTTGCTCAGGGCCACGTCCAGTCAGGTGGTGAATACCTCCAAGGAGAGAGACTCCACAACGTCTTTGGGCAACCTGTTCCAGTGTCTGACCACCTTTACAGTAAAAGAAGTTTTTCTTATGTTTAAACAGCACCTCCTCTGGCGTAGTTTCTGCCCATTGCCTCCCGTCCTTTCCCTGGACGCCACTGAGAAAAGTCTGTCTCCTTATTCCTTACTCCCTCACATCAGGTATTTATACACACGGATAAGATCTCCCCGAGTCTTCTCCTCTTCGGGCTGAACAGCCGCAGCTCTCTCGGCCTCTCCTCATATGTCAGATAGTCCAGTTCTGTAATCATCTACATGGCCCTGGGCAGGACTCACTCCGGCACGTCCTTGTCTCTCACCTCGGGAGCCCAGAACTGGACACGGTGCTACGGATGTCTCACATTGGGCTGAGCAGAGTGGAAGGCTCATCTCCCTTGATCTGACCTCATGCAGCCCAGGAGGCTGTTGGTCTTTGCTGCAAGGGCACGTTGCTGGCTCATGTCCAACTTCTTGTCTACCAGGATCCCAAGGTCCTTTCCTGCAAAGCTGCCTGTACTGGGGCACAGGGATATTATTCTGCTCCCTAAAACTGTCTCCCAGGGGATTCTTTGAAGCAGGTCCCTGAACATGGGAAAGTCTGCTCTCCTAAAGTCCAGGGCTGTTGTTTGCCTCGTTCCAAGTTAACTCCAGTCTGTTCACCACACGAGGCAAAAATCATTTGTGAAAGTAGTTTTAAACCAGCCAGTCTTTTAAATACATTGGTAAGTCTGGACCCCAAAAGTTTACAACTTCACTGCTTTTGAAAAATCTGCCTGTAAGTACCTTGGAAGCAGAAGTCCCAAGGGGAAGTGCTGGGATTTGAGCCAAGCCACACATGTGCCTTTTAGAGTCCAGCCTAAAATGGCAATTGAATTAACTACTTCAGAGTTTGCAAAGTGACTGTGAGCCTTCTTCCGTCTTTCTGTGCTCTCCACCTCCCCATTAGAAATTTACCTTCTCCACAGCAAGTTTCAAGGCTGTGATCAAAAGGCTTTGTGATCCTGAAAAATGAGAATGGGGGGACAAAAGAGAAGAGATTGAATGCTAGAAGGGATAATGAGAGGTCTTGTAAGCTAAGTTTATTATTCATATACCTAGTGTATTAATGAGACAACAATTTTTTCATTCAAATAAAGCAACCACAGAATAATATCCAGGCTACCACATTAGCATTTCACAGGCCTTAGAAAACTTGGAGCAGAATGTAAATCCTGTTTGCTGCAGGATGCTAGGGCTTTATCTATTCTATAATACACATAACTGCCACTGTTAGACATGCTATTCTACTTAGAGAACTGATGCCAAAATGATGCAATGGGATTGTCAGCAACCTATTGTCTGGGAGCTTATCCATCCAAAAAAGTCCTGCTGTGATGCAATACGCTAACAGGTAGACTAGCAAAAACCCGAAACTGCTCAACTCTGCCAGGTTCATTTCTTTCCTGCTCTGCCCTGGGTCTCAACAGCAGTTAAGCCAGGAGGAAGACCTGGCATGGTGCATAAAATGGAGACAGCACCATTTCAGAACAGCCCAACAGGGCTCTCTTGCGCCTTCGCTCTTTTAGCTGACACCAAGAGTGACACTTGGACATCAGTCACATACTTGATTTTTACCTGCTTTTAAGGATCTGGGCTGCTTGACTGAATTTTATCATGCTTTTTTTGCAATACTGACTGAAATATTAGGTGTTTGTTCAGCACTGGTTTTGACATCTCATCACTGTGAAGATGGGGTTTTCACCCTGTCTGAAAAGCAGCTATGTTGATGTCTGAAAATTCAGTAATCCTAATGGCAGCACAGATGAAGCAACAGGACAAACATCATGAAGAGTAAATACAGCATGGGTACAAGCCATTACTGCACCAGTGTCAGTAGGGACACATTAGCCCACAAACTGTGTGCATTCACACAGTTGGTGAAATTTGGGCATGTCCTGGATGCTGACATGCTCTCCCTGACTGTTTTTCAGTCATCATTTGATGATGAGAATAACACAAATCTCTTTACTTCCCAGGAGTACTGGAGGGCTCGATTATCTCACTTTCTAAAATACCAAAAATGACAAGGATGGAGAGTCAGGCTCACAGGGTCTATGCGCTCAGGCTCACACAGACTTGTTACAGAAATGCTGCTGGTTCTATTGGAAAAATCAAGCCCCTGGGCATGCTCATCCTCATTAGAAATAAGAAAAGAAAAAAGAAAATTTCTCATCTACGAATCTCTCCATCTCTGAAGCTGGCAAAGTAAGCCTCACTGGATTTAACTTCAAATGCTTATAACTTTGCATAACTGGGAAATGTCAGAGTAACATTTTTTATGCATCTTTGCATATGATCAAAAGCATGATTGTCACAAAACCAGATGAGACACACAGCATGTCCCAGATCCTTGGTGAAATCTGGTCGCTAAAGCATTCAGCTGCTGTAAGCAACCCTTGTGGAGGGATGCCCTTTGTGAACATCTCTTAACTATTTTGAGCAGTCTCGAATGAAAGAAGAGTTTAATTAGCAACTTTATCACTGCTACTGACTGAAGAAAGTAAAGAAAGTTACAAAAAACATGTAGAGCATGCATAATTTTTTTACGGTGCTTCTAAATTTGAGCCCCACAGCTAACCCTAGAAACTCCTATGGGTCTCCTTCATAAAACCTGGATTCACTCATGCAAGCAATGTGGTAGGGTCTCTGTACAGGTAAGCTCTTATCCAGCAACAGCTCAAATGGCAGGAAAAACACCCCAGGCATAACATTATCTTAAAATTATTGGCAAACAAGAAACATCACAGAAGAGAAACAAAACACCTGTGTTTGTTTCTACCAACTACAATAAGGAGATGACTGTCCAGTTTCTCCCACCCCTTCTCAGTTGGCCTCCTCATGCTTTTTATTTAATTTCTTTCCCCCTGTCACTCCCTTGCCCTCTCAGACTTGTCCAGCCTCTGACAGTTTTTGGGAAGCACCCAGGCCTTCCCATCTCCCAGTGGCTCTCCTGAGGCTCCTCTTTTGAGTTTTCTCGTGTTTCCTGGTGAGCTCCTCTTTCATCAGCTGCCTGCAAGTCCTGCCCCAGCCTTCCAGCACTGGAAAGAAACACAATCCGATACCGTTAACAAATGATAGCTAGTCCCTCCTCTCCCTTTCATCTCCTCTTCTCTGGCCGTAAGTGATCTGCCTGCTGCCGAGGCAATGAGCAAGCACTCCCCTGGGCCGCCGTGGTGCTGCCACATCAAGCCCCAGTGCTGACTCCAGGCCAGGTCGCCATCTGAGCAGGTTGGTGAGTGAGCCGAGGCGTTGCTCTCCTCAGCTGCCCCAAGCCCCTGCCAGCACCTTGGGTGGAGAAGACCCAATAGGTCCAGCTTAAGGGACAAGGGCTCCCATCCAGCCCAGCAGCCCCCGGGGGGACACTTCCACCAAGGGGGCTTCCCCAGCAGCCTCCCACAGCATCAGAGCTTGAGACACCCCCATGTTTCGACTGGAGGCCACGGACAGCTCGTGGCTCCATCATAACTCCCAAGAAATCAGCCACCACTCCCTGGTCCTTCCCTGCTCAGTGCCCAAGGCTCTTCTCGTGAAAACCCATTAGATTTCATGACTCATTCCTCACTCCAGGGTAAAGCTAAGAAAACATGCAATGAGGAGATAGAAAAAAGAATAATTGTCATATGAGAAAAATTTATAAGCCATTCTTCCCACCAAGGACTTCCCCATCTCAGGCATGAGAAAAGCACCAATTAAACCATCCCAGCAGATTCCCAGAGCCCCAGCAAGGGCTAGGTGTGACAGACACCAAACGGTCCTGCTGACTCCTGACCTGCTACAAGGGCCAGGGGGAACCCTCAGTGCTAATGTCCTTACGGTGTAGGGTCACCTTTCTTACAGCAAAAGAAGTCCTTTCCCCTCCCCAGTCTGACAAGATGTAGCACTGCACTTGAATGGATTGGTGGTAGCAGAATTTGGGAAGACAATTGTACTTGTGAACCTGAGATGGAAGACTAAATCCCTAGTGAAATCCCGACTGCTTCAACACCATGAGCAAGGCAGGAGCTGCAGCAGAGCACGCTTGCTCAGTGACCCGATGTGCAGTCTTTAATTGAGACCCATGAGACATGAAAATGCAATTACAGTCAAAGAGGTGATACAGGACAGCATCTCAGTATCCTGTATTTTCTCTTTTAGTAGCTTGCTCCAGTTTGCTCAGTTTTTAAATCACAAGGATGTTTTCTAACCAATGGTGCTGCAAACCGCAAGCTGAAAAAACAAGCCAGGTTATTTTTTGCTCTTTTTTTTAAAAAAAAAAAAAACAAAACAACACACCACCCACCAGGGATCTTGCCCAATGGTCAAAACTGCCCAGCTGCTCATTTGTGTGCACAGCTGTATACAATTTGTACGGAGCTGTACAGCTATAGGAGCGGAAGGAACACAGCAAAATCAAGTTGCCACAACCAGCAACATTAAAAACATTCTTTTTACCACTCATCTTCCCAGTAATTAAGGTAGCTTTCTCCCAGTTTTCTGGGTGATTGAACCACCCTGGAAGAATCAACCCCAACATATTTTCAGCCCGTGTTTTTGTTTACTCAGAGAGGGCCAATTTTTAATTCACTTCTTAGAAGCATTCACAACAGGCCTGGATTATCAAAGAGCTAGCCTTAGCCAAATCAGGAGGGGAAAAAAAAAGCAATGCCCATGTAATGAACTGTTGCTAAACAACATCAAATACATGTGAGGAGATTTTGATCTGCTCCTGGAAGTTCCATGAGCAAACACACAAAGTGAAATAAATATGGTACATTATTTATTGCAATTTCTTCACTCAACTCTAAGAGCTTCTGCCAGAAATACAGTTCCCGTGCATGGAACAGAAATTGCAGAGGCCCGCCTAGGGCTACTCAGCATGCAGATGTGGTCCAAACTTACTGAATGCTGCTGGTTTCAATTAGAGAGCAGAGCTGGTGCTTTAATTCCATCTTACAAAAAAAGGTCTCTCTGAAAAGGCGCAGCATATGCACAGTACCTCCCTGTGCAGGAAATAAAAGCCTTACGCAGGAATTTAGGAATTAGCAGATCAGACCATTGGTTCATCCCATCAGATAACCTTCCTTTGACCAGTGGCCAACATCTAATGTTTAGTAGTCAGAAGAAAACAACCTTCAAAAGTACCTTTAGCTATATTACTTTACAGAGGAGAAAAAATGTCCTCATGACCTATGCAAGCAGTCAGCTTATGCCTTGCAGCACAAATTGTGATTGCTCTTCTCTTACCATGCGTAGTTGCAAGTGTTACTATTAGTCATAAAATTATCCAACCCCTAAAAAAAAAAAAAAGAAAAAAAAAACAGCCACGCCACTTGCATCATTGAGTCCTGCAGCAGTGAATTAACGATGATGAAATTACCCAGCACATACACGACAGACGTATTTTACAAAAAACGCTTTTTAATTTAACGGCGTAACTCCCTTATGTTACGGGGCTGGAGGAAACCAAGAGACTGCTTTAATTTCTAGAGCTACTTCGAATTCTGCTGTAGGACCAGCTTTAACCTTTCTCTCTACATGGGGGGAAAAAAAGGAAAAAGGTAGATACAGCTGTCTTACACAAGTAAATCCTGTCAGGAGTAAACCTCTTCTGCCTCAGCTACCTTTGTTGTTCCTTCCCCTTGGTCTTTCTCAGACCTCATGACATCCCTGAGGACTGAGGCACTCAGAGGTAGCTGCTCAGCTCCAGACAGAGATATATCTGGGTTCAAGGAAACATCAGAGCTCAGTCATGCCTGTTTATGTTCTCCTCCATTTTTAAAACAAAGTTTGTCTGGACCACGCTGGCTTCAACCCAGTGGGAACCCTTCCCACTGGCTTCTGTGGGCTTAGATCCAGCCCTTGGCCCTCACTCTACTGACATTTTGATTAGCTGCAGCAAGCAAGGCAGACAGCTTTGTTGCTTAGCCAATTTTTACCATGAAGCCTAGAGAGTAACTCCTGGGTTGCTCACCTTCCTGAGCAGCCCCGTGCGTTACAATTTTTGAAAGAGGTTTGCTTGGATTTTTCAGTTTCAGGTAAACGGTGTCTGGTTTCACTGTGGCCTTTCCAGACAACTCTGGTAACTCAGAGGGATCCAGTTATGCAGATGAAGGATGCATTGCTTTGACCGTATCAAATCTCATATTAGCCTGACTTTAATTAGCTCCTTATGGCCTGATCTCAGAAACGCCGTGGTAAATCTGGAGTAACTCCCCTGAGGAGCAGAATTTGGCCCCTGTGGTGAAGCTGTGACCTTCTTTTCCGCTTCTGCGAGGCCTGATCAGTAAACAGCCATGAGAGCAGCTCTGGGCAAAACCAGACTTCCAGGGCCCAGCTTGCAAACCCAGGTGTCCCAAAACCAGTAAGTCTGGCCACACCAAGCAGGGCACTTCTTGCAGTCAGGACCTTGCTGCGGCATCCCACGCTTCCCCTTCCGAAAGAACTCTCGTGGATGAGACCAGCTTGCCTAAAGCCAACACCTAGGGAAACCCAGGCAATTTCAGCCCAGCTTGACAACACCGCAAAGGACTGGAGGATGAAGTGTGTCCCGCTGTGGAGTAGCTGAAGCTGGGTGCAGCCAAGGGGTGTTCCTCCTGGGATCACGTCTGTGAGGATCTCAGCAGCGGTTCACCTGCTCAAACCAGAGCTGTGCTTCACCACAGCCCCACAGGACCCATAAGCAGGTCCCTGCACCTTCCCGTCCTCGCAGCACAAACATCCTGTCAAATGCTGCTTCTACGTGGATATATCATCCTGCCATTCCAGGGCTGTCTTCATACAGACACCCAAACAGCACGGCCTGCTTGACCGTTACTGTGTCCCTGTGTACCACAAATAGCCTGGCTGAGGTACGGGCCTGCTGAAGGTCTGGAAACTACACGAGGTTCTTGGAAGCAACTGATGACATTTGGCCACCCATATAGGAAATACACTTGTACAAACATGCTTGCAGACAGTTCCTCACCAGCTCCCCATCCCAAAAGGGGTGCCAGGGGTTAGTTCATCAACCTCGGGGGCGGTGTTGACCTGCTGCATCTGACTATCCCCATCCAGCTGCCCCAGTCTTAGTCTTTTCCATTACCATTAATCCTGACCGTCTGTGGTTCTTTCCTTGGATGCTTATCTGTAACCCTAATCCTAGCTCGTGCTCTGGCTATTTCCCACTGATCCCCAGCCTCCCTGGGTCTTGCTCCCTTTGCAACCCTTTCAGGAGACACAGTCCATGCATGGCAGCCTTCACCTCTGTGACTCCCCTATCAGCGCTGCTACCATTTCACTTATTTGAGACCTGTATCACCTACAGCCTTTCCCCCAAAACCATACAACTCCAACAGGGTCAGACTGAAGCATGTGAATACAGGTCTCGTTCAAAATAACCAGCACTGAAATGATGATAACAAGGTCTGCAAGGTGGACAGGCATGTTTTTTTGCAGGTTTGATATCTAGGAGGAAGGAAAAGAACTCCATTTTGCTTTACTGGCTACCTCCCTTTCATACAAGGCACTGAATAATCAGCTGCAGTACGATGTATCTTGTTCTACTTGAGGTCAGTATGATTTTTGCCACTGATCTCCAGAGGAAAACCGTTTGGCTTGTACCTTTTTACTGAAGGATACACTTAGGCACCTGGAAATGCATAAATACTATGGTTTATGCTGGCACCCAGTCTAACTGGAACCCTTTCTCCTACTGCAGTTTAGCCTCTACCTATACTGACTCCTTGATTACCCATTTTCTGACTCCACCATTGCCAGAGCTCCAAACAAAGAGCACGGGATTGTTACCTGAGTCCCTGCAGACCTTTGCCCAGCAGTGCTGTGGCACAGGTAGTGATTTGCTTAGGCCAGGTACATGGTGAAGTACCTGAGTTACTGTTGCTTACAGCCACCAGCAGCCCATAGCTGCATGAGGTGGTTTCTAGGAGTTGCCCTGAGGCCAAGAAGCCCAGATGACCTGATAAAGCCAGCATCTGCCCTCAGATTGAGTAGATGGATAAAAACCGTGTGCACATGGCCAGGAGAAAGTGTCCTAAATGGTGGCACTGCCCACGTGATTGTTATTTGCGACAGCAGTAGCTCAACTCCGTGTGCAACGGGCCAAGGAAGCAGCTCTGTTCAAGACAAGTTGAGTAGGAACAGCGGCAGAACTGAACTGGGGACTGGGTAAGTGCAGGTGAAAGTGGTCTTGTGGGAACAAGGTCTATTGTTCGCTTGCACTTCTGGGTCATGAGGAGATCTAGGTGGGTCAGAAGGAGATCTAGGCGGGTCAGAAGGAGATCTAGGTAGGTCCCCAGAGACGATCAGCAACCCACCCTGAGCTGGGGGGGGGGGGGCATGGATTCATCCCCCCGATTTCCCTGTTTCCACTCATCCTCAGCCAGCGCCACTGACTTCACATCCAGTTCCCCTGGCCAGGAGCTCTCAGCTTCCTGTCTCTGCAGCACCTCTAGCACCACAATGGGGTTTTTGCATCGTGTATTCGGACAGATTCACAAGCACCCCTGCTACTTTCTATCCTCAATTCTTAAATTTCTCAGGTGAGGCAGAGAAGGTCCAGGAGCTAGAGCTGGGAGGAGGCTGAAAGGCTCCCGGTGACACCCTGCTCTCAGGAGCCAGTACAGGCTCCCCCAGCGAGCGGAGAAGCAGCACACAGTAACTGACACCCAACTCCCCATATGGACCTTCACATCAAAGCCATCCCGCAGGAAAACTGCCGAGTCAGGCGCTGATGGGCTGCGTTGGAACAGGGGGGAGCATGTGGGCTGTCAAGGAGACCCTCTGCGTGAGGTCCCTTCAGGAGCAGACAAGGCAGACCTGGCCCTCTCGCGTGCACTGGTGAGGGAGGAGGACACAATTCAGTTGTGAAGTTTTATACAGAAAAATGGGGAGAATCTGTTACAGGGATGAAATTTCATGACCTCTACAGACTGACTTGGTGCCGTTTGTGTGCTGCTGTGCCCTGTTAACCTCTAAGAAGGTCCTGCAGTGACTGGACAACCTACCAGTAATATCTATTACCTTGGCTAATGGGAGCACAAACAAGATTCGGAAATTAAGAATGATTTCTCAGCATTTTAAACTTTTTTTTTTTTTTCAGCAACAATATTCTTTTCATCTCAGTGAGCTACAAGTGACAACTCTTTGCTCTAAGATCTCTGCCTGCTGAGATATAATAGTTTCTTTGTGTTTTCTTTATGAAGGTGCCCAACACCTTCAGGTACTTGCACACCTGCCAGGATTTGAAAACTAAAGAAACCTCTGGGGAGAGAAACAGGAAGATCTTGTGGCTTTGATTAAGCAAAATGAGATTAAGAAAGCCTTTGTAAAACAACTGAGGAACAGGATGCTAGAAAAGAACATGGGTACACTCCCTGATTAACTACAGGCTCTAAATGCACATGTGTCACCTGGTGTAGTTCTGGTCTGCAGAGGCACATGCGTGCTGCCGAAAGACCCAAGGTGGGAAGAGCAAGGATGGCTGCAGGCCAAGGAGAGGAAAAGCCGTGCAAAATCCCTGAGCAAGCTGCACTGAGTAGCTGAGGGGGCCACAAAGAAAATGGCAAATGACTGCATATTGCCAATACGTTGCCTGCGTTGTGCTGCACTCACCTCAGGGGCACAGAAGCTCCCCCCCCACCCCTCTTCCAGCTCTGCTACTTCAGCGGAGTTGGCTCACTGCAGCCGAAACACGGGTGGGGGGTGCAAACATGCCCTGGCAGCAAGGGTGGGAAAGGCTGTGCCTGTGCAGGGGAGGAGGAGAGGGGCTATTGCACATCAGCAGAGGGGACCCCCAGTCTGCCTTCAGAGGCGCTGGCAGAGCAGTGCTGGGGGAGGCTGCGATGCCCCTCCACGGTGCACAGACCAAGGCGGTGAGGAGCCGGTGTGGCATCGTCTCAGAATTTGAAATGGAAACGCACGGTTGCAACCTTAGAAAGGAAACTTGCGAGTGCCACGGCTATGTCATGTCTTTATTTATTCCAGGATCTGACCTACCCCATTCGTGAACATTGCTCTCCACCTTAAAGGACCCCAGTAGGGAAAAACACTGTAATGTATAGCAAGCTGTGCAGTCCCAGGAGCTTGGCAGGAGAGAGCAAGGCTTCCAAGGTCATGAAAACATGCAGGGGAACACTATGAAAAGAGCACGAAGTAGGTGAGGTCAGCAACATGCTGGCACTTGCATGCTGGGGTGGACAGGTATGTATAAAGAGGAGTGAATAGATGGGGAGCACATCTACACGCCCAGAGACCACAGAGAGGGATGGGAAGCTGTGAGATGAGGGGATGGAGCCTTTTGGCGGGAGGAGAGATGTTTTGCAGGGAGAGGCAGAGCCAGGCAGGGCTTTGGGTGTGCCGCCATGCCGTGGGAGTGGGGGAGCAGGGAGGGGAGGAAAACTGGTGCGGCTGCATAAAGGAGCGAGCATGTGGTGCAAGCATTTACACACAGGCTGGGGTTATCCAGGTGCTGCCGACCTCCCCTGGGCAGGGAGCGGGCACAGGAATTGCAGCATGCATCTGTGATGTGCCTGCATATGTACAGTGATTCCTTAGAACATTTTTATGTGGGAAACAGCAGCACCTATTAGACAAATATTATTTGCTGAAGTCTGTCGCCTGTGGTGCTTTCACTGCATGAGTATCCTACACAGAGAGGATCCTTGGCTATCACCATGAGGGAAGACAACGAGAGTGACCCTGTGTCAACAAGGGACCAACATGGGAGAGAAAGCTCATTTAACAGTGCCTGAAGCCACTTGCTCCTCTGGTTGATGGCAAGTGCAAAACGCAGCCTGTGTCAGGGTGTTTTATCATGGTATGCAAGTCTATGATCTCGGGGTCTTAACACTGATGTTAAAACATTACGGTAGAACGTAACGAAGTACCCTACACCCTGGGTCTGTACAAGAAAACCACTACAGCCTGTGAGGCTTTTATGCAGAATAGCAAAGCTGGCACAGAAGACATGTCTCTGGTCTATAGAGCAATGCACCCAGCATTGTCAGCAAGTCATTTAAGAACAGGCAGCATGCTGCTTAGCTGCTAAAACCCTCACCTCACCTCTACACCATGGCCTCCTCAGGCTCAGAGGGAAGAACTGCAACTAGATGTTCATTACACATCAGCTCCATGCAGGCCACCTTGGGTCAATGAAGTGCATTTAAAATTGCCCTAGCACTAGCCTAGCTGTCTGCCATGCAATAGAGCTCAGCATCAAATTCCCTGGCCACCTGAAACAACCCAAAGTGAAGTGCAGGTGCTGCAATTCTTCTGCTGGGAAATAATCACTCTTAACTGGGAGCAAACAGGTTTGGTTAGAAGTGCTCAGCAAACATGAGGAGCACAGGACACTTAAAAGGCACTATCATGGGACTATCTTAGCACACAATGTAAAATTAGGTTAGACCTTTGTTTTCTTGGGAGATTCAGTTGCTAGTTTCTGGACTCTGGGCTGATTTGGTAGTACACAGAGACCCTCTATATGTGGAAAATGCTACACATGGAAATGCCTTTAGAACCTGAGATAGACACACCTGCAGAGCGTAAAGTTACAGCCATTGATTTACAAAACTACAGATCCAGACAGTACTATCACATATATTTTAAATATTCTTTTAAAATCCAGGATTACTTACAAAGGAATGCAAAGAAATGCACACAGGGATCTGTACAGTTTCACTTAAGCCATATAGTGAGATGACAAATCCCAAGCATTCACAACAGGCATAGCTGGTAAAATCCAAAAGTGAGAAAAAATAATGTTAGCCTATGTGCCTGCAACTGTACAAACATATATACTAGGTTCATGAGAAAAAGCAGCAACGCCGCATGTCTCAGCCTTGTCCTCGGAGCTCAGCAGCCCCTCTGGAACTGCCAAGGTGGCCAGGTCTGAACAAGGGCTGTCCTAAGCATTTGCTACCAGCACAAGAGGTGGCTCAAATCCTCTCCTTCCTCCTATCACCACTTTATCATTCTTCTTTTTTTTTTTCCTTTTACTTGAACATGCCTGCTCTGGGAGAGCCCCCCAAGCACTGCCTGGTTTGAGGACCAGCCCAGTATCATTCACCTGATCTGTCCTCCTCCCCCCAGGGGCCTCAACCCCTGCCAAGCAATGTGAGAAGACCCACCCTCCTGAAAAAAAAGCTTTCCAGTAACTAAAACCTTAAGCTGCCTTTGCACAGTATCATTGAGCAGTAGGGAGATACACCCAGAGCAGATACCACAGGATATGGGGTTCCTGCTCAGCCTGGTAAGGAACCACCCTGAAGAAAGAGTGGCAGGTCACCCCACTTGAACCGTTTAAGTTTCAGGGTCTGAGAAGAATTACAACAAGTCTTCAGACCTGCAGAGCCCACAAAAAGCATCTCTGTGGGTTTTAGCATCTTGACTTTGAGAAGAGCTCTCAGCAGACCTTGCAAGTGCCCAGCCCTGCAGAGGGGAGGCAGCAGAATATTGCAATGGGGGATTTTAAACAGACTGGTTGCAGTAGCAAATTTAGCACAGGGACATGGGGGCATCCTCCAAGTCATACTCCAGCCCTCCTCCCTTTGCTAAAGTGCTGGCAATGCACACGGGTGTCCCAGCTTCAGAGGAGCACCAACTCCTTCCCAATGCCTTCCTCTAGGGCGGTGGGGGAGCCTCCAGGCAGGCTGCATGGCACCTGAAGTGCTTACTGTCATGTAGGGCAGAGGAACCCAGTGCTGCAACTAAAGACAGACTCTTCCTAGATAGCCTCAGACAGCAAAGGCAGGCCATTTCAAGTGGCTGTCTGGTTAGAAATTAGTATTTTTGTCAGTCAGTGCCAGAAGAGGGTTCAGTGAGGGGAAGGGAACACAGAAGAACAATTTCTTCCCCTCCTCAGTAAATGCCAATTATTAAGAGCAAGTAGGTCCCTCCCATTGTTACCAGCAAGTGCAGGAAAAAGCCACTTTTCCATCACTGAACAGCATTCAGCTGGGAAAAGACAAACCCATCCTCTCAGGCTTGTGAGCTGAAGCGACGAAACTGGCTCAAGCCCCCAGCCCCAGCAGTACCAGTGCCCGGCAGGGTCACACCAGCCCCAGCCCTCGTGCGTTCCTGGTGCCAGCCCAGAGAGCCAGGAGCTGCCAGGAGCACAGGGTGCCAGCATCAGAAGAAATCCTGTACTAGAGGACTTGCCAGATCTGTGTGAAAGGAAAAGAGCAAGACACAGCCACCTTCTCCCCCAGTCTCTCAGTAAATCTGCTGCTGGTGGTGCTTTCTTCACCTTGCTGGGTTTCAGGCAAAGAAATCCCTCCCAGAAAAAAAAAAAAAAACAGCAAAATAGCCCTGAGCTGCTCTGACACAGAATGCAATTCCTCTTGCAGCTGCAGGACCTATCTTTTCCCCTAAATTTTATATTTTGCCTTTACATACATACTAAAAATACCTTGATGTCCTTCACATAGACCGTCCTCATTCTACCTCTGGCAGGGAAAAGGAAATGGAAGCCGGGGAATCACTTGAAAGTTTTATTTCCTTTACTTCAGTGGAATGAAACCGCAGAGTGGTGCTCACAGGAATGAGGCACCTGTGCCTGGAGCTGAGATGGGAACAAGGATGAACCCTGCCAGTACTGCATCCCCTCCAGTTCCTGAAGCTCTGTCCTTCCTGCACACCTAACGTAATGGAGACCTGGCAGAGGGCTAGCACACATCCTCTGCATGCACCTCCAGACACAAATAGGCCACTTTCCAAATTAGCTGGTCAAATGTGTAAGACCCAGCTAGTGCAGCCATCCCAGCTGTTCGCATTTCTCTTCTATTTGCAGGAAAAGGAGAATTTCACCTCCCTTTCTGCAGAAACAGTTGTCAGGCAGACCATGAACATGCCCTTCTGGCTTGTTTTTTCTTCCTGCAGTTGGCCCATTTTCCCCACAAGCAGTGCCCACCACCCCTTGCTGAAAAAACAGAAATCTCTTCGCAAACGTTTTCTACATTTGTTCTGGACTTTGTTAGGCTGTCAAGGGGCAGTCATTTTTCTCCACCACACCCATGGTGTCCCTCAGACTGCCTCCTCCTGAGCCGTCAGGAGCAATAATGTGCAAAATCCACATCAGTTCTCCCTGCAGCCATCACTGTTTGCAGTTGTGTTGCCCTTGCACATACTGCAGATGGGTCTTTCCAAAGGCCACAGATAAAAGGCATAGGGTTTAGGGACCAAGTCTCCACCTCAGCTGGATCCTTCAACCCATTTCTTGCCTCAGGCTGTGCAATTCAGGCAAGTGCAATGAACGGGAAAGGTCAGAGATGAGACCTGTATTCCGGGGGCCCAAGCAAGTTTCTGCTGCTGTGTTACACACACTACCAAAGTTGGTTCTCAAAAGATAGGGTAGCGGCATGCCTGGGGCAGCCAAACCAGCAGGACTGTACCAGCAGGGCAGGCTGGGTCCAGCAGAATAGTCAGTAGTGAAACAACATGCTTTCCCCTTGAACCGAAGTAATTTGGAGCCCAATTAGTGCTTTTCCATTCATGGACAGCAAGTATTTCAAAAGGACAACTAACAACTATCATCGACATCTTTGCTGTAGAGGCTAATTGAGGCATGGGCTGCTGAAGCAGCTAATTCTGAAACCTTGGCTGCCTCAGCAGCAGGGGCATGGCATGCATCCCCATTCACCCAAATTTGTGCTGTAACCACCAGACCACAGCCCCTCCCGGAGCCCGCCCTGCAATACAGAGCGAAGGACTGCTCGTTTAGGGTGGGCACATACTGGGAGCAGCAAAATCTTCAGCAGCTTGTTCTGGCAGAGTGGGGGCGGTGAATACATCCTAGCTTCCGTACAGCAGCCAAACCCCAGAAAACACCTCCCCAAGTGGGGAGACGCCTGCAACTCTGAAGACATCCACGAGCAAGAATTGGCTTCCTTGACTGTTTATATGATACTCAAAGGGAGACTGAGAAGGAAACAGAGCTCTCAGAATCAGGATTTCCTACCGTGTCCCGAGATTGTCCTGACAATGCCCTGTTCTCCCCACTGCTTCAGCATCCACTCAAACACCCCCCGGCAGGGCATCCCCACCCCTCGCAACGAGACCCTCGAGAAGCTGGCCGGCATGCTGGGTGCTCTGCGTGGAGAGATTTAAGACCGCTTTCCTCTCCCCCTCGCCAGTCTCGGCTGGGTCAGAGGCAGCATTTGGCAAGAGAAGAGCTCCCTGCTAATTTTAGCCTCCGGCTCTCCACCCAGGCAGCAGCAGTTCAACCGCTATGGAAAGCCGGGCAGCACCGAGGCGAGGGCTGGGAGCCGCTGCCTTCGAGCGGGCCACGTGCCCGCCAGCTAAATATAAACTGGTGGTGGGCAGGGGGGAGCCGCGCTGGCTCGGGCTGAAGCAAATCCTTCCCTCATCGCCCAGAGATGGAGCAAGGACAAATTGCGGCTCCCGAGGGGATCTGCTTCCAGACCCGGAAAACGCTCACAGGACTCGCTTTCTACCCAAAGTAATAATTTACACTGCAAACTTGCAATAGGATCCTGGGTGTTTTGCATAGTTTTGGACAGAACTGGAGCTGGTGCACCTCGGACCCCAGCGCACCACGCCGAGCAAGCACTGCTCTGCAAGCACTGCTTGCACAAGAGCCTGATCCGGCTCCTTCTCATAACAGTCCCTTTTTCACCACACTGCCTGCTACAAAATGGATAGCTGCTGAGGCTGATAGCTGTAATATCACAGTTTCTTGCTGTGGGACTAGAGTGGGGCGAGTTTTCCCCTGTGTCTGGACGCAAACTTGCGCTAGTTCCAGCAAACAACGCCTGTCTTTCTGTGTAAGAGGAAAAAAACCCAAAATGGCATGGAAAGAAAGATGGAAAAGGAGCCCCAAGGATTAC
The DNA here is from genome assembly GCF_018691265.1 of Tyto alba. Classification (NCBI taxonomy): domain Eukaryota; kingdom Metazoa; phylum Chordata; class Aves; order Strigiformes; family Tytonidae; genus Tyto; species Tyto alba. Next base: position 17,449,854 of record NW_024881295.1, read on the forward strand.
GAAAGGAGCAGAGGTAGCATGAACTTCAGCAAATCCACAGGGTTTCTGATTTAAATGCTACTCAACCATGGACCGTAGATGCACAAACAAAGCATCTTTTCTTTGATTCTCACTGCACCTAGCGAAATGGGATTTCACATCCTTCATAAATCGAGGGGCCCATGAAAAATTTCCTGACTACTTTAGCAAATCCTTTCTCGACAGAAACAACTGGCAAAATGCTGAGCGTTTGCTAGACACCCAGGACAAAACAGGTAACTACACTCTGCAAATCAAGCCGAGCAGCTGCAGCACTGAGCAAAATACTCTACACAGGGAAACCAGATGTCCTGGCAGACACAGACTGCACAAACAAGCCGCCGTGGCACTGATTTTCAAGGTACCAAACAGCTATATGACACCAAATACATTCTTAACCATCTCAGTAGAGCTGCTTATGATCCCCACCAGCTTCTGTAATTATTACCCCTGCATTTTCCTCCACCCCTTTCAAAACTGAGTCAGTGGTTTACTTTGTGCTCTCTGACTCTTTCTACATCTCCTCTCTTTTACATCTCTGCACCCGAGACTGTTGATTCCAGCCTCTCTGTTCCACTGAAAATCCCACGTATTTGCTTCTAATTTAGCTTTCAGTTCGTTCCCCCTTACAGCTTTTTATTGGCCACTGGCATTTTCTGATCACTCTGCTCTGACACTCCTCTCACTATGCCCCATTTTTGGCCACTTTCGTTAAATAATCCCTGTTGTCTGTATTCCTAAATGCTGCTTCTCTCCTGCTTGTCTTGTCTTCTCTTTTACTTCTGCATGAGCTGGAAGACTTGCAAAAATATTTCTTTCCCCTACTTGATCTACCTATGTCAGATACCTACTTAAAACACACAGTTACAAGAAAAAGGTGAATCCAGAATTTACAAAGGATCTAAGTTTAGGAAAAGACCCAACTAATCATGCTGTTTGGGAAGCATGGGGTTTTGGGACAAAGCACTCAAGACAGAGTGCTGGAAGACCCAGAGTTAATTGGCAAAGCAATTACAATTTGCGAAGCAAAGGAAATCAGCCGCATGGCTGGAGCTGATGGAATGCAGACAGCAATCAGACAGTACAGACAAACTGAAATAATACCAGCCAGACCAAGGCAGGGGGACAGTAGGAGTTCAAAGAGGGAGTGCATCCTCCCTGGCCCCACCAGTACACACAGAAGACCCTGTTCCCCACTGCAGCAGGCTGTGTGAGTCAGTGGGACAGACCTCGAAATGCCTCGTGAGACCCGCAAGGAACAGCACCATGATCCTAAGGATCCCAAGTGCAGAGCACAACTGCGGGGCAGCAGCATTAGCATCAGCAGGGCTGCTTCAGAGGAGCAGCAGGGATGAAGATGAGGGCTCAGCAAGAGGGGAGAGGAACATGAAAGGCAGAGGCATTTATTAGCTGAAGATTAGGTGCCTGTGATCAGCACCATGCCAGCAACAGAGAAACTGTCAATGGATGAACAGTTACTGGCAGGGAAAGCAAATTCGGGCTGAATGTTGTTGATCTTAGCTCCACTACTGGAGCAGGTGACCAACACTGACAAGTAAATACACATGATCTGCTGCAGCCAGTAACCACGGGGGGGGGGGGGGACAGAAAACACCCATTACCAAGGTTAAAGTCTGTCAAACCCTGGTCTCGCAAAGCACATCCAATTCCCTGAAGAGGCAGGAGACCAAAACAGCAGAGACAGAATTAGAATACATCTATCCAAGGATAAATAGGCTCCCAACATAGCACAGCCCGGAGCAGTACAACTGTCCTTCAACTCACACACCTTACAAAGCTCTTCCTGCCCTGAGGAAGCGGCTGCAAAAGAGCTGGACCGGGAACAGCCCTGGGAATTGGCGACGGAGCTGGAACAGCCCAGGAGCCTGGGTAGAAAGAGGTGATGAAGCAACCCCCACCATGCTCCTTCTCCCACAAACCTGATTGTTTAGGCCCTAAAGAATTAAACACATTTATAAAGAGGGTTTTGACCCTGCCTGCAAGGGGAGAAGAGAATGATGGCTGATACCAAACCATTTCTGGTGCCTGAGGTGCTGTGTTTGCCACTGAAGCTTTCTAGGACCCATATGAACTTAGATCCCTGCAGATGTTTACTCGAGGCTAGGGGACAGTCTTAGAGGATCATTACCTGAGGCCTGGGAAAAGCTACACCTGCTAGGTTTAAGCAAAAGGGTCTATATAACCTTTGTGGCAAAAAGGAAGAAAAAATTGAAAGGTGAAGCAGCTGGCTACAGTAATGCTGAGGTTGCTGTCAGGCTGCCTGTCTCAAAATCAGTGGGAAGCGACATACAATTCACTATTCCAATAATTGCATCAGACAAATTAGAAATGCTTGAAGAAAATTCCTTCAGAGCTAAATCATCCTACAGGCACAGGGCTTAAGTTTCAGCTGAGAAACTGGAAAAGAAATGATGCAGTCTTCGTGTTTTGAGAATAAGCAGTAATTCCGTGATCCACAGCTGACACATCAGGTGGTTTTGCTGTACAAGCCCCTTTTACAAACTGAATATAAGCCTAAGAGAGATGGCAATTGCAGACACTTGTTAGCACAGGCTAATGGAGCGCAGCAGCACATCATACCACTGCCTGTCTCACAGACTCATAGGATGGGTTGGGTTGGAAGGGACCTTTAAAGATCACCTAAGTCCAACCCCCCTGCCATGGGCAGGGACACCTTCCACTAGATCATGTTGCTCAAAGCACCATCCAACATAGCTCTGAATGTTTCCAGGGATGGCACAATCCACAACTTCTCTGGGCAGCTTGTTCCAGTGTCTCACCCCACTCATGACCAGAGGCAGTTCCCTCAGCCTGTTCTCTTGTGCCCCAGCCCCTCACCATCTCAGAGGCCCCTGGCTTGGGCCCACACCCCATGTAGCACTGTCCTTCCTGGACTAGGGAGACCAGGAAGGGATGGAAGAATCCACATGCAGTTGCTAAAGTACCAAATAAGAGAGAAGGAAAGCATTTTTACTTTTCTTTTTCTTGTTTTGTTGTTGTTTTTTTTAATTGCTTATTGGCAATCTGGAGAAGAACTCCTAATGAAGCAGCTAGAAGGGACCTTAACGCTGAAGGCCAGCACTTCTTTCTGGCAGAACTGCAGTCTCCTGCTTCTCCACAAGAACAGCCGTCCCTCTAACTTCTTTGCTTGATCTGCTGCTATTCTTTGGGCACTGCCACAGAGGGTCTGGCTTCATCTTCAACCACACATCAGGCAGCCTACTTGTTCTCAGACTGAAGAAAACCCACCTCCAGGTCCCAGGGACCTTGGTGGTCCTCCAGGGAATGACTTCTCTTGCCCTGATGCAGCAGCCTGGCAGAAGCCAGGTTGTCTCGTCCCCTTTCCTTGGGGCCCAAAGCAGAAGAGATGGCACCCTCTCAGGAGGGATGGGGGTTTGGGGATGAGAAAGAAGGGCTCACACAACCCATATCAATCAACAAAATAATTGTCGATGCCGGGAGATGAAATGGGTGAGGCGCCGAGGCTGGGCCTCCCAGTTAATGGGGGGCATGGTGGCTGGACTGATGGCAGGGTGCTGACTGGGGGCTCCTGCAAGGCTGCTGCCACGGTGTCGTGGAAAGGACCCCTGGCACGGTGCAGTGGTGCCAGGTGAGCTGTCTTGGTGGTGTGTCCACGTCCATCGGTTATTCTTTGACCTTCAGGTAGATCCAACTCCACGGGCTCCACACCAACCACCACAGGAGCCGCGGCCATCGCTACTCTGCGGCTGACGGTGTCCCCACTCCGATGCTGCATCCTCTTCCTCCATGTCTCCTGCAGCCACCTATCTGCCTTCCCGTCCCAAAGCAGGCAGCCACTCGGCTTTGCTGCAGTGAGACCTCTTTCTTCCAATCATCCTTGGAACCCAAGGGCCTTGAAGCTCAGCAAATTGTGGCTCAGCGGCCAGGGTCCCTGTATTTGTAGGGCCTGGAACAGAAGGCAGCGAGGTGGCTCATGACATCAGGAGGCCACTGGGATGGCAGTACATGTGGCCAAAGATGGCTGTTCTAGGAGTTAGGGGGCCTGTGGCCTGAAAGATGCTCTGCGGGGGGAGAAGGGGGAAGGTCAGGGGGGCTAAGGGCCAATTCCACGGGGATTTCTTACCACCCTCAGGCAGAGACTGCCCTCCATCTCCCCGCCTGTGCCCTCCTCATCCCATGCCCAGGGTCCTCGGGATGAGGTGGCAACCATTAGCGTTCCAGGAGGGTCAGGGGTCCTTAGTGACCCCCTCCCCACCGACGCAGCTCCCTACAAGCAACTCAGCCTGCCACGCTCAACAGTGGCTGCGAGGGGGGCGAAGCACCCAGACGTGCCACTGGTGGGAAAGGGAGGCGCAGCCGCCCTGTGCGAGGTCTCCCAGCACTCCATAGAGTCGCTGTTGATTGCCAAGTGTTGCGTGGGCTCTTCTTCCCCGTCCCCCGGCCCTGCCTCTGGAGCATGGAGAGGCACCATCTCCTCTGCACGGAGCCCCGAGGGAGAGGGGGGGGATAGGGCTCAGCGTCCCTTGGACCACTGTGCCAGCACAACCGAAGGAGTCTGTTGGAAGCCACCAAGGGAGGTCGCCGGGGCCTGGGAGGTGGCAGGGTTTCTTTCCACTCCAAGGTTCGCCCTTTCTCTATTCTCTAGTTTTAAGGACAAACCTTCCCAGTGCTTCTCTTCCCCCGCAGTAGAAAGCGGTGACATACGACATAGGAAAGACTTTAATAATGTGTTCATTCTTAACACCTTGGCTCGGGTGTTGTTTTGAATTGCTAAGTAGATGCAACTGCTCCCTCCCATTGGTACAAGAGTACAGACTATGGGTCATAATTGCTGTTCACAAAATTTCCTCTGAAATAGGCATGCACTGATGTTTTCAAGACAGCAGTTGCAGAATGACTCCTTATTTTAGGCAAATTATTTTCCAGGTATAGCTCTGGAAACTATATTTCAGTCAGGTTTGATAGGAAATCTTGGTTTTGGCAGAGCGTTGGTTTATTTTGCATTTTTGATTGAAAACAAATAAAACCCTCCCAGCTGGCCTGCTTACAACAAAACATGGACTGTGGTAGCTAATGCTGAGTGAGCTGCCGCAGCAGGTAATTGAGGCTATTAGTACAGGGTGGTCTGGACAGGACATTCTCAGCCCATTATGAATTTTGTTCTGCAGCTTAGATGGGGTTAATAGCACCCAGACATGACTACTGCAATTTTACAGAAAATAACATTACAAAATATAAATAAAACTAATTTAGGAAGTGAAGTATTTACGAGAAGGGCTGGAGATATCTTAACTAGGCTCAAATGAACCGCAGTGCTGAGGAAGCTGTCAGAGTTGCCAACACCAAATATACGGGCCAAGTCAAACAGACCACGCTAATGACATGGAAATAAGTGGCCTCTTGAAGCAAGGCAGAAACAGATTTATTTAGAATGGCAGGAAAAAATACACATATCATTAATGTAGATTACCCTCACTTCAAGAGAGCTCTACTATGCAATTCTGCAGCCTGAGAGGTGACGATGCAGATCAAATATTTTTACTGGTACATGGGATATAACAGTATCTGACAATGAACTACTGTTTCATGTGCGTGAATTTATGCAATTTCAGTGAAACATGAGCTTCCATATAAGCCTGCTAATTCCTAATACAGTCCAGAGGGCTAGTGGAAAAGAAAGTTAAAAAGATAGAACATGCCTGTTACAGAATGTCCCGTAGTCAAGTCACTGAGCTGCATTCAGTGTTTTTTAAATTACAGAGTAGCATTGGCTGTCAGTTGCTCATATTTGCCTTAACTGGAAGAAAATAAACATGAAAAGGCTATTGAAGTCTGTCTGAAATCAACATCAAGGTCACAGAATGAAACCAGGAAGGAGAAAAACCCCCATGGATGATGCAAAGGCCTGGGACTTACCGTTTGCATCTCTGATGGAAAACAGTGATGCAGAAAAGCAAGAATAGCACAAGTTGCAATACTTCTACCACGTGAGGGTATCAGATAGACCTACAATGTAAAGTAATAGGCGACAGCTTTTCCAGCTTCTAAAAACAAGGGGATTAAAAAGCCGCACTGACCTCTTTTCCCCTCAGAAAAATCTCAAATGGGAAATAGTCACAGAATACTGAAATAACTAAGCCTGACGAAATTATAAAATCAGAATTAGTGACCTTTTGAGAGGGACACTAATGCTTCAGAGGGACTCACAGGACCACCCAACAATCTTTGGATTGTCTGAAAAGATCCAACATCTCAAAAACTAATTGAAGCTCATCATTCTGTGTAGTCAATTTAAATCTATTATGCCAACACAAATTACTCTTTTGAGGTGTCTTTGGAGAAGGCAGATTTACTTAACAGCAACGCTGCCCCAGACCATCTTAGCATCTCAAAGTGTAACGGACTCTCTCCAGATCAGGAATACCAACGCCTTTGTGTTTTGGCATGGGAAAGTCTTCTCAGGAGAAAAGAAGTACAGAGGAGCTCTGGTCAAGACCTCCTTGTATTTTGGTCTGGCTGTTTATACACACAGACTATGAAGTTCTAACATCATGAAAAGCATAAGTATCTAAGGACCAGGTTCACATCTGTTTCCACCACAGTATTACATGGATCTTTCTTAAATCTCATACCACATCTAAATAAGTCAGCTTACTTCCTTTTTTGGAAGGCCCTGCTCAGCTATTACTGCAAGCCTGAAAAAGCAACTGAATTGGGAAATGAGTGGAAAAGGGAACATGAATGCACAGCAAGAACAAATAGGAAAGGGAAACTCAAAGTACAACAAAATATATAACCCCATCAATTCCTGAAGCTATCACTGTAAACACCGGAGAAAGAATCCTGTCATCACTCCGTTCCCCACTGCCATGACCTACAAGGCAACCTCTGTCTTCAGGAGAGCATCCTGCCTTCTACCATATTGCAGATGTCACTAATTCCAAACCACAAGATGAAAGACAATGTCCACCACCTTTCCCAGTGCCACTCTTGCTTCACATCTGCCTGAACCTGCAGGCAAGAGAAGGCAGAGCCTTTATGTTACTATACCATATGCAGAAAGGCATCTCCAGAAGACAACAGCATTCCTCTGCCAACTCCACAGCACTGAGAAGATGCACAGGAGGGCACCACTCCCTGAGATCCAAGTCATCCTCATCCAGTTTGACTCAAGATAGGAAGGTGTGGTGCAGGAATACATACTGTGTTGGCACACCACTACATAAATCTGTCATAAGCAACGTGCACATAAAGGGATGGTGCAAGAGTTTATAAATAAAGATAATATGTAATCTTTGCAAATGATTTGGGGATCTTCTGGGGCTGGACAAATTGTGAGTCAGGCTCCAAGAACACAATCACTTGCAACGCTCAGTGCGCAGGGACCCAGGCACTCGGTGCTTCTCTGCAAAAAGGTTGTTTAAGAGTCAAATCCCTACCTGACTTAAAGAGGTGAAAAAAGCCAGGTTCATAAATTACCTGCAGCACATACCCCAGCAGCAGTGAAAGGATACGCTGGCCCAGGACAAGTATGTTATAGCTAGCATGAGGTCCAGGCATCCCCTGGATGCTGTGTCAATGGTCCTGACAACCAAGCTAGTGTACGGTCCAAATTGCTCTCAGGGGCCCTGGCTTCTCTGCTGAGTCTGTGATAGCAATCTGCTGTGAATATGGGCCCGGGGATGTTGACTCACTTTACACACACCAGTGCACAGCACAGTGTGACAGCACTCCTGACCATCCTCCAGAGAGACCAAACCAATCACTTGGAAGTGAAAAATCTGTCCCATCTGCAGTGCTCATCCTTTGTCCCACACCTATAGCAGCCCCTGGAACGGTGCTTTGGGGAATGGTGTTGCTTGGCACAGGACCCTGCAAATTAAGGTCTCACTCATGTTTTCAAAAGCACAGAAACACCATATGTAAACTTCATGGTATAGATGTTCCCCTGCTGCCAACACTTTTCTTCAGGCAGGATGAGGTGCTTTGGGGGTGACGCCTAATTTAACTTTTCCTCTGAGTTAACAGTTTTCACACAGAGGAAATAGATACTTCAGCCACCAGTGGAGAGCCACATGGTCCCATCTCGCCCCATGGGCACTCAGTAACCTTCAGTGCCATTAGCTATGCAAAAGAGCGATACTGTGCACGTACAGGCAAGTAACCTTGTGTGTGAGCGATTGCAAAAGTCAGCCAGTGTGCATGTGAATGAACCTGCATATGTAGGTGTGCTTACCCCTACGGATAGGTGCTGCTGAGGGTGCCTGGGAGGGGAGGCTAGAGAAGGAAGTCGATGCCTTACATTAAGTGAGCAATTTCAGCTCTCTGCCAGCTGCTTTTCTCATACAAACCCATGCACCTGCCCGTTCACACCAACGCGCGGGCCAGTTTTTAAGCAACTTGCACTGCTTTGTAGTAGCCTGGATGCCTGAGGATCAGAGAGCTTAACATGGTGCTGGGGTAAGAAACCAATTGTCTAGCGAAGGAAAGGGACACTAAAGATGTACATACTGGGGAGGTGGAAGTCCTGCCGTAAAGACTTTTTTACTCATGCATCTCCACAGTTTCTTTTGAACCCCTCCTATTTCTCACTTCAGACAGTGGGAGTGCACGCTACTAGGTTAGAAAAGCAGCAGTCAGAGACACTAGAAGTGAGACAGAAACCACCTGTCATGATCCAAGATAGGAAGATAACACACGCCCAGTCTTATTTACACACAACAATAAAATGTGGAGGAACAGGGAGAGGCTGAAGCAACCAGAAGAGGCAGGTTAAAGAAGGACCCCCAGCTCCCTTGTTCCTACAAGCTGCACCTCTCAGCAATCTAATCTAATCCTGCACACCCTGCTTGTGCCTGGCTCAGTGTGATACTCACACGTGGAATAAAAGCAATTGGTGCAAGTGATTTATATCCTAAGGTACCCTGGTCTTTGCAGCAGAAAAAACAGACTCTGCACAGCAACAGCTGGGAGTGACCTCATCTCCAAGTTTCTTCAGGGATGGGGATTCACTTTTACTATGTTGACACAAGGTTTTAAAGCAAAGGGGGATCGTTGCACATCCTCCTTGCCTGCAAGCACAGCTTGCTGACGCCAGCTTTGTTCCCTCAGTCATACCCTTCTGCATGGGTGGGTGAGATGTGGCTCTGCTGGGCACAGAAGAGAAAAACAGAGGTAGCAGGGGAAGGTCCCTGACCCACCAGCCTTTCCATCCAAAGAGAGCATTGCAGCAGCTCTGGGAAGAGGCAGTGTCTTGGGTTGAGGGTCTTCCCTGAGGAAGACCTGTCCCTCTCCTTGCCCTTTCCAGCCGTGCTGCCAAGCTAACGGCATTACAGCAGAAAAGGCAAGGTGCAGGACTTGCTCTCCAGCCCTGGCTGTTCTGTGCTTTACTGGTATTTTTCTCCCTCCCCAACACCTCATTCACTTTTAAAATACGAAAATTTCCCATCTCCAGCATTCACCTGTGGGAGCAAAGCGTGCTGTGTAGCAGCTAGTAAAGATGAGGAAAACATCTCTGCTGGAGAGCCCACTCCACAGAGGTTAGTGCCTGTCAGCAGCAGGAGTGAACAGACTGTCTCCAATTCCTTGGGTTTCTTGGCAGCGAGGCAGTGTCCTGCCTGTTACAACTTGTTTTGGATGACAACAGGCCACATTTCATGTGAGAAGAATTGTGCCCATCTTCAACTCACATCAGTCTGCTTGTTTTTCTTCATTCAGCTGTAAACACGTTTATGATTCCTATAAATATCTATTGGGCAACAGACCAGCCAAATATGCTCAATTTAAAAAAAAAAAAAAAAAAAAACAAACAAAACCAAAACGACAAGCCCCACAACAAGAACAGGAACAGATACACTCTCCTGCCCATGAAGGATGACATTCCTGCCAATAAGGCTCCCTGGGAAAAATATGTGGGAATACCTTGATGCAGTCACATCACAAGAAAAAAAAAGGTTTTATTTTTGATCAGACTTACTGCTCATTTCAGCATCACCTTCAAAGGAAAGCTATCACCCATGAAAGCCCAGACAATCATCCATCCAGCCCATCCCAAGCCTGACAACTAGAAAAGGGCCCAGATCAACTTAGGCACATGTGAATCCCAATCCATGGGGTATACCGAGCTCAAATTCTGCACCTCAGGCTGCTCCCTCAACCTTTAACGTTAGAGCAAAATGAACCTCATGGCCAGAGCCTCTCCCAGCATACAGTGATGCATTACCGTGGAAGCCAGCGGGTACAGATGATTACAGCATATTCTCCTAGGCCCTTTGTTCCCTTTCATCCAAACTTATTTATATACTTAACTTTGTTGCATAGCAAAGCTGCACATACATCAAGGCAGGACAGTCAGGGCATCAATTTTTAAGCATCACTTACTCAAACGCCCACAACCCAGGCCATCTGACATTTGCTTCCTCCACCACACGCTGATCTGGTGGAGGCGGAGGAGGAGAGGAGCATGAAGCTGTGGAGGACCCACCGTGCCTGAAGACTTGCTCTAAGGCGCTGACCTGGGAGCAGGGGCGGCACAGGGGCATCACAGTGGCTTGTGCTCCATCCCGCACGTGGCTGAGAGGAAAGGGAATATTTTCTGTGAGTCCTTGCAGCCTTACAAGATGAGGGCTCACCTCTCCGGAAAGAGAAAACATACTTGGCTTCCCATACACAGGCAGTGCTGCAATGCCTCTTAGGGAGGCAAGAAGAAACTTTTACAGACATAGGAGATGGAAACAGTCATGTCCTTTAGGTCTCCTTCCAAGCCCAGCAGCTCTGCAGCTTTCTGGCCCCAACGGAAGGAGCCTGTGCTGGGTTTGTGTGAGCAAGTGGAGGTTTTTGGTAGTGGGGGAAGGGGCTACAGCAGTGGGCCCCTGTGAGAAGCTTCTCCAAGCTTCAGTGGCTCCAAGTCAGACCCACCTCTGGGCGAGGCTGAGCCAATTAGCGACGGTGGCTGTATCTCTGCAATAACATAGTTAAGAAGGAGAACCTGGGAAGAGGAGTTGGAGTTGTGAGGAAGAGTTTTGAGGAAGACACTTATGTGAACACTGAGGTCAGTGGAAGAAAGGAGGAGGAAGGGGGAGGGGGTGGGTGCGCTGGTGCAGACACACACACACACACACACACACACCCACACACCCACACACCCACACCCCCTGCAGCCTGTGGTGAGAGGACAGGCTGTCCCCATGTGCTACCCATGGAGGTCCACGGTGGAGCAGATGCTGACCTGCAGCCCATGGAGGACCCCAGGCTGGAGCAGCTGATTTCACCCCAATGAGGCCGGGACTCTGTGGGAAGAAGCCCCCGCTGCTGTAATTTGGTGCTGGGAGGATTGTAACACGCGGGGGTGACCCACACCAGAGCAGCTCGGAAACACTGCGACCCGTGGGAAGGACTCATGTCTGAGAAGGTTCATGGAAGACTGTCTCCTGTGAGGGGGACACCATGCTGGAACAGGGGAAGAACGTGAAGAGTTTCCCCACCCCCAGGAGGAAGAAGCAGCAGCACTGACTGCACCCCCCATTCCCTGCCTCTGGCACCACTTGGGGGGGGGGGGGAGAAGGTAGAAAAATTGGGAGCAAAGTTGAGCCTGGGAAGAAGGGAGAGGTGGGGGGAAGGTGTTTTTAAGATGTGGTGATGTTTCTCACTGTCCTACTCTGTCTGTTAAGTGTTGGTGGTGGTGTCTGAATTAAATTTATATTATTTTTCCTCTCCTTTTGCCTGTGACTGTAATGGGTGAGTCATCCCCCCCTGTCCATATTTCACTTCCTGAGCCTTTTGCTTTATTTTCTTCTTCCCAGTCTTGAGGGGGAAGAGGTGAATGAGCAGCTGTGTGGTGCTCAGCTGCCCTGAGCTCAAATCAAGACAGAGCCTTTTAGCCTTTTGCCCAGAAAAATTACCCAATAAACAGCCTTTGTATGTTATTATTAATAACTGGGGAGGTTGTTACATCAGATAAGTTGAGATGGTAGCTCTTGGTTGGTCCCTGGTGTGACTTACAATAGAATTCCCACATGGGACATGTGACAGAAAACAATGCAAAAATGAGATGGGAAAATTATTAATTGCTCTGAGAGCCACTCCCTCCTACACCAGCTCCCTGGGATCTCTGGAAAGAGTCACCACGTGGAGTCACAAACACAGCCTCCCCAGTCCCCAGAGAGGAAAACATTACTTAGTTTTAACAACCAACATGAAACAAACACTATTTGTCTTTCGCTCCAACTTCTGATTTCTCTTAAAACAAAACAGACTTTTAGAGGCAGGAGGGCAAGAGGAAGGGTGGCGAGGGTCACAGATTAACCTTCCTCCTCTTAGCGTGTTCCAGGATCCTGGCCATGAGGCCAGGAAGACATGACGCCACGTGCCCAGAGGCTCTGCGGGCGCGCAGCTCTCCAGGCACCGCTGCTCTCCCTCCGTGACAGCGCAGAGCCGCGAGGATCTGCCCGCCGGAGGGCTTCACCCTCCCACCCTTCCCAGCAGCGCTTAAATGCCTTCCGCAGGCAGCGTCTCTGGTGGATTCGGGAGAATCTGGACTTTCATACAACTGAACTTTAATATAACGTAATTAATTTTCCTCATTCTCTGTTTTAGTTGGTAGTGACCGTAGTCACGTCACTGTTTCCAATTTCAGTCTTAAACCAGAATGACTTTTATAACAGAAATGTAAAAATGACCCTGTCTAAAAGCAAGGAGGAAGAACCCAATTCATAAGAAAAGTTGTTTGCTCCCGCACATCTCTTCTGTGCTCACGCTCTCTGCCTGTTCCTCCCACCGCCTCCCTCTCCCCTTGCATTGCTGGCAGTGAAAGGACTGTCAACAGCACAGTTCCAAATACCCATCTCAGCCCTTTTCTCCTTATGTCCACTATTTTAAATACCTCTGAGTGGTTTGTTTTCTCCCTTGCTGTACCACACAAGTCCTCTACATACCTTTACAGTCTTCTCCAAGGATCTTTGGAGGGTATTGACAAAATGGTGTACCGCAAGAGGCTTGGCTAGACAGCATAAAAGATGTAATGCAAAGGAGACTTGTAGTGCAACCCATCTTCTCATGTCCCAACTAATTCCACTGGGCATAAAAAGCAGATTATAACTAGAGGATTTAGCCTAGCCAAAGAAATCAGATCTCTTACGCTGTTGGAACAATAAATACGTGTTTTTAGCCTTAACATCGCATATAATACGGAACAAATGGACAAGCTGAAGTCCTGTAATGGACTTTGGGGAAGTAGACATTCACAGAGCTCCTTGCACAGCCACAGTCTAAAGCTTTAAGACTGAAACCAAGCCTGACTCAGGGGAGTAAGATTCAGGGGTTTTGTAATGTGTAACAAAGGGATGAAGATACTGAGAAGTATTTCTAGTTAAGTGCTGACATGTATTTGAAAAACTACTATCAAATTAGATTGGCACCAAACACTAATATTATTTAAAACCCAGCAGCAACAACACCAATGACTTTTACCAAACCTTAGGCCATTCAAAACCTTATTGCAACTGTAAAAAAGAAGTGTAAAAGCCCACACGACACCGACAGAAATAACTGTTTTCCTCTACTTTGGAAAAAAAGCAGCTAACTGCTCTTAGCATCAGCCCTGCTGTACTCCTAAAAGTTTGCACAAAATGAACCCATTACTAGGCGGGTAAGCGCGCATCTCCAGGGTATGCATTCCCTCCTCCTTTGCGTACGCTCCTTCTTTCATCAAAGCAATATTCAAAGCATCTTTGCCGCCTTCCAGGTTAGCACCAGAGCACCGAGAACAAGAGACACCTCAAAGCCGTGACTCCGGGCTCTGCAATTCCACCAAGGTCACATTTTGACAGGTCTCCTGACAGAGACGAGGGTGAGAGCCGACAGGCCAAAGGCAACAAAAAGCGACCACCCCCCACCACCACCACCACCACCCACCTCCTTCCCGGGAGACAAACCCCCACCCCCGTCGCCGGGGGCTCCCCGCGGGGGCTGCGCTCACCCCCCCTCCCCCGGCCGCCCTGCCAACGGGGGCACCGCAGCGGGACCGGGCGCCCGGAGGAGCGCCGGGCTGCGGAGGACGGGACGGGACGGGACGGGACGGGGCACCCCCCCGCCCTGCCTCCCCCTCCCCTGGCACCCCTCGGGGGTAACTCACTGCGGTCCGGGGGGGCCCCGCCGCCGGCCGCCGCCGCCGCCACCAGCTCCAGGTAAGCGGCCCAGAGCCCCAGGGCCAGCGCGCCCAGGGCCACCAGCAGCCGCAGCAGCCGCCGCCGCCGCCGCAGCCGCGCCAGCAGCCGGCCCCGCATGGCGCCGCTCAGGGCACCCGGCCGACCCCCCCGGGCATGATCCCGCCGCTCCCGCCGCTCCCGCCGCTTCCACCGGCACGGCACGGCACGGCGCGGCACGGCACGGCGCCTCGGACCCCCCGCTTCCTCCCCTTCCTCCCCTTCCCTTCCTCCGCGGGGCGGGCCCAGGTGCGGGGCGGTGCCGCGCCCCCGCGGGGGCAGCTCCGGGCCGGGCTCTGCCACCGCCCCCCCCCCCCCCCCTCCACCTGCCTCCGCCCCGCGGGGGCCGAACCGGGGGTTCCGCGGAGGCTGTGGGGCTGCCCCCCCCCCCAACACACACCCACCCACACACACACCCCCCCCGGCCGCTCTTAGGGCCTGGCGGGCGCCGGGAGCCGAGCCGCGGGGGGGTCTCGCCGGGCCAGCGCTGCCCAGAGGTCTCCGGTCCTGCCGAGAGTAAAACTCCTTCGGCGGCGAACCCGCTCCCCCGGCTCCAAATCCCCCTCAAAGCCGGTTTACGGTGGCGGGTCCCGCCGGTAAGAGGGCGGGAGGTGCGGACCCCTCTGCGCGGAGGGAAGCGGGAGGAGATTCAGGCTCCGGCAGTTACAGCCGAATCCATTTTAAAGCGTCTCCCACCTGGTGCAACAAGTGTATTTACTTCAAAGCGCTTTGCTCGGGCAGGAGGAACAGGGCTCAGGGAGGGGCTACGAATCTGCTTTCCGAGGCAGCTGAGTAGACGTGATGTTACAGGGTTCAGACCCACCCGGAGACCGGGACCTCCCGTGGGCGCACTTGGTGTTTCACTCCGCTTCTCAAGCGGCTCTCCCACCCGTGTCCCCCGTGCTGGCGGTTTGGTTCACAGCGCCAAGCGGGCTGAGGGGATGCAAACTGGATTCCTCCTGGGGGAAAGTACCGGGGAAGATGCTGTTTGGGGTGCAGGTAACGCGTCCAGCTGGGGAGCAAGTTCAGAACCACCACTTCCCAAATGCGTGGGGGGGGTGTGTGTTGGGTCATTGGCACCAACTGTCTCCTGTCACAGCTCTGCTGCTGCGCCCGTGCAGCCCCTGCGCTGTGTGCAAACACGAGAGAAAAACCCTCGGGCTGAAGTTAATTTTTAAAATGCATGCAACCAGGATAGACCTTTTTTTGAGGGCCCAGCTTCCTTTCACAGCAGCCTCCTGAGCGCAAAAGGACACTCACTGTTATCTAAGTCTTAGAAAATGAGCCAAAGGTCTTTTAAATGGCACGGAGGGCCACGGGAGAGCGGTGCAAGTCCCGGCAGGGACAGGCTGACGCTGGCAGAGTGCCGGGGTCCCAGGTGTTGCACTGATGGGGAGCAGAAGCAGCGTCTGTAGTTCAAGCGCTGAACACCGTGTTCCCGGTGTCCAGGCAGCACCCAGAGACCCTGCTATTACCTGTCACACATCGGGATGGACAGACGGAGGATAGGTTTACTTTTTTCTGAATGTCTCACGATGGTTTCAGAGCCATCTCCCTTCAGCTCTGTGCTGGAGGGATTTCTCTTGTTTCAGGGAAGTGCATCCTGAGAGTTTTATACCTCATGGCGGAGGTGAGAGATGTTTCCCCAGATGGAGACAAATCCTGTGGTGGGGGGAGGCTGGTGAGCAGCTCTGCCCCTGGGGTCCCCTGACTCCCTTGGGGACAAGGTCCGTGCTGCAGCTTTTGGAGGTGCAACGCTTAACGTTCCTCCATCCTACCTTGCTAGGGGCTGCGGGTGCGCGTGGCACTGACCTGAGCTGGAGACACGCTGCTACTTCTGCCGGTGCAAACAGAAAGGGCTGCCAATAGCCAGCCACCTCTGGTACCCACACGGCCAAAAAAAAAATGAAGCTGTGCACCAGTTTAGTCACTGTAAGGCAGAAATCTGATAGGAGGGTATGGCACTCGCTGCTGAAGTTCCTTGATGGTGTGTTGGTTTGGGTTTTTTGCAGCACGAGAGAAATAAACCAAGTTTTTCGTATTTGTTCAGAAAAAGAAGAGAGAAAATAGTAGGAAAAATGTATAATAAATACAGGTCCGAATTAAACTATTTACCATTTGAATGATCTATTCTTAGTAGGAAGTTGTCTGCATTTCTTAAATGAACAGCCTTAAGTTTGAAAAATGACAACTATTGTTTGCTGAAACTTTGTTGCATATTAAAATAAGCACATTTTTCTCTTGTGAACATGGTACTAAAACGGAGGGGAGGGGAAAGTGAAATTATAGGCTAACAGTAGTATTGTTGACTTGTAAAGAAACAATATTTTTCCTGATGGAAGAATGCTATAATGGAGATACAGAAAAGCTCTTTTCTCTAGAGAAAAAGCTTAAGGAAATAAGCGTGGCATGTTGGTGCCTATCTGTTATAGTTACAGTAGAACAACATTAAGGAATAAAATTAATCTGGACGTGTAATAAATAGTGGGATGAGGAATTTGAATAGCTTTACACTGAACTTAAGTAACTTATTTTGGACCACTTATTGCAGAAAGCGCTGATGCACAGGAATAAGACTACCACTTCGAGTAATATTTTAAAAACGCCTCACGTAAAGTTTTTTATCCCAGGTCTCCTGTTCCCGATTTCTCAAGTCACACAAGCGCGTGCCCAGACCCCCACATCTCTCACCGTCGCTGGGAAGTAACCAGCTCGCCGTGACCCCGCGGGCCGGGGCGGTGGCAGCAGCGGCGAGCTGGGCGCGGGGCAGGCAGGGAGAGGGGCTGTGCCACACTCGGGCAGCTCGGCCATCATGTGCCAGATGAGCCAACTGGGGTATTTTTTTTTTTCCTTTGTTCAGGCTTTTCTGTTTATTTTCTATTTTGGCTGTGTTTCCTCATGATAAAAGCAGGCTTTGATACAAGTGCAGCACTTAACGACGTACGTCTCCTGTTCCTCCCGGCTCCCCTCTCTAGCTCCATCTCTGTGCATCCCTGCCTCTCCTTGTTACGCTTTTCCTTCTAGTTATCTAACAACTGTTTCTCTGTTCTGTAAATTACTTCTAGCTCTGTGCCAACATCCTTTCTCTGTAGGCTCCCCAAAGGTTCAATTATCTGCCGCTTGCTCCTTCCCTTCGTTCTTCTCGTGTAATTTTAATTTTAACACTAATTGCCAGCTCCACACCAAAGACACCCAACTGTCCCTAACTTTCACCACCCCCGTGGCTCCACACCCCTCTTCCTGACCTCAGCCGTGCTCTGAAGCACAAACAATGACTTCATCTCAACGCTCATAATCGAAACGGCTCAAAGGCAGAAGTGTTTCTAAGAGGAAAAGGCGGTCTCTGAAGACACAGCTCCCCATTATTTCTCTTTTTGGCTCCTCAGGAATGGACTGGGCTCCAAGAGGCATTGCTGGTGGAGCTATCCCAGAAGAACCCCTCTCAACACTGCACTTCAACATCACAGTAGGCGGATCCGCGTGGTTCCATAATTAACAAACTAGCAGCAAAAATTAAGTTGTGCTGACACAGTGGGTTTATGCGAACATGCTTCTATTAATCAGCAATGGGATTTTTACCAATACAGTTACGCTGGTGTGATCTGGCCCAGGCGGGGGGTCTGAGACTTTCTCTCCCTTCCAGTGCTCTGCGCCCGCAGTCCTGGCTGACAGCACCACTGCCCTCCTACCGCCCACCTGCCTGGGTGGAAAGCCTCATTCCTGATTCTGTCTTTTCACTGCGTAACTCTCTTTTCATAGGTCTCAAGCCCTAGATGTCCAGATAAAATTACATAGCGACGGCTGCCCTTCCTTCTCAGCCGTAGAGAGGACACATTTTTACATGAACTTCACCCGGTACCTCTAGCAGCACCCCCTTATTGCAGGTCCTGCCCCATCAATTAGCCCAAATTGCTTTCTGCAGTTCAGAACACTCTCTCAATACCTAGAGCACATGTTTACACTTCCAGAAAAAAGTTTGTATACTTTGAGAACTTACAAAAGACTTTACAGGCTTTAGACTGTCCCTATAACAAAAGATGTAGATACATGCTTGATAATTCTGGAAATCCATGTTTTCAAATCTAACTAAAGTCTTGCCTAAACTTCTTCCTCCTCCTGTCTTCGAAGTACCTGACTGTGCTCATCATCCTTATGCTTCGAGAAGTTCCAAAGATGTGCCGCAGTCATTTTACTGGGGACAGTACAGAACGGAAAACTGACCAGGCTCTCCCTGTCACAGCACCGAGCAAACTTCTATCCTCTCAAGCTAGCAATGAAGAGGAAAAAAACCTTATTGGACAGTTTAGAAATGACTCTATACCGAGATGAATGTTTACAGTGAAAAGCGATTTGATCTCTGAATCAAGACAGGAGAATCCAGCACATCCTGGATATGCTTCACCCTGGTAAATCCAGAGTTTTTTATTCAAATCGAATCCATTTCAACAATAAAACCCTTCATGCCTGCGTCGTTAATCATTGCCTTGCTTGAACATTGAAACACTTCTGTATTGAAAGCCTCTCTGGCCTTCCCAAATAAAAAGCAAATAATCTGTATTTACACATATGTAATCTGTCCCCAATCCAACAGCATCATAATTCTTAAAACATGTAATTTAGTCAGTGTAAGTGAATGGTTAACCCCACTGAGGGCTCTGTTTATAAAGCTGTATTTTTGGAGCTTACTTGAAGGACAGCTACTCTAACTCACATTCAGAGATGCCCTTTCTCCAAACAGTTCATTTGGTGCTAAATAGGGAATATTAGATGTCCACCTCACTCTTCTCAAATGCTTCAGTCATAGCAGAAAGGTTTCCTGCTAGTGGGTTAAATTCCAGTTACATCCAACGGCCTGTTTCAGACAAAGTCCTAAACTTTTGATGCAACATAAGAATCAAAACAAACCTTGTTCTCTGTGCCTAAACCCTGTGAATACAGCAGCCAAAAGGATCATGGCAGCTTTCACCTCTCAAGACTTCTACACTGTAGATAATCCCAGTCCACATGCTAAAACGCGTGTATACTTCTACAGCTAAACTTGGCAAATTTAAGAATAACTGTTTAGGGAGTAAAAGGGATATTTCTTACTATTCAAAGCAATTTGTGAATATAAAACCAAAATATTGTGGAAAAATTAGAAAGAAGAATCTTATAATTTCCCTTATATACAAATAATGCTACTTTGAATGATGACAAATGAGACTTCTTGATTAGGATTTTGACTGAGCAGGCACAAACACATTCTAGTGTATCAGAATTAAGTGTGTTTGTGAGCTGTAAGTAAAAGTCTAAACAATAGTTTTTCATGAATATGAACAGATCTAACAAAGTACACAGGGACATTGCTCCCAACTAGTCTCAAAAAAAGTATCTGATCCTTAAAGAATTACTTCCTGACCTACAGAGACACTATAATTCCAGAATATTAGGCTGCCCACAGAGTCCATCCATACTGGCAAAATGTGCATGTTTCTGAATTGATACTATTACTTATATAAGCAATTTAAGTACAGGCACTGCATAGAAATACATACTATACTATTATTTAGATTTATTCTGACAGCCATCAGAACTGTGGCTACTGTTAATCCGCCTTTCTAAGGGCACTCACAGCGTCAATTCATTTGGGAATTACTGAAAGTTGTGGTATAGGAAGATCATGAGGGATTTTTTGTTTTGCTTTGTTTTTTTTTACCTTGTGTAACCTTGCTGTGAGCTGGCACAGCATACATTCCTGTAAGGCAACTGCACGAGTGCTGAAAAACTACAAATATTGCATATAAATAAATCATAGGTTTAAAGCCAGAAGGAACCATTAAATGATTTCCTGTTAGTTCACATTATTATATTTCATTAAGTTCTAATATGTCAAACCCAGTAACTTATTAAAACCAGCTACCTTCTCCAGAGGTGCAGTCATTTTCTGATTTGAAAATAGAGATGGAGAATTTGTTACCACCACAAATAGTTTGTTATAATGAGGGAAAAAGTTCAATCTTCCACTTAAAAATGTGTGCTTTATTAATTTCAGGCTCAGGCTACTGGTTCTTGCTCAGCCTTTCTCTGCTGGGATAGAGGCGCCTTCGGTAGGTCTTTCATCTTCAGGATACATGCATATTAATCAGTCTTCTTAATGTAATACACTACGAGCTCTTGCACAACCTTCTCCCTTCTGCTGAATCATCTGTGGTTCTGGGCCTTACCCAATATTTCAACATCCCTTCTGAAATGTATGCATTCCTTCCTTACCTAAATAAGGCCACACAACAATAATGTTTTCCCCTACTGGTCATTCTTCTCCTATTTATCCAAGAAACATTTTAGTATCTTGGCTTACAATAAGAACATTTGCCCAGTTGTAACCTTTAATCCTCTGTAGGATAGTTTCCGTATTCCTAGAATCAGCCATTCTGGAGATCTATCAGATTCGGTGCCCCTACATAGATAACCTGGCATTTAGTTGTATTGAATGATACAAGTCACACATTACTAACTTAAATTAGCAAAAAAAGCTCATTAGTCTTTGGAGTAAATGCCATTTTTTGGTTTCGACCCAAAAATTGAGGAAGAAAATTGACTAATATAGGTCTTGGAACCTTTCCCAGGAAATCCTTTTGGAAATGCCAATAATTCTTCACTGACATCTTAAAGGGTAGTTATCAGTGGTAGAAAGCACCTGGCTTTCTAAAGCAGTTCTTAGCTTCAAGGTCCACATTTGTTTTGGCAACATAAAGCAGCATTTCCCATGACATCACACAGAAAGAGCAAGTACAATACTTCGCACTTCCTGCCCTTGGACAAATAAAATGGCTTTACAGATCAGCACTACTGTAATTTCCCCACCCCCTCAAATAGGAAGGGTTCATAGCCTAGTGTCAAATTGAGAACAAAGGTCAAGCTGCACTTTGACACACCAGCAGATATATTAGGAATGTTGTAATTTTATTCTATTCAGTCTTTCAAGCAATAATACTAGTAAAGAAAACAGGAAATTAAACATTTACATCCTTCTTCCCCCAATACTTCCTCCCAGTCTTACAAACCTGAAAGACAAAGCCTACAGTCTTTATCCTTCATGGCTTTCAAGTGAGGAAAATAATTTCATAAGCAATTCTTTAGCTTGGAATAGTTGAAAATAAACAGAAACTCATTTATTTCTATAGGTTCAGGAGACCGTTTTGCTAGTTTCGCTATCAGCTGAATTTAAACAGATGAGAACCTGCGGAATAAGTGGTTAATACTTCATTACATAGTAATTTTCAGAAGCAGTCTTCCAGGACCTGCGATAACTTTGATATCTTCAAACCAGTAGTATGTTATTTCACATACAAACTCACTTTAATTAGCTGGACTTATGTGAGAAAGTACTAGTCAACTAAGAAAGAGTGAGGTTAACTGATGGGTAGCATTATTTCACTACCTTCCTCAACAGACCTCAGAGCATCAACACCCAAGTTATTCATGAATCAGTGCCTGAACAGGTCCACATTTTCAGCTAAACTAAACAGTGCAGCACACTTTAAAACAGCCTCTTGTAGTAGTAGTTGAGCATCTAGGTACAGACCATCAGCCACCCACACTAAAGTCTGTTTGTGATGAACTTGACCTCAAGAACCATACAAAAGCCACAGTACAGGACCATAAGGGACAGCACAATTGCCACAAAAAGGATACACAATTGAAGTGGGCCATGATGACTTAAGGGAATTTCCCCTCCTGCATTGCTTTAGCTGGTGCTATAAAAACAATTCTTTCACCAAATCCGGACAGCACAAAACCATCTTTTGCATATCTACCTCTCCTAAACTCTGAATGAGGATCTCCATGGCCACTATCACATCCAAAAGAAACTGCCTGCTTTCACACACTAAGTTCTTTTCAGTGGGAAAGGAAGTGCTGATAGTTTATAGGTGTATACTTTGGAAAGGTATTATTCTGTTTCTGTCACATTTAACAAGGTAGGAAAGGTATGGTAGGAAGCAGAGGCACTGAAATCCCTCTTCCAGCAGAGATCTGCTCTCAGTTTACAAGGTGGACAAAATTTGGTGATGCTATAGTAAAAGCATGAACACCTACACTTCATGTAGCAACTAGGCACCTCAGTTCAGTAGCAACAACTGCTGTAGCAGAAGTTAACCATGACTTGTTAGTACCTAACCATGATATTCTTTAAAGCTACAAAGATAGATAATATGATAGTTAAGAAAGATACGAGATGCCTTTTATTATGGGCTTCCTCTGTGTGTTAAGATAAATTGGGAGGAAGGGGGTAAGAAGATGACATTTGATAGTGTACTAATTTCTTCCTCCCAGACATTCAAAACAAGTGTAGATGTTGCTGGTTCCTGCAGATGAGTTCTGTAACAGGTTATCTTTTTCCACCATATTAAATCAGCCAGGTTTGTCCCAATTAGGTTAGAACCAAGCAAAGGGAAGCCATTTTAAAATAGTTATACTGTCAAGGGGAGAGTCAGATGTAATACGCTTTAGTACATACTTTCTATACATGGTCTTTTTCAAAGAAAATTTCCAGTTACATCCTGAAGTGCCTAGGCACCAAAACAGTAATCATTTAAACCATTTTAAAAGCTGCTTCTCACATAGGAAAACGTCAGCCAAATCAGATCTTAAACTAGATCCTTCCATGATTAACTTTATTATAACATATATGCGGTTTATAATTTACTTCAAATAAAGGTGAAGGCCAGTATACACTGACCCCTACCACAGATATGAATGTAAGATGAAGTCATAAGAATATTGCTGATATATCAGTCATCATGTGCTTTCTATGTCAGTCTTATCAGGTGTCATCTCTCAGCTGAAACAGCAATATAATCTGGCACATTAGGAATGGCTCACGTACAGCGTTATGACATTAACTACAGATTTCCTCAAGCCTTCTGTCATTGGATGCCAAGAAACAGACAGGCAGGAGCTGCTCTCACACGACTATTCCAGCCTAGCAATGTCCCATTCCTAAAACTAGGATGCTAGCTAATACCTCAGCATCAGCAGACACGTAGTTCATTCTCTAAGCTATAGATTTTTGATTTTAAGTTTTTTAGTTCTCCTTGAATTTTACGGGTAAGTCTGTTTCCTTGGCAGACCTCATGTAGAATTGCAAGATCCTGGTCTGGTCCAATATTCAGAGTCACCTAAAAAGGAGAAAAAAAAAAAAAAAAACAAACAGATTAAGAAAAGCAAAGCTATATGGAACACAATTTAGAATAGAGTAAAGGAGACCCACTGTAGCTAGCAAAGGGGATGCTTAAGCTAGTGTCACTAGGCTAATGCATATCACAAATAGAAAAGTGCTCCAGAACCAAAAATAAAGAACAAAGCTTTGATACATTATGGTGTTATATTACTGGCAAGGAAGAAATCTGGACATTATAATCAAGTTTACCCATAACCTGATGACTCCTTTTTAATTCCTGTATTATTTAGGAGACCCACAAAAAGAGGCAAGTTAAAATATTTATCAGCTAACTTTTATCTACTTCTAAGTACCTCACCTGATATGATGACATTTTGTCATCTTTTGCTACTAGAACGAGAAGTGGTTTAACTACTGTGTCCAACCAGCTGCCTTCTGAACTGCATACAATTCAAGAACAGTTCAAGTACAACTCCTAGTCTCAGGCCAGACCATGTGGCCCACACGGAGCTGAACAAAGGCTGCTGGCTACTCAGAATTCCTGATGGCAAGCTAGCCAGGGCTGCCATTTCCCGTCACCCTGGAACGGGATAGCATGCCAGCCCAGTCACTTTCAATAATAGAACAGCACAGCCTTGGAAGCTGCTCTCAACCTCTTTTCTCTCGACCCTTTAGGGTGTCTCATTGTCATCATGTAGTTCCTGGTGAAAGATTTTAGTATGCAAATCAGGAAATTCAGTCACCTGTACTTTTTTGACCTCAAGTGATGAGAAGGATTTAAAGATCACACTGAAAACTTCTAGCAAGTGTTTTGTTCCTCTGCCCTCTTGTGGTTAAAAGTGTAAAGAAATTAAGACTATAATTAAGAGCACATGCAGTTGCAAAACACACAGCTCTGTAGTAAAGGTATCACAGGCAATTTTCCAACTATTCAGATATGCTGTTTAGTCCTTAAATAATATAGTTTAAAACCCATAACTCAGCAAAAAATAATCACAAAAAAATAATCAAAGCCTTTAGCGGAGACAAATGCGTTAGCCTAAATAAACTGAACCGTGTGCCTAAAGTACAGAAAGAAAGTGAAACTGTGGCACTGCTGGACTCTTGAGAGTCAGTTGGACAAAAGCTATGCCTAGATCATCCTCCCAGGCATATCCTAGATAATTATTTCATCCTAAACTCCAAGCACCATCAAGGCTGTGGCTTCCCTTCTAAGCTGTTCTGATATTCATCAACACATCTGGAAGTTACTACAGAGTACACAGCTTCAACTTCTAGCCATTGTTTCCATAGTGATTTCTGCAGAGTTACAAATGAGATATTAACAAAGGAATAAATAGAATATTCACAATACTTAAGTCAATGATCTACCTCTTACTGGACCAAAACCAAACACTATGGCCCCCAGAAAGAATACCAATCAATTTTCTCTGCAGGATATACTTTTGAAACAAACTTCTTTATCGCCTCGTAATTTTAAACCAGCTAAGTGAGCTACAGGCATCAGAGAAGAACTTTTAGAGCTGCAACAAAAATACACAGCTAATATATAATCAGGACAGTTCCTGACAAGCTTGATGCCTGACTGATTAAAAAAGATAAATCTTTTTTGCCTCATAAAATACACAAGAGGGCAAGTTTTGTCAAATATTAATATATAAAGGAGCACTTAGGAAATAAGTTACTTCCTTAAGTTTAGGGAAATAATTTATTTAAATACTGAGAATACACCTCTTTAGGGTAAGTTCATAATAGTCTGCCTCAAAAATGCTTAGCTATTACCATAAAAAGCTGCTTCTCTACATCTTTCAGCTTCTGCCGAAACTGTTTAATGTCATTCTTGAAGCCTTCCACTTCCATATTACGACGTTTTTCCAAGGCCTCGTATCGCTGAGTCATGAGCTTCAGGCGCTTCCCCATCTTTTCTGAGCGTTCCTATGGAGACGAAAACTCAATAGGGTATACAAAATAAAGGCTGCAAGATCATCACATAGCTAGCAGATGATTACAGACTAATTACCTTAGCGAGTTCTCTGCCAACATCTCTCTCCTCACGAATCCTAGCCAGCTCACCTTCCAGGGTGACACACTGCTCTCTATACATGTTTGACAGGTGCTGTTCCTGCAGTAGCTGTTCTTGCAGTGACTGGGACATAGGAGGAACAGAAAGAATCAACTCAAAGGCCAGTGCTCACAAAATTTCCCCTGCTCTGGAAAAGCAAGTGTGAATAGAATGACAATACAACAGGTAAATAAAAATTAGCAACTGGAGCTACAGCTAATTAAATAACTGGGTAAGGACAATATTCTAACACCACTTCCATTACCAAAACCTTAATTAGATTATCAGTTCTGCATGACTGCTCATGATCAGTTAAAGAACTCTCTCCTCTTCCCTTTAAAAATAATATTCAACTAATGCTGTAACTCCCCTTTTCACAGCTGCTTGCCCAGTAGTGCATTTCAGAAACATCTGCATTCAGTGGTAGATGAAAACAATTCCCTATTGCCTGTTTGCCCACTTCAGATCTCCCAGATTCCCACTGGAGGTATACTAGAAGTGGAAGAAAAACCCTAGCTACTGTAGAAGAGCTGGGGACATCAGTTGAGCGGATTTGCTCTCCCTCACCAGCAGCGAAGATGTTGACACTGCGTTCCAAGTTCATTAACTGAGAGCATTTACACTAAAATAAAGGCATGTGCAACAAGCAGGTTAAGAACTGTTGGCTCACGTATAATGTGGCTTGCAGGAGTATGGATTTGTTCTGGGCATAAAAGAAACTGACAGTAATGTGCTACCTAAATCCTAACTATGCATTTTATCTGAACTTTGCATACAATACCAATTTTGAAGGAGGGTTTTTTTTTTTACATTAGAACCAACAATGTCACTTACGGCAAACCAGTACAGTTTTGAAACAGCTGCTAGCTACTGCCTATCTTGACAAAAGCCAGATGCTTGCAATTTTCCAGTCAAAAACTGTCAAAGAGCCTCCACCTAAGACAAAAAATATACCTTTATTTCTTTGCTGTGGAGTTTCCAAGCTCCATCATCTGCTTGAAGCATCTTCTTGGTATATCTCTGCGGCTTCTCTTTTCTTGACCCTCTGATGATAAGCTGATCCAGATCTTTGTCAAGTTTCCTCAACAGACTGTCCTTCTCTGCCATCCATGCTTTCTCATTGGCTCGGGCATCAAACTTGAGCTGGAGAAAGTCACGGGTACTCTCATATAAGAGATTTTGGGTCTTACTGAGTCTGTAAAAAGGGATCCCAGTGGAGTTAACTACTTTCCTAGTTCCTACGCTTATTTCCTCAGTCACTATTGCAAGTTGGAAGAAGCATGGAAGAAAAAGGTAGGTGCTTTCCTAATGAGTTCAGTTCTTCTCATCTAATGAAAGAAGTGATATTCTTCCAAAGTGAAACAAGATTTTCAATATGTAGGTTACTCTATTCATCTTCTTCCACACACACTACCAAACAGATGGCTGCATAATTTGCTTTTCTGCCTGCTGCAGGAAGCAACATACTGAAAGCCAAAATATATCTATTGTTCCCCCCTCATCTCATGACTACATCATGGTCACTCTCTCACACTCACTTATCTGTTATAGCTTTGATCTTGTCCTGGTCCCTCTGATGCTGGACCTGGGTTTCCTCCATGTGAATCCGCCTGTCCTCTAGTAGTGCCTCAACCTGTTCCTTGGATAATCGAGTCTGTTCTTCTATCTGAGCTTGCAGGGCCTCCACCTGAGTAAGCAAAGACATTACTGATTAAGACCTCACAGCAGCTTTGCTCCTGTTCTTACAAGTCTCTCAAATTCCAAGATTCAGATCAAAGACTCTACCTGATAACACCTTTGAAAGTTCTAATTGCTAAAATTTTTATTTTTGTTTTATTGCTAACTATTTCAGACAACCAAAACATTAAGAAAAAAAAAATGCTGCTATAGGCAAGACAGGCATATCGTAAGCAGCAACAACAGATCAAAGATATTGAAAAGATTTAAATTGAACACAGGATGTGACAAATCCTGTGAAATATGCAGACACGTCTGTTCCTATGCTACCATCTTCCAATGAAATGGTGATATAAAAATACCTTGAACAAAAGAAATCACTCAACCAGAATGAATTACTAAATGTAAACAAGATAATGACCAAGAGGGATGCAGAGAATCTTGATCTAGGGAACGTAGGGAGACAAACTGGAACAAGTAATTGAAAAATGTGCATCTGGCCTATATGTAAGAAACTACCTGAAAAAACTTGGTGTGTATTAAGATCGCTTATTTTTACGACAATTTTGTACGATGCTTTTGCTCCAGAATAAATGTTGTTAGACAGCTAACTGGCCACTAGGTCAGTCACCACTGCCCTTGAACAAATAGTAATAATAATGGTAGTAATAATAACAACAACAATTAAAAAAATAAACTATTTGCTGTTCAAGTTTGGTCTTTAATTTGCTCTTCCTGACTCACCTTTCCTCATACTTAACATACAGCTTCTGTTATCTTCCTCAATTCATGATTCTGTACATTTTATCTTTCATTCTGTCATGCTGTCTATACCCTATTTTCCACTGAAGTCTAAGCAAAGGGAACATTTCATTGCATTAGTGCATCTTAATGGGGCTGCCTAATTCTACCTCAGACACATAGCTTTTGTCAGACTTCCACAAAGTACCCAACCCTGTGGATCTTCTGTGGGTTTAATGTAAATTCATAGCCACAATCAAGCTATGGGAGATAATGTCAATTACACATTCTGTATTTAAGGGCAACACATTCCAGCTGATGTTACTGGAACATCTGTGTATGTAAAGTTTCCAGAATCAGACCCAAGTTCTTTAAGCTTGCTTTCGTTGCAAAGAAACAGCTAAGTAAACTGATGGGAAGTAGGAATCCATAGTAAGAAGTGGGGACTAATAACATTGGTATGTTTACATCTTATCTAAGCAGAGAGCATATCTGTCTATCATAATTTCCTGGACAGCCAGGAATTCTGTCCATCAGTTAGCAGATGTTTTTACCTGAAGTAGAAGTGCTTGATTATCTCTCTGATACCTCTCAGGACTTTCTGGTTTCTCTCCTTTTGCTGCTGCTTTTAAAGTGCTCCTCTTGGTGCCTACTGCAGAAAATTAAAAGTAGGAAAGGGTTTTCCAATCTACCTGCAGTACCTTTCCAAGCAAGAAATATCGTATGTTCTGGCAGGCCTACAAGAGCAGGAAAAAACTTGCCACTGCTACAGTCACAAGAACTTCTGAGGGCTAGCTGTAAGAATAATTTCAGAACTTACCCCACACTATCACACCACAATATTTAGACAACCTGCTAATTCTCTTGGCATAGGTAGAAAGCAAACTCAACACATTTTCTTAAATAAATTACGAATAGGCAGATGACACGGCTGCACAAGCATCATGCCTAGAATGAGTTTTGAGCTTGTTAGCTAATTTCAGTCAATTTGGAAGAGACAGTTCTTTCAAAAGAGAAAATCAGTAAGTCGGCATATAGACACACACTACTGTCTACACTCAAGGCAGGCAGAACCCCACACCTTGGAACAGCTGTGGCTAAGGGTGCCTGTCCCCTTGGTTCCTGCATAGTTCTAGATTAGCCATTCCACAGTCATACCAGCCTCTTCCTTAGCTGAGCAGGTCACAGACATGAGAACCAGCTCAGGTTATTTTAAAAGATTTTGAAGGGAAGCCAAGAGTACTGCTTGTATATGTATGTACACATGGATACATTTAGGGAACTCAGTGGAGGTATACCAAAGTATTCACAGTCAGGAATTATTTTGGTATACTGGACACAAACACACAGAAAAACAAGTATCAATAGCTGAGCTGCTGTTAATCAGCTTGGTGTGGTACCTGTTCTAGAAGTATCATTTCCTTCTTGTGACTCTCTGGGTTTAGCTGGCCTTTGCAGAACAGTAACCTATAGAAACAAGATTAGATATCTGCACTGAACATCTGACTTCTCCAGATTTCCAATGGTCAAGAACAAATCTTAAAGAGTAAAATGAGATATCCAAAAGAACAGCATTACCTTACTTCTACCACAAGTTAAGGAAGACATTCACAAGTGTAATGTCCATGTTGAAAAGTTTCCTTTATCATGGCTGAGTTTTGCCATGTCTGCCTCATTTTTTTTTTTTTTCCACTGAAACAACTGGAAAGTAATCCTGCCTTTGGTGGCTTCATTAGGATGAAAATCAGCACCCTCAGCAGGAAAAGGAGCATTTTGGGACAGAGAGAAGAAGAGGAAGGTAAAGATGAAGATTATGTTATATCCTCCTTTCATACTCCTTCTTGCCTTAGTAAGACAGAGAAACACAAAGCTTGATTTATCAGCACATTCACTCAAGCTACTGAACAAGCCTGGGATGAAAGCTAACCGATAAAACAACTCAACTGTTGAGCTAAAATCCACTTAAGAACAGGAGGCCATGAGGGAGCATGTTATAAACCCCAATGCTTATGTTGAGGTCAGTGTTATATAATAGGCCTAATTCTTGAGCTACCGTGTATCAGGGAATTTTAAAGCTTCTGCAGAATATTTGGACTGCTTGAGCAGTGCAGAGTAACCTCATACAATGCAGCATATTTCAGCCTTTTCCCACACTTTATTCCAGGACAAATCTTATATTGTATCATAGGCTCCGTATGTCCAAATTTTTCCTGATTTGTGACTTTAAGTAGGTTCACCTACACTGCACTTCATATGCACTGCCATTTAATCAATTTAACATTATTTCTGAAATAGGCAATACAATATTGCCTAAAGGCGATGGCTCTTCTGAAGCCTCCTGCCCAGGAAACTGCTGCAGCAACCTCAACACTGCTTTATTCTTTACTGAGGCCCTAAGAGACAGGCACTCTGAGATAGCTGATCTTCAAACACCACACCTTGTAATTTTCTGCACTTCCAGTTTTTCTTTTTCTCTTTGTGGTGTTCCCTCCAACTTCTCAATGACCATTTGCCGGATGGCATCAGACCCCTATCTGACATTTAGGAGGCTGATCCGGAGGTATGTTTTGAAGGTAGAAGGGGACTGATGCTAAGAGGACCTACTTCCAGTGTGCTTGTTCCTACTTATCTGTCAGCAGCTATACTAAAACCCAATGTAGCTACAGATCCCTCCTGCTTTGGGCTCATTTAGCAACTTTTGACTTGCAGGACAGATCTGGTCTGTGGTAGCCTCTGGGATACAGATCTTCATGTTACAATCAAAAGCAGAATTCTACAGAACAATGAAACTTGCCTTATGTGGAGGCTCCTTGTGAAAATATGTAACTTCTCCTTTGTCTGTTCCCACTAAATCCAGGAGATGTTGAATTTTTTTTCTATCCTCCAGTTCCCTGGAATTCAAAGAAAGTAGTCAGCACATTGCTATTTTTAAGGCACATCAAGACATTGTGACTGTACTTCTAGTTTACACATCAATGCTTACAAGTTTTCCAAACTGTTGCAGTTCTTGACAATACTGCTTTAAAAACAAACTCCCAAAGATATTGCTGATGTTGCTGATATAGTAAGAAAACCAATTCCACTGGCATTGGAAAGCATGCCTCTTTTCAAATATGCCAATACTACATCAGTTGATACAGCCATAACACATGGTGGTAAAGAATTTGCACTGCAGTGTTATAAACTCTAGTTATAAAATCCTTTCAGATACTTCAACAGATTTTAAGTGTCCATTGTTTTCAAGGGCTGTATCAGACTTTTGAGAAGTGAGCACAGCAACGTTTTGACTTAAGTTCTTAAAACTTTAAGAGAAAACTTGATATTATCACCTACAAATCTTCTGAAGTAGGTGGGTAACTCCTTTGTCCTTCGCAGCTAGTACAGCAGGTTATATTCCAGTTCACCAACAAAATAGCATTAAAAAGGAGCAGCTGTCAACATGATGTCAGAGTGAGGGGAAACTTTGCTTTGGTCTGTATTTTCTGTTTGAGCTTAAATGTTTTTAGGGCCAAGGAAATAAGTTTTGCCAGGCAGGTACAAGGTCTGTGTATTGGGTTTGTGTGGCAAGGTTCTGGTAGCAGGGGGGCTACAGGGGTGGCTTCTGTGAGAATATGTCAGAGGCTTCCCCCCCTATGTCCAACAGAGCCAGTGCCAGCCAGCTCCAAGACGGGCCCACCACTGGCCAAGGCTGAGCCCATCAGCATTGGAGGTAGCACCTCTGTGATAACATATTTAAGAAGGGGAAAAATCTGCTGAACAGCAGCAGCTGAAAGGTACGAGTCAGAATATGCGAGAGAAACAACCCTGCAGACACCAAGGTCAATGAAGGAAGGGGAGGAGGTGCCTCAGGCACCGGAACAGAGATTCCCCTGCAGCCCCTGGTGAAGACCATGGTGAGGGAGGCTGTGCCCCTGCAGCCCAGGGAGGTCCATGGTGGAGCAGACACCCACCTGCAGCCAGTGGAGGACCCCACATCAGAGCAGGTGGATGCCCAAAAGAGGCTGTGATTCCACAGAAAACCCATGCTGGAGCCAGCTCCTGGCAGAACCTGTGACCCCAATGGAGGTGAAGAGAGAAAGCTACGCTGGAGCAGGTTGCCTGGAGCAGGCTTGCTGGCAGGACCTGTGACCCCCTGGGGGACACACACTGAAGCAGTCTGTTCCTGAAGGAGTGCACCCTGTGGAAGGAACCCACACTGGAGCAGTTAATGAAGAACTGCAGCCCATGGGGATGACTCACATTGGTAAGTTTGTGGAGGACTGCCTCCCATGGGGGGACCCCAAGCTGGAGCAGAAGAGAGCAAGGGGAGAGAAGCAGCAGAGACAACATATGATGAACTGACCGCATCTGCCCACGCCCTGTCACCCTGTGCCACTCAGGGGTAAGAGGCAGAAAATTCAGAAGTTAAGTTGAGCCTGGGAAGAAGGGAACAGGGAGGAAGTGTTTTAAGATTTGTTTTTATTTCTCATTGTCCTACTCCCATTTGACTATCAATAAATTTTTTTCCCAAGTCAAGTCTGTTTTGCCCATGATGGCAATTGGTGAGTGACTTCCCTATCCTTAACTCAGCCCATGAGACTTTACATATTTTTTTCCTCTCCTGCCCACCTGAGGGGAGTGATAGAACAGCTTGGTGGGCACTGGTGTCCAGCCAAGGTCAACCCACCACAGTCTATTTAAATTGGAACCACCACATTCAAACTGGTAACTCACAATTCAAATCTGGATCTATGATCAACTTCTGCTCTTCCTTCTACTACTGGAATAGGAGGAATGAGTGGAAACATTTAGCAGCCCAACAGATTGCATTCCACCTCCAAGATTAGTATGATTTCATAGAAGCCCTCCCTGGAAAGTGTGGCATAATTGCTCCTCTGAAGACTCCAGATCTGGATAGAACTAGAACATTATACATGTAATTGCTACAGCCAGTGGCCCAGCCCACCACCTCAGACAGCACACCTGATTTTCAGCCGATCATTCTCCGAGTAAAGACGAAGGACATGTTCCCTCTCCTGGAAGAGGTAGACTTGCATATCACTCAAAGCCTTTTGCAACTCTGCAATCTCCTCTTCTCGCTGATGTATTTCCCATTGCAATTTGTGCTAGGTGGAGAGAACGAGGTACTTGAAACAATACAGAGCATTGGGCAACACTTACAAACTTCAAACTGCTTGCGCGCTGAGACTGTAACTGGTATAAAACAACTGTCAGTTCAAATTATTTTATTCTCTTACAAAGTTTGACCAGATGAGGGCAATGTTGGAAAATTTATTAAAAAGTGTTTCAAGAGGGAGTTCAGAGCCCTGAGAATCACTGTCACTACACAACAGTCAAATAAGGCCTAACCTAGAGTCTCCAGTTTCTAGTGCTTGCATTTCTGCACTGGCAGATGGAGTGGCACAGGTATGGCAACTCTGACCAACAAAAACGTAGCAAAGCCTCTGCAATAGCACTTATTTTTAAAAGAACTTACTGAAGAATAAACATTAAAATATCCATATGGTTTAGTAGTGAGAAATCTGGCTAGTTACCAAGTTTCATTAATGATTTTCTACCTGGTGTGGAAAACTAACAAACCTTTCAAAAAAATCATTCCCATGGGTACTATTTTGGAACCTGCCCCTCTTTTTCCCGTATGTTGAATGAAAGGAACTTGTACACCACATATTTCCTAAGGGGTTTCAGGCTGCTTGAAGCATGACCAGTACTTGAAAAGAGACCTCAGTCACCTCAGAAGTGATCATTCTATTCCCAAAGAGTCATTCACAATTAAAAGATGACTGCTTGACAGATGTGTTGGAAGGCATATCAGACCACTGAATATCTTACAGATTATTTTACAGATTATGTAAAACATTACAGAATAATTTACAGGTAAGATTTATTCGTCTTAAAAGGCAAAGATTTTTAGGTTTTGGAGTTTCTTTTAAATTTGCAGTTATTTGCTGTGTAGTATACTGCTTAATAGCCTATGGCCAAGCTTATGAATTCCACTGCAGTAGTACAAGTTATACGCATATCTCAAAGTCCATTAAATTTGGACAAAAGAACACTCATTCTTTACTAAGAGAAACAGAAGTTGGACAACATAGGAACTGAATATCTTAACTCAGGCTTTAGGTTTTTTTTAAAAAAAACAAAACCCAGAAACCACCAACACTGTGAAGATATAACCAAACTATATTAACTTAAGAATAGAAGAATAACCTACAGGCATGTTTCTCTTTGCTTTGACATAGGAGAGACAGCTAGATTTTACAATGAAACCCTGAAATCTACTTCTTCCCAGCTCAATTCTGTCTCATTACTGGTAAATCTTAAGACCATCTGTGCTTTCAACTAAAGAAAAATATTAAGTTAGTGTAAGGATACTTTGTCCATTATAATTAAAAAACTCTTTTCCTAACCTGCTCATCATATGTTTCTTTGTACCTCTCCAGCCTTTTTACCAAATCCTCATGTTCCTCATCAAAGTCAGCAATCTTCTTGCGGTAGTATTCCAGCAGCTCCCGGGAGGGACGGAGAAAGGCCAAGCGCTCATTGATTGAAGGGAGAGGAGTAAAGTCCTCTTGACCCGGAGACTGAGAACTAGCATGTCTGGATGAGACATGAGGGGTTGCCAGCCTGAACAGAAACAATTTCTAATGACATATAAGCTTCAGACAATAAAGTTAAAAAGCTTTTTAAAATAATTAAACATAAGTTTTAAATTTTAACACAGGTTCAATTTCAAACACAGATCAGCTTGTCTGTGCTCTGGGTATTAACAGGAGTTCATGGCATTTAGGAGAACCAGAAGCTTTGATATAGAACAGCTTTCAGGCTTACTATATTGTGAGGATGGGGCCAATTGATGGGAAACTGAGAAAGAAAAGTGTTATGGGAAGAATGTCTGACAAGAAATTTGGGAAGGGTGAACATGAAAGGAGGAAGAAAGAAAAGAAGAGAACAAAGGGGACAAAGTCCATTCTTGGGCAGTTAGAAGCAGCAGCAACTGTAAAATAAACAGGAAGACATCATCTGTGACACTCACTATCTGATAACCAGAGAAAAAAAAACACTTTCTAAAGGAAAACTGTTGAATAAAGACAATAATTCAGGTTAGCTGAGCCACCAGCTACCGTAGTTAAGTGTAGGTCTAAGAATGTACATTCTTTCCTTTCTGGTCTACTTGATGCCCTTATCCACATAGCTTGTCCACCCTTGATAGAGAAATAGAAGCTTCCAAGTTCTTGACTCTTATGTTGATGTACTAGATTGAAAGCATGTAAATTTTACAGAAATCAAGAATACGTACATCTAATTACATGTCTGATTTTTCCTTTAAGCAATGTTTACTGCATGCAGATTTAATCTGCTCAAGCATTAAATTTGCAAGTAGAGCTGCACACCATTCAAAATTCTCTTGGAAACTGTTCTTTTTGTTGTTTATATTGATCTGACGCTTTTTTTTTTTTTTTAAATGATACCACAAGTAACAGAACTAAAGCTAAAAAGCCTCTTTACTGAAGACCTGCTTAACAAAACCAGTCCAGAACCTCATTCTGAAGCCATTATGAGAACTACTGATCATAAAGTGATCTGGCAAGTAACACTAAGGCAGTGGGGTCCTTTATGGACCTAGTCACCAAAGCTGCCTAGATCAGAACCCCGATGTGCTACATCCACGAGAACGTGCCAAGCTCCTCAATTCCTAGCAAATTATTAAATGCGCAATAATATGATTATTTCATGGAGGAATTCTTCCACCAGTTGTGCCCAAAAACGTCTTGAACAACACACTTAGATAAACAAGTAATGGCAACAGAACAAGTAACACAGACACACGGCGAATACTTTGAGCTAAAGACTAGTAGAAATAGGAAGGCGTAAATATAAGGAAGCACAGCAGGTACAAGAGCGGACAAACGGTGCCTTACGGTAAGCGTGGCTATCGGACAGTCAGGGAAGGGTCCGGAGCCAGAGCCCGCGGAGCCAGCCCCCCACACTACCTTCTGGAGCGAGGGGAGGTCCCGCCAGAGCCGCCCGCCGCGCTCATGGCGCCCCTGGAGAAGGGGCAGAGGCTTCGAACCGGGGCTCAGCCGGGGAAACACGAGCTGAGAGCGCGTTACAGGCCCCGCTGAAAATCCCCTGGGTATAGCGGGGGAAGCTGTCCACGTTACCACCGCCACCACACAACCCACTACCGTCAGAGACACCCAACGGCCAAATAAGCGCCACGCCTGACCCTCCACAACTTAAACGGCCACACAACCTACCGCCCACCGCCTCCTCCAATCACAGGCAGCCTTCAATGCGGGGCCGACCGTCTCTACCAATCAGCGCTCGCGACAAGGGCGGCCGGGCTCCCGCGCCGGCGCGCCTGGGAGTTGTAGTCCTTGGGTCGCCGGCGGGTCGGGGGGGCGCAGGCGGGGTAGAGCCACTGCGCTTGCGCGGCCGGCAGAGGTGGGCGGGGGCGGAGAGCGGTGGGAGGGGCGACGAGCGCCCCTGTGGCCGCTTACCCACCGTCGGCGGTAAAGGGCCGGGGAGCGGCGGGGGGGGGGCGGTAATTTTGGGAAAAAACATGGTTGTCAAAAAGCAGCTGAATCTGTTGTACGCGGGGCTGAAGCCTTCTCTCAGGGCAGTGGTAAATACTGCCAGGTGACCAAGAGGAATAAAGACTGACGTGGGGTACACAAGTCCCAGCGTGGCCCAGTGTCCCAGAGGCCAACAGCCCCCAAAACGGAGGGGGTGACGGAGAAAAGCACAAAAATCTATTTCAAAACGGAAATCTCGCAGGATCGGTAAAATGAAGAAACTGCCCCCTCACAGGTTGTTTGGGATTTCAAGCTTTTTCCTCTATTAGGAAGACCTGCGCCCTTCCCAGCAGCGCCCTCCCACACCCAAACACGCAAACCCGAAACGACCCTGAACAGTCCAGAGGGAAATCAGCAAAAAGCTGGTCCTCAAAACAAAGCTTTTGCATGCATCGGGTGCTTTCTGGCATGGAGATTTCCCCCCCCCCAGTACTCCTGGCTTAATCAGTGCTTATCTTGGGGAAGTGGGTACATTGATGATTTTGCTGCTGTGAATAGAATATGCATATGCATGTATATATATATACGCATACATTTCTTCAGAAGAATCAGATACAGCTCATCAGAAGAGAGATCTAACCAAATAAAAAAATAACAGCAGAAGTATGTATAAATATCATTTATAGATACTGGAAAGCAGACATCTGCATTCCACCTGCTTTTACAGTCATAAAAGTATGAGGCATCCAAGTCAAGAACCCTCTGCAAAATACAGGAAGACATTGCAACAACACAATAACCACTGGGAAATTCACGCAATGTGTTACAAGGTAAGTTTGCTCTTACCTACAACTTTTGTCAAAATTAACCAGTTGCATTGGAGCCATTTGTTTCCTGCACGTAAAATGTGGGCGACACCTCTTCCATCTAGCGGGGAGGCGATGCAGGTAGATGTTATGTGTCTGAAGCAGATCTCGCAAGCCTCATGGTAACGGGAGGAGGAAATGAACTTTTTTCTGGGACTTAAATAGTCCACCAGGATGGAGGCTGGAATAGACAGTAAGAATGAGATGTGGAGCGTGGTGAACACTGAAGGCAGGTTTTTGTTTAAAACACAACACACGGTTCTTTTTGGAAGGCTAGATTGTAATGGAGAGGTAAAAGAGGTCGGGAGTGAGTCCCAACTTGTGAATAACTGACTTTGGAAAGAAAACAGTCTGTGTGGGGAGACCAGCAGGGGCCTGCGGAGGGGGCGTGGCCTACGGGGAGGTGTGGCGCGCGGGATGGGGCGTGGCCTGAAGAGGGGGGGCGTGGCTCCCGGCCCTTCCCCTGACGTCGGGCTCAGACAATGAGCGAAACGGCTCTTCAGCACCGGAAGTGAATGTCTCGAGTTTCGTCGCACATTCCTCCGCGACGGAAGTCCAGGCGGCCCCGCCCTCCTCGTCCCCCTTCCCCCACCCCATTCCTCCCCCAGCCGCGCCGCAGCGTGGCCTGAGGGGCGTCAGTGTCGCTGCAGGGTCTGCGGGGGAGCGGGGGGGGCCCGGGGGGGCCCGGGAGGCGGCCGGCTCCTCGGCGCCGCCGCGCCAGAAGAGCAGCGAAGGAGGGGGACTACTTTTTGGCTCGGAAGGCAACAGCGCTTCCCACTTCCGGGGAGGGCTGAGTGCGAGGAGGGGGAGGAGGGGGAGGAGGACGGGAGGGGAGGGGGGAAGACACGCGTAACTTCCGGCGAGCTGGAAGGCGAGCGAGTGGGGCTTGGCGAGGGGGGACGGCGGTCCCGGGGGACGGGACGGCGACACTTGGGCAGGAGCTGCCCCCGCCCCGCCGGCCGCCGCCGGAGGATGCGCCTCGGCCGCCCCTGAGCCCCCCCCCCCCCCCCCCGGCCGCCCCTCCCCGCCCTGCCCCGCCGCGGCCCTCCGTGCGCTCCCCCTCCCCCCGCCCCCGCGGCCATGTCGGGGGGCGGCGGGTCGCGCTACGCGGCCGAGTTCGTGCCCCCGCCCGAGTGCCCCGTGTTCGAGCCCAGCTGGGAGGAGTTCAGTGACCCACTCGGCTTCATCGGCCGCATCCGCGGCCTGGCCGAGAAAACCGGCATCTGCAAGATCCGGCCCCCCAAGGTACCGCTCGGGCGGGGGGGGGGGGCAGGGCAAGGCGGGGGGGGGGGGGGGTGCGGCGCCGGCTGGTCGCCGTGTGCCGGCAGGTCTGAGCCGGCCCGGGGTCTCGGGGGCAGAGCGGGGGATGTGGGGACCCCATTTTTCTCTTCTCCTCCCCCCCCCCCCCCTTCCGTTTGGGGTTTCGTGTGTCGCTTTCCCTAGGCCTTGCTGGCCGTGCCAGGGTCTCCGAGGAGCCTGTGTAATTTGTGATCTCAGAGCGGGGCCTTCTAGGGGTTGCTGTGGAGCAGGTGAGAAGCTGGTAGTGCGTGGCGGCGTCCGGGACTTCACGCTCTTTTTACTTTAAAAAAAAAAAAGAAAACCAAAACAACCCAACAGCCTGTTCATGAAAACTGCGAAGGCACTGTAGGTGAAATCAGGCGTTTTCTCCGGGAGCGGCGATAGGGAGGGAGGAGGAAGGGTGTTTCTCTGCAGCAGATCGTTGTTTATAAATGTAATCTTTAAACTTTTAATAGAAGTGCAGGCAACCCGTTTGTGCAGGGGAGTTATACGTATTAGTTTAGAAGGTAGAAGCTTAATCTCTCCGCTGGCTTGATTGTTATTTTATCACGACTTGCCCTGTGACTTGGTAAACTGCTTAGACGAGAACATCAGGCAGTTTGGCAAAAAGGTGGCTCGGTGACTTCGTAATTAAAGCACAAATAAACTTTAGATGTAGTCATAAAATAAAAGACTTGAAAATACTGGGAGAGGGGATGAAAAAACCCCAAAAGAAAGTGTGTAACTGAGAACAACTTGGATACGGGGGTTGCTGATTAGATTTCACGATCCATTCTCTCCTCCTGACCTGTCTGGGTTGCTGGAATCTGTTTAGTTGGTTTAATGACATGGTGAAAACTTGACCTCCAAGGGGCTGCCCTTTCTAAAATAAGCAGAATGGCTTAGGTTGAGAGGCTGCAAGAAACTGATCCAGGTCCTGTTTGTTGAGAGTAACTAGAACTTTCCTGGCTGTTAACGCATTTGTATTTCTCTACGATTGCTTAGCTGTTTGCATTGCAGGGCTTTGCAGGATGTGTGTGTCAGGTTGATTTGCAACCTGCAATAAGGACTAAATCAGGTGCTTTATACTAACCTTAATGATTTATTTTTCTTTTCCATTATTAGAACCTGTAAATATTTTACAATTGTGCTTGAGGCCTTTATATGCTGCAGCAGTGCAAATAATAGATACTTAGTGTGGCTTGTCCACCTGGAATGGGGTGTCCTTACTCTTGTATTTACTGCCAGGGAGACAATCTACTATAACTTCAGCTTTCTTAAAAAGTGCCGAAATGCTGAATTATACTTGTTTTGTTGTCGCTTTGAAAGAAGGGGCTAGGAGGCACTTGTGGTTGAACCGACTGCTGACTGTTTTGATAAAGGTGTTATTTAAGGCTGCCTTTCTGTTAAAAAAATTGGATGCCTGACTGTTAGTCTTATCTTTATTGAAATGACTGTAGGCGAACATGAAGAAAGTTAGATATGTAATAATCTACTTTATTTAGTCTTTGTCACTGTTGATGGTGAGAATTTTGCAACGTGCAGGATATATAGAACTTTTTAACCAGCAAATAAATAGCCAACAAGCTACAGGATAGCTCTCACATTTAAACTCAGTATAAGGTAATGCATGCTGAAATGCTTTGAACCTTATTTTCTTCTATATTTTTAATTCTGTGAGGATCTCCAAACTAAAATATTGTGGGAAGAACCTTATTTTAAAAGCACAGAAGTGTCATAAAGTTGGAAAGTGATGTCACCAGTTGTCCTGAGAATCTCATTTACTGTTGGGACCTTGTTTACTCAGACATTGTTAGGGCATTCTGTTTTCTGCATTTTTTGAGAAATTTATTGAAGCAATAAAATGTTTTTTCTGTCTCTGTTCAGGACTGGCAGCCTCCATTTGCATGTGAAGTACAAAGTTTTCGTTTCACTCCACGAATTCAGCGCCTGAATGAACTGGAGGTGAGCTTTTCCACCGTTGATGTAATTCTGTGTTTGTACTGAAAACAGTAGGTGTCCTTGCTTGAGATTTGCATCTTGGCAGGTTTCTGGGTGGAGGAGACTTTAGAAACCCATAGACCACATCAGTGTTTATACTTGGCAGTGGCAGAGTTCACATAAAATAACTCTCCATGGCTTTGAGAAAAGTCTGGTTTTTATTTTATTACCCAAAATAACCACAAGACTTTTCACATTCAACTGGAAACATCTAAAATGAATGCCAAGCACCATGTTGTGTAGTAAGAGCAGCCACTGTCTAGCCTTCACAGCTCCACAGGCAATGAATTTTTTTTTCTTAAAATATTGACTGCTGTTCTGAAGCCCCTGGTTACCTTATACTGTCTGGATAATGCCTTTTAAGCTTTAAAATGAACTGGTTTCTTTATAGGCTTATTATAGTTGGTTAATTTTACGATTCAGAAATGTATGGGAGCTTTCTTGAAAGCCATATGAGTCACATTTTGTCTTGGTTTTTCTTTTTCTCTACAACTTTTCTCAAAGCCTTGCTCTGTCCATATACCAGAGTCATGTATCATTTGGCTTGTAAATGGGTCTCCTTATGGAAAGTGATTTGAGTACTCCAAAAGTACTCAAGGGAGGAGGCCCTTCTGCATGGTAAGGCATATATAAAAAATGTTTGTAACTCTCCTCCTCCCCCAAATCTATATTTTAATAATTACTCTTATGTTTCTCCCTGGAATGCTGATTTTTTTCATAAGTATTCATTTTGGTTTTAAACCAATAAACGGTTGAGTAGTAGTTTGGTTTATAGCCTCTTGAATGCAGAGAGAAAAGCATATACAATTTTCTGTTTGTAAAGATCTTTCTTTTTATCGATATTTCTATTTCAAGGGTGTTTTTACATGAGTAAGAAATACCTCACTTGCCAAGTTGCACATTGAAAATGTAAATGCTATAAAAACTTGTGATGTTTTTTTTCAGCACTGTAAGGTGTTGTCAAACTTGTTTTGGGACATAAGTGTTTGTCTTCCTTTATTGATTTCAGGCAATGACAAGAGTGAAGTTGGACTTCTTGGATCAATTAGCAAAATTTTGGGAACTCCAAGGATCCAATTTAAAAATCCCGGTGGTGGAGAGAAAAATACTGGATCTCTATGGTCTGAGCAAGGTGAGTAAACAATTATAGGCCTTGATCAGACAGGGCCATTGTTTTTTCTTCAAGCTCAAGAAGCCAGGCAACAGGGAGGGCTTGTTTTGCAGCATTAATCTCATTAATATGGAGATTAAATGAGTGTGAAAAAAAAAAATTACAGTGAAAGAGAATTTTTAAATTGAATAGCTATGGCAGACATGTCAAGCATAGTTAAATCAACTGCCTTCAGTTGGGTCCTATACAGCATGTATTTGTGGCCTTTTATACAGCTTGAACACCCTGATGTCAGCTGGCCACTTGCTTTTTAGTTCTCCTCTTTTACATATGGTAGAGCTGCAGGAGTTTGAGGTGGCTTTTGAGAAGGCAGTGGTATACTTGCATGCAGTTCAGCTTCTCGCCTAGCAATTCTGTAATGAGTTATAGTTGCTCACTCCTCTCTCCCTATAGAGGTTTTCCACATGACATAAACATGCATCTTTGAGAATTTATAATGTTAACTTCTGGAATAATTATTTTAATTAAGTTTCAAAACAGGTTTGTCTTAAGGTTGGCTAGAAATATACGCTACTGTAGTTGTTTGGTGTGGGTTTTTTTCAAAGTTTGTAAACAAGTAAAATATCTCTTGGAGTTTGCTTTTGCATTGGTAAAGTATATGTACTGTTATGTACTTACCTGCTAAGGATGGATTGTTAGTGTAAATAGGTAATTTCTTCTTGCAACGTAAGGAATTAACATATGGTAGAGGTAAGGAATTAAGATAAGGTAGTTCTAGTGCTTCTAGGTTAGAGCATCAGTTTCCATTCCTTGTCACACTTTTTTTCTCCTAAGTAAAAATGTAAAGATCTGAATAGATTTTATTTTTAAGGGAAGAAGTCATAGTCTTTTGGACTTTTTTTTTTCTTTTCCTGTCAGTGGTGGTTTGCTGGGATATGCGGGTTGTCATAGTGGTCCTGGGAAATATCTGGGTCACTCTTATGAGCTGGAACAGATATGCATGTCTAAGCTTATTTAGTTACTTGGTGGCTTCTCTAGACATTTTGCATGTAGAAATAAATTCTTCATGAACGTTTTGAAGACAAGTTGAAGTTCAGGAGTATTCTAGTACTTTGCTGTAAATATGAGAAAAAATAATGCTGTTGTCGTTTTATCTAAGTGTAGCTGTCTGATTATAAGAGGAACCAGAATGAATTAATTTATTTGTCACTCTCACAATTAGACTTTTGAGTTTCCCTCAGTCTCAAAGGTAAACCATAAGCTTCATTCCAGTAATAGAATACTTTGGATTGAGGTTTCTAACAGTCTGTGAAACATTAAGCATGAAATTTGGTCCTCATGTGTAAAGAAATGTAATGCAAAACTCTACTGTTGTAGAAATGCTGTTAGTCTTACAATGATATAAATGAAATTACAATCCATTTGGGTTTTAAGCTACTTGGCAGTAAAACTGTAAAGCGAATGAAGATAGCGGAAATGTGGCCAGTGTTTCTAAGAAAGCAACTCTCATGCTGTTATGATCATTGCTTGGAGGCAAATGGTCTGTTGTTTTTCATTCTATGTCTATATTAGTTACATGTAAGCAGTGATAGTTCTGTATGTGATTTACTAGACTTAAACCAATTGAAGTCAGATGTAAAAAGAGGACCGAGTTGATTGGAAGGTAAATGCAGTTTCTCCTCTTTTTCCAGTAGTTTCTCTTCCGTTCAGGGTTTTGTGAAAGTTCCTATAACTTCTATAACTCTGAAGCTCTAATGCTCCCTTCTGCCTGCGGTTAGAATGGGCTTTGCTTCTGGCCAGACTTGTGTTTTGCATCAGAGTACAGGTCTGGTGAGAGTTAACTTTTCAGTTTGTTTGGATGGTGGGGTTTGTGTTCT
This sequence comes from Tyto alba, assembly GCF_018691265.1. Classification (NCBI taxonomy): domain Eukaryota; kingdom Metazoa; phylum Chordata; class Aves; order Strigiformes; family Tytonidae; genus Tyto; species Tyto alba. The sequence continues at coordinate 17,493,368 of NW_024881295.1, forward strand.
TTCCAACACATCATAAATCTTAACTGTTGGACGACTCCTGTCTAGGACAGTATGCAGTTTACATTTACTAGGAAAATTGTTATGTTAAATATATTAAATAATGAGGATAAGTGGTTAGTTATTAAAGTACTGGCCTTTCAGGAAACAAAAACTAAATTCAAGATTCTGTCACTTTTGAATAGAACCTTTTAACATTTGGTCTGTTTAATTGATTCTTGGTTTATGTGAGGTGGTGAGAGCAGCTCAAAACCCTGAACTTTTTATTTATGTGTTTCAGATTGTTGCCAGCAAAGGAGGCTTTGAAGTAGTCACTAAAGAGAAGAAATGGTCTAAAGTGGCAAGTCGGCTTGGCTACCTGCCAGGAAAAGGCACAGGATCGTTACTAAAGTCTCATTATGAAAGGATCTTGTACCCCTATGAGCTTTTCCAGTCTGGGGTCAGCCTTATGGTGAGACACTTCTCCTTCACGATATGAAGAGGGGACCCAAACCGAGGACATAGGGTCTACAGTTTTAGAAGTTTAGCTATTTAAATAAGCCTAGAACCACCCTCATACTTACTTGTGATACAATAGTTCTAGAAGTTGTAATGTGACCTTGTGTAGTTATTTTCTGATAGGCATTTATTTATAGGACTGAGGCCAACCCTATTGGGAAGGAAAACAGAGCAAAAGATGATACGCTTATTTGGAGAGATGTCTTTTTCTCTTGATAAGCTGGCAGTTGAGATTCAGTTTTGTTATTTTGAAGTGTGCGTGGATTAATTGGCCTCTTTGTCCGAATGGCATGTGTAATGCTGTGTGATTTCACTCATCCTGTTTCTTAGCAAACAGCACGATTCACAGACCACAGAACGATTAGCACTGCCTGATCAATCAACCTGGTGTTCTGTGCTGTGATTCTCTAGGGCATCCAAAAGCCAAACTTGGACCTTAAGGAAAAAGTGGAGGCTGAGGACCTTGGCTCAGATGCCCAGGCTTCCCCAAAGCAGGCTTCAAGAATGAACGTTGTGCTGAAGAGGACCAGGCGTGTCAAATCTCAGGTACTCCCATTAATCATCTCTTACAGACAGAGAACACTTAATCCTCCCACCAGCACAGCAGCGTTGGCAGTGCCACAGTCTTTGTCTGGCTGTGGGAGCCTGCTCAAAAGCACCACCAGGAAGCAGTGTTCATTTAAATAAAATCCGGAGAAGGATGTCTCTGAGGCCTGGTTTGCTTATGGTAGATGCACTGTTTATCTGAAAACTTTTAAAAGCTGCTTTTTGTTTATTGTCAAGTAATGTAGGTACCTTGGTAGTGAATATATCTGTGAAAACTAAACAGGTAAAAAGCCATTTGTGAAATGATGTTGAAGCTGCTACTTGTGCAAAGTTCGGAAAGTTTTTTAAAACTTTCTCAAATATACCCTTTGGTTAAACAAACACAACTATGTGTAGATAAGTCTTTATTAGTTGTGGAAATTATACGTAGGTCTAATTGTCTTAAGCAGGACAGACTTTTTCTGAAGAAATGAAAGAGATACGTGGGGAGATGCTCAGTGATGGCTGGAACTGTATAGGATTTCCACAGTTCTACTGAAAAGAGGCTGTTTTTTTTTTCTGGATTAGTGGTGTTGGTAGAAAATTCAGGTATTCTACTAGGTGATATTAAATCTTGGGAGTGCCCCCCAGTAAATTCTGTTCAAACTGAATCACCACCATTTTAAATGCTATATCATTAGAAATAATCTTGGAGGCTTGTCCTGATGGCTCCGTTGCTTCTATTGCACTATTTAAAACAGGCTTTCACCTTTTGACAAAGCTATCTATTTCAGGCAGCATCCTAAGGCTCTTCACAGCAGGCCTAGTGGCTCCCTGCTGGCCAGTCAGAGGAACATGAATTTGTATGCAACAAACTTACTACCTGATTGATGCCACTTTAGACATATTTTAAGCACCACAGGTTTTTAAACTGCTTTTTTTTTTTTAATATATCTTGTCACTGAGATGTTTGAGTATCCTTTATAAACTTTCATCTTTTTCTCTGATACCATGTTTGATTTAGACTAAATTGTCTTTTTTAGTATGTTTTCTCAACTTACTGAAGCTGACTTGATGATAATTATTGTAGCCATATAGCTGCATCACACAAACAGTCCCAGTCTGTGATCTTACCAGAAGTCTCGAATCATGTATTGTTAGGGAGTTATCCAGGAAAACTGAGCATGCTGCAGGAACTGAAGCGGTCAGTCGTTACGTGGAATTCTGCTTTGGATTTGAACAAATCTTGTGAAATAGTGCCAGTATGACCTTTTCCTCATACATGGTATAAAAGTGTCACTGTGTTATTAAGATCCTGTGGGATCTCTTCTCCTGCTGACTTCAATAGAATAATGGTACTTCTCATTTCTCGGTGTTGGAAAAAATGATTCCGTGGTGATCGTGGCGCAGTATAGCTGCTTCATTTCATTTAAAGGGGCTGCTTTACAGAAATGAGAGAGGTGATTTTATTTGGTTCATCTGCAAAAAGTAAATGAGCAAATACATATATTTAAATTCTTTTTATTAGGCCTGTAGCCACGCTGTCTTTTAGGCATTATAGTTATTAAAATGGCTGAAATGAGTTCTTTAATGCAGGGAAAAACTCAACCTACTTGCATAGCCAGGAGAAGTATTTTTTTGGCTGTGTTGAAAGCTATGTGTAACTCTTATTAAGAGTCAACTCTGGAACTGTATTTATAAACAGAGATTTGTTCTCAGTAGCCTCAAATGGTGGAAGTATAAATATCTGGGGAATGCTGAGAAATTGTACCAGATTTCAGTGTACCTCCTTACTGTAGACAGGACTCTGTTTATTGTTTGAAGTGCTTACCTGGAATCATATCAGTGAGTCTAGATAGTCTTCAGAGAACAGGGAATATGCAAGTAATAAAAAAACCCACTAAATAAATGTCATTCCGCTCTAGCTGAAACATCTGAATGATTTGTGTGTAGTGTGCTGAGTAGTCCAGTGCCTGGGTAGTGAGCATGGATAACTACGCTGACCTCTGCATGTCAGTAATTTCTTCCCAGTGCTTTAAAGTACTTTCCAATGCTCTGTATCTTACTGTAGCTTAGGTGTACCTAAGAATGGGTGATGAATAAGAAAGCATAAAGCTAGTAATCGGAAATTACTGAAATAAACAAGGATCCTCAGCAGTAGAAGTGGGTGGCAAATTTGCAAAAAGCAAAATTTTTAGAGCAAGCGATAAATGAGAGGAAACAGGGAATGAGTATTCTCTTTTGTGAAATATGGCTTGGGAATCTTAGGATACCACAATCAAATGTCAGTTGAATACACTGTCTTTGAATTGGAAGAGGATAATCTGGATATGGCAGATTCTGCTCAAGAATAGACTTAATGCTTCAATCTCTTTGCCTTTTCTCTGAAGAAAGCTATAGTAAATAAAAACTGGAGAAGGGCAAATCTGAATTATTAAGGACTTGTAAAGAAAAGCACACCAAAAAGTAGAATTAATTCAGATTAGGGAAAGAGAATATCCTTAAGGAAAGGTTAAATTTGGGAGAATACCTCTTAGAAAAGAGTAGAATAGCTTCAAAGATAACCTGTTAGCATGTGTTTTAATGGGCAAGGGATTTGTCTAGTGAGGTTACATCATGATGATTTCTGGTAGAGAAATGCAGTACTGGGAAAAAAAGATAATGAAATGCTGTCTTTTCAAAAGATACTAACTTAATGTCCGGAGAATTTTCTGAGAGATTGAAAACAATTCTAAGTAATGTATCTACTTTCAGGTTTCTTATACAAACTTTGTTGACTACAGAGTAACGGAATTGATAAAATAAGCATCCTTGTTTTTAATTTGAATTATTTCCTTCCATGGGAATAATTGTGTGAAACAAAAGAACTCTGTGAGATGGTGACAAATGCCCAAAACATGTAAATATTTTGATTCTTGGCTGTAACTATTCTGGTCTTGTGCACTGGGGGTGGAAGGGTGGGATCTGAATGTTTCAAAATTGATGAAGATAGGACAACAGAAAAAAGATAGTGTGTGAATCCAGTGTAACTGCATTGTGTTATTAGGATTTGCCCACATACAAGAAAAGCCTTTGGGTTGTACTTGCAGTTGAGAAGGTAAAAGAAACAAAAATATGTCTGCATCCTTCCGGAAAAAGAGGAGGTGAGAACAGAATTGCAGTTTAATCAAGTTAATTTTGTTTGTATGGAAAAAGTACAATGCAAAAATGTGATGGAGTTTTGTCTTGTTAGCAATGAGAAAATGAGAAGAAATGCAAGATATCCGCTTCCAGGCATTCTCAGTTTTGAGTTTGGTATTTTTATACAATCTTAGAGGACACCACAGAGAGTCTATTTGTTGAAGCTTCTGAATCCTTTTTGTCTTCACACCTTAAACTATCGATATCCTGGCAGTGTTCATAAGGCTATATAGGAAGCTGATTTTTTTTAAAAAATAGTTCCATTCCAATTTGCAACCTGTTCTTTTTGAAAACTATATAGTGTTTTCCACCTAAGCATGAATAGATTGTATCCACTTAGGTTTAGTGGAATGCAAGTAAATCTGGGCAATGGAGTTATGAAAATATATTTAGGCAATGCATTTTTAAACAAAGCTATAAAACTGAAGAGGCGTTGCTGGTGTTAATGATTTAGTTTTAGTAACTATGATAGTAAAATTATTTTTCTGGTATCACTGAGAAGTGTATCTTAGGTCACAACAGCAGGAGAGCAATTGTGGGGATCGTTCGTAAATATCGCTGAAATGATGAAAAATTGTGTTGCACTGAGAAATGTAATGTGGGTTAATTCTGTCAGGTTCTGTTAGTTGAGAGAACGAATGAGCTGTCAATGAACTTAAAATGTGAAGTGAGGGTCTATGAAGTCTCCATGTGGTAGGCTTTCTTGTACGGCAAAAAGGTCAATGTTTTCTTACGGTTTGTTAGCCAAGAGGTGAGGAATTTATGAGAAAAATTTGCCAGAGTACAAGAGTGGGCTTGCAAAGTTAGTAACGTGTATCTAAAGTGAAAATAATTTAATATCAACATAGAATTCATAAATGTTCAAAATGAGAATATCAGCAATAATAATTTTGGAAAGATACCAGTTAGCATACTGCATATACAGTTCAGTGGCATCAGGGACTCTAAATATCACTAAAAATTCCTTGGAGTAATAATGCCTAGAAAATGATACCTCTTTTTGAGGTGTTCCAGAAGCAAGAAAAATAACTGATTCTGGCTGAGTAAATGGAAGTCATCTTATTTCTTTTAGCTTTATTGCAAATGCATTTGAGCTTATTTTAAACACTGTTTTAGAAGGGGGTTTTTGTTTATTGATTAAAAACTCTGAAAGCACGTCACCTCAAGGGAGCTTGTTTCATGCATGATGTATCAGGCTGTAACTCTGTGGAAAATGACAGATGAAGTACCATCAGGAATTTACTTGAAGAATAACCTTTTTAGAATTAGATACCTGCCTTCAGAAATGATAAAGTTGCTGAGATCTTTTAAGATCAGTGAATTTCACAAGGAAGGTTGTGAATGATGAGAATTCAGTGGCCTTCTGTACCAGGTTAGAAAGGGTTTTCAAAGTATGAGGAGGCAACATAAAGAAAAATGCCAAGGTGATTTCATTGCAGATAAAAACAGAATATGTCGGTTCTTTCTGTTGTTAGGTTACTGGTAATGATGTGGGAGAATGATCAGTCAGTATGGGTCAGTAATAGGAAACAAGAAGTTCAGCTGAAGAGAACGTTTCAGGCAACAGCACTGGCAGGGGCATAGAGTTGTCGCTTAATGGGTCTTTTCATCTCTGATTTTGAGGTTGCAAGGGCACCGTGAGTAGCTGTGATCTCAGAGTTGTGCTCAAAACAAGTCATCACAAATAAACCCAGGAGCAGAAAAGCTTAAGGAAGTAGGTTGGAACTCTGTTAGTGTCGTGTGTATGTTATCTACCCAAGGAAGCAGATGAATTCTCGTTGAAACAGTGTACGTGTTGCCATCCAAGCACTTGACTGATTCATGGTGATTTTGGAAAAATATTGCTGTGGTTTTCTTATTTTTTGCTAAGTGTCAAACCTGGTTTTCTTCTTTGCTATATAGGTGACTTTCTGTAGTTAATCTGTAATACTAAATGGGAAGTAGTTTGGGAAGTTGAGACAAAACTATTGTCTTCTATTTCATGTGCATTTGTTCATTGGCTTTAGGAACAGAAAATCATGTTTTTTCATGCCTCTGTTTCCTTTCTTTGGATGAGCAGATGCTGTGAGAGAGTGGAATATAAACAAATTATGAAGAGACCCAGAGGGGAAATATTGATGGTTTGTGCTGATGTGGTCTTGTTTTTATTTTTAGGCGGAGGCAGGAGAAATGAGTAGAAATACTGAACTAAAGAAGCTGCAGATCTTTGGAGCTGGACCTAAGATGATGGGACTGGCATTGGGAGCAAGGGATAAAGAGGGTAATTAAATCTTGGGCTCATTGCTTTGTAAAGTAACAAGGCTGTTAAATCTTTCTGAATGTTTCTAGATACAACATTAAGAAGTAGGCAAAATCATTATAACTGGAAAAAGAAAGCTAAGAATTCTAGGGCTTCATTCACAAGAAAGATTTACAGGGTGCTTCATGTAACTTGGCATAGTTTCAGCTCTTTATGTATTATATAGTAACAATAACAATTAAACAGCTGTTGAACAGACAGAGTGACTGGAAGAGAAAACAGAATTTGACAATACTGAAACTGATCCTACCAGCTAAGTGCACAAATGATGAGTGTAATTCACTCTGTTTCATGAGGCAGTTGGGATTGTCTGTGAGGATAAGCAAAATATGTTTTCCTAATCTCTGAGTTTTAGATTGGTCAGGTATAACAAGGCATTTTTGCTTTCTTTGGACTGTCAGGTATTTTCTGATATGAAAGGCGGAGTACCAGACTGGATATCTGTGGTGGTTTTGCAAGTTAAGTCTATCTTGATGTGATTATGAATAACATTTAATTTTCTTACACTTAAAGATGAGGTGACACGAAGACGCAAGGGAACCAGATCAGAAGCATTTGGAATGCAGATGAGACAACGCAAAGGAACTCTTTCTGTCAACTTTGTAAGTTTGATTCATTTGCTGTGATTTCTGATAAGAAATTGATTTACTAAGATATATTTTTTTTTCCTAAAACACCTCCCTCCTCTTCCCACACCCCCCCCCCCTCCCCCAATATATGAATGGATGAACACTGCAGCAGATGATACAGTTATGGGAAGAATGAACAGGGTTTTGAAAAATACCCTCTAGGTTTCCGTTTTAACGTTTTGGTCAGGAAGGATGTTGCAGCATGAATGTACTTACTGATCATGGGTTTGAGGGCTTGCTTTGCCACACACTTCTTGCATGCTTTCAGTAGCTCACTTTCTATTAGAGTTCTCCTTTGTATAACAAGTATAATACTACTTCTCTCCCTTAAAAGGTATTTTGAGGTACTCCAGTACTTCAGGAATTTTTTAGTAATTCCAGCTTTTGTGTCCTTTCTGTTTTGAGTTTGAACTAGTCATTATACAAGTCCATGCAAAACAAACCCCTAAGGGGAAAAATTATATGTTTATTGCTCTGATGTTTGACCATGGAAAAGCGGTGTATAGTTGTTCTTAATGTGTTTCATAGCACATGACTTTTTAAGTCATAATGTAGCATGTGTATGCAATGATGAATGAAGATGCATGCTTTTAATGTCTTAAAAATTAGACTCTTCACTAATAATTCAGCTTTTTTTTTTTTTCTTAGCCTGAGAACACTTACAAGAGCTTATTTTAAATTTCAACCTTAGAAAGCCAAGACAACAGAAAGTTTCTAGTAATTGTAATTTTATATGTGGAAATGCCTTTTGGGGAAAAAATGTAGGAGAAGTAGGGTATTTAAAAAACAGATCATTGTGCCATTGCAGCTAAGTTAGAATTTGTGACTTGATTTTTTTTCAATTGTACTACTACTTCTGAATGTATGGTGTTCATAGGCTATGTAAATGTTGTGACTTCTGTTTAAGTATGCTTCAATTTAAAAATACTTTGTCTAGTCTCTTTCTTTAAAGAAAACTGTGTTTGTTTACTCTTTCCATTTACTCCTATTTATGAGAGAAAATGGAAATACTGTAGCAGCAGAACTGCTATTTTGGAGCTATATTGCTGTAACTGTAATCTTGTGAGATTCTGTGACTTGGTACCATTTGCTTCCACACTTTTTTGTACTTGGATGAGAGATCTTCAAGGAAAGCAGTCTTTGAAGAGCACAGGTGATAGCCTTATATAACTTTTGTCTGAAAAATACTGTGCTACAGTTTTGTTTATACTTTTCTCTCATTCATGTATCTCTTTATGAAATGCTAAGTGTGAATTTTATTTTATCTATGTGAAATGCTAACTGTGAAATAAAATACACCTCCCCCCTGGTAAATATAGTTATCTATAGTCATAGTCTTACTGTGTTATGTTCCGTGGCTAGGAGGCTTATTTGTGGTTATTGTGTAATCACAGACCTGCTTGTGAACATGTATTTCAATGCAGTCTTTGTATTTGACAAATCATCACTTGAGCTGACATAAAAAGGATTGCATACGTTAATATGAATTTTGAGAGAAGAAGATATTATTAGTGATAGGTAATTAGTGAGTATCATAGAATAGCCTTCTCTTATGATTGCCATTTTAATGCATCTTTAGTTTTGGGAAGAGAACCTGGAAATATCTGCTAAGGTACCCTCTCTCTGTTTTGTATATTTGCAACAAGAGCAACTAGTTTGATGTTTTAGACAGACACGGTATTCCATGAGGGTAAGTGCGTGGAATTTTTTAAAAAGGTGAAAATATTATGTCTCTTCATAGAACTGCATTATTTTTAAAAGTTTTTTTCTTAAGCAACTTGAGCAATTTTCTTAAATATACTATTGTATAACTAGGAAGTTGCATACTTAACTAGCTGGTGTAACCAAGATGAAGTTGACATCAAGTATTTAACACAACTGTGTGAACCTAATCAGCTGAAAAGCACGTGTTTTTGTTACACATTGATAAAAATAAGACCCCCAGTGTTACTCATGAAATTCATGTTGCTGTTAAAAATGTATGTATAATTTTTTACTGTCATAAAGTAATACACAGTTTCTTCATTTATATTATTACAGATCTTCATTACTATATTAAATGTTTATATTAAATTTAGAAGTCTTTTGAACAATACAGGAAGCAACAGCAAAGAAAATTTGAAACCTATTGATAGGGTTTTCTCTTTGGTCCCTGAGAACACCTCCCAGTGAGTGTTCTTGAGAGATTATCTTGGACAGACACCTGTGAAAATTGTTTGCTATTGTATTGGGATTAATGCTTCTCTTATTTGGGGTTTTTACCCTTTATTTTGGAGAAAATGAGAGAGGTTGATACCTTTAGATACTGTTTCTTCAATTCACCTTGGATTTTTAGACAGAAATCTGTAGATCTGGAGGTTTTATCTCTTCTATTCCCTTACAAAGATAATCACTGCCCTGTTTAAAGTGTTGGCGTGTGTGTTTTTGGAGATATTCTTCAGCCGTGTGCTCTTTGTAGGGGTTTAGTTCAAAATTTCCATGTTATAGGCTCAAAAAGATGGAAAGCATTACCTTCTAAAAGCTGTAATCTACTCTTTTGCCTTAGAATAACTTGAAAGAAATGCTACTTAGAGTTATATAGAAAACATCCAACTGACCTGGATTGGTATTTTGTGGCACCCAAAGTTTCCCTCTCCCCCACATACTACTGCTTTGGGAAATAGAAGCATCATCCTTCATTATCAAGGCTTCTTATGTTACATATTCATATATCCGAGTTTAGGATTATATCCTTTGTTCCTTAGTTTAAGGAAAGCAGGTTCTGGATGAAGCAACTTTTTTGTAACTTCTTTCTTTTGTTTTGCTCCACAGGTTGATCTGTATGTTTGCTTATTCTGTGGCAGAGGAAATAATGAGGACAAACTGTTACTTTGCGATGGATGTGATGACAGCTATCATACTTTTTGCTTGATTCCTCCTTTACCAGATGTCCCCAAGGGTGACTGGAGATGTCCGAAGTGTGTTGCTGAGGTACAGTTCTAAAACTGCTCAAGCTTTGTATGTATACTGGTGTTCCTGGAAAGGTGAGAAGAGCAGCCTTTCAGCTCAGTGCCCTTTTGATCTGGGTAGAAGCTGTAGTTTTGTTTGGAATATTGTCAAGATGAGCTGTGAATCTCCAGCTGTTCTTGGTTGATGAGCCATAAAGAGAGAGAAATGTTGCTTCTAGAGCTTGGGCATAACTTTGTTTATTATACAGCCACGAGACAGCTAAAACTTTGACCTTTGTGCAAATAGCTGAAACGCAATTTGATAAGCTCGTAGTGGGAAATTAGGGTGAGAAGTAGGGTTGTGATAGGTGTTTCAGCGTAATGATGAGATTTTGTAAACTGTGAAGTAATCAAAGTATGCAATTTGGTCATAACAGGGAGCTTTTATTATTGAGAAGACATTATGGCATTGTTCAGAGTAGCTTGTAGCAGAAAGTGAAAGAACTAATTTAAAAATCTGTAGCTATTCTGGATTTGGTTTAAACTAAAGGAACTGTTGAGGCTCAAAGTGGAAGCTAGTTGAATTTCATTGTTCAAAAAAGATGAGCTACCAAGTTCCAAGAGACAACTGATCAACAGCCTAAAGGCAGTGAGCATCATTTGATTGATTGGCTTAGTATTTGTTTTAAGAAAACAAATTTCACAAGCTCAGGAAATTGGTAGATGTAGCATTCAGAGGAAGAAAGCTTATCTGTTTTAAATCTTCAATTTTGTTACTGGCTTTAACTTTTTAGACTGTGTTTTTTCCAAAAGGGCAGTTGTGTATATGCCTATTTTCCCTCCACATCTCCCACACCCTTCCTAACTGTGGGCTTCTGCTCTTGTTTATGGGGGTGTATGAATAGTTGTGCACCCACATAATGAGATGGATCAGCTTGCTGCTCTCTAACCCTTCACCAGGAGAAATTACATTGTCAGGTGAACTCAGGCAAATGCTGTTGTGAGAGGTGGAAATTCATAGTTACAGGCAGGGGAGAAGGTGTAACTAACCCTTTGGGTTGCTGATCACACAGTGGATTAAGCTGCTTGTTTATTGTTCCTTAAGAGAGAGCAATAAAGGAGTATTAGCAAACTACAGGAATATAGTGTGGCAGTAATTTACAGAATATTATAGTAAATAAAGTGACTGTGTTCACTTAAAGGTGTGGAAACTCAGAAGAAATTTCAGTAGCACTACTACTAAAACCGGGTATGTTGTTCTGAAGGAAAAAGTGTGCATATAGGGACAAAATCAGGAAAGTTAAGGTGCCAAATAAGTTACTAGCAAATGATTCAGAAAGTATTTGAAAAATTCTGGAAATAAGAGGAAGAAGGTAAAAAGTATAGCTATGTTATGTAATGGAGAGTAAACAAATAACAGCAGAAAGATGTTTGAAATGCTCAGTAGTGTTTTTTTGCTTCAGTTTTTACTTTAAATGTTAATTGTGTACAGATGCTTAATGTAATGTTAACAGCAGGGTGCTGGAATAGAATCTAGGAAGAATAAGGGAAGGGCTCTTTATATGTATTGAGGTCAACATTGTTTGACAATGTTTACAGATGTTGTAGATTCTCTGTTGCAGGCTTCATTTAAGAACTACTTTGATAAATGTTGGGCATCATCTGAGGATAGTTTCTCTCTAAGAAATAGAAAGTACTGATCTCTTGAATTCCTTTCGGGTCCTGTTTGTTTATGACTGAACAGTTGATGTCATGTTTGTGTTCAAATGCCTCTTGTCTATATATAAACATTGTGTCAGATACAAAGGGGCTGGAAAGGACACTAGAAATGGGTGGGGAGAGTAGCTGAAATGTGAACTAGTGTTTTTCACCCTGTTGGGATGAATGGGGATAGAAAAGTGGAAGTCTTGAAGATTTTCTGTCAGTTAGACCATGTCTGTTGTTAGCTGTGTTGCATTATTTTAATTTCCTTCTTCCTCTTTTCCTCCTATTTACTTTCACAGTGCCAAACCCATTGATGATTTGCTGACTTGATAGGACTGAAGTACTTGCAGGGTTTGTTCCTGTGTAGTTATTCTGCAGGTGCTTGCATCGAGTGTATCTGAGAAATGTCTTATGGCTGTCTAAGCATCTTGTGCACTGTTTCACTCTGTGGCTGGCAGCAGCAGATGGTGAAACTTAGCTTTGGACTTTCGGAAAGCAGAAGTGTGTAGCATTGGGGTTTACTGTGTTAGATTAGCTTCTGTACAACTAATTCTGTTCTGTTTCCGTTGTGGTAGGACTTCCTCAGCTAAGAAAAGCACTGAAAACTGATAGTTTACTGTGTTTGGTAGGGGCTCAGATAGACACTAGTTTTTTCTGCTAAAAATGTAACTGTGTCATAATCTGCTGCAGGGAACAATATTTTTATGTTCTGTCTCCTAGGAATGCAACAAACCCCGTGAGGCCTTTGGATTTGAACAAGCTGTCAGGGAATATACTCTCCAGAGCTTTGGTGAAATGGCTGATAACTTCAAGTCTGATTATTTCAACATGCCGGTCCATGTGAGTTTCAACTTTTGTTGTGATTCCTTGTTGGGGAAAAAGAAGATGTTTCAGCTGATCCTGGATTTTTGCTGAGGCATCTTAGCTTTGTTTAAAGAGGCACCATAAGCTTTAAATGTGCAAACAAATTATTTAACTTTCTGGCATCTGGTCTCATTTCAGCTTCCTTTCACCCTTTTCCTAGGATGGATAGATAGCTTAATTTTTTGTTACGGTATACCTTATTGGTTGTACTCTAAGTTCTTGCTTCTTGCCCTTTTTGATTAATTGAACCAAGTATCTTGTTCTTGTTTGGCAGAGGTCTTTCTCCTGCCTTTCCCATGGCTTTTGTCTTGGCTTAGTTTGTTCAGAGGATAAATCATTGTTTTCCTCCCTGTTACAGTCTTTTCTTGTAGACAAGTAAATAGACTGAGTCTGATAATCACAGGTTTTTTGTTCTGCATCTCAGCAGCATTTTTAAAACTAGTGTTTCTGATTTGGCACACTCCCACAACTGCTGTCCTGTAGACTGCCTGCAGCACCAAGCTCCCTCTCCTCTCAGGGTTCTTTGGTAATTTATGGTCATTCTTGCTAAAGCTTGTACCTTTTAAGGACTCCAGTTTATGGTACAACTTGGGACACTGACCAAAGCAAGGAACAAAGCTTATTTTACAAATAAGCTTCAAAAATAAGTGCTTATGAGTTGTAATGAGCTACATGAAGACTATACTCTTGAACGCAGTTCTCTATCTGAATTTCCTTACTGTTACTCAGAAGTTCTGGTCATTATCCTCTGAAATAGTTCGGAATTTGCATGCTGTTAATTGTTTGCCACTTGGCTTCTGCTGTCTGTCTCCTCCCCTTCTTTTTAGATGTACTGGTAGATCAATCTTTTCGTTCTATCCCTTATGATGTGGCATCCTATTTCTGTTACATTGCAGCCACTACTAAGGGATACAGACCAAACCATATGATTTTGAAGAGATGGAGGGGGGAGAGGGAGTGGCCTTGGTGTTTGAAAATTCATGGGGGATTAGTAATGACTTGTTGCCTGGATGATAACTTTTATGTTAGGTTTTATCTGCACATACCCTAACGTGTTTTCCAATTTCAGATGGTTCCCACTGAGCTAGTAGAAAAAGAATTCTGGCGATTGGTGAGCAGCATAGAAGAAGATGTCATTGTGGAATATGGGGCTGATATCTCTTCCAAGGACTTTGGTAGTGGCTTCCCAGTGAAGGATGGCCGACGAAAGCTGATGCCAGAGGAGGAGGTGAGGAACAGGATATGCACACTGAACCCATTCTTTGCTCTGCATCAGATTTCACATTAAGAATTTAGGTCAGAAATCAGCGTGGAATTTTCATGAAGATATACCTTAAGGCTTTTGTATGCACTTAACATTCCTTTTGAGCAGGGTGTTAATCTGGTATCTTAGGTTCTTTTACATATCTGGTTGCTGATAGCTAAGATGCTTTTCATGATTTAAGCTACACTTGTTTTGTATCACTTGATCTTAGCAGGCAAAGATGTGCAAGTTGTTACAGTATGTCTGAATATGAGGAGACTAAGATTTTTTTCTTCTCTTGTTCTGAACCTTTTTGTTAGTTAGCTACAGAAACATGATTCTAACCTCTTTAGGAGGTTCATAATAGGTAAACCAAACTAACTGGATTTAGCTTGTTTCTCTGCATACTATAAGAATGAAAAGAGGTAGATACAGCATCCTCTTAGAGAAAATTCTGTAATTAACATCTGTTAAGTATATTGCCTGTTTCCCTCAGATGTTACTGTAGCATATAAATTTTCTGGCTGCTTAATGTTTAAATTCTAATGAAATGAGAGTAAAGGTGTGGGTTTGTGATTACACTCCTCCAAATCAATTGATATTGCTCACTGGAAGAGATAATCTTGCTCACTGTTGTCTTCCATCCATACCTGCACGTTTCCTACCTTTACCTTTGTTGGCAATGCTGTGATTGTGTAGCTGCTTAGTGGGTCAGAACTGCTTGATGATCTATTTGTATGAAAGTAGTAACTTAAAAAATTATGTTCTAGCCAGATCACCTAGGTCATCTGACTCACTGCATTGTCTTTGTAGTGTCAGAGCAAAGCAGGAACATGTGATTGAGCTGAGGGTGTGACCTGTTCTTTCAGCAACTATGGGATATGCCTAAAATGGCTGTGAATCTGTGCCAACACCTTTTTTACAGGTAGAAAATAGACTAATGTTAAAACACAGTAGTGAGCTTTTAAGGCAGTTTGGATTCTTGTTTTTGTACGAATGGTCTGTATTTGAAAATCAAGGTGGGATTGTTAACTGGTGATGCTGTCTTCTCAGAAATGAGTGTATAGGAATTTCTTCTCTTGAAAAAACTTCCTGAAGTCATATATAAAGATCAAGATAAACTGCAGTGCAATTAAGTGCGTCTTAAACTGAAATGGTAATGTAAGATTCACTGTGTTTACAATCTTAAGTTACCCAATTTTTTTGAAGACTTGTATCTTTTGTTGTTCTGCTAGTGTTGCTGGTATTTTGTTCCACCGGAAAAGTGTGAAACCTATAAACTTGGAGAGGGTGGGGTAATCAAAGCTGAAGTATATAAGCTTCGATCCAAAGAAGATGGGCTGTGTATGTTGAAATACTAGGACTGGCCTTAAGTTGTAGTCTCATTGCTGGGTAAGGTATTTAAGGAAATATTAGGAATTAGGAATCAGTTTTAATGTTTCATTGTTGCAGAGTATTACCCACTCTCTACTACAGAAATGGATAGGCTGGTCTTTTCCTTTTCTGGAGTTGGTGTCCTTATGTTCTTCTGATTTGTTCAGAATTTTCTCTTTTTTTGGCAGGATTATGCGCTTTCTGGTTGGAACCTGAATAACATGCCAATTCTAGAACAATCAGTCCTTGCTCACATCAATGCTGACATCTCTGGCATGAAGGTACCTTGGCTGTATGTAGGGATGTGCTTCTCCTCATTTTGCTGGCATATCGAAGATCACTGGAGTTACTCCATCAACTACCTGCATTGGTATGGACTCTCCTTTGTGCACCTACCTTACTCTGCCCTATTTGCCCTTAGTATATGTGTAGTTCTACTTGAAAATGCCTATGTACACTGACATTTTTAACCAAAAAGTTAAATGTGATGCACAGCCTATAATCTTAGCTGAAGCTGATTAAACGCAAATAGATTTTCATTAACTGATTAAATATTCTTGTTACCAAAAATCCAGCATCACTGTAAAATCATGCTTTACAGACTCTCATCGTTTCTAGGAAAGCTTTTGGTTTTGAACTGAGTTGCAGCTCACTGGTTCAGTGCTTTATGATTTAAAGTTGGTACGTCCTTATGCTGGAAATGGAGGCTGCTGCCTAGTGGCTTACATAGGCATCAGAGCTGACAGTTCAGCAGCAGATCTATGTATATGCAGGAATAATACTAGTCAAGAGAAGAGAAATTTGAAAATTCAAATTCTGAATTTGAAAATTCAGAACAATCCTAGTAGTGTTCTGGTGTTCAGCTTTTGTTTTGAAAAGAAGAATCATGACAGATGAACTGTGCATTGCAGTCTTCCCAGTTCATCAGGCTCAGTCACAGTGGGTGGAGCAGAGGGGAAGGAGGGGGAAGCTGTGGGAAGCATCCCTTTAGAATAGAAGGTTTGTTGTTCACCTGGTAAGAATGAGTTGATAGCGTTTAGACCGTGATTGCACTTTTCTGGAGAAGCATGTTTTCTAGTAAGATCTGATCTACAGGCTCAGGAGGGGAATTAATTTCGTTTTGAGTTCAGTTATTGCCCTCAGCATGCTATTAAGTAGATCGGTATGTGAGGGTTTTGTCAGCTGGTGGATTCCAGCAGCCCAGAAGCAGAGTAGTAGGTACTTACTGGGGTTTACTAGCTGTGTCCTACCAGCAGGTGTCACTGAAGCCTGTAAAAACCACAGGAAATGTTACACTGAGCCTCATCTAACTTCTGGGATGATTGGTGGTAAGATTATTAATACAGTTAAATAGTGCTGTGTGAACAGTTTCACATATTTCAGCTGACTACTGCTTGTACTTCTTAATACAATAAGTTAAAAAAATAAACCTCGGCACTGTAGATACTAGGTCATTACAGTTTATTTTGGTTAAGACGGGACTGGAATAATATGTTCTCAAGTAATTTTCTGTTTAGTTTTGGTCTTGTAAATCTTCCATCATATTTAACTAATTCATATTATTAGGCATTTTTTATCTTAAGAGTCCAGTGGACCACTGGTTTTCAATAATCAGTTAAGTATATTAGAAGGATTGCTTATATTTCATTGTACTGTCTGGTCTTTTATTCTTTCCACTTCTGCTTAGCTGGTATACTATTGCATCATTTTCAGGAATACGACTACTCCAAGCCTAACTGAGTGAAAGAGTACCATGATCTCTTTTCTCTTAAACATTAGCTGTGACAGCCGAGGTTTTGTTTGTTAAACTTAACTTTCTTCTTACTTTAGTAAAATAATTGCTCATTTTATTCCTTTAGAGCGTGGTAAATGACAATTATCTTCCAAGTTAGGTTTGTCATGGCAAATCTGCTGTCAGGTTTGTTGAGAATTGTGTTGTAGTGTAATTGATTTTTCAGATTAGAATGGTACATCCTGAAGACGACAGTTATTGATTAAAGATATTTATGTGTCTATAAGCAAAATATTTGGATTGTGTTGACAACGGTGCTAGATTTGAAGTGTACTTTGCGGTCAGGTGGTACCATTACTTTCCTTAAGTAATGTGTTTATTACTGTGATTGTGTTTTGTTAGGGGAGAGCCAAAGACGTGGTATGGTGTGCCTTCTCATGCAGCAGAGCAGCTAGAAGATGTGATGAAGGAATTGGCTCCTGAGCTGTTTGAATCCCAGCCTGATCTCCTGCATCAGCTGGTCACTATTATGAACCCCAATGTACTGATGGAACATGGTGTACCAGTGAGTAGCACATGAGCATTTTTTACTTAAGTACTCCTATGCACTTTCTGTTTTTCATTCTGTGCCAGGTTTGTATAACAATGGTTTTGCATAACTCAGAAGAATTTTTGTGGTAGATGTTTACATATTCAATTCATTAGTTATGGGGTGTGTTTAAAAGCTATTTTCTAGAATCTTCCCTAGACTCACCGTGAAATTTAAATTATCATATATTGGAAGTGAGTGTTCCAAGCTTTTTACATAAAGTATCTTACAGAACAAGTCTACGTTGTGTGTTACTTTTACTTTTTAATTAAAAAACCCCACCCTGACCTAGCAGCAAGTTTGTCTGAGAAATGCCTTTAGTATCTTTTGAGAGTAAAATACTCGTCTAATGTTCACTAAAAATCTGAGCATTACAAAATGCTTTTTTGACCAAACATAATTGAATTCAGACCTTTAAGTAGCAGTCACTATCATTTGCTTTTGTCTTAGGATAAATTGCTTCCCTGGCAAATACGCCAACAAAGCAAACCGTAAACTGTTTCCAGAAGCTTTTGCACTTTGTGGTGCAGTGGATTAAATGATGACAGAGAAACATCCCTTTTGGGATTCATAAAGAGAATTTTCAACTTTTTGCTTCTATATTCAGCTTTTTTGAGTAAGTCTATAAATTAAGGATTCCCTTTAAGAACACAGAACCAATCGTTATCACTTTTGGGGTAGCTACATTGCCTATGGTGTTCTACAGGTAAAGTAAGTGGTGTTCAAATGTCTTGTAATTAGTGTCTTAAACTTGGTTGCAAGTTTCTTTTTTATTTATTTCCTTTATGCTCACTTGTATTAGGTATACAGGACCAATCAGTGTGCCGGTGAATTTGTTGTGACCTTTCCTCGTGCCTATCACTCTGGATTTAACCAGGGATATAACTTTGCTGAAGCTGTGAACTTCTGCACTGCTGACTGGGTCTGTTTTGTATACGTTTTGCTATGTCTCTTCTAGGTGACCTTTGCAAGGAGTGTGTTAGTAACTTGATCATCTGAAGAATAGTCTTTAAAGTTACACAGTATGTTTTATGCTTATAGTTCCTGGTATAACAGTTAGACTGATGTGAGTTTCCACTACAGAAAATAATTTTGATGAACCCATAATTTTAAGCAGCTTCACACTGGAACTTTTGCATGTGGTCTTCATTTTTAAGTATTGATATAACCAAAAAGCAACATCTCACATAACCTTTTTAGCTAGTATTTCTGTGATGCCTCTTTCTGAATTTGATGCAGGTTAATGTGCTGTCTTGAACAGCTGTTGTCATTTGAATGTTGGAGGTAGGCATGTAACAGTCCTTGGTTCTCCTTTTGTGCCAGCTCATTGCATCTCTGAATCATATTAGTGCTAGTTCTAATAGCCATGTCACACCAGAGCATAGCTTATGTGGATTCTTCAATAAGTTGTCAAAAGTGTGTCCTATCAATATCTAGGGTTTACAGTTGGAAGTTACTATCTCATCTGCAGTTTATCTATCTATCACTTCTTTTTTCTGATACTTTCAAATAGGAATTTTAGTCCTTAATCAGAGAATTGTATTAATTCATCAGAAAAATTTTCTGCAGGATTGACAGTGTGTCAGTGTTCTTTTTTTTTTTTCTCCTGTGCTTATGATGTAATCTGTGTATAGCATCTGGGAAAAACTGCCAAACTCACACCAACCATGTAAAATTTTCTTTGCTTATGCAAAATGTAACTAGAAATCGGTGTAGCAAAGTCATCTGGCATTTTATATTTTTTGTTTTACAAGGCACAAAATGAGTGATACCAGTTGTGGTTAACTCTAGGCATCTTGTGTTAAATGTTTGTGTCCAAGCATAGTAATAGACAGAGGGCAATGCATTCACCTTAACATAGAACAGAGGTCTTCTATTCGGTGCCAGTTTCTTTCCACTGAAAGTAAAAAGATCTTAGGACAGCTCTTAAACTTGTATCTGAAAGTTAGGCACACAAGGTTGTGGCAGATGGGCTCCCCCCAAGCGGACAACCTCTTTGTCCTCATCTGTGACATGATTTAAGTTTGTTATCATTGGCTCTGTAGCATAAGACGCAACTCTCTTAGTCTCTTCCCAGATTCTGTCAAAGGCAGGCAAGTGGGAGCTAAGAGATCATCTTGAACCATCTTTTCCCAGAATGATCGATGTTGTTTTTCTGTAGCTGCCCATTGGACGTCAGTGTGTGAGTCATTACCGAAGGCTAGGACGTCATTGTGTTTTCTCCCATGAAGAGCTGATCTTCAAGATGGCTGCAGATCCAGAGTGCTTGGATGTTGGGCTGGCTGCCATGGTCTGCAAGGAGATGACTCTAATGATAGAGGAAGAGACACGGTTAAGGGAGTCTGTTGTACAGATGGTGAGTAATAAAAGACAACTCTTACTTTGCTTGCAAAAGAACTTTTGCATCCTGCTCCCCGCTGCTTGGATTTTAGAGTGTTTAGCAAGTGTCTAATTTTCTTTTTCTTAGGGAGTGTTGATGTCTGAAGAAGAGGTGTTTGAACTGGTTCCAGATGATGAGCGTCAGTGCACAGCTTGCAGAACCACGTGCTTCTTGTCAGCTCTTACGTGTTCCTGTAATCCTGAGCGTCTGGTATGCTTATACCATCCATCTGATTTATGTCCATGTCCCATGCAGAAGAAGTGTCTAAGGTACACAGGATTTTTTTTTTCCCCCCACTTTTCCATATCCAATAATTTGCTGGAGATTGACCAAATACAACATTTGGCCACACTTCTCTCTTCCTTTATTTAAGGAGTATTTTTTTATCTTGTTTCTTGGTTCCAAGGCAGCAGGTATTTTACATGTTCTGTCTTTCTTGTAGCTAATAAAACTCAATATAAGCAATATTGTGGCTTTTCTATGGGCATTAATACTCTTCCTGTATTTTTTTTTCCGTATCTTCAGGTACCGGTATCCACTAGAAGACCTTCCTTCTTTGCTGTACGGAGTGAAAGTTAGAGCACAGTCTTATGACACTTGGGTCAGTAGAGTTACAGAGGCCCTGTCTGCCAATCTCAACCACAAGAAAGGTCAGACTTCTGTTGTTCATAGTAGGATGTCCTGCAACTCTTACCTTTGTTCTGTGTTCTCATTTAATGAGAGAAACACTGTGTATTGCTTAGTGAGGAAAAAAAAGAGCTAATCTGCGCGTAGTGCAACTCATCATTGTGTATTTCAAATTGAACTATCCTGCTGGAAGCTTGATTGAAGCAATGTAAAATCTCTTTTGGTTTTGCATACAAATTATTTATGTACTGTTATTACAGATGTAATTGAGCTGAGAGTAATGTTGGAGGATGCTGAAGACAGGAAATACCCAGAGAATGATCTTTTCCGCAGGCTCAGAGATGCTGTGAAAGAAGCAGAGACCTGTGCTTCAGTAGCACAGCTGCTTCTGAGCAAAAAGCAAAAACACAGGTAGGACAGGCATTTTTTCAAGAGTTTCCATCTGTCTGTTTTGTTACTTGGTTGGACCTGGAAATATAAGATCCCTGAGATCTCATTGCCTTTCCATGTTTCCTGCCCTTAGTGCTGTGACACATTGAGAGGTGGGGGGGTGGATACAGTGACACAAAGGGCCATAAAAGTTGACTTGGTTGGAATGTGTTAAACACACTGTTTTCAGTTGACTTATTTACTGAAATGTGAAATCCTTTCGAGAAACTGTGTGTGTTTGCTGATCAGGTATTTCTCTGACTCAGTGGGAGAGTTGTAGGGAAAGACAAGTAGAGGGGAAAAATGTAATGAAATTAAGTCTTCACATGAATGTTTGTATTTTAGGCAGCATGGCTAAGTACGTAGCTTAAAGCTATGGAAAGAAAGTCTCTTAAAACATTGGATTGCAAAGCAAAATGCTTGAAAAGTAGGAAATACCAATTATGGTTGGCGAGACGAGCACAGTTGTGTCTTCTGGGACAGCATTTCTTAAAAATACTTAATTTTGCCAGCTGTTCTCAAGTTGCAGAATGTGTTGTGATGCTGGTGGAGTTACTGGAAGATGCAAAGGAAATGTGTCTTGCCAGCATTGACTGGGACAAAAGGATCTTGGGGAGCAGAGCAGTGCAGAGAGCAAAAACAGTCCATTTTTTTGAATCAGTCTTTTACCTCTTGGGAAGGATCGTGGGAGGCAGTGATGTGTGGCTGAAAAGCAGTGGCTTGCCTCAGTGACTTCTGTCAGCTTGGAGACTTCCTTAGTTGCCTGCCTTGCCTGTGGCTACCTTGGTTTTACTCTGTCCGCTGGCCCTACCTCAGCCATCTGCTGGATGTGTCCTCTTGTTCTGTCACGAGCCTTCAGCAACCTGTTCTTCCTTCTCTCCTATGCATCCTGTGCACCGAATAAAAGTGCCATAGAAAAGAATTGGAGCAGGTGACCGTAATGCTTGTGCAAGCAGTTGTATAGTAAACTTTTATAGCTTGTATTCCCTCTGTTGATTATAAGATTTGACTTTGTAGTTGGTTGGGGTGTTTTTGCATTTGTAGTTTTCGTGTATAACTTAAGACTTTTCAAGGGAGGGAGTAAAAAGTAAATACCTTGTTAATTATAATACCCAACTTGGCTACACAGAACACGCATATTGTAATTGCTTGAATTTGAACATTGAAATGTTAGAATTACACCACAGATCTAAGTACAATACCTGGTATAACTGGAAAGCTATTATAAAGCATTTTTGCTGTATTTCTGTCTCCTGCGTGGTTTTTATTGCTTGTAGGATCCCACTACTACAGAGGTATGGTTACCTAGAACTCTGATCCGGGTGACGGAAGCAATGCTACAGGGGTTGCATTGCCCTGTTCCTGGTGAAGTTTAATTATTTTGGTAGCTCCCAGGTGTTCCTGGGCTGTTGCTGCTTCTTCCTCCTGCTGTTGGAGTGTGTCAGCCTTCTCTCAGCAGACTTGCCTTCAGTTAATTATGTTGTGGATTTCCAGCACTAGCCCAAGAAACACAAGGGGTAGAAAGAACTTTCAGTGATCTGTCTGATCTAAAGCTGAAAGATTTCCATGGGGAAAAAAAAAAAACAACTTGTATATACGTCTGAGGACTGTCATATGCTAACTAGCAATATCTTAAAGTATTGAGACTTGAAGGAAATTTTCAAACCTCTTTGAACAGCATTAGGAAATCTAAATGTAGAGGTCACGTTCAGCTTCTGTAGTGTTTATGTTCATATTTAATACATTAACAAGGACCACACATACAAATGATAAGGTTATTAAAAAAGCAAATTAAGATTGAGTGCTCCAACAGAACAATTTGGCAGGGACTAAAGCAGCAATAAACTCACGGTCAAATGTATCAAAAGAAATCTCTTGTTTATGCATCTGATTATGTATAAACCTGGAAAGTTGGTAATGTGTAGCTGTGAAGATGTGTCCAACATTCCAATACAATCTCTTCCTGCTGTTGGAAGCTGTGAGTTTCCATAGGCAGGCATGTCTTCTTGTACAGCATCTTGTGCTGTGGCAGTCCATGGCTGGACCAGGGGCAGAATGCCAGGGCGATGTTTCAGAGAGTGTGCCCTCCCACCGCGGTGTCTCTTGGAGCGCTGCACCCCCTTCTCTCTCATGTAGGAGTATTGGAGGCACAGCAGGTCCAGTGCAGCCACCACTCCTCACTGTGTGTCATAGCAAGTCAAAGACTGCAGTGTTCTTTCCTTTCCACTCCCTCCTCTCCCCCACCCTCTGAGTTGTAGATAGTGTGTAATTATATTTGATCATTAATCTAAATTCTACTTTTGCAATTATATTTAAGTCCATAGGGTGAAGATTAAATTTGTGTTTCTTTAATGTTTGTATAATAATAAAATATAGATTCATTAGCAGGGAACAACTCTTGAGTGGTTGAAGTCTGTTCTGCTTGTGAAGTTGTTATGCCTGCCACTGATGTGTATACCAAGTGTTTAATTTGTGTAGTGTGTCACTTCTAAGTCATTTACTGCATTCAGTGGGCTTGTTACACTTGCTTCGAGTGTTATTTAGCAGAAGTGTCTTTGCAGAACATGTCCTATTCAATAGTCTCCTCCTGTTGCAAGGCCAGTTTCAGCAGTTCTCTGGCTACAAGAGAGAGCGCTCTAGAAAATGAGACTTTTTTTTCAGAGCTTGTTATTGGTATGTATCTCAGACTTCTTGTCAGTGCCTGCCATGGCAGTCAACTTCTTGAGCTGCCTAAAGCAGGCTTTTTGGGGCTATGTTCTTTTATGTATTTGGAACAAACTCAATTTGAAAGTCATAGAGACACTCCTACCTCTGAAGAGCAGGGTAAATTCTCTTGATGGTGCTGAGAGGCATTATGTTAAACTTAATTTTAAAGATTTTGGCTTTCTTTTGGAGTTTGGGTTTGTTTTTTTTGAGTTCTCAAGTGATGAGATTTTTTTGGTAACTTCTTGGTAATCTTGATAGCTTTCTGTCACTGGGAGTAAATCTGAGGATCATCATCTTCTCTCTCACCTAATACTTTATTATGTCCATTCATACAGCAGACAGAGCCAAGACAGTGGAAGGACACGGACCAAGCTAACTATGGAGGAGCTTAAAGCATTTGTACAGCAGTTGTTTAGCTTACCCTGCGTTATCAGCCAGGCCCGACAAGTAAAGGTAAGTTTGCATCTGCTCCTCAGATAATGTGCTTTTTACTCTTCTGTTTTGGTAGTGGTTTGTGTTGTTTCTTTTTTTTTGAACAGATAATTTTGCCTGGTGTAAAGGATAAAAGACTTTTTTTCTTTAAGAATCAGTCCTGCACTGTCAGAGATGGATTGAATGGAGTGTTTCATTTCTAGCTTCTAATGCAAAGCAAATAGCTGCTTTGCAGTGATATCTGTAGCCACAAGAAAGGAAGTAAAAGACTTTGCATGCATCTAGCTCAGTGTCTCCCTGCTTTACGGGTAATCTTGCTGTTGTCATTGAAGTTTTGCTGATGATGTTGTCTGTCCATAATGGTATGGTAACATACATTTTCTGCTCCTTTGCAAGCCCATCTCTAAGTGGGCAGCGATGGAATTTGTACTTTTACGCTAGTGTAGCCATAGCAGCTGAATATGTAGGACTCAATTTGGTAGCCTGAGTGTGGATATCTAGTGTCCTCTGAGACGCTCTAAAGTATTCCACCTGGCTTCCACTGCTTCCAGAGAAGAATACCTTAGTTCTTGTGTAGTAGCCTCAGACATTGTGGGGTATTGCACGTGGCAGTCAGCATTTAGGTAAACAAACAGGGCACTCTATGTGACTCTGTGCGCTTCTTAAGGCGCTTCTTGCAGTGGGCACAGCTAAACCAAGATAAAGGATGCCCCCCCACCTGTCTCTGTCTAGGCAGCTCAATTGTATCTCTCTGAACCAGTTGCTCTTATTCCAGCATCATTAATGTTATCAATAGTGGTGGAATTTTTGGTTAAATCCTACCTTTTATATGTTTTTATAGAAACTTCTGAAAGTTGTATTGGCGTGCTGCTTTGGGGGAGAGGGAAAGCAGTGCCACATTGACGATTGTTCTGTAAAAACTTCTCAGCCTTGCTTCCCAGGTTATAACTCCCTTGATCTGTATGCATGGCCTGCATTTCTTGTCCTTCATATATATCTTTGGCCCTGTCTTTGAATGAATCTAGACTAATAAGTAATCCAGATCATACTGATTCCCCTGGCTACTATTATCGTTTATCATGCTGGCAGTCTGTATCATAGTAAGTGTTTTCAGCAGCAATCTTAATCTGTTTCTCTGTCACTGATGGTGAAATGTTAAATAGTGTTTCGCCTACTAACCAACATCTAGAGAACTCCTTCAAGAAACATCCTTAATAAAGATTTTTCACCTTGAGAAATTATTCTTGAGATGGATGCTAACCATTTATTAACACACATCTCCGCAGTGTTAAGAAGAATGTTCTATAGTGCTGGATTGAGGGCCTGAAATTCTAAACGTTACCAAATGTGCAGCTGCTGCTACCTTACTAAACATGTAGTTTAAAAATAAGTTAGGTTTTTTTGAGAAAGCCTCTTTTTCCATAAATGTTTACTAATGTTTATGTCTTTCATTCATGAATTCTGTATTAACTTTGCCATGGTAGTTCAGTGTTGCTATCACAGAGACACTTTATATTGGGCTTTCTTCTTTTCTTTACGATACTGGTATGTTGTTGCTGAAAACAAGTACCTTCAGAAAACTATAGGACTCCAGGATGCAGATTTTTCAGGCCTGTTGATGCTAATCCATCAAAGATGTTCTTTAATGTGTTTCCCAGCAGCTTCCCAGAGTGGAAAGTATATTATCATCTTCATGTGATCGGATGATTTTACTACACTTCTGTCCACATACAAACCAGAAATATTTACTAGTGTTTAATACTAAAATTTTATCATAATCTATTAGTAGACCTATAAGATTCTTCTCAGAGGAGTGTTTTGTTTCGAGTGTATTTGAAACCTGCTTCTAATTAAGACATAATTTATAGATGACAGAGCTGCAGGCATACAGTAAACTTTTTAAGAGTTTTAATCTGTGTCTTTGTCTGAATATTTTCTCGCAACTAGTCTCCCTTTCCCTTGCCCCCCAGCCTTAGGAGACTGGTTCTAAGTACTCTGTGCATGTGTATGTTCTTGAAGCTTCAACATAATCACTAGCCAATAAAATAGATATTATAATTTTACTTGTTACAAACCATGGTCTCTTAGTTTCTGAATGAAGTCAGATAATGATCATTTATGCTTAAGCACTCACTAACTTTCAACATGGCATTTTAATGCAATTATACATCATAATGAATTGCAAAATAATTGTCATGTTGGATGATGAGTATTTTCTAACACAAAAGACATTATAATTATAAAACTGTAATAGTTTACTGTTGTCACTATGAAGCATTCAGCATATGTTCCCTAAATCAAAATCTTTAGAATGTGGATCTTGTTCTTTTTTGTAAATGCCTTCTGGTTTCCAGACAATAATGAAAAGCAGCATCAGACAAAAAGGGCAGTAAGCAAGGCTTAGGAAATGCAGGTTTTGCTCATCACTGCGTCATACACTTGCCATCAGAAATACCTGTCTTTTTGTAAGAGACTCAAAAGTGAATCAATTGAGTGTACTAGTTGAATGTCCTTGAATGAATCTCCTGCAGAGATTCTTTCTTGTCTGCTGTCTTTTTTTTTTTTCATTGCAGTGCCAAAACATGAAGGATGAGGACAACTGCAGCAATGCAGTTGGATTTATGTGAAATTGTCTCATTAGAGGGTTTTGCATTTTCATTTCTTTCCTTTGTGCAATATAACCCTGATGTGTTCAAGTGGTGAGGGCCTGCTTTAGGAAATTATAATTTCAAACTTGAGCATTGTTATTTTAATGATCTTTTGATATTCATGTCCTGGTAAAACTCTGGCTTGTTCTTTCTCCCCAGCATGTTATATTCTGTAGCATATTATCATCATAATTGTAATGCCTGTGACATTAGATTGAAAGGACAATCTGTTCATAGAAGTCCCCTTCCCTCCTCTTGTTTGAAAATTAGTGTTGATTGGGCAGTGCTTAACATTCTTTTTTGCTAGGAGCTGTAGCCTGTTGCAGTTGTACTATTTTAGGTGTAGAGTTTGACGCAGCTAACATGCCTAGTGTATGAAACATCAGGCCACCAAATTAGTTGAGATGGTCTGCTACTTAATATGTATCAGACATGGTGGCTTATGATGACTAGCTGGCATTGTGTGTAGAAGTTCTGACCCCTCAGTCAGCTTTCCTTTTTGATTCTACGGGTGTGTTTTCCTATATGTTACTTCAGAATCTGCTTGATGATGTGGAAGAATTTCATGAGCGTGCTCAAGAAGCTATGATGGATGAGATCCCAGACTCTTCCAAGCTGCAGGAGTTGATAGACATGGGTTCTGGCCTTTATGTAGAACTTCCTGAACTGCCAAGGCTGAAGCAAGAGCTGCAACAAGCGCGGTGGCTGGATGAGGTGAGGTCCACCCTCCTGGATCCCCAGAGGGTCACCCTAGATGTGATGAAGAAGCTGATTGACTCAGGTGTGGGCTTGGCACCACACCATGCTGTTGAGAAAGCCATGGCTGAGCTGCAAGAACTGCTTACAGTCTCGGAGAGGTGGGAGGAGAAGGCCAAGGTCTGCCTGCAGGCCAGGTGAGTGTTCCTTTGCAAATTGTTCTTACAGGTCACACTTCTCAAAAGAGGCTGAGAATCCTGGGAGTGTGGTGAAAAGTAGGTGCTTTGAAGCTATAGGGTGTTTGTGGTTTGTGGTGTGGTTTTTTTTTTTAACCTCCCAGCAGTTGGATGCTGAAGAGTTGGATTTGAGGTGGTCAAGTTGCAGAAGAGTTAAGAGTTGATTCCCTATCATATTGTACACTGACAGGAGACTGCAAGTGTTGCAACTGTCTTTCCTATTCATCCCCCACAACAAAAACCACCAAGTATGCTACACAAGGCAGTTTCATTGATATTAAAGAGTTCTGATGCTGTGCCCTTTTGAACTTGATTGTGCAAAGTCCATCAGCTTTCTTACCTCTTCTATTCTTTGGTAGCTAGTAGCACCCTCCAAGAATAGAGCCATGGTATCCTACACTGCAGTGTAGTGATGGAGTTTTATCACCAGCCTGTCAAATTGATGGCTTTAGTTGACTGGCATTTTGGGAGAAGGCTGGAATTGGGTTTTTCTTACTCTAGACCACGCCAAAGTATGATGGCTCTGGAGGGCATCGTGAATGAAGCAAAGAACATCCCTGCTTACCTGCCCAATGTGCTGGCACTGAAAGAAGCCCTGCAGCGGGCTAGAGACTGGACAGCCAAAGTGGAGGCCATTCAGGTAGGGGTTACAGCAGGGACTGGAATCTTCTGCTTTCATCCTTTTATTTAGACATTTTCTTTATGTCTGTCTATATGTGGGTAGCCCCTCTACCCACAAAGGTGACCTGAAGGGAAGCCTTGCTGTAGCTGTTAAATGTTCCTACTGTAGCTCGTGTGCTTGAATTTATTTTTCTTTTTGTGCTGCTGTTTCCTCATTGGCTATCCAATTTTGATTTCCCTTCCTTTAAGCATTTTGTGGGGATGTAAATGCCGGCAAATTCATTATGATACAAATGTAACTCTCAAAGGATATTTGGTATTGAAACTGTTCTGCGTATTGTCACTGAAAATACTTAGCTGCAGCAGGTGATGTTCTTCTGCTCACAGGTCTTCAGTTTTGGAGCCATCTATGGAAATGGTTTGTTTTTTCTCTCCACAATGGTGTAAGATTTAATGACACTGGCTGAAGCTTTATCTGAAATAGATGAAGTTACGACATCATTAGTTCAGTAGCCTCCCCTTCTGTTAGGCTACCCACATAACTTGATCCAAAAGGGTCATGGCCTCTGTGATATTTCTAGGTGCTGATCTCTGGACTGCAACTGCTATTCTTATATTGTGTATTTGTTGGGAACTGAAGTGAGAATCCCAGTGGATTTCACATCAGCCCCTGTACAATTCTAAGATATAGTAGCTTGCTGTTAAGAAGACAGCCTTTAAGACAACAGTCTAGAAATGGAATGTCTTATTCCCTAAGCCAGCTGGCCATGTCAGAATGACTGTTAAAATAAAAATGAGAGAGTTTTTTAAAATGTCAGTAAGATTGAAACATTGCCCTCCTTTCCTTTCCAATGGAACTCTATTTTAGTCTGTGACAAAAATAGTGTATGGCTTGAAATTAAGCTGGCCACTGATAAAATGGTAGAACTGTTGGCTTAAAAAAATTTCTTTTACTCCAGAATGGGAGCAACTATGCCTACCTGGAGCAACTGGAGAGCTTGTCTGCCAAAGGCCGCCCCATACCAGTGCGTCTTGATGCCCTGCCACAGCTGGAGTCACAGGTAGCTGCAGCACGTGCCTGGAGAGAGCGCACAGGAAGGACCTTCCTGAAGAAGAACTCAAGCTACAGTCTGTTACAGGTGAGCAACAGACACCTCTGTGTCGGCCTTCAACAACTGATCTTGATGGCCCTCAGCAGTGTGGAGGGAATAGCTGGTTCAGTTATAGTAGATTACAGCTCCTTTTGGTAATAGAATATCAAAAAAAAGTTGGTTTTGGGTGAAAAGAATGAAAAAGGCAAAAAGTCCATCTTTGGCTAGTCTTGTTCTATGTATAGACAACCTCAACTGTTACTTATGAAGAAACGAATTAAAACTTTCCTTTTTGGGAGGGAAATAAAAGGTTTGGTTTTTTTTGTGTTAAGTGTAAGAATATAGGCCTGAAATGGATGTAGAAATTGTCTTTAATTGATGGATGTTTCCCTTGTTCCATGGCTTAAATTCTAAAACTATAGATTAGATAATTTTTCTTATAGCTAAACAACTTACAAAATAAGTCAGCTGTTGTTTATTTCACTTCAGTGAATGTAGTCATTGTCTCTATTTCAATAAAAATCATGCATGTGTTTGAAGATTTATCATATTTACTTGACAGGCTTCCCTTTTCTAGGGAAAACGATTCCAGTACTTTTCAATGCTTTCTTGTAGGTTATATTCTTCATAGTCTTGTCTTGTTGCTATTCTCTGTGGTTTGTCTTCATTTTTAGTGTGATGTCCAAAACCAGACAGAATCCTCTCACTATGGCTTCTTTAGCGCCTTGTGAAGTGCAGTAAATTACATCTTGTGTCTCAAAGGGGGATATTGCTGTTTAATGTTTCTCAGTGGGATCTGCTCCTGTTGCAACAACATCACACTGATTTCTGTTGAGTTCAGTTCTTGCACTCTAGGTCCACATTTTCTTCCCTGTAATTTTTCTGTCTAACTGGTTATTTAATATGTTCTGGTTTTGCATTTGACTATTTCCCAAAATGTATTAATTTGAACTTTCCTATATTGAATTTAATTTGCCAGATTTTATATTTAGGTATGCCTTCCAACTAATCAAGATTCCTTAAAATTTAATTCTTGTCCTTAAAAGTGCTTTGCAGCCTCTCATGTTTGATATTAAAAGGTTATAGCATATTTTTGAGTTTTGTTTCAGCCACCAAATTGCTAATGTAAATATGAAATCATGGCAGATCTTTGACTTGCACTTGAAGTAAACGTTGAACTCCTGATACCCGTGTACGGTATTTCAGTTAGCTATATGTATGTTAGCTTAATCTGAATAGATTTTGTAATTTAGTCATGAAAACACAGTGGCTTTCACCTTGACCTGCCACATCAGTGTGGTGCTGATTACATTCAAATTACATATGTATGAAATACTTGTACCCTTTTCTGTTTATTTCTTCCCTTCCTAGCATTGACAGATACCAAAGGTATTAAATACTGGGTATTTTTTTTTGCTCTTTGATGCTGTTGTAATTCCTTAATTAGATGTTCTCATATGTGTCCCTAAATCACAATGGTATAAACTAGAACTTTTTCCTGTTCTTGGCATCCCTGGTTCTGACAGTGTAAGCGTTCTTGGTGGTTACAGGTTCTGAGCCCTCGAACTGATATTGGTGTTTATGGGAGCAGTAAGAATAGGCGGAAGAGGGCAAAGGAGTTGATGGAGAAGGAAAAGGAGAAAGATCTTGACTTGGAATCCTTAAGTGAACTGGAGGATGGGCTGGAGGAGGCCAGGGACACTGCAGCTGTGGTAAGGAACAATGAACCTCATACATGGGTTTAATTTGTCTCTGATCTGTGTAGGAATCTTATGCAAGAACTCATAAATTAATCTTGCTAAAACAAATATCTCATAATATGCTGTTTGACACAAGAATATATAGTTCAGTTAATTGCAATGAAAGTAGAGGGAAGCACAGCTCAGAGTATAAGTGCTGGTATTAGGTATGTATTGGGCTATGTGTAAGACATGCTTTTGGGTTAATACCTGTGGGTGCTCATATAATATTATTAACATTTATTAAAATCTTATCAAAATAATGTGGAATGAGGCACAGCTCTACCTTAAACAGTACCAACACATATTTGGCTAGGTTGATTTTGAGGTCAGCCTGTAAGTGCTTGGTCGTAGCAACTGGTCTGGGGAGAATGTTATATTTGATTCCTCCTTGTTGGGAGGATATTGGTGCAATTTATCAGAAGGATTTATTGTCATCTGGTTGGTCTTTCTCTGGGAACAAAGAAAATATGTGCAGGCTCATTAATGTGGCATATACATAGTCTATTTTACCGTAATATGCTTTGTTATTGTTACTTGAATGGAGACACTGAGAAAATGCAATTTGATGCAGGAGGTATGTGGTCACTCAAATGCTCCTGGTGCTGAGACAGCATTGAAAAAATGCTCAGCTGCATTGTCTTCGTAGACAGATGGAACCGATTCTGACTTCTTTCCTGGAGTCAAAACCTCTTCTTCTCATTGGCCGTATGACAGATTTAATAACTTCAGAAACTTTGTAGATTTGGAGAAGGTTATCTAAAGTCTACATAGAAACTCTGTCAGAAGGACTCAGAGGAGTAATGAGAAATTGAGAAGGAGGTATTTTAGCTAAAGCTTTAATTAGATCACACAATTCCTAAATTTTGGGCTAGCTTAACTAGGAAGATTTCTTTATATGGTTGTGGGTTTTTTCCTATGTTGCTAATAAAATGTGATCTTTCTCAGCTGTGAAGGTCATAAACTGCTTTTTGTGTTTGCTGGGTAGGTGGCTATATTCAAGGAGCGGGAACAGAAAGAGATTGAAGCCATGCATGCTCTCAGGGCAGCTAACCTGGCCAAGATGACTATGGTGGATCGGATTGAAGAAGTCAAATTCTGCATCTGTCGCAAAACAGCTAGTGGGTTCATGCTACAGTGTGAGCTGTGCAAAGACTGGTTTCATAGTGGCTGTGTGCCCCTTCCCAAAACAAGTTCTCAGAAGAAGGGCTCTAGTTGGCAGGCCAAAGAAGTGAAGTTTCTCTGTCCACTTTGCATGCGTTCACGAAGGCCACGGCTTGAGACGATACTGTCCCTGCTGGTGTCCCTGCAGAAGCTGCCTGTGCGGCTGCCGGAAGGGGAGGCATTGCAGTGCTTGACAGAACGTGCCATGAGTTGGCAGGACCGAGCACGGCAGGCTTTGGCCACTGATGAGTTGTCCTCTGCTTTGGCGAAGCTTTCTGTGCTCAGCCAGCGCATGGTGGAGCAGGCAGCACGGGAGAAAACAGAGAAAATAATCAGTGCAGAGCTACAGAAGGCAGCAGCCAACCCAGACCTGCAGGTAAGGATGTGGCTATCTTGCTCTTTACTGTGCTTGTCTTTCTTCAGCGTGTTGAAATGCCTTATCTTCCTTGGAGAAACCTAGGGGAGAGAGGAGAGTAGTTAAAGGCTGAGAATGAGACCAAAATTACCTAGTTGGGTGCTCCTTGGGCTATGGCTGGCTTAGTCAGTTATAGGCTGCTGCAGGAACAGGCCTGTACTCACCGTCACTAGCAACTGTTGAAGATGCTTGTAAAAAACCTCAGTTCAGAAACAACAGCTGGCTAAGGACCTCAAGAAGTGTAATGCAGTGGCTGCTTTGGTGTCCAAATTCCATTTCTCTCGACAGAGTTGAAGATCTCGATATTTACAGTTTCTCAAGGTTTGTTGTTCTCAGACATTTGGTGTCCGGTTACTAACTTTTAGTGAGGACTGCAGGCAACACTGGTACTTTTGTGGCTGACCTATTCATCTTGGGATTGAGACCAGTAATCAGGTGATGCTGTGGTGAAGAAGGTTATACAACCACAGGCTGTAATATTTGGTGGCACTGAACAGCAGTATCTAGATCTTTCCTAGTCACTATTACTCATAAACATGGAAATAAAATGTAATAGAACCTTTTCCTTTGATATTTCCCTATTTTAATTCGCATCTTGCTGTAACTAGGCTTTTCGGTCACTGTCCAGGCAGTTATTCTCAGGCCAAAAGAACCACTGTTTTCTTTGTCAGTAACTCAGCTTTTTTGTAGATTTTTTTTTTTTTTCTGAAGATTTTGTTGTTCCATTCCCATCTTCCATTCTTCTTTTAGGGACACTTGACTAGTTTCCAGCAATCAGCCTTTAACAGAGTGATAGGGAGTGTGTCCTCATCCCCACGGCAGACTTTGGATTATGATGATGAAGAGACAGACTCTGATGAAGACATAAGAGAGACATATGGCTATGACATAAAGGTAAGCAGTCCAGTGTGGCGTGTCTACATGGAATTAATCCAGAACATCTGTTTTTATTAATTCAATTTAATTCAGAATATTTTATCTCTGTACATTCTGCCCAGGCTCCTGTTGCAGAAGAGGTACTTCTTGATTTTTATCTGAATGTCTCAGCTCTGGACTATTAGGAAGTTTTGGAATGTTTTTATTCAAAATTTCCAAATGTCATATGATTGAGTTTCAAAAATGCTTTTTAGTGCTAAGGAAAAAAGATACACTTCTTGAGGGATTTGTGTTTATAATACCATGGAGGATGAATGTTGTCTTTATGCCTCATTCAGAGATACCATGAATCATAAATATGAGTAAGTGTCTATATGGGGAGTTTTTCAACAGTTTTTGCTACAGCAAAAAAAAAAATTGTGTCTGAAAACTGCATGTTTTGTAACAAATTTCCTGATGCCAGAGCTTATTTCAAGTTTCCTTATAAAGGAGTTCCTCATATAAGAGGTACATCTGTTTAATTTTTGATGTGTGGAAATACTCAGACGTGTGGATCATGTTGTAAAGTTAGTGTCTGGATTCAGTTCAGAAATTGTAGCTGCAGTTAAATTTTAAAAATACTTTAATTAAGGAACTGTCATGAGGAAAGGCAGTTGCAGAGATAGCCAGGTGTTTTTAGTGCACTTCAGAACTTATGAAATGTCCTTCTGATATATGTAGAGGCAAAAGCAATACCACTGTTTCTTCTTCTGCAGTGTTTCCTTTTTAGTGATAGTGTTATATGTACTTTAAAAGATGCTAACTTAAAAGACAGTGTGGTCACATAAATTCTTCTAAGGCAGATTTTCTGGTTTATAAAAGGACAGCAAGGTTTCCAGATATGATTTTCCCCTATCTCTTACTTCTAATATTTAGTTTCTAAGCAGATTTATGCAAATACAGACATTTGTCTTACAGTCCCTTGTGAAATGTCAACAAGAATACATTGCAAGTGGATGTTACAGCTTTTAATTAAATTAATTTTATATTAAAAATATATATATTTCCAAACTGTTCTTTGCATCAAGAGTCATAATAAGACATTTCTGAAAGATGTGTCATTTTCTGAGACTGTGAGAAAGCATGTCAACAAAGATGGCATATGCTTGTCAGGATCTGAGGGGTTCACAGGAGTGTGTAATTTAATTTGTCTAATGATTCTGTTGTCATGATTTCAAAATTTGTTACTTAACCCTTTTGATTTGGATGTCCATCACTACT
This sequence comes from Tyto alba, assembly GCF_018691265.1. Lineage (NCBI taxonomy): Eukaryota > Metazoa > Chordata > Aves > Strigiformes > Tytonidae > Tyto > Tyto alba. Next base: position 17,528,249 of record NW_024881295.1, read on the forward strand.
TCTAATTGTGAAACCCTGAAAGTAAAAATCTGTGGAAGCAAAGCTGATAGCAACCAGAAATGTCTTTTGTTAGGTCAGATAACATGGTTGAAATGGAAAATAAATTTTCAGGCAACCAAATTCTTCAGATCTAAACTAGAAACAGCAAAGTTCAAAAGAAATAGCAAAGTTGCTCAGAGTTTAATAATTGTTATACTGCTGGCTTTCAAGGGTTGGGTTTTTTCAGTCTATGATCTATACATGTTTTCCAGGGGAGTGATGTGTTAAAATTGTATATAGGTTATAATGCATCATGTATGAATTTGCTCTTAACTTCTTGTGGACATTGTAGAAGTAATCCTTGGATCCCCTAATGGTCCGTAGACTACTTCCAAAACCATGGGCTTGGATGTCTGAAGTACAGCAGTGCTTACAAAAACACATGTGAAAAGGCTTGTTTGATTATATTGTGCTTCCTTCTAATTAAAAACATGATTCTTGCCAGCAAATACTTCATTATGGGTTCAGTAGCTAGACTTGGTTTATGATTTAGTCCAAGCAGACTGATTCACTGTTCAAATTTATTGTAAAATTTTCTCACCTTTAGTTGCATTAATTTTTTTTTTCCTCATGTATCTTTTCTCACTCCTTTGTCCCTGTGTTGCCTGTGGCCACCAAATGGTGGTCACTTTTTATTAATTTCCCTATTGGCCCTGAACTTTCCTCAGTATATGATAGCCAGATACTGTACGAGATATCTGTACTTTAATATGTAGGGAGAAATATCTTCCTCTTTCTGAATATATTCTACCTTTTCATCTGGGCAATTTAAATCTGAATTTCCCACTTGTAGCTCTGTACTGAAATCATTAGAGTGCAATTCACTTCCTTTTAAGAGTGTAACTGAAAGCCAGAGAGAGATTACCATTCTTAAACTCCCTTTTTATGTCATGAAATGACAGTGTCTGGGTGGTACATTTTCCTGAGTTGGCCATTTTGGGACCCACACAGCTAATCTTCAGGTAAATATTGTCAATAACTGCTCTACAGCCTTTCTCTTCTTTTAAGCCGGATTCTTTTTTTTACTGTTTTCTGAAAGATTTCAGTCTTACATGACATGCTAGTATGTTTAACCTGTTGGCCAGTTTCATCACAAGTCTTCATTTTAAGACTGCCATAGAAGTCCTGATTCCAGGGCAACCTTTGATTGCTTGGCGTTTATGTTGATATTTACTGTGCTGGAATACCCTGGATTTTCCTCACCTGTAAGATCTCTAATCATCTATTTTTATAGTAACTGTTATTTACTCAACATACCCCTACTTTACTAAAGATGCCAGTTTTTATGGTCTTGCAGTCAAATATTTCAAGGAAAAAAGAATGACGTAGGCTGAGTAAGCCTCTTCCTGTTATGTTGTCTTCTGAAGACCATACTTGAGGAACTGCTGAGTGAGGAGAATTGTCCAGTGTTTCTCATGCACTAGCTGTAAATCTATTGACCTGTCTCCACAGTTGCTGTGTTCATCCACTATTTAAGTAGAGATGTAACTTGTACCTGTTGCACGTGGTCTTGGTCTCTGGTGGGGTGCTTCAGAGTAGGGTTTTAGGAAACTGCAGACTCACCAGTCTTAGAATTTACGTTAAACTAGTATTTTCTGGATCCAGATGCTACATGTTTTCTGTGGGTCTTTTTCAGGACAATGCCAGTGTAAAATCTTCTAGCAGCTTGGAGCCCAATTTGTTTTGTGATGAGGAAATCCCCATTAAATCAGAGGAAGTGGTGACGCACATGTGGACTGCTCCCTCATTCTGTGCCGAACATGCATATTCATCTGCTTCTAAAAGCTGCTCTCAAGGTATTTACTTTTGTATACATGGAGATAACGTTGAACATATAGCTGGGATGGGCAGTCAGTAAGGAGGAACAACTGTGCTACCTGTGCAAGAGGTAGAGGATACGTTGTTTGTAAGAAGGTATGGTAGAGTTACATTGCAGCTGATTTACTGATGTCTGATATATAAACCTGTGTCAGTGGTTTTTGTTTGGGATTGTCTCTGTCCTTAGATTGTTGTAAAAAGTCATTTCTTTTGGTTTTGACCTCTTCCTTTTATCATTATGTGACTTGCCTTCTGTCTGAAAGGTTCTAGCACTCCAAGGAAGCAGCCTCGGAAGAGTCCACTGGTACCTCGCAGTTTGGAACCCCCTGTATTGGAGCTGTCACCTGGAGCGAAAGCTCAGCTGGAAGATCTAATGATGGTAGGAGATCTACTAGAGGTATCATTGGATGAGACTCAGCACATCTGGAGGATTTTACAAGCTACTCATCCACCCTCTGAGGACAGGTTCCTTCATGTCATGGAGGTATGGAACTTGAAGAAATATTCTGGTATAGGGGAAAAAAACCCAACAACAAAAAAAACCCCAAACAAACAACAAGAAAAAAAAAAACAAACCAAAGCAACCCACATTGTTTTGGTGTGGGTTTGTTTTTTTTTTTTTTTTTAAGATATTGGGTAGTTGAGTCCTTAGTTGTTTGACATGTCTGCATTTCAACTGGGGAATAGTAGATTCCAGAAAATAACAGAATAAGAGATCCAAAAATTCAGTTTTTGATCATTCATGCCGTAGCACTGTCCTCCACAAGTAACCATATTTAGAACAGTTTTCTCAGGCAGTTCCATATGCAAACCTTATTTTAGAAAATACAAGGTTAGGGAAGGAAACACTATTCTTGATTATTCTTGGAATCAAAACTGATCTGCAGAAGAATTACAAGAAACATTTAGGAAGATGAAAAGTCTACACTTAGCTTATATAACTCGATACTTGTATATTGCTGAATTTTTGTTCCTATTGGAAAAAGAACACTTCGTTTAATAAAACATAGTTTGGAGATGCGCTGATCACTGCTCAGCTGACAATGTTTGAGGCAGACTTATCTGCTGATTCTGAGGTCTAGTCCAAATCACTTAGCCTCATTCATGCAGTGGGTAAGTGGTATGTGTGAATGAGGGGGGTGTACTGGAAGAGAAGGTAAACTCTTGTGTTGAAGAGCAGTACTTGAACCCACCCTTTATCATCTGTCAGCAGAAGTTAGGGATCAGTTTGACCATGTGTAGTTACGCAGTGTATGATTCCTTTTTGGGTTACTGAACTGCCCAGGAAATATACTGAAGGTGGTTCTTTCTTGACTTTTTGGTAGTGTACAGTAATATGAGATGGAAGGTTACATGCTGTGAAGAGGGAGGGTAGATGAACGTATTAATCAGTTGTCTTGTTTTCTGTGTGCCATCCATATACAATGGATAAGTCAAAGTGTTGCCAAACTGCCATTAGGACAGCAGTATAAAGCAGACCCTGCCTCCGAAGAAGTACTGCTTTACTATGTTTTGACCCAAGTACTTCACAAGCTTTAATGTTCTTTTAATGTAATGGTTTTGGCATGGAATTGATTAAAGAACAGCTTGAATGCCAGGGAATAGCAATTTCTAAATACTGTGCTACAGTGGTAGCTAAGCACAGCTTTTTTTTCAGAGGAGGTGGGGTAAGAGGGTGTATTTCGTACGACATTTTCTTGTTATCCCTTATGAATGAATACTTGTTTGACTGGAACTACTCATTTTGAATTGAATACCTTCCTATGTCTATTTACGTGCAAAATAGGTAGACTTGTGTAAAATAATCTTCAGAGGATTTGGTTTTGGGTGGAGTAGCTATATTAAGTAACGTACAAGTAAACAGAGTATTTCTTTACTGTCCTACAGCATATCATTATTCTAGTAATAATGATTAAGGTTAAAGTATATGGCTGTATTGACTGAAACTGAGTCAGTCCTATTTGTACAAAGGAGCTGTATGTGTGAATCTTTCAGCTATAAATAGGACTTGTCACTGTGGATGCTACCTGCAGTGACAGTTTGCCAATTTTAAGGCTCACTTCTGATCTGAATCTGCTATTTAAGAGTTGTTGATGACGCCAGGATATTTACAATGTGTGCCAGTTTGGAAGCTATTCAAATAATGGATCTGTTACTTTCCTTCCCTTGCTTGAGTTGATACATTTTAAGAATTCACCAATTGCTCTTAATCTCCAGAATAGCAACTGCTTTCTCTCAAATATAATTACAAGCAAGACTGACCTAGGATGAAAAATAATCAAGAGCCATCTAATAAATGATCAATCTTCTCAACTTTTAATAAAAAGCAATGTGAGAAGGGAGTTGTAATTATTACTTATTCTGCCTCCTTACCCTTGCTGATGATTTACTGTTTCCACTGGACATTTTTTGTTGTACTTTGACATAGTTGATACACTTAAGATTTTTTTTTTTTTTTTTAGTATGGTGAAAATCAAGTTGAGCCCCTTTTTGTTTAGAATTTGTAATGGAATGTTGTTGAATAGGTTTCTTCATATTGTGTCAGGGTAATGGTGGAGGTAAGTACATCTCTCAAACCACAGCTTTGCAGTATATGGAAATTTGCGTTTGAAAAAAATCTCTTTTTGCCCTTTCTATGAAGGATGACAGCATGGATGAGAAACCACTGAAAATGAGAGGGAGAGATTCTTCTGAGAGAAAGCGGAAACGAAAGCTAGAGAGAGCAGAGCAGTTCTTTGGCGATATGAAGCAAAAATCTAAAGAGCTGAAAAAACTGGAAAAACCCAAGAAGAAGAAGCTAAAACTCACCATGGATAAGACAAAGGAGCTGAACAAGCTGGCAAAGAAACTGGCTAAGGAAGAGGAGCGGAAGAAGAAGCGAGAGAAGGCAGTTGTCACAAAGGTGGAACTAGCAAAGGAGAGCACAGAGAAAAAAAGAGAGAAGAAGGTTCTAGATATTCCTTCCAAGTACGACTGGTCAGGAGCAGAGGAGTCAGATGATGAGAACGCTGTGTGCGCTGCACAGAACTGCCAGAGGCCCTGCAAGGACAAAGTGAGTTGTGTCATAGTTCTGTCATAGGCAATTCCATACAAAGTCAAAAACCCTAGTGCAATTTAATTATTAAGTTGAACAGTATGAGGAACGAAAGTGGTATGATTAGAAATAAGAGGGTTGAGTAGTACTTGGGTAGGTACACAGATATAGTAGATAAAATTATAGCACTTCCTTATTCTCTTAGGTACTTTAAAACAGGAGATGATGGAAAATCAGAATCACCTGGGAAAAAGTGCTCTGTCTTGGTTGGGAAGTTTAATCTCTTCAAACTGTAATTTTTTGCTGGCTACGTGCAACACATATTGGCTAATTCAAAGGATAAATTCTTTGACTCAGCTAGAAATATTCCTGACTTCAGTGTGTTTCTGAGCTGAAGTAGGATGTGCAATGTTCCTAAATGAACTAAATTTTCTGTATTTCTTGCATACAGTCTGTAAACAGTGATGCTGCAGTCTGAGGGATCTACAACTGCAGTGCTTCACTTTTCTTGTTGGAGATACCTAATCAGGTCTAAAATCACTGATTATCTTATTACAGAAGAAACTTGATCTGCCTCTCTGTGGTATCGCCTGTCCTGGTTGTCAGCTTTTAACACAGCCTAATTGATGATCAAAAACTTTTTTGGTCAGAATGCTTTTTTTGTGCTTTTTAGAAAGAGGAAAAAAAACCCACTCCCAGTAACTGTGGAATAGACACTATACTGCACTAGCTTGCACAAGAGAGAATAGTGACAAGTACAAATACAGAGAACTTATTTCTTGTTTTGCAGAATTGAAACATGGAACTCAAGTGTTCGTTTGAACACATAAAAAGACCAGCTAAAAGACCAGTTTTTAAGTCTTAAACTTAGACCAAGGTTAGAAATTACACTCAATCTATCAAAAGATTATACTCTTTGTACCACCATTCTTTTTATTTCACAGGTGATAATTAGCTTATAGTGGTACATTTTTACAGAAATTGAGATTGCAACAGGGAGGAGTTGAGTGCCTTCAAGTTCATATTATAAAGAAGGTTGTACTAAATTTGTCAAACTGCCTTAAATGAAACTGAGTAAAATTCCTGATTGTATAATTGAAGCTTTTAATGGAATGATTGTCTTGCCGTAAGGTTGGATGTATTTTTGTACATTTGACCTGTGTGGCATTCACCTCTTGAATATGGCAGATACATGAATGTAAGTGAAGCAGCAGTTGTTAGTGTCTGTTACTGGTCACTTCAAAAAAATTGTTCAGGAGTAGTTTTCCTACAAACTGAAGCAAAATCTTCAGCTGATAATGTTTCTTGATTTTAGGTAGATTACCACTGCTGTTAATTTTTCTAATATATTTTCATTTTCACATTCCCCTGTAAAGGTGAAAGCAGAACTACATCAATAACAAGTTTTATAGCTGTACCAGTACATGCCATTAAAATTAAGTGTCGGTGTTCCTCATCCTGCAGATCTCAGTGTCAGCCCACTGACTCAAATTAACATGTGCTTTTACTTGGGGAACTACAGAAATCTAATAATCTGTCTTTTTTACTTCCTGAGTCTTAATTTACTTTTTATGCCTTTTCCTAATTGTTCTGTAGCAAGTTCAGCTCCAAGTTTCTGAAACATTTTAGCTTAAATGCTCTGACACTTTGGAGTTACGGTTTGTGTGCATTTTTTTGGCATTTGGTGGCCAGCTGTATACCCAATATGTAGATGGTAGAAAAGTGTTAAAGCTGCTGATGTCATGTGGCTTTTTTTTTAGCCCAAAGCTGTAATCAAGTCCTTTTTGTTTTCTGTAATTTTGAAGTTGCAAAAGCTACCATTTGATAATGCAGTCTAAGGGGATATATGTAATTCAGGATGGGTATTTGTAGAGACTCGCTTATGCTGAAGTAACTGTCACTGAGCCCTGCTCCTGTTCCAAATATGTTCTAGAATACCTGTCTTTCATCTGAGGAGAGCTGAGTGTCATCTTCCTCAATAGTAGCAATGTGTGCTTGTATTGTTGTGGTCTAAGGGTGCAAGAGAGGCAAGGTTTGTTGGAAGAGTGTTTATTTTTTTTATTAAACTGAATCAGCTTGTTTAAACAAGCTCTGTAGAAGCTTAATTTGGAGGAGCATTAATAATGTAGTAGTGTTAATTGTGCCCAAAAGCTTTTGTGTTCTAGGTGTATCAGATGGGTTTAATAGAAGGTATTTTCTGCAGGAAAACTTTGCCTGTCTGTCTTCCCTTGTAACATGCTATGTCTCGCTGATCTGATCTCTTGCAGGTAGACTGGGTTCAGTGTGACGGTGGCTGCGATGAGTGGTTTCATCAAATTTGTGTTGGTGTCTCTCCAGAAATGGCTGAGAATGAGGATTACATCTGTATAAACTGTGCAAAGAAGCCAATGCAGGGACCAAGTAGCCCTGCTCATGCACCACCTCCTCCTTTCTTATTGAGCTACAAACTACCAATGGAAGATCTTAAGGAGACGAGTTAGCAACTACTCGATGCCTGGAGCTTGTTGAGAAATGGACCACTGAAACCCTACAGAGAGAGAGGGCTTGAAGCTAACGTAGCCACTGAGCTTCACTTCCAAGGATGTACAGACCTGCAGCAGAGTTGGTCCCTTCCTTACAGCTGGCTTCCTTCATACAGTGGGGACGTCAAGGCACAGTGGTACCAACTCATCTATGCAGACATCGCCTGATTAGGAGCTCCAGCCAGTGCTTTTTGACTTGAGTGTTTCCATCTTTGAGTGTGGCTGTTGCTCTTAGAGACTGAGCAAACCCGAGGCTGTTAGATTAGACACTTCAGGGTGTTAGAAGTACATGCTGGCAGTGGAGCTGGCCTGGAATTGGTGGGCATAGGCTGGAGCTTTTAGGCCTACCAGGTTACCCTGAGAAGGTGACTTTGGAAGTTGTCTTTTGTCTCCCCACGCCAACCCAGTGAGTAGGGCAATGTCTTGGGAGAGTTAAGTTGCCTCCATATCCAGTCAGCTAACACTACACTATAAGGATGGGAGCAAGTGGATTAATTTCTTCTAATTTCTCTTTTGTAGCTAAAGGGCAGAGGAACTCATGATCTCAGAAATCAGCAAAGGTTCTGTTTACCAAAAAAGAAACCCAACTCTACTCCACTAGGCAAAGCTTTTTCCTTAGTGGGGAACAGCTGATCTTCCTGTCGTGAGGAGGGCCAGAAAACATTGATGAAGATGTCTAGCTAGACCAGAGCATGGGAAGTGCAGAGTGCTTCCCTTTCCACAGGGGTGCCCTCTCCTGTTCTAGTCTTTGCTTAGAATTCTGCACTCCTGCACATTAAAGTTGTCTCACGCAGGATGGAGCTGGCAAGGAGGTACAGCACCCAGGGCACCAGCTTCTGTGATCTGTACCCAGGGATGGGAAGGAAAGAAGACAGCCCACTTACCTCAGAGGTTACACTGACATGTGCTTCTGTGAAAAGTTTCACTCACAACTATTTCCAGTATCACCAGGCTACGGGCATGGCCTCAAGCGATACCAGCAAGCAGTCTGCAGATACTGTTGGCAGCGCAAATCCCCTTCCCTGCTGGCTTTGCTGGATGTGTACCAGTGTACAATCAGCAACAGTTCTTGTTTGAAGTAGCCCCTGGCTTTGCCAGAGGACCAGAGGGCTTGGGGTCATCCTGGGCGACAGTTGTTTTAGTAAATCCATTTTTAAAGAAGGACTTGTTTTTACTTTTTTTCTAAATGTCTCAGACTACTGACTTGTTCTATAAATAGATTATTTTTCTTTGATTTTTTTATACTTACCACTGTTAACCAGCAGCACAGACAGAGGTTCACAAAGCAAAAACCTGCCCGTGGGCTTGGGTTTTTTTACTCCATTCCTTCCTTGTAGTACAAGGAATTAGCAGTTACCTTCCCCATTCTAGCTTGACCAGCTGCCTGTGTTTAAATAGGTAAATACATTTCATGTGCTACCTTTGTGTTTGGGTTTGTTCCTATTAGTGGGGCATCTGGGCCTTAATGACTCCAGTGGATGCTGGCTTTGTGTATGTGAATGTCTGAAGCCAGCCACTGGGCTGTCTTGTCCCCCTCTCCACTCGCTCCCTATTGTGTTTCCATTCTTCTGCAGTTCTAGGAGTGTTGTAAGTAGTGTCCAGTCTTACTAGGAGCTGGATTGGGATTTAAAGAAATATTGACAAAAACAAAAGTGTTCTGTCTTGACTGTTCTGTGTCCCTTCTCTTGTTCTCTGATATTTGGAAGTTTATTTATCTGGCAGAATTATCCATCCAAAAAAGAAAAAATTCAGCTCAGGTAGAAGAACTTTATCGGTTTGTTTTATTTGTGCCTCCTACCTGGGAAAAGGAAGATGTGCACAAGAAAAACAACTAAGATGGAGGGCAGAAGATACAGGGTCTTGGGAGCTTTGAGTGCAGATCAGGCACAGACTTTTAATTCCTGCTCCTTAAAGACTGATATGGTGGTAAAAGCAAGCTGTGGTTAAGCATGTGGCTGAACGGGCACCCTGGCAAACTTAAGAGTATTATTTGTTTACTTATTTATGAAGGAGTCTACGCTATAGTTAGACATACCCTCTTTTTGCCTCCAGTTACATTTTTTCTTAATGTATGCTTAGTTTTGGTAAACTGGTTTAAACAGATGTTACTTTCCTTCAAGCTTTAACTGATGGTACTACATAAATGTTTCCCTATATGGAGTGGATAGACTATCTGTCACAGATGTTTTAATCGTTCCAGAAGTAGACTAGTACAAGATTTCTTAAAGAATCCCAGTGTTCTGTATTCTTTCCTGACTCCTAGAATCCGTGACACAACAGGGAAAATATGGTTAGTGTGTCCAGCTAGCCACTGAGCATATCCTTTTAACCATTCCTGCATTCTCTGTCGCGATAAAGTCATTGTTGTATGTAATTACCATCAACTGGAAAAGAGATCTTTTAGTAAATCTGCATTGAATGTTCCTGTTTCTCTGAGTAGAAAGTGTGGTGGAAAATGTTAACAGCAGCACTAGTTACAACAAGAAGGAAACAAACAGCTATATGATGCAATGGTCAATCATTCTGCTTGTAACAAGCATTGAAAAGAGTAAAACAAATGAATGTGCAAATGTGCAAAAGGTCACATTTTTAGTAGCTGTTTTTCATATTATCACATGGAGAGGCTCTTTATTACACTGTTGCGAGGAGGTTGCCACACTTCTAGTTATGGATGTCTCATCTGCTTTTGGGTAAGGTGTTCATAAACTGAAGATCATTATTAGCTTTACATCTTACTGTTTAAGCTTATTTTTAAGGAGTGGAATTCCTATCAACGGATTGCTGATAGTATGAACTTATGAATAAATGTTAACTTTTGGAAAAATCTGTAGATATGTAGTTAGTGGTTAAAAAACCTAAAGCTACAGCTGTGCTCTTGTCTCCAGATCTTAGGGTTTTGAATTTTTATGGAAACTTATGCAAAGCAGCAAGCCAAAGGTCTGCTACGGCTGTAGGAAAAAAATCTCTCATGCTTTGTGGACAAAATCTCTGTACACACAAAATCTTAGCTTATGTCTATCTAGAAAGGTACATGTTTTAATGCTATACCTACAAAGGATACTAGCCACTGTTCATGTTACTTCTCTTCATGTATCTGACACAAAAAGTCAAAGAAATGACCTGGGTTGTTGCAAGGAACTAAAAATGGCCAGAACTTGAGTTGTATATTTTATCCAAATCGTGTGGTTTCAAGCTTTGGTTCTTAAAAAAAAAAAAAAAAAAGAGCCTGGAATTGGGCAGCTTCACTTGCATAGAGATAAAGATCACTCCTGAACTTCAGTACCGTTACTTTTAGGATTTATGCTTTTGACAGATCATTTGTAGCTGAATGCTTGTGTAGCCTGGACTATTTGATAACGAGGACTTAAGGTAAAACTGATGATATTATGGTAATTATCTTGAGGGATTGGAATATAGTCACACAGCATAAGATAACAAACGGATGTCTGTGTATGTCATTAGCTACACTGCAGCTTACATTGACGTTTTGGGTTTTTTTTTAAGATCATAGAGTAACTTAGGTTGGAGGGACTTCTGGAGGTCATCTGGGTCAACCTCCTGACCAAAATAGGGCAGACTTCGAAAGCAGGTCAAGTTTTTCAGGGCTGTGCCCAATCAAGTTGTGAGTATTTCCACGATGGGCATCTGACAACCACTCTGGTTTCCTGTTCTGGTTTTGTAGCATCTTCAGTGCAAACTTCTGTCTAATGTACAGTCAAAGACTCACTTGTGGTAGTTTGCCTGTTACCTCTCGAGGAGTCTGGCTCCATGTTTTCTCTAACCATCCGAGAGGTAGTTGAAGACTGCAGGTCCTGCAGCTTTAATTTCCAAGCTGAACAAACCCAGCTCAGCCTCCCTTGAGCCATGTCATGAGCTGCAGCCTCCTAACAATCTTGGTGGTCCTCAGATGGACTCATTGCATGTTTGTCAATGTCTGGTTTTGTACTGAGAAGCCCCAAACTGGCTATGTTACTCCAAATGAAGCTTACCAGTGTTAATTAAATACAGGGGGAAAGTAACTTCCTTTAACCTGCTGGCCATCCTTTTTCTATGCAGCCTGGTACAGGATTGGCCTTTCTAGCCTCAAGGGGGCACACTGCTGACCCCTATTTATTGTGTCCACTGTGAGCCCCAGGTCCCTTGGTTTATTATTTCTCAGGTGCAGGACTGATGAGTTTGACTTGCCATCAGCACGTCATTCCAGCTAGTCAAGATCCAACTGAATGGTAGCTTTCTCCTCCCATCTTCTGGGTTGTCCTGCTCCTGTCCTCCACCAACATTCAGTTCAGTGTCATCTGCAAAATTAAGTGTGTTCTATCCCACCACCCAGCTGGGTAAGACATAAAACAGTAGTCTCCAGTACCACCCCATGTGCAGCTGGCCACCTCCTAGATTTCAAATTGTTGACTACTAAAATCTGAGCACAGCAGTCCACGCTGTTTTCCACCCCCATTGAAGGTTGTCCATCTCTTCTCTGTTTTTGCTGTAAGTCTAAACATCTACTGCTCTACCCCTGTCCACAGGGCTCGTCACAGAAGGCAATCAGATTGGGCTGAGATTATAGTGGTGACCGTTCCCAGTCACCTTATGCCTCATGGATCTGGATGTGGCTTTGAGGAGGATTTGTTCTGTAGTTTTTCCAGGGATCGGGGTGAGGCTAGCTGTCCTGTAGTTCCCTGTAGCCTCCTTGTTTCCTCCTCTTTGTTGAATGGGCATGGCATGTGGAAGCATTCCTCACAATCCATCAAGAAAGTGATCTTCCATACAGACATTTTCGTAGGCTCTGTTCATCACTGTGGCGTATAAGACTTGAAGTAAAAAACCAACCTATTTGAATTGCTGTTTGTAAGACACATGGAAAACTAAAAATGGCAGAACCAAGGTTCTTCAAGCACTGCTCATATCTAAACTGTATGTGGGCTAGTGAGCAGTTATCCCAGTCGCATACACTTAGATATAAGTCCAAGCTGGTCTGGTTGAAGTCAGTGTTACTGATGTGTGGTCCTTTTGTACACAGTTCTTCACACTGGAAGAAAGGCATAATACAACTGAGCATGAACAGGGACATCTGATCTAGGAGAAATGAAAGTCTATAGCCTTGTTCATGCAACAGTAGGCTGTTTACTAGGTGGCTGTCCAAGGATAGCCATCACCTTTATTTTGTGGTGTTCTAATGAGTTACTTGCATAAGTGCAACACAGAGTTACAGCAAAGTAAAGCAAAAAGTACTGAGAGACTCAGTTGCTCATCAGACATGCCTTGCTGTCGTTCTAGGTACATGTTCCATACCTTTAAAAATAATGACTGATGGAGTAGAACCACTGTATACTAGTAGTCGTATGTTAGAAATGAAAGATTTTTAAAAGGGTGGGAAAAGTTTATTGAAATCATTCCTGAAATCGCTGTTAATGCCCTTGTAAGAAGTTGAGAACTGTCGTCTGCTAAAAGCAAGATTTGAGGCTTCCTTGAGTTAGATGGAAATGAAAAGCAGGGGAACTCCTTCAAATCCTCTCCAGCTGTGGTCACTAAGAATGTGTTTGGTCAGCCAGCCTGAACCAAACAGGAACTCTGCTTGGAGCACTCCAGGCAGCGGGGAGATGCAATAAATCCAGCCCTTATCGAAATTCTAGCCGTGCTGGCTTTGGGAGGGTGATAAATGCGTAGGACTGCTGGAAACTGCACAGCAAGACATTGAGAGCATTGAGCCTTATGTAATGAGATGGCTCGGTACAAATGAATGTTAAGTTGCAAGGTAAAGGCAATCAAAGTAAGGATTTATTGAAAACCAGAAATATTTGTTAAGGAGACATGCTGTGTGTGCCTTTGAAACAAAAACCCAGCTGCAGTCAATAGTTTTAATCCTAGATGGGGCGTTGTGTCTCAACTGGAGGCTTTTGAGAGGCCAGTTTTTGGCAGTCGGCGTCTCACCTCACACACACAGCACCACCACCACCCTCCCCCTCCCCAAAAAGAAAAGTCATTTAAAGCCAAGTATCAGAGGGAACTGCTGTGGGTATTAATATCTGAAGGGAGCAGCCGTGGCTGAACATGCAGGTCCTGAGGTGGTTGATGTCACTGGCCAGGCCTGGCACCTGCTTTTAATGGATGGGTGATGTGCCAGCAGATCCAGCTGCTGCAGCGTGTCCGGGTTGATGCTGTCTGTGCTCAGTCGTGCTCGAGTCACCCACCAGGCAATGGGCACACTGTGTTGCTCCCCGGAGAAGTAAGGTATTTGCTACTGCTGTTCTATAATAGCAGTGGAGCCTACACAAATCCAAATTATGAAATTGAGAAATAGCTCAGATTTTAGTGGGATGTGAGATGAGCAGCACATTCTGTTTACTTCTGTCAGCTAGTGGTTTAACTTTTCCCTTTATACAGCTGAAAAGTTAGTTAGATGGGTCTTGTATGTGCCCCTGCAATGGTATCAGAGCGAAATACTGTAAAGATCAAAATTGAGATATCATCAGTGAATTGATGGTGTTGGATCCCATTATATCCTTGTCAGCTTTCCTGATAGTCTTTTAGGAGGGGAGGCAGGAGCTAAATGCCTTAGCTTTGCCTAGAAGCATTCTTGGAAGAGAAAATTGCATGGCACCAGTGTGTGAGAACACCTGGTAAAGAAGTAGTGGAATTGTCTGGTAGCAACCCTGCCTCTTGCTGATGGGCCCCCAGGTGAGTGCATGCTACTTCTGTTCTTCACCTGTTGCTTGAAGGTGGTGATCTACTGGTGCAGCTGCAAACTGTTATCCAGGTTTGTATCCATACTGGTAAGGCTTAAACACAGCTGGGTTGTTTGTTTTTCCAGGTGTTGCCTCTTGCCATGGCCTTTTCTATAGTTTGTAACCGAGGTTGGCAAATCATCAGTCCTGGTTACTGTTTTTCACGATTACTGTTGTATGAAAGGAGACAGGAGTAGCCTGGCAGAGGGAAACCAGTGTTTGCCCTGAGGGGTGGACAGACTTCCCTGGTAATCCACGTGTGTCTGGAGTGCCTATCAAATGGGAAGGAGGAAAGAAGCTGATGTATTCTGGCACCGATGCCCTAATCCCTGGACTATCACTCACTGCGTCTGCAGGGAATGTAGGTGCAGGAAAAATTGGATTATAAGTGTTCTTCAAAGAATTAAGGAGTTTAGGAGTGTGCTTTCCACAATGTTTATGGTGCTTTAATGGCATTTTGTATTTCCAGTATTTTTGCAGGCTGCATTTGTTAGAAGGGAATGGATGACAGGTTATGAATCAGATACTAAAGCTTCAATGTAGCTCTCTGAAAGGATCCCGCCATGTACCTGAATGTGCACGTGTGCACAGGGAATTGAAGGCTGGAACACTGATTTCCCCTGGCTTCCAGTAGGAATACGCTTGGAACAATCACACCCCAGGGTTTAGAGATCTTGGAAAAATAGAGAATACACAAAATTGAGCAAATAACAAATAATGGAAGACAGTACACAGCAACAGAATAGCTATCCACAACTTAAAGGTTGTTTTTTGGTTTTTTTTTCCTTTTTTTTTTTCTTGCTGAGTAAGGCAATTCTAGGAAGCTGATGGGTCAGATTCCTGTTTGGAGCAGAAGACAGCCACTTTTTTTTTTTTAACTCCTGTTTACAGTGTGTGCAGTGTGCTGCTGCACAAGCAACACCTGATACTTCTGCAAAAAGACACTTGCTTTGCTTTGTTCTAAGAAAACAGCTGTTCTAAGTCCTTGTTTCTCAGCTGTGGTGATTTCAAACACAACTGTGTGGTTGCTTCATTCGCTTTTCCCTTGGGCCTTTCCATTACACCTCAGGATATCTCAGCTCCGAGGGAAGTGAGACCAAAGGAAGTCAGGGCAAATTCCCCCTGCAGACTCTTCTTGCTCCTCCCAGGCTGTTTTCCCTTCCTGGCAGGGGAGGTCTCGCCTCCCACCTTTTTAGGTCTGTCTGTCTAATTTCAGACGAGCTATGAGACTGCAGACTGAGTCTTTGGAGCTTTTCCTACCTTGCATTTCCTTACCCCATTACAGAGAAGCATGGAGCTGCTGTTCCTCACCCCCAAGCTGGAGCATCCATGCAGGTTGCCTGGTTTTATCTCTCCAGTAAGTTGCTCCCTCCTGAAGTCCGTGTCTTTCCTCCTCGGTGAGCCGAGTGTGATGTCCATTACCAACATCAGGACCAGATTTGGACCGCAATAAAAAAAAAGGAGGGTGCTCTGGTTTGCTCTCGTGTAAATCCCCAGCTTCTGTGCTAGCAGTACGATGTATGCTGGTACTGCTGTGCAGTTCAGGCATTGCTGTAGGAAGCTTGTAGGCTAAATAATATCAAAGACTGGTCTCGTTTCCCCTCTAGATCCGAGTTCTGGTGAATACCAAGGCTAAATTGGCTCTGTATTTTTAATTATTTCCCCTATCTGGACACATCACCATGGATGCTTGCATATTTTTTTTTTTTTTCCCTCCGATTGCCATGAAAACTTATCTGGGTTGTGACCAGCTTAATGAAACCACATTTCCAGTACTTGTCACATGGCTGGCAAGCAGTACCTGACCCTCTGCCGTACCTTGCAGTGGCCAGGAATGAAGTGTCTTCTATCAAAAAGAGCAATGATGCTCTGAGTCTTTCTGGCTGAAGGAAAATGATTAATTAATGTTCATAATGGAAAAACCTTGTGTTTGTGTCTATTTCTTCCTCTGACCTCTTGGTCAGCTCAGCCACCGTATGTTTTGTTTCCGGTGGGCATCAGTATTTGAATTCATGATGGCGAGAGGGTAACACGGCTTGGAATTTTGGTATTCAGAAGTGATAGAATGAAACACGTGAGCAGCAGCACCCCTTTTGTTCCCTCTGGAGAAGGGTGCCCTCACGCAATGCCAAGCTACCCGCTCCATGGAGCACGTGGCTTTGCTAATATCTCGGTGCCTAGTGCCTGGGCACCAAGCCCGGCTCCACTGCTGTTCCTCTTGTTGGCTGAGGAAGGGGTTTAGTTTTCTTCAGACATCAGCTGGATCTAATTTGAGGCTTAGCTTTTTCATCTCTGGCACTCATCAATAGAAAAATAAGATTGCCTTAAGTTATCAAAACTCACAAATGACTCTTTACCTATATTTTTGAGGAAAAAAAATGTCAAAGCTTGAAAGAAAGAGACTCGGTGCCATGGTATGTTGCAACTGGCCACCAGAACAGGAATGACTTGTAGGCAGGAGATGGGCCTCAGAGTGAAGCTTGCTTCAGGCAGAATCCAATCTGTCTGGGAAGACGTCTAAAGGCTCTAGGTCTTGCTCATGTTATGCCTCAAATCCCCATCCCACACCGAACCAGTTCAGTAGATGAGTGGTAGGGAGCACGTTTCCAGTATGTGAGCTGCTTTTTAATCTCTCTGCAGAGGAAACTCAGCACTCTGAGTGTGTCTGCTGATGCCACCTTGCAGGGACCTCAGCAGGGCACCCACGGGGAAGGCGAGAGAAGATGGGCAGCGCAGGTCCCTTTGCTTGCTCCTGCCCGGCCTTGGGCTGCCGGCGACCCCAGAAACAAAACGAGAGACACAAGCCATCTCTGGTGAGCCCCAGCTGGGAGCAGATGGGCTCTGTGGCGGTCGCAGTGAAGCCCTGCAGAGCTTGTGGGGTCCCTGAGACCCAGCGGCATTTCAGGGGTGGGCTCTGGACTCCCAGGTGGTGCTTCTCCGAGCACAGCATCCCTGTGCGCTGCGCGGGAGCGCAGCCGGGGCTCTCCTCGTGCTGAGGTGAGGGCTGCCTGGGATGTTTTGAAGAGGCAAGGCACTGCAAGGGTTTTCTAAAAATCAGGTGTATTTCTGATTTTTGGAGTCTGGAGAAACTGAACCCATGTTTTATTTCTTGACCTTTTTCAAAATGCCAAAGTTTTTCACTTCGTCATCTCTTAGAAAACTTATTTCCGAGAAACTTAAAAACTTTCTCTCATTCTGTTCACCAATTACAGTTTATTGGATTTTCTCCCAGAATGGAAACTTTTTATTCTGAGTAGTTACCAGCCCAGTAGTCTTTTGAATTTAAAAGTGTCCTTTCACTTTTTTTTTTTTTTTAGAGTATGTAAATAAGCATGAACAGATGCTCTGAGAACACTGCTTGGACCTTGCCTGTTTAAAACCAGAATATGGGTTTTCTGTGCAAGAATCAGTTAAGTGGGTGCTACTCTGTCTCACCTTTGAGAAAAGCTTTTCCTTTTCCCTGCCAGAACATCCTTCTTCCAGGCACACAGGGTGCAGAGGAGTCTAAAATATCAGCCCTCTCAGTGCCTTTGATTTCATTCTTTGTGTGGACAGTCTGTTCCGGATTTATCATCTTCACCTCAGAGGAATAAGGTGTGCAGAGCATAAGGAAAGACCATCATCCCGATAACCCCAATATATACAGCTCCTTCTCTACCCCCTCAACCTATCCTGTACCTAATCAATCTGCTGATCTCATACTTCTCAATTCTGAGTTACTTAAGAAATACTGCTATTGTTACTAGCCTGAAATTACAATTTCCTTTGGCATATGGTTCTTGATGTGAAAATGCCCTCTAATTAGCCCCTTGGCTGCAAGAACAAACTGGTGACTTTTATTTTCTAGATGCAAACTATCAATTTTCACAGCAGGAGGTCGATGACTAGTTTTCAGAAGAGTGGCGATTCCTGCCCTTTCCCTAAAACGTGTTCAGGCTCTGTTCCTGCAGTTATTCTGCAAGGGCTTGTTCAGGCTGCTGGTGAAGTAGAACCGGGGAAGAACCCTGAGGAACTGGTGGTACATGATGGAGCTGGAAGGAAAGCAGAAGGTGGTGCTAAAAAGATTGAAGACTCCAGACTCGGGGGTCTTTGCTTGCTACTCATTTATGTTATATTATAAGCATATGTAGGTATCTGTACCTATGTGCTTATAACTGCATAATCTTGCAGTGCTTTTGGTTTTGCCCATAAATGAAATGGGAGACGCTTTTGAATTCTGAGCAGAAAAAACCCAGTTCCTTGCTCATCTGTGCAAAGGGCCAGAGTGTTTAACAGAGACAAGCTACTAAGCAGAAGTCAAAGCAGCAGTAAGATGCACAGCACTGCAGATCTACCCGCCCGGGCCCTCCTGCTGCCCCTGTGGTTGTGTGTGCAACGCACACGTGCCTGCACGCTCCTGCCTCAGTCTTGGGTTTGCTGTTCCAGAAGGGCAAGCGCACACCCGCGAAGCACTGCGGGGGGGAAACCGCCGGCACTGGATGTAGCTGAGAGAGTGGCGGTGGCAATTCACAGTGTGGCCAAAGCTTTTGGTCTCGGCTTCTTTCCCCCTACTCTCTACAGCTTTTAACCTTTGATCCGAGGTCCGCTCCCCAGCGTGCTGGCAGCCTGCGTGCTGAGCAAGCATCACCCGTAGCTCCTGCACGCGGAGGAGCTGGGGCTATAGCAGCGATATCTGCAGGCGAGGGTTTTCCAGCTCTGTCCTCGCTGTGGGCGTGCTGTCCTGCCTTCAGGCTGGTCCCCGAGCTCTGACTAGCGCAGGAGCGTCATCGGTTTATCTCCCGTACGCAGAGCACAGTGTCCACAGTCAGTCGTATCTTGCCCCACAAACAGCCTGGGTGCAACAGCGAGGCCTCCGTCGCTCTGCAGACGTCCAGTGGGGACGGGGTTTTTCTTGCCTCAGGATTCTGGTCCTTTGGGTCGTTATTTGGAAGCGGGTTTTTGCAAAGGGAGGCTGTGCCTGAATGAGGCTGTCCACGTGGCTGCAGCAGGATCTTCTGTCACGGCAGGAACTTCAGGCTCTTACAATGGCTTTTGGCTCCTGCCAGCATAGTTTCAAAATATATGTGCCTTTCTGGGAGGCAGCTTAGTGGCTCAAGCAGGAGTCAATCCTTTGTGCTCACTTTGGCTTCTTTCTCTGCTGAGCGGTCTCCAGGTTCCTGTAATGTGCCAGCCAGTATCAGCCTCTGTTTATCCCCTTTCTATGCATATTTGTGACAATTTTGCTTGCTATAGCCACGGTCACTTAAGCTAAATAACATTTTCAGGCTGAAAGGGCCAGTAGCAGGCTGGTTATTAGATAGACGAAATGTATCATATTTGCTCTGGCCTTTGGTTCCCAGATAACATAACGGCAAATTGTGTTCCTGGAAGCTGGGAGGTGGCTTGCAAGATTACACGGCCCCAAAATGCATGGAGGCAGTTTGTCACGTGTGACAGAGGAGCGGAGGGGGAGGTGGAAGTGGGGAGTGTAGCTGCTCTCGGTGCTCAGCAAAGGCCAGACGTGGCTGATGGTTTCTTCACCCCGGGAACACTGAAGCAGCAGCAGCAGCAATTGTGCCCCGGCTGCTCTACTAAAAGTGCTTTGATGCTTTAGGAGCTTAAGTTCATTTAAAAGTCTCTGCTACTTGCGGAGTAGTAAGAGATAGTGTTTGTCTCCCAGTAACCATTTCCCTCTCCGTTTTCCCCCTCATCATTCCTCTAAGTGGGTGCTTTTGAGTCCATCCTTTTAGGTTTGAACCACCTCTCCAGGTGGTGCCTAGGTGCTTTGGAGGAGAGAAATCTAAGCAATGTGCATTCCCTGCTTAGCTGGATGTGAAGTGAGACCAGAGCTGGGAGTGTAGGTACTGTGGTTCCTACTAGAGCACGCAGAGCCAGTGCTCCTGTGTGCAGGCTGTGCAGGATGTGGCAGGCTGGGGCCAGTTCCTGTACACATCTGACCCAGAAAATGTCAAAGTACCTCATTATTGCCAGAGAAATCTCTTTCCAGCTTGCTTTGTCCAGGCTGCGAGCACTTCCTGGGGAACGCAGCCTCAGCTGCTGGTAGAAGACCGGGAGCAAGCCGGAGACAAAAATCTTGGCAAATGTTGCAAGGTAAAGAGAAAGATGAGCAAAATGCATCATGAATTTAAAGAGAGGACTCAATAGCCATTAGGATCAGGATTTTCCAGCCCTTGGCTGAGGTGTGAGGTACTCTGACAGAGAGCCCCCAGGCCCAGCGCTCCTCTCCAAAAACGGGTGTTGGGGGGGAAGTGGCTAAGCCAGCCGTGCACCACTCGTGCCCCGTGTGCCAGCGCTGCGCTGCCCCATGGCAGCCAGTGCAGCTTGGCAGCCTTCCCAGACCTGGAAGCTGCTCTGGGACCCGCTCGGGAAGGCATCGCTCCGGAGCCTGCTGTCCCAGTGAACACGGCCCAGCCACCTGGGACGGGACTGGGAGGAGCGCGGCAGTTCCGCCTGGCGCCGTCTTCAGCCCTGTGCTCCAAATAAGCAGCCTCCCACTTCGTACCTCTGGTCCCGTGTGAAAAAAACCCTCCTCGTGCCATCCGGGGGGGGGGGTATGGGGTGTGGGGGGGGGGGGCTGGCATGAGGGCGATGCACGCGGGATGGGCGCCAGCATCAGCGCTGCCTCTTGCCGGCACTTGTAGCGTTGGGAGGAAGATGCTCTGCAGCCGCCCAGCCGAGGTTCTGCTTGCACAGCTCTGGGTGGCACACGCTGCTGCGACAAGCCCTTCCCTGGTATCCTCCTTACTCATATAAATAAAATATATGTATGCTTATTCAAATATTTTTAAATGGCATTATCTCAGTAGATCTAAGGATGAAATTATTTTCCTGTTACTACAGCATGCGTGTTTTCTAGGCTGTTTTTTTGGCTTTGTTTTTTTTAAAAAAAAGTTTCACATTCTTTTATCTCTCTCATTTGTTTCTTGCAAATCTGTTTCCTAAGATTTTGTTTCCAGCTGTCCCCATTCTTCCACTTGGCTTAGATATGGTTACAGACTCAAAATCTTAGACATCGAGATTGCATCCTTTGCATTTTTCCCTTTAGATTTGCATTGCCTCTGATGGACAGATTGAAGTACTCTCAGTTTCTTTGTCTTCTGCAATTCCAAACGTATTAAAAACAACTTTTTCTGTAGTCTTACTTGATCCTTTGTGATATTTGCTGGTTCTCTTCCTATCTTCAGTAAAAAGATCATTGTCATTTGAGGTAGTTCTGATTTTTTTTGGTTTGTTTTGTTATTTAAATCTCTCAAGTAACATCTCCCCAAACCATATGGACTTTTTCTTGTTTCACCCCAGAAGATGTGTAAAGTGATGTTTTACTTTAAATATGCTTTGCTCAGGATTTTCTAGTTTGATTTTGCACTTGTAGACTTACTATTTCCCCTTGCTGCTTATGTTTACACTGAACATTTGTTTTCATTTTCAACTTATTGTTGTGCTCAGCGCAGTCTTATCTCACTGAGTGGAAGTCAAATAGTTTGTTATTGATTACATGGTTTCCTATCAAAGTCTATTAGTTCCTGCCAACTAGCTTGTCATCTAGTTGGTAAGATTATTGCTGTTGGTGTGCTGTAGTGATCGTGGTTATGTAGGGATATTTGAGCAGCGGTGCTGATGCACACAATAGTTTTGAGAATCTCTATAAATGTTTCCTTATTCAATCTCCTCTCTCTTTACACCAATCTGTTGCACAAGGCAAGGTATTTGATTTTGTTGTTGTTTTTTAATCCCTATATCCTTGCCTTATACTATTTAACGACTACACTATTCACTGTGAGATGGTTTCTGCACAGGGATGTTCTCCTCTTCTTACAGTCTCATGTAATTCCTCCTCTGGAACATCTTCCCTAGTTTCCAACAGTTGCTGATTTGAGGACTGGAGCAGACTGTTTTATTTATACCATCCTGTTTAGTCACTGCTGTGGAGGAGCAGCACTTTGTGAATTTGCCTAGTTCTTTTATGAACAATATTCTGTGGCAATGGCTGCAGGTACCACATTTAATTTATTATGCACAGTGGGAGGAAAAAGTATTTCTTTTTTGTTTAAATCTGAATATTTCATCAGATGCCACTAGCTGTTGCACTGTGAGATGTAGTGAAAGACATATTCACCTTCTCTGTCTTTTCCTTGTTTCCCAGACCGCCGTTGTCACCCTCTTTTTATCCTAGGCATCTCTTCCTGAGATGAGGAATCATCAGGTATTTGATGACTCCTTGGCTGAATCCATTCCTTACCTCTGCTCATTCCTCTTCCCATCCCCTTTTTCTCCCGGAGGAAATCCAGTGCTGTGTGGGTACACACTAGATTAACATGGTGACACATCAGTGTTTGGGGCTTCGTTGCTCTTTTTCTCCTACTACCTTCCCAAACTCCCTGTACACAGCTCAGATTTTGCTGCTGCTTTGTAGGCCTGATACAAGGACACTGAACACAAAAGTGTGATGATGTTGTTGCTGTTGTTGTTTTCTCTTGCCCCAGGTATTCATCAACAGCTGTAATAAAAATGTTTTAAAACCATGCCTCACTTACATCCTTGGACCATCACAGCTGTAACACATCTACCTTGAACAATATTCCGTTCTCTTTGCCTTTTTCATGGCCTCAAAGCATGAAGCTAACATCATCAAGTAACTACTTGCAATAATCCCAAGACCGCCTTCTCAAACATCCACAGCTGATTTTGCAGCCCAGCGTTGGGTATGTACAACTGGGGGGCTTTTTTTCTCCCCATTGCATGATTTTTCATCTACTGCTTGCTTGCCCACTCCCGTTACAGCTTCTGGAGTGAGGTCCTGGGATAGGGCAGTGCTGCTCCTGGGAAAGACCAGTGGCAGAGATCCCTGTATGTGAGGGAAGAGAGCTTGCAACCTGCCAAACTTCTGAACGGGACTGTTTTGGGCCCTTAGTAGGAAGCAGCAGAGAATTTAGCAGAGTTTATTTCCAGCTCAGAGCTCTGCTGTCCCCCCCTGCTCCCGGCCACAGCACAGCTCAGCTGCCCCCCTGGATGCTGCAGGTGGGGCTGAGATGCAGGACCTTGCCCTGTGCCCACGTCCTCCCCGCCGAGGAGAGACCCCGCGGTGGGAATTCACCGTGAATTCATGTTTCATCTCTTACCTCCTCCCAGCAGCTCTCGGGCTTTCGGCTCCCTCGGGTAGGGCTGCGGAGGCACCTGTGTGGGGTGGTCTTCTCTTTCTGCTGTGCCTCCAGGGACGACGTTGGGCGGCGAGATGATGGGGAGCGGGTGCCCAGAGGTCCCCGGCCCAGGAGGGAGAGCACCGGCGGAGGCGGCGTGAGCCCTTCTCGCAGGCGGGGGGGAACGAGCCCCTTCGCACTGGCCATGAAATCAGTCATGTGTAGGTTTTTGTCCAGCCCTGGGGGGTGGGGGAAGGAATGTGGGTTGGGCGAAGTCTAGGATTACACCACCGCTGAATTTTTTCTTTCCACACTTTAAATAGCCAGCACCTTTCAGTCCTGCCTTCGCCTCTCCCGTCGGCTCGTGCCCTGACAGCGCCATCCGCAAGGTAACACCTCTGCCCCTGTTTTCTTCTGCCCAGCTCCTCCCGTGCCCCGCACCCTCCCGGGTCTGCTGTGGATGAGAGGTCACGGAGCGCTTTCTGCCTGTTTAATCATTTTCTAGCGTGGAGGGGTCCTCCCAGCCCTTCCTTGCAGCCGCTGTCAAATGCCTGCCAGTGTTTCTTGCTCCTCTTCGCGTCCTGAAGGGTTTTATAGGGGACTATATAGGGGGAGGGGAGAGACTGTAAGTGCTGCTTCACCCTTTTTTTTTTTTTTTTGTCCTCTCCCTGGACGGGGGAGAGTGTCATTTGCTGCCAGTGCCTTTTCCTGCTCTCGTGGCGAGGGAGTTGCAGGCGGGAATGAATGGCAGCGTTAGGCTGGGGCTGGGGGAGCTGTCTCTGCAGGGCACGAGCAGGCTCGAGGGCTGGCACCGTGCGAAGGAAGGTGCCCTCCTTGGCATGAGGTCCTCAGCAATCCCGGCTTCGGTGGGAACCACGGTCCTCAGCCCTTGCCCTGAGGGGTTTGGCATCCAGGAGGTCATTCTGCCCGTAAGGAACAGGCTCAAATGCCCCGTGAGCCACCTAAACGGCTGCAGCGGAGCCGGTGCCACCCGTGCTGCCCGTACCTGTCTCCTCGCTGTGCACCAGCAGTCACTTAGGATGCTCCCTGGCTTTCCTGGGAGGAGAGGTGTCCTCTCAGAGGTTTTGGGGGGAAGGTGGGACAGCGGGAGAGGTGCCTACCTACTCCGTGCTGATCTTCTCTTAGCAGAGATCTGTTTAGAGATGGGAGAAGCTCTTGCAGTGCCAAAGCTTCCCGAGAGCGGTACCGTGGGGAGCCTCTGCAGGCAACAGGCAGATGTTTGGAGGGGCAGACCCTGGGAGAGGAGACATCCCAGGTGGCCATGGCATCTACGCCATTTCTTTTCCTGCTATGGGAAGGCTAGTACCATTCTGAAAAATCACCTTTTCTCGCAGCCTAGTAGATTGTCAGCAACAGTTGCCACCACCAAAAGCAGAAACTTGTTTCCCTCTTATTTCAGTTTGTCCTCTTCCTGCATTTAAGACTTCTGTGTGTTTTGTGGCTTTCATTGCATGGTCTGTAAAACCAGACCTTGGTAAGCAGCAACAGGCGAGAAGAGAAACCCTTATAAAATATCCTGTCAAGTATTTGATCCCTCTCTCTCCCTGCTCTAGCCCTAAGTCTGTTCCCAGTATCTGCCACGGTGGAAGCTCCAGTCTGGCTGAACTGCTGGGTCTTCTATGTAATGCTGTGCTTAGAGGATGGGCTTCCAGAAGCAGGAGTGTTTTGAGATAAGTCAAAAATAATTAAACTGATAGTGGCTTTTAAGGACTAGTTTTGCACTAAGCAATGAAAGTGCATCCATGGTCT
This sequence comes from Tyto alba, assembly GCF_018691265.1. NCBI lineage: Eukaryota > Metazoa > Chordata > Aves > Strigiformes > Tytonidae > Tyto > Tyto alba. The sequence continues at coordinate 17,553,291 of NW_024881295.1, forward strand.
TAGCACCTGGCTGCCAGCAGGAATCGGTATAAGAATTGGAGCAAGAGAGGAATGGTTCAGGGTGTGTGGGAGTGTGTGTGCTCTCCCCTCCCTTGCCTCCTGTAGCCCAAATTTCTGCCTCGTTGCATGGCTTGTGCTGAACGTAACGGAGGAAACTCCTTCTCAAGGTGGGATGGATTACAGAGTCCCTGGTGCCGTCAGCAATGGTGAAACGGTGCCCGCACACCCCAGCATGGAGAAGGAGAAGGAGGAGGAGGAGGAGGAGGACCATACCCTGGAGCGAGGGCAGTGGAACAACAAGCTGGAGTACGTCCTGTCTGTGGCTGGGGAGATCATTGGCCTGGGAAATGTCTGGCGCTTCCCCTACCTCTGCTACAAGAATGGTGGAGGTAAGTGCAGCCCTGGACCCAGCCGTCACCCCTCCGCGGTCCCTCCCGCCTCTGCGACCTGTGTCCAGCCCTGCTCGCCCCTGGCAGCAGCTTCTCAGCAACGCCCAAGCCACGAGTCTGAAGAGAGGATGTCAGCCTGCCAGTGTAGTGCCTCTGTCTGGGCCACAAGCCGGGGTTGTTTTGAACTGGTGGGATGCGGGTGACCAAGCAGCGACGTCCCAGGATTTCTGGCGGTTGTATCCCTGTTTCCCTGAGGTGTGCAGAGCCCTGGTCCTGCTGATGAGGTGGGTGGCTGTCTGCAGGGGGGAGGCAGGAGGAGCAGGGTGAGGGCTCAGGTCTCTGAGCAGTGTGACCTCTTCCTCGAGGAGCAGCAGGCACCCTGTGCAAATAGGACGGGGGGGGGGGGTCCCGGTGGCACGGCAGGGAGTGGTGCTGGAGGCCACGGGGCCCCGACGTCTTTGCAGGCGCTTTGAGGAGCTGCAGCATTCCCTGGAGACTCGGGGGGCCTCCAAGGGGCTCTCGGCCACAGGTCCTGGTCTGGTGTCTGACCACGGAGGGACGTCCCCTGGGTGCTGGAGCCAGGTGGCAGGGACGAGGTAGAGGGAGGTGATTTTCCTCGCCCTGGTGCAGAAGCACAGCACACCGCTGTTGCTGGTGCTGCTCAGCCTGTGCTTGGCCGTGACCGGTGGCCGGTCCCCCGCGAGGCCGGGCTGCCCTGCGGCTGAGCAGCAGGGCTGGGCTCGCTTTTGCAGGTGGAGGGTTGTCGTGAGCTTTTACTGGTGTTTTTTGCTCCTTTTTTTAAGGGAGAAAATTGTTTACAAAAAACCCCAAAAGCCCAAAACTCTTCTCAAGTTTGGCTTGGTGGTACATGGAGAGAGGGAGTTGTTCTCCCTGTCTGGTTATTAATTGCTAATTGGGCTCTCCGGAAGGGCAGGGGAGAGGGGAAACTGTGTTTGGCTGGGAGCTGGCAGGGAGCGAGTGCTGAGGACCTGGGGCTGAAATCCCCTGGCTTGGGGTAGTCTCATGGGCCTCACTAAACTGCTTTCATCCCAGTGGCATAAAAGAGGATTAACTGTTGTTTAGCTACTTTCACGCCATGCTTTGCTCAGTGCTTGTTTCTTTTCACCAGGTGGTCGGGCATTTTCTTGCCCTGTTGAAAAAGGAGGATTTGTCCTGTTCTCCTTTTCCACAGGGAATGTTTTTTTTTGGCTGCTTGCTGAGCCGTGTCTTCTCCTACTGCTGCACCTTTTCGGGGCACCATCCTGTCCAGGGGGAGTGGAACCCAGGACCTGGCACCCCTTTCCCTGCTGCTCCTCCTCCTGTGCTCCCCCACTGGGGTCAGGGGAGAGCTGAGGGAGGGTTTTGGGGAATGGAGAGCCACACCGTGTGTTTGGACAACAGAGACAAGATGTAAAGGGATTTCTCAGCCTTTTTTTTTTTTTTTTTACTCGAAAAATGAAGCAAAGCCCTGTGAAGTGGTAAAGACTATGAGGAGTTTGAAGTCTCAGGCAAATTTTCCATCTCTGGCCACCTTTCCATGAGGTTAGAGCAAGGAGGGAGGATGAGACTCTTGTGTAGGGAGGAACATGTTTCCTGCATGACTTCTCCTGGGGCAAGGCAGTGCGATGAGGCTGTGCAGGGCTTAAGGCTCCCTCCTGCACCATGGAGTCCTGCCTGCCCCGCCTGGTGCTGTATCAAATCCCTTGTTACGCCTCAAGATTAATTTTAAAAGCTGCCAGAGGTGTTGTCCTGTACTCCTTTGGAAAGGCTGGTCCAGCCGCTTGCTTCCCTGGTACTTCAATAAAGGTGAGGGACCTTTATTTAATTTCCAGCTCCAGGTCAATCATGGCCAACCTACAAGCGTTTGCTCTTGTTCCAGCATTACAGCTTTGTCCCGCTGGCTGACTTTTTCTCCCCCTGCTGAATTGTGTGTAGGCAGTGGTGGTAACTGCTCTCAGCTTGCGCTTTGCTGCCCTAAATAAGTCAGGCTCTTTGCAAAAATATATCTGCAAAATCTGAGCTATGCGAAGTGGTGCAGCCGGTCACTTTTCTTTTCTTTAGGGATATTTCCACATAACAAAGAAAGAGCAGTCCCTTACATATTTAGTGCTCAGTGTCTGATACCAAGGTCCTATATAGTGGCAGGAAAAAAATTAAAAATAATAATCATAATAAATAAAAAAAACCCCAAACAAACAAAAAAAGAAGAGCAAAAAATGTTCTTTTTGCTCTTGTTCGCTCTTGCTTTCACCTCCCATGACGGGGTCAGGCCCTCCCTGAGCAGGCTGGCCCCACCGGTTGGGAAATACTGGGGAAGCCTGTCTGGTGGTGTGTCTGCCAGTGCCGCACCCCCTCCCCAGCACTCCCCAAACTGGCCGGTCCCAAGGTACCCACCATGGCCACCATCCCCGCACACCGGGAGGGGAAGGGGCCGTAGTGGAGGGGACACGCCAGGCGTTGGGGTTCACCTGCGGGGAGGGGATGTCAGGCAGTGCCGGGGGGCTGCTCAGGTGCCCTGGTGGACCCCTGTCCACGCCGCAGCCCCCCGCCACGGGCTGTCCTCCCTGCCACCCCACCAGCCAGAGTGGTTGTGCAGGGTGGGTCTGCTGGGCATCTCTCCTTGGCTTTTCCCCCTTGCTTGCCACCCTTTCCTGCCCGTGTGGGCAAGCAGCAGCCCTCTGCCAGCTGAAATGAGATGGGGGATGGTGGTGGGTCTGGGGTCAGGGTTGTCCCACCCTGCCTGATGTCCCATCTGGGGGGGCGAGAGAAGCTGGGCAGACCACAGTCCCTGGCCCAAATGTGTCTCTGCAGATCCCTCCTTTGACCTGACATAATTTTGCATCATTTCACAGCCTGCATGTTGGGACCCTCCAACTAGACTCCCAAAGTGTGAAACCTGCTGGCAAACCTGAGGAAGAGGAAAGGCCGGATACCTGGCTGGAAATAAGGGGAGCTCAACCTGCCACCTCAGAGATCTCCCTTGGGGTGCCCTGGCTGCTGTTTAGTTAAATACAAACTTTTACATGAGAATAATCTCTCTTGGAAAAAGGGGCCACTTTTATGATAGTATGATTGCATGCAAGTTGAGATTTGAGGGGATGGTGCTGATACAACCATTTCCTCTGCCCTTAGCCCTCACCGTCTTCTATTTACTGGTAGAGGGAGAGCATGTGGGCAGATGCTTGTCGTTCCCCTTGGAGCTGCCAGGTATCAGGATCCCTTCAGCTGCTCTTTGCCCACAGGGAGTTGCCGAGATGCTCTCCCTGTCTATTTTGTTGATTGCTTTTTTTGCAGGGAGGGGAGGGCTGTGGCTCTGTACCCAGCTGGGATGAGCATGGGGTGGGACTTCTGACCAGTCCCCAAAGCCCCCCTTTCCTTCTCCCCGCCCCTGAATGCTAGCTAAGCTTCTTAATGAAATCTCTTGGGTTTTGAGTTCATTTGTGCACCAGGATTTTTATTCCCCATACACCCCCACCGACCTGACCCTAGAGCCACTTGGCATCTCACCGGCACAGAAAAGGACTATGCAGGGAAAATGTGGCTAGTGGCTGGCTGAGTTGCCACCTCTGACCCTGCGTGCCGCTCTGAGCCCGCCGCAGACCAACTGCTGCTCTTCACTTGGGACTACCCTTTTCCACGCCAGCTCCCCCTCCTGCCCCGTGTCCCTGCTTTTGCAGCAGGGCTTGAGCAGCCTCGATGGCACATGGTCCACGCTCCCTGCCACACTCATCTCGCAGGGCTGTCTCCTGTGCTCTGTGGGGTAAAAGCCATTACTGCATTTAACATTAGCCCCGGGGGTAATCGAAAACCTGATGTGTCTTAGCTCTCTCTGCCTGGTTTCATGACAGGGCTTGAACGGGAGGGCAGTCCTGGCCGCTGGCGTGGGGTACGCACTTTCCTGCACTACTTGCTTTTCATTTGTGTGCCTGCTGCTTTTCGGTGAGCAAGTGATTGAGCAAACCCACAGACTGGGTGAAGGTGTCAGTCTCTATGTGCCCCTCAGTGCCCTGATGTTGTCATATCTATAGGTTTGTCAGCTAATTCAGTCAGAATAATCAATGTGAAAGGAGTCACCGACTTGATTAAAAGTCACAATGATTTTACAACAAGGTGTCCTCCTGTACTTCTATACAGCTATTGAGAACTTGTTTCACTCTTTTGTGCACAAAAATCAGGCTTAGAAACTTTCCTTTCCTCTCCATCTTTTCTAAATGTTGAGTTTCTCATGCAATTACATCACTCTGAGAGAAGAGATGTGAGGTAAATCCCTTTCTCCTGGCATCCTGTCTGTGGTCTTCCCACCCCCTCAGCCCCCCATCCCTCCCAGGCTCTCTCAGCCCTCCGTGCCCAGGAGGGACCTGCCTGGTGCCAGGTTGGAGATGCCCTGACCCCAGTCACCTCACAGGGCTTATTTTTCCTATCTGCTACTTGAATCTGCCAGGTGCATTCTTCATCCCCTACCTCATCTTCCTCTTCACCTGCGGGATCCCCGTCTTCTTCTTGGAGACGGCGCTGGGGCAGTACACCAGCCAGGGAGGGGTGACGGCCTGGCGCAGGATCTGTCCGCTCTTCGAAGGTGAGTGGGGTGAGCCCGGGAGGGCATGGCGAGGTGGGGGGACCCCCGGGCCCCTGGGGGGACAAGTGGTGATGCCTCTCTCCACAGACTGGATTGTTACGTACCTCCACGCATCTGCTGCCCACACCTGGGGAATCCCAGCCTGGGAGGGCCACCAGGCCACCCTTTCCAAAGTCACGCTGGAAAGATTGCCTTTTTCACCAAACAGTTCCCATCATTATGTTGCATCCTGGTTTCCTTCTTCATGGCCGTGGTTCTGGCCAGGAGCTTTGAGTCCAATCAAGGTTGTCCTCCAAGAGCTAAGTGATGAGAATGCTTCTGGCAGTTATGAGGAACCGAAAACACGCTAATATTTTTTTAAGTCAATGCTATGTCATTTTCCTGAGCTTGCAGATGTCTTAGTGGTGAAAGGTGTCAGCTGTCTTAATAAATTGTTAGCAGTTAGATCCACTGGTAGCACTGTTTCAGCACAGTCGTCCAGCCTCAAACCACTTTCCATGATTTCTTTGAAAGTTTCAGTTGCCTCCTCCCCATGTACCAAAACCTTTAGATGCTCCTCTAACATCTCCCAGAGAAAGTCTGTGGTGTTAATACAAAAGCTTCCCAAACAAAATCAAGAAGAGACAACCGAACAAAATTAAAAGTGGATTTTGGTGGAAGAGGCATTATTCAGCAGGTGGAGCACCGTCATGTTTCTGTCCTTTCCAGTGGTTTTCCAACCATAATCTGCCTGTTCTTTGTCCAGACTCCCTCCTGTTGCCACCCTTTCACCAGGGAAGGCTGCAATGGGGTGGCAGGAAGAGGGGGGTCCCTGGAGACCCTTCTTGGACCCCCACTGATGCAGCATGGTGGCCTTTGGGGAGGGAATGATGGTTCTGGTGGCCACCCCACTGGCATCCATCTGGCAGCGCGGTCAGAATGCAGATCAGCAGATGAAAATGTTGGGTGAACATATCCCAAGGGGAGTCCTGTTCCTGTCCCCCGGTGTGTGGGTCATGTGCCTTCGGGGCTCGCTTTCTGCAGGAATTGGCTACGCCTCACAGGTCATCGTCATACTGCTGAACTTCTACTACATCATTGTCCTGGCCTGGGCCTTGTTTTATCTCTTCAGTTCATTTACCATCGACCTCCCCTGGGGCAGCTGCGACCACGAGTGGAACACAGGTGGGTGTGGAGCCCCCCTCCCAACCCTCCACCAGCTCCTGACTGAGAGAAACCTGCTGCTGCCCAGGGCCAAACCTCAGGAGAGTGCCTTGCCCCTGCGCGGGTGGGACTGCTGGTCATAGGGGTGGGCAGTGCTGGATCACTGCAGTGCTGCCGGCACTTTTGGGGAAGAGTCTTGGTTGCTCTGGATCTTTGTTAGAGATCACCAGTGCTGGCACTGCCCAACCACTTGAAGCACCCTGCCAGTGCCGTGCAGTGGTGGTATCCCTGGTGGCTCCTGCTCTGGGCTCCAGCCAACATGGGCACCTTCCTCTTGGCATCTTCCAGTCATCCTGTGCTGTGTGGTAGCTATAGACCCAGTGCTGGTTGGGACTGCTCACTGTGCCCACTGGAAGGGAAAAATGAGTGCCATTGTCTTAATTGTCCTAGGTTTCCTTCCAGCCTTACTCTGGAGGGGTGTCCTTTTGTTCATCTTTGGGACTATACAGAATTTGTCTCAGGGTCAGTGTCAATGAGTGTTGACAGTGGATACAAACGGAGGGATTTTTTAGATCCTCTGGTCCTCCAACCACTGCTACTTATGGTCCCTCTCTCCCTGTGCCTTTCCCACAGGGAATTGCATGGAGCTCCAGAAGGCGAACTCGACACTCAACGTGACCAACGAAAACGCCACCTCCCCTGTCATCGAGTTCTGGGAGTAAGTAAAGGACAACAGACCTGTACCCCCCTTTTCTCTGGGACATACCTTCCCTGGGCAAGGAGCAAGCCCTGCAGCTGCATGTCCTATTAACCCATCCTTGCCAAAAGAGGATACAAGAAAGGAAGCTGGGCAGATCAGAATGAAGGCTCTCGGGGGCAGCACCGTCAGTCGAGGGTGACATCGCTGGGCTTGTGGTGTTTGACTGGAGCTGTGCTGGAATGCCTCAGAGCCATCTGACTTTGTCCTTCTCTGACAAATAGAAGGTCCCTCTGGACCTTTTGGGCTTCTTGGTCTCACTGACCTCTGTGATGGCTAGCTGACTGTACGAGACCTTACCTCACTGATGCTTTGCCTCATCCGGTCCTTGACATTTTGTTTATCGTCCTTTCCTCCTTTATTCCTCCTCTTCTGTTGCACACTCCCTTTCTCCATTTGTGCTGCTCCTTTCCCTTCCTCATCCCCTGTTCTTCATTGCCAGCTATGGACTTCCTTATCCAGTTATTTCCTCCTGCAATGTAGGGGAATTGGCTGCATGTTTCCCATCCTGAAGCTTTGGTTCAGACGTACCCAGGGTGCAAACCTCAAAAAAAATTAGTGGCACTTCCTCAGGGTATAGTGGCCGTTACCCTACAGTTTGGATTACAGTTTATGTATCTGCTGGATTATCCATTGCTTTTGTTCTGTTGGGAGCAGTCTGCCCCACGCAGTGCTTGACCTGCCTGCTGGCTGCATCCAGTGTAACCGTGCTCAGGACACGGGTGCCAAGACTATAGGTGAGACTGGGGTGAGATCTGCAGTGATCCACAAAGCAACAGTCCTGTGATGGGTTTTTGTCTGCATGTCTTGCAAGCTGTAGCATGTTCAGCTGTTGAAGAGGAGACCTTAAAGCCCTGTGATGTACTGCAGGAGTCCATGCTGGTGATGCAGTAGGTGATCTCTTTCCTTTAAATCCGTGCTACTGGGTGATACCAGCACGTTCCCAGGAGACTCTGGCATGGTGGGTGGTGACTTTTGTATGTGGGCTAGTCTTCATCTTAAAGACAGAAAGAGAATTGATATTTTCTCTTTAGAGTGACTAATATGCAAGCTATCCTGAAGAGAGAAGCTCACCAAAATAAAAATTAAGTGCTAGGGTCAACTTACTTCATGCTGAAATTTCCTCTCTCATTTTCCTTGTTTTCTCCCCTTGTGTTAGTTACCCTGAGGTATAGAGCAGCTTTATTTCTGGCATGAATGCCTAGGCCTGTTGGCTTGGGATCTCTGATGATCCTCAGCATCTCCTGAGAGAAAGGCCAGTTAAGCACTGAGTCCTGGCTAATAGACTGTGCAAGTAACTCCTCTGCTGCCATTGCAAATTTACGTCTTTAGATGGATGGAGGGCTCTGCCCTCGCTGCCCTCAGCAGCGCTGCTGGGTGCTGTCAGCACACGGAGCACACAGTACCTCCAGGGCATCCCCAGCTCAGCACAGGGATGCTGTTAAAAACAGCATTAGATTTTTAAAATCTCCTTTGTCTCCTGTGTGCTCCCAGAGCCCGCACTCTGCCTTCTGCTCACACGTGATTAGATGGTGGCCTGCCTTAGACTGCTTTTCCCGAGGCTGGCTGCTGGAAAAGTTGCTGTTCCCGTCACTGCTGTGACTGTCCCTGTGTTACTGGGGAATAAGCATGTGGGACTGGAAATTTCCACTGTCCATTACTTCTGATGCAGCATCTGTTCCTGTCCTGCCTGGGTGGGGAGGTAGATGACCACTGTTTCCTCAAGAAGCACTGACCTGCCAGTGGGCTGATGGCACGTGGGCTGATGGCACCCTTCTGAAGCCAGTTCTGGCTGCAGTAGAGTTCCCAGTTAGTTACAGTTCACTGGCACCCTTTCTGCACTGGTTACAGAGTCCACGTCCTTAGAAGCAGGCAAAAAACAACATATCAAAACATATCGGTCAGAGCAATGTGATTTTTCTGACCCTTCTCTCATCCTCTCAATCCATCACGAGGTTGTGGGGCAGGAAAGGAGGCAGCGTGTCTTAGACTGTGGATCTCCAGGAGCACAACCTTTATTTTGGGATAATCACTGTCTTTTGCAGCAGGGTGGACATTGCTGCTGGGCTCCAGGGTAGTGCACGTCCCTCTTTGCTTGTCTTAGGCTTGGTGTTTTGGGACTGCACCATGGTGTTTCACACTCAGATCCATCTGTGTGATGTAGGAGATGGAGGAGGGCGAGTCCTTACTTCTGTAAGTGATGAGGTAGATTAGACATACACATGACATGGAAAGCTGTTATATGGCCAGGTGAGACCATAAGACCTTAGCTGAACCAAGGTCCATCTAGCCCAGGATCTTATCTTCACGCTGGTTGAAAGAGGATGTCCAAGGTGACCTCTTCTGACTGTGCACTGGAGATTATTGTGGTCTTGGTTGGGTTTTAGTAATGTTATGGGATGCTATGCTGCTCTGGGTCCTGAGGTGAAAAATGTAGCTGATCCTAAAGACAGAAGTGGGCTGTGGAGAAGGGGTTGGACAGCATTGCTTCTTGAGTGGTCCTGATGGAATCTGCATGGAAGTGCAATGTATCATTCACTTTGAGGTTTGAAGCATGTCAGAAATGTAGGTGAACTTCGTAATGTGCATGAAAAAGGCCCAGGCAGAGCTTGTGTGTGCAAAGTGCTGCACGTTCTTGCAGAGAGAGCTCTCACCCTAGAGGGTGGGAGGAGGACAGGAGAAGAAACATCTTGGCCCCACAGGCCAGCACTGGAGTGAGCATAGAAGCAAGTGTCCATGTGTGATCTGCCAGGCTGGTAGTACTTTTAAGTGGGAAGCACTGCTTGATTCTGCTGAGGCTTGCAGCTCAGACACCTGGGCTTTGTAAGAACTCTTTTCCCTGAAGCCATCAGGTGCTGTGGAGGTGTGGTAAGAACCAGTGTGGTGTTGAGAACATTCGTGACCAACAGCAGTGACATCTGGTTGTTCCTTTGCTTCCCCTAAATGCAGGAGGAGAGTGCTAAAGATTTCTGATGGCATCCAGCACCTGGGCAGCCTGCGCTGGGAGTTGGCTCTGTGTCTCTTGCTGGCGTGGATCATCTGTTACTTCTGCATTTGGAAAGGGGTCAAGTCCACAGGCAAGGTGAGTCTTTGGTTCAGATCAAACCTCTTGCCTTGATCACAGCTGAAGCGATTGATCTACTCACCTTTTGTATGTTCAGAGAGGTCCTAGGGACCCCCTGGGAACCACTCTCTGAGTAAGCTGGCAGGAGCCTGTGGGAATCGACTTGCAGCGGGAGTGTGAACCAGGCTCTGTGTTTTGGGTAGGAAAGGGTGGAACCACCGAGACGTCTCAGCATTACCAAGATGTATATCCCCATCTGGTCCATCCGCAGGCCCAGGAGACCTTGGAATCTTCCTATTTATGGGGGTGGCTGCGTGTTCCCCTCCCTCCCACCACAGAGTGAGCACGCAGCATATTTTTGCCTTTGCTGGCAACAAAGGTAACGCAGATGGCCTCAAGGCCCTCTCTGCCTCACCACCATGGGGATGTTCTTTCTTCTTTTTGTTTGTCCCAACTCTTCCTACAGTTGCTTGCATTCGCCAGCAATAAAGGTCTCCTTTTTTTTTTTTTTTTTTTTGCCCCCACACTAGTTACCACAAAGGTATTTCTTTGAATGTTTCTGGAAAGGTTGGTGCGACTGTCCAGCTTCATCCCCTGCTACCTCTGTTGCAGAGTGTGCTGCTGTCATTTGCACTGACCCCATTACTTAGTTTCTGCTACCACCTCCTGACCCATTCTCAGTCAGCTTTGTCTGGAGCCAGCAAGAACAGATGGAAATGAAAAGGTTTAGTATGCTATCTAAATGGTGTCTTCTCTGCATGCTTTGAACAAGACATCACGTGTGATGGGTTGTAAATTTTAGCTGCATCAATTTCCATCAAGTTGACGGCATGGATGTTAGCAATTTCTCCTCCTTCCAAAATGGTCTGGGGTTATGAAACATGACAGGGAAACCGAGCAACTTGCAGAGATGATGTTTTCTGGTTTCCATGGAGTAAAATTAGAAAAAAAGAGCAACTGCTTGCCGTGGTGGCCTGGTAAAAGAAAGCAGAGGCAGTCTAATAACAGCAAATATGATACCAAGATACAGCAAACATAGTGTGGGAAGTGCTGGGAACAAATTAAATCTATTTTAGATACAAGTTCTAGGTTAAATGCAAGTGCTTTTTAATAAAAAGGACTAGAGATGGTGAGATCTTATCTTCTTGAAAACAGAAATCTTCTTTCAATAAAGCAGCAGTGTCTATAGGTTTATCAACCCTCCGCATATTTGATAATCCAGCTAAAATGATTGCTGTGGGAATGCAATCCCACTGGGGAAGAGAGATACCTTAGTTCTGGGGATTTGCCTGTGGAGGGGCCAACACCATGAGCTGAGGTGACCCCACTCAGAGCAGCAGCAGTGGTTTGCATCCTCCGACGCCGGGACTGCCCGTCCCTGGGGAGCGCCCGCAGATGCAGGAGGTTGTCACAGATGGAACCACTTTGCCGAGGCATGTGGATCAGATTCAAATAAAACCCTGGATGTTGTTGACCAGCATGTGACAGAATGATCACACTGATCCCGGCAAGGTTCCTAGTGATGTAGCTAGTGCTAACAATGCCCGAGAAATTAAAAGATTGGGTCTGAGCCAAGCACTGAGTAATATCTCATTGGATCCAGATGTTCCTGTTGTTAGATAGAAGTTTGGCACTATTAATCCAGCAAAACCTTGTCCAAATTCAGGCCTCTGGTCTCAGTGCGGATGTCAGTAACTGTTGAGTTAAAAGCTTAATGCGCTAGTTTGCGCAGGCCAAAAAGCACATAGGATGTTACCAAAATGTGAATCCAAATCATATGCCAGACAGCTACCAGCTTGTATTCTGAGCTCCTTAAACTGATGTTATTTAGAGATCCAGCCAAGAATGTGCAACCTGGCATCCTGGAAGAGCATGAATTAGGGTTCAAAGGCAATGTGTTGGTTTTATCATTTTTGTTTTTAATCTTGCTTTCATGAGCTGAGAAATATTAATCTTGCATCCTGTTATTTCCTGAAGTAAGCATTTGGTTGTGTGCTAAGCATAGGGATGATCGTTAAACTCACAGGTCCTGCAGATTTGATTAACTGTCACCAAAAATCTCTACATCAGAGACTCCTTGAAAATTTGAGAATGAAATGAGTGATGGTGTTTGCCTGTGTTGAAGGATGTTGTCCCTGGGTTCCTTCAATGTTCATGGTGCAGATTCAGAGGGACAGGACTGGATCTGCTCACACAAACATCTCAGGCAACCACGAGCCCCAGCAAGGAGGTGCTTTACACCGACCTCTGTGACATTATTCAAGACTGCTGTGATATACAGAGCAGGGCACGTGAAATGCATAGAAAACCCGGAGCTTGCAGACAGAGATGATAATCTAGTAGTGTGTTTTTTTTAAGGAGAGGATATCTCTAAAATGCTTCTGTCTTTCTGCATTACAAAGCTGAATCACTGAAGAGTGTATATCTCAACTTAGAGGAGGACTCGCATTGCAGTGGCAGGTGCTTTGGATGTTGCTTTATTCAGATGGAGTACATTGGAGTGGATCCAGAAGAAATCTCTATCTGAATCACTGTTCAGAGGATAAGGATTACCTAGTGGCAGAGCGAAAGTGGTCGTACTGTCCAGGGAAATCATGTGCTCATTCTTAACAGGACCTCTTCTAATGCAGAAACTGCTGTAGCTGTGGCAGAGCCTGTGACCCCTGCACAGGGATGGTGGGCTTTAGGTGGATTTTGAAACAATTAATTCTGAATGGATGGGCAGGTCTGAGAAACAGATCATTTCACACCATTACATTTTGCAGTTCCTCCAGAGATGAGCTTTAGCTCTCTGGTGTGTGACTGCCAAAGGTGAGAAAAGAGCTGTAGGGTAAGGATTCAGGTGAAGCTGCAGGTGCGAATCCTCACTTAGCACGTCCACACGGGGAAAAACCTGAAGGAGCAACATTTATTTTTGGCCTAGTATGATACAACAGACTAAATGATTTTTTTTCAAGGTGGTCAATAGGTCTTGAAGGTGTGGGAGCAATGCAAAGGGGTTAATCACGCTACTTGAATTGGTGGAGAGGCTGCATGAGCCCTTGATATCAGTTTGTTTGTGTGGGAAACAGACTGCATCGTGGTGGTGTTGTAGCACGCTGCAGCAATTAGCCTGAACACTCCTGAAAGTACCCTGGTAATCCCCAAATTGTGTGTTATATTTACCAGACGTGGAGTCCCTGAAAGGATTAGCCGATAGTGGCCTGCAGCATTCTCCCAAGGGACATGGCTCCTTTGCTAGAGGAAGGGATTTCAACTCTTCCTGAGTAGTCTGCATTCCTCATGGGGCTAGGGGCATAAAAAGCAGGAGAACACAGCTCCTTCTCGGATGCACGTAGATATTACACTGTTGACTTGAGTAGAGCTACTCTGGCTCCAACCTGGTGACAGCTTGTCTCAGGCTCTGGATTGCTTTTAGGACTAGAAAAGTTTTCTCTGGCTCCAGACACACCATGGCATGCCACAAGTTTTCTGAGCGTGTTTAAAAATGCCTTTCTTTCTACCGCAGGTGACATCGAGGTGCTTGGAGAGGCAGTCTGACCCTTCTCCCCCAGCCCGGGGTCGGTGCCGTGCTGCTGGCCGGCGCTGTGTGCTCTGGGCTATGCTGCTCGCTCATGTCTGTCCCTTCATCCTCTTCCCAGGTGGTGTATTTCACAGCCACGTTCCCATACCTCATGCTGGTCGTTCTGCTGATCAGGGGAGTGTCCCTTCCTGGGGCGTCCCAGGGAATCCTGTTTTACCTTTATCCAGACCTCAGTCGCCTTGGGGACCCCCAGGTAAGGTGGAGGGGGGATCGAATGGCTGAGCTGTGCTTGCATGGATGCCTGTGGCTGTCCTCCCTTTTCCCTTTTTTTTTCTTTTTCCTTTTTCCTTTTTCCTTTTTCCTTTTTCCTTTTTCCTTTTTCCTTTTTCCTTTTTCCTTTTTCCTTTCTCCTTTCTCCTTTCTCCTTTCTCCTTTCTCCTTTTTCCTTTTTCCTTTTTTTCCCTTTTTTCCTTTTTTTTCCTTTTTCCTTTTTCCTTTTTTCCTTTTTTCCTTTTTTTTCCTTTTTCCTTTTCCTTTTTTTTTTTCCTTTTTCCTTTTTCCTTTTTTCTTTCCCTTTTCCTTTCCCTTTTCCTTTCCCTTTTCCTTTCCCTTTCCCTTTCCCTTTCCCTTTCCCTTTCCCTTTCCCTTTCCCTTTCCCTTTCCCTTTCCCTTTCCCTTTCCCTTTCCCTTTCCCTTTCCCTTTCCCTTTCCCTTTCTCTTTTTCTTCCAGTTTGTTTTTTTTTTTTTTTTCCTGTCTCTTCTTTTCCACTCTGTGGTCATAAGGCAATGCTGTGATATTGGTGTGTACTCTGATGGCCTGTGCTCTCTCGCCCTTGGCTTTCACATGTGCTGTTACCCTATGTTCCAGTCTGAGTTGCCCAGGGGTATGGGAGAGGGATTTAACCCTTCATCACAAGTGGCACCAGCTGTGCCCCCGCTTTCTTGGGGAGACTCCTCTGCTGCAGAGGCAGCCAGTGCATGGGGTGCCACTCTGCACCTTGCTGGCAGCTCGCGGGGGTGAGCCCTGCTCCTGGCATGCTTGCTCTGGCTGCCCTGGGAAGGATGACGGGTGTATGGATACCGGGAGCCGCGGCACGCTGCAGCAGCAGTCCCCGGGACCCAGCTGCCCTCTTCACCTCCCTGTCCCCAGTGAGAAAATTCCTGCCTGTCTGACGGGAGGGTCACGGCCCGACTGCTGCTTTTAATCTCTCTGGGACAAGTTTTTCCATGTTAAATCCTGGCTCCAGCTGAGCTGCTGTACCAGCCTTTGTGTGAAGGTGTTTCCAAAGGAGATTAAAGGGTGCCTGCCTGGAAAATAGGCCAGCAAAACCCTTCATAACCCCATTAACTCTTTCTGGTCTAGCCCCACTGCTGCCTTGGTTATTAATTTTGCGAAGGGGGGTGTAAGTGCTGGGGGAGGAAGGGCTCTGTCTGATCCTGCCCTCAGTGATAGAGAGGATCCCTGTTGCCTGTGGGTGGGGGTGGCAGCGTGTCAGGGGCTGCGGGACACCCCCAGGTCCCACCGGTCCCACTGGTGCGGTGTGGCTCTGTGCAAGCCAGTTTGACTTACAGCTTCCGATTCCCGGGAGCTAAACAGGAGTGTCCGGTTTCCAGCTCCAGGCGATCTGGTTTTTATCATAGGAAGGGCTTGGAGTTCCAGCTCAGCTTTCTGGAAGTTGCTCTCTGGTCAAGGTTGTGCCTGAGCAGGGGGTGAAAAAGCCCCGTTTTGCAGTGTCGGCTGCTCTCTTGCTCTCTCGGTTTGGCTGTGGGCAGGAGGTGGGGAGGAACCTCGGTGTGAAGGTGCAGCAAGGCTTGGGAGGGGGCAAGGGCAGGTCTGTGTTTGTGACTCCATTCACACTGATGAAGCGCAATGGACTTCTGAAATGAAACAACATTTTCAAATGCTGCTCATTCACTTAGGAAAAGCCCTGTTGTTACTGTGGCTGTTTTGCCCAGGGGACTGAATTAAACCACCTCAGTCGTGGCATGGTTTTGCCGGTGCTAGCCGTTTCCTCATTAGGTCCATCCTGGCAAACTTTTCCAATTACAGCCTGAGCTTTAGAAGCACAGCTTCCTTCCAGCCTGGAAAATGCTAATGCGCTGGTGGAAAGGCAGAGTAACCCTTCAGAGCAAGAGGATGGCTAATCCTCGACTGAGGGAGGAAAACTTGCTCCTCCCTCCCTGACTCCATCATTCCCTGATGAATGCTTCACTTCTGCAGAAGAAAAGCAGGAGTCGGTAGCAGTGGTTGCCTTTTTCCAGCGTGCTTTAAACATCCTACTGAACAGGGTAGCAGCGCTTGAGATTTCTTTTGCGTTTTCCCATCGGAGAGGGAAGGGAAGGGTTAGTGCCCCAAGCCCCACACTGTGGAGCTGTGCCCCCCTCTCTGTGCAGGGGCAGCGTGAGCCCTGCCAGCCCATCGGGGCCAAGTCAATTATAATTGATTTGCGCTCTGAGGATGGCAAGCTGTAATTATTTACCCGCAGTCCTGCACTGCCTGGAAAAACGGAAGATTCTTTAGTGCCTGGGAAGGGTTCTGGAAATTAAAAAAAAAAAAAATTAAAAATACCCTCTCAGATCTGAACCTTATGATAAGGCATCTCAAGGGGAGGTTTAAACAAAGGGCAAACAATATACAAGGATACAAAATCAAATCTCCTTTAAAGTATATGAAAATCTGAGTGAAAAGAGGGGATGAATTATTTAGCAGATTCTACCAAGGGAGCAGCAGCAGCCGAGATGTGATTAAGTGTCAGAATATCAGACTGGTGTGTGGAAATCATTGCTTTTCACCTGCCAGACGACCTTGGACAGGACTGGGAAATCCTGCCTACGAGAGCTCAGGCTTGCTCATTGATGGTGGTCTCTTCTGGCCACAAAGTCTACAGTGCCCTAAATCTTCCAGCCCCTTCATTTTCTAAACCCGTGAAATGCTTATAATTAAAATAGTAAATAAAATAAATTTGATTGATAGATAAATCAGACTGTAGAGAGAAACTGCCAAACAAAGGTTTTGAATAACAAAGTTCTGTTCTGCTCAAATATGAGCAGATAACAGCAAAATGGCCAAAGAGATCATTTATGTTGAACTGTATGCCACCAAAGTAAAAAGGCAAAAAAGGAAAAAAAGAGCAATAGTTTGGTTTTTATTTGTATAATATTTAGTATTATGATGTTAGCATGCAAACTAGGCCCCATTTTTTTTTCCCCTACTCGACTGTATTTTCTGTGCTCCAGAAGGTTCCTACTTATGTCACAGTGCAGGTTGTGTTTTAACCAAAAGGGAGGTCTTAGGGGTTGTTCACCATTTCTACTTTTGATCACTCTACCCTTTACAATTATCCAATTATCTTTGCAGCAATTTTATCAGTTGTTTATTTCAGTAGATAACACTGGGGATTTACAGATGTGATTAAGGAGAGGGATGCACAGTGTGATCCACTAGCAGGAAGCTGAAATGAGAGGAATTCAGCGTAGAAATAAGGCTTAAGTGTGGGAAACTTGCCATTAGAAGAACTTCTCTCAGGCACTGGGAGGCTCTCTGTTGCTTGATGCTTTCATACCACAACTAGGCACCGTTTTAACAGACAGATTTAAAGAGGGGACTGATGGGCTTGACGCAGAAAGTGCCGGCTGTGTGTTTGGGTTTGCTTTAAAGAGAAGAAATGTAATGGTTTCCTTTCACTCTGGCATCAAGTCTTAAGTGATTTTAGCTACATTTCATTAGATATAATGAATGAGAATGGAGAAGGAGTTAAATTCATCAGCCTCTGAGCATATCCCTCTCTGGAAAAACAGCAAATGTTTCTCAAAACCTCCCACTCTCGTTTTCCTCTTGAAATTTCCGGAAAACTCACCACATTGCTCGGTGTCCTTATACTTTATCCAGCCTTTATATAAAGGAAGACCTTTCTGTGATGAGCTGCTTTCCATCTGGCCCAGACATGCTGAAGGGCCCAGCGGGGGCTGTGCCCCTGGTCCTGGGGGCAGGGAAGCACCGGCGGTGCCGAGGACCATCAGAGGACCTGCAGCTTTGCAGACACCCCGTAAGCAGTCCCCACCGCTGCACCGGACCCCCAACCCTGCCCAGCACTTTACCGGGACACCCTGACTTGCTCTGAGCACCTAAGTCCAGAGCATTACCTTCATCCAAACTCTGCTTCCCGTTGTGTCTCCCTCTCTCATCTGGGCTACTTTTCAAATAATGTTCCCTACATTTCAAATCACCTTCCCTACATTCTACGTTTTCTTTCACCCATTTCCCTGGCAGTTGCTTTTTTGGAGCAGCATTCGTTCCTGGGGAGTCCCCACAGGCTCCTGCTTTCCTGATGGATGCAGCAGGAAGGGAAGGCAAGAGATAAAGATGCCCCCAGCATTTTGGGGTGCTGTCTGCCGTGCCTGTGGCCAGAGAGGGCCGGAGAGATGCTGGGCTCCTGCTCATTGTTTGCACCGGAGCAGCTCTTGCTGCAGAGGCTGCGCTGAGGATAAGCCCCTCCGGCCACCACAGGGAGGACGGGAGGTGCGTGAATCTTGCAGGGCTGTGACCTGCTGGGTTAACCCTGGGCCCCCATAGCCATGCTGGGGAGGTGGTCAGAGACCCCAGATCCTCTCCAAATTCAGGCCCCTCCTGCTGCTGCTCCGTGGCCAGCGAGAGCTGCTGCTTCCCAGCAAGAGGGGGAGGGCAACCGTGGGCCTGCTAAATATTATTTGTTCCCCTCATTTATTTTTTTCCCAGCAAGCCTTTAACTTGACCCTGTGTGCTCAGTTTGTGTTGTTGCCAGCCCCCTGCTTTCCCTTTCTGAAGGCGAGCGTGTTTGTTTTCATGCCGGGGGGGTGACCTGCTGTGCCTGTGCGTGGATGTGTGTGCTGGCGGGGATGCCGCTGGCACCGTACACTCGCTCCCACCACGTGCCCTCGTGCCCCGGCACGGGACCCCGGGACCCCCAGCCCCCGTGGAGGGTCTGCAAGCCCAGGCACCACTGCCCGCCCTGCCTGGGGTGTGTGGGGGGGGTGGTGGTGGTGCTGAGGGCAGGTACAGGGCAGCAGGGCAGGAGAGCTTGCAGATCCTGCAGCATGCCGGAGAGGCTCGGGGCTGGCGTCCTCTTCTCCGCCTTGCCGGAGCGATGCATCCACGTGGGGTGAACCACAGCTGTATTTACCTTACAGGGCTTCCTCCTCCTCCTCCTCCTCCTCCTCCTCCTCCCACGTCTCTCGCCAGCCCTGCTGGCGTGGGACCCGGGTGGTCGGCCGGCCGCGGCCACGCAGCCCTGCTGAGTCTGATCTCAGCGCTGACATAGCAGGAAGGAATAAAGCTGTCTTTCTGTCCGCCTGCAAGCAGCAAGGCAGGGAGGACCGTAAAGCCCGGCTTCCCAGGCAGCAAGGAGCATCCCTCAGAGCATCCCTTGCCCCTCCGCAGCACCCTGGGGCAGGCAGCTGTGCTCTTTGGGATGAACCAGAAACCTGTTTGTTTTCTTGGGGTGTTTAAAGAAACCCCAGCAGCAGGAGGGCCCTCCTGGGTATAAAAATGTCCCGGTGGGTCGGCAGATGCCCTGAGTTTGTGGGGGTTGCATGAGGTCAGTGCTCTCTGGCAGGGCATTGCAGGGGCCTTGAGTGCTGGCACAGGGAGGTTAACCGGCAAACAAAGCCCCTGTCCCCCACTCCCAAGGAGCCCAAGGATGTATTTTCCGAGCAGCTGGGGCTTGGGGCTGGGAACGTGATGCTTGGCCACGTGTAGGGAGGGCAGAAGGATCAGGAACGCTTTACAAAAATGGCAGAGACTCGTTCCCTGCTTCCTCTCTTCTGAGGACGAGGGAAAACATTGGCCTGGGCTGTGCAGCACGGCGGTGGGCTCTTTGCAGCAGGGTAGCAGGGCTGCGGGACGTGGGCTGGGTCTTTGGGCTGTGGGCCAGTCCTGAATGAAGGGGGAAAGGCAATAATCTGGAAATGGTGCCCTTGGGTGTCTTGAGGTGGAATCTCAGGAATCGAGATCTCCCCACTCGAGGCTGGTCTGAAGCGCTGTGTTTGCACGGTGCAGCGAGTGGCCGGTGGGTAACATCAGCGTCGCAGGCTGACTCCTGAGCCATGAGGCCGGGAGCAAAAGGAATGCTGGTTGAACTGCAGCTCAAGACTTGGGTGGTTTTTGCTCTCTGCTCTGCCTTACACCGACCGTGACTCCCCACTCAGCGTGCACCCACTCCATGCTGTACCGTTTCTGCTTGCTGATGGGGACAGTTTGACATTTCTCTGCGTGGCACCTGTATTTGATGTATGACATTCACTGGGGTTCAATAACATTTTGCTTGAAAATGCTCTTTACTGTTATTTGTAAGTGCTTTGAGATCTTCCTAAGGAAGGATCTGTTTTAGTACAGAGGGCTATTAAATTCCAGTACATGTAATAAAGTAAATATTGC
The DNA here is from genome assembly GCF_018691265.1 of Tyto alba. Classification (NCBI taxonomy): domain Eukaryota; kingdom Metazoa; phylum Chordata; class Aves; order Strigiformes; family Tytonidae; genus Tyto; species Tyto alba. Next base: position 17,573,155 of record NW_024881295.1, read on the forward strand.
TGAGAAAATTAAGGGGCGAAGGAATATGTCCTCTTATAGGCCATAACCATCTTGGATAACTGCAGCTCAGGTGTGAAGGCTTTGGCTAAAAACAGAGTAGGAGGTTATTACAAACTGAAGTGAACAACATGTTCAAGGAAATTGAATTATGAATTAAATAAACTGGATGGTTTAGAAAACTGCAGACAGCAATCAAATCAAAATACCCATGCTGCCAATGTGCCAGCGAAATATGAACAGGATAAACTTTACCAGTCTCTTTGGGAGCAGCGGCCAGAGAACAGCAGCATGCTTTTATCTGCAGGGGGAAGAGAGTCCTGCCTGACCACAGCGAGCCCCTTTAGTCAGCGTGGGAATATTAAAATAATGAGAGGCTGTTGCATCAGCAGCACAGGAGGGTCTTGGAAGGACAGAAAAAAACACTCCTCTGAGTCACTGCAGGGAGAGGAATAAGCACAGGCAGCAGGTTGGGGAGGGAAGATTTGGATGGTTGTTCTCTGAAGCGAGTGGTCTGTGTAGCCCCTGTGAACCCACGGGGCTGGGTGGGCAGTGGTGAGGAGGGGGCTGGACCACAGACAGGATGAGGCCCCTCCCGACCCCAGTGATCCTGCAGTCCTGGGACTTGCTGCCACCGCTCGGCTCCATCACTGGTGGGTCAGGAGCACCCACGGCATCAGTCTTGTTGCAGTCCATTGATCCCCAAGTAATTTGGGAACTGCCAGGGGGCTGTGAAGGACACAAAGGTGGCTTGTCTATGGCCCAAAAGCTGCAGTAACCTTTTCAAATGGGAAATAAAGTGCGTGCTGCCCGAGCTGGTGTTCATAGTCATGCTGACCTAAGTAGGATCATAAGCTCTGCAAGCCAAGCTTAGATTTACTCAATTTCTGCCACAGGCTGCCTTGCTTTAGTTGGGATCATGTGCTAAGGCAGGTTCTGTATTCCCTAAAGACATCCCTTTGGGGCTGGGTTCCCGCACAGCCCAGTGTGTACCCTGTGGGTGTTGGGTTGGGCAGGGCAGGGCAGGCAGTGGAGCAGGAGCCTGCAGACCCTGCACTGGTCTCTGCTACAGTCAAGGTTATCACTGGGCTTTAGAAATGAGCTGCTTCATAAGCCACAGAGCTAATGAAGCTTGCTGTCTTGATATTTGGCTTCTACCGTGGCTGGTAAAGCACCAGTTCTTTTCTCACCCTTGGGATATTTCTCATGTCTTTTGCTTGTGTGATTTATCTGGTATTTAACACTGGTTGACTCTTTCTCCCTGTAGCTTTCTGCACAGTGGAGATGCTGAGTTCCTGTCTTTTTCCTGTTCCCTAGCTGTTGTGAAGCTCATAGGTAGTTGATATCCTTGAGGTTTCTACCGACTGTTAAATCTGGTTGAAACTCTTCAACTGGGTCCGACGTTATGGCAAGTGTGGGGTTAGCAGCTTGATGGCAAAAGTCTTGTTACGTTGAGAAACTGAATCGTAAGGGCTCCAAAACCCATGAGAGGGTGTGATTCAAGCTCGAATTTGATGAAAAATCAAAGCTGTAGCAATGAACAGCAAAACAAAAAACAAACTTAACAAAACATTTCACTCTGATCTGCGCAAAGATGCAAATCATTGGTGCAAAGGGGTCAGCAGGCCCAGCTCACCTCAGTGCCTTGCTCTGCCTAAAAAGTAGCTGAAAAGTGAACACTGTGCCCTTATTGCCCACAAGCACCGTGATGCTTTAGGAATCAATTATAAAATGGGCTTTGATTTTTTTCTAATATTTTTGAAATGCAAAAATGAACTAATACCCTGCTCTCTAAACCCACCTCCACACATAGCTCCTCCAAAAAGAATAAAATGCACCAAAGTCAATTACTTTTCCAATGTCGCAGTGCTTTTCCATTTTACCAATCAGAGAGCTGCTCTGACTGCCTGTGAAATTGTGACCGGTGTCTCCATGGACCAAAGAGAAGGTGGTGGGGCCAAACATTAGCCTAGTTGCTCGCAGGAGTCAGGGAGAGCAGTTTCACCAAATCTAGCCAAGCAGCGCTTTGCTTTCTCTCCCCACGGACTGAGCTGCTGGGTCTTGCAGCAGTGGGCAGGGAGGGGATTCATTCTGTGCAGCTGTCCCTTGAGCTAAAACCAGCATTTCCTCCAGAAAATCACAGCTCATGGGATTGTAACATCCCGTTGTAGGGCCTGTCAGCCTAGGAAGGAGAAGAGGTAAATACGAAGCAAAAACTCTTGCCGCACGATTGCTTTTTGGCCCGTAATGGAAGAGGAAAGGCAGAACCATGCATCAGTGAGGGTGGCCTGAGCAACAGGGGTGGTTGGGCAGGTGCTGCCCAGCTGCCCATTGCCTCAGGACATGAGTTTTTTTCTGACACGTACAGGCATGATTTGGAGTCATCAAAACTGCCGTGGTGCTTTCCATTGACTTCTTTTCTTCTCGGAGGGGATCCTGGGGCAAGGCTGGTGTCTGCCTGAGGGCTCGCCAGCACCGCAATTCTGGGGAAGGAGGCTGTAGCCAAATGGAGACATTTCTCATCAAAGCTTTCCCAGTAATACTGTTATTCTGCTTTTCTTTCCTGACAGCTTCTTTTTTTTTGTCTCTAGAATGTGGCTACCCTTCAGCATTGGTTGAATGATTGTCTTATCTCTATTTTATAAACCCCTTAGGAAGAAAGATCTTGGAAAACAGAGGGTTTAATTAATAATCTTTGTCATTGCTTCATTCCTCACTGTTGGTTCCTGCTTTTGCTGTTCTCCACGGAAGGCAGTGGCAGTGCTTGCATTGGTGACTGCACACAGCTAGGCTTTCAGATCAAATTTGGCATTGACAGATGTCAGCCTCTGAGCACCGGGACATGTTATTGACAGTGAGAGCGAAGCGGAGTTCAAAGACGCCTCTTGGGGCTAACAGTGTTCTTGTATTTTCTTTTAGGAGCTGTCTTTTGCAAACAACTCTGTTTTTCTAGTACTCATCTCCTCCCCAGTTAATTTTCTTTTAGGTTTTGGAAACATTAAATTAGGTCTTGGAGACAAGGGCCACCACCAGAACCTGTATGTACTTGCGTGTCCTGGTTTCGGTTGGGATAGAGTTAATTTTCTCCCTAGTAGATGGTGCAGAGCTGTATTTTAGATTTAGTGTGAGAATAATGTTGATAACACACTGATGTTTTAGTCGTTGTTGCGTAGTGCTTACCCTAAGTCAAGGATTTCTCAGTTTCCCATGCTCTGCCAGCGAGCAGGTACACAAGGAGCTGGGAGGGAGCCTGGCCAGGACAGCTGACCCCAACTAGCCAAAGGGATATTCCAAAGGGGAACTGGCCAGGAGGGGTGGATCACTGCTCAGGGAGTGTCTGAGCATCAATCAGCGAGTGGTGAGCAGTTGCACTGTGCGTTACTTGTCTTTTATTGGAATTTATTTCTCTCTCTTTGTTATATTCCTTTTCATTACTATTATTATTATTATATTTTTTATTATTATTGTTATTATTTTATTTTAGTTAGTTATTAAACTGTTCTTATCTCAACCCATAAGTTTTACTTTTTTTTTTTTTTCTGATTCTTTTCCCCATTCCACTGGGGGTGGAGGAGCGACTGAGTGCCTGTGTGGTGCTTAGTTGCTGATTGGGGTTAAACCACCACACCATGCCGCCCAGTGGGACATCAGGCTTGCCCAAATCAAGTTGCCCTCCTCTGCTAGCAGAGGGGTCCTTCAGCTCCTGTGGAGCGTTCATCTGGTCTCTCGCTGCCGTGAAGCTCTGGAGAGTCACAGGTTTCTGCAGATTTGTCCAAGGAAGAAAGAGATGATGATGAAGAGCTATACGTGCTGTGGGTTTGCAAGGCTCATGATACATCCTTTCCCTTTAGCACTCCCCTGGGTGCCTCACTGAGCACTGTAATTCCTGGCACTGTATAACCTGCCCCTGGAAAAGGCTTGGCTAAATAAATGCTGGGTATTTCCAACCTCCCAATCACTGGCCTTTTCTACTGGTTACAGCAGCCCCTGGGGCTCTGCCTCTCCGCATCTGTGCAGTGTTTGTGCTCTGGGCTGGCCTCATCTTCTCACCCGTGTTTGCATCTCCTTTGCAGGTCTGGATGGATGCAGGCACTCAAATCTTCTTTTCGTATGCAATTTGTCTGGGATGCCTGACAGCTCTGGGCAGCTATAACAAATACCATAACAACTGCTACAGGTAACTGGAGCACGGCTCTGCTGCCTAGAGCCTTCCCCTCCCTGAACATCCATGTACACAGGCTGGTGAACTGCTGGAGGCTACTGGCCTTTCAAAGTGTCATGTTTTCTGTTTCTACTCAGGGCATAAGAAAACTCTTTCCAGGTGTTTTCTCCCCAAATCCAGCTCTTTGTGCTTTCTACCCGAGGGAACTTTCTGTCCATGTCACGGATGACAAATCTGCTCTTCCACACCAGCTGACACCCTGCAAAGTCAGATTCTCATCACTGGCTTTATGACCCCAGCCCACACCACAACCTCCCCTATTACATGGGTGGGTGAGCAAAGGGGAAGCAGAGCTGTGAGATCTAATGGCTCTAGACTGGAGTCCTTTCACCTTGTGATTTATTTTTCCTAGGTTAATTTGGACCTAGCGCCTTGCACGGTTGTCAGTGCTCTGGGTTGCTATGTGCTACCTATGGCCTACGTATATGCCTGCAGATGAGGTTTCTGTTTCTTGCATACTCTTCCCATGCTGGACTGCCCTTGAATGGAGATGGGCCAGGTTGCCAGATAGAATCAGGCTGTCAAGTTGAAGTGGTCGGGTGAAAATAAACTCATTTTGCTGTAGATGTATACAGCATCTGGAGCTGCATCCCCAGGGATAAAAGGCTAATGTGAGTGGGAGAGGCCACCTCTAGGTAGAACTACCCACCTCCCTTCCCACCCTTTTTCTGCTGACCATGTTGTTCCTGGCACTGCGTTCTCCCCCCACCTTTTCAAAATTGTGGCTGTTGCCATGGAAGGTCCAGGCACACCACTGGCTACACAGTCCTTGCTTGGTTTCTTTCTCTGTCTTCACCTTAGAAGTTCACTCCTGCTGTAGGGATGACTCTCCAACAGCAGCTGGGCTGGGACTCCTCTTCCTTTTCATGTCCCTCCTCCCAGATGTTATTTCGAGAGAAAAATCTCTGGGGAAAGAAGAGATAATGGACTTGACTTTGGCCTGCTGCATGTCCTTGGGCACTAGCCCTCTGCACCTCCAGCCTGGATGTGTAACATGGAGATGATGACAGGGGCTGCTTAGCAGCAAGGTTGTAAAAAGCTTCTTCAGCTGCAGCTAGGAGATGCTATAGAAAGGGGACAGATGTCTGTTTGCACACAAACCCTTTATGTTATTTGGCTTTGCTATGAAAATTGTCCTTAGTTTTGGTGTCAGATATCTGAGCAGCCTGTTCTCAGGCATGGACCCAGTTTTCATGAGTTGATCCTGTGCTCTGCAGCCTTGGTTTGCATAGGAGGACAGGACTAGGCTTTAACAGGGCAGAGGGATGCCAGTGTGGTGCCTCACTCAGTTATCCCAGGACAGGTATAACCTTTGGTGACCTGGAAGAGAAAAGGATGTGGGCAGGAGGGACCACTGTTTGTATGGCAGCAGTCCAAGATGGCACCAAACAAAACAGACCATTTCTCATTTTCTGGGACAGCAAAGGAAAATATCATCAGGGCTCCCTGGCTCCCTTTTGGGTGAAAATCTGGAGAGACTTTTTTGGACTGGACATTCCCCCCATGTTACCCTCCACCACAACCCCTTTCCACCTGGCAGGTGACTGGAGAGCACGTCTCAGCCTCCCTTTCCAAGGAGGGTTTGACCTGTCGTGCGTACATCCAGGGGAAAGAGGGAGAAACACCGAGAAGGGAGCGGAGCTATTTGAAATACATGGGAATTTGTATAAAATGACTGAGAATATAATTTGAGTGGAGAGCAGACAGTTTATAGCAAATGAAGAAATGAGGTTCTGTTGTGGGCTTCCCAATGGGTTAGCTGAGCTTGGTGAAGCGTGACCCTCCTTGACAGCCGGGAGATTTGTGGGGACTTGCCCTGCAGGCCTCCTTCAGTCTCTCCTGCCCTAGAAACCAAGTGCAAAGGCAGAGGGGGATAGTGTTGGGTGCTCTGCAGTCCGTGACAATGCAAAAAGCTGTGATTTGGAAGGAATAATCTGAATTTGTATGGCATAGGGGCTCTGAGTGAACAGTACTTTTTCTCTAGAAATGGTTGCAGATTGTGAATAGATCTAGTTAACATTCAGGGAGGAGCTTGAAGCCCCCAGAATGCTAGATACCTAAAGACTGATACAGAAAATCACACTGGATATGCAGAGTAGCATTTAATAAAGTCAGAGTGGGCCAGGAAATGCCAGAAGGGGTGCGTTCAGTTTGGTTCAGAATATCTCAGAAAGATGCTGCAAATGTTATTGTTATCCCCAGGGTTGCAGTCACAAGAGGACTAGGGAGACTGGAGCATGAAAAGGAATTGGATAGATAAGACATGTTTAGTTTAAAGAGTAGATGGATGAGAATGAGATGAAACAGAGACAAAAGGGAATAGATCAGAGAAAATAAATTGGATGGCTCTGTTCATCTTTTTCTCATAATGCCGGGACCAGGAGATATCTACTAGTGCTGAGAACCAAGAAGACTGTAACTGGTCTGAGAAATACATTAAGGAAAAAAAAAACATGTGCCCCTTCTCAGACAAAAGTAATCTCTGGTACTCTCTGCTACAGGAGGAACCAGGGGAGGGAGAGGAAAAAAAGAAAGAAATCAGGCATTTGGATGTTTAGCAAGACTATCTCATGAGCGAAGAGCTTAGGTGAGGAATGGATCTTCATGCTGTCCTTGGAGAAGGCTTTCTCTGGGGCAGGTCCTGCTGTGTTGCCCACCCTGGTGCATCCTTCTGCAGCTCCCAGTGCTGAGCTGTGGGAACGCTGGGAGAGAGGCCCCGCTGCGGGCACAGTGGTTGGGGTGGGAGAGTGGGTGCTGCCCCGGGGTGTGGGTCATGCTTGGACCCCCACCTGGCTGATACTGTGTCCCCTCCTCCCAGGGACTGCGTGGCCCTCTGCTTCCTCAACAGCGGCACCAGCTTCGTGGCCGGTTTTGCCATCTTCTCCATCCTGGGCTTCATGGCGGGGGAGCAGGGCGTGCCCATCGCCGAGGTGGCCGAGTCGGGTGAGTGGGGCCGCGGGGTGCTGCTGTTTGGCCCCCCCTCAGCAAGGGGGGTGCACGCCCACAGGACACCCACGCTGGGGCAAACGATATTGCAGCTGCAGGTTCCCATCCTGGTGGGCAGCTCTGCTTTCTGCCTCCAAAAACCAGGGAGAAACAAATGCACGCTCATGAAATATGAAGACGCAGTGGCCATGTCTTGAGGTCAACATAAGCTGCCGGTTAGGGCTAGGGTTAGCCAGCTGCTGTCTCTTGGTGAGGGGGTGAGGTTCCTGCGTGGCATATGCCCAGGCTTGTGCTGTGCTCCCCTGGGCTCAGGGGCTTTCCCTGGCTCCCAGCCCTCGTGACGCCGATGCAGATGGAGTTTGCTCTGTCCCCTTTCCCTCCCATCCTGCTGGTCTCCTCCAGCCCTCGAGGAGCCTGCGGAACGCTGGCGTAAGGGGAGAGGCTGCAGGGCTGCAGGCTGTGCCTTGGGCAGGGGGCTGCCCCAAGTGGGGTCTGCACCAGCTGTGCCGCGCCGCTGCCCGCTCTGAAAGCCCCTTCTCCCCACAGGGCCGGGCCTGGCATTCATCGCCTACCCTCGGGCTGTGGTCATGCTGCCTTTCTCCCCACTCTGGGCATGCTTCTTCTTCCTGATGGTTGTTTTGCTGGGACTGGACAGCCAGGTAAAGGTGCAGGTGGAGGGCGGTTGCCTGCCAGACAAAAGCCACCGTCCCCGTTCGGGACAGGCTTGAACTTGGTTGAGGCGGGGGGCTGGGGAGCCGGTCAGGACAGGCTGACGGTGTGGGGGGGATCTCTGCTTTTTTGTAGTTTGTCTGTGTGGAGAGCCTCGTCACAGCTCTTGTGGACATGTACCCCACCATCTTCCGCAAGAAGAACCGCCGGGAGACCCTCATCCTGCTGGTCTCCATCCTCTCCTATCTGGTCGGGTTGGTGATGCTCACGGAGGTATTTTGGGCTCAGACCGCCGGCGCGGTGCTTGCTGGGGCTGAGTGCCCCCCTGGCAGAGGTGGGCCTGGTGGGGTCCGTGCTGGGGCTGAGAGCTTGCTGTGGAAGCCCATCCTGCTCCACAGGGCTGGGGGGAGGCTGCTCTTCCCTCCCTGTGCAGTTCGCATTTCCCCTTCCAGCCCTCACCCCTTGTGCCAGTCACAGTCCTGATGTTTCTGCCCATATGGAGAATTGGAGCTCTGGAGAGCCCGTGTTTTGGTTATAGATTTATCTTTACATAAGCTAAACCTTTACAGCTGTAGCCTGTTGCATGGTGAGGGGGAGTGCCTTTGCCCTTCACTTTCCTCCTGGATGCAGCCACATGAACACTTGGTGTAAGGAAACTTTGTGGGCCTGAGTGCCCCCCATATCTATTACACTGATTTCCTATATATTCTCTGTGTTGTGATTAATTGTCTGGGAGTTAAACTGATGGGGTTTAAAACCTTTAACTCCGCCTATCTGTATGTGTGTGGGGATTGATGCTGCCACGATGCTCTTTGCATCTTCTGTTTTCATTTGGGCAATTTTGAAAAAGCTGACTTTGATGTTGCACCTGCAGCCTTGTCCCTGGGCTTACCTGCAGGCCTATTTTATAGACAGCCTTGCAGACCCAGGCAGTGAAACAGCCGGGCTGCCAGCCGCCAGGGCCACAGCAACAAGTGCTTGGAAAACTGCACGCACATCTACTTCCCGCGCCAAATTAGGAGGCTGAAGTAAATCAGATTCATTGTGTCTCTCTTCAGGGGTTTTCCACCCTCACTTCCAGCTACAAGACCTGCTTTGGTTTTGTCTTCTCCTAAAATATCCCCACGATCTCTGGCAGTCACTTGCCCTCCCCTGCCCTGCCTTGCAATGGAGGGTTGCAGAGACTCCTGAGAGCAGGGCGGCTGCATGTCTCCATCAGGCCTTGAGCACCAGGGACATGGCCTTTGCTGTTGGCTAAAACCCTGCCCTGGAGAGAGGGGAAGGTGCCTCAAGCCCTGGGGAAGGCGTCAAGTTTGTTTCCTGCTCTGGCTGGAGCTCTTTGCCAGTGACTGATTCCTCTGCCCTCTCTCCCTCCCCACCTCGCCTCGCTGCCCACTTGGCCCTTCCCAGGGTGGGATGTATGTCTTCCAGCTCTTTGATTACTATGCCGCCAGTGGCATGTGCCTGCTCTTTGTGGCCATCTTCGAGACTCTCTGCATCGCCTGGGTCTATGGTGAGTATGAACCAGGGAGGGTCCCCAGCTAGAGTCTCTCGGGCTTTTGCTTGGTCAATCCTCAAAATGCTGGTCTGTGGTGCCCCTGGACTCAGCTGGTGGGGGCTTCCTCCCAGCAGTGCCCTGGGGGATCTGCTTCCAGATATCCCCAGCATGTTCATGTGTGCCCATGCTTTTGAGGCCCTCCTTCCCTGGGGTCTTGAAACTGGCTGGGAAAGCTTTTCCCAACCTGTGTATAGAGGAGTCTGAGACCCTCAAACATTTTTGAGAGCCCTCTCTCAGCCTTGACATCCATAAGGGATGAATAAAACCTGGGTTCAGGTGCTAGCCTGGAGATGCTGAGGAGCTGGCCCTGCTGACCCACTGGGCTATTCTGGGGCTAGAGGATGTTAGTCCAGGACAAAGACTGAAGCTGGCCGTAGTCCTGGCAAGCTCCCTGACAGTGCTGTCAGCTATGCCGAGGCTACTGCCTCATCTGAGGATCGCTGGAACAGTGGTGAAGCAGAACCCCGAACATGCAGACCCTGCTGCCCTCCTTCCCTGGTAGCAGTGAGGCATCCTTCCCCTCTTCTGCAGGTGCTGAGCGTTTCTACGATAACATTGAAGATATGATCGGCTACCGGCCATGGCCCATCATCAAATACTGTTGGCTTTTCATCACCCCGGCAGTTTGCATGGTGAGGGCCCCCAGGAAGAGGAGCTGTAGGGAGGAAGATGGGCAGAGCTGGGTGCCTCTGAGATCTAGATACCTACATATATATACGGAGTGATATGCATGTGTATAGGGGGGGGTTATGTGGCCTGTACTATGGGAGCCTGTTGTTCTGTGTGTTTGTGGCTTTGGGGGCCAGGCGTGGGGCTAAACAACGGGGAGAGGGGCCTGGCTCACTGATAGAGATGCCTGCTGTTAGGGTGAGCTCCTTGCTGCTGTGCCCAGTGCTGTACACGGGGGCTGTCCCAGCAAAGCTTGCTTGACTGGTATCTCCTCTGTTGCTGTCCTGGGGAGCTGTTTGTTACCATGAGACTCTGCAGGTGTGGACTCACCAGGAAAACCTCTCTTGGCTAATGGTGTTGATTTTATTGCTCTTTTTCTCTTGGTCTCTTCCCCCTTGCCAGGCAACCTTCTTGTTTTCTCTGATCAAATACACCCCGCTGACCTACAACAAGAAATATGTGTACCCATGGTGGGGAGACACCCTGGGCTGGCTGCTGGCCCTCTCCTCCATGGTGTGCATCCCTCTCTGGATCGTCTACAAACTCTCCACCATCAAAGGCTCCCTCAGAGAGGTGAGGCTGGTGCTCTGGGATCAGGGCATGGACTGTGCTTCTGTGCTGAAGTCCAGCCTTGCAGGGGGGTCATTTGTGTGTTACGGGTTAATTAGCAGGGAGTCTAGAATAAATGGATTGAATGAGTCTGTTGCTATAACTGACTGTTGGTTTTATTAAGTTCCGCCTGGCTGGAGGGCTGCTCCAAGCTGGCTGTTGCCTCTTGGTGCCCTTTTCAAATTGCTCCTGTATCTTTGCAAGCACCCTTAGGAAAAAGTTCATTAGATAGAGAAGATAAAGATGATCTCCAGGCCCTCGAGTCGGTTTGGAGGCTGCCCTTGACCAAAGCTTAGGGACTTGGTCTGAGAAAGCTCCAGATCCCATGAGTGTTGCAGGCAGCCGAGTGTCAGTGGCCTGGGCCTGCCCAGCTCCCGGAGCTGCTGTGACCCATTGCTGGCTGCCCTGAACGTGCCTTGGGAGAGCCAGGGACCTGGCAAAGCAGACCTCACTCCAGACAGGCATCCCATCCCTGCCATGGCTCATTGGAGGTTTCCCAGACATCCTGATACCCCTGGATACCGTACGTTTTTTCTGCCTCCTGCAAGTGCTTGGGAATGGGTTGTGGCAGCAGTGGGCCCCTCATCCTCATGTCCAGCACGGACAAGGAGGAATGGGCACCGCTGCAGGAGCACGGCAAGGGCCACACTGCGTGACGTAGACACACTTGCTGTCCCAGTTAAAGCCAAACCTGTGTGCACAGGCTCTCCCTTTGCAGTCTGTGCTGATGGAGGGAATGACCTGGAGGTGTTTGGGTACCAACCTTTCTTTGGACTGCTTTCTAGCCCTGGCCTGGAACAAATGGAGGATGGAACTTTCCTACCATATCTCAGGTCTCTCACATGCTCAGTGCTTGTCTTGGGACAAGTGGTTCAAAGATGAGTTTATCCCCTGTTTCTGAAGTGCTGCCTGTCCTTATCTGGGACATCTCTGGCATTTAGGGACCAGACTTACAGCCCTGCCTGGCTGGCTGGCTGATACCCATGAGTGGAAGGGGAGGGCCCAGGTCACCTTTTGTCCCTGTGGCTGTGTTCAATGCCTGCCTTTGCCTTCCAGCGGCTCCGCCAACTCACCTGCCCACTTGAGGACTTGCCTTCCAGGCTGGGCACAGGACAGCCCCTTCCCTCCACCAGAGCCGGCCTCCTGACGCTGACAGAGCTCGAATCTCATTGCTAGGACCAGTGTGGCTCTCCCTCCCTCCCCCCCAGGATGGTTTCTATACAGCCTTTACCACCTGTTGGATAATGCAAGGATTCTTCACTCGCCAAGGAGAGGGGGATTTCTGGGCTGAGCTCCCTTCCCTGGAAGATTTGAGGAAGAGGCTGACGTGGAGATGGTCTGCGTGGAGTTAGCAGTGCACCTTAATCGTCCCTCTGGAGAGGGCTCTGAAGGGGCAGACCAAGCACCAGTGTTCCTGAGCATCCCCAGCCTTCTGGTGGGCAGAAAGGAAGGACTGATCCTGGAGTGGAGAGTGTCAGAGAGTCCGAGAGGTGTGGCTCCAGTGTGGACTTTGGGAACTTCTCCATTCATTCCATTAAATCCTTGTTTTTCCCCTCTAGATCCACTCTGTCTCTGTTTTGTCTCACTAGCATCCCTTGCTCACGGCGCGTTAGGCGGGACGTGCGTTGGCGGAGCTGTGCTGGATGTTCAGGTCTGGATCTCTGCTGCACGTCGGTACGGGAGGGCGACCAGAGGAGAGGAAGCTTGGTTAGGGGAGGAAGGAAAACAGGGCACAGCGGTTCGGAGGCCCCCCTGAGCTGTAGGCCTGGTGTACCTGGGTGAAGCAGAGAGTGCAATGCCACCTTCTCCTGGAGCCACTGCCAGCTCCCAGCCACGAGAGTCATCTGGCTGATGAATCACTGGGCTATTCCCAGGGTCTGAGAGAAGCGCGTGGGTTTGCCTTTTCTTCGTGCAAACGAAGGATCATGGGAAACTCTCCCTCGTCTCTGCAGGTCTATGTATTTTTTTTTTTTTTTTTTTTTTTTGGTGCTGACTGCCTTCCAGGTGCTCTAGAGCCAGACATTTTGGTTTTCCTGTGTGTGCAAAAAGGGCTGCATGGTTGAAGCAGGATCTGCATGTTATGTCAACAAACAGGGCCCCTTGTTTCCAGGCTGTTTGGGTATTAAAAAAAAAAAAAAAAAAAAATCAAAGAGCTTGTGTTTTACATGCTGTAGCCCCAGCATCCGAGGAGGGCAGCCAGAGGACACGTAACGCCGGGAAGCTGGATGGCTCCCAGGAAACTCCGAGGAAGCCCCGGCAGAGCTGAGCGAGCGGCCGGAGGCGCTCGGCTTCCCGAAGCGCCCACGGACACGGGTGGGCACCGCGCTATGGCCAAGGCTTCCGGCGCCGCGGGGGGAAGGCGAATGAAAGCAGTCCACGCCGTTAGCCACAAGGTGGCCCCAGGACTTCACCGACCGCCGCGGCGTGGGCTCGGGTCCCCGCGGGGCGTGGGAGGGCGGCGGGCACCCCCGCTTCGGGACAGACACCTCCTGAGCTGGGCGGCTGTTTGCTCTTCGGGTCGGTGGCAGCTTGTGGGGCTGGGGAGGGATTTCCCCGTGGGCCACGGTAACCTGGGCGTTTTTCTTTCCCTGCCCGTTGCCTGTGGAGGTTTTCTCTGCAGGGAGCTGCATCCCACGGGGAAGGGTGATCTTGAGTTGTGGCAAACACCGGTTTAGGTCCCCGAGGACCGATAGGCAATGGCAAGTTATCTGGCTTGGTTTTCTTGGGCTTGGCTTTCCCCAGTTTGGTGTTGCTGGAGCCTGGTGACCTGAGATGGGAGACAAGTCGATGATGGAGAGGGCTCAGGAGCCGTCACACACAGAGGCTGTGAAACTCTGGTGAGCACCCAGTACTGAGGGGATTGTTGCTGGGAGGGTTTCTGAGAGGGCAGATTTAAACTCCGGGAGGGAGAACTCACTGATCTATGGTCCCTGAGGCTTCATCAACTCGGTTCCAGAGTGCCTGTGGAAGCCTCATCTCATTTCCAGGCTGTTTTCCCGTTTTCCATGTTTTCCATGAGGGTTCTTTTGTTAAGCTCCATGTGCAACCACAGTTGAACCCCACCTATGGCCAGCCCTGCACCTCCCCTCTCAGCAGCTCAGCCGCTGGGTTTCTGCACCCCCTGCCTCCGGAGGATGCCGGTGATGCTGAAGGCACACAGGGCTGGGGGGCGAGAGGGATCCGGTCGGGGCTGAACTGGTTGTCACAGTTTTCCTGGGCGGCCTCAAAGTCTCCGAGCTCCAGATTTCCCAGATGCGGCAGCAGTTCGTGGTGCTCGCGTGTCAGCCGAGGGTGGGAAAGAGCTTGGAAACCCAGGGAAAGCCTCTTTTGGAAGAGACCCACAGTGGGATGGAGGATGGAGCCACCCAGCCGCCGTGCCACTTGAATGTGGTACTAGCTGGTAGAAATTACTTCCAGAAATGAGTGAATGGAGTTCAGTACAGAAATTTATTCTGTTGGCTTTTTGTATGAATCATATTAGATGATCCAGCAACAGATATTTTTATTCATGCAATTCTAATCTTAAACAGAATTATACTTTCAATTTCCAGTAATATCTATAAGAGGTTTGGCTCACTAGGAAGATATTTTAACGCTAATAAAAAATAGGAATTGTCACAGCCGTCTTCAAAATATGGCTGATGTAGAACGTCTCCTCAGCTGCATGCAGGCAAAGTGGGAGTCTGCTAAAAGGCTTGTGACTTGCTTTGTTCCAAAATAGTCTGGTGTCCAGTGAATTGGGCATGAGGTTTATTGATCTGGTTATATATGAGCTAGGAAACCTCCCAGGCCTGTGTTCCTACATGACCCAATTGCTGTAAAGCTTTGGATGAGCTAGGCAGCTCAGATAAGCAAGAAAAACAAAGGTTTCACTTGATGTTTTTAAATACGTCTTATTTTTGCTAGGACTTTAGGACAAAGTATTGGAACCTATGATGCCTGGCTTAAAATAGGAATCAGGTATATTCTGTATTGCTCACTGAGAAGCTTGATGAACTAAATCTGAAATGAATATATTTTAAATTTGCAGACATATTTTTCATAGCACTTTTTAAGACTCTATGCTTAGAGGGAATTTTGGTGAAATTTGGAATATGGAGATTTTGGAATATGGTGATTGCTCGTGATTTGGAATATGGTGAAAGGGTTTTCCATTGCATTCAAAATCAGTTCAGTTGCAGTCTGTGGAATTTACCCCTACTCATACCTTCTCCATCTGGGGAGATGCTGATGTCCCTGGAGACAGGAGATGTGCGGTTCTTGGAAATTTTCTACCTTCAGAATCCAAAATCTGCAATGTAGCCTGAGGATTCAACCCATTAGTTTCAGAAAAATGGGGAGGAGATTAAAGAACTCTCTTTCTTTTCTTTCTTTCTCTTCCTTCTTCCCTTCCTTCCCTTCCTTCCCTTCCTTCCCTTCCTTCCCTTCCTTCCCTTCCTTCCCTTCCTTCCCTTCCTTCCCTTCCTTCCCTTCCTTCCCTTCCTTCCCTTCCTTCCCTTCCTTCCCTTCCATCTTTCATCCCACTTTCAAATGAGAAATTCACATAAAAATAAAGAAGTCCCTGAGATTCTGTCCTGGTGCTTGGAAAGGATGACTGACCTTTCTGTACACCTGTCTGCACAGCCCAGGCTCTGCTTTTCCCCATGCTGTGGTGCTTGCATCAGTGCTGCCTGGGAAAGAGTCTCAGCCCCCTAATCAGGCAAAGAGATGCTGCTGGTGCTGCTGTCCTCCTCCATGGGTGGAGATGCCCACACGGGGAAGAGGAGAGACCTCAGACCTCGGGGACAGACCCGTGGACCGGGATGCATCTGTTCCTGTGGGGAGCAGCCCAAACCTGGGCTCCCAGCATGTCTGAACAGATACCCTGAGGGGTTCTTTACCATTTGCCACTAGTGATGTAAGATGGTTTTCTGCGGATATTGAAGAATCATGCAGTGTAAGTCTTGTTGCACATTTAGGTGGCAAGAAAGGTGGATGTGTGGGGAGAAGACAAGTCACGGTGCATAAATGGAGAGAACAGAATAAGATTAACATCTTAACACATGGGATACATAATCCTGTGAAGCGGAGATCCCCAAATAATCTGTTAAATGTGTCCTACAGGCCAGTGCAAATGAGCATATCCCTCAGAGCAGGGTATTTGGCTGAGTCCTTGTCTACTAACGTGGTTAGCCTGCAGGATGGGGATCTGCACAGCACAGATAAGGGAAGTGCATGTGGGGGAGCCCAAAGACGGATTCAGGAACTCATTACTTCTGAGAAGGTACCAGTGACTCGGCTTGCCCTCTTCTCCATCTGACCTGTCCAGAGTCACATCACTTTGGGGAGCAACGTGCTCTTCTCTGTCTTTGCAGACCGACCTTCTCCTCTGCATCCTCATGCCTTGAGCATCGGAGGTGTTTGCTGTCACAACACACGTCCCACGACAGCAGGGTCAGCTGCCCTGAGGAAGCAGGGAGGGAAAGCAGGAGCAAACGGGCACGTATCCATCTGTCCTCTGCCTGCCTTTCTTCTGTGCTCCTCCTTGGTCTCGGGTCACCAGTGAGCATTGCTGTTAGACCACAGGTGTCCCCCCAGCATCGCTAATCTTCCCTCCTGATCACTTTTATTGCTGACACTGGTTTCCCTCTCCCACACTAGGGATGCTGTGAAATGGGGGATGTCTCACCCTGCCTGTACTTCCAAAGGTGGAGGTTCCTGACAGTCTCCTCTTCACTGGGAGCCCAGTGTAGGAGTGGGGCTGTGGCTGCTGGAGCCCATCATGGTTCTGAGGGGCCTCGTCAGCACTCATTACTTTGGTTATGTTCACTTGTGATTAGTTATGGTGAAACTGTTGTAGGAAGTCACAGACTTAATTAAGCAGAAATTAGCCATAAACAGAAAAAATAAATTATATGAATGCCTAGGGGAAACTCCTCTGCAAACATAGCATTCAGGCAGCTAGGCAGGTTCCTGACCAAAGAAGCAGCTGTGCTGTGCCCGTGGGGGAAATCGGTGTTTTTCCCGTTTCATTAGTAAAGGTGTCAAGAGGTAGGATTAGTCTGGACAAGCGAGGACAGTGGTGGATTCTCCTGCAGATGGGCAGCCAGGGCTGTAAGTTCCTCTGTCTCCAACACAAACCCCAGTGTCCACCTGCCCCAGCCCCTAACATTTGGAAAGCAGGAGCACATTTTGGATGCACTTGTAGGGTGGGGAGAAGACTTTTGCGGAGGTGCCTGATGTCTCTGGGTTTGGGGTTAGCCATCTGTCACGGAAAAGGCTGGTGTTGCTGGCTGAGTCCTGGTCTCCGGCCACGCTGGGCCTGGCAGGATGAGGGAATTGGGTTGTTTTGAGGAGTTTTCCCCCTCTGCTGACAGGAGGGGATGGAAACCCATGCGGCAGGCTCTGGGCTGGCAGCTGCAGTGGGAGTGGGTCCCTCTGTGCAGTGGGATGGCAGTGTTTTCCCATTCCTCCCATGCACCCCAGGGCACATCAATGGGGCTCTGTTTTGTCTTGGTTTCCCTGCCTACAAAATCAGATGCTGCCATCCCTTCCTTTGCAAAGCCCCTCAGGATGCACTGTGGGGAGCTCTATGGAGAGCTGGGTGCTGTCAGTGTCAGAGCCACACGTGGTGTTTTGGGGGGTGTGTGTCCCAGCTCTGAGAGCAGTTCATGCTGGATGGGGAGGGGGTTGCTTTGAACATTTCCAGGATTTATTACGAGCAGAGCTTCCCTTTTGGGGATGGAGTGCTTAAGAGCATCTTCACCCACAGTCTCCCCATCCTTGCTGCCAGCAGAGCTGCTTCTTCCCCTGCCAGCTCTCTCCATATCCCTGTGTCAAGACACTTTTCCTGGGGTTGCCATTCATCCCCCCGCCAAGAAGTTCCTGGGGCTCATTCCTGCCCATGTCTGTCCCCTGTGCTGGTTGAGCCTTGGCTGTGGCTCCTTTGGTTGGGCTTGCTTGCAAATTTGCATCCTGCCACATTGTCCCTCTGCTAGCCCCTGTGGAAAGCAGCTGCCTCTGCCCATGGCAGTGGTGGAGGAGGAATCTGTGACATGGGCAGACCTGCTGTCAGACTGCCCTGTCCTTTAGCAGCCCTGCCCTACCTACACAGCTTCACTGCCCAGGGTGTCTGCTCAGGGGCTGTCTCTGCAAGCAAAGGTGGCAATTTGAGGTCAGGGAGTGTGTCAACCCTTCCCTTGCCCTCTCCTGGGATGGGGCTGAGCGCAGTCCGTACCCCCCACAGCTGAGCTGGTCAGAAGGTGATTTCTGGTTTTCAGTCTGGGCAGTCACACTTGTTCAATCCCTCACATGGAGGCTGCCGCAGTGGGTTAAAAGTGCCTCATGTCCGTAGCAGGATTTAAAAACATAGTGAATTATTGCCTGTTGGGGAAATTCTGAAGCCTGAGTATAGCTTCTGGTACCTTCTGGGCTGGAAAGCAGAAATAGCAGCTTTTTTTCTTGCTGGAGAATTATTTTCACACATTGCTGGATAAAGTTTTCGTTTAGGTTGACTTTCTTCTTGTTTTACGTTAATGTCTCAGGTCATTTCCCATCTACAGTTTTGCGAAAAACCTGTGGTGTTCCTGTGAAGCACTTCAGTGTGGATAAATCAAGTTTTTAGGTCATCTCTGCTTACCTATGCTTATCTCAATCCCCTTTTCATATCTGGATAACCTCTACTGAACCTTTTCCCCAGCTGTGCTGGGTCACACCAGTCTGTGGCAGGACAGGCAGCGGCACTGTCCTTTGTTGGTAGGGATGAAGGCAGTGCAGTGCCTGTGTTGTGTAGCCAGCACATGATGTTTATCTTGCAGTCTTTCAGGACTTGAGAGGCAGCCCCCAAAAGGCAGAAGATGGACCCTAGCTCTGCTGATGTTGATTCCAGCCCATGCAAGGGAAGAATCAGCCTATATTTCTTTGGGGGTGGGACCAATCCACTCAAATGGTAGGTGAAAGTCAGGGCTTTGAAAAATGGCACGCTTGGAAAGTTTAATCCTGGAAACATGATACTGCATGTTGTCTTTGGCTGCTTGTGAAGAGACATTGCCTGCTCCAGCTGCCACCTCTGCCCTCATGGCCCCATTGCCCAACTGGGGCTCCTGGGTTTAGGGCTGGGCTGGCTCGGAGCTCCCCAGCCCCAGGGATATTCCCCAGTGCTCACCTCCAAACAGCTCTGCCCTTTCTTTGTATTGCCTGGCAGAATGGGCTCAGACCGGCTGCCCTCAGTGTCAGCTGAGGTAGTAAATAAACATCCCCAAAGTAGGAGACATTTTCCCCTACTGCCTCCAGTGCTGACCCCAGTGGTTTATCCTGAGGGTCCTGCCACGCACCAGGGTGACTCCCTTCGTGTGCATCTCCAGCATCGTGTGTCCCCAGGGCAATACCGCATGCCCTTATGCGATCTGATTCACTGGCTTCTGGCACCTGTGGAGGATTTTTGTGAGATGATGTTACAAACGACCTCTACAAAGCATGCCAGTTTGTAAACCTACTGCTTCCCCACTCTGCAGGTGAGCTCCTGGGTTTTTTATTGAGGGGCTGGGGGATAATCATCCGGTGAGCTCTGGCACAGGCGAGCAGATCAGTGTCTTAGTTTCCATCATGCTTGCTGCTGTGGTTTGACCACATGGGTACATGAAAAGGTCAATAGGAATTCAGTAGGTACATTAACAGACACAGCAAAAACCAAAACAGATGTAGTATTAAACGTAACATTCAAAAAAAAAAAAAAATCTGAGCTGAAATATCTTGAGAAAAATGGCATAACTGGAATGCCTGCTGTTCGTGCTGGCCAAGAGAAGCCCTGGAGAAGTGCATCAGGGCAGAGGTGGGTAAAAAAGGCTGCTCAGGCAAAGGCACAAAGGGATTGCTGACTTCTAGTGAGCTACAGACACTATAAATACAAAGACTCTGGCAGTATCTCACCCTGCTGACAGAGCTCTCCCCTATGAGCTGTGTTTGCCCTCGCAGCGTATGGCACAGGCACAGAGGGGGCTGTGTGAGCCCGGGACAAATGTCCCCCCTCCACCCGCTCTCTGCCTTTTGCTTTGATCCATCTGCTTGATGGTGCTGGTGAGCCTTGAGTCTGGCCGCCGAAGCAGATTTAGTGTAGCAGTCCCTGGAGATGGAGATGAGTAGTTCTGCACATTTGCAGAAAGATTTTAAAGGGATGACACTCTCCTGCTAAAGCACTGGAGACCCAGAGCAGTGGGGGGCACGTGGCAGACAGCCGGGGCCATGCCATGGGGTCTGCAAGGGGAGGGCTCCCTCCCACTGAGGTCAAAAGGACCTAGAGTCACTCCACTGATTGCTGCGGCTGCTCTCTGCAAACTTTGAGCCTCTCTATCCTGCCTGACCATGGCTGCTTTTTTTTTCTTGCTTTCCAGTCAAGGCCACAGTTCAGGGTCTGGAGAGGTGTATGTTGTAAGGGAGCTGGGGAGAAAGTTCTCCTGGCTGGATGCACCTCCCTTCCTGCCATCCCACCACCCACACATCAGCTGGGTGATAATTTGTGGAGGGGGAGGGACAAGAGGAGGAGAGAGGGGAGTCTTTGCCTTAATTCTTGGCACTCAGTGGATTTCCTGCTTGGCCTCCAGTGGGACGGGACGGAACGGGCTTGCCTGGGGGAGACCTGTGCTGGGTTCAGGTGAGTTGGGTGTTTGCTGGTTGAGCAGATCTGACTGGATGTGTGTGTTCATGCCGGGAGTGCTGGTGTCTCCGGTACTCCCACAACCAGCTGCCTGCTGCACGCTGGGGAGCGGGCCCGCAAACCTGTGAGGGGAAAAGGTTCCCAATGTTAAGCAAAGGAAGAGAGAGCTGGAGGATGGGGAGAAAATAGTCTGTTTGGATCAACCTAGGGAAGAGGAGTTTTTTCTTTCAGTGGTTCCTATAGGAGAGGCCAGGCAGCAACGCCGATGGGGGGGCGGTTGGGAAGCTGCAGAGCAAAGGGATGCTTGAAAGATGGGTCATTGGTACTGAAGGTTGCAGCAGCAAAGAGAGAGAAAGGACTCAACAGGAAGATTGAGAAAAGAGATGAGAGTAGGCCGGATGGGGATGGGGAGGAAGGGCAGCAATGGCTACATGATCATAGGTACAGGAGCAAAGGTGCTAGGAGTGTGGTAGGCTTCAGGAAGTTCTGCTCCTGCAAACATGAGGCAGTGACTCCCTCTCCTCCTGTGCTGCCCTGCAGAGGTGCTGGCCCTGGCGCATTGACTTGGGGGCTGCAGCAATAAGAGAGGTGCCTGGGAGCGTGCTCCTTCTTCTTCTTGCTTCAGAGGCTTCATCAAATTTGTTCCTGTGTAGGTGTGAGACAGCACAGTTTCTGCATGTGCTAAACTCTGGGGATCTGTGGGCATATTTGTGGACGAGCCTAGGCAGAACACACGGGGGTTTCATAACACCTGATCTGTGTCTCCTTAAATCAACAGTGCTTTTGAAGTAATCAGTGCAGATCAGGGCTTTCATCCAATGCCATTGGAAAAGCCGTTGCCCCAGTTTTTCCTCTTTGACAGCTGCTGATACGCGAGGGTGAACCTTGGACCTGACTTTTGCAGCTCTGCAACAGCTTGCTGGATTCATGGGTGCAGATGTGGTCCTTGAACAGGGCAGGCTAACGAGCCCTGCGCTGTGTCTCTCTACCTGCCCATGCTCCTGGGCAGGGCTATAGGAAAGTTCGGGTGCCCCAGGCTGGAAAGGAGATACCTTGCCTCTCGGAGGGTGCAGGGGGGATGCAGTCCCGTTGCATTGCAACGCAGCGTTACAGCAGTCACTGCTAGGAAAGGGTTGTCCCCATTTCATCTGACGTGCCTTGTCCTGTGCACCAACTGGAGATGGCTGAGCCTGCCCAGGGTCAGCCGAGTAGATCCCCAGCCCGCACGTGAGCAGGACGCGGGGTGCTGGGCTCCATGTGCAGGGCTGAACAGGGAGCTCAGTTCTGGGGATGATCACGGCAGGGACGCTGTGCAGCACTGCTCTGTGATGACTGCGCACGTGTCTGTGCCGAGGCACTGGGCTCTGCACAATAAGCTGTTGGCTCCTCTCATCCTCCATGCTGGGAGGCGAAAGATAACATGTCATAACCTCATCTGTCTTTAGGAAGAGTTTTGCTTGAGTACTCCTCCCCGCGCTGCCCATTTCTCATCACTCTGATAGCAAGTGCCCCCAGGCTGTGCTTTTGGGAGGTTAGGCAGGGTGTGCCTGCCTGGGGGAGTTTGTCTAGAAGCGCCTAGAGCAGTGCGATGCCAAATCCCCTGCGCTGCTCTCCCGCCTCTGAGCCACGGACTTTTGGAGACGTTGGCTACCAGTGGTGCTGGCTCCTCTGCTCTCCTGCCCCGAAGCGGCAACCCTGGGGAAGCGGCTGCAAGGCTCAGATGTTAGGGGCTGCAGAGGGTTAGGATTTTTGTGCGGCCCCACGTGCACGTGCGGAGGGTAGCTGCTGTGCTGCCCACCCTTCCCTAACCCCTCAGCCTCCAGGCTCGGGCTGTCCCGGGTCACCAGCAGCCGGCCATGCCGTGGCACTGGGGGCTGGCAGCCTCCCACCCTTCACCTGCCCTGCCCAGGACTGCTGGGTGGCGTACGCCTTTTCCCGTGAATTTGCTGCCCCGGTAGAGGTGACAGCCCCGTAGCCACCGCGTCCCCTCCTGTGGCCTCTGCCCTGTCCCCGTGGGGGCCACCGCAGGTCGCTGCCCCGCCGTGCCCTGTTTGCAGAGCGGGTGCCGGGGCCGCGCGGCTTTCGCCCTCGGTGCCGTTCCCCTGCTCCGCTCCCCCAGCCGGTGGCAGGAGCCACGCTGTCCCCACTCCGCAGCTGTGTGCAAGGACTTCTGAGCAAGCCTGACGCAGCGGCGGGACGTCGGCCACACTCCTCTGGGTGCCGGGTCCGGGGGCCCGCGGGGTCCGGGCTGCCTCTGGGTCTGCGGGAGACCTGTCGCTGTGGTGCTCGGTAAGAAAGATG
This sequence comes from Tyto alba, assembly GCF_018691265.1. Lineage (NCBI taxonomy): Eukaryota > Metazoa > Chordata > Aves > Strigiformes > Tytonidae > Tyto > Tyto alba. The sequence continues at coordinate 17,595,757 of NW_024881295.1, forward strand.
GATCCTGCCGGGGCTGCATGCTGCTGGGCCTCCTGCTATGTGGCAGTGGATACGATCGGACTGTGGGCTGAGTGGAGGTCTTGAGAGTATCTGGTTTAATGCAAAGGCTGGTTTCTGATCATATTTGCACCCCATTTATGGACTTTGGCAGTTAGTCTTGGGTTTTTTCTAGGCTGAAGTAAGGAACCATCTCTGTGTTTCCGTAGCCCAGAGCAGGGATGGTGAGCCACAGACACCGACAGAGCGTTGAGAACAACAGCCTGTGCTGCTTTTAGCGAGGGATTTGCCACTGATGCTCAGGAAAGTCCAGTCACCATTAGGTACTAGGGAGGCTCTCCTGTCCTGGCAGCAGAGGGCAGGGCAGGAGCCATTTGGTCCCCTCCTCAGCTGGGGGTGTGTGCTCTCAAGGATGATGCTCTATAATCCTTGCAGCTTGTATCACAGATGTACATGTCATTAGTAAACTCACAGTTGCTTCTTATCTCGCTTTTGCTGGTGTCGGTAAGCAGCAAGCTCACTGACTGCAGAAGAGTTGCTCTTATTTCACATTGGAGAAAATGTAAGCAGGATCTGATCCTTGTGACAGCCTCCCGTGCCCCATGAACCTTGCTGAACAGATGCTTTGAGAAGGCCCTGCAGCCCACACAACCTGGAAGTTAATTAGAAGGTGTAAAGAAGCCAACTACCTTTCAACAGCTTGAAATGAAAGGCATTTTGACTGCTGTCCTGGAGTTGATCAGTATTTCTCTTGCTACATCTTTCCTTGCCTATCTCCTTTTTGCAGCTGGAGCGAGCAGTTCTCCAGCAGCGTTTGGGTTTGGAAGCAGCCGTGGTTGAAGCAGCCATGCCTGTGCACATAGCTGCTTTTAGATTGGCTGGAAAACACTTACTTCTACTGCTAATATTTTCCTGTCCATCTTGCAGATATGACCTATTCCAGTAGCAGCCCCCACGCACTAATCTAACTGTGTTTGTTCCTTAAGCTCTACCTTGGCACTGCTGTTCCTCACTGAGCCCTGATTTTCTGTCTGCTCCCACAACCGCCCCCGCCTCCTGCCATTGAAATGCAACGCAGGATTTCAGCTGCCAACTAACTGCTGGCTCATATTGTGCAACCAGAGAATTTTTCTGTGTCCTCTTGCTCCTCCTTTTGTAACGCAGCCCAGCCTGCTTGCTTTCTGATTCCTTCTTCCCCACCTTGAACTGCAGTTTATGTGCTTGGCTGCTGCTTGCTTCACAATGAAACCAAGAAATATAAATGCAGTGCAGCTGTCTGCAGCATCACCTGCAATTCTGCCTGCTGCAGCTCAGGCAGCACCTATGAGTGTCCAAGTGCTTTAAAACTGTCCTTCCTCTAATAAGTGTTATCAGCTGCTTTTTAACAACATCTCTGTTAGCTGGTCGCTCTGTTTCACTGTTTGCTCTTGAGATTGTCCTTCTCTCATTTGCCTTAAGGTAAAACAGCAGAAGAGCTCAAACAGAGGATGTTAACTTCCCAGCAGTAGGAGCTCCTGTGTGATGGCAGTTGGGAACAGGCAATAAGTCTGCTGGAAGAAAAGCTGTAGGAGAATCTCTAATGGCCTCTTTCTTTGGTGCCAAAACCCCAGGTGGCTTCTTTCTTGTCTCTCACTTCTCTTTTGCTCCTTTTCTCACCTGAGCAGACCTGAATAAGCCCTTTTTGCCCTGGGAGAGGCTGAGGATACCACCAAGTTTTGCTTTCAAAGACCACTTTCATTCTCTTCTTCTGATTCCTGCCTCCCCGCTCTAGTTGCAGCTTGTTCCCAAATAAAGACAACAAATGTCACTCTCCTGCATTTCTGCTGCGTGTGTTCGGCACATTGGACCCAACTGGTAAGAGTCCACAGTACTTCAGGGTTGTCCTTGGCTTTCCTTGCCTTTTGTGGCCATACTTGAGGGATCCCATGATGGTAGGTAGCTAGGTAGGGTAAACTTAGCTCAAAATTTGTGACCAAGGGGAGGTTGGGATGCCTCATTCAAATATTAAGGTATGGAATTTGTTGGTGTGGTCTGTGTTTATTGCTGCCTGCATTCTGCCTGCTGTCTTTCCAGTGCCTGGGGGAATCCAGGTATATTCTTATTTTCTCGTGCTATATCTCATGGGGAAAAATGTGACTGCCTCCACGCAACAAGCCCACTACCAAGTCCAGTACTATTTCATACAGAGCTGTCTGTTGCACTGGGCACAAAGGAAGCCCCCTTCTTTCTGTGGGAAGACGACAGGCTGGGGGTATGTCTGCAAAGGGATCTTCAGGCCTGGAAAAAGGCACCTCCTCAAAGTGATGAGGGTTGAAAATAAAGTAGGGCACCTCTAGAAGAAACTGGCAAGGTCAGAGGGAGCTGAGAAGGGAAGGGGATGGTGGTGGGTGAGTGGGTCCAGGGGGTGGACCATGGACCGCATCAGGTGGCATCTTAACAGTTGGAAAAACTTTATGGCAGAGGCGAAAAAAAAGGCTGGGAATGAAGGAGTCAGAGGATTTTTCTCCAAACTTTGGTGAAGCAACAGGAGAAAAAGTTCAGGCAGGCAGCGAGGTGCAAAGTCTTTTCTCTGAACTCCTATATTAAGGAGAGGGGCATCCAAAGGGAGAAGAAAATGTCAGCCTGTCGGGGAGGATGTAACACAGTGGGTGGCTGTGGCTGCTGTGGGAGAGCCAAATTGTTCCTAGCTGGAAACAAAAAGTTATCTGAGTCTCCATCTGGACTGAGAACATATAGGGCAGGGGCACAGTAGAATTAGATGTTCAGGAAAAGAGCCAGGAGGTGTGTGAATAGGCTTTCTTATAGAAACAGCAGGCAAAGCAGAGAGGGAAGTAGTGGGGATGTGCAATCCTGTGTGTCACTTTGTCTGGGAAGGGAGAAGCTGAAACCTGTGGCACGAAGGACCAGAACTTCAGGCACCAGTTTAATCTACCACCTGTTCCCAGTTGAAAAGGTTTGATTCAGTAACCAGGGCGCTTTCCCCCTTTTTGAAACAGGAAAATGAAGCCACAAGTGCAGCATCCCACCTTTTGGTCTGTTTTTGTCGCAGCCCTGTTCCCCATTGCAGCATCCCAGCTTCGGGTTGTCCTGTTCGGGAGCCAGGGGACATGTGCAGAGCCAGGGCCCTGGTCCGGGTGTCCCTGAGGTGGAGGCTGGTGACAGGGCTGAGGCTGTGGGCTGGCACTCCTGGGATTCCCTTCCTGGGGTTAGGTGAGAGGAGGTGACTCCCTGATTGTGATCTCCCCTTCCCCCGTGTGTGAAATAGGTCTAGCACAAAAACAGGCGAAACACAAATATTAGTAGAAATAGGCTGACTTTTAGAGTCACCTCGCATTAAAAGAACAAAAGCAAACAATTAGATAAGTCCCCTCCTGTCAGCTTCTCATGACATCCTCAATAAGCCCAGACTTAAGCATGATTGTGCTTGATAATGTGCCTCGGATTGCAGCGAATTGGAACGTGCCAAGGACTGTGACAGATCAAACGCGTTTCATTAAGTATGTGTTATTTTTTCCCTCACATTTGACAGTGCGTGGAGCTCTGCTCCTCTCAAAGATGAAGAGGCTGTGCTGCAGCATCTGAATGAACCGATTAGCCAGCTGACAGGCCTTGCTGCAAGCAGGCGGTGGGGAAGGGGGTCTTGCCTGGGCTTCAGAAGCTGAGGAAAGATTGGCGGGAGGATCTGATGTTTCTACCTCCCGATCCAAACCAGCAGGCGAGCTAAGTGAAGGCGACAAAGTTGGGACTGGGAGGACCTCTGTGCTGGTGAGTTGGTGAGCCGCAGAGCTGCTAGCTCTGTACCAGCCAGCTTTTAGGGTGTATGCCTTGATTTCTGGGCTGCAGCACTTCCTTTAAATGTGGGGTTAGAGGTTTGTATAAGCCCGTCAGGGGACTGATTCAGCTTCACGCTCAAGTGTAAATCCACACGGGTTGTAATGCTTGGTGTGTTTGGGGCAGTGCAAACCGTACCAGTAAATAGGTACTTTCCAGCGTATGGGCCATAAAGGACAAGGACTGGGGAAAAAAGAGAGGTTACTTCCTTAGTGCCCTGGCTCATCTGCATTTGACACTGAAACTGATTGTGCCCACTGCAGTACTGCCCATATATAAGGCCTTACTGGAAACAACTAAAAACCCCTCTTAAATTTAATAGGGGACCAGAATCTTTCTGCAGTGTTTTTGAAAACACAACTATACAGCCTGGAGGATGGTCTTCACTGATGCTTGACTGCCTTCCTCCGTGGTTTATGCTCCCCTGTCCTTGCTGCAGCCCCTCTTACTAAAGGTAGCATTAATGCTTTGCATGGGATCCAGCCTACTGGTTCAGAGTCCATGGAAATCTGCTGCTGATTACAGAGGGAATGAGATGGGCCCTTCATCACTGTCGGGGTTTACCCCAGCCAGCAACTAAGCACCCCACAGCCGCTCACTCACTCCCCACTCCGATGGGATGGGGGAGAGAATCAGAAGAGTAAAACTGAGAAAACTCGTGGGTTGAGCTAAGAACAGTTTAATAATTGAAACATAATAATAATAATAATAATAATAATAATAATAATAATAATAATAATAATAATAATAATAATAAAAAAAACAGAAAAAGGAGAGAGAAATAAAACCCAAGAAAGATAGGTGATACAAATGAAAAACAATTGCTCAGCACCAACCGAGTGATGCCCAGGAGTCCCTGAGCAGCAGCCCCTGGCCAACCTTCCCCCCTAGTTTATATGCTGACCATGACATCATATGGTATGGAATATCCCTTCGGTCAGCTGGCGTCAGCTGTCCTGGCTGTGTCCCCTCCCAACGTCTTGTGCACCCCCAGCCTCATCCCCTCAGCCTCCTCGCTGGTGAGTCAGCATGAGGAACAGAAAAGGCCTTTACTCTGCATAAGTACTGCTCAGCAATAACTAAAACATCCCTGTGTTTACACTGTTTACAGCACAAACCCAAAACACAGCCAAAACTAGCTACTATGAAGAAAATTAACTCTATCCCATCTGAAACCAGCACGAGCATGAAGGGAAGTGGGGGAAAAAAGGCTGTTGTTGCCCTGGGCATTTAGAGAGCAATTGGTGTATTACACTGTGAGATCTGGTTTCCTTTCTTTACTTAAATGAGAGCGGGAGGAAACATGCCTTGCACCAAAAAACTGCTTACTTGCTTATAAACAGTAGAACTTGTCTTCATATGCATGCATCTTTCTTTGCCCCAGGACTTGATATATCCAGAGGGTTAGCATTTAGGAAATAATTTCATTTACACTGAGAAACTTACAGAAGCAATGAGACATGGTGATAGCAGATGTCTTGTGTGGAGGAAGTGCAAGCATGACCAACCAGTTCCTGCTCCTGTTTCCCTCTTGCCTCACTGAAAACTACACCAAAACAAGTGTTTCTGTGCCAGTTTGATGTTAGGGCTACTTATTATTCCCTGTTAGGTCAGACTCCCTGGTAGTGCCCACTCCCCATGACATGGCTCATACCCTGATGCTAGCCCAGAGAGAGATGACTGGAGAGACACTAGGCACAAGGAGGAAGGGAATAGTTTGCCATCATGGTCCTGGCACACCACCCTGGTGCAAAGGGTTGATGGATGGGTTTGGTGGTCCTGTCAGGTAGAGGATATCAAGGGTGATGAAGTCTTGCTCACCACTGACTTGCTGACTGGGAGAGGTCCCTGGCCTGAGCTGCCTCCAGAGCTGTGCTTGGACTTTGTGGGGAAGAGACCAAGCTGAAGTTGTCCAGAGCAGATCCAGCAGCAGCAGAAGAGTTAAGTAGTGTGAGTGATGCACATTGCTGCCCCTGCTGCTCCCTGGAGATGGTTATGTCCCCTTAGGAGGCATGAAAGGAATGATAGATATGCCAATAAAAAAACTATCAAACTACCAGAAAACTGAATCTGTAAGTTATTGTGAAGCCCTGGTTTCTTAGCACTCTCAGCTGGTGAGAATGGAAGCAGAGATGTTGCTGCTTTGGAGAGACTTGTTTCCAGTACAGTTTCCTAATCCCAGAATGGGAATGTGTATCCCTTGCTGATGCCAATCACCCCTTCAAAGGCAAACTTCTGCATAGTTATCCCACCAGTGAGATGTAGCTAGAGTTAGGGCTTCCCTGGCATAGTTCATCAGCTACCCTGCTCGTGTCAGGTCTGTGCTTTCTGGCTTGACTCGCATGTGCCTTTCTACCTCAGGTAACTCATTAGAGCAAGCTTTTGAGGAGAATTTTTTAGCTGAGTCAAAGGGAGCTTTCTCTCTTCACACTGTGTGTTTCTTATAATCAAATGCCTGTAAACGATATGAAGATGTTGTCAAAAGTAAGATTCAGTCTGGTCTGTGTGAATTTTGTCTGGCTTTATATTAACTAGCCAATTAAAGGACTTTTTGTATGACAGAAAATTCTACCTTGTAACGAGCAGCCACTAACTTTGTTTAATTAAGATGATGCTAAACATAATCCAGGATTTCATGTAGGCTGGAAAGTGTCTCCCTTGTACTCTACAGGCCCAGTCACCTTCACCGTGCCTCCCCCAGCAGTGACTTTGCTCCATGTTTCCACAGCTGGGCTTTTTCCTACTAATATTTTCGCTGCAATAATTGAGTTTGTCTAATCTCAGCACTCCCTTGCCCAGATCTGAAACACTTCACAAGTATGAGGTCCTTTTGCTTATCTCAGGGGCTTTGTTTCCTTGCTCTGTATTCTTTGCAGGGTTGGGCAAAGGTGTGGGATTCATGCTCATGCCTGTTTGTTACTGAAGGGAACCTAGGTCAAATAAACTTGTGTGCATTTTGCTGAAGTGGCAGGCTGTACAGTAGTGTAACATGGTGTCCAGGGGGTCAAAGACAGCGCTCCTGGCAGTGCCTTGAAGTAAGATGGTAAATTGTCCATTCTTGTTCAGACTATTAGTCCGTAACACTTCTATCCTGCCCTCTGAAACACTCCAGAAGGAGACAGTTGATGTATAAAGCACACGAGGAAGGCAAACTCCTTCTGCCCCCGTGCCCTGCTCCAACTCCTTTTCTCTTCCTCTGAACCGGTGTTTCCAAAGTCCCAGCCAAGTTTCCAGCAATGATGGAGATGCAGAGCATTTAGTCAGGGTGCAGGGGGGCAGATGGAGGTACACTAAGGCTGCTGGTCTGGGAAGGATGAGGAAGGGGGCTGTGGCAGGGGGAAGGGTGAATTCAGGGGTGAGTCCAGTGAAGGGGTGGTGTGGGTGAGCCCGTCTCACCTGACCAGTGACCTTTCCTCTGTCCCTTCAGCACAGACTTTCTGTCCCAAGGAAATAACTTGGGGAAAATGCTTTGTGCTGACACTACAGAAGCCATTTTCCAGAAGAAACCTCACTGTGATACTAGGAACACGTCTCTTGTGGTGACTGGTTCCCTCCCTCCTCTTCCCACCAGTGTGTCCTGCACCAGCTCCCTACGTCCCATGTTCTCTTTTTCCTCTGTCCCACAGAGCTATGACAAGAGCTGTGGATAAGGAAGGAGAGCCCAACAGGGCCATCACAGCTTCTGAAGAGATAAAGAAGGAGGAAATGGAAGAGAGAGGCCAGTGGAGTAGCAAAATGGAGTTTGTGCTGTCTGTGGCTGGGGAGATCATTGGTCTGGGTAATGTGTGGAGGTTCCCTTACCTCTGCTACAAGAACGGTGGTGGTAAGTTCACATCATGCATGAGTTGTCCTAGGTCTGTAGGCATGATGAGACATATGGGTGTCCCATTTCACCTATGCCTCATGTGTCCCTGCATGCACTCCCTTATTCTCTCCTCCAGAAAGTTAGGTCCTGTCAAAATCAGGAGGAATAAAAACTGAGGTGTGAATCGAGCTCCCCAGTGGGTTCTGTTTCTCAAAACAGCTCTCCCAAGTTTGGATGCCATATTGAACTTTAGTAACTCTTTAAGATTCTTGGGCATCTTGAGAAACAGGTGGTCTTCCAAGACCATCAAGTACTGTGAGTGGTCAGGAAGCCATCAGAAAACTCATACATAATTCCCTTTTCCCACTCTCTGTGTCAAGCTCACCTCTCTCAGGCCCTTGTTACAGAGGAAAGGCTTTGAGGGTGCTGGTATCCTTGCAAAGGCCTGATACCCCCTAGAAGGACATTGCTACCTTTTCCCCAGGAACAGTTCTCCCAGTGGTCAACCCACTGCTAGGGAAACCCATCCCCAGGAAGAGTTCATTCCTCTTCCTTTTTGCTTCTTGTGTTACCCTCCTTTTCCAATAATGCTGCAATAAGGTAATTACATGGTTAAAAATTAAACTTTCTCATAACAATAAAATGAAACTGGGAAAGAGGAAGAGAATAATTGACTGTCACTAACTTTTCTTGGTGAATCAAAATCTAACTTTATATAAAAAAAAGGAGGAATAATAAATTACATGTCAAATACAGCAATAACTTCTCTTTCATTCTTGTTCTCCAGAAACACCTTGAAATAACACTTTAGGACTTGCATGTTCCCCTCACTTTAAACGTTGTTTCTCTGCAGACCATGCCATAAAGGACTTTCTTTCCAAGGTGCTGTGAGCTTTCACCAATGGATGAGTGATTCAGCTGTAGTTCATCCCAGGACTACCAAATTCCTGTCCACTGTGCTGTTACTGGAGTTTATCCAGATCAAGCAGGAGTCAATACAATGTCTACTCTGAACCAAACGGGGGTTGGATAAGAAGATGGCTAAAGAGAATGGAATTGAGTTTTTTCTTGAACCTGGGATGGTTTTTAACAGGTCCTCCAGTCTCCTTCTCTGACGTTTTGATAATAGGTACTGGAGGCACCAAAAGCAAGTCAAATTGGCATGGGTTAGTAAACACCAGTGGTGCATCTGATTGAACAAGCCATTCTGCAGTGATGCTTTGAGAGAAAAGTCATGGTTTTTGCATGGAAAATTCCTTCCTGAGCTCAGATGATATCTTTGCATAGTTTATGCCTATGGTATCCGGTTCAGTAGTCCTTCCAATTGGTATGGTAATTAGTGTAAGTGGAAGGCTACTTTTGTTCATTTTAGATATCTATTGAATAACTTTTTTTGTGTGTGTTTTTTTTTTAATTAAACTACTCTAGAATATCTAAGGCTGTGATTCAGAGGCCAATGGGGCTAGGCTTGGAAAAGCTTAGGGTGAGAGAGTCTTTCCCTCACAGTGCCTTTGCAGAAAGCATGCTACAACTGTAGAAGGTATGTTTCTCTCTCTAAGGCTCTAGGGAGCCAGATGGCAAACAGACTAGTGTGCGACAATGCACTGCCTTTCCCATGACACTCAAAGATATTCTCGCCATTAGAAAAGTCCTTGAAATTGCAATCCAGACATTTTCCACCGATAAATGTTGTGTGTGACACCCCCTTCCCATCCCCACCCCTATCCCCAAACTGGAGACTACTGTCCTACCACCTTTCTCCACCTTTGGATGTACTGAGATGGTTATAAAGCTATAAAGATAGATATCATAAAAACAATTGTATTAACTTGCTGTAAAACTACCAAGTGTAAACGTATCTATGGTTGCACTTTCAAATTTGATCTAAATGCTCAGCATCCTGAACTTGCTATTGGCTCACAGGGAAAGAGGGTCTGTTTCTAGGGGCCCCTCTTAGGGCTAACTCTCATCCAGTGGAGCAGCAAACTGGAGAGGAGATCACAACTGGAGTTTGAGCTGGTAACTGCTCTGGGAAGGTTAAGAGAGACAAGACAATAGATGTGTAAGAAAGCCATCATTACTCAGAGACCAAAATGGATCAACCTGTGGGAGAAATTGTATCAGAGAAGAGGGTCTGGGACCTGCTGAAAGAAATAGTATCAGAGGAGAGGGTCTGGGACCTGCTGAAAGGCTCATCTGTGTGCAGGATAGTAAAACTGTCTTGCAGATTGGGCATGCAGATAGGTGTCTTGCAGCACCGAAAACAGCAACTGCTTCTAGTTCAGCATACCTGATCTAGTGGATGGTTGAGCAACCTGATGTAGTGGAAGCTGTCCCTGCCCATGGCAGGGAGGGTGGAACTAGATGATCTTCAAGGTCCCTTCTGGTTCTATGGTTCTATGATATGTAGTTCCCATTCCCTGCTCTGCAAACCTGGACTGAGGCTGTGAACCAGCCTTCCTCCCTCTGGCCTCAGGACCCCTGCAGCTACGGCACAGCTGTGTTTCAGGGAAATTTGGATGATCCTTGTTATTGTAGCATTGTTGGCTTAGAAACAAGGGGAAATGTTCCTGGTTGCTAATTGTCATGGGAAAGAATTTCAGTGCGAATGCCTATGCTGGCAGGGGAGGAGAGGGCCTGGGGGAGAATGTCTGGCTCAGCTGAGAAGGGGGCCCTTGTCTTGGTTGCAAACAGCCGAGATGCTTCTCCAGGCAGCAGTGGTGGGAGGTACTCAAGACCAGAACATCACTTCATGGGTTGGCCGGACCTTGACAGTTGTTCCAGTGAGGAAGGCAGTGGCCTTGGCCTGTTTGGAGGGGAGTGAAAGTGTGAAAACCTACATTAACGATGGGGAGAAAGGCTGAGAGGTGATAGAAGGAAGGTCAGCAGCGAAACTGAGATCTCAAGGGCTGTTTTGAGCAGAGCAGCAAAAATATTGGGTGTTTCAGTTTGGAAGCAGAACTGAAAAGAAAGAGAAAAAAGGTTCAGGCAGCTGAACAGGGCATAAAACCTTTTTGTTGTTTTTGTTTTGTTTGTCTTTTCTAATGCTTTGGTTTTGTTGGTCATTGTTTCTGGGGAAAAAAACCCTGCTCTCTCTCCCCTTCCTCTTCCATTTCATCAAGGGTTAATCTGAAGGCTATTTCAGACTGATTTCTCTTAAGACATTTCTCTATACTTTAATAAAAAGCTGAATTTAAAGAGAGAAGTTAAACTTTTTCATTTTGAAAATGCTGGAGAGGTACTCTGTTGCCCTTCCCCTATTTCTATTCTTTCAGTGCAAACTGCTTTCCAAATTTGACGTGAAATATGTCTCAAGCAAATTTATATCCTGGCAAATTTATTACTTACCAAGAAATGTCACCAGCCTCCAGGTTTGTATCCTCTGGGCAAGTGGGAGTTTTGCTGTGACTCCTGGGAATGGCAGAACAAATGTGCTTATGTGAAACAAGGACTCCTTTTGCTTTGCCTGACTCCTGCTGAAAGCTAGAAATGAGGTCAGGAGAATGAAGCAGGGACAACTTCTCCAGCACTGTCTTTTTTTATCCCCTTGCCTGGCTACTCCTTGCCTCTAGGTTTTGGCCAAGACCAAATGCAGAAGTACTGCAGTAGCACAAGACAGATCATGCTTGTATTTTTTTCAGAGAAATTATGGTATTGGAGTTTTTTTTTTTTTTTTTTAAAGCAAAGGTTGCACAGTTACGTCAGAGACATATTTGCGTTTAGCTAGCCAATTCCAGCTGTGGCCCCAGGTACCTGACAAGGGGTGGTGGGGATAGAGTTTTAAAGGGGTTTCTGAGGGAGCATCTTACCTGTCTCTGCAGGAGCCTTCCTTATCCCTTACCTCATCTTCCTCTTCACCTGTGGGATCCCCCTGTTCCTCCTGGAGACAGCACTGGGGCAGTACACCAGCCAGGGAGGGGTCACTGCCTGGAGGAAGATCTGTCCCATCTTTGAAGGTCAGCCAAGTTACGGAAATTACTGGCAACACTTTCTAACAATTAGCGACTCGGAGACTTTTTTGGAAATGTTATTCTGTTTTTTTTTTGTTTGTTTGTTTGTTTGTTTGTTTGTTGTTTTTTTGTTTGTTTGTTTGTTTTGTTTTGTTTTGTTTTGTTTTGTTTTCTTTTTTTTTTCTTTCTACTTCATTCTCCTTCACTTCTCCTCTCTCCCAGCCTTGTTATCCCTCCTGGTGACTGCTGTGTGGGCAGGGAAGTGCCCCGACCCCCCAGTTGTGAGGGTGTGTGGTGCTGGCTGGGGACTGTGCTGGTCCAACTGAGCCACGGTCTCTTAGATGCTCAGAGCTCAGGAGAGAGGAGAAGCAGGATGTCCAGCAAGCAGCAGGATGGAAGTGTCAGTACACAAACACCTGCATGTAGTCAGGACAAATACCAAAGAGAGAAGAGGATGAGGAAGGCTTATGGTGCTTTCCCTTTCCACCACTGTGCCCACGGCTGCTGTGGCAATATTTGCAGACTGGTGTCATGCAAACTGGGGGAATCACACTGCATGCACTGACCTGACAGCCTGGAGATGGGCTGGGGTTGTGGTTAAGTCACAAGTATAAGAACAGGGACTCCTGGGGTCCCTGGGGGAAGGTTATTTAATGGTGTTAATATGTCAATGAATCTAACATCCACAATTCTCCTGTCCAGAGGAGAGCTTATTACCCAGGTTTTGCAGATGGAGAAACCTGTGCTTAGGAAGATTAAAGGCCTGGTGAGTTTGCTCAAGCACAGGTGTACAGAGCTATTTGGAACTCCCTGGGGAGTCCAGGACCTCCTGAGCTGGGACACCCCTGTGCTCTGGCACAGCGCCTGGTGAAGGACAGCAGTAGCATCTCAAAGGGAATGGACAACCAGTTTTAAACAAATTAATTGGGACTTTCTGATCTGATTACCATTCTGATGTCTCAGCAATGGGCACAAGCAGGACCCAAGACCAGAGCTCAGCTCCTAAGTCTGTACTTTTGCCCCAGCACCATACTTTATGCATGATGTATGTCAGCTGTGAGAACCTTTTTTTTCTTAGTCTTTCCAGAAGGAAGAAACTCACCTGCATTTCTTTATTTGTTTTCTTTAAAGGCTAGAGCTGGCTTTCCTGCAGGAGAGGCAGTGTAATGCAGTGGCATGGTAGTGGTCAGAAAAAAGTTTTCCCATCACCAAAAAGTATTCTCCCTGTTCCACCATAGACCTGTCTAGAGATATCAACAATGTTTCCTGTCTGCATGCACAGTCACAAAATCCTTTCTTTTTCCCTGATGTAGGCCTTGCCCTATTCTCTAGTGAGCCATGTGGTTGGTGTTGCACCCTTCTTACCATGGCATGGTCTATGTCTTTGCTTAGGGTTAAGCCCAACGTGCTGGGAGTTGGTTGGCAGCCCCAGCCTCACCTCCTCTGCTTTCCTTCACAGGAGTTGGCTATGCCTCGCAGGTCATTGAGTGCTATCTGAATATCTACTACATCATCATCCTGTCCTGGGCACTCTTCTACCTGTTCAGCTCCTTCGCTGCAGTGCTACCATGGGCCAGTTGCAATAACGCCTGGAACTCAGGTACACCTTCCCTTGGTCAGCTTCTAGCTCCTTCCCAATTCCCAGAAATTATCTGGGTTTTGTAGAGAATATTTTTTATTCAGATAAAAAGCTCTCATGAGCTGCAGTGTGGCTAGGGACTCCTGCAAAGGTGACTGTCTTCATTTACCATGGGCAAGTGTCAGGAAGGGTGAGTGGTATGACTATGCCTAGCAGCAGGGGACAGCAAAACTATTTTGGCATGGAGATATTTTAGGTGTTGAAGATGTCACTGAAAAACCTGCGTTTTCTGGCAAGCAGGAGAGTTAGGTGGGTTGGGAGAGTTTTCAAGCCAAACTGGAGTCCTCCTGATGTGGCAGGAGCTTTTCATTAGCTCTGGTACAACAATTTATCTTACAGTTCCCTTACTCTACATGACTCCTTTGGAGTTACTGGGACAGTTGCTGCCATGTACTAAACGGCTTCCTTTGTGCACTCAGCTTTTGGCTAAATCAGGCCAAGTCTGTGCTGGATGATTTTGCCAGTACATGTCTCCCAATGCATGAACAAGTTACACACAACCCTAGAAGCGCTGTTTTTCTGGTCTAATCACATCCATACAAGCCCCTATACTGGCCAGGGTTCCCATCTCCTCACGCCCACAATTCGCATAACTGCCCAGCAGAGAAGACCTGGTTTTGGTTTTATTCAAGGCATTTGGACTGTGCCTGGGAAGATGAAGTAGATGTGAGGTAATCCTCATGGATCTGATGTCCTTGACAGGCCTTTTTTTACCATGTTCAACAGCTTCTTTTGCTCTCAGTGGAAAGCCAGGCTGGAAAGAGCTTTGGCGGCAGCTTGGTTCCCTCCCTTTTTCTCTTGGGTCTGATGATTCATTTCTGTGATGTGTTAAATTTCTCCACCCCATGGGCCATTCACTCACAGCTTCCTCTGCCCCTTCAGCTCAGCAGAGGTAACCAGCCTTTTAAAGAGTTGATGTGATTCCTTCAGCTTCCCCAGCATGGGTTTGTTTGTGAGGAAAGCCACAGATGTTCTCTTAACAGGCAAAATCTTCCCAGCCAGAGCCGGGCTTCCTCGGTTTTCCGGTGGATTGTCTTTTGCTTGCCAAGTGTAAGATGAGGTGCATTTCACGGATGGGTGGCATCTCCTCTGGTTTTAGCAATTTCATGCTATGTGACAGGGTTGGGGATGGCAGAGTGGGACATGAAGGCATCTGTGGTGTGTGTGAACATATGTATGCATGTGTAGACAGGGAATGGTGTGTGGTGTGGGAGGCGAATGGGATTTTCTATCCTGGCTAGTCATAGCGGCTATCCCTCAATAATGTATATTTTGCAGCCATCTGGTTTCCATTTGGCAGGGAATTGCTCTCGCCTTCCCCTCTCCCTTTCCCGAAGCCCTCTGGCTACTGCTGGATTGGGATTCGTAGCTGGGGAGAGCCAGAGTTTAATGAGATGCTTAATGAGATGCAAGAGTTTAATGAGATGCTCTATAGCTTGGGGTGAAGGGTCTGTGTGCTGCCAGAGTGAGGGTTAGGGCACAGAGGGGAAGGAGCATCCCTCATGGAGGAGCCTTGGAGAATTTCTCTGGCTCATCAGCTTCCTTTTCTTTTGGTAGATCTCTGTGTGGACATTCTGAATAGCTCCAGCCTGGACAACAGGACCTTGCCTGCGAACGCCACCTCCCCAATGATTGAGTTTTGGGAGTATGTGATCACTTTCCCTCTGTTCAGGCTCGTCTCTCATCTAAAGGCTGCAGCTGTAGGAGTATCCGGGCGGAGGGCTGTGCATCTCTGTAGGACCAAGTGAGGTGCCACGTGTCAGACCTGAACACGGGGAGCACAAGGCACCGAGCTGCCAGGGAGATCGGCACAGAGCCCATGAGGGCTAGGTACACGCCGAAGGCTGCTCGCAATGCGCCTGCCCAAGGGCGTGCGCACACGCACGAGTGTGTTCCCGTTCTGGCATTGACGTGTCTGGGTGAGCGTGGCCACAGAAAGAGGCACCAAAAGAAGATGAGGACTTGCTGTAATCAGGGGGTACTGGTGCTGGGTGTTGCAGGCTACTGTTGGCAGGCAAGCATGAGAGGCCAGGACAGACTGAAGAGTCGTCTACAGTGAAACGGAAAGGGAGAAAACCGCTTTTCGCCTTCTCCTGACCATGTCTTGCTTGGTGCCTAAGGGAGGTGGTCCTTCAGGCTGCTCAGGCTCATCCCTGGTGAGCAGGGATCTGAGGCACGTGTGAGATGCCAGAGAGGAGCTCAGGAAGGTTTGGTCATGGGGCTGAAGGCACTAATACACCTCTGAGGGAGGGCTCCTGCAGCAGGCCAGACAGTGTCTTAGAGAGGGTCATCACTGCAGTCTGGAGAGGTTGAAATGGCTGCTGGGGCCACGCTACCTCTCCACACTCAGCTGAGGAAGCTCTCATAGGAAGAGGTGTGCCAGGGCCTCAGCTTCAGCAGTATTTATTTTTTCCCCATTTATGGCTCCTGAAGTGCCTCTGAGAAGGCTGAGTGTCCTCTGTCCCTTGCAGCCACCACAGGGCACATAGAAGATGATGTGCACCCGTGAGTGCAGAAGAAGTCTGCACAGTGCTGGACCCCCTCTCCAGCTCTATTCTTTGCACATACTACATAGCGAGAGCTGTGACCCCTCTGAAATGATTGTTCAGATTTTCTGCAGAGGTTGCAAGGGCGAGGGGACTCTGAGGGGACTGGTTTGGAGGAGGGTGTGCAGAGGAATTGTAGGTGTGGGGTTGGGCTTCTGAGGACTTCATGGGCCGCAGTGCTGAGCTCTTATGCAGCCCACCTTCATGATGGTGATTCTTCAAGGAATGGAGCTGAAGGAAGGTCATGGGAATCACAAAGGCCATTTATGCCTCTATATAGGGTGTCCGTAGTGCATGGGGAGGCCAGGGGAAAAGCTGTGGCCATGGGGTGTTGATAGCATTGGTGGCCTGCTTTGGATTGAGTAGTGTCTGTTGGGCAGCTGCCAGGGTGGGAGAGCAATGGGGAGAAAGGGGTGATTTTGTGTTGCGTGGGTCTGACAGGCAGAGTGCCATGGGCGTGGAGAGTGGGAGGGCTCGGGCGAGCTACAGGACACGGTGGAGCAGCATCAGCAGGAACAACAGAAAGGGGAGCCCTAGGCAGAGCTGGGGTGATTGGTGTGACTGGGAGCCCGGGGCAGCTGTGTTGTGGATAGTCTATGAAGTCTTTGGATGGGGTAATATGGGAAAGGTCTGTATGGGTGAGTGGGGTCTGGGGTGTTAATGATTCTCTCCCTGTCCCTGGACACCGGCAGGAAGCGAGTCCTGGGGCTCACGGATGGTATTCACAAACTGGGCACTGTGCGCTGGGAGCTGGCTCTGTGTCTCCTGCTGGCGTGGATCATCTGCTACTTCTGCATCTGGAAAGGGGTGAAGTCCACAGGCAAAGTAGGAACGCAGATTGTCCTCCTGGTCCATAAGCCTCATTGTTACCCATCTTACATTTCTTCTTCAATCTCTTTTTCCTCTTCATGAAGTAGAGGCCGGAGACAGAGCACCAAAGTCAAACCTAAAACCCGGTGGGCCATACTGATTTGCACCAGCTGTGTTTGACCCATAAGAAGAAGAATAAAAGATTAGGTCAGACAGGGAGCGGAGAACAAGGAAAGACCTGGGAGGACCCTTGGGTCACCTTTTCCCTTGCAGATACCCACAGTGGCTGATGGATGCTCTCCAAATGCCCTTGGAAGTCATTCACTCGCTAATGTGCTGTCCTGGTGTGGCTTGCTGGTGTTTTTAACAAGATCCTCTGCAGTGGCAAATTTCCTATCCCTGGCAATAATTAAACACTGGAGCAAAATAGACAAGCTGCTGCCTGTAACCAGCTCAGTGAATAGATAATGAATCTCACCTGCTTCTTTGGGTGGGAGAGGTGTCTTTGTGCTCTCCTTTGTACTCTCCCTGCCTCTGTGGTTTTTGGCTCAGTGGGTCACTTTCTGCATTTTGCTAGTGAGACTGGAGCCAGTGCTTGATCCTGTAGATCAGCTGGACTGGTTATCCTTCTGGAGTGAATGAGTGTGTGATGCCTTGGGGTAGATGTTAGGGACACTGCTGTGGCCTTGACTTGTTCAGGACCTCCTTTTCTCCTGGAGCTGCAATGAGTTGGGTGGGTCATTAATGATGGTTGGGTCTTGCGGGCATCCAGGGGATGTCCCAATAATAAAGAGAAGGGAACCAATTTCTGCAACAGACTTCTTCCTTCAAATCACTACCTCTAGTATTGGCAGATGTTCCCTGTAGTACTGGACACCTGTGTTTCAGTGTCACATTCCATCTCCCACCTTAAAACTGCACTGGGCACTCATTTTAACAGAACAAGACAATAGATTGCTCTGCTAAGTATCTCCCAGTCTTTGCTGATGACTCTGGCTCTTGCTGGTGCTGATGTGTGTCCACCATTTCTCAGGGAGGGAGAGCCAGACTCCACATCTTTGGGGAGAGGGGATGCTCTGCATTTTAAATCTTAAATCTCTGATGCTCCCTGGTTTGAATACCACAGTGCCATCCTCACAAGAGGTATCATTCTGATCTTGGGAGATTGGGTCTGAGAGGCTGTTTGGTCCACATGGAAGCGTAATTAAGTCATCTCAGGTCCCCTTCAGCTCTCAGCCCTCTCCACCAAGTCTGTCCTTTTCCTGGTGCTGCCCTGGCATGCAGAGCATGACTGCACGTGGAGAAAGCCAAAGAAGATCAGTCAGGCTGATTGGGCTGATCGACTCTGGCAAAGTCAGCCCAGAAATTGAGAGGAAATGGTGAGTGCACGTAGTAGCTGGAGTGGTTTTTCTGGGACCACAGAGGATTTTTCCATCACAAGTTTTAGGATACAGGGCTTACTTTTTACCAGCCAGATGTTACGGACACGGTGCAGCAATACAGGGTGGATTTTTCTGTCCTGAGACATACCACAGGTCAGACATGCCAGTTGACTTCTCTGCAGTGAGTCATTTTGAGTTTTACAGGGGCACTGTCAAAAAAATCAGCTTTCTTCTTTTTCCTCTCTGACTACATATTAGGATAAGCAGTAGGGAGGTCCCAGGAATTCTGAGTAAGTGCATAATTCTGGTTAACAGCTGCAGAGTAAACAGGATGTTGTGCTTGACTGAGAGACTGCTTTAATCGGATAACCCTGCCAGACCCTTGTGTTTATGTTTCTGTGATTTAAGGAGTCCAAACTTAAAGAAACAAAAGCAACCTCGGGAAAATAATTTCAAATAACTCCATGAAGACTCATTTTCTTTAAAAGCCTTTTCTTTTATTCATTTTGCCCACTCTTGTGTTCTTTCTATGTTTCCTTTCCTTATGCATTCAGCTGATGTGTATAAATGTTCCCCAGAAGTGATTTCTGAAGGTAGATTTTAGTACTTGTGCCAAAAGTGCTTGCATTCTCATTCAATCAGGGAACAGCAAAAGTGCCACGTGCTGTGACTTATTTGACCAATTATCACTAAGCAGAAAAAAATATCATTTTAGACCCCTCACTATGAATTCATAAGGTAAACAAGTCTTCACATTACTTGCATGAATTTTAATAATGAATAAATGTTAGGAAGTTGCAACTTGCTCATGGATATTTTGCAAATAGAATAAAAAAAAATACATTAGGCAATGGATTAGAGATGATTAATTCTACTGTAATATTTATTTACATCACACAGAAGAAGAAGTGAAAATAAGATTTTACAAAAATAATGGTCTACATTTTCTTTAAAGGCTTTGAGGTGCCCCCATTTTTTACCTGTGAGCTTAGAGGCATTGAAGGGATGAGAAAGCCACATGAGCACCCCTGGAAATGAGACCCCTCAGAGATGTCTCAAATTGGGCAGCAAAAGTTGCTATTTAATTTGGAAAACTCTTGCTGGGAATAGGACCATTTTAATAACTCCTCATTAAAACTCAGTGACAGGAAGAGATCTGGGTTTCTTCTGCAGCTCTGGAAAGATGAAGAGAACAGCTGGAGAGCAGGGAAATTACACTGACTGGAAAGAGAAAATAAAGCAGAGCAACCAGTGGCAGAGTTTTGGGTGAGGAACAAAATGTAGATTAACTAAATCACTGGTGAGATGTAGCCTTGATTAATTTATTTCCCACCCCCTCTTCTACGCTAGCAGTAGCAGCTATAGCCAACAGCAGAGCCCAGGGACGTTTGCTGGGGTGGGGGCCTGGAGATGAGATGAGACGAGATGTTGCCTGCACCCCCTCCCCACTGACCCTCTCTCCTCTTGTTTCCCTGCACCCACAGGTGGTTTACTTCACGGCCACCTTCCCGTACGTGATGCTTATCATCCTGCTGGTGCGAGGCGTCACGCTGCCGGGTGCTGCCGAGGGGATCATCTTCTACCTGAAGCCGGACATTTCCAGACTGGCAGACCCACAGGTGGGTGGGGGTCAGGCAAGTGCTGGCCACAGGAAGGTTTCCAGCGCCCTGGCCCTTGCTGCTAGCTGAGGATCTAGCTGTCTTCTCCGAAAGGAGACTGGCGAACCAGTGAGACCTCCTTAAAAGAGCTGAGAGGGGTCTAGACCCCCTGCACAGCACAGCCTTTTTGCTCGTGTGTCTGCAGCATATGGGCATATTAGGCCGTTTCCACTCATGGGCTCAGCAAATCCAGTAGAGTATATGAAATATTCAGCATGTAACAGATGGTTGTGCTGGGTCTTAAATGCAAATAATTAAGGGGCGGGTGGGGGGAATAATCTACCACTTTTCATTTTTTCTGACCTGGTTAACATTTCCTTTGGCTCCAACAGGGCCCTCCCAGAGAGTGCAGGGCCCTTGTGCTTGCAGAGACCAGATGCACACAGGTAACATGGGCTGTGCCCCAGCTGGGCAGCAGGTTGCCTTCACCCATCCCAGGGGCTGGTCCCACCTGCCCAGGTCAGGGTCTGGCAAAAGGGTCAGCCCCTGCCACCACCAGTGTTGGAGCTCATGGCACCCCACCCTGTCAGGTAGGGTGCTGGGTACCCAGGGAAGGGAAATCCAGATTAGGGCAGAGGGTTCAGCCAAACCCAGGACCTGCAAGGTAGCCCAAGTTGGCAGGAGATGGGCAGCACCCATGGAGGCTGCACAGGGCAGGCAGCAGGGACCTGCCTTGGGGGATCACCCCTGGGGTGTCTGTTCCAGCACCTTTCTGTAGCAGCAGGTTGCTTCCCTTCCCCACGAGGGCTCAGTGACACTGTGCAGGCTGCCTCTGCCATCCCAGGGAGGTGTTAATGCCCCTCCGCCCCCCAAAGAGCATTTAAATGACACTGCTTCTAATTATTCCACTGCTAAATCTTTTTGTGGAGGCAGCCAAGCAATACGCTTAGCCCACAGTCTCAGCTTACCTCCCGCATCTTCCCAGATGGCCAAAGCCCCAACTGCTCCCAAACCAGCTGCCAAACACACTGTCTTCCCCCAAATGGCTTTCAGATGCAATTATGTGTTGTCAATACAAAATCTGTGGTGCGCTGAACACAAAGAGCCAGCTGAACATAAATGGCATTTTTAATATCAAAATAAATAACAGGGGGGTGACTGGGGCTGAATGTGTTTTATTCATGGTCAGAGCTTATTCACTGAAAACCTCCCTATCTTTCACAGCCTAACGAAAGCTGACGTGGTCTTTCCAGGCTGCTGCAACTCAGTATAGCAAGAGTGAGAAATCCTGCTACTGAGTGTAGGCAGAATGTGGGGCTTTGGTATAAAGCGGGATATGTGCTTGTGCCCATGCCCAAAGGGCTCCCGTGTACATGCCTCTCTGTGAGACATCTGCATGAATTTAAGCAGCGGTGGCTGGGATATTTTGAAGGCTGCTAAACTGCAGCTGTCTGGATGTTTGCAGCTAGGGGCTGCTTAGAGGGAAAAGAGAGCGAGAGGGAACACACAGACAAACAGAAAGGTGGACTGCTTGCCTGCCTGCCTGCTAGCTTGCAGCTCAGGGCTTTCCCTGGGTAGGTGTGAGGGTGGAGCTGCCATTCAGCACACAACACATGGAGTGAAGGGACTTCTCCACGGCGGGGAGAGGGCTGGAGCAGCAGTGAACAAGCCCACTCAGCTTTTCCCGTGAAATGCCAGAGCAAAGGGGAACCTGGGTGCATGACACCCCAATGGCCCAAAATCTCTCAGCCCAGCAATTTTCTGCCCTTCGCCCTGCACCACAGCCACAGAGCTGTGAGAAACTAGACTGGGAAGCAGGGAGGTGAGTGCACTGATCACGCAAAGGACTCGCTGGCCTTCGTTTGGGACGACTCACCAGTGGCTCTGTGAACGCTGAGCCATGTAGGGACAACAGACATCTGCAGTGTCAACTTCAGCCAGAGCCGTGCTATCCAGGATGCTGCCTTCACCTTGAATACAAAAATGCAGGATGGAGAAGTGGTGTCACCTTGAGTGGGATGTGAAAATATGGTCCCCTCAGCAGACTTTTCCTAGAGGACTTTCAGTCCTATAGCTCAGTTTTCCCATAGAGGTATCCCAGTTTCTATATCCACTGAGCCCCTCTTTGTCTCATGGAATTTGTTCTGCATGTATAGAGGGCTTGTTGCTAGACAGGGCACAGCCATTGGTTTGTTTTGTTGCCAGGTCTGGAGACCACTGACCTTCTCTGTTCCAGGTCTGGATGGACGCAGGAACTCAGATCCTCTTCTCTTATGCCATCTGCCAGGGGTGCCTGACAGCTCTGGGCAGCTACAACAAATACACCAACAACTGTTACAGGTAAAAGGAGCCTGGACTCCTTGTATCCTTCCAGATATTTGCTCAGAGACAAACAGTACAGAGCTACGTCTGAGGCAGGCTCTGTCCCCAGGGGAGACCTTGGGTCATGCTGCTTTGACTAATGAGCTGCTCAGTGTGTGGAAGCTGCAGAGGACTCAGCATAGGGATGGAAAGTGGCTGAGGGAACACAGGAGCTCCAGAAAATGGCTTTAGCAATGCTCTCCTGCATGAGTCAACTTGGGAGAGATTGAAGGAGGAATGAAAATGAGAGTGTCTCCAGCCACTGTGGAGACACCATGGGCTATTTTAACGGGATGAGTGAGCAGGGGTGGCAAGGCCAGCTCTGCTGTCACTTGCTAAGCAGGGGAGATGGTACAAAGATGATGGCTGGGCCCCCTGTCTCCAGTGATTTTCTACCATCAGGGTAATGTACTGCCAGTGGCATTTTGATCCCATCAAGGAGATTAATGAAGTCTGTCTGGCCTCTTCCTTGCCCTTGGATTACAGATCTATTTTATCCATAGCCTAACATGGAGCTCAGTGAAGCCATCAGGACCATTTCTGACACCTTCCACAGAGCCCTGAGGAGCAGGGTCTTTTTTATTCCTTCGTGTATTGCTTCATGGATGGGAAAACGTAATGGTACTTGGTAGACATCAATCATCTCTCTTCTTCTGTTCTCCAAGAGGTGCTGCCATGGATGTTGATCAGGCAACTAATACTTTCCCCTGGCTCTCCCAAAATGTATCTGTCACCAGTGGGGCGCTGTGCTGATGCCTTCCTTTAATGCCTTAGGTGCCTTGGTCTGACAGCTTAGCTCTGGGTGGCCCAAATGTGCTGGGTGTCCACGCTGTCCCATAGCAGCTCATGCTGTGGGTCAGCTCTGGCAGCTGCCCAGGCAGGATCCCAGGGTTTGGGGCTTCCAGCCCAGCCAGCTCAGACTGGTGCCCCATTTTCACAGGCAATAAGCGCACAAATATTTCACGACAAGTGGCATAGCATGTTCCAGCCTCCATCTGAGCATAGTTAATAAAGACAGTGTAGACACAACCCTTGTCACGTGAGGATTTTTGTTAATCCATTAGTCCTTGTTTTATCAGACCTGCTGAACCTGTATGTGTTCATGCTTTCAGATGCTCCTCTTTCTTGACTATGTTTACTTTTTCAACCTCTTCCCTTTTCTAATTTGCTGTTTTCATCATTTTATCTGTTGTTTTTCTCATTCTTTTGATTCTTGTCAACATTTTTGTTGCCATGCCCCTATGTATATATCACTGTGGCATCCTATTCACAAGCCACTGGTGGTGCTCTATGCCTCTCTTTGTGCCATGTGTAGTCCTATAACTCTTAAACAGTGGGTACAAGTTAAGTAGGCTGATTTTTGGATCTGTTCTGAGATTTTTACTTCTGAGGGAGTTCCAGAGCAGCACTGCTGTTTCTTGGTCCATGCTGTCTGACTGGGGAAGCTGAGTAGAGACATGATCCCAAGTGAACTAGTTCTGCAGCAGGAAACACTGATTTCTCTCTGGTCTCCCCCCCTGCAGGGACTGCATCATGCTCTGCTTCCTGAACAGTGCCACCAGCTTTGTTGCTGGCTTTGCCATTTTCTCTGTGCTGGGCTTCATGGCTCGAGAGCAGGGTGTACCCATTGCAGAAGTGGCTGAATCAGGTAGGTTTTTCCAGACTTCAGAACCAAGGTAAAAGAGAAAGCCTGAAGGGGAGGGGATATTTCTGAAGTGAAGCTTGAGATGTTATCTACATCCTATATTGCTGTGGCTGTCTGCAGCGAGGTCTGCAGGACCTCTGCTCCCCGACACAGCTTGAGCCTTGTGGGGGCAAGGAGCCGTGGTCATATGAGTTTTGAAACAGCACGTGAGCTCACTCGGTGCTGCAGGGTGGTGGTGGCAGGTGGTGGTGTGAGGGGCACACATGGTCATCTTGTGGTCTGTTGGCAGGTCCTGGCCTGGCTTTCATAGCATATCCAACGGCAGTAACGATGATGCCCGTGTCCCAGCTCTGGTCCTGCCTCTTCTTCCTCATGCTGATCTTCTTGGGACTGGACAGCCAGGTACAACAAATGTCCCCTCCTCATCTAATGCCCAGGTGCCAGTCCCCACCCTGAGCAGCCCCCAAAGCCATGGGAAAGGATAAGATGGTTATCTGCTTTGCTGGTACCTCAAATATGTTCTCCACATTGTCTGCAGCACTTTCACACCGTGTGAACTCAGAGCCAGGGCTGATGGGAGGCCGGTGGTTCTCCCTGTGTGTGCATGAAGGTGTCCCAGTTACATCTCCTCGCACCTCTGTGCCGGCACCGAAACCACGCACACTGTGGCGTGTGGCCCTGCACAGAGCAGGGCAGTTGGGGAAGAGGAATGGAGCTGTTTTCTGCCAGCTGCATCTCACCAGAGCAATCCCCGTGTGCTCTCCTTGCTGATGTGCCCATCTCTTACCCTCCCGTAACCCTGTTACGCCAGGAGCAAAACCCAGCAGAACATGCTGTGGGGTGCAGCATTGCAGCCCTGGCGCGCTGGCACGAGAGGAGCAGGGGATGTCCTGGCACGTCTGCCAGGCAGGGTGCTCTGATCAGGCTCCACTTCACAGCACCTCAGCCCCTGCGCCTGAAGAATGAGGTCTCTTTCTTCAGTTTCTCTGCGTCGAGGTCCCCTCCTGCCTCATCTCACTTATGGCTCTGCTTCGTGATGGCTGGGCTGTCCTAGCAGTGGCTGATGTTCTTTTAAGTATTCCATGGGTGATGTGTGCTGTGGGACCGAGAGCCACACAGCCCCACTGTCAGCCCCAAGAGCCACCAAGTCACCTCACCACCTTCTTTACTGGGTTGTCCTAGGCAGCTGTGGCATATTTTGCATCCAGTCCTGCTGTATGCAGGGTGTGCTTGATGTTAAGGCTGAGCTGTGCCCCCACAGTTGTCTGTCTCCCCTTAGCTTCACGGTGGCAGGAGGAGCTTCCCTCTGTCACAAGGGTTCCTTGTACCACCTCAGGTGCTTCCTCGCCCTGCTTGAGGAGCACAGTCTGTCCCTTGCCTCCAAATCTTTTGGTCATTCCTGCTCTGCAGCTTGTACATCTCACAGTTCATGCCCCCAGCATGGGGCTGTATTTTTAACCCTTTTGGTTTGCAGCTCCAGAGGAGACATCACTGATATAGTGAGCTGTGTTTGGGACCCTAGCAACTGCATCTGGCCCATGGTGCAAGCAAGACAGACAAAAAGAGAAAACAGAAAATTAAGAATTTAGGTGGCTGGAGGAAAAAAGAACAATGAGAGGGAGTGTGTGCTTGGGGAAGGGGAGACACTGGTTTTCCTGACCTGTCTTCTTCTGCAGTTTGTCTGTGTGGAAAGCATGGTGACTTCTCTTATTGACATGTTCCCGGGAGTGTTTCGGAAGAAGGGGCGTCGGGAGCTGCTGATCCTGGCCATTGCAGTCATGTGCTACCTGCTGGGATTATTGCTGGTCACTGAGGTAAGAAAGGAGTAGCTGGATTATACAGCCGAGCACCAGAAACCCTGCTAGACTGCTCTGGAGGAGTGGATACAGACAGCAAGCTCGTCTTTGATGCTGTTAATTATCCTTCATTTCTAATGCATTAGCTGGTGTCTCTCACAGCTGGTGCTGCTTTTACCCTGTGTGATGCTAGTGTGCTCACTGCCTAACTGAGCCTTCCAGAGAGATGGTCTCACAGCCCAGAGAGGCTGCCTGACACACAGATTTGTTCAAATATTAGGTCTGGTGGCTAAACCAAGCTGAGTCACACAAGCAGAAGCTCTTGTAAGGGCAGTGATCGTGTGCTGGCTGCTTTCCACAAGAAGCAGAGCAGCAGGAGGGGAGGCTGGGGGTAATGGCTGCACCATAACCCCACCTGAGCCGGTGGGAAGCCTGTGATCCCCGGGACCAGAGGGAGCAGAGCGGTGTTGGTGTGATGCTACGCACACGGTGTTTGCCGTGCTCTGCAGCTAACAGCCAAGCACCTCCTCCTGCACGGTGGTGTGCTGTGCTGCGCTGAGCGTGCATACCGCACGCGTGGGTGGGGGGGTCACAGCTCTCCTCTGTGTTGCCCCCGTTTCCTGTATACTGACAGCTAATTCCTGCTAAACCTCATAGGCGCTGCTGAATGATCCTCCAACAGGATCCTGGATGAGGGTTTGCTGAAGGCAGCTCCAATTGTGATCGAGAGAGCTTTGAGTGAAACTGCGTTAAGGGTTCCCGAGGCTTTGGCATGCCCCCTTGCATGGAGGCATCTACTCCCATCATTGCAGGATGTCACCTCATACGTGGTGGGATGATATGTTAGCTGCTCTGCTACTCTGAGAGTGTCTAGAGTCCTTCAGCACTGTTTGGAAACATCTGCTTGACTTGCGTTGGAAGGGCTTTCTCTTTGAGAAAACACGTGAAAGTATGAGAGAAGTGTCATCCACTGACCTGTAGAGGTAGCCGATGGCAGCTATGAAGGGCTCAGGTCAAATGCAGAGGCAGCAGGGAAGCCACGTGCCTCTGCTGTTCCAGGGCTTGGACCTTGAGCAATATGTAAAAATGGATGCAGCTAAAATGAGGTATCTGGGTTTCCTGATCCTTAGCATCCCAGTTTCTTGGGTGCAAAGTTCTGCACTGCTACATGGTATTTTGAAATGATGCTGGAAACTTGCTAACTAATTTAGATTAAGCAAACAAACTGGATCCTGCTCCTATGGACATAGAAACCAGCCTAGCCCAGCAGTATTGTAAAATGAGTATGAAATGCTATCCTGCCACCAGGCCTGACTGCCTTTTTGGGACAGAGTCGGGGCAGCCCCCAAGAGAAGGCTCTTCTTCTTCCACCTGCTCTAGGTGCAATGTTTCTGCTGCTATTCTTCTGTTTGCCTCAGTCATTTTTCCCTCACATGTAATAGTCCTGCCATAACTCTCTCTTCTCTACCTCTTCAACAGGGTGGGATGTACATCTTCCAGCTCTTTGACTACTATGCTGCCAGCGGCACATGCCTGCTCTTCCTGGCCATTTTTGAAGTCATCTGTGTAGGATGGGTGTATGGTAAGTGGGAAACAAAAACCTGTGTTGCTCTTTCTCAAGGCAAAGATAGGGGGTTGAGAAGTGGGAGTGGATAGGAAAGATCCTTAGAGGGCAAAGAAATGCTGTAATTACTCTCTTTCTTGTCTGGTTTTCACTGTGTTTCCTCACAACATTTCTTAGTTGCTCCACATTTAGAGTAGGAATGTTTTTTTCCTCTCTGAAGGTTCCTGATGTTGAACTACCTTTCTGCTCTTCCCATCTGCCCTTTGGATTAGAAAATCAGCTATAGAGGAGTGAATGCTGTTCTTTGGTCTGTTACTGTCTGCTTGCCTTGTGCCTTTAGTTCAGTCCTGTCAGTTAATTTGACACAAAATGCTGGGATTCAGCCTTGCTGTGCGTTACTTCTGTGAGGATATGTTTCCTGTTGGCAGGGCTGTGTTGGCATTCCTGGAAGAAAAGGGAGGGGCTGCTTTGGCTCTCAGTGAAGTCTGTAACTAAACTACTCAGGCGCAGGCTTAAACTGAGCTCCATGAACTCAGAAGGAAACCAGTTGCTTGTTAGTCTGTGCAGTAAGAAGAGTATCCTGTGATATCCTACAGGAGACCTGTTCCCTGCTGAATGGTACCTGAGCACACAGGCTGCAGTTCATCTCCCTGAAGATTGCATCAAGTCTGGTAGTTTTTGGGCAAAGAGTCTAGCTGCATGTGATATAGAGCAGCCGCTCTCTCTTCTTAGCTTCATGGAGCTGCAGGAGCTCAGTACTTGTAAGGATCATGAAAAGCTATAGTAGAAACCAGCTTAGACCTCGACATCCCACAATCATGCATGTGCTGGCTCCTAGCTACACCAAACACTGTAGCCATCCCAACCTAAGGAAAAGGTTGCAGGCACCAGCACCCTGTTGTGTCTCTTTCAATGGCCAAGAAGGAGTATAATAGCAGAAAAGTTAGCAATGATACTTTCTGTGAATATTTTTTCCAGCTTCTAACAAGTTATTATAGAACCATAGAATGGTTTGGGTTGGAAAGGACCTTTAAAGGTCATCTAGTCCAGACCCCCTGCCAATGGCAGGAATGTCTCTCACTACATCAGGTTGCTCAAAACCCCATCCAACCTTGCCTTGAACACTTGCAATGATGAGGCATCCCCAACTTCCCTGGACAACCTGTTCCAGTGTCTCAGCACCCTCATAGGAAAAAATTCCTTCCTTATATCCAATCCAAATCTACACTCTTTCAGTTTAAAACTGTTAGCCCTTGTCCTGTCACTACAAGCCCTAATAAAAAGTCTCTCTGTCTTTCTTACAAGCCCTCTTTATATATTGAAAAGTCACAGCAAGGTCTCCCTGGAACCTTCTTCAGGCTGAACAACCCCAACTCTCTCAGCCTTTCTTCACAGGAGAGGTGTTCCAGCCCTCTGATCATTTCCATGGACCTTCTCTGGACCCACTCTAACAGATCCATGTCTTTCTTGTGCTGAGGGTCCCAGAACCAGATTCAGTACTCAGCTTGTTGGCCAGGGATTTCCAGAACAAGAAGTAAAATCTATTTATTTCT
Organism: Tyto alba; assembly: GCF_018691265.1. NCBI lineage: Eukaryota > Metazoa > Chordata > Aves > Strigiformes > Tytonidae > Tyto > Tyto alba. Next base: position 17,624,234 of record NW_024881295.1, read on the forward strand.
CTTCTGTTAATTTTTCCAGTTGACTCAGGGTAAGCATTTATCATCCACAAAATACTGGAGCAAGGATCTCCATGGCTTGATCAGGTGTTGTATGAGGAGTCACTCTCTTCCTTGTTTTGAATCTGCCACTTGCTAATGTCATTTGGTGCCACCTTTCCCTTACTTTAGAAGAGGCAGTGAACAGTCAGTCCCTGTGTGCTCTCTTCAGTGCTTACAGTTTTATAGAGGTTGTATTGGCTGTAATGCAGTTGCTGATGAAGGAGTTACCAGTTTCTCCAAATGCTTTGTGTATGCTGTAATTGTTTTCTGGATGGATTTCTCTCTTACTGAAATGGTAGCAGGTCCAGCTGCTTGGGCTTGACCTCCAGGGAACGCAAGAGAAGCAGAACTGTAAGAGAGATTTATTCTAGAGAGATATCCTACATGGAAATCTCACCTGAGATCTTGCAACACTAGACCCTGGCCAGATGTAAATGTAGAGTCGCCTTCTACCCAGTTCCTGTGGGATTTACAGGGGGATGGAGATTCCCATCCATCTGTGACAGGGCTTTATCATCACCATGCTCAGTTACACTAAACTGAATTATGCTTTAATGTATAGAACCCCCCCCTGCCATTTTTACAGTCATCTTTTCCGACAGCCTGTGGAGGGGAGCAATGGCAGACAGTGAGCAGCAGCAGAATTGGTGCTGCCCCAGCAGCTTGGAAAGGGGATGGAGCCGCTGGGGACTGAGAAATGGCCCTTTCCCTCACCACCATGGGTTCAGTTGTCCCACTCCACACAGTGGGATTTTACACTCTTGACGTTCTGTTTTGTATCTATTAGGCTGATTCTGGTCCAAAATGTAGTCAGAGGGCCAAGGTGAGGCACCTTAGTGGAAAAAAAAAAAAAAAAAAATGGCTGATGCCAATTAATGCGTTTTTGATTTTTTTCCCCAGTCTCGGAATTGGCAGGGCTGAGCCTCTTGCTTACACTGTGAAGAATTACAGCACTTTCGCTAACACAAATATGCGTTCTGAGTTTCCCCTCTCCCCGCACATACGCCAACCACCCACCACTTGGCAGCTTCCCTCTGCTGCCAGGCAGCTGCTCTCGCAAAGATCTGAGGATTTCCTCACGTACTGCTCTCTGCCTGTGAAAGGATCGCGCAGCATCAGACCTGCTGAGCGTGTTCCCTAGAGGGGAGTGCTGGAGGATTTTTTTTGTTTGTTTTTCTTTTTCCCCTTTCTCCTCTCTCCCTTCTACTTTGGTACAGGCAGCCCTCATACAAGCAGGCATGGGGTTTGAGCACTGGAATTCACACCATGATGCCACCAAAACATGCTGAAGGGAGGATATTTTTCCAGGCAGTCACAGCATGCACATTAGGATTAGCTGTTCCAGGAGAAAGCGAGTGCCTCCATCACCGCAGGAGAGACAGGGCTGAAACCATTAGAACTGTTTACAAAGCTAAAGCAAACTGATGCCAGCGGGTACATGTGGGTGGCCCTAGGGTGAACCCGTGTTGTGCTGGAATAAATCTTTCTCTCGATCTGTTGCTCACGTGCAGCGTGGCTACCAGAAGCAGCAGCCTCCTTCTGCCTGGACCCTGCCCGTCGGGCTTGCTCTGGCTGTGCGTCCTTTATCCTCTCGGGTGAATTGGCTACAGGAAATCTTACACACTTATTTACAGAGCCTAAGGGTCCTCCTCTGTGCACCTGGTACCCACAGGGTGTGCAGTTGTTGCAGTGCCACAACGCCTCTGCTGCTGGCGTTCTGCACAGGTGTTGGTGCTGCGGGTTTGAGACAGAGAGGGAGCAGATACAAGCTTAGCAGTACGGCACAGAGCTGGGGTCATCACCTGTCGAGATCCCGTGGGTGAAATTTGATTTAGATGAATGCAAATAAATGCAGCCTGGGAGAAGGGAAAAGATTTAAAAGGGAGGGCTCTTTCATAGATTCCAAACTAGCAGATCCGTGAAACTCATTGTTTCTGGATATTGTAAAAATAAAATAAAATAAAATAAAATCTTTGTCCCTTTTGGTTTGGGTACTACTTGCAGTTGTTATAAACTACATAAAATAAGAAGGGCTCTATAAGGACAATACATAAAGCTGTAAGAAAATCCCTAGTTGGGTTCATGTGATATTTATTCACATGAATTTATGTAGCAAAAGTAAATGATTTGTCTGAAAAGCATGTAATAGCTTTGAAGGTATATGGGATTGGTCAGCACAAGAGAAGTGATACCATCATGCATGGACAACTGCCCTGTGTCTGCATACCATTTTTCCTTGTTTTGGGATACTGGGGATAGCAGCAAACATCTTTGTTCATTCCAACCAAAATCTCTTTGGGGAAATCTTTATGGTTTTCTCTGCAGAAGCTTTATCTAATCTTTCTAATGTGCTGGGAAGGAAGGGGGACTGCACACGTCCTCCAGCTTTTAATTTGCTCAAAAATCCAATGCGGAGTGATTGAACTGATGGCTTTTTAAGCTTGATTACTTTTTCATCTGCCTGTGAAACATAGAACATATAAAACCTCCTGTTCATATACTCTCTGAGGACATTCATGTCAGTCCTCATTGTGTTTCATCACATCACTTGCTGACTGCCACAGTGGCTGTGGAAATGCAGGACCTGATGGCTGTACTACAGAGAATAGGGATATGGACAGATGGAGGCACAACATAACTAACAACATAAGTTTTGGGTTGTTTTCTTAGCGAAGGATGGATGTCTGTTGTGTCTTTCTTGTTTGGTATTTCTTTAATTGCTATGACTAGTCCACTAGATCCTAGACCCAAATTTGCAGTGAAACTTTGGCTTCCTCAAAACTGTATTATGAATTAATTTATCTGTCATGTGTCTGACATCACAGTGTGTTTCTGTGGAAACACTGTATGGTATAAGAGATGGTGCTATGCTCATATTCTAAACTGCAAATCACATGATTTATATATCTCCTTTTTTCTTCACCCTGTGGAAAATTTTGGCTTTTTGGCAAAATACATTTTTTATGCCATCTCCCTTTCATCCCCACTATATTTTTGGAAATGCTATCTGAAGCCTCATGATATTTACAGCTTGGAATTTTTAGGGTTGTGTTCTCTGGTGTAGGCTGGGCTCCCACACAAGGCTGCATGTCCCTTGATATGCCACAGCTTCTTGTCTTTGCTTGAGGCTACTTGTTAACTTGCCAACTCAAGATGGGAACCATGAGGTGTTCAAAGAACCTGCCCTCCTCAGCCTAAATACTTCAAAAAGCTGGGTTTAAAAGAGCTTTTCTGCAAACGTTAGTCATGGGATATAGAAAATAATGCAAAGAATTACAAAAAAGAAAATCACATTTAGTATGCTTTTGTAAAATTCATATATTTAAAGGAAACATAATACAGCAATTTAATTCTAAAAGACATAAAATACACAAACCAAAAGAAAATTCATCAAACCCCTAACACTCAGAAGTGTGGCCAGTCCACTAAGCATATATTTTGCCCAGTCCAGCTTTCTGGTGTTAAGATGCAAAGAAGCAAGGTCTCATCATGCTTCAAGTGGTACCTGTGTCACGACCTTGAGTCCACAATGCGTTGAACACCCCTAAAGGCAGAGCCCTTCTGTATCAGCTAAGCACTGTCATTAACCTTCAATAAGACAAATACGGTATTATTTCATCGCAGAGGTGCTCAACTGGTAACCCTTTCTATAGACAGTCTAGCTCCATTTGTTGCCTAATATTGTTACTCTATTTTACCTGAGGCAGTCTAATAGAGTACCTCTGTCTAGCTCTAGTTAAGAATAAGTTAGTGCATCTACTGAATGACTTTTTGCTTCTTCTTCATTTTACATCTCTTTTTGGCCAACATTAGGCTTTTGTTCTTTGAACACATCTTAGAGCTTACTACGAGGTCTGCTGAAGTCCATCTGCATTACGCCATCTCCTCTATATCCCATTGCATACATTTCCTCTTTATCCTTCGGTTTGGGAGCAGTCAATGGATAGTGTCTGGCCAGAGCCAGGACTTTTAGATGCTCTTCAGAGGTATATCCCACTCTGGTGCACCCTGAGATTCATGTGGGTGCCTCATACCGTGAACAACATAATCTAGTAAGTGAAACTGAGAGGAGAAGAAGGAGATCAGGCAGGCACAGATCAGATCTCCTTGGACAGTACAGCAGTACTTGCTGCGAAAGATTTGGTTTGCAGAAGAGTTTGGATTGCCAGGTCTTTGGGGTTTATGCCAAAAAAAGAAAAAATTATGTGGAAAGCACATTCTTGATGACAGGGGTAATGCCCAGCTCAGTGGGGATTCTTGATATGACTTCCCTGGTGTGCTGATGTGGTGAAAAAGAGAGGGTTTTGTTTGCTGTCCCCCATTCTCTTTGTTCCTTTTAGCACTCTGGGCTCACACAATCCCATGTGCTCAACCTGCAAGAGCTTTCCCTTGCTTACCCTTAAACCAGATGCTCCTCCTTGCTTTGTGTCGGTCCTTACCAGCTCTTGGTGGCCCATGGGCTGCATCATCTCACTTACAGCTGCTGCTGTCTGAGGGATAGGGTATTTTTTCTGTGTCAAGCTTTCTGGTAACTTATGACTGACGTTAAAAAACCTCCATCTGTATTTAGCCACAGATGGGTGCATTTTTAATGCCAGGAAAGCCTGTTACCTGCTGAGGTATTATTAGGATCTTTTTGCCAGGAGCAAACACTGAGGATAAAGAAAGTTGGGATCTGATATGAATAGTGGTTGAAGGCAACAACAACAATCTGACCTCTGACTTTGTCTCTGTGCTGGCTGGTGGCCAAGGTGCCAACCGCTTCTACGACAACATTGAGGACATGATTGGTTTCCGGCCATGGCCCTTGATCAAGATATGCTGGCTGGTGTTCACTCCAGGTCTGTGCTTGGTAAGTACAATTTTGACAACGTGGCATATTACTGTAGGTCCCTTGCTTCTCAGGAGAAAAGGTTGATTTCTCTTCAAGGTGTTGCTGTAATTTTTTCAAACTGCTATGGAGAAGCAGAAGCTTGTCCATGGCTGAGGCAGCTAACTATTTCCTTTATAAAGGTTTGTCTTTTGCCTGGAAAATTAATTGAGCCTGAAAAGCCACTTGTTTACTGTCAAGGCAAAGGGAAATGTATCCTCAAGGTCTGGAGAGGTTTGGTCAAATTACTTTTGAATAGAAGACCAGTGAGAATTACCCTGTTCTGAAATATTTGCTTCAGCCTGTGTTCCTGTGGCCTCCTGTGGTTCAGAAATATTCTTCCACAGCCATTTGCTTTCTATGTTATTAAATCTCTTTTAAAACTTCTGTGACAACTGTATTTAAAGAAAATGCACCCTAAGTCAGGCAAGTTCTTGCTTGTTTTATGTCCAGTCTTGCTCCACTGACTTTTACATGATTTCTGAGCTAAATTCTGCTCCTGCGTCTGATGTTGAGAGTTGTTTTCTTTGACCTCAGTGGGAACACGGATGGGATCTATAGCTACTTACAAAAGATTTCTAGCCCTTTGTCCTTGGGCTCCAGCAGGAGTTGAATATCAGGGAAATTTTCAAAGCAAGCCTGATCCAGCCCAAATCATTGGAGAGCTCTGTGGCTAGAGAGCCCCAGGAGTGGTAAATCTGTGCCCGTGTGGTACTTCTGGAGGGCTTCTTCCAGGAACAGCAACAATTCCTGGCTTTGAAATGAATATATTGCTGTGTTGATGTTGCTGGACCCTCAAAATTGCTGCCAACTTTGCTCAGGGTGAACTCTTAGGAAGCCTGAAGGCTTTACACTGTGGAGAAGTCTGGCCCTGGCTCTGAGATAATTCTTTGTGCAGCCAGCATCCACCAAGCTCTGCCTCGCTGCAGCGAACAAGGTCCGTGCTAGCTCAGGCACATACATTGCCACCCAGCTGGTGCTTGCAGGGTGGCCAGGCTGCCTGGCTTGGCTGCACCCTTTGCTTTGGCTATGTCTGTGTTTTCTGCTCCTCAGGCTGTCTTCCTGTTTTCCCTGATCAAGTACACGCCCTTGAAATACAACAATTCCTACGTGTACCCACCCTGGGGCTACGTGGTGGGCTGGCTGATGGCACTCTCCTCCATGGTCTGCATTCCTCTCTACGCCATCTTCATCCTCCTGAAAACCAAAGGACCCCTGAAGCAGGTACTGGGATTGTAGTCACTGGGCAAGTTGCTGCTGCTTCCCCTGGATGGCTCATGGGAGGGGCCCCAGGGAAGACACACGTGGCATATTTCTCCGTAGAGAAGGTGAGAGAGGATGAGGGTGGTCCTTCCCCAGAATGCCCTGTAGCTCTTGTTGGCAATTTGGAGGGCTTGGAGAGTCCCAGCACAGCTCCCAGGGTGATCATCAAATGTCCAGAGTCTTCCATGAGACATTGCACCACCATGCTTGGTGCAATACGTAGGCATATGCAGAGTGTCCCCAACGCTGGCTCCACTGCGTGGCAAAGGACCCTCTCAGTGTGGGCTACCCGAGGCCACAGTCTGATTAGTTTGGTTTATGGTTCAGGTGGTCCCACTGGTCACGTAACTAAAGATGACATGCCACCACCTTTGTCTCCTCTTCTGTCACTGACTGGTGCCAGTGAAAACCAGGTGCAAAACCAGGATCTGTTTTGCTCTTGCTTCTTGTCCCTTGCTCCTGCTCCTCTTTTATTCCTGGGTCCAGGATCATGTTATTTTTTCTGAAGAAATTATCCATGGTTATTAAAGAAGACATGCTCCCAGATCTGTAAAGGTCTACCCTGTGCCATGCCCAAGCCTGTCCCCTTTCACTGTAGACACCTTGTCCTAGGAAGAGCTGTGTCTAGGAAGATGCTGTCATGGATATGACACCCCACCTGACCCATGAAGGAAGATCTGAGTGATGTACAGTGAATATAAATTTCTGCACAATTTCTCTTCTGGTCCTTCCCCATCTTCACTGGTTGCAGGCTCATCTGTGGCTGGTTGGGGAGGGGGGAGCAGCAGAACAGAGGATGGGAGCATCCATCTGGCTGTGGTGTGACAGTCACATTGTGGGGGTAACAGGGAGGAGGACCCTGAACTGCCAACACAGCCAGGGATGGGCTGGGTGCAGGATGTCCTCGGTGGCTCCGTTGCCTCAGGGAAGGTGAATCTGTGCCCACAGAGGCTCTTATTTACTGGCTGGGAGATGTGACTTAATAGGGAGTGACAGGAGCTGTGGCAGAGCTGGCTAATGCAGTGCAACGCCAAGATGGGAACGGTAGCAATGAAAGTCTTCAGTGAAACAGTGAGATAAACCATGCAGGCAGGAAGGTGGAGGAGAAGTACGATGTTATGAAACAGTTCCTGTTTAGCTGCCTTTGGCCCTTAGGCCTCCTGGTTGCTGTTGGTGGCCATGAAGAGATTACAAGGTTGGGAGGGATCTGGGAGCTGTACACCTCCCTGTATGAGGAACTCCAGGTGAATCTTGTGCCAAGGTGCTGCGATGTGATTTGCTCCAAGTTCAGATCTTACAGCCCTCTCCCGTGCTCCATCCTGTTTAGCAGTAACACCCTTCCCATGGCTGGTTTGCAGAGTTTGACGGAGTGGCTGGCAGCGTCTCCAACTCCTCTCAGCTCAGGGGTTTCATATGTCTAAATGAGGACATGGAGCTGTCAGTGAAGTAATTGCCCAAATGTCCCGCCTGCTAAACCAGCAATATTTGTCACCTGTTGCAAAGTGTTTTGAGACCTTGGAATGAAATGCTGCTGTGAGTAGTGTTAATGCTTATTTTACAGCACATCCGAGGAATTGATTTGGCCAATTTCAGATGGAGGGTTTTTCTATTTGCCCTGGTTTAAATGATATTAGTTGTAATTTCCAGGGACTTCTCAGTTATATTAGTGTGAAGAAACTTCCAAGGTCTGGTTAGTCATGCGGGAAGGAATCACCTGCTAATCCTGGGTTAGTTCAGGGGAGAATCAAAGCCAACCACATGATACCTTCTGGAATAGTCACACCTGTTTCGAAAACAGGTTTTTTCAAAATATACCGGTTCTCTTTTTCCAGTCACACCCCAGAAATGTAGCGAATTAATTTATTGACACAGATGCTTCTAGGTTCAGCGCCTTTCAACTGAATATTGCAAACCATTCACTGAAAGCAAGTTTGTAATTGGTAATTATGATCAGTCACTGCCACAACCTGATTCCTCTTGTTATACTTGACTGACCAAGAAACACAAATGTTGTTTCCTAATGTGTGTGATTAAGACTGCTCAAACTCCCAAAGACTGAAAACTTGCAATGAACTGCTCACATAGCAGCTGCAGGCCAAGGCCAACTTCAGAAATCATGGGGCAAATAGTTTTGAAAAAATTAGCAAAATCCATGATTCTAGAACACTCCACAAGGAGTGGAAGGACTCAAATTAATCCACTGAGTCATGGATGAATTGCCTGCTCTGCTTGTGATGGACTCTGCAAGGGAGGAGCGTGCACTGGCCTGAACAGCTTGTGATAGAAGTTAGTAACTGTGAAAGTTGATTCTCAGCAGGAAAATGATATACTGACTCACGGAGCTAGGCATCATGTATTACTTGGTTTTGGGAGGAGACCAGGTGCTCAGGAAGTTGTGTAGCACCAGAGGGGCTTCAAAAATGGGATGACAAAGACCAGAAATTCACAGCAGGTGCCTCTGCAGGCCAGTACATTTTGCCCAAAGAGCTCCAAGTTCTTTGCATTTTTTAAGAATAAACTCCCAAAGCTGACACAACACTAGTGTACGTGCGTGTGGAACAGCCTGCAGCACCCCTGCGTGGCAGAGAATGGGGGGAGCTAAGGGCAGGCAGCTGCCCCACAACCCCTGCCTGCAGCATTGCACCGTTGCACCAGGGTGGCTGGAGGAGGGGAGCTGGGATGGTTTTGGGGGCAGGAACCAGTCTGCGGAGGGACTGCTTCACCAGGGAAGTGCCACTGAGGTACGTATCACCTGCCACCTTGTTTTGGACCACAGCAGGAGATGCCCAGCACTTTCTGATGGTCAGAGCATCTGGAAGGCTCCCACCAAAGTCAACGGGAAGCACAGCTACTTGGCACAGGGGGAAAAAAAAAAAAAAAGAGCTTTATGGTTTTTTTTCCATGGCCACAAAAAAATGTCTGTGGGGCTAATCCCTAGCATCCTTCCTCCAAGAAACATGTCTGTGAGGAGCTTTGTACATCGGGTTGTCCGTCCATGGCCCAGGTTTGAGCCTAGAGGTGGACTATTTGCCACCAAGAGCAGCTAAAGCAAGCCTGCTCTCCTTCCCCTCCCTTTCACAGCTGTTTGGCGGGAGAGGAGCAGGGGGCTGGGAGCATTAGCTGTGTAGGTGCCTTTGCCCCCAGCAGTGGTTGTGGATCACTGTTGGGTATCGATTTATTTGTCAGCTTAATTAACAGAGGCTTCCCCTCCTCAGCGGCTAACGCAGCTGATTTCCCCAGCGGAGGATCTGCCGCAGCCGAAGAAGCGTGTGGCGGGGCTGTCCGAACTGAAGCGCAAGGGATGGTCCCCTCCGGTCCAGGAGGTGCTCAGCATCACGGAGAGAGAAACCCACTTCTAAGGCACCGGGGATGTCTCCTCCATACCCCGCACTGATTCGCTCTCCCCTTCCCGAAGTGCTTTCTTTTCTCTCCTGGGCTCTTCCCTTCGCTCCTTCACGTCTGAGACAGAAGCACCGGGGACACCCTCTCCAGCTGGTTGCACCCACGGGGGACAGCATTTCTTTTGACACTCTGGGGACAGCTCTCCCTGTCAGCAGCTGGGGAGAGAGCAACATGCTTTGGTCAGAAGCGTCCTTCAGCACTGATACTGGTGGGGAAGAGAAAAACAACGTGTTTACAAAAGAAGAAAAGATAAAAAAAAAAAAAAAAAAAGCAGTTATGTTGGGAGGAGGAAAGGAAACCACAGTGGTGAGAGGGAGCAGAGAATAAAGGTGTGCAGGAGCAAAGTTAGGGATGCAAAGGCACAAAACGATGGGGTTTTAGCGCAGGGAATAAGTAAGTTAGTTCAGAAGTACATAAGCTAGAGGATGACAAAGGAAAGTGCATTGCTAGGTCACGTACGAATGAGGGAGAGGGAGCCAGGGACATATCATAGGCAATGATAAAAGGAGGCTGCAGCGTTAGTAGTTACGGCTTCAGTTGTCACTAAAGGGGAAGAGAGCGACAGGGCGCTCGATGCAATCATAGGTATGGATGATGGATCTCAGGGCAGTCTCGGGCTGGAAAGGGGGTGAGGAATAGCTATCTAGGGGACTCGCTCTTGGTCAAAACTACACGGCCCAGTGCAAATGCATCCAAGAGTGAAACGGCTGAATATTTGACAATTCTTTCAGAAAATTCATGGAGTGCAGGAAAGGTCCCAGAGCAGTTGGTATAAAAATTGAGCTGCAGCACAGCAGGGAGAAATTAGACCCTGGGGACTGCACGCCCACAAATTTAACTGCACTGTTGGGGCATTTTGTAGAGGAATTAATGAAGGAGTTGATGGGCCTGATTCTGTGCTGCAGAGTAGCTTTGGGGCGAAGGTAGGAGAAGAATTATGCTTCCTTGTCTTTGCTGCAGATGACTGCTCAGGGGATAAGGAAGAAATAATCGGGTGCCATAATCATAAGGTCAGGCAAGATAAAGCAATAATTAATAGGTAAGATGGGTTCATTGGAAGCAGGCTGCGTCATATTAAAGGTCTCTTGTTGCCTGGGTAGTCATGAATGTGAGGCGATGGCTGAGAGGGATTGCGCTCGGATGCGGTGTTTGGTGCAGTGCCAGACAGCTCTGTCCTGTGGAGGCCGGGGCTGTAATACTCCCAGCCAAAACCTGCTTGAATGCCTATCAGAATTTCACGGCTAAAACCACAGGAAAAGCCAGTGGTAGGATCCCCCTCCGGAGCTTTGTTGTGGTCGAGGGTACACGCGCCGGTGCATGGCTGTGTTGCAATAGTGGCGCAACAAACCAAGCCAAGAGAATGGCTATTAAAAAGAATCAGAGATGCCACAGGCTCCTTTCCCTTGTTCCTCGTTCCAAGTAATTGCTTTTCCCTTTGCTGTGTGGAGATAAACCACCAGCACTGAAAATAAGCGGGAAAATCGGGCCTCATCTGTATAATGTGGTACCTATTCCAATTGCTATGGGAACCTTATCTTTTGCAGTTTCCTGTGAGTTTAACTGGTGAATTAGCATAGGGCAATCTTTTTCCCATTTAATTTCCTTTCCTTTAAAAACTAAAAATTGTCGGTGAGAGGAACACTGAAAGCCAAATATCAAAATTTGTACCTCTCTGGGACATTATTGTTTGACTGGAGATCATTTACTGCTAAAGACAGAGATAGCTGGCAAACCTCACTCTTGTTCACTGCAAAGGACTGCAGCATCACATAAGACATCATTTATTTTATTTTTACTTTCGAAAGAGCTAAATGTCGCATCGCAGCAATAGTCATGCGAAGAACTTAACATCCAGAGGCCTCATGGTAAGTATCTTGGTGTTTTTCCCTCTCCCTCCCAGCGGCGTTGCTCACGATTTGGTGAGGGGGAGCAGCTCCCTGCAGAGAGGTCTCCACATGTGGCTGGAGCAGATGCCAGTGGGTGCCACCAAGGAGCAGCAGTGACAGGGTGGCACAGCCCGAGCAGCTGGAGGAGCCACCGGCCTTGGAGGGGTGCTGGGTGCCTGCTGGGTGCTCACTGGGTGCCTGCTGGGTGCTCACTGAGTGCCTGCTGGGTGCCTGCTGGGTGCTCACTGGGTGCTCACTGGGTGCCTGCTGGGTGCCCGCTGGGTGCCCGCTGGGTGCCCGCTGGGTGCCTGCTGGGTGCCCGCTGGGTGCCCGCTGGGTGCTCACTGGGTGCCTGCTGGGTGCTCACTGGGTGCTCGCTGGGTGCCCGCTGGGTGCTCACTGGGTGCCTGCTGGGTGCTCACTGGGTGCTCGCTGGGTGCCCGCTGGGTGCTCACTGGGTGCTCGCTGGGTGCTCACTGGGTGCTCGCTGGGTGCTCGCTGGGTGCCCGCTGGGTGCTCACTGGGTGCTCACTGGGTGCCCGCTGGGTGCTCACTGGGTGCCTGCCTTCCCCTGCTTGGAGCTGCCACGGGGCCGTGCATGGGGGGTTTCATTTTGGGTATGGGCTGCAGCTGCCTCGATAGTACCCGTGGTCAAAATGGTGGTATCTGGATTTGAGAAGGAAACCTGCCTTCTCTTCTTCAAGTAACAGAAAGGAAAGCGAAAGGGCCGAGGCTTGCCATCCAGCGTCAGTCTTAGGCATCAGCACAGGTTTCTTGTATGACCCTTGGTAGGATATTTAACCCCTTTGCTCCTGCTGCCATGCCTTTAAGATGTAAGGTAGTGTCGAACTGCCAGAGAAGTCGTGGGGATGTGTTCACTCCTTTTTCTGAGGTAGTCTGATAACACTGCAAAAATCCTAGATAGAAACAAGTCACTTTTCAGTTTTGCACACAAATAGGAGGCTGTGTTATTGAAAATAAATACTGCATGAACTGGTTCTTCTGTTGCTTATGTATAATCTGATAGTAGCATCCTAACTCTGCCAGGAAGCAGCATATTTTAATAAAGTCAGAGGAGGTATTGCTGTCCCCGTTGAAAGCAATTACAAAATTTCCAGGATCAGGATATTAATCCAGGTGCTTTGGATGGGGTTTTCAGTCTCAGGAAGTTTAAGGGAAAGCTCAGCAACCCAGGTACACCCAGGTGGGGGAACAGGGGGAAATGCCACCAATGGCTGTCTTTTGCTACGAGACCCCCAGCATGCAGGCATAGTTAGAGGCCAAGCAAGTAATGGTTTGCTAAACTGATACAAACATCTCAGTCATGACAGATCTGACAGGTCTCCATCAGGCCCTGGGAGTGGGCCCTTCTGGAGACCTCTGAGTCTGATGGGAAACTGCTCCCCTCCTGTGCACCACCAGCATGTAAATACACTATCGAAGGGATGATAAGGAAAGGAGGGAGATATTTTTTTTTTCACCCCTGTACTTGTTGATAGCAGGCCAAGACATGATGCGTTTGAAACAAGTCCAAGGGAAGTTACAAGGTAGCCATGCTGTGTTGCTCCTCCTGGACACAGGAAAAACACTGCATATAGAAGAAAAGCCAGACATCTGTCAAGCACCTAACTACTACTTTTAGACTTTTTAAAATATTTTTAAAATTTTTTTAATTAAAAGACCATTTTCATCCCGCTCTACAGAAAGAAAACCCAGGAAAATTGTTAAAAAGAAATCAAGGTAAAAGGTCTTGTATTCTTGTATTTTCCTTCTCCTTTCCTCATTCTCTGTTTCTTCCCATTTTTCTGTCTCCTCCTTTTCAGCCTTCCCTCCCTTCTTCCTTCAACAGTGGAAAAAGGAAAAAAATGGAGAAGGAAATCATAGTTGAAAACTCGTACTGGACAAAATTTGAAGAAAGAAAGATGAAGCAGATGGCAAACAAACCAAACAAGTTGTTAGGAGTTACTTTCCTGGCACACTACCCACACCGCTTATCCACCCTGCCCAGACAGAGAGGTTGTGTCCACCCCTGTGTGCACCAAGCAAGTCCCTTCTCAGGTCCTTCTGGCAAGTTTATTTTTCCCAAAGAGAAATGTGTCATTGTTGAGCCTCTTCCCTTAGATCCTCCTGTGAATGAAGGGGATTCCTGGTCTGGCTGGACTGCTGCCTGGTCGGGTAGAGACACTGTGGTGTCCTCGACACGGCCCCAGGGCTGCGGCTGGACAGGGACCTCTTTCCATTCTGGCCCTGGAGGTGCATCCAGGCTCTGGAGGACTCTTAGAAATTCTTCCATTTCTACCTTTTTCCAACATGAAGTAATATTTATTTCTTCGCATCATCAGGATATCTTCAATTTTCATGACTCCAACACTCAACACAGTTTTTTGGGGGAGGAGAATTACAGAGGCATTTCATCTTGGTTGGAGCTCAGCTCTCAAACCTTCCCCTGCCCCGGGTGACCATCACAGCCATCAGGCAAAGGACAGTGATCTACTGTAGTTCCCAATGAGCTGGAGATGCAGCTGTGCCCTTCCTCCAGCCCTCATCTTACTGTTTTGTTTGGAGAGAAGCTATGCCCATGATAGCCCTACTGCAGGGGTTAGCTACCGAGGATTGGAGCCACAGCTCTGTCCTCAGCAATCCTTTTGATTTTCCCTTGATCATGTGCATGTATTGTACCTTGCCAAGGGCCAGTAGAGGACAAAGAGCAGTAGGCACTGATCTGGAGGAAACAGGGTGTTTTGGTTTGTGTAAACCCTCAGAAGAGCCATGGAAACTGTTTTTTTCAGATGCCAGGGACATTGGGTAATGTTTGTGTTGTGTGATTTGCGGGTGCTATTCAGTAGCTGCACGGTTTGTGCTTGTATCTGGGGTATTTCCTGAGCTTTGTTTCCCTGATGTGTGGCAGGAGGGGTTTGATGAGGTGCTTTCCTGGTCTTGAAGGGAAATGTGCCTTGCCCAGGTAGAAATAAGAGACAGTAGTCAAGCGATTTCAGTGCACAGCCAAGGGCCAGGAAACATTAGGTTGTCTTGCTGTTCTTTGCTTTATTAGGTTTCATGTGCTAATGTATAGTAACCTCTTACTAATTAGCTAAGTCAGGTTTAACAGGGTAAGAGGGGAGTAATGTTCATCAGAGGAGAAAATAAAATAATATAAGCTTTCAAAAAGTAAGAATTAAAATCCATGTTGTGAGGGGATAAGGAGATGGGGAAATGTGTACATTCTGCCATCCAGTTCTCCCTGTGGAGCTGCAGGGAAGGGCTGGGACATCAAAGTCAAAGACTATTCCTAAATATCTTGCTGGGGTCAAGGGAAGAGAAGAAACATGTCTAACAGTGCTTGGGGGGGGGGTGGGGTGGGGGGCAGTGAGGAGTTTTGGTTTGCTTTGTTTTGTTTTGAAACCCACAATAAGCTCTGCCCCCTTGACTGCTCTTGAAGCACGATCCTTGCTCTGTTTTGAATCCGTGACCCATGACTGTATCTGCAAAGGAGGACATGTATTTTTGGAGCTGTCTGTTCTGGTTTGTCAAGCCTATGCTTGGAAAGCTATGTGGAAAAGAAAGGGATTCCCAGGGAGAAATGCTTTCAATGGCTGTGCAACGCCAGTCGTGGGCAACTCTGTCCTGTCTTGCTTTTGGTCACACGCCAAGACCATTCTGTGAAATGGTCTCTTGATTTTTTTCTCCCTTTTTCACCAGATGTAGAATAGTTTCCTGCCCAGTCTGGGTTACAGCCAGGATGAGGAGCTTCGCCCCGCTATCTGTCTAGGATGGCTTCTCTGGACTGGAGGCATGCTTAAAATCGTTTGTTATTTGCCAGTGGACACTAGACTTATCCAAAATACACTTTATTGAGTGTGAGGTTTTTGTTGTGCCATAGTGTTGATAGTGGTCTCTGGAGAAGGGTGAGTGATCACAGGCTGGTACCTTTCTTGACCTCTTATTTCAACAGGAGGTGAAATGAGCTTCTTTTTCTCATGGAGGAATAAACCCATCCCCAAACTGAAAAAAACAGTGTGTCACTTTCCCATATCCTGGAGAAGGACCATCGCTGCATCGTGCGACACAAACCTCCCTCCCCACACACTAGCTTTGAAGTGGGGATGAACTGAGAGCTGGAGCCCAGTGTTTCTTGAGCAGGGTCTCTGGGAACAAAGGGATTTTTGCTGGGGTGCTGCAAGCAGCACACCAGTGGGCCCAGGAGCTGCTGAAGAGAAATCCCACCAGTGGCAAGGCACAGCAGTGTAAATCAGAAACCCTGGGTTAGCCTCTTCAGGCTGGTGGGTGGCAGCCTGGCAATGGGAACTGGCCCAAGTGCCGGGGCTTAATTTCGTAATTTTGAGCTAAAGGTGTCCAGGCAGTGTTAGTTTTCTGTGCCAAGCTTTTGGATGAGGTATGAATTCCCCAGGCAGGCCGGGGAACTGTGGCTCCCATCAGCACCAGTGTGATGTGTATGTCAGTCATGTAATGGGGAGACGGCGGTGGAGGCCTCTCGCCCATGTCCCATGCAGTCCTGTCCCATGGGGGTCTGTCCCGTCACCAACACCAGGCTCTCCTGGTCCTGGTTGTTTTTGTAGGGCTCAGCTTTACACCTGCTGCTTAGCTAAAGCCTAAGCTATGGGCCAAGTAAAAGTGGAGCCCAGGGGCAGCCTCCAGTTGTCTTGTCCTATAAACCTTCTTGTCCAGGAGCCCAAGTGTGGGAGTGTGTGTCTCCACGTGGGTGAGTGGTGCAGTCAGGCACAGGTAGTTTTTTTCAGAGCCTGTGGGTGGAGGATATTTGAATGTTTTAAGAACATATTGATTTTACAGTGACAAGTTGGGAAAATGCTAGGAATTAATTTCCTTTTTTTTTCTTTTTTTTTTTTTTTTTTTCTAAATGAGTTACCTGCCCTAG
Organism: Tyto alba; assembly: GCF_018691265.1. NCBI lineage: Eukaryota > Metazoa > Chordata > Aves > Strigiformes > Tytonidae > Tyto > Tyto alba. The sequence goes on from NW_024881295.1 coordinate 17,640,588, forward strand.
CCAGCAGTTAAGAGATTCAGCTTTTAAAAGCTATTTGGTGCCTAAAACTTTACATAATGTAATTTTCAATATGACTCCGCACCCCAATCTCTTTTGCAGTTCAAGACAGAGGTGGCATTTCCCTTGCATTTGGGGGTGGCCAAGTTCAGTCCCCCTTTTCTACTTCCCTGGTCTCCAGGCAGATGGTGTTGGGCTTTATTAGGGCAGGGGGGTGCTGACCTGTGCAGTTACTTCTGGGGAGGGGTCTCTCCAAGAAGCTGTCACAGCCTGTGGTCAGGGAAGGCATCAGCAAAACCTTCACTGTTTGGATGTTGGGCCCCTGTGAGGCTTCATGTGAAGAGGAGAAGGGTGGAAGGGGGCTGGTCCCTTTCAGAAAGTTAGAGATCTGAGGTGTTGCACATCTCCACGTGGGTGCATGTGTGTCGGGACATCTGGGGGAGAATTATACTTTGGTATTTTTTGTGTCTTAATCGCACCACTGATGTCCATGTTGAGACAGACACCGGTGAGTAATTGCGTTGCTGCCAGCATTTCAAGTTTGTGAGCATCTGGACCTCAACTATAAGTCGAGGTAATTTGTAATCTTGGTAACGCTTTTCAAATTTCTTCCCTTTCTGGAAGGAAGGGAAGCGTGTTTTACTGACCATGGGGCAGAGGTGTCAGCAACACCTTCTAGTTGTTCTGGCCAAAGTCCCTCGGATGGGCTGACGTACGGCACATCGAACGATGGCAAAGCAATTTCCCACTGCGTCCGATTCCATCGATAGAAGCAAATCCCCTGGGGAGTGAAATACAATTGCTGCAAACAAGGGCTCATTTTGGCTGTGTACATCACATGGGCGAGCAGCAGCAAGGCTGCAGGCTGGAGACGTTTTCCCTCACAGTGCAGGCACCATCCCTTCCTACATGGTGATAAATGAGACTGTACCTGTGTGGCACTTCACAGAGGAGCCAGGCCTTTGCTCTTCCTCCTCCTCTTGTCCCCAGGGCCCACGTACTTATCATGATGTAGCAGCTGCGGTGGGCAGTGGTTACACTGCCTCTGTTGTTAACTTGCCCTGACTTGCATCTCATACCCAGTTCTGTCCTCTTTTTCCTCCACATCTACCACATTTTTCCTTACAACCCTGTGATTTTGAGGAAAGCACAACCACACAATAAGGCTGCTTCTCCTTGTAGGAGAGCATTGCCATACAGTTGTACTGGGAAGTGGCATAAGCTCTACCAGTATAACTGTACTTACGCTGATTTAAAGCATCTACCTCAGTTTTTATCAGCATAAGCCTGTTAATAAAGAGGGAAAAAATCTTACAGTCTCCTGGCAGAGCTATACCAACGATGTAACTAGACCTAAGGGCGCATTTACTTTAAAGTTAGGTTATGTGATTTCAGTTAAATCTTCCAAAGTATGTGGCAACACTTCTATTTATGTTCCATTCATGATAATTTGAATTTATATTAAGTCCATCAGGATCGAGTTTGAGCTAGAGTTGAACACAGCATTACTTTTCACACTGCTTTGGGTGGATTAGAAGCAGTAGAGCTAAATCATCACAGTCCCTTGTGAGAGCAATTTCACTGGTAGAAAGATGCTCAGAGTTTTTAACTACATTTATCAAAACAACCTGCAGACACAGGCACACTTTCATCAACGTGACTACCAGTGTGACCACCTACCACCCAAATGGTCTTTAAACTGGAATAATCATGCTTGTAAAGTGGGCTGCTCTGGTTTTGATTTTGACGGGCAGCACTGGTTGCTTATGCATAGACAAGACCTAAGAGAGCTCCCTGCAGTGGGTAGGTGCCATAACCCTGGTGTTACACAGGCCCTGCTGGAAGTCCTTCTCCATGCAGAAATCCTTGGCCAGTGCCCAGGATAGCTCTCACTTCTGGTTCCCGGGGCCTCGTGCCCCTCGTTGGTGTGCTGACCAGGAGGTGCACATCACAGGGATACTGGGCACCCAGTTTCACTCAGATACCCCTGTGGCAGGGGAGATAGCCAGGAAGATGGGGCAAGGGGAGACCTGAGGCTCTGCTGTGATCAGTCTGCTTCCAAATCCCACCATGGACACCAGTGGTACGTGGCCTCCTGGATGCTCAGGGGCCCCCTGGAAACACCATTGTCGCTGTGTCACCTGGACCCCAGGCATGCTTGTACTCTGGGGACTCCAGCCTTCAGAGCATCTCTGGGTAAAGCCAAAATCCCCCAGGCAGGTGCCGTACCCTTGCCGGTGCTTAGAGACTAACCAATAATCAGCTTGAGGGCTTTCTGGCAGCTTCTGGGAGGCAGTCACTGGTAATTAAACCTCACACTTTGGAAGGGCAACTCAGGTTTGGCTTTGCCCAGCAGGAAACGGGATCTGTGTCGGAGTGAGGTGCTGGAGCTATCAGCATGATGAGAAGAACGGGCTGGGCTATCCACAGGTATGGGCCACCCTCAAGCACCACTGTCAGCTTTGCTGTGGCTGGGGAGGAAGGCAGCGTGGCCGTGCAGAAGCTGGAGCTTTCACTGTGCTTTAGCTGTTAACAAAAGCCACAGACATGCTACCCTCTGTGAAGCAGCATGTTTGTCTCCTCTCAGAAACTTCCATATATCCAGCTTTATTTATTTCAATCAAATGGAAAAAATTGGTCACACACCTAGAAGTATTCTACCCAAACAAACTGGAAACTTCGCTGAAAGGAAGTGTAGGGGAAAATGCCATTCTGACCTCTTTGAATACATGGATTTTATTTTAGTTGCCTTTTCTTTCTCTTCTATGCAGTATCCCCTCTCCTCCCACAACACATCTCAGGACTTGTCAGATTGATCTTCTTCATTTTGTGCTGGAGGACTCAGGTCCTTCAGGTCTCACTTGCTGACCGAAAGCTCAGTGCTGATTAATCTTTAACAGAGGAAGCTTTTCTCCCAGGTGTTTCTCAACCACATGAGTTAAAGTGAGTGCACAGGACAAATAACAGAAGAAACACTGAGCTTAACAGAACTTGGCTGTTTCACAGCTGATGAAGTTTTACTGCCATTATCTCCAGTGACATTATTTCACTAGTTCTCCCTGTCTCCAGAGTATTCCAGCGGGAAAAAAATGAATAGGTGAGGCCTGAACAAAAGTACTCCAACCCAATCTATTTTTCTTTTGCAGGTCACCTTTAATCTCCTCCAGGGTGAAAATTCCTTTTCTTTTCTCATACTTATTCTCAGTTTTGTTCTTACTGTATTTCTTTTACATCTTTTGTTCTTCCACCATGTTCTGCTTTGTTTGCGCTGCTGGCAGTGGAATTGATTTAAAAATGTCCAGCCTTTGAAACAAGTGATCTCTAGATGAAATTGCTCCCAAGGGCTCCTAGCAGCTGCAGGGGCAAGTGGCATAAATGTAGATTTAAGACCAGTGGGTGAAGGCAACAGTAAATAAAAGTGATAGCTGTGGAAAGTATTGGGCAGGTTTCTGGGGGAAGGATGTCTCAAAGAAGCTGTGTGTCCCAGGAGCATGCCTGGCAGCCTGCGAAAAACTATAAATGTGTGGGGCAAGACCTCTCCCTATGCCATAGGACTGGCTTGTCTCACCTTGACGGGGAGCAATTGCACAAGGTGCCCAGGACTGGGAGGAGCCCGGGTTCTGGCAGCTTTCCGGGAGAGAAGAGGCCAGTGAGGCTGGGAGGTGATTAAGTTACTGGGTATTAACAGCCTGGCCACCAGTGAGGAAGCAACCCTAGACCCCACCAGAGGAGTTTTCAACAGGCCACCTGGGTTGTGAGTCCTGGGTAGCACCTGTGAGTGGAAGTTGGGAGGACTGAGCACAGGAATTGTCCTGCCTTACCTACTCTGATCTTACACTTTTCCCCTGTCTATACCCTACTGACCACTGTCTGGGGGAGGATGGCTCGAGTGGCAGAAATCAGACCAGACCTGAGCTCTCAGCCTGCTCGGGGAGGAAGGAGGCAAGCCAGCTTGGCCCCGCTGCGGGCTGGCAGGATCGCTGAGGTTGCTGAGGAGGAGGCTGTGCCTTAGACTGGGCTCAAAAAAGCAATGCCTGCCAGACCCGCTGTGCTGGCCAGCTTTGCTTCCCTTTGGAGGTGGTGGGCTTGGTGGGCTTAGTCAGAGCCAGGCAGCCTCACAGCTAGTAGCAGCTCTTCTCATTGAGCACAGCCCTATTCCTCTTTGCAAATTATCCTCAAGTAATTATACTTCTGCTTATTTTACAATGATTGTGCTAATGATTTTTGCAAATGAATTTTAAACCAAGAGATGGCTAGCCTGATTATTTGGCTGCTTTTGCTGCTGTCATCACATCCAATAGCTGTTATTCAGAAAACACTCTTTGCACTTGTGTTTACTCACCCAGATTATATGGTGGGGTTAGGCTCTTTTGCTGGATATCTCCCAAGCCACCGAAAGCTTTGGAGGTGGCAGCCCAAACGCTTCAAATGTGAATACTCAAGCCAGCAAGTATTTGTCTGAGTATCTGCCAAGCTCCCATTTTTTGGGAACAGGCTGGTGAATCAAAATTTAGTCTCATGAATGTTTATGGACAACAACCAAGAGAACGGCTCCAAATCCCACCCTTCCAAACAAATTCCGCTTCTCTCCTAAGGCATGTTTCCAAATTCATTTGGGCTTACCAGTCCGTGTCTAGTTCTAGCCAAGTATGGAATATCCATGTAACTCATTTATTTTCTCGATCCCACTTTCCTTTCTTCTGGGAAAGGAAGGGATCTCTCAGACTGGTGCTGAGAGACATTCTTTCTCCCCAGTGCCTGTGATACTACCTGCTCCAGCCTCTAACTTGCACAGCTATTATACAGAAAACACTTGTTGCTTTCACATTCAGCTTTTATGCCTTCAGTGGAAATGGCTGATTCCTGGCCTGTTTTCTTTCCAGACCAGCAGTGCATGAGGTGGGGAGATGGTTTGCTGGGCTTCCAGTGAAAGGAGAGAATGTCTTTGCCTATGGCAACTGGTGTTTCCAGCTGACCTGCTGCAGTTCTCAGGTGTTCCTCAGCCAGGACTGTGTGGAGCCATGAAAACACATATACCAGGCTGGTTCCCTCAGGCCTGAGATCTGCACCTGCCCTGCAAGCAAACTGTTACCATCTCTCTCTGTCTTTTAATTTTAGGAGGTGTCACATCAGCAATGGGGCTTGAGGAGAGATTGAAGACCGAGAGGGAACAGTGATGGACAGGCTAATGCCAAACATGGCATTCTCAGGAAAGGGTGAGTTATGATATCTCGTTAGCTGAAGTTTCATTCCTTTTGACAAAAGGAGGCCAGAGGCTTTGCTGATGGCTCCCCATTGAAACTACCATCTGTAGGTACCTGTTCTAATTCGGTTTGTTTGGCTGAAGTAAATCTGACCTGGTAATGTGGCATTACATGCAAAAAGCCCTTTATGGGCTCGGGCCCTGCGGTGGCTGCAAATCACACCTGGCAGATGAGGGAGAGCTGAGCTTCCTACATGGTCCAGCACATCCAGGGCTGTGCCCACGCATTCCCCAGGAGGTGGGGAAACACACCTCCACCAGTCCCACTTTCACCAAGAGCTGTGAAGAAGCTCTCCAAAACACTGCAAAACTATCTTGGCTCACCAGGAAGGGACTTGATCTTGCTCCTGCGGGACTCAGCTGGCATCAATTCCAGCAGAGCTCCATGGCGTGACGGGCGATAATGATTTCCCTGTTCTGCACTACACGCTCCCTGTCCTTGCAGGTCTGGCCAGTGCAGGCTGCGCTCACGTGCAGAAATGCAGAATGGGTTCTCTAGGGAGCGAGGGCAGCATGACATTTTCACTGACTGTTTTTTTATCCTAGACAAGAGTCTATAGGAAAGATTTCTGAGACAGATATAGTTTACCTCTCTTTTAACTTTATTAGCTCTTAAATAAGATGCTGTCAAGCTCACAGAGTGGCGTGGGGAACACAGGCTCCCTGGCCAAGGAGAGGGATCAGGGTGCTCTGTAAGACCCCTGGCTTGCTCGCAGAAGGGACTCCTGCTCACAGCATTTGCTTCAGCTCAGAGATGATGTCTTTTTGTCAAGATGCCTCCAGCTTCCATGTGATCCTCCCACTCAGGTCTCAAACCCTCCTGGGTTTGCCCAGCAAAAATAATTTTCTTTCTTCATTTTCCTTCTTGCCAGCCTTGCCAGCCCTCCTGGCACCACTGTCTGTCTTCTTCAATGTCTGAAATAACCTGGTGGGGGTCTTACAGCCTCCTCCATGCTGCTCTAGAGCCTGCTTAGCCTGAAACATGATCTTTAAACCCAGTCCATTATCAGGATATTAGCACAGATGTAGATGGAACCACAAGCGGCAACCTCAACAAAGACGTAAGGCAGCATGTTTTCCTTCCCATCCGTATGGGTTAAGGGCTTTGGCAGATGAGCTGCCTTATGTTTAGCTGTGAGGTGTTGTGGGCGTGATTGCCTGCTCTGAGGAGACGAGGGGGACCTTTAAAGAAGGTGAGTTTTGTTAATGAGGCATAAAATGTGTGGGATTGCTGGTGTACCCTCAGCCCACCTGAGCACCTGGGGAGCTGGTGTGGGGTCATGGCTGGGATGAAGCAAGCCCTTGTGTTCCAGCTGCAGCGTATGGGGCAGAATCCAGGTCACTGGCTGCATTGTCTCTGCAGCACTGAAAACCGCTAAGTATACTTTTGTCACTAATTTAAGCATACCTAGCTCTGCTTTCACACAAAGAGAGGATCTGGTAAGTGTCATTTAGGTGTCATTTTTGCCGGCGATCTCTGGGCAGAATTATACTTTAATGCACTTGAGCTCGTTCCCCCGCACCTCTGAAAATGCTGCTGCTGACAAGGTGATGCTCTCAGAGCCAACAGCTCCCGCACACTGCCTTTGAGAGAGACTTCTCCATGCTCCCAGTGGATGCACGTTGTTTTGAACCACAGAAAGAAAAAGGGAAATAAAGACTTCACTCAATGCCTTTTAGAGCAAATGACAGGATTTACATGCTAAGCAACCAGTTGTTCGTACATGGATCCTTTCCTTGGCTGGTGGCTTGCTCCTGACACTTCAAACGAGGATTCTTCTTCCTCTGCCTTCCCCCTCCACCCCAAAAGCCTGACCCACAGCCACTAGTGCACCTGACCAGTGACGCTGTGGTGTCCTTTGGGATGATTCCTCCTGAGCCCTGCCTGCCCTCTTCCCCCTTCACAGGGCTGCACTGCTGCGAGCCTGGCCCTGTGCAAGGGCTGTGTCAGGCAGGGCTGTGCAAAAGCAGGAGAGGCTCATGGACAGAGACTCAACCTCCCTGCCATGCATGGCGTGCCAGACCTCTGCACCCTCTGCGTGGCTGCAGCCAGCCCTGCTGGCGGAGAAGATGGAGACTGCAAACATGGAGGGCAAGGGGTGTGCACGATGCCTTTAGCGTGGCCTCGTGTGTACTGCTGCAGCCACCCTTGCAGAAACTGCTGCAGCAACATGGGTGCAACCAACACCATGCAACCCATTCACTTGCTGCCTCCCCCATTTTTTGGCACCAGGCCCTCTGCCCGCGCTCCTGCCCTCCTTCCTGTCCATGCCCTTGGAACCTCTTCTCTCCCAGCTATGTGTGTTTTTCCAGTGTCTCCGGGTACCCCTCCCACCCCACAGCCGTGACATGCAGGATGTTGATTTGACTGGACGTGAGCTCAAAGCTCATTAAGGGCTCGTCAATACGGGCAATGAGGAGCTGCGTGGGGTGAGGCAGGGGGAGAGGAGCCCCGTGGCAGGAGGGGTTCATAGCTCCCCTCTGCGTGCAGGAGCAGGTCAGTATGTGTCTCCCCGAGCTGGTGTCTCCCTGAGCAGCTCTGTGCACCCCAAGGACTCGCAACTGGCCAGCACTGTGAGGTAGGTGCATCCACTGGGACAGCAGTGTCTGGTCTTGGGGACGTGAGTGCTGGGACCAGAGAAGGGAGGATTGCAGCAGCGGTGGGGAAGAGCCGCCTGCCTGCATGAGCATCGCTGGGGAAGGGCTGTTGCAAGTGCTGAGCTCTCCTCCATCCACGCTGGGCTGGTGGTGGGGCTGAGGGGCTCAGCACCCTGAGGACAAGGCAGGATGAAGGATGGTTTCTGCCTCCCAAAAGGTGCTGGAGCAGTGAGCAAATGGGGACAGACCGATGGGTTCAGAGCAGGACCCAAAAGTGGTATTTGGGGCCTGAAACGTGGAAAGTTTGTCAGTGGCTGTGGACTGGGGGGAGATGTAGTGAGCTAAAATGATGGCTCAGTAAAGATGTTGTAACAGCACTTAGGTGAAAGCCAGGGCGCGTTACCCTGGGGAGGGTCTCTGGTGGGTAGGGCTCAGGGGATGGGCTAGGTGATATGCATAGAAGAGGGACTGGTTCAGTTGCCCCTCCCTGGGGCTGGGACAGCCCATCCTGGCCTTGTGCACTGCAGTCCCAAGGATCAACCTGAACCACAGCATTTCAGGCTCTTGGAACCCCTTTGCAGAGGTCCTGCAAGCTCTGGCTGTCTCTGACAGTGGAGTTGAGCTTCCTTCCCTGTACAGCTGCCGGGGTGTTGCAGAGGGCTATGTCTGTGCCCTTCCTTCCCATCTATCTCCAAGAGACTCTGACCCTGAAGGAGGTGCCTCATACCCTAGGTGAAGCCCTCCCCATCCCTCTGTCTCCATGGCGCTGCAGAACTGACCAAACTCATCCACACCCTCCCTCCCTCCCCTCCTACCTTCTCCCTGCTCCCCACCTCCTGTGAGTGCTGTTTGGAGGAAGCCACAGCCACAGCCTGGCTACCAAAGGCTCCCCAGTTTGATGGTGACCTCCCTGTGATTCTCCTAGTGCCTGGTGGAGACCTCCAGCGTACTTACTTTCAGTTCTTCTCCCTCCAAGAGAAGCTCTGCGACAGTTTGGGATTTTGTAGGGTGAGGAGAAGGAAGATCTGAGTGTTAAAGTAGTAGAGATAATAATGCCCAGCTAGTTGCAGGATGATCCTAGACGGTGGGGGATAGTGCCCTCACTGGGTAATGAGCACATTTTCCGGGCTATTTTGAGGAAAACCTCAGCCAAGGGGCTACCAGATAACAATGCTCATGCGTGGTTCCTGCAGAGGGAGATGGCTCTGCCGTTCTCTATTTTCTACCCCAAAAAAGCATATGAACAAAATGGAGCCTTGCAGCAGCCTCAGAGCTCTGGGGTATGATTATCTCTCTGGTTTCGAGGAGAAGGAGAACAAAGAGTTTGGCATCTGAAAGTGGGACACAGATTTCCTCTCTGACTTGGCTGTGCTGCAGCAGGAAAGCAGTGCTGTGCTCTGCGTGGTGAGGCTCTGGTCTTTCTTGGAGCTGAATGTGCATGCTGGAGTGGCACCGGGCAGTTTCACTGGTGCCACGTTTTGAATGAGCTCTTGGTGACTTGATTCAGTGCTCAGTAGCTGCTGTGACCCTGCCCAGGAGGAGCAGGGGGAAGGTCTGCGTTTTGTCTCCTCCTTCTCCCATCCATCTTTCCCTTTGTGCTTCCAGCTGAACACGGTAGCAGAGATTTTTGAGGCAGTGCAGGGTCTTTACCTGCTCATCTTATTCCAAGAGCAGCAGGTACTGGCCAGTGTGGAGCAGGATGGACTCATCTGTGCCCTGTGGATCACATCCCCAGCTGCGAGCTATTCGGCCACAGGGGACACCAGTGGCCAGTCCTTTGCTCCTCTGCTGTGCAAGGTGAGGACAAAATGCTCCCCTGCCATACTGGACACTTCAGGGCAGTCTCTGGATCACTCTCACTCTTGTTTCTGCTCTTTCCTTGTCATTTTTTTTTTTTCCCCTTTATTCACTTTTTCATTATTAAATTGTGGCAACAAAGTCCAAGGTGTCTTTCTCAGGTGAAGGTCATCACTTTTCATTGCAAGATCATTTTCACCCAATTTGTTCCGTTCAACAATTTCATAAAAAAACAAGAAAAAACTAAACAAAAACCCTACCAAAATGTATGAAGCCCAGTACAGCAAATAACCACTGACATTACTTGCAACATCTCTGGAAGTGCATCAAATCCAGTTCTATGTGTATGAAGTTATTATTTCCCCCTCATCACGCATTGCACAGCCATGCCTTTTGCACAGTACTTGTGACACCCAGTGAGATGGGGAAATTTACCCCTGTAAAGGCCACGATCTCACTGGGGATGTTGCTGCAGCTCAGTTTGAACTAAAATCTTAGCTCAGAGGCACAGTTTTGGTAAGGTAGCGGCTGGCAGGAGCAGTAACTCATGCTGCATGGGCTGAGCTGTGACACTGCAGCCTGTCTGGGGGAAAAAGTGAAGGTGCCAGCGGGGATGCCCGCCTGCACTGTGGTGACAGTGCCTGGAAACCATGCTGGACTGTAATGAAAGGGAACAGGAGGTTTAAGGCAAGTGAGAAATTCCAGCTGAAATTGCCCTCTGTGCTTGTTTTTAGGCACCTCTGCTCCAGTGATGTTCTCGCTGAAGTCACTGGAAAGTTTTTTCCATTAGTCTTCCTGGAGTGGGAATGGCCCTTAGCAAGGAACAAGGCAGGCAGAGGAGGCCAATGAATGTTATTCCTGGATTGTGTTTACAAAAATTGTGGAGAAATGCATGCAAAATATCAGCTTCTGTCCTAGAGAAGGAACAGGGATTTGTTTGGGATTTTTCTTTTTTTTTTGCTCAGCAGAACTAATGATACCTGGTTTTCTCTTTATAATGTCCTTTGTCCTTCCACCTCTCATGACAGGTCCCTTATGGCAGTGCTTACTGTCTCTCTGGTCCCTCACACCACCCCATCCTCAGTGCTGCCTGTCTCCCACATCTCCAGGCTGCCCTCCCAGGAGCTGCCTCCCTCCTCCCTGCCCACTGCACGCTGGCTGCCTGGTGTGTGATGCACAACAGGGCACTCCTGGGGTCACCCCACAGCCTTTCCTTGGGAGAAGCACTAACCTGAGTCGCTTTCCTCTCTCCATTCCCTACTTCTTGAGGAACTTGATGTCTTTGAGGGCTGTGCTCCTTTTTTCAACTATGGGTGAAACTCGCCAGTGAGCTCAAAAAGTAACTGGGGTTGGGAGCAGACAGATGGGTCTTTGTACAAGAAAGCTGGGCTAAAAATGTCTGCATTGCTTCAGGCAGGGCAAAAGAATAATGAAGCAAAATTATATAAACTACCAATATTGTGAAGCTGGCATCCCAGCGTGCCAGCCTGCACTGTGTAAGAAGAGGAAAACGTTTCTTAATTTAATCAGCACATTTAAAATGGGCAGAAATAGGCTTTTAATCTTTTTAATGCGGTAGTTTTTTCTGAGGAGGATGGAGGCAGGGATGCCTTTAAGCCACTTGCCTGTCTTTCCCAGCCTGGAAGGCGGCGGGGGGCTCAGGGAGCTGCCTGCAGCCAGCTCGGGGGCTGCTGCGGTGGCTCGGGCTGGGTCCGGACAGGCGGTGGGAGCTGAGGAAGAGCCCTGATGGCTCTCTGCTCCCTGGGGAAGCTTCTCAGGTGCCAGGATGAGGTTTAAATGAGGGCACTGAAACGGCTCAGGGGCTGCACCGTTCAAAAAAAAAAAACACCGACCCCGCTGCTTTCCTTAGAGGCAATATGAGGCAGCCCCGGACACAGAGGTGAGAGCAGCAGTGGTGGGTCTGCAGCTGGGAGTAGGATCTGGCCCTTCTTCCCCCGGCAGGATGGGGACCCAGAGGAGATTCAAGCGGGCATCCAAAGCCAGGGAGGGCACTGCAATAGCTGACCTGATTCCTCCTGCATGTGTAATGCAAAACTCAAGGTGCTGCTTGGCAAAGTGACCGTGCAGCGGGCTGCAGCCAGCGCCAGCAGCGCGGCAGTTCTTCACCGTTTTTTTTTTTCAGGGCTGTGAGGGACTGTCACAGCCCTCCCGGGATTGCTGCTGCGAGATGCGAGATGTATTCTGGCCTCATGCGGGTGTACTGGTTGTTTAATGGCTTACAGAACACAGCTCATGCCCTCTTTGCCCCCTCTGCTCGTCTGGGCAGGGTTGTGGTGTGGTGCCAACCTCACCTGCCACGTTATCGGGAGCGATGCAACTCACCCAGGGCTGCTGGTGGAGGAGGGAGGTTGGGCAACCGCTGCAGGTCAGACCTGGACATCAACAGCCCAAATCTCATGCAGGAGGGTGGAAAGTGGGGTGGAGATGAAGGCCACCCAGCAGCTCCATCACCCAGGTGAGTGGATCTACTTTCTTCTCACGTCCTCTGTGAGCACTGATTTCTTCTGTGCCCAAGCAGCCGCCTCTCTTCAGGGGCAGGGAGATGAAAGGTTGGGTGGCTGCAGTGGCTGCTTCTTGGGCAGCACGTGGAGAGGGCTGTGAAACATGAGACAGCCCTGAGCAGGCTTCATGTGGGTCTGGCACCCCATCAGCATCCTCAGGCTCCCACGGGGGAGCTCTTCCCCAGACCCTCCAGCTTTCATGGATGAGGGAAGCTCAAGCATATGCTGCTCCTGCAGCGAGCAGAAAATCAGCCAGGAGTCTGCTGTGCCCTGATCAGCTGGTCACGGCTCTAAACAAGATACAAGAGTCTTGGGGGTTACTTAGCTGTCATTAAAATGGTGTGGACGGAAGGAAAAGTCTAATTGACTGAACAACAGCCTGCGCCGTGTAATTAAACTAATTGTGGCTGTACCTGCATGGGTCAGAAGTGATTTGTGAGGTTGTTAAAGCACTGACAAATAAGAGGTGGAGAGGTGTGAAAGTATTTCTCACATGCGTTTCCACAGATAATTTTGCTGTTTCGTTTCAGGCAGTTTTATGCCCTTGAAATTTTTGGTTTCTGTCAAATTTGAGGAGACTGTTAATATTTCACACTGAAGCAGGGGAAAGCAAAAAGGTCACCGTTGTTAGCAGTTTCAGGCAGCAGCATTTCAAGTGGAGGTAATACTTTTTCAGGGCTATTTTCTTATTTGAAGTGAAATTCCTCAAAAAAAGGAGGGGAAAGACTGTTTTCCAGAATGTGTTTCAGCCTGGCTCTGTACCTGCTGGAGACCATACGATTGTTTTTATTGACTTGAGCAGCAGAAAACCAGACCTTCTGTACCACTCAGGTCACTACTTACTGTCTGGGATTTATGACCCTGGCTTTTAGTGATTGTTTTAAAAGCCTTGGCTTCAGAATATGATGTATTTAGAAGAAGCCAAATGAGAAACCTGCTGTAGTGTCATGTCTAAACTCTTTGACCTTGTTTTCAAGTCCTTGAGAAGCAGAGCCCACCTCCAGCTTGTAGCTCTGCTTTTATTGATTACCATTTTGAGTCTTTCAGGCGTTTTGCTGTGCCCAAAGCACCATGTGCTTTTCAGAATGAATAATGTGACATGACAGAGAGCTGCTGAACCGACTCTGCTCTCTCTGGGCTGTCAGCACAGGGCAGAGCCCTCCGCTCGTGCTTGAGGAGACCCGTGTGGATAAGTAGAGGGGCTGGTGCATTTTGTCTCAGTAGGACCACTTGTCCTGCGTGTGAACTGATGTCTAAACATAGGAGTCAAACGCTTAGCCCGGAGCAACTGATGGCTGTATTTTTCCTGGTCAGAGCTGCATGTCTGGGGAAGGACACGGCGTGACTGGGCTGCGGGACATGCATGAGCCCTTCTGCCCTAATCATCCATCACTGTAGAGGGCAGGACAGCAGGTGGGATGAACCTTCAGTGGGTCCTCCTAACTGTTTTTCTATTTCTTGAGTGTGGTGCAACCTCTATAAATCTAGTTTATTCTTTATGAGCTGGAGATGAAGGACCTCACTTCTCAGGTGAGAATAAACTGCCAGTATGATGTGCTGCTCCTCTATTGTCCTACCCCAAGTGTATGATATATGAGGTGTGATCATGTAGCTGCAGTATCACTCCAAAACTGTGGCAGCAAGAACAGGGGAAAGAGCACAGGGAGAGCAGGATATACACCTACTTTTTTAAGATAGCAGCTTACCTACTGGTTTTTGTCTCAGAAGAAAAAGTGAGTCAAAATGGCTTCTGCTGAGCCTAATTTGTTATGTCTCCAGGCATAGCTAATTATTCTGACTTAGCCCAGCTCTGAAGTCTTCCCAGGGGTTTTGGTGCTATTTCTTCTGTTTTGATTTATAAATTGTCTTTATTTTACTTTCCTCCTACATGTTCTGTATAATCTTTTTGCTCCCTGCCTTACTGAGGAGCCAGGAGCTGGTGTGACAGTGCTATCACAAGGTGTAGGACATAAAGGGGACCTGTTCACCACAGCCTTTGCTTTGGGTGTCCAGCAATGCTTCCTTCTGGTGTCTGCCTCATGGGCTATGTGAAATGGTCTCTTCTCCCCAGAAGGATTTTTTTGTGCTGCCACTTCTGGGCTTACCTGCAACCGTCTTTGGGCTAGAGGAATTGTGAGGTTCAGGGCTGGCTCCATAGCTCAGAGGGCTTTGGTAACAGCCTTCATCCCACAGCAAGGAGTTTTCTGGCTTCTCCATTGACATACCAGAATGGATTACAGTTATTTTCTCGATTAGCCAATCCCTTCACAGTTGTCACAGTTTTTCAAATTCTGTGGGGTAAAGAAATCCATCTGCTGTAATCATGGAATGTCAATTGAAGTAAGCAGGAACTGATACTGCCATTGAGCCTGGGCTTGGGACACCATCTCTCTTCAGGCCGCTTTAGAAACACTAGTTAATGAGTCCCCCAGGCATCCCATGGGGCAAATGGGTACTGTTTGCTTAGGAGACAAGACTGCCAAGAGTGAGCAGCTCAAGCAAGGCCAGCTTTAACCACTAGAGCATGCCACTTCATAGCATTGCTTTGTTTCCTGATATACCCACTTGGTTGTTTTTTGTGTTTTTTTTTTTTTTTTGTTTGTTTTTTTGTTTTGTTTTGTTTTTTTTTGGTTTGGTTTTTTGTTTGTTTTTTTTTTTTGTTTGTTTGTTTGTTTTTTGTTTTTTGGGTTTTTTCCAAAAATATGTGCATCTGGGAATGTTTTTGTCAACAGGCTCCTCTGGGAGATTGTAGCACTGGTCACCCTTACAGTCCCTGGTGGAGCCTTAATTTTGGCTCTGTGTAAAATGGGTTGCGAACTGGGTGTGAGCCAATACCATACCAGTCCCAGCCCCTGTCTTCTGCACTGGCTGGGGGCAGATGCTGAGAGGAGAGGATGAAATCAGGAAAAGTAGGGAGTGATATTCCTTGGAAGAGTCTCTCAACCTGCAACAACTTGCAGCTCAGGGATTTCCTGAACCACAGTGCTGGCTCCTGGTGGATTTTCTTTCCATTATTTTTCTTCTTAATTTCCTTTTTGAAGTCATGTGAACTCTTGGCATCCAGCATGTTCTGGCGTGGGGAATCTCACTTCATAGCTGTGCATTTGTGTGGAGTATCACCTTTTGCTCTTTTTAAACCTACCATCTGCTGTCTGTATTTAATTCCCCACAGTTCTTGTGTCAGACATGGTGAATACTCATATTCTATAGCACTGATATGTTTATAAGCCCCTGTCAGTCACCTTTTCCACAGGACGATGGATCCTAGTTCATTTAGTCTTTCCTCACATGGAAGATGTTCCACACTTCTGAGCATCCGTTTGGCTCTCCATGCCTTTTTCTGACCTTGCAATAGCTTCTGTAAAGGGAAGAGAGAACCACACTCACTTTTCAAGGTGTGAGTGAAATATTGTTTTAGACACCGGTGTAATAACATAGCCTGTTCTCTCTGTCTGTGTGAATTGTTTTGGTGTGCTGGTTATATGCTTCTTAGGGCCTAAAATCAACGGAAATATTCATTATATTTTTACCCAGACTTGTCCAGTTAATCCTCAGGACTTTAGAGTCCTGATTTAGTGGGATTTCAGTGGTTCACAGGCTGGCTATGGTCACTAACGAGCATCATCTGAATATACCTGGCGATTACAATATCACTGTACAAGGTGGTGCTGAGCAGATCAGCGGTTTCCTTGCCAGGTGTTGTGACCATGGCTGTGTCGCTGCCACGACAGGGGATTAGGGCACAGGATTGCATGTCTGTGGTGCAGGTGCCATTGCAAAGCTACGCTGTCACAGCGTGGCTGGCCAGACCACACGATCTCTCAGATGGCTCCATGGCTGGTGCACTCAGTTTTGGGCCCCAGACCTGGGGGATGTGGCACCTCCATCACTCAGAACATGCTAGATATAGTTCTCTGTCTGGATTGCTCTGTGGTGGGTCACCCACAGGTTGTGACTCCCCTGGAGGTTTTCTTGCAGAGCAGGTATTGGGATGAAGAGGAGATGAGAGTTGAGGGGTTTGCTGTGTGCTGGTAGCAACCAGGTCTGAGCCTGCTGTTAGCAGTCTACATGACCATGACTCCTCAGAAGGGTAACAGCAGAGCAAGGCAAAATTATCCTTCTTTTTCTTTCTGGCAAACACAGGGAGGTATGGATGGGCTGCCATGACGTGCACTAGTCTATCCAGTGAGTCCACCTCAGACTCAGCAAGACCCTCCCCTAAGCCCACTACACTAACACAAGATGCTTTCTTTCTCTACTTTCTCACCAGGAGCTTTGCCCATCACTTCCCGTTTCATCCGAGCTCAGCCAGGGCGGAGGCTGCCCTTCTTGCTCCTCCAGCCCCTGAGCAAGGGTGGCCACACGTCTGAGTCACAATGGGCAAGATGGACAACACCTCCGTGGAGCTAAGCTCTCCCTCCAAGGTGAAGCAGGCATCCCTGGAGGAGTCAGCTTCCAGAGCCCCCAAGTCCGTGAGCACCAAGAAGAAGAAGGAGATTCCAGACAGAGGCTCCTGGAAGGGGAGATTTGACTTCTTGCTGTCCTGTGTGGGCTATGCTATCGGGCTGGGCAACGTCTGGCGCTTCCCATACCTCTGCGGCAAGAATGGAGGAGGTGAGAGAAACACACAGTGCCTGTGCTCACCCCTGAGCAGCAGTGTCCCCCCGCCCAGGCTTCGGTTTGGTGTGGGTCTGGGCAAGCGGCTGGTCCCCTGGCTGAGAGCTCTCCCTCATGACGTGAGTTATTAAGCTGTCAGGAGACTAGTTCCCGTGGTCTGTGGGCTTTACTAGCAAGTTCAGATTGGGAAGAAGCAGTCCAAAGAAACGTAACAAGAAGCTTGAGTTTTGCCAAGATTCTGCAGTACAAATTTGCAGCAAAGAGTGTCTGGGTCCGCATTTATTTACAAGGAGGGCTATGCACATAGGCACCCAGCTAGATGCTAGGACATTCCCAGGGAAATCAGTTTATATCTGCTAAATGTGGGTTTCTCCTCAGTCTAGTGTATTCTCAAGGGGGTAACAGTTTGCATCTGAATTTGGGACACGTGTCTGAGGAGTTTTGATTAGAAGCTTTGCATGTACCATAGCAGGGCTGTGTAGACATATATACAAGCATGCATACATATGTACATTTACACAGGCACGCAGTTTACACAAATGTGAGTATCACCATCTGTGGAAGGAAATGAGCTTTGACTTACTACAGTGCTGTGAGAAGGGTCACAGTCATAGTCTCCATCCTAATGTTTGGAAGACACAAGAGAAGGCAGCAAAGGACTTACAGTAACTGTGATGCAGCTGATAGCAGTGCACTCCTCTGTGGACAGCTAACACCAGCTTTTTTTGTTCTCTTTATTATTGCACCCCTACATCCTTTCCTTACCAGCCCTCAGATGAGACTTTGCCAAACCATTGCAAGGCTAGAGAAAGGCAGGCAGATGGGGAAACGGTGCTGGGCTGGAAATCAAGAGATCTGCGAGATCAGGTCCCAGCCCAGCTACAGACTTTCTGCATGTCTTGGATCAAGTCAGAAAATACACTCTTGTGCCTCAGCTCCCCTCTAAAATGTTGCTATTTCTTCAGCCTTGGCAGGGACACGCTTTTGTGGAGGGGAGTATGGGCTTCTTTGGTGTCAGTAGAGCAGAAGCTCTTTCTTCTCACCCCCATGGCCAGCTCTCCCTTTGTTTGTGCCTGTTACTAAAATAACCTTCCCTCCCCCCTTGAAGAGTTGCTCACCTCCTTGAACCATTTCTCACAACTTCCCACACAAATCTAATCCTCTTTGCCTCACCATTAAGGCTGTATATATAATTTTAGCATTGCCTGATAGTCTTCCCATGTTGCTCTTTGCTTACCTCTTAGCTCCCCACTGCCCAGAGTCCCTGTCCCAAGTGCCACGTTCATGCACACTGCTCTGAAGGTCTCTTCTCACACTTCTTCTCCACATCTTTTCCTTTTGCCTTGAATTCTCTTTTCAAAGCCCTCTTTGTCTTTGGCTCTTATGACTTCTCATATCGCCAGCCCACTACTGCTGTTCATGCCGTAGGTGGTGTGGGATGCTCTTCTCTTGCCACCCTGGGGGAAAGAGGAGAGGGGTCTAGCTCCCTGCGGCGGTCTGTCCATGTAACTCCACAGCATTTTGGGGGATCTTGGACCTTTCTCTCAAGCATCGAGTCTCAGGGGGAGACCAGACAGTTATCCATTTTGACAAGAAGATTTCCAATTCAGTATGTCATTTTTTTTTTTTTTTTTTTTTTTTTTTGCAGAGACATGAGTGTGTGGCTAATGTGGCTGGGGTTTATGGGGATCAGCCAGGTCTGCCTGGGGGAGCCTGTGCCACCGTCGCGAGGACCACGGTGCGAGTCTGCCACTTTTATGTAGCCGCACAGTGGCACCTGACTGTGCTAGCCCTCCTCACAGCATTAGCCCCGTGGCTAAGCCCCAGCACTGGTTTTTAGCCTGGTTTTTAGCCTGGCGATTGCTGCACCACCTCAAACACACCAGATCCGTGCTGCCCATGGCTCTGTCTTCTCACACATAAGGTGGGGATGACAATATCTATAATTAGATGGGGGGGGGGGGTGTTTTGAAGCTAAAATCAATCAAGTCAGCTGAGATCCTAGGACGGAGGGTGCTGTGGAGGTGCGGAGTGCTATTATTGGCATTAGCGGTGGCACACAGGGTGATCTCTGCCCTGGGAGCCGCAG
This sequence comes from Tyto alba, assembly GCF_018691265.1. Taxonomy (NCBI): domain Eukaryota; kingdom Metazoa; phylum Chordata; class Aves; order Strigiformes; family Tytonidae; genus Tyto; species Tyto alba. The sequence continues at coordinate 17,659,471 of NW_024881295.1, forward strand.
GCAGGCGGAGGGATCACCCGGCTGCGAGCTGAAACGCCAGGCAGACGAAAACGCAGGAATCGGTGCCTCCCTCCTCTCGAACACCCTGCCTGGCCCGCCGGTTCCCACCGTTTGTGGCAGCCTGTACCGCTCGTTCCTCTCACCCCTACCCAGCCGGGCTGTTGGCGGGCGCGACCGGCCCCGCGACCGGCGATAACGAGCAGCAAGTGGAGGCTGCCGATGCGGGAGGCAGGCAGGGAGAGCTGACGCACGAAAGCGTCACCGGGAGCCGGTGAAGAGCGGGGAGGAAGGGTCCCACGGCACCCGATTCACACCCGGGGGGGGGGCACCGGCTTGGCTGGGCCCCGGCGGAGGTGCCTGCAGAGCGGAGCAGACTGTGGGTGGGCAACTCTAATTTTAGCGTCCTGCATGTGCGCGGCTCGGTGGTGTGGGCTGCTGCCATTACGCACAGGAGGATTGAACTGAATGGAAAATATTGTCCCCTGGCTTACCGCTGTCACACTGTATCAGCTCGCGGCTGATTTGCTCGGCATTGTAATCGGGCGCGTGATTAGGGGATATTCAGCCAGGGTACAGCAGCCCACCCGCTGCGGGGAGCAGGCTTTACCCAAAGTGATGCCTGGGCTCCCTGCTGGCTCCTCACACACATGAATGTGCCCAGCTATGACTAATGCTCTAGCCTCTACACCGATTTCTAACCTCATCCAGTCCTTCTGATGTCAACAGAATTTTACCAGCCTCTAAATGCGACTCAGTAGGTGCTAAAAATTGTCTGTGAGATCCTGAGCTTGAATAACTTGAGAAGAACATTTCTTTAAATAAGCATCATGCATTTCTCATTTACACGTCGAGACTCCAGGCAACGGTATGTAACAGCTTGTAATGCTCAACTTTTGATTCGTGGGCAGTGTTCACTGTTTTAAAGATTAATTATTATTCCTTGCTGTACGGCATTAGAAGCTGCAGACTACAGGCAAATTTGGGGCTGCACAGGGAGTGCCAGATGCTGTGTGATCCTCCCCTGACTCCAAGGGCCTGTGCTCTGAGCGGGCAGGACAGGACCACCAGTGCCATCACCCCTTTGACCCATGGACTTTGGAAAGAAGTTTAGACTCTCCCAAAGTCTCACACAGTCATTTGTAGCAGGCAAGGAACTGAACCAGACCTTTCAGCAGCCCATCCAGGGCCAGAGATTAAAGACCATCCCTTCTTCTCCATGCCAAGAATTTTGGAACAGTCATGCAAATTTTAGGTACAAATTTCAGAACTGATTTCCTCTTAGGGTGTAGAGCACCTGGGGATGTTATCCATGCCCGCTCAGGGCCCTGACATCCAGAGTGGCAGTGTCATTGCCAGCTGCCCTCAATTCAAGGCTGCGGTCTGGTTTGTCGATTTTCCCCTACCTTAGAGGATTTTTGTCAGGCTGGGATAAATGCCCTGGCTCCAAAAGTTTGTCTGTTTTTTATTTTTGCTCAATAATCTAATAAAATCTTTCACCTACAAACCTTCCCGGCCCACTGTGGATGAAAAACGCGGGATCATCAGGGCTGTGGCCAAATTTTGTTAGCTGCTTGCACAGAAGCAAGCAAGGCACTGTGACTGCTGATAAGCTCAGTCTCCACGCTCTACAATGAGGCACAAGGGTGGCGAGGGTGTCCTGGGAGCAGAGCCTGGCTTCCCGCAGGGCTCCTAGGGGCTGCACCTTGCAGGCTGCAGCGGCTGGCAGGAGGGCACGGGAGGGTGCCGAGTGGGTAGCGCTCCTCCCGCTTCCATGCTAGAAGCTGTTTGCTCCCCCACGCCAGGCTGCTGGTGAAGCCGAGGGCCTGTGCTTCCACGCCAGCTTGCAATTCAGGCCCGCGGTCACCGAGCTGCTGGCCCGGAGCGTGTTTTCCCCCCGCCACCCGCTGCCAGCTCCTCCCGCACGCTGCCTCCTGCAGACTCCCACGCCGGGTGCTGGCGCCCGCCTCTCCCAGCTGGGCTCAGCTCCCCGCTTGGCAGGCAGGCATCCCCAGCTGGGTATCCCCTGAGCCAGCATCCCTGGCTGTGCCTCGCTGCTTCCCGGCCCTCGGAGAGCAGCTGCTGGAGCCTGGCTCTGCCAGGTGCCAGCTGGGCTGCAGCTCTCCGGAGTGGCTTTGCCCGCTGGCTCCGTGTTTGCTTTCCCACTAATATCTGAATATCTCAGACCGACAGCTCAGCCCTCCGGCTACTGCAGAAACCAGTGCTGTCCCAAACACGGCCAGCTGCTTCTGAGCCAACCGTGTGTCCCCTCTCTCTTCCCCACCCAGCATCTTCTGCAAGAGTTTGTCCTCCCCAGGAATGATGGCGAGCTCCAGCACATGCATGAGGAAGCTGGAAAATGAGCTTTATCCCAAGTCCTAGATGTCAGGATGACCCAAACATGTACAGCCTTCAAATCATAGAGTGAGGCTCTCCTATTCTATTTGTTTTTCTAATAATGGGGTGCAAATAATATCTCTAGTGGATGGCTGCACTACCTCATTCCTAGTGACAAGATGATTTCCATAGGGTCCATAGAGAAGAATAATCTTTTCACCAGGAATTTTAAGAGTAAAACCTAAAACAAGGTTGGGGAGGTGTATAGGGCTGTTACAGGAGCAAATACAGTCTTAGCCACGATTTCCTTAAAAGACTGAAGTACCTATAAACAAAGAAATTAGTGGCCAAAGGCAGATTTTCCTGTGCTCTTTTCCCTCGAGGTGAAGAATTGGGAGCTGCTGCAGGTAAAACAGAAAACATCAACAAGAACAAGTTAACAGTGTCAGTGTCCAAGCTTTTGGGTTTGTTGTCAGATTGGGCTTAGCGTTACCTAAATATCTAACAACAATGTATATATGTATATATGATACCCATACATCTGCAGTGATAGGAACAGATAGGGGGAAGGCAGTGGTGATCTCAGTGGGCGACTCACTGAACGCACCAACTCCAGTTGCAAACTGTCACCTCTGAGCTATTCTGCTCCTCATCACATGGATGCTGCAAAGCAAGAAACTTTACCAAGAAGGCATTTACCTCTTGGTAAAAGGGGGAGCAGTCGGATAACATTGCTCTTTCTTTCAGGGGCCTTCCTCATCCCCTATTTCCTGACACTGGTGTTTGCTGGGATTCCTCTCTTCCTGCTGGAAACTGCTCTGGGCCAGTATACCTCTGTCGGCGGACTGGGAGTCTGGAAATTAGCACCCATGTTTAAAGGTACTGTACTGTATGTCCGTGAAGGCGATGGCACATAACCACAGACAAAAACCCTTTAATGGTTTGGGAAGAAAATCAACAAATGCTTGGGGAGTGGGGTGGGGTGGCAGGTGAGGAGAGTTTTTTCCCTCTGTCTTTATCAAGCTGACCTTGACCCTGTCTGCAGTCACTAACATCACTGTGCTCTGTTCAAGAAGTCCTATGCGGTGACAAAGCACTTTATGAGCAGCAGGGACTGCAATAGAGGGGCTCTGGTTGCAGAAGACCTGCCCCAAGCCTCCCCACATAGGCTCACTTTAATTGCACGGGAAAACTGTAGGCAGGGGACATGAACCTGTTGCTGTGTCTAGAGTAGCATCATTCTGGAAAAAAAGCAGTGATTTAGAAATGCCTTGGATCTGGGAAAGAGAGATTCTGTTGGGGAAGTGACCAGATCCTGTTTTCATGGAGCTCTGTCCCTAAACTACCTGTAGCATACTGAAAGGTAGCACTGTTCACCCAGTGGAAATGGGTGGGTGAGAGATGTGAGGGAACAACCCTCCCTTGCTGACTGATTCGGTGTAGCTACATCAGGTGCTGCGTTGATGAGCTGGTTTGTTTTTTTTGGCTCTGCCACAAAACTTGTTGTGATGTCTGTGAGTTCAGTTGGGCACCAGAGACCTGGATTGATGCTTCTCTCTGCCTTCGTTCACAGGAGTGGGGCTGGCAGCTGTGGTTCTCTCCTTCTGGCTGAACATCTACTACATTGTCATCATCGCCTGGGCTCTCTACTATCTCTTCAACTCTTTCACCGTGGTGAGTCACAGACATGTCTACAGCACGGCATTGTCTGTGCTATGGGGCCTTACTCCCTGCCTTAGGAGGAGGAGTTGTTTATGACACAAAACATGAGTTAGCTGCTTGTAATTTGTGCAAAGAGCCTTCCTCAGCACCCTGCTGGACCCTTCCCAAAGAGGCTCATCAGCCCTGGAGGCAGTCATGTAGTGCTGATGGGTACTGAAGCTTGTCCTCTGGAGGGGGTGGTCCACTGGAGGGAATGGTCACGTCCCCTCTCTGGGAACTGTTGACAGTTACATCAGTCTTTAAAACCCACCCCATGTCTCTGTCATGTTTCTAGAGCTGTGTAATCTAAGAGCTGCACAATGCCACAACTGGTTTTGTCACAACATATTCTTATTACTCAGGACTTAGTCCTGACCTTAATTAGTCCTCATTTATGCTTCTCTTGATAAATGAAATCCCGGGGATTTTTTCTGCTTGGAAGATGATTCAGAAAGCATTTAGACATCTGCTTGTGACTGTCCCTTAGCACGTACTTTGGCATTGTGGTTTATAGTGGGTTCCTCTTCCATAGCAGGGTCTTCTACCATACAAGCTCAGAATCGTGCCCCACATTAACTTCTCGGTAGCTGAAGGTTTTGTTTCAGCCCAGAAGCTGGGATGTACTCCCTTGACTCTCTGAGCAACCTACAGCCTTAACGACATCAACTCTGTGGTTCAGATGGGATCTTTTCTCATTTAGATATAAGCCTTAAATGCTGTTATGAACATCGTCCATCCAGTTTCACTTTTGTTTCATCAAAAATTTCAACTATCTATCAAGACTTTTTCTAAAATACTCTGTTTGGCATTCCCAGCTGTGTTTCTACTGCCAATACCCACTGTAGAGTCCTGGGTCCAGAACAAAATTGTCAGTCGTGGATGATTAGGTGCACCCTCAAGGGAATTCCCAAAGGAACAAGTCTTCCCCAGAGGAACCCATCTCTGTTCCACCCTGTGCAGGATGCATTTTAGGATGAAGCTTTGGTACAGGCAGGTGTCACAGACCCAACTGGTGACAGTGCTCGTAACTACACAGGTGTTCAGCTCAAGGCCTTTTCTTTCACCAGAGATAATTCCAGATTCCCCAAAGGAGCCAAGGTATGGAAAAAAAAAAAAAAAAAAAAAAAGCGAGGCTGATGCCTGTTCCCTATTCTGCCTAAATTTGACTAGGAGTATTTTGAACCTGAACAGGCATCCAACTGGCCTTCTGCAGTTTCTGTGCTCTGAAATTCAGAAGAAATGGAGCAGCAACAAACTGTCCCCTGCCTGCCCCTCCCTGTAAGAGCTGCACAGCATCTCTGATGTGCAAACCACTTGGTTCTAGGGCTGCTGTGTGGCGCTACTTGAGCCGTTGCATTTGCTTCAATGCAATTTGCAAGTCCACAGTGAAATCACTGGCTGGGTGCAGAGCCTGGGTGGCCACTGGGGTGTCCCTGCCTGCCCCTCCCGTCATCCTTCTGCCAAGGCAGCGCACACGTCAGGAGGTGTCATCTGCTGGAGTGAACTGATTTAGATGGGGGTGAAGGCAGCACCTCAAGGCACTGATGCCACAAATCACTTAAAACACAGATAATATTTCCAAAGGGATCTATGTTTGTAGATTAATAGAATGGATAGAAACATCTTCTTAAAGCTTTGTTGAGCTGGAGCCTGAGGTCTTATCTGCAGAGGGTAATCATCCAGAATAGCCGTTCCGCATTTATCTACATGCACCACACTCGTAAAATGAGACTGCTGCACATGGAGACATATCTGAGCTGCTCTTGTTGGGCTGCCTCGGCCGTGGCACTGCACGGCGTGGGCGAGTTGCCCTGCACGCTCCCACAGCCCCTGACATGGCCAGTTCATCGCCTGCAGTGCCAGAGCCGTTTGTACTAAACCTGTAGCAGTGTGCTGCTGTCACACTGCTACCTATGGGATAAACATCTGCCAGGAATCCATTTGTGCTGCTTACAGTCAGGGCAGGGGACAGCATGAAATAGCTACTGCGTTTTAAATTTATTCCTGGGCTAGCAGTTTATTCATGTAGGCAAATCATTAACCCTCATTCTCAATGCCACGTTGCTTTTTAAGCGTTGAAGCTTGGTATAAATGAGAGATAAGAAACAAATCAGTGTTTATTCTTTGTGCAGTAAATTCCGACCACTTGTTGAGTGAAGTTAGCTAAAAGCTGTAATGATTATAAACACAATATCCCCTGGTAGCTATTTTAATTAGTAGCTATTAATTACAAACAGTTAATTGGAAATGGCTTCCTATCTGGGGAATTGCTAACGTTTTATTAGAACTACAGCATTGCCCTAATCACACTGTGATATTGTTTCCTGGAAAATCCGTGTCACAATTTGTCATTGTTTTGGAAAATCATTTCATGCTTTTGGCTGCAAGGTTCCTGCCCATCCAGAGGAGCTGCCTACCCTCCTTGCAAAAAAAAAAAAAAAAAAAAAAAAAAAAGGGGGGGGTGGGCAGGGTTTGGTTTAAAAGACTGTAAATTTTGCTTCTTGCTGCTGCCCTTAGGCGACGTCACATTAATGATAACCCTGCTGTCCTTGTGCCGGCGCAGGACCTGCCGTGGCAGAGCTGTGGGAACGCCTGGAACACCGACCGCTGCTTCTCCAACTACTCTCTGACCGACACCACCAACCTCACCAGCGCCGTCACCGAGTTCTGGGAGTACGTCCACAGCCTGCCCACGCCAGGTTTCTCCCCCCTCGCTGTGGCCACCGTGCCTGTGGCCGTGCCCGCCGGCACCTTTCCTTGGGCAGCCTTGGCGGGAGGCCATCAGAGGCGGTCATCAGCCAGGGCGGCCACGGCCACGGCCAAGGGTTGCGCTGTGCAGCCACAGGTCAGATGGATAGAGAGGAAAACAGCCTCTCCGCCTCTCTTCTGCTTCCTTTAGCCCATCACGATGGGCCTCGGGTCCCTTTGGGGTTTTGGGGGCTCTCATGCTTGTCTGTGCCTGGCCCTTCACCTTCCAGCTGCCTCCGGGACCTCGGATCCCTCTCTGCCCCCAAGGGTCGGATTTCCCCTTAACGCAAACCTCTCGCACCCCTAGGAGGAACATGCACCAGATGTCCGGGGGCCTGGGGGAGCCCGGCACCATCCGCTGGCCCCTGGCCGGCACGCTGGCCCTGGCCTGGCTCCTGGTTTACTTCTCCATCTGGAAGGGAGTGGAGTGGACGGGCAAGGTACGGTGCGAGGACCGGGTGTGTTGGTGCTGCCTCTCATTTTTGTGCTCAGGTCTCGGCTGTCAAAACGTGCTCTGGACTCAATTTTGTTTGAGTGCCTATAACTAAGTTTACGGTGTCTCGAGGCAGACTCACGGTAGATGCTATTAAATTCCTGACATTTACCTTTCACGGCTGTAAAAATTGTTACCATGTTTATGGTAATTTTCATTCTAAGCATAGAGAATAGCTCTTCCCTATAAAGGCACAGATCTGAGCGCTCAGTCTCTTTGGAAAAAGACTTGGGAAGAGATGTTCAGAGATTACTTATGTTTCCTACCTTGGGACAGCCCTCTGAGACAGTGAGGCCTCTTCTGGGCTCCCCCTTTTGAAAATAATTGTCTCATAAAATGCTGCTGGTGCAAAATAAACCTCACCACCTCCTTTCAAAATTTTCCTGCTGCTCTTTAGGTATTGGTGGGAGGACCTTCCGATCAGAATCATGTTGTTATTCACTGTGTAGCATTTTGGGTTAGCACGGCGGAAAGGTAATTGCTTAGTTTAGTGAGGCGGCAAAGCTGAGATACTGGAATGTGTTATTTAGAGCACAGCGTGGTGTAGTGGGACAATATTATGAAAGGAATAATCTAGAGGAGAGATCAGAAAGAAGCGCTTCAGGCATAGGCCACCTAAGCTGTTACCTTCTCCAGTGGCTCTTAAACAGGTTTTAGCTATGCAGCTGCAGCAAAGCCCAGGCGATTGCTGGTCTGGGCCCTGTGATGAGGGGTGGCACGTACCTGCAAGTCCCTGAAACAGGGCTGAAAAGAAAGCAGTGGAGTCAAGATGACTAGGGAAACACCAGCTTTCGCTCTGCAAAATAAGAATGTGATAACTTAAAGGGATTACTTCTGTGGACTAAATTCATCCTTGTGCAATTCCCTTGTCTTTGGGCAATTCATCTAGACTTTAGCACGCTACTTTTGTGATTAGTGCATCCTGGTGTGTCATTGGCAGGGAGAAACCTCAAACAGCCAGAAACATTACTAGCAAGGGAATGGGAAACAGAAAATGCAAGGAAAGGCTGTCAAAAGCAGCTGTGTGTGGGGAGCCCATCCCCCTCACGGGGGGGGACACGGCAGACACAGTGCCACCAGAGGCAGGAAAGCTCCTGGGCACTGGTGGGCTGATGGCTTCCCTCCCACGGTGTCTTTCGCAGGTGGTGTATTTCTCAGCCACCTACCCCTACTTCATGCTTTTCATCCTCTTCTTCCGGGGGGTCACGCTGCCAGGAGCCAAGGAGGGGATCCTCTTCTACCTCACGCCTGACTTCAGAAAGCTCTCCAACTCCGAGGTTGGTAGCCTAGCGAGGAAAGCTCTTACATCCCGGTTGTCTCCTCATTAGTCTTTCCTGGGCGCTTCCCTTGAATATTTTAAGTATTAAAAAGACCCTGGAATACTTACCTGTTCAAGCGGTCACAACCCTCACGGGCTGAGGCAAAGCCGAAGGGCAGATCCTTCGTGGTGGAAGTCTATGCAGCAGCTCTCTTGTACTCAAGCAGTGTTATCCATAGGGCAGGGGGGGTCAGAAATTACCCCAATGAAGGAAACTCCCCGCCAGGCTGGGAATGCCTCATTTCACTGACTGTCCCAGGGCTGGTGATTCGGTCTTGATCTGGTGGTCCCAGAGAAAGGACGACGTGGTGGCGCTGGCATGGGAGCCTCAGAAGCAGCACAAGCGCAGCAATGCACACAGCAGCAGTTTTTGGTAGTGCTTAAAGGACGAGTGGTGGCCGGTGTCGTTGCCTTGGTCAGCGGCAGCACAGAGGGGGCCCAGGAGGAGCACAAAGGCTTGCAAAGGCCAAGTTTTTCAGGCGACGCAGACTGCCTTTCGCAGCAGTGATGCTCCCATGGCTGCAGGGTCACCCCTGCACTTGTGAGCAGGGACAACTGGACACCCATCGTTTCCTGAGGGGTCCCAATGATCCCTCTCGTGGGACACTCATTGTAACCGTACAGCCAGCTGCATTGGCTCTAATTCTGGAAACAGGGCTCTCAAGACTGGAAGAGTTGCTTCAATAGTGTGCAATTAAGAAAGGAACAGTCTGCCCCCTTTTCTTGTGCCTTCTAGTCTTTAAGACCTTGAGGTACTGGGACCAGCTTTGTAAGCTGTCCTCCACAGTTGTTTGCACAAGAAACTCCATGTTGGAAAATCAAAGACACTCTAGTGGAAGAGGGACAGAGAGGGTGAGCATGGGACGTGGGTCTCTGAGGGGAGCAGCACCCTTCGAGGGGGGCATCTGTGAGAAAGCAAGCACGCATACAAATTCAGACAATGCATGAGTCCTTTCTGACCTGCACCAGATGCTGAGGGACACAGTTCAGAAAAAAGGATGTATGCCCCTTCTTCCATCCCCATCCATCCCTGGAAGCAGCCTCGACGCACGTGTTTCAGAGGGCTGGGGACGTACGTCTGGTGCTGGGCCAGGCTGCACTCTTGATGCATTTGCTATTTGGGAGGGAGGCAAACACCCTGTGCCCCTTCCTCCTCCTCCTGGGGGAGGAGTCGCTCTCTAGCAAGCTCCCTCCTGACACTGCAAGCAGGCGAGGCATATGCCCCATCACCGACCCCCTGCCCTGTGTTAAAGGCCTCTGGCAGCCCCGTTCCCCTGGGGGTGGCCCTGCTGACCCCCCGTAGCTGTGGGATGCACAGTGGCTCCAGGAGGCAGCATGCTCCAGCCACGTCTGTGCGATGCAAACACACAGCATCTCCACCCCACAGGCAAAATGGGGCTTCACCAGCTGTCTCCATTACTCTCCCCTCCGCCTGCACCACCATCTATGAACCCTACCTCTCCCTGGAGACAGGTGTTCAGAAAGGCGGGGGGAAAAAAAAAATAAAAAATCTGTTCTTCAGACACATTCAGCCTGGTTGGCAGTAGCAGTTACAGGTTTCACGGTGGCTCCTGTGACTTTTTCAGCCGCTGGCCCGAACAGTTCCTCGGAGCTTGAGTCAGCAGCCAGCACTGCAGGGGACCGTGGCCCTAGTGACAGGGTGCCCTCGGGTCCCGGCAGCCCCACGGTCTGCATCCAGCCCCCCCCGCCAGCCCTGCACTGAGCTGCTGCGGGAGACGCGCCGGCAGCACCGAGCCCCTCTCGCTCCACTCCCCTCCTGGCTCCTTCTCCACAGGTCTGGATGGATGCAGCCACACAGATCTTCTTCTCTTACGGCCTGGGGCTGGGGTCTCTGATCGCTCTGGGGAGCTACAACGCTTTCCACAACAACGTCTACAGGTCTGTTGGGTTTTTTTCCAGCCTCCTGCGTGGCGGGGAGTTCTCGCGGGTGAGGGAGGGGGTCAAGGCGAGTCTGGGGTGCCTGCTCTCTGATATCCCCTGGCTGGCCACGTGCAGCCGAGGTGCCACGCTGCGACCCTCGTAGTGGGACTCTCTGCCTGCAGGACACTTAACATGTCACCCATGGTACCTCTCCAAGGCACAGGAGCTGCTCTCGGCAGGGCTTGGTCTTTTGTTTACCCCACCCTTCGCTCCTGGGCTCTTTGGTAGGGACCTGCAGGTGGTTTCTCTTCTTTTTTTTTTTTCTCTTCCAGAGACTCCATTATTGTCTGTTGTATAAACTCCACCACAAGTATATTTGCCGGATTTGTTATTTTCTCTATTGTTGGCTTCATGTCGCACATCACAAAGAAGCCTATCTCAGAGCTCGCCTCCTCAGGTAAGCAGTAAACCCACGTTGAAATACAACAGCAACCTTTGAGATCAATTTTTCAGGGAGCATGGGATGCTCCCAGGCCTTTCCTGCCCGGGGCCCAAGTGTGCAATCCTCTTTGCACACCCTCCCACCTAGATGTTTCTCAGGCAGCTGTGGCTGATGTTCTTCACACTCTGGCTGCAAGGGACATCTCCACCTGCTTTTAATGTTCATCTTCTTTTAGTGCTAAAGTTTTATGTGCTTTTGCTGCAGTGAAATATTCAGGCCATTTGCTTTCTGAAACCTTCCTATGGAGAATAGATACTGCCCATGTTTTCAGTAGGTGTGATCAAAATTTGGATTCCTTTTTCCATGCGAAATTTTGAAATTGTAATGTCAGAATAATTTTTTAACCAAGATGGGACCGTGTCTTTTTGCACAAAGACATATTTTGAAATTGCTGTCTTCTCAGAGAAAGCTTTTATCTCAAGAAACAGCATTTTGTGATGGAAAGAAAAAAAAAAAAAAAAAAAGACATGAGGAAAGTTATAACCAGCTCTGAATATCAGTTTATTTTTCCAGCAAAGTGTTCCAGCTCCATTTGGTAGCAGTAATTTGATGACTTTCTTTCTTGCAGGAAGAGAAAAGGCAAATCATTTCTCCAGTCATTCCTGCCTCCCCATCCTACCCTTGTGCACCCCGCTGGGTTGGTGTGTCATGGGCGAAGGCTCAGGTGTTTCTAGCTCCTATATTAAATACCTGCAATTCTTGACTGTGATCGTTGTCTCTCTGTTCAGCTGTGGCCCTTAGCTTAGACTTCCCATCAAATGCTTTATAAACATGGGCAATTTTCATTACCACAGGCCCTGGACTGGCTTTCCTCGCCTACCCGCAGGCTGTCTCACAGCTGCCCCTCTCCCCGCTTTGGTCGATCCTCTTCTTCTCCATGCTGGTGATGTTGGGTCTGGATAGCCAGGTGAGGTGACCCAGGGACAAAGCGGGGTAAGATACGAACATATCTTCAGGTGTCCCCTTCTGCACCCTGGGACAGTGCTGAGCAGGGTCTTTTCTTACTCTTCATGGTGAGATGCAGCTGCATGAAACAAAACCTCCCGTGCGGTCATTGCCTCCGTGTTCTTCCCTAACATAGGCATGTGCTGCAAGTGTGGCAGTATCTGACCACTACTAATGCACCAGTCCTTGTCCTGCTGCCAATTAAAAATAAGAGTAATGACCAGCTTCCGGCAAAACCAGTCAGCCTTATAAGATAATCACTGCTTCCCTGTAGGAGAAGTTCTTTGGAAAGCTTTTCTCTGTTCAGATCAATTTTTGGCCCTAGTGAAGTGCCGGTGCTGCTGCGTGGGCACGCCATGTCCCCATCTGGCTGGGTGACCCTGGTAGCTGAGCTCACAGGCTCTAAGTAGAGCTAGTGGGAAACTGTCCCTGCCAAAATATTTTGGGGCAAGAGAAAAAGGAGAAATACTTCTTTCAAGTATTACCTTCTATATTCTTGTAAGACATGATTCCCCCACCCCCAAAATAGATATGTGAACTAATGAAAATCAGTATTAACTGCTTCATTTCGTGCCTGCATGTTAATAGTTTGCGGTCATCGCAGCTGCCTTCGTATTTTGTGAGAAGCTTAGTTTGGATGTTTTGGATTTTCTTACTGTGTCACCTTGACCAAACGGCATTTCCTGTGAGGCAAAAAAATGCCATTACTTTGACTTACTTTCATAGGTTAAAGTAGAAAGTCTCCATCTTCTCTACTCCCAGGAGCTGGGAGGAGCATCCCTGTACAAGGCACCAGTCTCCAGCCAGACCCAGTGCTCTGCTGCAGTATCAACAAGTTGCGCTGAAAAATGCAGCAATGCGGCTTTTGAATTAGGGTTCTCCCGTGGTGTGAGAATGGTGTGAGAGTAGTGGCATGATTCAGCATTTCAACATTGTTGTTGGCAAAAAAAAAGTGGCCCTGAGCAGAGCTGAAGCACCCTGGCTCGGTTTGTAGGTGAGCAGGGGTAGATCCTGGCAGAAGGAGGGATCCATGCCTCGGGAAAACCTGGTGCCTGGGTACCCTGACTACTTTGCCATCAGGTAAATCTTACAAGATATTTGAGGGGGAAGCAGCTGGATGTGGCTAAAAGTCTACCCTGCCCCCCTCAGAGCCATCACAACAAAACAAAACACAAAAATCATGGGTTTACAAGTGGTGATACTTTTTTTTTCTGGTAATTCAGCGTAAAAGTAGCTACCCAGTGAAGCAGTGAATTGCAGCGTGACTCCCTTTTGAGTGCATCAAAATCAAAGGCTCCTTCAAAAGCCTGTGTTTGGACTGTCACATCTTCCCCTGTGCCCGTGTGCTCTTTTCTTGCAGTGCAAATCACCGGTACAAAATGGATGCTTTCTTGGATTACAGGTAGCGTTCATAAACCCAAGTCTAGTTCATAATCAGAATCAGGCTTATTCTTGAAATGTCACACCTGGTTTCCAGGAAAATGTAATCAACCCAATCTGGTTTTCAATTATGGAACACTCCCACAAACACATCATAAAGCTCATGTCTTCATTACCACAGACATTATTCGGCAAATAATTCCAAATAACGACTAAATGTTCCAAAAGAAGCTACATCTACAGAAAAAAAAAAAATTACTCTCCATGGATTATTCACTCAGCACTAGTAAATAGATCGAAACATGACAATAAGCCGTCTAAGCACTATCTGGAATTTATTTGCTGTATTTGCTTCTGAAATACCACTTGAAATTCTCCGAGTCCCTTCTGACAGCTAGGCTTGGAGGGCAGGCACTCCGTGGGGGGCTATCGTTGCCGGGAGGAGGAGGAGAAGGGAGGGGAAAGCATCAAAAAGAAAACAAGCTTTTAAAAAAGCACAGATAAATACATGTGAAGAAGCTTTCTGTCTGCATGCTGGAGCTCTGATTCAATCAAACACACCATTAATAACATGGCAGCTTATGCGTATAAAACAAATAACACAGACTGCAACAACGGCTGCAATTGCACATGCATTTTGAAACGTCCGTTTTTTAAAAAAAAAAAAAAAAAATTAGAAAAAAGAGACGGTTTTGCTATGTGCTGATTAAATATCATTTGCGGTATTTGCAGATGGGGAACAGCCGTTTTTCGTTTTGGTGAGGCACGGCAGGGCAACAGGGGATTCCTTGCACCCCGCACCCCCAGGGCTGCGGGGCTGGGGCTGCCCCTTGTCACGGGTCTGTAGGCACAGCTCGGGACCCTGGCTAGCAGAGGCAGGCAGGGCCCTTCTGACAAGCCCCAGCCCCTGCAGGATGGTGGGAGGAGGTCCACCCGTGTCCTTTAGCTTTGACAGCGAGTCTCCTGCAGGTGCAGCACAGCTACAGCTGCCTCTTTCTGCCAGGGTGCTCATCTCATCTGCACTTACTCGAACGGGATGAACGACCTATATTGATAGACACGTGCCTCCCTATGTGCCCCCACTTGCCGCTCGTGTGCCTTAACGTTCCCGCTGCATCTGATCCACCCAGGCTTTAGCTCTCTTGCATCTAGACCCTCTTGCATAATATGCTAATGCTTCCTTTTAACCGACCAGTTTCCAGGTCAGGCGTTTTCTCCTAGCAAGCCTTGTGACTGCAAGCCTGCATCTGCCCCATGGGAGGCTGTCTCTCACCCGTTATTTGTGAGGATTTCCTGATATGCCATATCTTGTGGCTCTCTGCTGCACATCTGGCAGCTGTGGTCAAACCCACCGTGGGCCCATGGGTCCCAGTCAGGGTGCTCTGCACGGCTGAGGAGGGAATAGCAAGACCCTGACACTCGAAGAAGGCGGGAGAGAGACTTTCCTTCAGACCAAGGTGCCACCTATATTGACTCCCAAGCCCAGATTGTCAGACCCGGCAGCTTGTATAATGATTAAGCCTCTGAAAGGGAAAAAGAGAGAAGTGAATGGAAATAAAATATTTATCAGAGAAAAAATATCATGAGGTGAGGCATGAGGAAAAACAGAATATGTGCTAAAAATTGTGGCTGGAGACATTTGGTGAGAAAAATGGAACTTTTTCGAAACCAGACTGAAGTGTGTGTGTGTTTGTGTGTGTATCCATCTGCATGCACAAGTGCACACCCAGGGCAAAGGCGAGAACAGCAGGCATCGCAATGACCAGATTCTCATCACTCCTGACAGCAGCTTGCTTTCGCTCAGGTACCTCCTTATCTCATGTGAGCATCTCAGGTTGGGTGTGCAGGCTGGGAAATGTGAACCCCAGGCCAGCCAGAAGCCACAGCCCCCAGGGTGTTTCAGGAAATGCTATGAAGTCCATTGCCTGTTTTATCGCTAGAAAAAGCAGTGTATCACCATTTGGTTACGCACCTTATCTGTTACACAGCATGTTAATTTTGATAGGAGGCAAAGAGATTTTAATTCACTTTGTAGCCCTGTTCCCCATCACCTGTCTCCCTGTCTTTCCCTCTGTGTTTTCTCTGACTTTGATCCCTCTTCCTGCACCAAAGGGTGTCAGTTTTACTCTTTCCATCTGAGGCACCTTTTTCTTTGCTGCTTCTCTTCTGGACACTCCTCACATCCACCCTCTGCCCCCAACCACGCCTGGCATTCCTTGGAACCCTTTTCCATCTTTGCCTTGCCTGGTGCCAGACCGCCCAGCCCTGTCCGTGGCTCCAGTGGAGTCTGGACATGCATCCATGTGGAAAGAATAGCTTTCAACAGGTTTTGTTTTTTGTTTTTTGGTTTTTTTTTTTTTGTTTGTTTGTTTTTTGGTTTGTTTTTTTTTTTTTTTTTTGTCATACTGTGGTGCCAGCTCAGTCCTGACTTCCAGACAATGAGCCAGGTGGGATGGGGTGAAGAGCTCACTGTCAATGACTTCAAAGGCAGCTTTACCCATGTCTGAACGGCAAAAGATGCTTTAGTAGCACTTGTGTCCAACATAAAAGGCTTAGCTCATTAAAAATTTGAGTTGAAGCAGTTGAGCTTTGACACTCTGGGGGCACCAGCTTTCAATACTCACTGTGCAGCTACAAAACCCTGGGCAGAAACACGGCCCTTTGCCTCGCTCTGTGCCCAGGTGGAAGCCAGCCCCAGCACCCAGCGCTGTGCAAGCTCTTCCAGCGTCCCTGCCCAGCTATAAGCACAGCTCAGACTCCTCTCTTTTCTCCCATACATCTTTCCAGCCCTCTGCTGTTCTTTTTCATCTGTGTACCTCTACCTTCACCTCCACTCAAGGATTTTTTTTACTTCTTGTCTCCCTATTCAAAGCTGAATCTAAAAATGCCAGCACTTTCTAGAGTGCTCTCCCAGGGACAGGGAGGTCCCTGACATCCAAAAGCAATGAAACCTCTAATTTTTGTTGCACCGGCTTGTACATTTTCTGAGGGTGACCAGGGAAGTTAGGAGCTTGCTGCCCTCATAAATTTCCCAAGATTTTTGCTAGAGGCATGACGTGCTCTCTGAGAGCTGTATGTTACACCAGTGGTTTCTGGGAGTGACATATAAAAGTGTATCTCAAAATTTATCAAGAAACAGGAGGGAAGGATGCACTTCACACATATACAATCAAACTGCCCTCATGCCATAGGGCAGAACTAGTATGAAAGCTGATTTGAAGGTAACACTTATGGGGACTTATTTATGTGTTATGGTGCAGACAGCATTCATGTACTGTGCCTGGTATAGCACGGCACAAGCCAGCCAGGTGTTTTCAGTTCTAGAAAGGCGATGTGCTGTGAGGATGGGCTTTTAATGTATTGGATGTACTTAATGTAGTGTGCTTGGAAAAGTGAAATAAAGTGAAGGACTGAGTAGTCAGAGATGTTGTTATGCACGTGGATGTGAGGCTGGGCAGTGGGTAATGCAGCTCCTTAATGAGTGTTTTAGATCATTGAACAGCACAACCGCTGTTGCAATAGTCTGAGAAGAGCACACATGGGAAAGGAAGAACAAACAAGGCCCTTCACATGTCCCTGCAGCAGACAGACACATTGCTGTGACAGAGAGCCTGGCAGCACGGGGGAGCAGGGCAGTGGTGGGGAGGCCCTAGAGAGTTTGTGGGAAGAAAGAGGAGGCTTTCCATGGGAGGCAAAAGGCAGAGATTTATCTCAAGTAATTTTAAGTATTTAACTCCAGTGCTTTTAGCTCCCTTGATATTCAGTGAGGGATAGAGGCATTTTGAGAAGATGGTTCACACTAACTTTGCGCAGTGGTGCCTGCTACTTTTCTAGTGTCTGCATTGAGTACTTAAAGAAATGAGGATCTCAACACTGGAGTTAAATGATGTCAGGCTAAGATACTTATATATGTGTCTTTGGTGTATACCTTTTCCCATAGTTCTGCACTGTGGAAGGGTTCATTACAGCCCTGATAGATGAATATCCTCATCTACTGAGAGCCAGGAAGAAGGTCTTCATCGCAGTAGTCTGTTTCATCTCTTATCTCATTGGATTCTCCAACATCACCCAGGTACAGAGAGTCATGCTTGTACCTCCATTCACGACACCTTTCCAGTCCCTCTGGCATAGCACAGCAGCACCAAAAGCTTTGGGAGTAGTGACAGCATCCCTAGGAGCCATCCTAATGCTGGATAAATGGGCTTGCTCATCACTACCACATCTCAAGTGGCTTAGGATGCCTCCATAATTTTTACCACCATCCTGTTGTCAGTCTGCCTTGCCCTTCTGTTATTTGGAGTACGGGCTAAAGCCAACAGAGCACAAGCGAAGGGAATGCTTAGTGCAAGGGGTTGAGATAACATAAAGAAGACCAGTCTGTTGGGCCCCTGAACCTTTGGGGCTGAAGCCAAGGTTCACACGTGTGGAGGCCAAGGGTCAATGCTCTGGAGACCATTTGTGGAGCACTGTAGGTTCATGAGGAGGCAAGGCAGCAAAATTTCTGGGAAGGGCAGAGCAGACAAAGTTAAGTGACTCCGTCTAAACCGGATCAAAGTAAGGAATCCTACTGGATCCCTGCTTTTCTTCTCACCCTTGGCCGTGCCTGAATAGGCTGGCTAATTGCAAAAGTAAATCAGTTTTGCTGCTGGGAACCAGACTCCAGTGGAAACATTGCAACACCAGCTCTACCGTCCAAGGAAATTAACATTAAAGCCGGGAGACTCAGATAGTAGCAATCCAAGCAGCTGACCATAATCTATAACTAAACTCCATGACACTGGTTTTGTCTCCTCAGGGTGGCATTTATGTCTTCAAGCTGTTTGATTACTATTCAGCCAGTGGCATGTGTCTTCTTTTTCTTATATTCTTTGAGACCATCTCAATTTCTTGGTGTTATGGTAAGCACAAAACACCTTGTTTCTTTGTTTTCTCTATAGGCACAGTGAGTTATTTCAGAAGCCTCCCACAGTGAAGCCAATGAAAACTTTGCAACCGAAAACAACTTAGGCTGATAAATCCAGAAAATCAGGAGCAGGAGGCTGTCAGTTCATGTCTCCAGGCCACCACAAAGACATCTGCACAAACTGGCAGATGCCTAAGGACCTGCCCTCTGGTCCTTCAAGAGGACACTAGGAACGTGGAAGCTGATAGCACAAAACTGCTTTAGCATCCCTGTGCCCTGTCCCCTCCAGAGAATGCTTCTCATGCCACAGTATCATCACTCTCTTGCTGTGGCTGGCCTGTGCTGTGAAATGAGAAAAGGTGATGACCATGCCTCTGAGATGGGATGTTTATTTCAACGCTCATTTCTTCTTGTAGGTGTGAACAAATTTTACAAGAGCATTGAAGAAATGATTGGCTACAAACCATGCATCTGGTGGAAGATCTGCTGGGCCTTCTTCACGCCTCTTGTCTGCCTGGTAAGAATGGCATTTTATCTACAGGAGTGGATCCAGAAGGACCTCTTAGTTTGGATGGGCTGTAGGGGAAATGCTATGTTCTCAGCCCAATATAGGGTTGGTACAAGGTGGTTCTAGGCAGACCTGAGATGGGTAAAGTAATACAGGAACCTCCTTCACTCTTTCTGCAGGAAATCACCTGTAGAAAAAAGCTCTAGATGATTGTTTTAATCTAAATGATGCCATCAGTTCTTCATTCTTTCTGACATGCCAAAGGATAGGCAAATAACTTGCTGTTTTAAAAAGCTATTACTGATTCTGGTGAAGACTCAGCTACTCCTACTAGGTCCAGCCTCAGCCCCTGATAGGCTTATCAGAGCAAAAGACACCAGCAAATGGAGTATAGCTGACTGCAGAACAATTTAGCCTTTGATGGTTCCTTCACTTTGAGAAGACATACAGGGAATGGCGTGAGAAAGCCAATGACAGGAAGATGAAGACTCCTGAGACCAGCTGTGAGGATACTGTTAACTTGCTTAGGAGATGGTGTGGGGGCACTGCTTGTCTGAGTAGTCTAGTGCAGAAGGAAATCAGGAGTATTCCAGTTCTAGCTTTTTTCATAGGATAATCAGGGGACAAGTGATTTAAAATTACCAGTTGGTGGTCTGATAGCATCTAGACTAATTTAAGGAGCTGTTAGGTTGTTGTAAGACTCTTGGAAGCTAAGAGGACAGTGAAGGAAAGAATGAATGGATGATGTCTGGTTTTGCACACCTTCACCTGTGATGGCTGGTGCTCTTTTCCCAGGGTGTGTTCTTCTTCAGTGTGGTGGAAATGACCCCTCTGACACTGGGAAAATATGTCTATCCTGTGTGGGGACAAGGCATTGGTTGGCTTATGGCTCTGTCCTCTATGGTATTGATTCCAGGATACATGCTGTACTGTTTCTTCACCTCAGCGGGGACTTTCCGACAGGTATGAACATCTTCACCACTCCTCTTCTGCTCTCTGCTTAGAGTAAACCCCCCACTGAACTAAATCTAAGGAGAACCAAGCAGACTCTGCTCTGACAAAGTTGTTGGAGTGCTTCAGGTCGGTGCTGCAGGAGCTCTTCGCACCATCTCCTCCAGGAGGGCTCAAATCAGCCCCGGCACACAGAACGGCCTCCGGTGGCATGGGATTGCTGGAGAGGACTTACTAGCACTAATGTGTCTAAGTGTCTGGGACCACTGCCGGGCAGCACGTGGCTGCCTGCACCTAGCCACATGGGTAGACCTTCAGGTAGTCTCTCCTTAGGTCAGCCTATTGTGCCCCATTGAGCTTTGTGTTGTCACCATCACAAAAAGGGACTGGAGCCATGGAAGAGATTGGGAAGAAATCTTGGAGGTTTCTTAACCCAGAGAAATCCCAGTTCCCAGCAGTCCCTGCCTTTGAAGGTGGTTACCTGGCATGTCTCAGCAGAGAGACCAGCGTCTTTCAAGCATGAAGCTTGAAATACGTCAGGGCTAGGATCCACTAGTGACAAACATGCACAGCAGTAGTTTGTCATGTGCTTTGTAAATGGCACTCGATGAATAAGGGGTTAAGAAACGATGCAGACTTTTATGCAAGACCCATAATACCCAAAACTCTGATCTCATAAAGCATTTTTTTTTTTTTAAAATTTGAGCAGGGTTTTACGTGGCAGTGAATCATGAGTCTCTGTATGTCATACCTAGTAATTGCTGTTAAGATTTTATTTACAGTGTTGACATTCAGTCTCGAGAGCACCGTGCACAAAGCCCCTGGTTCAGTGCTGCCTGCTGCGAGCTACAGGTGTAAGAACTCACTGCAGGGGTGCTCATTAATGGCTTTCGCAGGCCAGCTTCAACAGCAGCTAGATGCCATCTAAATCCTATGAGTTTACTTCAAGGATACTATATTTTGAATAATGTTTAATTCAGAAATGTTTTGGCTGGAATTGCTAGACTGAGGTCAGCTTCAGGTTCTCTACCTCTGAGGTGAAGTTGCAGGTGGATTTGGTTTTCCTTCCTCCCAGCTCTCCATTTGGATGGACTCTGGTGGGGGAACTGGGTGGGTTTGGTGTCTTAGATCCACTTTCAGTTTCAGGTCTCTCTGAGAGAGAGTTTAACTGAGGTCAAGTTTAGGTTCTTGTCATTTTGTGTTGAAGACCAGCAGCAATTCCCATAGTAAGTCCTTTCTTAGATATTTTGAGGGGTCCTTATCCCCTCATAATACTGCAAATACAGATATGGGTTCAACCCTTTGTTTAGGCTCAATCCTGTTTCCACTAGGGATGGTGAAAGCATGTCCTGGCATCCGAGGGCATCTCATGAGCATGTTTCCACCCATCCCCTCAGCACTTCATGCAAACCAGCAGTTGCCCTCTCCCTCTAACAGCACTCACGCACAGCAGGAGACCCAGACCTCCTCCCCACTGTTTGTAGACCCAGGAGTGAGCAGCAGATGACAGCAGGAAGAAAGTAGGTTTATCTGAGTATGTGTGTGTGTGTGTGTGTGTGTGTGCACGCACATTGGTATCAGAGAGACAGAATTTTTGGCTTCTTATATGCACAGATCCTGGATTAGTTTGTAATAGAGCTGGAGCTGGAGGGAAATTAGATGCCGATGCTGAATAAAGTGGTTTTGACAGACAGGAAAGATTACAAGTCATTTTGATCCTACTGAGCATGAATGTGAGAGGGAAAAAAAGACCATGAATGGCAGAAGCATCTCAGTGAACATTTCAGGGACTTCACCCAGCAACAGCCACTTCAGTGGTATTGGAGATTAGGAGCTTGTGTTCTTTTGCTGGAAAGAGCTTCTTCCTGGCTTAGTGATGTCTATTCAGGTCAGACCCAGCCCTTCTCTGCCTTCTGCAACTCACAGCATCAGTCCCTCCCTGACAGGCAAAAGTGATTGATTCATTCTTCTTTATCACTCCTGATGCTCAGTCCACACACCCCCAGTGATGACTTGCCCCTCCATATTTTCCTGGGTTCTTGCTTCACTTTACTTGGCCCAGTAATTTTCATTTGATCAGCTCAGGGTGATAGGAATTGCTGCTGGTGCAAAGGTTTGTGTGTGTGCACTGGTCTGATCTACATCACCGGCACAGACCGTAACCTTGTTAACCTGCTGTGGCTAGTCAGTGATGCTTTAAAATCAACCCTGGTAGAAAAATTATGGAAACTGGGAAAATGGGTCTGCTCTGAAGCCTGTGACATTGCAGCTCTCTTGTTCCTAATTGCAGCTGGTATTGCCTGGTAACACTTTGCCTGTGGTGATCCCTGTATTTCAGATAAAAGGAGGAGCTGCTGTGCTGTGTGCAGCACCAAAGCAAAGGTGACTTGCAGAGGCTCGCAGTGGATTGCTGAATGGTGCTGGAGGAGTAACTCCTGCCACATGCACCGTCCCCTTGCCCTGTAACTAGGGCCACCTCTGAGGCTTGGGGCGAGGGGTCCCAACCCTCAGCTGCTGCCATGCCTGCTTGTCCCACCGCTGCCACCCCTGACCCACCCTGCCCCTGGCTGACACGCTCTCTCCCTTCATTCCTGGGCAGCGTTTGCAGCAGATGACACAGCCCAAGCCAGAGAGGCAGGCTCAGAACAACGGCCTCCAAACGAAGATGTCCTTTCATGGGAAGGTCTCAGATGCTGCCGTCTAGGAGGAGAGCCCAGACCTCCTCACCCTGCTCTCTAGCTGCTTGCACCACGTTGTCCCTTGAGCTCCTCCTGCACAGCTTGCTGTCCGTGGCTCCACAGAGGCTTTCGCTTGTCAAAGAGAGGACTTGATGGAGGAACCCTCATGCGTCTCTTCCTCCCAGCCAAGCTTACCAAGGCCCTGCACGAGCTGCTGCCAGGGCACTGCGTGGTGACCATCTTCATCCTGCAACATCCTCGTCCAGGGTCTCAGGGAGGAGCGGACAGTGCCCAGGTCTTCCTCCTCCTGACAAGAGGATGTTTCTAGAGGGCTTAGACTGATCGCCCTTCGTACGTGTGCACACACAGCGTGGCTCAGTGCAAATTAGTCTCTCCCCTCCCTTGGCACCCTGACAGCATCACCAGGTCTGCTGGCTTGCTTTCCCGTGCTGGCTCGCACTCTCAGGCCCAGCTCAGAGTCAATGAATTCATCAATGAGTGTCCGAGGGAAGGTATGTCCCACTCATGCTGTGGAGCTGTGACATGATGGAGGTTGGCCCCATGCTGCCCATCCCGGGGACCAGCTGGGGCACGGGGCCAACCTGCTCTTTTGCTGGCCTCCCAGCCTGAGGATCAGTAGCATAAAGAGGAAAGAAGTTGTGATTAAAGCTGAATTTGGCCACCTTTGGTGTTAGGTCGCCTGCCAGATCACCAATGCATCTCGATTAATGTTGCTTTAGATGTGTAACCGGTTTGTGTTTGTACACGATGTACGTGCTGTGTCCTGGCTCTTAGAGGCCGTGGCTGCCAGGCCTTGGGTGCATGTTTTGCAGTCTCCAACGCCACGAGCTGAGACCTCACCCTGTCCCGCCTCTAATCATCAGGTGTTTGCGTCAAAAACATCGCAGCTGTTAAATAGACGTGAAGAAGTGCTGAATGTGCAGGCTTGATCTTGTAAAGCCAAAAGCCAAACACTGAAAGCTGCAATCATAGTTCATCACAATTAATCTCAGCCAGTCACAGACATGTCATCTTCCCTTGTCCCATAATTACAAGCACTAGTATAAATTTTCTATTCCGCTTTCACCTACTTTTATAAACTAAGGGATAAAGGAAACCACTCCTTATATATATATGTCCTTTGAGAGGGACATCTGTGTTGAAGACAGATGTTAACCTCTGATCTTTGCAGTAATGACCTTTACTAAGAACCTGCTTTTGCCTGTGCATACAGGTCCCATAACCTCTCCACCCTTAAATGCAGACTGAGAGTTGCACAGGCAGGCGATAGACAAAGGAGTCAATTCTTGAGTGGGGCCTTAAAAACTTGGAAGACCCCAATTTTTCCAACTTTATTGGGGCAGCTCAGGTCTGAGGCAGAACAAATCAGTGTCAGTGGTCGTTTTAGAAACTCTTGGCCGAAGAACTGGGTTGCTGGGAGAGCTGTTCAAAGGTTGGACCATCCAGGTTGTTCCTCCAGGGGAGTGGAGAAGGGTCCAGAAAACAAAGTCCCTTTCCTGGTGGCTGAGGAAATCCCTAAATCCTTGGCTCCTTTTTGCTGGGATTTTAGTACCCGTCTCTCTCTGGCTTGTGGCTTTGCATGTGCCTGGTGCTGATCATCACTCCAGGTGTAGCAGCAGGGTCTACCCCGCATATGGGCTGCTCACAGTAACAACATTTAATGAGATTTAACCATCTGCTGAGTTTTCTGCCTGTGACATTCTCCTTTGCTTTTCCTGCTGCCCTGCTTCTTCTCATTCACTTACCTCACTGCTTCCCCATCATCATCCATCCAGTGGAAATTATCTGCCTCAGCTTGCTTCTTCCTGATTTTTTGCTTCCACTACTGTCAAATTACAGCTTTCCCTCCATTCTCTTTTTCTTTCTATTCTTTCTCATTTCTATCTCTCTATATTATTACCAGCCTCACTTCCCTACTTCTCTCACGCACTTTCCTCCCAGCCTTGTTACTTATCCCTGCGTGCCTGTGGCTCAGCCGCTCGCTATGCACGCTCTTATCCCTTCTGCCTCCTGAAAGCTGGAGCTCGGGACCCCACAGAGGAGCTCATCTTTTTGCTATATCCAGCTCCTAAGAACCAATTTTCATCCCAATATCAAAATTATAATGAAGTCCCAGTCATCTTCTCATCCTCTGTACCAGAAAGCTCTGTGCTAAGCAGCGCTATCTCTTGGTATTACTAGAAGAGGCATTTCAACCCATATTCCACCAGTCTCTGCAGAACTGTGCTTGCTCTGAAAGATTTTGTGGCCTTTCCTGTTTTGGCACTATTTTATTTCCACCATGAATGTTGGGATTTGCGAAGTCTAGCATTCATAGCCTTGCAGGGTAGAATTTGCCCTTAGTCAAGCTCTGTCTGACCGACTGATCCCCTTCTCCAGCATTTCACACTCAACCCATCCCTAGTGCCCAAAGACCCTTCCCACCTCCATCTCATGCAGGTTTCCCATCTAGTGAGGCAGCCGGGATGGGGCCAGCCCCTTGAGCTCATCCCACGCCTCAGAAATGCCACTATGGGCAGATCCAGCAAAGCAGCCATAGCTGCACGTTGACTTTTTGACGTCAGGCTTCAGACCCCAGCTGAAGTGCCGTGCTCAGTGCCAGCGATCCCTCTGTAAGAGCCGCTTTTGTGCCGTTCCCTTGGTGCGTCACTTCTGCTGCCCACCACGCTGCTCCTCACGCCTTTTGGCTCACCCAGCAGAGAGGATACGTGTGTGGCCGGAGGGTGGGATGCTCCACTCTTCCCCCATGATGCGGTTCAGAAGGGGATCCCAATCCCCTGTGCTCACCTGCAGCACTTCTGCCTGTTCTCTGCCCCCCTAACCCCCACCAGCACCCGCTGGCCTCTTCCTCCCACCATGGGCAGCCACTCAAAATAATCCCCCGTGAAATCTCTTAATTCTAAGGAGCTATTTAGGGAGCTGTGCTCAAATCCCTCTGAAATCCTCTTTTTTCCTGAGGGCTGCAGAAAATAAAATAAATGTCATCGCCCCCACCCTCTGCTGCAGCAGCAGGGTCTGAGGGGGATGATGAGAAAGGCAGGATTGCTTCGTTGCTGCTCAAGTGCCGCTTCCCCTGCAGAGGCGGGTGCGATCCTCTCCGCTGGGAGAGAGGAGATCTTGCTGCTGCCATTCTACCAGATGTGCTCCAACAGCTGGCAGCTGGTTGTGAGACACATGTGCAACACCTGCAATGTGAAACCCATGCTGTGTGGCACTGTAAGGCTTCGGCCAGCCGACGGCCGCATGGCTTGTAGTCTCTCCACAACTCTATTAAATGATGTGTTGGGCGCCCTTAAAGCCAGTGTCATCCTGGATGAGCAACTCGTCCTTATCCCTCTCCTGTCCTGGGGGGATTCTCTCCGGATTGGGGGCCCCTGGTTGCATTTGGTGGTGATGGTCCAAGCAGGCGTTGGACCTGCTCAGAGCTGCGTGGTGGCAGTGACGTGACCACCCTGGCCCTCAGGGTTTGTTCACCCCAACAGGAGCAACCCCCGGGGCTGCTGTCCCTCCCTCCAGTGCGTTGGGTGTCCTCTCCAGTAGGTCCTCACTTGTCCCCTCCCATGCCCCAGTGGCATGTGTCGGGAGGGCGGGCTGCCTGCAGGGCTGTGCGGTGTTCCCCCTGGCTTTAGTGCTCGCCCTGGCACATCCCAAGGGGCCGGGACTCACATGCAGCTGTTAAACTCTGAATAAAAGTCTTTAAACCCCAGGGCTGTGCTCATGGGGGAGCCCCGGGTGGTGGCCCTGGGGCAGACACTCAGGAGGTGGCAGGGGACAGGGATGGCATCCCCACTGCTGAGGCAGCAGTGCCAAGGGCAGTGCGGGGCTCCTGCCAAGGACGTGTCCGTCATCCCCGTGATGCCGTCAGCCGGGAAGCGTCCGTGTCCGGAGACTTTCAGGAGAGGTTAGTGCTCCCCGTGCCGATACCTGGCGGCTGTGACGCTGATGGAGATGCATCCCGACAGCCCGGCATGATGCTGCTGCACTGCCAAGAAAACAGCACCTGCCTTCATCAGGGCCCCAGGGACCAACCGCGGCTCCTCACGGGGTGACCTGTGTCCCCACCGCGGCCTCTGGGGACCAGCAGCCCTCACCCCCACAGCTGCAGCCCCGTGCAGAGAAGTCGTGGAGGGGCTCATCCTGGCTGTATTTGTGCACCACAGGACCTTTCTCCAGGGGGATCCAGGTGTTTCTGCTTCCAGACAGTGAACGGGGGAAGGGACTTGCCCGAGTCACTGGTGTAACGATAGCGAGCGTCAGAGGGCTCCACAGACACAGCACGGGGCAGGTAACCTGCCTGGGGGGGACTCCTGCCCAGACACCACATCTCCTGTGAGCCGGGGGGCTGCTGGCAGAGCTGGGCATGGCTGCCCAGCTGGATGTTTTTCTCTCTGTGAAGGCTGCGTGGCTCAGAGAAGGTTCTCGGCTGGTTCGCATTGCATGGTGCTGTTTGGGAGAACATAAATACCCTCGCAATGACCCCGTAAAGAAAAGTGAGCTTTGTGCTGACATTGCTGACCTGTCTCCAGACAAATCCTGCCCTTTATTTGTCCAGATATGTGGTTCTTCAAATGTAAACTCAGCCCTTGCCATCAGCCTGAAAAGCGTGCTGCCTCCCATCTGCTCAATGGCTCCGAAGCTGGGTGCACAGACTTGGAGGTACATCAGCCCTGGGGGACGAGGGGCAGGACACAGGGGCACCCATGCCCTGTGTCTCAGCCCGCAGGCAGCGCGGGCCCCCTGCCCCACTCCCTGCCCATCCTCAAAGACCCCGTGTGCCTTTCGGCTGCAGCTCGCCCCTCTCGGTGTAGCTGAGCCCCACCACTCGCCACCCCCTCACCTGTGCATCCCCCTCCAGTACACGTCAGAGCTGACTGACATGCCTTTAAAAATAACTCCTTGGTGGGACAAGGCCAAGACACAGACAGGGGTGAGCGCTCTTGGTGGGACAAGACAGTGCCACAAAGTCCCAGCTGAGCAGCCGCTCTGGGTCGCCGCTTGCCAGGCACACGTCATGAATGCTTTGATGTGGTTTTTAAGCATGTTTGGTCCTGCAGGAAGGAGAGAAAGAGAGCTGGCATCTTTGTCCCCTCCCTGCACTTAGTGCAAATGAAGGGATTAGGAATTATAATCCAAGATTCTTATTTTAAAGCGGCTTTTCAGCTCTGCGAGGGGAACTTCAGTGAGATGTTCCTGGGGGAGCTGGGTGACAGAACAGCTGTCACAGCCCCAGCCACTGCAGGTGGCTTTGGGCAGCCAAAGCTTAGTGGTGCCTTCTGGGCTCCAGCAGCGGCTGCGTGGGGGTGACATTTTGGCAGGGAGGAGGGTGGGGGGTGGAGGGTGCTCTGCAGCTCAGGGTACAGGGGGTGTCCCATGGCTGGGCACCCGCCTTGGCACCGCAGATTGTGTCTGAGTGTTGGGCAGGCGCTGCCATTGGGCTGCACCAGTGGATTTTCAGGTGCTCCTGGATGTTTTGAGCTTTGAAAAGAAAGAGGGGTCTGTTTCTGCCCAGTGGGGTGCCACGTGCACCCAGCTCCCCTGGGGGTTGCCCCCCTCCCTGGCAGCACCACAGACCCCAGGACGCTCCCCCAGATGTGGGGACTCCTCTGCAAGGCAGAGCCCCGGGATCTGAGAGAGATCGGCTGCTGCCAGTCCCCCGTGGCAGCTTCTGCTCCTGGGAAGCCAAGTGCCGAATTCCACCATCCCAAAGCATCCTGCAGCCCCTGGGAGTCTTCTGCCCCACACCGCCGGCAGCATCTGCCCTGGTGAGGCACTGGGATCTTTCCTCTTCCGAAATTCCTCCCCCTGCTCCTTCCTCCCACTGTGTTCGTGGCAGACCTGTGCAAAATGTTAGCAAACTGCTGGGTTTTTTTTTCACTGGCGTATCTGTTGCCTTTCCCTCTGTTAATTATTATAACAGTGCCTCTTCTAGGGCAAGTTGACAGATGGCCAGGGTTTTATCTTTGAACAAGTTATTTAATAAGGGCTCATGCTTTTCCCTTGCACATTTCTTTCCTGGCTGCATGTCTGAGCTGCTAGATGGGTTGTCCTTTTCACTGGGGATGCCAGATGTGAAGGCTTAGATCAGATGCCAGAGGACAGGTTTTTTCTTTTCCTTTAGAAAGGGAAGATTCTGCCCAGGTTCATGTGGCCCTCACCGAGCAACGCTCTCCCTCCCTGCAAAAAGACACGATGGAGAACCGGTCCCCACAAGGAGGTGAGAAGGGCTGTGTCAAATGCTGGGTCCTACAGGGCAAATCCTAAGTGCATGGAAAACCGATGGAAGTGCTGAAACCAGCACGCTGCCTGCTCACGCCAGCTGAAATCCATCTCACAGGGATCGACCTGTGCTCTGGCTCACGCTGCCTTCGGCTGCGTGGCTTTGCTGTGGCCCACTGGCAGCAAAGGAGGTAATTCCTTCTGCAGGCGGAGGGTCACAGGCTGTGCCTGGGAAGACACGGAGAGCTAATGGTGGCAGGGATCGGCTGGTCAGGAAGTGGGGGCTGCCCTGGATGCACCGCAGAGCCGCGTGTGACATTTGCTGATGCCAACTGGTGACTGCTGGTCTGCCTGAGCCGTTGGACTTGAAAGCCACATGGCTGAAGTCTGAGAAAAAAATCTCACCAGGCCACAGCAGCTGGGATCTTGTCCTTACTGGGGCAGAAGCAGCTCTCAAGTGTGGGGGAGCTGAGTGGGGTGGGCAGCTCCTGCAGCTGGCACGTGGGCACAGGGAGGGCTCATTGCATCCTCCTGCCCTGCTGTGCCCAACGGATGCCCTGGGTTTTGTTCCAGAAAGCTCAAGGTGGGATTTCCCCCCACTGTTTCTGTCTCCTGGGATCTAAAGGGGGATGTACAAGGACCCAAACCCTTCTGGACCTGCTCCAGGAGCAAGGGGAAAGCTTCCCTTTGCATGAAAGCGAAGACCAGGGAAACAGGAGGAGGCTCTGGGCACCAGGCACCTTGTGGCAATGCCTCAGTGCAGACACCAGCACCAGGCACCAGGTCCTGGCACAGCCAGGCTCATTTCAGTGACTATTTTAGCTGTTTTTTTTTTTTTCAACAGGCTTTCTCTGTACTTGGTTTTCCCAAAGAGTTTTCAAAGCCAAGTGGTTTGAGGACTTGATAATATTAGGACCGAGGTGTTTGGTGGCAGTGTCTGCCCCAGTGAGAAGGTCAGCACGGGTCTGGGCTCCCTGCACGGCAAGGCTGCGGCACTGCTCGCTGTTTTGTTTTCCCCTGCATTTATTTCCCCCTCCCTAGGAAGCTGAAGAGGATTCTTGCAGCTTTTCTTGCCTTTCTCTTGAATAAGTACAACAGCTGTAACATCAGGTGTCCCAGGTCATTCCTATTCCTGCCCGGGCTGCTTGCTCTGGTGGGGAAAAAGCCCTGTTTGGAGCATCTCAGGAGGGCTGGCACCCAGCTAGCTGCTGCCAGAGCCCGGCTGGCAGCCCCCCACGCTGTGCCCTGCCTGCCTGTGCCAGGCTCAGCTGCTTCAGGCCTAGCCAGAGCCAGCTTAGAGATGCCAGCTCAGAATATACGGATTTGTGTTTTCCTGCAGGGAACGCGTTGTCCTCCTTCTCCTCTGCTGCCCAAAATACTCTGCCCCAACTTTTTTTATGAAGTATAACGAATGGCTCATTGCACAAAGGCGGTGAGGGGAGGACGGGGGAAGCGGCGGGAGGCAGGAGGGTGCGGAGGCAGCTGCGGCGGGGGCGTACCAGCGGCGGGACGGTGGCTGTGGGAGGAGTGAGCATCCCGGTGCCGTCGGGCTGCGCATCGTGCGGAGGAGCGTCGGGACACCCCCGGCTGCTGCCAGCGCGGAGCCCTGCAAAGCCGTCGCCTTTCCGGCACACATCGCCCTGGGCTGACCCAGCTCTTGCCCGGCCAGCCATGCAAAGGGCACGGGGTGGCAGTGGGAGGGCAGGAATTCAGCGCCCCGTGGGTGGACACCGGTTTGCAGCAGGGTGTGGGAGGAGGCTGCCCTGTTCTCTCTGATTTAGCATTAGGAAATTTGTGAGAGTAGGACAGAGGGGCCATCAGCGCAGGGAAATCCTGAGCGTGCAGGTGGGAGAGTGGAGAGGGGCAATTGCTCCTGTTGCTAGAGCTGCGTGAGTCCTGTTTGGTCAGCAAGTCTATGAGGACTCGGCATGAGGCTCCGGCACATCTGAGATGGAGCTGAAACATACTGAAAAAATCAAGTCTTCTATAATGGGAGGGAGTAGGAAGGTGTATATGGAATATCAGGATGGGCACATTTCTGTGTCAGGCAGTTAAAATGTTTTTGCTGCTACAGCCTTGGCCCTACAGTCCTGTGGAAGAAGAGCCTTCCACTGCCCCTTCCAATCGTTTTCTTTTTTTTTTTTTTTTTTTTAAATGAACCTGACATTGTTTGGAAGACTCCACCCTTCATGAGAAGGAAGGCATAGGAAGACAGGACTCTTGTTTTCAAGAAGTCACGGATGACTATGCCATATTGTGAGGCCCCAAGGCTAGAGCATGGGTGTTACATAAAATAAGATCCTACCCTACATGCTTGCAACCAATCCTGGCTCATGGATTGTATGGATTAAGGCAGAAAACACAGCTCCTCAGCCAGCTTTTAACCTCAGTTGCACTCATTCGCTCCAAGACCAGCCAAGTGTGGTAGAGCTCCTAAACTGGTTAAATCCCACAGGCCTACTCGCTAGTCATCCTCATCCTTGAGGCACCTACTCATTTTCAGCCACCTTTCTCAGGACAGGTTGCCAGCCTCAGGATCTGGGCAGCGACTCGGCAGAGGCCCGCTTCTCCCTCGGCAGCTGGCGACGGCGGGAAACCTGAACCTGAACCTGTGGGGAAATGCAGAGCCTGACTCCGCGACCGGCCGTGCCCTCGAAGCACCGGCACGATCTTCCCAGAGCCCCCCCAGGTGAGGTGGAAAGGGGCCCGTCGCGCCCCGCACGCAACAGGGACGCTGTGGGTGCTGTTCCCTCGCTGTCCCCGAGAGGCCGTGACACGGCAGAGCTTTGGGTCTGTGGCAAACCCCCCCCCGCCACCACACCGCTCCCCGAGGGCTCCACTCCTTGCGTTGGCTTTGGGGCCCCGGGGGCATCACCTGCAGATCCGGAGAGAGCAGGACGTGAGGTGCCGAGTTCAGGGGCAAGGCTGGTGCGTCTTGCTTGACAGGGGGGTGTGTGGATCCCACTTACAGCAAAGCACTTGGGGGACGTGCTTAATTTTAAGTCCATCTTAGAAGTTTCGGAGAAAAATTGCATCTCAGAATTCACTGTGGAAAAGAGTGGCATCTTCTGATGAACTCTGAACGCACTGTATTTATGTTATTGCACATTATGTATACTGTATAGATATAACAGTGTAGAGATGCAATGTGACAGTTGTGGTATATGATTTTTGGATTGTGATCTGTGCCAGCACTACCGATATGTGTCTACATAGCATCTGTTCCAAAGAGACCTGCCACTTTCCGATTAATAATCGTATCTGCACATTGGAGCAAGTTAGGAGTATTTCACATATAGACAATCTGTTTTTATTGCTTTCATCTTTACAGCCAGGTGTGTGATCTAAACATCAGGCAGAAACTTCTCCAATAATCTCCTGTTTCAAAACATCTTAGAAAATGACTGTTTGGGATGTTCTGATTTATAATATATCCATGGCACACAAAAACATAAACGTAAGCCTCTGAATTCCTGGGAAATTTCTTGTCTGTGTCTCAGAGGGTTTTCTGTCCTCCCAAGTGTTTCACCATGGGTCTGGGGGCCTAAGTGATTCTTTGAAGCCAGCAAAGAATTTGCAACCTACAGACAGGTTTTTTAGCAGGTGCAGTCTGAACCCAGCATCTGTTCAACTCAGCTGCAAAGATGTAGGCTGCCTTCCCCCATCCGTTGCAGAGGAGAGCTTGCTTTGTGTGCACGTGTTTGTCTCTGATCATCTCCCTCATCCCTGTGCAGAACTTCACAAAGGTCGGTTCCATTAACCTTGGGGTTATGCTTTGTGTAAATATGCACGTATGTCTGATTTGCATGGGAAATGTCATTTTCCTTACGTGTCTCCCATCCAAATGTTAACCAAGCCTGAGCCTACGTAGCGTGTGAGATGTGCTGTGATGGTAACTGCAGCCAGCACAGCTGTCCTGCTCCAGCAGTGCATGGCTGCATATGCTTGATATTTTTGTTCAGCGAGTTCAGCTGTGTGGATAGTAGAGGTGCTCGCATGTTATCTGCCGTAGAGTCCTACATGCCGGCAGACGGTGTGTGCATTAACACACAGTATGTGCTGATGTCTCCGGGCGCATGAGTTGCTCTGTGGCCAGCTGGCGTCCAACACAGGCGTTGGCACATGCGGCTGGTGAAGTTGCTCTCCTTGCCGCAGCGCACACGCGCAGCCGCGCGCGCTTCGCACGGGTGTGAGGGCCTCCTTCCCCAGGGGTGCAGGGCTACACCGACGCGAGCAGAGGGTTTGGGGCTCGCTCTGCTGCGTGACAGCAAGGTGGAAAGGAAGGAGCTGCAGCCCAGAAGGGCTTTGCTTTTCCTCCTCACCATTTTCCTCTCTGCCTCGCTGCAGGGATAAAACTTCACACTGAGTCGCTGCCTCGCGGACAAGATTATTTCTTCCTGGTCTCCTCTGGGTCTGATCCTCAGAGACCCTGAGCGTTCAGCTAGCTCCTGCTGCATTCAGTGACAAAATCAGCAGTAGCTGCAGAGGGCTGCCCTGAGGCCAGCACAAGCCGGGGTGCTCAGCGGAGCACCCTTGGTGTGCCGCCCGTCGCCTGCGCACACCACCGGGGCCCAGCGACATGGGAGGGGGGGGCTGAGGCAAAGAAGACATTGGCGCACAAGTGACATATCTCAATATAATTTCTAAAACTCTATTAACTGAACAGATAAAATACCTCTGATCTATTTTTTTTTTTGTTGTTGTTGTTGTTTTGTTACAAAATATTAGCCATTTGGACTCTTTGCTAGGTGTGACCACACCGCTTTTCCCAAAGGAAGCTTTTCTTGGTGATATTTACAGCAGGAAACAGGTACAGACAGACAGGTGCTTTCAAAAGCCTACACACAGGTAACACTTCTGTTGTTAGTTTTTTTTAAAAAGACATATTCAGATGGGGTTGTGACTAGTGTTGAAGAGCTGGGTGACTTCAAAGCTGCTGTCCCCGGCATGGCTGTGAAAGAGCGGGCAGGACAAGACAGCGCTAGCTCACGAAACACTGCCGGCAGCCCCTGGAGCCTACACACTAGCACAGTGAGGCAGCTGGTGGAGTGGGAGATGGGGGAGCTTGCTCAGCAGCTTGCATTTCAAAGCAGAGACTCTGCCAAGCAGCAGCTTCCTTGATTTAGGGCTCAGATTTGGTTTGGAAACCTCGCA
The DNA here is from genome assembly GCF_018691265.1 of Tyto alba. Classification (NCBI taxonomy): domain Eukaryota; kingdom Metazoa; phylum Chordata; class Aves; order Strigiformes; family Tytonidae; genus Tyto; species Tyto alba. The sequence continues at coordinate 17,693,204 of NW_024881295.1, forward strand.
AACATGTGCAGATAGTTGTAGGTTGAGCCTTCTGAAAAACATGTAACAAAACCCAAACTCATACAGCTCAGAGGCCTTCAAATACTTCCAAAACTGATGGTACCTTTTTGTGAGGAGGTCTGAGTACTGATGAAATTCTGGTTGTGGACCATACCCACAACTTTCATCTACAGGGAGGGAAGAAAACGTGAGCAGTGGGATGCTTTGAAGGTACTGCAGAAAGCACTAACTATTGCTACCCCAGTGACCCAGACTATGGCATTAAAAGTACTACAGCAGTGGACAAACATACAGCAGCATGACAAAAAAGTACTACAGCAGTGAATTAACCCCAAATTCTTTGCACTAAGCTTGATTCTCCTGTCACATTTTTTCCATCCCTTTGCTTCTGGTGTAAACAGATTAATTTCACTGGACCTGCATGAGCAAGAGAGAATCAGGACAGAATATAGCAGTCTGCGTAACAGCTCTGTAGACCTCAGTAATGCCTTGTTCCCTTCTACCGTCCAGCAGAGCCACCTTCTCGTTTGGCCACTGACTGCCTGACACTCACTGCAGAGTACTTTTTACTGGGTTTCTCTTTTCTCTTTCCCCCCACCTCCTTTTTTAATATAGAAGGATATGAATTCAGCAGCAAAAAGCCACTGGTTCATTTGGGTCAATCTAATCTCTGCAGCAGCTTCCTGGCTGATTCCTCCACCTGAAAGATTGTGCTAGGTTCATGATCAGAATCACTGCTGTCAAGAGCTGGTAATTTTTCTTTGGGTTGCTTCCTCCAGGCGACCTGCAGTATACGTTTTGTCCTTCATTAGGTTGTCACTGACATGCTCTTTCTAGCTTGCACCCTATCAACGATCAGTCTGTGTGCAAGGGTGTCTATTCACAGTACTACAGCTACACTGAGTCTGTGTGCCTTGCTTGTGTGTAGGAGGGCTGTGGGAGCGGACGATACAATAGATCAGATGAGGTGTAGACATGCTTTAAAGTGCCCGTCATCCTCCAAGACCAACCTTCAAAGGAAAAAAAAAAAAGCCGTATTTTGAAGTGAAGGCCAATGGGCTCAGCTACACAGTAGAATTTAGAGCAACCTGTTCCATGACAACCTGGAATAGAGTGGTTTGGTGTCTCTCCAGCTAAACCTGACAGAAGATGTTGTTGCTACCAGGGTAGAAGATGGGCAATTATCTATACATTTGCTCCTCTGTCCAAAGCTCAAAGCCAACATTAGCCTTTGCAAGGTCAGGGAAATGGAGCCAACTTGCCCTGAGAGACAGCTGTGCCTCAGGTACCTCAGAACTTCAGTTAACTTCCTTCTGCCCTTCATCTAGCATGAAGAAGGGAGTCTCACAGAAGCTTCCTTATTTCTTCTTTAAATTCTTGTAGCTCTCCCATTCAATTATTAAAGCAGCAAACCTCTCTTGTAGTAACTTCATAGACATTGTTATAAATATTTGATCTGAAAAAATTATTTCATCAAGTACCTTAAGGTTTTTGTTATTGTCATTTCGTGTTAAATGTCAAGTAAAATCTAATTTATTTATTTTAACACACACAGAGACCTTCAGTGGCTCACGGCACTCTGGGTAAAAACAAACAAGTACTGCTATTCCTCTCAGACAGCAAAGTAACTGCTGAGCAGGGAGGGCAGTGCCAGTGCCTCCTGGACACTGCCCTTTTCACTGCAGCAGTGAGTAAAAATAAAAAGGCAGCCGCACGCTATGTTGGCCGGACAACGGCAGATGCCACACGTATGCTTTCCCAGGAAGCTGCGGGCAGGTCGGATGAGATCCCAGCTGCTGTGAGGCAGCGGGGTGTCACCCTGGGGGGAGCCAGCAGCAGATGAGTCCAGCTGTGCCTCACAGCTGGCTGGAGGGTGAGGGGATGGGTCCTGGCTGGGGGTGAGGACCTCTCCCTGGGCATGGCTTTGAAATGCGGAGCTTCCTTACTGTCCTGAGGGGCTGCCTAGAAGAAAGCTGCTCCGGTCTGGAGGGAGACTGGGCTTCTATTCAGGGTTTTCTTACAATCTTTCCTGTCTTCTGCTTCCACAGTCCTCCCTGAGGCTGTGCCTGTCGGCTCCTGGTCAGTACATTTGCTGTTGCGTATAAAAGTGTCAGCCTAGTGCCCTGCTCCAGACAGCTAAGCAAACGACTCAGAGAGACCTGTTGGCCCACCCGGGTACACGGGTCAGGCTCAGAAATATGGGGATCTGGAACTGTGCAGGCTCCTGCCCTGGGGGGCTGGCCAAGCACAGGAGACCCTTCACCCCAGCCCCTGCCCGCTTCCCTAATCCCAGCTGGGCTTATGCCCAGGTCAAATATGTGAACTCTTTCATCTGAAAGTTTCAGCAGAGCCAGCAGACATCCAAAGAGCGCTGAGGGGAGCCAGTCCCTGATGCACTGTGGTTTTTGTCACTGGCAGTAGCCCCAGAGATGACCATGCTGCTGCAATCCCTAAGGAAACTGCTGTGTGGCTTTTACCCCACAAGGTAATATGCTTTCCTGCATCTGTCTTCACTGTCCCCCTTCCCCTGACATGTTGCACAGCCTCACCACTGCCAACAACTCCAGCTACTCCTCACCCAATGGCTGTGTCACCAGCACCCAGTGCTCATGTCTCAGCCTCACACGGGAAGGAAGAGCATTTATTTCTTTCCCTCTTAAAATAATAATAATAATAATTTTAAAAGGCCGTAAAAGGCATTCTGTCCTATTTTAAAATCCTAAAGTTGATCTTTTTAGGCCTTGAAGTGAGCGAGACCAAAGCCTTTAAGCTAATTAATACCTTCCCCTCCCTACTGCTCAAAGAGATTTTTTTTTCTAAAAATACATCCATAGCCCATTTTTAATGCCGTATTCTTTCACATCAATGTCTCCAGTAAAGCAGAGGAGCCGAGCTGTCATCTCTATCTCAGGATCTTCCCCTCCCCTTACTTTGAAGCTAGGATAGGGAAGGAGGGAGGAGAAGAAGCCTTGGAATCTGGTATCTGGGCAGGTTTCCTAGAGGAAGGGTGGATGGAGGCAAGATTATAACCAGGCAAGAGATACAGATTGGACCTCACATGCGTGATCTCCAAAAAGCCCCTTTCCTCTAACACAGGAGGAAGAGCCCAAGTGAAGGGAACATCTACCCCAGAAGGTGAACATAACACTTGGATTTGCTTTCAGAATATAAAAAGGCAGGTGGGCAGGAAACACAAAACCGGCTAGAAGGAGGAAAGCAGAGGTGGGTCTGGATAATGCTAGAGAAGACAATTTTCATGTGAGTGTATGTGTGTGCGTGTTGAGGTGGGAGGGCACCTCGTGGTGCCATCTCTTTGGAAAAAAGTACTCATCCATTCCAGGAAGAACCCTGGGCTCAATCCCCTCCTTCTGCTCTCTCAGAACTGCTCGGTGTTTCCTTTAGTAAGCATGCGCCATACATACGCTACCATACAGGTATATTTACATGTGATGAGGTCTGCTAGGTCTCAGCAGAGGTCTCTGGTACAATGCTCCAATATAACAACAGAAAGTTTTGGTGTTCAGAGTGAGGCCATCTTTGCGTTGTACTGCAGCTCAGGACAGTCTCTCCTCCTCTCGAGCTCTCTTTCACTCGTGCACTCCCTCGCTTGGAACCGGCTGCTGCAAGGAGATAATATTTGAAGAGCGATGAGGAGAAAGCATGGCAAGTGGTACAAGTTCTCAGCTCCAGCTTAGCAGGCGGCAGCGGTGGTGGCAGGGGGGAACTCCACCCCCGGGAGTACCCCAAGGTAGGTCCTTGGCATGGGTGAGTCTGTTTCTCTCTGAGGCTGGCGAAGTTTTGGGGTAGGTACAAACCTATGGCCAGGTAAATGCAAGGCAGGGAAGGAGGTCGAGGAGGAGCAAACGGAAGACGCAGTGCCTAGAAAGCAGCAGGTCATCAAGACTCTCAGGAACGGGGCAGCAAAGTGCTACATGGGGATGGCACGAGCACGGGATGCCAGCTGGGCTGGCAGGGCGTGAGGATGTGTGAGAATGTAGGTTGGCAGTTTCTACAGATGGCTCCTTACAATTAGCATCATCTTGAGGGGAGACAGGGTAAGAGTTAGGTCAGTCGTCTTTTTTTTTTTTTTTTTTTTTTCTTTTCTTCTTCTTTTACTAAAAAATAAATCACAAACTAGATCTCTGTAGGCAGAAAGGGTCCCCGGGAGGCGGAGGGGAAGGGAAGCGGGGAAGTCTGTGCTGTTTTGGTGCTGGTGGTGTGGCTACACGAGGCTGCGTGAGCCACTGGAGTACCTGCGCCTCTGAAGCAGGGAGCTAGGGGGGCAATACTGGTGGGGGTGGTTGTAGGGAGGTGGTGGAGGTGGAAGGGGAGGCTGATGGACCAGCTTCATGGGGGTCCCGGGGAGCCCGCTGCCCACACCGCGCCAGGGGGTGGAGGTGCAGGAATCGGAGGTGACGTAGCGTGTCAGAGTCTGGTTGAGGGCCGGCTCCATTCGAGCGAGGCACGGCTTGTCCAAGACAATGACTTTGACAATCTGCTGGCACTGTACAAGTGTCCCCGCCGAGGCGGGGTGCGAGGGCACCAGTGCTGTCTCCAGCCGCTCCCGTGGCATGTTAAGACGCGTGCTGGGCTGCATTCCACTCTCGGGCCCCAGGGCGGAGTTGTGCTGGTACGTTTGAAGCCTGTTGTGAATTGACACCTAGTTTAGAAACAGCCAAAGAAGCATTAAATGTTACAAGACTTTTCCCATCTGCTGCTACTGGCTGCCCTGAAACCCCGCCACCAGTCGGTCTCACATGCATTAAACCCTCCCCACCTCAAAAAAAAACCAGAACAGGCACAACCCCCAGCTGCACAGCTCCCCCCAGGAGCCCCATCTAGGCCTAAGTGCCCCTGTCCTTTCCATCACATCAAAGGCGGCAGGGCCAGCATTCCCAAATGCAGCGCGACTTTGATTATCCAAACGGCACAGGGAATGCAAGTCAACTCTAGGACTGGAGGCATCCATCAATTCTCATGGTAATGAACAGACCTGGGAGGTCATGCACCGGCAAAAAGGAGAGGGGAACCAGACAGCAAGGTTTCAAATAATCGAGGGTGTACGTTTCAGCAAAATGACGGTAGCTGAATCTGAGATAGAGAGAGACAGAGAGACTCCCTGCCTTTCTGAGTAGGAAGGTACACCACATGACTGGCTGATCTGTTTACAAAGGAAAAAGCAGAAATCTGACATACTCTAGCAAAAGGCAGCTCCCTCTGATCCATCTGATGGTTTGTCAGTGAAAGGAAATGGTTTTCAAAGAAAGAAAAAAAAAAAAAAAAAAAAAAAAGAAAAAATGCCCATCCAGCTCATACAATGATAAAAGAAATTCATGATGAAATGGCAGCAGATTAGATAATCTCAAAGAAATGGAAATGCTCCTCTGCTGGCAGAGTATTACTTGGGCAGCTGAAAGGGGGAAGGGAAGCAGGAGGTCATCAGGGTCCCCACAGAGAGATGCTGATAATGGAGTCAAATAAGGGAGCTCACTGAGTCCAGTTTGAAAAGGAGGAGCTGGCCTGGACTGGAGATCCCTAGGGGAGGAAGCGCAGCAGGAAAATGGTGCTTCCAGAATAGTGGATGAATTTATAGCTCTTCCTGGCAAGGACATGGGCTGATGGAGACCCCAAACCGGAGCGAAGTCAGAATGTCAGTCAAGTGACAAACCCTGGGTAGGAAACAAGTGCTTGCAGGTTTGCATGGCACGTCCAGCTAGGCAGGGGTACAGATGGGCAGACGGGACAGCGGGGGTGCCCTCACGGTCTGGCACGCTGGGCAGCAGCACCAGACAACTGCGAAGGAGAGGCCACGGAGCAGCCAAGCTTCCCACCATGCTGGAACAAGGATGAGCTGACTGTCCCTACTCAAGCATGGAGGTTGCTCAGACTCACTGCGCAGCAGACATAATATTGTATCAATATTTATTCAGGCAGTGGAACATCCGGGAGGAAAAAGTGGTTGCAGGGCCACGAGGGCTAATGACATTAGGATACTTGGAAGCCATTTTCCACAAGGAAACACTCCTCCTAACAGGAATAGGAAATTGGCTGGGAGAGGCACCTTCCCCAGAAAGGGGGTGTCTGCAGGGAAATGGGGTGCTCTTTGGGGAAAAGAAGCAGCACCCACTCCCCACAGTGAAGCTGAACTCTTCAAGTAAATATACTATGACAAGAGGGGAAAGAGCTACCCTGGAAAAGGGCAAATTCGGGACAATGGAGATATTTCAGACAGGGAAAGAGTAGGAAGTAGTAGATAAGATTTTCAGTGTGAAGATTGCATTTTCCTGTTTCCTCACAGGCAGTGGGAGTATGGGTGTCTGTGAAGAAACAGGCAACCCACTGGATGCTAGACATGCCTGCAAAGATAGATGTACACAGGACAGCCAAGCTCCCTACCTAGGAAGGTGAAGCTCTAGGGAAAGTCTCTGGTATACAAAGGCCATGCTTAATCCCCTTCAAGGGGTGATGGAGAGACAGAGCTGCAGAGATTGTGCAGAAAAGCTGGGCTGCAGGGAATTTGCATGTGATGCTGCATGGAGTTAGCATGTCAGGGAAGTCTTTAGTGGGGTTCTTAGTCTCCCCATAAGCAGTGGGGTGGGTTAGTCTACAGCGTTTGGGAGCTTGGTCCATGAGGGATGTTACAGTTATAAAAACGGATTGAAAATGCTTTGAAATTTAGTTTGGATTTGAAAGTTGTATTACCCGTCCTAGCAGTAACTTTTAATTGTATCTCTGGAAATTGGTAAAATTGTCAGTCTGGCTGGGGAGGCATTGATTAAAACCTGAGAAAAGAAACAATAGAGAATGTGAGAAGAGCTGAAGTGAGAGAAAATTACTTACCTCAGCTGCTCTGCACTCTACTTACCTCCACTGTGCTGTCTGAGACCTTCTCCCCCAAATCCTTCTTGCCTTTGAAATAAAATAAAATATCTCACTCATGAGGTCTGTACCTCCAGACAAGAGCTGGCCCTCATTCTGTGGACTGGAAAGCTAAAGAGAGAGGTGCAGAGCCAAACAAGACTCTTAACTGCAAGAACAAATCCAGATCCTCTTGCATCCTGGTGGCTGCTTAGTGGGGTAGGAGAAGGCCCCGCTGGGGTCCTATCCTGAGGTCCTGATTTCAGTGCCATTCTAGTGAGTTGGTAGCCACTCACCTCTGCACTTGATTTTTGCTGGCATACGAGCCAAGGCATGAATGGACGCAAAGCCTTTGATACAAAGAGGCTGGCCCAAAGAGGTGGTGAAGAGTCTGGAGGAAGTTAACAGTGCAGTTACTGTGTTGCATCAGTTCAGGGAAGAAAAAGTGGGCCAGGTTCTCCAGCAGTTACCTATGCTCCATCAGTAGCACCTCTTTGCCAGATGTTACAGCTACAGACTGGATAATGAGACTCTAATGGCTTTTCTAGGGTATTCGAAGAATGCACATGTTGTCATATTTCCACTATTTGCCCAAGGCTAAAGGACACAAAACTGAACATTTCTTTTTGCAGTTATTCTCACAGGAATCAATGAGAACAGATTGCAAAGGCAGAACTGCTTGACCAAGAGAAGTTGGGTGTCCTCTTACCTGTTGGAGAGCCTTGCTTAGACTGCAGTTCCATCTGGGCTCCATTGGTCCTTAACGAGAGAGTCTTTGCCCCTTGCTGTTTCTCTAGCTCCCCTGCAAGACAGACACACGGAAGAGAGTGAGGAGAGGGATGGAGTGAAGGACACCAGCATATTGAAGGAGAATTATGGGAAGTCAGCAAGAAGAATTAATGCAAGAAAACGACAAGAGAGTGCCAAGAAAGGAGGGACAGAGGAAAAGCCAAGAAAAAGACAGGAAGTGTAGAGGACTTGACATGTGGAGGAACTTAAATATCTCCACACGACCTTCTAGGTATGACCTGCATTTATACAGAGTAGTTCATTGCTGCACAGGAGGGGACCACTGATGCTTAGATACTTTGGCTCATCAGTTTACACATGGAAAGGCCATCAAAGGCTACATGGACATCTAATCTGTGTAAGAGGTCACAGAGGGACACGGTGCAGACTGCTTGTCCCCTAGACATTCCTGTAATGAAGGACAACTCTGCTAAGGCTCCCAGACCTGTCTTATAATTCCCAGCTATCTACAGATCATATTTGCATAGTCAAAGGAGTATGGGACGGAGAAGAGTCTTCTGGGTCTGACAGTCTAAACTTCACTATTCCAGGCCACTGTATCATACACCCTTTTTCATTAGCATCATAAGGAGTTAGGTTCTTCCATTTCTCCTGCTGGTGGGTTCCTCAGCCTCCTGCCTGACTGCTTTTCCACCTTATCAGTGAACACAAGAGCAATCCTGTGCAGACTTGGGCTACTCATTCTCTTTCCCCTGTTCCTGAAGAACACATTTCCTTTACCCTTTCTCCCTTGCAGATACATGCAGTGTGATGGCATCGGAGTGTGAACGGTATTAGAAGTCCTTACATTCAATTCGTATCTGCTCCAGCTCTGTAACTTCTGCTATTGATTCTTTCAGATCTTCCACAAACTTCTGCATTTCCTCAGCACCCAGAGCACAGAAATGTAGTACCTGTTTCTTCTCTGAGCCTGAAACTGGAGTAACCAGTGTGATGCCATGGGGGTAGTCTGTAAGGAAGATATGTCAAGAAAACAGAGAGGCATTAGGCATTCTTACTGTAGTAGTTGGCTGCTTTGGCACCTCTGCAGGACAGAGTTTCCAACATGAGTCCAAAGGAATGGCACACCTAACGTTTGTCACACTGCAAACTGTGGGAACCTGCAGCACTGCAGCCCTCCAGGGGAACAGAACAGCTAAACTGCAGCATCAAGGCAAGTGCCACCAGCACTGCAGCGCTGCCAAAACCAGAAAACTCTAGTTCTTAATTACACTTAGTGCAACATTGGTTCTGGGAACCTGAGCTCGGAGTTAGAACTGTAAAGCCCTTCTCAATCAGTGGAGGAGTAAGCAGTGTATATGAGGCTAACAACACTTTTTCTCCTGTGGGAGATGCAGCAGGAGTCAAAGCCAGAACAGTCATTAACATCCACAGTGTCAGGACTTCTCCCCAGTCTCTACTTCCATCAGCAGAGAACACGGCCGGGCTGTTAGCACAGCACGGGTGGGGAGCTCAATGTGCTGTGCAGAGGGAATGGTAGAGACACAGATGTGTGTTTGTTGGTCTTGGCTTAGTACTCCCTAACAGGCAAAACACATGGGAATGTATATGAAAGAACATGCCCAGGGAGTGAAAATATCAAAAAGCAAAAGGCCTTGTGTTTTAAAGATCAGGTTGGGTACAGGGAGGTGGTGGCTAGAGATTCAGCCAACAGAAGCAAGAGAACGAGAGTGTGCAGAGAACTTGCTACCCTTGTGACTGGACCTTCTCTACCTTTTTCTCAGTGGCCAGTGGTTTCGGTTCCTCTTCTCCTTCCCTCTCATCTTTCTCTACATTTAAATTCTCTCTTCCCCGTCCTGCTTTCTCTTCTCCTCCACCGGCCCTGCATCTGCCTGCCTTCCTCTTCCTCACCCCCTTCCTTTATCAATCTTTACCAAACAACCCAAAGGACCAACCTATTTGCTGCCAGCCCTCAGCTCCCCCTGTTTGTGTCCCTGGCCCCTTTTCCCACCCTGTGTCTGTCTCATCTGTTCAGATCACAAGCTCTTTAGGACATCTGCTTTTCTGTCTCTGCAGGAGGTACACAACAGGATGCCTTTGCCAGAAGATCCTTGGGCACTCCCAGGATAGTCAGGATAGCCCTGAAAGCTGATTCCAGCTCTGATGGTGCCTCCTGGGGATGCTCAGTTACGAACTACTCTCTTACATACAGGGATGTGAAAGCCCCTGCGTGCTGCAGAGGGTAGGGTGTTGAGAGAGTGACTCATGCTGCCAATAGGTTAGAGGGAGGATGTAAAAAACTTCATATAGCCAGTGTGCTGCTGTTACAGTCTTCCTTGCAGCATGTTCTGCAGGTGCTCACAAAAACCCCAGTGGGTATCAGCCATGCTCACCTGGGTCTGCTGTGCAGCCCCTCTGCCTGCACCAGCAGGAAGCCTGCCTGTCTCTGGAACTCCTCCACCACACAACCAGCCTCAATCATGACACATCATGGCTCTATTCCCAGACCATCAAGGTCAGGCTGACTAGGGCTGGCCTCCCGCCATGCTTTGGTGGGTGCTGTTCCAAGGGCTCTGCTTCTGTCTTGGGAAGCTTTCAGCACAGCACAGCATGGCACAGTGCAGGGAGGCAACAGCAGCACCTGAGCCTCTATCAGTGTCAAAGGTAGAGGTGGGAGTTGTGACTTGGGGCACGAGGGGAGAGGGGCAAAGCTGGCAGCAGCAGTTTTGTCAACGAGGCTCTCCTCCTGAGAGCTCAGTGAGATATATCTGGGGATTGATTCCCTCATTCCTCCCCACTAGTGCTCTCCTGGCCACCATGACAAGCCAGATCCTTCAATGAGCTTAAGTTCAGCCCTTCTGCAGGTGCTCAGACCCAGTGAGAGGTACCAGGAGCCTCTTCTCATCACACTGTACCTGAACAGCGATCTCCTCAGCACCAAGCCTCAGTTTTCTCCCCTCCACTTTTAACCCTGATGGAATCTCTCTTCTGATGCAAACACACTGAGTGACAGAGCCCCCTCCCTCCTTCTCCTTTTCCCTGGCAAACCCCTCCGGGCGACCAAGAAGCAATGGACTTACATTCATTCTCAAAGAGATGGAACTGCATCCCTAGCAGGCCGACTGACTTGCAAAATGTGTACGTTGAGGAGCTTTTCTTCTTGGGGCAAAGCTTGAGGATCTGTTGGAGGGAGAGATGCATCATTGGGCAGGGTGCTGAGGAACACTGAGGCAAGAACTATGCAAACTGCTCAAGGGAAAAAAGCTTTTTGCAAGCTCTGTTAATTGTACGTGGGAATAACACTTGGTGACTGACCGGCTCTTTGCCCAGAAAGCTGCCTGGCACGCTGCACTTGTCACAACTACTGAAATTATGTATGCATAGCCCCGGGGCTCTCTCAGCCCTCTGTCTCCCAGGGGTGCTGGCTTTTTGATGCCCACATTTCTGACTTTGCAAGGGTAATTCTCTTCACCAAGGGCCAACTCAAAAGGCAAAGGAAGCCTGTCAGAAATACCTTAGAGCATATGTGAATGCTGTGCTGCCCTTGCTCCTGCAGCACTAGTTCTTATGGATCTGATTTATCGCACAGAGTAGAGGGATAGCAAGGAGCAGACCCCCTCCCCAGGTTCACAAATGTACAAATGGGTGCAGAGAAATAGGCGGGAAAAGCTCTCTTGTCCTCTGCTCCTGCAAAAGGGTTTGGGTTTAGCCTCTGGATTTGAAGCATCCAGAGTTTCATTTTGAGCTTAAATTTAGCAGAGCTTCCATCTTGTTTGGACTCCTCCCAGTCTCAGTGTACCTCTGCTTTCCTTTGTATCTGTCTGAACTCAGTCGCAAGGTTGCTAGGGAAGGACACTTTTAAAAGTACTATTTGGGGTTCCAGTAAGTAATATGTACTCTCCTACAGCCTTTGCAGTGTTAGAAAGTGGTGGGTTTAAAGTGTCTGGCAGGAAAGATTTAAAGTGCATGGGAGGGCTCTGTCTACTACAGTACAAATAGACAAAGAAATGAACCTCCCCTTCATGAAATGAACCTCCCTGCTGGCAAAGGCATGAGAGAGAGCAATGTCATTGCTTGGATGGCTGTGGGATGTGACTGTTTTTTCAAGGGTTAGAGGAGTTTTAGATTTGGTAGGTTTTTAATAGTGAAGAATCCAGAGCTGTGCCTCACAATGTTGATGGACCAGATGATGGTCTGTCCTTAGGACAGGCTTTAGATTTCTTTATAGAAATCAGGGTGAGTTTTATCACCGCAGTGCCTAATTGCCAGAGCACACTCACCACCAGCAGGTCATTGAAGAGAAAGACTTCCCTCTGGTGAGCTGCCTGCTTCTGAACTTTGTTCACATCAGTCACTTCATACAAGCGACTGCAGCAGACCAGCCGGCGATGGGGCACAGACAGAACCTGCGGAAGATCCACAAGACCATGCAGAGGCTGAGGGAGGTGCCACTGTGGGTCTTCCCCACCCTCAGCCTGCACAACCCTGACCACTGACAGTAGCACAAGCTAATTCTGCCCATGCTGCCCACTCAGATTGTCTTCTCCCCACCACTCCCCCCCATCGTTTTTCCTGCTGGTGCAATAGCAGAGAGAGCTATGCCTTTGTGATCTGGATAAATCAGAGGAATGAGACAGGCTATAGGCAACCCTCTTGCTCACACACCCTATCTTCGTATACCTCTGGCTTCCAATCACTGGGTGACTGCTCATCCTCTCTCACCCCACTGGACATCGCAGGTTTCCTGGGCTTTGAGAAATTATTCTGCTCTTTTTGGGTAAACAATATATATGTTTTTTGCATTACAGATTGGTTACTGCTAAAGAAGCTGTCTCTGCATTTGAGAGTCTCTTAATCCCAGCAATCCTTAGGGAACTCATTAGAGACAGATGGGTGAAATTGTCTTCTATCACTTTGCCTTCCGCTTCCTACACCCTCACATGGCCTGAAAGTTTGAAATGCTGCAGAGCTATCACTGGAACACTGGCAGGCAGGACCTGCATTGGCAGGCAGGACCTGCAGTGAGATTCTCGGGCAAATAATTACCGCATTAGATACTGTAAACCCTGGCCAAGGGGATCCCCCAAAATTAAGAAATAATGAGATAGCAAGGGAGGAAGCGTTTGGAGAAAAGGGATTGAATTCATCAAGACAAACAAGGAAATTATTACAGAAAAGGAGTAGGGGCATAAAGGAAAAGGTGGAAAAGAGGGCAGTGGGGGAGGTGGGGGTTAGAGGGGTGCCAGTGGGGTTATGTGTGCTCACCGTTTTCATTCCAACTATGGACTTCTCCACTTTGGTGACATAAGTCACGTGGTCCTCATTGGATTTTAGCTCTTTCTGTTGGATCCTCTCATAGATTCCCACCACCAGCTCCCGTGGGATGTCAGCACCGTCGTCCACCCCTGCCAAACACAGAAAATGTTGGGCAGGCTAAGCAGGAAGAAAAGGAAAGGGAAGAACCAGTGGTTCCTGACAGGCAGCTACTGCTTCTGCACGTACAGTGCTGGGAAGGCTGAAGGGAAAGAGCAATATTTTGCTTTAGTCTGTCTTCTTTCTTGCTCTAACACACCTAATGCACCAGCAGGAGAGACTGACACCTCTAAGGCCAATGCAGAAGATTTCATTATTCCATTGCTCTGCATGGTGGCTCCTTTCCATGTGTTCCCTAAGGTTTTATAGCCACAAATTCACATTCATATATCTTGGGCTACTCAGCAGCAACCACTGCATTGATTTCATATCATCAGAAGTGCTAGATGTGGAGGAGATCTGTGACGGGATTCAGCTGCTGCTCCTGCCAATACAAGCATCAGGAGGAGAAAGCGTCAGCTCTCCTGTTTGCTTGGTAGCATTTTCCTTCTGTGATGTCTCCTAGGAGTAATACTTTCCCATTATTCTGTCTGTGATATCTGTCTTGGTCTTGTCCCTTTCCTCTTTTACATCTCCTTAGATAACTCACCAAATTTTGCTATCTGACCCCAGCAAAGCCTGTCAGAAAAGTTTTCTTTCACCCTTCCCCAAGCCAAACACCACAAATCAAACTGCCAATCATTCCTCTGAACTGAATTCCTTCAGTCATTTTATATTGATTTTCTCTGCTTTCCCTCCTGCTCCCTGGTCTGAAAGGTACTACCCTGACTGATGCAGGTGAGGAACTGCTGTGGAATGGAGAGGCACTGTCATCTCCTGGCTTCCTTATCCACATCCTTGCAAACGTAGCCTGAATATTCTGCCTTTTTTCAAACACAGGCTGGTGAAGATCCTGACCTGGACATTGGCCTGCAGGTGAGTCTGGAATGAACTGTCGCCCCTTGTCTGTCATGGGAGGACATTCACTTGCTCTAGTGAGTTGTGGTGTGTGACATACTGGAGGTGAGTGATCCTCATGCTGGCTGAATTCATTGTGATGCAAACTGGCAGATTTTCAAGCAGCGTTAAGTGTAAGTTAACATAAAAAACCCTTTGAGATAATGTTATTAGCTGTAATACCAAAGGGGATTGATGGCAGGCATCAGCCCCATTCATTATCTCAGGAAATAACTTGAAAGAGGGACTCAGTGTCACATTATACCAGTTTGAAGTGGATGACAAATTGGAGAAGGTGTGGGAGGCTGAGACGATGCTTCCTGAACAGCAGTCAGGACAAAGAAACAGGTCAAAGGAACCCATAAAAGTTCAAAATCTAGACAGGAATTTACAATGGAAAAACTTTGAGGGAGATGTATCTGAATTGCAGATGTGCAATAAGAGCCACTTGGAAGATGGCTGACCTAAGATGACCTAGGCGTGAACATGGATGGGAAATTAGACAAGAATTTGTCTAGACGTTATGTCAAAAAGGTTAAACAATGCTAAGCTGCATTAGCAGATCTGAAAATAAGGAGGATGCAGTGGCTCTATATATGAGTATGTTGTTACCACATCTGAAAAAAGTGCTTTTAGCAACCTATTACCAAGATGGGAAGGACTGACCTTGAAAAACAGAAGAAAATTGATTTGGGGAACTGATGTATCAGAAATTGTGAAGACATAATGTATGCATGAACTCTGTCACGCCTACAGTTACTATAAGTAATTGCAAGCAATTAAGAAGGGGGAGATTTAGCCTGAATAGAAGGAAAATTATTTTATTCAAAACAGCACTGAAGGGAAGGGCTTGTTTAGCACAGTCCAGCAGGGTCTAAGGAGGATGGAGTTCACCAACAGGAAAATGCAATACAGTGGGCTGTTTCCATGCAGTGAGATCTATTAAAAGATGAAACCTACTCTCAGGGAAAGTGTTGGGTTTCTGAGAAGGCTGGACAGGACAGTTTTCTGCAGAAGACAAAGCTTAGGTCTTCCCCTTCCCCAGCATCCTAGAAGACACCTCAAAGGGTCCTCCATGTCTGGCTCACAGGGAGCAGCAGCAGACCTAGAGAAAGGCAGCTCCACTAGGTTTTTGCTGCCTTAACCTAGGCAGAATTTAGAGCAGCAAGAAGGCAAAAAAAAAAATCAAAGCAGAACCCTCACCTCTCAGATTGCGAATGAAGTCCTCCAGCATCATCTTCCTGTCAGGCTTGATGTTGGGGCTGTACATGTCTGTATTGAGGAGGATGATTGCAAAGGCCAAGATGAAGATGGTGTCCGGGTTGTGGAACTGCTGGACCACATCTGGGTTACACATGCAGTACCTCTGGCTGCAGCAGGAGGGATGCACACACTTAACATGGAACGTGGGAGTCCTCTGCTCCAAGGTGGCAATGGCTTCATCACAAATGGATCAAATTTCTCTTTTCACTCTACCTCTCACACAAATAAGAAGGAACTGACTGCTCTCTCTGAAGACAGATTTACCCACCAATGGCTGAAGGAGGCCACTGAAACTTCAGCCTTCTTGTCCTCAGGAACCAAAAGTGAGACTTGAGAGGACTACTCAGGCTGGTGTCACTATGTAAGGGTAATACAGGAGGTGTCCACCCCAGTCTACCTTTCTAAGGGCAAAGCACTCCTCTGGATGCACCAGGGGAGCTACCCAGCACCCCGCAAAGCCCCAGTGCTGATCTTCCCATGAGTCCCCAATGAACAGGGAGTCCCTTGCTAGCAGACATGTCAGCACTAGCCTCACTCTGGCCCTTTGTGCCCTTCATGCCACTGAACATCTGACAAGGGCATGGCTCTGCTGCAATACACAGAGGACAGTGGCACAGAGGGCACCATGCTTCAGAAGCCCCTTCATGATCATCTTCATTGGCAGGGAGGTCCCTGGCCATTCACTCCATGGCTGCTGCATGTTTTCTGCCTTGGGCGTGTTCTCTGCTTCCACCTGGTTGTAGCAGTGGGCCTGCAGGGCTCACTCTTACCTGAAAGCCTCAATTAGCCGCTCGACCTTCTGCGCCTCCCCCTGCACGCGGATGTGGGCCTGGAATTTCCGCAGCGCTTCATCCAGCTCCATGCCTGAGAAGTCCATCTCATCCACCACGCAGCTGTGGGAGCGGGGACACAGACTTCATCAGCACTTCCTCCTGTGGAGGATGCCAGGCAGGCTTCTTCACTCTGGTGCCAAGGCTCAGTCCCCAAGGGAAATACCACGGGAGAGGTCCTGAGACATCACTACAGCTGCCCAGATCATAATTAAAATGGCCAGTAATTTCAAGACAAGTGATTCCTGTATTCTACAGCAGGTGAGCAATTCTTGTGCCTAATCATATATACATATATATGCATGTGCATGTGCATGTATATACACCATGATATATATATCTCTATATCTATCTCTCATCATATCATATACAGCATATATATTTACATGTAAATATACAGAGAAAGTATATATATATATATATGTATTGATATTTATCTGTATCTATATAGATACAGATACCTAGACATCTATATTGTCATAGATATTGAGACACCTATATCAATACCAATATCAATATAGATATAGATCCATCTAATTCTTCCTTTCCTATCCTCTGGTAATCCCTCACACATTGTCCATTTCTCCCTCCTTCTCAGCATATGCACTTGTACATCCTTCTCTTATCTTTATTCACTGGGCTGTTGCTGCACTTGTCCTCTCCTCACCTTCCACACTGCCCATCCAGTATACATCCCCATTTACAACCCATATGTTCTTCACCACTCCTCACTCCCACTCAACCACTGCAGCAACAACATTCATTATGTGTTTAAAGGCCAGAGCCGGCTCAGAGAAAATAGGAAATGGAAGCTGTTGTTCAGAAATAACACTGCAACATCAGCTGGCTTGTAACATCAAGGCCGGGTAAAACTCTGCCCATGCAGTCAAACACCAGGAGTCCCCAACAATTCATTCTGCCCACACCCCTATTCATTTTATACAATTCTATGCATTCCACACAATCTTTTCCATTTCCACCATACTTCAGTGTCATGCTTCCCTGTTATCTGCTGGAAATCCTTCACCTCATACACCTGGTATCACTTTTCCTTTCACAGTGATGCATTGCACACTGGTAATTCATCACCAATTTAGATACCCAAAGAAGAGGATGCCACTTCTCTTGTTTCCCACTAAAGCATTCTCAGCTTATAAAAATTCTTACTGTTAGTCTTCAAAGCCTACTACTACCGTTCTTTCTGAATGTATTAGTCAAATAATCTAGTTCTTCTTATTCTTACTACATGATATTTTGGTCATTTGTAATGATATCACCTTCGCCATGTAGCTTCAGCACATTTTGTTAGCATATTCCTACCTTTTGTGTCCAGGTCATTACTGCAAGCATTAATAAAAAGGCTAGACTCAGAAAGCTCTGCTTGTAACCTCCCTTAGGCCCAGCTTCCCATTTCAGCAGAGCATGTAGGCACTAATGTCTTCATCAGCCAATTTTCTCCCCCATTTATGATTCCTCTGCTAATATCTCTCTCTTCCACTTTCAACTAACGATTTTTCATGTCATATGCTTTGCTGAAGTCTAGAATTGCCTTCTGTATGTCCCTTGTCTAGAAAACCAGTTATTTTAACAAAGGCAGACGTTGAATTAATCTACTCTCCACTGGCTTTGGTATGTACCATTTACCTTCCTGTCTGCCATTATTCCTTCCCATACATAAATTCTCAAAGCTCTCATTCTATCTGACAGACCAAGAAATTCACAGGTGCCAAAATCACATTTTCTTTAAGACTTCCTTAAATACAAAGTTACTAATTTGCTAATCTTCAGTCATATGGCACTACCTTGACATTGTGAGTGTATTTTCTGCTTCTGTATACCTTGTATGCTAATTCTATCTCCCCCTCCTCCCCCTTGAGTTCATCCTCTGTATTTTGTTTGGTTTGCTTTTTCATGTTGTAAAGGATAAACTGACCCCAAATTTAAGGTTAAGAGGAAATTTTCCCCAAGACAGGTTGTTTGGGACTGTATGAGTGGTACAGGGAAAATAGAAGGTGTGGGGATTAGCTCTCTTCTGGATCCTTCCATTTCCTAGGTTTATCTGGAAATTTTACCAAACAAACCTCTGCTAATAAAGGGATGTGATGTCATCAGGTTTTTCTTATTCCTTTCTGTGATAATCTGGAGATATATCTGTTGGTCTTTTCTGCAGTGCTGCAGTTTGCTGTAGGCTGTTGGGAAGTGTTTTGTGAGCTAGGCTGTTGAATGCCATGCGCAGCCTTTATAGAATAAAAATCTATTGCATGATGTCTCAAATGGGTGAGGGACAGGGTTCAAATGCTCAGAGATGTCTCTTCATTCCCCCATTTCTCTATTGATTTGAGAGTTGAGATATCATTGCTTAACTGGAGTGACACCCACAGAATAACTTATCAAGAGCTCTGGCTGAACATAGAGTGTTCAGTATCTTTTAATGTTGGAGTTGTTACAACCCCGACTAGGAAACGTGGGCTCTTTTCCTGCACAAACTCCATATAATCAAAACGTAGGAACAACTGGTGAGGAACAAGGGCAGAGAATCAATGGGGCTTTTCTCACAGGAAATCTTAGATGAAATCTTTTTTTTCCTCTCCAGGAGGTGGACTGCATAAACACTCACAAATGGTCTCTGGTAACAGCAAAAACTTCCTCCACTCCCTCTTTCCTTTGTTATTTTTATTTTTCTCATACTTATACTCACATGTCCCTTGGGTTAACATCAAGGCATTCTGCTTCTTGGTATTTATCTTTGATAGTAAGAAAAGTTTGTCTCTGGTTAGACGTTATTGTGTTCACAGCTGCAACCACCTCTGCAGCTGGACTTTTGTTATTATTTTTTAATCCTTTCCAATGCGTGATGTTTCTCAGCATTGACCCCAGTGATTTTGCTGTTATTGTCTGCATCCAGACATGTGAAAGCAGAGTCCTTGCACACGGCAGTGAGACCTGCTGAGGTCACCCTAGTAACCCCAATCCACCAGCATTAAATCATGTATCTTTTGCTCCCTCCCTCATTGATCAATCCTTCCCCCTCCACACAGGCTGCTCTAACGCATCCTCCCCTTGGTGTACAAATCTCAAATAATTAAGTCAATGCCCTTGATACAGAAAGCATCAAGACTTTATTAGAACAAGTAGGACAAGGCAGATGTTTATAGCTCTTTTCAAACTCAAACAGGCCTTGCTACATGAGTTATGCTCAGCTTCTCCTTTGAGAGTTTCTTTCATGGGCTGACAGAAGCAGATTTGCTTTGTAAATTCTAAGATGAACTCCTGAGAGCTCCTACCATTTGTCTCTCAGTCCAAATAAGGGTGCCCCCCCGTTCTGCTTCCTAAGAAAAGTTGACCAGGCAGAAAGGACAGGTTAGGAAGAAAGTCTGGCTCAAGCAAAGTCAGCCTGAGCTCGGATTTGATTTATCTGACAAAGCCTGTGCCAAATCCTGAGGAATAGCTCCTAGAGGAGTCATCAGGTATGCTGCTACTTTCTGCTGCTAGACAGACAGAAAGAATGGTGGATCATAGTTGTCCAGTATTTTTTGTGAGCAAATTTGACACAGAAAAGTCCATTCAAAAATCCAAAGAGCCTTGTGCCATGGGGCTGTCATGTTTGTGCTCCTCTTCTAGGTGGCTACAAGTTTTACTGCCTTGCCTGACCTCAGATTCCTGTAGAGACTCTCATCAACTTTCTGAATGCACTGTGGTGCCTATGTCAGAGCTCCCCTGAAATGTAATGCAACTGTTCTTTGTGGAACCAGAAAAAAAAGATGGGTTTTCTTTTCAAGGTAAAGACCCTGGAAGCTGACATAGGATATCCTGGCAAGTATACTGCAAAAGTACATTGATCTCATCAGCCTCCAGAACTGCACTGTAAAAGGCAGTGTAGCTGCATGCATGAGGGGGGTGTCTCTCACCAGAACTGGATTTGCCAATGCAAATGACAGTGCAAGAGACAAAGGTTGAGCTGAGAGTGGATAGCTCTCTGAATCCAAGGAATAAACTAGCAGCTTATGTGAATGTGCCAAAACCAGTGCTGAGTTCATTTTTCCACAACCAGGAGAATGCCTGTAAGATGCGTATTCCAGGACCACCAGGAGGCCTGAAGCATAACGAAGAGCAGAGTAATCATCTTTTAAAATCTCCTCCTGTTTCAACTCCTTCTTCCCCACAGATTTGCAACAAACCATGTGAATTGACTTCACAGTGCACCCAGAGATGTATTTAGCCCAGTGCCTGCAGGGATAGGAGTTTGGATGATGTTGCTGAAGTGAGCAGGGAAAGTGCTGACACCTTGACTCATAAACAAGGTGGTGGAGTCTGAGGGCTCTTGTGCTACCTGTATATATGGGGATGTTGGTCTGTCCTGAGGCACTAGGCAGACAGGCACCTCAGAATTGCAGAGTATTGTACACCAGGTGCCAGCACCAAAGGGTGGTCTCCTAGTTGGGTCATTTTTCTCAGCTATTACCTCTGTGGTGGCCATAGTGCCTGCTAGACTGCGGGGTGTAGATCCCCCAAAAGGGGGTGGACATAGTGGCATCAGAGCTGTGAGGATTTAGCACAGGGCTAAGCACTGCAAAAAAGCCTTGTGGCAAAAGGGTTCAGTGAAGTCAAGAAGCAGCTGTATCGTGTGGGGCTGGGATCTGCTTGCCCAAGCATAATGACCTATTTTCCAGCTTTTCCACTCAGGTGACAATGCAGCAGTAGCTGGGCTGCAACTAAAAGCATTTGTAATGGACCTGCAGCCCACGCTTAGGGAGGCAGCAAGGGGGAAGGCAGCCAGGTAGAAAGTTTAAAGCCACACGGCACAAAGATATTAATAAAAACCATCCCTCTTCTCAGCTTCCCCAACCCTAACAAGCTTTCTGAAGATGAACCAGGCTTAGGGTGGACTGCAGAGGAAGAGATCATCTCCCCGGGAGAAGGCTGCCCTGCACATGTTAACTGAGGCTCACAGAAAGAAGAGTGAGCAGGACTCACTGATTCCTCACACCAGTCCTGCCCTCCGTGCCCTACTTGTGTGAGGGTAGTCACTACAACAGAGACCATGGCCCAGGCAAGTCTTCCCTTTCTGGGGGATGCTGTACTACATGTATTACCAGGTTTTTTTCTGGGGCTGAGCCACGCCTACTTGCCCTCCCAGGGTTGTTGGTAGCTCACATGGCTATCCACTGGGGCATCCACTCCTTCCAAAGCAAGCAATTGCCTAGCATACCATGCCTTGCACCAGAGCTGTCTTCCAAGGTTGAGAGCTGCTCCCACTCCAGGCATGTTGGCCATGTGGGTGAGGGTTCTGCCCAGCCTTCATCTTCCCCTCCAAGGGACAGTGGGAACCCTTGACCCCCAAGGAACAAGAGAAACCACTGTTTCTCTGGGCATCTAGGCAGTTTCAATCTGCACCTTCAGCTTTTGCAAGCCTGGCATGAGAAAGCTGCTCTGGTCCGCAAGTCTGATCTGTGCCATAGCTATGATTGCAGCAGGAGGTCAGAACTGCCTAACACATTCTTGTCTCTGTCCTGTTTCCATCACATCATCATCTACTGCTGCACAGCACAAACCCTAGAACTGTGCTGCTCAAACCCTCCTGTAATGCAAGTCCCCTATTAATCCTCTGTAATGTCTTCAGTGAGGAGGGGAAAGGAGGCTAGTTTGGGCTAAACTGTCAAGTTCCCTCTGCCAGTCCAAGAGGAATCTAAAACTTCTTTGAGAGACAGCCTCTTTGCTGGGCTCCTAGCTCTGCACACACACCGCTAAGAGCAGCTTTTCTCTCCCTGACTTCCCATGAGGGAAAGAGAAGACAATACACACTTGACAGACAGGAGAGCTGCTCACTCACACGAAGAGTGAGTCTAACAGCAACTTATAGTCTAACACCAACCAGCCCCCAACTCAGCACAATGTCTCCTCTGCTTGAATCCCTGCCTTTCTCCTCTGGCAGCAAATGCACCAGGACAGCCACTTCTGCACTTCCAAGTCCCACGACCCGAACACAAACCATCCAGTACCAGCAGCACAGCTGAGTCCATTCATGGCATCACTTACATTATCTTGTTCATGAATGAACTATAAATGGAAGCAATTCCTGAGTCAGAAACAGGTGGAGGGGAAGAATGAACTAGAGTGAAGGGAAGTCTGAATGAAGGAGAGCAAAAGCGATAAACAAACAGAATGAAGAGTGCACAAAAATAAATGAACAATACATCTGAGCATGTAATACAAAAGAAAGGACTGAAGAAAGGATGCAAGAATGATGAAGTGTCTCATATTAAAAACATGTGTTAATGCCTTGGGCCTGACTTTTTCAAAGTAATAAAATTATTTTTCTGCAGTACTTTCCAAGTAGATTTGATAAAAACAGATCAGTGCTTTCATGGCCCAGGCTACCTCTCTACAGCTGTATTCCCTGGACTGGTAGACATCAAAACCCTGGGGTAGGTCCCCTGTGACTCCTACCAGCTGCCTGCAGGGCAGATTGTGGAAGCAAATTCCCAGGAGAAGAGGCTGGATCTTACTGTGGGATGCTGGATCACAGTGAGTAGTTGTTACTGTGGGATGCTCAAAACTGGTTATAGATGGGACGTATCCCCTGTAACATAAAATGCTTAAAAGCTTGATGTCCAGCCTAAACTAGCACATTGAGAAAAATAACACTCTTGAGGGACCTGTGTGTCTCCACTGACTAAAGGAATTCATAAATTGATAGAAGACACTAAACTTGGTGGTGGCTAACAACAGCTGAGATAAATCCTACTTTTAAAGACTGAAGCCTTTTCTGCAAGAGAAAATGACATACTGCATCTCCCTAAACAGACAGACCTGAGCAGTTCAGTGTTATCAAAGGCTATGTGCCAATTATAGTCAGCTACTGTTGAAAATCCCCTGCTCTCTCCCTTGTTCCTGTGGCTAGCGTGTATAATTACTTGTGAGTTATCCAGACACCTTTTCTGGGTTCCAAGAAAATCAGTTAATGATTGAAAGATAGAATAAGAAGATGGAAGGAAGTATATAATTTTAGGGCATTTAGACACTAGGTATGCTGGTGTGGGAAGGCAAAACAGCATACCAAAGTGCTCAAGCCTCATACTATGCTTACCCTCACTCACACCGCTGCCCATGTACATAAAAGGCTTTGCAAGCAGCATGGCACTTCTCCAGAGTTTTGCATTTACTTAGGTGGGCAGTAAAGAGGGATCATCTTCACAGTGCCAAATGCCACTGCGCGCTCCTGAGCTCTGTTGCCTGACTCCAGGAACAGGCAGTGGTCAGCTTGTTTGTCAACCAGCACAGCTCCAACACCTACGGCAGCCAAGAGAAATTTGCAGACTACAGACTTATGGCTGGACTTACAGCTGAGTCTGAAGTTTGTAACCTGGGCATCTCTGCCCCGCCTCCAAATGCACAAGGGAAGCTGACACTTTTGCAGATGTTTTAAAAGCTGTTCTATTATTTATTCATGAGGTTAGGTTAATTCAACTTGGCTGCAATAGAAACAATGCTTACAATACACAATTCTAACACAAGTTTTCACATCGAGTGAAAGCTAAACCAACACAGCAAAAGGCATCAATAATTTAAATTGCTTTTGGGAGGGAGAGGATGGGTCAGAAAGACTCCAGGGCCAGGTCTGGGATGTGAAAAAGCAGAGACATCTCCCCCTGCATACAGGCTTGCTCACTGCATGTAGGTAGTCAGAGTCTGTCCAACAATTACTGTCTGCTCACGGCCACCCTGACTGGGCATTTGGGCTTGACAGGAGTAGCAGTGGCTGTTCTTCTTCTGCCCATTTGGGCCAAAAGAATGACTGTGGCATTGGGTAAATTGTGCAGAAGCTACTATAGGAGCTATCCTGTCTGTCACCTGCTATCCAGGGAATACCACGTACCCTAACACTGGCTTGCTAAGTGTGGGTAGATGTGGGGACTGCAAGACAGCCCATGAAGAGTCCATTCTCTCAACCTTTGCCAGTGTTCCTGAGCTACTTTGATTGGAGCTGGATTGGGAATGAGAACTAGACTAGGTCTTAGACTGTTCTAAAATGCCAAAAGGTCTTTGAGCTGCCTCTTGCTCCCACACAAACAGTTCAGAAGTGACTAGTCTGTGAGCTATAGTGCACTGTAAATGCCAGCACACTATACTACACTGCCAGCTTCTTCTTCCTGCAGCATGGAGAGGAAAAATATCCAAGATGATAATCCTGGGCCAGAATTTCTCCTGGAAATGCCTTGTTTCCATGCATGTCACACCACCGGATGTGCAACTATAGCCCAGCCAGTTCTCACAAGCTGTTGATAAAAATTTTCTTGCAAAACCCACCAACCATTGCTATCACCAAGGTCAGCACTGACAGAGGAAGAGAGTGAAAGTACCTACAAATAGCACAGCTACAACCAGCTGAATGTGTGTGTTTTTTTCTTCCTGTTTTAGAATATTTTGTGAATATTTTATGTCTTTTATCTTTGCCTTTAGGGAAGACAAATCAGCAATCCATTGTGAAGAGGGGATGGCAGTACAGATTTTTAGTGCAAGAACGTCATCTGTTGCCTGGAGAGATCAGACACAGGTTTGAACCTCGAATTCAGACTCAGCTGCTTGATATATGTCCATGTACACAGAGTCCATGTCCAAGATATGTCCATGTACACATAGCCTCAACAGCTCAATTCCCATCTTTGAGCCTCGCTTTCTACATCTGTAAATAGAATGGCAGGGTCACTGTTTCATTGACTGTTTGGAGTGTTACACTGAGAGGTGCAGTGGAAACTGAGAGTAATGAGCATGATGGAGTAGGGCCATGTGCTTTAATGGCCCTCCTGCAACATACAGAGGCAAGACAGGCAACCACAACATAGCAGCTCTTGGGCATTGAGGCTGGGAGGTAGACACCAAGCTTTGCAATAGGGACTGTTCCCAGGAGCTGCTGACACAGAGTTTGTAGTCACATGTGAGGCAGAAGAACATGGTCATTTGCAGTGACGATGCCAAATTTAGGACTACAAGGAAGTACCAGCCTATTGCTATTGCAATATTTCCCTGTCTGTGCAGAGGCTAGGTTTGGGCTTCAGCAGAGTATCTGTCAGGGGAAGCAGCCCACACATTGCTTGCTGGAGAAAAAGAGGCAATTACTTTTAATTGTAACTCTCAGCATGAAAAGACTGGAGAGAACATGTGTCTCATTGCTGGCCAAATCAATACCCATACAGTATATTAAAATAAGAGCTGGACCAAAGGTCAGGTACCTGCAGCAGTAAGCAGCAGCAATTGCAACAGAAATTAATTTTGAAATTTGGGCCCAGATTTGTCTCTTGAACTGGCATCCTCCAGTCTCTCCCTGCAGTAGAAGTGGTGTTTGTATTGGATTTAGGGTTTCTGTTTGACTTGGTTCAAGAGAAACCACTGCAAAATTCAAGGGAGATCATTTTGGAGAATGGGAGAATATAATAAAGGATCCAGTTCAAAGGACTTCCTGTCTACTGGAAAGGCAGCTCTCACTAAGAACTGTGCTGCAGTCTCATAAAAGAAGGATCCCCTCTGAGTGCTGGTCAACCCTTGAAATGGGTCTCTGAATAGGCTTGTTGCCCCCTGACTACACAGGTCACACCACCCTGTACGGCAGCCCTCACATTTACATTCTGGGGCAAACTCGCCCTGCTTTCACTGTAGCAGTTCTCAGGGTGGGAGAAATGGTGTCTCCTGTTCCTGATGTCCCCTTTTTATCAGACAGCTGTGCCTTCTCCTTTTCCCTCATCTGAAGTAGATCAGGACCAAGAAGGAAACAAAGGCTCGTCTCAGTTCCCCAGGACTATCTTTGCAGAAAGCCTGTCATCTTAGAAAACAGCCAGAACAACAGGTAAGATGCTTTTCTTCCCAACATTTCAGACCCTGCTCCTGTGGTGCTGGGGGGCTGACAAGTTGGCAACGGTTACAGTGTGGAAGGCAGAGTAACAGGCAGGCGCTGAAGTAGTATAGGTCTCAGGTATTCACAGGATTTTGCAGTTCAAATTGCAAGACTTGAAAGAGGAGAGAGGTGTAGACTGAGAGATGCATGGCTTGTGTGACTAGGAGAGGGTCACGGTGAGAGAACTGAAGGGAACAATCCAGCAAAGGCAGACACTTAACACAAGCAGGGAGGAAACCTGAAATCTTGTTCAGAAAAAGTACAGCTCAGCCCATTGGTGTTTCTGGAGTAGGGATGTTCCTCAGCACTCTGCGACTGCAGTGGTAATGATAAACCCTTAGAAGTGTGCTTCCTCATGCAGGCCTCTTCATTACCACAAACAAGACCAACTTCCTTCTTATTATCTCTGCAGTGAAGTTGGACAAACTGAAAAGGCCACCCATCTCAAAAGTGGACAGAAAGAGAACCAGGTGTGGAGCCAGCATTCGCTGCTTTCTGCTGGTCTCACAGCAAGGAGCAGATATTTTTCATCCTCTGCCTCTCGGTACTTCCCAGAAAGCATCAGAGGTGCTTTATCTGGATGAGGTAAGACCCCAGTCACAGAGTTTCCCACCCACAAAACCTCCCAGCATCACTAGTTCTACCACTCGATGGGGCTGTGTTCCTGCTAGATAATCACAGGCCCTCTGAGGAGACACTGAAATGAAAGGGCTGCTGATATTAAGAGGGAAACGCATTCCTGGGAAATACATTGAGGTGCCAGATACAGAGTGGGAATGGTGAAGTTCCAGTAGAGTGGGGATGGAGGGGCATTCGGGACAGGGTTCTTGCTGATGCAGCCAGGGGCAGGGTGGGCTGGCAACTCCTTTACAGTGCAGAGAGGAGGGGAAGAGGTTTCCACACTTACTCCAGGACGTCCCTGTTGAACTGCTTCTTGCTGTTGCCCAGGAACTCCCCAATCATCTGGCGGCTGAGGCCCTTCCGCTGGAGCAGGAAGTGTGCCACCCCAATGGGGGTGTCCGGGATGAAGCCTCGGGAGATCAGGAACTGGATCCCTTTGTCTGGGTTTCTGAAAGGTAAGGACAGAGATATGGTGAGTTTGAATGATCTCTTTGAGGCATTATTGCCCCTGGCTCCCCTCACGGCTTGCAGCAGCGCAGCTCTCGGTATGGACATGGGCTCCTATGAGTTCAAGTGTGTGGCAGGAATGGGACTGGTCGGGGCGAGGAAAAGTGGCTTGGGGGAGTCACCCCCAGATGCCACTGAGGGCAAAAGGATGCCATGGGAACCTGCTGTGTCACTTGCAGCACCTTCTGTCGCCTGGTGATCACAAGTGCCATCCCACTGCCACAAAGGATACCTGCCTCATCAATGACTCTCTTCTTCCATCCATCTGCTCCAGAGTCAAAGGCTCTTGTATCATCCCTGCTCCAGCTTGGTCTGTTTAGGGTCCCCGTGAGGACATGATTAGACTACGTGTCCCACACAGGCAGCACAGGAAATATCAGTACATTCAGCTGCTCCAAATGCAACCCACAGATAGCTGTCCCCAGGGACCAGGGATGAGAGCTGGGCACATGACCCTTTGCTTTAGGAGAGCTGGGATTGAGCCTTCTGTAGGGCAGACAAAGGGAAAGGGGAAAAAGTGACTGTGAAGACACTTAGGAGACATTGCTACCATGGTCTATGAGCAAATGAGGCTCAATACACAAAGGAGGATGGGCACTTGTTTTGCAAAAAAAAAAAATCTCTCTTTTTCATACATTTTTAGTACTGAGTGTTGAGTGACACTTTCTACCTTCCTCACCTGAGCCTGGTGCTGGCTGCCTGAACAGAAATCCCATGCTCAGATTTGATTATCTCTTCCTCTACTTTCCCCACCTTTAGCTGTGTTGTTCTTCCCTTCTCTATTGATTTACCCCCTCCGGTAGAAATCTCTGTGTGTAGGTGGATGAGACCAGGCACCTGGAGAATGCCTTGTCAGAGCTGGGAGAGAGCTGTGTGCAGCTCCCAGACAGAGGGTTTTTCTCCCTCTGTGGCTGTGCCTCTCTGAGAACAGTCCTAGCTCTGAGTGGGCCTGACTGCCTGGTTGTGGGAGTGATTTTCTGCTTGTTAGTGTGCCAGAGCCTGTGTCTGCATACACAGCTCCTGGGGGGGGTATTGCGTGTCTCAACAAGCACACATGTTTGTGTGTGTCTATGTCCTGTACATGTAGATTTTGCTTTCACCATACATGTTCATCAGAGCTCGTGTGTACGCATATTTTGGCTTTCTCCTTATGTCTCCTAGAAGCACATATGCTTCTATGTATCCTGGGAGTGGCTGTGAGCCTATGTGGTGCCTGTCCCACAGTACAGACAGGAATGAGTGTGTGTGTGTGTATTGTGCAGGAGGTATTCTTCCTGTATTTCAGTCTGCCCCACTGAAGGGTGTCTGTCATGATGCACTCTTGCTGAGGGGAGTTAGTGCAATGCCAGGAAGATCTCTACATTCCTTTTGTTCTCTGAGCTGGTCAGTGGGGAGAGGTAAGAGGGTAGTTTCTTCACAAAAGGATACCATACTTCCATCATTAACCCAAATTCAGGGATCTTTGTCAAGGCTCAAAGAGGGAGTTTGCTCAGGCAGTTTCTTGGGGTGAGGAAAGGATAGGATGAGATCTCAGAGCACGTGAATGCATGATATGCACAGGCACAGACTGTGACACTGTCAGGTGGTGAAGGATGTGGGTGAGCAACATATGTTTAGCTATAAGGGGATCAGCATTCAGGAAAGTGGCCTGCTCCTTACAGGGGCCTCGTGGGCATACAAAAAGTAGATGGGCTTGAAATAGTTCTGGTTACTCTGTATTGTCACAAAGAAAATACCCTGGGCAGTGTGGCATCCCTAGGGAGAGTGGCTGGGAGAACAATTCAGCCCATTAAGTTTATGAACAGGAGAGCTAAAAGATCTAATATTGAAAAAAACAGGCTTTCTTCAGGGAAAAGCAACAGTGCACCTTCTGTACTATCACACAGACCTCCTGGTTCACCTTTGAAGAGCACAGGCAAAGTTCTCTGCTAAATGCAAAGGTCATATTGTCAGGACTAAAGTCAAGCTAAGCAACAGAGGTTCATAAAATGCACCTCCACCTGTATACTTTGGTATTTGTCAAGGGACAGTATGGTGTTCACAGCACGAGGATGATCTCAGCTACACTGGTGTGACTCCAAAACCACTGGACTGACTTTGGATTCACTCCAGAGGAAGTGGGAGCTGAATATGGCCAGAAAAATGCAACTCACACACTGACATGGATGTGCAGATTTCAGTAGAGATGTCACACACAGTGCAAGATGATGTAGGATAAAACAGTCCAGGTGTGACAGCCCTCCTGCACTGCCTAGACTATAACACAAATATAGTTGCACACATTATTCTCCCACTGACAGTAACCTCTCATCAGTTTTTTTTTCCCAGGATTCAATTTGTTCTCCACAAAATCCTGATAGCAGTACAGCACCTCTGCCACTGAACACCTGCAGATGCATCCCATGTACTGCAGCATGCAGCTTTTACCCAGATGTGCAGAAGACAACTCCACTTCCATCTCTCCTGAGCCTGGTCCCTGCTTTTTTCTTTAGTGTTGCAAGGGTGTTAAGTGCAGCCAGCAAATGCTGCGGGATTCCTCACGTCCTGCTGGCTTTCCCTCTGCCCACACAGCCAGCTGCCCACACACACTGAGGTATTACAGCAGTGCTGCATAACAAAACACTCTCCGTTCGAGGGATTCCACCCACTCACTGTGGAGTGGGGATGGGGAAAGTGCCACAGCAGCCCAGCATCGACGTGTTCCCAGGGGCCTGCTCTGAACCAGAGTGCTGCTTTCTGAAAATGCAATGCAAGGCCAGAGAGACTATGGCAGATGCAACTGGAGGCTTTCAGCTTTTGGTCTGGGGGAGCGGTCAGCAAGAAGGATGTGCACACATGCACACGCAGCCTCAGCTCCATGCCCTATGGGTTAGTGCCCACTTTGCAAACCCTACAATGGTAAACTGGTTCCTTGCTAGAAATTGAGAGGGAAACCAACAACCAAATAACTGCAGAAAGCTGAATGCCCTTCCCAGACCCTTGGATAGAGACGCATTACGGTGTCACAAGGGGAGCCATGTGTCTCATAGCTCCTGCTCAGAGAATAAAAAAAAGGCTTCAGTCCCCAGAGCTAACAGCTCTCTCCCTGTCCTCCAGCATTCTGTCAAGAAAACAGCCTTACAGGTTACTGCATATTATTTCAGTAGCTAGTTTCAAGGGAGCAAGGGAGGTCTGGCTAGGAAGTTGTGTTTCAGAGCTCCACAGTAAGTCTTCTGTCCCACGGGGACCTGCAAGATGCAGTGAACCCAGGTCACTGAATGAAGGAGAATGGCAGAGCTGCTTCCCCAAAACAGACCTGGCACTGCTAATCTGTCACATGAATGTGTGCCAGGCAGACTGGGGGAGGAGGAGAGGCTGGGAAAAAGCATTTTCACTCCTGCTTTATCTTCACATCAGTGCTCATGTCAGCTGTGCAGGAACCAAAGCAAAACACATTGGGTGGAGGGACTTCTGCAAGTATGGCTGAGAAAACTGAAACACTTAGTAGCAGAAACATGAGCCCCATATGCCCCTCTGGAAATATACCTATCCCAACACAAACACCAGAACATCTGTGTGGGCCTGGAACTATCTTTATCATAATCAACTCCCACCTGTGCCTGGTGCCTACTTTCTCTCGTTCCAGACTGCTTGTGTTCATCAGGCAAATCTCTGCATGCCCAGAGCCTGAGTTTGATATATACACACGAACCCACCCGTACACAACCTGATCTCAGAGCCAGTAAAATGTCCTCCATAGTTCTGTAAGAGTCACTAATCTGTCTGCTCTAACACCACTTCAGTTCTGGATGTGCTCTGAGCCCAGCCCTAAAAACCTCACTTCCAGGCTCCTGCCTCCTGGAGTCCACAACCACCATACTACAGCCTGCCATCACCTGTTCCTGTGAGGCATGAAACAGGCTGGGAAACACGAAAGAGGGAGAGACACTTACATATTAAAAAGGTTCAGCCCAATGCGGTAGAGGCGCTTCCTCATGGTGTCTGTAGAAAGTGTGGGAGACTTGCAGCTAGCTGGGTTCTCGCAGTGGTACCTTGGGAGGCTGAGGATCATGGCCTGCAGTGCTTCTTTCGAGGACACCTCAGAGGCTGACTTGGCTGAAGTGGAGGTGCTGCTGCTGCTCAGCTGTTCTGAGTTATCTGCATTCTCAGACTCAGAGCCTTTGCTTTGCCCCGTCTCATTGCTAGCATCAAACTGGAGGTTCTGCACTGCCATCTGCCCAGGCTCAGCACTGCTGTCTCCTGTGCCGTTAGTACTGACATTCACCTCGGTGAAAGTGTGGCTGTTCTGAAGAGCTCTGGACTCAGGTGAGCTCTCTGGGGCAGCTGGTGGTTCACTGGCTTCTCCCTCCCCTTCTGCTGGGCTTTCTTCAGCCTTGGTAGCTTGAGAGAGCCCAGCCTGGGCACTGCTGCTGAGGCAGTTTGCCATGGACACCGAGGTAGACGATGAGACAGAGATGTTCTTGTTGTCAATCTGGACTGTGACATCTCGAAAAGCCATCATGAGAGTGCTGCTGCTCTTGGGTAGGGTTTCTGGCAGGAGCCCTTCCTCCTTCTCTTTGTCCTGCAGCTCAGCTTCTAAGTCTTGGTTTGGCTGCATTGAGCTAGCACTGAAGGTCTCCCTTATCTGGTATGAGCCCCCATCTTGCAGCGAGCACATGGTCTTCAGGCTCCAGGTGCTGAGGGCATCATCAATGGACTTGGCCAGGGACTGAACTTGTTCTGTGAAGGAGTCCTCCAGCTCGGTCAGTGCCCCA
Organism: Tyto alba; assembly: GCF_018691265.1. Lineage (NCBI taxonomy): Eukaryota > Metazoa > Chordata > Aves > Strigiformes > Tytonidae > Tyto > Tyto alba. The sequence goes on from NW_024881295.1 coordinate 17,724,985, forward strand.
CTGATGGTGGCTGGCAAAGATGGGGACCTCACCAGTGGGATGCCCACAAAGTTATACCCCTCTACCAGGGCTTTCTCAGCAGAGAAGCTCTCCGAGTTCTGGACCCGGACTTTCCTCAGGGAGATGCGGCGCGGCATGCGGCTTTCCAGCAGTGAGTTGCGGATTTTCTCAAAGTTCTTGCTGAGCTGGTACTGCCGGAAAGCCGTCTGGATGGTGCAGGCTGCCCTGCGAGATACCAGGTGACCGCCGTATTTGTGCTCTAGCATTTCGATCTGGAAGACATAGAAACAGGAGAAAATATTTTTTGCTGACTTCTGATGGCTTTCTGTTACCCCAGTTCCTACATTCATTAGCCTGTAATGACTGTCCGAGGAACTTCTAACACTGAATTGGCTTTTTCTTGTACTGTCGTGCCCTTGATTCCAACAGAAGGCCCCCCCTTTGGGCACAGCTGGCTAAAGCATCAGTACTGTGAGCTTCCTCATGGCTAGAACATGATCATGCCTCTTCCTAGAGTGCCAGCCATACACACTGGAGCCTGGAGGTGCCCTTCCTCTGAAGACCCACTTGTGATGGCCATTAGGGCAAGCTCATCACTGCAAACACAGCGTTCCAGCAATGTGTCTTCCTGCTCAGCAGTGCTGAAGTAATGTCAAGCATCATCCTTTGTCTTAGAGTGTTACTAATGCTCTTCCCCTCCTTAGTCACCTTAGGAAATACTCTCAGGGAAAGGAGAAAGCATTCAAAAAAAGGAAAGAATAGTTAAATTTTAAATGCAGAAAATGTTGGCTTGATCATAGGAGCTAGTGAGAAACATCAGCTTCCACAGAAGTTAGTGGAGGCTGGGTTTGTTCAGTGTCTTTTAAAAAGCACTATGAATCCCAAAGTGTCTTCCTTTCTGATATCTGAGTTTTTCAGGTGTCAGCTAGCAGTGAAATGAAAACTACTCAAGAAAAGAAAGACTCTCAGTTTTGAAAGGTAAAAAATTCTAATTTTAAATGTTGAGATAAAATATTAAGAACAAGTAGAAGGAGGATTTACTCCTTCCTGAGCTGGTAACAAGAAACACACATGTAAATACATACACACACAACTAAGTGGCATCTCAATCATCTTCAACAAAGCAAGTATGTATGGTAATTTCTCTTCTGTAGTCTAGTATTTATACTTCCTAGTAATTCCCTCACTCTTCCTCTGCAGCTGGGCATTCACCAACATGCTACAGGAGAATGTTAGATAACTTGATTCCAGTAAGTGACTGATGGAGGACAAGGGGGACAGTGTGAAGATGATGGCGGATGATGGGATTGAATTAAAAAGATGAACTCAAACTACCTTCACTGAGGTTTTGGATGAACTATGAGCTCAACTGCACATTGTTGGCACTTCACAGAGCAGAGTGCAGGTGCAGACAGTAGTGTTTATATGTGTGTGTGTGTACATGTGGAAAATCCAAAAAAAAGGTGAAGTGTAGGACCAAGAGTGCTGGTAAAATCAGTCCTAAATTAACAGAGGATTCACTACGTCATTCATGTGGTGAGTACGAGATCATTAGCAGACCCAAATAATGAGTTTTACTGACTCCTTATCCCCAGACAGATACCACTTGCCCCTCACCATGCCTTGCTGGTCCAGTACTCACAGGAGGAAGGACTGAGCTCACAGATCTAAGTGCAAACTGTTTTTGTAATCAAAGCAAGACTGAGGCATGAGCCTCAGCTTGCAGAGTCATGTCATGTCGTCTGCTTCCTTCTTATTCTCCTTTTTTGTAACACTACGTAAGTTGTAAATAAAACCATCAGTTGAGTGATCTAGGTACAAGTGAAGGTCTGGAATGACAGCTGTGAGAAGCATAAATCACCTCTGGCGTATTTCCAATACTAACTCCTCTGGAAGTAGGGGAAGAAAATATGACCTTGGGAGATGACAGGAATTGAGGAATAACATGACCCCAGCCATTCTGCACCTGCGCTGATATTCTGGCTGCTGGAGTAAGTAAGAAGGCTTTGCCCACTGGCACCCCATTATCCCAGGCAGCAGCAGGTCTAGGGATCCTGCTGCACTAGATGGGAGGTTGCCATTTCTGGAAGGGAGTGGGTTTGGGGGGCACATCCTTTGATCTTTCCCTCTCTGGAAATGAAGTAGGGACCCTTTGCCTTGTGCTCAAACATAAGGTAGACTTCTGTTTTCTGTTTGCCTTGCCCTTGAGTTCGCATCTGTCCAAAGAAAGCATCAAAACCTCGCATTGAGAAATACTAGCAATTTGCTTAGCAATGGGGTTGGCCACTACAGTTGTAGAGGCAGCTGGATCAGAGTTCTGCTTACCTCTAATTTTTAAAAAAATGGCCTAATACTTGCCCTGCTGCCCTCCCAGAAAGGGTCTGCAGAACTGGTGTTAAAAATCACCCACACAATGACCATGGATTCAGGTGCAACTACCACAAGACCTGTCAGCAGGCCTTTTGGATAAACAAGGTCTCGGCTTATTCTCAGAGTCTGGTGTGGCAAGGAAGAGGAATAGAAGGACAAAAACTGATTCTGGGTAGCAAGCAGAAGTGTTTTGCTGGGGTTCTTTGTCCTTCTTTCCAAAATGACCATCTTAAATCCCACCATAAAACCAGCACTTCCTCCACATCTCTTCAAAGTTGGCCTCCCTGCAAAGAGACTAAGCTATCCCTTGGCCTTTCCCTTCAGGAGGAAGGCTCGTGCAGATAAATGCAAATTAAACCAATAACCTGCACAGGTCCAACCCAGACAGTTATTACTGACAACTGACCGTGAGCACTTAATATGATGGTCTGGTTAATGAAAATGTAGAGCTAATTGTGTTGGGAGAGAAAGAGGAACAAATGGGAGGGACAGACACAGCGATCTGAGAGACAGAATAATAGTAAAATGCAAAATACAGCAGAAGCAAGAGCCTTATAATTATCTGAGGTTTCCAAGGAGGTGACAGCCATTCTGAAAACATGAAATTCATGTGCTCTGATCTTATTAGAGGCCAAGACAAATTGTCATTACTGATCTGAAGTAAAAGGCCAGTTTATCTCATGCAAGGACAGTTCCTGCAAAGGCAGACTTTAGTAACTACTAACAGGAGAGATCCTTCCAAAAGTCTAAAGGAACACTGCAAGCTGTCAGTACCTTGATAAAACATCACTAGCTTTTTGCAGTCCATTATCTCAGTCCTCCCAAAGGGCTAAGGCATTAAGGAGCAGATCAAGATGTAAAGTGAGAGGACTCCCAACCTAGTCTGTTCTCCAGCTCATACCAGGTGTGCAAGGATGGGTTCTGCATGTGGTCCACTGCCATCTGGCCCTGTCCAAAGCAAGGGGAGTCCTACAGTGTCTTGCAGCTGGGATAACAAGGACTGGGGACTGCTCCAAAGGATACTTGAGAAGACAGGCAAAGCCAGAAGCAACAGTCCCATAGGGAAGTGCCCTCCCCATCCTTGCTTGGTAGGAGTGGGTTTCTGTCTCCCTCTCCCTGATGTAACCCAGCCATTTACTGTTTACTGATGTCTGAGACATTCACATTTGCTATCAGGTCGAGCTAACTGACACTCCAGAGGAATTAAGGGTTTCACACAGCTGTGGCCTGTTTTCTTCCTCTCGAGGGGAGGAAAGGGCATCCATTAGCACCACAGCAGTCACAGGTAATGGAGATGTATGTCTGGCTTGCTGGAGGAACCTTCTCTTCCCATTTGAGAGGCAAGAAAGGCCAGACATGATTGGCCTTCTCTCACTCCTAATAAACCCTGTGAATCACAAGTAATTGCCTACTTAAAGCTACTCTTCTCCGGGGAATGATCCGACAGCCGGCGCCAAAGAAAGGGAAAAGTAGGAGGGAGTTCAGGGGGATTTCAAAGAATAATTAGCTTAATACATTTCTGGGCCACAATATGAACACTCACTCTGAGTAATTCAGGCCTTGTGGCTGAATTAGAAATGGCTGGGAAATATCCATTGCCATGAGGGATTGCACATGAAGGGAGCTTTAACAAGGTCAGCCTAAGGCAAGCCAAAGTGCCAGTCCTGGATACGGCCAAACATTTGAGGTGCACACCCCATGGCTTTGTTGCCCATAGGCATAAATTCATAAATCTGCCAGGAGAGAATGGGCCTGACCTTATTCTCAGTTAGCACTGGTTTTCCACCCAGGCTGCCACTGAGCATGGCGGCATGCCACCACATTAACAAGAAGAGAATCAAGCTCAGTGGCAGAATCTGAGTCACTCAAGTCAATGCATGCATTGTAAAAAAAAAAAAAAAAAAAAAAGACATACAGAGCATATACATTCTCTATCACCCATTCTTAACTCCTCTCCCTCTCACCAGCCTTTCTCAATGGAAGGACATTGTTATAAGGGCCACATGTTAATGGGATGTCTTCCTTCAACCATGGGACATCTGCTGCCCTTCAGCACAGCAGAAGAGTATGTACGACTGAAAGCGTGCTCCTCTCTGGTGTGATCCCCTTCATTTTCCCAACATTACAATAGAATCTAAACACAGGGGAACTGTCGTACTTGAGTTTCCTTTCCAACCTCCCAGCATAGTGTATTTCTGCTCTGCACACTGTCAGCATGCCCTGTTTCACAGGATAGAGAGCAAGGAGAGCCATGACCCCACTCACCAATCCTCTAGTATGATGCTGAAGGGCAATGGCTTTTAGTTGACCTGCACCTCCAAGCCCTGCAGAGGAGGCTGTATACTACCCTCCTTCCTAACTAGCACTCAGTCCTCTCCCTAAAAGTAAATGTGATTTCAACTGCACTGCAAGACTAAAAATGTCTCCTTCCACCTGTTTTTCTTACTGTAAGTTCTATTAAGGTATTACAGTTTGTGCTACAACTAGGGAACAACTGGGACAGTGCTGTGAAGGTCTTATCACCCTTATTCCCATTCAAAACAACTACCTGAAAAGTAAATTGATAGGAATATCTATAAAACACATACTGCAGTGCAAGACTGGAAGAATTAACACTCTTCACTCCCTGAAAATCTCCTCTTCAAGAGCTGGAAGCAATCCACTAAGGACACCCATCAAGCTGGAGGAACACACATATTGTAAGGCCCCTTTGCTGTGAGAAAAGTGGTTTCACCTGTAAGGTAGGCTAGGTCCCTGCAAGGTCAGTACTGTGAGGCACCAGAATTTAATGAACGAGCAGCTAATATCTCTGTCTCACATGCATCCAGGGCAGGTCTGGCCTCTGCTGCAAGAACAGTGGTAGGACAACATGACCTTAAAGCTAAAATAACACAGGACAGACACTCCCAAGGACAAATGAGAGCAGCTTTAGGACATTGAGGAGGCTAAGCCAATATACTGCAGCCATGATCTGGCCCACCCAGAGGATATGTTACCTTAGTTTGTGAAGCCAGTTAATTAGACTTTCTTGTTTATTTTCCTGGTGTGAAGGAAGAATTCTGTCTGAGATGAGTATACAGTATTTTAAGAAAGACAGAGCTAAAGAGCCAAGGTCTTTTTTCTGCTCAGGAATTTATTGGGCCATTGATCTGACATGTAAGTTTAGGGACTGTAGCAATGCCTTGAGGGAAGTGGCAGAGAGATGTCCCAGAAGCAGCAGCTTCTTCGTGGGAACCTCATTAGCTGAGACCCTTCATCTGCAATAGCACAGCTCCCACTGAATTCTCCCACTGAACATAGTCTGGACACCGTCACCAGCATTTGCTTCTCCTCCTCATCTCACATACTGCAGGGTCTGCACATCAAACAGACTCTGGTTGAGCTGCCATCCCTGAGAAAAGTCAGAAATGATTCTTGAGGTTTTGTTTTGCACAAAAACTCTCCTGAGCTGTAATTTGTAGAGATGGGGGGGGTGGGGTGGGGGGGGTGGGGTACGGACAGACACACACAGTGGTGGAGAGCACGTTCCGTCTCATTGCCTTTGAGTGAGGAAGCCAGTTGCTGTCAGCCCCTGTCCTGCTATCCCCTGCTGGGAACCCACCAGGAGATGCAGCTAGAGATGGGTACACTTGTGGTCTGGAGCTAGGCCGTAGCCTCGGGCACAGGAGGCAAGGCTTGCAACTTTAAGAACCGAATCATTTTCTCTGCCCATCTCGTCAGCATCCATTGCTGGACTGAAAGCATGGTAGACACTGCGCAGGACACTCAGTGAATAAAGCCCACTTCCCCTGAAAGCTCATGCTTTGAAGAGGCTAATGCAGAAGTGCACTGGAGGTGTACCCAGCGTGATCCAAGAGGGCAAGATGGCTCTTGGAGATCTCTCCCATGAGGGAGGTCTTTGGGCACAATCAGTTGCTGGGAGCCCTACAGGCACTGTACACTTGTGAGCACGGTAGTATTTCTGGATGCCACAGTTCTTGGCTGCCCATAACCCGTCTCTAAGCCTACAGTAACAACTGAGTATCTGGGTCCTTTTTGGACCACAGAACCCAGGCAATGAGGAGCTGAGCCGAGCGGGTTTGGGCGAAAGGGTGTCACAGTCAGAGGTAGGGAAGTTACTTCCTCCATCAGCCCCAGGTAGCCAAAGGGCTGCTCAGGCAGGGCAAAAGCTCAGGGTGAACAAAAGGCTAAAGTATTTGCTGAAAAGACGTCCCACCACAGTGTGAATGCAGTCCCACCCACCCCGTCCCCCTTCTCCCACAGCCTGAGGAGGAAGCCTCTGTACCTGTTTATTCTTTAGGTCAAGGGAGAGCTCATAATCGGAGGCAGCTGCATGGGAACACGAGGCCGTCCCTTTGCTGCGCTGCACTCTCACTGGGGAGCCCGTGTGGTGGAGGCTCGCCTTCTGCACCAGAGGGGAACACCCCGCTGCCTGCTCTTCTTGGAGCTCCGCATGCTGGGCTTTTAGCGTCAGGGTGTCGGACCTGCCTTCCTGGCCACTCTGTCTGCCGGCCTCCTTCGGATCCTCCGTTTCACACCCGGCTTTCTTGCTTGTGGAACCGCTGGGATCGTCACTGTGAACAAAACGCAACGTTTCGCTTTTTTTATTTGTTTTTATTATATTTTATTTATGTTTATGCTTGTTGTTCGCTACACTCATTCACTGAGCTGCATTTTAAATGTTTAGGGAGCCTGGGATGTGAGGGGTCTCTCTCAGTGATGGATCAGGACTTTAGGTTGATGCAGCCAAAGCCCTGATCTCTCCCCTCCCTAAAAGCAGGCACCTGTGCTGCACACACCATACAGACCAGTCCTGTGATGTCTGGAGCTGCCCAGCTGCCTCTGCTCGAGGTGCTGCAGTTGGAGGTGAGGGGCCAAGGAGGGTGTCATGACCTACAGACACCTCTCCTGCTCTCTGGAGCAGCTAGCAGCTGGCAGTCACCCCTCTGCCCTTGCTGCCTATTGCTCAGCAACTCCCAGAGACCCATCTGGCATGGATCCTGGATCCCAAGGATCCAGTTTTCCCCTGGGGTTTCTAAGGACATGTGGGAAATGAGGCAGGGGCAGCTGAAAGCTGCAGAGTTTCCAGAGGAACTCTTGGAGAGCTGAGTATAAAGATGCAACAGAGCCAGCCAGCCCTGAGACCCTGACTCTTTAATGCCTGTCTGCAATACAGCCATAGCAGCCCACAGAGCTTGCGTGAAAGAAGTTGTTTCTTTCTGACCAACAGATGGCTGTGTCACTGAGATCTTGTGGAGAAAGGAGAACACCCTTCTCCTGTCAGCTACAGCAGTGATTGTGTGAAACTAGGGCCTGACAACAGTGCGCTCTGAGAGCACTGGCATGTTGTTCCAGACAGGATGGGATTAGCATATGTCTGATCCATTGAAGTGCTGAGAAAGTCTGTCATTAACCTCTCGTGCCAAATATTTTCCAAAATCATCCAATTTCAAACAAGATTTTGGTATTCTGGGGGACTGTTTGAACCATGAGAGTGTTTGCTTGTTGTTACATTAGTCTCCTTCCAGTGCCTACAGAGGAATAAATTATGATTTCCAAGAGTGTGCAGGCCAGTCTGCATGGACTCTGGGTTCTACTGCACCATGTACATCAGACACAGCTCCACTGGTTCCCAGGGGATGAGTATTTAGCTGAGAGCAACATCTATTTTGGAAATAATTACTACAGAACCAATGCATTTAATTCCATTGAAACCAAGGATGTGTACTGCCTCCCATATTTAAACACCATTAAATTATTTAATTCACTTCTGAATGATATTTCTTTTTCTTGGATTTACTCCACATACAACCCGTTCTGCTGTCATCTAGATAACAAATCATTTTATGATTGGTGTTGATGTCAGAGAAAAATCAGGGAAATTAGATATGATTTTCTGTAGTGCCCAAATTACTTTGAAGCATTTAAGTCTCATGTTCAAAAGTGCTGTAAGCACTTAAGAGACCAAGTTTTCTATCTGTAAATAAACTTTGCCTCCTAAGCCTCAAAGCACTTTTGCATACTTACTAGTACTTTAAAAGGAAGTTTCCTGTCTCCAATGGCAGCTCTTTCGTTCAGTAGATTTAACAGTCAAGCTTAGAAATATTCCCACAGTTTCTAAAAGGGGTCCAAATCTGATGAGCCAAAAACAGTATGACAACTTCAGAACTAAGAAAGACGAAGGATTTAAAGGTAGAACGTTTCTTCTTTTATACACATGCATGTAGTCAACAGTTAGACTTAAAAAATAAATTCACAGAAGAAACCAGTCTCTTACATAAGCGCTATATAACCACCTTTGTCAAAGTATATTAAAATGACATGTCTGCATACTCATCCCTCAGGAAATACCACCATTAAAATGAGGCATAAAACTCTCATTTTAGGCTGCATACCCTATAAAATCTTTTGTTGTTCTATTCCTGGTACTATACAATTGAACACCCTTTTTTCTACACCTAAAGATGTACATGTAAAGTATGTACCTATTTTTAACTCCTTCTGTTCTCTGTCCATCCATATTGCAGAAAACATTAATGAAAGACTTTTCCCTTACAGCTCTTACTGCAGGATTTTTATTGGCAGCCTCTGTTCTATCCATTCTCATTTTAACCATCAGATTAGTAATTTTTATCCTCAGCTCAAGGGATGACCAGGTGACAGATTTGATCCCGTTTTCATTGAAGTGCGTGCCAAAAGCCTCACAAGTATTTCAGTGGGAACCGGACTGTGCCCTACAAAAGCAATTTCAGCTAGATGCATAGGCTCTGATTCAGCAAGACACATATCCCAAATCACTTTGCTGAGTCAAGGCCACGGTGCACAACATGCTATGCAGACTTTCTTTAGGGCAGAGCAGGGCCCAAGGCAGTAGACTAGAGAGCTAGTTGACTTCCCCTGGAGAATGAATGGACTCTAAATGCCAGCAAATATTCGCTGACATGATGGTCCTCTAAACACTTGCACATATGCTTAACTCTATTTTTCTGAGGACCTCCACTGACTGCTCGTGGTAGAACGTGAGGTGTGTGCATAAGAATTTTCAGCATTCAGGCCTGTTGCTCTGTAAGGCTGTACAACACCTCCAGTATATGCTACCAATTTGGTTTTCTGTCGCACACAGTTTAGAGTCTGAGTGAGTAACATTCATAGTGACAGGATATCCTGCATGCACTGCTAATATAGAACAAAAACCGGCAGGCTTTGTAGAATCACAGGATAACCTAGGCTGGGAGGGAAGGCTGGAGATCTCTCTTCCAACTCCCTGCTCAAAGCAGGGCCATTTTCAAGGACAAATAAGGTTGATCTGGGCCTTCTCTAGCCAACTCTAATATCTCCAGACATGAAGATTCCCCAGGCTCTCTGGAAAGCCTTGTCAGGGCCCTTAGTGCACTAACAGCTCTTAATGGCCTGACCAGCCTCACCCGGGGCCCCCACAAATATCCCCTGCACAGTTCTCCCTTTTCAGCCCAGCCCAGAGCAGTCAGTCCCTGCCCCAGAAACACTGTAAGAGTGCTGGTCTCCAGCTCTGCCCCAGCTTTCCCCTTTCCATGGCCATAGACCCACTTGATCTGGACTCTGACCTGCAGACTCACTCCTCAGCTTGACCTTGGACCTGCCTCATCACCATGGACTGATGACTGGGTTGTCTGACCCTAGGTACCCTCACTGGACCTGATTCTTACCCTGGCCAATGAGGCAGAGGGTGTTGGAACAACCCAAAATGCTCAGAAGCCCCCTTTAATCTCATTAGGCATTTAGGTTATTCCTCAAGATGTAGAAGGGCCCTAAGACTGCAAGCACTAAGTGCACACATTCAGTCACAGATGTGTGGGAAGCACCACTGAGCTCAGTGCTCCTGCTCACAGAGCATAACTGCAGCCCCTAAAGACACTGTGCTAGGATAAAGACATAAGCTAACCAGATGCACATGTATAACCTTGCCTTCCTCCTTCATGCATGCTCCAGTGAATACACCCATACAGAATTATTGTGCTCATGCGTGGGATTTTCTGGGGGTCAAAATCAGTCAAATCGAAATCAGATTCCACTGAAGAACTCAAAGGCATTTTTTGGCAAGATGTTTTTATGCTAAATACAAACTTTTTAACCTCCTGCTGTTTTGGCTGTAGTGCTGTTCAGAAAGCAATAGCATGATCTTTTGTGAAAAAAAAAAAAAAGTGGCTGAACCACTTTTACCTAGTGGGAAGAAAAATCTCAAAAAAAAAAGAAAGATAAACCTACTTAACCTTTGAGCAAGACATCAAACCTGGGAAATTTCAGCTTCAGCTGGTAAACTTAAGTGACTTTATAAGCAGTGGAAAAAAGGGATAAGGACAATTTGCTTAGCAGCCTGAATGTTAGCATTACAACCCTATGGTTCCACTTATCCCCCTGTATTCCTCTCAGGTTTACTCCCATCTTGAACCTGTTTCTGATAAAGTGTTGTGGGAGGCCTATTCTCTCTTGTCCAGTAGCAGCGACTGATGAAGCCCCCATATGAAAGACAAAACACACTGCTAAAATCAAAGCTGATGCTGCAGTGAAATACATGTTAAAACCTTAATCATCCTTAATTTTTCCCTCTGTCCTGAGTAACACAGTTGATTTGCATTGGTAGAGTACAGTTTTTGTTAGTAAGTGAAGGCCCGGGAGCTATTATAATCATAGTAACAAAAAAACCCCAACAGTAAGAAAAGTAAGTAGGGTAAGGATAGACACTACAGCATGGAAGATGTCTGGAAAAAAAATGTTATTAGGTAAATTATGGGGATTCACTTGCTTTCTCTTGCCCAGTGAGCCATCAACCTCCCTGGCTGTGGGATGAAGGAAGGGAATGGAGCTATTGCACTTTTTCTTTCTTCGATGAGAAAATTTTCCTAACCACTTGTAATAATTGAAAGTCCCATGCAGAGTCTAAGGTGTGAATCCCAGTGTCCTGGCCAAACTCCAACTAGGCTAATTTAGTTCTCTGTATCCCAGCATCACCCCTGCAGTTTCAACTGTAATCAGCGTTCTTTACTTGCTGTCCTAAAGTATCAAATACCACCATCTTTCACAGTTTTTACAGCTGCTCTTGCATGATAAATGAAACAATTTTCTGCTTGTCATGCAATCAGGTAGGGAAGCTTTGTAATGTCTTTGAATTCTGTTTGATTGAAAGTTGTAATATTAATGTAAATCACTTGCAATCAGATAAAAAAGGAAGGCTACAAATTCAGCTGTTCCATTCTCCCTAGATGTTCCTACATGACTTTTATGACCCATAGCAACTAGCTTAGTCATTATTACAAATAGATTCCATCTGCTGTAGAAAACATCTCTCATGCTTCAGGTATCTCCTGCTACTTTTGCACTGCTGACTGTACATGCATGCTGCAGACAGAAACCAGTTTTGTTAACAAAGATGGTGACTACAGACAATCTGACTGAGGGCTTATATGAAATGCTATAGCTAGTCTAACACTTCAAAACAGGTATATCAGGGTTCTGGGCTGAATCCTATTGTTTGTTTCAAGAAAGAAGGATGGTAAAAAAGCTCTCACTGAGACAATTCAGCTGGGCACCTGTAAACATTTTTGTCTAGCCTGGGTAAGCAAGATTTCTGATCTTTAGCTTCTATGTGCAGAATTCTCAGGAAGATTTTCAACAAGGAGTACACTGGGGGAAGGGTGTAGGGAGATGATAGAAGAAAAATGGTATTATGTAGAAGTTTTTTCATCACTTCCTTTTTTTCTCCCTTCCTGGTATTTTGGAAACCTAAAGCCCAAATCAGTGATACTATATTATCAAACCAGAGAAGCCCATTCACCCATTCCTAGTAGTATCAGCTCCCCATGTCTGTACAGGACTGATGTATCATACCCTGTTCTGGGAGAGATTTGACTGCGTTTCACTTCCTACAGCATCAGGATAATGCACTTCCTTGCATACTCCTCACCACCTTTCTTGCTGATGGAAACACACATTTCTAGCTTGGCAAGGATCTGTGCTTCTAACTGTCAGCTGTGGAGCTGAACCATGATTATCTGTTGGATCTTGAGCGTCAGGCTTAAATATTCCCCTATCTGATTAATTGACAAAGAACATGCAGCCCCTGCTTCCCCTTCCCCCCCAGATTTTCAAGACAATTTCAAGCTAGACCTGTAGGCAGGAACATAGAAGTTGGTTGCTGAAGACTTTACATTCCATTGCCCCACTGGCAAATACCAGAATCAGTTCACAGTCTAAGAGTAATTTTCCAAGCTCTCAGAAAGGTGTTTACAGGGTAGCTGAGTGACTAAACAGGGCTTTAGGGCCAGGAGAGCTACTCTTCTCAAGGACAGTAATGTTAGCCCTGTAAGAAATTAAAACCGAGCTTTCTCACTGATCACTCCAGAGCTACACAGCTCTCATGTGGTCAAGACACAAAACTCATCTCTTTGCTCCTTCTCTCCTACAAGAGGAAAATTACTGCAGATAAATAAGAGCAATAACAGAGTAAGAAAAATAGCAATGGCTTTTCTGGACTTGGGCATCAGTATAAGAAACCAGTCGCTCAAGAAGATGTTCAGATGCCCTGCTGGCAGGTACAGTAGTTATGCAAAACGATCTAGCTAATTGGATAGGAGGAAATTATGGGTGAGAGGTGTTACAAAAGTACTGCAGAGGCTGATCTCACCTCCTCTTTGTGTCCCCGTGTCACGCCAGGAAAAGACCACATTGCTGTTTCCCATGTATAACTTACCAAACACCTTCATGGTATTCAAGGTCAGTGTGCAGGATCATGACCTGTAACTGAGGTAAAGACTACATGGACTAGTTTTGAAGGACCACAGAGTTTTATAAATCTATTTCACAGAGCTCCTTATGAAGATCAGTTGGTTATTATATACATGCTGCTCTAAAGTGCTTTAAGCGATTCGTATTATCATGGCCTGAGAGCCACATGAGACTTCAAAGCTTCAGAGGCGTCAGAATAAAAAACCTTACAGAATGCCACATGGAGAACTAGAAAAAGAGGTCATTAGCTAATGCCAAGAGAACGGACTCCAGACTCCAAGTCTGTAAGAACCTGTGCTCCCTCTGCCTTAAGACATTTAAGCATTTCCACTGTCCTCTCTCCTCTCTCTGCTCAGAACAAAAAAAAAAAAAAAAAAAAAATCAATTGCTGAGTTAGCAGGGTCCAAAGTGCCTTTTCAGTTTATTTCATTTCAGTGTTCCCTGAGGACACCCATAACATATGGTGAATGGGTTGATCAGAATTAAATGAAAAAAATGGCTGAGACAGGCTTGGTAATATATTATGGGATCTTTTCAAGGTTCAGAGAATTCTGACATGCTGGGGGTCTGAGTGCAGAAGAATTGTTTCTGATTTGCTTTAAAATTCAGGTTTTAGGGTGACTTGGAGGCAATGCTCTCTGCAATCATGCCGAAAATGATGGAAGGCAAAGTATCTCCTGCCAGAGAGGATGGGAACTTGGAACTTGAGCTTGGCAAATCATCCCCTGCCAGCCAAGCTGCAGCTTTCTCAGACAGTCTCCCCCAACACAGACAAATATAGGAACAAGATTCTGATTTTGTCTACATTCACGTAACACCTTGCAAAGCAATGGCATCAAGCCATCTTCTCACACTAGTTTTACCCAAGAGGAATTAATGGTAATTATCCAAGCTGATTACCCATCCCAGAATATATTACTTGTTTCATAAAAAGGCTGGCACATACACCTGTAAAATAGACAATACAGTAGGGTAGATATATTGGAAATCAATTAAATTTAACACCCTTTAGCACAGACTGAACCAGGCAACATCTTTTCAACATTGCTTAAAGTGGTTTTGGTGAGATGTGTATTAAGCAGACAGAAAACGTAGTAATACTAGCAAATACCTCATGTCCCCCAGGGCCCAACATACCAAAGTCAGGGTCTCCATTTCAGATTTGGTATTAAAACATGGTCCCCATGTGCTGTGTAACTCCCACATTGTTGTGTTGTTGTGCCTTTTGCTACAGAACAGCACTACAGGAGCTAAGCTCTTTTGATGCACCCAATGCCCACATGGTGCAAAGATGATTGTCCAGGTGTCAGACTGGGCTGGCTGCCTGTCTAAGGGCCAGGCTCTCCATGACTAACTTCAGACACCTGAGGACTAGGATCTCTGCTTTTTCATGGAGGCAGACAGGCTCTTGGGACTTGGAACAGCTAAGGCAGCTCCCGCTGTACAAGAAGTGGTGTTTATGGTGCAAGGCTGGCTGTGCTGGGTGGTGTGGTTGTGGTTCTCACAGTTTTTTTCTTATAGTTCCTAGGTGTGTCTGGGTGACACCTCAGAGTGTCTCGGGCCACCTCTCTGGCGTACCCCTCTTTCCTCCTCCCTTCCCAGCCATGCCTCCTGTTTCATCAGCTGCAGGAGCACAGGGCTCAGCTTAGGAAGTACAGCCCCTTCCTCAGCTGCCCATCACACTTTGGTGCTTGCTGCCCCAGGCTAGTTGCTGGGATATCTCTGCAGGTTAGACTAGGAAGAGGTCCCACAGCCTGTCACTGCAGAGGGGGTTACTTGTGGCTGTGTCAAACAGGGCATCTGTGCTTATCACTGAGGTGTAAAAAGCACCAAGTGAACAGCGAAGGCATAGTGGGGCCCTGCTCTGCAGGGTTTAATTACTTTTACTTTAACCCCAGACCTCTCTTGCCTCTGCAGTGTTTGGTAAACACGACCTTTTAGAGAAGGAAAAAACAGATGGCACCCTGCATTAGTGTAAGTGCCCGCTCAGCACCCCGGGAAAGAGAAACTTGGCTTCTCAGCAGCAGTCTTTCTGCCACTTCGACTCAGATCTCTTGGCTCCTCATCCCTGAGGCAGGTTTGAACATCACCAAATTTGCTGACAAAAGCCTGCCGGTGCAATCATGCAGAAGATAGAATTTCACTGCTAAAATGAGATGAATTCAGGGCTGGGAGGCAGCAAAGCCTCTAAAAGGCAAGGAAACTTTGCATATCCCCTCAGCCCATTGCTCTCCTATTCCAGCTGCCTGTGAGTTGGGTGAGAGACACAACTCTTGGCATTTTGTAGACCTAGGCAAGGGCTTCCATAGTCTTCTTTTTCCACCTGTTGTGATAGACCCTAGGTTGGACTGCACCTCTGGGTTTCTTTCTAAGGGATCAGGGTAATTGATTTCTGAACGGAAGTGAGTGACCACTTCACGGGAAGATCTTCATGTAACCCAGATAAATTTTGTTTCTGTTCTCAAGTATCATCTCAGCTATTTCATCTCTTGTGATCACTGTAGCCCAGTAGAAGGCCACTGCTTGTGTCAAATCAAGGAGAAGGAAACCCAGTTCTCCTCAACATAAAGAATAACACAGCCTCAGACCACCATCCTCAATACAGACAGTCCAAACACCATTCACCAGCTTTAGGAAATCAGATATGATCCAGATCTTAAATTTGCCAGTGTGTTCAGATCTCGGATTTTGGGTTGGCCTATGGCTGAAGATCAAGATAGAAACAGCATGGTTAACATTCCTTCCTCCTTTCCCCAATCCAGTGACCGCCTCCACAGCCTTATGCAGCAGGCACAATGCTCTGCTTTTCCAAGTTCTAACCTATTTTGTCAGTGCTGCTTCACTCACACTCTGATCCTCTTCATTTCACTTCTCTAAGGCCTTATTCCCTTTTCTATCTTTCTTCATTCCCATTTGGAAAACAGGATGACCTAGAATCTTCCACATTTGGTCATACAAGCTCATATTCCCCTTGGGCCACTTAAACCTTTCTTCCCTATGAGGAATGAAAATTATTCCTGTCCCCATACTTTGCACTCAGACATTGACCTTTTGGGGCAAGATCATTAAGAAAAATAGGAGTTTGCCCTGACCCAACCAATCCGACTGTGTTGTTGAGCAGAACTATGGCTGGTGCCAAATGGCATTATGCCAGTGGGTTGCACCAAAGTCAGTGGAGGATATAGCCCAATATGCTATATTTTAAGACAATCTGTAACATGCTTATCAAATCCAGTTGTGCTGTAACAGCACAGCAATACTTTTCACAAAGCCATTCTGCACCATCCATTTTTGTGCATCTTGACAATAGTGTATTCTGGGAAATGACTGGCATCTGTTTTATTTCACCAGTCACCCTGGAAGACATGTACCAGCAATGTGCACACATAGGGTAGCCTATCCCCATCTTCCCTCTTTCCTCAAAAGATGGAATGAGAGAGGTTGCAGCCAACTCAGATACACGGGCAATAATAAGAGCGTCATAACCTGTTTACAGGAAAGCACAACATACCAATGTGGGACATGACAAAGGTGACACTTGGCTCTAGTCACTAGGCAAATACAGTTCCCAGTGGGATGACAGTACAATCTGTGCGTGGAAAGAACCAAGGTGCCAACCAGAGATGGTTAAAAGTTACTAGAACACACTTCCAAATGCTGTGGCCAGAGTTATATTCCTCAGTCTCAAAAGAAAAATCTCACTGAACTCAGGTCCTATTTATGTCTTGATGCTTTTTCTAAGGATGATGTTTCCTCACAGAAGATGGATTGCTCTCCAGCTCTTTTGCAGTTTTTGAACAGGCCAGGTGACAGTCTCAAAAATCTCCCAACGTTTTTACATCCTCTCCCTCAGCTATCTAGCTGTTTGCAGAGACCAAATTGAATGGCCTGAGCTGCTGTACAGTGTGCTCCTCTTCAGCATCTCAGACTCTTCATTTCTTCCAGAACCATATATAAGCCTGCCAGAGCCACATGCAGAAGAAGAAACTCTGGAGCACAGACATGTTTTTCCAAAAGGAGAGCTTATTGTATTTGGGCACAGAGCCTTCCCCATGGGGGTGGTCAAAGATGAACCTGCATAGGACTGAGTTAGTGTTGCAGAGCACAGAAAAGACAGAAGACCTTTGGATTCACATCACACTACAAGAAAATGTGTAATAAAAGGCCACAGTCTCATTGTTGTCACTGCCAAAGAATGCTGGCATGAACAGGAATATTCCAGCCAAGGGACCTGCTCATTTATCTCCTGTTCATATGTTCTTGTACCCTCCAGATTCTTCTTTTATTTACACTGTTTTTTACTTCCTGCTTTTCCTGTTCCTTCTCTGTCATTCTGCTTCTCTGTGTAGCATGTTTGCCATTCATTTTCCTTGCAGTCGCACTGCTATCTTTGCTGGGTGAGTCTGCCTCCCTTTCTTTCTCATTGGCTTTTTTTTTCCATCTCTTTGCCTTATCTGTCTCTGCCTTGTAAGCCATGAACAAGTGTGTGAACAGAGGGTCCACAGAAATCACTTGTCAAGTTCAACAGAACACAAAGTAGTGTACAAAAGATCTGGAATGGCCCAGTTTTGGGTGTGGGTGCATCTTGACTGGTGCAGATCAGGTCAGATGATATCAGTAGAGGATTAGAATGAATGGTGTGCGCTCTACCACAATCCATCTGCTATTACTTTATCAACTGTCTGTGCCTGGTTTCCAGTGCTAGATACAGGACTATATCCAAAGCTGTCATAGCCTCTTCTCATTTATCTCTGTGCCATTATCACACAGAAAACACAGGATACAGCAAGTGTTCATGTTGCATTCCACTGGTATCAAGAAGTTGCCATGTTACAGGCAGGGAATTCTTTAAAATACAGGAGACAGAACATGAGGATCATCTGCAAATCATGAGTGAATCACCTAGTATTAACTGATCTCAATAGCTGTTGAAAGTGGCTCCCACAACTGCAAGGTTGGCTGTGATTGATTCTCTTTCACTGACACTGCTGTTGCCCAAGAAACAGGAAGCGCTGCCACATGTGGGAGAAGAGTGACTCAGTCCAAGTCCGAATTCCTCTAGGGCAGGACCTATGTAAGGAACAGAAGCAACAGGGGAAAAGGAAAGACTGGAAGAACACATGGCCAGGCAAAGTCTGGATGAAGCTTTGGTCTCTCAGAAAGCATGTGTCTCATGGGTATCTTTGCAGTTTCAAAAGGGGATACTTGAGACATGTTTTCTTTGGCCTCTCTCTCCTGCCATCTTCCTCCTTCCTGAAGAAGTGTTGATAGAGGTAAATAAAGCGAACAGTATGACAAGGAGACTCCAGTTTCTGCCAGAGATTTTTTTTTTTCCTGTTGAAAAGCCCATCTATTCCTCACTTTACTTCCCCACCCTCACGTTCTCCAAACTTGCCTGAAAGTGGCTGCACCAGCTGTTGGAGAGAAGAAGCAGAGCAATGCCTGTGTGGGAGTGCCAAAATATCCTGGTGGATCTCCTTTACAGGACGGAGACGCAGCATCTGAAACTCACCTCCTATTTCTTTGGATGCTTCCAGAAAGAGTCATTTCTCCCAGATCATAGTACCAGAAGAACTGCCAACTATACCTCCCTGTAAGACATTCCCAAGGTTGTTGGTAACTATGATGTTAAGGATGTTCTCTAAAACATTTTTTGCTTATAATTATAAGTGTTTCCATATTTCCCCTAAATCTATATGTACTAAATACCTTTGTGGTTCTGGACCTAGGCTCCTGCAAAGCAATTAAAGCTGCTAGCCCTGACTGTACGAAACATCCATAAAAAGTGAGGAACCTACTCACTCCCAAGTTTAGGAAGAGCTCAAATCTGTGTCTAGACACTACTCTTTGCCCACAACTCTGTGTCAGACTATAATCAAAACTCTGACAACTGTAAGCCTGGGGAATATTTATGTGAACTTTGCTGACCCATCCCTGCCTGTTTGCTGCATCCCCATGACCTCCAAATGTATTATCTTGAACAAGATTAGTAAGTCTTTAGGGAGGCAAGAGTAAGAAGTAGATGAGCTGTTAAGAAACAGAAAAAATCCTCTTTTTGTGCCTGTGATCTCAATAAGGAAAAGAAATGAGAAAAGAAGCACAAACAGGATGTTCTAACACAGCAGAAATGTTCAGGCTTCTGTGTGTTTTCAAAAGCAATGCTGTGGAGGACTTTAGCATGAATGCAAGAAGTCAGATTGAAGAGATTTGTATATGAAGTCATTTGTCCTCAAAGCACGCAAGGCGCAGGCCATGGTTGTAGAGGCTTGCTTTTCACTGGCATGTCCAGGTGCTGTAAGCCTGACCCGGAGTGCTCTCCATTAAGAATCAGAGGAGAATTCAGCCTCTATGGTCCACTAATTGTAGGAGCTTGCAAATGACACTGCCAGCTGGGGGGCCAATTAGTTAGAGCTGTTATGCTGTTTTGTGTGGTAGGTTATAGATCTGATTCGATACAGACTAGAATTGTTATCATGTTTCTTCATACCTGGGCCAGAGTCACTGAGCACCTGAGTTGAGAGGAAACTTTGACCTCCAGATTACATATCTAATATCCTGCCAGCAATCCTAAACCAGAAAGGCTAATTTCCCATTTCATGAACTGGATTTGCATTCTTTCTGTCAGGCGAGGTCAATCTTTTACAAGTTCAGAAAAAAATATTGAGTAGCTCAGTTGTTTTCCTGTAATGCATAAAGCATGATGGATATTGGTGAAAATCATTTCCCGTCTGTTTTTTATCACGATGTTTCAGTGGTATCTAAAAGAAGAATCAACTTGGGGAGCAGTTCAGTTCTCATCAAACCCATGGGCCTCAGCCTTAAGGGGTATTGCATTCACAATCTAAACAAAGTCTTGTGGATTTCTCAGGAGGATCTAACTGTTAGAGTGACCCAAGGGCAAAGTGAGAGCTGTACTGGGAGGAGAAATTCTCCTAGGTTACAGCAGTGGGGAGCCAAAGAAGGACATGATGCTGTGACTGTGCAGTGGGTAATATTCATGGCTCTTTTGTGCCAATGCCTTCCAGTATGACTTCACAGGACAAATAACACATGCATGTTCAATGGAAACAAAGAGTTTGAGTAAAAAGACATGAAGAGTCAGAGACAGCAGATCTCCAGAAGTAAATGAAATCAGATTTAGTTTTTTAACCATGTGCTGCTTAGGGTGTAACATACTATTATGCAGCTCAGAGATCCAGGAAGAAAGATGTTTCAAGGTTTGATTTCAAAGAACTGTCCAAAATTTGTCCATCTGCTTTTTACCCTCCCACATGCAAAAATGGAGCAACAAGCACAAAGGACCTCTTCCAGCAAGAACACATATTTCTATTTGAGTACTTTGGTAAGTCAGAAGTGGGACAACAGGGAATTTCACCAGAAATGCAAGGAAGGCTGGCTCAGAGATGTAGCCAATGGCTTATATGTCTCCTTACCACTGTGCTGTGATGTCAGGTAGTAACCAATCTGTAACAGTGACTAATCCAGCAGGCACTTTAGGAATGAGTATACAGCTGTTTGAAGTCTAAACTAAACTGAGTTACAATTTAATTGGTCTGTAATCATGAAGCAAACACTTGCCAGTTGCACTAATTGTATTTCAACCCTGATCTAAGCAACAGTCTCCCTCCTGGAAAGTGAGGAAATATTATGGGGAAATATGAGCAGAGCTCGCCCAACTTTTCCACAGGTGTTTCCATAGATGTTTCAGAACCTAGCTCTTCTGCTCAGAACAGATCCAAGCCCTTCCAGAAGACTCTGTTCAGATCCCCAACATCTCCTCTTCCTTGGAGGACTCAGTGTCCTTTGCCTTAAAAGTGAGTCAGGTCTTATCTGTCGTTCTTCCAGATAGGAAGGACCTTCTCTCTCCCACAAATGCAGGTGGAACATCCTCCCTTCCCAGAGAGCTATCTGGCATCTGATCCTGCTGTTCACACAAATGTACCTGGATCCCATCCAGTCTCCTTTGTGACATGATCCTTCAGCCCTCCAGTGCTATCCTCATGTCCATTGCCAAAGTAGACTGCACCAGGTGCTTAAAGTTTTATGTAGAACTTTTCCCATCACTGGAGCAGAGGTGATTTGCTGCTGATTTCCTATTCAGCACCACAGGCGAGCCAGAGGCAGGCTCCGAAACGCTTATGAAAGGCAACTGAATGAATATACCGTTCCCTCCAATTGTGACTCCATCATTTCCTCTCATTACTCTAATAGAAACAAATCTTCCTCATCTCAGCCCTATTACCTCACACAAAGGAAAATGGTATGTAATCCTGTTAGAGTTGGGCTGCTGCTGGACACATTTTAAGGTCATTGTTCTGGGATGCCAGTCTCCACTGTGTGAGACTGGGCGAAGTGGGAAATGCAATTACTAGGCTATTCAAATTCCTAGAATGAAGCCCTGCCGTTAACAGGCAGAAGCCAGCAAGAAAAAGAGCAGTTTCTTTATGAATTATAGGGTTTGGCTAAATGAGAGTTTAATCAGCACCTCAGTAAAGGAACTGCCATCCATGGAGTCTCCTCATTCCCCTCAACCTGATCTTTGGCATCCCCAGCAGAAGTCCAACCTGCAAGACGGGTTATGGTCATGAAGCCAGTGGTGTACAAGTCCAGTGGAGACAACAGTGGTCCATGTCCGGGATTTACATTGTACTTTGAAATGGGGAAGCCCTAAGAGTTCAGCAACAGGAATGTGCCAGCTGCTGCCACCACCTCATACTGTACTTTGGCTCTGAGCTTCTCGAGGGCAGATTCTGGGATCAAATCTGTCTGGCTGCTCTGGCTGGTCTCTCTTGCAGTCAGACAGTCACTCTTCTCACTGCCTTGATGCCCCTCTTATCATCACCTTCCCTGCTGTGATGCCCTCCTGCTGCCCATGTTCCCTCAGACTCCCAACGGACTTCTGTCCCACAAGATAAGGCTGGATTCCTGCTGAAAGCAGGACCATCCTTGCAGGTCCCAGAAGAAAGTGATGTGGGCTGATGTAAGGTTCCTGGTAAAGGAGGAGAAAGCAGCTCATCACCACTGTAGTCTCCAAGTCCCTTGAAGAGACGAGAGTCACTTCCCTGTTTATGCTCTTTATTAGTCCCTATTCTCTTTAATCGGCTTAGACTGATGAGCCGAGGCAGCAGTAGGGATCAGCCGGGCTGTTTAATTAAAGGATTGCAGCTCAGCCCTGCAGTTTGGGGGTTTGTGTAAATGAGCTGCAAGTACATTATTTAATCTGCTGTGCAGAGAGGAGTTGGGGCATTAATGAAGCAAACTCTAATTAAAACTAGATGGCTGATGGTTATTAGTAGCATCAGTTCTGACAGGATTTATCTCATTTAGGGAAACGCCTGATCATAGAGGGGGGAAAGAAAGAATAAACCCAAGATGGTTTATCAAATTCACCACAGCACCATTTGTGACTCTCTGTCCATTCATCAGGGCTCAGAAGAGCTGCACAGGGAGCCCCTGTGTCCCAGGCTCTCCCTTCAGGAGCCCTGATGAGCTTATTTAGGGATGTGCCTGGCTCACCCAGGAACTGATTGCCTATTCAGGCTGTCTGACCCACATATTTCAGTCTTGATTGACTTTTGTTCTGCCTCGGTTCAATGGGGGAGCCTGTTTATGATTTGAGCAGGGTGTCAAGCTCTGTAAATGATCTGATGGGCTTCTCCCAGCAGCATTTGCCACCCCAGAGCAGCGTAGCTATCAGCTATGGACATCAGCTCCATGGTGACCTTGTGTATTTCCCTCTCTGCCATTTTTTTGCCCTTCTTACTGCATTGTATATTGAACTTCAGGTATGAAGGAAGCCCATGGCTGACTGCACAACCTTGGCAGAGGCTTGGAGGTATTTTCTGGCCAGCATAAAGCTGATGGATGAGTTTAATAGTCCTGCATGTGCTCTGCCTTTTTTCTGGCACAGTGTGGGAAGTCAGGATGGTCTTCTCACCTGAGACAGTCACATAGCAATATCACATACTAAAGCTGCTCTGTTTCAAAAAGCAAAAATTCTGTGTGCCTGTTTCTCACCTTCAAATAGCTATGGTGGTTTCAACCATCTTTATCTCTACATAGAATATAGTGTCACACATAGACAAATTCAGGGCTGCTGTTGGGGTCTGGGGGCATTAGCAATGGGGAGGACAAGAGAAAACCTTGGGAAGAAAAGTAAGGAAAGCAGGAAGCCTGCAGAGTGGGACAAGCTACAAAAGACATAAAATGGACAGACACAGGTCAGTATGAGAAGCTCTCTAACTGGAAGCCCAGATGAAACATGCTGTAGAGGTCGTTGTTCATCCCCACTTCTGACTTCCCTGGCTCAGACTCATCTCTGGATGCAACTTGCCAAAGTGGTTAAATTACTGAAACAAATTATTGCTTCTTCTTCAATTTACCTGTAAAACCCCAGGTGAGAAATTTGGTGGTTCCCAGCATGAGGAGGGCAGGCAAACTCAGGCTCAAGGGATGGGTAGGGCCTTTGGGAGTCTCTGGGACAAACGGAAGGCCTGACAATCAAGGCCTGTCAAAGATCATGAAAAAAATGACCCTAAAGCTTAATCCACTGTAGGAGTGACAGCCTTGTAGGATAAGAAAATGCTAGAAACTAAGAGAACTGGTCAGAAATAAGGTGGAGGCTGGGACAAAAACGGGGCAGGGTCAAGTATCAGCATATGAAGACAGAACACTGTGGCAAAATTGAGCCTCTGTTCAGACAAAATAGAGCACATATCCAAAACCCTCTCTCTCCAGAAATGTAAGGGAGAGGTGGCTGTCCCTACCACAGAGACCTCTGCTGTCTCCTTCTCTTCCTTGCCAGAACCTCCCCTTCTGTCACAGGGGTGCAGCTGCAGATGTCATGCAAACCTTACCAATGCTTGAAAGCCCTCAGCACAGATATCATGGGGGCTAACCCTTCCATCTTCATAAACAAATGGACAGGAGGGGTCCTGCTCCAAGTGTGGCTGAACCCTATTTTTGAACATAAACACACACACACAAACACACACACACGCTCTCTTCACAGTTGTCCAGCATTCACACTTTTCCTTGGAAGGAAATCAGAAACCACAGTCTGCTCCAGTGAACAGAACAAAAAAGAGAAATACCATTTTAAAAATGCTGCAGCCTCACTACTGCAGTTCATCTGCCCAATTCTGCCCAGAGCCCTCCCTAGTAACTCAGGCTTCTTATACAGATGCCAAAGGTCAGATTGAAAAATCTAGCAGCATGATGAGGGAAATCTTTAAAGAGAAACCAGTTTGGAGTTGACAGAAGGGTGATGAGGCATGAGAAAAAGGAGTAGGTCTGTGAGATGGAGGTGTAAGAAGTTGTGAGAGGAGAAGATGGCAAGAACAGAGGGACAAAGCCGAGCATGGGACCTATATGCAGTATGTGCATCTCAAGTATTTTTGAAGCTCCTTGGTCCCCTTGGTCTTGGCACTGATGTCATTCACTGATGAGGGGGAGCTATGATAATTGCTGATGTACCCACACCAGGCTGCACTGGATACAAGTTGGTAAGAGTTAACAGTACCTGTCTATAACTGTCCTTCACTGACAAGCTCAGACCATTTCAACATATGTAAAACTGCTCCCCCTACCCTATCTCAGGGCGTGAGGCACAACCCTGAGTTTGGTGACTTTTGCTGTAGCTTGAAGGTTATGAGTCTATACTGGTGTCTGTCTAGGCACCTTATAATGTGGGCTAATTAATTTGAAGGAGAAGAGTGAAGCATGCATATATCAGAATATGCAGAAGAGCAAGAGAAGGTACAAGAATTAATATGGGTTGATGGAAGCAGATGTTTGAAGAGAGGCTGAAAGTATGTTTATAGAGGTGCATGGGTGTGTGTGAGTGGAGACCAGAGAGGGTGTGTGAGCAATTACACAACGGTATGAACAGTAAGCATTGGGAGGTAAAAGAGAGGGATAGCAGTGCAGGAGGCATGGGACATAAGGGAGGATGGAGGAGGATGGAAGTATATAATGAGTGAGTTTTGTCTGGGGCAGGAAGATTAGTGATGGATGATAAGGAAGTACGGGATAGAAAAGAAAAGGTCTTGCTGGCAGCAATTTCCCACCTTGGTGAGGAGTCTGGAAATGAAGGCTTCTGCTCTGCATCAGCTGCTGGACAACAGAACTGGTGTAAAACAGTTTCATTCCTGCAAGAAAAAACAAACCGTAGAATGTCAGCATTCAGATCAGTAGAAAATTCAAGGGACAATGTCTTTCCCAGGGTTCTTCCAAGGGGACAGTGACTCCCAGGGATTCTGAAAGAGAAACCTGATTATTACATGAACGTTTTGCACTCCAAGGTGGTGGGGAGCAGGAGAGAAGGGGGCTGACAACTCTATTTCCCTACCTACCTGTCCTGTTGATGATGTCAAACTATAGAGGATGGGGAAAAAGTGCCCAAATAAAAAGTTTTTCTTATATCAGTATCTATTTCATGATCCCATACATCTCACTAAAAACAGTTTTGCGTGTCTCTAATTTTTATTTCTTTTGGGACACAAACAGCTCTGTAGATGTGTTTCCTTCAATGTTTCCTATATATTGTAATGCAAAGAAGTTGATTTTTTGTTGACAGTGGCTAAATTAACTGCAGACATTTCTTCTGAAACCTCTCTAGAGCACAGAAATGGCCTCATCACATCAGCACTGGGCATTACCAGAAACAGCAGCAGAAAACTGACAAGACACGCACAAGTAGTGGGGCTGAGATCATGACGAGAGGAAGAGATAAGAGCAAAGAAAAGCAAAACTGTAAGAAGTAACAAACCTGAGCAAAACAGGAAAACAAATACCATAAAATGTGTTTATTAGATAAGAAAGGCAAAAGAATTCACCCAAAGAAAGAAATCCTAGACCAAACTTCCAAAACTGCTCACTAATCTTGAGTGACTTGTTCTTGGGTCCCTTGTCTAGAAACGTTTGTAAAGAGCCTGGTTTTTGGTGTTGGGCACCTATCACAGCATTGGAACCCAGTAAGAGCTGCTCAGCACCTCTGAAAATTAGATCCTTTTAAAATACCTCCAGGGAGGCCCTTGAGGTGTCATAGGCAGCACAAATCAGCCAGCTTTGAACACACAGACCTCCATCTATGAAAATGAGTCATTAAAAAGAAACAAGTGTCAAGGGGGGAAAATACTAGGGGAATGGAAAAGAGAATTAAAAGGGGAGAAGAAAAGCAGGGGAGATAAAGCAGTCTGAATCCTCAGATGGTATAAAATCACTGTCTCCAAGTCAGTGGAACAGCATCTAGAGCTCTGATCTCAGTGCTATTGCAGAGACCCAAGGCTCAAATGGGAAAAACTCCTTTCAAAAATACTTTTGCAGGTTCTAACCCAGACATAAGCAGTAAAGCTAAGTCTCCTGGCTTGTCATGGGATCTCAGATTCTTCTAAAGGCCCTGACACACTTTACATCACTCTGAAATGTGAAGCTTATCACCTTTGTCTTTCTCAACATCTGACAGACATGGCCACAAAGATAGTTAAATTAGAATGATGATACTGTTCCCAGCCACCTCCTTCCAGCCTCCCAGTTAGCTTAATACAACAAACTGTTTAGTTCTTCCACTTCCTTGGCTTCCAATGCATTCTCAAAAGGAATCTTTCCTTAGAAACAACAGGATTGGCAGGAGCAACACAGCAGGGGGAAGATGAAAGCATTAGCTTTACTGCATGGACCTTCGCCCTTGGTCCCTGCCTGTGACATACAACCTGCTGGGAAAGAGATGACATGTTTGCGTGACATATCAAATTCATCTCCTGGTCTTCCATTTCTGTAACTACCCACCTCACATCCCTTCTCTCCTGCCAGCCTAGTTATTGCCGGTTCTCACTATGCTGTTTGTAATTTAAACTTCTCAGGTGGCAAGTACCTATCTGACTGGTGTGTCCATAAATTACTTGTGTTGTCTTTTTAATGAAGAAAACGGTGGGATCATATCTGAGTCTATGTTCAAGCAGGCTCTCACAACTACTCCAGCTCCTACATCTTGTCACTCTGCTTCCACTAGAATCTGTCAGGAATTTTCTGATAAAATTTTGGTTTTGCATAAAAACACTGATTCATCAAATTTAAACTCTCGGGTGAAAACATCTTGGGTTTGACAAAGATTCTTCACATTATGGGGCTTTACCTGGATTTCCTGGCAGGCTGCTGGAGGGCTATGCTTCCATATCTCATGTCTCTAGAGCAGCCAAGTA
This sequence comes from Tyto alba, assembly GCF_018691265.1. Lineage (NCBI taxonomy): Eukaryota > Metazoa > Chordata > Aves > Strigiformes > Tytonidae > Tyto > Tyto alba. Next base: position 17,752,317 of record NW_024881295.1, read on the forward strand.
GCCCCTCAGAGAGGGGCCATCAGGTTTTCCGCTCAGATCTTTGTTCTGCCCAACTCCCAAAGCAGCAACGCTGGGAGCTGGCTAGCCCAAGAAGTGTGGAGCACCCACGCCAAGGCAGTCGGCTCTGGAGCAGCCCTGGAGTCACAGACAGTGCCAGCTGCAGTGTGGAAATGCACAAGGCTCTCAGCTGGTTCAGCAACAGCCTACATTCGTTCTGAGGAGCATGCTTGGTTTCAGAAGTATTATATATTGGCATTTCCTACTGAATTTCATCTCTACGGGAATCACTGGGAAAAAAGGGCCTACTTCCGGATAAAAGTAACAACATATTTTGAAATCATAGAATCACTTAGGTTAGAAAAGACCCTTAAAATCATCAAGTCCAACTGTAAACTTAACACTGCCAAGTCCACTACTAAACCATGTCCCTAAGCACCACATCTACATGTCTTTTCAGTACCTCCAGGGATGGTCACTCAACCACTTCCCTAGGCAGCCTGTTCCAGAGCTTGACAACCCTTTCAGTGAAGAAATTTTTCCTAATATGCAATCTAAACCTCTTCTGGTGCACCCTGAGGCCATTTGCTCTCATCCTGTCACTTGTTACTTGGGAAAAGAGACCAACACCCACCTTGCTACAATCTCCTTTCAGGTAGTTGTAGAGAGCAATAGGGTCTCCCCTCAGACTTATTTTCTCCAGACTAAACCACTCCAGTTCCCTCTTCCACTCCTCAAAGGACTTGTTCTCTAGGCCCTTCACCAGCTTCCAAATGGAATGTTCAAAAAAATGGACACCCCAAATTTCAGCCATTTCTGATCTCAGCACTTCCCTAAATGAACTACATTGTTCTCTGCTTTTATTCAAACAGCAGATGCATCACTCCAATTCGTAACTACACATGCAGAAAACATACAACAGGGAGGGAAAACTTAATGAAAAAAGAGGAAGGAACAAGGACAGACAAAAACCTGAGAAATAGAAGCCTGTTTATAGATGAAATGCCTTGTTAGTTCATTATCAGAATAGAAACACAGAGAAAAGTAAAGTGGAAAGAGAAAGGAAGAGTGAAGTTACAGGACTTTAGGCTCAGTCTCCTGTGGGCATTGTAAGAAGAAACATCTCACAGATACTCTTCAGAGAATCAGTATGCTCTGAGCACTGCAGCTGCACAGTCAGCGGTTGACTCTGGTTCTCATGATTTTTCATGTGTGTTTAGCACTAACCTTGGGTATTTTCTGCCCAAACCAGAGTCCTCCTGAACCTCTGAGATTCCAAGATCTCTGGAGTAGTTGCATATCTTACATACCACTACCAGATGCTGATCACGCCCACAGGCAGAAGTCTGCCTCCAGGCTGTTTGAGATCCTTGAGTCTCCCTCCAGGGGCCATGACTCCCATGGAGAAGCCAGGAGGGAGGTGGTGAGGAGCAGAAACTGCCCGATAGGGGTAAATATATGAGGTATAAATGGATATTCCAAGACTGTGCTGAAAGCTCTTCCTCCGACTGGGGGCAGGGAAGGATATCACTACTCCTATGAAATCTGAGTAACCCAAATGCCCAAGAGCAGTTGGAGCTCTGGGTCTATTTACATTCTTCTTTTATAGTTTGCTTCTCTTTCTCTTTTTTGCTACCCCGGCATACACCACAGAAACTAGGTTCCACCTTGGACACCATCCCTGTTCGTTTTCCTCTTTCTTTTCGTGTCTTGATCTTGCATATATCTGCTATTTTGCAAATCCATGCCCTTGCCTTTGCAGCATAGCATGCATAGCACAGACAGGAGCTGGGAGAGGTTACGGAAGAAGTGGACGTGTTCCCACCCTGAATCAACTGTATTAATTGCTATCTGGACAAAGCAGCTCTCATTTGGGTGCAAAAGGGAAGTGTCCCAGGACCTTACTATCACCTCTAAGACTAAAATAAGTGTGCTAGAAAAGAAGCTGTCTTCTTAACTGTGTGAAGTCTTCAGGTGAGATGTTATTTTTGTTATTGTGATTCAAGAGGGCCTGACAGAGTTGTAAAGGCTGGTGGCTACCTGGATTTCATTCCCCTGTGGTGTTTTCAACCTTTACAGCTTTAAAGTGAGACTTGAGACACTTAGTATCTGTCTGAAGTCAGTGTAAGACTTCTGATGGTGGTTTGTTGTTTTGTTTTGTTTTTTTCTTTTCTGTGCTTTCCTTTTATTTTGTTTTTAAACAAATCTTACTTCATAAGTCAGACAGGCTACATAAAACTTGAATGTGCAGCCTCTGAGGAGTTAAACACCAGAAAGCATAAGGCTTGTTTTGCCTTTGAAAAACAGGGAGGAAGACAATGTGTTTTCAATTCAGTGACAGTTGATTCAGACTCATTACTTTGGGATGCTGATCTGTAATTTTTTTCTTTTTAAATACTTCAGGTCAGTGTCAGTGGTCTACCAATTAAAAGGGTAAGTCCAGCACTTGCTTTTTTGCATTTCTGTCTCTTCCTCTATGTCCTCTAACTTGCCTTTCTCACACTTTCAAACCATCACAGAGATTAACGTTAAACAAACACTGTTGTGGGCAGATTAGGCAGGTGATTGTGGAGAGAGATGATTTCTCCTGTCTGTCAGGATACTGTTGAACTCTTCTGTTTCCAATTTATTGCTTTAAAAGCAGACAAATTATTATCTCTTGGGCTGCACCCTGATGTAAACTTGGAAGGGAAAAGTCAGAAAGAAGAAAAGGTGCTCTGGGTGAGTGAAGAGGAGTTGGATGATACAAAGAGGAAGAGGCTAACAGAGAGGAGGAAGCATGCTGAAGGGCCTGTTGAAGTAAATGTTGCCAGCAGTATGTGAGTTGTGTGTGGAGGCGCAACAGAGGACAAGGGCAAATATAGATGCAAAAGGAGGACTGGGAACAGTCTGAGCCTGTCAGTGCCGTGCTCCATCTAGCTGGGACACATGCTCCAGAGGCAAGGATTTGACAGTATAGACCTATCTTAACTGCAGATAAAGCTATGATTGGCCCAGCAGTAACGCATGCTGTCAATTGAAACATTAACCCCCTCTCCTCTGAGAGAAAACAACCGACTGAATTTTATTCAGTTGTCTTTAACATTGCTTCTGACAAGAGGTATCATCCAGCAAGCTGCCTGCAGCCTCAGTGCGGGTATCTGTGAATGAACTGTCTGGCCACAGCAATTCCTGCTCTGTGATAAACTTTAGAGAGGCCTGTGCCAAACCTCCTGGCTAGCACAAGCTGTCTGTAGTCAGCTCAGGAATTAGCTCTACTTTTATGGCTTCTTAGAAAGTTGGACTGTGCTGCAAAGGGGCCCCCTGACTCATGCTGCCTTGGGCTTTACAGCTATAGATCCCCAAGAGCCAAGCCTCTTTTCTCTTAAAAACTGGTGTTGTAGAGGGTACAGGAGTTGAGCTTCAAAAATGGAAAGTCTCTGTAGCTACCTAAGTTGCATATCACAGGGACAAAGAAGTGCAAAATTTCCTAAAATTGCCTTAATGCTGTATCTTCCCTTCAGACAAGTGCCTGGGGCTTTATTTTCATTCAGTGTTGTTGCCCATCCTAAGCATCAGTGCCCACTAGTTCAGCAATGATGATAGCTGTTCTGAAATAGAGATGCTTGTCTGCTGAGAGCTATATTACAGTAAACAAGTCTAACACCTTTTTCTTCCTCTCCTGCTCCCCGCAAAAGCAAACCCCCAACCCAGACAGCGTACGGAAAACGGTGGTACTCCTTGCTCTCCAACAGTCAGCTTTAATTAAACAAATATCCAGTGTGACCTGCGCCCACAGATAAAGAGCAGCTCTGTATTTTTCCACATGAATGATTTCAGACTACAAGAAATGCCAAAACAAGACAGAATGAAAATTGCTCTCACTACGAGTACACAAAGCGTGCTTCTCTCTAGCATGCTGCATCACCCCTGCATCCCACTGTGACTGCTGCCCTGGTCAGTTATGTAGGATAGCTGACATGGCCCCTACTGGAAGAACAATGAAGATCACTGGGTTCTCCAACTGCCAGTACTTGCCTAATCTCTGTAGCCTGTACTTGGGCCCTACTGGCCTGCATATTGAGTAGCCTTGCCCTTGGCCCAAGTGCACACCAGTTCTTAGAAACCCGACAATGCTGAAAGGCAAATGGTGATCCTTCAAGCAGTGGTCTATCAGTAAGTAACTAGTCCAACTCTTGCAGACTTTATGGTTTCTCTTTAAAACTCCACCTTTTGAAGAAATGCTAAAGGCTTTGACCAACAGTCATTGTTTTTAGTGCTGGATATCTCAGCTTTCCTGGAATCTTTTGTTACTTGTCTCTATCTTGCATTTTTTTTTGGATAGCTGCCAAGCGAACAGATGGAGTCACAGAAGTTCATGACCTAGAAGGGGAAGATTAAAGGCAGAAAGAGTAGAAGGAGAATTGAATTAATCTCAGATGAAGTTTTACTGGCTGTTATCTTTCCTAAGATGAGGACTGGGGAACTACAAACAGGAACTTTTTAGCAGTACTAAGTTTATGAAAGGCCAGTTGCATTGTCTTCTGACTCCCCCAAAATGTACAGCTTAATGCTACCTACCAACGGAGATGTGACACAACTTAGCTAAGGTTAGTTGCAGGCTTTACTCCTTCTATCATCTCCCCTTCTGTATTAGATCTATTTCTGACTCCAGTCATCCGGGAACTGAGAGCTGATGAGGCGGTGAGATCTGGAAGAGGCAGTGTTTCCAAAAGAGTACCTTCTAGCAACTAGCTGTTTCTCCCCCAGTTCTTCACTCTCCACTCCAAAATACTCTTACTAAAACTTTCTAGCTGTCTTAATTACTCATCTCGATTGTATGTCATTAGACTGGTGTTTTGGAGGGAGTTGAGTATGGTCAGAGTTTATGTCGTAAGGAAACCATACGTGCTAAAAATAAATTCAAGGTAATTTCTGGAATTTAAGTTCTTTAACTCCTTGTAAGTGTGATGGCCTCCTCATTGTAATGGGATACTGTTGATGGCAAGAATTTTACAAGATTCAGAGAAGAAGTGGACATTTTAAAGACTATCCTATGAGAATACTTAACGCAGATCCTTCCCAAAGTCAATGTATATGACTCAAACTTTTCAGCATTAGAAGAAGGCTTATGGGTATCCCATGGCTATCTACTGTGACTCTTGATCTTCTCTCTTGAACGTCTGATGCTGGCTATCTCTGAAAAACAGCTACACAAACCAGATTCACAAATCTGACTGTCTGAGGATTCCTGTGTTAAAGGGCAAGGGACTTAGCCAAGATACTGAAGTATAGGAGTGCAACAAGACTGAAACTTTCATTTTATTTTACATTCCCAGTAACTACAACAATCCCAACCTGATTGTCCCTGGGATGCATCTTAGGAATGGACTGATGTAGTCATCTTCTCTAAATTGTTAAAGATTTTTGTATTCAGTCAAAAAATGTCCCAGTATTAATCCCCAAAGAGGAGAATGAGACTGAAGCAGTCTGGAGTCAGATATGCATGGTAGATTGCTGAGGATGAAACTAAAACAAATGAAGCAGGAGGAAGAATTGAGCAAAAGATGACAGGAAGATGTTTTGGAAACTGTGTGTGTTGACCCAGCAAACTCTTACGAAAACCTTTAGCATACTTAAGCTTTATTTCCCCTTCCCTAACCTCTTAGCCTCTGCCTTTTCTGGGACTCCACATCTGTTGGTTTTATGGCTATAGATTTACTTTGCTCTCCAAAGTCATCGCTGCTTCGACTCCCTCATCAGAAACATCCTCTCAAGTGGCAGTGACTATCCTCAGTCCTTTAGCGATCTGGAAGGTGAGTGCCATATTTGTAAAGGGCTTGCATATGCCACTATAGTCTATACAGAACCACTTTATATCTGTTCCACATACTTTTCACTGACTCTCTGGTCTGTTGCCTTACATTACAGGGGTAGAAGTTCATAATGTATCTATGTGCACAGTGCCAGTTACATCATTCAGATCAAGGATTTTCTTGTTATTTCAGAATAGGGACTGCCTAGCTCTGTCTGCAACCCTTCACAGGCTTAGATATCTAATTAATTGCATGAAAAAAATGAAGATGTATCTAGAGGATATTTAGCTGCCAGCTCATAACTACTGCCTACAAAAACAAATTGCTGAAGAAACTCCCTGGCAGTGTCAGCATGATGGGTGAATGTATAACATACACATACATGTCCAGCCTTGCCAGGGTGCATGGTAGCTCTTCTTTCAGTCCACCTGAGTGCCTACCATTCCACAGCTATTTCTTTAGCCTTCTCAAAGTTGTTCTTCTTTCTTCCCTCCTCCATCCCCCAAAGTCATGCTGGGAGGGGTGAAGAGGGGAGACCTTACCAGGAGCATCTATACTCTCTGCTTGCCTGCCAAAAATGAAAAAACAAGTGTGTTTTGTAGTCTGGAACTTGGCCTGCCTTGAACACCTCATGAGTGTTGGAGATAATGTCTTCTTCCATGGTGTTCCTCTAGAAATTTGATGATCAAAAGATCAGAGCTCATCCTCTAACACCTACTTAGCACCTGCTTAATCAAAATATTGTTTCTTGATACAAATTCATTTTAAGTCATACATCCTTTGTATAGAATTACTATAAATTTATTTTTCTAGTGCTAGGTGATGGGATGAAGATGGCATCCCCAATGACAGCGTATTTCCAGTTTCTCAGCAGAATATGTTGTTTTTAGAGACCCTATAAAATATCTTAAAACAAATTCACCTCAGAAGTATAAAATACCATATGCATACACACTGTTTGGAAAGTGAAAATTCAGTGTGACACGCTGACGCAAATGTGTGTCTTTGAGCTATTGTGGGTTCTTCAGAACAGCACAGCTTGGAAGGATAAGCACAAGGCACTGTGCTGAGGAAATGGAATTTCCTGTGTTGGAGGAAGAAGATCCGAGCCAATGCTGCTGTGATCTGATCTTTTTTTGGTTAACCAGTTGGGTGACTATAACAGATATGTCAAATATGCCATTCATTTATCACCATCTGCTTCCAGGGATGGAGATATTAATGCCATATCTTCCTGAACAGTTGGTTTCTCAGCTTACTTTAGTCCATACATGTGGCAGGCATTTCTCCTGTACATCCTTACTCTTACCTTGAAGAAATTTTTGGGGAAAAGTGTGGGCATGATTGGCAGATGACTACATGTATTTCAGAGAAAATTTTGTGTGTTTTCCACCAACTTCAGTGTGAAGAACATGACTGGTGGACAAATGTGTGTGGATGTGTACTGAAGAAGTTCTGAGCATAAAGGGAAAAGGTGAGCTGGCATTCATGAGTCAGAGTCAGCAACGTGTCTGGGAGATGGTGAAAATGAGCTGCAGCCTCTTGTGTTCTGGCTCAGTGAGGTCTGCTCCTCTGCCATAGACCCTCTTTTCTCTTGTTGGTGACAGGCTACTTGACAGAAATTTCCTTACCCAACGATCTAGGCTCCAGACATCACTAGCAAGAGTAAGGAAGATTGGAAAGATGTTACCTGTGGATTCACTGTATTCAGTGAAAATCGCTGCTGACAAGTCCATTTTGTTACCCATAAACACTTGAAAATCTAACCCATTTTTTAAGCCTACAAGGAGTGGTTGGGCTAATTGCCATATTTCCCCTACATGCTAGAAATGGGCAAGAGCAGAAAAAGGAATGGAACATGCCCCAGGAATCAACTGGAGGAAGAGAATCCAGACTGGTCCAGTCTGCCAGATAATCTCCTTGTGATTGCCAGAAGCAAAGTCTGGGGCCAGCTTTTGGACCCACTTCCAGCACTTCTCATGTTAAGTGGTGCATTACTCTTTGTGCAGTTTTGTGGCTCTTGGTACTTCAGCTACAGTAGGATGAAATAACTTGCTTAAGGTGAACTAATGATGACACACTCACTGTCAATTATCTGTGGACTGACTTCATTATAACCAGAGTCAGTCTAGGTGACAGAAATTGTCCACAGAAGGAAACTTAAGATCAAGCATCTACTGTACAAAGAAAGTCTGATTCTTAAAACAGTAAACATACTGTATTGCATACACATGCGTTGCCTTAATATAAGGCAGAGGGTTGAAGAGATTTAGAAATAGTACTCAACTTAGATGGAACAAAACATTCAGATTTGGGACACATGAATGGCCTGGGAGAAGCTAGCATTGCTGAAAGCTCTCTGTAGAGGGGTACTTGTATCTCTGGTGTAACTATGCTGGTGTCTCTTAGAGAATTACTAGTTGAGGAAATACTTTTTGGGTTTATGGGGGGGTGCTTCTCATGCTCTCATATTTGCCCAGCCGAAATGATTCACTCAGAAGATTCTCTTCTTGCTATTAATTTCCTTCCTAAGGCACAGTAGGAACAGGGATGAGGGAAACGATTGTACTTGCTAAACAATTCCCAGGAAGAAACTTCCAGGGTGAAAGAGAGTTTGTCATCAGCTGCCAGAGGGATGAGGGGGGGGCACTTCTACTGAAATGTCTTCCAATCACACGTCAATAGGGAGTCCATTCACTCCATCTAAATTGGATTTCTCTCCTCCAGAGGAAAATCAGCCACATAGAGCATGGCTGTCTGCTAATTGGATTGGTGCTTTGTAAGCACTAAGAGGAAGAAGGCAAAGTGGCCATGATGGGAGGAAATGCTGTGTGTTGGACTATGCAATAGCCCAGTGTGCACCACCAGTCTTGTTTAGATACTCTGTCAGTGCTGGAAACTGTTGATGACTTATTGTGATAGACAAGTCACATCATTTGCTCTGTCTTGCTAACAGGATGAATAGTGATACACAGGAAAAACAGCTACTATATAAAAGAGCAATCTGATTTTCTAAATGCATGTGCACAGCTAATGATGTGGAGAGGATCCTCTAGTGACACATGCAACACTCACCGGGAGTGAGCAGAGGTTTAATAAATTGTAGCCAAAACTATACTTCAGATATCACAACTAGGAAGCTGCTACGTAAATCTGAAGCATGTGTGAGGGGGAGTTTGTGTAAGTTCCTGAAATAATTTCAATTAAATAATTACTATAAACAGAAATTGTATTGATTAATTTCTTAATAGAAAGATGGTATATTAATACAAAACTACTTTTCCAAGACAACATGCGACCTTTTCCAAGACAGCATCCCTCACTTCCACCTATCTTCAATATCATAATTTCTTTTAAAGGTTATATATGTAATGGAATAATTACATGTCTGCAGATGCATGCTGATAGCGACCTTCTGTAGCTTTGAAACATCTTTTCATACCTCTTCTGTTTTTTACTATACAAAGGCCCTTTCTTCTTTATTCGAATAATAGATTTATAACTACATAAAATGGAAATAGCTGGCAAAAGTTCACTTTTAATTACACTGATGAGCATTCTCCAAATCCCCTCCAGTTCTTCATATGATAATTATAGTTTGCCAGCCTAATACCAATGAGTACATGGTTCCTCTAAAGAGATCCAGAACTAGCACTCTGACTGAATGCTCAGCTAGCAGAGTAAACACCTTTTTTCCTCTCTCCTATTTTGGGTTAATATGTATGAACACTATAAAAAAGCTAAGGCTTGTGTTAGTGAAATTGGCAACCCTTTTTGTAATTACTGGTACTGTGAGATATAAATGGAATTTAGGTCTCTCCCTCAATAAGAATAAATTATTTTTACTTTCTGAATACGTGTCAGAATTGGACTCAGTAGAAGGATTTTTGTTATGACTGAGTATTAGAACTGTTTTTAATCAGGCTTAGACTTCTTACTGGCTTCTCACTCACGTGGCTCATGTTTAACCCTTGTACAGGAAGACAGTCCTGGGATTTTCCAGAGGCTACAATCAAACTGTCCCTCAGCACTGGAGAAGTGCTGTTCAATAATTCAGAATCCCATAAACATGCAAATTAGCTGCATGCACAGAAATGGCTCACCACTGAGCAAATCATGCACCTGAGCAACACTGTCTTCTGTAGACTTGCCCCTGCATGAAAATGCATGTCCAGATTTGCTGCTTGTATGACTGCAGTTCTGTGCCCCTGCAGGCAGCTCTGTATTCAATGCTGGACACCAGAGTAGCATGACATTGAATTGCACTAGCTATTGAAGACAAGCTTAAAAGCTTCTTACTGTCAACTGAGCCAACACACTAAATTTAAGTAGTGATTTTATTCTGCATACTCACCAAAGATTATTAAGATTGTTCCATGGGCTAAATCCTGCTGCCTAGTACTGAGTTGCTCAGACTCTACTATGTATCAAGGCTTGATGCAAAACAGTTTAACAAGAGGAGTGCAGTTGAATGCAATGAGAAGGAACATGGCTTGGCTTGGCTTGCAGAAGGCTGTTTCAGGCCCTTGGTTTGGGGCCTTGGCTATGGAAACCCAGTTATTACCAGACCTGCAGGTATCTGGGGCTATTGCATCACTGATACCTACAATTGAAAGTGGAGTAGTTTCCTAACTGAGAAGGACAGGGAGAATTAGGAATGAATAACCAGTCACAGGCTCCTTGGTCGCATACACAGGAGTAAATTTTGCTGTTCTCTGATGCTTCAGAGCTGAGCTGCTTCTGCTGTGGGAAGGGGAAGAGCAGAGGAAAAGGTCAGAACTAGTTGCAGAGCTGACTCTAATGCCTCAGGGTACAGATAGGAATAGTCATTATTGTTTCAGGAGAAATTTAATTTCCCCATTTCCCTTCCACACACACCCATGTGCTTCCACCAGGGCCTTGACATATAGAAAGTAGACAGTGTTCAAGACTGCTTGTGGACACAGCAGCTGGTTGACACCAAGAGCAGCTGGATTTACATATGTAATTGCTCTGGAAGAAAAGTATCATTTGACACTAATGCAAGTGGCTAGAAGATGAAACTTGTACAGTCAGTACTTGACCATCACAGATACTTGGTTTTGGGTTAAGAAGAGATTTCACAGTTTCTTGAGGCTTCATAAACTCCTGACCTTGCTAAGGTAGCAGAAGAGCAGGTGGAATTAATGAGGTATCCTAAGATTTGGAAAAGCTATAAAAGTTGTTTCGTTTCCCCTCTTAACTGCTCAATAATTCCTGGGATTTAAAACCAGTAGGACATACAATGTACTGTCAAGTCAAATTACCAAGATAGTGATTATTTGGTTAGTCTTAGTCCCAGGAGTTGGATTATTTTATACTCCCTGTCTGGTGCAGCAACACTGGGAAAAAAATCACTACAAAAATGGAGAAAGCATCACTTCTTAAACTGATGCCTTGCATACACTAATTGTTCATCCATACCCTATCTCAGAACTGAAATACACAGCTTACACTCATAGACCTGGACAAAAGAGCAGCGCTTCAGTCAGTGACTACGATAGGAACCTATACAGCCTGCATTTGCAATCAAACGTACAGCTCATCTTTAATGAAATGAGCTACTTATGTCTGTCTATACTACTGGATCTCTCTGTAGTGCCTTACTGCACCCATCTTGTGCCTTGTGGGGAGTCTTAACTTGCTAAAGCATCTTACTTACAAAACCATTACTGTTCTCTACTTAATAAGCTCTGAGCTTCCCATCATGTGCTGGAGTCCTTTGTTTCCTTTCCTTTCTTTGGAAAGAAAAAAATATATAAGGTGTGGTTCTGGAAACAATAAACATAAGAGATTTTTCAGTATTACAGGAGCCTGATTTCTGCAGAGATATTTCAATAAGTTGCAAAAACAGTTACTAGAAATCAGAGTAAGGAGCTGTGGGACTGATAATGTTTCTGCTCCTGAAATAAAATGGCTGATGAGGGCCTTCTGAACTTTGTAGTATTTACAGCTGGGCAATCTCCTCTAACAACTGAGATTTAACAAGTTTGCTTCAGTACGCTGGTGCAGACAGGGCTGTAGCATAAGCTGACACCATGAGGCTCAGCATAAGCTGGCAGTGCTATTTGTGCTTTCACACTTCAGCTGTGAAGCTACATCAGTAATGGTTCCAGACCCTAGATGCTGGGATGTGACAATACTTCCCAGCTTGGGAAGAGGCAACAGCAGTGGCAGTATCTGCACCTGTGGTTGCTTTGGCACTTGGAGCTGTTGAAATCTTGATTCTTGCAATGAAGTGATTCTGCCTAGACTCTACTTTAGCCCTGGAAGCTGTATGGTGGGGGAAATTCCACTTTTGGCAGCTGCTGTTATGTATAAAAAGTGTGTAGTGCATGAAGACATCCCAGAGCTGTAAAAAAGGTGTTGAGAAAAAACAATGAAGCCTCTCACAGGAAAAACAACCTGGTAAAAATAAGATTTTAATCAAACAAGTGTCAAACAGTGAGAAGCACAGAGGTAGAACCCTGGATTAGAAAGGACAGACATTTCCTTCCTGTTATCTAAGGCAAGAACAATTATTGCACTCCTAGGCTAGAAGGGTCAGCCTTGCTTGTGGCTGAAACACAGCCCCTTGCATCCAGGGAGTAGCTACACATAATAGTTGTTCTCCGGGCAACTCCAGAGAGAACAAATTGTGACAGATTCATTAGTCACTGGCTTTGTTTCATGGCGATGAAGTAGAGCTCACTCAATGTGCCATGGAGACTAAATACCCTCCCTCCTGTGCTAGGAAGGGTACTCTGCCTCCAGGGTCATCTAGTTCTATGCTGTTTACATGCAGCTCTGCTGCTCCATCCCAGTCCTACCCTACAGGGAGATATGATTCTTCGTGTCTTGTGCCTTGAGTCTGGATTGCCAGAATTCCTGTCTTCCCACAGCTGCTACTTCCTCTTTTAAAGGATTACTACCTGATTCCCTACACAGTTAGCACAGACCATCATGATCACACAGCAGAAATATTCTTGAAATATATGAAGGAGTGCTGTCCTGAGCTCCTGCCTGTGTGTGCCCTCGATAAAGGCAGAATTTGAGTTGCAGCTGCAGACCACTATTTAGTCTCTACAGGCTGTGGACTCTGACGTCATTTTGGACAGAGATCTCGGACCATCTGTAAAGTGAAATTCTTGCTAGACAGTCACCAGTCACCTGATTAAAAAAAAAAAAAATCAGAAGAGAATTATAGTGGAGGGAAAGTAATACTAAATAACATCCATCCTTGCAGCAAACTGACAAAAACACCTAAATGGGATGAGAAAGGGGCATCCTCTTTATTTTTGAGATAAAAGTTGTTCTGCCTTGTTTGCAAATCCAACAAGTAAGTAACACTGAGACAAACCTACCTTTTACACACTTGCCTTCTATTTTAACTAGAAAGACATCTCCTCAGGACTTTCCTTATCCCTGCATCCTTCCTGGTCATAATTACTTCAAGACAATGGCCAACATAATATCCAGACTATACAAGAATATTTGTATTGATAGCTCCATGTTTCTCGGCTGACATGTCCATCAAATAGTAGATCTCCCAGCTCAGTCTAAACTTAACTCTCATTGTATTTTATTCCCCTTCTCATTGTACCTGTCCTAACAGTTGTTTCTCAGCCGAATGTTGACTGCTTTCACCACCATTCTAGTCAGTACTTACTCAAGCCATATAAACTCATACTTTTCTGTTTTGTTTTGTTTCTCCTTCTACCCACCATATTTTCAAATTAAGCTTGATGCTTAAGGAAAGGGCAGATTCTAAAGACTTTTCTCTTCCCCTTGCAAAGCTCTCCTCTGGTTAACTGTGGTATAGACTGCTTTGCTATTTCACTCCATGACTTTCTGTCTGTAAAGGGCAATGTCATACTTGGCTGTGTTTTATTCATTCTGTTTCTCCTTTATTCCATAATTTGAAGCATATCTTCCAAATTTCCAAGATCAGGGTAATTGATGCCACTGTGAATATGAGGGCATTTGCTTGGGCTTTGCATCTTTGTGTAGAAAAATTTAATTCCTTCACCCTTTTAGGCATGTTGAAAACCACAATATCTTTTTTCCAAAGTAAAATAACAGAACAACTGGAATACGTAAGACATTTCAGACCCTGTTTCTATGTCCTCAGCTACTAGGCACTTTAATTCCTGTATCTCTAGGAACAACCACTGCCTTAACAATTTTCCTTCTTGCATACCACTTGTCTCTGCACTATACACTACTGAGACAGTGAAGATCATATTGCCAGAGTTTTGATCTAGCACAGACAGGGCTCACTTGGAAGAATATGTTGGGATGTTCCAGAGCGATGTTATTTTGGAACCTGTAAGGTCTTAGAATAGCAATAATTTTTCTTTTCTTGACAAAGTAATGCTCTTCAAATAACTTAAGTGAAAGAGACTGTCTTTCTCTTCAGGTTTTATGATAGCAGGACTTGGATTCTATTCCCACATTCGCTTCCAAACAGAACCCATTCTTAGTTGGATGGAGGCAGAATTTCCCATCTTGAAAAACAGGTTGTATTACAGATTGGAGTCTCATGGTTAGGCTGCACTTGTAACGTACCGCTCTTTTCTAGCATTTATTGAGATTTCATAGTGATTACTGTCATAGGACAGCTCAAGCCTCTTTGCAAAACTGCTGAATTGTATAAAAGGCAACAATAGAGAAAAAAAATAGTTTTTTTGCTGCTTCAGCCATGGGGTGTAACTGTATGTCATGATTCAATTACATGTTTCAGGTACCACTGTTAAGATGTTGTCAGGAGTAGTCAGGTTTCGCTGCTTACATAGCTGAAAATGCCTAACTGGTTTGTGTGTTTTCAAGATATAAGGTTATTTAAAAAAAAAAATAATAAAAATAATCAAACCCATGGTGAATTTGTGTTACAGTGAAATTAAAGTACTGATGGGAAACTGGATTTTGTGGAGAAGAATCATCTAAAAGGACACTTAAGGCAAAATACAACCCTACTGTAAATGTATTGGCATCAATGGCATTTACATAGCCTATGCACAGATGGATCTGGTTTGGAGACTTGTAGCTCTTATCTGATCAACAAGTTTAATGGGAACGTCAGGCCTCGATATCAGGAGAAGGAGGATTCTGTTCTTATACAGTAGCTAGGCAAATGACATCGAGTCATTTTATAATTTGTTTTTATTCACTCTGTAGCTGTGTGAATAAAGTGAAAATCAATGAATAATATATTCAGTGAACTTCATGATATTTCTTAATCTAGAATCAGTTTGTCCAACTCTATTGGAGAACTTAATAGGAGCCATGGTAATGTTTCCATGCAATCCATTTATCAACAGTTCTGAGACAGAATGAGAGATTCTAACAAAGGATAACCCAATAAAAGATACACCATAAATAAAATATAATCAAAACATAAATGTACTAGGAGATTCCCCATAAGCAAAGAGAAAGGATTCCAGAAGACCAAAAGGTTTCCAATGATGCACAGAAGGAAATATTCTGTATAGACTCCAAGGTACAGAACATAAGGGAGGAGTTTGGAGGCCTCTATGCAATTTTTACTCTTTTCAGAGGAAACATATAATAACTGCTATCAATATGTTAGCCAGAAAGCATAAACACAGCTTGTAATGTCTTTGACTACCTACTTGCTTGTGTAGGCATTAATTCTACATCTAATCATCCTTTGTCCTTGAAGTTTTCTCAAGGCAGAATGGGTTTGATTGAAACAGAATGTACTCTGGAAGGCTATATGCAATCCTTTAACATAACACTCTTAAACCACAAACCCTGGTCTTATTAAACTGTTAGCGCTTCTGGTAGAGTGAAAAAGACAGAGAATGCCCCAGAACTGTGATAAGGCACCACATGAATACTGTTTCCAAACTTTTTAATCTTTCCCAGCACATACAAAAGAAGCAGCTGGCCAAGAGTAAGGGTTGAAATGGAATCTGATTGTTATTCATCTGGGATCTCCTCCAACTCCCACTAAAACAGTATTTCCACTGAGTTCGTATATGATCTGATTTCAAGTCCCATGCAGTGAATCCTAGCCAATTCAGCTCTTAAGGGTTGTCCTGACTCAAATGCTAACTATCTGCATTCAAATGAAGGCTCTTCCTACTTATGAAGAAATCTTATTCTTGTGTCTGTTGCATGAGAAATGCCATTTATTACCATTTCAAGCAGAATCAGTAAACAATATGGCTTCTCACATAGAGGCCTCCCCTAGCAATGCCTGTGTTGTCCTCTCTGTCTTCAATCTTTTTACATTTATAACTAAACACTTTCAAATGGGAATATTTTTCTATGGCTAGCAGAATCAACAACCTGATCTTAAGAGCCCCTAATGCTTCCATGCTAAATACTGCTTAAACATGGGTTTAGAGAGAGATTATGTGTGCAGGCATGCAGTTCTGAAAAATCTGTGGCTCACATATAATCTATAACATATGATCCAGCACGAGCCACAAAAAGACTGAGGCAATGGCAAGAGAGGTGTGAACTGTCCCACTTCTCTGTACAGAGTCTGCGTGCCAGTATTACAAAGTTCTACATGACTTACTGTGTCCCACTAAGCTGACGCTGAGAGCAGGCACAGCTTGCAGTAGAAGGCGATGCGTGCTTCACATTTAGGAGAAAAGCAGTAGTTTTTAGCTGCCCCATCTCCTCACTGATATTAGCGAACCTCCTGCGGGTGCTAGGCAGATCGTTTAGGAATGTCTGGAAAGACTTTTGATCCTTGGGCTGAAGACACTTTGAAAGAGCAAAGTGTTGGTGGCTGTAAGGATACTACCCCCGTGCTCCTGCAGCACATCCCCTAGGGTGAGGGGTGACAAGGATTTGTTGAGGCACTCCTTGGAAGCCTGTGCTGTGCTTGTTTTCTGAGGTAAACAGGAAATCTCAGACCTTAGTAAGGTCAATTCTGAACCTCTCACCAGGGCTAAATTCCATTTGAAGGGAAAAGAGCAGCAGGAATGATCTCTATGTTTAGTTACTTCATATCTTGTCTTACATGAGTGTGCCAGAAGGCCAAAAGGAGACCTCTGATTGTCATGTACAACCTGCATAACGGGCTTTTCCAGTTGTTGATATGGCACATGGAAGACTGAGTTGTGTTCCCCTTCTACCTAATTCAGAGTGACTGGAGAGGAAAACTTTCGCTCTGAATCTGAAGGGACTTGAACCTATGCCTCTCTACCTTCCCAAATAAGCTCTGAATCCAAAAAAAACTTACCTGAAAAAATGCTAAGCTGAATCTGATTTTCAGCCTCCAAATCTTTTTCTTAGTATTCTCAGTGGCAAATTGTACCATTGCATTTGGAATGACATACCCATCTACAGATTTAATCACCATATTTAAATGCCAAAAATTTTATTAATCTTTGTCAGAGACTAGTAGAACCCTTTCACCGTTTTTGTTTTCCTTGAGCTTTCCCAGGCAACTCTTGCCTCTTTTCAGGGTCTATCTTCCACCTGTTGGGATAGGAAGTTGTGTTGTCACCCATATGCCTTAATCATTATGCTTGCTTTCAGGTGCTGGAAAAATAGGAATGTGGGTCAGCAATCTAAAACTGATATCATGAGAGCTCTCTCACCAAACAGTGTTTGTACCTCAAACTGCTCCACCTAACCTGACTTGAAAAGAAAACGGAGTTGTTAAGCACAGTATGTGATTCTCTCCATCAGAGGCTCTCAAGATCCAAAGCTCAGTGCTGGGTCTGGGGCAGCACTAGGAATGTTCCAGTATGGATGCTTGATTCAGCCTCTACTCTACGTTTTGAAGTTGTGGCGCCTTGTACTGTGTCTGAATTAAAATATATTCTTGCCTTAAAAGGATATATAGAATTCAACCTCAAAAGCTGTCTCAGAAACCGTCTCCCCTTCGTGACAATAATGCACAGTCCCACTCATTTCTTTGCTTCACAAAGTGCTGTCAAACACGTCCAGTCATCCAGCGCTCGCTGCAGCAAAACTGTTCATCTTTCAAAGGCAGCATTCTCCAAGCTCTTTACAAACCCCACTGGCAGACACCTCGTGCTACCCCCCACAAGGGAAATGAGTAACACACATCTAGTCACACAGGGGGATGCTAAAGTAAGGCAATACAATTTGCCCAGTGTCACACAGCAAGCTTGTCTGTAGCACGAGGCTCCTACCTTTCTATCACCTCAGTCCTGGTTTCTAAGCAATAGCCCAAGCTTCCCCCCTATTCAGAAGCTCAAATCACTGCAAAGGATTAAGTAGGTGCTTAACACCATATTGAACAGGAGCCAAAAGAATTAATTTCACAGGAGAGGAAGAAACCAGCACAAAGAATTCAACAAGTTGGGGGATGAAGAACGTGTGTACTGATTAAGAGACAGAAACAACCTACGCATAACTGCTAAAGCTTGTAGTTGTCAAATCTAGCCCTCCCATACTGCTTCCCCCTGCCCTGATCTATGACAATTTGCAGAGCAAAAAGCCTCTTTAAATGAGGGAGAAACTTTCTAAAGAACAGAGTGCAAGTCACTTCTGTTCAGTAGCTCACCTGGACAGATGCTGTCCTAAAGGTCACTGCAAGTTCCTTTACTGGATAGCAGCCCCGAGGAACAGAACTGGGCACCTCTCCTTGAGAAGAATGGCATCTGAATCCTGATGCTCTTCTACAGAGCCTAAATTGTGGTCCCAGAAGAGTATGTCTGTCTTAGAAGCATTATGCTGTGCCTATCTGAATTAAGTATTATCCTTACTCTGAGAGGGCTGCAGATGCTATGTAATCTGTCACTGGAATAGCAAATGAGCTCACATAACCAGAAAAAGGCCTTGAACCTGAGCAGTATAAACCTGGTCCTTCCAAGCTAAGCAAACCAATCCATTCATTACAAGTAGCAAAGGCAACACAAAATGAACTGGAATGAAGTGGTTCACATCACTAATAAACCACAGGAACAGGAATGAAGCTGACCTGTACTGCTCAGTTGTTACTAATAGGCTAGATTTACAGATATTTTAACTAGTCTCCTCCTCTCCAGAAGAGAACATATAGCCTCAATAACACAGTGAGAACCTTCAGTTATTTGTCAGTACACCAAATAAGCAACACCTTTCTGTTGAAATCACCACTAAAGCTAATAAAAGTCTTGCAGCAGCATACAAATGAGCACAGTGGCACCTGGCTAAACATCTGCTTGTATGTTAAGAGTAGAGAAATGGAGCCCCTGATGTCTTCTTATGGAGAAAGAACCCTCTCCTGATTGAGTTAAAAGAGGATCTCTGAGAATGCGTAGGTGTCATTGGGATTATTTCCTCCAATCTCCAGGCTTACTTAAACCAAACATTCTCCATCTCTCCTACTACACCACAAAAAGCAGATGGCACATATGCACAGACAACACTAGAGATAAAGGACATGCCTCAGTCAGACAACAGGAACAAATCCCAATAAACTTTCATCTAAGCATTTGAGACATTCTCTCCTTATCAAACAAAATAAACAAACAAAATGCAGCCCCCACATAATGAGGTTTATCCCCTTCTGTGATTGAACCCAACACATATTTTTTTATGTGAAATTTCCAGTACGAGGAAGAAACATTAAAGCAATGGGCCATACGATGTACACAGAGTGAAAAGCAGCCTTTATCCCCATTCCCTGTTGTTCTAGCATTGTGCTTTGTCTTTGGTTTTAGGTTCAAGAGGTTGTTAGCCTTTGCAGATTCCCATAGGTGTGAGTTCTTCTGCTGAACTTGCCAGTAGGAAGGCCATCTTGTTGTAACGCATATGGAATAGCTAGGAGTTTTCATCACACTGCAGCTTACGTCATCAATCCTGAACACCACATCACTGCTACGAAGGCTCCCTCCTCCTGCAGACTAATCTTGCTGCTTGGCATCAGTGGAAGAGCTTTCAGAGTTGAGGAGTACTGGCACACTTGAAATTTCAGCTAATCCTCTTTCAAAAGGCATTGTTGCTATTCTTGGAATAATGAGTAGGAAGTTTCCTTGCTCTTCTATTGGGCACAATTAGAGGCAAAATTGTTGAGTCGTTTTCTAACAGCTTGCTCCAAAGTTGCTACGACCCATACCACTTCTGGTTGAAGCAAAAGAAGACAAAGCATTCAAGATTTTGTCTGAATGACCATTCATTAAACAACTTGTCAAAAATTGTTAGAGTCCAAACATTCTCCTGACAAGAAGTGCTCTTTTGGCCCAGAAGGAACACTGAAAGACTTTAAAATGTTGGTTAACATTTTTTTAACAACCTTCCAATAGAAAATCTAGAAACAAAAAACAGTTTGCTGATTCTTAGGCATCACATTTTATTGAAAGATACAGGTTCTCATGAGACCTTATCATACATTGAAAACATGTGGGTAGTTTCTTAGCCCATTTTAATGTTCATAAATATTCTCAAATGCTGCCAGAGAGAGATTACAAGAACTCCTTATGCTTGTGATCAATGGAAAGGGCTTCTGAATTCTAACTACTCTGTATTAGTTCCTAACATGGAGAACCTATCCTCTTGGAGACTAGCCACTAGATGCTGTTATTCTGGTAGCACAATTCCACCATCACAGACTAAGTGTGGTGTGTTCTCCCTCATTTGGTAGCATGATCCATCTCAGTTTAGGGTGGCTGATCTTCACCTGAGAAGCGAAGTTTACCTCCCTCTAAAATTATATTAATACATTTCAAAACTACCTGTGAAGACACATTCACTACTTCTCCCCCACCCACCCCATTTACTGGCATTATGATGTCTGCTTTCATGCTGTAGCTGTAAGAAAGACATTGCGATACTATTCGTTGATCTGGGACATGCTCTTTCTCATGCAGTAGATGTGACCATGGATACTTATGTGATTGGACTCATACTTGGGAGAGGAAAACATTAGAAACCTGATTGTTGGAGATGTGAGAGAGATAAAAATTAATGTCTTGATGGTAGACTTAAGTGTCTTGAGTTCCCAGCCTGTGTGAGGGACATAGCTGGGCAAAGAAGGCAGTGAAGATAGCTTGCCCTCTGTGGTGCTACTAATCTCTTCTGTAAAATTAAGGTAGAATAGCTGTTTGGAATAATAACAAAAAGCAACTTTAGAAATACTTCTATTAATTCCCTAGGTGCTTTATAAGGGGGTAGGGGAGATAAAGAAAGAGTGCTGTTAATGTCTAGCCATCTCTTAGGTGGGATTTGGCAGTCAGTATGCTGCAAAGCTGTGTGAGGAGGAGCTCTGAGCCAAGGTTATCTAAACAAACCCTTTCTCTTGCAAAATATACTGGAAGATCATTTAGGGATTCAAGTCTGCCTAGGAGGATCTAACTGGTCCTTTTCCATGAGTGTTAACAGAAACTAAGCACCTGAAATCCCCTGGTGACTTTGGAAGACTCAGCCTTTTTAAGTCATTCAGAGCAGATGGGAACGCTGCTGTTCAGATTTCAAATCTGATATTTGCTGCTCCACCGTGAGCTCCAGTTTCTTTGCCTTTGAACAGAACCCCTTTTGAAAATAAATGTTGAGATCACTAAGTCATTTTGGATAGGAATTTAGAGCTGTACTGCTTGACTACAGATTGCAGGTAAACTGAAGGTCCCACATATGACTGCAGCATGTCCTCAGAAACCAACATTCCTTGAAAGATGACTGGTTTCTTTAAGCTAATTGTGCTGTCCTAGACCAAGTATACAGGCTGGATTATGTAAATTCCCACAAGGGTCTGTCATTCTACTGCTCTTAGACTGCCCATAAGCTTCTATGTGATTCTTTACCACTTTGCACTGGTCTTTCTGCACCTCTGTCTAAATTGTTGCAGGTGATTGGGTTAAAAAAAGGGAAATTACCCTTTCACATGTGTTTGATATCTTGGTTTCCTCTCACCAGTAGAGACTGCAGCATGAGGAGCCTTTATGTAAGAAAAAATGTGAAAATACTGAGAACAGGCACAAACTGAGGCTCATCTGGTTCAAGAATGGCAGTTAGAAATGTTTTAGGAATAAGACTGGGCATTTCTTGTGTTGTATTCTTGCCACCTGCAAGGGTATATTTGTCTCCTTTAAAAAGAATTGGAGTAAGATCTTTGTGTTTAGGATGACAAAATTCATGGCAAAGTCAGATTCAGGGTGACTCCAAAGCAGACAGACTGTGACAGGTTTCCACTTCAGTTGCTAGACCTCCTTCACCAAGCTGAAAAACTCTGTTTAGCAATGCTCAGTGGCCTACAGCTATGCTTCCTCAGGCTGCACTCATGTCAGCTACTATAAGCTAGGTGAGTCAGTCTAGGCATGCAGTAGACTTCCAGTAAAAACTGAAGGGGGTGCTGCAGTAAGTGGTAGTCTTCCTTCCGAGTCACCATTGCACCAGTGTCATGACATGGAGCTATAAGGTTCAGTGTCTCTAGCAAGATATAATGTTGAAGTCACTTGAATTCCTAGTAAGATGACTAAATGGATTTTGTTGTTGTTGTTCCATACATGCATGTCTAAACTTGGAGTCTTCTGTCAAACTCCATTTGGTTAGCAGAAATCACTGGGGCTATGGTCGTATGCACCAGCTAGCAACCTGGTCTCCATTGGTTAGCCTAACATCTGCACAACAGATTTTGTGGAAGAAATGGCAATTCTGATCACAGGGGACTGCTGCCTTCTGTCCCAGAGGCAGCTGTGTCTCATTGGCAAGTAATGGTCGGTTTGAGTGCTCAGAAAGAAAGGTTCTGTAAACTGAAATTAATATTCTTCTGGCTTGGAAACAAAGTACAGTGTCCCTCAGGGCAAGAAGGGAATTCCAGTCTACAGCCATTATTTGAAGGAACTGTTTCCGATTGCATATCCTCTGAACTCCTTAATTCACAGACTCTTTTTTTCTAAAGGGAATAATGCTTCTGAAAAGCCTCGTTAAGACTATGTATGAAGGGAGAGAATTTCTTAACTGCTTCATCTAGTGCTTCAGTGCAAGGATGAATGCCAAGAAACCCTCTGATAAAGTTCATACAGCTATTGGAAACTAAGGGAAACTTAATTGCTCTGCTGTGCAATAGCCTCTGTGAAGTGCACACCAAAGCCTTTAGCAGACCACAGAATTGGGATCATAGAGCAGGAGAAGTGGAATCCATTAGAATGGTCACGGGCACCTTGAGAGCTTGCTTGGAATAGCAGGTATAGCATGGATGTGTCAAAGGGATGCTCTGTGAATGACCTGTGGGGCTGGGCACTGCTGAGGGCCATGCACAGAAGTGAAGTGCATGCCAGACTTTTAGGAAAATTAAATAGCAAAGAGACTAAGGGATGAGCTGAACATTCACACGTGTGTCCAGTTCCGTATTATACTGATTCTGGAAATCTGACTGGAAATCTAACAATGGCTAGCTGGAATGGGTAAGATATTAGAGGTTGGCAGGATATTCCTCAATATTCATTACTCAGCAGTTCAGTGTCATGGCCTTTCATTTTCCTTCATGAACCTCAAAATGGGAAAGGCAGTTATTTGGGTTCCTCCCTATCACCCTCTTCTCCATAACCCAGACCTGAACTCTTAAACCTCTAAAAGCATGTCTGTAGCTAGACTAACTCCTCAACTTTTAGAAGCTAAAACACAGCTGAGGCCAGGAGGTGCTAATGAGATGCTAGCAAGCAGAGTAGTGATGGTGTTTTGAATCTCTGTAGGGTTGGGTTTTTTCTCCCTTATATAGTACCCAAAGTTTTGTAGTCTTTGTGTAGACATGAAAGATGCAGGCCATCTTAGTCCAACTCAACAGGTTGGTCTTTTCATGTGCTAAATGGTCTGAACAAAATTCTGTGAGTGTCTAGAAATAGACTTAAGCTCCTTAATCACGGGCTGCTGCAATGTTATGGTTGGGGAGGGAAGAGTTTGATTATGTGTATTTAAGTGTGTGACACTTTCATTTTTTCTGGGAGATTCTAAACCCAAGGCATCTGTCATGGTCTTTCATGCCATCCCTCAGATTATCATTATTATCTGACTGTCCCTCTCTCCAGCAGGCAACATGGCTTGCTTTCTAGGGTCACTGAGTTTGACTTACCACACCTTATTCCTACAGTAATTAAGACCTGTGTAATATTCTTGATTTCCTTTGCTCTCTTTCTGAGACATTTTCTAGTTCTGGCTTTTGTTCTGTTGCTCTTTTGCCAGAGGCTGAAAGTTTGCTGGAAAGTGTTTTGCTGCCTACAGTGCACACAGAATCAAAAGTGCTGTGGATTTTTGTTACTAGATGTCTACTGCATGGCTGCTTTTGTCTGCAAGGAGCTAGAATCAGTGACTTTGTAACAGCTGGTTCCGAAAGCTCCAAGTGTTAGGATGAAATTAGGAGGTGCCTGCACTTCATTCCCCTTCCTCAGCCTTTTTCTTGCTTGCAATGGCTGAGAAAGACTCTGGCAGCCCCAGCATCTCAAAAAGACCAAGGGGATGGCACTGACATTTATTGTTTGACCTCAGACAAAATAACAATCCTCTGTCATTCTGGTTATGTGGTGTTTTTGACCAATGGGAGATTCATAGGAATAAAAACCTACAAGAAGCAAGACAAAAGAAGGAAAGGAACAGAGCATGATGGAAGTATCAGATGTGGATGTGGAGTGTTATCATGGGGTTTGGGCATCCTAATTCTGCCTTGGCAACTAATTAAGTTAGGGACTTTACATCAATCCAAGGAGCACTCCAATGAAAGGTAAGATGAGGAATTATTAATAATGGAAGGAGGTGGAGGATACAGTCAGGAAGAAAGAAAAAAAGGGAATTGTACAACCTTATAGAATTGAAATTCAAATGAATATGGAGGTTGGTCCTCAAAGATGAATCTGCAGACTCCTCCACTGATGGCTTCCATCTAGAATACAATAAGCTATGAGGTAATTGTGAATGTCAGAGATCAAGCAATACAAGCACATTTGGGAATAGGAAACTTGCCACATCACCCTTAGCTCTCCACAAAACAATGCTGGCATCTGAGAATAGACTGCTCAACATGCAACAGCAACAAGGCCATCTGGCCCAGGAGCAAAAACCAAACACCATCTTGCAGAATGTGCTGAGGCTTTGTGATTCTTGGATGTTATGTGGCTCTGAAATGTAGCAGGTCTTATCAGTTGATAGCATTAGCTACTACATCATCTTCTCCTCCCAGCTGTTTTGGTTTTTCTTTAATTAACCCAGCCTTCTGAAGGGGAGGGATATGCAGCAGTCACTCTTGTGTTCAACTTCCTTCATAAAGACAACTGCTGTCAGGCAGTGTTGGGGTTGGAGTGATTACAGGATCCTCTACATAAATCACTCTCCTGAAACTCATTTTGTCTTAAGAAGTTCTTGTATCAAAGTTCTCTTTATTATGTCTCCTTGGGAAGGCTTGCAGTCTGTCTCAAGACCCCCAGTCTGTTAAAGGAGGCGGTGAAATGAAGGCAACTGAGTAAATATAGTAAAAACTATGCATATATTACAACAGACTGACTGTTGCACTCATGTGCCTCTGTAAAGGCTTTCTAGATAAATGAAAGGCAAAATAAAGTGTTTTGCTTTTTGCTTTAACATTTATAAAGGCCGTCTTCATGTGACAATGTATGTTTAATTTCATACTCCTTTCCTCTCACAGTTTTCATTCAACATTATCTCCTTTTTCTTTTGTGTCAGATCCTTACTGAAAGGAACCTGTGGCTTTTGGTCTTGACAGTGCATGTCAGGGAAGAAGTAGGGGATGAGGGATAAAGGTTGGGTAACTTTTATTCCATTTTGGGAGAGGTTTGATGATGATTTTCTTTGAGTTTTTTTGTATTTAAATACTGGGGTGTGGAAGGAAAGAAGTACTGGTAGTGTTGGATTTATGTGACATTACTATTTGTGATTCTCCAATATCCTTGACTGAATTCAACAAAAAGGAGGAAATAGAGAAACAAAGACTTCACACTTTGAGTGTTTGGAAAAAAAAATCTGTTGGCACTAAAAAAGGCAAGTTAAAAGAAAAAATGTTTCTTGATGCATCTTTGTCTCACTCGTGATAGAACCAGAATGGACATGAACTTTGAGATATGCAGCAGTGCACAGAACAGCTGCTGTGGCATTGGGACCCATGCCATGTCCGTTACTATGGCCAATTGTTCTCTTACAGACAACAGCCACTGTTGAGTACAGCACTACCATTCTTCTTGTTTGCTTATTCAAGATATTCTTATAGTTAGAAATGCAGCTTATATTTCTACCAAGGCTAAAATAGCCTCCCCTATGAACTGTTAAATCCAGCTACTGAAAGTTTAATTAAATCTGCATCTGTTGCCTGCAGGCCCATTAGAACGCCAAGGGCCTCTGCTCTCTCCACACTTATGTGTGTTCATGACTGTGGGCTTCCACTGGGTTGGTTTCATTGACTTTGATGGTTACTCTCCATTTCTGCCAAGGTAAACAAAACAGGAAGTATACACTAAGTGTCTAGAAGACAATGAGATAAGATAAAATATGTGAATAATTTTCTTGTTTAGATCTATAGTTCATTCTGTAGAAAATCTGTTTTTCAGACGGCTTTGAATGCTGTTTGGGAGATGGCTTGATCTATCTTTTCTTGAAAACCTATTCTTGCGTAATTAATAACTAAAACAACATCAAGCCTAATTGAGAAAATTGGTTTGGGTTCTTTATTCAAATCCCCAAAGAGCCAGTGAACGTATACCCAGAAATCCTGTGCCATTGAAATTCAGCAAGTCTTTCTACCAAGGAGATTTTCAGCCATCTCTGGAATTGTTATGCTCTCTCCACCATCACAGTTACAGTTTGATGAGCAACATGAGGCATCACAGGTTCTCAGGGGTGCACAGACTGACTGTGTGTAATGTGCAGTGACACAAATGGGTGCAAGCATTCCCACTCGCGTGCCAGCATTGTGCCATTAAAACAGCATTCCTGCCTTGCAAAGCAGGCCAGAAATATCCTCAGTGGATGGATTTGCTATTATTAACTAGAATACCTATTAGCAAATGAGGCGATTTCTGGCTTGGTGCTAGTGGAAATCACAAGGCTGTAAGGACAAAGAACAGCCTGAACTGTTCAGTGAAAAGGAGTTCCCTGAGAAACAGAACTTTACAAAGGTCAAGGGAAAGGGAGGGGTCAGTGGCGAGTAATCAACCCACACTTGCACTCATCATCATGATGGGCAGGATAAAATTGAGATGTCACTTTGCCAGATTCATATCAAGTTCTCTTTTATCTAAGTTCATAAATATGAAGCTAAAGAGACATTCGTGCTGCATTTGAGGAACTTTTTTTTTACTTCATAATTTATATGAATATCAGCGCTTGGGAAGTGAAAGACTAACAGCAACTGCTTGGTGCCAAGCAGAGCGCAGGCAGGCTTCCTTTGTGCAGCTCTGCAGTTTCTCCTCACCTGCAGCACCTCCATTAGCTTAATCCTGAGCACCCATGCAGCTGCCAGTACACCCAAACACTGCTAGCCCAGACGTATTCATCCACACAGCTCTGTGGCTGATGCAGAAAGCTGACTGTTATCGCTTGTTATTCCAGTGTGGATTGTCCATGCAGCTCTGCTGATGCATTAGAATCCTGCATTACCCTTTCCCATGCTATTCCAGTCTTTCTCCTTCACCTGTCTCACCACATGCAGCATCTGCTAGTCTTTTGCACAACAACCAGTCTTTGTCCGAGTCCTGCAGCATGACTTCCTCCAGTTCTTCATGTCTCTTCCTTAAAATTCAGACCTCTCACATTCAACTCAATTCTGCCCAGCAACTCCTGCCTCACAAATGCAGCTCTGGACGTGCACAGTGGCTCTGCTGAGCAAACTTGGGTTTGCCATCTAGGGAAATAGCCACATAAAGGGTAGAGAAATGTCACTAAGCTCACTCTAGTTTATCTTAAGTCAGACCCATGGTAGCCTACTGTCATGGACTGATTGCCCTCAGAGATCTCCCCAGTTAGCAGAAGCTAATGGTAGTAGACTGTTTCAGTTTAAATAGGAGCACCCCCTGTTACAGTGTAAGTATCAACAGATACATCTCTAAGGTTTGTGTCAAAATAAAGCTGTGGCTGCTGATGATCCTACAGCACTGTCTGCTACAACAGCTCAGAAATAAGAGTGGCAAGAAAGGCCAATACTTCTTTTAGCTTCATGGACTGTGGTCTGATGGCTGATACTGAGAAAGGTTACACTTGATTTTAGTAGTATATGTAACTATGGCTCTTTGTTTCAGTGTATAACAGGAACTGGGTAACAGGTAGACAGTCAGCATTTTGCTTGCCTCAGTCAGCATTTTGCTTGTCTCCTGAGCATTCCCACCTGTGTTTTTTTGCACACTGTCAGAAGTTTCCCAAGTTCAACTTCCTCTTGCTTAGAAGCCTTTACTTAATTCTTTCCTTCTTGCAGCATGACTTCTTTTTTGCTTACTCAGAGCTTCTTCTAAGATCTCTCTGGAGCCTTCTTAATCCCAGGTTCAGAATGTCAGGTTCAGAATGTGGTCACTTACTCTTTAAAGCACAAAACACAGATCAAAAAAGCTGGTTTTTTTTCTGTAGTCATCACCACACCACTAAACAAAGTTCTAATCAAATGTTAAGTTCTTTTAAAAAAACATTGGGCAAATCTTCCCTTCCATTTTTCCTTATTGATGATCTTGTTAATTCGGTGGGTTTCTGAAATCCATATAAATCACAAGTTATAAAAAATGGATATATGTGACATAAAGCATGTCTCACTTAGGACTGTTCACCCATACAATTGTTAGTGAATATATATGTTTTGAACCCCTCATTCCTTCAACCTTCAGTTCTCCACACAGAAATGTATATCTAGAGGGAAAGGAAGACATATTCTCATGGGGATACAGGTGTATCATCCACATGGCACTTCACCCTGCCCATTCACTATTCAGTACCTGCAGACATGCCATGCTCCTCATCCTGCCAACAGCTGTCTGGGAATCCAGCAACAGAAACCTTCATCACAGCTTTGTTCTCAGTAGTGCTGTATTCATACACTGTCATTGGGGTGTAGCTGCCACCTACACTACTCTTGCAGCAGAGCTGTGGTATGGAGGTCTGTGGGGAAAGAGAGGGTATAACTGCAAGTGAGAAAGAGGACCAAGGGTGAGCTAAGTAAGGATAAACAGGAGGTGTTCTCTGGAAGGAGCCAGTGAAGTTTGGAGAGGAGCTACAAGCCCTTTTCCTGAAGGCAAAGGCTTCATTCTTGCTGTTACCTTCACAAATGCTGCTATGCTATCAGGAGCCACTCAGGTCCTAACTTTTCTTCATGCCTTTAATATAAGGAATAGTAATAGAAAAATGTCATTAAATTGGTCATATTTTAGCTATTTTTGTGACATATCTCCAACTAGTGCCATACTGGATCCTAAGGGAACAGTTACTAATTGTGCCTCTGGTTAGTGTTCACCTCAGGGAATTCAAAACAGCAGCAAATAAAACCAGAATGGAGAAATAAAAAATAGAGCTGGAAGATAAAGGAGAGAGAGAGAGTGAGGTCCTGATCCTCTGAGGTGCTGAGTCCTTTCAAATTGAGGAAATCAGTATACTCCTACAGTACAAGCTGAGAGGAAAAAGTAGCCAACATAAATAGCTCCATTCTGGTAAGATAAAGAAATTCCAGAAACATCCAAGGCACGTTCACATCCTGAAGCTATTCTTGCCCTTGTTTCAGATCTCTCTTGCCATCTCTGTCTTTATCAAATGCAGCCAAGGTCTATAATGAATGCAGACCTTGACTGTGGGAAATGTATTCAAGTTGTATAAGAATTCCCAGGGTGTGGCCCCCTCTTGTAAACACATAAGAGTGTGCCAAAGAGCACCCTTTGGGTTTGTAAAACACTTGGGCCTGCCCCAGTACTGAATGAAAAACCAGGCAGGATGGAGGATCCCTATCAAAGTGATGTCTCCAGGTAACAGCTAATCAGACTGAGCTAATGAAACCTTGTTACCATCAAGCCCTGTACCACAAACAAGAGGGATGTGGGAACACAAATGCTCTTCTTATTACTGGAAATTAAAACCTCAGTCCAGAATCTATGAAGCCACACATATCAGCCATGCAAGTGTTCTCCTTGGGTGAGGCAGGAAAAATCTGGCAGAGCAAGGCTTTGAAACTGTCTGCATGACTTGGTGATTGCACATACTGCTGTGATTGTATCAGGGGAGAAGGGGATGGAGGCAGCAGACCCCAGTATGGCTCTGTATTTAATAGAAGAACAGGGGGAGGGAAAATGTATCTGTGGGAAGAAGAAACTGCATCTTGCTAGGCAGTGGTTTTTGGAGAAGGTACTCTGTCAACTTATTCACATGCACAGATGTGATAATTATTTTCCGCTTCCCTAGCTCACATGCAGTGCCTACCTCTGTGGGAGGCTTTTCCTTTTGCTCCCACGAGAGGAATATTTTTAGTGTCTTCCATGTGCTTGCTGAGCTTTCTCCCATCAAACCAGACTGAAACAACAGAGACTACAGACTTAACCTACCTCCTCTCGCTACCCCTCATCATTCTGTGCAACTCGTAACTGGTTCATTGCTGCAAGAAATAAAACACACTCCAGCATGCGTTTGTGCTTTCTTGCACATTTTTATTGTGAGCCGTTTACACCACTTTTTTACTCCGACACATTTTCTTGCTAGACTAGATGCTTTTGTAAACCTTGCTGGACTTGCATGCATCACACATTCACAACTCTTCCAACCTGAAACCACGTGTTTCAATTCCTGATGAAATCCAATATTCAATTTTATGTCCAGCCTCCACTGATCATTCTTTCTAGTGTACATAACTGACACCAATCATAAATGTCTGTTAAGGATTTTTGGCCAACTTATCTTTAACTGGCCAAAACTGTTGCTGATATCATAGAATTCTAGAATGGTTTGGATTGGAAGGGACCTTAAAGATCAAGCAGTTCCATCCCCCCTGCCATGAGCAGGGCCCCCTTCCCCCAGCCCAGGGGGCTCCCAGCCCCGTCCAACCTGGCCTGGAACCCTTCCAGGGAGGGGGCAGCCACAGCTGCTCTGGGCACCCTGTGCCAGTGCCTCACCACCCTCACAGGGAAGAATTTCTTCCTTATATCTAATCTAAGTCTACCCTCTTTCAATTTAAAACAGTTACGCCTCAGTCCTATCACTACCCTCCCTGAGAATGAGTCCTTCCCCAGCTTTCCTGTAGCTCCCTTTCACTACTGGAGGCCACTACAAGGTCTCCCTGGAGCCCCCTCTTCTCCGGGCTGAACAACCCCAACTCTCCCCACCTGTCTTCATAGGAGAGGTGCTCCAGCCCCCTGATCATTTCCATCATATCAAGCTGTCCAGGGAGTGAATCAGATTTCAGGATTTAAAGAAATGTTATTTATGCCATAGAAGTGTCCTCATAACATTTAACTCTTATTGTCCTGTTTGTCTCCTTTTATGGCATTGTAGCCTATTTGACAGATCAGAGCCCTAAGACACAGGTTTTACTCCCAGCTTTGACTAGCTGGGTGAACACAAGCAAAATGTTTTCCATGTCTTCATCCCCTTCTTTAAAATAAGGACTGCCCTTGTAAGTACTGAGGATCTACTGATAAAGAGTAATGCAGACAAGACGTTATCATTATTATTACCTACTTTTGCATAGTATTTCTATTATTCGTCCTGCAGCAAGATCTTGCCATGGTTAGAGGTGTACTAGAGGAAAAGCTTACATACTTGTTACTTGCTGGACTTTTAGATATTGGTAGGGACATACACTAGCAATATTCCACCTGTGAATAAGTTTATATTTTTTTTACAAAGCATTACTTCCCAAAGCACTTCAGAAGATGTAACATTACTGTGTATATGTGTTCATCATCTCTGAAATGCAGGTGTTTCTGGTGTTAGAGAGTTGGCCATAGCAGTCTGCAAAGAAGCATTGTAAAAAACTGCAGCAGAATAATGGTCCCAATCCTTATGCTTTGTATGTCATATTATCATTTGTGCTTGAGGTAGTGGGATGTAAATTGCTCAGTGAGGATTTGCTAGCATATCGAACCCATGTCACACAAAAGAAAACAACTTCACAAGATGAAGACAGTGGGGAATGGGGCCTGTTGTCAATTAAGCAAAACAGTGAGAGGAACATGATGATAAATTTACACCAGCATGTGAACAGGGATAACACTTTTGCTCTCTATGTGTGTATATCCTGTGAAGTGACACAGATGGTCAAGGTCCCCAACATCTAATCTGAAAAAAGAGGTGCCAATGCCAGGCGGAGATATCCTGAAAGTGCTGCTATCCGCAGATATACTTCACTGTCCTCTCCTAGCACTCTGGGTATTTCTTGAAGATCTCCCAGACACTGCCTGACCATCTTAAACTGCATTGCTTTATGAGATCTGATAAACCTCCCATCCCACAGTGATGAGAACTAGTCACATACACTCTGGGCATACAGTAGGTGGGCTCCTTCCTTAAGCCCAGGAGTTGCCCACTGGGGAGGTGGCTTCAACCAGTCAATACCTGTTAAGGATAGCGTTTAGTGTGTGCTGTTTATTATTAATTTAGCCTGAGTAAGAGGCTTCATAAAAACAGAACATAAACCCCTGTCATTCTTTCCCTCCCCACCCAGCTACACAGAAGCATCATTACAGTTGCACATGTAAATGAACCAGACATTCAAAAACTTCACAGTCTCTGAGGTTATGGGGCTCCTGGCCCTCCTGCATTCTATAGTTTCCATTGGGCTCTTTTCTGTTTCCCCTTGTAACTCCTCCCCCACTCATCTTCCAGCTTGTACCTCCCTGCACAGACAACCCCTGCAGAAATATGTTATACCTTATGACTGTTGCAGAGGCTTTGGAGAGCATGCAGATGTGCACACCACTGGGATATAGTCCTGAGGCAACACCCCAGTCAAGTTTTCAGGCTTAGTATTTGAACAGTGTAGACTTAAAACCAGCCTGAAGGTTGCCCTTAGCAGAGAGTAGAGACACAGTGTGGATGCCTCTGATCCTTTTCTTCCCTTCTTCCCTCATCACCAGTATTTCCTTTCTTCTGCCTACCTGCAAAATAACTTGCCGAAAGCAAATGAGTTTGGCAGAAGTATGATCCCTCCCTTAAAAATTAGTAGATTCTTTCTTCCACTTTTGGGAGGCTAAATACCTTTAAATGTCTGAGACTGAAACTCTTTGCCAACACTTTTTATCCATCAACAATACAATCTGGTATTCCCTATCTGCTTGGCTGTGTAAGAGCCATGGTAAATGAGGTGATAAAGGTGGTATAATAGTTCCAGTTAGAACACGTCTAGTGAAGTCAATATTTATGTATTCAGCTTGACAAAGATGAGAAACGCACTCCTTTCTTGGCAGAAACGAGGGACCAGCAGCGGATGTTGCTGCAGCTAACATGGAGATCAGTATTTTCCCAAATGAGTAATGAAGAATTCTTGGGGGAAGCATTATAGCAGTTGGCTGTGCCATCTCAAATGATTGCCATGACAAGTATGCACAGAATTTAATAGACTATAGACTAATAGCTAACTCAAACTAACTAGCTGCAGTGTTGGGACAGAAGTCAGTTCAAGAAGATTTGTAACATCAGAAGTTCTGTATGAGTGTTATCTCACATCTCTTCAAATTTGAAGCCACTTAGTTAAGTGAGTTTGGCTACTCAGATTTACAGCTAAGTGGTAACAGAATCTGGCTCTTAGACTTACCTAGATTGTAAAATAGTGCAAATTACTAATCAGAGCTGTGCAGTCTATCTACATCAGGAGTTTGACTGGACATAGTTTTATTGGCATAAAACATCACAGAAGAAAACTGAAGAGAGGTCTTTGGCATGAGAACCAGGGAATGCTCAGAGGAAAAAGAGGAGATTCCTCAGATTCTTTGCTAGTTCAGATGAAGGTTAGTGGTCCAGCGTACATGGGTATCAGCATGGGGCCTCAGGACAAATTCAGATACTCAGTTACTATGGTGAAGGGGGCCATGTGAGTACAGTCAAATTACTGGTGTCCTACTGGGAACAGATTTGCAAATTAAAAACCAGCAAATGAAAGACAAGGACATTTATGAGAATTCTGAACTGACTGCAGAGCTGAAACTTTTCCTGGCACAGCCCAACAGAGGCAGAGACAGTATTCATCACAGAGGGGCAAAAGCAAAGAAAGACAGGTCTGAGCTTGGTTCCATAACTGAAGTCGAAAGAAAGGCAATAACCTCTATAAATCTGGAGGGGTACACTCTCTTTTGGAAAATGTTATCATGTATAAAGTCTGTTAGGAACTTCAGGGCCAAAACCGCATTGCTCCAGGAGGCAGATCTGGGGATGTTCCATGGAGGCAGTGCCCACCCCAGCACAGCAACAGCAAGATGCTATCAGAGCAAGTCTCCCACTGGAGCAGGATAGTGTGAATCACTTTGGAGGACAGCCTGGAAATCAACATCAGAGGCAAAGAGATTGACAGCAAGGTCCTGAATTTTAATAGAAAGGTCAGAATTTGAACAAATATCCAAAGTACAGCAAAACCTAAAGAAAATCTCAAGCCTCCTTAAGATCTATAATAATTTCAGTGTCAATTTTCTGCTACTCTTGAGAATGACATATATGCATTAGTGTGTTTCAGCAAATATAAATTAACTTCTCTAGTAGTAACTATTCCAGCAGCAGCCCATGCCCACGCAAATCTTGGCGGGTGGATTAAGATGATCCACCAACTTTATATGCAAAGCCAGGAGGAGCAATAGACTCCATTTGCCAATGGTAAACCTCCACTGAGGTGCCCCCTGGATTTTTACAGTAATTTCCCAATTCTTTATAGCTTTAATATTCCAAGACTCTTAAGAGGCTATTGCGCATAGAATACCAGTTCCAAAAAGATTTGGAGTGGACTGTTCAGCCATTTTGATGTACTGGTGAGCTAATTAAAAAAATTATCTAGGACTTGGTCTTTATTGCCTGGGTTCCTAAGCAAAATATGTTTTCTGTGACCATATAATATTTTCCTTTTTCCTTCTACGCATATGTGTGTGTCTCTTCGTGTGGATGTATGAGTTTATGTTGGTTCCTACCTTGTAACTGCAGATCCCACTGTGAATTTCAACCAAGTTTGAGTGAATAACAGTGATATCAGAGATACTAACCTCTTACGAGTTCCATGAAAATAGCTGTCGGGGTGTAACAGAAAGAACTTTGTAGGTTCTCCACTGAGGGATAGGCTGCTGAGTGAACTGAAGCCGTAACTCCACACAGAAGCCTCCATGTTGGAGAGAGATGTTATAAAAGCCTCAACACCATGAGCAGCTTACATCAGAACTCACATCTTGTTAGGCATCCGAAAATGTAACCGTGACACAAATCTTCTAGAAGCCAAGCTTCATTAGCTCTGCAGCTCACAAACCCCCTCATTTACAGATAGAAGAGGGCAGGAAGGATAAGGTTTGCCATTTTTAATTTCTTATTCAGAATCACTTCAATTTCACCAAAATGTCCCCTCTTAGATGTCACTAATCATGGAGAATATTGATCCCCTTCTATCCCTCTCAGAAAGTGCAACTTCAGAGCACATGAAGATAACAGCTGATCAATGATCATAATCTTAGCAAAAGCAATAAAAATAATACCTGTGTGAGAAGCAGACTGAGGGTGCATGCACAGGGTAGAGAAAAGACAAAACATTACCAAACAGAGAAAATACATGTTTATAATGCTATAACAAAACTCCTACCAGTTTATATTAAAATACCATAATAAAACATTACAAACCTATTATACAAATAATCAGAATGTTGCTTAATGGTTTTCTCATTGTTCACTGGTATTTCTGTGATGAGTTGCTATTCATTGCTATTGTCAACACTCATTTATACTAGTGGATGCGTGTGTATTTTGTGTGAAGACAGATACACAAAGTCTGGTACAGATCCTCAGGTGATGTAAATTGTCACAGCTGTATTGACGTCAGTAAAGATACACTGATTTCCTCCAGCAGATGATTTGCTCTTCTATATGTAAAAAGCACAGAAACTAGGTGCTATTTCAACTTTGCTCTTAGACATTTTACTGTAGACAAATGCTCATGCAAATACATTTTCACTTCTATGTGCAAACACATATATTGCCTTGCAGTACACCCTGCAAGTAATGACAGGAGCTTTATGCTGCTTCCTATGCTGAAATTTATAAAAGGGATCGTTCCTGATCTATCTGCCCACTTGTATCTGTAACAATAGATCTCCAGCTGCTTTGCTACAGATCTTAAAATACACAGAGATGCAAGGGACTGTCCAGCATCACAAGTCTGTTAAAAATAAATTTAGGAGGACTTAAACTTTGATCTTAAAACTGTTAGTCCAATGCTCTAACTAAGACATCTTAAGCAGAGCCATTGGGCAGAACAAATCCAACAGTCAAGACTCATTTTCTCACCTAAGGCTTAGCTAAATGAAATTACAAACTCCAGAATAGATGAATACAAGAATATTCCTAGTTTGTTTCAAAATACACCTCTTTGAGGTAAAAAATGTATATATATTTTTTTTTAAATGTGTGAAAAAGAAAGGGAAAATCGTCACATTTCAGACTCTGTCCTCATAAATGACTCTCTTCATTTTTCCTTATTTGCTCTTATATGTTTATATGGTTCCACGGATTGTGGACCAAGTAGCAATCACAAGCTACAGGTAATTTTATAACAAATTAAATATTTTCCATCTGTTAAACAGAGGGATATCTCTGGCTTTCTATAATGTTTTCCTAAGGGAGAAACAACAGAAGGTTTCATAACCGAGAATGGAAAAAGAACAAGAAACCTCTGCTGAACTAAGAAATAAAGGAGAAAACAAGCAACCTAACAAGGCATTTATAGGGAAAATAACAGGAAATCAGAAGATTAATAAACCCTATGTATAGAAAGATTAAGTTAGAGAGATGGTAGCTCTTTTTTACTGTTTCTACTTGGATTCCAAGGCAGAAGGAGAAAAAAAAAAAAAAACAAAAACAAAACCAAACCAAAACAAAACAAAACAAAAAACACACACAAAAAAAACCCAAACAAACAAACAACAAACTCGGGAATTTCTACAATCTAATACATCTGTTTGTCTAGAGGTATGTTTGCTTGCAGAAGTGTACTTCATTTCATCATGCAAACACTTTTTTTGAACGAGTAGGTAGAAGACATAATTAATAGAAAACCAGACTTCTAGCTGACAGGCTCTGGTCTGGCACCATTGAAGGACTAGAAGAGCATCCCAAAACTAGATTTCTCTGGCTTATTCTTACTAAAAGTGCAAATAATTTCAAGTATGGTGTAGGTGGGAATGCGTACAGTCTATGCCTCATGTAAGTAACCACTTGGTGCATGCATAAACTGTACGAACCATGCCTAAATTGTATATTCCTGTGTGCACATTATTTTATGAAGGACATGGAAGTATCAGTTGCTTGTTGCAATCTCAGAACGGGTGTCCTTCTACACTGTACATGATGCAAAGAATGGGACAGGCATCCTAAGAGTCACCTGGCACTGAGTCTTTGGCAAGAATTTTCAAGGGTGTTGCTAACACCTATTCATTTGGGACATTTTTCCATTTATACCTCTTCCAACAGCCGTGCAGCCAAGCATGAATTCTTTTGAATGCTAACAGTCTTGTCATGTGAGCCCATTGCTCCTAAAGTCCTCTCATAGAGCCTTACCTTGGATCTGCCCGGGAAGTGACACCAAATGGGCCAATACAAAGCATATGGAAGAAAGGTACTCTTGCCACCACAGAAGAGCAGCCTGGCTGCAACAGAACATATAGCTGAGTGACATAAAAACATCACCATCTTATCAGAAAAACAAAATAATGCATTTGCACCCCTCCTCATTTAAGCATTAAAGAATTCACCTTTTTTGCTGTTGGTTTCAGCCCCTGGCTTCTCTTGTTAAAAGATTAGTATGAGTCTTTGTTACTGCAGGTATTGCTCTAACTGGGCTCAGGACACAGATACACGGGTAGTATCTGTCTTAAAGCGCTGCTAAGCAGTATTTCACACAGATTCCTTCCTTGTTATTACTTCCTGATGCTCCCATCCTGTCAGTGAGGTTTTCCACAACAGTATTTTCAGCCTTGACACTGTGTTGCTCTGGCTGGGACTTTATGCAGCATCATATTGAGGTGCTATCCCTGTGGGTGGAATTCCTCATGCCATCTTTACTCAGCAATTTTATACCTAGAACTTCATCCTGAAACCTTCCTAAGCTGAGATCTTTTCCTTCTCTTACTTCATCTGTTATTTCTTAAGTGTTGTTGAGAATCATTAATTCCATATTCCTCTGCCTGGGATTTTACAGACCCTGATGTAGATAGGACGCAGGTGTGTTCATGTCATAAAGTGTGTCTTAGGCTGATTACAATGTGAATGGAACCAATATGAATATATCTTTAAGTGGGACATAGTCACAGAGAGTCTACTTCCTTTTTTCCTCTCATTATGCTTGTTATTTCAAAATCATCTAAGCAGGGCTTTAGCATCTGTGTAGCTATGCCAATGCAGACCTCTGTCATTCGAAACCAGCTTACAGCACTCTACTCCAAATAACTTTTGATGCTGAAACAGTACATTGCTACCAGGGATTTGCAAAACCCAGGCCAGCACCAATGCAACTGTTTCTGGTGTGTGAAAGCTCAAGGGAGTTAAAACTTGAAACAAGCTGGGGGAAATGTGAAAGAATGTAGCATTAAGTCCTTGTGCACCCAAAGTGAACTGAATGGGTATCTGGGGTACACAAGCCACTCAGAGTTGTTCTGGTCTTTTTTTTTTTTTTTTTTTTTTTTGCGCTGGTGCAATGCGCAAATATAGGAAAATATGTTAATAGTAAGCCATAATATTTACAGTTATT
The DNA here is from genome assembly GCF_018691265.1 of Tyto alba. Classification (NCBI taxonomy): domain Eukaryota; kingdom Metazoa; phylum Chordata; class Aves; order Strigiformes; family Tytonidae; genus Tyto; species Tyto alba. The sequence goes on from NW_024881295.1 coordinate 17,790,918, forward strand.
GTTAGTATCCATTGAAATCAGTGGGATTTTGTCTAATGCCTTTGCCCTGGAGATAATCCATAGAATAGAACATTAATGCATAGTTAAAAAGAAAAATTATGGAAAACAGCACCTCTGCATATGCAATATCTTCATTTTAAAGTTACATAATTGAGCTTTTGAAATTAAACAAAAAAATAGCAAACAGTCTTAGACCACAACAGCAACTAAGTGACTTTAACATTGATTGTCTTTTAAAACTTGCTTCTTTACTAAGACAAAAAATACTATATTAAACCAATACAAAAACAAGTCAAATAAAAAAAGGTTTCAGCCCAACGCAAATCCAAATGAGCTTTAAGACCTCTAGGAAAATGTGATTTTAGAAAATTTCTTCTATGAGTTCTGAGAGTTTGTTTTGCATGCGAAGATATCTTGTAGAGCAAACACTGGCTAATAATTTAAAGGCAGTACTTAGTCTCTTTATGTCATGCTAGACAAATACTGTTTCTATGCATTGTTTTCACTGTTGGTGACATGGTTAAAAGAAGACTTTAATGCCAATTTAATGCAGAATGTTTTTAGATTGCACCCATGTCTTTTGAGGGAAGGAACTATAATGGATTATTAGCTATTATTCTAACTGCATTTACTGAAGTTAGTTTTCCAGCCAGTGCATGAGCTCAAAATCTGAAGTCCTTCCATAGGCAGAGCTCATACTGAGGGTTTCACAGATAAAACCCAGCAGGATTTAGGCCATTTAGACTTAATCTGCTAAATTCAACCCTGTGGCATTTCCCTGATACTCAGTGAAGGGTACTGGGGATTGGCAAAGGGTGGTATTCTGATAAAGAAGGGAAGGAAAATTTATACTCACAGGATTTGATGATACTTTGGGATGGTCCCTTAAGACAGAAGGCTGCCTAGTACGGGTGATCTAAGCTATGCTAATTTGGCAACCTGTATTTTTGAAGCAAAACATTCCATGACGAATGACCTTATTTTTTTGTTTTTAAAGCTGAGGCGCTTATGCAATAGACTCCTAAGGTAGAAAGAGACAGATGCCGCGGAATAATAATCAGCCTAATTCTTGCTGAGAATCTCTGCAAAAATCTTCTTGCCTCTCATTTCATAGGTAAGCTCAGCACTACCTTTCTCACACAACGACATGCAGCAACAATTACTGGGCCTCTGCACAACTCAGGTATTCTTGCCTTTCTAAAGATAGGCTTGGTTTTGTTCCCTTTTAAAATGTAGGGTTGGGTTTTTTTTTATAATGGGTTTTAAAAAAGCAAACTTATCATTTTTTAAAAAATGCAAACAACATAAATAAGAGTGAACTTTTCTTTAAAATAATAGAGATGCTTCAGTTGTTTTTTATTCTGAGCCCCTTACAGAAGACTGCCCCAGTTGACATGAATAGTCACACATGTCCAAAAGCTCAGCTCTTCACTTCTATCCAGGGCTTGAGGTGAGCTGGGCTGCAAAAAAACCTCAATCCTGACTCAAAATGAGCAAAATCCCTGGGCTGTTTCTGAGGTGAGAAGGGCCAGCACAAGTACACTTAAACACACTGCCAGAACCTCCCGTTTTGTGAGAGGCAGAGGAAATGCCATTACTGGGCAGTAGCAGCCAGACACTGCCTGGGTGTTTCTTTAACCCTTGCTTTCAGCCACTGCATCCTGACACGCTAAAATATCCTTTCTGTTCTAAGTGGCCATTTTCTGTAGTGAACAGTCAATTCCTACGCTCTTGGCTAAGAGAAAAAAAATGTAGGTAACATTGAGTTTCGGGGTTTGTAACAAACGGAAAAACATGTTCAGATGTGGGGAGGAAAGAAGAGAGTGCAGATACCTAGTCTGTGTAGGTATTAAAGTATATGTCCCCTGCTGTCTCACAAAAGCAAAAATACAAGTATCAGGTTGGTGAGCTGGATCATAAAGGATACTGAGCACGCTGTCAATAGGTGGTGAAAGATTCCCCACCCTTCACCCAAGTTGTCTTTAAGTTAGATTTTGCAGTCGCTTTGGTTTCCTTCTAACAGTCAGAGATGAGAGAGGATGAAACCTAGTACATACAATCAATGGCAAAAAAAAAAATAAAAAGAACCTGCAGGAGTGAGAAATGTAGACTGTTTTGCATCTCTTATGTTTCCTTTTCTATACAAAGGTTTTGGTTTGCCTAAGCTATAGAGGGAAACAGAAGCAGTCTATTTTAATCTTCCTGAGTGAAGAACGCTGCAGGGATTGCTCTGTTATCCCCAGCAGCAGCCCTGACTTTCCACAAAAAGGCTCTATCCATCCATCCATCCATCCATCCATCCATCCATCCATCCATCCATCCATCCATCCATCCATCCATCCATCCATCCATCCATCCATCTATCTGAAATAGAAAGATTATCATATGATAAACCAGCAATCAGCTGTGTTCTTAATGCACTTCTCTTTGTGCATTTTGGTATGAAGAAAAAAATCTACAATTCTTCCCCCGATCAAACTCCACTGCAAAAAAAAAGCACAGATAAGAAGGAGGTATTTAGACTTATGCATAGCAATTGATTCTTCAATCTGTGTAATGACGTATGTTAGAAACTCTGTTCAGAAGAAAGGAAAGCCCTTGCCAATACGATGTTTCTAACAGAGCCTTCACTGCAGGGATTCACTATTGAAAAAACAATGAGGTTGATTATGCATTTTAATATGGGTTTTTTACTGGTTTGACTTCAGTGACTTAAACTGTGCTATTCTGGATTTATACCAATCGGCATGAGTTCAGGATCTGGTCCTATGTCTTTTTAAAATGCCATCTATTGCATGACGAATAAGGGCCAAATCCAGCAAATGCTTACTACCTGTATTAATACTCTGAGTAGCCCACTCACTTCCTTTAAGTTGTGACTGCAAAACTCAAGTCTTACAATGCAGTATTGTAGAAGTATGTATCTGCCTTTTGGGATTCAAGCGTGCCTTGATCATACCTATTCCTTCACTAGTATGTCTTTCAATAGTAATTTCTCCACTGGTTTTCACGGAATCATATGATATATGCTTAGCTGTTACGAAGTGGTGCAACTCTACTTACACCAGCTGAAAATCCAGCTCCATGTTGTAGCTATGCTTGTGTATTCAAAACAAAAATGAGAGAGAAGGGGCCCTTTTATTTAAAGTGTCAGAAGAGACATCGAAGATGTTTTGGGCTATACAGTGTGCTGCACACTTAATTTGTTTGGATATTAGTATAACCAAAATAATAGTTTGTTCTAGGAAAGAAATTCCGATTTAGTATTACTACTTAGATTAGCTTCTTTCTTACATAAAGAAGCCACATCTTAAACTATGCACCTTCTCTTCCTAACTTCACTAAGTCTGGCTTTCAACCAGAAAACATTTGCCTGCTTTCAAAGTGCCTAAACAAAGGATAATACAATACTGAGTGCAGCTGTAATTACCAGCTGGTGAACTGATGGCATATACTGGATACGTAATCCAAGAAAATGTGACTCTTCAGTAGTAGCCTCGTCCACCACCTATAGTGCTGGAATGCTCATCCTTGTTTACTATACATGCATGCACATAGACCATTATCAGTATTCAGTACTAGTAGTCATGCTTTCTTCACTGAAGAGGAAAGACCAAGCAAAAAATACTTTGTCCCTTTGAAGAGCTGGATCAGTGTCAGGTGCCACTCCCCCACACTCCCCCCCCCCCCCAAAAAAAAAAAAAAAAAAAGGCAACCCACACACAAGTGCGATAGTCATCCTAAATGTCAAACATATGTACAGCATCTGTATCTCTATGAACATATATACATCATGTGCCATATTAATTCATACCCTAGACCCCTTACATCAGTGAGGGCAGGAAAACCCCAGCTCATTCCAGGGATGATGTGTTTTATTCCTGACAGATACCAGCGACTTAAGGCAAACAGAAGCTGCCACAACGCTGCTGTCCTTTGCAAAGCTTCTCCCTGCCTGGGCTAAACCGCACTCATCTTTGATCAAAGACTCATTTATTTATGACAGACACTAAAGGTACGATGCGGTGTTTGAGCACGGCAGGTGAGCAGCCCGAGTGGGTTCAAACGGGCCGCGGACACTTGTATATAAAAATAAAAGCGGTGAACTAGGAGGCAGATGCCTCTTGGAAGCGGCATCCTGGCTCCTCTTTGCACTCTGCCTGCTCTCCCCGAGAAGGCATCGAGGGAGGGATTCCCCACCCACCCACACGCTGCCTCTCTCTGTGCAAGGCTGCAGGGGGGTATAACCCAGTTCCCTCTTGGATCTGGGACTGGAGAGAGCCCGTTACGCTTCTGTTCTCCTCCACCCCCGCCCGCCCGCCCCCTCTCCCCCTTCTCACTTACTCCGGTCTCCTGCTCAGGACGCCTTTGCCGATGGCCTGGGGGGTCTTGTGCTGGAGCAGAGCGGCGCAGCAGCCCTTCTCCCTGCCGTCCTTCTCCGCGGGGTGCTGGTGGGGCTGGACGGCGGGGTGCTGGTGGCCGGGAGCCCGGCCGCTGCCGCCGGGGCCCGCCGGTGCCTGCTTGCCCGGCGGCGGCGGCGGCGGCGGCGGCGGCGGCGGGAGCTGTTGGTGGTGCTGGAGCGGGTCGGGCTGGCCCGGCGGCGGCGGCGGCGGCGGCGGCGGCGGGGGCTGCTCGGGCGAGGGGCCCTGGGGCGGAGCGGCGGCGGCCGCCGGCAGCTCGGCGGGGGCCGGCTGCTGCCCGCGGAGGTTGCGGTTCTCGGTGCTCAGCTCGTCCAGCCGCCGCTCCAGCTCGTCGATGCGCTGGCGCTGGGTGTGGATGAGGCTCTGCTGGTTCTGCACGATGGCGGTGAGCTCCTTCAGGTAGAGGACGGCGCGCACCGGGTTCTCCAGCAGGCTCTCCATGCCCCGGCTGCCGGCCCGGGGTGTCGTGTCCCCCCACCCCCCCCCCCCCCACGCCCCCCCCTCCTCGCCCCCCGCCTTTTGCCCGGCCGCCGGCGCTCCGGCGAGAGCGGCGCGGGCTGCGGGGAGGCGCCTCACCGCCTCACCGCCCCACGCGCGCGCGCGCGCGCACGCACGCACGCACCCGCGCGGCCCAACGGCCGCCCTCCCGCTCGCGCGCGCGCGCCGGAGGGAGACACGGGAGAGAGGGAGAGAGGGAGGGGGGGCGGCTCGCGCGCCCGCCTCTCCCCCCGCGCGCCGCGCGCGGCGAGGTCGGGGGAAGGTGGGGGGGGGGGGGGGGCGGGATCCGCCGCAGAGGTCCCGCCCCGCACCTCCCCCCCCCCTCCCCACGCGCGACAGGGCCGCGCAGGCGCGGGAGGGGCCGGGGGTCCCGTCCCGGTGTTTCCGAGAGGGAAGGCGGCGTGGCGGTGCCCCCGCGCGCCGCCCCCCGCCGTTCCCGCCACGTCTGGGTGGCGGCACCTCGCGCCGCTGCGGAGCGGCCGGGGCTGAGGGGAGCCCTCAGCGAGACGCGGGAGCGGGGCCCTTCGCAGCCTCCCCAGCGCCCGCTCTTCTCTCCTCCCTGAATGGCACTTCTAGGTGTTGCTGTTTTTTCTTCCAGGGTGACTTAGTAATTTTTTTTTTTTTTTTTTCCCCCCAAAGTGACTCGAATAATCGTGGCAGGTTTTGGCTGCCCTGTTGATAACGGTCCTATTTCTCGCTCTGCCTCGTTAGCATGCAGAAGGCAGGGCTAAATCTGAACCCGAGGGAAGGAGTTACCGGGGAGAATGGATGTTAGAGGAATCTGCTGCTTCCCTGCAAGTCTGTCACTCCCTTGAGTCTTTAGTGTCTTTTAGGTTCTTAGGAAGAAAACTAGGACTTACTGTGGAGTTTTGCTGGGGAGTGTGGGGGCTGTGGATGTAATGCCAGAGAAGTGACGGGCAGAGCCTTTGCTGTTAAACTCTGCAGGTTTTCTTCATTTCTCAAGAAATACCTTTCCTTGCGCTTCCTCATCCACAGCCTTACAAGTTTTCAAACTTACAACCTTGGGTCTGAGAAACTATCTGTGAACTTACTATATATTCATCAGTAAGTAACCTGGCTAATGGTAATACTTTCAGGAATTCCTCTGTAGATCCATGAACAATTTTGATGATTTCTGTAAAGCGTAAAAAAGTGGCATCCTTTCCAATCAATGTGGGTGCTGAAGAACTGGGAGGTGTAACAAGCAGTCAGACCTGGATTTACGCAAACATGTCAGTAGATCTGATGGAGCGTACAAAAGGTGCAAGGCCACAGAACAAAAAACAACTATTTTTAAGTAGGTGATTTTGAGTGCAGAGCTACTCTTGTTTGACTTTTCAGATCAGCAAAACCTGCACCGTAGCAAGGATTTCCTGAAGTGAGGAACCGAGCAATGTAAAGGAGAATCTCTGTTTCAGATGAGCTGAAAGGTGTATTTCCAGTCTTCTCTGTTCACAGATAGCCCTGGGAATGTAAACTGATGCAAACAGGATCACCAGGATTAGAAGCTGTTCACAGACTCCTCCTAAAAAAGAACTGCTATTCACAGTTCTCTTGCAAGCACTTAGAGAAGGCTTTGGGGGATCGTGAAACATTGCCATATGTCCCCTGTGTGTTGGGGGAAGACCCCGGAGTGAACTGTAGGGAGTAAGAGCATTCAAAGCCCACACACTTAAGACTTTATTGGAAAGTTTTAGGGAAGACCTTCATCTCATTGCCTAGTGTGTCATTAATGCTTTGTGACAGGGGATTGACTGAGCAGGAGCTGGCATTATTTAGCAAGGGAAGAGGTGGTTATAGGAGAATGCGGAAAAAAAGCATGCACAGAAAGGCAGGGGAGGTGAAAACACCTGAGCCATATTTGGGGAAGAGTGGAAGTGATCATTTGAGAAATTGTGCTGGTATGCTGTCTCCTTTCAGAGATGCTACTGAGCAGCATCATTTCAGTCTTGCCCCACAGGAACAGAGTCCAGGGACACCAGTGGAAATAACATGCTTTTCGTATTAATACATTTGGGGAAACAACCAAGGATGGCTGTGGGTACGCTCATATATGTACGTACACACACACAGAGCTACCTTGTCCTTGCTGGGAGAGACTTCAGGCAGAGATTGTTTCCCTTGCAGAATAGAGGAGACTGTTTTAACTCTTAAGGCAAGCCCTGTGCAGAGTTCTGTCTTTGCAGTGCACATCATGTTCCTTTGCAGCTCAGCTGGATAAAAGCGATGAAGAAATAAGGATTATAGACAACGTACTGACTTATCCATGTATAGTCAGCCAGGTCATGGTATATATTCTTAAGGGAATACTAACTAAAAAGAAGAAAACATCCTGGTTTGGATGATTGGGGATGGGTCAAAACATCTTGGAAGTCTTGTGTGGTGGTGCTTGAATGCCTATCAGAAGATGTGACTTTTACAGTGTGGAGTGGACCCAATGTGTTCATTCACTGTTTCTGCACCTTTCATTTGCTTGACCAGCCTCATTAGCCTAGTTTCTACTAATAAATCTTTGTCATAAATTAAACAGAGACCTACAGCCGTGGTTTGGTAAGCTAAAAACAAGCAAGCTAGGAGAATTGGAAAGAAACCTGCTTTGTGTGCAGGTGTGGTGACTGGTGGACAAAAATGGCAAGACCAGCCCTGACCTTCCAGCTTTCTACAGAGAACACGTGCCAAAGGAAAATGCAGCAGAATGCTTTTGTGCCTAACATGAAAGACTATGCAGGGATCTCCTTACAAAACTTCAAGAGGTAATAGAGTTGCATAAGCCTCCGTAATAAGAAAATTCAATGAAGACGGGGTATTCATTCAGGAGGAATCTGCAAGGATATTGGAAGAAACTGAATGTCTTCTTTTGCTTGGTAAGCAAGAATCCTGCATAGCTGGGAAACGCCTCCTCTTTTATCCAGCCATCATTGTGTCCCTTTGATTATGCTGCCACAGTACCTAGCATACCTCATTTGCAAAGCTCTGCACATTAGTGAGCAAGCTTTACTGTTCTGTAGAAGGTGAATGTTAGCATTGTAGCCATCAGAAATAGGGAAATAGGGACTCACAGTGGTTAAATGACTTGTCCAAGGCCATGCAGGAAGCTGGGGCAGGGACAGATCTCCGATTTCAAACATCTTTGGCATTTAGCCCAATCCTCAGGTCATTAAATGCTGCTGCTTCTCTCTTTAGGAGAGATGCTATCTAGAGGCAAACAATGATGAAGACGAGGAAAGTATGAATTCTGTTAAAATTATTTTTGACGTAGATAATGTGTTGGTATTGTATTTTTCAAAGTCCTGATTCTTTTCAGTCCATTCCAGAAGAAGTAATAATGAATAATAATGGATTAATTATGTTATTATGGAATAAAGTGCTTCCCTTATCCACTTAGAAAGGTGCTTGGGCATTGCACAGACAATTATAAATAAAGTGCAGTAGTAGTAATTAAAATAAGTATGCATTATAAAAACAAAACAAAATGCAAATGAGTCAAGCCCCAGGATTTAGTGGAAAGGTCTAATACTACATTATTTAATTTTATATTTATTTAGCTGTTTAATTCAGTCAGAAGAGACTGTATCCATATAAATAAGGGTATACTAATAAGCATACAAGATAGGGAAGGTAGTAACATCTTCACATGTTTCATCTGCAGAAAAATTTTCACTGCAGAGTGTTCTTGTAACATTTTCTGAGAGGTCCTAATCCCACTTTAATTTGCAACAGCTCATGAAACTTGATGTGAACAAATCACTCCAGCCTTCTGACGGGTAGAGACTTCCCGTGTTCTTCCAGTTGAAATTCTGTTCAGGGCATTTCCCTCCTCTCAGTTACAATCCATCTCCTTCTCCTGGGCAGGGGCTCCTCACAGCAATTTCAGGCAGTCTTCTTCCCATTTCTTGCACTTCACGCCATTCTCCCAGGCCTTGCAAGATAACAACTTTCTCCTGATAATTCAGGATCCAAAGTGCTACCAGTTTGGGATGCAGGGCATATAGCTTAGGCTCCCAGCTATGATTTTGCAGTCTTATTTTCATAAACTTACAAGCTTATGGTAAGGGATCTTATACTTCTATAATACATGTATTCCTACCATATTTCTTTTAGGAGAAGGACAATTACGTAGAAGTGCACCTGAATACAACAAGGATTATTGGTGTTCAAGGTCAAGTCCTTAGTACTCAAGGAAAGGCATATTTAACGTTGGCCAACCCACCTTAATTAACCTAATGTTTTCTCCCCTTCTTCCTGTCCATCTCAAAACCATTGCAGAATCTCAGGTGACATCCCCACAGACAGTGTTTCCTACCAGATCCCTTCTCATCCAGCTCTTAAGAAATACATACAATGAAATAAAACATAAATAATATAAAAAAGACAGAATTAGAGTAAAAGATGGGAGGCAAGAGACGCAAGAATCATGGTCTTGTGTTGCCACTTCCCATTGAGGTTTCTGGGGGAAGACGGGGCATTTTCAGCCGCACCTGGAAGTTAGCAGCTGCTTGAGTAGAGATTCTCAGAACTGCTTGCAAACAGCCTACAGACAAAAAAAATTCTGCAGGAATTAGATGAATAATTCCAAAATAGAGGATAGAATCAAGACAATCACAATGTACTCATGCATAATTCATGGATGGGGAAAAAAAAAATCTGCATCTCTTGAATGCTTCTTTCACTCATGCTTCTTTCACTTGAGGCCTCATCCAAAACTATTCAGATCAATGAGAGATGGTTCACCATCTTGAGTCTAAGACAAGTCATTATCTGCTTACACCTGTTAAACAGATGGATAAAATTAAGCTAAGACCAAATAAAGTGTATTGTCCAGTCAGATAGGACACGACGGAAGGTCAGTAATCAGAAGGCGTTGGAGACATCAGCAATGCTTCCTCTGCACTGAGTAAAGGCAGGAGGAGTCCTCTGGCATCTTCATCCTCAGTCCTGCACCTCAGAGCCAGGTGGCATGGTCTGCAGTCCTACCCATGTTCTGTAAATGGAAATCTGCAACAGGGTGAAATCTCTCTCCTGTTGGGGCTGTCGAATTGTTAATTCACACTGATACCACAAAATCAGAAGCAAAGGGAAAATACCTTGTTCTATAAATCAGACATAAAGAGCTGAGACGTGGTAAGGACAAATACTTCAGATTCTTTCAATGTTTGTTTTTGGTTTTGTTTTGTTTTGGTTTTTTTTTTTTTTTTCCTCTTCAGTGGAGTACAGCTAAGCTGACATATAAATATTTTAAAACAGCTGCTCATCAGGAAAAAGGTACAAAATCTGTGTTGTAGCCTTAGCTGAGGTGTAGTTTTGACACATTTAAAAATCCTGACTGTATTTGAACTGTGCTGTTGTAGCCTTGTGTTATTTACTGCAAATTAAAAGGAATCAAGGTCCCTCTTTAGAATGTAGTTTCCCTTTTAAAGTTGCTAAATGTTACATTATCTCGTCTTTTTAATGAAATTAAGCTTTGACCACTTAATTGATTAATTCTAGAGAGCAAAAGCTGCACAGAAACATTTTCTTCAGAGTCAGTCAGGTTTGTGTTTGAACTGACTTTTGTAAATACTGCAGTAAAATGAAAAAAATTAATATGAGCTTGATTTTCCAAATCTTATCTGACAAGTCCCACAGAATTACATGTCATTTTTCAGATGGGACAAGGTTTTGTGATCTGTCCTTGCATAAGATATACAGGCAAAAAAAGAGAGGAGAAAAAAAAAATAACAAATGGAATAATGTTAAGTCTAAATTCATACTCCAACTAGAAGCTTCTTCTGCAGTGGCAGAGATCACGTACTGTTAAGAAAATAAAAAAACATACAGGAACAGTATACATTTCAGCTAAGGCTACAATATACCATTTTCCTGATAATCAGCTGTTTAAAATATTTATATGTCAGCTTAGCTGTACTCCACTGAAGAGGAAAAACAAAACAACCAACCAACAAAACAAACATCGAAAGAATCTGAAGTATTTGTCCTTACCACGAATCATCTCTTTATGTCTGATTTATAGAACAAGATATTTTCCCTTTGCTTCTGATTTTGTGGTATCAGTGTGAATTAACAATTCGACAGCCCCAACAGGAGAGAGATTTCACCCTGTTGCAGATTTCCATTTACAGAACATGGGTAGGACTGCAGACCATGCCACCTGGCTCTGAGGTGCAGGACTGAGGATGAAGATGCCAGAGGACTCCTCCTGCCTTTACTCAGTGCAGAGGAAGCATTGCTGATGTCTCCAACGCCTTCTGATTACCGACCCTCCGTCGTGTCCTGTTTCACCTTGAAAGTGTGGCTTGTTTGGTCTGTGCTCCGTTATGTAACGGGGTTAAGCAGATGCTGACTTCTCAGGGAAATTAAGGCCAGGACAAATCAATAACGCATCTGGCCTGATGTGCTACATACCATATAATCTCATGCAGCTACTGAACCTGGAACATGAGCTTAAGAAAAACGTATCTCCAGAAATGCCTCTGGTATCACTGTGAAGATAGTAAAAGGCAGAGCATCTGTCTCATTCCTTGATATTTTGTCACTATAGTTAATCTCTGTTGACAGGTTGGTATATATTTCTCATTTGAATTTATCCTTTTTACTTTCCAGCCACGAGTATTTATGCTGTTCTCCACTAGGGTAAAGAGCTGTTTAGTCCTAAAGCTTTTCTCTCCTTGAAGGTGACTGATCAGATCACCTGATAATATTATTTTTAGCAAGCTAAATGGACTGAACTCTTTAAATGATGCAGTTTTAAAAAAGAAAACTTGAGTCTTTTTTTTTTTTTTTTTTTGTTTGCTTATGAGGTATTCCTTCAGACTTGCTGATATACAGTGTGGTCCAACTAGAAGCAGGCCAAATATTTGCTTAAGAGGTCGCTGCTCATTATGGGGCCAGGCTTCTGCTCAGGTTAACCTTTGCCTTCAAATCTGCTTACAGACAGGATCCCTTGTGCTCAGACATGCTGACTTGTGATAAATATTTCCGTGTTCTATTTTGGTGTCTGAAAGCATTTCAAGGAGCAAATGAAGAGACAAAAAGGATCCTGTGACTCAAAACCAACAGAACTTGCTCCAGATCCTTCTCTGAGGAACATGGCAGCATTGATTCAGACAGCTACTACCATCCACGTTGCTGCAGCTGACTCCATACGGTAGAACCTCTGCCTACACAGCCTCTTGCAAAGGACACAAAAGACAACTCTGTTCTGGGAGGCCCAGATGTAAAGAGCAGGAGATAGGTCAAATGGTGGCAGACCACAGGTCTAGTTTTTGTGTTGCATGTATTAGCTTAACATAAGGTTAAGCTCTGGGTGCAAGCCAGTTTGTCTTGTGAATTTCTTCACAGCTGATGGGATTTTGGCAAGGGTTGAAGCCAATCTAGTGACAAGGAAAGCATCTGAAACCTTACAATGTTTACCTTGGCCAGAGAGAAATTCACCACTGATCTGCTGGCTACCTTATTTGCCCATCTCCCAAGCAAAAGCAGCCTAGCAGACCTTTTCAGATAGTAAGCAGAGGTAACTTCTCAAATAACACTACACTCGTTATTAAGAGAGGGAAAAAATAAAAAACTTCTCAAAAGCGCTGCTTCTTCTCTTCATCCCATGCAGAGATGACAATTCAGTTACTCCTTCCCTCTGCAGCCCTGTCTGCAGTGCTCACCTTGGGAAGGTGGAGAGAGAAATGGCAAAGGATAAGGGGTCTTGTCCCTGGAGGGAGGGAGGGTTTAGGTGCCAGAAGTGGTAACAGTGGCTGGATGGTGAGGAGAGAAAACCGATGTGAATGGGGAAGCATGATACATACGGAGACTGTTGATAACTGACAGGGTGCAGGGGACTGAGGACAGATAGGCTGGTAGTGATTCTGCCCAGAACTGAGGCAGGGGGGAGGCTGATGTTTGGTCTGCGTGCAAATCTGATGTGGAAGTTGTGGAGGAGAAGTGAATGTGCAGAAGGAGGCTGAAAGGTGTGCAGGCAGGAGGTATCTGAAGTGCTTCTCAGTAAACCAAAGAGAATGGCTGAATATTTCTTATAAAGACATGCTGAGTATCGCTGAAAGGAAAACTCAAAATTTGAAAGTTAGATTGAAATCCACTGTATAAGACTATAAAGGCTTATAAATAACAAAAATCAGATGCCTAGAAGAGAGAATTACAGTAGGAGCAACACAAAGTGATATTTTCCCAAAATATGCTTCCAGCCAGACTTCCTGAGTCAGAGGTGATACCCTTGCGTTGAAAAAAACCCCTCAATAGCTTTCTCTTCCATCAGTTTGGCTGGTCTCAGCTTGAACCTGTCTGAATTTTCAACATTCACAGCATCCTGTAGCAGAGAGCATCAGATCTTTGCTACAGCTGTACCTCCTTCTCTTTCATACACTACTGAGGAACAAGAACAGCATCACATACCTGAATGAGGGATCAAAGGCCACATGAGCAAAGAGTCCTGTCTCCAAAGATGTCACCGCACAGGAGCATGTAGAGGTACCTGGGGCTTGGTCAAAAGACAATGCCAGTCTTTCCATTGACTCTCTCTTAGTTTCAGGTCTGGATCCTAAAGCAGCCAGAATTATTTGCTGATGTCTTAAGTTATGATTTGTTTAAAAGCTTCCCATCTGTTCAGGTTTGTACTCTGTTTCATACATGTTTAAATTTCTGCTGGATGGATGTGGTAGAGTGATGATTTTGGAAACATTCTCATTGTTTTTTAATCTCTTATGTGTTGTGTTTTTTACAGAGATCAGCACAAAAAGGCAAAACACAACCAACTGTGACAGAATATATAAAACAGCATGAGCTGCCTACAGATAAATTAAAACAGTCCAAACTAATAGAGACCAATGTGAATCATGACCAATAAGCATATTTGTAATAATAAACATGTCATCTGTGTCAGATAAACAATTCACAAATATTTATTAAGATAACAAACAGATTATTAATAGAGAGACATCTCAAATTCAGATCATGTCTTTCAGTCCTAATAGATATGAATTAGCAACCAAATCTGCCAAAATAAACCTGGCACTCTCACAGAGGTCATCATACCTAACAAATTTAAAATAAAAAAGGAGAGTACAAAGAAGGAGAGAGCAGACAAGCATTGTTTTTTCCCTTCTACTAGTATGACACAGTTTAGAGAGATCAGACTGCATTAGTGCTTCTAAAGATGATATAAGCATGACGATTATAAGAAAAAACTGGAGGCAGGGTTGAAGGAGAGGCTTCCCCTGGTAGCTGCAGTTCTGACCCCAATCCTATAAGCTGCTCCAGGCAAGCAGGTGCATGAAGCCTCATTTTGAAATCAGTAGGTTCAAGCCAAGCACAAAAATCTGTCTAGCTGGAGCATCAGCCTGCAGTTACCATTCACTTCCTTTTGCCAGTCTTTCAGATGCAGATAACACTGTGTTTGTATGGACTGAGTTCCGGTCATGAAAAAATGTGACAGAGTATTTATTCTTTGACTCTGGTGGTTGCAGAATGAAGCCAGACAGCTTAAAAGATGAGCCAAAGTTAATTTTCTGGAGGAGCTAAATAAAAGCAGTTGTTTCTTAATGCAAATCTGGCACTAGTGCATCATGCAGGCGAGGGATGTACAGTCCTGAGCTTCTGGAAACAGAGAGGCTGAGCTTGTAGCAGCAGTGGGAATTCTTCTACAACATACATTCTGTATGTTTCACAGCATAGATTTCGGGACATAAACAGCATTATACCAAACTGAACAAAACAGACCTATAAAATACCGAATGTGACTGAAACAATATTGGTTTTGGCATTACTTTTTGTATTTCTTACCCTTTTATGAAGGTAGTGGTGCATGCTCAAGGCCAAGCTCCTGCTGCCTATATTCAAAAAAGGGAAGGAAGAACTCATAACGTGACAGTCTGCCTGGGCTGGCTGGGTCTCCAAAGAGGAATGGGAGCAGAAACTACCTCATCACTGTTAGTGCTGGTTCAGATAAACCCAGGGAGTTACTGTGATGGGTGCCCAAGTGGAGATGTTCTGGCAACTGCTGGCATTTTTACCACCCAACATGCTAATTAACCCTCTTCATCCTTGCTGTCACTTCCAGCAGCGTCACTGCTGCTTCAGCTGAACCAGTACGTAGCCCTGGTTGGAACTTGTCCTGCTTAAACAGCTGTGTTGTAGCCAGCATATCATTTGTTCAGCGGGCTCCTGAAAAATTAAAACCCGCTCTTACAGGTAAGAGTCGAGCTATGTAGAGCTAAAGGCAAGGCTTCACTACACGCTTTCAAAGTCAGAGTAAAACTCACATTAACTTTAGCGGCAGCCAAGATTTCATCCTGCATGACATCTACATTTGCTTTTCTAGTGGCCCTGGAGTAGTGGTGAATATGAAGTACTCCATAGTGATAAAGACAAGGTGCAGTATTGTGCCACAGTTTGCATGACTATAGGGAATAATGCCGAAAATAAAATCAGGAGCTCTCAACTGTAAACGCCAGTCAGCACAAGAAGAGGTAGGTGCTGCCCCTACTCCCCACTGGAGCTAGTGGCATCATTCTGAATTTTAAGGAATATTCTTGTAGATGGTTTATATTTTAATTTGCCTTCTGATAAGTCCTGCTTACTCATTTTGAGGTAACACAATAAAATCCTCCGCTTCCTTTATGTTTATATATTTGGATCATTTCAGATATTCTTTCCCACCTGTGGCAGTTGTCTTATGAAGGTCCTGAGTCCTTTGACTCTTTTCCTTACAAGCCAGCTTCTTGCTCCTAATGCTGTTTGACTTCCCTGTCCTGGCCATCTCTGTGCTTAGCCTGCTTCCCTGCATGCCAGAAAGGTCAAGTCTGTAAGTCCCCCCGCACCGTACACGGACACAGCCACAACCGCCCACCCTAACGGCAGGAGTACCTTTGCATCAGGTCCCTACTTAATTCTATTTCTAGGACCTACATATATAATCTTTCTCTTCATTTACAAGTCAGTAGGTTATATATCTCCCACTTCAGCCTTTAATTCCCCCCTCTGTGTACAGATGCAAAATAAATTCACGTTTCTAGAGAAAAGTCTTGTGAAATTAACATGGCACCTTGATATACAGTTATTACAAGGCGGTTAATGTGGCATAATTTTAAGGACCACCAGGAAATTTGGCCTGCAGCACAGAGGAATTATAATATTCTGATATGGTAAGCTTTGAAATGGAATTAACTTCATGTGAATACTTAACAGCAATAGAAAGCATTTGAAAGATTGAAATGCAAGAGTAATAACGTCACTGGAAATGCTTAACATGTATTTCAGTGCTCATTCAGAAAGAAAATATTTCAGGTAACAATTTCAAGTTTTCACTAGATTTCTAGTTGAGCAGACATTGGGAAAACATCTCCGAAGGTGATGCGTAGGTTTTTCTATGAGTCTAGTCCTTTGCTTTTATTACATAGACCTGAAAAAAAATGTCAGAACTAAAGTTGGTCCCAAACAAGCAAACAGCAAATAATTTACCCTAAAACTGTGGAGTTTTTATTACTTACCAAATACACTGAAAACAGTGTTTTGGGGTTGACTTCAGAAAAAAAAGCAGAGTTTCATTTTTTGGTTCAACAACTGAATCAAATAATCAATTATTTACATAACCCAGCCATTTGAACACCCACTTAAGTCCTAAAATAGGAGCTTGCCATTGACAGCAAAGAGTTCAGATGAACTTCTCACAGGGGTTGAGTCTCATTCCCAGGGAATATTGATTTTTGTTGTTCAGTTTTCATATTTGAAAAGATGAAACATTGTTTCCAGATTGAAACTACCTCTGCAGAAACAAGCTTTTATTAAAGGAATTTTTTCAGTGCAAATTTTTCTTTACCACATATTACTTAATTTTCTGAAATATATTTCTAGGAGGCAATGTCAAAAGTACAATTAAATGGTGCAGGACTGAGTCCTAATTGATGGTGACAATAATTAAAATGAATTATTTCATGAAAGCTTCCTTTCCTTTTTTTTTTTTTTTTGCTTTCACCCCTTATTATTCTGTTTGGAAACAGACTGTCCTAACATGTATTGAGTGTCCTGATGTCACTATTTGGACAACCATTTGTCAGTAGGCTCTTAATATACACTAATATTTTCAGTAGGCTTTTAATAGAACATCCTTCTCTCTCTCCAGTTATATTTAACTCTAATGTAGGGTCTTGCATCTCTTTTCATGCTTCTCTTTATATTAGCTTTCCTGATATATTCTGAAATCCCCTAATTTGTATCCAGCAATTACTTATGTCTTGAAGCATTAAAATGTACATTTAAAAACATTGAAGCTAATATAGGAAACCGATAAAATACTATTAAAAGTTCCTGGTTTAAATATACGTGATTTGAAAAATATGAATTTTTAAAAGAGCCATTTTTTAAAAAGGAAGAAATGTTCTTGAAAATTCCATCTCTTTTTTTTTTTTTTTTTTTTTTTTCTTTTAGGAATTAAAAGTCCAGAAGATTAACCAAAAAAAAAAAAAAAAAGGCATGTCCAAAGCTGGGTATGGACTGCAGTGAATTTTCATCAGAATGCTGACATTTCTTTGAGCCTTTGAGAATGGCAAGAAAAAGTTCAACTTCCATTTTTTTGGAAGCAAGGTCTACTATTTATCACCCGGATTGCTCTAAAGGAACTTAATGGAGGTGGTCAGAATCAAAAGAAGAATGATGCTCACGATGACTTACTAACACGGTAGCCGGTAGTTGTAGCCGGATCCTTCATCTTTGGGTTAATGTCCTCTTCACATGGCAGAGAGGGACTAGTCAGTTCGTGGCAACTCCTAGCTTCACTACAGCAACAGAAGAACGGCCAGCAATGGGGTTGATGTCTGAAACAAAGCGGAGGATGTTTGGATAGCTGGGTTTTGGTTTGAATATGCAATGGTAACTTGGGGATTGCATGGCAAGTAGCTGGGTGTCTGGGAGTGCTGCAGATTCCGTGAGTCTTGTATGTGTTGACTTTAAAAGTAAACAAGTAATTTGTGCCTGTTAGGAGCATGGCTAAGTGCATGCCTTAGAATACTTGTTGCTTTTCTCTTATGGCCATGGCTGTTCTAAATATTTCTCCCTTGCCTTTATTTTTTTTTTTAAAGGCCTGGTATGGAATGTTTGATCTCTTGCCAGGTAGCCTAGCGGGAATACTCTGTTCAGTTATGCAAGAAGCATGGATTTGATCCCTAACTCCTGTGACCATGCTCTTAGGAATACACGGTTACAAAAATAAAAGCATTAGCCTGCAGCCATACTGCTGTGTGCTGTGCTCTCGTCAGATCTCACGTGTTCAGTGAGGTCAGCCCTGCCCAGGACTCACAGAGTTGGGGGTGCTGTGGGGATGTGGAAAGGAGCCACAGAATAAAAGAATGTGTGTGAAACACTGTCCTCGTCTGTGCTCAGTCCAGGGAGTTTCTACTCTTTTGTTGTCTATTTTTCATTATCTTTTTTCCCTCATATGTACAATTATTTAATAAATATGCCTTTTTTTTTTTTTTTTTTTTTAAGTCAACAAAGGCAAGAACTATGAGTATTCAAAACTGTGTGGATGCAATGCTAAGAACGGCATTTTGGAATTCAGAACTAAGAGTCTTTCCAGCAGCACTTAGGATGGAGACTTTTGCAATCCAGTCTTCCCTGACAGACCAGTTCAAGGTGCATCAATAGGAGACACTAGTTCGGTGCAGCTGTGCAAAAAGGTACCATTTTAATCTATGACAGTAATACATGTGTCATTTGATACTCATGTGTGCATCGGTGCAGTTGCATTATTATTGTTAATCATGAAGGCTTTTTTCCAGCACTGCCTGAGCCCTACACGAAACACTGCAGCACGTCGTACCCCGGAAAACTTACAGTCTGGGCAGTGCAGGCACAGGGTGTCAGAAGGGCTCTGGCACTCATGAAGAATAAGTAATCTGATGCTGGCGAGTGATGTTTAAAGCTGGGAGTCTGTGGCTGAGGAGGAGGCTTGGATGACAGGGAACCAGAAGGAGTTGAGAACGGGACTTTGACAAGAGTGGGAGAGAAGGCAAAGGGGGACAGATATGGTGCCTCTGTCAGCTTCAGGCTCTAGTTTGTTCCACTCCGTTGCCTCTTAGCCCAAAGCCCCATTACTAGGGGAAGAGGAAGGCCACATGGTTGGGGGGAAAAATGTCTCCACAAATCTGAGTCAGAAGAAAACTTATGCAGGACAGGTGGCTGTAGTTGGCCCTTATTTTATCCCCCTGCAATAAAGAACACCTCAGAGGTAATACGGGTATTAATGTTACACTTAAAGCATCTATACCTCTAGGGGAAAAAAAAAATAAAAAAGAGTCCTTAGCATATTCCTTTTGTCTCTGAAATGACAGAACATTGTTTAGTTATGTGTAGTTTCAACATCCTGGGAGCATATACTGATTGTTAGCGTGCACTCAGAGGAGGTGCTAATTGTCACCAGACACAGAACAAGGGACAGATGTTCAAGGAGGATCCTGCCTGTTCTTCTAAAGCAATGCTACAAGCAAAACATTAGAGTCACACCTGAAGCAAAACCTGAGGTCTAAACACTTTTAAATGTTAGGTGAGCTCAACCTCACGTCCAACTGCAATGGCAAAACATTTCTCAGATCTGAAACACTGCAAAACAAGAGGGATGTCTGGAGTAAGATCTGATTTGTTTTCTGGCCCTCTCCTGACCTTGTGCAAAAGCAACTCAGCCAGCTCTGCCTGGATGTTTGACAAATACTATTTAACAGACTACAAGAAATTTCCAGCATCTTCAAAACACACAACCACAGCAGCACTCTGTATTCTCCTCACCTTCACTTTTTATATTTTTCCTTCAGGTTCTGAGTTTTATGTTATTAAATTTTAGTGTAAAACATTATAATGAATAATAAGTAGCAACATTTTCTATCCTAAAGATATCAAAGATGGAAAAATATTATTGTTTCCATTTTTCTAGTGAGGAAAGTGAGGCACTAATTACTTGCCCAAGGTGACTTTGCTCAGTAAAAGATACTGCAGCAAGAGAAAGAGCAAATTAATTTTATGTTTTGAAGGTTGGGTTTGTTAGTTTGCTGTTTGTTTTGTTTTTTTTTTTTCTTGAGAAAAAGCACTTTGGTGGGAAAATGCAGTTTCAGAAAAGTGAAAATGAGTTCAAATATAACGTGAATCCAAAAGGGTTGGCTCTTGCACATGAATTTGTGGCTGTGACACAACAACAGATGAATGATCAGTTTGTTTATAGATAATTGCAATGAGTCTAGCCTGCAGGAAAAGAATGTCTTTATGCAAGAGTTCTGGACAGGGTGGAAGCGCTTGAATATTGCGGTGATGGCAAAGCTAACAGACAGAATAAGCACTCTAGACAGTTAGCCAGAGAGGGGCGTGCAAAGGCACAGAAAACCTGCCGTGCCCTGAGCTGCTCTGGATCAGCCAGTTGCTCACAGGGAGGATTGTACCAGCAACTGACAGCGAAGCAGAGCGTGCAAAGCCTCTGCACAGCCCGCAAAGAGACTAGTGGAAACATCTGGCTTCATTTATTCAACGAGCCAAGGGTAAAAGCAGGCTCTGACTGAGGGGATGTCCACGACACTATCTTGCTGCTGCAGAACAAAGTGAATGAAAGGGGCCGTGCCACCACGCATAAAGAGGGTCTCTCTGCAGCCCACTCCCCCCCCCCCCCATTGGTATCAACTTGGGCAATGGCTCTGGGAAAGCCAGAAAGAACTTTTCAAACCAGCAGTTACTGCATTTCCCAACTGCAAAGCCTCTGCCATGCTGCCACGCAGGGCTTGGCACACCACCAGGCACTGTTTCTTGCACCCTATGAAAAATCATGTCTTACTGACTGCATGGTGTCGAAGGACCTCTGTCTAAATCTTCCCGTACCTGAGAAACAGTGGGTAGTAGTGCTCCTTTTGTCAGAGGAGGAAAATGTGTGATTTAATTTTTGTTGGCTGGAACTTGCCAGTGCAAAGCAGCAGCAGGGCGAGCTTGGCGGCCACAGGTGCCGGTTGGCTCCCTGAGGGCAGCTCTTGCTTAAGTATAAAAGGATCCTGTCCTCAGGACCACTGAAAATGAACCAGTGAAAGGTTATGTAGTGCAGCCAGTAAGCATTGCTCTGGAGAGAGAAGAAATGGTGTCCACCATTCCTGGGAATGATGCTGCTTGGTTTCCACCAGCCAGTCGTGCGGGCGGAGACATGCAGCCGGGCAGAGACTAGTGCCTCTGCACCCGAATTACACACCGTGCTAAGCAGCTGCTCTCCTGATTTGCCTCCAGACTCTTTCTGCACTGTTGTTAACACCTACTTGTGTCCAGTTGGATAGGTCTTGTCTGCACAGAAAAGACAAGGTTGCACAAGAGTTCCCTATGATTTACAGCCTCTCACCCACTCTCAGGGTTTTTGCTTTGTCCAGTCCACCACGACCCCGTTACTGCTTCTCACGCGGGGCTCGCTCTATCACTGCTACTCCACCACCTCTCTGCCCGCCGGGCCCAAGACTTGCTGCCTTCCCTTCCTCTCTTTAGCTCTCTTTTTGACTTGTACTGATGAATTTTGCAAACCTGACAGCTCCTTTTCCTCAGAGTGGCTGGGAGAGGGACACGGGAAGGAGCTGCGTCAGCCTGCCATCACCTCTTGCTTTCTCTTGAGTTTTATAAATGCATTGAATTGGATTTTTATCTGAGCAGCAGGAAGCATTTGGAGGGCTTTCCGTCAGCAGTATATAAATAAAAATGGATCAGAATAGATTGGATTGTTGCTTCTTACATCCGCTTCCCTGTTTTGTTTTTGACAGGTCTTGACACCCACACACACGCTCCTTGCTCAGACTTGGCTAGATCTGCTTTTTTGTCTGCTTTGAGTTTTTGGCAGGATTTTCCATTCCTCACAACCTTCTTCCCTTACAGAGAGTTTCAGTCGCTATCACCCAGGTTCTTAGCTCTTAGGCCTCGTGCCCTTACGCTCTCCATACTGATGGGTCCTACCAGGCCCACCATTAAAACATCGCAGGGGCAAGCACTGCACCCTCCCACAGGTTCTGAAACGGGGACGCTGCTGCTGCTGGCTCCTGATCTCCTTTGCAACCCCCCCGGGCTCCTGACCTCCTTTGCAACCCCCCTGGGTCCAACATCATTCCCCTGCTTTGGCCCACGCTGCCCACTGCAAAGGAGTGGAACTGATACCTGCAAACTGAGATTATTAGAAAACAGGTATTTGTGGAATAGAATTATTAAGATCAGTTTAAGATGTTTTAACCATTTAACAATTGCGCTGCAGAACAAATACTGGTCTTTTGAGGAATAGTTGGAATGACTGTAGGATAAGGCTCTCATGAATAATCTTACTGGAGACGGTTTGGCCTCGTAGTGGCAGATGCAAAGAAACATAAAGCTGAAGAAGCTGCAAATTAGCAACAAACCAAACCAGGCCAGCCTTGAAGGACAAGATGTACGTGACCACAGGACTGAGTTTGCGGAGAAGGGTCAACCGGCAAACACAGTGAAGAAGACTCCGAGCCTTCATCTGAAGACCCCCAATGACCACCTGAAGACTCCAACTGACATGCGCAAGAGACGTTAACATATGTTAAATGAGTTCCCAGAAAAGTTATGAATATGATAAAAATGCAATGAATATGTATGATGAAGGTAGTATAAATGCTTGCTGATTTCATTCTCACACACACACATTAGGAGCTCTCCCCTGTGTGTCCGGCACTGTAATAAAGAATGCCTGCTTTCTAAAACTCCAAAATTGAGTCTTAGAGAGTGAATTAATTACCACTTTCCAGTAATAGAACTGAGCAAAGAATCTGCAGAAGGCAATTTGTCTAATGGGTTTACCCTTCTCCCCCTCCCCAAGTGGAATATGCATGAGCAGCCCTGATGTCTTCAAGTACGTTCACTGCTGGAAGAGGCTCGCCTCATTTTTGTCCCTGTGTGCTGTTTTTAATGTTACATATCAATCACAAATGTTCCCTGCGTGCATGCTCCCCGTGTGCCTTCAGAAACTGGTATTTGCTATGCAAATAGCATTAAGTTGTAATTGATTATACAAGTCTTGAGAAATTGTTTCTGATGCAAAAAATGGGTGAGTGTGCAAATACCTCTGCTGTGTGTAGCACGTACCCCTTTAAAATGGGGGTTTCATACATCGAGATGCACTTTTGAAATTCAGTTTTCATGAGCATTTGTGCTGGAAGAACACGGTTGGTTGAGCGTGTGCATGAAGGGAAGCATAAAAGCAACAGAACAAACTAGTATTATGTACTTTAAAAAAAAAAAAAAAGTTTTATAAAGTCAATTTTTAAACTGCCCAACTCTAAGCACGAGCGCTGGCGAGGAAACCAGGACTGGTTCGAGTGAGCGACCGCCCTCGGCTTGCCGTGCCCCGCACCAGGGGCGTGGGAGCCGGCAAGCAGCCAGAGGCAGCAGCGGGGCTGAGCGAGACACCACCGCACCCGTGGGGTTTCCTCCCACCCTGTGACCGGGACACGGCCGGGGGGGCGGCGGGGTGGGCCCCGCTCACAGGCGGAGGCCTTCGGGGACACCCACCGCCTCCCTCCCGCGGGGCCCGTGCCCTGCCGCGGGGCGGGCGGGACACCCGTGGCGGTGGGGCGCGCGCAGGCGCGGCAGCCGGCACGACGCGCGGCGCGGCGCGGGTAAAAGGCGAAGGCGGGAAACCCCCGCCACCGCCCAGGCGCGCATGCGCAGCCCCACCTTCCACTCAGCCCCCGCCCAGCGCCGCGCCGAGACGGGGGGGGGGGGGAGCCTTAACCGGGCGGAAGTGACGGACGACTAAGGGCGGAAGCGGCGCAGGGGCGTGGCTGGCTCGCGGCAGGTGAGGGGCGCGCGGCGCGGCCGCGGGGGGGCGGGGCTGGGTCCTCCTTCTCCCCCTCCCCCTCCTCTTTTTCCCTGACCGCCCCCCCCCCCCCTCCCGCCGCGGTTTTGGGCTCGGGGCGGCCTGGTCGGGCCCGCGGGGGCTCGGGTGCTGGCGGAGGGCCGGGACCACGGCGGTGAGGAGCCGGGGCTCGGTGGGGGGGGCACCCCCTCCCCGCTGGGCGTGAGCCCCTCCAAGGCCCCCTGAGGGGCTGCGGCCTGTCCCTCCGCCCCCGAAACGCTTCGGGCGGCCGCAGGCGCTGTCCGGCGGAGCCCCCGTCGGGTGTTGGGAAGGAAAGAGCTCGGTGCCGGGAAACGGGCTGGGTGGGGAAACAGGGTTAGGAAATCTTTTGTCGCGCTTCTTAGGCGGTGCCGAGCCGCCAAGGAGGGGGGAAGGCCTCGCCGGGCAGGCGCGGAGCGTGGGAAGGCCGCGTCGGTGATGCTGAGCGGGGTGCCTGGGCGCTTGGGGGGGGTTTGGCGGGTGGGGAAGGGCGGGGGCTGCGCGGTGTGTGGGTTGGGTACCCCGCAGGGGTAGGCAGCTGTATGCTGCAGCCTGGGTGGAGTCACAAAAAAGAAGAAAAAGTGTCCAGGATAGAGAAAGGGTCCGAGGGCTCTGGGATGTGGGTGACATCGCTTTTCCTCAAAGTTAGCTAATGGCTTGTAATGGAGTTGTGGGGGGTTTGTACTACTCCAGGTACCGATTCGTTACTGTTCACTGTCAGCTAATTCAAGGAACACCACAGATTATAAAAAATGTAACGTCTAGTCTATAAGTGCATTAATACAGTTTGCCCCTTGGAGTGCTGGCAAATCAGTTTTACCGTGGATTGCCTTTAAGTTGCCCAAGGGCATGTTCCTAGCTCCCAAGCTGGTAGCTGTGGTGTTGTAGTGATTTGTCGAATAAAAACATGTCATCAGTGTTTGCAAGTGAACCCAAATGCTGCTGTGATAAATGCATTTATCATATTAATTATTTTCTGTGTTCAAAATAAAGAATGAGACAGACAACGGTAAAAAGACCACAGGGCTACTAGACCTAGCTGTACACACAAAAAAAAGGCTGCTGATGGACATACTGAACATCGTGAATCTGCATCCAGCAGTGATGATCATAACTATGTATTTAGAAAGCAACAGAAGTGCTGTTGTGGTGAGGTTTTCCCCCCTCCCTTTTTTTTTTTTTTTTTTTTTTAAATTGTGTCATTCAAATATTGAGTGGTTGGACAGCACCTGGGTTTTCCCACAGGCCTCTTTTAAAAGAGGAGACGTTTCATCCCTGGGGAAGAGTAGGCTAATTCTTAACTCCGCTCGCTTCTACAGTGCAAGCTTCCAGCAAGGGGTGTGGGATAGTGCCAGCTGTGGTTGTGGCATTTCACATGATTCAGGCAAATGTCAGCTAGGAGTTTGCATGAGATGACCTATTTATTTCATTTAGGTTGCACGGTGGGTGTTGCTGGCAGTGATTGCAGACCGGGTTGACCTCTCCTGGATAGATGAGGTAGAAGCTAAAACTGTCTCTGTTGCCAGTTTTTTGAAATACAGAGCCTTCCTTGAGCAGTGAAAGGAAGTGGAGCAGATAGTGCTGCTCTTGCCAGAGGCAAGGGCTGGAGGCAAAGTGACTTTGGCATGTCCTTGTAGAGGCTTTCTGCATTTCAGTTGAATGGGTGTTCCAGTCAACTGTCCCTTGCTTAGACTTTCTTTTAGGAAGGTTAGCTAGGGGCTGATAAGTTCTCTTGATATTTGATTATGTTTGTCTTGTCTGAGTAGTAAAGCTAGGATGTAAAGACTGCCTGATATACCTCTGTAGTCCTGGGATGCTTTGGTTATGGGGAAACAGCCATACCACTAAAGAGCCCTCGGGCAGAAAAATGCCTGAGGCACTCCTAGAGCAGCACAGGGTTAGCATCTGCCCTTCTTCTACCACTCTGGATATTTAAACTGAGTTTTTAATCTTCGCTCCTTCAGATAAAAAGTGCTGTTCTCTTCTCTCAATGCAGGAGCTCATTGGCAAGAAAACTGAAAGCAGATAATCCCTGGGAACTACTTCACAGTCTGGCTTGTGTGTTCTGGTGATACCAGGTAACTGTAGTCACTGCATGCTCAGCCTGAGCAGTAAAAGAGAAGGGGGAATAATAGTACTGAGATAAGCCTGAAAGCAAAGCAGATTTGGTTTGGTGTTGTTTTTTTTTTTTTTGTTTGTTTTATGATTAAAAGTAGTATGCAATGGAAGAGGAGGATTATGTCTAAAACTGTGATGTTTCCCATGGCTGTGGCATATGAGCTTGAAGGGATCATTTTTATCACTCAGCGATTTCTGTAGCTCATCAGCTCTGCTTGGACCCCTTCACAAAATAACCTTTGCCAGAAAATAGTCCATCCAGCAATTTCAGCAGTTCATTGATTCCCCAGGTGTCATTCTTTTGACCCAGCTTTTTGTCAACTCCTGTCATCCAGGCCACTCTGTAGGGATACTACTTCTAGTAAATGTGAACAGGCTTGAAGACACTTCCTTATAGTGAGTGAGTTCCCCTCTTGTCATCTTACAGAAATGCAAGCGTTCCTTTTACTTTTGAATGTATAAAACGGTCAGGAACTACTTTGGTTGCCAGTTTGATTTGGTTGTTGCCTTCATTAAGTATCTTGGGATCTGTTATAACACAGTGCAGGTGGGATATGGATGCTGTAAAACTCCAGAACTTTGTAGCAGAGAGTACTGAATGTGGAGGTGAAAAATAAGGTGTTGCTAGTTAGGATTTGTGGCAGTGAGATGTGGCAATGGTTAGATCTGCAGCTAACGTCACTCTGCAGGAGGCTGAAGCTGATTTTGCATCAGAGAATTAGAGGGGAAAATTAATTGGATTTTTTTGTTGTTGTTTGGAAAGTGCTATGTTTTTTTTTTTTTTAAGTATGTATTTGTTGCTGTGGTCTGACAATAAGATTGAGGAGCTCCTCATTTTTCTGAACCAAAGGTTCAGCAGTGTTTTAGCTAGCCTGCTTTTGAAACTTCAGTAGTTAAGAGAACTTGCTGCAGGGAAACGGCCCTCCAAGGGACTTTTGACACAGCCAGTGGCTTCTGTGTACTTTAGGCATACAAAACCAAAGTGCCTCCATTTAGGAAACTCAGTCAAGAGCTGTGTCTGGATGTTTGGGCTGGGAGTCTCAGCATTACTTTTGATGTCATATTGTAGGTGTAGCTAAGCTAATTGCTTAGGCTTCTTTTATTACAAACAGTAAGATGAAGGGAAGGCAGGCAATTAGAACAGTGCTTTGGGTCAGTTGTAGACGTCTGCCTTTGAATCAGATCAGTTGTTCATTAGAGCGCCTGATTGTGTCCATTAATGATGAGAGCCGAAGGTGACAGTTGCAGAGTGGGTTATCTGATTTAACTTCAAATATCATCATCTGTCCATCAAAATGAGCTTTATGTATCCAGCTGGATATGTCAGCCTGTGCTTAGAGGACAGGGTTTTCTCAGCAAGG
Source organism: Tyto alba (assembly GCF_018691265.1). NCBI lineage: Eukaryota > Metazoa > Chordata > Aves > Strigiformes > Tytonidae > Tyto > Tyto alba. The sequence goes on from NW_024881295.1 coordinate 17,818,166, forward strand.
TGGTGCAGCTCGGTGCCTCATGGCAGTGAGGGCTGCTGCCTGAGCTCTGCGTTGAGAGGCAAGATTGTCTTGAAGACAGTAGTGGCTTAGAGGCCGTCTTAGCCTGTGTAGCTGAGAGGGTTGAAGTGCACCTCAATTCTTCTAAGTCTCTACCTTTCAGATTGCCTTTGAAAAATAATTTAATGTAGTAGCATTCTGTCTTCTGGAGAGTTGATATTATTTGATTTTACATAATTTATCTTTAAATGTCAGGTATTTTACAGTTTGCCAGAGAGTTGCCTTATGCTATTGTAAAGCTGGGCCCTGAGATGCTTTCTCTTTAGCCTAAGTGGAATAGGGCAGCGTAGTATGTGACAAATCAAGAAATCTAAGTGGGTCTGGGTAGTTTTTAGGGAAAGGGAGGGTCTCCATTTGAGAATGATCACCAAGTGAGTTGATGTATTGGTTCAGACCCATGCTTATTTGATCCATGTGACTATGCTGCTGCTGGGAAACCAAATCCTCCAGCTCAGGTGCATTTAGTTACCTGTCCATAACATCCTTGCCTTAATGTCATGCTGCTGGTAGAGTTCATCTGTCTTTAGTAGCTGCATTAGCTACTGTTTCTTTTAAAGCAATGTGTCTGAGCCAAAGGTGTTAACAGGCCCTGGCCCCTTAAGAAGGGGCTGCCTTAGATACTGGGCTCATACTTTCAGAAGTAGATTTTTTTGACAGGCCAGTGCTTTTCTTTTGGTAGCTCTGGGTGCTTGGGAAAGATCACGTACAGATGGTCTTTTATTCCAGAAACTGCAGGACAGGGCAAACAGATAAGTAGCAACCAGTGTTTGTTAGTCTCTGACACCAACCATGGTCCAAGGAGATGTGTTTCTGTTGGGCACCCAGTTTACAGAAACTGTGCCAGTAAGCATCTCTTGTTGCAAAGCACCCTATCTATTGTGTTCCCTCTGCAACTTAGGGAATTGACTTTAAAAAAAACAAAAACTTTTGGGATTTTGAATGCAAGCTTCAGACCAGAGTCTTACTTGCTATTTCCAAAGTGAGTATCTTCATGGCATTACCTTAATACCTTTTTCTAGAACAATGTTGCTAGTCAGTAGGTTGAGTGAAATACGTATTTTAAATTGAATGGATCTGGGGTACCTTGCATGCAGATCCCAAGGTATGTTGCATTGAACTAAAGGGCTATCAGTAGTACATAGATTCAGCTAACAAAAAGACACCCAGCACTGTAGCTGACATGGTGCAACACGATGTGCTTGTGGTACCTGGATGTGCAAGGTACCACATGTGGTAACTGCCAGCAATTCCACACCATTTGGATATGGAGAACTGAGTGGCATTATATCACTAGTGGCTGCCAACCAGTGCAGCAGAAAAAGCTTTTCCTTTTCCTGCAGCAGCTGCTAGGACAGATGAGGTGAGACTGCTTCAGTGATGGAATCCACTCCTGCCATTTCCAAGCAGAATATTGGCCCACAGGCCAGGATGCACAGTGTGTGAAATGCAGTGCGAGCCCCTGAGTCCCGCCGAGTATCGAGTCAGGCTCCTCAGTGCTCTGCTGTTTCTACAGGGCCATGGTGTGATGTGGGAGGCTGACTCCTGTTGAAAAGATCTTGACTGTACTGGCAGTCCCATATCAATGAGCGACTTTTGGAAGTATCAGCACGTAGCAGGAGATGCCTCGTAGGATTCATTTTCTACATGGACTTTTTTTTGTTGTTTTTCTTCTGAGGTAATGCTGCACTGTAAGGACAGGCTGAAACTATGAGGTTGATGAGATTAAGTATCTCTCTCTGTAAAGCTGGAGCAGAAGTGGTTTTTACAGTTTTTACAGCTTTGACTAGGTTAACTTTGTGATGTAGGTGTGGCAGCTATGTGCTCCTGCTGCTCTGAGGAGGAGGAAGAGAGACAGCTTTTAAAGCCTCTCACTTTCCCGCACCAGTCTCTGTGCCTGGGGAGTTCCAGCTGCCCAGTTTAATTCAGTCATTAAGACTGGTCAGGGTGGGACAACTGAAATGGAGAGCTCTCTTGCTCCAGAAATGGCACTGGAAAGTAAAATCCTAACCAATGCCAGGCCTCCAAAGATGGAGAAACCCCACTCTTCAGAGCTTTGTCTGAAAGAGCTACTAGACATCCTGAGACCCAAAGCAGTAATGTCTACAACAGAGTTTGAGGGTGCTACTATAAGAGATGTCTAGTAACACAAGCACCCTGGTGGAGTACAGCCTGCTACAGGGCCTAATTATGGTCTTATTAATGCTTTCTTTCATCACTGCTTTCCAGCCTTCAGATGGTGATTAGACCTATTTATAGGGGCAGAGTTCCTTAATATTCAGAACAGTGCACCTCTTGCCAATCAAATCAGTGCCATCTGCATCTTTGATTGCTGCTTAATAACACTGTAGAACATGGTTAATTAAAAAATATAAATAGACTTTTCATCCTCTTAACTTATGAAAGTGCTTCTCTCCTCCTCTCTTCCCCTCCCTGCTCCCCCTTCTCTTCCCCCCCGCCCCCCCCAAAGGTAAAGTTGGCTTAGCACAGGGACGATGGTGAACCTCTTGTCTCGCTGCTGGAAATACATCCTGCTCTCCTACCCAGGATGGTTACCTCTTCTGTGCTCTGCTGGAGGACCAAATTTCAACCCCCTTAGTGAATGTCAACACAGGGCAGAACAGCCATTGGCTGCACAATAAAGTAGGATTTACATCTTGGTTCTTGTACTGCATTTATCGCCAGAATGTTAGCAACTTCTAGCTTTTGTTTCAGTTACATGTCTGCATCTGTGTGAGTGCATGTGTACACACAGCCTTATCCTGTCCCTTAACAGGAGGAGCAAATGCAATGGCATGTTTTGCTTTTCTAACATTTTAAGTCTCCTTTTTAAATACATTTCCCTGGCTGTGCAGCTGGTAAACTCTCAGGAGTGTGCTTTATCTGTGCAGGGCAAGGTCACAGAATTGTCTTTTTTTATTATTTTTTCCTTGGAGGAGTTCATTCTGGTATTTTGTTGGAATGGTCTCTAGGTAAGTTTCTAGTACAAACAAGGTATGAATTGAATATGACAGCAGATTTGATCATTATTTGAAATTCTGTGGGTAGACTGTGTGGAAAATAGAGAATAAGGATGATGTAGTATATTAAGTACAGTACTACAGAGTACCATAGTTAAGTGTACAGTAGTAGACATTTGTGATGAGACATACAACAGATGTTGTAGCAGCTGGGAGCTTTGTGAGCTCTAAAAGCTTCATTTAGGTATTGTGAGCAGTGTGCTGATGTAGTGTGCTAGGTTGGAGCAGAGGGAAATGAGAATAACAGAGGCCTGTTAATGTCAACCAGGATGGGACAACATTGGTGTAGGTAAACATGGTAGGCAGTATTATGTGTAAGAAGTTACTGTCAGTGAGGAATTTGGGATGACTTCTTGCTGTGAACCAGGTTATGGATGTGTCTTTCCTCTATTGAAGGAGACAGCACCTTGTGATAAGCTATGCCCAAAGCCTGTCTCCAGTCCCATCTTTTGAGTGTGTTTAATCTTTAGCAGTAGTTCACTTGTGACTTGGTCTGTTCCCACTGTGGAACCACGCTGGTGGTAGTGGCATAGTGGTATGGGACTTGTGTTTTATTGCATATTGCTGGTCTCTGTGTCCTTGCAGGTGGCTACAAGGCATTGGTCTTTTATTAGGGTCCTACAAAAGAGAAACATAGGGCTAGAGGGGGCCTATCACCTCTTTTTGGAGATGTTACTGCATGTGGGAATTACAGGCCTTTGGTTCATGCTGCCATTCCAGTGCAGTGACAGAAGCAGCAGCACAGTAGTTGCTGAAGCAGCCTTTGTGTCTTTGAAGAATGCATACTGATTTTTCTTCAAAGTATTTAAGCCCTCTTTTCCCCTGAACCCCCTTTTTTTTAATCCCTAGAAGCATGTGAAGGAAACAAATATTGTTGGTGGCTTGCTTTATTCTCCCTTTATTTTCATGGCAAAGCATGCCGCTGATAAGTGCTTGTATATAGCTTTACAGTCTGCTTGTGTTGAGAGAAGCCAGATTATTTTCTTAATATTGCCTTTGTTTACATTCCCTTGAAAAAGTAAGGTATTTTAAGGTTGTAGGGTTTTCTTTTGCTTGTAGATAATCATCTCAGTGATTGGTCCTCCACAGAGCAATGTTTTCTAAAGAACTCAGAGGAGTGCTGTTTCTTTTACAGACTCTATTTGCTCTGTAACAAGTTCTCTTGGACTTAGCTTTGACAAAAGGAGTTTAATTCTTGGTGAGCAAAGTAGGTGGAGTGTTTCTCTACCTATCTAGAGCAGTGAATTGTATACTTTCTTCTCTGGGTTTGGAGCTGCAAGTCTCTATGTAACCATCAGAGTATTAGACTTGCCTGTGGTGGTTGAACAGTACGACTGGTTGCTGGTTCCAGATATTTGAAAGCCCTGGAGTGCTCAGCCTGGGTGTAAGTCATTTGGAAAGGTGAGACAGCCTAGTGGAGGCTGGTGTGTTTCCCACTGCTGTTGTTTTGCTCAGCTTTTGCTAGTGTGAATGTTGGAACTGAGAGGGAGAGAGCAGCTTTGGGTGCAGAGGGGTAGCCACCAGCCCTGATGAGCTCAGTACCAGCTTGCTGGAGGTCAAAGGCATAGACAGCTTAAGGCAAAAGTGCAAATCTGAGCAGTTGCTAGCTTTAGTCAGAACTTCCAAATCAGGACATAACTCTCGTGTAAACAGGTGGTGCAGTGAGAAAACAACCTTTTTCTCTTTGTTGGCAATTTAATAAGGCAAATTATGTTGTTATATAACAACAGAGCACATCTGTCGTGATCATGAAAGTTGACATAGAAAAAATAATTGAATAAAGAGTGGCTGGAGCCCCTAGATGCTGCAACTCTTTTCCAGAGCCTCTTTGATCACATTAAAGAGCTGTGTTGCTGTTTCTTCTGCCTTGTGTGACCCACAGGTGGTCACACCACTAATGATTAAATCTTTTGGGTGAGCTGACATCAGCTTTTCTCAATAACACTTGCTTTGGTGGCCTATATGCCCATTTCTCACTGTAGCATATGAGTATTTCATGTCAGCCATCATAATTCCAGGATGCTGTGCTTTCTGCTGAAGCATGCTAGCTTCCTCTTTAAGATTCTGGAGTGATACTGGAACCAGTTTGTTGCTTTGTGAAAATCACTTCCATGTGTAAGATACAAACAGTTTACTTGCACCTTTGGCATGTGTGTTACATGAAGGCTTGGCATCTGTTGGGCAGTGTGGGAGAGCTGAGATATTTCTAACCTGCAGCACTTTGTTTTTATGTAATGCCTAATTCTGCTAATGGAGCATGGCAAGGAAATGTGCTGCTTCCTTCTCAGTATACTGGAGGTTGAGATAAAGGAAGATTCAGTCTTGTTGAGTGACAGTTCAGTTTCTGCTTTCCTTCCTGACTTTTGCTGGGATTATTTTGAATTTTCCCTATTAAAATCTTGCTTGTTCCTGCAGTTGCAGTCTGTTATGGGAAGCAGTTCCGCTTTTATTCTAAGCATATGGTCAGGCTTTCACTCGAAGTGTTTGCAAAACTGGCTTGTTTCTCCAGTTAGTTTGGTCACAAGAAGTAATAAATAACAGCTGTAGCACGAGATTTTGCTTGAGTCTAGTAACTTAGAAGGCTGTTGCTGTTTTTCTTCTTTCTTGATATAAATCTCTAATTTGTTATATTGCACAGAAAGAATTGTCTCTTGTATCTGTCTCTGACAGCCGTTTCCAGAGGGTCTACCGTGTTTCTTCAATGTGTTTTTTTGGGGGAAAGGTAAGAATCTGGAGCTCGTGTGAGAGGCTGTGTTTGAGAACCTGTGAAGCTGAAGTTTACTGACAGCTGAACTGTGACAGCGTGAGCAGGAGCACCCAGGGCTTTTCCCACTTTGCCCCACTACTGTGTGCTCCTCTCTGCAAGGGAGCAGTGGGTCCTGAAAAACAGTCTGTAGCTCCTCAGTGTGAAGAAAGAAACAGTTTGGTTTTGGTTTTGGCTGAGGGAGCGCTGCTTCTGAGTCTGAGCATCTGTTGTCATTCAGCAGCTGAACTGAGCTTGGCTTTAGGAAGGTCACTAAGAGAATTTGGGTTGGTGAGAGTCTGGGAAAACATACTGGGGCTGCATAATCTTACCTGGCTTCAAGAGGAGAAAAGCCTGGTTTTCTCATCCTGTGGGGCAGGATTACCATTATATGGTAATGGTTTTGATAGTGAAGCAAGTTTAAGAAGTCCTCCTCTTGCCCCTGCTTCCCACTCTGTTTCATGACTGGGCAATTACAGCTGTATATCTGGCTGTGGTAAATTGGGTCATTGAACTGATATGAGTTAAAAATAGGCATTCAAAACATCAGCAGCATTGATGCAACAGAAGAGTTTGACCAGTGGCAGGGAGGATGGTAAACTTGTTTTGCTGCCAAAGCCAAAGTATCTCGTAGCTGTGCACTCGCTGTGTTACCTGGTTCATTTGTTTCGCATTGTCAATCAAATAGTAGATTTGAAGGCAGAAGGGTTCAGGCTTGGTGTTGTGGTCAGCAGATCAAAAAATAGCATCTCAAAATTAGCTGTACTCCACTCAGATTAACTTGTATGCTTTACAAGTCTAAATAGTATTTTTCTGCCTGCTGAACAGGCTCGGTCAAGAAGACTAATCAGTGTGCGAGCGTTGCTGCTGAAGAGTGTGGATACAGAGTCTACCTGCCAGTGATGCATGAAGTGAACCAGAATAGGTCTAGGCTTCCTGCAGCAGAGCCAGGTCTTCTGATGGCTGGGCTTGGTTTTGCAAATCTGTTATCTGTGGAAAGGCTCCTAGGTTTCTTCTTTTTACCTCTCATATGATTAAATTTTATACAACCTTCCTGCCCCCACCCAAAAAAAACAGCCCCACTCCCTTACCCACCCCACCCCCAAAAAACATCCCAAAACAACAGCCAAATCATATTTACAGACAGTCTTTCCTAACCTGCTGTGGTAGGTTCAGAAAGGACAAATTTGGAGAGGTTAGATGGTGTTTAAGTATACAGGAATGGCTGCAGGCAAGACTAATCTGATATATTTTTCATTTTCTGAAGCAAGATAATGAATTTAAAGAATGGGTGAAGACTCTTCTAATTTTCACCTATTCAACAGTTTTTTCTTTATGCTGTAACTTATCTCTTCAGGCTCTTGTTTTATGAATTTCTCCAACGTAGGCTGTGTTTCTATGTTATACTCAGCCTTCTCTGCAGTACAGACTGAACTACAGTTTGCGCACAGCAGTGCTCCCCAGACTGGCTCCTGCATACCTCAAAGTACCGTGGAAGAAATGTGTTGTGCCCTGAGATATCTCTGTCTGTTTCTGATACCTTACTTTTTGATCTTCCTTTGTTATGCTTCTCTTCAGCTTAATTAATATTTTCTTATACAGATGTACAGCCCTCTGTGTGATGAAACCTTGTAATAAGCAGTTGTAGACAGTGGTTGGGTTTTTTTTTTGTTTTTTTTTACTGTCTGAATGAACAAGATGTACAGAGAAAACAAGTTTGAAGGGAGTTGTGTAGGCCTAGTGTCAGAGTTTGCATTAGAAAACTATATGGACACTCTACTCTGTTCATTAATCAGGCCGTCCTAACAGTAATGTATTTGTGAGTTTACAATTTCTAGTGTGCTCAGATAAATGGATTTCTTCTCTGTATCTTCCTCCATGTCCTGGGAACTTTTTCATTATTCTTGAGAGCAAAAACATGGGAAGCAGACTCTTTGAGAATTGCTGATGGAGAGGTGAGCAGGGCTGGCAGGATGGGGAAACATGAGTGATGCACAGCCTTCTCCTGGCTGAACTGCAGAGCAGTGGCCTTAGCCCAGCTGCTTCCAGAAGCATGCATACTGCTCTGGTGCACGTGTTGAGCACAACTGAAATATTTCAGTGACTGTTTAGGTTTTATATGTGGAAAGATCCTACAATAAGGAGTCTTCTTTCAAGATAGTTACTAAAGAAAAATCCAGTCACCAGAAGCAACAAGCAGCTCCTGGGAGTCTCAGAATGGAAGAACTCTCATTAACCTACTTGGAGCAAGGGCGTGTGTGTACATGCATGCCCTGTAATTTCATAGCTGCTGTTCTTGGAAGGGAGTGGTGGTTGTGTTTCTTGGAGCAGAAGTGTAAGATGAAATACTGCATTTTGCTAATAGGGTTGAATGACCTGAAATATATCCATCTGGAATATGAGAACGGGAGGAGGGGACAGGGTGATTTCTGACAAGTCTTATCGCCACCCTGAACTGACTCTGCTCCAAAGTGTGGTCTTTGTTTTCAGCACAGTACTGAGCAGAGATTTGTTAAGTGCTAAAAATAAAATTATGGTTCCCAAGAGCATTCAGATAAGCAAGAGTCTCACACTTCCCTTTAACTGCCTTGGATTTATTAAAAATCCAATATGTCAACCTTACTACTTGTGCCTTTCTCCTCAGCTCACCAATTCTGTTGCAAAAGCTTTCCTAAAATAATTAGGGAAACAGAGAGTAGAAGTCCCCGGATAAAAGCTGTGATAAAATGCAAGTGTGTTTACTGTAATGGCCTATTTGCTCTTTCCTTTAGGCACAATGGCTACAGCAGCCCAGAAGCACTTTTTGGAAGGGCAGACGTACTCCGTCCCCCTGATCCAACCGGACTTACGCAGGGAGGAGGCTGTTCAGCAGGTGGCAGATGCACTTCAGTATCTGCAAAAGGTGTCGGGCGATATCTTCAACAGGTACGGTGCTGTCTGTGGGGGCTGGGGGCTTCTCATTCAGCAATAGGAAAGTGGAGTGCCGTGGTAAGGTTGCAGCAGTGAAAAGGCATTGCACTGGCAAGCAATGGAAGTTCACAAAAGGGATAAAGAAGGACCAGATGCACTTCAATAAAAGTTTATTGGATTCAGATCTGTCAAAGCTAAGTATAATGAAATGACTGCAGTTAGCCAGGGGTTGTTTGTTCTAAATTTTTTATTCAGTGGCAGACTCCCACAAATTGCATTACTGCTTCTGCTGCAGTTATCCTTTATTCCTTCTTGCTCATGTTTTAAATGGGAGACTTTCTTATTTAGAGTATCTTGAAGATACATCTTTTTGAGTCATTGTCCTTGGAGCAGTGGAGTAGAAAATGCCTCTTTGTTCTGATCTCTGGGACTTACAAACTTCTCTCTGGGCTTCTGGTGTTTTGTGCTTCTCTTTCTGTATGTTGGGAGGGCTGAGCACCTGAGAGTTTCTGTTCTCACCAGTCTTGTAATCCATCTAAACTGATCCCTTCAGGGATTTGGCCCAGACTTGCCACCTCTTGCATATAGTCATCTTTAGGATTGGATCAATAACACTACCTATATAGCAGACCAGAGAGATTCCTGTGTTTGCCTACAAATGAGGGTAGATGGCGTGCTGCCTTTTTTCATCCAATGCCATCTTTGATATCTCAGTGCCCTGAGATGGTGTGTCGTGTCATTGGTATGGAAATAGCTCAGCGTTTGTCTTCTCATAGCCTGATTAGCAAAAGCACTTGTTTTTGTTTCAGTGGGGATCATAACTACCTAGTTTGATTTATTATGGTGTGAGCAGGACCATAGCATTCTTTCATCTTTTGAGTTTTTTGATTCTTTAGGGGCAGATTGAAGTTCTTTGATTTTTGAGAGTGATACTTTGAAAGGCAGCCTCTGGGGAAAGGGTAGTCACTAAGTCTGAGCTCAGGTCATTGAGCAAAATACAGGCTTTTCCTTGGAATAGTCTTTGTTTGGGCAAGGTCTGTGTGTAGGCTGGATTTGATTGAACACAAGGTCTTGTTCTTTTGTGCACTGCTCAGTATGGGAACCCTTCATGATACAAGGCTGGGAGAAGTCTTTCTAGAGCTGCCAGAAACAGGTGGAAGCCAGCTCTAAACTTGGGTCTGGTTGGCAGTGCTATCCCTCTCTGGAGGGGCAAATAAAGCTATTGATAAAACAGGAGTGGTTCTTTCTCTGCCTTTTTTTTCCCCCACTTCTCCCTTTTTTTTTTTTTTTTTTTTTTCTATTTTCCCCCCTCCTACTCACTGCTTTGTAGCACAGTACCCTGTAATTTCCACAGGGAGACAAGCCTGCTGTTTTGTATGCAAGTCACTCCTGAGTCCTGAACAGTGACTGTGATGCTGTTCCCTCTCTCTTTGGTTCACTCATGACTTTTAATTACCAATTTTTTCCAACAACAGAGGAGGCTTCATTGGCCTATTTGTTTGCTTTGCCTTTCCTCTGAGGTCTCAGCTCTCTGATATAATTAATAACGATTTAGTAATTATGCAGGCGTCTGATTAAAAGTTCCATGACCTTGGTTGTTCCATGCCAATCAAGGGGCAAAGCTTTCAAGGTGAGGGCTTTGCCACTTAGTGAAGAGTGACCTTTTATGTTCCCTTTCCTGAGATAAGGCAGCTCTGTCTTCCATTTCCAGGAAGGAGCTGCCTTATCTGCGAAGCTGGCTGCTCTGATCTGCAAAACAGCAGCTTGCAGTGTTGATGGAGAAGAAACTTGTTCAGTGTGTCAGACTCAGCTGAGTGTGTCAAACTCATTACTTCGGTGCTACAAAGATGCAGATGTTCTGGGGTTGTTTTATGGGAACAGTTGGATTGGTACACTGCTTTCGAGAGTGGCAAGCTGATTTGTAATTTGTTGAAGGTGGAGTGAAAGGGTCTCTCTTACTCTCCATGGAAAGAGGAATCTTTCCACAACTAAATCTTCTTTTTTTCCATGTTAGCTAATCAAAGCTTCTGTTTTGAGTTATTACTGGCGTGACAATTGAGTGTGAATTCTTAAAATAAACATGTCTATCCATTATGAAAGGAGGGTGAGCTTTATCTGTCTTTATTTGGAAACTGGCTGAAGGCAACTGTGGTACTGTTTTGGTTGTAGAATAAATATTCTCTGGGCCAGTTAGTGGCTGTGCAGAAGCAGCAGTGGTGAAAAGTGCCTGGGAATGCAGTCTTCTCAGGGAGACTTAAGAAAGACACATTTGCATTTGGAGAATTGGGAGGAAGAAGATAAGCTGCTTTGCTCCCTTTCCCCCTGGTTTGGGGAATCTGTGAAATAACCCCTGAGTCTGTCTCTCTTTGGAAAGAACACAATCTGTCTTTCCCAATGCTCTCAAACTAGCTGACTTGCTATTAAGTTTAACTGTGGTAGAGTGTGTGGTGAATGAGGCTCTTTGCAGAGCTCATTAGCTTGTAGAGAATCAAGGGATGTGCAGATGCAAAAAAAACAGGTAAACTGTGGCTGAGACCTGGGCGGACGCATTGGGAACAGCCTTGGAGAGTAGGTCTAGCAACACATAGCAGCTAAACCTCCTGTGCACCTTGTTAACTGCACCTGGACTGCAATCCGGAATCACTAAGAAAGAGCAAGGGGCAGCTCAGCATCCCCCTCTGTCACATTCCTAACCCCTGGCAGCAGGGATCCATCCAGCCCCTTGCACATGGAGAACAGCAATGTTCCACATCCTGCAGAGTGAGAGCACTGAGCTCTTGGCTGTGGGGCAGTACAGGGTGATGTCTTAGGTCAGTACTGTCAACAGTCCCATCCTCTTAGGAAGTCCTGTCTTCTTGGTACAGGCATCAGTACTGTGAGGCCATCAAGAGGCTGCATGTACTTTCCAGGGTTATGTTTTGGAGTAATGGAAGTTTTAACCTTGTGTATGTTAACTGAATTCATATAATTAATCTGCTGTGGAAGCTGCAGAAAAGATCAGATTCATTGCCTGTAGCTACTGAGATTTTAATACATATCATTACTGCTTAAAACATAAATATTCTAACATAGCCAATCTAACATAATATCTATATGAGTTTAACCCCCAGACTACTAAGGAGGGCTTTTGATATAGGTCACAGGAGGAGAATGACCAGTTTAAGCACTCAGTTAACCAGTAGTCTTTCATCTATTTGTTTTATCATTACCAGCGTTTTCTGGGTGAGAGCTTGTGTTGGAATATTGTGCTGTGGCATTTTTTACAGGAATGTTGTTGTGGTAAGTACTTCAGATATGTGATAGGTCTCACTTTCCTGAGATGCCACCCTCGTTAGCTAGGCTTGCTCTGTAGGACTTCTCAGTTTCTGAGGAGAGTTTTTGTTGCCAGCAGATGTTAATAACCTCTACTATGACAGTTCATTATTCACTTTTGTATAACAGACTTGTGGAAAATTGCCTGTGCAGATTATCTCAGGGAGTGTTACAGCAGTAGAAATAAAACAAATACTTGGGGTTGGAATGTCGTTAACAAAGTCCTGGTCTCCTCTGCCTGTGATCCAACCACAAGTTGTCCAATATACAAAATTTTCCATCCTTGTGCTTCTTTTTTTCCATTTATGGAAGAACATCATTTTAAATATACTTACTCAGTGTCTTTTGGTTGTCTGGAATAGTAGTTTGCTAAACAGGCATATCCTTCTTGTTCCTCCCTAGTTGAATTTGAATTAATTTCATATTAAATATTTGAAAAGGGCTTTAATATTAAACACAGGTTTAATTGCAAGCCACGCTTCTGAAAGTGGTAGTTGGAAAATAAAAGCACTGTGGAAATGCTGTTAAGCGTGGGGAGGAAGTCTGGTATGTGTGTGACTAAGGAGGGTAAGGAGTGGCTGGGTGGGCAGAAGGGCCTTAAGGGACGTTTGGGACAGGAGCAGGGTTGAGATGAGTAGTCCTGAAACTGAAAATACAGACAAAACCTTAATCATGAGGTGTGTTTGGGTGTTCCCCCCTCCTTGTTTTAAACTTATTACTGTGATTAGTCATGATGATCAATAATGGAAATGGGTGACTGAATATATCCATAAGAATGCACTTGATTTAGGAGGTCTGTGAAATGTGTTATTAAATGTTCGTGGAAACTTGCAAAGAAGGGCCTTGCTGCAAGCCATACTGTCTGGTTGTGCACTGTGGCTCTGGAGTGCAGCTTGGAGGACACTGCACTGTAGTTGTTCCTCTGCTGGCTGTGAGTGTTTGATCTTACTAGGAGGAGAGCTGTCAAGAGGGCTCTGTTGTGATGGGTCATCGTTCAGGTGAGTTTACACCAAGAGGCTGGCTGTGGCACAGGGAATCAATTTTTCTCCGGTTAATTTGAGAGTAATACGGCTCTTGTTAAGCAACATGCCACCTCGTGGTACTTTGAAGTTGTCCCAGAGGTCATCTGAGGGAGAATGGTAGGTCTAGTTTAGTTTCGGATACCTTTCTTGAGGGGCTGTAGGAGCAGTGATTTGCTGCCGGGAAGATTGAGCAGAAACAATGAGGTAAAGGTGTGACTGGATGGTCCTGCAGGAGCATGGGGAAGACAGGGAAGAATTTTGCCTGCCGGTATTGTTTATTCTTGTAGAGGCATGTCCAAGTAATGTGGATTTTTTAAAATTACTATTATTATTTTTAAGTGTAGCGCACACTTTGTAAGAAACTGTTCATTTGTTTTAGCTCTCGTGGTCCTCTGGAAGCTAAATTTGAGTGCTTGTAAAGATGTAGCTTGAGAGAGGTTCCTGAACTATTGGGAAGACTTTAGGAGGCTACATATGAGGGTCAGAGCAGCGTGCTTGGAAAGTTGGTGGCAGCTGGCAATAGCAAGCATCCTACATTCCCAAAAAGAGGCAAAAGGATAGTGGTTGTTCTGCAGGAGTCCAAATTACATCTCCTTTTGGATGCTGCCAAAATCCCTAAGCTTAAAATTTTGTGGGATCTGAGGCCCAAGCTTAATTCAGATGCCTGGACAGCCCATAGAGTAGGGCAGCTGGTGGGAAGAGGCACAGATAGAGCTGTCACAGCTTGACGTTAAATTAGAATAGTAGGAAAGAGGAGACTGAATGGTATTAAGTAATTAGAAGATTATTCCTTCAAAATGAAACAAACATGGTGGAGAATTAGCAAGACAGGATTCTTGCTTATCTCAAAGTGCTGAAAATCTGTGTCTTTTGGACTTCCAGAGATTAAATGTGTCTTGAAGGAGAGGAACAGAATGCTGGATTTGATTCTGCAAGTGAGATGCTCTTTATGGCATTGTCACTGAAATGTAGCAATGGTTATTTAAGCCTTTGCTCTAAGTCTACTAACAGCCCTTCCACATCATTTTCTTTCACTCGCAGTCTGTTTATCTTTGAATCCCATTCCCCCCAAAGATGGATGATCAATTGATTCTGTTTTAAGTGTTTGAAATGCAGGCCTGAACTTGCTAAGAGAGCTGTAGCCTTGTGTACATTAACAAGGCCTCCAGTATTGTTTAAAGTGAGCAGTTCAAAGAAATGATCCAAGTGCTTCACCTTCAATATCCTCCTCTAAGCAGATTTAAACTTTTAGTACCTAATAGCAGGTCTGCAAATAGTGGTACATTTTAATGAATAACTGAAAGACTCTGACAGCATTAATGCAAAATGTTTCTCAAAGCATGAGATGAGTTTGTGTTAGCTACAGAAAACATTTTGTGAGGAGGAAGAGCTCTTAGTGCTTGATTCTATGTCTGAAAAGAAAATGATGGAATATTGTGTGCAGGATGCTGAAATGGCTGTCCGGGAGCACAAACGAAATACAAGCCTTACCCATATCTTCACTCACTAAAAATAAAAAGAGTGGTTTAGGTGCAAGCATACGAAACCACTGATATATCAGTTTGCTCTGAGTAGTAAAAAAGTGAAGGAAAATGCAGAAGTTGCAGGAGAGGTGTTCTCCCGCTTCTGGAATTGGTCTCAAAGCTGCTTAGCAAAAGGAGGCAGGCAACAACTTCAGAATTAATGGAGCTCTTGGAAAGATTCTCTCTAGTCTTACAGGGTCTTTCATGGTATTGGAATATCCATTGGAAATGTGAGACAGTTTGATCAAAACAGATGGAATGCGCAATCGGAAAGGCAAACAGTAGACAGAAACTTAGGTAACTTTGGAACATACGGTTTGTTGTTTTATTTTAGTTTGCAGCTTTTTTTAACCCTGACAGGGTAGTCTCTTGTTTGTGCTGTGCGCCGTGGTGGAGAAAATTCGATATTGAGTAGCAGCTTTCAAGTTCTTGTGAGCTAATTCTCTCCTTGGTTCTTAAAGACAGGATAAGACAGACTCCCTGAGAAAGCATGTAAGAGATTCAAAAGTAGGAAGAGGTGTAAGATGCACCTACCTACATAAATGCAATTTCATAGCTGGAAGAACACCCAGTAGAATATGCATTGCAGCTTCACCAGCTTGAGGCCTGAATCTTTTCCTTCCTCTCTGGACAACTTTCATTTTGCTTTTGCAACTCTGGGGAGATCAGATCCATTCCCAGAAGGAGGATTTGCTGCTCCTCAAAGGGTGAAGGAGTGATACTGAAAGAGAACAGAGGGAAACAAGATTGATATTTCAGTAACGGAGGGCTTTTGCTTTGAAGGTATTTGTTTTATTTTCTTTGTTTGGTCATGAGGAAGGGAAAATCCCACCTTCGTTTCTAGAGGATTGATTATGACAACGCCGATCATTTGTGTCAGGAGTGTTGCAGTCTACCACTATATGAGTTGGATTTCCTGAGAAGAGCTGTCCTAGAAGAGTCTGTGATAAAACTTACCATGCTTAATAAAAATAAGATAGGAACTATTTGCTGTGCAGTCTCTGTTTATGCAGCAGAATTTTGCATCTTGAAGAAAATCATTAATAAAAAAAAAATTTGGTTCAATCACATGCAGTTCATAATGGTTTTCTGACTTAATTTTATTTGCTTTTTGTTCATATTTTTGTGTCAGTAGGCTAAAATCAATTTACTAGCATCTATAGACTCCCTGTGGCTCAGCAAAACTTTTCTAAAATGTTTAAAGAGCTATGATTTTAACACATGTAGTAACTACCATTGTTTGTTATTCAGAGACCCTGTTCCAAAACAGATAAAGTCAATTTCAAAACCATCGAAGGAAATAAATCCTGTAGCAGCAAGAGGCAAAAGAAACCCATGTTAGAGCCCTTTGTGGAGGTGAGAAGTAACTATCTTGATAAACATTGCCTTCTTTTTTATGAGCTGTCTTTGTAACAAGAGGTGCAGGGGTGTAATTACCCCAGGGTTTACTGCTTTGAGAAGTTGAAGCCCAAGAAGACCTCTCTGCTATTGACAAAATGTAACTTTTTGCTTACTGAACAGTTTCTGGATTGAAAAGGTAGTGTGTGCATAGCCTGGAGCCCAAGCACTGGGCAATTGCAGTGAAATAACCTGCTTTGAAGCTGAGTGCAGCAGGATCTGAACCAGCTGATGCTTGTGGAGGCTTACAGACTTCAGAAATGCTGCCTGATGCATTAATGCAGTGAGGTTTTAAATGGCTGAAAGTTGTACTATCCTAGAGCATGAGAGTAATGTGTCCAGAGATAATAATGGTGGTGATGTATCCATAATGATGTAAAGGCACGTGGGAAGAAAATTTCATGCTGAACCCCAAAGCAGACTTTTCTGCGTAGCAAGAGCATTGAGAGCCCTTTGAGAAAGAAGTAAAAAAAAATTGTCAGGAAGTGGTGGTGATCTCTCTTCCTTACCACATGCCAAAAAGACTTGTTCCAGTGAGCAATGCAAGTCTTTACAGTGGGACCAAGCATCTACCTTTGCATGTTTATTTTCAGTTAATTTTGAAGCCAGTGCTACGTGGGCATGTTGACACCTTTTCTAGGCTTATCTCTTGAATGTTGTTTCAGAGTTTCTACCCAACTCAGACAGATGCTAAAATGTGAATCACTTGTATGTTGTGTTCAGAAATGTTTGGGGTGCCTTAAAAGTAGCATTGTGTTGGAGGCAGGCAGCAGTTCAGTGTGAATATGGTGGGAAGATGGAATAGGGAAATAAGTTTGAGGGTAGGGTGTGGACGAATTGGGCTACAGTGCAGTTAAGTGTGTCTCTCCACAGTTGTGGTGCCTGGAGAAGGTTCTCCAGGAGAACTCTGAAACTCTGCTTGTTGTACAGCTGAGTAAACTTCCTTTCCTTGAAGTACTCTGCATGGCTGTGGATTGGAAGGATCCAGATCCACTTGATGAGAGCTGCAGTGACTGAGATTTTTGTCCTGCAGCAAGTCATATCTATAAACTACTAGGGCAGGAGGTGGCTATTAATTAACAAAGTTTTGGAAAGGATCTTATGAACCTCCCCATCCAGAGAGGCCTTCCCTTCCCCCCCAGCCCCCTACCACAAGTGGCTGTAGCTATTACTCTCTGGAAATATCCAAGGAGAAGATCATCATAACAAGACAGTGTATGCCTCACAGCAAAAGAAATACTCCCTTTTTTTCTAGTTTCATAGCCCGCAGGTTTGGCAATATCGTGAGATTCTCCCATTCCCGCTTTTCTTGACACAATTGCCATATTGTTATTTTCTTATACAAACTGATAGCTCTACCTTTTTGACCAGCTTCAGACACTGGACTCTGACACGTGTTGGAGTCATTTTCTGTTTCTGTGCATGAGTTTTGTCTATTCAGTCAGCCCTGGAGGAAGAGATGCAAACAAGTCACTTTGTTTTACAGGCATGACTTCCATTAGGGATCTAGTGTGGAAAAAAATGTCTGGAAAATAACACTGAGTGGCTTGAAATGTGTATTACAGGCTCCCTCCTATACAAGTGGGAGTGTGCACACTGAGGGGAGAGTTGCGGGAGGAAACACCAGTGCCAAAGGTCTGTTCTTCACACTTGACTGGCGGATTACATTCTCCTTCCATGGTCTTTCTTTCTGACTAGCTGTGGTGCTGTCACTGGGCTGTTCCAAATGGAATAGGTTAGAGTTTGGATGTGAATGCAACTGACAGTTAAGACAGAGCAGCGCTTTTGGAGGCAGCAGATCCATTTGCAGATGCTAATGAAGGAGTTCTTGTTTTTCCTTCCATTTAAATCCTCCAGACAATCATTTTATTGAGGGAATCCACCAAGCTGTGCTACTAGGGAGAGGAGGGGATAAAAATTTTTTTTGGAGCCAGGATGAAGGATTTGGATGGTAAAGTGTGTTGAAAAACCCCAGTTGGGTAATTTAGTATCTTCTGAGTTGGATTCCATTCTTAATTTATCCAAGAATACGATCCTTAGTCTGGATTAATATATGTTCTAAAATGCAAATACCTGGTTTTATTTTACTTCTAGGACTTTCATTTTAGATCTACCATCAAAGCTGAATAAGAAGACATGCTTGATGGGCTTAAGAGGTGTAACAGGACATTCCTTTTAGAAAAGGAGACACAGCTGCTGCACTTCTGCTCTGTGGTAGTGCAGCAGGAATAGCCTTTCTGATTAATTATGAAATATATGTGTAACATGCCAGTCATTCCAGAAGCTCAACACCAAGAAACTAGAAAGTTTGTGGTCACCACAGTTCAGTTCTCTCTGTCACTTTGGCCTAATGACTGGGTTTCTTTGTTTTTGCTTCAACAGCAGTACTTTTGTAAGTGGCATCCTGGATTTTGTTGATTCCAGAACATACTCAGACTTCATGTGACCTTTTTCAGGGGGGGAGGGTGAGAAGCTCCCAACTCTTGTTGGGTTAATGAGCACCAGGCAGGGTTTTCTTTGTTCTTTCTAACACATGGGTGACTTAGGGGGGAGGGAAAAACTCCAAAGAACCCCAAAGCCAAAATAATGCCCTTCATTATGCTTCATGCTTACTTTTAGCTGGGATGAGGGGTTTAGCTGCTGCTGAAGGCATTGGCTTGTGAGAACATTTACTGTGTGAGTATGTCACAGGGTGAGTGGTTAGGCTATTAAAAGTTATGAATTTACAGTCCTGGAAGTTTTGGGGTGGGGAAGGAGGTTTGGAAACTGCTGTACACATTTGTTCTGGTATTATTGTGAAGCTAGTATTTCCATTCTTAATGACTATTTGCGACTCACTCTGTGGGGAAGATGAGTTTTAAAAGGACAGTGAGGAAAATTAAATCATGTGTCTAGAACAGCTCTAAAGGTGATGTCTGATCACTGATGTGCCACAGACTATTTAATTGAAATGACAGAGTGGCTGTCAGTCCAAGCAGAGAGGCATCTGCTCTTTGCTGTTAGAAAAATCTCTGCCTAGGGCCCAAAATTTTTTGGGGAAAAAGTAACTACAAATCCCTCAAGAAAGTAAGAAACTGCTGTAATCACTCAGTAAAAGGTGTTAGATGGATAATGTGTTATACAGAGTTACTGTCATTTGTTGAAGAAGCACTTGTGTTCAAATTAGCTTGTTGATGGGCATATCACAGAAGGTGCTTTTTGAGATTTGAGTATGACTGCAATTGATTGTAGGAGAATGAGGAAGTAGCACGAAACAACCCCTGTTTCTGAAGAGCAAATATTGTGAAATAATAAGCTCCATTTGCAAAAAACACAGGAAGAAATCTTTTCTTTAAGAGAAGGAGACCTGTCTTGAAAGAGCAGGATCTGTTATGAGAAGTTCAGATTAGAAGAATGGGTGAGAAAGGGAAAAGGTGTAATTAGCAGTGAGGTTTTGTAACTAGCAAAGGGATGATATACTTTCTCAGAAACAGTTATGTGGTTGAACTTGTTTTCACCGTAGCAAAATTTTGGGACAATCTTGGGAATCAGCACTAGTCCTCGTGGGATGCTGAGGATGATCATTGACTGCGAACAGAAGCAGCAAGTGGCAATGCTCGCAGGGGCAGAAGTATCTAACTGAAGGTAGAGTGGAAGGGAATAGAAGAAATTTGATTCAGTTGTAAGCTGTTGAAACTACAGTGATCACTGCAGCAAATACGATGAGCAAAACCACAGTATTGAGAGCAAAACAAAATGACCTGGATGTTCAAGTCATTCTTCAAAAGCTCATTAGGTCGTTTACCAAGTATCTGATGACAACCTCAGTAAGTCAGGACAAAGTGAGGAAAGACCAGAGACAGACCCTTATTATGTGGTGGAAGTCAGAAAGGAACTAAGAGTTACAAGAAGAAGAGATGTAATGCAGTTGTCTTTGAGGGTTTCACAGTTGATGGAACAGACTGCTTTATGGTAACGAGACCTTTTTCTTGGTTAGGCTTTCCTTCTAAATATGCAATTCCAATTGTGCAGAACAGTGGTTTTTATAGAGAGTGATTTTAGTTAGTGACTGCTGTATGAGTACTAGCTTGTAAATGATAGCTCTTAAATATCTGTTATTGAAAAAGGGACTGAAGGGCTCAACTTGTGTCGCACAGGTCAAATTCTGTGTGATTGCCATCAGCTACTGGGAAGTGAGGAAAATTGAAAGTCAATGCAAAGACCCTTACCTTCAAACTTGTGTCTTAAATGTGGGGAGGGTTTGTATTTTGGATTCAGAGAAAGAAGTGTTGTTGGAGAGAATGGTCAGTGTTTTGCTGGTTGTAGTTTATTCTACAGAGCAGCAGTGGGATGGATTTGGCAATGGGGAAGCACTGAAAAGTGTAGAGGTATTTGCACAGGTGGTCTTAAACTCATTAAAACTGAAAATTAAACAAGTACTGAAATGTACGTGTTAACTCCTGTGAATTAAAGCAAAAAATGTTCAAATTAGTGAATGGTGGGCCACAAATCTGGTCTGCTGGGGCTGTACTGTGAATTTCCCCAGATTTTCTTTGTCACTGGGGACAAACGATTCCACTCTTGGTTTCACAAGCAACCGAGACTTAATTAACACTTGGAAATTGCTTTGAGATCTTTGGGTGAAAAGCTACGAAGTTCTAATGATATTTGATTAAATGCGAAGAAGAGCACTGCTTTTCTCAGAGAATGATTAGAGTTTGAACTTCTATCACAAAGAATCACGTTCCACTCTGGAGGCGGGTGTGTTTTGATCAGCATTCTTATTCTTGGTGTCAATGGCTTGTTTTGGTAGTGGAGATAAACAGACTAGGAGCAGCATTTGCGCTATGTGCTGTGTCAGTATAAAAAACCTCCATCCCAACATACAAGCAGGAGCTCAGTTTACCTGGTACATTCAGCCCTACATTAGGGCAAGCCCTACAGTAGAACCTTTAGGGGTGTTCACTAAATCAGATCTTACCACACGTGCGCAACTGGGTGCTACTTACCTTGGTCAGGAAAACTGATTTAAAACCACTTGGAAGGTAGGGGGGAAAGCTGGGAATAAAGAGAAGCTTCCCCATCTTCTGCTATAAACCAGGCTGTCTGCTTGTTCTGCAGCGTTGAGTCGACATGAACTGCCTTGCCAGCGGGGAGGACAGCTCTGCAAATGTCGCTCTTCCTTCTCACGTTATCCTGACCATGTAGTGGGGTATCTGTGGCTCAAGTGAGGCACAGGCTAAAAGGGCTGGGGAGGCCACCGTGGACTTGTCAGTGCTGGTCTCCTGCTCTTGCTACCTTCAGATGAAGCTCAGAAGAAACATCAGTTTTGGCTGGTGGCTTATGCATTTCTCTTGAAACTCCACCTGGGGGAAGGCACGGATCAGACGTTTAAGTCCAGGCTGATCTGTCTCCTGTGGCTACTGCTGATAGGAAATGTAGAGTGTAATGTTGATTAAGAGTGAGAAGTGCTGTTTGTGTAGAAACAGACATGGTACCCAAATGGAGGCTGGGAGGGAGATTCTTGTATACTCAGCGATCCAGAGGAATCTGAGACCTTTTTAAAAGCGTTAGCTTTCCCTACACCCAGATATAGTTCACCATAGGATCACCTGGGCATTTCTTCACTGCTTACATTTCCTGTGACTCTGTGTGGCGATATACATTTGCTGCTTAGTGGGGATAGGGAGGAAGATCTTTGGCTAATCTAAGAAAGGAGCTTTGATGGGAGAAAGAGAAACCTAATGTTCGTGCACACGATTAATTTAAGGTTACAAGGTGCCAAAACACTTTCTCAAGCTGTCTGCCAAATAAGATCCGTAACTTCAAGCCACGTGGAAGCAAAATTTACTTCTGACAGTCTTGTAAGATTCTGTCCAAATAGGATTAGCCTTCCTTTCAAAAGTGATTTAAAAAAAAAAAAAAAAAAAAGGGAGGAAAAATACCCTTAAGGTTATTACTATAAAAGATGGAGCTTCAGTGAGTAAATACCTGTGAGAATTTTGCAATGACGAGTGAAGACTATACAGATAACAAACTAGTCACTAGTACTTTACTAACAACTTTTACTAGTTACAGTACTGGTACAAGTTACTACGACACCTTTCCTATGAGGACAGGCTGAGAGAGTTGGGGTTGTTCAGCCTGGAGAAGGCTCCAGGGAAACCTTATTGCAGCCTTTCAGTACTGAAAGGAGGCTGGTAAGAAAGATGGGGACAAACTTCTTAGCAGGGCCTGTTGCAATAGAACTAGGGGTAATGGTTTTAAACTAAAAGAGGGTAGATTTAGACTAGATATAAGGAAGAAATTTTTTTACAACAAGGGTGGTGAAACACTGGAACAGGTTGCCCAGAGAGGTAGTAGAGGTCCCCTCCCTGGAAACATTCAAGGCCACGTTGGATGGGGATCTCACCAACCTTATCCAGCTGAAGATGTCCCAGCTCATTGCAGGGGGTTTGGACTAGATGACCTTGAAAGGTACTTTCCAACCCAAACTATTCTATGATTCTATCATTCTGTACTTACAGCATCTGCTGCCTAATATCTCAGGATTACTGCTGTGGCTGCTGCTCTGGGAAGCAGTTCCACGGTGGTGTTCAGTATCTGCCCCCCCACTGCTAGTGGAGGAACTCAAAAGGTGACCCATGAAACTCTAGCAGTACTGGTAGAAGAACCAGTTTTTCCCATTACTTCTTTTAGAGAATCCTTCCCCAAAACTGTCACCATGAGGGTAGAATCTGCTGTGTTTATATATCTTAACACTATTAATGGAGAAGTAGTTTGAACAAGAGTAGCCTGTAGAGTTTAAACAGAGGATCTAATTGTGTAATTTATTTGCAGACACAGACTTCCTACTTCGTATATGTGTCTTCTAAAAAAAAGGAAAGTATGTCTGCTTTCAGATCAGTCAGTGGCGGGAGGCAAGTAAAAAGGTTGGAAGGTTAAAAAAGAACTTGTTTGTGACTTTTTTTTTCTTTTTAGCAAAGAAAAAAAAAAGAAAAAAAAAAAAAAAGAAAAAGAAAAGCTGCTTTTCTGGAGAGGAGAACAAGCTGAAGAGGAAGGAGTATTCTGTGATGATAAGTCAAAATTCTAAGTTTCCGGTTTTACATAAACTTAATTCACAGTAGCGGGAGCACCTTGTGAAATGAGAGATTAAAAATCAAAACGAAATTATTTTTGTGTGAGGACATGACCTGTGGAGAGTGATGTATGCCAGATTCTGCTGAGGATAACTTGGTAACTTTGATCACCCTCCAGTCTGCAGAGCTGTTTGGCATCATGGGAGCGGGGCGATATGTGGATGCTGAAACACCTGCAAATCAGGCTCAAGGAGAAATCAAAGTGTGATAAACATTAATTAGTATAATACCCAAACCCTTAATGGAGGAAGAAATGTTGATTACACTATCTCATTTGGGATTTCTTTCTGTCAGAGATGGTGTATGATGACAGTTTCTGATTACACTTACTCAGACACGAAGTAAGACTTTAAAAACTACTTAAATATGGAGAGAGAAGAGCAGAAAGCAAACAAGTTGATCTTTCTTTGAGTGGTTGAATGCATTTGACTTTTTATAATAGCGTGCATTTTTACTTTTCGCCTTTCAAACTTCTGAGACGAATTCCCTTTGTGAACTGGCTGTGAATGCTTTGCTGGATCGCTGTAAACCATAAATGTCTTAGCAGCCTTTCCTTTGCTCTCCCCCTCTCGATCCTGCGACGTGGCCAGCTGCTGGGGCAGAGGCACTGTGTGGGAGTGGGGAGAGTGGGGCTCGGGCTTCTTTACGGGCCATTTCTGACTGTGCCAGTCATTGCTGCATGAACTCTGAGCTGGCCTACTGCAGCGTGTAGGAACATCCATATGAGGTGAGGCTGTTTGTAAAGCACACTCTAGTGCCTCATAAAACATTATCCTTTGTTAGCCAGCCAGAACACACTTAGATATTCTAGCCTAGCTCTCTAGGCTTGCTTCAGTCTAGTGGATTGTGCATCAAAACCCTGAGTTATGGGTACCAGGGGCGATGCATTGATGTTTCCCCATCACTTCAGCAGCCTGAGGAAACATAAAAGCCCATGGCCTTTTTTCAAGAAGATTCTTGGACAAATTAAAACTTGAAAAAGCTTGAGATTTTCTTCTTCTTCACAGCATAAAAGTAGAAGAGAGAGCAGTGATGTGCCTCTGGGTCCCAGGAGAGGAGTGAGGAAAGGGCTCAGTAGCCTGAGAAGAAAGGTGGATGTTTAGCTTCCTCAGCATCACCTTCTGCTGCTGCTTTCATCATGGGATGATGTCTCCCCTGCCCTGTGAGGTAGTCTCTCCTCACCTCACCAGTGGTTTACTCACTTTTGGAAACCCACTGAAACTTGTCCTGGAGGTCTTAGTGGTATCTCATTCATCAATAGTGGTATCATGCTGGTTTTTGCACCGGTGCTGTGGAAGGATGAATGGCAGCCATCCCTGTTACTTTCCCTTGTTGCCCTGCTCCAGCACTGCTTGGAGAGTCCGGGGATGTAATAAAATACAAGAATCATAAACTCCATCCCTTCTAATTCACGCCTCTTGCAGTAAGTGAGGAATTTAATAAAAGCATGCTTTGTTGGGGGAAAAAAAAAAAAAAAGGCAGCTTGACTTTTAGGCAAAAAGCCAAGGTTTTATAGAACAAATTTACTGTATGTACCCTGAAGTTTAGAACAGCAATGCCGATCATCCCCTGGCTATCTCTCAGGGCTGGAGCTTGGGCTGGGAAGAGACCAGAAGCCTGACTTGCTGTG
Source organism: Tyto alba (assembly GCF_018691265.1). Lineage (NCBI taxonomy): Eukaryota > Metazoa > Chordata > Aves > Strigiformes > Tytonidae > Tyto > Tyto alba. Next base: position 17,842,896 of record NW_024881295.1, read on the forward strand.
ATGTGTACAGTCCTCATTTAAGGAAAAAGTAATTTAATACTTTGGCTGTCTTATCCTCTTGTGCAACTTCATTTCTCATTCTGTTCCATACCATAATGTTCTTTCTCCTTGGTTGATCGCTTACTTTTGTACTTTAGACATGAAATTGAAGTTCTTTGGTATTCTAGAGAGGTTTGTTCCCAGACTCTGCTGCCTCACCTTTCTTGTTCACCTTGGTGTGGAGCTTGCCTGTTCTCTCTCCCGCTTCCCAAGTTTTGTCATCCCCATCACTTTTGGGTGATGTGTACGTTCAGCACAGACAGCAGAGGATCTCCTGCTGCTGTGATGCTTCCTTCCAGTTGAATTCTGTCTTGCTCAGCCACCTTTCTGGGAATCTGTCATCCTGTCTTTAAACCTGATCTGATTTAAATTTTTTTTTCTGATGCTGTCTGGTGCCTAGCAAACAGATCATAAAAATCACAATTCTTTTTTTGGCATTGTGAAGCGCTTGGAGACCCTCATAGAAATGTAGTAGTATTGCCAGTGCTGACAACTGACAAGCAGTGTCCAGTGTCCTGGATGCCAGATTCCTGATGCCTGAAATCTTTTTCCTATGGGAGTGAGAGAACAGTGAATTTATTTTTTTTTTTTTTTCCTCCATGAGCAGACACAGGCACAGCAGGGGAGGTCTTTCAGTAGCCTCCTGAATGTGAGATTTATCAGAGGAGTTACAAGGAAATAACAGGAAGTGATCTGCTCTGTGGCTGCAGATGGGGCAGAGGATATGGGGCCAGCAAGGGAGGCAGTGAGGTGGGAGGAAGTATTCCTGGGACCTGCTGTGTGTCTCTGAGGGAGTTGCCTCTAAAATGGAGATGACCTCAAGGCAGCAGGATGAGGGCTTTAGGAGAAAAGAGAAATTGGATCTAAGTCGGGGGTGAGGCGCAGGGGGCTTGGCTGTAAAAAGATTTCAGGGAAACAAGGGAATGTAAAAGCTTGAATCAAAGCAGCTGAAAGATTGGCTTTAATATCTGCTTAGATTAAAAATAAAAGTCTGTATAGATTAAGAGCTAATCCACTAGATAGATTTAATCTGCTGCGTGCATTACTTCCCCAAAGAAAAACACTGGAAGAGGGAGGTTGGTTTGGCTCAGCGCCCAGGATTTGAAGGCAGGTGAGATATTCTCCTTTCTTCTGCAGGCCCCCTTTTCACTTGTCCCAAAACGTGCATCCTGCCCAAAGGGAGCGGCTGTCACTGTATGCTTCCTGCTTCTTTGCAACTCCACAGTCACATTGAATCTAACTAAAGGGGCTTCTCAAGCAGAAAAGAGCACCGAGAGCAAAATAACAGAGCAATGACTAATAGGGTTGGCGCAGAGTAGATTCAGATGCCAAAGGTGGTTTTGACTGTCTGAATGCAGGGTCCTGAGGGGCAAGAATAGGCCATTTTATGAACACTTACCCCTCCTGTCCTGATTGAAATTGTCTTTCAGACAAATGCCATGCAGTAACACACTCCTGCTTAAATGGAGGTTGAGGTCTAAATGCCACTTTGCTTCAAACACTTTGTCCCTCAAATCCTTGGCAGCAGCTCTTTTCATCCCTTCATGTTTTCTTTCTTTACAAACACCAGAGTTGACTCCTTGGAGTAAGTTCCACAGCAGTAGAAATAATAAAGTTGCTGGAGGACGCTTGAAGGGGGTTTTCCCATGTATTTTTTCAGTACCAATATGGTATATTGTCTCTCAACTAACACATGCAACTGTATCTTGAACTGTACATGCAGAACAGTCATGTAATTTTAGGAGCCTGTACACGTGATGGAATTTGGATTACTTGGATTGAGGGGGTTTAATGATTTTTTTTTATGGTTACCTTGTTCAGCAACCAATAAATTAATTCTGTAGACTGGTGTGTATTCCTTCTGTGTTGCGTGCCTGCATCTGTACCACCTCAGGTGAAGGTTTTGGGCATACCTCCTAAGGTCAGTGGGATTTGGCCTCGCAAATCCTGGAGTAGCAGATCACAGGAGAAGGTACAGGGTGCCTCAGAGAAGAGCCATCATCGCTTGAAACACCTGAGCTGCCACTGGACAACTTCCTCAGGCCGTGGGGGGAGCAGACAGACCGTCTGCCTGATACTGTCCTTTTGTGGGTAAACGTTCCCACTCTCGGTTATATTTGGTGGGCAGTAGGGATGGACGGAGCTATAGATGTTTTCCCTCTTTCCTTTTTGGATGCCCTGTTGCTGTTGCAGCTGGGGCACAGGACTTGCCAGACACGCTCTATTTCTAGGGGTGCCTCTTTTTTAAAATAGGTTCCAGCAAATCTTAAATGAAAAAGTTGAATGCAACGCTTTGGGCTGAGAGGTGCTTTGCTTTCTGTGCTTCCCCTGATGCTGTCCAGGCACTATGGGGGTCGTTAGTACCCTTGCACCAAGCAGCACTTTGTCATAGCCGACGCACGGCCTGTGTTTGGTGCGGGAGTAAAGGGAGTTGTGGCACCATTCCTCTCCGAAACCGGGTGTCTTAGGATGAGTGTGGAATGTGAAAGTGCTTAAGGGTGAAAGGTAAGGATAACAGATTCCTCAAAAACTCCTTTGCTACCTCACAGCTAGCGGAAGAGGGAGTGTGGGAAGGGAGAGCAAGAGGTGATACCTGGTGAAGTGGTGGGAATAACGTGGGGCAGGAAAGGGAATGAGGGAGGCATTTGACTGCCTCACTCAACCCACTCACATTCACCGAGTGTGAGAGAGGAGAATAGTTACTGGTCTCCAGGCCTGAGCCTGTAAAACTTTGCGTAAGGTTTCCTCTGGGAGAGGAACATGTGCCTGGTCAGCCCCTGAGAGTTGTGTTTGGGAGTCAGCAGGATACAGGCTAAAAGGCAGTTGCTACTTTGCTTTTCTTTGGAGCTTCAGGAGGGCTTTGTTGAGCTCTTCTATGAGAGTGGTCTACTCACAGATTAGAGGGGAAAATTGAATCATTGATTTGGGGGAGAGAGGCAAACTAGAAGTAAATGATCAATTTTTCTTCAGCTTTGAAGGAATTAAAAATAATCAGATGCCCCTAGGAGCCGTACTGGAAATAGTGTCAATCAATACAATTATGAAACATCTAAAAAAGAGGTAAACTGTGAGGTGGGATAATTTGCTGGGGAGAGCAGTTAGGGAAGACTTAGGTCCTTCAGAGGCATCTCACATTTTAACAAAACAAGGCAACAGGACAGCCCTCTGACATGTGAAATTTGCTGCAGACAGGTGCTAGAAATGCCCACTGAAAGGAGCAAGAGAAGCCACTTTGAGAACCTATCAAGTGTATAAGTGATGTGGACTTACTCCACTGAGACAGAGGGAGGGTGTGGGAAGGAAATCATGAACAGATTTGTATGTAGTGTTGGTACAAAATACAAGCTGTTAGGCTGTGTTTAAAATAAAAGGATGAGGAAATGGAGAATAATTCCAAGAGGGAGAATCCCATGAGATTCAGGTTTTTTTCATCTCCCACTCCAAAAAAAAAAAAAGTAGAAACAGGCTCTGTGCTTTCCTGCCATATACATAAGGAGGGATTTTCATGCTTTCAGAAAGAGGGGAGCATGGCTATAAACAAACAGAAATGCTTAATGCTGTTTAGAGGAAGAAGTGAGGGTCTCAGAATGATACAAGGTGAATATGCTGCTTGTACTTGCTGGTTTTTCAGTGCCTACAATGGGAGCCCATTTCTGTACTGTAATGTAATGGGGAATGTGCTGCACAGAGTGAAAATACTTAGAGATGGGTTTGGTACAGTTTGAAAATGGGAATCATGGATCACTGCCGATGTCAAATTTGTTGCTAAAAGGAATTATACAGACAGAGTGGAAAAAAGCATGGGCGCTCTCTACTCAAAAGCAAAGAGGGACTTTTGGTAGAATTTAAAGACAACGCTTGAGATTGATTTTTACAGGCACAAAGTGATCTGATGGAACTCATTGCTACAAAACATTGCTGAAGTGGAATGCTGTCTCTCCTAATGGGCTGTATAGCTATAAAAATATCCTTTGCTGGCTTCGTTAAAGGGGTGAAGATTCAGAACCATTTCCAGCTTTTGAGCTTGAAGCCAGGGAGATCCTGCTAGTTATGCATGGAGAAGGAAGGTTGAAGGTTGAAGTTGGCTCCACAGTTCTCTGTAGCTGATGCCTGGTTCCGATGTCCCTCCTAGTCTCTGGTTGAACCTGTGTGACAGTTCCTGCAGCACGGTAGTGACCGGCATGACATGCTGGCAGTTGCAGTCATGCCCCTGGCTGCAAGGCGTCTGCTGTAAGCTTTGCAGGAGAGGAGTATGTCCAACGCAGAGGTACTTAACCAGGGGCCCCTCTCCCCTGCTGCCACAGAATGCTTTTCATCTCAGCCCCAAAGCGTTTTGATGTTGATCTAGTTATGCAAAAATTATGCAAGTTAGTGTGCTCTGTCGCTCCGAAGGAGGACCTGATGTTGTTTAGCTGATGTGGAAACCGAATCACAAAACTGCAAAACAACATGGAAGAAGTCGTGCGACAAACTGCTGGTATAGCAGAGAATGGGATAAGCCTTCTGAGTCCTGAACTCTGCTCATTAGCATGCCTTGCTTTTCATTTTTAGCAAGTAATTTTTATTAAAAATATGTTGGCTGTTGATAACTGGCTGTGGCTTTCTTGTAAGCAGTACCTGAAAAGAGGCGTCGGGCTTGCTGCTCTCTGGTGTCACAAAAAAGCTGCAGTTCTCCATCTTTCTGTGCTGTGCCTCAAACGGCTGCAGAAGCGTTGTGCAGTGAGTCACAGACTAAACCTGCCTTCATGTCGGAGTACATAAAGCTCTCTGTGGGGCTGAGACAAGCATATCTCAACCAGCACTATTTTGCCCTATGAAACAGGCCAGTCCACTGAGGTTCACATTCTTTCCTGAGGGCCTGGGCACTGGCTGTTGCCAAAAAAAAAAAAAAAAAAAAAAAATCTCTGGGCTCTGGATGCTTCATCTTCAGAAAGGTGCTTGCCTCCTAGGATCTCTCAGCGGGTGGAGGCCAGCCGGGCACAGCTGCAGGCAATCGGTGAGAGAGTCACGCTGGCCCAAGCGAAGATTGAGAAGATAAAGGGCAGCAAGAAGGCTATTAAGGTATTGACTTCAGTGAAGGCTGCGTGGCCTCCCTTCTTCCTTCCACCTTCTCTCTTTACTCCTGATGTAAGCTCTAGAGAAGGACAGTGCTCAGCTGCTGCCTGCTCATTTCTCCATGGCTTGCTGCTGAGCAAGACTGGGATGAGAATCCCCTTCCTGACTCAGTTGATTTTTAGACCCATGAGCTCTGGGCCTTATGAGGCCTACATAGGTTGTTGCCCCAGCTGCTTCCTGAGAAATAGAAAAGGCACGTGCTGAGCTAAACCCAGCACCCTCGTACTTCAGGCTTGTAGACACTTGGGCTATTCGAATGAAAGCTGCTGTTGGAGATCCTCCCCTCCAGTGCATCGTAATCCCATGGAGCAATGTAAAATTGGTGAAAATCCTTCTTTCTTGCTCCATTTTATACAGTATTTCCAACTCCCTTCCTGCTAGTTGAAGCCTTTTTGCCAATGGTCTTTTGGTACTTGTGGAGATAGAGCAGCTCTGGCACTTCCAGTTTCAGCAGTGACAGCCCATGCATGTTTTGGTCTGTGCAAATAGCCCTTAGGAACCTGTTGACTCCAGGGCTGTCCATCCCCACTGGCAGCACGGATGTGTGCTTGCTCCACTCCACGTGTTTCTGTATTGTAGGATTGCCTAGTTGTTGGGGTTTTTCAGTCCCTCCTTGTTTCTCCACAGGTATTTTCCAGCGCCAAGTATCCAGCCCCTGAACGGCTGCAGGAGTACAGCTCAATTTTTGCTGGTGCAGAAGACCCAGCTAAACAGAAATGGCCAAGACACAAGATTCAGAGCAAGCACCGAATGCTCGATGAGAAAGCTCTGCAGGTAAGGAGGGGGAGAACAGACCTTGAGATGAACAAGCAAAGAGAAATTGGGAGGCTGTTAGTCTCTTTGATGAAGTAGACCAGGCCTTTAGGATATGGGCTGGAAGCAGAACACCTTCTCAGCCTGGCCTGTTGGTTTGGGGGTGTGAGGCCAAGCTGGGAAACCCGTGGAGCTGTCAGTTTGAGAGGGCCACGTCAGTACAAGGCCTTGGCTGGATGGTTGAGTGCTCTGGGTGGCTGTTGGCTGCCAACTCTCCGGAGCAGTTCCATCTCCTGAAACGCTGCCGTTTCCTGCAGAGGTGCTGCTGGCTGGGCTTGGGGCTTTGGCTGTGCATAGCGAGGCAGCTGGGATCAGGGTCGTAATCGTCTGAAAAGTAGTTTCTGAGGGCTGTAATGTAAGTGACGGTGAGAAGGGGAAGGTAAAAGTGCTTGTGAGTGTGTCAGGAGAAAAAGGAGTCGTCAGAGCATTTTTCTGTCCCAGGAAAGCATGACACTTGGGTGTTGTCTCTTCCTGGTTCCCAGCTAATTTTTACGTCTTGAGAGGGGAAGATCATTTTGCTTCTTTACATCTTTTGTTTGTGCTTTGCTTCTTCTTTGCCTTGGGTTCAGCTATTGTAGGTTGCAAGCCCTTCAGAGCAGCTCAATCTCTTCGTACCCAGCACAGTTGGGGCTTCCAGGTGTGCCCATGGCTTAGATGTCTGCAGCTGGTGGTGTTGATGGAGGTCCTGAAGTATTCAGTTCCCTCTTAAATTGTGGATTGGGTGACGGACAGGGGCTGCTTAAGGAGGTCTGAGAAGTGGTAGGTTTGGCGGGACATGCTACCAAAGGATTCTCCAACAGTTTGGGTCAACATCCCTGGGTTGGAAGGCGAGGAGGAAGACTTGCTGTCCCTAAAGTTTAAAAGTTGCTGTGAATGCGCTGTGCCAGGAGTAGCAGATGTGTTCTTCCTGTCAGGTTAGGGATCAACCTGACAACTTCCCTGCTCTTTGCCCCTAAAGAGACTTCCTTCCTCATCCTTGCGTGCCTTGGCCCAAAAGTAAAGCTGCCAGTGAATAACCTACCATGCTAAACCTTCCTGAGTTTTAACGGAGCTGAGACCTCACGCCGCGAGGTTGTTATGAGTATTTCAGCCGGGCCAGGGAAGCAGGGTTGCTGGCTAAACTCACGCAGGATTCGTGCTTCCTTCGGGCCCTGGCAGTAGCACAGGGCAGAGCCGCGTGGGACCGGCCGCTGGCCGGCCCCCTCACACGAGGAGGGGGATTGAGAGGGGCATCAGCTGGCAAAAAGCAGCATCCTGCAAAGAGCAAATGGCGTGCCCACCCGACTGGCCCACCGGCTCCCATAGGCTCTGCCTGCCCTTGCCATCGGCCTGCGATGCCGCCTCTTCCCTGGCCCACCTGGTGTCAGTATCATTGCCATGTCCTGTCCTTCGTGACCAAAGCTGCCATCACCACAGGGACTTTGTTACAGGCTTCGGGGGACGTTTGTGTTTGTTCCGCCCCTCCCGTGACCCATCTTTTGATCCTCCCTTGGGGTTGGCCATCTTTCCCTGGCTTTGCTGACCCGACCTCGTGACTCTTGCCGAGCTCATGCGCACACACTGGCTCCTGCGGCTTTTCTGTGGGGTTTTGGGGACGCTGCTGTGCTGGCAAGTGGCCATCAGCTGATGAACGATGGAGGGGCCTGCTCCAGGAGCAGCTGGTGTTCCAAGGAGAACCACGTTCCAGGCCCTTCTTGGCCATATCTGAGCGCAGAGCCTGACGCACCTTGCAGTAATGAGATGTGACAGGGGGAAGTCTAGTGTTTGCGTTTATGCCCTCCTCAGTTATTCAGGGCTTTCAGCAGAGACTCACTGCCTTTTTTTCACTTCTAAGGAAGGCCCCTCTGCTGGGAGCAGTCGCAGTGGCCTTTGCTAACTTCACTCGTGCGTGCACACACATGCCCCCACCAGGAGCGCAAGCTCTGCTCCTGTCAGCTTGAGGTTAAGTGGTGGCAGCCTGTGCTCAGCATTTAGGGATTGTGCTCTGGAGGGGGGAAAGCAGCTGAGTTGGAAATGTGCGTGGTTCTGCAGTCTATATAAAGAAGCTTTGCTCCTGGGAAATTCTCCTTTCCCCCCTCCACACCCCAAGCAAGTTAAAACTTGGCTGTTGAGAGGACGCTGCTTAGGTAGGTAAGGTAAGCGCTGATGGAGAAGAGTGCCACAGGCAAGGTCCTTGTGGTAAACCTGGAAAGCCACTTGCTTTGCACGTTGCTGTGGTAGCAGCTAGGCAGGGTTCAGCAGCGAGTTGGCTGGAGCCCTGTGGGGCTTCTCAGGCGCTGGGCACGGCCGTTGCGGTGGGAGCTGTGTCTGGGTGCTGCAACTGCCCCTCGGGAGGCTGGAAAACAGGGTGGGGGGACATGGTCTGCCTGGGCTTGGGAAGAGGGCCAAGCAAAAGTTACAGACCACTGCTGGAGTAACCTTGCTAGGCTTCAGCATCGTCAGTAACTTGGCATGTCCTTGTGAATTCTGCCTCTCTCGGAGTCCACCGTGGGCGTGGGGAGGCTAAACCGGGATTTTGGCACTTGTTCATCTTCAAGTGTTTTCCAGGCTAGCCTCAGCACTGCGTTGGCACAGGAGGAATGGGCTTTCTGGTGTATCGCACCGATTCCCTTTGTAATAGTGTGTGCTTAATTAAGCTTAAGAACTAGGGTGGCTGTATATATTTTTAACTGTAGGCTCTTAGGAAATAAAACGCCTGGAAATGCAGCGTCATTAGGGGTGTGATCCTGCCAGGTGCCAAATCCCCAGGTTGGGGTGTTTGAGCATTCAAGCACCCCCCATGACTTCAGTATGTTGAGGTTGCTGAACCTTTGGCTTAAGACCTTAATGTCCCTATAAGAAAACCAATTTTTAGATGGCATGCTAACTTGTGGAATTCACAGTTGCAGGATATCATTGCTGATATGTAGATCTTCTAAATTTCAAAACTTGGGGCAGGTACTCGAATAAGACTAACACTTTGGTGGCATTTAAATTAAAAGGATTATGAAGAGCCTCACGTTTCAGAGTAATACTCATGCGCTTAGTGCTTTTATAACTGCCTTAGATGAGACTTTATAAGTAAATGTTGGTAATGGTTGGTTTCTCACTACGCCCTTAAAGTGACGCACAGTCTTGCGGTGCTAATTGAAATCTACAAAGAGAGAATTAAAAAAAAATATATATGACTTGAGGGCTAAGTGTGTGTGAACAGTTCTAGCAAAAACGTCAGTACTCCTTCATGCTTAAAAAATTAAACATTGGGAAATGAATATTAATGATCAAAAGAACTTTTATTTTTGAATCTCTGCTCCTACAGTCTCTAAATAACAATTTATGTATTTTTGCCTACTTGATTCTGTAAAAATTCAAGATGTTTACTTCAGTGTATTTTTCACAAGTTGGAATATGTTATTTGCGGGGGGAAAGAAATTAAATCAAAGCCTCCCAGGTCTCTTCTTACAGCATTTTATAGGCTCAGAGCATCATACAAACCCTTAGTGGATTAACTGAGCTGTGACTAAGCCACTTCCCAGGATTTCTGGCTACCAAATTCAAGACTGAAATTTCAATCAGCAGGAATTGATTATGTTGTTGAGATGTGTTCTTAAAACTGAACTAACAATGGTCTCAATTTCTGCCATACAAGTACAAGAAGGGAAGAAAGACTCAGCGAATGGGACAGAGCAGAGATGCTGGAAGTAGTGAGGCGGTAGGAAGCTGTGGATGGTATTTGAAGTGGTCACCTTCTGGTGACAGAAGAAAACCACCAGAGTGTGGCCAGTTATTTAACCTGACAAAGTGGCCTGGTTAGTGCTCTGGTTTCATCTGGTATGAACGCTTATCACCTCGTAGCTGCCAGGCTGCTGCTTGTCCCAGTTTGTGAGGAGAGAACGGGAGTGGTGAAGGGGCTGAGGAAAGGTGTGGGGAGGGGTCTGGGGTGGAGGTTTGTCCATCCCGGGCTGTCGCTGGGTGCAGAAGGTGATGCCTTTCCTCCCTCTACAGCAAAGTGTGCTGTGGGCACTGCGCTTCGTCCCCCAGAACACGGGGGCCGGGCGCTGTCACGTTAGCTGAAGCACTGCTCTGATCTGGGATGGCAATTCCTGTGCTCTGTAACAGTCAAGCAGTTCAGATGTAATAAGTACTTTTCTAAAGGGAGCTCTATATATTATGCATGAAGTTTTAGAACCGAGAGAGAGGAGATTTCAGTTCATTAGAGTTGAAAACTCCTGCAAATCCCTCAGGCTTTGCAAAACCATCTGGCCCACGTTCCACCCTGCACACTCCCTTCTGCCTCATCTCTTGCCTAGTGCAGGCACTCTGTTTTTTTCCTAACCTCTTTTTCCTTTGCCTTGCCTGCATACCCCACCGGTGGGATCACGTCTCTTAAAACATCAACTGAAGGCAGCAGAGGGGAGGTAATAGAGATGTTTAGGGGACTCTCCCTGCATGAAAATGTCTACTAACGGGGGAGACACTGTAACCAGATGCCTTTTAGACTGTGGTACTTGATCCCTGCCCCTGGCCGTAACGCCCGCGTAGCGTAGTTGTTTTATTTTGGTGGATCCTTGCCACAGCAACCCCTGTTCAATATGACCCATCCACGGCACCAAAAGCACGTGCCCTGAGTCTGAACTGCTGAGATTTGGAATGAGTGGGGGGTTGCAATGTTGTCCATGTGCTTCCTTGCTCAAAGGGAGGTGGAGAGGGAGCGGTAGGCTTCCCAAACCGTGCAGTGGAACCAGCAGTGTGGGTTCTGGTGGCTGGGGAGAGCTGTCTCAGCAGCCGTGGTTTTAGCATCTTACCACCTGTTATCTGTCTTGCAGGAGAAGCTCAAGTACTTCCCCGTGTGCGTGAGCACCAAAATTCACCAGGAGGATGACGCAGAAGAAGGCCTTGGCAGCCTCCCCAGGAATATCAGCTCCCTCAGCTCCCTGCTGCTCTTCAACACCACTGAGAACCTGTGAGAGCTGGAGCAGCGCTGTGCTGCTCACCTGCCCCTGCTTGTCCTCAGAGGAGCCTTCCCTTCCCCGGGGGCAGCAGTAACTCCTTGCTTTCCTGGGGTCTTACATATCAGCCTCCTGACAGGACAGGGTTTGCTACCTCTCCACTGTCTTCCAGTTAGCAACCCTTTCTTCCCCACTTTTTCCCTTGGGTAGAAGGAGTGTTGTCAGCACCTCATCCTCCACTCACCTGCTTTCAACCCAATTTTGCGCTTCCCTTCCCCGACTTAGTTTTCCTGTCATTGCCCTGTAAGGTCTCTCCAGCCTCGAGAGCTGCTGTCATCCCTGCCCTTCTCTGCCCCGTGTACCAGCCCAGGCACTGCTTCTCCTGATGATTCCTCACAGCAACACTTCGCCACTCTCGCTGCTTTAATGACTCCACTGCCTCCCCCCTCTGCAGTTCCCTTTCCCGTGGGGCTTTGCCTCACGGTTCCTCCTTCTGTTCATATTGAAGAGCTTCTTTTAAGCTTTTCTTGAGCTTTCAGCTGCTGGACCTCCTTCTGTCTTCTCCCAAGCCATGGATTATTTCCCCTCTTTGTGTTTCCTCCTGGGCCTTGAGTGACAAGTCAACAGGAGAGAGTGGTGTGCTGCTGCAGGCTGTAGGATGGTTTCAGGCCAGTTGGTGGGAAGGGGAAAGCTCAGTAATGATGGCAGCGCAGTGGAGCTTTGCTTTAGGGTGAATGCAGAGGCTGTGCTGGCAGGGTGAGGAGCTGAACGCCTCCTGGTTTTGGGGAGGTGAGGCAGGAAAATGGGGCTAAAAGAAGGAAACTGGAAGGCCCAACGTGTTCCAACTTTGGGAGTCAGGTGGGAGGTCTCTGCCTCCAAGACCTTCTTGGGTACGCTGTTTCTTCTGGCCTTGGCTCTTGTGGCAGCATCACTGAAATACTTGTCCTCTACCCTTAGGTACAAGAAGTATGTTTTCCTGGATCCTCTGGCTGGAGCAGTGACCAAGACCCACGTGGCTCTGGAAACAGAGACAGAAGAGAAGCTCTTTGATGCTCCTCTCTCCATCACCGAAAGGGGACAGTTGGATCGGCAGGTGAGATGCAGCTGTGGGGATGCAGCTGCTCCCCCTTCAGAGGATTGTGCTCAGCTCTCTGAGAGGAGAGGGCTTCTCTAGGGTGGAGAACAGGTAGGAGAATGGCCCCTCCAGGGGTTGCAGAGTATCTCACTTATCAGGACGACCTTGCCTGGTTTTGTGCTTGAAGTCCTGATGTGAGCCTGATGGGTGAGACAAAACCCTCAAACTTGGCAGGTGTTTCTCTCTGCTCAAGCCTTTGCCAAGTGGTGTGAGAAGAGTAATGTCATGTCGATTCGCCTTGCTGCTAGAGCTCAGGGCTGTAGAGGAGTTTGGAGGCTCCATCACTTGATCCGTCCCCCTCGTGCTAACTCCTGAGCCTCACGATGAGTCTGAGGTGCCACTGCTAGAAGGTGCCCGGAGGGGGGGGGGGGGGGCTGGGGCAGGTCTGACCCCCATCATTCCTGCTGGGACAGGGCTCCTGCTGTGCAAACAGAAGGGCCAGCCAGCCTGAGCGAAGGGTTCGTGCTTTTGTGGACACGGGGCAGGCAGAGCACCCGCCCAGCTGCCCCAACATCTGGTAGCGGCCGTACCTGGAGCGCTGCGGGTGCGTGGCTGAGTGTGTGGTTTGGGGCTGGGGAAAGGAGCCTGGGAGCCCTTTGCTCGTCATGTCGGACTGGAGGAGATAGAGTGAATATAGTAAACAAACCCCTTTATTCACAGCACACCTTCGGTGCTGTTTTGTCTGTGTGTTAAACGCAAAACCAAACCTCTGTAACTACTTGGTTGTGCTGCTTCAGCATCTTAATCTCAGAAATGGTTCAGGCACCATTCTCTGCTGGAGGAGAAAGAGACTGGCTTATGTAGGCTGCAAAAGTTGGTGCGTGAAACCTTCAGAGGAGGAGAGCGTTCACTTGCAAGAAACTAGGAAGAGTCCTGCACCTCCTCCTCCTCCTCCTGCAGCCTGCCTTTTCCCAGCCTGGCCTGCAGGAGGTAGCCTTGGAGCTCGGGGAACTGCCACAGGACTAGGGCACAGAGTTGTAGGAGCAGCTGATGAGCAGCCACTGTCCCAAGGTACACAAGCCCAGCTCTGGCTGCTGCCCAGGCTGTCCCTCCAGCGCCGCTGTTTGCTGCAAGGGAAAGCAAGTGCGCCGTCACTGCCTTATCTTTTTTGTTTTGGGTTTCTTTTAGGTAGCTGAAAATTACTTCTACGTGCCAGATCTGGGCCAGGTCCCTGAGATTGATGTGCCGTCCTACCTGCCAGACCTGCCTGGCATTGCTGCAGATCTCATGTACAGTGCAGATCTGGGCCCCGGCATCGCGCCGTCTGCCCCCAGCAGTGCTATTCCAGAGCTCCCCACTTTCAGCACTGAGTCGGTGGAGCCTTTGCAACCAGGTATGTCCAATCCCCCATCCCAGGGCCCCGTGAAGGGGGGAGGCGGGGATCGCTAGAAGATGGAGCCAAGGCAGAAAGTCCCTGGATGGAGATTTCAAGATAAGGTGCTGGAGATCCCTCTGGCTCGTGCTTGGGCCCGGAGCCCAAGCTGCAACCCGCTCAAGTGCTGGCCAGACTCTGGGCCCCTCAGCCCCTGCATGGCGAGGGAGGAGGGAGCACGGCGCGCAGGGACGGGCCTCCTGGGCAGCCTGGCGGGGGCTGCCCTTGGGCGGAGTGGGATGCAGCTGGCGAGGGCAGAGAAGGGGAATCTCAAGCCCTGCCTTGGCCGTCGCCGGCTGTTAGGAGGTGCCGTGCAGGGTGGGGGTGCTCCGCCGCACGGTGTGCGCCGTGGGTCTGGATCTGCGGCCGCCGAGGCAGGCGAAGCTCTGAGCTGAAGCTCTGTGTGCTGTTCCCCCCCCCCCTCCCCACGGGGACACCTTCTTTCATCTTTCAGACCTTCAGGATGCCCAGCTATTGCCGCCGCCTCCCCCGCCGCCTCCCCCCCCACCTCCTGTTATGCCAACTACCGTGCCTCCTCCGCCGCCCCTGCCCCAGCCCGCAGCCTCCTCCGAGCCAGCCCGGGCAGCGAGGGAGGAGAGCAGCAACGCGGTGCCTGCAGGTAAGGGGCTGGGCACCTCCACAGCTTCACCAGCAGAATGTGACTCCTTGGCTTCAGCCTGTGTCCTTGGTTGGTTCCCTGTGGCTTCCCAGCTTTCTGGCAGGGGAGGGAAGCTGCAGTGGGAGGGAAGCTGCTCCCGCCTGCAAGCCCTTCAATTCCCCCTTGGCGGGGCTCCCGCTGGCAGGGCTGAGCCTACGCCCCGTCACTGAGACGTGCCCGGGCTCACAGCCCTGAGCAGAGGGTGGCAGGGCAGCGGAGGAGCTTTTTCCGTGGGGATTTGGCTGGGCCTGGAGCTGCTGCCTGACCTTCCTGTCCCCGCAGCTTCGGTCCAGGGAGCCCCGAAGGAGGTGGTGAACCCCTCTACTGGGCGTGCCAGTCTCCTGGAGTCCATCCGCCAGGCCGGTGGCATCGGGAAGGCCAACCTCCGCAGCGTCAAGGAGAGGAAGCTGGAGAAGAAGAAGCAGAAAGAACAAGAACAAGGTACCGAGGCTTTTTGGCGGAACTGATCTTCCTTGCTCCCTGCCCAGGCTGGGGAGGCGTGGGTCTGGGGGCAGGCGGGCACAGTGAACATCCAGAGTGGAAAGGCGTTGTCTCTCCGGGCAGGCCTCGGGTGTTTCTCATTCAGCCAAAGCTCCGTGAACTTGCTAAACCCCAGCTGCCTGAAGGGCGTTTGTGTTCTTGACAGAGACCTGCTCTGTCTCAGGGCACCTGCAGAAGTTTCACCCGTGCTGCGTGGGGGCAGCTGCACAGAGGAAGCCTCCCCCCCCGGGGCCAAGAGGGGCAGGGCTGAGCAGCTTCCAGCACGTTGGTTTGGGTGGACGGGGAGGGTACTGATGGGGCTGGTTTGGCAGAATGAGACTGCAAACGCCCAGCCCCTCAAGGAATTACACTCTTGGATTTCCCTAGAAGCTGCCGTTACCCTGCCTGGCATTTTCCTGACTGAAACTGGACTACAGTGGGAGAGTTTTGGGGTGTGATACAAGATTAGAGGTTATTGTTTTGGTTTGGGTTTTTTTTTGTTTGTTTGTTTGTTTGTTTTTTTTCTGAAGGCAGCATTGCAGGAGAACGTTTTCACTGTAGTGCCAGGTTCAGATTGATGCTTCTTGGTGTCTGACTTGTTTTGCTCTGTTTCAGTGAGAGCTACAGGACAAGGTGGAGATTTGATGTCCGATCTCTTCAACAAACTGGTGCTGAGGCGCAAAGGTAACCGTCCTCCAGGCTGGGCTGCTCCTCCCCGCCCTAGGAAAAGAGGGAGTGCACTTTCTGGCGCCGCAGTTGTGTCAGCCACAGCCCTAGAAACAAGAACAGAGACACCTTCCCCCTCACCTGTGCCACAGCGGGGCTGGGAGCCTCTTTACAGAGGGTGGTCAGAGGCAGCTGCACCTCCAGTCCAGCTTGAGGCACTGGAGGAGGTCGTGTGGCCGAGGCAGAGGATGGACTCTGAAAGGAAGGGACTGCACTGTCTTTTTTTTTTTTTTTTTTTTTTTTTAAATTCAGTGCTGTGGCAGCTGGACCCCTCACCCAGGGCGGGCACCCGAGTTGGCGTGGTTTTCCCCCCCCTCCTCCCCTTTGCTGAACCTCCGTGTTCTCCAGGCCCCGGGTGTCACTCACTGGTGATTTTCCTTCCCTCACAGGGATTTCAGGGAAAGGGCCGGGAGCCTCTGGAAACCCCGATGCCCCTGGAAGTCCAGCTGGTGCCTTCGCTCGCATGTCGGACTCAATACCACCCCTCCCACCCCCACAGCAGCTCACGGGCGAGGAGGATGAGGATGACTGGGAGTCATAGATGGGGGCAGTTGAGCATCAGTGTGTGTCCCAGGACTTGAAGGAAGCACCTTTGCGAGACACCAGCCCGGGGCAGCACCTCCTCGGGGGTGGGCAGGGGGACCCTGCCATGTTTTTGAAGATGAGCAGGAGCAAGGGGAGCTCACCGCTGCTGAGGTTATCCTTACCAAGGAGGGTTTTTCCTTCTGCTGTTCTCCACCCCAAATACCACATCCCAGCTCCGAGTGCTGCTGCTGCTCATGCTGGCACAATAAATCCTGCCTTAGCTGGCAGGCAGTGGGGCGGCCTGGGCTCAGAACTAGCATTGCTCCTGATTTAAAGAGCCCTCAGTCTTTCCTAATGTGACTGGTGATGACTGCAAAACCGTCTCTCGCAGGCAAACAGCCCTCGCCTCATTTGTCTCCTCACTTCTGGTTGTTGCTAGAATTCTGAGGATTGTGTGTGGCCCTTCGTGGGGGTGTAATTCCTGGTGCCTCTGCACTTGATGGTTTCTTTCTCTACCTGGCTTACAGCAATCGGTTGCCTATTGCTGTCTGATAATTTCAATAAAGTTGAAGGAAGCACGTCCTTGCAGCCTTTGCTTTGGTAAAAGCAGAAAGCCTGTTCAATTAAGAGTGGCTTAAGGGAAAGCCCAGCTCTCCCCCCATCCCAGGCAGGGGTCAGCCTTAGGCCCCAGTACCACCAGTCACCGGACTGGAGGGCACCAGCTCCTCCAAACAGGTGCCCCCCACCACTCCCTTCACTGGGGTTAAGGCAGAGCTTGTGCCAGGCAGGAGGGACTCACCCTGGACATTTCTCAGGAGCAGCTGCTTTCCCTGTGGGGCTCATTAATACGTAGGGAGTGGGTACCAGCTCTGTCTACTTCTAAGTGCTTTTTTTCATTGTGAAGAGCCTTGAGAGGCAGCATCCAGCTGCCAAAAGAGGCAAGGAGGCAAAACAGCGCTTGGGAAGACTTGCTGAGAATGGCAGGAAGAGCTGGGGCCAGCTGGGGGATGACAGAGCCAGCCCTGTTGTTATCGCTGCCCATCCAGCACTGACCCAGGACCTAGGAAAGAAGCCTGGGAAAGGTACACCAGAAAAAAAAAAAAAAAACACAAACCACAAAAACTAAAACATCAACAACAAAAAAACACAAAAACAAACAAACAAAAAAACCCAAACAAACAAAACAAAAAAACCTCAAACAAACAAAACCCAAAGTTTTACCATTTTTCACAGAAAGTTACTTTGAATTCAAAACCTAGGCAGTAAAAAGGGCAGAGTAATCCTGTGCTTAAGCATGCCCAAAGGAGAAGGGCTGTGCTGTATTATGGCCATATCTTTATTCCCCTTGGAAGAATGAACAGCTCCTTGAATCTATTGATTCTACCTTCAAGCAAAGTAGAAAGAAGGGGATAAGAAATGTACCCAGAGCTGCCCCATGTCTTACCAGTCAGATTGTAATTCCAACATCACAAACTAACGGCCTGATAGTTTACAATTCCCATGAAAAGCTCTATTTTCATTGGTCATCAAGCCCCCTACTTTCCCCTGCTGGGAAAGGGCAGATGTGTTCAGTGAAAATAATTACACTTCCCACACTTAAGTGTTTGGCTTGAAAATATTTAATCAATTTAAATAAAACCTGAAAAGCTGTGAACAAATTGGAGCCTGCCACTCCTCCCTTCACCTGCCTCAGACCTACAACCAGTTCCTCTCCTAGCTAGGGTGCTGAAGGCTGGCCCACCATCGATACTGAACAGCAAACATCCACAAAGGGGGCAGGAGGCGGAGAGTCACAAACACCTTGGTAGAGAAAAGCAGGAACTGGTGTTGCTTCAGGTGTGCTTCGGCAGTGTAGCTCTGAGAGCTGGCCTGCAGCCTGCTCTCTGGCCCGTGTCACAAAGCACCCGCCTTCCCTCGGTGGAACTAGGAGCACACAGAACCGGTCAGTTCATCCCCGGCCTTGCTCTAAAGCAAAGGGCTGAGAAAATTACAGAGGAGTACAGTGGGAAACAGCTTTGGTAGCAGCACCTAAGATACAAATTCTGACCTTTCTTAGCTCTGCAAACGCTGATCCAAAGGCAGGTTTCACCTGGGTTCTCTCCCTGATCCACTGCGGCAGCTTGTTAAAGGTGGCAGCGCGCGCGTACCTGCGGTCCAGGAGCAGGATGCTTGCAAAGTCCTTCTGATGGCGAATGGCTCTGCCTGTACGGAGCGTACAACCACGTTAAGGTGACCCACGCTGGCGTTTGTTCCCAGGCAAGGAAGCTCGTGCTCCCGTTGTCTGTACTTTGATTGGTAACGTGTCCTTTTTCCCCACCCTCCTCCTCCAGCACGGCCACGTTTCGTATCCCCCAGCCTGTCCAAGGAAGGATGAATTACCTATCGACTGGTTTACTGCCTTCATGCACAGGTTTTCAATCAGCACTCTGCTAGGTGCCTGGCCAGCAGCTCTGGGCTGGAAAGGAGAAATTCGGTGAGACTGATCATGAGGCAGGTGTAAATCAAATTAGGGGGTCTTAAGGACAAAGTGAGGCAAACGCTTTTACCCCTGCAGAGTGAGTGGGTTGGCCAGCCAAGCTGAGTGTAAGGAGGGACAGAAGAAAGGTTGTAGTTAGAAAACTATGTTGAGCACTCACAAAGAGCCAGCCCAAGCCCCCCCCCCCCCAAAGAAACATTGTCCCCAGCTGCCCAGGAAGAGCGTTTCCAGCTGGTAGTGAGAAAGAATAGGCGAGCCAAGAGGAGATGCAATCCTGGCAAGCAGCTTCTCCCACCCTGCCACCTCCTCCGGGGCGAAGGGACTTTCTTCCCTTTGGATCTCGGAGCTTCTAGTGAGCCCCGGTGGTGTTTCCTGCCGCTGAGTTTAGGGCCACTGAGTTTAGGCTTACACGTGCAGCGCGGAGAAGGCTGTGCTCTCAGTGCCACACGGTCTGGGAAACGGGGGCGAGCTCAAATTAAGAAAGCCTTTGAAGGCAGCCCTGGGAGTTGTGTGCTGGGAGGAAAGTTAGTACGAAAAAGCAGCAGCGAAACAGGCAGAGGTGCATGTCTGTTACCATTGTTTTGTCAAGCCAAGTCATTTTTTCCTGCAGCTCTGGAGATTTAATGTTGGGGTAAGGCATTCCCACCATAATCACACACCTGCAAGGGGCAAGAGAGGGCTGCATTATTCTTAATGTCTGATCCTAGAGCACTCGGCCAAGAGACCGATAAATTAGAGGTCACTGCACCCCTGAACGACAGCCAGCCCTGAACACCAAAGGCAGCAATAAAGCACAGCAGTGTGAAGCATGTTCCGAGCAGAAAGCTGCGGAGGGACTGGGGGTACCCGAGCAAAGGATTATGTAGCCCAGCCAGCCTGACTGCACTGCCCACACGAAAAGCTGCCTGGATGAGTGGGCTTCACACCACCTGGCAGACTCGGTCCCGTTGGTTTAAGCATGAGCCCAGGCCCTGTGCTCCGCAGGGTTTTCTGTATCCACGCAAGTCCTGACGTGTCCATCCTGCTGGGAGTCACCGCAGCACCAGCCCAGCTCCCACCCTCCAAGGAGCAGCCGCTTTACCTTCCCAGGTCATCAGAGAAGTTGATCCCTTCGCTCATTTTGCCTCCAACTACAGAAAGCAGCAGGGCCCCTGTCATCTGTCCTCCCGCCTGGCTGCAGCGCTGCAGGAGAGGGACCAGCAACTTAAACCAGCGCAGGGAAGGTTTCTGTGCTTCAGAAACCCTCCCACGCCTGGGCAAGAGCCCTCTTTCCTCGTGAAAAGCTGCACTGCCCTCTTTAGCAGCATCCCCCCCACGCAGCTGTGATGCCACGCACCCACCCGCCTGCCAGCTCAGCTTACCTTTATGCACTTGGCGTATTCCACCAGCACCTGCTCCACCTGGCTGGCTTTCTTAGGCTCCTGAAAGATCTGTCCCAGGCACAGTGCATCAGTTGCAGCAACAGGAAGCAAACAGTTTAAAGAAAGCAAATCATTTTACTCCCATGACATTAAACGGCACACGAACTAAGATCGGGGAAGGGCAAATTTCCCCAAAAAACAACTTCACCAGCACTTTTGCTCTCCAGCCTGGACACGCTGCATGCTCACTACAGCCCTTTCCAGCTGGGCTCTGAAGGGAACAGCTCCTGCCCCTCCAACATTCACTTTCAGCTTTGGCAGACTTGTAACTTCTTGCAGAATTACACAAGTCATGTGAGAGCTGAAAGGCAGGAAAGCAAATGGGCTCCTCTTCCATCTCGGAATAAAGATCCAGCGGGGTGAGGGACCCTCCAGCTGCAAGAGCTTGGAGGACAGTGACAGGACCAATCAATCTGAATCATCAATTAACTCCAAGTAATAGATCCCCTTGTCCAGGGAATAAATTAGTTTTCTATGCAAAGCATACATAAAGTAGTATTTCTTTACGTTATTCTAGCACGCCTAATTAGTTACCAAAAGCCCCTGCAGTTAATTAAGCTGCATTTTGATAGATGCTGCACATTGGCCTAAATCACAAGTTATTTTCCTAGTAAACAAGAGATGCAACATCTGTCCTTTCTGTGACAGTAAAGAACCTAAAGGATGTGTTTTCTCTTGGTTAGCAAGAAGCACTATCAAATTTTACCAGCCAGAATCAGCCTTTCAGTAGAAAAATAACTGGCAATTACAAACACGAGCCAAAACTGTTTAACTTATTAAACAGTAGCTGTTTAATCCTCCGATTTCAATTTTTTTTTTTTTCCCCTGTGTAATTTATATATGATTTCAGTGCGATCTCACCACAGCCACCTCAGGAAAGACTTTAACCTCCCTCTGCTATGATACGATCTTGTGTGTGGGCAGCCGAAAGTCACACTCGCTGCCTTTCCACCAAATTGCTTTGCTAACGCATATCCAATTTGCTGGAGACTGCAAAGGCCAAACAGGAACAAATCAGAGCTGAAAGGCAAAGCAAGCTGCGTGACTGTGGCACAAAGCCTTGGAGGCACCAGGCAGACCGCTGAGACCCTGACAGAACACACCCGAAAGGCACTGTGAGCGAGAGCTGTACAAACATGGAGAAGCTGAAGCGTAACGCTTCCACCACAAAAAAACTGCAGCCAGATCCACGTGCCAGAATGCCTGCACCAGGGCTGCGAAATAGCTGGGACTGTGCTCTCCTAATCTGCATGGTAAGTTATATAGTTTTCAGTAAACAGAAGTCACAGCCAAGGTATATGTAATTTTTTTTTTTTTTTTTTTTTTTTTTTTTACCCTGGCACATGATCCAAGCTCCCTGCCCCATTCTCCAAGACAGTCAGACTGCCTGACCTCCAATACCCAACCTTCAAATACTTGTGAGAGTCACTGCAAAGATTTTGTATTTGCGGTGATCTCCCTATTTAATAGGTCTCATCACTTCAGCAGAGGTCACCACGGCTAGTCTTTCAATTCTCATCTCTGCACTTCTACTGGAAAAAAAACCCACACGTTGTCCTGTGAATTGCAGCCTGGTCCCACTCTGCTGAGCCCTTAGTTGTGCTGCTCTGTGCTCAAGGGGCACATAGCTGGGAAAAACAAATTTCCTTTAAGAGCTCAACCTGAACAGCCCCCCAGCTACACGGGAACAAGCTCGCTGGTTATGGAAAGCGAGGATTGTCTCCCCCCATGGCCACTACACAGACTAGGCACTTAAAGAATCTATAGCTGCATTTAATCTAATTTAGATCCCAGCTCAGTAATCAGCCGCCTGGGAAGGATCATTTATTCATTACTGGAGGGATTGGCTAGATAAACATCCGCTCTGCTCTGCTGTGCAGAGCGTGAGGAAAAACTCAGCGAGAGAAGCCTGTAATGCATAGATAATTGTTTGATTTTTGAAACCTCCATTTAAAGTACCAACTGCCCCTGGCAGCACAGCTACCTTCTTCTTAGTTGCCAGACGGGTGAGCAGCCCCGTCTTCTCCCAGTGTGCATACACCTGCTTCTCATAGTCGTAGGACGGGAAGAAGCACACCACACCCCCCAGGACCACATTGCACAGGTTGCAAAGGATTCGACCTGTCTCGTCCATCTGCAAGAGAGACAAGAGCATATTGCAGCTGACAGGAGCTCCAGGTAACGCCACTCCAATTTCTGTGCTCAATCCCAGGATCACACCTCCCCTGTGACATGCCTTAGGGGAGGAAAAATGTGGGAAACAAGCCAGGTCTAACAGCTTTCTAAGGGAGTTGCACATCACCAAAAAGCTCCTCACTGCTTGACCTCTCCCCTCCTAATCCGGAGTTTCTATTATTGCTGTGAAGCACTGGTTGGTTATTCAAGAGAGGAGGGTTTATGTCTGTTGTCCCAGTGGATGGGACCTGTCACACTGGAACAGATGTGGAGAGCTACCTGGCACATCTGGTGGGGATTCAGCAGGGGCAGGGCAGATCTAGTGTCCGGCCTTGAGTGATTACTGGCCCACCAAAGGAAGAGGGAAAAAGTGCAGAAACATCTGCTGCCGCCCCTATGGTTTGGGCTGCACTCTGCAGGGCTGCCACGCTCCGCCGTCGCTGCGGAGCACAGACAGAAATCTCTTCCTGATAACCAGCACGCAGGTGCAGCATCTCCGCACAGCTAAACGGGACTTGCTAGTACTCCTCATCTCCAGTAGCCACCTCTGAGCAGGCAGCTCAAAACCCCCTGCTGCTGCTACTCTTTCCCAATTAGTTCGCAACACAGCTGCCCCAAATCCTAGGGATTTTCCCTTGCCTTGGCTTTCGATCAGCCCACCTTTCAGAGAGCACAATGTCCTGTGAAACATGAAAAAAAAAAAGGAAAAAAAGAGATACCAAGGAAGGGAACAAAGACTGACCATCTGGGGCAGGTCTCTTGTCTGGTAGGTAAACTCCAGCTGCTGGTTGGAAGGACCACTGCAGAGGATTATGGGCAAAATGTTTTCTGGAGGAATCACATGTCCTGAAGCCAAAAAAAAAAAAAAAGTCGTGAGAGTCAACATCCCTGCTGTTGGCACCAGCCCCACTTAGCTGAAGAGCTCTACCTGCGTGCAGTGACCGAGGAGCATGTTTGCCCAGCTAAGCCAAAGCACCTAAATCACTCGGCTGCCCTGACTTCCATCCCCCGGGAAGGAGGCACGGCACACCGCCCGCTGACACCGGCCAAGACCCCTGGGGAAGCCCAGAGGGGAAGGGAATTAGCACCCCCTTTGCCGCCACGATCTCTAGGAAAGCAGCCATGCTGCTTAAGAGCGCCGAAGGCAAACTGCAACCCCGGGGGTCTCGCCGAGCCCTCCCTGCCCCCCCCCCCGCACGCTCACCGCAGGAGAACTCCACGACACGCGCAGGGTCCACGCCGGCGCAGGACAGCAACTGCTCTCGGAAATCAGCCACCTACGGACCGCGAGCGGAGAGAGGTAAGGGACCAGTGTCCCAAAAGACGCTACGTCAGCGACGCTGGTACCGCTCCCAGCGCGTGGGGAGGGGAGGGAGGAGAGCGCCGGGCGGCTCTGCCCGGTGGGCTGTGGGCACAGGGCAGGCCGGGCCCCCTCAGGCCTCAGAAAAAGCAAGGGCAGGGGAACGCCAAGCACACAGGCCTGGGAGCTCAGCAGGAGAAAGGCCCTGAGGGCTGCACACCCCCCCCCCCCCCCCCCATCCCTCCCTTCCCGCCGGCCCAGGCAGCGTGCAGGGGTGGCGGGGGGGGGGGGCTCCCCTTTCAGTGCCCGTGGTTCCCAGCCTTGCCCTGGGCCCCGCTGCGCCCAGGGCAAGTCCCCAGTCTGGAACCACCCAGCCTCTCTTGGCGCAACGTGCTCCCATTTCAGACTTCCCCGGGGGCCCAAAAAACTCGTTCCAGAGACTCCCAGGTACTGCCCAGACCACAGCCTGGACTGCAGCTGCACCCTCTCTCCAAGTTGCAGTCTGAAGAGTTCAAAGCTGGAAGGGTGGCCTTCCAAAGAAAAAAAAAAAAAAAAAAAAAAAAAAATTCCTGCATTCACACCCTCCTTCCCTCCCCTCCCCTGTCACCTCAAGGTCAAAGAGGAAATCTCGAGGACATTCATGTCCAGGACCAGGGTAAGTGTAACTAATTGGGCTATCTGACACACCCCACTGCATCTGTACAACACAAACACACTGACTCTTAGGCACTAAAGCAAGAGGAGGAGCGTGATAAGCTGCCTGCCACCATACTAATACTGAAGTCAATTTTTCTGAAAGATCCTCCGTGGGATGGGCCCTGTGGGATCCCTGTCCTTTTAGAAGATCAGATGGTTTCACAAGGTCCTCTGACTGCTATCCATGCTAGTTCCAACCTACCACGAGCTCAGCCTCAGCCTGTATTATCTTGAAGGCAAGAAAGACTGACAAGAACAATCCTGCCCTCACAACTACAACTTTTTGCACGAGCAGGCAGTGTGACACCTCATGCAGGGAAACTGTACCAGGGAGATAAAAAGGTGGGTAGGAGAGGACTTTTCCCACACACGCCATGGGAAGTGAGAAGAGCACATCCCAGTGGGGCCAAGCTGCTATCTTTCCATGCCTCCTTGCAGATAGCACCAGAGACCTCCTGAGACCTCACCATAACATCCTTGTTCCCTCACCGGCTGCATGGTGCCCCCAGCAATGATTACAGCACGGCATTCTTCCACCACCTTGGCAAAGTGGACAGCTGGATTCAGCAAGAGGAATTTGAGGCTACTCTGACCAACTGTGCCTGGGAAAAGGAGAGAAACAGCATCAGGAGCTAGCCGTGACACGCAGGGATGTACAGGAGAGATTCTCCCTCCTGTCCTGGCTGCTCTGGCAGGCGCCCACCTCTCAAAGCAAGGACTTGCCATTCAACGCTGCCAGAGGTAGCAGCAGGTAACACCAACCTGGAAGTTACTTTCTGCTTCCTAATCTTCCTGGAGCTGGAGCTGAGGCGCAGTAAATCGCGAGACAAAAACTGACATCCAAAGTGAGAGCAGAGCTCTGCAAACCCTGGCCCCAATGCCCTTGGTTAAGAATTCCTTTGGGTTCATGAGCGTCCTCAGACAGACCGAGCCGGCCAGCCTGCATCACAGCCGTGTTCCTCCAGGCTCCCCCCAGCTCAGGATCTCCCCCCTCACTGCCAGGGAAACGCGCTGCTCGCCGACTCATGCCACCTCTCCCCAGCTCGCCCTTTCCAGTACCTTGCCTGTTGAGAATGACTCTGCCATCTTGATTTGCATTTGTGAGGGCTGAGAGAAATCCTTCAATCTGCATCAGGGGAGAGGCAGTTCGGAGCTGGTCGTTCTCAGCCTCCACGGGAGGGCTCTGGGGAATACCTGCTGGCCCGAAGAGAAAAGGAGAAGCAGGCAACCTAAGCCACACTTCTGAAGACAGGGACTAAGCACAAAATATAGATGGGTCCTTTCTACAGGAACGTAATACCTGGTCTACATATGCAGGCAGAGAACAAAGAGCCAGTAAAGGAGAGAACCTAAATTCTGCCTCATTACTAGGGGAAAGAAAAAAAAAAAAAATTTTTTTGTAGCTGGCACCGCTAAACAGAGCTACCCACAGTAGCTCAGGTCCCAGAGCCAGCAGGTCACAGCAGTGCAAAGCTTGAGTGCGTGCAATGTAAAGATGGAATAGCATCATCATTCAGCCTGGAAAGGACCTCAGGAGATCTTCTAATCATATGTATAGTTGCCTAGGTCATCTAGTCAGCTATATCAATAAATGAGTGGGCAGGACACCTTCTGCAGTCTCTCGTTCTCCAAATCTGCCTCCCCCCTTTCCTCATGCAGAAAGACACAGGTTCCACATCCCTACTTTGCAGATGCACAAGTGGAAGATGTCTGAACTCACCGTCTTTATCAGATCCCTGCTGCAGGGTCAGAAGGAAGTTCTGCAAACCAGCCAACTTCTGGTTCTCCTTGTTGGTCTTCACAGATGTGGCAGCGCTGCCGTATCGCTCCACAAACCCAAAAAGCTGCCAAGCAAAAGCCAGAAAGACTAAGACTACCAACAGCAGGAATCAGACAAGCTACAAACAGGTTTGCTGGCCTGCCACAGGTAAAGTTCCTCGGAAGGCGTTTGCAAACCAGCCCAATCAGAATCTATCAGTGCAGCCCAGCGCTCCCGTTACTTTCCCCCACCCAGTGCATCAAAACCAAAACAAGCCTCTGATGTTTGTTTCTCCAGTGCAGCACAAGCGGGCAGGTTTGAGGGTAAGCAACACAGAATTAGCACCACTGGAATACTGCAGTACATCACGCTGTATGTTTCTTTGATGTATAAGCAAAAGGTAATCTGCCCAGATAGTGCTTTTTGCAGGAACTGTATTGTTTGCAGAGCAGGGTGGAGAAGACAGGCTCCCACCCCAGCTGCTGCATCTTCCCCTTCAGACTCAGTATGTGAAACAGCATTTGAACACTGCTGACCATAAAGTCTCGGGGGCAGTACCTTCCTACTGATGAGGCTCTTCTCGCAGTAACGCTGAACCTGTTGGAGGAAGACAGAAAAGGGAACTGGCATTCAGCACCCCCCTCTCCGATTTTGCTGTCTTTGATCCCTGTCCCACAGGGATACCACTTGCTGCTTCTTGCTGTGCTCCCAGGGAGGGGTGCACAGTTCTTTGTCAGCGTTGCCTCCCAGACAACAGTTTATTACAAAGGCACTGCTTCCAGAGCAGAAACACGCGCTGTTACGGTGCTGTGTTTGGAGGTTTGAGGGATGGGTTAGGTTATTGGAGTAGTACAGTTTCTTCATCCTCAACCCTTACAGGTTAGCTTTGCCTACAGACAGCCTCTGCACTCGTACATGTTTAACTGCTTGCTTCCCTCTACTCCAAGACCACCTATCCTGCTTTAAGGCACTGTTATCCAGACAGCAGCAGCAGAGATCTATGCAGTGGGGAGGCGAGGAGGATCTGCTAAAAAGCAGACTGTGCCATGTGGGCCTCGGCTCTACTTGCAGCTCTCACACATGCCTCCTGATAACCTTGAACAAGTCCCCACCACCTGTGCCCTAGCAGATGACAACATTTGCATTACCTTGAAGAGGTTGATATTGTCAATCTGGCTCTGAAATAGAAAGTCGTTGATGGATTTTAACACTGTCCCTGAAAGAAAAGGGGAGAAAACAGAAAAAAAGTTATTAGCTGCTGCACTTGCAGCCCCTTACTGCCCACACCCATGTCTGACTGATGGCTGCATACCCCGGGTGTTCACTCCAGTCTTACCTGTTTGGGAAACTGCCTGACAGCCAGGATTTTGGTTCACATTACCTGGAAAACATGAAACTGACTCAAGAAAGGCTTATAATGGGTCTGTCTTAAAATTAATCAGATTAGCGACTGAGATGAAAGGGACACCGCACCAGGACAAAACCCAAGAAATAACTCCATGTCTGCAAAATGTTGCTATACAGACAAAACATCAGCTCCTGCTCAGTTTTAATTTCCTCTGTAGGGCAGCCCTACGTTGTAGGACAACTGTGCTGCTGCATCCTAAGAAACACCACCTGCATTCCTTCTGTAGCAGGAGGCAGCAGGTAGGGTGGGTGCATACAAATGCTCACACACTATGTAGTCATTGTGCTGCAAACGTAAAGGGACAGGGACTGCAATGCATCCCTCACCCCTCCTCGGCGCAGCAGCGGGGAGCTGGGAGGCACGCGGGCTGGCAGGCAACTGGGAAGAGGGGAAAAACCTGAGCACAGCTCCACGCCCAGACCCCGACAGCCCGAATGGGATTAATTGCTGCCACTCGCTGCGTTTTATGTCCTAGTGTTTAACACCCACCTCACATCTCACACTTGCAGCCTCAGTCATGAAGCTGTGCACAGGCTGCATTTTCTAATGAAAGCACTTAACTGAGTGTGGGGAAGACATGAATGGCAAAGAGAGGGGGCAGAGGAGTATACATGTGAGAGAAAGGCAGAGAGCATTACCAGGCCCCTGCCCCAAAGGGCTGTGTTTCCCCTGGGCAAGGAGGAAGGGTTTTTATGAACTTATGACAGCCTCTCCTCAAGACACACTGAGGTCTAGCAAACAGATCATTAGAGGAAAGGAGGCCTGCACATGCCAGTGGATTTAAAAAAAAAAAAAAAAAAAAAAAATCACAGCAAAGTAATATTTTTTCACAAAGGCACCACTCAAGAAAGATTCTGCAGAGGCACGCCTGACACAGGTAGAGGCCCCACCACCACATGACCCAGGAGATTTATTCTGTGCAGCTCTTGTGCTGTCCTGATCCCTGGCACACATCTGCCACGTTCCTCAGTTAGTGACCCATCTCCTCCCCACTCAAATCAGATCTGAAAACCACACAGAAAGAGAGGAAAGCTGCCTCTATGAACTTATGGTGTCGTCATCTGCTTCTCAGCTAATCAAACAAGGAGAGGGGTACAGGCAGACACCAGTCAGCATCCTCATGCAACAAAACAGACTGAGAAATTAAAATACTGCCATCTGAACCTATACATGAGCAACACCTCCCCACAGCTTCTCTCTGCAGAGGGGGAGAGGGGACAGTGCCCTGAGGAAGCACCGGGTAGCTCAGAGTCTATCAGCATCCACGGACACAGAAAAGGCCTGCTTACCTCCCAGCACGGCCACAAACCGCTCCAGCAAATACAGGATCTGCTTAATGTACATCAAGTTCTTCGCCTTCAAACGTTTCCTATGAAAAATGAGACAGGTATTAGGCCACAAAATGTCTTCAGGGACTAACTCAGAGCAGGTGAGCTGCAGAGAAAAGCACGTGAAATCCCCTTCATTTTAGGGCAACAGAACCCAAGAGTAATTTCTCCTAGGCTCGCTCTCCCTATTTGTGACAGGGCACAGACCCCTGGATATCCTGCCCAAGGTCACCCCAGAGCGCTCACCCATGCACCCCACACTGTTCCTACCATCACCTTTCTCCTCACACATTAATTACAGTTTGTTTATTAAAATGGCAGCGACACTTGAAGTCCCTCTTGCAGGAATGCTCCACAAATTCAGCTATTAGCATAGAGCACAATAATCAACCACTGCAGAGATGACAAGGTGAGATATTTGGCCAGAGCCAAAAACTACATAGCTTACTGCCTCTGCCATGCCAGTCAGCACATGAAAGACTAAGGTCCAGGAAAGACATGAAAGACTGAGTATTTTGAAACTCTGCATCACAAGCAGGAGCGATTAGAGGGAGATACTGGGAAAGGATCTGAGAGTACAAGGGAAAGCCAGAATCCTCAGGGTATCCCTCTTCTCACTGCTTATACCAGCCCCAGGAGCCTGGCTTAGATGGATTCTAAACAGAGATAATGAAGCAAGTGGCTTTTCATCTGCAGAAGTATTAATGCAAATAACTTTCCACCAGGGAAAAGCAAGAAAGACCCTGCAGACATGAGGCAAGCCATGGCATCCACGCTGCCTGCCACTGTTGTGCTATTTTCCTCTGAGATCCCCACCTGTATCGCTCCATGTACTGCAGCAGTTGGGAATGGGCACAGCACAACTACACAAGAGAAAAAAAAAATAATAATAAAAAAAAAATAAAATGAAAAAGAGCTGTCAAAGGGGTCAAGAAAGGGCTCTCTGCTGGTTGCAGAGCTCGCTCGTGATTAAGAGGCCAGGCTATGACTCACCTGAGAGCCACTGACCTCCACACTATGGATACAGGTGATGGTGTCTATGAGGTTGTGGGCCTCATCGATGATCACGACCTGGTCCTTCAGCTTGATCCCAGCAGCGCTCCTGGTAGGCTCATGCAAGAGCATCTGATAGGGCAGCACTACCAGCTACAGGAGAAGCACACACTGCCCTGACTCTAGCTCTCAGAGCCCAGCTGCTCATTAAAGGCCCGTATCGCGCGGCCTCGCAGAATTCAGTCAAGCTACTCACTCTTCTTATGGGAAAGGCAGGAAAACAGACAGGAGCGTGTGCTCGAGAGGAGGACTAGGATGTGAGCTAAAGAGAAATGATTATGCTACAACCGCATGTCAGCTCAGGTTACCTTCTGAGTCTCCTCTGAAGCACTGAAAGCATGTCTACCGATAGAGAACCAAGCAAGGAAGAAGAGCGGCGGCAAGAGCTAAGATTACACCCATGTGTCAGTATTGCCTCAGTTATTGAGCCTTTCAAGTATTTCAGAACGCTGAGACATACTTACAGCCTCCCAATTAACTTCAAATGGGTATTCCTATTTTCCTTTGCTTTCTCAGCAAAACTACAGCTGAGAGAAACAACCTGTTTACAAACTCCCAGAGCATCGAGAAACAGTACTGGAGGGAGCAGGCAATTGGTTTATTCTTGCAGGATCTGGCATTAATTCCACTAAAAGCATGTACACCTTACCTGAGCAGCAGGAATGGCGTATCGACTCCCATAGTATGGGCAGGCTTTGGTCTCCCTTCCCAAAGCCACCAACTGCTCAATATCCTTCACTTCCACTAGAACTTCATCACGGAGAAACTGCATTTGCTCATAGGAATAAAACGGGCATACGGTGCGACTCACGCATCTCTTCTTCCCTTCCTTCTCTTCATCACTCTTCTTTTCTAACACCAGAAATAAAAAAAAAAAGGCTATGAGCAACACATAGCCTAAAACAACCACTGCACAGAACCTCTTGGATTCCAAAGCAGGATTTGTCATGTGTGTTTTTGAGCTATCTTTTTTTTAAATGCTATTCAGCAGTAACGTTTCCATCTCCACAGTGGACACTAGTCTTGCCAGTTAGATTTAGCCACGTGACATTTTCCAACATTTCTAGTACTGAGTTACAAAGACAAGGATCCTTCTGTTGCAGAAGTCCTGACCAACTTGAGGCAAATCAGAAAATACGTACAGCTCCCAGCATCCTAGGCTGGAGAACAAGGGAAGTAAAAGCGCCAAGGATCTCTAGCTCTGCTCCTCCAACATGCCACTTTCAGGCTCCTACCACTCTCTTGCTAGAACTGACTGGCAGAGCACACTGCCTCCAGACTCCCACACCAGCTTTATCAGCAATTGCTTCCCCGGGCTGGAAGTGCTCTTACCCTGTTTGTTCTTTTGCATCTCCATGCAGCGGTCATTGATGAGCTGGAGAGCCCCCAAGCGTCGCACCTCCTCATTCACACACAGGTTCTTGGACGTGCAAAGAGAAGAAGCAGTAGAGGGTCATTAAGCACTGAGTGCCCCCTGTGCACCCTTTGCTGTAAAATAAAAGGTTTCTTTAAAGCAATCTCAGGCCAGATTCTGAAATGAGGAAGTCTATCAGTCAGACATTGTGCACAGTAGCTGCTATAAATATGCTCAAAAAACATAAAAACTTAGCAAGGATTAAAAACACAAGAAAAGGTGCACTGAAAAGGCTCACGGCTACGCAGCAGCTTCTGAAAAACGCTGCCAAGAGTAATGCTAAGAGGAGTGCCTTCCCAGTGACTCAATCATCTGTAACATTTCACATCAGAAAAGGTAAAACAGATTTTTGCATTTACATCAAACGGTAAATGGCCAAAACACAGCTCACAGAAAAATGTACACCACACAGATGTGTGTCACGACCCGTGACTAGTTTTTCAACGGGAGACTCAGTCAATCCCTGAGATGCCTTCTGTGGCATCACATCCACACACCTCCTCCTTGGAAAGTCTCTCACATTAAGTTAACATGTCCCCTGGGTCCCTTGTGAACAATACCACATACCTGCCTGGATCCCAAGGAGACCAGACGTGTGTCTTTGCCAAAAGGACTTTTTTGCACCTCACGCACAAACTGAGAGAGCTGGGAGTGAGTGCGGCTGCAGTAATAAATCTACAACGAGGAGGAAGAAAAGGAAGACAAGAAGAACATGGAAGCCAATCCCCTACGTACAACCAATCCTGCAAAGAAGCAGCCAAGCACCTCAGCAAGGTTAATCTTGCTCAAACCTTCAAAAACACAAGGGAAGGCATGTGTTTGAGTGTCACCTTACAACTGTTGAGGCCAACAGCCTTATCTTTGTTTTCTCCTATACATTTGCCTTTGTTTCCATTTAATTTTCCAAGGTGCCTATAAAAACAGGGATTCACCACTGGAGAGCAATAAAAACCTGTTTCTTGCAGTGTACTTTTACAGCAAGCCACAGCAAAAATTCAGCAGCATTAGCAGAGCAAGCTGCTTAGGCAGCCAGTGTAGTCCAGAAGGAGATGAGCACAGCAGAACTGGTTGCTGTTATCAAAAAACTTGGCAGTTCCTGGAGGCTAGTTCCTAAATCGTTCCATACCGCATGACTCTGGGAAGGGTGCAAGGAAGCTATAATTCTGCTCAGTCCTACACTGTTCTACAAGGTGGCACTATTCACTTTCCTCATCTCACCTTAGTCACATGCTCCTCTTCCAAATCTTCATCATCATCATACAGCCTAAGAAAAGAGAAAGCTCAAACAGTTTCCTTTCAGCAGATCACTGACGGTTAGAATCAAATGATGCTCTACTACAAGAGAGAGAACTCAAGAGAGATGGTTATGTCATCTCAAGAAGAGCCTCAGATCTTACCTCAGGAGGTAGAAGAAAAATAGACTTTAAATATAGGGTAAGTGTGCACAATGAAGTCAAGTCTTGCTCTTTAGAAGAAAAATGTCTGTAGGGTTCTGTCTATAGCAATTTCAATAATTTTTTTTTTTTTTTTTCAAATCTGGGGCTCCTAAGCTCCCGGCATAAACTAATCAGTGCTATACTAATCTTTGGTGAATTTATTTATTTTTGTAAAGCCTTCCCTTTAGAGACAATTTACCACCCTCAAGCTATTGCATAAAGAAAAGCTTCAGGAAGATATTTAGCTTCCATAGAGTTCCTCAAAGGCAACAGCAGTTTAATGTTTGATAAACTACATATAAACGAAGTAGTGAAGTGTTTTGCAATTTTTAAGGCAGAAGGATCTGTCTGGATACTAATTAGTAAATTTGTATTTTAAATGTATTTGACTTTTCATGCTGAAGTATGGTTTCTGGCTTTCTGCATAAAGCAAATGTATGAGAGAAGCGTGCACAGGGTTCTCATGCTGAAGCTCAGTCTTTAGAAATGTGAACATCTCCCCCTCTAGAGCAGCAAAAGATGCTAGTGCTAATCTGCAGGACTGATAGCTTCCTCTGATGCTCTGAGTTCCACTTTGCTTTTCAAATGCAAGAAACTTAATCTCAAGACATTCACTCAGCATCCAGAGGCATTCTTTGGGAAACCGAGCATGGAGAAAGGCAGGACATTGCCACACATTTTAAGAAAGATGCACTTTGAGAAAACACTTCAGGTCACTGGTGGGTCTAACAAAAGCTTAAAAAAACAAAAGAAAACCCCACAAAATCAAATTCCCCCCAAAACACCAAACCAACCAATTAAACAAACAAACTCCCAGAGCAACCACAGCTTGAATAGGAAACTCCATATTTGCATAATCACAGGTGAAATCCCTTTAAGCAAGGCAAGCCAAAAACGATGCATAAAACGTTTCCTTGGCATGGAACCCGCTCAGTCCCTGTCCTTACCCAGATACCACTTTCTTTTCTTCGTCACTCTCATATTCGGCAAGAATCAGCTCCTCCTCGTTGTGATCCAGCTGCTCTAGAACATCCACCCCAGCTCCCTCTGAAATGATCTCCTTGCTGAGCTGAAGAAGGCGCTTTGTCTCATCCTCCTCAGATCTCTGAAAGGAACGCCCGGTCACGTTATTGCTTGTACAGAAAGCGAGGTAGCACGCGCATCGCTGTAGGCCACGGACGTCAGAAGACAGCACAGTCCCTCACGTGTAACACGGGGCATGGCCTGCAGGGTAAACCCCAGCAGGACAAGCAAACGCACCAAGGGTGTCTGAAGCTGTTCAGCCCCACAGAATGCAGCCGTTACCAACAACCAAAGACATGCCCACACAGACATATATGAAGGGGAAGCATAAAGAACCTTCCATGCAAAAAGCCCTCTGAACTAATAGATCCTGATGTGACAACATCCTCACAATCCAGTCATTAGTTGCTTAAAGTGGCCCACAGAAGATGCCTGCCTGCAAAAAAACAGTGTGTAAATAAACCCAAACAAGCCAACCTATAAGGTCATAATCAGTGTCCACACTGAACTCAAAGATAGGGTAAACTCTGCACCTGTTTTAGAACGCAGAGCACAAGACTTCTCTTGCTGTTTTTTTCTCCAGTTACGTGGTTCTAACACAGGTCTACCCCTCTATAAAAATTCCATGAAACTGTTGAAGAACAGTTTTCTGATTAACTTTGTGTTCTGATACAGAGTTAGTTTTTTCAATCTGAAAACTGCATCTTCCAACATCCAGTGGTTTTTTTACCATGGCATTATGAAGAAATGCTGTTAGTGAGCACTACAGAGGAGATGAAGCAGTTGCCTCCCCAAATCTCTGTAATATTTTTCTCATTTGCTTTCTTGCTTTTTATCATGATTCTCATTTCACGTGCTCCTCCATCCTCTTTTAAGAGACAAAAGTTCTTTGTTCCACTTGTTTTTTATTTGTCATTCACCTCTGAAGCTTTTCTATTTCTGCCATATACTTTTGACTGGAGCTGACCAAAACATAACACAGCACTTGAGATGGAGCGCACTAGAAACAAATAGCCTGGCAGCTTAATAAATCTCCCTGTTTGGGGACCTGAAGTGGGTATTTCTGGGAAGTTTGACTCATACTATGAAAAAGCTCTTAGAGTCAAGAGGCCAGTTCACCCACCTAAATGGCAGAAAAACGTATCTGTGAACTTCTGAGATGTAGAAAAGCGACATTTCTGAACCATACAATCATGTTTGCTATGAAAGTAAACAAATATAGTCATTCCTTAGTGGTGAGAAAAGTACAACCAAAGCTTGAAAAGCTTGACCTGGATTTTTTTTTTGGGGGGGGGGGGTGGGGGGGGGAGGGAAGGGGTCTGCATGTCTTCTGTTTCCATTATTTTAAATTTAATCACAGTGCTACAGGTTTTATTCCAGAAGTACAGTGTTCAGACATGCTCATAAAACAGAGCGCTTTCAAAAAAAAAAAAAATCCAAGTATTAAAGCTTTTAAAATGAAAGCAGGGAGACATCAGAACACATGCCCTTTCTATCCACACACAAACACCGTCACAGGAAATTCTCTACACACAAATTACTTTTCACACCTGTACTTTAAAAAGAAAATCTAACCAAAAATTTTGGATGGCCAAAGAGCTCCCCAAACAGACGGGCTGGAAAAGTCAGTATGAAGTTGCAGATATAAGCCAGTACGAACAACACTCGAGGTAGCCAAAACAGAAAGTTCTAATCTCTGCGGGATAACTCACCTTCCTCTTTGCTGCATACTTTAACTGCACATGATGGCGAATCTTCTCGAGACGATCTTCTCGCTTTTTCCTCCTGACCTGCTCTTCCTAAAATAAAGGGAGAGTGAAGGAAGGATGAGGTGTATACAGTCCTAAACCCTGGGTATAATTACTTTCGGGTGCCCTGGGTAGAGAAAAAAATTAACTCTGAAACAGAACGGTCAGTACACAGTCCCTTTCCCCTGGAGTGCACGCTTGTTGCACCTCACCGGGCTGAGCACGGTACCGCTTCCCGCCCCGCGCAACCCGCGACAGCGACGCCTCACCCCACGCAACCGAGTCCCGTGAAGGACGAAGGCCACCCCCGCGGTCTGCCTCGCGTGCTTTTCCAACCACCACCCGGGACACCCGCCTTTCCGACCCTCCCACACGCAGGAGCGTTTCCCCACCACCTTCAGCCTCTCCGCCGCGTCCCGCTCTTCTTTCCTCTGCACAAACGCCGTCACCCACTCGGGATCCCCGGCGGCTCCTCCGCTCGCCGGCTGCCGCGGCCCGCCGGGACCCGTCCCGCTCTCCCCGAGGGCCAGAAGTCGCGCCTCCTCCCGCTGCTTTTTCTCCTCCACGTCTCGGAGCCAGGAGAGGGCCCCGCAGATGAGGCTCAGGGATTTTCCCTGCCACGGGAAACACACACACACACGCCGAGGCTCCCGCGGCTGGAGCGCGGCGGCCACCGGCGCCCACGCAGCCGCGCCCCTCCGCACCCACGGCCCGCCCGGTGACAGAGCCAGGCCGCTTCCCCGACCCCCCCCCCCCCCACGCCGGGTTCCCTCCCGCCTCACCGTGCCCGTGGGGCTCTCGAAGATGCCGACCCGGCCGGCCTCCAGCGCGCTGTACAGCGCCGCCATGAACCGCTCCTGGATGAGGTAAGGCGTGTAGGGGAAGGGGAACCGCCCGCCCCCCGCCGCCGCCGCCGCTCCGCTCTCCATCCCTCACGCCGCCGCCCCGCTTCGAACCGAGCGCCGGGGACGCGCCGCCCCCTTCCCGTGACGCTCCCGTGATGGCGGGCGGGGAGCGGAAGGCCCGCGGCTCCACCGGGGCCGGCAGGCTCCGGGCGGCCGCGCTGGGCCGCGCCCTTTTCCCGCGGGCCGGGGGGCGAAGGCTCGGGCGGCCGCCGCCACAGCTGCTCCCCGGCCTGGTCGGGGGGTCCCTCCTGAAGCTCCTCGCCGCGGGGCTGAGCCCCCTCTGCAAGCTCACCCCCGTCATACGCAGGGACAGAAAACTGGGTTATACAGAGGAAAAAAAAACCAAACCAAAACAAAACAAAACAAAAAACCCCGCCACGTTTTATTTAGGATGGAAACACATAGCTAGTAATAAAACATAGCAATATAGAGGAGGTTTATGTAATACACAATCATTAGCGTGGTAATAAATGCAAATATAGCAATTCCTAACTGTTAACGCTGGACTTTGTATGTTAATACTTTACAAACAATAGTGGGCTAAAGAAGAGTACTCTGCTACAAAACTGCAAACCGTCTCCAGACAACCAGGAGGAACTCATCGTGTACCAGTTCAGACTAAGACATCTGGGGTGGGGAAACACATTTTTTGGTTAAATAAGGTAAGGCCACGTTTTTGCCCATGTTTTTTTTTTTTTTGATGTCCCAGGTTGGAAGGTGTTTCAAACCAGCAAGGACAAATTTGGGAGAAGGTGCCCCAGACTAGTAACGGGCAGTGTTCCAACTGGAAATGCTTGAGCATCCCTGTTTTCTGGGAAGAGCCATGACAGCTTTGCATAACGCAGCTACCCTGTCACTCAGGCTTTGTGTGTAGAGGTAGGAATTCATCGTCCCATGTAAGATTTGGGAAAAAAGAAGGAAAGACACATAGATTGAAGTTCATCTCCAAAGTCTTAGACTCAATAGATTCAGAAGCACCTTGTCAAACACTGGGTAAACTTACTACATTGATGAAAAATAAGGGAAGGTAATGAAAAGAGAGTTCCTAAGACTACTACAGTGTCTTAACAAGCCAAAGTTTTGAGTCAGAACCAACCTGGAAGTTTTGACCTTCGCTTTAGCTGTAAAGTTACTTTACAAGCTTGATTCTCCCAGTTGTTATTCTACCACATAGTCCCAGACCCCAACTTACCCAGAAGCTGGTGCCCGTTCCCTAGGCTCTCAGCACCCTTCCTAAACCACCAGTGCTCGGCTCTTAGGACTAACTCCCTGCTTCCAGACCTCCTAAAGGTTCTTTGTGTCGCTGGGGTTAAACACCCAGCCCTGACACCCGAGTTACCGCGTCTCTAGTCAGTCTTTTCCCACCGTGGTCATCATCACCCACCTTTTACAGGTACCCCCAAACATTGCTTTTGCTTCCTGCTCCAAACATCCGCTCCAGCCCTATGGCAGAAGTGAGCGGGAAGTGAGTGTCCTCGTACCCACCGTGCATTTATAAGGTTTCTTGGCCGCGTGGATTTTCAAATGCACTTTAAGCGTCGAGTTTTTCCGGAAGCTCTTCCCACACTCGCCGCACTCGTAGGGCTTGGCTCCTGCGTGGATCCTCAGGTGGGCACCGAGGGCTGAGCTGTGCCTGAACGTTTTTCCGCACTCCTCACACTTGTAGGGTCTCTCCCCGCGGTGGATCCTCAGGTGCACGTTGAGAGCCGAGCTCCGCCGAAAGCTGTCCCCGCACTCCACGCAGATGTAGGGCCGTTCCTCGGCGTGCGTGGTCTGGTGCTTGGCCAGGGTGGAGCGGTCGCTGCACCTCCGGCCGCACTCGGCGCACTGGTAGGGGTTGGGCAGGAGGCCGCCGTGGTACATGGGCAAGGCCTTCCCCCCGTGGATCCGGCGATGGGTGGTGAGCGCCGAGCTCTGGCTAAAGCCCTTCCCGCACACGGGGCACTTGTAGGGCTTCTCACCCGTGTGCGTTCGCATGTGGGTCACCAGCGAGGAGCTCTGCCGGAAGGTTTTCCCGCACTCGGTGCACTCGTACGGTTTCTCTCCCGTGTGGATTCTCTGATGCCGAATGATGGCCGAGCTGTCCCGGAAACGCTTCCCGCACTCCTGGCACTTGTGAGGCTTCTCTCCAGTGTGGACTCTCCGGTGTATGATCAGGGAGGAGCGGTCGCTGAAGCTTTTCTCACACCGGGGGCAATTAAAGGGTTTCTCACCCTTGTGGCTTCGCTGGTGGACGATGAGATGCGAGTTCTGGCTGAAGCTCTTCCCGCATTCGTTGCACCGGTAGTGTCTCTCTCCCGTGTGGGTCCGCTGGTGCCTGATCACGTTGGACCTCTGGCTGAAGGTCTTCTTGCACTCGTTGCACTGGTAGGGCTTCTCACCGGTGTGGATCCGCTGGTGTTTGATCAGGTCCGAATTGCGGGTGAAACTCTTCCCACATTCGGAGCACCTGAAGGGTTTCTCTGCCAGGTGGATCCTTTGGTGCTGGCTCAGGTACGAGCTCCGGCTGAAGCTCTTCCCACACTCGGGACACTCGTAGGTTTTCTCTCCCACCTGCTGAATCCAAATGGCGCCATTCCCACACATGGGTGGATCTGGCTTGTCCCCAGCAAGGACAACCTTGCTGATGTGGGCTCTACCACTGTCCTCGCACTCCCAGACTTCCATCCCACAAGGAGTTACCATTCCCCACCTCTTCCCAAAAGATGTCTCCACCTCGCTTTCTGTCTCCAGCTCCTTCTTGTGGTCCTGTCTTTGATCGGCATCCTGGAGGGTATCTCTTGTGAGCTTTCTGGAGGAGAACAGATGCAGTTCAGCTCTCACAGGACTTTCCTGGTGAAGCTTGCCCTTCTGTGTGTCGCCCATGGTCCTGTCACCTGCTGGAGTGAACAGAGGAACTAGCAATGAATAACCCTCCCTGCTTCTCTGAGGGAGAAGTCCAAACAGGGCAGCTGCAGAGACCTGCTGCATGTCAGCCCCCGTTAGCTAACAGCGCAGGAGCCAGCCCCTCGGTATGTTCTCTGGGCAGAGTGAGGGCGCAGAGACCGGGGAGCACGGGAAGGGAGTGTGACCCGAGGATGAGCGGCCACAGTGGCACAGATAGCAAAGCGGGTCCTCCGTCATAAAGTTACAGCCCTGAAGGACAAAACCTGTCACTTGCTTGTCCTCAGAGTTCCCACGTCTAGCGAGGTTAGAGGAACATCATCACTGCTCTCCTCAACAGCCCTCACTGCAGCTGCTGCTCTTCCTGTTGCCTATGAATCACTGCTCTTCTTCCAGCACTCCCATGCTTAATCAAGGAAGAAAGCAGCCAACACCACAGGAACATCCAGCCCTGCCAAGCAGACTGTTTTCTTTCTTCTTTCCAGTCATAGCCCTTTTCTTCAAAAAGGAAGCCCTACTTATTCTGCAGCAAATTGTATCTAGATTTTGTCTACAGAACAGATAGGCAACTGAGTGGAAAGATAAGCTTTTTTATTAATCAAGCATGGAAATGAACACTTAGACTGAAACATTTAGAGGCTCCTGATTTTTTATTAGTTATACTCCTATGGGGAACACACCTTGGAAATGGATGCTGCAGCATGAGGTAAGCTGATCAGCTGGATGGCACTGCTTGCACAGTTGACATCATCCTCTACGTGTGGGAGGTCAGAATAAGAGGTGAATGCAGCAGGATAAACCCCTCGGGTTTTGTTTCTGGTGATCTGCACGTTTTGGAAGACACCACTGCACAGGTTATACCGATCCCCAAAGTTTTGTTTACGACACTCAGGGCTGAAAAACATTTGTAGTACAAATAAAAGTATAACACTGGCCCAAGGCATGCACCTCAAGGCAACGAACTGACGAATAGAACATTAAAATATTGTTAGCATGAAAGGAAGAAAAAACCACACTTTGGTTAGTTATGCCTTCTAACATTCTGAGTATATTCTTCACTGAAGAATACACAGGATATTATTTCATTTTGGATAGGGTCTTTTTGAACGGGTATTAGATACCCCAGGAGTGTGTTTCATCTATAAAGTACAGGAGCAGAAGAGGCAAGATGAGTGCAAGAGCGTGCAGCACAAGACATGCCAAATTTTCAGCATTCAGCTCTCGTCTTCCCTTCCCAGACATGCTCTATTCACTTTCTCACCTTGTGATCAATCTCTCTACTGTCTCGGTGTTTAGCTGCTTCTGGCCACAAAGCTCTTTCTCTTCACTCCATCCAGGAGGTTCAAGCCAAGTCAGGATTGCAGATACTGATCAGAGGAAAAAAAATAGATGTAATAAATACCCATCATAGTAGTGGTGCTGTAGAGTGAGATTACAGGAGGGTAAGTATTTAGGAGATGAAAGCAACCTAGACCAGAGGAAAATGACACCCAGAAACATGAGTCAGGGTCACTGTCTGTTCTGCCACGCACACTGTGACACTGCTGTTCAGGTCCAGTAACCGTGGCCAGCTCACGTAGCGAACATGGGTTCGGCTACACTTGCTGCAGAGAACTGCCTGCCAGCTTGCTGCCTTCTCACAAGCGTCTGGATGTTCCTCCTGCTGCACTTCCAGACCAAAAATGCCTCTTACTGAGTTTTGTATAAGAAAAATACCGACTCCTCAAACCATTTTCTCTCCATCATCTTTCTTCCCAGTGAACTAAATGAGAACATAATGTAGTTAATGCAGTTCTGTTCTGCAGGCAGAGGAAAAATGCCACCTTCACAACTGGGCTGCTTTCCGTGTCTGTCCGGTGTCCTGTTTATTGCCTTAACTGAAGGGGTATTTCGCTTGGTTGCTCTCAGTAGCTCAGCCAGGCACACACCGGTCTGGGTGAGAGAAGGGATTTTGGTCTGCTCACACATTATCAACAGGAGCAGTCCAAACGCAGAATTTCCTGTCCGGTGCTACAGAAAAAAATGGCAATTCAGCTGACTGGTTCCAGATGGATTTTACAGGGCTGGCAGTGAGCAGAAAAACAGTCACACATACCTGTTTACGCAGGAACACCGAGATGATTTAGTCCGCCAACACGCAATCCCACTTTTCAAGGATCTCTTTTCAGAGCAGAAGTACGCTGAGCAGGAGTGGGGTTTGTGGGATAGAAAATTAGGTCACCCATTTAGCTTTAGCACTACATTTGTGCAGTGGTAATTGTACAGAGGCATTTTAAGATGCTGAGAGCTCAGTGACATCCTAAAAATGTACAGTTTGCAGAAAAAAAAAGTTTAAAAACTGCATATATGAATGCCAGCTCTGCAATGGTGTTGCACCATTTTGGTCACGTGGATTCCCACTGTGCCACCTGGAACAAGTGTAAAATTACTCATGACTGGGTGTTTGTAAGAAAAAATAATGTAAACCAGCATGTTTTCCTTTCAAAATCAGAAACATACTGAACTGGCTGCTCCGTGGTGTACCAGAGGAGAATATTGTGATAGTTGCCAGACCCTCCCGAGGACTGAGGGAAGACTTCCCCACCTACATAACGCCATCAGGAAAAAAGAAAGCCCCTGATAAAATGGAGAGCTGACATTTTGGTGGCTCTGCCTCAGCCTGGAGTCACATCATTCCTTCTCCACGTCGCCTTCTCCACAGTGGATTCGATGGGGATCACCCCTTGGGGAGAGGGTGTTTCCACTCCTCCCAGCAGCAGGCAGCGGCTCCAGGCTTTGATCCCAATAAGAGGCAAGGAAGCTGAGGTCTCCCTCCTCATATAACCCCCATCCACCTACGAGGCAGTGCCACTCTGTGAGTAAGCCTGACCCTGCTGAACCATCATCCTGATTCTAGGAGGAAAGAAACATCCTTCTGGTTCAGTCCCTTCCTGCTGTCATTCAACAGCTGCTGCGAACACACGGTCAACACGCACCCTAAAACGGTGGGTGAGCACCTAGGGAAGGCAGAAAGCAGATTCAGGAAGACAGCTGATGCTGGGCAGAGCTAGGCAGGTTGTGGGGTATGGCAGAAAAGCAAGTTGTGTGATGGGTAGTAAAGATCTGTCCCTCAACAAGATGGGAGATCTGAAACGCCACCGAGCACCAGACAGGGGACAAGGCGCCGGTCTCCAGAGCAACCATGTTTGGACAAAGCCGAGTCCCCAAGCGGAGTCCTGGCTGATGAGGTAACCTGGTCCTTACGAGGCCGAGTAAGGAACGAGAGAGGTGATCTGCAGAGTGGGAAGGCAATGGGCTGCACCGAGCTCCTGTGAGGACAGAGAGCGGCTCCAAAGGGGCTGCCCCACGAAGGACATGGCTGGCCAGGAGCGGGTGAGCCACCACTCGGAACATGAGTCTCGGGGAGACGGGAGAGGCACGGAGAACAGAATGCTACCATGGGTGTGAACCCAGAGAAACCAAACAACTTCTGTGAGGACTTTTCGTACCCAGTGGCACAGCGAGGAGGAGGGCAGACCCCGCTGCCGCAGGAGGTGGCCTGTGTCCCAACTCAGCCTCAGGCAGGCGGCCGCCGCTGCCTCCCCCCACACAAACCCAGCGCCAGGCAGCGTGCGGGCCCGGCGGCCAGGCGGGAGGGGAGGCAGGGGGGAGGCGTGGGCAGGAGGAAGCGGGGACGGCGATGGAAGGAACGGTAGGAACAGAGGCGTCTGTGACACCACCAGCCACGTCGCCTCCCCAGCTCTCCTGGGTGAAGCCGGAGGGACAGGAGGAGGACGCAGGCAGCGGGCAAAGCAGCGGAGGTGACGCCTCCAGCAGCACAGGGGCCCCCCCGGCTGGTACAGGCACCACTCATGGCATGATGTCGGCCACGTGGGCTTGTCTGGTTTTGTCTGGTGAGTAGTAAGTCAAGTTGCAAGAAAGGGCGGGCGACCCAGCTGCTCTTCACCTCTCCCCATCACTCCTCAGTTTGGCAATTTGGGAGGTGAGAGAAAGAGACAGGAGCACCCTCGAATACCTCAGGGGCAAAGACTTCACGTGCTTAACATTTTGCCAGTCTTCACCCACTGGAGTTGGTGTTTTATTCATCAAGGAGGGCCAGAGTGACCTAGGAGCCAGGGAGGAGGACTTGGAGCTGGCAGCAGGCAGAGGCAGGAGCAGAGGAGGAGACTGGAGGTGCGGTGATGGGGACAGCTGGGCGTGTAAACCACACACAAGCACAAAGGCAGAGATGTGGAGGGAAGAGCTGGCCAGGGGAAGTGACAGTGGGGACAGGAGAAAGAGGCCCGAGAAAGAACCTTGGTAAAGACAAACAGAAGGGGATATAGCTGGAAGAAATGGATAGAAAGGCCAGGGTGCTTTGGACACATCCTAGCAGGAGACCATGGAGGGGTCCTGTATCCCTCAGTCTCCTAGTTCGCCTGCTTTCTGCAAACCCCTCCACAGTCACCTGGCAAAGTGTGATGCTTTCCTCTCCTACTGCCTCACCAAGTGCTCGATAATCCCCGCTGTCCTCTCAGGGGGAAACACTAAATGTTTTTATTTGATACTGCTGCACCTACAGACACATAAGCATTAATAAGATGGCATAGATGTTAGTAAGATGTAGGCCATGAGGAAGTTTTTAAGCTTTTACCAAAAAAAAAAAAAAAAAAAGTCATCACAGGTTAAGAGACTATGACAGAGATTGCAAAGTCAAACTTGGAGCTTGCTTGAATCACAGTCATTTTGCAACCCTAGATTTGCTTCCCCTGTACATGGATGTAGTAACCCAGCTCTTTAATCACCTGCCTTCACTGTTTTCACATGGGTTTTGGCTTCTTTAGTACCTGGATGGACACTGCTTTTCTAATGAGCAGCTATTCAGTATGTTATGTCACCCTTATTTTTTAGTGTTTGACTCATTTATTTACTGATCCCATTTGAACTCTGATATAGACAGAATGACTCATTTGTTCAGGAACTTTTTACATACTCTATGTTTTACAGCTTCACAGCTATTAACTGGTTTATAGTGATTTTGCAAACAGCAAAATGAGGGCAGAGAGGGATTAAAGTAAAAAAAACTCCACTACTTTTAGAATCTCAGTTTGAGATATCTCAGCCCTGTCTTCTCAGAGTACATATGCTAATGTAGAACTTATTTGCCATTCAAAATCCACCACATGCAGACTCCAAAACGGCAAGAGAGCTCAGTCTTCCTATAAATGCCAACCCACAAGGTAAGGAAAATGCCATTAATAACACACTAAGAAACCCAGTACTTGCCTAGCATCGCACAGGAGACTCTGGTGCAGCCAGGAATAAAACCTACTTCTTGGAGAGTATCCACAAAACTACCCTTGCCCTTCCAGCATCTTCCTGACTCATTCTTCCATACACCTTCCAAGGCTGTGGGAAATGAAGCAGATGTCCTGAATATAGTAAGTGCCTAACCTGGGAAACCGATTCCCTGTCAGAGCAGGTCCAGTCTCTACACTGAATGAGCTGCCAAGTTTTTAGAAGAGTAGGTTGCTGTGTACTTAAATAATGTA
Source organism: Tyto alba (assembly GCF_018691265.1). Lineage (NCBI taxonomy): Eukaryota > Metazoa > Chordata > Aves > Strigiformes > Tytonidae > Tyto > Tyto alba. Next base: position 17,887,243 of record NW_024881295.1, read on the forward strand.
TAAAAAGCATATGCAAGAGGAGATGAAATTAAGATTGTACATGAAGCTTTTATTTGGGCACATCTAACCTCCAAAGGTTTGATTTCACAGGCTTTCGTAATGTTCTTTACAGTGAAGAACTGGCTTTAAGTTTTCCATAAGGGTTCAGTGAACGCTTGGACCATTGTAAAGGCATACACGTGTCCACTGGGGCATGCTCCATTAACTTAAGGGGTCTAGACTCACTAACCCAGAGGAGGAGAATTTGCAGAGGCTAAAATCTTGAAAGGAAACAGTCTCCTTCCTCCAGCCCCAACAGCAGAGCTACATTCCCACTTTCAGCCATGACTTCCAAGATGTTTCTGCCAGTTCAAGATTTGAACCTCCAGAGCTTTGGCAAAGGTCCCTCAGCCATGTACTGTCCCAGAATACTACGGTCCTTTCAACATGGGCAGAGCAGGTTTTCCCCAGATCTAGACCTCCCCTTCTTAAGCCCGTTACCGCACTTCCCATATGCTGTACCTTGCATGCAGAGAAGGCAACAGAGATCTGCGTTCAGCCCTGCAGCTCTTCTGAGCATGCCATGGTTAGCATTTCCTTCTCCCTCTGACTCCCTGCATTTTATTTTTCACCAGTGCTCTTTGGTTGCAGCTGCAAAGCCGACCCCCGGGGTGTGAAGGCGCAGCAGCTCGGAACACCACTCTCCAACCAGGAGTACCGCCAGTTCTTCAGGTCCCTCCGGGCCGCCCGCCGTGCCAGCACTGCCTGCCTCCTCCGTGCACTGTACGGCTGCCAGAATCCCCTGGTCCAGATGCTGGACAAGTACGAAAACCATGGAGTCATCCCTGAGGGTAAAGCTGACCGTGACTCCCAAGCACAGACAGATGGATGGGGGTCCTGCATGCTGGACCTGATTGCTGGGAGGGGACAGAGACTCATGAGCTGGTGGGGGAGAGGGGTGGGTAGTGATCCTGCAGTGAGGAGGAGAGCTCGTGAGCATCCTCTCTCACACTCGATTGCATCCAAATGTGTCCCTGGGACCAGCCTCCTCTCACACCTTGGGTCATGGAGATAACCAAGTTTTTCATCAAGGTTCAGGGAGCCGCCCAAATGACACAAGGGTTTTCATGGAGAGATATCCTTAGACAGTGAGGTTATTGTGAGGGCTGGTGGGACCCCAGCACTGGAGTTGATCACTGAGTCTCTGTCTTTATTTGACTGTTTTTAGGACCCATATGCTCTGAACTGCCAGGAACTCATTTCTTCCCCGACTTCTGTGCCTTTTCCTTTTATCGCTGTACTATCAAAAAGTATTTCATTAAGGTGAGTTATTTAGCTGCTTCCTGAAGACCATGGTGTGCTCTGGGCAATGACCGGGCAAAAGGGAGAGCCTTGAAAATGAGGAAGTGGGAAAATAGGAAGCTAAAAGATAGGGAAGATAGGAAAGAGCCCACCTTCCAGGGACACTCACACCAAGCTGACAAGCTTACACAGATGGCACCTGCAGCCACTTGCCAAAAAGAAGACTTTGTGGAAAGTATTCTTGAAGAAAATGAACCTCTGAGGACCACCTCAGCCTTTATCTCCAGCTCTCATTCCCAACCAAGCTGAGACAATCTAGGTTACTGCAGAAGAAAGGGTGATTCCTGCAGGCTAGAAGAGAAGGAAAGACAACTGGGAGTCACAAGGAGAGACTTATGAGGAGACTTGACAAGGAGAGAAGTAGGTTTCTTTCCTTTCCCAGGCTCATCTTTGTAGGGAGTGGGATAGATGGGGCTGTGCAGTGAGTGCTAACCCCACAGAACAGGGATGTGACTAGGTGACTGCTCTTGAAGCCCACCGCCTCTACAGAGGTGCGTTTTCTCCTCCACAGAGGGCTGCATGCCCAGGAGAGACCAAAGCTGATCTGGGACGGACACACGCCTTCATCAACATGACCATGAGCAGTGATGCCATGTCGTCCGGCATCTTCGGTCCCCAGCTCCTTTTTCCCACATCTCCCACAACTGCCCAGCCAGCCCACTCCATCCCTGACACAGAAGTAGCAGTGATCCCCACCTCCTTACCCGAGTTGAGGAACATGCAACTAAATCCTTCTGACCCACACGCCACGCAGGTGACAGGAGGTGGCCAGCAGCGGGGACAGCTGCCCACCAGTGACATTCAGGATCTCCTCCTGAGGCTACAAGATACCCAAGTGCAGAGTTCGCTGCAGACATTTCAGTGGTTGTTGACCACGGGGAAGGCACTAGGAGAGGAAGAGTTGCAGACTGCCGCCCTGGAGCTGCTGGTGGCCCTGAACAATGCAAGTGTGTCTGAGTGGGCAACCAGCACTGATACGGGGCACAGAAGAGAGAAGTGAGCAGCAAAGGAGGATCAGCCATTGTGGCTTTTCTACGTGGTGTCCAGTCAGATATGCTGTCTCAGAGCAGACATATGGGAAGATGAAAAAAGGAGAAGGAGTCCTCCTTCCTAGGCCGGGGACATTGTCATGGTCAACACTTTCCCAGGCCAACAGAGTGAGAAACAAGGGGAAAAGCCACCTTTTCAAAGTGCATGGGAAAACCCAGGCATGTGAAATGCTATTGGTCAGGATTCAAAGAGAAAGATGTTATCCTCTTGGAAACAACTGTGTTGAAGAGATACTGTCCTTTCTCACTAAGCTGTTCACTCGCTATTGTTCAGTTTGGGAGATGGTTATTCTTAAACACGGCAAGATGGAAAAATAATTATTTTTTCCTGCTCGTGGTTGTGCCACCATGACTATCTCTCTGTCCTAAGCAGAGAGATGGGGTTTGTTGTGTCATTCAATGAGTGGCATGGGAGAACACTGGCCTTTCTTCATCAAATACAGGTGTTTCTGCTCAGAAGCATTAAGGGAACAGTATTCTTTAGAAGTATGTGTGTGAATATACATACATATATACACAAGGGATGCTCTCTGGATGCAGGAAGGCCTTACTCTGCAAGGGAACTGCTGGCCTAGCGTTCTCCTTGTATTGGTGTTTGCACATGGTTGTCATCTACTTCTGAAATGATGCTGTGAAACACACAGGATAAATATTCATGTTAAGAACCTCCTCTTGTCTCTCTCAGAAAATCAGAGTTTGATTTATGGGAGCTTTGGCTGAAGTGCTGCTCCTTTTACAAACACTGGACACACCTGTAAGTAAAACCACGTGAAGCCATCTGGAGGCAGCACCTGCTGCTAGAAGCAGAGTGGGAATTCTTCGGGCACCAGCTCCATTTTTCAGAATCTCCACTCGGAATGAGTCTAGAGCTGCCTCAAACCTCCTCTTAAACTCCAATGGTTGGTTTCAGCTTTCAGGAGACCACCATAAAAGTGAGAGTCTCCTATTCACCTTTCCTCCCGCCGACCGCCCTGTAATCTATTCCACCGAGGGCTATGAGGCGAAAAGGGACAAAGGCAGCTCTCCGCACGGATGCACCACACCAAGCACATCCCTGTGGAGAGGGTCAGGGGTACCCGCTCCCTTTACACTGCCGGCGTGACACAGACACAGCTGAGTGAAAGAGAGGGCTCCGTCCTTATCCACTGAAGGAAGTCCGTCCTTAGAGCTCCTTAGAAGAAGCTCTCAAAATTCCAGGTCCTCCCTTTGTCCTGAGAAGCATAACCTTTCCCAAGGCTGAAGGCAGCTCACCCACGGGAAACCCGAGAGCGCTTGCTTGCTTGCTTCCACAGAGGGCTGCCCAGCGCGCAGTCCTTCCCGGCTGGGATCCTAACAAAACGCAGCGCTGCCCGGGCCTCGCCAACTCCCGCGCTCCTCCCCAGAGAGAGCCCAAAAATCTGCCGGCTCCCCGCCCGAGGCGCCGGAGCTCCGTGTCCCCTGCAGCAGCTGCCTGGCAGCCACAGCTCCCCCAGCCCGGGGCACCAGCCCCGGCTCCCCACCACCGCCCGCGGCTCCCGGCTGGCCGCCCACGCGTGGGTCGGCCAGACGCGGCCTCAGCGAGCCAAACGCTACAATCTTTCCTCCTCGGGTGGCTCCGGCCAGGCCCTCTACGATGCAACGGACCCGGGGGGGCCCACCCTTCGGCCGACCCCCCCGCCCGCTCCCGCGGGCTGCGCGCCGCCTCCCGCCACCTGCCCCGGCTTCCCCCGACCACGTCCACGTTCCCTTCCCACCGCGGGGGCCGCTCCCGGCCCGTTACTTTTCGGGGCTCCGTTCTCCCGGCCTCACTCCGCCCACGGCGCCGCCCCGCTTTATTGTTGCGGCGGGCGCGGGGGAGCCGCGCTTCCCACACACACACCCCCCCCCCCCCCCCAGGACTTACCGGCGCTGGGGCCATGTGCGCGGCCGCGGGCCGAGGCCGCGGAGAGCCGGGGCGGGGGGGGCGGCGGCGGCGGCGGCGGGGCCGGGCGGCGGCGCTGCGGGGCCGCGGTGCGCTCCGCTCCGCTCCGCTCCGCTCGGCTCGGCTCGCTGGTGTTAACCCCTTCCCTGCGCCGGGCGCGGCCCCGCCGGGGCTGGGGAGGAGGGGGAGGGACGGGGGTTGGGGGGGGGGGGGGGGACGGGGGTTGGGGGGGGTGTCTCCGGGACGGGAGTTGCCGCTCGCCGCCATGCGAGAGGGCGGGGACCCGTCCCCGGGGGCTGCGGGGGCCCGGCCGGGTCAGCGAGGCCGCCGTCACCCGTGGGGAGCGGGGGGGTCCTTCCCTGGCCGCGCCCGCAAAAGCGGTGTGTGTGTGTGTGTGTGTGTGTGTGTGTGTGTGTGGCTGGACGCGGGTGAAAGAGGAGTCGCGGCGCCGGTTTGGGTCGTGTTAGGTACGAGGGAGAACTCTTCCCGAGGTCAGCTCCCGCGCTGGAAGAGCTGGGGTCGCATCCTGTACCTCTCTAGATGTCCGGTAGGCAACAAGACACAAGCCCCGGGGAGCCACGCTCCCTGAGTTTTCAGGGCTCCTCGCCCGTGTTTCCCACCACTGGCTTACGTTTCACCGTCCCGGCAGGTAGGGAAGCACCAGTGCTAAAACCAAAGCCCAGAGCTGCTTCCCGTCACAAATTTATGGTAACGGGATGGTGTTTTTTTCCTTGGGGACGCTTTCCTTCAGGTGAATGGAGGCTTCACTCTGCTGCTGGTCACCGCAGCATCTTGTGCAGTTTGGGCGCAGCATAACGCATCCCAGGGCGCACACACATGCAGCTTGTGGCACGGGAAAGGATCCACCCACCCCAGGCAAAATTAACCTGTTGCTGTACATGCTGCAAGTGCTGCTGATGCACAGGCGTTTTGCCAGGTGTTCTTTCCCCCAGGGAATGCAGGAAAGGCTGTTTGCTTTGCGTGAGATACAGCAGTAAGTAAGGGGCTGAGGTTTGTGGCAACGAGTTTCTAGCAATGACTGAAATGTTTTCTGTGGGCTTTTGAGAAGAATGGTGGGAAAGTGTTTCCCAAGCCCTCAATTTTTCAGAGGGCAACTGACTTCTCAGTGGCCTGTGGATGGTTCACCGACTCCTGCAGAAGTCTCCTGATCTTGAGAGGTGATAGAAAAGCACTAATCACACAAGCAGAGAACATGGACGTGCCCTGGAGGTGATTTCAAGAAAATTAACTTTATAATTCAGGAACTTGGTAAATACTGAGCCATTTCCTTCTTTCTAATTGCCCTCAGCAACATGAGGATCTTGCCTCCACCTAAACAAGAGCCCAACTGTCTTCCCTTCCTATCCACAGAGAGCAACTTTTCTGAAGGCAGAGAGAGCAGGGTTGTTCCTAAATACAAAGTCTGGCCTGAGCAATGTGATTGCTGACTCCAAAGGTATTAGACAGAGACAGAGCTTGAGCAAATCTAGACTTTGTAGCGTTCCCTATGCAGAGGGAAGGACTTTGCACAGGTCGCACATTCTTTCTTATGAGCACTGCTCCAGCTCCCTCCACCTTTCTTTTGAAGAAGACACTCCCCCCTGTAGGACAGGCAAGTAAAATTAGCACCACTGGTGGGGAAAACCAAACCAGTTGTGCAAAAAGTCCGGCTGCCAGAGAACAGGTCCAAATAGTGAGAGGTAAAGGAGGGAAGGGGAGGCATTTCTGATGGGCAAGCAGAGCGAGGTCCCCTCTGCCTTTTATTGTAGAGTGCTGCAAAAGGGCATGTGCAGCACAGCTCTGATAACGACTCGAAGGGACATGGGAAAAATCTGTTTCAACAACAGCTCGTATCACAAGCAAATTATGAAGGAGCTCAATTACCACTTACTACTTTGTGCTAATCGGTATTCCATGGTTAGAGCGTTGGTATTACGAGCTTGCCATGTGATTTATGAGCCCAAGCCTAGTTATCAACTATGGCCTCTGCTGCAATTTTCTACTCTGTCTACATTTTTGTCTTTCACTGACATGTCGTTTTCTGCCTCCTGAGAGCATACTTCAGTGAGTATCCTGTACCTCACTGACTTGCATCTCAAGTAGAACTGTCAGCTGAATTTTTCAAATACCAGGGCTTAGCTAAATGTCCTTGACTAATTTAAACACCACTCAGAAAACCTCTGTTTTGAAACTCAAAATAAGGACCTGATCATCCTACCCCTTACTGTTCACCTCTTGCCCCAGTGTGCCCTGCAAACCTGGTTTCCTACTGAATCAGTTGCACCATTTTTTTGGGCAGCTGTATCTTCAGCAGCCCAGCATAGCAGCTCCCTCCCACAGACATTATCCATACAACATGAACGACACTGCAGGCATACACGAAAGCAGAAATTGTGAAAATACGACTCATCCTGCTCACTTGCCCAGTGAAACCCCACCTCTTACCCCACAGGTGCTGCTGTCTAGAAATGAATGTTAAGACCCACCGAACTCACTCCATAACAAAGAAACTTTGCCACCTGTTTGGGCAGAGGATGCTCCCACATCTTTTCAACACAATTTCTGACAGGAGTCCCACGGGGGCCACATCACTGCAGGTCCCACCGGAGTGCAGCCCAGCAAAGCAGGTTTCATGACATCTTTATAAATCTGCTGTTCCATCCCCTGCGCAGGTAACAGCTGGTTGCACCAGGCAGAGATTTTCTTCACTGGGGATTCAAGAGCAGCTACCATTACACTTTCTCCACGTGCCATTTATGGAACATTAAGCTTCTGTAGAGGGTTAAATATCTCTGCTTTCTCTAACTCTGCACTGTGAGACACCTGTGGCCAAAAAAAGTAGAATTCACCATCAGCCAACAGAAAATGGCTTTTCTGAGCCACATTACCTCTCATTCCCACTACCTTTATCAAGTCGTACAATATTTTACCTGAAACTGAGAGCCAGGGCTATTATTTCCAGATAAAAGTGTATCACACATCAACCTTCACTGATTTTCTGTCTGCCTGAAGGTTAATAGCAACAGCCACTGTATTACACTATATAGTAATGAAAAAAAAACAAACCAGAACTATTACACATTCCAATTTAAATGTAAAGGAAACTGGAATCAATGAAAAAGGTTAAAAAGCATTGCTTTCCTTCTTTGTGACTGTACGAAAATGTCCAGATCAGCTTCCTCAGATTGTATTTCAGAGTCTTGCCATAGAGGTCCTCACTCTCATTTTCCTTTTTAACATAAGCAGTAATAGGGTCACTATTTTCTAGTTTCCTTGATGGTTATGATCTTTGTCAGTCTTACACATCTTAAGAGCATATTCCTTCAGTTAAAGACTCAAGTTCTTTAAAAAAATCTTCTTTGTTAATTAAAGGTGAAAAAGCCCAGCCCACTATATATTAGAAAGTAATACCTTAAATAGCTCTGAAAACTCAAACGTGAAACCAGAATCAACAATTCCCAGTCCAGTGAGTCCAATTTAATTTTCTTTTTTTTTGCCAATATTCTGAAACAACTGTGTAAGTTTTTCAAAGCAGACTAAAGTTGAGTCAATTATTCCAGCTCCCTCTGAAGTGAACAGTTTTGTGGCTAAAGTTGGCTACAGTTGGCTGGAAATCTTAATTACTTGTTTGCTCATTAGGCACAGGCTTTCAAAGCAAACAAAATCTGACTTTGTAATTACAGGTATGTTACTTGAGAGATTTTCAGAAAACCAAGAGATATGTGGAAGAAGCAACAAGAAACTGGTTTCTTTGCAGGTAACTTTCAAAGAAAACAAAGCATTAAAACATTCTGAAATACAAAGTTGAAAGTCTCCCAAAGGCCTTACTCTGCTCCCAGAGCAATGCTTTGAGGACTGGGAGAAAGTCAGGTTTATTTTTCCGCAACCTTAAAATAAACAAGCTTGTTTTTCCTAACTTCCATTTGTGTAGCTGAGGAGTCTCATTACTTTCACAAGTAACATGAAAGTAAGTCTCTGACTTGTACATAAGGCATTCATATTCTGCTGCCTGGTGACCACAAATCCCTGACTGTACAGGTGTCAACAGCCAACTAGGCAGCGGTTCCTCCTCACAAACACCTACATGCATGGTTCTGAAGTCATACAAGTGGGAGAAAATGGTACTGAAAGGCATCTGGTCAACACGACAGCAGTATACCCAAAGATCTGTGATTTATAAGCGTGTGTAACTGTAACTTGAAAAAAATTTTTTTTTGTCTTCTTTAATTTTAAGGTAAGGATGAAAAGGTATGAAGCCAAGTTGAAAACTCAAAGGTCCACCTAGTCAAGCACGTTGTGTCCAGCAAGAGGTCAGTAAGCTGTTTGTAGGAGGAATATGAAACACAGCGGTACATGCTGTAAGGTTCCTAAAGGTGTTGCAAAAGAACATTAAGTGCAGGAGGTCAGCAGGGAAGAGGGAAAAAAAAAAATAAATATTTTGGAGTATTCACAACTGTGAGGTGCAGCTGTCCTTAAAAAGCTTACAAACAACTTTTCAGGCAGGGCAGAGTTTCTGAGGCCCCGCATGGAGGTGCAATGGATGCCTTCAGCGTTGCAACACAACCACCCCAAAGCTGAGGAAGAGAAGACACAGGGTGGAAGGGGGAGTTGAACGCTCCGCTGGAGTTTCACATCTAACGTGGCAAAAACTCCATTTATCCCCATTTTGCTCCAGTACAACACAGTGCCCACGGAGTTTATCTCTCAGCACTAGCAAACAAAGGTACCCTTTGAATGTATTTCCTTGAAATAGTCTGATACAAATGGACATAGTTTCTTTTCTCTGATGAGGTTCTCCAAAGTGAAATAAGATCAGAGATGCTGCTGAAGTCTCACCAGGTTCAATACACACTTGGCATTCAATTTTCCAGCAATGAGAATCCCCACCAAATTCCTTCTGCCCCTCCATCTAAAAAGACTCATTCTTTCTTGCCTGAACATCACCTCTGTATGAGTTGCTTTACTGGTACACGAAAACAGATGCTATAAATACAGCCATCATTCAGTCACAGCCAAATACAAGACAGCAAAAGCAGGCTAAACTTAAATGCATTCCCAGTAAGCAGGCTGTTTACCAAGACTTTTGTACCCTAACGCCTTGCCACAGAATCCAAGACACTGGTCCCTTTATTTTACCAAGATGACACACTTGTGCTGTACACAACCCAACCCAACTCCTACCTGCTCCTTCCAGAGCTTGCCTACCCGTGTGGCTGGGGTTTTGGAGGGACTGAACGGTCTGCTAGGCAATCACCACCCTATTCTGGGCAGGGGACATCAACGTGGCATGGGCTCTCCCTACAACAGGCAGCGGGAGCCGCAGAGGGTACCCAGCGATCCTGAACCGGTGGCTCCCAAAGGTCGGGAGCATCTGCTCACGAGAGCATGTGAGCTCACGAACGTGGTGAAACTCCAGCTGGAGAAACGGGGCTTATGGTCACGCATCTGCTGGGACAGACACGTGGGAGCTGTTGTTCTCTGCCTGGCAGGGCAGGAGCTCTGGTGAGACAGTACTTGTGGCAGGTGAAGAGTGCACTGCCGTGGCTAGAGATGTGCTAGTGGCATTAACACAAATGGAAAGATACAGGCTTGCAAACAAGTTACTCTTAGCTGCTCTTTAAACCCTTGAACCACAGCTTAAAACCAAACCAAACCAAAACAAACCAAACCAAAACAAAACAACAAAACAAAATAAAACAAAACAAAAAAAAACCCAACAACAACAGACTCAGAGCACCCAACCATACAAGTTCAAAACACCATTTCAGTAGTTTTTGTGTTCCTTGGGAGGCAGACCTTAAGTAGAGTTTACAGTAGGGAAAGTTAATACAGGTGTATAATACAGTAGGCAAGTATAGGTACCAGAACGGGCCTCTCTGCCCCAGTTTCTCTCAAGTCTGATCCTCTCAGGACAGTTCTTACTGATTCTCTCAACAATAGCACATATTACAGCTCCCTCTTCTTTTTTTTTTTTTTTTTTCTTTTTCTGCTACGGTTCTTATAAAGAATAAAAAATAAAATGTCATTAGATGCTCTAACAGCATGAAAAATGTCTTTCAGGAGCTTCTACTGATTTCTGCCTGATTTCAGTAGAGTTTTTTCAGACACTACTTCCCCAGGCTTCATCTCCATATTCTTCTTGACTCCACAAATCCTGTCCTTCAAGCATTTGTACTCTGAAGGAGAAGGAAGCGATCTCCTTGGCAAGCAGAGCTCTGTGAGTTCACAAAGTCTTGGTTTTGTATGCAGGCTGCATCTCCTTGCATTTTAATATCCTGTTCCCCATGAAATAGTATAATTCTTGCGTATATTCAACCATATTTCTAAGCAGCCAGATTAGTCCTGTACGAGTAAGTCTGGTTCTCAACTACCTCTTAAAATAAAGGGAGCCTGACTGTGTTTTAAAGGCATTCTCTCAAGCTCAGCAGCAACAGAATCTCTTTTAGGTCCGGTAGCTTTTTAAAGAAATCTCAAGTACCTTAATTCTATTTTTCAGTAGACCTTTCAAGACAGGATATCTGGGACTGGATGTTACATGGTGGAATCTCCCCTGTCAGCCCTAGAAAATAGTTGAAAATTCTGTTCTTTGAACCATGGCTCATTACTCAGCCCCCTTCTGTGCTTCTCTGCCTGGCAAATGCAGATATGATGGGCGTTACAAGATGCTCTAATGCTAGAATCCCTATAGCACAACCACAGGGAAATGCAGATAATGATCCAACACAGCAATGTAGTCTCTGCCAGAAAAGCAAAGTGTAAATATATCTACACTTACTTCAAACCATGGCTGTAATGTGTCCTCATCTATCAGCGTGAGTCGTATTATTTTCTGGGTTGATATTTTTAAGAAATAGTTCGTTTTTACAATTTTCTTTATCTCTGCGTTTTTATGAAGCTGCTACATGTACATAGCTTATGCTTACCATTTACATTTTTCTATACCCATATGAGCCTGCTGAATTCTCCAAAGAATATCAGATTTCAATGCACTTTGCAGTGCTCTTCTGTTACTTCTAAAGACCAGGCTATTCTTTACAGCAAACTCCAGTCTGAATTGGTAATGTGAGCTTGCTGTGTAATTCCCTGACTCCTTTACAGTGACAGCCCTAATGCCTTTTTATAATCGCTCATCTTTTACTGTGTCTCTGCAAATTTATTCCACATTTCTGAGCGCAAGCAATTCCATTTTCTCATATTTATGTGCATTGTATTCCTGGGTTCCTTTTTCTTATATAAGTCATGTTTTCAAACCCAATATTGGCTTTTTGTTTCCAGCAGCTATAATAAACTAAATATATAACAAAGAGTGTAAGACCAGGGCAAGTATATACATCTGTGCCTAACTTGCTTAGACCTGCTCTCACTGCTCCTCTGAAAGAGGAAATATCATCTTCTTTGCAGCCCTTTCGGTCTCTTTGTCCCTAGAACCAGCAGGAAATTAAGGCCTTTCAAAACTCCTTCCTCAGCCCTTCTATATGCATATATGTTGCATAAAACCATAATTTTCCCTTTTCTGAAGGCTGAGATTCTTGTGTAAAATCACAGGATTTTAGACACAGAGGACTGAAGGAAAACCTAAGGTCTCACAAGAAAAAAGAATCCCAAAAGAGAGAAACATTGCTTCTCCATCCCACACCACCAGCTGCCATCCTTCCCTTCAGCTGGATTCCCCTGGAGCACGTTACTTTATATAGGGAAAAGCTGGTCCCCTCAGAGACTTACCATAATTCCACGGACTGAAGAAGATGGATACGGGAACACGCAGGATGGAGGAGGCACAGAGGCCGGATCCAGCTGTGAGGCAGGTCGCTTTTTCCTGAGACAAACCACAGCTGTGGAAAAACCTGTAGGTTTATAATTGCACATTCAGATACTTGTTGCTTAATTATTGCGGTGCAGTAAGACACGTGGCAGGCACCTGTGGCACGTTTCTATACAGCAGCAGCATGAATGCTGTGGAGGTCACCAGTGTCCGAGAGAAGTTCAGTCCTTGACTTGTGCTGATGGAGAATACACTTTTCTTAAGACTGAACTCACAGTTTTATGTATCTCACATATGCTCATATAGACCACTTACGACACCTAAGGCACCACACCACAGTGTTACAGGAAGGTCTGTTTAAGAGGCCCATAAAACCCCTTGACTTTTGGACCTTTTGTCGTTCCTGCCTCTTAGGTCACTGTTGAACCAGCCAAGGTCCAAACTAACGCTGAGCCATACCCACCCCTCAGGGTAGGGAGGCAGTATCTCAAGCATTGGTTTTCCTAAACCTTTATCTCAAAAAAAAACAGGCATTCTATATGACATTCCCATGACATACTGGTTTGATATGTAGTTTACCTATGCAACGGGTGACATTAATGTAACTATTTGAAATGTAGATATTATTACAGCTGGATGCAAGATTAAACTTAATGTCCTGGTTGTTTTGAGGACTATCCTAAAACTTCCCATCAAGAACTGTGTGAATGATATTTAAGATTGAACATGATATTCTAAATTTGAACTCTTGCTGAGTTGAATGGTTGAACTAGCAGTTAGGCTCTTACTCTTAAAATAATTAATGGTCTTATATATAGCTTGGTGAGATATTAATTATTTCATTGACGTGGAACTAATCCATAAGTCTAAGGAGTTCACAGGTATATTTGGTAATACAACCTCTATAATTTCCCAAGGTCAAAGTGGAATGAATCATTTTATTTTCTCAATAAGATGTGAGATGTGCCTTATATACAGCATCAAACCTGGACTGAACAGGGAACTGGAAGTAGAAATGCCCAGACCACATCACTAAACGTGCAAAGTCCACCATACAGTTATAAAAATGTAGTTGGAATCTGAACAGTAACTTGATGTCTGTGATGCAGCCACTCATTGGGAATTTTTCTACAGTCTCCAAACTGATACATTCAGTAAGTCCCATCTATGCAATTAAAACCACTACCACTGTTTCATGTTCCAGATATTGCAAGTATACAGCCAAATTTTCCTTTTCCATACCAACACCAAGTATGAAATCCATCTTTTTTCCATCAGTTTGGTATCTGTGATGTAATTTGACACACAAGTCCTGCTTGCACTCTGCTCCCAGAATATGTCCCTACTGCTGTGTTTCTAGGGTGAACTTTGGTATAAATCTCTCTGATAGTTACCAATCCTGATCCAGAGGTTTTTTCCAAGTTATGGGGCACATCTCTCGTCTTTCACAGCATGTTCTAACCTTAAACCACAAAAGAGTGACACATGGACTGAAGCAAAAAATACCGTTGCGAGAGTGCAATGTTCTGATTCTTATTTGTATACATCAGAGTATTCTCATTTTCTTTTCATGGTTATTCAATGGCCTATCTTCAGTGGTTTACTGCCTGCTGGGTAATGGTTCCTTTCTAATCAATTTTAGATTATTTTTCTCCATATTTACTCCTATCTTCCTTTACAGCCCTTTTAAACCAAAATCAATTTCACTTTTGCCTCAAATAGTCCTCCTGTCTGTGCAAGGATAGATTCTTGAACTTCATTCCTGGAATCCAAATTAGTCTGCACCATATTAATCCTGGTTTTAGAGAAGCACACACACATTCAGCTCTTCTCAGACCCTGGCCAGGGCACATTGTAACCATCCACAGTTTAGTTCACGACTGCTGTGTCTGCACAGGGATCCCAAAAAACTCTGGAGCTCAGCTTTATCTTTCAAGCATCCTAAGTCTGCATTCACATCCAACATGATAAGCCCATCCCCAGGTGCTCTTCCAGTGCTGACAGCAGGTCTGTACCCACTTAACATGAACAGTGCCATGCAAAGCACTGTTGTGCAGGTCTGTACCCACTTAACATGAACAGTGCCATGCAAAGCACTGTTGTATAGCACTTATCTTACAATGCTTAAAGCACACTTACACCTACCCTGCCTTTGCACTGCACCCAACAAGAGCTGCATACGTCTTTCTGGTGGCTGGTGCTCACTCCACAGAAAGCAAGCAGTGAAAGAACAGTGTCCTTTACTGATCCAGATCCTTGATTAAGCTCCTGATTCACAGTCATCTCCCATCAGCTTCCTGACTGTCCTCTGCTACAACAGAATGGCAGATTGGATCTCCACAGATACAGGAGCCTTTGCCCTGGGACTGCATGGGATTGGTGGCAGGACCCACCCTACTGCCCTTTCATACCTAAAGAGATATGGTTTATCTGCAGTACAGCAAAGAAGAGTGGGTCCCAGGAGGGAGGAGAGAGCATCTGGCCTGTGGGGAAACAGAGCAAGAGAAGGAGGGGTGAATGCAGGACTTAAAGGAGGGCCTACAGGAAAGCTGGGGAGAGACTCTTCATCATGAGGTTATAGTGATAGGACAAGGGGTAACAGTTTTAAAGTGAAAGAGGGTAGATTCAGATTAGACGTAAGGAAAAAATTAATTACTGTGAGGGTGGTGAGGCACTGGCACAGGGTGCCCAGAGCAGCTGTGGGTGCCCCCTCCCTGGAAGGGTTCAAGGCCAGGTTGGACGGGGCTGGGAGCCCCCTGGGCTGGGGGAAGGGGGCCCTGCCCGGGGCAGGGGGGCTGGAACTAGATGATCTTTAAGGCTCCTTCCAACTGAAATCATTCCAGAATTCTATGATAATGTACACATATACTTCTGGACAGAAGAGGAACTTACACTGAAAGGCAGGAGCAACCCCAAGCCCGCCATGCTCTGTTGCCTGATGCCCTACGGTGACATCATGGAGCCACGTGCTTTCCCAGGAGACATCTTCTACAAAAGGTGCTGAGTCCAACATCTCCCACCACAACATCTGACATGAAGACAAGCCTCATGAGAGACGGGCAAAACAAAACACAGGCCATGGGGAAGGGGTTGGCACAGAGGTGTGTGCATGCTCACAGTGCTGCACGTGCCTTCTGGAGGTGCGTGCACGTGTGTCTGTGTCTCTTGCTGAAGGGACGGGTGGGCTGTTGTAGAGTGATTCTTACCCGTGTTAGGGCATCAACCGCCCTCATTTTCCCTCACCTCTCTCTGCAGTGCCTGTATCCATCCAGCTGCGATGCTTCACGACATGAGGACACTCAGGCCAGGTGTAAAACTGTGCAAGGAGAGGCTGTTTTGCAGCAGCCAGTGATAACTGGGGAGACTGGAGTACAGTAAAACACTGCAGAGCACATGTGGACCTTGAGAGCCCTCGGGGAGTCACTGCTCACAGAAACCAAAAGGAGAGAGGGTATAGATAGTTTGGAAACACCTGCAGAAGTGAGGGAGTCTGAGGAACTGGAATTGAGGTCCTCTACCATGACAGCTCACAGATCATAACAGTGGGGAAAATCAGGCCAAGAAACAGTAGCAAGGAAATATACCTAGCAGAAGAGCATATGTGGTGTCTTCAGAAGAGCTCTGCAGTTCAGTGTTGTTATCCTTTTTTCTCTCCCGAGTCCATGAGGAGGAGAAGGGACCATAATACAGCCGTCTGCAGCAGTACCTCCTGCACATGCAACCATCACTGCATTGCAGAGAGGCTCCTCTGTTATTCACTGCCAAGGTCCAT
Source organism: Tyto alba (assembly GCF_018691265.1). Classification (NCBI taxonomy): domain Eukaryota; kingdom Metazoa; phylum Chordata; class Aves; order Strigiformes; family Tytonidae; genus Tyto; species Tyto alba. The sequence goes on from NW_024881295.1 coordinate 17,903,067, forward strand.
TCCTCCTCTTGGAGGCACCAATGAGAGGAGGGGTTATGGGCAACCCCCACAAAGTGGGCAGATTTTTGTGTCAACAAGAAAAGTCAAATTTATCTCTAAAAACCCAATAGAAACATTATTAAAGACTAATTCACACCCAAGGCAGCATTCCCGAACATAATCTGTCTCAACTCTTACCTTTTGTATTTATGGCTCTCTCAGTCCAAGGCAATAGATATACACTTAATGCAGTCTCTAACTCACCTATGGACTCTCAGTGGTGGGGCATGGTGATGAATGACATTTGAGTGAGTTGCATTCCCATATAATAGCAGTGGTTTTTGGAGGATGCAGGTCTTTAGATGAAGCAGGAGAAAAACCTAAAAACTTGGGTTATAGGTCCTAACCGTTAGGTGCTCCTGAATGTCTCGGTGCTGAAGTTCCTTCCAAATGAAAGCCACTTTCTTCTCTGCAGTAGGGAAGTTAAAAGAAATAACCAGTGGGTGAGAGAAAACAACACTGTTGTAATGAAAGATGAAAGAGAGTCTAGACACCAAAGTCAGTGCAGAGAGAAGTAAGGCAGATTTCTGAAAAAGGATAGGGAAAAAGAGAGAGGGAAGAAAGCTGAATCTTTAGAGGTCTGAAAAAGGTAGTAGCAGAAATAGTCTTTATGTGATGTAGGTAAATCCTGTTTTCTTCCATCAGCAGTTTAATGCCATAAATTAGGGGAAATGGCTGATAATGTTTAAAAGTGCAGATACTTGATATCCCCAGTTCTTTTTCCTGGCTAGGCATAAAGCTGTCTACATCTTGAGATAACAAAGAGGTGAACTGGTCTAAAGGTGAGAAAAGATTTCATGCTGACTTTCCATCTAAGTGCCTTACCCACCACCAGGCCAGCTTGGCAGCCCATAAAACCCGAGAGCTCTTTTTGCGACTCTGATTTCTCCCATTTGGGCGAGGGAGCAGAAGAAGCTCCAAAGTGTCCCTAGAGGTTGGAGTGCATTAGTATGGGTGGTGGCAATGGTACAAGAATACCGTGGGTGAGTGTGGATCCCCCAAACTTACCCTGAGAGCAGCCAGTCTTATGGAAAACCCTGTCATCCATTCAAACCAGGGCAATGTGAGCATCCCCAGAGGGCTGAGCCAATGTCTCCCTGGGATGGTGTTTCCCAAATCTTTTAAACTCACACCTCCTCTCACCTATTTTTTTTTGCTTCATCTGTGCTTTATGTGATCTCCTTAAGTGTTCACACCATGGCTAGGCTTTCAAGATCAGATTCCACGTTGTTTGAATACGCCCCTTAACATTACTGAATCAAGATAATTTAATTTTATTACTTAAACTTCATAGATTTTTTGATTTTTGTAATGAAAGTTTAAAAATAATCTGTGAGAAAAGTGTAAGAAAACGTCTTAGAAGTATGATACAGTAATAAATTTGTATGTATAAAACTGGAAAGATCATCTCTCTAAGGGGCTGTTCTGTTCTTGTTTAGACAGCATCTTTTGAGGAAGCCAGGTTTTCATTAAAAAAGAAGTATGATGTGGGGAGATTAGCCCAGGTTAGTGGTGCTCAGGTGGGTGCCTGTTTGTTTAAGCATCTTTTTATGTTACGGCTCCTTGGAGAGGAAGAGGGGTCATATTTATGAATAAGAATACCTATTTGAGTGTAGTGCCCAGTGTGAGGAAAAATACTGTATGAAAGCTTTAAATCTGACTTCTCAGTAGGAGTTCTTTTTTTAATGGCTGGATGTCATCTCAGAGCTGAGGAAAGGACAAAGAAAATAGAAAAGAAAAAAAAAAAGAAACTGAGAAATTAGAGAGGGAAATTGTGTAGATGCAGGAGGAAGAAAACATGGGAAAAAAACAGAAAAGTATTTTAAAACGGAAAACAAAAAATGGAGGCAGAAAATGGGCAAAAGAGGAGAAGAGGAAGATCGGTTTCCCAGGATGAGGAGGGAGGTGGCCCATAACTTCATGAGGCCGCCCCATCACCATCAAATGTCTTAGAGATTGGGGAGGTTCCTGGTGACTGGAAAAGGATAAGTGTCACACTCATTGTTCAAGCAAGACAAGTAGGATGATCCAGGGATGGAGAGATCAGTCCCCTGACCTCCATCCCTGGGAAGGTTGCGAAGCAAATCTCAGCACATGAATTATAAGGTGATTAGAAACAGCCAGCATGGACTTACCAAAGCCTGACCACATATGTGATCGCTGCCTGTGACAGAGCGAGTGGTTGCTGTGGATGCAGAGTGTGGTTGATGCTTTCCTTGACTGTAGTAAAGCTTTCAACATGGTCCTCTGTAGCAGCCTTGCAGCAAAAGTGGTGAGATGTAGCTTTGATAAGCAGATGGTAAGTTGAATGGAAAATTGTCTGGGCCACTGTGCTGAAAGGAATAAGGTACCTGGTCCAAAATCAAGTTGCTGATCAGTTACGAGTGGCAGCGTGGTCCCTGCAGGAGGGCAGGGCTGCCATTCGGAGGGACCTGCACAGGCTGGAGAAATGGGCCATCAGGAACCACATGAAGTTCAACAAAAGCAAATTCAGGTCCCACACCTGGGCAGGGGTAACCCCGCGCACCAGCACAGTCTGGGGCCGAGTGACTGGGAAGCGGCTCTGCAGGAAAGGCCCTGGGGGTCTGGTGGACAAACTAAACACGAGCCAGCATTGGGTCTTTGCAGCAAAGTTGGTCAAGAGACTCCCAGGCTGTGTTCGGAAGAGCCTTGCCTGCAGACATGATCCTTCTCCTCTGTACAATACCTGTGAGGCTACACCTGGGTCCTGTGTCCAGTTTTGGTCTCCCCATGGCAAGAAAAACAGATCCGTACCTAGCAAGTCCAGTGCAGGGCTACCAAGATGGTTAGGGGGCTGGAGCACCCATGGCATAAGAAGAGGCTGAGGGAGCTGTGTCTGTGCAGCCTGGAGAAAAGAAGGCTCAGGGGTGACTTCAGTGCTGTCTCCTGGTTGGAGGATATAGATATGCCAGAGCCAGACTCTTCTTGGAGGTGCATGGTGACAGGATGAGAGGCAATGGACAAAGCTGTGACATAGGAAGTTCTGCTTCAATGTAAGAAAGAAATATACCACCATGCAGGTGGTGAGATACTGGAGCAGGTTGCCCAGAGATGTTGGAGACGCTCCATCCTCAGAGAAATTCAAGTTTGGGAGCCTGATTTAGTTGGACCTGTCCTTCTAGTTGGTAGGAGAAAAGAGGCATTTCAAAATGGAACTGGCAGGTGACAGGAAGACAAGAGGCAGAAAAAAGGCAAGTGTGAAATGAAGGAACAATAGAATATGGAAAGGGACAGAAAAAAGAAACAAACACACACAAAAAAGCATGGTGGAAAATGACAGGAAGTAGCACAGATGCCAAAAATTTGACATAGTGACATTTCAGAGCAAGGAAGCAGGAGGAAAGTTCCCTGGAAATGACTGACAGCAAGTGAAGGGTCTCTTTTACTCTGCAGACCTTCATAAAAGGAAAATGAGGGCAGGAAAAGCAGCCTAAAGCAACACCTAGATTTGCAGATGCCAGAACGTGGATCAGGACAAACAGAAAATAAATCTAAATTATTTTGTCCTCTTCCTTCCTTCTGGAACCATAGCAACTTCTGTCAGCTGAAATGGCTCCCCAAGGGCCACTGACACAAACAGCAAGCACCTCTGTGAGAGCACAACTAATGAAGCTGGGTTTCCCATTGAGTCATGTAATTCCTATTCCTCTCTCTTCCCATATGTTCCTTCTAATCCTGTCATACCTCCTAATGTCCCTCACAGCACCCTTCGCTCCCTCCTCTTTCCCGCTATTCTTCTAGCCTTTCTTTCCTTCTTTGCTGGGCTAGAAACTACATCTGCTGGGGGTGGTTTGAGCTGGGCTGTACAGCCAATGTATCCATGGCTAGTGACTAAAAACAAAATGTAAGCCTTTCCCTCAGTGGTGGCACTCATTTGGATCTATCAGCAGCACTATCATTATGCCACCCAGCGACCCAGCCTCCAAAAACTGCAGCTACTTCATATCCTCTGCACCATCCTCCCCCAGGCAAACGTGGGTAAACTGATGAACCAGTTGACAAATGAGGAGGGAATAGCTGGTAAAGTGACAGCAAACATGGACAGAGCAAATTGGACAAGCTTTGTTTCCTTTGGAAACCAGACTTAAACTCACTCTGCACTGAATGTGCTTCCTTCTCTCCGAGAAATTCTCATTTAGGCAGGGTCTGGTGGACCATGCAGGATTCCCAGTGCCCATATCTGTGTTTTAACCGGGACATCACTCTGTTTCCCAACAAAGCCATGCAGCCCTCCAGATGTGTGCACAGCACCCGGTGCACAACCAAAGCCACCCCGTCCTGTTTGCAGGTCACACCTGCCCCCATTAACGTCCCCCTTACCAGAGGTGGGTTATACAGGTGCCATCCAGTAGCTGGCACTCTTCTTTCTGTACCTTGAAAGTAACAATCCTCAGAAGGTCTTGGCCTTTGCTTTCTTTTGAGGACCTAGGTGTCCGTTACTGTGCTTGGCAGATTTTTGGCCTCTGTGTTGACCCTCGTGCCCCAAAGTGTGTCATATGCATCTGAGTGCTGTTCTTGCCCAGAAAAAAAAGAATTCTGGATAACTAGAGAGTAAAATACTATTGTAAAATATTGGGCCTCCACACATGGTTAATAAATCATGTTTTATAGGGTGATTTTTACTGTATATTTGAAAAGCACCATATATTTATAATAGCAACGGTTCTGAGAAAGGTTAAACACATAACTGCTAAAGAAAATTTATTACAAACCTGATATTGCTGGAAGGGCAAGTGGTCCTTTCCAAGAAACCAAAAGCAAACTGAAGTCTTGAAAAATGACAGGCAGAAGCAGGGCTCTCACAGCTTTGTCCCTGGGTGGCACGAATAAATTTGAAGAGAAACAGAATTACAGTTTCTGACGCCGATGCACAACAGCAGGCTGGGCTGGTCAGTTCTTAGACCATCACAGCAGTGGTAGCAGCTCTGTCTAAATACGCCTATACTGAACTTTTCAGCTAAATGAGAAGATGGAAGACTGAGTTGCCACTACTTTGGCAGGCCCCTTTTTTGCACGTCTCAGAATTATGGTTCCATTAGGTTTGAAAAAAATGTAACCAAGGCTTCAAACAAAATGTTCAAACACCTCATTCGCTTTGCTACCAATAATGACATCAAAGCTGATGCTGTAAAGCAATTTAACAGCACTTTGAAATCTAGGATGCAGAGGTGTTTTGCAACTCACAATACTTCTTACTACATGGACGTGTTAGCAGTGTTTACATACCAGAGCTTACTCCAGCTCTCACAGAAATGTGTACAGCAGACTCGAGGATGCAACTACCTTGTACTCCCTGAAGGCCTGGGAAACTTTGTGGGAAGCTGTGGGTTTCTCTTTTTTTTTTTTAAAAAAAAGAGGTGCTCTGACTTTTTAGGAAAAGGGATCATCTGAAAGCATCTAAATGCAAAGGAACCATCGAGTAAATTTATGGACAGTTGTTCACTGATGACATTTTCACAGTGACTGAAAGAATGAACCTGTCAGAGAACCACTTACCAAACAGAAGACTACAAAGGTGGGGTGACTCGTGGTTATTTTTACCCTGAAGAAGTACAAAGCACTCATGCCAAACAACACGTTTGATGGACTGAAACAGCTGTACCTCTAGAAACAGAAAGGGGAGAAGGCAGTGATTATTGCTGAGTTGACTGGAATGGCTTCCTAATTCCCAAACGTGGGAGTGTGTTTCCCATGTCTGCAACACTCGGATGCAATGCTTTCCAGAAAGAACATGTAACATGGAGGTTTCCAACACTCTTCCCAGCAAAGTCAGCACTTGGGTATTCCAACAAAATGCCAAATCTGCTTTTCCAGTACAGTTAGTTACACCCTTGGATCTCTTAGGAAGCAAGTCTAGTGGAAACACACCAGTCCTATGACCGGAAAACACAGTTTTTCAAAACCTCTTATATGGGTATGAAATAGTCATGCCTTTTGTTTAGTCCTCCAGGGATTACTTCTCCAGCATTTAACATGCCAGTCCATAACTTCTGAGCGCATCATCTGATGGATGATGTGCTTGGAGAGAAACTAACCTGAAAGCTTTGGATAGCACTTGAGCATTTTTCATCACGTGTCATCCAATGGACACCACTGCATCACAAAATCTTTTATATTCCTTTTTTCTGCAGATGTTTCCAATGGATTCAACTTTTTGAATCCATAAACAGGTACTGCAGAATACCAATGTCTGAGGGGGCCATCTGCACTGCTGTTGTTTTGCACACTTATCCAGGACAAAAAAGCCAACAAATTTGTTACTACTGCTTATGACTATTCACATTATATTCCCGTGAGTAAAAATGCTACTAGCACCACTTCACTGCCATAATTTCAGATCAGAACCAAAATATTTCATTTTTATTTTGGCAATGTGACAATTGAACTGTGTCCCCCACAAAACTCTGCAGAAATTTAAAAGAAAACCTCAGGCCAACAATTATTGTGATGGGGAAAATTATGATGATCCTAACCAATTGTGTAGCATTGATGGGATATTCCTCCTTCATATATGGGATTTTCTGTGATCTATGGAGGCAGGGCTACTGTCCTTTGAAAAGCTGCAGTTTGGGGAGGAGAGGTAAAGACTACTAAATGCTGTATTAAAATAGCTATATAAAACTTTTTGATAGGTATTGTAGGTTACATCTTCAAAACTGTTTTCAGTAATGGGGTGAAGATGCTATATGAAGGATTTCAATAAGTCCTATAAGAAATGCATCTTACCACAATACACAGGCTACTTCTAAGTATCTCAGAAGAAAAGCTGTGAAAATCTAGTCTGCCATAGGTGAAAAATTTAGAAGAAACTGGAAAGAAAGACAAAGAGCTCTCCTGAGGGTGAAAGAGATGGTTAAAGATGTCTTTTCTCACTGTCAGTCTAAAGAGTGTACTAAATCTAAAGCAGGTCTGTTCCACATAACTCCCATACAGAACAAGAGAGAGAGAAATACCTATGCATTGAGGTACCAGTAATCAAAGAGATAGCAAAATTTAACTTTAGTCCAGTATACCTCCCATTATTTTACCAGCTGTTTTAAGAGAATACCTTTTATTACTCATGTTTTTTTAGGAGGGTCTTTCTTTTTTTTTAGCAGCCTTGTCAAATGCATGTTTTCTTTTAAGATGCTGAAGGCTGTTTTTGAAATGGCTGCTACTAAATTGTCTAAGGCAGAACAGAATATAGCTTTCTTCTATTGGGGGGGGTGAGCAGCTTTAAGAGGGTCATATTTCTCTTAATGCAGCTGGACAGGCTTTCTTTCAGCAGGAGCAGACTTTAAAAAGTGTTTGTTGCTATATCATCTCATTTTATACCCAGAGATTGCTTTTCAGAAAATATAAACCAGTAGGCAATATAGAAGGAAAAGTGTAAAACTCTGGGGTGTAAAAGCATTTAACAGCAATACTGGATATTTGCTAGGTTTCCCATTAGCATCCTCAAAAGCTTCTAGAAGGAACAGAATGATGCAGGTTGTATTCCCATGAACAGTGACTATTCTAGTCCAAAAAATGTTTTATCAAGGGAACAAGTATGATACAGACTGCAGAGGTGCACACATCTAGTAAAGGCTGTGGTGTGTTTCCAAGCAATGTTATCAGTGCATTGTAAAATGAGATCTCAAGATCTGCAAAAAACAGAAAGGAGTTCATCAGGATCTTCCACAACAGCTGGGTTAGAAGCTTTATCCTTTGTCCACATTTTCCTCTCAGATGGGAAGCAATGGGGCTGTTTGTCACTCAGCAGGCTCCATCCCTATTGCGCAGCTCCATAAATGCACTTAATCACACATATGGAAACCAACAGCAAACTCATTTTCTTGTCGTTGATCTGTGCACTACATGAGACAACACACCGCTTCTAAAAGAGAGGTGTTTTCTTTTTTTTTCCCCTCCAACTGGAGGCCAGTCTCTAGCAGCAGACCCCAGGGGTTGACAGTGGGACCAATACTTCTTAACGTCTTCATCAATGGCCTGGACAAGGAAGTTGAGTGTGCCCTCAGGTGACCCAAAATTAAGAAGAGTGGTTAATATGTCAGAGGCTTGTGCTACCACCCCGAGGGACCTCAAAAGGCTGGAGAAAGGGGCTGACAGGAACCTTGTAAAGTTCAACAAGGGGAAGTTCAAAGCCCAGCACCGGAGGAAGAACAACCCCATGTACCAGTACAGCCCGGAGAAGAGAAGACTCAGTGGGATCTTATCCGTGTATATAAATACCTGATAGGAGGGCGTATAGAAGACAGAGCCAGGCACTTCTCAGTGGTGCCCACGGGAAGGATAAGAAGCAATGAGTACAAACTGAAATACAGAAAATTCCAGTTAAACATAAGAAAAAGCTTTTTTTACTGTGAGAGTGGTCAGACACTGGAACAGGCTGCCCAGAGGAGTTGTGGACTCTCCATCCTTGGAGTTATTCAAAACCTGACTAGACACAGCCCTTGGCAACCCGCTCGAAGTGACCCTGCTCTGAGCAGTCGTTGGACTGGAGACCTCCAGAGGTGCCTCCACACCTCAGCGATTCTTCAGTTCTGGGCTGACACTGGTCAGCCGGGCCCTGGGCAGCCAGATGCACCAGGCTCGCTCTCAGGGCATTTTCTCTCTAAGGCACTCGTGGACATCGGCCTTTTTAGAGCATTCATGGGACAGATGCTTGCCCAGGGCTGAAGCCCAACGTTAGCCCGGGAACATCAAGGAAACCTTGGGTAGGTCTTTGATGCACCTAGTTTTGCTCATCTTAATTTTACCTTCAAGATGAGTCAGAGCTGGAAGTTTTGCTGAATTCTAGATTAGGATGCCTCTGAAGACCAAAACTCTGAATGCTTTACGATTTTATTCTGTTGGCCAGCAGAGGGAGGAAATAGAGAGAAAATGGAGTAATTCTTGATTCTCAGAGGCTGAACAGCAATTCTCTTTCATATTGGCAGCAGGACTTCACAGCCCCGGGGCCAAACTTGCTCTGTCAGAGCTATTGTAATGGATAAAACCACATGAGATTCAGTTATTCTTTCAGATACTGTAACCACACTGAACATCCTGCTATGTGGCTAATATCAAGGGCTGAATCCAGCTGTGATCCATCCTGATAGCTGACATATCACTGTGGACAACTGGACTCAGCACAGCTTTCCACACACCTAGAACTGCATTCAATGCATTAAAGTCTGCGTCTCACTTAAACATTTTTTCCCCCAGCAAGACTGTAAAGTGATTGAATGACACCACTCCAGGGTCTAATTTCACAAGGATGTTCTCTGATACAAAGTGAGGCAAAAGCACTCTCAGGTGTTTACTTCCAGCATCCACCCCTGAACTGCATCCTGGACTGGAAGGGGACAGAGAAGAAGACCAGTCCCCCCCACCTCCCCCACCTACCTGTTGCTTCCAACATTTCACTGCTGAGAGAAAGAGTACTTTTCCCTTCTGATGACCTATCACTAGGCAATGTAAGGACTTGCTGAGTGTTTTGCTTATGTGTAATCCTGAAACAAGTTAACCTCACAAAATCTAAGGTTGCAGGGCCTGCCCCAGCATAATGCTACCACTTCTAACAGAGTTGCATTTATATGCTGCTTTTTTATATAGCAACAGATCATAACTGACAAATTTAATGCTGAAGGTTATCAATCGAGAAATATAGGACAGTAAGTTATAGTTTGATCTAAAATTAGATCAAACTATCATCTGCATCCCATTTCAAATATGGTTATTCACTTGCCTCTGGCCTGAGTAAGCCCCAAGGTGAACAGGATCCAGGTTGCACTGCTGCACCAATGCTGTTCTGTCATTAAACTGTGAGCTGCACCAGGCGTCATCATTAGTCCGTCCTCTTCTCCAGAACTTCATGTTGGCAGTTTTAATAGAGTTCCGTGCTCAAAATAGTATTTCCAGGAGTGCATAAATGGTGTCGAGTCCCAAGTGCAATTTTCAGAGCTGAATGTACGGCACATAAAAGACAGTCAATCAACCCTTGGTGACACAGAGTCTTCTGCATATAATTGCCTCATAAACAGCCCTTTGGAAAAATTTTGCTCAGGCTTGAGCCTGACTTTTGATTGAGATGCCTGCAAAACCTCTGTCTGAGATTTGTAACTTGCTATGCACACTCAGTTACTCTACATAACCTTTTCTAGACTGTGAAAAATGCACACCCTTTGCAAGTCTTTCAATAGAAAAATGGGAAAGAAAAACATGACGGAGATTCTCTCTCCTTGTTTTGTTATTTTAATGTGTCGAATTCCTCCCGGCTAAATTTGATGGCAAATGAAGAAACATGTTGTGTACAGTTAAAAACTGCAATGCAATCAAGGATGGAGCATATTCTTCTCAAAGATTAATACAAACCTTAAATTAATGCAGGAACATGTCCACGTGGTGGCAGCAGAGGAGGAAAGTGAGGAAATACCTACAGGCAGCCCAAAGATAAAAACATCAGTGACCTGAGCTGAAGCATTTCTTAGTTAAGTGTACGCTTAAATACATGCATCTTCAAAATTACGGTTGTGACCCAAGGTGCTGAGCATCTGTGACTACCCAAATCCAGCCCAAGGACTGAAGTCTACACACCATCACAACGACAAGCATGCTGTCACCTGGCCCTATCTGGGAGTGAAGCTGCTCTAAAGAGGGAAAGCAGGTGCCTAAGGCTACAGCACGTCATCCCACCACCATAAAGACACATTTTCCTTCCCGTGCCTCACAGTTTCTCTCAACACCCAGCAGCACCTAGAAGCGAGGGAGCAGGTAACTGCAAACAGAGCAGCAAAAGCAGGTGGAGGGATGCAAGAACTGGCAGGGTTTCCCTCCGTAGCCCAGAGGTACAGGCACAGTGTGGTGGGCAGCCTGCCACACACGTTAGCAATGTGGCATCCACCCGTAAGGAGTCTCTTACTACTGCTTGTAACTCTGGGAAATAAAACTGTCATCTTTAAGGAAACCCGCAGATCACTTGCTTTTGGTCAAGCAGGATGGAAGAGCTGAGGGGAAAAAAAAAAAAAAAAAAAAAGAGTGTGAGGACCTGCTTGGATTCCCAGCGTCGTGTGGGAACCACAGGACAAGGGTGGTCTGTGCTGAACGCAAACTGTACAGCGTTCTTCACACAACAGGCTGGCCCGACAGCTATTCCCCAGCTCCTTGTCATGTGCCTGCACACACTCATCTTCTCTCTCCCAGGAAGACTGTTTCAGCTGTCACAGGTCAAAAATAAAGAAAAATGAGCTTAATAAAAACAGAGACAGACAAAAAGAACCCTCAAGCAGCTAAATCATGGTTTTCTACTCTGAGAAATACCTGATAAAATTAAATCTGCTGCATCTTTTAAAAAGTCAGCTCTGCTTTGCCTTTTTCAAGCCAGGTGGGTGCATCCTTTCTTCTGCCCTACCACTCTGAAAGGCTCCAATGGCTGAACAAGGCACCCACCAGTCCCCAGACTCCTAGCTGGTATTGGACTGTGCTGGTATTTCCAGTCACATCACCTCTGAGCAGATCTCCCAGGGAGCTACAAGGGAGGAGTAGGCTACAGCACATGCTTTTGCTAAATTTAGTGCTTTGGTGAAAAAAATGTACTGAATTCCAGCTGAGCTAGAGAAGAGAATGGTAGAGTAAGGTGCTCCTCTGGCTTTTCACAGGAACTATATTTCCTGAGAAACTGCAGGGAGAGGAGAGGGACAATTACTAAGCAATTGAAGTCAAATTTCCCCCATTGAAGTGCTTTAAATTCCTGATCAGAAAATGAGAATAGCTCCCTCTCAGCTGGTTTCATTACCAGATATCAGAAGCAGTGCTGTGCTCACAGCAGCGTAAGCTCCTTTCAGACCCATGCAATGCCAACAGTAGACCAACAACAAAGGAAAGGCCCTGGCACCAGTTTCCTGAGGACTTCCAGTTCCTCGGGAAGTGGTGTCTGTCAGTGGTACCTTCATGTACAATGGGGAATATGCCCCAGGGACACACGACAGCAGAAATATAGTTCTCCATAAGGGTTGGGGCCAAGTGCTGACACGAGTGTTTAAAGTAGCTCTGTATCACAAAGACCCAAAACCCAGTTTGAGCATGATCTGCAGTTGCCATTAACGAGGATTCCTCTCCATGATCAGGGCAAGAAAGGGAGGGAATAGCAGTGGTGAGGGACCTTGAGACACCTACTGTTGACTGTCTTCACTGATGATCAACTGCAAGTCTTCAGGACCTAGTTCTACTCTCCAATCTACTTCTAGGGCTAAAGACCTCTCGTTCCATATAAAACTTCTGTGCCCTCCCCTTCTGGAGCCTGCTCTCTTGCTTGCAACTCTAAACACGGAGACTGTCATGATTTTAGAGCATGGTGTGCTCCTGCTGTCATGCCTACATGTACAAGTCCCCACTCTCTGCCTACGGCACATGCTCCTTGTGCCTCTTCTTTGGGATTATTCACCATATCTTATGGTGTCCCAGGTCTCCTGTCCCACTCTAAGTACTAAATCTCATATACAGATGCAAGTAAAATGCAGTTTAGACTTCATGCATGAAACATTTATCTGAAAACAGTGGAAAGCAGCACATCACTTGTCAGGAGCCTGCCGTTACAATTTACCATAGTGAGCAGACACCTACTCATAACACACTGATTTCCTGTAGGAAATTCAAAGTGCTTAAATCTAACACAACCCCACCTTGCTGATCAGAGGCAGCAAAGTCCCATCTAAACTGCCACAGACCGAATCTCCCTTGTACATCAATGGGGATGATATAGGGTGATAGCATTTCTGCAAGACGCCCTAGACAAGGGGCAAGGGACCTGGAGCTTCAGACCGTGTTTTGGAACCACATGGGAGAAGGACAAGAAGTCTGGACATAGCTTAGTACAGCACAAGTCAGTTAACAACCATATCCCTAAGTGCTGTCAATTTTAAATGTATTTTGAACAGAAGAGAAGCCAGTTCCTCCCAGCTCTGCCAAACCCTCAGCTGATTTCCATCTTATATAATCACCTTTGCCAATAGATTGGTTAGAAGTTAGTATTTACTAAGCCAGAGGCCACTATTCTCTCAAAAATCACACACTGAAACTATTTATGCTACCCTTGACACACATTAATTTCAGGACCTGCTAGTCAGCAAAAGATTTTTGTTGCTTTTTTTTTTACAGAAATATGGCATGTAATAGGTCCATTCAGGACTCGCAGCCAAGCAACTGTGAGTTCTTCTTGAGCAGGCAGGCCCAGCTAATTTCAAAATTGATTGCTCTACAAAGGAAGGATAGCACTTTCCAGATCACAGAAATGGTTTACTGGCCCAAGTCTCATATAAAATAGTCTCTTGGTGAAGAACTAAACAGTTTTAAAAGGTGTCAGAGAAGCCATTAGGCAATAAAAATTCACAGAGCAATTTTGTCAGAGAAAAAGCGTAAATAAAAAGTGCATCGTTTCTCTCCCAGACTTTTTTGCAAGTCAGCTGCATTCAAAGAGATGTGCCTAGCTAGAGCTGAGCTAAAGGCAATTAAAAAGCATTGGCTGTCTTGTGTCAACTTTCAGCTTGTACTCCTGCACTTTAATCAGAAAAGCAGCAATTATATAAACAGTGTCACTAAATGAAGGGAGAGCAGAGAGTACAGCAAGCATAGATCAAATCCTGTACGTATCTTGAGAAGAAAAATAGCAACTGATCCTTATTTGTGTGGGAGTGCATTCATTCTGTATCCAAAGAAAACATACACACAAAAAATTGGCTCTTGCAAGGAAATGGAGATGCTAAAACACAGCTTCAAGGCAGTTTAGGCTATTTTGCTTCAAGGATATACTGATCTGCTTTTTAGTTTATAAGTTATAGTTATATCAAATGTTACAGATTCTTCTTTCAGCTAATATACAAATGCAACAGGCCACTTAGGGCATTTAAAGGGAGAAATCTGATCCCCAACATCAAGCATGAGCTATTCTGGGGGAAAAAGTAATCAAAACTTTCTTTTGTTTCTGTTTTTTTTTCTTAAAAAAATCCAAGCAAACCGTCTATCTCGCCACTCATCTTAAAGCAGTACTTGCTAAAATTAAAGAAAAAAAAAAATTGCTTGTGCAATCAGCAGCTTGTGGTTTCTTGCTAAACTACTTTTAAGCAAACAGAAAAATAATCCATGAACTGAGAACAGTGAACCAGGATAACATCTCCATTGCAATTAAGCAGAACACGCCTCTCTGATAGGGCAATCGGCTTCATGCAGTAACTGCTAATGGAAGGACATTTCTCGAAGCATCAGGACATGCTGTGTTCCTGACTACTTGAGAAATTTTAACAAGAAGCCTATTTGGGATTTCATAGTCCCATTTCTTGTGTCATAAAAAACTCACAGCATTCAAGCATTTCCAGCTAGTGCCAGGCAGAAGCCCTCCCTCTCCCTCCAGACCTTGGGACACAAACCCCAGAGCACACAAAATGAGAATTAGCTTGAACTCCAGCTTGGGCTGATGGAGTTGGTGGTCAGGAGAACTTCCTCCTAATTTTGAATTCCTGTGTTGGTAATATGTTGAAAGGGCACAGAAGAGTTACAACTGGTGCAGCACACACTTATTGTGCCCTCTTTAAGCAGAAAAAAAAAAAAAAAACATCAGTCCTGTGGGATTTGTGCACAAAGTATTTCTGAAGAGATAAATCAGGAATAACATTTGCAGTGTAGTAAAGCCACCATCCTGGAGAGCAAAGATATTCCCCCAAATAGCAATGCTGTGTAGATTAATTTATGATCTGCTTTTGCTTCAAACAAGTCTAGAACTAGAGAACGGAACTCATTAGGGTCCATGCTTTTGAGAATTACTTGTCACACTTGAATTATTCAACTCTACTTTCCCCCACCATGTATGCCTCCTTCTTCAGTACCTCAGTCCCTCTGCCTTCAAAAGGTGCAAATACTTCTTCATTCTCCTGTTCCCTTTCCCCCGGGGGGTATATTTATAATATAAGAGCCAGACTTACTTGTAAAAAGGTGGAGAGGGAAAGCTCTTCAGTTCAAAGTGCCGCACCTCACACTGGACTGGGGCTCTCTCTTCTCTTACCAAACGTCTCTGCATCAGACAGATGGTTCAAAAGGAGAGCATGCAGCAAATCTTGAGGGACAATGTAAACAGCAGATACCGCCTACACGTTCATTTCAATTCTAGCTCTGCAATGGAAGTCTAAGCTATTTTATATGGCGATGCTTTCCTTACCCAGTCAGTAGTTAACCCCTCTTACTACCCAGCTGCCCATTTCTAGGTCAGTAAAGAAAAAATGATCAGATTAATATTAATTGCTGCTCTTCAGCTTTACCAAAAGCCTTCCTAACACTCTTCTACCAGTGAAATTTAAGGTATGAAGTCCCACATGGCAGACCAGGGGTTTCTGGTGCCACTACAAACGTGCCCCAGAGCCTGGTTTCACCCTACAGCAGCTCTGCCAGTCTACCAAGTCATGGACAGGATCATGCCTAAGATAAGGCTGTCACTTCACTGGGCAGCACATCTTCTTTTTGGATGTAAGATGTGGTTACTGACAGGTCAGAAGTCCTGGGAACATGTTTCATTCTCCCTAGCTCCCTGCCACCAAGAGCGGTCATGGTGACCCATCCTACCCCTACATCTTAGGAGGTTTCAGTGAATATGTTATTCACCTAATGCCTCACACACCTTCACAATAGGAAGCTTCCCTGGCCTGTGATATAGCACTGAATTACAAACCCTAATCTGATCTAGCTGCACAGCTGAAGACACGCTGGGGAAATCACATCTTTGAGCCAAAACCCACAATGTATTTGCTGTCATGAGGGCAGAGCAGTTTTTTAAAGTTAGTTATAACATGACAACTCAGTCATCAGCAACAGCAGCCTGACAAAATACTACAATTTACAGCTCTGCTAGTTCAGGAGAACTATTATTTTTGTAAAGATTGACTGATGTTTTCTGAATTGTGCTAGAATATGAAGTTTTCTTTCTGAAAGCAGCATGGGATGGAGATAGGAGAGAGAGGGGGGTTTTTTAGGTAGCAGAGAGGCTAATATCTGGTAAGTCAAAAGATCATATGTGTAACTTGATTTATTAAACTGTTGTACCTGAATGACTTGGTGTAAGGGCAGGCTGTAGTTCTTCAGCCATTTTGGTTGCCAAGTTCACTTGAGTAGACAGTAGCCATGAAGTTGTCTCATCGCAAACACTCTTGTGTTTGTATTTCAATATTTAAGTGGTCTGCTAGATACAGCATAGAGAAGGAAAAGAGCCTGCTATCATCTGTTTAAAGGACAGATGCATATATAGTGCAGAACAGCGTTAAAACCAGAGGAGATGGATGGAGGCAGAGGTTTCCTGGCTTGTAATCCACTGATACATGCTGACAGGGCTGAGCATTAAAACCCTTCTTCACAAATACACTTTGCTTCCAAGTCTAGTTTTTAGTTACCAGTTCACAGGAAGCTTTAGATGTCAGACACTACTCTTCCCTCCCCTAAGAAAGTATATTTAAGCCCTTCCCTTTCAAACAATAAAGCAAGCTTCTGGCAAATGGAATCATGTCAGTATGGCCTTTCTAATATGAGAGACAAGGCGAAAAGCCTGGCACAGATAAATCTCTTTGAAATCTGAAGGTATATTTACAATGGATGAGCCATTACACCAAATTCCAGATCACTTCCTTTTCAGCAAAGTAACATTGCTGCTGAAGCAGTCCATCTTAGCTATCCCTGCTGCTGCAGCAGCTACTTCCCCTGGTAAATCAGGTTATCTGAGATGAACAGAGGGTCCCAATTTTATTTTGACAGATGAGTACCAGCTGTGTAAAGGACTTAACACTAAACATTCACCCAAACACTGAAGGATAGCACTTCCTAGGGGCCTTTCAGGAACTGAATGTATATCAGCACTACAGCAACCACACGCTTTGCTGCAGTAAAAAGAGGGTTTCTGAAAATGAGTGCTCACGTTTGAACTTCCAAAGAGGAAGGATCTGCAGGAAGATGATCTTAATCACAAACCTTTACTCATATATACCACAACCTCTTCATTGAGGAAACATACACAAAAAAATTAAAAGCTCCTGTTCAAGTTAATAAAATATTTTGGTTTGTGACTGATGAAATCCAGTGTCTGTAGGCATAAATCCTGGCACAGACTGTTGGTGACTCTGGATGGCATTTGTCATGGCTCCAGCTTGCAATACCAACCAGCTTGTAATGCCCATCAATCACACAGATCAGTGGTCACCCAGGGTCTCCCTGAAAGAAGGAAAAGAGGGAGGGGAGAGAAGGAGAAAACGAGGAGTTATCACACCTGCCACCAGTGTCAAAAACACCCAAATCCAGGAAGCTGGGGGAAGGGGTGGCTCTGGGTCCTGGATGGGTGCAGTGCAGCATTCCTACCCTGTCGGTTACATACCGTGCAAAAAGCTGCCCCCACAGCTTTCCTGCAGATGTTGGTTCTCTTCAATATTTTGGGGCTTGCACAGGACTCATGAGAGAGATCTCTGCTTGTTGGAGCTTGGCAGCCAGTTCTTCCTCTGGGAAACGCAACAGAGTCAGGGAGGCTGCAGAGGTAGGAGTCATGGCCCTGTAACTGCTCCTGGTAGCCACTCAACGCACTTGTGGGGGCAGATCCCAGCCTGGGGATTACTTCCCTTTTAACGTATGTTATCCAGTATTACAAAAAACAGCATTTCATATGTGTCAGGAGAAAAAGTCTCTCTCCAGACAGTTGTATGGACACACCTTGGCTTTTGCAGTCAGTGCAGATTGGAGCAGGGCCCTCTGAAGCTGGAGGTGTCCAGCTGGCAGGGGGAACCAAGCCCATCAGCCAGGAGCAGTAATAGGGTGGCAGTCACCAGTTGAAAGTGTGCATGATATATTGAGACTTATGATCCTCAAACCTCTCCCTTGTCTCTTGCAGGGGTCAACAAAAGACCAGAAGGGTTGGAGCAAGCCCTTAAGAGAGAGGAAAGGCAGCACACGACCAGGGCCAAAAGCTTCTTGCAGGGCACAGAACACTCACAAACCTTCTGGCAGCATCCCCAAGTCTGTCATCACTCTTCCAGCTTTCACAGGTTAACCTCCAGCCAGCTAGTAAGTCGCTTTCTTGCCTCTATCTGTGCTAGACTTTGGCCAAGGGCCGGTCGGACAGGGCACAGACAAGCTCTGAGCCAGCTGTGTTCAGGCACACGTACCCCACGTCTCCTGGCAGAGGTGTCAGTGGCTATTTTGAATAAGGGAGGGGTAGAGCTCTCTTCAGTTTGAAGATGAGGGGAGCATCTTCATCTTCACCTCCTGAGCCACCAAGGTGTCCCAAGGAGACACTGTCACCAGGAGGTATCTGACCACACTGCCGAGCAGCAGGAATGACATGAGCCAGAGGTTGCAGGCATTCAGACACCATAAGAGTGATTTCATCTCCCTTGAGTTCATTCCCCTTTGCTTAGCCTCCACCCTGGCTTTGCCTTTCCTGAAGTGGCGGCTTTCTGGCAGAAGCAGCAGCCTGGCTCATATCTGGAAAACGTTTCACATGCTACAGGCAACATTTAGGGAGCAAGGGGAGTCTCTCCTGGCACTGCCCCCAGTCTGAGCTGTCTCTGCCCTCCCTAGGTCATAGGTGCTCTTTCATATCAGAGTAACCTGTACTTACTGCCAGCTCCCTTCTCTTCTCACCCTGCTGTTAAGCATCTTACAGCAGGACTTGCTTCCTCCCTGCTGCCTGGTGAGCAAGTTGCTGCTGCAGAACTGCCTGTGTTGGAAAGCAAATTCCCATCAACACCAGGTACAGCTTCCCTGCTCTTAATTCTGTCAGCCCCCCTGCTTTTCTTGCCTCTTAACTCACTGCTTCATTTCCCCCTCCTCCCAAATATCCCATAATGAGATTGCAAAACAGATGAGACGGAGCTTTAATAATGTATAGGTTCCCTTGCTGTACTTGCTGGATGCCTGAGAGCGCTGTTTTAATGAGTCAAATCTGGCTTTCTCCTAATACCACTGTCTGAGGCCACAGAACAGTCAAAGTGAACATCTTTTGAAGGCTGTTTCTAAGAAGATGAGAGAGGAGACCCTCCAAAGAAGCACAGATCCAGAGAGTTGAGGGAAGACACCTTCCTCAGGCCAGTTTGCCCCAGGACCTCACTTCTTGAGTGCTGAAGACTCCCATCATCAGTGTACATAGTTATGCAGTCTTGGAAGGAATGTGGCATTTTCTTTGTGGATACTATTAGCAGGACATGGTGAGATCCATATGCTTGTATAGCTTCCTTATTCACATGCTTTGTTCTTGTGCACCAGCTCTATTTAGATCACATTTCCCCACTGCTTAACATTTGTCTTCAGTTCTTCCCCTTTCCTTCCCCCAAGTCCTGACCCAAGTTGCATGTGACAAGATGGACGGAGTAACTTCTCTCAGCTCCATCCAAGCTTTCCACTTCATTGTATAAAATCTAAATTATATACTGCATCAAAATGTTCCTCTAACAGGACTATTTTGTGGTTTACACAAAAGGTACTGCAACTTAAAAGCTTTTTCTTTACATTTCAGCCCCTGCTATCCCAAACATTACTTTGCTACCAGCATAGAGGCACATATCATATTAGTGCCGTGCATGCCTATCTTTATGGAGAAAAACATAAGAACAGTTGCCTTGGGACATGCATGCTTATTTTTGGCTCATTAACTTTAATGGTCATAGTACAGCGGTGACAGGTTGGGAAGACAGGTAGAATAGGTAATCTTTGCTATTCTCTATATCATGCCTAGCCTACTCTTATACCTTAAAGCCACAGGGAAGTCTGCTTGGAGGAGCCTGATTCAAAGCCTATTGGCAACAGCAGAAGCATTCCTAACTCTCATGCTGTATCTTAAACAGGTAATAGGAAGCAAAGGCTCACTGTTCATCTCACTCTTAGCATCCCTTACTGTACAAGATACACAAATGCCCTCCCATTCCCCCCCACATCACATCAGAGTCTTATTATAATCATTAACCCCAGAACAGCTGAATATGGTGGGGCTCTAAACAGTACCCAGATCAATGGGTTTCTGCAGCTCCAGGAGTGCCATGTCATTTCTGAAAGGAAACCCACCAAAGCCATAGTGTGTGTGCATAGTTTTCACAAGTATGGGGCTGTCATCCATCATATTTGGCAACAAGTATTTTTTCCCCAGAACTGTTAGCACTGGACAAGGAAGAAGGAAAACAAACACATTTTTCAGTCTAAAAAGCCCCATAATTCAGACAACAGGAGGAGTCCAATGTTCACTTGTAACATTTGCTGCCAAGCAACACTAATGCTTCGAGACTTATAACCTTACATCCAGGGACACTTTGGGGAATCCTGGCTGAGGTATCAGTGCTTTTTGTGCTGTGCTGACAGAGAACTTTGACTTGCACCTCCAAAGATCTGCTGCTGTTATGATTAACACAGGGAGTCCAGAGACAAGTCAGTTGCTCACCTTCTCAGGAACCAGACCCCAACACAGATGGAGCTTCTGTCGAAGCTACAGATCTGGGCTGTACAACTAGTTTGATGAAATATTTCAGACCTATGCCACCATCATGGGTGTCTACATACAACATGAAGGTTCAACAGAAACAAATGGTACCTCAACCTAATTGAGACCAGGAAGTACATAATGGGGGGGCCAGAGACATAATACAGGCATCAGCAGTTTTGGGGGGGCCAGAGGACAAGCTTTCCCAGGGCTATTTTTCATCAGTTAGAACACCTCCACAGAAGTGTTGACCCTCACACTGCAGGCTGTATGCCAGGGCCAGAACACCAGGACTGACCAGCCACTTCCATCCATCCTGGGCTTCCTGCATGGGTCCACCAGCAATTCTATACTTGTTGCAAGCCCCAGACCAGGGAAGGGACCCACCACTGGAAATCCACATTTCTCTGGAATTATTTCCTCATTGTTAGTGAGGATTTGGTTTTGGGTTTCTTTTTTGTTTTGTTTTGTTAAAGAAAATTTGTTGCAGCTGGGTGAACTGATATGCTCCAACAACAAAGAAGCACCAGACTTGTTCTGCATAGCCATGTCCACCAAAGGTTCCACAACAGCCCACTGGTAGGACTGAAGCATCTGTATTGGAGAGAGTTGGGAACACTTTGCTCTAATTTTCCCTTCAAAAGAACAGAAGTTGTCCATACATGCTATACCAGAAAATAAAGACCTCAACTAATACCACTTGAAGGACGACTTGAATCTTGATGTCCCAGATGTGCACAGGTTGGCAACATGTCCTGGGTAAGCAGATCAGCACAGACTTTTTTCAAGAAGTCACATTCTGCAGGTGAGAAGCATTTCCTGATTTTTTTTTTTTTTTTTTTTTTTTTTTAGTCAAAATTGTATTTATGAAGTGTTTTCATTACAGGAAGTCTTCGTTTTCCAAAATTAGATCGCTAAAGTGTTCCCAACTGTCTCCAGTAACAGCAAATTAAACAGTGTATAAATAACCTGTATCCCACCACCACCAGCTTTCACTGATCCCAAGAGGTGTTCGCACTGGAAAGGAAAGAAACAAAACTGGAAGTGAACAGTATTTACTTTCTTCAGAAACTGGTAATACAGTGAATGAGCCTAGAAGGAAAAAGGTTTAACAGAAAAGAAGTCCATTAAAAGCTTGTAATTGGTAGAGCTGGTTCAGAGAAACCTACTGAGAATTTTAAGGGCTAAGGTACAACACATCTCCTATTTCCCCTCTTTCTGTGGCACTCTGGACCATGACATAGGAACTAACCTTTCTATCATAGGCTCCTTCTATCCCTTCTGTGTGCCCCAGGAAAAGGCACAACTGTCCAGTAAGAGCAGCCAAACTCTCCAGCAAAAGTAGTACAGATGGATTAAACTGTTTGGCTTTCTGCTTCCTGTTTATAGTGTCAGGTTCCAGACAGTGGTTATTAATTAATCAGAGGTCAGTTACGTGCTGAGACCAATCATTCCTCCTAATAAGCATCTGTTTTAAACAAAAGCAAGCCAACCCCAAAACTAGTTTAAACAAACAGTGATTCCTCTGGGATGTTTCTGTATTCGGCTCGGTGACAGCGTGAACTGCAGAGACACGAGGACTACCACCTAGCGCGAAGTGCCTGGGGTGAGCACTGAATTAGCTTGCTGCACTTTGGGATATATCAGAGCACAGAAGAATATCTTGAAGTGATCTCAGACAATAGCTTTGGGGGAAGCACATTCAGCAAATAAACATTAGGAATGTCCCTGACTGTAACCTTCAGTACTATTTTAACAACAAAGATTGCTTTGTGGCATAGGCAGGGAAAGACCCAGAGCCTTACTTACATTGCCTGCTACCTTCCAGCGTCACTTTGTGTTGGCTACTGATACAACTCTTCAAGGATTTTGAAGCCTCTGTATCCCACAGATTCATCAGTTTTGAAATGCAGGGTCAGACAGCTGCTGCTGGAGAACATGCTAAAAGATTTTCCTGGCCAAATAAGTTTGCTGGTGGGGGGAAGAAAAAAAATGCTGCAGTTGTAGTCGTTGCCAAGCAGTTTGAGACACAGCCCCTGTAGTTATTACTAGGGACAGACGTTTTAATCCAAACCACTTAATACTCAAAGATACTAGTGGATGACAAGAGTTCTCTGAGGTCTTTCAAGAAGTACATCTCTAGTGGCCTATGTAATATCACTCTCTATCCAGGCTGAAGAGGTGAAGCCTAATGCAATGGTCAAATTGTTCTCACGGTCTGTAGAAGTGCCTCTCTCATACTTGAGTGAGATTATTTCAATAACTGGTTCTCTTGTCTACATACGTGGGAGGAGGAAGGCGGGGGGGCAATAAGGGAACTAGGAAGGCATGAAGCCATTCCAGTGAATTTTTCTGTACCCAAAGATCCTGATGTCTGTATGGCACAAGGCGGCTTTGGTACTCGCAGCAGCAACATCTGCTCAAACTATTCAAGACACAGAGCAAGACAAGTACCGAGATACAAAGGGTTAAGGAAAAAAGGGTTTAAAAGAAGGCTTGATAGAAGAATCCTCTTGGATACAGGTATGATGCTGGAAGTCACGAGCTGCTGAGTCCAGGACATTTCTACCAAAGAAGCCCTGGGTGACAAGAGCTGCTCTGCACAGCTCTCAGGAAGCCTCCTGCCACTTGTCCCTGCTGTGCAGGCACAAATCAGTGTTGCTCCCCTCCCTGCCTCCCACACCTCACAACTGAAGAGAATTCAGTCACCTTCTTTTAATAAAAGGGGTCAGAGGAGGAAGATAGTCAACAAATATGTAGCTCAGCCTACCCAGAAGCCTTGAAGAGATATATGATCCAGCGTAAACACTCAAATGATCCCAAATGCAATCCCTTGCATCCTCAGTTACAAAATCTTTAAGCACAGCCTTCAGCTTATTTCCTGAAATAGAATAAGTTATTCAAGTGCAGTTCCACATGTGGGGGTGAATGCCAGGGTAATTGGGAGATGTTATTTCAGTGGGTCCAACTAGAATTAGATCAAAGCCTGGGCATTCTTAAATGAAAAAGGTAAAAAAAGTCATATCACAAAGAAAAATCTGTTTCTGCATGGATTTGCTTAAGCAGGCCTATTAATATTAGAGAAAGCAGAGATCTTAATGTTGGGTTTTAAGTTCTGCTGGTTAAAGTGAAAATTTGCATGGCTTCAAAGCACAAGTTCTACATGCCCTTTACACAGAGAACTGTTCAACCAGGAAAAGGGCTACGGATATGGGAAACTACTTGAGCTCTGAAGAGTGATCCAGAGGCCAGACACTGACACCCTACGTACAGGATCACTTGGAGTAACCTTTCCTAATCGGCCAAATTCAAACTTAAAAATTCACTAGCCATTTCTAAAGTGTTCATATGGATGTTTCTTTCACGTTGCATTTATAGTTGTCACAGAACTGATCAAAATGCAGAATGCCTTTATTGTAGGCATGCTAACATTTTATTACATGTTTTTGTGTAATAGTCTGCATGATTTTTATCAGTTCCATAAATAAAACTGGCTACCATGACAGTTTACTGGGGTGAAAGGAGAACAGGGATGACAGCCTACTTCTTGGGGTGATGAGAGAGAACAGACTGAGCCTGCTGGAAACATGAATGGTGAAGAAACTTGATGAAGCTTTTAAACTTCCACCTTGAGGGTCTTTCTGGCTGAAGAGCTGGGAACACACTTCACACAGGCTGGTGAACCTGGCTAAAGTTCAAGTCCTAATACAAAGTGCAGAGAAAGGTTCAAGGATCTTGGATACAATGGATTTGAGATTACTGGATTTAGGTAAGGTTTGGGGGTTTTTGGTGGGGTTTGGTTTTGTTTTATTTTTTTTCTCCTTCAACTAGCCATGCATTTCTCCAAATATACATCGCAGCTCTGGCAGGAACAGCAAGTGAATACAGCAGAACAGAAATGTGCTGAATGAAGAAAGTACATTTAGTACTGACATGGCTAATGTTGCTGGTGAGAGTCTCATCCATCAAATGTTCACACTTGCTGGTGACGGAGGTTAACTCCCAAGCCACAAATACAGAATGTGCATAAAAGGAGGTGGGGGCACATTTTGTTTTGTTTTGTCTTAAATAGGATTTTTACTCCTTCCCTCTCACCAGCTTTATGGAAAGTTAAAACCAGTCTTACCTTCGTCAGCAGCATGGAGGTTGATGGGAGATTTCTCTTTTGCCGAGGATCTCTGTGGAAACAGCATCACAGGCTGGGGAGGGGAGACTGAGCCAAGAGGAGGTTTGAGGCTGTGGGTCAGTGGAAAAAGCACGTCCTGATTTTCAGAGCTAGGGCTTGGAGCACATCTTGGAAAGGTGTGTGTGCACATGAAAAAGCGGACAGATCTCTGTTGATGGTGCTGTAAGTCTGATGAATTTTAGTATGAGAAATGTAATTGCTGTGATCTACTTCTGAAGCCTGACACACCTGGCTGGTATGTGGACAAGCAGACGTGCTTCATTCACACAGCAGTGAGGAGCATAGGTCAGACAGGAGAAAGGGGGATGGGGGAAGGAGATTAGGTATGGCTCAAGTCACTAGAAATGCAAAATGGTTTGTTTCCACAAAAACTGAAATGTCAGACTGGCCAAATCTCTCCAGCTCCAAGTTTCTTTGATCTGAGGCATCAAAGTACTAATTTCCTTAATGGTGCCAGGGCAGTGCTATTCATAGAGAAAACTGTCCACCCATGTCACCAGCTGAACCCCAGCCTGGGAAGCAAGAAAGTGAGAGAAGTTTCCTTTGATCTTTAAGCTTAGAGCCCAATTAACTGTGTAGCTCCGTGGGCATGTGACAGAGGTGAGGTTTGGGCGGTGCTGCTGTTACCACTGTTCCCCCAACAGCAGTATTGCCTACTAGGTGAAGAAGCAGAAGAGAGATTATAGAAGTAATAATAGGCCGACCATGTGGACATGGAATTCTGGTTTTGCAGAGCAGAATGGAAAGGGACATGTAGAGAGCAACAGCTAATTAGTATCTCATTTTTACAGTTTTATGGTGGGAATGAGCACAGTAATTGGATCACTACTTATGCATTAAAACATCAGCGCTCAAGATCACTAATAGATCTCTTATTCTTAATGGTCATTTATCTTCAGAACAGATAGATTTTTTTTTTTTTTTTTTTAATATAATAGCCCTATTTTAGGCTCTGCTTCTCCACCCCCTCCCCAGAATCATGCTAGGCTTACCACATGATGTTTCCTGAGTAGAGTACGTCAAGAGAAAGCCTTTCATGGATGCCTCAGCCTTGGAAAGGAAGGTCACTGCCACCACTGGACTTCAAGATTTTATGGGATAGCGGGAAGCATAACTGCAGAAGTTGTCTGCAAAATAGACCAGAATGGGAGGTGAGCTTTCCACTTTCCCTTTTTTCTCTTGAGGGCTGTAAGGCATAGTCTTTCAGAATGCAGTGTCAGAAGAGATTTCCATTTCCAGAAGACTCTCAACGCAAAATCCTGATGTCATTCAGCTTTGAATTAATGTGTTAGACTACAGACATGGCCAGAAGATAACTTGCTATAGCTGTAATCAGAATGGGGGCCTTCTTCAAACAGACAAATAGTTAAAGACAACCATTATAACTACTACAGATCACTAGTGGCAAGTGCCCACTGCCTGGAGTACTCTTGGTCAGAAGAAATCCCTGCTCTGACAAGCAGCCCACACCTCTGGCTCCTTTGAGCAAGACACTATGCAATGCTCACAGGACTGCAGGACACCCATATTCTCCGAGGAGTGAGTCACTCTGAGAGTCTCATGTAACTGAGACCTGGCACTGAAGAACCTTGTATCCATAAGTGCTTTAATAGTTTAATTTTCCCGTCTATGCTTTCTCATCCACATAGAGAAGATACTTGCACCGCTTCACTTCCCCAGCAATATCCTACATAATCAAGCCAACATTTCCTTAGTCAGAGTGCTTAGGTACCTCCCCTCACTTAGCAGGGCAGTAGGAAAAGCTTCCCTGCCCTTGGCCCCACTGCATTGACCCGCTGCCTTGTCTTTGGCACGCAGCTTCGGACACACACAGCAAGTTGTCACACTGCAAGTTCAAGCCTGGGAAAGAGCAACATAGACAGACTCACATTGTTCCGAGGCACAGCCATGTCACGATTAGGACCTCATGTCCTACACGTCTAATTGCAAAAGTATTTCTAGAAAGGGAAAGATACTGAGCTAGCTGAAGTAGCTCCAAGTATTATCAGAAATCCCTCCTGGAACATGGAAGTGTGCCATGTAAAACTCCCTTGTCTGTCTGCAAAATAAACTTAGTTCAGTTCCTCTGTTTCTCTCACCCCAGCATTAAGGTGAGCTTTCTCTCACCTATTAACTCTTTGGTTAGTCCAAATTCTTTATACACCATCAGTTGACCATGACAATTAGACAAATTTCTTTCAGTCCAGAAGTTCAGAACTTCAAGCTGAATAATAGATTTTAATGGGGCTACAATTCTCCAGTGGCAGCTGCAGCACAAGGCAAAGAACAAAGTCACAATGCTGGCATATTTTACAATTGGCTCTTTTTTCCTAGGGATAGCTATCAAAATGTGAGCAAAGGGAAAAGGGATTGTAATGCCCATTAAAAAGAGAAAAGAAAAAAAAAAAAATCAAAGATGGGATACTGGTCCAAATCTATTTTGGTCATATTATTCATGACTTCTCAAGGTAAGCTTTCAAATAGTTTAGAAGTCTATGCTATTGCCATGTGAATGGAAAGTTATCTCTTACCCTAACTAAGCACGGTGAGGGAGGAAGAAAAGGAAATAGATGAAAGCACCAAAAGATTTTTAGTGACATAGTTTATCACTGCCATTGTTAACCCCTCAGTTACACCTCTGACATGCTTTATGATGAGAGCTTTGCCCAGAGGTGTCAGATTTGTCTGCTGTTTGCTGGAAAGAAGGTACTGGTACCCCCCATCTTTCCTAACCCTCTGAGGAACTTGCCCAGTTTTCTAACATGCACTGAAGTACCTGTGGATTCATTAAAAAACCACATCACATATGTTTTCAGGTTTTCATGTAGGAGTTACAAAAACCAGAACAACTCAGGTACTCACCTGGTGGCATTTGCATCTCTCATGGGGTTTCCCAGTGTCTGGATCATTCCTTCCCAATCTATAAGAATGACATCCATGCATCGTGAAAACTGTGCTCATCTCCTTGGGAATTTTTGAGGCATTGCCAGGTTTTTGTCCTGGAAATAATAAGAGTGTAGAGCATTAAATTCAGCTTTAATATTGTTTTAAATGGTCTTTTCACCATGAACTAGGGCAATTACTGTATGACATGTCATCCCCACGGAAAAGCATGGATCATGGGCAAGAGCCAATCTGAAGAGTAGAAACTTGAGATACTCATTTTAAAAGTTCATCTGGAAGAAGATGTGTTCAATTAGAAGACAAACCAATTAGAAAAGCTACTACATTCCTATTCTACCAGGCCAGACATTGTTCATCATAATCCTACAAAACTCACCCTCACTTTAGCCTTGTTTCAGGCTTCAGCATTTTTCATATCAGTCAGTTTTATCCAGGCTAGAGCTTCAGAGAGCTCTGGTTTTTCGTATGTTTGGAGAAGTTCTGTATGTAAAGTCTCCAGAAAGCCCATAAAGGCATCTCGAAAAGAAGTACATTCTTGAAGCTTCAGTGAAACAGGTAAATTCATCTTTAGATAGAAGTGGTTGTACAGCTTGACTGTACCTTGGACTCTGAGCATCAAATATTCAATTCTGAAAGCAGCAGGGTCAATGGAGCAGAGCACCATCTTTACCACAGGTCCAGACCTCTGGAGAGCCACAGGAGACTGCATGGTACCATATAGCACAGCTTGAAGCAAATTCAAGCACACCACCACCATTTGAGAAACGTAGTCAAAAATCATAGAGAGGTTTGGGTCAGAAGGGACCTTAAAGATCATCCAGTTCCACCCCCTGGCCACAGGCAGGGACACCTTCCACCAGCCCAGGTTTCTCAAAGCCCCGTCCAACCTGGACTTGAGCCCTTCCAGGGAGGGGGCAGCCACAGCTTCTCTGGGCACCCTGGGCCAGTGCCTCCCCACCCTCACAGGGAAGAAAAAAAGTCACACAAGTTACTCTGTGGAAAGGCAGAAGAGTGAGGAACTACTCAGATTTGAGAGATGTTCAGTGCCGGTAATGTGGCTGCTAGGCAGTCACCTCCTGACGAGGCAGCAGGCAGCACCTCCGGTCCCTGTCCTGCAAGAAGTTCTCCACTGCCGGCCAGCAAGGACTTGCTCACTTCATTGCACAGTATCAGCTGCCCCAAGTCTAATTACAAGGCGAGGTATTTTGTTTGCTTTATCTGCCTTGAAAAATTGCTATGCTACTTAAGGGTTCGTTCTTGGACTTAACTGAAAGTGGGATGGGACAGGAAAGTTTTGTCATTACACCATTTCCACCGATAGTTACTTTCAGTTGTTAAGCATGCTAAATTGTTTTCTGGTTACTTTCTGGCTCAGAATTTTCCAGCTTCTTTCTCCCCTGTCATACCATCATCCTAAAGTCCTAGCTCATGCTGACATTAAAGCCCAAGTCTATGTTTTAGAGTCCTCAGGAAAAGTAATTTGGTTTAGAGGCAGGCACCCACTGACTTTTGCTGTTCACTGGCTCTAGAGAAGGAGGGGATAAAAGAGAAAACATGCTGTTTCAATATGTTGGCATATAAAGAGACATAGGAATCTAGTTTAATATACCCAACCTTGAAAAACTGCCAGCCATAACAAATGCTATTACATAGCAGCGAGTCTGTGTGCTGGAGGACACTCCAGGGAGCTATCTATTAGACTCCTGTTCAGGGAAAAGTTTGACTGATGGCCCCATTTCTGATAGTATTTTCCTCTGTCCTGTATATAAATAGTTATGATAGTTAAGCTGTTATTCTCAACTGTAACAGACATACTTTTAGAATTTTTCTGTGTGCTTTTATAAATGAATTCTTGGAGGAAGATAGCTGTGGAGTGCTGTAAGAACTCCTTAGCACATCCTCTATCCTTCTCTCCTGTCCTTTCACTCTCAACTCAGAGTTAACTGACATACTAAACTTTAAATTTGGAGTGTGGTTTTTTTTTTTTTTCTTAATGCAAAAAATATTTCTAGCATATTTAATTACCCTAAAAACCTTTGTCCGGAAGCATTACTACTGTATTTGGTAACAAATGGTTGTTCTTGTTCAAGTGTCAGGAAAAAACAGATTATCTCACTCATGTTAGAGCTATGATGATCATGCAGATAGCCCTCATCTACACCCAGATAGAAGTTAAATAAGGCCTCTTCTCTAGAGCATGAGCCATCACGACTTGTGTGATGTAAGAGGATGAGGGTCTACATAGAATAGCTATTAGCCAAAAAGTTTCTCCAGAGGCATCACTTAATTTTGAAAGCATTTGGTGAACACATACACTAGAATTCATCCACAGGACTCCCAAAGGCTGATGGTGGATTTCTCCACCACACTTTGTCTACCAGGGTATCAGTGTGGATACTTACTTAGGATGAATGCTTCTGTATATAACATCTGTAACATCATTCTATAACATCTGTAATCATAATAAATTAAAACTATACAGAGGTAGAATAAAGGGAGGTGAGGGAGGGAAAGAAGAAAAACAAAACAAAACAAAACAAAACACATTGAAGAGCTGGGGAGGGGTGCTGAGAGAAGGAACATCACATGTCAGGGATCCTTCAGCACACCCAGTAAAACCTCTGCAAGATCTATCGTTCAAGAGTTTTCCCCCCACTCCTTTCCTACTACTTCCCCCCCTTCCCTTTTCTATTTTGTGCCAAGTTCCAGTTAATTCCTTTTGCTTTCAAGTCGCTGTCTGAGACTTCCCTTTGATGTCCCTACCCTTACCTTGCAAAAATTAGTGACTAAGCATTCCTTACTCACCTTTCTGTGCAATTCATAGCAGTTTATGACGCCATTGCACTTCTCCATTATCTTTTCCAGCCTGTTGATACTATTTAGTCTCACCTCATAGAGAGCCAGACCAACCCCTGGATACCTGTCATGCTCCTCTGTACTTCTAAATCCTTTTCAGAATGACTGTGTGCAGGAGGGGGAAGAAGTAAATCAAACCCCCATACAGTATTTAAAAAAATCGGTTCCTCAGGTTTGTACAGTAAAGCATATTTTATTCTTTACCCCTTCATGTATTGACACCTTGTTTTGTATTTTTTATGGCTACAAATCTGCTCCAGTGATCCTACAGTATTTCAGTGATAGTAGCTAAATTAAAACCCATCACTTGTGCACATAAAGGCATGGACATTCTCCCTTCTGCCCCAAGACTTCAACACAATTAAGGTAGAAATTGATTTTCTTTATATACAAAAATGTTTATATACTATGCATCTTGTACAGCAGACAAGAAAGCAGGCATTTGACTTGCCTTTTTAAACAGATGTAGATGTTACTACTCTGCATCTTATCTCTTCCACTTTTTGCCCCTTCCTCCTTTTCCCCCACTCTGCGTACAGAGCCTTTAAAACAGGAACCAAAAAGCATTTCCTCCATGCATTTTGAAATGGAGGTACCTTGATATGTTCCTGCCACACTGCGCTTCCAACTAGATTTTTACTTAACTGCACAGTGTGCAGTACAGATGCAGACATATAGGCCTCTAGAAACTTAAAATTTCCAGTAAACAGTACTAAATCTCTTTCATCTTAATTTAGTTTTCTTTTAAAGCTGTGGATTGTGTTCATCTACATTAGTGTCTCAGTGGCTGAATTGTGCCTCAGCGGGGTCAAGATGAGGAAGACCAGAGTCTTCTGCAGAGAAGATAATACATTTTCTGTTATAAAGAGTCACTCCCTTCTTTCCCAGATGCTAATGCTTCAGTGTCATTCATACCACCCCCAAGAGGCAAATAATATGTACCATCATTGCATCTCATGTCATTGTCCCAGAAGTTTTGGAGGAAGGGGAGGTGACTTTGAAAAAGAAGCTGCCAATACACAAGTCATTTCTATAGACAAGTGTCCGTAAGGGCTTGCCCAAATACCACAGTTTATTTCGATATAGTCTCTTTTACCATTCTCTAGTGTACTAAGAGGGCTGTTCTTCTACTGGGTCAATGCAGCACACTGACACAGGGATTAAGGTCTTCAGCCATATTTACAGCCCGGTCTCTGAAGCTTAACTTAAGGCTGCCACACATTGGAGACATGTAAATGGGGCTGGAAACCCTTTCTGAAACTGGCCCAAGTTGAGGTGAGAAATTTCTAGGACTGAGTGTCCTCAGATGGATCGTTTGTTGTTACCTAGCACTTTTCTTCCTCTCTGTCTCTCTTCATAAATCCCAAGAAACTCCTCTTGGCAGTTCAGCAATGATGTTATTGACAGATGCTTTACTATAATCTTTGCCATGCCCTTTGGAGACAGTCAGAGTATCCAAGAGCGCTCTGTGCTTTCCACATATCCTGATGAGGAAGGGGCAGAGATAAACCCCCAGGGCTCTCCTAACTCCACTTCTGACGCACATTCTATGGATAAATGTGCACTTCAGTGATAAAAGCATTAAGAAAGGACAATAAGAGCTTTCTGCAAAACCTGCCAGTTTTGCCCATGATTGAAGATAGTCTAGCAGGTCAATAAAGTGAGTGGGAAATGGTTTTCTAATGTTGAGGGTTTTTTTTTTGTTTTGTTTTGTTTTGTTGTTTTGTTTTGTTGTTTCCCCTTTGCCCCCAGTATTACTGGACTTGCTGGAAGCCTGAGTATCCTGATATCACTGGCAAAAGCTCAACTACTACAGCCTTTGGAAAGGCCAAAATGAATGGATCTGATAAAAATCTTAACCCTACATAGGGCATATATATATATATATATACACACACACACACATACATATTTTTAAAACCCTTTCCCATCAGTTGGATCATTTCTTAGGGTCCAGCATGCAGGCTGGTACAAGCCTGCAGGAGTTCTCAAAGTGCACATGGTCACAAGGCAGTCCTGTCATCTTAGTCTGGTCTTAGAGACCCAGACAGCAGACACAAACTAGGCAGCGTAAAGGAGTGAGCTGTCAGGCTTTAGAGGAAAGCAGACTTTCTTGCAAATTTGCTCTGAGCTGTTCTTTGAATCAATGCCTAGGAAACAGATAAATAGGCACCAGGTTAGTCATGTACCTGGGATAACAGGCCTACCCACCTCAAATACGGAGTCACTAAGGAAGAACAAATGTAATTTATTTTTTTAATTGACGCTGTGACCAGCCCTTCATGAGAGTTATGAAATTATACTTTTGTCCACACACTCTCTGGTTGTCCAGAAACACGGGAAGAAAGCAGGCTTAGCCTGTAGCTGCATGCACACACAGTGCAGTCAAATTCAACACTCGTTAAATATAAAACCAAATCAACAGGGAAATATTTGGAAGCATCTGAGTAGTTATAACAGAGCAGGAGGAGAGAGAACAAGATCACTAATGACAACTGTATATCCCTTTAGTACCAAGGATAATAGGGTTTTTTGCCTCCCAAGGAAGCAGTTTTTGAAGTCATACCCTCTGTAGAGCAGCTTAAATTCTGTTTAAGCGTGCTTCCTCCCACACCAATGTTTATGAGCTTTCTGCTCAGATTGGATGCTGAGGCCACGCCATGTCTCTGTGTACCTGCACGGGATGCTGAGAGTGCAGAGCGGGGAGAGCTGAGCCCTTCCCGCTGGGTAGAAATCCTTCAGAAGGGAGAGGAAGAACATTTGCTTCCTGAGGAAGGTGCTGTGGTGTGAAGAGCACTGCACAGCAGAGCTTGTCAGAGGGCACACACAGGGCAGCGTGACCCACCGTGGAAGAGAGCTTCGCCAAGCTGAGTTATGGGGAGGGTACCCTTCCTCCAGGAGAGCTGGCCTTAAAAAAAAAAACAACACACCTCAAACCTCTTCTACCACAAGTCTAGGTTGAAAAGCAACGAGT
Organism: Tyto alba; assembly: GCF_018691265.1. Classification (NCBI taxonomy): domain Eukaryota; kingdom Metazoa; phylum Chordata; class Aves; order Strigiformes; family Tytonidae; genus Tyto; species Tyto alba. Next base: position 17,936,493 of record NW_024881295.1, read on the forward strand.
TAATCACACAGCTTCCCACAAGGGCAAGACAAGGGCATTTGCACATACTCAGCACTGCAGGAGGACGCGGGCCCTGTGTTTGCAGCGGTGGAGAGCAGGGAACGGCAGTGCAGGCATGGGTACAGGGGTCTGGAAGGGGGTAAAACCCTACAGGATGCGCCACAAATTTCATTTTAAAAATCATTTGTTGCGTTTAGGGTGACACCCTGGTTCGGGTGATTACAGCACCACGCGCCTGCCGTGACTTTGAGCTCACCCAGCAATGAGCAGCTCAGAGACAAGCCTGCTCCAGTGCAAACAAGGGCCTTGCGTGCATTTCCAGCCCCTGCTAACCAGTCCTGGAGCTTCTGTGCTAATGATGCCCCCCCCAAACCCTCCATCACTGGCAGGGCTGTGCTTTCCCAAGGAGAGAAAGCAGCCCCACCTCCTGTTGCTTATCACTTCAGGGGAACCTATTTTTATCTCAGTGGTGTGATGACTTGGAGCGCCAGCAAGGATGCCAATGGGAAGAGGAGGAAAGCACACACTGCATGCCAACACCCTGGCTACAGCACAAGTCTGCAAGCAGAGCCGGTAGCACGTCCCCTCCTGAACAGTTTGCTTTTTAAAGCCGTGAGCAACAGCATTCTCCAATTTGTTGCCAGGGCTAGTTTCTGTCAGTAACTCAGGGGTATTTTAGCCTTTTCATCAGTCTTCCTCCAACACTGTCACAGCATCAGATGTGGAGAAACATTTAAACGCTTAATAGGCGGGAGGAGGTACATCAGTAGGACAGGGCTGTTTGCTGTGCTTTAAAAGCACCAGCAAGCTGATGTAGTGCCTCACCCAGAAGCACAGCTCTGGTTATGCTAAGTAGATTCATAAGAGATTAAGTAACTGTCCTTGCCCTGAGAAACTCAGTCGAAAACATGGGTGATAAAAAACAAACAAACAAACAAAAAAACCCCCAAACAAATAAAACCCCCCAATATCTCATTCAAGAATAGTAAGGGAGAGATAGAGCAGATTAAGCAACTTGACCCAGGCGCACAGGAAAGCTGCAACATCAGTGTTAATGGACCCCTGTATCCAGCATGCGAGCCCACTGCTTCTACCTACAATAGAGTCTTTCTTCCCTTGGTTCTGCTCACCAGCCTCCCTTCCCTCTCCCTGTGTGCAGACACACACTCTTCCCAGGACAAAATCCCAAGAGCTGTGTCCACTTGCACGGCGATGTTAGGAGACTCAAACTTCTTACCGGGCCCTAACAGGACCTGCTCCTAAACTGACCCAGCTCCACCACCTTCTGCACGCCAAGCACTGCAGCCTCCGGCACGCCACGGCTCCGCGGTTACCCCACGTCCACGCCTGCCCCGCTAGCTTTCGCTGGCCGCTCCTGCGCCGAGGTCTCTGGTTGAAACAAAAAGGGGCCCAAACAGTAGGCCTCAAACCAAAGTTGACTTCTGAGTGAATTCCCCGACCAGCAACCAGCATCTTATCAGCAGACTGAAGCAACCAGTATCTTATCAGCATGAAAATGCAACCCTGGGAACAATCCCTGGGAACTATAAGTAAACAATAGGACGTAACTATAAATCCCAAATGTAAAGAAAAACAGAAACTCCTCAGACGTGCCCGGATCCTGGCCAGATCCGGACATGCCTGACTGAGGCATATCAATCTACCAGCTATCTCCTGTGCGTTTTGTTTAGACTTGTTTGTTAAACTGTATAAAAGCTGGACCCTCTCACAGCGAAGATGGAGACTCACGTACGAGTGGACACACTGAGTGGGACTTCCCAATTGCCGGGAAAGGCTCTGCGACCCTTCGCTGTGACGGGGCTCCCCAGCTGATGCACGGGTCGGGGTGATGTTCAAGTAGGAGGGCAATTGGTGATGGATCTTTCTTAATCACTATAGCTAGCTTTAAATAGTAATGTCTAGGTGCATTACCTTGCTTATTCTTTCTGCTGCTTTAAACGAAAGTAAAATAAGCCTATTTCTTTCGCTTGGTGTCTGTGTCCTTTGTGTTAACCCCGTCAATTGGCAAAACACTGGTGCACTGCCTCTTCCCTGCAGCACGCTCTGATCAGCGCAGGCAGAGAGGCACAGCGTGCTTAGAGACAGTTCGGTACAAAACTCAGGAACGGTCAGCACGGCCAAGCGCTTCCCGCAATAGGAAGGCGATCACAGGGAGGTCGGATGAAGGAGCCAATGGTCACTATCTGGTTCAAAGAGCCCTCAAGGCCTTTAACATTTTGTATGAAGCCATGTGTAAAAGCTGTCAACAATGCTACGGCCTCCACCTCTGGGAAAGGTTTACAGCTACAGAGCTGAGCAATTCCCTGCATAAAGTGCCCAGCCCACAGTAAATCCACGAAAGCCATTACAGCCTTCAGAGAGTCAGCGGTCAGCAGCCAGTTGTGTCAGATCCAAGGGTATGGAAGTTCTCCAGCCAGCTCCCAGCTTATCTGTGGGGACGGTCTGGCTACCATACAAGTGGTGACTTGTTTTGTTAACTGGTTTTAGTCTAGAAGAAAGTTCTCCCTTAGTCAGCACCTGCACTAATATTTCTGTTAGGTCAGTGTGGGACTATGAATGACACAAGGGAGGAAGACTGGCAGCTGCAGCACAAAGCAGGAGAGTCCAAGTGGTCATCTGACCTGAGTGAAGCATTATCCACAAAGTGCTCTTTTCTTTGATACATACTTTAATTTCCTGCTCATAACTGCAGCACACTTTATTCGGGATACAGAAAAAAATATAATTATTTCTCTTAGCAGAAGTCCTCTGTTTTTTTGCTGGAAGCAATAGAATAAAATACAGGATGGGCAGAAACATGGAAACTCTGTCCAGAATTAGCTCTTTCCTCTTTCTCAAGAAATGCTGTGGGACAATCATAGCCATTCACTAAATGGAGAATTACATACTTGGCTGTACATGTGCACATGCAGGGAAGGAGGAGGGATAAAGATCTGGAAGACAAATGTTTTGCATCAGCAGTTTCCCAGTGCAACTACTTTGAGCCAAAGTGAAACATTTCTTTAGAATGACAAATCAGTTTAACATGGAAAAGAGACTTGAAGCTATCTGGTGCCTCTTTGAAATCTCTCAAATCCCATCAGATTAAACAAGATAAAGTGGTGGATTCCTCCATTTTCCAATGAAACTATGAAGCCAAATTCAACTTGACTTGATGAGCCTCAGCAGGAAAGAAACTTCTGAGAAAGAAGGGCGTGAGTTGGTGCAAAAAAGCAGTATGACAATGCTGGGTTCACGTGGAATTCCTCAAATAGGTTTGCTCCCCTCACTTCTCTGCACGAGAGACCCCAGTACAGGAACAGGGGCCTCTCTCTTTTGTGAGATACCCATTACTTTCAGGTGATCGGTCCTTATTCACTAGTAGATGTTAGTCTCTCTCTAGCACTTTCTGTGGAGAAATTTATCCTGAAGACTTCTGTATGTGGTGTTCGTTATAGATAGAAACGCACACACACAATTTTGGTTTACAGCATTGTCCCAAACTCCTCTGCCCAAAGTGTGGGGCTGGTAGGCATTTACACAGGCATTGACTTTTTACTGAGAAAAGTATCCATCCAAAGGTTATATTCAATTTGAGAGCCAGAGGTGTTAAATACAAGTCTTGCGATTCTGAAACTCCCATTTTAATTTCCAGTAAGCTTTGTTTAGGGGGAAGGCATGAGGAAGAGAAGGAAGTAGAGACTTTCTGGAGGAAATCACGTATATTTTTTTTTTTTCCCTCCTTCCTCTTAAGTTGTCTCAAAAACTCTACTAGACAAAACCTCAATGCACTTGGGATATTTTATTATAAAGGGGTTATATTCAGAATTCATTTCACTTAGACAAAGAAAACTCACCTTCCATCAGCATTCTTAACCAGTCCAAGAAAATCCTCACCCTTGAATAGACCCCTGATTTCTTTGGGCTGGCATAGCCAATATCCCAGCTGACAATGCCATAAAAAGTAAATGGTCCATTTTCCTTGTTGGAAACCAAGGGGCCACCAGAGTCACCCTAGGAACCAAGAGAGAGAGGACTCACAGTTCTCTCATTTGGCCTCCACACTGCTGCAACTCAGAAGAGAGCTGACTGATCAGATTTGCCCAAGAAAAAGCTTCTGTGCAAGAAGAGGGCACGCAGCTGCTAGTGCATCTCAGCCCTAGCCTGGAATGAAGAGACTGATTTAAAGGCTTGCTTATCAGCGTGAAGACTGAGCACAGGCTGCAGACAAAATATGATTGAATAGTGCTCTTTAGTGTTACACATAATTTATTAGTCTGTCATAAGATTGCAGAGTCCGCAGTTTAACTTGACAGTGCCTCAGTCAGAATTACTTTGCCTTTTATTTACTTGGCTGTTCTTACCTACTTGCCTTGTGATTTCAGGGAGATTAGTTAGTTCTGGAACAGTGCTCTGAATACAAGAATTTTATAAAAACAACAGAAGTCATCATAGTTTATCTTGACAAAAATGTGCCCTGAAAAAGAGTTCCAAGCAAGACACAACGGGAAGTGTTTCACTGGGATAAGAGATGGGTCTCAGGCAGTGCAAGGGAAGCACATCCTCTCCTCCACAGGCCTCATAAAAATTACAGTCCAGAGAAAGATTATTAAACTCTGTGTTCCCAATTGCAATCAACAGTGCACATTGCTTATATCTCCCATATGGATTGACTGCATCTGTTGCTCTTATAAGTACTGTCCACTCCATGGACAGCAAATTATTGGAGCTTTTAACGGTCACTTCCTATATGCTGTTCTCCCCTGTCCTCCCCAGTCCCTTCCCCCAGAGCTATCGACATCCATCTACAGACACCTTCAAGAGCACTTACCTTTCATTTTACTTCTCTTGACAGGAGTCCTGGCCTCCCACAGAAACAAAGCCAGCAAAAAGAATCCTAGATGTGATCCTTCCAGGGTGACTGAAGTAGTAATTTCCCTCACAGATTTCATTCTCAAGCACTGGCATTTGTGTTTCTGCAACCACCTAGCTCAGCACCCATCTGCTTGGGAAATAAATTTGAGGTTAGGTCTGGGCAGAAGAATAAAACGTGAAATTGAAATGCATGTTCTGCTCATAGTAGGCAAACACGCAGAATCAGAAGAGCCACCTTCTTCGATGATCCTCCATCCAGATACAGAGAAGAGGAAAATGATGTCTCTGTGCTGTTGGACAGACGCACTGGCCTCAGCAGCCTTGACTCCGGAGGGATGTCTGGCTGCACCAGGGCAATGTCAGAGTCATAGCTCAGCATGTCAAAGTGGGAGTGCACTGTGATGATTTTCACCTGTCTCACCTCTGACCAGGGCAGAGAAAGAACAAGCTGCCCTCCAAGTGCATCCTGAAACCATACTTGTAAAAGAAGAGGGCAAAAATCCCACAAGCAATGACCAAGCTCAAAACAGGTCATGAATAGAAACGAACAAGGTACAAGGACTTTGAAGAGAAAATGCCAACTTCTGTTTTCCAGTTGAGAAGATTGCTGAGATGGGTTATATAGACCTCCTGATCCTAGAGTGAAGGCTGATTGCTTCACTGCACAAACACAAGCCACTGAGGTTTTGCAGAAGACTAGTGTTCATCACCTGTGCTTCTTTTCTACATGTATTTCTTCCTCCTCCCCATTAGAAATAAAGAGTCAGTAAGCTTTTTATAGACAGATATATTGCTCAGTACCAAGCGAGTAAGATGCTGAGGACAGTCAGTCATCTCTGTTAGACTTTAAGGCTTTTTACTGCTAGTAATAAGATCCAGATATAAAACATACTTCTATAAACTGCAAGTTAGCTGAATGAGACCAGAGTTACTGGAATTCCTTTCTCATTCCTTAACCTGTGCTACATATCAGTCATTTTGCTTTGCTGTCAACACTGTTTTATCTGTGCATATAGATCTGTTTTGAGAAATATTGTAGGGGCAAATTCACCAAAGTAAAAATTTTTAAGGGTATAGCTTGGTTTTTACCTGTTCTGTTGACTCCCTCAGGGCTCTGTCATGGTCTCCTACTGTCACAGTCCAGTGCAAGGGTTTATTTGATCTGTATAATAAAAGCAAACATATTGGAGCTCTTTACAGTCATCCATACAGTTTCCTTATTCAGCAGTCATACCTCCCTTCTGGCTCTTCTCTAATTAGTCACTTATTCCCAGGACTGCTGAGCAAGAGCTTCACACCACGACAAATATGTTGCATCAGTTCTGGCTTGCTACAGCTCTGATAGAAGATAGTCCAATTAACTTTAATGGATCTCCTACAAGCAAGACCAAACTGTTGCCATCTCTGAAATCAGTGATTATGGAGAAAGGGCAGAAGGAAGGTTTCATACAGGACAAGAAGGTATGAATGTCATTTATAGCTCTCCAGCTGTTTGCATCCCAGCCTGGAGGAGCAAGGGGAGTGCACAGCATGGGGAGAGGAGCAGAGGTGGCCTGGGGACATACTGGTCACACTCACAGCTGCACACAGTGGGTGGCTGTCACCAGCCACATAGGGCTGATGACAGCCTCATCACACTAGTATTCTCCAAGAAGCTTCAAGGCAGCATGCCATGGCCAGCAGTGAGGACAGGCCTCCTCAGCCCCACTAGCATGCTTGAACATCCACTGGGGAGTAACTGGGGGAAGCCACAGGTATCTGCAAGAAAGCCAGAAAAATAGTCATGCTTTCACAGGCAAGTTTGTTGTTTTCCTAGATAATCTCACACAGTGGATATACCAAGGCCAAAAGTGCAGAAGAGACCAAATTTGCCTGGAAGTGGTGGGGGAAGGAAAAACAGATATATGAAAGCTTAAATCCTAAGGAGGTGAGCACTTCAGAGATCAAATGAGGCTCTGGCACTGAAAGCGGGTCTCTCCTGTCCTCTACCCTGTGTCCCCACTCCCAGTGGGAAGTGCATGCAACCAGAATGGAGAGGACATACCACACGTATGGAGAATGAGAGGTGGGGCACCTGCCTATCACTTTTCATCCGTGCAAGCAGTGCACAAAAGGGGACCTGAGGTCAGAAAACATCTGCCTCACTGCATAATCCTCTTACATGATAGAGGAAAGCTCCTCAGACCAGATCAACTGAGCAGAATTTAATTTCTTTACCTAGGGGCACATCCTTCAGAGGTAACATCGGTGCAGTAGTTAGTCCTGAATCTTCTCTTCCTTCCTCCTCTGCAAGAAAGGAAATAAGTGTTAGCTCCAACCTGGGTCAATAGCTCTGGCTTGTCCCCTTAAAAAAAAGTCCCCACTCTGGAAGGGAAAAGTTATTCATCCCCTCAAGCAGCAGTTGGCACACATTCATGAAAGCAGAAAGCAACAATAGCAGACTAGCCCCCAGAATCAAGACTCTCCTCGATAATGAGATTTTCAAGGGGAATATCAGACTGACAGAATTAGGAAGGCTGCTTGTTTCAGGTTACAGAAGTTAGTCATCTCATTTCTCAGTGAGGCAAAAAAAAAAAAAAAAAAACCCACCTAACTTAATTTACCTCCTTTATTCAGGGAAGGCAGCTCTGTCACAAGTAGATATTCTGTTTTAAAGTTACCTTGACAGAATGCAGCAGGATTAGCCTAAAAAATAAGCTCAGGTGTCTAAGAATAGCTGTAGATGATGCGGATATTGTTAGACACAGCAGGCATCTCTCTACTAACCTGAACAAAAAAAAAGTGAGCCAGGCTTTGAACCCTCTCTCCTCATCATTTCCAAAATGTACTAGTATGGCATTCCCTGGACTAAGCACTGGTCTGGGATTTGAGAATCCACAGAGATTAGCTGTGGGAATGAACAAGAAGCTGTATTTCTAAGATGAAAAATGTCATCCTGTAAGCACTTGTGGCTTGAGCTAATCTAGGTTTCTTAAAAAAACCCGAAACACTAGAGTCTTGCTAATTTTCTGATTAAAACAAGAACTTCTGCAGAAGAGGTGCCTGCAATGCAATGTTAATCAGTGACATCAGTGAGAAATAGCAGCCAGAATTAATTTACTACATTTATGCTTACAGGTACACAAAAGTAATCCTGATTTTCTCATTGTGGAATTACAAGTAACCTTCAACAGATACTGTGACTGTCCTCCATTGCACAAAAAACCCCACACTTGAGAACTGTATTTGCCACCACTGAGGGGTTACAAGCAAAGTCTCTCTTGAATGGTCTGTGTGTACAGGTTGAGGACCTAAAGAACAGCTGCTAGACTTCTCCCTGTTGAGAGGACTCAGTTTACGTAGCATCTGGAAGTCCCATAATTGCAGCTGGATAGGAAGCTTGCACTTTATTCCAAAAGATCTTTCCTGTAAGAATCTGAATTTCCGATGGCAAAGCTGTGCTGGAAAGCATTGAGTGAAATGCTCCGGGATGCTGACAGCTCTCCCCTGAAAGATTCCAGATCCAGATTTGTCAGACTTCTTCCTCCCCTTAAATACTCCTTTCCAATGGAAGCCAGATTTATTTTCAAGGGAACTGTAGCGTTAATACTTATTCAGCATTTGGTAAACACATGCAACTAAATTACCACCACAAAATAGATGGGGAAAAAAATAGAAGCAGTTTGCCAAAGATCAATTGTCAATGGTGAACCCAGGTTCAAGCCTCTTACCCAGTTTATTTGGCATAAAGAAAAGAGCATGAACCCCTCATCACTTTAGTCCATCTTTTGGTTGACATACAGGCCTGTAAAGGGGTAGCCAGAATTCAACTCAAATATCTTCACTTCCGAGCACCAGATTGTTTTTCACCTTAAGAATAGATATCAAGCTCTGCTAAAACACCAGGGGTGTCCAAGTAGGAGGAACATCTGGAAATACATATGTTCAAAAAAATAAAAAAAAAAAGGAAAGTTAAGAACATTTATTCTACTAAAGATTTTTATATTGATAAAACTGAAGCAATTTAAAGCAAGGAATTAAAAAATATTTCCTTCTGAAAGTGTGGGAAAGCAATGCCTCAGGTTAGCAATTTTTCATTAATGAAATTCCAACAGAAATAGTTCAATTCATAAAGAATTCATATCCATTTCAGTGGAATTAGACACCCATCAATGACTGCTCTTTTGCTCTGCCTTACTTTGAGCATTTGTCTTCTTTAGGAACACTTAGATCAAAGTTGCTCTTACTCTCTCCTTTGATAGAGAGATGCAGAGGGGAGGCCTGATCCAGCAGCACACTTACAGCCAAGTATGTAATTCTCCATTCTAGAAACCTAGATTTCAGAGGGATCTGAGCATCTCTTGATGAGTGCATCACATTTTGCATCAAAACAGTCTGCTGGAAGCCTTGGCCTCACCGCTCCCACCTGTACAGGGCTACAGACAGGTCTGCAGAGGATGGAGCTGACCTAAGCTTTGCCTTAAGGGATTTCAACCGTCATCTTTACTGCAACACTCAATGCCTTGTACTTTTAAAGGATCAATGTCCCATATGGAGTGCCCTTCAAAGAGCTTTTCCTTCAGGCATGAAGAGTGTGTGATTCTACATTTGTTTATTTTGGTTTTAATCCAGACTGCAAGTTCTCACACCAACAGAGCAGCGGCAATCCAAGCAAGAGGTCTGCATATGCTCAAGCATCCCTAGATTTAACAGTGTTTTTCCACTCATCATGGGCTGGGATGAGCTCCGTGGGATGCTTGCCACACACAAGCAGCAAAAGGCAATAAAAATAAAGAGAGATGATGGTACTATGAGTGGGAACTATTATCAGACAGCCCATGCACAATGAGAAGCAAACACCTTGGTATGGGGCTAAGGAGTAGCTTGGGGATTTTGACACTGCCTTGAGGAAAAAGCTGACTATATTCTTTGCAGCATGATCTCTACCCCTAAATGTCTGTGCTAGACTTCAAGATAAAGCTGTCTTGAGATGAGATTGGAACCTACAGACTTCAAGCACCTACAACAGTCACAGCCCCTCCATACATGAGTTCGAAGGTGATGTCTAACTGACAAAATATGTCCTGCAAAGAATCAGTGACCTGGAAACCTTACAATTTACAGTCTTGCGAGTCACAGATGTTTCTGGCAGGATTTTATTGAATTGCTCCCCTGAACAGTTTTTAGTGCAGAGGTTTAAGTGCAGTTTCTCCTTTTATTACCTTTACGGCATACTCTGCTGGACCCTCAATGAGCCAGTGGCACTTTGTGTTCCTGGGACACAAGCCAGGCTAATTAGCAGTATCAATCTTCCCCTCTTCCACTAACATTGTGACACTCCCACAGCCCAAGTCTGAAATACTCAGATGAGAAAGGAGACAATTTAACAGATGGGATTGTACCATACTGTTAATAAACCCAAATCAACAACTTGATTTTTAAGGAACCCAGGCACACTAAGGATAGTTGTTATTTTAAGGGGGTCAGGAAGGACGGGAGTTTCTACAGCACTGGCAAGGTCACCTGCTTCAGTGTCCTTATGGATGGCCGACAAGGTGACCTCAAATCTGACACCAGCGCTGCTCCCGTCAGAAATAATCGTAACAAGAGCCTGGTCCGACTCTGCCAGCAGAAGGGCTGGGAAGACCTCCCTGCTGGCTTTACCTGAGGGAGGCACGGAGTCAGTTTAAGGGTGGGCTGAACATACATTTATTCAGGCAAATCTTGTAGTGGTTTGTTAGGCTAGATCCCCTGGGGGAGGTCTCGTCTCACACTGAGTGGAAAGGCTATTTGGCTTTCATTACTTATAAAAGATTTAGGGGTGGTGCAGAGAAATTGAGGAGATAGGATTTCATCCTAAACAACCACATGAACAACCAAATATTCCTAGAAGAAGAATTGCATGACTGAGGATTAATATTATTACCAACACATCACCATTGGTACTAAGTTAGAGTGCAGAGGCAGCCAGTGTTTGCAGGAAATAGTTATTCTCTACCAGTTCAGCATTAAGTGCACCTTACAGAGGGACAACAGGCCACATTTCTTTCTCTCATCTGTACAGCTACCTAGTAATCTGCATGTTTGTTGTGCCATATAACCAGTTTTGAAGCAAGGACAGCCTTTGAGCTGTGTCTCCAACACACGTGACACTCGCAGGCTATGCTAACACTTCGGAAACTCGTCTGGACACCCACCAGCTAAGCAAGACTAAGCACTCATTTTATTCTGCTACGCAGGGTCTGTAGGAGTAAAACAAGCATATTGGAGACAAGGCAGAGGGGGCACAGAATTATGTACAGCTGAGAGACCTTTTTGAGACACCCATTGCGCTGCACTAAATGCCAGCACAAATATGAACGTGTCCCTCAGTCCCACCTACCCTGCTCTGTTTGGGTGTTGTCCCTGGCTCTTCAGGTTCATAGTGCAAAACACAAAAGGCTTCTCAAAAGCCAGCTAGATTTGCTGTTCTTCATGACAGTGAATGACAGGAAATTATACCCAGTAACCCTTAGTCCTCCAAAGCACCCAGACTTACTGATCAGCTCTCTTCCATTCAAATAGATGGACACAGTCATGGTCACGTCCAACTCGGATACTCTACATGCAATTTGCTGAAATGCATCAAGATGATTTTATCCTCTGTCACTGTTTTATTCCAGGTGCACAGGCTAGAAGCCAGCAATAATAAAGGCATGTATCTGCATGGCTGAGCTCAGCCCTCCTCAGTCCTACCACGGGCTGGGAGTCTCCAGCATCTGCTTTCCTGCAAGCGCGCACCAGAAGCTGACAGCTGATGGCACCAGCTCCACCTGGTAAATTTTATCATCTTCCCCCTTGGCATAAGCCACCAAGGAAGAGAGTTAACAACAGCAGAAGACTGCTGTGAATTTGCTCAGCACTAGGTGGGGACTGACGCTTCCTTACCGCAGCGATAGCTTTGTGCTGTGCAACTGACACTGCCAGCCCGGTCCATCTCCTTCCCCTGCGCCTGCAGGAGCTGAAAGCTTCTTTGTGTGAGCTGACATCGATGCGGCCAGACCAAAGGATAAGGGGTACAATAAAGTGTACAACAAATCTCTAGCCAGCCGCAGCCATTTCATGAGTGTGGCTCGTACAGAATCTGTATTACAAATAGACTTTGTGTCTTCCTGACTTCCCTTGCAGCGTTATCCCACCCAGCAAGTGTAGCTGGGGATTTTCATTTCAGGGAACACACAGCCGCTGTCATCCAGACACGGCTGGGAGTGGTGCTCAGGGATTCTGAGCCCTGGGAAACATTTTGGTGGGTGCCCTGAGAAAAATTCAGTGTTTGGCTACCACAGACAAACTACAGCTACCTGTTGTCAGGGTAATTATCCTCCAGAGCCTGAGGGCACTGAATGTAGCCGATTTCTCCGAAGAGAGGGACACCTTGGGAATTGCACTCCACGGGTGCAAGGGGAGGGATTGGCACAGCAGCTAGGGAGGGAAAAGGGTTTTATGGGGGATTGTAGTACAGGCACTATTGGTCAAGGCCCAGACTACAGCACTGCAGTTGTTTCAAACACAAAATGCTTGACATGCAGCTGAGACAAGCCTCAGATGAGAGCACACAGTTTCTTTCCCAAAGTCCTACTTAAAAATCCTCAAACTTCCAGGAGTTGTCCCACCGATACAGTGGGCTCACATGCATTCTGCCTGCTACGAGCTGACACGGCTACTCCAAGCTCATTTTTAACGAAGCACTGCTTTTGTGTTGGCCTCCCCTTCATCTTCTATGGACATTTGGTCTGCGTGAATCCTGATAGCTCTGCTTTGTACAGGGTAATGCACCCACTTTGTAGCCACGTGGCTTCTGCTCCTTGCAGTTACTGCTCCCAATTAAGAGGCACCTTCTTAGCTGCAGACAGTTCCCCTTTGAAAGCATAATCATTAAGGATCCCTAGCAAAGCAAAGTAGTTAATACCAACACCTCAACTTTGATGGCTATAACAGAAATAACACCACCTATTTAATAACTTGTATTAGCTCTCTAATCATCTGTACAGAAAAATACAAGTGGCTGGTGGGGAGTCACTAGACCTGTGCTCAGCTATAAAAGGCACTTCTGATAAGCCACTAAAACTGCGGCACTTGATACAGTGCCCCTCTTCTCCTACGCATTCAAAGTTGTATTTGATGAAGGAGATAACCCCCGATCAATCCTGCACACTGTTTCAGGAGCACAACAGCAGTTCAGCTCTTGAGCTGGCAAGAGCTCAAAGCAGGCTTTTATTAGAGCGGGGCTGGTATGCAGCGCTCGAGGGACACCTCGCCAAGCTGGAAGGGCTGCATTCAGCCAGAAAGGGGGCAGCTGGAGTAGCCTTCTGCTTTTCCTTCAGGAGATGTAGGGGTCAGACCTGCTATTAGAATAGGGTTTCTGAAGGGGGACTTAGCTGTTTAAACCTTTGGTTTTGCCATCACAAATTAAAAGATAATATACCTTGCTGTTGATGCAGCAGCTGGAAATGAAACAGAAGTTCGCGGGGGGGAGGGAGGCATCAACAGCAGGATAATTATGGATCCCTATGGTGCTGAACAGATTGGAGAGGAAAAAAAAACAACCTCCCAGTTACTCATACCTACCTGGCGTCATGTGCTGGGAAATTAAGTCCACGCAGCCACCTGGGAGAAGATGCCTGGCGAGCCCCGGGTCATGGTGCTTCTCTTAAGGGTATCCCATCCTCTGGCACAACCGACCCCTCAGGACACCAGACCAGCCAGGGTCCAGGTGCTGCTGGTCCTCAGACATGCAAGGGGGTCTCCAGAGTCACCCTGTCCAAACCCCGTTGGGGACAAAAGGTGCCATCTACTCCTGTGCCAGCAGCCCCGATCTTTGATGGTGTTGCATGACAGGCTGGCTTTACTGCAGAAGCCAACACAACCTTGCTAGCTCCTCCCCAGTCACGGGGGCCTGGCACCATCCCTGCTCATTCAGTGCTCTTGTTTAATCTAAAACGCACCGATCTAAGATCTGTTGTTTCACTCCCCTGATTTGACTTGCAGTTTGGCAACCTGCCTTTCCCCATACACAAGCCCCTTTTTTCCTCATGACAAATGTGAAAACGAAAGCCATTTCACCAACATCAGCTGCAGCACTGCTTTGAAAACGTTCACACAAGGTATGAAAGAGGGCAGGAAGCTCCCAAAGCTACTGCTTGGTCAAAAAAACATTAAAGTGAGTACACCTCAAGGAGACTAGTGACAGCCTGGTCAGCAGCCTTCCCTAGGGCAGGGCGAGACTGGCTCCACTCACACTGTTGGGTCCAGCAGAGAAGAGTCTAGCACTGAGCAAACTCTTCCATTGCAGCCCATTGCCCAGTGGGACTGCCCGAGTGAAGGTATCAGAAGGCTTGAGTGTGGCTAAGGGGGCATCAAGGGGGAGGTAGGAACTGTCTTCTTTCCAGCCTCCTGGTAGTGTTGGCCGTGCCAGGGTCCCTTGCCCAGCGCCTGGAGTCCCACCACTGAAGGTCCCCCTTGGTTTCAGGAGAGGTGGTGGCACTTGCATGTGGAGATGGAGGTCCTGCTGTTAGCAGTGTCCAGGGCAGGTCTAGGCAAAGGGGCAATCCTGCTTCAGTCTCCTGCCCGAATCCATATTCCCACCCGCAAAAGACTTCTCCTGCCTTTGTTATCCCAGAATCAACTTGTAAAGGCCCCTGCTCAGCAAATTGCTGACAGCACCCTCAGTGCTGTTGCTTCCCTTTCTCCCCAGGAGGGAAGGAGGTTTGCAGGTGGACAGCACAAGCCTGCTGCTCAGCAGGAGCCAGGACAGACAAGCAGTTACCTTGCACACTTTTCCTCCTGCTGTCCGGAGAGCCAGGTCACAGCATGGGGCCCCGCACCAGCGGTAGGTTCATGCCCACAGCAGCGTGCTGCAGTTCTGGCTGTTGGTGAGGGGCAGCTCCATCTCCTGCGGGAGGAGAGCCAGTGCCCTAGCCACTACAGGAGCAGCCAGGCCACCTCTGGCATTTGCAAGACAGCTTGCCCCTCTAGCCAAACGACAGCCCAGAGCCCTGTCACCTGGGAGCCCATCCACCCCTTCCCCAACACACCATCAAGAGTGGCTGGGGGCTCCCACACCAGCTGCGTGCCTGGGGCAGTGATGTTTTGAAGCATTTTGGGATCATCGAGCAGAGGCATCCAGCTAGACAGGTAATGCATTGTTTCTTTCCTAGCCAGTGCTTCAAAACGGGGCTGGAACAAGTCATTCCCTTGCAGGTTGGACAAGAGGCATTGCTTTCTCCTCCTGAGCACCCTACTACAAGGGTTGGAGACTTTCAGTGTCCGGGACAAATCCCAGAGCAAGCTGCTAATGTGAGAGACCAGCCCTGGCTGGGAGACAGTATGCACTCTCCTGGGAGGTTTGCTGGGGTCGAGGGACAGGCAAGTCTCCTCTGTCTCCTTTACCGTGGATGAGCCCCAAACCACTGGGGATGTAAAAATAAAAAGTAACATTCACAGACATCCCCATCTCCTTTAAAATCTACCAGACCTCAAGCAAGTGCAATTCCCTTGAAGGAACAGTTTCCTGATACCTAGAGGAGAGTATAAAAGAGTATACATTTTTACAGACAAGGGAACTATCCCCACCTTCGTAACAACTTGTAAGGGAGGCTCTGCTGGCAAGAGGCTCTGATACTCACACATGAATATGCATGGCAGCACTGCATAAGGCAACCTTCCTTAATGTGCCCCAAGGTCCCATGCCACAGGAAAGTGCTGATCCGCATATCCCTACAGGGCCTGGTCCTCTGACAAGCAGAGGAGATCTGATGAGCAAAGGGGTACTCAAATTTTTCATCTGGCAGGAGTCACCTTCTCTTGCATTTCTATTTCTGAAAGAAAGCAGCTCCTTTCCCTTATGCATTACCCTTCATTCCTGCAACTGTGACCAGAAGACCCTGCCAGCTGACTCACCCTGAGACACCTTGCCCCAGCCACTAGCCATACACAGTGTCCCAGCCTGGAAGTCTTCATTCCTGTGGGGCAGGCAGATGGGCTGAACCTCATTTCCTGCAGAGGAAAGGGTGCAAAAATGAGCACATGAACCCCATGCTTCCAGGAGCATGTTTGATTTACCGGTATAAACAGCATCCTTCAAGTCACACTGTTCTATTTTTTCCCCTTCCCAAAACACCAAAGTCACATGTGGGCATTTATAAAATGAGATTACAAACTGAAGTTAGTCACATGTAATTGAATTTATACATGGCAAATTCAGAGACAGAGATCAGAAAGATTGTTAGCTACCTTTGAATGTTAACAAGCAGGAGGATACTTGGGGAGAAGACAAGAGAAGAGGGGAAAGAGCATGGCAGAGACAAGGAGACCAGGTTGATTCTGTATCAGTCACATACAGTGTGGGAACAGGCTGGTGCTTGTAAGAAAATCTTTACATCATTCTCCCCAAAGACCAGTGCTGATCAGGTCAGGAGTTATGCAGGACATGAAAAACTTCAAACGATTCAGCTCAGTTCCATCCAGACTCATATTGGTTACTTTTTCCTTGATGTTGGGAGAAAAATGGACACAGATCTCCTTGGCTGCCTTGATGGGGCATTGGCAGTGCCCAGCCTTCAGAAGGGCCAAGCAGGGAGCCCTGTAGTTTCCTCAAGGGTTGTCCATATGGCTCAGATACTGTCAAGCCCAGTTCATGCCTGGAGACATACCTGTTTAGCCGTAGAGCACAGGCACACCGGCAGCCCTCAAGCAGCCTTCCTCGCACTGCCTACCAGGATGTCCGAGCCCTGGAATGAACATTTCTCAGGTCTGATTTCCCCTATTCCTGCCATTATGGGCAAACTGTAAGGCTATCACCATCTGAGCCGGTGATTTGAGACATGATAGTGACAGAGGGTTATTTAATGTTGGCTTATCTGCCATCTGATGGTCTCTGACAGTCATGGCCAGTTGGCTGTAATCCATCCTAGCTCTATACAAGTCATGGAGTTGCCTTTGAAAAGCCTAGGAAGTTAGATATTTGTGCCACTTCCCTAACTCAGACACCCTAAAATTACCTCCAGAGGCTTTGCCCCTGCCTGCAGAAATACTTGGAATTAGAAAATCCAGCCTGCTTCTCAGTGGACAGGACCCTTGCAGCCCACTGCTAGCTAATAGTTCAGGGCTATAGCCAAGAGGAAGCTGATGGCTTTCCAGCAGCTAGCTGAGAGCTAGCATCAGCACGCAGGGCCAAAGGAAACCACACCGGTACAGCTTGTACGAAGGGAACACAAGGGCACACAGGAACCTGGTGCACAAAGAAAGCATGGGCATAGCCAGAGCACAGACCCTGACCAAAGGATAAACTTCCAGGACAATTAATCAAAGCCTAGGACAAGAATTAACCCAATAAGAATTAAAGGCATAACTGAGGGGACATTTCTCTAGAATAGAAAGCATGGGAAGGGAAGGAAGTGGGGTGTTTCTTCTGGACCAGCACATCTGATGACTTTGCTGGCATAAAGCACCCTCCAGTAGTGGAGGTGATGCTCCCCCACGGTCACCACCAGCCTCTTCAGGAGTCTCCTGGTGGGAAAAAAACGATGCCAGATGGATGAGGGAAGGGGCTGCCACCACAATGTAAACCATCTTCTGCAAGTTCCCACTCTGACACTGAGCCTGCATCCCCGGGAACTGAGGCTGGCCTTCAGTAACAGGATTTTCAGTTGGGCTGATTTCACATTAGCAGCAACACAGAGGATTCCCTGACCTCCAGATGAAAAAGCTGGGCTTACTTTTAAGTGGATAAATAGGCTTCTTGTTTCATCTGCTATCCACCAAAGCCACTGTTCATACCTGGGCAGCAGAGAGCTATCAGGAGGCCAGGGGAGGTGCCAGCAGATTTCATTGCTGCCAGCTCAGTACAGGGAAAAGGACAGTTTATCTTTTGCTTTGGGACTCAGAACCCCTGTGCTGGCTTTGGCCTTGAAACATCAAGCTCAGCCCTTGTTACCTGCAGTCTGGGATCCTAAAAGGCACATGAGAAGCCTTAAAAGCAATGCAAACTGCTTGTCAAGTCATTTTGGCCCTATAAAGCCTCCTTTCTAATTTTGTTATCAGTGCGTTTAGGAGATGAGCAGAGGCCTACATCTGAGAGCTTTACAGTGATTTTAGGCAGCTACATGTAGTTTAAATTAACACTAGACAAGTGACACTATGCCCATTATGGGTTTTCTGCATATTTTATAAGCAATATAATGTCACAGTTAAACTCAGAGCAATCAGCTCCAGCAGAGTCAAAACATCATTTAGTACTTCTTTTAGCAATTATGTAGATCGCTACACTATCAGAGCAGAGCTACCCAGTAAATAGATGGGCAGCAGATCCTATATTTAGCAAACCAGATCTTTAGTAAAGGAGTTTACTCTCCTCTAGGGACCCAGGAAGCGCTCTGGAGCACAGGGTGGGACAATTTTGCACTCAATGGGAGACATGAACTGGGTTCATTGATCTGCCTGGTATCGGGTCACTGTGAGAGATGCCCAAAGGAGCCGCACAACTTCTCTGTGTTTCGACCATCAGCGTTTCCCATGACCAACTCTCACAGCACAGGGCACAACATGGCAGTGAGCAGCTCATCTGGAAATCTTCGCCCTTAGGGCTGATTAAAGGTCTGCCTGCACTATTACCGAAATACGACAAAACTGAGACCCGAAGCAACTTCCTTTTCTCTCCAGACTATGTTCACTTGAGACTCCAAGAAACCCCAGTGCTCAGACAAGAGCTTTGAAGCCTATTTATCCCTGATTTCTGTTAGTCTTATAGATTTTTTTTTTTTTTTTAAACCCTTGCCCTCAATCTCACCTCTAACCTCCATGGGATTGTACCCCTTCATGAAAGTCCAACTGCTGTGAGTTACCACCACGCTATTTCACCCATGCAGCCTTTGGAGGTGGCAAGTCTCAACAGTCTGGATTGAGGGTGCTGGTAGGCACACATTTTATTACTGCTGCCTGCCCTGAAGTGTGTGACCTTGAGAATTTTGAAGCAAGGTATAGGGGGTTTCAAGCTAAGCCTATGCTTCAATGCTTTCTAGTAAATTAAGATTTTTTTTTTTTTTTTTCCCCCCTACTCAGAGAAACCTTTCCTCTCATTTTTTAATCACTTCCAGCTGTAACAGACTCACTAATGGCACAGCTCAGCTTTAATCCCAGGAGGCTGTTTACTGGAACTGGAAAGTTCCCATACTTCCCAGAAAATGTCTGACACCAGGATTGCCTGGCAATGCAAATGCTGTGGTAATAGGAACATAGGAACAGCACTGGCAGCATAACAGTGGAGAGCAAAAGCACTGGCTAGTTTTGCACTGAACAGGGAAATAAGGAGGTGCCTCATTATCAAGGTTAATTTTGCACATTGAAATTTTTATACCATAACAACTTTCTCATTATTCAACATTAGTCCTCAAAAGCTATGCTCAAGTTGAGCAAGAAACAGATGTGAAACTGACTGGTTTGCAATTACATTATGATAGATTATAAAAGGGCTGGCAAAGGGGCCGCTTATATCACTGTCCCTGTCCACTAAGAGGTCTTTAGCATGGCCTGTGAAGCTGGTCTTGCATTAAAAGTACAGAAGCCAAAGTGACTGCTAGGAGTAATGGGAGAGCTGCCAGGAAGCTGCAGTGCTTCTCCTTCTGCCTCAGAAACGCTCCTCTGGGTGCTTGCTTAGGTGAGCAGGGTCTTTTAAAGTCAAAGCCCTTTAAAATTAGTGATTTAAACATTTAGAAGAACCATGGTCGCACGGAGATATCCACACCCTGACCTCCACCCCAGAGCTGCCCCCACCTCACAGAGCTCCTGAGCACTGAACGTGACATACGAATTTGATTTGCAAACTCCCTGAGTGGGTGACCCCTCTCCCCTGGCCTTGGGGAGAAACATGCAGAGACCCAACGAGGAGCAAGCAGGGTGCTGGGGGGTGCACGAGTTGCTTGAGGACCCATGGCTCTGCAATGACACAGATCTGACTGTGGCAGAGCTCTGGCCCCGCTCAGCCCCAGGGTCCCTTTGTAACTGGGGACCACGCACCGGGGTCTGGTCACTCCCCCTGTCCTAAGGGGGACTTTTGCTGCGAGAGATTCAAGAGCGAGGGAGGAGGTGAGACTGACTTACTGCTCCACACAATCAGCAGCGATGATAACCATGTCTTCTAGGACCAGACTGCCACCACAGAAATGGAAATGGCCCAGTTTGAGGGACACCTTCAAAGAAAGGGTCAGGTACGTTTTGAGATGAGGTGACTCTGGTTTCCTTCCAAAATGTGAAATAACAAAGATCAGCCCAGCCCAGAAAACGACTTTTTCCTCCCAGTATTAGTGTGTGGGACGCCCAACTGCCTGGAGCACAGGGGAGTCATTTCCAAGTCACGGCTGACCCTTGACAGTCACCTTCAGCCCCAGTGATGCATGAGAGGAATGAGACCCTGAAGCATCCTAAAACTGAGGAGACCAGAAAGACATCTCATTCCTCTTTCTTGCTGCTGCAAGAGCTTCTCCAGGGCTGGATGCTAGCCAGGGGTCCAAAGAATCCATCCCCCTGACCCCATCACCCTACCCTCTCCCTACACCACCCTCTCCTGTGCCTTCCAGCACTTCACACTGTTACCTACATACATTTTCAAGATGCTGCATGTGCAGGGACTGGGTTTTGAGGGGAGGGATGTGTCAAACACTGTTTTGCCACAGGTACCAGCATTTGCTCTGGCAATATGCAAGGCAAGTAGCACTTTTTCTAAATAGAGCCATGCCCTGCTCAGTTACTCATAAGGCATCATCCCACAATCATTATTCAGTGCTTTTCCTTATATGAACGCAAGCCACTAGACAAGGTGACTGTCCTCTGCAACAGGGGACCAGGGAGGAATCCCCCCTTCCCACCTCCGCAACCTCTTTCTGTACCATAAATCCAAGGAAATCTTCAACCCGTGCATGCCACAAAAGCTCTGCATCTGCATTAGCTCACACCAGCCAGAGATCTTGTCTTAACCATCAGACCAGCTCATTCCCTCCCACTTTGGAAGGCGAGTCAGCCTGGAAAGCTGGACAAGAGAGACTTTTAGACCAGCTTCCACTCCTGAGTGAGCAGCGTTCAATGATTTGAGGATGAAAGAGATTTTGCAGCTGCCTCTCCTCCTGCTTCCCCAGGAGGAAGGCAGTGCACTGCAACACAGACATGCCAGGGCTGCCCTCCAGGCACCAAGTCTCTCCCTCCCACAATTCAAGAGAAGAATTCCAGTGGCAGAGCATCCTTTGGGCTCTTCAGGTCAACGGGATGAAGTCCATACTTCAGGTCTACATAGAAGACAGAAACAAGAGTGTTTTGCAGCAAGATACCACCCCTCCTACCTCCATGCTCAAATGCATCACCCCAGGCTCTTCTGTCAGGCAGAGA
This sequence comes from Tyto alba, assembly GCF_018691265.1. Taxonomy (NCBI): domain Eukaryota; kingdom Metazoa; phylum Chordata; class Aves; order Strigiformes; family Tytonidae; genus Tyto; species Tyto alba. Next base: position 17,957,760 of record NW_024881295.1, read on the forward strand.
ATTAATGGGATACATTCTGTGTGTTTCAACTTCCCTGACTCCATCCTGAGCTCCAAGCTGAAGTCAATTATATGGAGATAAATGAAAACACAATTAAACTGCATTTCTTGATAAGACCCTGATGTGTGCAAAGCTGAGGTCTCCTGTGAGGTATTTTCATGATGTGTGTGCACAGTCATAAAAAAAGCACATCTAGAGTTCATCCAGTAGCCTAATTATTAATAAAATGCAGCTGGGGTTTACAAAAGTACATAACAAGTGCAACAGGTTATAATGACGACACCTGACTTTATCCAAAGTTTATTATTTCAAAGCTTCCATATCTAAGTGCCCTATGTCACTTAACCTGAGTAAGTTAAGTCAGCATGAAGGATCTTGTCTCTGAACGGAGCTGGCCCAGCATGCAGTCTTGCTTTTGGTCTGAAACATATCACAAGGAGACAGAGCTTTCTCACATTGCTTTTGGCACCAGTTGTGCCTTATAAAGGTGGACAACGAGCATGGGGAAAGTTTGACTTGGGTATGGCTGGGTCTGATTAAGTTTTAGATGCTTCACTGAACTGTACAGTTAAATAAATTCATGGCAAACACATTTATGTTTTCTGGGGAAAACTCCACCAGTCCTTGCCCAGCAGGGAGTGATGCAAACACTGACAGGCCTGCTGGCCCCATGCTCATCCCCTGGATGAGCTCCAAAACACGATCTTCACAGCAAAGATCACACAGGAGGAGTGATTTCAAATACTTGGGACACACACAAAAAAAGGAACCAATTGCAACTTCTCATACCTGAGGTCTGGTTCTCCGGGCTGGGTGGTTGTGGGAGAGAGGTAGCACCAGGCTTCTGGCTCCTTTGCTGAGGAGAGGACAGAAGCAATTCCTCCACTCCCTTCATCTGGCCTGTGCCTGCACCAGCTAAAAATCACTCTGTTCATCACTCCTGTCCGATGTGTTTCTCATGACAACAGGAGGGGTCCCCTGCCTCTCCCAAGCCAAAGCTGGGTAAGAGTTCTGTTCCCAGCCATGCAAACATAAGCAATATACTACTCATGATTTAGGACATACTTGCACCATGTTTGCCCTGGCAAGAACCTGAAATAATTCACTGGAGTCACCAGGAGACTGAGTCTGGATCCAAAATGTTAACAACTGTCACAGTAACACCCCTCCAGCCCTCTCTAACTTTGGGGCCTATGCCCTCTGTGTAGACTTGAAGGCAATGCTACTTGCTTAACCTTCTCATCAGGTTGGCAGGCATTAGAAAGCCCAATAATCTCTCACACCACCTTATCTGAGAGCCACTGAACTGAGGAGCCCACATATTTCTCCTCTACCCGGATGACCAACTACCCCAAGAACTCGTCTCACAAGGTTGTGGGGACCCTTGCACAACTCCCTGAAGCATCTGGCTGCAGAGGGGTTAACCGAGATCCTTGATGCTCTGTTCAGCTCAGCCTCTCTCTCTCTCCTTTTTTTTTATATCTTTCTATCATATTCCCAGGGTACTTTCTGGTCTCAAAGCATCTGACTACTGCCGAAAGCTCAGTCACAAAATCAAGCACAATTTTCTAAGCCATTGACCTGGACCAAGCTCTCCCTAGCCCTTGCTGCTGACTAGCTTTTCCAACAAGAGACCATGGTGATTATTGCTATGGCAGCAAGTCTACTAATGAAGTAGAAAATAAATAGACTTTATCAGGAAGGTAAATGATGGAGAAAACATCATTCCCTTAGGTAGAGAAAAAAAATAACATTAGCAACAGCAGAAGGACCAGCATCATATTGAAGCAGGGTGGGAAGGAATGCAGTTAACTGGTTATCCCATCTCTTGCTGCAGCTGGGCAGCTATTTTTAGGGCTAGTTGCATTACTAGGAGCAAATAGGTCTGAAGATCACCATTATTCTGCCCAGCTTGACCCCCTCTGTAGCCTGCCCTGTGCTTATTTCCCTCTCTTACCTGCAAGCACCCCTAGGACAGAAGTTTTTATGTGGGTGCAGAGGCAGGCCAGACAGGGAGATATAAATACACATTAGCCACTGCAGGAGGATGTGCAAGAAGAATTTGAGAACATGCTGCTATTCATTGCTCTCCTAGAAACGCTTTTCTGATCTGAGTGCCCCAGGGTCACCTCTTAGTAAACTCTGTGGGACTAATCTATTTCTCTTTCTTGCACAGCCAAGGGACCACACTGCAGCAGAGTCACCTGCGTGGGGAATAGCTCACTTGCCACAGCAGCCACAGAGGGCTGTGGTGAGCAGCACCTAGATGGAAAGGGTAAGAAAGGCTTCCAGTTCCAGCAGAGCGACAACAAGGGGCAAGCACACCAAGGCCTGGCACAATTGGTAAAAACTGACTGGTTATGCTCACTTTTTTGGTGAGTAGATAACCACCAGTGCTTGCTTCTGTAGCCCCCACACTGGGGCACATCTCCCCACAGCCCACGCACAGGACTCACCACATACAGCAAGAAGGGACGGGAGCAGCAAGACAAGCCCTGCTCCCTCCCTAGCCCGGGGAAAACACCCTGTGCTGGATCCCAGGCTATGCTCTGCTGCACACAAGAAAAACAACTCTCATCTCCCTCCTCACTAACAAGCCCCTTTAATAAACAAGGGGCCAATCACTTTTGGCAGGTGAGGCTGCAGGGCTGCAACTCAGGTGGGTTTGGAAGCTCTCCAGCCACGTCCTGCTGGGGTTCACCAGCTCCCTGGGCTCTCCCCTTTGTAGTTTGCTGCCCGTGCCACACAGAGACATCAGCAGGATCTAATGTCCCCCCTCACCACTGTCACCAGCCCTGGGCTGCCTCAGCCTTTGCAGTTTGAAGCAAATCTCATTGTTTTTTGCAGACAAGGGTTAGCACAAAGGTGAGTCCAGCCCAGTTTCTCGCCCCACGGTCTCTCCTCACCCAAGCCAGCCAGGGGGAACACCTTTATAAAGCACGGTGGTGTGTTCCTTCTTCCTTCCCAGAGGACACCAAGAGATCTGTCTGAAACCTCCAGCAGCTTCTCACCTGTGAAGCAACACACGGAGAGCCTGAAGTAGCTGCCATAAAGATGAAAATGATTTGACCTTTTTTACAGGGAGAGCTGTCATCCACATACTGCAAGAGCAAGCTCCACAAAGAAACCCTGCCCTGTCAGGATCCAGGAGAACTTTAGGGTGCATGGGCTGACTTCAAAGTGAGCGTGCAATTCTCCTACAGTGCTACAGAGGGTTTTGCACATACCAAAGTGGCAAAAAAACACTATGGGTTGTGTTTAGGGCTTTTGATTCTCTTTCAGGTCTGTTTTCAATGGAGGTGTTTACCACCATCACAATCCCCTGAGTGAACCTGAGCCCTGGGAGCATGTAGGAGCACCTGGGAATGTCTTCCAGGAAGAAGGAAATCAGAATTAAATTAGAATAGAATTAGTGGGCGTTTTTTGTTTCTGTTATGTTTTTCTCTTTGCACTCTCTAGACTTAAGTCTTTGACAGGTTCCTGACAGATGTATAAAGCCTGACATGAAGAACTTATGTCAGTATAATATGCCCCATCATCAGGACCGTGTAAGCACTAGCCCTCATCCTTTCTCGTGCTCAGGCTCCAAAAAATGCCTGCTCCAATATTTTTATATGACTAGACTCAAATACACGGGATGTATAGTTGCTCCTGCATGAGCAAACACTGGGACTCCTTGAACAGTAAAATGTAAGTCAAGTGGAGTAAGAAAATTTGTCCCTTCACCTCTAGAAGAACTTGTTCATGGCTGATCCTAAGGAACAGACTGACCCCACAGCCAGGAGAACAAAACCACACACGCCACTTACTTTTCTTACTTTTTATATAAAATAGACATATACATACATTTTCTTCTGCAAAGACTTTGAGCATAACTCCTTTATGCGAAATCTAGCCATAAATCCCACAGTGAAAAAAGCAAAGACTGCAAATTCCTGTACCACTGACATACATCCAGTTGCTGCTAAGTGTGAATTTATTTTTAAAAGAGTTCTAATCCATGGGCTGTTTTTTTGTTTGGTTTTTTTTTTTGAAAAAAAGATATGTGCAACTGATTAAAAAAAATTAGATACAGATATAAGAACCATATGAACAACAGGCAATGCAAACAACTCCTGCATGAGAGGAACACACAGCGTGACATCCACTTCAGGCAGAGATTTCTACATTAATACAGTTGTAGAAGCCGTAACTTTTACACAGGATACCACAGGGGGTATTCTCCAGAAGAAAAAAATTTCAGCAAGTGAGTACAAACATGGCAATGAACTTTTGCACAAAGTTATCAAGATTACCTGAAGCAACTTTGCCACATTGAAACACTAGTGAATGCCAAGCACTTTTTTTCTTTGTCCTTTTTTTTTTTTTTTTTCCTTTTTTTTGCTGCTGGGTTTAAATGTACATGAAAGCAAAATGGTGCATTTTGAAATTGCTGCAAGAGACTGAAGGTTGGGAAAAAAAAAAACATCTAAGGACTGATTTTTTTCCAAAGATTGTGCATAATTGCATATATGAAAGATAGAAATTGAGCACTTGGTCAACTTAATCATATACAGATTGAGGAGACTTAAGCACATACCAACTATTACACTGAGCTGGAGGACAAGTGGGGCAAAAGACCATACAGTTGTATTCTAAATGGCCTAATTATTAAAATTAGGATGGCAATTATCTTCCTTTACCAAATATGGTACACTGTATTTGGCCTGGTTTCTGTAACTGTTAAAATGCTTTCATAGTTTTTAGATAGTTTTAGGGATGTCCAGCCTCCCCTGCAAGTTAGGCTCTTAATTTTGGATTTTTTTGACTTAAACTTCTGCCACCCATGTGTATGCATGCACACTCCCCCCGTCCTCATCGAGATCTCTGGAATGAAGGCCATTTGCACTGCTGCATTCACTTACTGCTTGGCCAAAACAAGTTGCCTGCACATTTGTAAGAAAATCTAGTCCAAGGAGCCTATGAGAGAGAGAAAATGCCTCCCACTGCATCATTTATCCCGGAGGACAGAAAAGTAATGGAAGCAAAGAATGCTGGACTTTAAATAAGAAATGAAATAAAACAAAATCCATCACCTGAAAATATTATTCATGGGGAAAGGAAGAAGCAACACAATTATTATGTTTTTCATTTAGGATTAAAATGCACAGTGAGTACATGGAAGTCCTGTCTAACCAGCTTTGTGTTAAATCTCCACTTTAATATTGGTGAGCACTGAGGTTTAGCCAATGCAACTTGCAGAGAGCGTGAACTCTCCCCCCCCAGGTAGAGCTTCAGCCATTTATTAATTTGTAATCTCTACTAACCATGCTGAGCTCTGGAGTTGGCAGAAAACAATGTATTTATAACTCATTATTTTAGAAGCTGTGCAATGCTAGAGGAAGAGGACATTTCCTATGATTAATTAGGATAATATCCAGTTTATCACAAGGTAAGTCGTTTGATTTATCTTCCACAATAGCATTCTGTTTTGGTGGAGGTAACCCATTTCATATCATACTCCATTCTTCTTCTTCATCTGCAATAAACCTTTCACAAGATTAATGTCCTGAACAAACACAGTGTTTCAGCATGGATGCCAACGAGACAGGGAGTCAGCTCAAAACTTCACAAGGGTTTAACTGCTTTGGTAGCTCATGGTCTGAATTGCTCTCCAAGTATGCTGCCGGTTTGCAGACCATCATCCTGCATAGATGGGGTATAAAGTGCTGGTTCAGGAAAGTGGGGTTCATTACTGAGCCCTTCTCTCTTCGTAACTACCATAAACCCAGCTCCAAAATGTGGAGAGTTGGCCTTTCAGCATATAAATGCAATCCAGTCCAACTAGGATTAAACTCCGTGGATATGTTACCTGCCTAATTCAGGCAAGTGGATGAACATACGCTATGCCTTCCAACCAAACCCCCTCCCTCACCAGGAGGATGGTCTCATCTTTCTACGTTATTCTCCAAGTAAGACAGTATTGCAAAAATGGTAATCCTACTCCAGGATCTGGGGGGGGGGGGCACTCAAAGCTATATTATACTTTTACAATTACACTGGTTTTAGGAGGTCAAGATAGCTTTGATCAGGTTCTAGGACAAGAACAAGACAATCATTTCTACCAGGTCTCTCAGGAAAGACAAACTAAGATTGAAGCTGAAGCTAAAAACACAAAACCAAGTATTCCCCCTCACAAAGCATTGCTATAAAAAATACAGCTTCTATATTTGAAAAAATATGTTTCATTGGCCACAATTTAAAGCCACACTGCTGTGGGGCTTGTAGAATATATAGTATTTATTTAATATATCTTTACGAGGCAAAGTTTATAGCTGATACACATTCTTAAATGAGACGTATCTCCCCCCACCCCTATCTCTGATGCTTCAGCTAGCTGCCAGAGCACTCTGCAGATGCCTCCTCCCCGGGGGCTTTGCGTGGCACCGCTGTCAGGGGCTGCACCAAACACTGCTCTGCCAGCTGCAGGCAGCCAGCCAGCCTGGGCACATGGGGTTTTGGTGAAGCTGCCCCGAAGGCAGGCACGCTGCTGGCATGACCCCATCTCCTCCCAGGCATCCTGGCAGCGCCAGGGCTGTGCAAAGCCCCTCTGTGCACGGCATCCAGTGGAGCGCCCGCACTGGGGACCTGCAGAAATGTCAGGTCAGCGAGTCCACGGCCATAAAAGTTGTGCAAAAAGGCAAAGGGCTGCTGACCCAGTCGCCAGACCTCAAACCTGCCCTCAGCCCCAGAAAGCAAAGCTTGGGTTGGGGGGAGAAGGAAAAATTCACCAGCAAAAGATTGGCTTATTTGGTCCCAGCTGCTCCCTTAGGAAACCGGTTCAAAGGGAGAGAGCCCAGAAATGTGTGTTACCACCTTCTCCTCACAGTCGTCTCTCCCTCCCACCTCTGCCCAGCTGTAGGCACTGGTGGGTCTCCCTGGCCAGTGGGGACCAGTACCCCTCAAGTCCAGCCTTCTCTTGGTGGGTGCACAACCATGGCTCTAGCAGGTCCACAACAACCTGGCAGGGCAGACATCTGCACCAGCCTGCACTCCCTTCGAGCTCCAAATGCAGTTGGGAGACACGTTAATAATGTGTCAGTAATTTGACCACCAGTAGCAGCCAGACACTGACATTTTTTAATGAAGCCAGCAGAACCACCAGCGCACAGCTGTCCCATCGCACTGAGCGAATTTGGAGCTTGCTGAGGTGCCATGGCCAGCACCAACTAAACCCAGGTGCCACATAGGTCACTGCCACACAGGCTTTTCCTGACAGATGTGTATCAAGGCATCGCATACCTGATCTGAACTGTCCTTTACTAATAATGCCAAACCCTGGGCTGCTCTTCTGCAGGGACTGGCCACAATCAAGTTCAAATATAACAACTTTTATAGCAGTGTCCTGCTGCAAGAACAAACTGACGACCTACCCTGATGTCCAAACCCAAAGGCAGTAGTACCAGGCACGATCCCACTAACGCTCTCTGTGAATTGGTACAAACCCTGGTGGAAGCAGCAGAAGTGCTGTTATTGCAGTGACGCTATGGTCCAAGGTGCTCTGCAGTCATTTGCTTTAGAAACATCGTTAGGGGGAGTTATTCAAGCACGTCTTGGTGGTACTGCATTTTTCTAACTTCAGACAGTACAAGTCCCAACACCCAGCCACGTGGCCAGCTGCAAAGGATACTGCCCAATTCGTATAAAACAGAGAAAATATATTAATTATTTGATTATTATAAGTTAAATAAATAAAGCTCAAAAATAAATGCCCCAATTCTGAAGAGAATTTGTCTTCCCACTTCAGTATTTAAAAATATAGATTTATGACTGATCAGCGACAGGTCATTTTCTGTATCTTTTGGGGGAGGGGATGAGAACACTTTGACAAAGTGTTTTGTCAGTGTTATCACCATGATAAATGGGCTTTGTCCCTGCACACCCATAAAAAAGCCTCCCTAGTACCTTTTTCTAGGCTAGGAAATATTCCCTCCTCTCTCTGCGGCTTTACTTTACCTCCTATATTGATCAGATTGGTTGTTTTTTCTACTGGGGACTGGACAGGAGGACAATTAATCCTAGAGCTTCCCATTGCCTTTGGATGCTTCCATTTTTTTCAGAGTAATAATTATTTGGCCTGGAGGGAGAGGGCAAAGGGTAAAGCCATACGATATTTGACAATACTGACATCATGAACCTGAATTACTACAAAATGACTCTCTTATGAGTAAATCATTCAGGTGAGGTTTTCCCTCAAAGGATCATTTGTCCTACTTGTAGAATCAGTCCTCCTAGGGTGATATTCAGATAACATTTTCCCTTTCTTTAGAATAATTTTCGAGTCACATTTATAGCTGTAAAAGTGGCCACCACTTCCTCAACATTAACACCTTGAAGCCTTTTTATGTGACCATTATGACCATCTTTCCTGGCTCAGAAGGACCTGGCAGCACTTGCAATGAAGCACATCAGTGGTACTTTACATGGACGAGGTGAGCCTGTGTTGAGTAACAGGAGGTGCTACTTCACCCCTGCTGCAATGGATGAGTGCTTTGTCTCCATGGTTTCCCCAGTGATAACCAAGATATTGAAGATACATTTCCCACCCACACTCCTGGTGTGATTACAATGGGTTCAGCCTAAACATAAATCTTGATTAAAGGAAGGATTTCCTTCATTCTCCAGCATGTCCCACAGGAGCTGAGTGTCTCCTGTAACTTTGGTCAAACATAAGCATGCATTCAAAATTTGCCTTCTGTAATTCTGAGTCCTGTCAAAGTTCTTTCAAGCAATAGGCTTCCACCATACTCTTCTCCAAGGGCCATGAGTTTCTTTCCACTGGTGACTGAACGCTATGTTTGGTCTTTCTCCTGGACTTCCTGAAACCGTTTCTCCAAGCGATCCAGTTTGGCCAGGTTCTCCTTCAGCAACTTGCTGTTTGGAACCAGCTGTAAGGCCTTCTCATAGTAGCCACGGGCAGTGACGTAGCTCCCCTACAAAGAAAATGACAGATCTCATTCACATTCCCCGATATAGTAAGTTCATTCCTTGGGAATGGTGAAGACCATAATACAAAGGAAAAAGAGTTTATAGAAGTTGTTATTGTTAGGTAATGGGAATATTTCATTATGAAATGGATCACTGAGTGCCGTTAGCCTAAATCTGATCAAACACACATGGCAAGAAGTAGATTTACATTCTTTCGTTATGTTGTACCAGAAGAGTTAATTTTACTCAGCAGTAGGATAGCTTGAGGATATCACACAATGTGACTCCTTAAGACCCAAATCATAATGATATGCTAAATTATTCAAAAAGATAAGCAACCACAAGGCAGGCTGTCTATTTCCATAATTTCATGCCAGTATTCTGTATTAGACATCTTTACTAAATTAATTAGGTGGACAGGAATCTTAAAAGTCAACTCATGGTGACATTTTTCCAAGGCAGGCCAACAACTGAAGCAGGAAAAATATGTATCCATTACAGGATACATATTTCCAAGCAATCTTGTTGGGAAATTCTAGTTGGGGTGGGCAGACTTTCCTTTGTTTTGGATAAAATATGTCAGGGACAGTCAACTGTTCACAAACATGCAGCTCTTGGCAGCCTGAAACAAATGTAGCTTTCTGTCCTTAGTAGTAGTCTCTGCACTTGACAGCTTAAGGAAAATCAAAATTGTCATACCTTGATGTGCTCAATGCCTCCCATATTCATCCAGGCCTGCGCTTGGTCTGGGTTGAGCTCCACAGCCCGTTTATAGCTCTACATAAATATGAAATATTTTTAGGTTAAGAGCCTGACTCTTCAAACAAAACCACTGCTAGAGGGGAAAGAGAAATGAAATTTCCTCTCCTTCTGAATCCATTTAAAAGGTAATTTCAAACTCTTCTCATATACAATGCACGAGCCGAATTTCAGTTTCTTTACAGCAGAGGCAACATAACGTACCGCTTCACTGCCGAGCTCATCTCGCAGGCTTTCCCTGCCCACAGCACCATACAAGGAGCCACACCAGCCCCTGCGACCCTCTCCCTGCCACCCTGCACCACTGGGGTCTCCAAGGTCATTTCCCTGGGCAAGTGCCTGCCAACCACAGATCCTACGTGGGCTGTGATGCTCTTTATTTGCAAGCCTTTAATTTGGAGCTTGCAGCAGGCTACGGTACAGCCGTGTGTGTGGAGGTGTCACAAAGAAGTGAGGAGCAGTGCTATCCCTCCCCCCTTGCTTCTGCCACTGTGCACGGGAGAAGAAGCAACAAGGACCTTCTGGACCCTGTCAAACAGCACCGTTTTTATGGTGTCACAAAAGGAAAGAATTCAAATCAGGATTAGACATCTCTAGGGATACTGAGAATATTCAGAACTGTCCCAATAATGTTCTGTGCTATTGTTAATGCTAACATCATTTCTGAGCTATCAAGCCTCCTGCTCCACAGGATAAGCCAATCTCTCAGTTATTAGGTAGTGAGGTGAGATATAACAACATGGTGAGCCCTCACAGGTCCCCAAGCTTCCAGCTGAGGTACACGGAGTTGCCCATCGCCAGCAAGAGGGGCTAGATGGACTAAGGGTCTGATCAATGAGAAAAGGCCTAGGCTCCTCCATAATCCCACCACGACTCTGTACTCAAACCTCTCAGAGCAGGGAGCTGTATTTCCACACAGGAATGAGGAAAAAAGTTGCAACTAAGTCTGGCAATGTTAGCTGCCCCATAGCTTTAGCTGTGCCACTGGTGAACTGCTGAGTGCCCAAGGCCAACATCCAGGGTGCACACACCACGGAGTATTAGATGCAATGAGTTAATTTTATCTTCCAACCTATGAAACTATCTATAAGGCTTAGAGCAGTCATACCTCAAAAGCCTTGTCAAGGAGATTCTGTTCTCTTAGCTGGTTTCCTTTAGTGAAAAAGAGCTCTGATATGACTTTTGGATCCTTTGGTTTTAGCTGAAGAGCTTTTTCTATAGCTTCAAGTGCCTGTGAAAAAGCAAGAGGACATTGTGTTACTATATTCTGCATCTTTCCACTTCCCATGCTCTCCTCATCCTAGGGCCCCTCAGCATAAGAGTCATCTTCCTCTTTCCCTTGTTTGCCCCACACTGTTAACACTTGTAGAAGTCAGTTTTCTAGATGCCTGTGGCTGATGAGAAGTGGGGCTGACAGCAGCAGGAGCAGTAAGTGGTAAGAAAACCACACTGCTTAGCTTCAGTCCCAGCACCTAGATAAACAGAAGATTTTACTGAAAAAATAAATCTACTGGATGTGCACTAAGGCATGTGACATGTCTCTGGAGAGGTGGAGTGTAAAATTCAACCTGAGGTCTGTGTGGCAGCCCTTGGGAAATGGGCACCCTGCAACCACAGTACCTTGGCATAGTGCTCCTGCTTACTGTAGATGGCTGACAGAAGGCGGTAGCACTCCAGACACTCTGCATCCTCGCTGAGTATATGGTTCGTCATCTTTTCAGCTTCCTTCGTCTGTCCCATCATCGCTAAAACCTGAGCCTACGGAGCCACGTTATAAAGGGTTATGATCTTAAAAAGCTCAACCCTCCTTACTACGTGATGCTGCACCCAGGGGCAGGTGCTCCACTGCCACGGCCCTGCCCTGGCCGAGCTCGCCCCACACTCACCAGCGCCAGTCGTATCTCTCTGTTCAAAGGTTGCAGTGATGCCGCTTCTCTGTAAACCTGCAACGCTTCTTCATACCGCCCCGTGTTGTAATACAGAGCCCCCAGCGGGGACAGGATTTCAGCCTTCCGGGATACTTTCAGTGCCCTGGAATTTGGGAGAGAGAAATGCTTCCAGATGGTGTGGGGATCAAAATGGAAGAGCCGAGGTGTGGCTTGTGCTGGGACGGAGCAGCCAGGCTCTGCACCCTGCTCATCCCACCCTGGAAAGCACAAATTTAAGGTGCCAGGGAGGGATGAGCGTGCCCACAGCATCAATCCCTCTAGCCATCTGAGAAGGGGAGAGGGCCACCTCCAAAGTGCATGTGAGGATGCAGCAGGGGCGGGGAGGGCTGACGGTGGCAGAACCTGGGGAGTGTCAACACAAATCTGGATGCCAAAAAGGAGGCAAAAATAAAAACCCAGCTCGCCCTGCTGCATAATGGAAGTCAGGGCCTGCCTACTGGCACGTTGCTGGGAAGGACTGGAGTTCCTGATGGTGCCAAGGTTTCGGTGCTGTGTTGTGCAGCAGTTAAGGCTGTTAGTGGTGTGGCACCCACAGACCAGCTTTGAGCAGGGTGGGAGTCATGCTAACAACCTGCTTGTGCCACCAAGAAACCTCTAACATTACCGTTAGAGCATCCCCCAGCCAAAAGCAGCAGTGTGTCCATCCTGGGAACTTGGGAACGGTCCAGGGAAGTCAACACTGCCTGAGTCTGTGCTGCCTGTCCAAGTACTCTTGAAAAACAGCCAAATGAGCAAAGGCAAAACTGATTTCAAAAAGATGGAGAAGGAAGGGGAGGAAACTCAAACATGCACTGACAGATTCACGTATCTGAGGCTCTTTAGCAGAGACAAGCTGTACGTGGAGAGGAGGGAAACCTCTGTCTCCCATTCCAAATTCTTACCTCTTGTACCACGCTTCAGCCTCTTTGTTCTGCCCCAGGGAGCGGTGAAGCCTGCCCAGGTTCACCATGGCCACGTGGTGAGTGGGGCTCAGGCGGATGGCCTGCCTGTAGTGGGACACAGCTCGCTCGGGAGCCCCTGAAGAGGAGAACAGCTCTTGAACTGGTACATCAGAAAAAATCCTGTCACAAATTCAGCATGCAGCAATGCTCTGGGTTTTGTTTCAGCTATTACTCTATGTGCGGGAACCATTTTGAGAAAGAAATCCTGCCTCGGCCTTTCTAGAGATTATAAAATTGCTGTCCAAATTATGATTTAAGCTCCAGTATCTGGAGATGATCCTGAGAAACAGATTTTTCTAGGGGTGTGTTTTTGCAAGTCGAGGGTGCAGTCACCCGAAGAAGACTGCTGACTGAAAGTACTCTCCTATTACGCTGCGGGCGGGGATGCACCCCCCCTGTCCTAAGAACAGAGTCCACCCCAGAAAGGGGGCTGGGGCACATCTCCCACCTCCTGGGAGAACATCCACCCACTCTGGCCTGATGGAGAGACGGGCAACGGGGACATGGAGAACAAGCCACCCGCTATTCCCCGCAACCCCCACCAGAGCTGCAGTTTCAGCTCCTTCCAAACAGAGAATACTCCCTCCACCTCTGCTGCGCAGGCCCTCCCCAGTCTCAGCAGGTCTGGGAGTAGCTGCCAGTGACCAGCTAATTCCCACCTCGGGGCAGTAAATCCCAGACCAGAGGTGTCTGGGTGCCTATTTTGGAGCACGTAGGCACCACCTCTGCCTTGCGGAGGAGCCATTGGGTGGCACTGCTTCGCTGTGTGACGACGTCTCCCGGTGCCAGGCCCCGCAGTCCATGACATCACCGAGCGCCACGACAAAATACAACACCGTGCAAAAAGGAACGTGCCAGACCACTAGCCTAAATAGCATGTTTTTCTTTATCTAAATAACGGGTTTTCTCAAGGAGGATCTTGCCGTGCTTTCCTCAGGCAGGGCCTGCTAACTGCCTGCTAAATAAATTAATAATTAATAAATTAGTTTTCATTTCAGCAATGTGAATATTGTACTTTTAACCCCAGGGCTCGTTTAATTGGTTTGCACACTCCAGACCAGATAATCTCCTGATGAAAACCAATACTCACCGAGCTTTGTCCACCAACACAGCTTTTGAGTACTGGCATTTTTAAAGCCAAATCGCTTTACAATGTATTTAATTCCATTTCTAGCTGGAAAGCAGAACTTGAAAACAGCCTGTGTGTGTTGGAGCACTGAACATATGCTGTTGTGGGAATTTTATTTTCATAGCTTTTCAGATCTAATTTGGTTTTCCTGAGACTACCTATGCAACATAAAAGTTACACTGATGCTTCTCGTCATCTCCCTTACGGGAGGAGGAGGGATATCTGTAGGGAGATTTAGAAGCACTTAAGATTCATACAAGGCCAATGACATATCTTTCAGGGTAGGACTTTTTCAAAACATCCAGCAGCAGCCTCGATCCTCTCCCACTGCTGAGTGGGCAGATGTTTTTGAAAAAGATATCCACAAAACATCCTGGGAAGCAGCTGGGCATGCACCTCAGCCCGTAACTCAGCCCATGTCTCCCCTGCTCAACACACAGGAGTAATGCAAATCCTTAGGGGAGGCACACTGAGTGTCTGTGACCACTGCAGAACTGTCGAGTTATGGCTTCCCAGAGCTGACAATTGCTGGAGGCTTGTTGCACAAATACTGCAAGTTAATTGGGATGGTGCTTCACAGCATCCCCCCGTGCCTGCCGGGGAAGAGCGCAGCCTGTGACGGGCTCACTACCAGCCACTTCCTTCACGCCTTGTCATGTCTCCAGGAGGGTTATTTACACATTGTGCCTGAAGTATTAAAAGTCAGTAGGTTTTTCTTCCTGTTATTTGTGTGTAGGGAAGTGTAGGAGTAAACCAGGAAAAGTTAGTTTTGACTTTGGCAGAATACACAAGTGCAAGAAATAGAAAGTGTGCTGCACTGCGTTTGAACCACAGTTTTTGGCAGGGATAGGGCAGTTTATCTGGGTTGGCAAGCAAAGATGAGTACAACGTCAAAGTGAAGTTACTGGGGAATTTCTATTATTTGCAAGCTTGAATTTTGCCAGGGCACAAATTCAGAACCTCAACCTCTGTTGCTAATGCCATGATGCCTTTTTCGATTATGAATACTCATTTTGGCTTTGTATTTATTTCACACTGTACTACAGAAAAACCGTGGCTGAGCATCAGTCCAGAGGCAGGACAGCCAGCTGCAGACTGACAGACACCATCATCCTTTCTCCCCAAGCACCACCAGAGCTGGGCACAGTGTGAAAGGGGCAGAACGAGTAGGAACCACACACTTCAAGCCTACAGTATTTCATCATGGAGTCTCAGCTCTGTTCTGGAGGGACCAGAGTGAGATAGTAGTTTGGTTTCCACTAGTCATTTGTCAAACTTGGTCTTGCTTATACAGCTGTCAATAAAAGGTGGCAATTACAGCTGCATTTTTTTGTTGTTGTGTGGATGTCAGGAAGTGCCTGAGTCCAGGGAAGTTGGATGGGAACCAGGAGCCCAGAAAATAAAATCTTTGGATGTCATTATGGAGCTCCTGAGAAATCAATTCACCCCTCAGTATCTTAGGTTTTGTTTTCACAGATGAGTGTGGTTTAAAAGCCACACTTGTTTTTATAGTGGTGGCACTCGTCCTTTACAGTCAAAGAGCTGCTCTGTCACCAAGCAGAGCTGCAAGTACTCCAAAGACCATAATGATCTACTTGTGTGCCTAGGATTTGGTTTGATGTGGCCATGCCTTCCTGGAGAAATGGCAATACTGTCAGGGTGCTGCCCAGCTCAAATTGAAGAGGACAACTGCCTGTGCAAAGATGGTGAGAAACACTGAAGGAAACAGCTGGGCTGAATGCCACTGCTGCACAGTGCCTGCATTGATTTCAAATTTCAGGATGCTGTGCCATCTCAGCAGTGTGGGGATAATTATTTCCAAGCTACAGTGGAGGCAAATCTATTGCTTTGGAAGCTTTTGACACCCTTTCGGATGTGTACTGCTGAATAAAACAAATCAAAGCAAGTAAGGCAGAGAGGGAGAATCCCTTGCTCCTTCTCACTTACCGGTATCAACCAAGAAAACACCGTAGTTGTTATGCAGATCAGAGCTCTCTGGACAATTCTCTATGCCAGCCTTATAGACTTCCTCTGCTTCCTTAAGCCGTTCCTTAAAAGAGAAGGAGATTTCTTAGCCATGGTAGAAAGGGTGTCATCGCCATTTGCCACATACCTGCATTTCGTTACAACTCCCTTTCTGCATGAGGAGCTTGGGGTGCCAGCCCACCTTGCCTCCTAGGAAGCCAAAACTTTACCCCATGGCATGGATGTAATAAAGCTGTTGTCTGGTACCCCAGAGCAATTCAGACAGACAGCTTTCCCCCACACATTTGCAATTGGAGCTACCTGTGAAATAAAAATAACAGCTGGAAAAGGTGGCTTCTGTGTAGTGTCAGCGAGCCCCAGTGGGCACACACCCACCCGGGAAAAACACAGTGACAGGGATTGCGTTGGTTCTGTTGAGAAATATCTGTCATCTGGGAGATGATAGTATTTTAATTTATTTGTTTAATGAGCATCTCACTGGCTAACTTTTCCCCTCTGGAGCTCTGCCGTTCGTTCCCTGAGCAGTAGGGAAAAATACAAGGAATGAAAGCTTGGCGTGTGTGACAGCTGGGGGACAGGGAGCTCATGCAGGAGGATGAGAGAAGCTGGAGGAGGATGGGGGGCAATGAAAGAGCGGGAAAAATCTGACAGATTCAGATTAAAACCAGTTGTTGACAATGCGTGAGATGTAGCTCACTGGGATTGATGGGACGTGCCACCGTGCTGATTCCCAGATGCACTGAGCCCTTGTATTTTGCATAGACTTCAAGGAGGTTTGTTGGTGCTGAGCATTTCTGGAAAATACAGATCTTTTCTTTGGGAACACTCTGCATACAGAAAATGCCCTACTGACTGGGCTCTGTCTAGCCTGACCTGCAGGCAGCCCGGTGCTGAAACGAAAATAAGGTGTCTTGTTTGGATCAAACAGCAACTTAATACAGTTTCCATTTCACTCTAGCCAGCCAGTGCATGCCAACTGCCTGCATGCTCACTGGCATGGGTTATCATGGTCTTCCTCCCCCTCTAGCCTCAGAGCTTTGCTGTTGGGTGTATTTATGGAAGGAGGTTGTGAACAGCAGACAGGCACAGTGCAGGGGGGTGTCAGGCAAGCCTCCAACACCAAAGACATCTTTGTCAATTCTTCCCCTTCTGTGGAGCAACACAGCCCTACGGCAACAAACTCCACAGCCTCCTGACAATGCTCCCAAGCAAAATCAGCCATCTGGGTCCCACCAAGGAAGGTCTGGGGCCACCAAAGGCAGACCTTCTGCTTGGGAGCTGAATCCACACTGAAATAAGAGGTCAGTCCATTCCCATTATGGACTCCCTTCCAAGTCCCACAAGTCCTGGAATCTCCTAGGCTTTCTCTGGATTTAAAGGGTGTATCTGACAGCAGCTCCTCTCTGTAGCTGCTTAAAGGTGTGGACTCCTTTCTCACCTCCTATTTCAGAACTGGAGAGCTGGGATTAATCACACTGGAAGAGTATGACTTGATGAAAGCACACGGTTTGCCATGGTTAAGTGCTTTCACATTTACATGATAAAGGTCAGCCAGCAGAAAAGATAGTGTGTGATAAAAGACAGAAACACATTTTTTAAAAGTGCTTAAGTTTGGACATTTTGGATCTATTTATGTGGATTTGACATCATTATCCTGCGGGGTCAGGCAAAGTGTAGCGATTGTCAGAATTGAATAAAATGAAGAGCAAGTTTTTTGAGAAAGCATCTGTGTCACTAAGACACGAACAAGCACATTTTCAAAGATTTCTGTATTAGTATTTCTTTTCCTCTGATTTTAATTTTCAGCCAAGGAATATGGCTTTGTGTGCATGTATGTCAGTTTTCTTCACTTTATTTACTGATCATAAACTGATCTTTAAAGCATGGAGGGGCTGTGTTAAACTGAATTAGCAGTGTCCCATGTCGAAACATTCATGCTCATCAATACTGAGAAATTTTAGCATTTTCATCATGGTTGCATTGCTTTTTTGGCACATATCATCCCGATCCTGCATGCCTCAGGCTCAGTGCAGAGACTGGGATGATTTCTCTAACAAAGCATTTGCATTAAGTGCAGTCAGAAATGGGAAAGGGTGGGACCAGCTTTTTGTGCCAGAGCTTTCTCCCTCACAGCCTCTCTTCTTCTTGGGAGAAATGCCTTAAGTTCATCAAGGCTTGATTCTCATTAACACTTAATAATGCCACCCCCAGACCTTCATGGAACATTCATCAACCTCACAAAATACAGAAGATTGGCTTAAAAAATGCATGAGATTTTTATGATATTAAAAAAAAATTAGGCATGTGAGGATCTCTCAGTTGAACTCCAGGGTTTTTAAGTCCGTTTTTTTTATGGCTCAGTTTTTCAGTCTGGTTATGCCTGAGTAGGCTCTCCTCTACAGCTAACTGGGTTAAAAAGTTTCTTTTTCTTGGTGTAGGCTGATATTATTACACACACTCACACACAGAAAATCACTTGAATCCAGAAACTATGGCCTGAAAAGAGCCATCAAGCAGCACGAGATGGCTGATGAAACTGCAAGAGTGAGGAAGAAGGTGCTGTTCAAGTGCATCAGAGTAAATCCTGGGGAACCAACGTTACATGAGTGTTGCAAAAACAATGAACAAAAATGTTTGATTTCTGATGTTAGCACCACTGCAATGACCATGGAAAACAAGGAAAACAACAATACTTTGCAACAGAGTTATGATACCAAGCAGAAAGAGCAGTAAGAAGGGCAAGCATTTACAAAAGGCAGAAACAAGCCGAACTCTTTTATGCAATGTAGTGGTGTTTTTTTCCACGTCAGCTCTGGCTTCAGAATCAACTATCAAGGAGAGAAAAGGGCAATTACATTGAGTTACAGGCTCATTCCCTGGTGTGAGAGACATTCCTCTTAGGAGCATTTTTTAAAGCTGTAGGAGGAAAGGACCCATAAACCCTATTTTGGATTCACTGCCTTTAAGATAAGGGGGGACACGCTGTGCAGGACAGACCAAAGCAATCCTGGCACTATTTCACTGAGCCGTGTCCACCCGTTTGTCCCCTCTTTAGTTTTAGTGCAAAGCTGGAAGAGCAGCAGCTTGTCATGGGCACTGTCACCTCATGTGAGTTATCTCAGTGTGTCACAGCACTTCAGCCCCTTTCTAATCACATTCCAGCAAGAGGAAACCAGTTTGTGCTCCCGTCCCCAAAGCTCCACAGCGATGCTGTCCATGCAGCCTGCTGCACACTGCCTGGCATCACAGGTGCCCCTACAGCTGTGAGACAGACTCTGAGCCACGGGTAGACAAGAAACCAGGTTTGTAACTTTTAGCCAGGTTGGACGTGATCGCTTGGACAAAGAGGAAAACCCAAAACTGAAAAATGGGGTCCTGTCACCATCCTTTGGGCTGAAGATGCCAAAACTTCTGCCCGCACCCCTCCAGGAAGCACAGAGTGGTAGGGTGTGGATCTGCAGTCGCAGCACGGTCAGGGGCAGCAGCACGTATTTGTAGGTCAGCCCGTACTGCGGTCACTAGCGTGGGTGCGAGAGGCAGGAGCTATGCAACCAGGTAGTCGTCTGCTGTGGCTGAACATGAGAAGGTGTTAAAAGCCTGCAGGAAATCACTATTTTCTGAGGAAATTGTACTAACTATCTTTTTTCCCTAACACTTACTCAAGTCACAAGAGGACGAACAATCTATACGTAAGAGTAGGTGAATTATTGCTGGACTTACTAATGGCATTTGCTTTGGGCAGAAGGCCTCGGGACTCTATAATGGATATATTCCTCTGTTGACCTTACAATCGATGGTTCTAATTAATAATTTCAATTAATATTAAAACCAGGTATTACTGTGAAGGGCTCATTTCCTGTACTTGCAGGATACTCTTAATTGGTGGGCTTACTCAAAACACAGTTTCCATTCAGGCTCTTCTTTCAATCCATACACTATATTTCTAGGTCCCTGTAACTGATACTGATAATATTAAAATATTTGAAAGTCACTTAAAAGTGAAAATAAAATAGCACATCTTTCATTAATCCACAAATATCATAGGTGAGTTTTGCAGAGTGCCTACATCATTAAAGAAGCCTAAACCAGAACAAAACCCCTGCTTATAGTTTTGCTGAAATTTATCCATTTCCCTTACAGAAAGATTTCACTGACCAGATTAATGGAAAACAGTGGAAGATTATACTCTTTTGCTTTGTCCGTATTTGCATTTGGCAACCTTTTAACAAAGCTTTAGCACTCTGTGCTATGGAACAGTTAGATCTGAATCCTGGGGGAGAAATAAATCAGTTTTCAAAAGGTTTGCGGAGGTGTGCTGGAAATGTGCAGTTATGAGGACCTGGTCACCCACACCCGTAGCCCCAATCTGATTGTGGCCACAGACTGTGGGAGAAACACTTGAAGCACAACATCCCTAATCTGCTGCTGCAGGCGTGGAGAAAAACCAGCAGGGCTTGGTGGTCTCAATGTGGGCACCCATGCTTTGTGGCTTCTTCTGAACTCAAGCATTTTGTGCCTCAATTTCCCTTTTCCTCCATGGGGACAATATTTCACCTCACAGGGACCTTGTAGAAATAAATTACCTAACTACAGAGAGTAGGAAGAGCCCTGAGTAACGAATATGGGGAACAAGCCAGAGAGGAAATGAGTAATCCTGCCTCCAGAGCACAGCCTGGGCCATGCACAGTAAATAAGACCTGGGGGCACGTACTGAACAATGAGGTTAAATAAAATATCAAACAGCTGCTCATTAAGAGCCACATAAAGCTAGTGAGCCTTCCCACCCCCTGTACTTGATCATCTACCACAGTAATTAAGGGCTGTATTCTGATGTGTGCATGCAAAGGGCAGAATCCAGGCTGCAGAGGCCACCCTGTTTCTGACATTTCCTAGCTTCGGCATGATTTATTACGAAATCTCAAGGTTCTCTACCTAGGTGTGTGTGTCTGAGGGGGAAGAGCTCGCCTATTCTGCTGTCACAACATTCAAGGTGCGATGGATTAAGACTTCACTACAGACGCGGGGAGCCGCAGAGAGAGGGTATTTACTCGCACCTTCAACAGTGATTTAATTCAGAGCCACCTCAGGTGGGTGTAATTACTCCCCGCAAATGCGTTGCCTCCCATCCTGCAAAAGTCATCTCTAAAGCAGCCTGAGAGCTCCCCGCTGACAGCGTGCGAGGCGAGGGTGCTCCAGGGGGATGGGCAGGAGGCGTCGCGGCTGCGGCAGTGGTGCGTGCACACGCGCGGGAAGGCACGAGAGCTCGAGCGATGCCCGTTACCTGTTCGGCTAGCAGCGAGGCCAGGCTTGAGTAAGCATCTGCAAACTCTGGGCCGTACTTGATGGAGTCCCGCAGTAGGATTACAGCTTCCTCTTTCTTCCCTTGGGACCTTGCAGAACATGGAAGGAGGGAAAAAAAAAGAAACGTTCCTGTGAGTACATGTTTAGGTCATCCCACTGATTAACAGCTATAAAGAGACATGAAAGTCCCTGGCTTAACCTTTTCAACAAAGACTAAACGTTTCACTCATGCCTCTCCTCCACAGCGTGTGTACCCAGCATCTCCTTGGCCCATCGCTGCCTCCTTATGTTATTCTCAGGAGTTGGGAGGACACAGGCCTTAACGAACCTGTTACTTGGTCTGCTCTTCTGGTGATTGTCATACCGAGCACTACCCAATGATCCCAGTGAAAACCAAGCACCCCCAAAACAGTGCATTTCTCAACCTCACACACTGAAGAGCAAAAAGTATTTTATTTTGGCTATCAGACAAGCAGTACAGGCCACATGCTCTGTCTGTTGAGTCATAACCACTAGATTTTGTAAACTTCTTCAGTCCTACTGTATATCTCCTCCCAATATTCCTCTTTATGGCAAATACATCAAATTCTGCCCCATTCATCCCATCAGGAGTTAAAGATACATGAAGGCCAAGATAGCAAAAGTGTCCCCAGGCATGAAGTACTGTACAAGACCCTCCCAGCGATGTCCTTGGGAAGTCGCATGCCCTATGGGAAGGGATGCTGTCAGGGTAACATCAGGTTTGCAGTCAGCTTCTGGAGGTCTGGCCCCAGTCATGTCACTGAGGCACTGACTGACCTGGGAACAGGCCATTTGCTCTCACCAACTCTGCTCTCACATCAGTAGGTTGGACACACCAAAACATTTGCATTTTCTTAAAAAAGGACCCCGCAGAGTCTTTGCATGTTCCTAGACAAAGAGTGCTGTTATAGATCCACTTATGGCTTAGTTAAATTAATACTTTTAAATTACAATATTTCTAAGTTAAATCTGCAAGGGATCTCTGATTAATTCCTTAGCAAGCCAATCATTAGGCTAGAGGAGTCTGTTCTTCAGGTCCTAAGGATTATGAACACAGATAGTTGAAAGATGGTTATGCTGATGAGCTAGGGTTTTTTCCAGCACTGTTCTGTGTTTATTGCCATGGAAAACAGAAAATGTTTCCTGAACAAAAATCTATGGGTGTTTGTTTATTTGAGCTACAATTTCTACAGTAACACTCTCTATTTCTTTCCTTGGTAAAAATGAGAAGGTTTCCTGAGCAAACATCTAAGGATGTTTAGCTGGACTGGAACAACATTTTCCTTGTGTTGGATGTACAATGAATATGAATAGCAGGGCTTACAAAAAGAAACAAAGGGCTCTGGGACATAGAAAATATGCGAACACCTTGCTGCTTTGGCCTTAGATTTCATCTGAGTGACATGGTCAAGTAACCAGATCTTGTTTATAAGGTGAAAATTTCAGCTGATAATATATATGGCTTTGCAGATTTTTTCCCTTTCTAGCTGTGTAACTGGAAGAATATTTTGCCCGTGCATTAAGCTAAGTAAAACCAGTTGTGCTAGTCTTTTTCTTCTTCCAGTGGTGTTCCATATAAATTACATGAATGAAGCAAAAACAAATAAAGAACCACTTTTCTCCTACACTAATTAAAGACTAGCTAGCTTGTCAATTTATAAAACTTTTGGATCCCTTGGCTGGAGTTTCATGACACATTTTTATAAATCAAAAACAGATGACTGCTTTATAAAGGTATTGATGTTTGGCAAAAAAATGTAGGAAATGCCGGCTATAGAAATAAAAGGATTAAGCGATCCACTCAGCAGCAGTAAAAGTTCCCATTAACCACAAGCATGCACTCAGAACATGGGGCAGCCCTCTTAATTACGCTTTTTTTTTCAAAATGGCCTTTTTTTTCTTCACTTGATCCAAGAACAATGTTTGTCTCCTGAAAGTGGGGGTAGAGAGGGAAAGATTATGGCATCTTTTTATGTGACATACTGAATTACATTAAAAAAAAGCAGATCCAGTAGTTTCTCAGAGGGCTCAGGCCTGCAAGATACCAGCGCTCTGGCCAAGCACTTAAACGCGTACTTAACTTTTATGTATGCAAGTTGAAAATTAATTACTGGCTGAAGTGCTTTCCTGGATCAAAGCCAATGCTTTGCAGGATTGAGGCCATTGCTTATATAAATTTCATGCAATTTGGGAGAGCACAGAGCATTGGAAGAACAGTCCGATACACTGATTTACCATAAACTGGGGATCTGGAGTAGGAAAAGCTAGGTAACGTATACCTTAGCTATGACAGAGAGAGGAAAAAATTCAACTGACATGAGAAGTCTGTGATCACTTA
Source organism: Tyto alba (assembly GCF_018691265.1). Classification (NCBI taxonomy): domain Eukaryota; kingdom Metazoa; phylum Chordata; class Aves; order Strigiformes; family Tytonidae; genus Tyto; species Tyto alba. The sequence goes on from NW_024881295.1 coordinate 17,981,151, forward strand.
ATCCAATTTTTCCCCAAACTACCTTGCCCTACAATACCCTCTCCTGACTCCTTCTTCCACTTGAGCCCCTAGCCTCCCCTCTACAATCAGCATGTCCGAGCTGAGAGCAAGGAACAGCTCTTTCCACCAGGAGCATCTCTTCCATATTTTTGCAAGTGCCCCACAGTTGGAGAAGCATCAACTTAAGCCATTGGGCAGAAGTCTGATGATGCACACCGGAGCAGATTTCATTTGCAACAGAAAGAGTAACCTAGAAATTAGTGCTCTAGAGGACTTTTTAACTTTCAAGATTTAATTTATTTTGTGAAGTTAGTTTGACTGCATTAAAGAGAGAAACACAGAACTCAGCAAGGGCTCCACAACTGTTCTGAACACCTCATCTTGGTTTCACACCATAATCCAAGGGGAGCTTGCAGTGTTTAACTCTGCCTGTCTGAAAGGAAGCCTCTGAGCCTGTTCAACTCCCTGGTTTAAAACTGATTCTGATAATTTAGATGCACTCCTTTGCCATTCACCTACGCTATGTGGGTGACACCAAAGTGGGGGAGTGGGCAATACACTGCAAGGCAGGGCTGCTTTTCAGAGGGACCAGGTCTGACAGGGACCTCATGAAGTTCAACAAAAGCAAAAGCAAATCCTGTACCCAGGGAGGGATAACCCGGTGCACAAGCACAGGCTGGGGGATGACTGAGGTCCTGGTGGACAACAAGTTGATCATGGGCCAGCAATGTACATGGCAAAGAAGGCCAAGAGTGGGTCCAGGGAAGGGATCCTCCCCCTTTATATGATACTTGTGAGACAGTATCTGGAGCAATGTCTGTCCAAAGTTGGGCTCCCCAGTGCAAGAAAAGCATGGACTTACCAGGGGAAGCCCAACAGAGGGGCCACTAAAGAAGGTCAGGGCCAGACCACCCATTGCATTGAGGTGAGTCTGAGTGAGCCGTGTCTGTGCAGCCCAGAGAAGAGAAGACTCGGGGGTGACTTTAGTGCTGGATGCAACTACTTGGGCAGAGGCTACAAAGAAATCAGAGCCAAACTGCACAGAGGTGCATGGTTACAGGACAAGAGGCAACAGATGCAAGTAGGAACATGGAAAATCCTTATTAGATAAAATGAGAAATATTCTTCACCATGAGGGTGGTTAAACACTGGAACAGGTTGCATGGAGAGATTGTGGCATCCGTGTCTTTGGAGGTGTTCAAGATTCAGCTGGACACAGGCCTAAGTAACCTGATTAGACTTGCTCTGAGCGGGAGGTTTGACCAAATGATCTCCAGAGGTCCATTCCAACCTAAGTTATTTTTTTAATCTAATGTAAATTTGACATGGACAGAGTTTGGATTTTTTTATAAACAGGCTACAATGTGTATATGATACTGACAGGTAACTACAGCACTTTGTGCAACGCAGAGTATCCTAACCAGAGACCATCCAGAAAGCCAGATGCAGTATCACTGAACATTATCACTCAGTTTGCTTCTTTGAATAGAAGGAAGGAATGTTTCACTCTCTAAAAGGTCTTAAATCTCAACACACATAATGTTTATCTGATATTTTTCAGCATTTCAGGCAGTTACACAAGCCTGTGTCAACACATTCACATACATATATATACAGAAGCCTGTATCAGAGAGGGCAGACAGTCATCCTTCCTTTGAATAGATTGGTTTGCTAAACTTGGACTAAATCATGGCAACAAATGCACAGAACACATTGTGTGTTACTCTACATTCAGAAGAGAATCAACCCTTTGAATAAACTCAAGATTTCAGTGGACATTGCTTCTAGGCATTTCACTTTCTCCTGAAAATGAAGCCATAACACTCTCAAAGCACGTAAGAGTTATTGAGGCTTTCCTTCATAAGAAATAGTGTACTGAATATTGGAGTGCTTTAGGTATGGATACACACAGTACTGCAAATAATAAGTTCTCTCCCATTCTTCTTGCAAGAGAAAGCCGAGATAAATATTTACTTCAAATGTTCATAATATTTTATTTCTTGTCTCTTTACAGAATATCCCACAGCCTATAAATTTGTGAGGTATTCGGAATGTTACTTATCTCAGGTTTTCAAGCTGTATCTCAACAAGACCAAGTCTATATAGATGAGTTAAATATTTATATAGTGGGAAACTTCAAAACAAAACACAAGAAAGCAGCATCAGGATGCTCTGTGTCACTGATCATGGATCACGAAAGCGGAGAGAGATTTCTCCCTTTTAGGTAGGCCATCTTTTGGGTCTATTTTAACTAAGAAATCTGATGGCATTGTTTAATTATCTACTTTCCAATATTTATATTAGGCAAGAAATTTATGACATACAACTTTATTTTAGGATATGTAAACAAAACCAGAGGCTTTTTCAGCCATTACCCTGCAGTGCTTCCTGAGAACATTCATCTTCTGGCACATAGCTGTCTTCATTATGTGCAAAGAGAAAATGGAAACACCCTTTTCCATCTAGGACTTCCGCAGAAAGAAACTTAAAAATCCCACCCTGTGGTCCTCAAAACAGCTTTTTTACTCAAGCTTAAATCACATGCAATGGATGCTTAAATAGAGATCTTATTTACAGGGCATAATGAGAGGCAGATTCCCACAAGGAAATAGCACACCCGTCCTTCCAAAATCCTGGAATTCCCCTTTCTCAGCACTCCAGAGGAGCTGAAATCTAATATCCTCCATCAGATTTCCACGCTAGGAGCAGGGGTGGGTATAAGGAATTTAGGAGAATTCAACTGGGAATTCCCCACGCCAGATGGTTTCATTAAGTGTCCCAGTACAAGTAGTGCTGCTACTGGACGTGTCTTAAGTGCTGCAGATCTGACCCTCCCTGATCTGCACCATGCACTGATGCTGCTTCAAAGAGGACAGAAAATGCTTTTATAGCTTGACCATTTATCCTCTGACATATGTTTAAAAATCAAAACTCTCTTCATAATGTCTCATAGCACAGCCAGAAAGTAGTATCTGCCTGTAATATTCTGCAGATTTTCATCTGCATTTAGTGTCTGCAGAATACCGGTTGCCCTATATACATGTATATGAAAGGATAAATTAGAGACCCAGGTAGAAAACCTAAAGAAAGATAAAGTTGTAGGAAGGGGGAGTTTGAAATCTCTGCCTCGTTTCTGTCCACTCATCTCACAAGTCCATGGTCCAGCATGGCTGATGATTTTGGCTAAGTTGATGGATGATCCAGGAAAGGTGCTGGCAAAGGGGTTTGGGCTAGTATTTTATGGGAGACTTTCATACAGGATCTGCCCACACAGCATGTGCTTTACATACGAGCAAATCTATCCACCATGAACTCTATCTATTTTTTAGCATTTTTTTTTTAAAGCTGAATAGAGAAATGAGGACACTCAGTTTCCATTATGATTAAAATTGGTGTGTCCAGATGCACTACGTTGTTTTGGAAGCCTAAAGAAAGTTTAGAAAATGGGAACAAATGGGTGTGGGAAAAGGGCAGGTAGAACCTGAGTGCTTTCTTTTAATGTGTTTAGCACAAGCATCACACACCTTTAACACACCACAATATATAGTACCACAGAAGGATGCAGAGCGCATACAGTCCAACAGGACATACAGATCTTAACTATCACATTAGGAAAAACATGACATATTGCGCACAAAACAAACAGCAGTTCTAAGAGATTTTCACACATGTCTCCTCTGTGCTTTGCCAGTGCAACAAATCCAGTTTCTACCCATCTGCTAGGTCATAAGAGCCCATCAACAGGCCAGATTTAAGCATTATTGAAATGGGATGTCCTGGTGCTGCTTCTGGCTTACGTCCTTTTGTGTTAATATTTTATATTTAACAACAAAAAAAAAAATCACTAAGAATAATAAGGCAAACATGATGGATTAAAAGGACAATATGTATTTTTAAACACCATTGCCACCTAAGATTAATTTCAATCAACCAAATCTGATGAATAATACAAAGACCTTCAATTTCTCTTGTAATAAGACTGTCCTTACCATTTTCCTTTCCTGTATTTCCAGTAAAGCACTCCCCTACTTTCTATTTAAGAACTACTCATCTGCCATACTCTAACCTCAAACCATCAGGCTTACTTGTAATATTATTCTGATAACTTCCCTGCTACTAAACAGATCAGGCAGAACTTCAGCAATCCACTTAATATCCTTCATATAAACTTATACTCAAAGTAATATTTCAGAACCAGAAAGATCAAGTATGTTTTGATTAGACAGTGCCACTTTAAAGTCAGTCCAACACTAAAGCCAAATCTGCTCTAAAAGATTTATCAGAGACCTATTACCAGCAAAATTGGGGCAGTTTATATCAGCAAAGATGCATCTTTACTGCTGTAGTTTATGCAGTTTTGTCAGCAAGTTTCACGCTATCCTCACAAAAACAAGGGGGATTTTGCTGGTGCAAAACAGTAATGCAGGAATAGAGATTTTATTTTTTTTTTATTTGAACCCCTATCAGATTTTATCATACTGGCAAAGCTTCTTGTGTAGATTTAAGTTCAGTCTTTAGATATGGTTAGTCAAATTAATTTGCATGATTATGATCATCTGCTATTCTGCCTGATAAAGGCTGACGCTTGAAATAACAATGAGTGAAATTATGTGCTGATTAACTTGTTTACTTGCTCAGCAGAGTAACATATAGGGCTGTAAGCCAGTTTTCTCCTCAAATCCAGACCCACCCACTCTGCAATGGGATAAACTTTCTACTGCTCTGGGCATCTCAGAGTTAGGTGCTTAGACCTAAACTATACATTGACCTTTCACCATGACCTTCCATGAGAAGAAGTGAGAACTTGCAGAGAGGGATTTTTTTGGATCTGTGCTATTTATTAGATCTCCATCAGATGCCTGCCTTTGAACAACATGGCTTTCTTCGCCAGAAAGGCTTACACGTCTCCACTGAGATGGGAATCTCAGGCGACTCTTTGGTTTAGGCACCTCATTTTTGATGTCCGATTTGGAAAAAGCGAACTCCCTCCAACTGAAACAATTGTAAACTGCATCTGAAGTGCCGTGGCAGACAGCATAAGGATCTCCAAACTAAGCCTCACCTTTGTGCTAGCACTCTTGGCCAGCAATAAGAAATAGTGCCATTCCTTCACCAGGTGGCAGAAAAAAATACTTTGGTGATGTGCGTAGAGAGAACGTGAATTTCCTTTGTGCCAGTTCTGCATTCAACTTACTTGAGCAGGTTGCCGAGATTGAAGAGAGCTCGATTGTGCTGAGGGTTTAACTGAAGGGCCCGTCTGTAGTAGTCCTTTGCCTCCACCACGTCTTTGGTCAATGTCCCCAGGTTGTTGAGAGCACTTGCGTGACGAGGGTACAGTCTAGGAAAATTAAATACCAAGTTACAGACACACGTTAATTGACAAATAAAGCTGAGGTCACTAATGCTGCCACCACGGCTGTTAAACACACAGTAAAGGGAAGGATGTCAGCTACGAAACACCGTTTTGCCTTCATTTGCAGCAGGTCCTGATGGGATCCTGAAGAACCCTTTTAACTCCCAAAGAGATTGCAAATCAGATGTTCTCCTACAGTTCCTGTATGCCTCCAGGGCAAAAAGGAACACTGAACAGCTTTGAAAGCTTATTTTACCCTCCAAGCAACAGGCAAAGTGATTAAAGCAGCTTGAACGTTTTTATTCAAAGTGTTTTTCAAACAAGAACTGCTTTGTCAAAAATATGTTTCAAATGGAAATATGTTTTGACATATACAGAAACCAGCACAACACTGTTCAAATTTATCTGCTTCATTTTGGTTTGTTTTGGTTTTGTTGTTGGTTTTTTGTTTAGTTTGTTTTTTTTTTTTCTTTTAATTCAGTTTTCCACAATAAAAGTGATGATAACGTGCAAAAGAAAACTTGAAGTCAGCTGTTGAACAATGTTTTCAAGACCAAGCAAAATGATAAAAAAAGTCTGGAAACAGACTGCTTACCAGTATGAATTCCCTAAGCTTCTGGTTTTATGTTTTCACCACTTGGTTTGGTTCTCCTTTTAACTGATCTGTTGATCTTTACAGCTACCTTATCAGTTATAACACTACATATTTGGCCCAGTGCACCTCTGTCAAAATTCTCCACGAATTAAGAAGCACATCATGGTCCATTTAGCTGCTTAAATTCTCAAAGTTGTGCTCCTACATTAAGATTTTGGTCTGTAGATCTTGCACCAGAAAACTCCAGATGTGAAAACGATGCAGGGTGAGATTTAGGACTCAGGACCCTTTGTGTCGTAGATAGGTGAAAACTGAGGTTCATTACAATAAAGAAATAAATCTATCACAGTAGCCCACAGAGGTCCCAGGCAAGCTGGGAGACCATCTGTGTGAGAATATCTGATGCTTTGGTATGAAACAGTGTCCAGGTGCTTGTCCACTGAACTCCTCCAGATGACCACTGAATTCGTGATAGGGAGGAAGCGGGTTTAGATGGTCCAGGCTTCGGTTTGAGAAGACCTGGTTGCAAATCCTGCTGCCACTGCAGATTTTCTATTTCAGATGAGGACGCCATCTGACATTTCTTTGCCTTAGGTCCCTGTTCATGGGAAAGTGATGTGGATAATGACATTAAACGTAGTTGGCTATGATAGCCCAGGGTATAGCAGGAGGAGGGGCATTTAAAGGAAGAAGGGATTAAGACTCTGTAATATAGTCTGACTAAAATTTGCAACTGTTTTTAGTCTAAGACTTCCCATGGTGGGGTTTCTTTGCCTGGAGTTTTTCATTATGTCAGTTCAGCCCTGGGATTTTCTGTGCTTAAGTACCATGAATAATTTAGAATTTCATACACTGCTGCAACATTTGTATCAGTCACATTTTCGCTCCACAGCACATAAGTGATTTTGGCAAAGTCTTACTGGGGGTGAAGCTGGGAACACATGAGGGAACTCCGGGCGAAATGGACGTGCACCAGTAACAAACACAGGATGCTTCCCACATCTAAGAGAAGAGCCCAAAGTCCTTTTCCCACCCAACACCAAGCCTAGCAGACAAGGATTTCAAAGCCATATAGTTGAGGAGAGATCATTCAAGGATGTGGCCACATACGTTTTTTTTTTAAACTCTGTTTATTATAACGACAAAAGATAAATGTAGAAACCACCACTCATAGTAACTAACGACTGCAGAATCTGTCAACATCTCTCCCATACAGGTAAGTCTCTCAGAGGTAACCACTTCTGCTGCAAGCCCTCAGGTGCATTGCCCAGTGTCTCCATTCACCCATGCTACCTGCATTCACTGCTAAAGTTATTTTTGAAGAGTTCCCCAACTGATCTTGTTGCAGAGGAGCAAAGAGTAGGAAATTCTGCTTCTGCAGTTGGCATAGAAATAGTGTCACTTTCCATCACTGAAACTACCCACTGAGCTTGACGCATTTTGGGATGGGAGAGGCTGCCTGCACTTGGAGAAGAATCAGCAAAGGACAAGACGGTGATGAGGGTATAGCGTTGAGTCTTGACCTTGGCCCTAAAATCCAATGGTCATCAAGGCTAAGCCTGCACAGCTGAAACAGGCTGGGAGAGATGCTTTCCATGGCAACAGCAGTGGAGCAATGGAAAGAACCAAGCTTGCTTGCACTTGGGATGCAGCTCTGTGTGATCCCTTGACCAGGATCTCGAGCGAAGACTGTCCTACCTACCTTGGGGCAAATGACCTAAGGCTCAGCCTTCTTTCCTATTTCTTCCGTGGGATTCTGACATTGTTTTGGACCAAAAAAAGGTCTAGAAGTCATATTTTTGAGGCTGTTTTTCCAGTTGGCTAGGATAAAAGCTGTGTACTGCTTTTGTCAGTATGCACACATAGAAACAGCTCTAATATCTGACATGAAGTCGCTTGAGTTATGAGTGGGCAGAAGTATTTCAGACAGTTCTTGGGAAAGTCAGAAACAGATTAACATTTTACAGCCCTAAACCTGATGGGTTTGCTCTCAAACTTTCAGAAATTAATTCTGTTCTTGGCCTCTAGTGCTCCCATGACATTTTGGGCCCAGGAGATTTGCTTGCACCAATTCAGAGAGGAGTGAAAACTCAAGATTAAAAAAGAGAACTGATTTCACCTTTAAATTGCACAGTTCTGACCAGCAGCTCCATAAATATGCTTCTGAGCTCAGCGCTAAAACCTCTTGACAGCAAATCACAGGATGCAAGCATGTCTCTCATGTATCCTGGGCTCTATTTCTTGTGTTTTACATTTATTCACTACATCTCATTGCCCTTTCCAAGAAATGTAAGTGAAAAAACAGAACCTCAGCTAGCACAAATTGTCAGCTTAAACCCGCTTAGCATCTGGCCTGAAGAACTTCCGACATTTGCAATTTTACATATCTGAACAAACTTTAAGAGAAAAATATGAGCACAGTGAAATAAGGCAGTGGTGTTGGGCTTCGCTGTTAGGGTTCAGTTCTTTACAGTTTTATCTGGAGTACCACTTTATTACAGCAGTAGAGCAAGTTGTCATTCAACTGGGTTCAGCAGAGACCATAACCAAGCCCTAAGAGAGCATCACCTCTAGTAAAGTAACCAGAACCAGAGCCTGAGCCCATGACTACCCATGCTGTTATACTGTTAACATGATCCCTAACAGTTTCACGCCACCCTCAAATAGTTCCCAGGAGTGGTCCAGGGCTGAGCCCAGACCAGGGTTTGGTCCCAAAAGCTTAGGCTTGTACACTGTCTCTCAGAGGATGCAAACACTTACGGAATACTTGCAGGTCAATTTATGTCAGTTGGCCTCAAGGCTAGAGAACAGGGACCAGACCCTTTTTTTTTATTAATATGGATGTTGACTAAAGAACTAATGGCCTTATTCAAGCTACCTTCTGTTTATGCACACCCACTGCTGTTAATAACAGCTTCCTGAGGATAAAAACAGAGTAGAACCAAGTCTTGTGGCTGGATTTACAGGACAGCATAAGAATTGACCACAGGTGACTAATTAAAGCAACATTTACTCAAGAACTCGCAAAATGTTTCTGCACAACTTGCAGATATACCATTTGCAAGCTGGTTTGCTTTTTGCTGTACGTGATCTATTGTTTTAATGAATGGAGGCATGTGTACATTTTTTTTTTTTTCCTATTTTTATGTTATCAGGAGACCCGTGCTGTTTTCCAAGACTTTTGAAATTAGTCCAAATGATTCCTGATGTCTACTTTGCTTATTTTGACTGTAAGCTCTCTGATGCAAAGATCGTCTTTTCCCACATGTATTTATTTCTTGGAAGGATCAAAAATGCATTACCAGGACAAGGGGTTCTCCAGTTAGCTTGGAAGTCTATTCATGCCACAATAATAATACTCAGAAGCCAGACCTTGTTTTACAAATAGTCAGGACACTCTGGGACACAAGGAGTCAGTTGTTGGAACATGTATACCTTGTTTTGCAACTTCTCTTAAGAAACAAAGCTTTCTGTCTGGACACACACGGAGCTGTATTTTCCTTGCCACCACCATTGATAACAGTGGTAGTCTGCAGGCAATATCCTTCTTGTTATGCATCTGATGAGGTAGAAATTCCTCTAGGCTCCACCTAATCAAATGCAAGTGCTGCATTATTTATGAAAGAAAGCTGAATTTCATTAAACTTTTTCTACAAGAAGCAGTTCATGTAAAAAAATAAATTTCTCCTCTTTCTTAGAAATAAGAATAATTTTCTTCCAAAACCTACATTCACAGGTAATTATAACAGAAGTCTTGAAATGGCAAAATTACTTTAAAAAAAACCCCTAACCTATAAAAGTATATTTTTAATCAGACTGGGATTTCATTTCTAAAGAGAAGGCAAGTGGGATGTTTCCCTGTTGCAGAATGAATAATTCAAATGATTCCTCCAGTGCTGTATCTGCAATTGTCAGAATAAATTTAAGCAGCTTTCCCTTTAACTATTACAGGTATACACTGCACAAGAACTCCTGTTAGTAATTATCCCCACTTCTTTTAGGCTAGCAAAATTCCCTCTCATACCACTGAACAAAAGCCTTACTGACTTGCACAGTCAAGAGATTTCCAGTTTCACAAGAAGATACCAGGCACAAAACATATATAGTCATCAAAATGCTGATGAGCATTTTTTTTGCTTTCCAATGTAACGTTGTTATTACCTGAAAAATTAGTTAAGAAGAAAAATTGAAAGGTTTTGTTTGGCAACATATCTGAACTACGAAACAATTCCAGAAAAGAAGAGAAAGGGAGGGAATTTGTTGTCATGACTACAACCTATAATCCACCAAGAATTTTAATTCTTTTAATTCAGATCAAGGGAGACCACTTAAACTACTGGCAAGCTCTGCTCGCAGTCCTGCTTTTAAACGGCCCTTGGGCTGGTGCCAGAAGCATTCAGGGGGCAAAAGGCATTAGCGTGACAACTCCCCACTCGCTCTTAAAGAGCGCGATGTGGTTTTTGCACAGCCATGGCTGCGCAGGGGCAGAGAGCAACAGGGGACGGGGCCAGGCTAATGCGCAATTAGCCAGGGAAACTACCAGGAACAGCACTGAAAGGGCTGCGACACTGGCTTTCAGGGGTCTGGGCAGCCCCCTGCAGCCACTGCGTGATGAAGGGGTTATTGAAAGCAGCCCAGAGCCACCTCTCAGAGCCAGGACAGCCCTGAGATGTCACGCACCAGGGTGGCTGTCCCTGATGCCCCATCCCAGTGCCTCCCCGTGGCTCTGCCCAGCCCCTCGCCACTTTCCAAGTGACAAGCCCGTCAAAAGAGATTTCCCAGTGGCTTCAGACATGAGTCCTTAAAGCCATTATAAAAGCTGTAAGCAACACTGGCCATCATGAACCTAACGGCCATGCCATGGCGGCAGCAGCACAAAGGAAAATCCTGCCCGCACCATCTTGCACAATATTCAAAAGGGCTCCAAGCGTATTCATTTCTGATAGAGAGAAAAATCAGCAAGTGATTCAGCTGGGGAGATCTAGCGTGCCTGTTTTCTGTTAATACATCTTTTGATTAAAGAATGCGTTTAAAATTAGCACTCGCAGGGAACGCTCCACCTTTGAAGCAGCTGTGATTAATTACCACTGCTGCACCGCCATGAGAAAACAGGCTGTGCTGCCTCTCTCGTGGTACGAGGAGAAGTGGGGCTCCTCTCACCCATCCTCCATGCCTGGGATGCCTCCCTGCCACCCGCTCTCACCTCTCCCGATGCCTGCACAACCCTACCGCAACACTCAGCATCCACCGGGATCACTTCAGCCAGATTAAGCACTCGGAGTCAGTTACTTTTTTTTTTTTTTTTTTTTTTTTACCCAAGCCCAATTACTTGCAGGCAGCATGGCAACTTGTTTTTAAGGCATATTTTGCCCCATTTCAACACATACTGTAATATTTTATTGGCATCATTTTGCCAACAAAAGTAAGCATGTTACGTGAATAATCTGTGCCAAATTTTTATACTGCCCATTTTATACTTACTCCGGTATACTATTTCAAGCCAATTTTCCAATTTTAATATTACATCATACTCATTTTCACATATTTACGTAAGTTCTCAATAAAGCTCTAGGTCAGGTTGAATTAAAACTTGACTTGATATAATTCTGAGACCGGTCCTCCTACAGGGAACAATCCTGCGCTGGCAACAACTTGGGCCATGGCCTCATGATAAGTGTGGCACCTTGTTCCAACAGCTGCTCTACATGATGTGGAGATGTGTAGGTCACGGAGCCAGTTCCTATGTCTTTCTCAAAAAGACCTTCAATTTGCAGCATTTGAATTCCTTTTACTGAGGGAGAGATGATCCTGCAATATTAAGCAGCAGCTGATTTTCCCTTGAAGAGTTTTAGTAGTTGCATCAATATTTCCTCAAAGGTAACACCCTTCAGCTTGGTGGAAGGTTTGTGGCAGGCTAGGATTTTTTATATTTGAAAAAAAAAAAAACAAAAACAAAAACAAACCAAAAACCCACCTGGAAATCCTGTTGAAAGTCACACAAGTGAGAGATCTAACGCTTTTAGGTTCCTTTGAAAGACTCAGGCATAATCTCCTTCAGTGAAAGCGTGACAAAGCAGTCAGACTCCTGGCTGTACTCAGCGCGGCCCAGTGCTGGGTTTCACATCGCGCCTATCGCCATGTACTCAGCTACGAGGTGGTCCAGCTCAGGGCCTGACACAACGCTAGGAATGAGACAGGGAGCAATCCCACCCCAGCAGGCTGCCAGGGGCTCTCAGAACATCTTTGAGCAGCTCCGTGGGTCCCATTAGGGTCCTCACTGGTGTTACACGGACCAGCTCGGGTCCTGATCGAGGAGTCAGCGGCGGGGGGTGCCCGATCATCAGTGCCTACACCTATTTCAGACACCCACCCAGGATGTCCTCCCCCTGCTGCTGCTGAAGGGCAGGGGGTCCCCCCACAGATGCCTTGGGTACCCCAGCCCACCTCAGGTGTCTTCTACTTTTTAGGGAGCAGAAGTCACTCATATTCCGGCACCGAGCACTTAAAACGTGGACGCTGAGAGGTGGTGCTCATCTCTGCCACGTTTCCCACGTGGCGTGGGACAAGTCTGTCTGTCAGGGTCTCCATGCCTCGTCACTAGACAACAACAGAACTTCCTTGCCCCATACTACGGCCTCTCTGCTCACAGCACAAGCCCTCTGCAATGATGACAACCTCCAGCTACGGTCAGTGGCCAGCACAGCGGGATCTTGATCTCGGCTGAGACCTCCAGAGGCCGATTTGGTATAAATAGTAAGTGCTGAATCGTAGCCAGGGATCGGTGGAAGGAAGAAAGGTCCTGGCTGTGCAGCTTCTCCCCTCACCCGGCAGCCCAGTTGGCAGGAACAGCAGCCCACGGGTGCCCTGCCACTGGCAAACCCTTTTACCAGGGTGAGCATCCAAGGTTGATGGGCAGAACACAGGGGACTTCAGCCATGCTGTACTCTAATATCAAGAGAGACCTCTCCAGGACAGAAACGTGAAAAAAAAAAAAAAAAAAAAAAAAAAAAAAAATAAAAGCTGAACAGATTCAAGCTGTAAATTGACAAAAGCCCCATGAATTCTTTGAGTCTGGCATCCATTAAGAAAAAACTACAAAAAAACCCCAACAAAACAACATATCCAGAAGCATGACATTTCAAAACCAAACCTGTAGCACATTAAACAATACTGTAATTTATGAATTTTCATTACTTTTTCAAATTTGGGCAGGAGTAGAAGCTTAAGAGAGTAGAGGAGAGAGAAAGGATTTTAAGTCAAACAATGTCACACCTAAATATAAATAAATAAAACTTTTCCTGCTAAACTCACGGGTTCCCTGCAACGCTGAGGCAACATGGGGTTATCAAACTGGGCTGCCTGTTTACGCTCTTGCATAAAGAATTTATGCAGGATCCATGTAAGTCCTGAAAATCCAGGAAACCACTCAAGCCTAACAAAGGACTAAATTCACGACACGTCTGACTTACAGACAGTGTGAACGGCGCAGGCACCTCTACAGAGCCCACAGAAAGTAGAAGGACACCACAAACAGGAGACCATTGAGTGAGTTCTCCAATCAAACCATTACATGAGGGGATGAAATAACAACATGCATCTTGCCTAAGCAGATGGGGTGAAATCACGCCTGTCATCTCTCAAGGTTCACAGGTGCCAGAGGAAGCTGTACAGCCCTGTGCTGCCACCTGTGATTGCGGCTGTCTCCAAGATGTCTGGGGGTTGCCTCAGTCCTTGGTGTAAATCAGAGCAGCCCCATTCCAGCACCACTCAAATTGCTTGAAGGGGCTACTCAAAAGTCTGGGGATAAGCAGAATGCCTCAACTACTCCTACCAAGCGTTCACAGAAAGTCTCAAGGTCATCCTTGAGAGATGTGCACTGGGAGCCAATTTTTCTGCTGAGCCCTGGTATGAACCAGCAAAGGCAAGTCTCTGATGATTTAGCATGACAATAATCAGTGCTACCTGGTTATTCTTTGAGCAAAGTTTTCATAAAGACAAGGACAGCAAGGCTCGGGAAAAAGAAATGGCTGTGGGAACAAGTAATTAACCCTTGGATTTGAGGTCCTCATTAACCAAAAGTGAGAAGTAGACTTAAGCACCTGCAAAATATAGCTGTAAGTTGCTCTCTGTGTAGCCCACATAAAAATCAAAATAGATGCCTTGTCCCAGTAAGACAACAGCTTTAGAGCTTCATTAGGGAAACATTTTCCATCCCCAGAATTTTAGCATTAGTACCCATTAGGTAAGTAGTTAGAGCAATGACGCAGTGTCGGAGGAAGGCTATAGAGCAGTCATTCTCATAACTGATGGGGGGTCTTCTCCAAGAAGACACATCTGAAAAGCCAGCAAGTCCCTGAAGGACCTGCGCCCACAACAGAAGCCGTGGTCTAGGAAGGGACCCAGTCTGTAAATACCAACACCCGGGGGTGAGTTATGCATACATCTGTCCCTCCCAGCAGGCACACCCAGCTTCCATCGCTGTCAGTGTGGTTACACTGCATACATACTGCCTCTGCATCAGGTCCCATGGTTGCACTTACACCAGTTTGGGTTTTTCAGTAAATAAATGCCTGGGCCTTGATTGATGGATATTTGACCACAAAAATGCAGAAAAATTGAACAGAGGTGGAGCACACCCCGAAACAGGCAGGGATTAGCACTTTATAGAGAACAGGTTAAAAAATAAATTACACTGACTGAAGTAATTTGGCCATCATCCCATGCACTGTGTTGTAAAGGTCATTAAGTCTCCGATTCAAATTACCAGGCAGCCTTTTCAGCCATCAATTACTATTAAATCACTCAACAATTTTGTCTAGCTACAGGACAGCCACCATATATGTACACAAGAGCACCAATTACCCCAAAAGCCCATCGTCAAAGTGCGATTCAGAAAAACACCGTGCAAAGATGTTTCCGCCTGCTTGGCTATAATCTGCCTCAAGTCTGTAACATCCACTAACACAGGGTATTATGTGAAGTCTCTGTGAAGACTGCTTCATCAAATGCCTAACCAGAGGGCTTGCTCCAAGGGCCTGACCTAAGTAACATCAAGTGTCAGAAGGGCACTCACGGTTTTGGGAGCAAATGCAGCCCTGGCAGTCGCAGCAAAGCAGTGCTGCACATTTTTGACTCACTGTAAAAACAGGCTAACAAATGGTGCTGGTATTTTAATTCTTTCCAGAAATAAATCACAGATGGTATCCAAGGCCACCTGCAGTCCACGCTGAGAGGCATTTTCAAGGCGCACACACACAGACACACACACACATAAAGGGCTGTATGAACACAATTTTTTTACTGCATGGAGAGTGCAATTTAACTGAATTTAAACAACCCCAGATACTGTTGATCTAAGATATATAAAAACCCAGTGGGAAGGTGTGTGGGAAAGCTTAGCAAGAAACCTGAGTCTCCCTTATTGCATTAGGGCTTTATTTCTAAAGTGGAGTGAGGAGAAAGAGCAGTCTTGCTTGCTCCTTTTTTCTAGCCATTCCAGCAATGTTATGAACCAATTTTATTCCCTCAGTGAGGGATATTGATATGGTACCCACACTGCTTCCTCCTCCCTCCTCCTCCCTCTAGCCTGCGTTTGAGTACCAAGTTTACATAAGCACAATCTCAAGACACTTCTTGATGCCACAAACCATCATGCCCAGTTTCCATGCTGTGGGCAATGCCCTAAGCTGTATTATTTGCAAGCTCTGCAAGAGCCAGACCACATGTTGCAGCACCAAGTGTTTTCATACTGGTTCATCTGCCTTCTGGTCCACTCTCTCCTCTCCCTCAAGAATAAGCACCAGAGCAGCTCCCTGAGCTGCTAAGAAAGCCGGCCTGGGTGTTCCTGCTTGCTGCCCAGAGGTTCCCATCTCTGGAAGATGCCACAAGGGAGAATGGAGGTTTCTGCATGCCAGGCTGGTCCCTTTCTTGCTCTATTCAGTCACCAGCGTCGGGCAGGGAAAGTCCAAGGGGAGCTTATGGCTATGAACTTCTAGATGGACACATACACACACACACACAGAGACACACTGCGGACACGCGTGCACTCTCATGCACACACATCAGAGCATTTATGTACATAAACTCACAGTATTACATATACATTGATACTTCCTGCAGGACTCTATACTATCAGGTATTACACTGATGGTAAGAGTTCACACGCTTGCCCACGCCTCCTCTGGGAAAGAGCAGCTCCAGGTTGCCCCGAGGTGCCTGAGGCTTGCAGAGCCAGCCTGAGTCTCTCTCTCGCCCTCCTCAGCTTACTGTCTGTATTTCTTTCTTTCCAGAACTTCTCCTTTTTTAGTTCTCCAATCCCAGTTCATTTCTGTGACTTTCATCCAACAAAAATCAGTTATGAAGAAATAGCTCGGTTATGATTTGACCATTTTGGATCATTTGATGGTCACAGTATGTGCCTTCACACAAAGATATCTCTTTCTCCCTCACTGTTAACTTAAACACAATACTCAACTGGCATTTTTAAATTAAGGGCAAATCTGTATGTTTTTATATCCAAAAGTGCAAACACGAATTTTTAGGTGCTGACCTTTTGCCAGACACAGAAATGTAGCTTGTATAGCACAGAACTATTATTAGCATGTTTATTCACCCAACTCCAGCAAGAAACCCAGCAAACTCCTTCAGCCCCAGCTGCTGCTGCTCACATCGATCTGCCATCCATGGGAAGCACGGCCCTGGCAACAAACACGGAGACAGATAGTAAGACAGAGCTGCTTTGGGAATTAGAATTTTGAATGAGTGCAACTGTAGCAGGGAATTTTGCCCCCCCATCCACTCTTAAAAGGGTTATTAGATACATAACGAATGTTCATCAAATGGGTTTTAAGGCTCTGCTGCTTTTCTCTCTCTGCATGTCAGCTCACATGCGATCCCCAGGAGCAGTAAAACAGTCAACAGCAACATCAAGCACACAAGGATGGGGGGAAGCAGGACAAAAGCTTGGTAACTATCAACAACAGCAAAAATGTCTTCATTAGCACATCAGTTGTTCTTCCTATTTGTGTGAGCTTGCATGACCTCACAGTCTCACTCACAAACACACGAGTGGTGAGACAAGTTTTATTTCAGGTAAGACCAGCACCATTTGATCTCCAGGAGCAGGGGGGTCTCCACAATTCTTAGCAACAGCCACAAATCTGCAGCAGAAGCAGCAGCAAGAATGTTAAGGACAGCTTTTGGAGTAGCCATGGCCAACTTGCATCTCAGAGTATTTCTGGCCTTTTTTTTTTTTTCAGGAAAAAACCCCCAAGTGTCTCCCAGGGTCACTACCATATGTCAGGCAAACCAGCAGAGCAGTCTAATCCAGCAGTGTGTTTTTCTTGTTTTACTGAAGGTAAAATGAAAGGTTTATAACCCACTGCTACAACTGCAGAACAACAGCTGTTCATCAGGTCTGCTTACAGGTAACTCATCTTGTATCTCCAAAGGGCTCTGCTTCCATTCCCCTTCTAGGAAGCCAACATTCAGGAGCAGCTTTTCCTACGTACACAGAACATTGTTTCTGTTCATTCTCCCCCTCTCCAATTCAAATGCTGTTCTCCATTTTTGCATTTCATTTCAGTTTTCGCTTCCCCCACTCTTGGGCAGCATAATTAGATTACACAAACTACCTAAACCTCAGTCAGGGTGTTGTGTCACTGGCCCTTAGGCTAGGGTGAGGAATCGGTTTTTTGGCTGGCCGCCTGCAACTGCATCAACAGGTGGTTATCGGGATCAATTGCCGCGTTTGCCTTCGAAACATGCCCTGCAGTTTCCCTGTCAGAGAAAACACATTCTTCTCCACCATTTATTTGCCCTGAAGTTAACAGATACACCAACATGCGCCAGCAGAGGATCCTGCCTGCCTTTGAAAGCAGGAATGGGAGCAAGCGATTAAAGCACCTGGGATCCACTTTCCCAGGGTTTAGTCTCAATTGCTATTATTTCACTACATAACCTGTGTGCACTTCGACATCCTTCCCCACAGCTATAGCTACAACACCACCTGCCTCCTTCACAGGAGCAAGGGGTTGCTTTGCTAAATAGCTGCACGGCAACCGACACTTCTGGCAAGGAAGCAGCACGTAGAAACGCATCCTTACGTCGGTGGAATGGTAATTGTGAGCAGCTCAAGCAGCCGCGGGCGGACCAACAGGATCACTTTTGTTTAGCAAACAGTTAGGCTCATTCACCGGAGATCAAGCAGACCTACATTGTAATTTGGCAACAAGCTTTAGAAGCGAGCTGGAAAGACGGATGAGCCACCATCCACGTGCCCCAGACAGAGCTGGTACAAAGCGATGCTGCTCTCCCTCTCCCCCCAGCTCCCTCCCGGGTGGCAGCAGTCCATGTCCTTATTGACTCCATTTCCTTATTAATTTCCTTATTGATCTGCTCACTAGGCAGATATGATATTTTGATCTCCCATACTTCTGACGGCGCTGCCGCTGGATTGCAAAGCCTCCTGAGTAGCTCGTGTTTTCTGTAATCTGGGCAGTGTGGATCCACGCAGGCTCACCCGGAGAGCAGACACCCACTGAGGGGTACCTGGGGGAAACCGGGGAAGCTCGCTGTGTTAGCACCTGAGCTGCTCCTCTGCTTACTCCCTGATGAGGAAATTCACGGAGTGACTGGGGCTTCAGATTTTTCAGCTGGTCTTCCATTTTCAGATCAGGACAGTGGCCAAAAATACCCTGAACCATCAAACTCTAGGTCAGGATGTTACAGCTACTACTTTTTTTCTGTATAATTGTAGAGTAATTGGTCTACAATCAGAGCAGTGACTGCACAGCTGGAGTCTGTGAGGATGGGTAAACAGTTTGGACATGAAATACGTTCTTATCTGCGATACCTGCCTAGGGTCTTCCACTATATCCACAATCATGTTGCCTGTCCCTCATCCATCACCTTCTCCACCGCTTCAACGCAGCCACCATGTGTAGGCACCTAGCAGAGGCTGCAAGGCCTACACACAACCCCAGGCATTTCAGAAGGGGTATGTCTGAGGGGAAAACACAGAACATAATTCTCAACAGCAAAACACACTACATTTTCTACTTACACTGGTTTATTGCTTATTATACAGGTCCCAAATAATTTGCCTGTGACAGGGGTGGGAAGAAGGAGTAAAAATAAAGAAAGCATAAGTGCAGAGATGAGGTGGTGGCACCAAGTAATGCAGCTTCCCAATGATGGAGCCATCAGGAGACTCCCAACTCCTGGTCTGCACCACCGGGTCTGATAGTGAATGCACAAACTGGGGACAGAGGCTCGCTTTTCAAAAGTGTCAACTAATCCTGTAATTACTGAAACAAGTGGATCTTTAGCATCAGTACCACAGAGACACCAAGCACCTAGAGAAGAGCATGGTTAGTTCTGTGTGGCTCCAAGCCCCGACAAAGCTCTGGATGCTCTATAAACAATACCACCAGCACAAACCATGCTATCTAATAAAGTTGAGGAAGTGTTTGCTGTCAGTTCTCAAAACAGACTCTTTCATAATTGAAATACTGCAGAGCAGAAGACAACATTATAATAAATGGGTGCTGCTAAGTTTGAGAAGAGCAAAGTATTTTGTCAGCAAATCCCATTTACACAAGCAGAGGCAACGTCAGTAGGAGCAGTTATGTTACACTGTGTACTAGCACATTCACTGCAGGGCTTGGATATTTTTCTTAGTCCTTTTTAACTTGCAGTGGGCTTTACTAGTAAGTTGGAGGAAGTTCAGAGACTAGCTATAGGAACAACTGAAGGACTGCAAAAACTCAAATAATGCTGAAAACACTAGCAGCTACATCAGTGGGTTGTATCAAGCAGCAGGTTAAGGGAGGAGTTGATTACTCTATGGAAAACAGACTTTTGGTAATGGGATCTTCAATGTGGCCAGGGTGTAAACAAATCCAGTGACTGTAAGCTGACAAACAAATCAGACTAAAAATACAGGAGGACATTTTCAATAGCCAAGGTAATTAACCTTCAGCACAATTTATTGATGGTTGTGCTGGATTTTCCATTCCTGGAAACATTAAAAAATAGGATGGAGGTTTTTCTAAATCACTTCCTAAATGCCCAACATGGTAAAACAGAACAGGATGCTGCTCAAAAAAGCTAAAAATCACCTTCACCCAGGTTCAGTCCCTCCTCAATAACAATGAACTCCTGTCCTCCCAGATTAACCTGGGTGGGTTAGGAGCCCTTGGAGGGCCATCGGTATAAGCCTGTCAGCTGGCCAGAAAGCAAAACATAAATGTAATTTCTGGAGTTTCCTGTCACACCATGTGTCAGGAAAGAACATTTTTTTGCACCTCCTGATGTGTCCTGTGGAGCTGAGCTCTGCCCTTGCTGTCCATCAGAGCCACTTTTCACCTTGTCTGTCCTTCCCACATACGCTTTTATTCCTGAAGACATTATCCGCACCCTCCATGTTTGCTCACCCTTTTCCCTGCACTCATTCCCCTGAGGAGCTTGTCCCTTCTCCCACGCCCCCAGGACCAGAGGGGAGAGGTTTTGGGAAGCGGGGTGACCTGCTTGCTGCACCGAGCACTGCCTGGGCAGCCGGGAGCAGCTGAGCTGCACGAACAGCACCGGCAGAAGCGGCGAGCGGAGGGATGCACCCCATCGGCGCGTGGTTGGGAAGGTCCTTCAGAGATACCACGGGAAATGTCCCATATTACAGCACAACCCCGGGCCCAGATTTACCAGGCATCCACAGGCAAGGCAATTCACCCTCCTGCTCCAGCTTCCCCCTGTACAGAACCACAGTAATGATATTTACTCCGTTACTGCACAGAAGCATTTTCAGATCAATTAGTTTAGTGTTCATGCAAAGCTCTGTGGACAGAAGCCTCAATACAAGTAGTAAGTACTATTATTATTACCGCACTTCAGATGGCTACAGCACTGGCATTTTCCAGGCACGCACCATTAACAATTTACTAAGATAAATGGCCCAGGAACCTGAAAATGCATTTATGACAACTACCTCCTGCTTACCAGCATACATTCAGCTGTGTAAAATGACACCTCATTGCTCAACGTGTAGCTATGGTAACATTTCTATCTCATACACTGAAGTGTATGCACGCACGCACGCACACACACACATATACACACGTGGAGCTGGAGGAATGCCAGGCTAGCTCATTTAATGACACGCAAACACCAAGCCAGGGAACCTTCCCAACCTCCAGAAGTCAAGCTGCCCTGGGAGCCGAGGGTGAGGAGCAGGCAACTCGCCCCATCCCCAGCGGGGAAGGGCTGGGCTGACAGCAGGCTGCACCGTGCAGCCCAAGCCCCTCCAGGCCATCAAGGGACTTACTTGAGAGCAGTTTTGTAGTGGTAGATCGCCTCAACGTTACGGCCCTGGTCTTTCAGAAAATTGGCGTAGTTGTAGTGCACCTTGGCATTGTGGGGCAGGGTCTTCACTCCTGAGCTGCAAAGAGGAACAGAAGCAGGATGGTGTTAGCAGCCAGCTTAACCCACCTTCCCCAAAGTCCACCTTCTTCTCGCGGTCCCTTTTTTCTGAAAATTTTGCTCGGATTTTGAGCGCCTTATCCTGCACGCTCATGCCAACACAACTCATGTTACAACCCCAAGCTTGCCCCGTGCCACTGGAATTCCACAAGCCCCTGGAGGACATAAATATGTGGTAGCAATTCAACTCGTCCTGGCCCCTGTCACCACAGGCACCTCTAGCACCAACACTGCAACACTCCCTGTGGACAGATGATGCCGTATTTCAAAATTTGTATTATTAAATTGAAATACCCTAAAAAGGCTAATATTTAGAGGGAAAGCATGCAGTACTCTCTATAATATAGCCATAACAGACTCCCTGCTTAAACTTGAGTGCCATGAAGCGCCTTATGAAAATCTTGATTTAAATTGGTCAGCTGCAGGCACCAGAAGGAAGGTATCTTTTCCATACGCATCAGCCACTAGAGGGGATGCATATCATACTCTGAGTACCAAGCCAGCATGTATGCACTGCTTAGTGCTGAGCAGAGTATGGCCAGGAGGTGAGGGCTAATGGGACGCTCGCCCTTAGCTGGCAAGTTGCGTGCTCTGATGATATAATACATGACTGAGGACATGTGGCTGCACAGCCACCCCATCCCTCCCCTTCATCTCCCCTGCCACGTGTAGATTGGACTCAACATTTGGAATTAACAATGAGGGCACAAAGACAAAAGGAAAAAAGCAAGCAAGCATATGCTTATTTACTTAATTGAGAGAACAGAAAGCAAGGTACACCTTGCACAGCTAGAGGAAATACTGTTTCAAGGTTAAAGAGAGAAAGAAATCACAGGAGCACGTATGCCATGGAAACATTTCCCCTGCAAGAATCCAGAGAAGTCAGTACTTTGTTTAATGGGGGAATCCTTTCCAAAACATAAATAGGGGCTCTCTGAGGTAATGGGAAATAAGGATGGATGAATCTGTTCATGTAAAAGCAGTCAAAGCGCTGTTTCTTGCTCACAGGCAGATTCCTGCCAGCTGCTTTCTTTTCTCCCCCCATTACCTCTCCTACCTCATGTAAGAAAAACAAGGTTTAGGAAACTCCCAAGTCTTGTTGCTTTGCCTTGTCTGTCTCTTCTGTTTAACTTTGGTGGGCATGGAAGTTAATCATAATGAGATGGGGTCGCACACAGCCCCCAGAGTGGCATGCACAGCCTCTCCCGTGGGGGGAATGCACCCACGGCTGCAGAAACCCTTTTTCAGGGATTTCATTGTAAAATGGTGCTGGAGAATTGTAGTGGCAAATATGAGGTCTTTTTGGTTATCTGCAGCCAGTGGTATCAAGCATCGCTAATGCCTACTTGTGAAAGCTTCCAAAGCTTCGCCCACGGCTGCCTTACAGAGTTCAGCACAACACAGCCATGGTTTGCCTACTGAAATTAAAAATACACCTTGCATTTGGCTTCCTAATTATCAGGTATTTCCAAATTACTTACTGGGAGCACTATAGGAATAAGACATTTTGTGACTAATCGCTGAATTAAATCAGTTAATTGATGCTATTCTTAAGAGAATGATTTTCTATATTAGTTTTCACAAAGATATACTGCACCAGCAGCAAGTAATGTGTGACTGCTATGGCTGTGTTAATTTCCATTGGCCTTGGGAGCTATTAACTACACACTTACAACCTCTGGGCATTACTGGCATATTAATTCTTATACAGAGAGGGTTTCATTACATCAGTGCCAGCGTTACAGGGACAGACACGGACAGACACTCAAAACTGCTGCTCGCTCAGAGCTACGCGCAATGAGTTGCTGGCTCTGCTACAGCCCCTGCTGAAACACAGCGAACTGAGTTAACGGTGAGGAGTACATTACATATGCACAAGTACTTCAGTTTTAACGAGATACCATTTTAACAGTAAGATGCATATGTTTAAATGTTTTAATTCTGGACTGTTTCCCTTTAAATAGAATTTATTATTAATCCTGCTGGTCCCATTTATTAAAATGCCATTAATAAGGCTTCTTTCACCTGTGTGCTTCTGCTGGAGGTGGGGGCGACTTAGGAAAGGCAGAGATCGGTTTGGATTCTTACGACACCGCTTGCACTCCCTGACCTATTTATTCGCCTCGCAGGGGCGGGAAGGGGGGTGTTTCATTCTGTAAACGCACGTAGCAATGACTGAGGCTGCCTGGAGTCTCTGCGCTGTGGGAGGTAGTAGCAGACCCAGCGCTGGATGTAGAGGGGATTTTTTAGGAGAGTTTAGGCAAACACTCCTGCTAATTGATTCTTGACCAGCCAAGAACACTGTTTGCTCATTGACAGAGGAAACAATAATGTCCATAATGAAAGCCAAGCAGGAAAGGGTGGAGTATAAATAACAAAGCAGAACACAATGTTTTTTCCATTTCTGCTTCCCACAAGCCCCCAGTCTCTCACAATTTCAATCTAATTTTCCAACGTGCTTTTCCAAACTCTCCTATTTCCCTTCTTCCCCAGCCCAGCACACACGTGCCCTTCTGAAAATCTATAGCACCGATCTGGCTCCAGCCAGAAACAAGCCCACTGAGATTGGACGTCACTTCTCTGGAGGATTTCCTTCCCTTTTGACTTCTATGACAGCAGCAAGAAACATAAATGGAAAATAAACAATAGGTAAACCCTTTTGCGTAACACTTCCTCTCCATGGAAAGGCAAAAGCCGTAAATCATAGAAACAAAATACCATTGGTATTTTCCAACCTCAAATACCGGCATTACCTAAATCCCTCTTCAGTTAGGAAAAGTCTCATGTGGTCCCCTCTGCTGTTTTCCTAAGAGCATATTTTTCTCTGCAAAGTGACTGGGTGCAGGGCAGAAGCGCCACTGATATTCTGTGATTTCTGTATGAAAAGTGCTCAGTTTACAAGGAAATGAGGCCACTCCTGCCTCAGCAGGAGCCCTGAGAGCCCCATGGGGTCTCCTCTGCTTTGGGAATCATTATCATCAATAAAGGTTCTCCATAGCAAATTATTCTCTAATAACACAAACAACTGCTTTCCTTGGCCTCTTACCCTTGTATTGATTTCACCAGATATCATTGTTGAGCCATATTAAACTGTTCTATAGAAGTTGCACACAATGCAATAGGACTTGCTCTCCTCAGCTGAGCTGGCTTTCAGAATTAACAAAATAACACAGCAGTAAATGCCACCTTTGGGGCTGGGTTGGTTTTTGCAAATTACTGAAGTCAGCAGACCTGGCTTGGGAGGGAAAACTGCTGACTAAGAAAGTGCCACTTTTATGCAGTTTCTTTGCTGGTTGCGACTGCGTTTCCAGGCTCTGTCACAAATGTGGGCAGGGCATGCAGATGCTTTCCAGGAGCAACAGGAGACGTGGCAGCGTGACAAACCTTGGAAAGTTCGGTACAGCGGATGCAGAGGTTAGTCCACAGCCCTCACCTCTCTCTCCCTGGTTTCAGACATTAACACTGACACGGTTGATGACTGTGGAGCCTGACCTCCTGGCCTGTGCGTTTGCTCTATAGGGTAGTTCTTTAAATATTTAATAAATAAGCCCTCTCTGCCCACCTGCCAATACAGTAAGGCAAACTGCTTGGGGCTTTTAGAGATCTGTTGGAATAATATGCCTCACTTTTTCAGATTTCTATATATTTGGCCACTTCTTATACTTGTGGTTCATTGGCTTCTCATTTAGTTCTCGCACGTATGTTAGTACACCTATGGGTCAAATTCATCATTTCCTCAGACAGTAGCATCCTGCCCTGCCACTGCTCCTTTCAGCCAGGACCCAGCAGGATTTCTACAGCCATAAAACTTGGCCCCTGGGCTGGAAACTGAGTCAGGATGTCTCAGAAATGGTAACAGTGGTGCCACGCCACGCAATGTCAAAGTGGGGTAAGCCTTGAAAATGGGACAAAATGGAGTACAAGCACAAAACTGACAACACGCTGGGTATATAAATGTCTCCTGGACCAGCGTAGAGAAAGCGTGTATAACAGAACATGTCTCAGCCAAGGGAACTGACACATATCGACCCTGAAGAAACACATCCTAGCAAATGGAGGAATGGAAAGGAGAGGTGAAGCAAAAAAAAAATAAAGGAGGGAAAAAGCAGTAATTAATTAAAGCAGCAACTGGAAAAATAAGAATGAAGAACTAGGAATGGGTGTAAAGATTCTCTCAGCACATACCTCTTTAAAAAAAAAAAAAAAAAATTCAACACACACACAGAGGCTCCCAAGTAGGTTGATTTATGGCTCCTTTCCCACATCTATAGATTTGTTCTGTTTCCTTATTATTTTCCCTCATACTTCTTTAGTCTTGCTTATCTCCTCCTCCCACTCTGTCCTTTCTAATTTATTGCCATTGCACATGCCTCCATCCACCCCTCCTTCCTCTCCTCATCAGCCTATATATAGCCTCCTCCTTCTGCCCCAAAGATGAGATCTCCCCGTCCTGGGATGACATCCTCTTCTTGCTATACTATTCTTCTTTTGCATTTCCTTCCCATCAAGAAGAAGAGTCCTACCATTATTACAGACTCACAAGAGATGTATAACACCTATCAAAGATGATCTTAAAAGGACAACAAAAAGGCCAGTGACAGCATAGTAAAAAAAGCTATGAGAAATGAAAAACGTCCTTTAAAAAGTGACCATCACAGCTACAGAAGGAAAAAGGAAGAGACTATAAACCTCAGTAAGTTAAACATAAACCATAATTAGGCAGACCAAAAGAGATTTAAGGAAAAACTCACTAAAGCCATCAAAGCTAATAATGGAATACATCAGATACAGGAAACCTGACAAAGATCCCCTAAGGCAAATAGATGATGGAGGTCTAAAAGTAGTGCTTGAAGAAGAAAAGGCCACGACAGAAAAGCTAAATGGATTATCTGCACCAGTGCTCATTACAGGGGAACTGAAGGAGGTTTAAACATGGGAGCCTTCCCTCACAGGGGCAAGTCCGAAGCACTGTCTCAAACTGAAGTGGCAGTAAAAGAAGCTTTAAAAAAAAATCAACACCAGGAACAGTTGTAAATCCACTGGGCCTGGTAGTATGCATCCAAAGGAAATCAAACATGAAGTTGCTATTAGCTGCGGTATGTAGCCTATCATTTAAATGAGGCTGGCACTGGAGAAATGGGAGGTGATGAACTTGATGTCACTTGGCTCCGGGGGAGGGATCCGGGGGGCAACACACCAGCAAGTCTGCTTTCCACTCCAGGTAACGTGGGGAAAACCATAATAAAGACTAGTTTTAGCAAACAGCTGGATAACTACAATCCAACAAAGAAGAATTAGCCTTGTATTTTGCAGAAAGAAGTTGGTAGGGCAGATCTGCTGTTCTTTGATAGACTCAACAGGCACGTGGTACTGAAACTATGGAAAGCTTTTATGAAAATCCATATATAACCCAGTCAGCCAGAATCACATACATCAAATGTTGTGCACTTAAATGTTCAAAAAGGCTTTTGATAAAATTCATCACTAAAGACTTCCAATATCTTAAAGACACCATGGAGTAAGAGGGAAGGTCCTCTCCTGAATCAATACTTAGTTGAAAGACAGCAAGCAAAGAGCACCGAGTATGCGAAGAGTTTTTACAATTGGAGAAAATTGCAAGCAGTGTTCCCAAGAGGCATGCAGTGGTATCTGAACTGCTTCATATGTTCACAAAGGATCTTGAAAAGGGAGCAAACAGGGAGGCGACACGTTTGCTGATGACACCAATGTGAATCACACCGCAGGAATTAAAGCTAACGACAGATTGTTGCAGAAGGATCTTGTGGTATTGAAGGCTGGACAAGAAGATGATAGATGATATGCAATTCCGGGAGAGCACAAGTATCAGAGAGGGTGTACACACACACACACTCTAAATTTGCATAAATCTGCACACAGATTGATGTCTATAAATCAGACACTTCCACTCACAATAGGTATCTTAGAGTTCACGTGGACTGTGAAAATATCACCCAGTGCTTGGGAAAGGTCACAAAAGGCAAGTGGAAGATCAGGAATTAGAAGAGAACAAAAACCAGAAAGCAGTTTTACATTACTGTGCTGCACATATCTCTTGAAAGGTGATTCTGGTCTCCTTCTCAAAAGGATGAATTAGAGTTTGAAGGCATCCAGTGAAGACTGACAAGGAGAATCAGAAACGCAGAACAGCTTCCATATGAGGAAACTTCAAAACCAGCAGACTACAGTGTGAAAAGGAGACAGCCTTGGGTGAGGGTATGGGGGTAAAGGCATGGAAGGAAGAGGACAAGTGATGAGCTAATGGTTACTCATTCAGCACACCAGAACTAGGGGACACCGAACAAGATGATCGGGCAGAAGGCTCACAGCATACAGAGGGGAAATCTTAGTGTGCACACTGTGTAATTTAACAACAGAGTCCAGCGCACAGGATGCTGTAGAAGCCAAAACTATAAATAGATTTGAAAGAGTCAGAGACATTAATGGAAGAACAGTCCATCAGTGGCTGTTAAAAGCAAAAAAAGCAAATAACTCCTGACTCAGGAAGTCTTTAAATTGCAGATTACTGCAAGCTGGGAAAGGACTGGAGAGAAGGATCACTGTTGCTGGCCCTGTTCTTACATTGCTTTTCCAGGCATCTGCTGTTGATTGCCCTCAGGGGCAGGCCACGATATGAGGTGACCCAGCAGGAGCACACCTACATTCTTGCCTTCTGCTCAAAAGCCCAGGGCAGATCTCTCCCCTGGAACTGTCCCCAGAAGACCCGAGCTGAAGAATGAGCCTGCTCAACCCAAGCCACTCAGCCCTGCATGCTGCTCTGGGCAACACCAAATCCCTGGCTTGAGGCAAGGTGAATTAGCTCCAGCTCAGTGCTGCACTGAAGCAGTGGCATGGTTTCTGAATTTAAGCTGGCTTGTAGATGGTCACCCTGACTTGAACAGAAGCAAGGATGGATAGAAGTCCATTTGCATCCAACTTAGCAGAGATAACCTTATCCTTCTCTTCTGCAAGAGACCCCTTGGCACCCCATATCATCCTAAGAGTGCTCCTTAGAAGGAGGAGATGTCCTCTTGTCATCCACTCCAGTTCGACCTCATCGTTCTTAAACACAAGTGACCACAACTGTATGCAACGCAACACCAGACGATGCCTGCAACTCAGCACGTGGAATTGCTATCTTCCCACCCCTGTTTCAACAAGAGAGTCATCCAGCTTGGAAAGGCATCCCGCTTTCCTCCGAGTGGCCACCGTTAGCCAGAAGGGTTTTGACTGGAGGTGTGCTTCATGGGGATCGCTGCGCGAGCCCAGACCGGTCACCATGGCTGCTATTGTTTGAACAGCAAACAGCATTTCAGAGAGACAGGCAATGAATCACATTAGAGAAAAAAAAACCCTATTCCAGATTTTTTTTTTTTTGAAAAAAAATCCCACTAACAGAGCTCCAGCCACGTCAATAGTGTTTCCTGAAGACCAAAGGGTACACATAAAAAATAATTTCATACTCTTTAGTGCTGCGTAAATTAAACTTTGCTCTGGCCAATAAGTTAGAAAATAAAACTAAGCAACCCATGTTGCAGATCACCTGTGTTTCTGCAATTACTTCACAATTAGACAACTGCTGAAAGCAGCTGGAGGCAAATGCAATACATTTGCTAGCAAAACACAAAATGGAACAGTCTGTTTCAGTGCAAAAAATTATATAAATGAGGTTGTAAAGAGAGCTGTTTGGCAAAGAGTAATCAAATAAAATGAAATATGGTACATTAAGTTTGGCACTTCATGGCTTTTCGTTTTTGTCATTAAGAACATCGCTAAAGAAAATTCAATATATGCAATAGTGTTACTATGGTGTTCTGGAGGGCTGCAACAAAATTTTGCTACGTCTCTAAAAAGGAAGGTGTTACATTATTGGTAAATCTACAGAACTGAAGTTATTTAAAAACAGCGTATCTTAAAAATGCAATTGCCAGAACCAAAGTTAGTGCATAAGCATATAAAGTGCTGACACCAGTTTTTGCACAGTTGCCAAAAAACAGAAAGTAGGTGTTATTTTGTAATAATCAAAATGTTAATCACAGCAATGCATCAATAGCAGGACTCCTGCTAAAGAAAACTATTCCATGTAACAAACTTACTTTAAATAATACAAAAATGCAAGTATTCTCCTGTGGTCACTCATACCTGAAAAGGGATTCTCGTGACAGCCAGATTTCGTTCTGTTTCACGGTCTTCCAAGAGAAGAGCAGCAGCAGTAAAGCAAAGAGGGTCAGAACAGTAATTCTCCACTTATTTAACCATGTAGACAGCTTTCTCAGACCATGGACAAAAAGGATGCAGTACCCCATACTGGAAAAAAAAAAAAAAAAAAAGGTACCAATAGTTACATTCCAATACTCTGGTTTATATGCAAGACCACTCAGTATTGCATTTATTACACAATTACAGGGTTTTGGGAACTAATTATATTTGCCAGGCTAACAAAGTCCAATTCAACAGCAGTTTTCCTCAAGTCACTACACAATTTCCAAATTAATCTAAATGATAGACCCGGATGCCAGAAATACAGTAGCGTACATAATACCACCCAGCATAATGGTAGCTCAGACCAGTCTGTGGAAGACAGCTGCTTTTCTGAACAGCAAGCTAAGAAAGCATCATGTAATAACAGTAATACTGAGCACTACTGGAGCAGCATGGAAGTGAAAAGCATTTTAACACAGGGAAGTTTCTCAACAACCCCAGCGGTGGCCGTTATTTAATTCTAGTTTAACAAACGGTGAAGCTGAGGCGGGAGAGCGAGTGCTGCAGCCGGTGCCGCAGCAGGAGTGGGTGGCAAACACCACGACAAGAGGCAGGAGTCCCTGCCTGGGTCTTGCACGGCTACACCCGGGCCAGCCCATCCCTCCGAGCGCTCGGACCACAGCAGCTGAGATGCACTAGCAGAGATTCCGCGCTGCCCTTCTTCACACAGCCTTCCCCAGCACCCAGCCTCCCGGCACTTTCACGGCTCTCCACACATAACTACTGAGGCATTTTCTGTGAAGCAAACTGCATTTCGAACTGAAGTCTTATTCCTGTATAACTTTAAATCAGTTCAGTAATTATTTACCTTAAGTGTTATGTTAATTCTTCCAGTGATACCTCTCTGAGTCGCAAATGGAGTGCTTTCCATTGCTTGCTTAGTATGCCACTAATTTTACTCGGCATTTTTAAAAAGGAATTTCAATTCCTGTTGCTCAAGGAATTTCATTAGCTTATCTTTAACTCAGATAGTTAAGTTAATTTAAGTTAAACTGCATTTAACTTAAATGCAGTTACTGAGCACCTGATCTAGTTTTAGACTTAAAAGCTACCTTAGTCCAGGCAACACCCACTGAAGAAAAAAGGGAGCAGAAGGATCTGCAATAACACTTGGGACCACCAGTGCATGGGGACAAAAAAATCAGCCGTCCCCAGACACTGGCACACCTTGAACCCCAGCTGAATCCCACATCTGAACACAGGCAGGCTGGAGACAGGCCGCTCATCACACCTGCCCGCGCTCCAGCCAGAGATCTACGGGCTTTCCTGGTCTGCACCCAGATGTCCGAGCAACTTCCCGGTGAGACCGCTACAAGGCAAGAAAAACAAAGAACACAATTCCCCTGTCAGAGGTGACCTTGCAAGCAAGCACACAATATGGTGAAAGTCAATCTGGAAATCAGAAAAAGCCCCATCTTCGAGGAGCTGTGAGTGTGCTTCTTGGTGATGCTTCTCTGCCCTCTTGGAGGGCTGGGCACATCCCTATTGCCTAAGAATAGAGAGGGACAATAATTTTTACTTTTACTGAGGAGAAAAAGTGCCTCTGTTGTACGTACTGACCAGCAGCAGGCAGTGGTGCTGTCGCCGACACAGTACAGGTGCCGTATAGGACACAGAGAGGCATAGAGGGCAAATTCACAGACATCATCAGATCTGGTGATCATTCAAAACTTCTTCATTGTTCTTTTAGAGTTCTTCCATTTTTCAGAAGTGGGTATCTATTCTTCACTTGACTATGCTTGCATTTTGCTGCAACACATTTCTTAAGGCACTTGCACTGTTTTTTTCCATGAATTCTTTTGCACACATATGTTTATTGCACCTACATTAACTGCAAGCAGACATTTAGAGCTACAAACCGAGATGCTGGTGCCAAACAATCCAGCCTTTATAGCTATTGAACCCTACTTCAAAACCTCTGAAAAGCTAATCTCAGTAATAAGCCCTCCCTTTACAATAAGAAGTCCCTCAAAAACCTGCAGATGGTTTTCACTCTGTTATTTTGCCTTTTAGCAATTTCATCTTTCCCTTGGAATTAATTATCTGACATAAACATTATTTAATTGCTTCAGCACAAGGCTGTTTTCAAAGGAATTTCCTTACACCTTCACGTTTTCAAGAACAGGCCTTTTCTAACAGAACTGTGAATGCATCCAGAAAACAAAAAAATGCAAACGTCAATGTCTTGGTATTTATGTCAAACCCTGCCCCAGCTGTTGGGAATTTCTGCCTTAGCAGCAGCGCTCAGTCTGCTCATCCAGTGCACAGCCAGCACTGCATTACAGCTGACACAGCCTCTGGAAAGGTGCTGCTCCCAGGGGTTATTCTCAAATATCTGCAGTGCATTGCCAGAATAGTTAAAGACCTACTGGGTACTACAGAGGAGTAAGGGTCCAGACTGCAGCTCCCATCCCAGCCACGCTGGCAGTGACACGGTGCGGGTACATAGCAGCACCCAGCTCCACGTGGCACTTTCCATCGGGGGCTCCCAAAGCACTTTGAAAGGGAGATCGGCTGCAATTTTCCTCTTACAAAGCAGGAACATGAATCATGGCAATGAAGTGATTTGCTGTGCTAACAGGCTGGCAAACAAGGCACCAAAGCTGCAGTCCAGGGCTCTACCTACAACACAGGGGAGTACGCAGTGGAAACCAAGGTATCTTGCTGAAAAGCCACAGGACTCCCCTGAGAGATAAACAGTTAAGTAGCTCAAAGGCTCCACATCCACACTCAGCAAGACTACAGGATTCAGCAGTAAGCACGAATACAGAGGGGAATAGATTCCCAAATGGCTGCTGGAAGGGGGTCACGTAGCTGACATACCAGAATCCCAAACCGCAAAGCTGCAAAGGCTAAGGTGAAAGGATTGATGCTAAGAAGGGCAGGGTTGAAGCATGATTTACACTTTAATAAGGTAAGAGATAACTGTGACATCATTAGGACTGAGTTGTAGCTGTGCCACAGTTACAGCCTAACTAGCCTACAGTCCACGTACCTGCACTATAAAGTACACAGGAACCCAGAAGACCAGAAAAGAAGGAAAGGGATCAGAAAGCATGAAGTGAGTACTTTTATTTTCAGAACCTGGTAAGTTTGGCTTAAAACTCCAGACTATTTCCTGCCACAGATCATCAAGGAAAGGCTAGGGAGGATGCGCTCACATTCTCTTGTCAGACACCTTCCAGTGCAGATGTCAGGTGGAGCTGCATATTTTTGCATGGCTTTTTTTATGCCAGGGTCATTTCAAGTCCATCCCTGGGCTGAGGGTGGATGTTACATTCCTGGTTGCGGGTCTTTTGCAAGCCAAGGGCTCCCAGAAGCACAGAAAGGACTCACGTGGCCTTTGCCACCAGGAAAGCATGCCTGTTTGTGATTTCATGCCACAAATTGTATTCAAAACAACAGCTCCCTGCAACATCCCCAAAGCTATCACCCTTAGCAATTTTTGCATCTCTCTTTGCATTTCTAGCTTAAGGCCAAATAATTATGGTGAAATCAGGTCAAATCCAGACTCCTCCTCCAGATCCTGTGGTCTGCTCTAAACAAAACAAAAAGTATCCACACCCATGTATTAAGCATCTGACAAAAACTACAATTATATTGTTTCCTCATCCCAAAAACGCATAATCCCCCCATACCTTACAAGACACTTGTTTCACACTAGACTCAACAGTGCCAGTACAGAAATTATCTTTAGTAGAGAGACCATGAAGTTTTGATCCAGTAAAGCACCAAGCTTGCTAAGATGGGGTTGCTGCAGCAGCAACATGCCCTGACAGTGACTGGACCTGGAGACACCCCCCTCGGTGCTTCATCCATGAGATGCAAGTTCATCCCATTTCCCTTGATCCCGTCCTCACCAGGTTCAGATAAGCCATTCAGAAGCTGCTCTGGGTTTTAGCAAGTCAGCAGCAACCCAAGGAGTGGTACTGGGGTGGGAAGAGCCCCCACAGGGGCGACTGCACTTATCTGATTAAAGTAACTTTCCAGGTGACTCTTAGACATTGCCTATGTGGTTCACTCTGCTGTGATCCTGACATCATCTACAAACACAGAGAACATTTCAAATACATTAGCTTTTCTTCCCAGAGTGCCAGGGGACTTGACTCCGTATCAAACATTAGCACTGGCTCGCCAGGAAATCAGATTTTACTCACATGCATTTAGAGGGAAAAAAAAAAAAAAAAAAAAGTCTTAAAAGCACCTTTCATCAAAGACTCGTTTGCCACTTGAAAAAATTACTCCAAATACTACATCCCAGACATCTCCATAGCTATCTGCATATGGATGGAGGCTACAGGATTGTGGGTTTGGGGTTTGTTTAGGTTTTTTTGATAATTCTAGCATTTCCTAGGAAGGGGACCATTTCTCCTAAGGGGCTTTTCTCTTGGCATTGTCACCCCTTGTGCAAGTACTTTTCTAAAATACTTTGTAGCCAAAACAAAACAATGGGAAACAAGCAGAATCCCCAACCCCCTTATTTTTTTAAGTCCATTTTCCACTGGATTACTGTAAAACTGCTTAGCTTTATTTCTTTCTTCTGTAGAATAAACAACAGCCTGCTGCAACAACTGTTCCCCACTGCGAAAAGTCCACGCCAGCTTGGTCCCCAGGGTCAGATGCAGAGCAGGACCTGAGGAACAGCCCAAGAGATTAACACGCTAATAGTTTTTCCACGGTCTCACCATGATCACGCTTATTATGGGAGAACCCGTGGCTTCAGAAATTCAGTGATGCTGCAGGAGAGTTCAGCAAATGGACTAACAGGCCAATGGTTTCCTGACTCCTCATGTTTCAGACTCCCGCGGTACTGAAGTGGTACCTTCGGCATGTCCTGAATTGCAGCGAGGGCAGGGCTGCACCCGGGAGGCAAACCCTCTGTGCTGTTGCCATGTGTTTCTGGCAGACCGCACGCAGGGAGCTGTGCAATGACAGATTTTCATCTATAGTTTCCGTGGTTTGTTAATATCGTTCCACCTGCAAGGAAGGGAAGTGAGAGGAGGCACAAGCAGATGGGAATGAGGTGGCACACAGACCCCGTTTCCGCTACATGTATTGCTCGATTAAAACAAGAGCCAAAACAGCAGATACTTAATATTTGCAAACACTTCTTGGGCAATTAGACCACAAATTCAACCTTTTCTTTGGCCATTATGGCTCCTTTCCCAGGGTGAGGCTGTTACTGACAATGCTTACACGCAGCTCCTTCTCTCCCTCTATGGATCTGGTTTCTCACTCTTCAGTAAAAGTCAGGAATGGCTTCACTGCATTTGCTTCTTGGTGATGGCATCTAATCAAAGACATGTAGTTAGTGCTGCAGCCCAAGATTATCTGGACCTTCTGCTACAGCAATCTGCCTGCATCGGAAACCACCTTACCTCCTCCAGAAACTGCTTGGCGACCTACTGCTGCAGAAAGCTCCTGAAAACTGAGGCATGCTCTAGTCACGCATCTTACTGTATTTTCCCGAGTTGGGACTTTGCACAGCACAGATTTCCACTCCACGGAGGAGCGCGTGGGCAGATCAGGCTGAGAGCTGCAGTTTGGAGGCACCACGCAAGAGGGAACCAGCCCGGACACCGGTGCCGCAGCCCCAGCCTTTTCTAACTCACCCATGTAGGCCTGTAAGGTCAGGAGTTAAAAAGGGGGGAGTAACTATGCAGAAAAGATGCCTTCCTCACACATTTTAATGGTTATTTGGGGATGTCAAATCTTGTGAAGTAGTTGTGGGGTTTTTTCAAAACCGATTTAATCTCAACTACATGCATGTAAACTTGGAGAAAATCCACTGATTTCACCAAAGCAGTTACTTCGTATTTCAGAGCTCAGCCTAGATAAGAATCCAGATGCATACATACACATCAGTTAGGAAGAAGAGTTGCCTATAAGCAGCCTGTCAAAGCATGGTAGAAATACTGCCCTATTCAGGGGCTGCTAATGCAACAAAAGAGATTATCTCAAAACTATACTGAGACCAGAAAATGCACTTGGCTTTGACATTTCACCCCGGAGGCTCCTTCTAGGCTGCAAACCTCCTTTTTGATTTCCAGCACTTACTTAAGATGACTCCCTTTCCCTCCATAAAAGCTAACCCTCACTTTCAAGCTGCTGTAGAGCAAGTTTAACCCTTGCGTGCATGACTGAAACTAAGTGCATACTCTGCTGCTGCCCTTCAGCGCAGGGAGTGGTGCCTTGAGAAAGACTGTGTCTGCTGCCAGGTCCAAATGCTGAACACAAACATTTGATTCTCTCCGTTTTACAGTTCCTCACAAGCTTCCTAGCCCCAGTCCCACACATACGCTACCTGGCACGACATGATTTTTACGCTCCCCGTCCAAACCGCTCCAACGCTGCAGCCTGAGCTGAGGAAACAGAGAGAGGAAGAGCCAAACTCAGCCGAAATGCAGCTTGCAGGCAGGGCTGTTGCTGCAGGGGAAAAAGGCAGTTCGTCCCTGTTAAACTTCTTGGCTCTGCTCACACTTCTCTAATGGGGATTAACTGATTGGGAAAAGTGAGCTTGGCACGCCACGTGGGCTGCTCCTGCCCTACTGCGCTGCAGTCAGATGCAGAAGGGAGCGCTGGCAAAAATAAGCATGGCCAGGGTGGCTCCTTCTGCCCCCAAAACTCTCAAGCATGGAGTTCCAGCGATAAGCAGTGCCAGCAGGGTAGCAAAGATGCTCTTTTATGAAAAATGTCAAGTTTTCCAAGGCCGGAGCTATTTTGGGCCAGGATAAAATCTGGACTTTTAAAAAATGTTTTCCTCTGGAAAAATAGTGGATTTGTTTGTGCGTGTCAGCTTGCATCCCGGTCACCCAGAACAGTCAGAAACTCAAAAGTTGGGGCATTCCCTGCGACCTGGTTCACCCAGATTCCAAACTGCTGCGCCAGGTCAGTCTGAGAGCTGGGGATGCAGAGAGTGAGTGCATTTGTAGGGCTCCGAGTCTGAGGTCCCAAAATCCTCCAGCCACCAAAGCCCAAGTGCTGATCTGGAATAACCACGCTCCACTGGTCCAAATGTATTTCAGAAATGTTGAGAACTTTACTTTGTACAGCCAAGCTTACGGCTGGATCAAGATTTTCTCTCACAGCTAGTCCAAGGCTAGCCTAAATTCAGCACGTCACAGGCTGGCTAATTTGACAAGAGTGCAAGCACGGGTTTAGATCAGATCTTGATCAAACTGCCACCACTGAGTGATCCAGCAGGGTGTAGATCCAGCACTAAAATGGAAAAATGCTGGTGTGTGGCAAGTGGACTTGGATGTCCCAACTCTCAGATGAGCACTCCCCCTCCAAAAAGGCAATTCTGGGCCACATCTCTCCAGCCACATTTCTGTTGTCCAGGTCCTTTTGATCATAAACTCCATCTTGGCTTGGAGAAGTCTTGTTTCCAACCTTTTTTATCAAAAGTTTTGCTGTACTGGGCACACCTTGCCAAAAATTTTAGGGTTAACTAAAATGCTATGTTTTTCATGTACAAACATTACATCAAAACTTTCTCAACCAGTCAGGACTATGAGGTAATAACATGTTGGAACAGTGACATTTTTGGACTAAGTGTCCAAAGGCAAGGAGGATGCAGGATGTGTCTCTGTCACACACGGACAGCCAGCAGTATTCACTATGCATCTCTGCTTCTTCACTAGTACTGACTTTTGGGGAAAAAGGGAAAAAGCATTGTTTAAATTGCCTATCTCCCAGTGGTGATGACAAGGAATTTATTTATTATTTTCTTGGTTACTAGAAATTTTAAAAAAACTTCAGGACCATCATCAAAGTATAATATTTAGCATGCAAAATAAATCTTACTGGAAAAAAAACAAGCCCCACAGCTCAGAAGTATCAGTGTGACAACCAAGTAACTGGCAGCGTACTTAACTTACTACTGAGTGCTGAATAAAATGTCAAATTTTCACCAGAATTAAGAGGCCTTTTCCTGGAATAAGGTCTACAAGTCATAATACAAAGACATAGAGAACCATAAGCACTGGTAGAATGCATCTTATTTGGAAAGGTACCTTATGAGTTAGTGTTAGACTTTGTCCTTGGCTCTAAATTAAAAGCTATGCAGGCCTATATTAAAGACATTTAGACACGATTGGCTAAATCATCAAAATGATTTACTTCCACTAGCAATGTGGTCCTGTAGTCAGAACATTAGGGAAAATGCAGGACCTCTTGCTTTTCCTATTAAAGAGAAAATATGGACTAGAAATGAATGATTTCGCTAACCTTTGAATGGCTATTTAACATTTGGACACATTTCCCTTCCCTTCCTTCCAATAAGTCATGTGATTAAAAAACTCAGTTAATTAGAGTGTTTGAGTCCAAGATTTCACTTCCAACAGATTACTACCTGAAATATTGACAGGTAATACAGAAACTTTTCAGGCTTTTGATTACTATATGCATTTCAGAATGAAAACATTTTATAAATGAAAAATCTGATCTAATTCCATGAGGATTTCACAGAAATTTCCCTAAATCTTATATACTTTAATGGGAAAGGGCCTGTATGTTACAGTTTTAATTAAAATACTGTAACTACTTCTGGAATTTTATTGTAGCGACATAATTCCCCATTCAATTCTATTGCAAGCCTCCAAAAACTTCATGCAAGAAACTATTTTCTATTAAATTTCACAAGGCATCTTCTTAAGGGCACCACATGCCCTTGTAAATAAGAATTCCTCTTTTAATCAACATGATCAAGTAGATTACTTCCACAAGATGACATTAACTTATTACTATTTTTTAAAAGCAATATTCTTACACATCTGTATTATTTTCAAGAGCAGAATAAATGCATTTGAAGGTTTTCCCTTAACCTACTATATCACAATGAAACCAAAAATCTTTCCAGAATAGCTATTAATGCTCATACTCCACACAAATTCGGCTTTTTCCTGAATTGATTGTACATGGCCAAATGCAACATGTTTCTCAAAAGCATGTTTTAAATTTAGTTAAAATAACACAAGACTGCAGTCTAGACCAAACGCGCCATGAGATAATCTTTTTCAGCTTTCAGAATCATTTCAGCTTTATTCCTACGTCTTTACTGCCTTTTGCCAAAATATATGGCACGAGCATCTCAGTATTTCTTGCCTGCATTAACAGAGGATGGCTGCTTTGACTCCTCCTTAAAGTGTTTAATAGGGGTGGGCAAGCCTTCAGAAGCTAAGAGCTTTGGGATACGCATCTGAAAGGTAGCTGCTTGCAGTGTTTCGCCTTCCTACAAGCAGTTAATTCTCATTAGTTACACGAGAACTCTCTCTGCCCCCTTCCGAAGGGCGGAGGGGAGTTATTATCCCTATTTAATAGACGGGGAAGCAGAACTGGAGTT
Source organism: Tyto alba (assembly GCF_018691265.1). Taxonomy (NCBI): domain Eukaryota; kingdom Metazoa; phylum Chordata; class Aves; order Strigiformes; family Tytonidae; genus Tyto; species Tyto alba. Next base: position 18,020,196 of record NW_024881295.1, read on the forward strand.
GCTTGGCTCGGCCAAGGTCCCAACCTCCCCACCTCCAGCCATGGCCGTTTTGCAGACCACTCCTCAAATTGACCCCCTGGAGCAGGGACAGGCCCCCGTCACAGTAAAGAGGGACGAGGCTGGGGCGGGGGCCAGGCCCACCCCATCACATAGTGCCCTCCCAGTGCCCTCACGTCGGCGGCCAAATTACAGGGAATATAACCCCGTTCGCTCCTTCTGAACTTCAGCTGCTCCACCAGCGCTCACAAGAACAGCAGCAGGAGTAAGGCATTGAAATAATGTTTGGGGTTTTTTTTTTTAAATAAATGGAACAGGTGTAACTTGGATTCCACATCCAAATCCCAAATGAGTTGTGGATTTAACTTGAAAGCAGGCAAAAAGCTTAATTACGTTGCTGAATTGAGACCAGTGAGCAGATAAACTGGCTCCATGGAGTCAATGGGACTTTCACTGCTGACTTCACTGGGGTCAGGGTTTGACTCCAATTGAAAAGAGAAGCTGTTTCTGTAAACCAGATGATCCCTTACAGGATCTGATCTAATACTGAAGGAATTCTGAATAGGTAAGCAGGAACTCAGCTCCTGGTGAACTTGTAGCTTCAAATAATATTAAAGAAAGGGGTGGCAAAGGAAAGTGAAAATACACCACCACTCCATTACACAAATGGTCTTTAAGAAAATTAATATAAGATGGAGAGCATAACATGCTCCCAGAAAAGAGAAGCACCAATAAGTCTCATCCTCAAGTGGCTGCCTTGTAAGCAAAGGGGACTTCTGTTCAGAGATATTCAGGTTCATAAAAATTAAAGACGATTCCACTGCCTACCAGGTCTTTTTTTTTTTTTTTTTTTTTTTCAGTTACAGAAGTTAATAATGTGCAGAATTGCACTAATTGGAACAAATACATTAGCACAAAGAATCAAAAACATGATCTATGCAAAGGCAAATTTCATGTGGTCCCTGATTTGCTATGGCACAAGGAAAGCTTTAACATGATGTGTTAAGTTCCTGAAAAACACAAGCGCACTTTTTTCTGGATGCTGGCTTTCTTGCAGATTTTGAGATAGACGCTGAAGTAAACACCATCCTGTATATAGCAGTGATCTCATCTTTCAGTATTGACAATTAGGCTTAAAACATCAACTCCTGATATAGTGAGGAGCTGGTGAAAAAAGTGACAGCAACCTGTAATTGCTGGGAAAAAGCAACTGTGTACTCTGCAACCCACTCATTGCAACAGCCACCACGAATGAGTTGCCATAAAAATGGTGCAGGTACCACAGGACCGCCTATTGCTTTCAGCAAATTGGAAATAAGCCATGCAGCAATGTTTTGGTTGTTTTGTTGGTTCTCATCTGAAAACATCTTAAGTTGTCCAGCTACGACACAGCAGCCAAGCCAGGAGCCACTGCTATCAGGGTAGCAGTGAAAGATGAGGGAAACACAGAAATTGCTCTGGTAGGAAAGGTCTGATCCCACGAAGTGAGAGCAACCCCAGCTCTGTTGGTATGACGATAGGGCAGGCAGCTCCAGGATGGCCCAGGAGTTTTTATTGCCTCTCCAGCTTCTGCATGGTGAAGGGCAACATAAACAGGAGCACTAGCTCTTCCTCTAAGCACAGACAAATTGCTCACAGATCAGAATAACTGGCTGCACATAGTTGTTCTGGATTTTCAAACCATTAGGCTGTATGCAGTGATCTGAGCAGCATTAGTGGATATGCAGCAAGCAGAACTACATCCACGTTTTGAAGAGGGAAAGACCTGCAGTGGTTTAAGTCTTTCACTGATCCAGCTATTTATTATGACGCCTCTTTGGAAAACTGTGGCCTATAGAGTTGTATCCTGTCCACCACTCCCAAGATATGTATTTCACACACCTAGCCCTACTGAAAAAAAGCTTTCCCCTCTTAAGGATAAGAAAACAACATCATGAAAAATAAAAGTTGAAAGACAAGAAATTGTTTTCCTAAGATTTTTTTTCAGGCTAAAGTAATACTATTATTAAAAATTCCTGCTTTAAACAAGTAAGTGCTTGTAACTCTCAAATGAAAACTAAATACAGGAAATATTTTCTCCAAATATTTCTGTTTGGCTAAAGCCAATTAAAGAAAACATTCAACCATTCTGACTTAGCTTATATCGCTCTGCCCCAAGGCACAGCTGCAGACAGTAGCAGAATTGCTCCAAATACCCATCAATCCCCAGAAAGCAAGGTCCAGCCATATAATTAGATATCGAGCAAAAGGCTTATTCCTTGTTCCTTTCTATTTACAACACCTTTTACATAAATCCTTGGGTCCTTGTTTAACTTTTATCAAAAAGAAAATGCTTGACATTTTGCCCAGGTAACTACGGAGCAACACCGAATTAGGACTTCAGGCTGTGACACACATACACAATTGCCACATCCATAAATATTAATAAAAGCCTATTACTTAAAACAGAGCTAGAAAAGCACCTTGCAGCATAATCCCCAAACCACAGATCACTGAGTTCTCTCCATCAGATTGAGGACTTTTGTCTAAATAAAGCTGAACAACAACCTCTGACTTGCTGAGTTTTATGGAAGGATTGGCAAAGGCTAGAAAAAGCCCTTTTCAAGATCTAACATAAGAAAATTGCTAAAGGCTGTTCTAAATAAAGAACGTGAGCCCTTCTTAAAGCCGTCTTTACTAAACTGCCACAACCCCAGGGGGGAAAAAACCAAACAAACTAAACAAAGCTCACACATTACTTTTGCTCTGCCATAGTCGTGAATGTTCACAGAAGTCCCCCACACCACTCATGTCATTTTGCACCTGGAGGATGTAAGAAAACTTATTTCTTGGTAACTTGGAGCCAAGAATTCAGCTCTCTCCAGATCCTTTGGCTGGAAACTGCCCACTTCTCCCACACACTGCCAGGATTTGCCTTCCCCTTTCATGCCAGCTGCCTGCCAGCCTGGGGTAAGAAAAAAAAAAAAAATATTCCAGAACAGGACATGAGTGATCTAAGAAAAGTATGAGATCCAGGCACTCTGACACAGACTTACTCCAGAGAAATCATTTAATCCTTCTGCCTCAGTTTTCCTGCCTGAAAAAAAAAGCAGCAAGTATCAATTACCTACTTTGTAGGTCATATATTTGCAAAGCCTCCGGGGAGATGAAAAGCATTATACAAACTATATGCACACATGTTAACACTGATTAATTTTCTCTGTGCAAACATATCCTTTTTTCTTCTTCATTGCCCCTCCTCTCATTATATCAGCAGTCTCATCTGGAGGAGGATGAGGAACTGCTGACGGCTGAAGTATTTTCCGCAGTTGTTCTTTTGAGATTCAGAAATGCAAGCACTCAACACAGCCCTGTGTTCAGCTGACTGTTTCCTTAATAGCTTTGCGCTTTCATGTGTTTCCTCATTTTCTGTTACATGAATTTAAAGCAATCTGATTTCCAAGTTAATTTGAAATGATGCAAGATCCATTAGTTGAGGGTATCGTTTGCAAAATAACTCCAAGGGACAACTTTCACTCACTATACTTTCAGATATACACTCAAAGAAAAGCAGGGCTAGTGAAGTGAATAAAGTCAGCAGGATTTGACCCCCAAAAGCATGTCAGTATATAGCAGAGCACAGAGATATAGCCTAACTGCATAAGAAACTTGTAATAAACGGAAAAGCTCCTACACAGCCTGAGTTTTATACCAGTGAGCAGAGCTTTTGTGATAGTGCCTATACAAATGATGATCAGAATATGCATACAGCTTTGCAAAAGACCACCTATAAGCATTTTTCTTAGGATTTTTTGATCCGCATCTTCTGAGGAATACAACTTAAACATTTTGTGAAATAAACCTATTGTTTCAGTTATCACAAAGTAATCCAGAGTGGAATCGAGGACTTGTGCTTTGTCAACAGCTCCACAATGGCAATTCCCATTGGAGACAACAGATGCTGATGCTCTGCACCCGAGGGCAGAATTGGGCTTTCTGACTTGCAGCATCCAAGAACAACCAGTTATGCTCATGGCTGGAACAAACTGCACTGGCACAGCTTGCCCAGAGAGTTTGTGGAGTCTCCCTCCTTGGAAATACTCAAAAGCTGTCTGTACATGGTCCCAGGCAACTGGCTATAGGCGGTCCTGCTTGAGCAGGGGATTTGGGTTAGATGACTTCCAGAGGTCCTTTCCAACTTCAACCACCATATGATTCTGTGAAATGGTCAATAGCCTGGTGCATCTTGGATGAATGTCCTCTGACTGTCACTGCAGCCTCTGGTCTGGATACTGTGGAGATGTCAGAAGCAACACCTCAAAGTTGTTCTTGAGTAAACGCAATCGGAAACACCCAGACTACTGAAGTGACAACTGTTAGAAGCTGGGAGATGAGGGAAATCTCAGGGGAGAGGCTGAGGGATGGAGAAGTGGCTGGATTTTCCTCATCCTCTACAACAACTGCAAATCCTCCACTCTTAGATGCATATGCAGGTCATGTGCATATTCCACAACTGAAGCCAGCAGCCTTTTAGGGCAGCAAGAGTCACCTTTTTTACTGACCACCTAATGTAGTAGGAAAGCTGAGCAATACCACAATAAAAATATGACAGGTTGACTTTTCAGCTGCTGCCCTTAAGGTAAAGACAACGGACAATTTAAGTTGATAATGCTACAAAGAAAGAGACTCTTGGAGGACAGTCCTTAAGAAACAACACCTCATCTCTGTATTGAGCTGTTTCAAGCACACCAAAAAAAAAAAAAATTATGTTTAAAAAAAAAAAAAGGATTTTGTGTAGGTTTGCTCCTGCCAAGCAATCTGCTCTCAACTGACTACAAAATCTCCCATGATATCATGACAAAACTCAAAGGCAGAGTACACACTGACTAGCAATATAAAGTTTGAAGTATTGTAAAAGGCAAGAAGCAATCATGCCTGCTTTTAGAAAATGGGATGGTGGTCTCTTTAGAAAGGAATTCAATTGCAATAGTTACCTCGGCATGTAAAGGACTCGTTCTGCCACCACAAATCCCACCCTGAAGAAGAGGTTGCTGGCTGGGATGAATGGGAAAACCAGGAACAACAAGCCAACCAAAACTTCTTTGTGTTCCAGTTTCTGCAATAACACAAAATTAAACAAATATCAACTAAAAAATCCAACTTAATTCACCACTAACTTTCCCCTTTCCTTTTTAGATTCTTATTCATTAAAAAAGTAACTTAGATTAATGTTTGATATATTTTGCATTTAAAAGAAATTATTCCAAGACACTGTTCTTCCATATTTATGCACTGTTTGTGCTTCTGATATGTCCAGAAGGTGCACAAACACTCACCACAGTGTGTATCATTACCCTCAGTATCTTTTCCAAGGTCAGCTCTATTGTATGCGGCTCTCTTGAGATGGCATAGGTAGTACTTAAGATATACCCCATACTGGTAATATGTAAGTATAGAATAGTGTGAATGCATACATTAGCATGTCTACCACAGTGTGGCTGTATGTAAATACACAAACACGTATCACATACACACAGGCTGCTGTGATCAAGCCTAAATGTTTATAACTGAGAAAAAGCTGTTCAATCCGTCACACTGGGTGTAAAGAAAGCTAGCCCCAAATGGCACATTAGTGCAGTCATTTTATCCCTTTTGAGACAATATCTAAACCTGAAAGATACTTTTGCACACAAGGTCTCCATACTCATACAGAGTTGGAAATTTGAGACTTACTATATGTAAAAATTAATGTCTTTCACTTGAGCTCAGTTAATGCCCTTCACTTGAGCTCACCACCTTAATGTTGGCTCGCTCGTTGAGGAGAAATTGAATTGCCACATGCAATTTAGAACAACTGTGATCTGCACGGCCGACAGAAGTGTCTCAGGAGGCTGTGATCAGCATCAGCCACCGTTCCTGCCACAGAGACACCCAAGCCCTCCTCAGGCAAGCTGAGTTTCAGATTTAGCTCCACCCCAAGAGGGTGAACCAGCTCGTGCTTTCCGTTGGTGATCTCAGAGAGTGACTTCAGGCTAACAGAAGTGCAGCATTAGGTCTGTTAAATCACTTGGGCAGATGTCTGTGCTTTCCTGCCCTGCGATACTGCTGCCTCCTCAGCTGCTGCAGCGCCCTTCTGCAGCCACGGGGAGAAGCTTTCTCATACTTAGAAACGCATGCAACCAGAATCACTTCGTGGTTGCAGCCCTTTCTAATTGCTGCGGGCCATTTCTCAACTTTGGAAAGCAGATTGACTTCTCTTTACTGGAAAGATCTAAATTTAGAAACACTGAACAAGGTTTTTGAATAGAAGAACAGAGCCCGAACAACGATGCGGGGCCAAGGAACACAACATGTCTTGCTTTTGCACAGCTACGGTCTGCGACACCAGCTACCCCTGGCCTAGTCAGTAGCTGAAATTCAGAAGTCCCAGTATTAAAGTATATTCATCCTATTCTCTGGGAAAGACAATGAACATTTTCTATGGGTACCAAACACAAGGGTACATCAGGAGGCTCTGACGTTGCCTTAGAGGAGGTGAACCAGAAGATCACAAAAACAGTGCATTGGCACTGATTAAAAGAGAAAACATGAGGCAGAGAGGGGAGCAGAATTCCTGTTGCCAGAATTCTTCATCAATATCTGCTTTAAACAGCACCACAGTTACCTGCTTCTATTATCCACTTTTTCAGTGTCTTGGAATCACAGTTACTAGTGCTTCCTTGTAGTCACAACAGCACCTAAAATACATTATTCCTAAAGCTGAAGCTGACACCAATCCATAAAGCTGATGAGCAGAGGTGCTCAGTAATGGTCATTCTGGCTTGTAATTACAATAGAAAATTGAATAGAAAAAAAAAAAAAAAAAAAGGATTAAGAATGATTTCTCAACTCTGAATGCAAATTATCAGTCCTAGCTCAACTCCAATTTCCATCCCACCCAGCTCTAGACATATCATCCTTTTCTCTCCTGCCGTTTGACATTCCCTTCCTACCTTGTCTGGCCTAATTATGGTGCCCATTTGCTGCCACCGCTCTGCCCTGGGGGTTTAAAAACAAAGACCCGAAGGCACAAGAAGGTATGTTGGGTCAAAGGGAGTGCACATGCATAAAATGTTCTCTGTCCCCAAGATGTGCTCTTGCTTTCAAAAGCACCAGCTATCAAATATTCTCCAGTTGTTGTTTGTTAAATCCATAATTGGGAAAGCAACCTCTAGTTAACATCTCTAGGAAGGACACGGTGTTATTTGAGGCTGCAGCATTGCAGATAAACAAAGGAAACAATGTTGGAGAAAAACAAATAAAACCTGTACACCAAATGGGAAAGAGGAAAATGTGGGAATTGACTCAGCTGAAGGAGAAAATAGTATTGTGTGCCCTTTCTCCCTCTGGAACCAGTCAGAGCTCTAGACTAATACCATTGAGAACTGCCAGCTCAGTCCCTTGGGCAGCGCTCAGAGACTGGAGCCCAGCATTCACAAACCAGTCTTATGGAGCAGCAGATCCCTCCGTGGTGCTACTTATTTCTGAAACAAGAACCATCTTGCAGCTGGAAGCATCCTTTTTAAAGCATTTGGTTCAGGCAGGGGCTTTTGTGAAGATCTGGCCCTTGAAGGCCAGGCTTTGGCTGATTTTGTGCTACGTGTGGTCCTGCCAGCCAGCCGGCAGGTCAAGCCGCCGAGCCTGTGCTGCCATCACTTCAGAGCTCAGTTGGGGTTTCTCTCCTCTACCCAGCCACTAACTTTTCCAAAATTTGTACGGGCACTTTGTGTATTTGGCACCATGGCCTTGCGGCTGCCAAGAAAGGAAAAGCTGGGCAGAGCCCCTGGGCTAGAAGAGCACATGGGGTTGCTGGTCACCTGAAACTCATCGGTGGCCGTTAATGAGACAGTTTGGAAGCAGCCTCTGGCACAAATGATTCCTAAATTACTGGTTGCCCATAGTTCAGAATTTATACTGGAAGAAAAAGTCACCCTATTCACAGCTAGATCTTATTTCTCACCTCCCTGAATAGTTTCTACTGACCGATTAGATACTGAGCAAAAACAGTCCTTGCCCTGACCAAGAAAAACTCATGTTTTTCTATCCCAGCCTTGCGAGGGCTGGAGGCACAGCAGAGCAATCTGTCCCTGCCTTCCCAGCAAGGGATAACATCTGCTCACCTAGTCAGCTCAGAGAAAACAAAAAAAGAACAGAAACATAGCACAATGTGTTGAAAGGATTGTGTGTACCACAGGTGACAACCGCAGACAGCTAAAAGCTAACAGCACAAGCCTCATAAGACATCATATTCTCCTTTATCTTTTTCCCTATCAAAGTTTACTTATCAGATTCACCTTTTATTCCCCCTTCCCCTGGAGGGGCTGATAGATTCATAAATGAGTAGACAAGCAGGACAGAATGGCACAAGAACATCAGGGACTGGTATTGTAGGGCTGCAGGATCTTGCATCCAACAAAAGCCATAGGAGATGCCCTCTACTTGCTTTTTAAGTAATAATAATAATAATAATAATAATAAAATCGATTTGTAGATTGTTATATTTTTCAGGGAAAAAAAAAATATTGGAACCATTTATTTGGTTTAACTACTCTGGTCATATGAGCCCACTTAAGAGGTAACTGAGCTAAGGTGGCAGAAACAGCATCTTTCAGGTGCTCAGAGCACTACTAAAAGCTTTTAAAGAGTAATAGGCAATTTTGTTTGTCTTCCTTCTTCCCTAAAATAAAAAAGCTAGGACTAGAAATTATAGATCATTTCACTCCTTCCATAGAGAGACATCTCCTTTCCTCTTAAAGACAGTGCTTTCTTTTGGAAATATAAAACTTACCTTTCTACCTGTCACAGAGGTCTTCAGGGCGGGGGAACAAAAACAAAAATGAAACACCTTTGAATTAACCTTAGAATGATTCCTTTTGTTAAAGACAAACTGACTTCAAATCAAAATAGCATTCCTTATGGCATGTGGGGGGGAGGGGGGGGCAGGGAGGAGATGTGTGTTTTCAAATTCACAACTACCTCTAATTACAATTAGGCCTTCACTATTTGTAACAACAACAAAAAAAAACAAAAACAAAAACAAAAACAAAAACAAAACACCACCAAAAAAAAAACAAACCAAAAACCAACAAAAAATATTTTTTTTTTTACCTGCTACTTTTCATAGACTTATCAAATAACTAAAGAACACCACTTCTCTCAAAGGCAAAGCAAAAAATTGTCACAATACATCAAACAAAATAGCAAAGAATCACTCCAAGGTTAAAAACCATCAACACATCAATAAATCTCAAAAATGCTTCCTTGGCAATTTGCGGGAAAAGAGAGAAAGTCTTGAGCTTACAATTAAAAGAGATCCTCACATATTACATCTAAGAGATATTCCTGAGCCACAAATAAATACATACTGACTACAGTTAAATCACAAGCCTTCTACAAGCCGGAGCCCACAAAGTATGAGCACTGGAGGTACGCAGATTATTTTGACTTATTTGTCATGAACTATGGACTTGCAGAAGCCCACTGTAAATTCCCTATTTTTCTCATTGTGAAAGCATCGTCTGAGCACATCCCCCAGCACCTCCAAGGGCTGAGGTGCTGGAAAGTGGAGCTTTGAGGACAACTGTCCTCCTGGCTGGTCAAGGTTGTACCTCAAGGAAGACAGCAGCTGGGCAAACAAGTTCAAGCAAATCCCATTCTGTTCTACCTTGGAATGTTTCCGAAGGTGTTTATACATGCTTGCCTGTTGGATGGGAAGGTAGCAATGAAATGGGTTTAATTTCTTCCTCTAACATTTTATTTTGAGAATGAGGCAAGTGTCACCCATCCACCATTTAGAACCAACAGCTCCATGGAGTAAAGACTTCCTTCCTACCAAAAGCATAAATCACCCTCTGTCAGATTGTTCTGGACAGTTCATTGCAGCCCGTGAGATGTTATGCTTGGAACATCTGACCGCAAGCGCAGAAAAGCTAGTCGGTAGTGCATGGCTGTATAAAATAGCTGATTGCTATTACACATTTTCAAATGCTTTCAGGCCTAGGAGGTAAGTGCATTATCCATCAAAAGGGACACAGAGATTCAAAGAAGGTGCATGACTGTCTGTAGACCAGAGGATTACACTTCTGTTTATTCCTAACATCCATTTGTGCAAACTCGTAGTACAGACTGCACATAAACATAATTCTTGTGTTCCTGTTGTACCAGTCACTCGTGATGCCACAAGCAGATCAGCAACATGACTCCTCACCGGCCTGCACCAAACCACTGGCAGCATCTCACCCGGCAAGAGGTCAGGATCTGCAAACAGATACTCATATATATGGTATTAAAGATAAAAGGGATGGTGTAGAAGCATGTCAAATTCACTCTGCATTCATACATAAGGCGATAAAAAGCAAACTTAAGCTAATCAGGAATCAACTCTAGGGATTCATTCCTTCACAGGAAAAAAAAGATCTGTTGATGGAAAGCTCGTGGAAGCAAGCACTGGGTGCTCCCAAGTCCCACCTCACTGGTGCAGGCACGGCAGAGCTGTACCATGCTCCATGTAGCATCAGCACGGTGTCCGTTAGGTCACCGGCAGAAATCAGGATGGGACATGTACATCTTTATCTTCTGCGGCCAAACAGGAGGGCACCATGGAGCTTTAGCTGTTTCACTCTGCTGCCTGTGCTACCACTTCCCAGCGAGAGGTGCCACAAGTCGGGTGTCAATAGATGGTCTGAAAAGCTGAAACAGCTTTTCAGGTAAGGAAAAGGTAAATGCTCAGCTTCAAATCTGGCTCAGACATCCAACTTAATCAGCTTTCTCCTACAAAAAAGAGCCACAAATTCTGTGATCACTACGATTTATAAGGAGTTTTATTCATCTCATGAAAAAAAAAAAAAAAAAAAAAAAAAGAAAATCAGCATCTACAGTAGTGCCAGCTGCTTGAATGCCAGGCTTAGCAACTCACTGTCTTTCTAAAATAACTCCATTTTCCTTAGTGATCCTCTAATTCTGATTAAGTCACCCACAGTTACTACTGCCTAAAATTAAGCAAGTTTTATACTTGCAAGTTGAAAGCCATGGAGATTTCTGATGCTATTTTGACCATCACTGCTGACTACTAATTAACTACCCAACACGTTGATCCTATTTTGAGCATTCAGCAACAACAAAAACTACCTTCCAGTTCACCATCAACAGCACCTATTCGGGAACTGGTATACAGGCAAACATCCACCAGTCAGAAAATTAATCAAAATCCTTGAAGGTATCATTGGCTTCCTAACTCAGGATTATCTGAAAAGAAATCCTTGGCATGTATCTCAGAACACCGTAATGAGATCGTACACTTTCTGTTTCCATAAGGAAGCAAGTCCTGCTCTGTACCACTAGATAAAACAGCCTATTTGTCAGAAATGCTGAAAGTGCCAAAAACTTTACTTACATCACTGTGAACCATGGATGTTCAACAGCTCTGGAAATCGGGCTTTCAATTATGGAATAAAAGCAGAAGGTAGTCCTTTCCCAATCTCATAACCCTCAGAAAGGCACGGAAGTATGTTCTACTGATATTTCACTCTTTATTTTAGTATCTTAAAGTAAAATTTTGATATCTACTACTGTTGTGGTTTGGGCCTGATTGGCAGCCAACTACAATGCAGCAGCACTCTCTCACTTCCCCTCTGGCAATGAGAAGGGACAGAGAGCCAGGCTTGGGGTTCAAGATAGGACTGGGATGGGGAAAAATCCCCCTTTATGATCACGAGCAAAAGGCAGACTCGTTAGGGGAAGAAAAAAAGAACATACATTTATTACAGACACTAACAACACATAACAGAGTAGGACAGTGAGAAGCATTGCCACATCTTGAGAACACCTTCCCCCCACCCCTCCCTTCTTCCCGGGCTCAGCTCTGCTCCCGATATCTCTACCTCCTCCCCCAGTGGCGCAGGGGCAGGGAATGGGGGGTGCAGTCAGCACTGCCACTTCCTTCATCTTCGGTGAGGGGAGTGTCCGGAACTTGTTCCTCCTGCTCCATCGTAGTCCCCCTCTCACAGGAGACAGTCCTCCACAAACTTTCTCCGACTTGAATTCCTCCCACGGGCCGCAGTGTTCCCCACACTGCTCCGTCATGGGTCACTAACTTCCTCTGACTGGATTCTCTCCCACGGCTGCAGCCCTTCCCGAGCTGCTCCGGCGTGGGACTCCCCCGCATGCTGCAATCCTCCCAGCACTGAATTACAGCAGCAGGGCTGCCTTTTCCCATGAGACCCCGGCCTTCTTCGGGCACAGAACCTTGATCCATCCGAGCAGGAGCCACAGGCCATAAATCAATGTCTGCTCCACTGTAGATCTCCATGGGTGGCAGGGGGGGCCGCCCTGCCATCTCACCACAGGATACAGGGGGGTCTCTGCTCTGGCACACCTCCCCCCCCCCCTTTCTTCCTCCGTTCCTCCACTGACCTTGGTGTTCATGCAGCTGCAGCAACTCCTCCTCACAAGCCTGCCTGCCCGTCACCACGTCCCTTCTTAAATACGTTATCGCAGAGGAGTAGCTGATTGGCTCAATTTTCCAAACAGAAGTGGAGCTGACTTGGAGCTGGGGGAGCTTCGAGAAGCTTCTCACAGGGGGGCGCCCCAATAGCCCTCTCCCCTGCCACCAAAAAACTCCACCACTCACTCAACCCAGGACAACTACTTTCTTTTTTCCTGTAGACCTCAGCTACCCATCCATTCAGCCGTGTGTTTACAGTCGTTCTTGCCCAGGTTTCTAAAATTCCCTGAAGATATAAACTCATTTTCCCAATCCTTAATCTCTGCAACATCTAATTCCACTTGACAAGCCAATTTGAGCAGGATGCAGGAACACACGCATCTTTGAAAGAGAAATGGAACATTCCAAAAGGAAATGGGAAAGTCAACAAATTGCTCCAGTAATTAGAATAACGCTTTTGACCTTGTGGCTATTTTCCCCTCCTTCCTTTAATTCTGTTACTGCAGGCTGCTTCAATACGTGGGGAAAAAAAAAAAAAAAAGAAATCAAAAGGAAAAAAATAAGAACGTAAAATTTAAGCACATGCACACTGGTTGCATTATACATAAAAGCATGATCTTTTGAAAAGCAACTCTATTCATAGTGAGTTTGCTCTTAAGTAACATGGAACAAGAGGATCCTAACAAAAATCACACAATAGTTTGGCACCCTATTATTTAAGTAAGTCCAAGTAGCCACAACAAGCATCATTATCTCCCCCAGCTGTAAACTTCTTGGTCCTCATTCCACCTACCCTCTCCTACTCACCACTATTATTGTGCCACTCCAAAACCTTTCAGCTCTGAGCGGGCCTTGAAATATTAACTTAAATCAGAAGAAAATGGTAGAAACAAAAGAAGTGTCTTTGAAAATAAAGTAATTTAGTGTCAATATGCTGAAAGTGGCAGAAAAGCCTGCACCTATGAAAATGACCTACCCGGCATGACAAACTCCTGCAGGAGTTAAGAGCCCATTTGGTGAGATGCTGAGTATCTTCACGGTGAGCCAAATCAGAACTACTTCAGCTATGGCTGTATTTACTCAGAGTACCACACTCCAAACCTGTTATTTCAAACGTTTACCAAGAAAAATAAAACCAATCTGATGCAAAAGGTATTTTGATAGTTCTTGTGCTTGCTTTTTAAATTCAGAACTGCAATCGCATACAGACCGAGGAAGGTTTTCTCTTTTGCTTGAGCCTGTCAGCTGGCACAGCAAGCACCCTGGGAAGGCTTTCGTGTTTTTTTCCAAGCCCATCTGGGACCTGCAGCAGATACGCTTGCGGCACTCGACAGAGCAGAAACATGGCCAGCGAGGCACGCAGGGCTCCCCCCTTTCCTCCAGCTTTCACTAAACAGAGTCTTCCTGGCTTATTACTCTCTCCCCGCAGCAAACATTAACAGAAGCAGCACAGAAAAACCTCGCTGCTAAGGATTAAGAACATCAGTCCTGACCTTCTCTCGATGTGGAAGGAATTCAAGTGGGCCCTCAGGAAAATGAAAGCAGGATTTATTTTAAATGGACATTTTATGAAAATGACTGTGGTTTCCAGCTTGTCAGATAAATAGCCTTATTCACCTTGCCGTGCCTTTGAAGCAGGTATTGTTCTGGAAGTGTTGTGGCACATGACTTTTGCTAGGCATACTTTCTAACTGTGCTGATACTACTGCAGAATATTATAAAAGGCGATTGTTCCCCAGAAAGGTCCATAAGCTGTGATTTATTAGTGAAATACCAAACCTGGGAAATAAGGCAAAGGTCTCAGGAGTGCAGGGTAAAGTAAATAGCATGACAGAATACACATAATGAGTGCTAGAAAAAACAACAGAAACACGCACACACAGAGAAGACACAAATGCATTCCTCTCCTTGATGGTATTAAACATTGTCAGATAAGAAATATAGTCTGCAAGTGACTGAGGAATATGCTTTAATGATATGAATACATATCGACCATCAGATAAATGACAATATGATGCCAATTACAGCACAAATTAAAGTCATAATAATTTGGTATAAAATGCCTTGTCTTGGCTAAAAAGCACTATGCAGAGAAATGTAGTACATTAAAATTAGGCCTGAAGTAAAAAACAACCAACTGTAGCATATGAAAGAACAGGATAATAATATGTATCTCAGTTGCATGTAATGAATATAACCTGAATATCATCAGTTTCCTCTACCATATGTAGCCATGTCACACATAGGAGCAGCAAAGCACAGCCTTTAGAAAGGTATATCCTAGAGGACACTAGAGAGTTTGTTTTTATAATTGATGTGAAATAGAAGTAGCACTTCCTCCTCAGACACGAGCAACATCATTACATGTTCCTGCTGAACAAGTAGAAAGCGCTGTGAACCGCCTTAAGGTACCCTCATAGCACTGGTCATGAGTATTAATGCAAGACAAGGGCCAAGCAGTAGGAGGTGCAATAAATTCCCCCAGACTAGTCAGGTACGAAAGCTACTGTTTCAAATTAGTTTTCCAGATCATCTTGCTCTGAATTACCCTATCACATACACATGAGTTTTCCCACCATCAGCCCTCCCCACATATCAGGTACCACATAGAAAGTGGAATCTGATCCATCATGTGCTACGTACATACCTTCACAGCTACAACTACAGGACCAGCTGCATTTTAATCACCCTGCTAATTAAGCAGCATTTTCAATAGCATCCCCAGCCTTTGGCACAGCCCCAGCATGCTGGTCGAAGCCCAACCAGACTGGGTGAGGAAGTTCACCACAAAGAGCTGAGCAGAATCTGAGAATTTCAAGATTTTCCAGTGACTCTTGGTGCCTTGGCTAAAACAGCTCAAGAGAGGCCAATTTGCAGAGCACGCTGGGCATCTGCGTGGTGAAAAATCAAGTCTCAAAAGGTTTCAAAAAGCTGCTTAACGAAGGACCGCAACTTTGCCACATTAGTCACTGTGAAAAAATCTTGGCCAAAGATGACAGCAAGGTCCTTTACTCCCACAGTGGGAGATGTGCCGAGGAGCAAGCCTCTTCTTTACTCCCGTCAGGCCTCCTGAAGGCAGACATCAGTCACCACGTGTGATAGGGATGGCTGCAGAAAGAGACGAGCACGGCTGTGCATCTAAACACTGAGCAGAGCAACAAGTCCTTCTCGAGGAGCTGCTCACGGGGAGCTTTTTGGCCAGTAAGTAAGACTGTTTAGCACTATACACATGAAATAACCCAGCGAATGGAAGTTATATACAAGGAATTAGGAAAGCCATTTTTCAAGCAACTTTTTCACTATGCAAGAAGGAGAACAGCAGCAAATGTGCACAAGGAAGATGAGGAGGGAAGTTTCTCTCTCCAAATAATAACGAATTGGAGAGCTGCCTTCTCTGTTTCTGCAGTTTTCAGCATAAAAAACCCCATCTAGTAAGAGACATGTTCCAAACAAAGCACTGTTTCTTCTCCTTCTGAGGTATAATAACATTCACAAAATGACATGGAACAAGAAAACTTCATGCCTTAGATGTCCTTTATCAGCACTACACATACATGCCAACAAGGTTATTACCCTAATCAAACACGTCAGCAACAAATTAGCCCTGTTTAAAATTCAATGGCAACAAAGGCAGAAATCCAATACATGCATTCTCTAATTACAGTCCATGTAATATATTCTGCGAGTCTCCTGTGATCTTGTTTTGTGGATGCACACACATTGTCTCTTGCCACTGAAAATCAGTTCAGTGTTCACTGCACAAATGTCCTCACTTGTGCTAAAATCATTTCTAGCATTTCCATTCTCCATGCCACAGAAAAGGGAAGTGTTAGTGCCAATGAGAATGCATATGAGGTTTTGTCCTCTCATACCCCTCCACACCTACACGCTCAAATGAAAGGCACACAAACTGCATGTCTGTTCACTCTAAAACCATTCCTTAGAAAATTGCAAGCTACTGCTTTGCGATTAGATTTTGCAATGAAAAAAGGAGAGAAAAATGGCTGCCAAAACAGTTTTGTGTGTTTGCTTCAAAACAAAAGCAGAACATCTTGCACTTTATAAAACACTAAAAATCAACTAATGCATCTTATGCAGCCTACAAGGTGCAAAATACTGAGAAATAGCCTGTCTGGGGCTTGACTGAAGGATGGTCTGTCTTGAGGAGTGCAGTATCATATGAAAGACCACTGCTGTTGCATTTGGGAAGCAGCTTTCTTATGAGACTAATATAATGAACTGTGTCTGCAGTTCATGTGTCCTGAATTTCCCGTTCCTCACTGTATAATACGTTCCTGAGAGCATCCAAAGCTGAAGAGGATAATTTATTTCCAGGAAATATGCTTCTTCCTACTGTTTGCTTTCCTTAATAATTCATGCTACTCAGCACAACACACTCATCTTTATACCACTAGTTGGGTTGTTAGGAGTGTCGTTAAAAATAAAATAGAATATAGTCTCAGAAATTTAGAATTTCCTGAAAAGCAGAATACTTTGTCTAATTATACCTAGGGCTGGGGGAAGCAAGTCCAAATTGACCCCCAGGAAGCACTGTTCCACTTGCACAGTGGGTTTGCTGGGAGGCTGCATGCAGGGACTGGTTAGAGCACTTTGTCAAGAATAGGTGATGGTTCTGGTTTTACTTGGATTAGACACAAAAGCAGACCACTTCAGATCAAATTTCTTCTGTGTTTGGGGTTTCCAAGGATAAACACAAATGAATCTACAAGATGAATTTCAAAGCATCCAGTAAGTAAATGTCTGGAGAGTGAAATTCATGTTGCTTAATGCAACATTAACAATGGTTAAGAGCAAAGCAGTAAACTTATTCTCACAAAAAATTAGAAGTTGCAGTTTCAAATCAAACAGTGTTATTCATAAATCCAGACCAAATTGTTTTGCCTTTAAGAAAAAAAAAAAAAAACAGACTGAATAAAAATATGATAAAATCTAGGCATTTAATGCACAAAGTGTTTTGAAATATTTTGTTTTGCAGTTTGACAGAAGACAAACAATTCAATTACCCAAAGGAATCCTTCTGGATTATTGTTTTACCCAAAATAAAATAACAGAAAGTGTTTTTGGATAATCCTGAAAGATTTTTTTTTCCAGCAAACCAACAACATTAATCTTACATGTAGTACCAATTCTGACAACAGGAGAAGAAACAAAAAGCAACTGAAACTTCAAAGAACACAGGATAAGATGTTTCAGAAGTGTTCAGTACTGGAGCTAGTAAGAATTTTATCACTAACTTCCCTGGGAACAGGGAATATTTCTAGCAGTGAGTAATGAAAGCAGGAGGAATGTACAACCTGCAGGTAGAACTAGAGAATACCTAAGTGGGTATTTTCCCATATTTCCCAAATGACTCTGCAGTCTGGTTCATTTTCTGTCTCTGATCAGGAACACAGGGAAGACTGCCAGGGTAGACTGAAGCGTGTACGTGACCTGCACGTTTTAGCTTAGCAGGTATTAAACACCTGTCACTCCCCTACCATGCTTCTCAGTGATATGCGTGTTTAAGGAAGAGAAACATTTATACTGTTTAAAAAATGGCTACCAACGCCTTTCCTAAAGAAGGTTCCACAAGACAACTGAGGGAGGAATAGTTTGTAACTCCCTAAGATCCACAAAAGACCCTCTTCCACGTAAGTGCATATCTGATCTCTGACAAGTCTAGTACAACCTCACTTTCCTGTAATACTGAATTGTGAAGCATGGTTTACCAACTATATTATTTACACTAAATAATGATTTCCAGGTTATTTCAGATTCCCCACATTCCATTACTCCGCTGATAGGAAATCTTCCTATCAAGATGTATCCAACACTTAGGTTTTAGAAGCATAGCAAAGGTATGAATACAATAATTGATTTTATTTCCAAATGGCTCTGCAGATGACAGTTCCCGTTCCTGTTTGAAGCAAGTGACAAAGAGCCTAATGACTTCAGGAGAGGCAGACACGCTTAACAACTTCAGTGGGGGTTTGGATCATTAACAGTAATTGAATGCAGGACTCCAGGCCAAGTTCTGCCCTCAAATCAGACCAATTAAAGACTGAGACATTCAACTAGAGGGACATTTTCATCTCTTAAGCTTTCCTGCATTAGTTATATAGCAGTATGTTTTTTTCACCTCAATCCAATGCATTCAAGAAGAAAACTTGCACTCACTGACCGTTTCATCTGAAGACTAGGAAACAAAAGATTTTTGAACAAAACACTGTATTGCATGTCTTTTGGTGTTACCTTGAATGCAGCTATGCAGTGTAGGCTGAGTAACGTCATCACCAGCGCCAGGAACACTGTGGCTAAGTTTCTCATATCCCAGATGGACTCGATCAAAGGGATGCTGCCGACCTGCCAGTCATAGCACAGGGTGATCGGAGCCAGCAGAAGCCACGCATTGAAGGCCAGAAGGTAGGAATAAGTTAGAAACCTGCAAAAAAAAAAAAAAAAAACAGGTAACATAATGCATGGAATGACAGCCAACACATGAAACATTTTCCTTTGGTGATTACCACCTAGTATATGGGAGGAATTAAAAAAAAAATCATAACAAAAAACTCTGCACACACAGACAATACCATACCTCTCTGCCAATAAAGAGATGCTAAC
The DNA here is from genome assembly GCF_018691265.1 of Tyto alba. Taxonomy (NCBI): domain Eukaryota; kingdom Metazoa; phylum Chordata; class Aves; order Strigiformes; family Tytonidae; genus Tyto; species Tyto alba. Next base: position 18,039,274 of record NW_024881295.1, read on the forward strand.
ATAGGTGAGGGGCACTTCAATAAGTCATTTAAAGAAATAACATAAGATCAATATGGTTTCTATGCACCAGCCTTTGGAAAACTAAGAGATCTTTATCTTCCATTTGAATGTTAGATTTTTGAAGTGACTTTCTACCAGCTTCAATGATACAGGAATAATGACTAAGCAGGTACATACATTTATTGAACTGTTACACAGTTCACTGCATCACTCCTGCAATACTCCTCTAGCTCTTTTAACTTATAATTTCTCCTATGTGTGCAATATTGAGCAACTAAAGCCAGACCTCTCTGTCTTTTCTCTTTGCATCCTGGCACAGAGAGAAAATAGAGAAGAAAGGAGGCACAGGGTGATTCTTGGCTGATCCTATCACAGCTTATTATGGATGGGGACAGCTTGAATGAGATGTGCCACAGAAGTGATGGAGAAGTAGGGAGCCTTTCAAACTGCTGTAATCTTCATTAATTGGTATTCTCAGTAGAGAGGAAATTAATGGGGAATGGAAAAGGGGAACATGCTGCCCTCTGGGAAGTATGCAGGGCTTTCAGAAGACTGAACGAGAACAGCATGTATGCAACTTGGCTAAAGATAACAAGGAAAAATTAAAAAGAAAACAAGAAAAAAAATAAAACCAAACCAACATCCCCTCTTGTCCCCAGCCTTTGCTGCTTGGCATCTACTGCCCCAAAAGCGCATCCCCCCTCAAACCACATTTACAGAAGTTCAAGTACTTTTGTATGCAAGAGGCTGGAGATTGTTCCATCAATCATGAAATCAACCAAGCAAAATTGTGACAGACAGGCAAAACCCTTCTTTGGTTCGCAAATGGAAAAATCCACATTGTATACAGCACCAAAGATGGCAAGTACTCAAAAAGAAATGAAATTATATTCTATCCTACATAGGATTTCTTTCATCTGAGCCTGCTTTGGCTGTTGTTATCACACCCAGTTGCCATGGTACCTTAGCAGGTTTATTAAAATGGTAACAAAGGATGCCCAAAAGATGTCAAGCCATGTAAACAGAGGACTGTTTCACTCGCCACTTACAGACATGCCTCTTTGGGGTCAAAAAGCAGCCCCTTACAGCAGCACTTACAATAGTATATTGTATTCATTATAATGTTGTAATGTTTGTTCCCAGGCGGGTGTTGGGCCAAGACACAGCAATGAAACAGGCCTAAATTTTTCTGAAAACATTTTTAAATAACCACAAACAGTTAGGATATCAGTTTCTCTTCTCATCCAAAAAGCAAACGTCTCTAGCAGCACAGCAACCCAAAAGCAGGGAGGCTTACAGAGCTGGAATAATGTTTCATTGTAAACAGTGGAAAAGGCACATTCTCATTCGTCGGCAAATCTTTCTATGCTCCCATTTCTGATGGAAAAAAGGAGTATTTCCACATTTTTAAGGTTTTCAGCCATTTGGTATATTTCTCTTCCATCCCCCCCATTTTCCTCTCCTTTCCCACCCTGAGATGGTAAACAAGGAGAAAAGTGGGAGAAAATCCATCTTCTCTCTTAACAGAGGCAGCGTTAAGAAGCCAGTTTCTATTTAAGAAAGCATCCCTCAAAAACATAATCTAATTTTACTCAAACTCTTCTCACAATTTCAATTGTTCACTATTTCTAAAGAAACAAATATGTCTTTTCTAGTCACCGAACTAATCTTTTCTGGCCCGCATTACAGAGAAACACAGCAATGCAAAATCTGGTGGAGCTTAATCACGCCGAAGCGCTCTCTCATGGTGTTACTTGTGGCCTAGCCTCAACTCTTCTTGGCCACAATACAAAATAGTCTTCTGCATCAGCCTCAATATAACATCAGCTCAGGAAAGGTTGGCAGCATTTATTTACAGCTACTTATTTAAAAGCCAAACTGAGATCCATTTCTAGCTTTACTTTTAAAAGAAAAAGTGTGTCTGTTTATATCAGTCTGAATAATGTCATGGCATACAATATTGCTACAAGTGTGTATGTTAGACAGGATTTTCAGAAGCGTTGGAGTTAGCTTTGCATTTGATGCCATAGGAGAGCCCAGTTTTTGAAGACAGTGTCCTTTTATGCCTGGCATATTAACATTTTTCAATAAGCATCACAATATTCATGGAAGTTTGTATGCAAACCACAACACACACCAGAAGCCCTCTCCTACTTACTTAGACTGGGCTACTGGGTAGGAAGGAATGAGACAACATTTGGGATCTTTGCAAACTGCAGCATTGCAGTTAAAGTGGACTAGCTGCTTTTCTGCATCTTCACCGATAAGGCAGGAGCTGATAAATCGTTACACAGCACAGAAGAGATAAACAGAGTCTACTGCCATAACAAATTGAGTCAGTTTAAGAGGAATTCAGGGTAGCCAGATTAGTGTGTATTGATGCATTTCTGCTGGAAGGTTAGGACAAACTGCTGTTGAAGATGAAAAGACACACTCCAGGACACACACTGATCGGGAGATACTCAAACAGGTACCTCTTTCCATGTGCTTGTGGGGTTTCCATCTTCCTTGGGAGCCATGTGCACAACTTGCTGCCAGAGGCAGGTCCCGGAGGAGAGGGACAATCACTTCATTACATTACAGCAATAATTAGTGTCTTAAATAGCCTACCGCTGTTGGCAGAGCATATTTTAAAGCCTGTGACAGTCATTACCGTCTACGTATGGTCAGCTGGTTCACCTCTCCAGACATCCTGCTGGAGAACCCTTCGCCACGTCTCTCATCATCAAGCCTGAACATGCTCACTGAACGTGCATGTGCCATCAGCAAGCATGGAAGCAAGATCCAGGAGGGCAGTGCTTGATTTTAGGAGGCATTTGTAAGCTGCAAGAGAGCCTTGAGCGAGCTCTGATAAAAGTTTGGATATGCCTGCCCTTAGCGTTGGTAACCTCTCCTTGAATGTGATAGATGGTTGTATAAAATAAAGCACTATACAAACTATTGCTATTCTAGGTACTAGGAACAATAACAGCTACTAGAAAAGTAACAATAACATAATAGTTACTGACAATTCAGTGCTGCTTTTTACTTACAGCTCTCGAAAGCATGTAATGTTCCTTTATATCCATGTGGCTCTTGTATCACAAGGCTAACCAGGGAGAAAGCTAAATGCAAGAGAAACTTTGGAAGAACCATCTCACCCAAGCTAACACCTCAAGGAAATAATTTGCAAATTTTGCAAATAATTGAAGATTCATGGAATCATTTCAGGAGCTAATTACATTTCAGCAGTCTACCTGCAAAGGGCACAAAAGTATTTTCTTTTAATTAGTTGACTAAGTGAATTATATTTTAAATTAATGATCTTCTCTATATTGCTGCTCATATCTGCTGGAATTCCAAGGGAGAAGAATCCCTGCCTGTAACAACTCCCGCTCTATCAGTTAAACCCAGGCAAGACAGAATATTACTGGTGAGGTGACTGGAAGAATCTGCCTTTTAACTGGCAATCAGTTTTCTCCAAGGCTGGGTAACAGCATTTGCATTACAGCAGAGTCATTTTATTTTTTTTTTTATTTGCAAATTGAACACAGAAGTCCAAGTTTCAGAGGGTATTCGATTGTTTCTTTTCACTTCTCAGCATCTCTGGCGTGTTCAGAAAAACACAGCTCCTCCTGTAGGTAGCACGTGTTGTCATGGCAATTCAGTTAGTTTAGTTTTAAATTTTTTAGTTTAAATGTACTGTTGTATGCTTTGTTTGAGACAAATACAGGATGACTCATATCTGGAACCTGTTGCAGAAAACAACTATCTGAACTGATTGCTTCTGCTGCAAAAATGAAAGTAAAGGGTACTACTTTCATTTCAAAGCCACAAACAATATGACAGAAAAATACATGAGGGATTGTCTGTTACCCTTTGCTGAAATAGAGACTAGTGAGCTTGGAAAAGCCCTAGTCTCAGTTCTGTCAAACCCAGGCAATCAGAGCACGTGAGGATTGTGAGACTAGCTAAAAAAAAATACAAGATTTATAGAAATTTATGAGGAGTTTTATTTGCTTTCTGATTTTGGACCATTTTAAGCTTTCTTCTCCAGCTCCCAGAGACCAAAATTATAGATTTCTTTCTAAAACTGTGCTACATGAGTGATCACAAGACTCAGACCGTGCCCCATTGAAACTGCATGGAAAAGCAGGGGCCAGTGACCCTATTCTTTCTAGGTGCCTGTAGTGGTGCAGCCTACCACCTACTCAGTTCTGGGACAACCCATCTCATTCCTGACAACCAACCTTACCCGCAAAGACCCAACAGCAAGTGGAAGATCATCCTGCACTGGGTATTTTAGCAAGGCAAAATAATCTCCCTGTTGGGGAACAGAATGGACCTATCTAGAAGACAGGTGACAACAGTGCACTTAACTGGTATTTGGGAAAAAAAAAAAAAAAAAAAAAAAAGAGGGTGTAGGAAGAGAGGGGGGTATCTGAAACAGAAGCAGGAAGATAGTTGTTGCCCTTTTAGAAGTCACAGAACTTGTTAATGATCTTCTGAGAAGAAAACCTGCACACTGCCAAAGACTCAGAGAGGTTTCGGTTCACTATAAGGGAGAGAAAAGCTCCTTTATCAGGGAAAAGAGCTTCTCACTTGCATTAACAGCTGAACTGATTTCAGCTCAAGGCTCTCTTCATCCTCTACAAAGCTCTAAAACCAACTGTGTTTGATGAGCTGCTTCACAATGTCCTCTTAGGACACATGTGGCTGCAATTAGAGCCAGGTGGTGGTATTTAATGATATTGTCTTAAAATCGTATATATTTGCGATTCCCCTGGGGAACTGCCAGACCAGTCATACCTTCCCACATGAATTTATTTTCCTGCTCTATATACTGTCAGCCTAAACATTTTCTTTTCATAGCCTTAGAAGAAAAAAAATCATGCTCTATCCAGCACATTCGGTGATGGTGAGGTAAGACTACACAAATAATAACAGACAGACTAATTCCGATTTAACATCCAAATGCAAGTATCAGCTAGACAGAAAATAGTGGTAACTGGAAAAGGTGTCTGTGTATTCTCTTTCATCAAAACTTCTGCATCTAGGGGGAAAGAGCTGCCAGTCAGTAGAGGACAGCAGTAGGAAAGACAAAGATACAGATAAACAGGCAGCTGCAGCTTGATGAATAGCAAGGTAACTCCTCTGGAAGGTGGGTTTGTGTGCACCAGGGGCAGAGGGGGAAAGGCAGACTATGTTGTCTTCTGTAGCTTCACAGCCTGAAGAGCTTTGATCTGGTGAATGGCTTGCTCTCGGTTGTTTCAACTCTGTGGCTAAGAATCTGAAAAATATCAAATTCTTGAAGAGTAAAGAATTTCAAAGAGCCAGTGAAACCCTAGCCTGCTGTCAGTCTCGATGCTGGAAAGCCTGGGATTGATCTTGTACTGTTTTCCCTCCGCAAACCCCTGTGTGCTGTGGGTGAGAGCGTGCCTCATGATCAGACGTGATCCTCAGTTTGCCACCAAAAGCAGCACGCTCCAGAAGTCATGCAGTCAAAGCACCCCAGCCACCGGTGGGCAACTGCTTCAGAAGATGCTCACTGAGGCAGCTGGGAATGGAGGGTCCTCTGGACAGCCACTGAGATACTGGTGGCTGATCCCAAGGAAATTAAAAACCAGCCCTCACAAACCCGCTGTGATAATGTTTCTGGAAAAGGCCCACTGCACCCCAGAGCGTTACCTACCACCCTGTGCTGGTGGGAGCCAAAGGGATGTCCTGGGCACGCTGCTTTGCTTCAGAAACTGGCCACGGTCTAGCCCTCCTGCATGGAAGTATTTCAAAAAGCAAAATGCATTGCCTATAGGAGTCAATGGCGTCTGCTTTGGCTGCACCCCCTCCGCTCCATATGCAGCAGGCTTTTGGCATGGAAGGCTTGTTGTGTAATCAGCACTTGCAGCAAGCACCATGACCCATTAAAAATGCCTATCAACATGATTTCCAGAGCAGCACTACCTACCTGGGTTTGTTCATTAAAACAAGAATACTTAACTGGGAGAGATGCTGAAATCTTTCACGCGGCTCTGGGAAAGCAGATTCCTTTGGGAACCTGCTACTCTAGGATAGATTTTCCTTTGTAGCACCATCTTCCAGATAGGCTTCCCCTCACCCCCCCCCCCCCAGCCCCCTTGGAATAAAGAATACATTTTACCCTTCATGTATGGACTGTCTGGCCCCTGGGTGAGCATGACAGAAATTCTGATCAACCCTGTTGTTCTCCCTTTTGGCTAGATGTGAGCCCTGAATGCTGGGTGCCTGCAAGGATTACATGGAGGGCTGAAGTTAAGCACCTTTGGGCACACGATAGAAAGCACCGACAAAATAGGCAGAACTCCATTCAGGAAGTATGTTCAAGCCTGGCTAATTAAGAACTGACACGTCACAGGGGTCTATTTTAATGCCAGTTCCCAACCCCAGGTCAGTGAAAATCCCATACCAGAGTAGTTGCTGCACTTGACTTCTATTGCCTTGGCAGAACTGGCTGGCACAGGGACCCACTTCTCCAGAAAAGGGCTGCTGTGTGCCTCTCGGTAGTTCGTTCCCTTTGAAGTTACAACTGGGATGATTAAATGCATTGCTCAGAAAAAGAGTCACAAATTTCTATGAAAAGGAGTATGTGCCAGTTTTTATGTATAGGCATTTCTTCATCTTTCTGCGGCACTGAATTCTCATTTACCTGATTGAAATAGCAAAGAAATACAGAAAGCAAGCTTACAGAGAGAGCAGTGCAACCACATGACAATGTTATCTCAAGGCAGTCTTAGTAGAAATGCATTAACTGTTTAATGCAACACTACAAATAAGCCTGCTTCAGGCCCAGAGTGATCAGCCAAGGGAGGTCACAGGGCAAATGCCAGCAGAAATTAATATAACTTAACTCAAAAAGATATAGTTCAAAGAACACATACTTTCTTAGTTTGAAATTACTGGTAGGATTGGATTTGTTTCACACACCTTGAGACATGCTGTACAATGGACTTTTCCCTTGTCTTACCATGGTGTTAGTAATACAATCTGTTTATCCAGAGGCCACCTATTTCTTTCCCCTCAAGAAGGAGAGAAGAAAGAAACATTGTGCAAAGCATGTGAAGCATGACAGCCCACCGCTCAATGCCCTGCTAACACTGGAGCTGCATTTCAGTACCCTGTTTACCTAAAGCTGGGTAGCTCTCAAAACCTTTCTAATTGCATTCTTCCCTACCTTTCATCTAATACAAATAAGAAAGTTTTAACAGAGGCTTGGGATTAGGTTTTCTATCGCAACAGCTAACCCATTGCAGATTTGGGGATGGCAAGTCACAATGACTGGAAATTGCTGTTGTTTAAGGTAGGTCACTGGACGAGGTATGTCCTTTCTGTAGCGTACAACAACCTGTATGAACAGCCTCTAATGGCAGGGCTTACAAATAGCAGGATTCCCAACACCTTAATTTCTGCCTCTGCTGAGAAAGGGAATGATGGACAGATTTCATCTTCTCAGATCACCCTTGCCAAGCAACACAATAAAGCACGTGGAAATGTGGCTTTCATTCATGTCACTGTAAATTTTAAGGTATCTGGGAATATTAGAAAAATCCAGTACCTTGCAGGAACTGAAACATTCATATTCTGACTTCCAAAGCATTTATCTGCATTCCCATTCAGTTGTAATTTTAAGGACAGCAATTTAGTGAGTATACTGAACAAATGATTTTTTTTTTTTTTTAAAGACCAAAACCTGTCACTGTTTCAGCATATTTTGTCTTCCAATGGTTAAATAATTATTTCTCTACTTTAATTTATATGTTTGTGTTGTCTGAGACTGGAGATAGGTTACATATAGTCATGTACTAAGGCCAAGCTGGGCCACACCAAAGGTCTGTCCAGATCAGGATCCTCCCAGCAGTGACCAAAAATTAATGCCAAGCAAAGCATATAAGAACATATTTTTTTCCAGTCTCTAGCTATCATGATGTCCCCAAGTTGGATGTAGTTTCTGCATATTTAGTAGCTTGGATTTCTTTTTTTAACTTGGCAAATCTCTCTTTGAGCCTGCATAAACTTTCAGCACACCCACAGCATCCTGCAAGAAGGAACTCCCCAGCTCAACTACTTGTTGCAATCCACCTCCTTGGCTTCCTTTGATCCCGTCTCCTCTTGGATTCATTTGATAAACCTTAATTTCTATATGCTTCCCTTCTCCACACAATCACGGATGCACAGACCTCTTCCATACCTTCAGTCATCTAATTTACACTGCAAGCATCATAAGGACTGACAAAAATCTGACCTGATTACTCAACACTTTCTCAAACCCATAATTTACGTTTACCCCTAATTTTAGCCACACTCCAATAATCCTTGCCAGCCTCAGGACAAACTGCGCCTGTACAGCTCACCAGCTGACACAGAAACCTTGTGAGAGTTAACAATATTCATTTGGGTTCATCTTATGTCAGTCAAGACCCCGACTCCAGACCTAATTTTATGCATTTCATAAAGACTGACACACATTTCCAAACTACTGTTTTTCTTTTTTATTCCACTTGTTGTCATCAGCCTCCCTCCTAGCCCCACAGAGTTGGACAAGTCTTACAATAACTTTCAACCCTGTTGAAAACCATAACATTTACCCTGGCAAGACATGCACAATAATCACATTTCCAGTTCAGTGCAACTAAAGACGACTGCTTGCAAACAGAAACTCCCATTTGTGCCTTGCATGATCTTCAGAGAGTTACAAAACAACTTGCCCACTGCCTGAGCGCTTACCCTCGCTTCAGCCCTAGTTAAGGTGTTAGCAACCACCTCAAGATCACCATCCAACACTGGCCTTTCCTTTAGTTTCATGGGCCTTCTCCCTTCTGGTCTTGACATGAAACTTGGCTCTTCCACTCCCTTCCAACTCAACCCAAACTGCAGATAACATCCTAGCTTTAAATTCAGTGCTGTGACCTAATTACTGCCTTCAAAACCTCGTTAAAAGTTTCTCACACCAACTCTTCATATGTTGCTGTTGTATGTATCCACAGCTGAGGAACACACACTACCTAGCAGCTTCTCTGAGGCTGGGCCATAACCACACTGGATATCCACCAGCTGGGAATGCAACCACACACACCATCACTTACTTGGGTGTTGAATATCCTCCAGCCTTGAGGTCCTAGATCCTAATTTAATGTCACCCCTAACACTGAGGTCAGCAGGTTGTATCACCTCCAAATCCACCCTCAAGCAGTTTACCCAGCTAACACCACTTATCTTCACCCTGTGGAAATACCAGGCCTTAAAAATAATTTTATCTCTTCAACCTCCCTCTTCCTTGCACCTAAGCTGAACGCCAGTCCTGCACCTCAGCCTAGCCTTCCCGCTGGCCACACAGATCTTCCTGCAAACCAGGACAATGTCACTCAACCTTGCTGGCTCCATCTGACATCCCAGTCCCACACTCATCATCACTGGCCCAACGTCAGTTCTGAAGCAACAGCTTCAGCTCTGACCACAGTAAGACAAAGTCCCAAGTGAGAGTTATAGTTTGAGTCTGAAAGAGGAGGTGAGGAAGGAAAAGGTTTGTTGCCAAGATAAGAGCTGTGGTCAGTGGGTGCATCACGGGCTGACAGTTCAGAGACAGTCACCGGATCCCTCTCTACCTTGCAGGACTGACCAATCACACATTCGGCAAAAATTTGCCACTCCTGCTGTCCTGCAACTTACCCTAAGGTATCATCTACATTGACCAATTAGTCTTCCCACAGCTCTGCAAGGCTGCTAACATACAGCAATAAAAAAGACAGCTTTCATCTCCAATTTCTTGCTTGTGGGTGGACCCCACAGGTCTAACATGAAGATTACTGCCAGCAGCACAGCTGAGCCTATTAGCTAGCTCTGAGGCAGCCAGTGGGTCACTGATTATTTTGAAGTGAAGGGTTAGGGTCTGGGTTCAGGAAAGGAGGTGTTGCTGATCAAGCCTAACGTGCTGGCAGGTGGATCCTGCAGGCTTAGGTGGTACATGGGATCAGGATAGATGGGTTTTGGCCTCTTTCAGGTTGTTTGGTTTCAAGTTCAAGGCAGTAGTCACCTTAAGGTTTGAGTTCAGAGAAACAAAAATCACAGAGAAAAATTTATAAACATATCTGCAGGTATCTCACATCTAAGATGAAGGCTCATGCCAGGAGACTATGGTTAAGGTCAACAGAAGCTCAGGACTCAGCTTCTTTCTAGATCATACAGTGCCCAGAGAGCAAGGACAGGCACTATTCACAGAAGGTCAGCAACATGATGATCCATGGCAGGTACAGGCTGTCAGCACCCTGATGAGCCTCATCTGGACACACACCTGATGTCCGTTGCTCTAGGATCCTCAGCTGAGCTCTAGACAGCTCAGCCCTGTCTCCTGGATGGACCTTGGACCTCTGCTGTAGGTAGTTTGTCTCCTAGATGGACTTTGGGCCAATGTTGCAGGCTTGTCTCCAGTCCCATCTCCTGACTGGACCCTGACCAGAATTCAGCAACTTCACAGCTTCCATCGTCAGGACCCACGCCTGAGCATCAGCCACGGGAGGCTGGTGCTAGATCAGCAGGGAAGGAACGACCAGCTAAATTTAGTTCTGCATATTAGAAAGACACGTAATGGCTGGCATCCAGGCTTGCCAAAAAGATGAGTTTTCTGGACAGAAGATAGAAGCTTCTAGGTAAACTGGCTAAAGTAAGGATTAAGATCAAGCTCAGCAGAAGTGGGTGAGCTGGGATAACTACAGGGTTTTAGAATCCCTCCAGAACAGTAATACTGTTTTTTACTGGCAAGGGTTTCCTTAATTCTGTTTGGAGCAGGTAGGTGTTGCTGGACTGCAGGTGAAGCCAGGGCTGCTGCTGGGGCCAGTGAGGACCTCAGCCAGCAGCACTCACTTGTTTTTCATACGGCTGTTAATAAAATCCACAGTGCTGGTGGTAAAAATAGTCACTGTTTCATACCCCAAGAAAGCCTTAGCTTTTGGGTTTAAAAAGCCTTCCCCTGTCGTTATAAGATGTAAAGACACAAACACACGAAAGACATTTGCAGCACAGAATATGCAACTGGAATCAGGCCAGGATCATTTATGACTTGATGACCCCCATCTCAGCATAAACATATCAAAAAGGGACAGCAGCAAATCCTTCACGCTGTGCCGCACAGAGTCTGGTAGTAATGACTCTGCCAGAAATGCTGCGAACAGATCAGAGCTTTCCAAATCAGACATCGTGCTTCCTGGAAGCGCTTTCAGCCTTGATGGTAATAGGAGCTGTTGTCACATTATCATAAAGGTCTCCCAAATGAGATCCAGTCCGAGTCTACAGCAGATGTTGAATAAGGATTTCTTGATCTTAACCTGTGTCTCAGCTGCAATTCTACTGTTGGAATGAGGAGCCGGCAAGGGCAGAAAGTGACACAGAGGAGGACCGTTCTCATTTTCATTCGAGACATCAGGAAATTCCTCCAGAAGCCTCCAAAGTGTCTTTCCCCAGTTCAGTAGCTAACCAGAGCAAACAGTTATGCATATGGCCCTGTCTTAAGAGGCAATCAACTTCCTACCACCTTCTTGGAGCACTGGTCTGGTCAGGTCTGGAGGGAAGAGCTAAGTTGCAGCTGCCACTGCCTTGCTGGTCTGGCCCAGCAGTCAGAGAGATGTGGTATCAGCCCACCTAACCATACACTGGGTCCCAGGCAAGTGAAAAAAAAAAAAAATTACCACATTTAAGCATTTATGTATCTTAAAAAAAAAAAAAAGTGATAAAATAATAAAAATCTATTAACACAAATTTCAGATTCATTGCTTTTAATTAATCCACGGCAGCCCATCCTATGCTTGGCCAGAGCTGTGCACTACCATGTGACACTGGGGTTCTGCCTTCCACCTTCACTGATCAGCCACCAATATTTCACCAACAGGCATAGTCACCCCCTTTTTATACAAACTTCAGGTGAAGCCAAAACTCTGAATGCTTGCACCCCATACCTGAGGAGCAGCCAGTTTTAAGGTTTAGGATTAAGTTCCAGTCACTGGGCTTTCCAGTCCTGTGCTCAGGAACTTTAACTATATTCTTTGGGCTTTGCATAAAAATAAGCCGACATTTTTCAGTAAAAAAGCATCTGTAATATAACTCTACAGGTCTGAAGCGTGCTTTGGGGTTCAAATAATGCTGGTTGCTTTCCATTCTAGACAGAGCAATAAGGAGAAGTAATTAAGTTAAGACAACAAAACAAGTCTTCTCATTTGCCATCTGTAAACCATTTAAGTGCAGGGAAAAAATAACACCAAGACTACACTTTTGAAAACTTTCATTTGATTAGTTGCATTGTACCTCGTCAGTAAATACGGTGAGAATGAAGCTGGATTGTCCTGCTCTGAAAACATCGGCATGGATCCTCCCATTATCCAGAGGCGGAAATACAACACGAGAATCACCTTCGAAGAAGAAGAACATCTTGGTTAGCAATGCGCTACTAAGAATAACTAAGGCCTCCAGCAAATATTTTATCGTGATAGCTCTCCATGCTCTACTCCGCGCCTAGAAGTTAGTCAGCTCAGCGGTTTAGGCAAAATTCAATTTTGCCACCCTATGCAGTGTGACCAACGTGCCAACCCTCGCCACATTCAGCACGCTACCTTGTTGTGCTTCCCCCCCTTTTCATGTGTGCGTTACTGACAGCAACTGGCATATCTCAGCTACTCACAACGAAGGCCGCATTTTGAAGGACAAATCCGTCACCCTGCTGCGGCTCAGACTGCAGAGCTTTGCTATTGACCTCTACCTAAATACAGAGGGTAAAAACATGGCTGATGTCTTAAAAACTATTATTGTTCACTCATGCTGGCATAGGCGTAAGGGCAAGCTCCATCGGTGTTTCTCGTGCTGTGTAATCCTAATTCCTGGAAGGACTTCTGCGGGCTGGCGCTCCACCTTTCTGGGAACCACTTGTCAAGGGACAAGCAAGGGGATCCGGCTCCTAGAGCAGCACAGGGAGTTGCACATCCAGCACAACCCCGTGGAGGTGCTTGTTTTCTCCCCTGCAACGTGCCAAGTCCTGCTTGGAGCACGCCAAGCAGCAGGTATTTGCAGGCAAAGCTTTTCTTGTGACCCTTATTGAGCTCTGCACTGAAAGTAACAGCATGCTACTGAAAACTCAGCCCAGCACCAGAGGACCCCTGTATTTATGGCAGGAAATACCTGCAGACGATTACACAGTTGTAAGGATAACCACTACAAATTAAAAGAGAATCTGAACTGAAAACACAGCAATATTATTTTCTCTGCCCAGCTGAAGTTTTCTAGCTTATTTTCCAAGACTAACTTACTACCATTGAAGCTTTCCAAGTCTTTTGGGATACCACCACTCAGTGTTCATTCTTGTTACATACAAAGAAACACATGGTCAAGTCCATTCGTACTTACATAGCTTATCACCAATGCAGCTCTCTTCAAAAAAGGCCTTGCAGTATACAAGAAATTCTGGTTGTTATTTGCAGTCAGGTAGCTGAAATATATGAAAACAAATATTGTTTCAAAGTACTTCAACATATAACTCCTTTTTCAAACTGGAAAAAAAAAAGCTGTACATTGTCTAACCACCCTAAACTAACATGCAGTAATGACATCACTCTTACTCTTCAGAGCTCTTCCCACATGACTTAAATGAAATACTGAGACCACTTCAAATAATACACACTACAATATATTGCAGTTTCCCCATCAAAATCTGGTTTGGTTTGGTTTTGATTTTTTTTTTTTTTTTTTAAAGCATCAATTAACTCCTTAATCCTCAGAAAACCCCCAGGTGTGTGTTACTAAGATTGTTGTCTTCAGTCTCCCAGAAGACTACACCAAGACACATTTTTAAAAGGTCATCCAAACAGAGCAATTCAATTTTAGGCCATGATTAAAATGCAAAAACTCCTTGTTCCCAACTCTCTGCTCAGTCTCTAGAGATGGAAATAACTGTCTAGTAGAAGTGAACTTATTTTAAGCTTTTTTTTTTTTTTTTGAAGTGTATTCTGCATGCTTAAGTTTCATTACAAGTCTGCTGACAAGGTCTTATGATAATTAACTGCATAGAGACAAACACACAGGTGGCTTATTGTTGTAGGAGCGTTCATAAAAGCCTTCCTGTTTCTCAATGAGTAAAATTAAATGGTATCTGCAGCCAAAACGACACATTTGTTTTAATATAGAGTAGAAGCACTTGCCAAATTCTAAGGAGCTTTCTTAATATAACAAATGGTGCCGTACCTGTGACATTAATTCAATGATAATTCCATTTCTATTGAACCTTACAGAGGCTTTGTCATTGTAATAAAGTGATGAAAAACAAAAAGGAAATACAGAATAGACAACAGGAATATTTTAAGCACACAGGAGCTAGAAAATTATTGAAAAAAATGACAAAGGCTTTTAAGAAGTTATAAATATCAAGTAAACAAAATAAATTCAGAAAGAAAATATTTGCAGGTTCCTCTGTGTAACATACAATCAGTACCAGGATACTCTATTTAAATGATTTACAAAAACTGCAGCATGAATCACAACACCTGTACACAAGTTACCTTTCCAAGCATGCATGCATCATATGTTTCTCCCGTGAACATCTAGCATATAAAATGCATCTTATTTTGTCTCCAAATTCCTCAAGGCAGTCTATCATCTGATTGCTTCCACCCTTCAAGTCTTCAAAAAACAAGATTGCAGCACTTCGTAAGGCTGCCAAGAGTCTTTAATATCTGGCTTTTTGTTCAAATTTTCTATAGTAGGAAGTTTGCAAGCCTGGTCACCATGGCAAGATGGAGAAAAGATTACACTGCAGACAAAAGAACCAGGGGCAAAGCCAGCAAGAAACAGAGGCGGCATTTAACAAGAAGAAAGAAGTACATCTGGGTGCTCTCTGCAAAATAACTGCTCTTCAGACAACTTTAAGTGTCATGCCTAAAACTTAGGAACCAAACCATACATTGTAAAGCAAGCCAGATGACTTTCAGTCTTTGGTGTCTCCTTATTTACAAATGTTGACATTTAAGCACCAAATCTGACTTAAATGTCAGACTAGTCTTCAAGGGCTGAACTCTGCAAAGTGTGAAGTTTTTTGAGCTCCCACTGATTTTAATCAGGCTCCAGCAAGTACAACTGCGATGAAACTAAGCCTTCAGCTTTCTCTCTCCATGAAAGGTCAGGTTGGCCTTCAAGTGTTCACCATGGCCCTGCTCCAAAGCCCACTGGAGCCAAAAGGAAAGACTCTCAGTGACTTTAATAGCATTTGGATCAAACCCCGGTCTTTTGTTCCCTACTGGAACCTTTTATGAAACTCAGACCCCTCATGATTTGCAGTGGGAACAGCAGTGTTAGGTTGTATTTTGTTTATATTTTTATGGGTGGAGGGAGGAGAGCCCTCTATTAATCACGCTGCCTGACTCTTTTCAAGAACCTGTTTTCACTCGTTTGTACTTTTAACTAACTACAACACTTTGGGCAGAAATTTTCCATTACAAATATTTGCTTTAGGTGAAATTGTTCTGAGAAAAGATCATCCAGAACAGTTCAGCTTTTTCCTCCAAGACTTCAATTAGAGACAGAAGAGCACTTTTATCAGTGTCAAGAAGTCTGCCAACTTCATCCTTGAAAAACTGCATCACCTCGCAACAGTGACTTAAAACTCATGAGGCGGCAGTCATCTCCGGGCCACGTGTTTGCCACCCTCCAGAACAGCCACCCCTGGTCAGGCAAGCTACGAGTTTGGGGGGGGCAGCACCTGTGGGGAGGTGGGGACATGCAGACTCCGCTGCTTTGCCACGCTCAGTGGGGAATCTGGCTTTTAACAGACCAAGTTTGCATCAAAGATGCTCCAGCTGGAACAGCTGCTAGGGACAACATGCTATTTGTGAAGGTAGCCCTTCGGCAAGAAGGGTAAACTTCATTTTAGGCTGCTGAGGCTCAGGAAAGGACGTCAGTGCTTCAAGGCCTTGGAAACACTAACCTAGGTCTGGAGACCACCAGAGAGCATAGGGCAACCCTCATTATTACCATCTCTCTCTTCCATCTCAAGCCTGGCCCAGGAGAAAATTAAAGCCCGAAAATATAGATGGAAGGCAGTACTTGCTCTTTCATCCTTGGCAGTACAGTGCAGGAATGCGCACTCCTTAAACGTCTTGATTTTTACTTTTTTTGTCTGCCTACAAGTAAATAAAATGCCTACATCTCGCACCTTCCTTGCAGCAAGCATAACACCATGCAAGATACCAATCACAGTTTCAAGGCATGAGTTTATCTGCAAGTCAACGTTAATTTGAAGTGCTCCACCGAATTGCAGGGTAGCTCTGACCACAGCAGAGCAGGCCTTCTGAAAGCATCTCAGAAAATCCTGGCAGGCTACTCACAGTTTACATTGTGGAGCAGTAACATTTCCAGGAAAAAAACAAACCCCTGCATCAACACCAACTGCAAATCACCACTCCATGCTAGAGAGCAGATGGGCAGCAAGAAAGAAGGAACCAGACTGAAAGCAATGGGTAACTGGGAACAGGTGAAGCAACAGAGTTCAGAGCCCTGAACTTTCTGATCCTTCCTCCAAATGCTTTTGCTACTTTGCAGCTTCGGTTAAGAAATGTTTGTTTCCATGATACATCAAATAAGCAGCAAAGCTTTTCCATTTTGAGAAAGCTGCTGTCCTTAAGTCTATCTGGAAACCACGAAAGATAACATGGTTCATTGCTGGGTGTCTTGGTTTGGGCTGAAATAGAGTTAATATTCCTTTTCAGGGACTAGATGAGTGCTGTGTTTTGGATTTAGCTTTGGGTTTGGTATGGGAAAAATGCTGATAGCACACTGGTGTTTTCAGCCGCTACCAAGACTTCAAGGACTCTCCGATTCCTCATGTCCTGCCTGTGCGGAAGAAACAGGGAGGGAGCACGGCCAGAGCACCAGACTCAAACTGGCCAGTGAAATATTCCATATCATGGAATGTCATGCTCACTGTATAGAGGAGGGGTGGTGGGGAAGGAGCTCTCTCTCTCTCTCGCTTTTGGGATTGCAATTGTGGGATCTTGGTATCTCGGGGTCGCTGGCCGGGAACGGGCTGGATATTGGTCAGCGGGTGGTGAGCAATTACGCTGTGCATTGCCTGTTTATATATTTCTTTTTGTTTTCCCCCCATCATCGTTATTGTTCTCATTTTATTGCCATTATTAAACTGTTCCTATCTCAGCCTGCGAGTCTCCCTTCACCCCTCTAATCCCCTCGCCCATTCCCAGGTGGGGAGGGGGAAGGAGGGGTGACCAGCTGCGGGGGTTGGTTGCCGACCAGGCTCAAACCACAACACTTGGTAATCCAGATGTCCACCCATCGGATCGACCTGTGGAATGGAGTGGCACAAACGTATGGGTTATGCTCAATGCATCAAAGCTTTACAAGAACAATATGGTTTTCCAGAGTACCTTACTGAGGCTACTTGCTTAAGGGAAGGTAACTAGTAAAATATCTCATGTCTGGTGCAGGTGAAGAACAACACACAGCTTATCTATTAAAATCAAATGAACTGCAAACAAGACCTGGATGAGGACGTTTGCTACATGTCATCGTGCACGCAGTGACACGCAGGATGTAAAGTGCAGTAGCATTTTACATGTAAAACTGCAGCTTGCAAACACATCTAAAGTTACATTGAACTTTGCACAGAGAACCTTAAGATCAGTCAAAACTCTTTATTTTGTCTTCAGCTAGGACAATCAAAGAAATTACTGTTACAACTGTTTTATACCCATTTTAAACATCTGCCTTGTGTCATTTACAGGTCAGGTTTCCATTCATTTGCCAACCACACCAGGCTGCCAAACATCCCGCTGCTCATGGAAACCACTCCCTATCACCTGCTCCACCCCGACCCGTGCAGTGTGGTTCCCCATGCCAAAACACACACACACACACACACACACACACACACACACGCATTCATTCCTGCACGAGTGCAGGCATGGGACACATGTAGGAAGACTGCACTGGTGGTAGCAAAACACTACCTCCAGAGTAGGTGAACATTTTGAGGTGTGGGTCTCCCACATTTTCATAATGAAATGATAAAATCAGAGGAGGAAATCCAGATCACCAGGTTTTCTAAGTGAGTGTGAAAAGAGCCCATTTGGGCAGAGGTTCCACCTCTGCTTTGTGCCAGCTTTCCCACAAAGCAAATCAGCATGTAATTGCCTACTTGCTATCTTTTAAAAGCCGTTCAGGAATACTCCCTGAAGCAACCAGAATCACAACAAACAATAAATCCAAGAAATGCTTAATAATGCAGGGACTTCTCTCGCACAGTTCGAGCAAAGGCCAAGACAGATATTTGGCAGCTCCGGCTTCCTGAAAAGCACAGCTCATCCTGAAATCAATTACATCATCAGGGCACCCAGAGGTTTTATAATTGAAGACAGCAGGGTAGGTGGCCTAGTAAAACTCAATACCATGCAGTTTACAGGAATGTAAACTTTCCTGGTACCAGATGGACTCTCTGTTAATCAAAACAAACTCCTTTAGGAAGCAGGCAGCTTTTTTAATTTGCCTGTACCATTGGAGGCATCTAGAGTTTACAGAAAGGAGCAGGGCAGCTCCTCGGCTGCTGTTCATTGCCATGGCTGTGTGAGCTATTGCAGACCGGTATCGGCAACACATTTATCCCATGCCGCAGCTGACTCAGCCTTGGTATAAAACGTGAACTTGCTCTTGTGCTCTCTTTGAAGGCTTTCTCAAGGCAAGCGAACAAACAATTAAGATGTATGACGGATGCTCCCCATCAGGGACATCTAAAAGATAAAGATAAGTATGCAATAGAACAAGCTTTGGTATTTTGAGAGCTTATTTTGGCCAGGTCCCTCCACCATGAGGAGATCATTGCTCCCCTTTATACTCTTCTGAGAAAACAGATCCAAGCCCCAGCAACTGCCAGAGTTTTGAACTAGCACTTTCAAAACCCTAATATTAAAGAAAGACATGAGAAGGATGAGTATAAAAGCAAGGCTGTTAATTATTGACAACAGTAAGACATCTCTGATCAAGACATTTTTAAAGTCAGAAGGGGCTATTTTAAGTCAATGTTAAAGCTTTAGGTCATTGGTAGATGCACACCTAACTCCAAACAAGTTTGACAGGCTCCCCTGTTGAGAATGCAAAAGTTTTACAGGAGTCATATTTTGTCTATAGAGGCCACCTTACCTTTTCTACTTAAAGATTCCTTCCCTATAATCTGTCCAGCCAGCTACATCTTATATTGGAAAAGTATCTTTTCAACCTAGCTTGGCCTACATTTATCCTTGAGGACAACCATCGAAGGGCAAGTGTATCTGATATCTCAGGGAGAAAACAGGAATGAAAATCCATCATGAAGTAAAAAAAAATGAGTAAAAAAAAAAAAAAAAAAAGAAAAGCCAATATATTCCAGACACGTCTGGATTTTTAACTTGCTTAAAATACCTGTCAATGCAGGGAAATAAAATACCAGTCATAGTAACAGGTTTTGCAAGGGAGAAGAAAGAAAAGCCCTCCTGCTTCTTTCTTTGTGAGTAGTCTTGACATTCCCTGCAGCATGTGTGGCATCCTTGCTCCTTATCTCCCCAGAGAGCCTTAAACCCCAGCTACCACTACCCACGCAGACCCAGATACATAAACACACACAAACAGAAGCAGTTTTACTGACTCTTTAGGGGGCCACAGAGAGATTTTATGAAAGTCACAACTATTTTAACTCCTTTGCTCTGATAAAGTCACGTATTCTTTGTGTATATTTTCAGTTGTGACCACATTTGGAGTTCTTGCTGTTTATTGGATTTTTGGGGAAAGCAGAGCAGGGCATAACTGCATTGGTATAAACAGCAGAGAAGGCGATCCCACTCATGGATTTTCCTTATTCTTTTAGGCAATACATACCTCATTCTGTGTGGGATGAAAGTAGAGGAAGAAAACTGGGAGGAAGAGGGAAAGGAGGAAAGAGAGGCACAGTAAGGGATCAGGAATAGAAAGAGAAAAAAAGAAAAGTAGCAAAATGCACTTAACGGATCAAAGATGTGACCGAGAAGATGAAAAAGGGCTTCCCTTCATACCAGACATTCCACTGACGCGACAAGGAGACAAGGTGGAGCAGTGCTAACAGGAAAAATAAGACCTCATCAAAGCACAGCCACCTTCCACCGGATCTCAGGAAACCAAAGTACCGTGCCTGCAATTTAAAGCCTCCATCAATTTCAGCCATTTTATTTCCTCTGCATCACACACACCTGAGGCACTGAAATCCACCATTAGGCTTGTTATTCCCTGTCCTAGCCCAGTTAAGGGCTGGTATAGAGGTATTTCAAGTAACTGCATTATAAGCAACACTGATAGCAGCTCTGACTGCTTCGCATATTCAACTACAAACCCATATTTTCAGTTGCTTGTTCTTTTGACAAGCTTTATTCATTCAGGCTGAAAGTTTTCCCTTCCAGGAGCTTGTGTCAAGCTGAAATTGTTTTCTTCCTTGAAAGTATCAGGTAAAACAGTTAGGCTGCTCCTGAAAAAGCAGTTAGAGAGATTTGCCCATATCAACAAAGTCGTGCAACCACTTTATTGGGAAAACTTTGGTGGTTCCGTACTTTGGAAGAGGGATATTTGAAGTTTAGTAGAGGAACTGCAGAGATGTACCTGTTGCTGCTTTCAGCAAGAGCTCACTCCATTTCTGGGCACATGACAAGCCACTCCATTTGCAATGCTCACTAGAGATTTGTATCAACTCCCCAGGGTCTCTAGCCCTACCAAACACCATCTAGCAGAAGCCCGCAGGAACAGGATCAGACTCTGATTGTGTTGCTCCTGCAAAGCCATCGAAACAAGAGACTCTGTCCTGTGCTGCCCTTATCCAACCTGGAGGAGACCATTTGCTTGGACTGCAGAGGGCTGAAAATCTGTGTCTGAAGAAGAGGCTATGCGAGTATGTGTTAGAAGAAAGAGAGGGGATAGAGGAGAAAGAAAGGAAGGTAGTCACAAAGAAGAAAGGGATGGGAACAAAGTGGAGCCAGGACGGAGAGAAAGGAAGAGAAAGTTGGAGATATTCAGAACTCTGCTGCTGTCAGAGATCCAGCGTCAGTATCCCAGAAATCTGCTGCCACTGGAGCTCCATTCAGTTGTGTCCCCAGTGAGCACTCAGCAGCTGGATGGTGGCACGGGAGGCAGGCAAGAGCCCACCTCCCCCAGAGCAGCTCCGCTTAAGAAAGCGGCTGTGCTTTCGATGAACCAATCCAGCACGAGCGGATGGACCCCAAAACACAGAGGATAGCCAGTGCTGCCTTTGCGTCTTTGCACAGAAAAAAGAGCTGGCAGCTCTTGAATGCAGCCTTCCCAAAGACACAGCACAGCGTCCATGGGCCACGCTTGCTCTGCAGAGCCAGCCTTGGTGAAAGGGCTCGTTACAGACCCACTGCGCACAGGCGGGGAGCGCGGGGACTGGGAGGTATCTAAAACACACTCCCTAATCATAAAAAAACTAGCTTACTCGCCAGCTCTTCTGTGAAGAGGGGAGGAGGTTATCCTCCATTCACGCACAAGGCTCCATTATTGTGAGTGGAAATTATTGAGGTGTCCCTGGGAATCAAGTATCCTAGTAAAAATTTACAAACAAGCCATAAAAGATGCAGAGGCCTGCTGTGTTGATTTCATGCTCTCCGTAAAGCGTTTCACGTCAGTAAACACATACTGGTCCAACTAGTCTGCTAATTTACAGAAGGAACCATGGTGGCTTTAAAATTATGTATGTGCAATTAGGGAATTAAGGCTCTAACTTTTTGCTGTTGCCTCTCCCAGGACCTAAGTAAGCAAACTTAAAAAAAAAAAAAAAAAAATCAAAACAAAACATAAATTTAAAAGTTTACAACAAGCCAGAAGAGGAGAAATAAATCCATTCTATCAGTCAAATGTGGCAGAGAAAGAGCACAGAAATCAATGTCTGTGAGACTGTCAGTCTTCTGGTAAGCCTCCTGCACTCTGCACAGGAGAGGAAAGATACACACCTCAACGTAGGAAATACTACGTACCACTGGTAGCAGCAGTAAACCATACAGTGCCAAAAAAGATCAAATAAGGAATGGGGGAAAAAACAAAACCAAACAAAGAGAACAGGACAAAACAGAAACCACCATATTCAGACAGTCTACTGACTTCTCCTGGACGAACACACGGTACCACGCAGGCAACCAGCCCTCAGAAAACACAGCGAGGGCTCAGTGAGGAGCACAATCTGGAGGTAAATATGCCCGGTGAAGGCAGGAGCCCAAGCACCCAGCCCCAAGGCAGGGATGGATGCATTTGCCCGTATCACAACTACAAGGATATGCTGGGAACAGAAAATTGCTCCCCAAGAGAAAGGGCCCATCACCTCCTTCACGCATCAGCCCTAAAAAAAGTGATAGGCACTGATAGGAAGCATAGGGGCAGGGGTCAGCTGGTCCAAATCCCAGCTCCTGAAACAACTCTTTGAGGAATTTAAATAACTCACTGGAACTGAGTTTGACTTGAATGAGGGAAAGAAAGCAAACTTTTACAGCAGAGCCTGTTCTCAATCAGGGCAAATGCTCGGTTGTTGGGTTTTTTCCTTAAGTACATTTGCTGAACTGAACTGTGTTTTTTAAGTCATCATTTGGGGTCACCCCATAAAGAAACATTTTGCAATACTTGAAGAGGCACATAATGTTTTAGTTGTGATCATTTCTGGTAAATCAAGTGAAAGTGGTTAAGTGAAAGTCTGGTTTCAGAAGGAAACATGGGCACAATTTGCAAAGAAATGGGGGGAGAAAATAAGCACTGAACCCCCCTATAAATGTAGCCTTAGGAGCATTGCTTTATTTCAAAACCTATTTGTTTTGATTTTTTTTTAATTTTTCCATGATTTACTTGTAAATTCAAAATTACTTGTCAAATTTAATTTAAACCCACATTCTTCACTTAATTAGAGAGGAGGGGAAATCACACATCCACAGTTTGAATCGTTCACTTTGAGATAAGAGAATGGAAAGAGGAGCAGTTATCACATCACTATAATGGGGTAGGAGGACTGTGGACCTTCAGGACAGTAAAACAGAGTGTATGGGGGGAGTTCACCAGCCTTAATGTCCAAGAACCAGTGTACAGATATCTAGAAAGAAACAGCAAGTGATAATGAGAAAATCAGTGAAAACAAGTGATAGGCAAAATTCAGAGAGGGGACATTCACACATTTGGTAGTAATTCCTCCCTCCTCCTCCTCCTCCTCCTCTCCTGACTGCCTCTGCCTTAGGCCAGCGAGCTCTAAGGGCTGGGTTAAAGGCCCACGTTAGCACAGACTTTGTGGGAGCAGGTATCAAGCAAGGAGAGAGCAAGAGCTGTTGTTTGAGGCACCACTGCAGTAGCAACAGTTCGCTTATAAGAGGTGTTAATGACGACCAACAAGCTTGCGAGGATTCTCCTGAAGATGTCCTCTAAAGTAAAAGAGGTTATAACCTAATTCATTTACACTGATAATTTTCCCAAATTCACACAATGCAAAGGGATGGTCCTTGTTTGAATCCAGACTGTCTGTCAAAAGCCACCAGTGGCAGAGACATTAAATTCAGCTCTATTGTCCTCAAGCTGAAGCTTGGCCTGTTTTCCACAAACTTTTCGTTCAAAATGAAACCCATGCATCAGCTACTTAAAAACAGTTTACTGGATGTCAGTGCTAAATACTTCAGGAAGAAGGTATTTGCTTTCTGGAAACTTCTTAATCTGACATTTGATCTGGCATGTCCCTTTGCTTCTGTCAGATTAAATAAAGCAATCCGTAAATATGCCACAGCCATCTCTAAATACAAAATAAATAGTTAAAAAAAAACCCTTCCTCACTCTTTTCTTGTTTGGGAAAACATGTGTGATTTTTAACATCCTCAAAAATAGCTTGTTCTTTTAAAATATGAATGACACAAGTCTGATAGCAATATAGCAAAGCAGCAAAATAACATTCTTCAGAGCTGGTATACTTTCAGAGAAACTTTTTGATGTTTGCAATCAAATGCAACTCAATGCCAACGTTATACTGCAACACAGAAAGAATCTGAAACAAAACAATTCAAAAATTGGCAGCAAATGACTTCTTTTGTCAGCAGCCCTTAAGTAAATTGTGCCTGTGCTGTTACTGTTTGCATGAAATACCAAACACTACACTTCCAACAATTTTATCTCTGTCGTTTTTCCACACAATCATCGACACACAAATCCTTAAATTCTTCAAATTAAAAATGGACCAGTTCTTTCATCACAGGCACTCATGGTTTGGTTATGATAGGGTTCATCTGTGAAAAATAAAAATTAAAATCCGCAATAGCCAGTAAAGATTAGTGGCTTGCTTTAAATGGATTTCCTCTGCAAAGCTATTCTTTCTATCTCATCTAAGCAGATAATAAATGGCAAAAGCCAAAAGCACATCAATAAAATAATAATTCTGAAACTTGGCAGAATTAGAAAAAATAATTACATTTTATCCTATTTTGACCACAATTCAGTCTCATCTATTGCCAGAAAAATAAGACCACAAATATTCCAGTCTTCTTTAAGTCACTAAGATATTTGCTTTGAACTGCACTGGCAACTTCCGAAAATAAGCAGTAGCAAGAAAACTACATCATTTTGTAGTCTCCATCTCGTGGGTTTAAATTCTGATATTTAAAATCCTGGCAAGCATGAAAGATCCTGCACAGTTGCTCACGGGAAAGCTTACAGGATGTTGCACTCAGCCAAAAATACGAGCAGCTTCTGCCTTAGGGATTTTGCAGCAGCCTGTAAACGCACCCCCCGACCACATCAACCTTTTACAGGATGGGGCCGGAGCCGACACTCAGTAACGCTCGCAGGAATTTGCAGGGACAACCAAAGCTTCCCACATAACTGAGAGCCTCTCCTCCCCAGATGCCCCACACCAGAAGGCACGCCGCCTGTTCGGCCGGAGGGAAACCTGTGAAAATGCATCACGAAGCTTGTTTGAGGCTCCGTCACCCTCCGACGTAGCCGTGGTCTGGGTTGTTCTGGTAAACGGCAACCAAGATAGTTTTAAGAAGGTCATCTCATCTCCTCCACGGCCCCGCCATGCATCGCGTCTCCGCGCTGCCGGAGGGGCACCCGCTCCGGCTGCTACGCGGAGCGTCCTCCGGCATCACGCCTGTCCCACGTGCCAACCAAAAAGAGGGTGCGAAGGCGTGGGGAGAGAGGACCTGGTGGGCAAGGAGGAGGAGCCACACATCACGGGAACGGTTGTAGGTCCCTCAGAGGATACTCCCATGGTCTGTGCTCCTCTGGACTCCAAACAATGATGGGATCTGGTCAGAAACAGCGCAGATTTCCAGACAAGGCGGCACAGGTGATGGAGAAGGGGAAAAGTGAGAAGAGGTACCTGAGCTACCACAAACACGCCTGCTCATTCTTAAGGGACGGTGGGGGGCTCTTGCGGGACCACTGCTGAGCAGATGCATGGACACAGCCAGGACCTCGGCCTCAAAGGCCACCAGAAGAGTGGAAGCTATGGAAGAAAGGTGGCACGGCCTCTGCTCCACAGCGTGGTGGTGGTCCCGCTGCAGCTAAAGCAGGAGAACGGGTTCTCCCAAACTCAATTCACGAAACCCAGGACAAGCAACGGCGCAACAAAACTGATCTAAAGACTCTTGCATAGATTTGCTCACAGGAAATGGATATCTTCATTAAATTAATTGGTTCTTTTTCTTTTCTTGTTCCCCTTCAATATTTGCACTGCGTATGTCTGATCCTATTATTAAACACAATAAATAACCCCTTGTTTAATAATTAAGAAAAAAGTACCAGCCAGCATGGGTAATATTGCCAACTAAGACTGAAGACAGATAGCTGCCATTATTTCTGTATTTGAGTTATTGATTAAATGTAACATTCGTAAAGCAGCAGTCAGAATTGCTATTCTACAAACATTCCCAGAGAAATAAAGACTTGTTCCGAGTGCCAATCACATATACTCTTGTGGTTAAAATGCAATTAAACAAGTAAAGCGTCCAATATACCCACAAGCCAAACAAAAACAAAATCACAGAAACCTTAACTGTGGAGCAAAAACAAAGGCAAGATTTTAAAAACATAAATCAAAAATGAGACGTGTCAATACAGGCTGTTGTTTGTAAGCCATTGTAAAAACTTTCAGGTTACATGTATATGTATTATTTATACACAGGGAAAAGGGATTTTTTCCAAAATATGTCTCAGTAGGAGAAAACTCGTGAAACAGTAATGCCTTACTTATTCCAGAAAACTGTCTTTCTTTTTTTATGATGCCTGGTTTACTTTCGAAGTTTTTTTAAGCAGCGCAATGGATGGGAAGAAAAACATTCTTGAATTAACTATGCAAAACTCTTGCCCTGAGACCCTGAAGAAAGAATGATATTCTGAGAAAAACAAGAGAGTAAGAATAACACCAAACAAACGTACTGACTCAGCAGTCTCGGTCTGATCAAGAGCGACATCCTCACCGCAGGCCGTCAGACGTGCTGAGAGCGAAGGGCCGGAGGCAGAAGCCACGCTGGGGGGGACACTGGGGACCGCTCCGGCGAGACCCTGCACCCCAGCCATCGCCCACGGAGGGAAGAGGCCAGCCACACGTCTCCGCTGAGAGCATAAGCCTTCAAATCACGCTCAGCTTGTGGGTCCTGCACGGGCAAGGAAGGAGCAATCTCCAAACCAGCAGCAGTTTCTGTTAAATTTGGCCATCGCGCGCCCTTCCCACGGCGCTCGGCATAGGAGGCCCCCACACTGCAGACACCAGCCCTCGGCCAGAGCTCCTCCTCTTTGGGCAGGAGTCTCCAACCTGCCCTGCTCAGGCCAGGGGGTTGCTGCAGTGTTTTCCGAGGAGCAGAGTTTACCTAAGTGGCTGCTCCTCATCAAAGCCTCCTCCAGAGAGCACAAGCTGCTTCAGTTTTGTTTCCTTGCATTGATAGCCGAGGGTTAGGACGAAGAAGACAGAAAAGTGCAGTCTTCACAATGGCCAGAAAGCAGCGGATTTTACAAGATGGATGGAGCGAGCCAAGGTGAAGTGTTGATGAACATACCGTGCTTCGGGCAACTTAATAAAACTCATTACAAAAATTACTACAAATCATCTGCATGAGTTTAAAGTCTTGACTAAACCATATGTGCTGCATTATCCCATAGGCTGCTCATCTCGGGTAAAAAGAAAAATTCTGTCCAATTCACCAGTACCTACTACAGAGCAATAATGCACCGCTCCCTTTTTTTGTTAGTTGGGGTTTTTTTTTTAACCTCTGACGAGCTTGTTTTAAAGCCTGAGCTGGTCCAGGAGTCTCTCCCATTGCAAACAGCCACCTGACAGCACACCAGAGTGGCTGTCTCCAGAATTAGGACAAAGACGTCGAAACACACAGAGGCAAATTGATCAAATCGATCTCTCGGAGAGTTGAGAAGCACATGGTCCTTGGAGACCTTTATTTTTTCAATCCTCAATGAAAGGGCCTGGCAGTAAACTGGAGAGAGCCGGTTTTATAAGCTGGGAGGGAAATGATTATAGAACTGTAGCAGTTCAGGGATCTTCCAGCTGGTTTAAATGATTTGGCTTCCTTATGAACATACTGAAGGGGAAAAAAAAGAAAGCTGAAGGTCAGCCACAAGTGCTGTAGGTACCACATGAAGTGGAATTTCCAATGTATTCTCAAACATTTAATGTAGAGATGGGGACGGGGGTAAGAAGGAGGAATACAGCAGGGGAATGGAGGTTACTGCATCTGTTGGCAAATACAGATTGAAGAAGCAGACTGTATCCTGCAATATCTTATACAAACGAGAAAAATCAGAAAACAACACCATTTACCCCAAGCTCTACTGACTACAGCGGGCCGGCACACAGGTGTGGTGTAAATTGAAGATTTCCCCAGAAATTGCTGAACTGACCCCACTCTGCCACAGTTCAAAGGGCGGCTTTTGTTGCTGGATGAAATACCACTTTCTAAAGTGAACAGGAGCAGATTCTTCACCTCCTTCATTTGGTTTTCCCTTTTTATTACACAGGCTTAGCTATCATATGTGCCGTGGTGGTAGTTTTACAAGGAAGTGGTAAAATTTCCAAAATGCTTGGAGAGGAAGGGGGTGTTTGTTTCAGCTGAAACTTTTTGGTCGTTTCAATCCAGATTTGCAACTTTGCCAGCCCCACACTGCACTTTTGCAAGCTCCACAAGAAAAACAAGTGGCCTTGCATTGACCAACCTTCAACAATCCAGGCTGGCGGGAACAAGGAGCAGCATCTTAATAACCTCCTCTTTCTATCCCACCCCTGGGAAAAGTGACTGTTATTCAGTCTAACTCTCTTTCTACATTTCTTGTTTAGAAAATGTTCAAAATAGAAACAAAACATGCTGTTCACTCAGAAATGCCTTTTTTTTTTTTTTTCCCCTTTTTGTTTTGGGCTGGTTTTTTTTTTGCAGATGGTTAGGGTTAATGATAAAAAATTGAGGGTTAATAATCAAAAGCAGTTTGGTTTAAGCGTAGCTTTTAAGGATGTCCAGTTGTGAGGTTTTTTTGGTTGGTTGGTTTTGGTTTTTTGTTTTGTTTTTGTTTGTTTGTTTTGTTTGTTTGTTTGTTTTGATTAGGAAAAATCTAATAAATTAATTTTCATGCTGTTGGAAGTCAACAGAATCCCATGCTTCTTCCCTCTTTCCCCCGAGGCCAGCAGGCTGCACTCTGCTTGGGTTCCTGGCTGGTGCAGGCTGCACGCTGCTTTTGGCAGCCCCTGTGCTGGCCGGAGCGCTGCGAACGTGGGGCTGCTCCTCTGCTCAGGCAGCACCCGGGGCCCTCCACCCTCCTCCTTCAGCACGGAGCAAGGCTTACAGCCAGCTCCCTGGTTTTTGACCTGGTGCGAACGTAGCTGCACGTGGAAACGCTTCAAACGTGTCACTGGGATCCTGCGTATGCCTCGCCAGTAACATCCCTGGAATAAGGACTATTAGACCAGATCACACCTCTTGCCTCAGCCAACCGTCCCTTAGTTCCACACAAACTCACTTTGAAACTCAAGCATAACAGAGATTTCATTTATTTCAGTTTATTTTTCTCTCTTACTGATCTCTCTTACAGAGTCTGCAAGGCCACATCTGATATAAATAATATCAGCACCCATGAAGTTACAGAAAAGGAAGCCAAAAGCCTACGGACTCCATCCCACTTTCACTTCTGTCGACAGTCGCCTCTTGCCGATTTCACAGCATATATCCTAACTTCACTTCTTTACTATTATTTTTTAAAACAACTTTTGGTAGAGGGCCAGCACTTAATGAAGAAGGAGACAGTCCCACTGGGTGCTGTTCATCTGTGTTCTGCCAGCATTCCTGGCACTTAACCAACCCGCCACTCGGGATTTACAACACGTGTGCGAGCACATCGCCGCGCTCACGCCCAGGAGGACAAGCTCCCTCTCCAGCATTCTTTGCTTTGCAACCATCACCGGACAGCGCGCACCAAGTCTGACAGATCTGCTCTCCTGAAATAAAGCACTCCAAGCCACATATTAAAGGCCTGGTGAAAGCTGTTGGAAACCCCTGCAAGAAGAGCGGCAGCAGCAGAGAGGGTATTTAGAAAAGCTAACTTTGGCCAAAGGATATGAGCCTCCCCATGCACCCTTTCTGATCAGCAGTAAAAGAGGAAAGAGCAGAGCCGATGCAGAGCTCACCTCCCTCAGACTCAGCTCCCTCAAAACCCACACAGAGCCTGAGCTGTGTCTGGACAGACAAAAATAATTAGAACTACTGATGGAGAAAAAAAAAAAAAATACCTTCTGGGTCTGGTATTTATTGAGCAAAAGAGTGCACGATACTTTCACCCTCTTGGCAACCCTGCCTTTGAGTTCCCAGCAACTGATGCCAGCTTTGATGGAAAAATGTGTTGTTGAGCCTCAAAATGCATAGGTCTAGCTTTTCCTTTGCTGCTCTGTGGGTCAATCAAAGAGACAGATTCATAAATGGAAAAGCTTCTGTCATCTCATAATAGCAGTACACAGACAGACAGCCTCTTGACAGGAAAAAAATAAAAGAAGACTACAACGTTGATATGGTAACACATGTTTAAAATCAGTAAAGAAAAGGCCAGAGAAGAGCTTATTCAGAGCCCCAAGTGCCAGCCAGTCTTACAGCACTTTGGCAGAGGCAACTCTGGAAAAACAAGTTGGGGATATTTGCTTTATGGCTTGCAGATTGTCTGGCTAAATGAAATCATGCCTCTGTCATCTGCTTCAGACAAGACCCAGAGACCAAACAGTTCACAAAATGCTGAACTCGGACAGAGTTTGGGTCTGAGAGGGAAGTGTCTGGCTACCCCACGGGCACTGCATCTCAGAGTCCATCTCGGTGACCACTGCTGAACCGACCACGAGCTGTGCTGATGGACATCTCCTCAAAGACAAATTTTGGTAACTATTACCTGTGTCTCTTTGTACATAAGCAAGTTGCCTACCTTACAGACTACTACAGTATCTATCAGGTGGCTCTCCAGAAATGTACAACCCATAGTTATACTTCCCATCAGAAGTTTCAAGGACTTCACCTCCAGAATGGCAGTGAATTAAACCAAACAATCCACAGCAATGCCTAGCACGGAAAAAATTGCAACATCACCACCACTGGAAATAAAGTGGGAGGACACAGGATGGGAAATTCCTTGAGCTAGTGAGTGTGCTTGGTACAATGCATCTTCACCAGCAAGTAAATATTTTTGTCAAACTAACATATGGGTTTCCATCCCAAAAAACTTCCCCGCTTTCTGCAGAAGTACCAGTTATCTAGTCTTCCAGATGTCCTCAAGATGCTTCATGGCTACTTTTCAGAGCAAGCTTGTGGAAAATGTAGAACTGTTCCCAAAATGAAGCTAACCGTTTTACAGGAACTGCAGATGTGACTCCTAACATTCCTAACACAAATATTCGTTTCCTTAAGTGTATTTTGTAAGCAGCCACTTCATTCAAGTTGACCATGCAAAAAAAAAAAAATCCTCAAATGACACTACTCTTACAAGAATGATAGCTTTCAAAACAAACAAACAAAAAACCCCACCTGTCCAGCCAGCGGTTCTTCAGGATTTATCTATCCATGCTGTTACAAGGAATTTGCAAAACTACTTCACAGCCCTGCAACACCCGCTGCATGCCTGCCCACCCCGCAGCAGCTCCCTGCCGCTGAGGCACTGCAGGAGCCAGGGCTGTTGAAGACTCTGGGAGACCACAACAGCCTCCCCATAACACATTACCAACTCCATTCTTACATGTGGGTTTAACACTGAGAGGCAGGTGAACATTTCACCAGTTTTGTCCCGCTGATGACTTTACGACTCAGCACAGTGGTAACAGCCTGAAACGGAGACCTGTTTCAAAGCACTAATACCAGACTGAGAAAGAGGGATGGAACAGGCAGACAATGCTGGCATAGTTTATATGGGTTATGTTCAGGATCTTCATCCCACTGTGGACTGACAGCCATCCAGAGGGGGTTTTGACTTCTGTTCCTTTGACTGCTTAAAAAAGGATGCACTCCATTTTTTTTTTTTTTAAGACAACAGCTGACACGTTTCAAAGCTTCCTTTTCATTTCTATCATGAGAACAAAGCTAAGGGTAAGGCTGCATAAGGAAATACTGTTTCTGAGGTAAAGCAGTACAAAATTAACATTGTTCTTAAGATTTCAACAGGGATGACTCCCAGCTCCAGGAGGAAACACACTCCATTTACTAAAAAATATGCTGTTAATGAGACTAGAGCTTCAGATTACAGGAGTGTCATGGTTTAACTCCAACTAAGCACCACATAGGTGCTAGCTCACTCCTCCCCCTCCCCAGTGGGATGGGGAGGAGAATCAGTTAAAAAAAAAAAAAAAAAAAAAGTAAAACTTGTGGGTTGAGATAAGAACAGTTTAATAACTGAAATTAAATACTATAATAATAATAATTACAATTAATAATAAAAATAATAATGATGATGAAGAAAAGGAAGGTAACAAAAAGAGAGAGAAATAAAACCCAAGGAAGACAAGTGACACAGTGCAACTGCTCACCACTCACTGACCGATGCCCAGCCAGTCCCTGAGCAGCCATCGGCCCCTCCCAGCCAACGCCCCCCAGTTTATATACTGAGCATGATGTCCTGTGGTATGGAATATCCCTTTGGCTAGTTGGGGTCAGCTGCCCTGGCCAGGCTCCCTCCCAGGTCCCTTGTGCACCTGCTCGCTGGCAGAGCATGGGAAACTGAGAAATCCTTGACTTAGTTGTTGCTGAGAGGCGCTTACCCTAAAACATCAATGTGTTATCAACATTATTCTCATATTAAATCCAAAATACAGCACTGCACCAGCTACTAGGAAGAAAATTAACTCTGTCCCAGCTGAAACCAGGACAAGGAGTCAAAGAAAAGCAATTTTTTTTACCTATTTCTAACCCTAAAAAATTATCTTTTTTTTTTTTTTCCTAGACTCTAAGGCACATGCTTTTCTGTAGGAGACTGAACCACTGCCAAAACCACACTGCTATCCAAGGATCTGAACACACTTTGCAAAAACATTAATTAAAACTCACACAGCAAGAAGGAGAGAATAAGGCTGGACTTTTTGTTTCACAGCAAGGAAAAGACCACCATCAAAAAAAAAGACAAAAAGATCTGATAACATACCAACCATCTCAGAGAAAACACGCTGCAGAGGACAGCGGACAGGTGATGCTGGGAAGGCAGAGAGGTGTGGAAGGAAGAATAAAACCCAGCATTTTATCTCTCTGCAGTGCTTTTACTACACTATGCTTCTACTACGCAATATTAGGTTAGTTGAGACTTCAAACAGAGATTTAAGAGCCAGTTTTCTTAACCTGGGCCCTCCTCTGCTTTCTCACCACACCTACAGAATTACCACATCCAAATACACCATCCACACCATCCGAAACAAAGCAGTTGCTAATTATCGTATTTCATTATAAGGACGCCTCATCTGTACTTCAAGATTTATCATAGAGTCATTATTTCTCTCTGCAGCGTGATTCCCCACTCAACTGTATGAAAATTAAGGCAATAGCTACTTAAAACACAATTTGCAACATGGCCTGTGTATATTAATTTCTCACTGTCTTCTGGGAACATTCTCCTGCATTGGGTACCTAATCCATCCATTCACTTAGCAAATTTGTGGAAAAAAGAAAAGTAGAACTATAGCAACAATTTAATTTATTTTGAATAGCACACATTTATTACTTTATAATACATAAACACCATTCCATCAAAGTGAACTAAGGTTAGGAAAGACATTAGTATGTCCTTACCAATATGGCAGGGCTAGAAAGTAAAACAAACAGGACTCGTTCACATCAGACATCATTTGCTGGTTTTGTAATTACTATTTCCCTAAAAAACGACAATAAAAAGCAACCTCTCCTGGAGCAGGAACCGATCAGTAGTTTTGCAGACAGAAAGAACAATCTGAAAAGCTGAAAGTTCAGCAGCAAAACAGCGATGTTTTCCTGCAGGTAGAGGGTCAGGGGACATCGTGATTCACCACACGCTGTGGCAGGTCTCTACTCAAAAGGCTGGCACACATCCTGAGCAGAGACCCTCTCCATCCGAGCCACCCAGGGTTAGGACAGAACGGGGGCAGAAGGGAGGAGGAAAGCAGACAAAACAGAGGAGCAGGGCTGTTTAGGCTCTGTTTCTTAACATAAATAGCGCCACAAAAAAAAAAAAGATTTTACTGAAATAGAAAAGCATAAGACTAAAAAGGAAAGCTGAAACCCCTCATGCTTGTACATTTTGAGCTCTTTGGACTCCAGTACATAACTGATACTGTGGCTGCTACTCAGAGGAGCTACCGTGGCATCCGTGCATGCATCCATCTACCACCTGACACCAAAGGCACCCCCTCACAACAGAAACATTCAGCCTTTACATCAGGTCTAGAGACTGTACCACAGAGTCTATTTTTGTTATGGAAAAGAATGTTTTCAGATCAAATTTGTTTCCAAAACAACGGAATTCACCTCCCAAAGCCTGCCAGGGAGAAGGGAGGCAACATTCCTTCCTCTGCTCTCAGGAAATTAGTTACCCAACTGCTGGGAGGTGTTAAGAAGCCTCAGTCTCTTCCCAATGCCAGTACTGAAAGGTGTCAAATGCCTTCACCTCACACCGCTGTCAGAGGAGGGTGAGGGATCAGAGCTCCACATATCCAGGCTCACGCAGAACGTTTATTCTGTCTCCTCTGAACCAGGAACACTTCAGACCACCAATACACACAGCTCCAAGTTATTTCCTCTTTAGCCGTTTCCCCTTTAGCTAAAAAGGAACTGGTACCATTGCTGAGAGATGGGTACTACTTCGTGCAGAGCTATTGCTCCACAGCTGACAGAGCAACCAACTTCCCTCACCCAGCATCAAACTGAACTACAACCCGTCGAACGTCAGCTATAGCATTGGCTCGCATGCCCACAAAGGCCAGCTGTAGCCAAGGAAAGCCCCCAGCTGCACCTAAGTAGCTGAAGAAAGGTCAGTCAGCCCTGGGGTCGTGCTAGGCATGGGGATGACCATGCCTACACGCTTTCCAAGGGAGACGGAGGTTACAGAAGTGCACATCCTTCCTCTAGAGATCCAGCAGCCCCTTTAGACTGTCTTGCCTAAAAGCAGCAAGTCGCTCCTGCTCAGGAAAGGACACTCTTTCTACAGGACTTTGTGGATGGAAATCCACGGCAAAGAGCAAAAAAGCCAGACGTTCCACTGGGAAGTACACTACCAGAAAAGGGAAGACAATCATCTTTTTTCTTAAAATATGATCCATATTATCTTTGCTTACAGGCTACATCATTTTCACAAAACCATTCAGACTCTGACACAATGGGCAAGAAGTACCCCATCACAGCATGGCAAAGGAAGCCTATCCCACATGGCCTCCAAAAGGCCTGATATAATGAGAACTAATGCCTCTGGGAGTCTAGAAGAAAGCAAGCAGCAGCGAGTTTCTTGACGTACAGGACAGGAAAGTGTTGATATTTAAGTTTTAGGTCCAGACTAAGTTTCCGTTCTCACCTCACTTAGACTTGTTTTGCACTAATGTACAACAGGGCACAAGCACGAGCCATGATCCAAAATAATTCAACTTCATTTTTCCTGTTCGCCAGTTGCCAAGATAAAGCAGGAGGTTCTCTACTGCTTCATTCTCCTATAAAGGGACCTTAAACATATTTGATGGGGATACTGGTGGTATGTTTTTTATCCCACGCATTTGCAGTTGATGTTTTTTGTTCCATGCTTTCTGAAAATGGCTGCGAGTCAGAATGAAAAGCATAAGTTTCTGAAGCTGCTGAGATTTTCATGGCACTTGACCAAAGGAAATAAATAAAAATAAAAACAAGCACTCCAAACATACTCTTCTCCTTGGAAAAAGCAAAGGCAGCTTCTCTAGAGAGACTCAGTCTTATCACTATACAAAGCTTGCCTAGACAACACCAGTAAGTAGTTTATTACAGTATTTAGTAACAACCCGTGGCAATCCTCTGTGCCCCCTCCCCAGGAACACTTATGAAGTAGAGAGTTGATGCTGGATTCTCACACTTTAGCATCAGTTTTGTACATCACTTGACAGTCTCTTTAGTTCTGTGCCCACACATTAACACACAGGCACACAAAGGAAGACAAAAGAGATGCACATATGTTAAAAGAAAACATCAACACAAGGGCTAAGCGGGCATAAATTGGCCATCGAGGAGTTTCGGCTGAAAAAAAAAAAAAAGCTGTCAGACTGTGGAGCAGCCTTCCAAGGGGAGCCATGGAGAGGATCCAACTGGACACAAGGCAGCGCTGAGCCAGCCTATGAAAGGGATTAGATAACTGCCTGTGCGTGATAACAGAGGTCTTGTCATGAGGATACTGGAGATGTGGAAACCTCAGCTGTACTGAACGCAAACAGAGCTACAGCGACCGCCACCAGCTGCTCGGCTGCAGTGACCCCGTAATCATCGTGATTATGTGTCCCAGTTACCGGGGGACTCTGCTAGAGAGATAAGCAGGTCACGATCGTCACACTAAGCCCTACTCAAAAAAAAAAAAAAAAAAAACAACAC
Organism: Tyto alba; assembly: GCF_018691265.1. NCBI lineage: Eukaryota > Metazoa > Chordata > Aves > Strigiformes > Tytonidae > Tyto > Tyto alba. The sequence goes on from NW_024881295.1 coordinate 18,075,372, forward strand.
ATTAAACACGAGGACTAAACATTCAAAATAACTCCCTGCTCAAGTACCTCAATATTCAGGAGCCTGACAGAAGACAAGGGCTAACTGGCAGAGAGCATTACCGCTTCCAGTGATTGTGCTGGGAATCCCACATCCCAAAAGCCGGCCCTGGGAGCACCATCTGGACTTGCTCAAGAGCCCTGAGACTTTATCCAGTTGAAAGCTAAAGTCTTCCTCAAACTAACTCGGGGGATGACCATGCCATACTGAATTCCCAGGACTCCTGCCTCCCCAGAAGCCTGCTCAGTGTCCTGGCAGAACTTCCAGGGGGCCAATGATGCACGAACCATCACACTAAATCAAAGTCAGTAACCTCAAACTCTGAGCCACGGCAGGGAGGTATCTTTCATGATGATGCAAAACATTTCACTTGACTCCAATAAGGAAACAGCTCGCTTTTTCAAGCTCTCACATATGTGTTTCCTTCCTTAACAGTTTTTTATATAAGATATTGGACATAAGATCTGCCACCTATTAAAATACAATCTTTGAAGGCAGAAAACACTTCTAGAAATTATCTTGGGAATTTTACTGAACTTTATCATATTTGGAGTCATCGTTCTTTCCATACGAATGTGCACTTCGTTACTTGGTAGTGGAACAATAATCGCTCTTCAGTTATGCAGGATGCACCTCTAATTTGTAAGGGGTTTCTGAGGGGGTAGTGACAGATGCTTAAAAGAGTGAAATGTGAGAATATGAAACTTGTTATGTAAAAGGTAATGGTACCCACAGAGTAGTCTGCCAGCTGGGTCACAGTCTCAGCTGGTATAAAGGAATGATGCTGATGTTCTGTCTTATATATTCTTAAACCAAATTAATCATACTACTTTGTGCTTTAATCTGATAATCTCACAAATGAGGTATCATCAGCGTAGGTCAACACCTGACACCCCTGCTTTCCTGAGAGCTTCCCACACACTCTAGGTAAGGCTGCCAGCAATTCAGAAGCCCTTTTTCCCCTCTGAAATTATACTTCCTGATTATAAAACATACCGTCTGTGAAATAAAAATATAAATCTATATCTTTTCTTGTTTCTAAAGCTAGATTCAATATAAAACCTGCCAGGAGCTATATTGTGAGGGACAATCTTGTGTTAAAAAGGATGACCTATCCAAATTTTCTCCATCCTCTTTTCTCCAACTTCCCTACTGTGAACAAGAGCTCAGTGCATCATTTTGAAGACGGCATGTTCACTCACAGCCGTTCCAGACAAAATGTCAACTCCAGACTCTGAGCATTTGCGTTCATTAAGGATTCCATGACAAGGCTTGTAAGATCAAGAGCAGCACACCATCCAAATGTCATCTGTGTGTGCAGATGCAGTATCAAGTGAACCTCCTCATATGACTAATTTTCCAATTAATATTAAAACACCATTGTGCTAGAAACACAATAACCACATGAGAAGATCTCGTTCTTGCCCCACAGGGATTTATTATTGAAGATATGCTAATTTTACTCTAAACTACTTGGTTTTACTCAGCAAAATACTGACTTCTACAATATGTAAATTTTGCGCTGCAAAAATTAACTGTATCTTACTGTTCTGAAACAGTTTAGCATGACATCCACAGGAAAAAAAATCCAAAAAAAGAAGACTGGCAAACACTTAGAAAGCTTGCTTCATCTACTCTGATCTCCATGCTGTTGCAGACTTGTTATTATCAGGACCCAAACTACCTAATCTGAGACTTGTTCAGACCCATGTACATAAACTGCAGCATAACAGCGACTGCTGGGCAGACATACCCTGCCTTTCACTCCGTCTGGAAGAACGATAAAACAACTACCACAGACTGCAAAACTTTCAGCTAGGAGAGCCCTGTTTAATCTAGTGGAAAAAAAAGACATAATGAGATGCAGTGCTTGGAAGCTGAAATTAGATAAATCAGACTAGAAATAGGCACACATTTTTAACAGTGAGAATAGCATATCGCTGCAACCCTCCACCTAAGGATACCTCAAATACTCCATCACATCGAGTCTTTCAAGTCAGGGCTGCGCTGCCTCACTGACAGATGTGTGACACAGCTCAAAGAGAAATTCAGGCTTCACGCAGTAATTCTTAGATGAAGCTCTGTCTCTTCCACCATGCTCCAGCTCAGGTTAGATGATCATAAATGGTCCCTCTTGACCTTAAAAATTTACAGTGACACTCCTAGTAACAGTGAAAACGTCTTCAAGGAGTTGTAGCTCTGCACAACCCCAAGAGATCACAAACTGTGTGACAGTTTTGCACTAATAGCCTGTGTCATTTCCATCCTGTACAAACTGCCTGAGGGCCAGGGACAGAGCTGGGCTGGACAGCTGGCATTCGGGAACCAAATTTAGTCCCTCACTCTTGGGTTGGCAGCCACTGAAAGGACTGTAAAAAACCGCCACGTACCTTGATGAAGCAGCTTCCCCCCCAAAACATCAGCTGCCTGACAGTGTCAGGGACTTTGAAAAAAAAAAAAAAATAGAAAGCTAAAAAACAGGTCTAATCAACATTTGCCAGCAGAGAGTTGCTACACTGTGGTCTTCATAAAAATGACACAGCAGAAACAACAAAAAATTCTCTCCTACCCAAATAACTAAGCCATTTTAAAATAGTTAATCCTGGAAACACTCTCAAAAGATTAGCCATGGCTCACCAAACTTTAAAGATAATCATTTTTAATTTAATTTAAAGTTGAACATCCTTGTGTAATAGTGTCAGAGATGAAGGACTATTAGAGAATAATCTCGTTTACGGATCAGTGAACTCAGAAAACTGCCAAGGCACTGTGAAACATATTCCTTATTCACACTTCATAATTAACTGAGTGCTCTGCAGAGACAGGATGCTGCAATATTAAAGTCATCTCTGTTATTAGAAAGCTGCTCATTTGGGCTGGGATGCCACTGAGGGGTCTCATTTGGTTCTGGCACTTCCAAACTCCCAGGAGAAAGCACCTTCAAGTCCATCAAAACAGCAGACTCCCAGAATGTAACGGAGGGCAGAGAAAGCCTTTGGTCTATGACAAAAGCATGGCTTGTGCAGAGGGAAAAAACGCTTCCCTCCTTCCCTAGTGCCATCTGGGACCATTTCTCTTTTAAAGGCAATTGAAAGAAGAAAATACAGTTCTCTTAATTAATTCATATTGAAAGGCGCTTTTGATGGAGTCAAGAGGCCAAATCAGATCAAAGTAAATAATGCAACAAATAGTGACATGAGAGCCCTGGGATAGCAGCTATCTTGGCTTGCACTCTCTAGATCTTTGTACTTAAAAACAACAAATGCTGAAGCTTTTGGCTTGTAGGAGAGGAGTGGAGAAGGATAGGGGCTCTACCTTTTCAGCAAATTTTAGAGGAAAAACTGTCAGTTCACTGGCAAAAATAGGAAGACTTGTGCTGAGGTAGATCAGCTTAAGATCTGAGAAATATTGTATTAAGCCTCTGCCTTATGTCAGATTTTATTTGTGAATTTGGGCAAGCACTGGGAATTTCTGCCTGTTGGTTTAGAGAGGTAACGCTTCTCCCTCACCGATGGAGCATAAACACTCGGCTGGAGGGGACACGCACGCTGCAAGTCCCAGGCAGCTCAGACACGGGCTGCAGCCCCTTTGCCCTGGAACCACACTGCAGAGGAGAGAAAACTGCTGAAGCTGAGAAAAAGCAGTGAGAAGGACTCGGTTTCACGAGTGGGTGTCTGAGAAGGCCACGAGCTTTTCCCAAGCTGGGTCACTGAGTTATTACTCACGCCCGAGTAGCAATTAAGAAGGGGAAGAGATACTGTAAACCTGTATCAAGGTAACCGAGGCCCGACACAGCAGATAGTTTGATGGTGTCTTCTCCAGCCCTGAAAGGAGCCTGGCCCACCTAAGCCGAGTTCAGCACCCTGCTCCAGCCTTTCCCCTGTAATCGGGAACGGGCCAGGTAATCGCAGGATGCTCTTCAGCCAAAGCCAGCACACACAATTCAGAACACACTAATAAAGGATACTCAAATTTTCCATTCAGGTTTTTACTCTACATCTCAATTACCTACACAGACTGCAGTCAGAACAAAAGCAGACATATTAAAAAAAGGGTGGTGCCATAAATCAGCACTGAAAAATGCAACTTTTGAATATCATGTTTAGAACAGAAACAACAAGCAATAATACACTGAATAAAAAAAAAAATAAGGTGACCCTGAATCTGGAGTACTACATGTTATTCTGAGATCTCCCCCTCCTCTGCCCAATTTTAAAAGATCTAATAGAGATCAAAGAGGTACAGGAAAGGGTAATGAGGCTCATCAGACACATGGAATGGCTTTTGCATGAGACGACAGTCAACAGAACAGGGCGCTCTGCCCTGGAAAGGGAGTACATATAAAGATACTATAAAATTATGAAGGGTTTGGGGAAGTGAACCAGAGAAATTACTTTCTACTTCTAATCACACGAAGTCAAAGGGCATCCAATGAAATTATCAGTTTTTGAGCAAAGGGAAAGATTTCTTTGTATGGTGTGTAATTAAATCACAGAACTCATTGCGACAAGATGTCCTCAAACTCAGAGAAGAGAGGGCTTCTAAAATCAGAATTAGGCAACTCCACAGAGGACGGGTCCATGGAGAGTCTTAAACACAGTGCTTCAGATAAAATATCCAGATCCATAGACTCTAAATCACTGACTGGCACATGTTCAGCATGCACAGTGAGGAAAGATAAACCTGTACTGACCCTGTTCCGATTCTTTTTTTTTTTTCTGCAAGCATCTACTAATGACCACAGTCAGAAAACAGTTATTAGAGCTAGATGGACCGCTGTTTTGATACGGTGTTCCCATAATGTTCTTCAATTATGTCACATATACTGATATGAGTTCAGTGGACAAAGTAAAAGTATTGTTTCTTTTCCTGAAGAAATATCATGCAAAAATTCCTGCATTCATACTGATGCATAGCACTAGACCAAATGCATGAACAAATGCCTTCTGGTGGAAAGTTATCCATCACCTCCAACAGTTTATACAGGAAATAAGGAATTTGGTTTCCCATATTGAGTAATTCCCTGATGGAGATACCATTCAGAATCATAAGTAGGGTCATGACAGTGAACCCACAGTACGTCAGCCAAGATCAGCAAAGGATTGCTTATCTGTAATGGATAGATTAGAAAGACAGGCATGAGAAGTCATTTAGATCACAGACCAGGTGACAGCTTTCTGAAGATGAAAATTCCTGATGCTTGTACCAAAAACATTTGTACTCTAAGCAATTCATCTTCAGAAATAAATGTATGACGTAGTTAATGCTGGACAGAACAGGGGAGAAGAGACAGAACACCAACAAATTAACTGAGTTTACTACCAACATACAAAAGAAACATCTCTGTTTCAAACATTTACAGATAACTCATGGGTGCAGCAGTGATACAAGCTGCTGTCATGAGATTAGGCAGAGGTTACAGTAAATGCAATTAAATCAAGCAAAGTCAAAATATTGCAAGAGAACCCAAGGCCATCATTTTACAGCAGCCTTGTCTCTGCGGAATTTCCCAATGTGGTCTTGCAAGAACGATATGTGTAACGGTGTCGTATAATCGGATAAAGCTGCATTTTATGGGAGGGAAATAAAGGCAATGTTCCCTCTCTCTTCCACCCCTGACTGATAATTACTCTTTCCCTGAATTTTATTTTGAACAATCAATAAAGTCCTTGTCTCCATGGAAAACACAGAAGAGACAGTTTGTCCTTCTAATTTTCCTCTTCTGAAATGAATACCCAGCAGCTCGCTTCTTTCACAGATTGAAAGGAACTATATTTTATCCTATAGTTTTTGTACTTACACAACCGAAGTGCAACCATAGTTAGTTTCAAAGTACAAAATTTACACTTAATATTTCCATACTCTACAGCTGATTTGCAAAAGCAAGGGATTCAGAGGTCATTAAAGGAGAGATTTCAACAGCCTTTCAGCCCCCAGCCTGAACAAAGGACCTATGGCAAACACGTTGCCAGCCAAAGCTTTAAACAGAGGGGACAGCTGCATTATCCACACAGCAAAAGACTCATACTTTAAGACAAACAAAACTAACAACCACCACCACCACAACACAGTTCAGCGGAAGATTTTTGTTTGAGCCGCTCCAGGATCGGCTGTGGCAGGTAATGACAATGCGTAAAGCAAAGCAGAGAGTCACCAGATGCTTCAAGACCTGTCAGACCTGGAAAGCAAGCGCTCGACAGCAGTGCTCCAACAGCACAAGCACAAGCCTTGTCTTTCGAGGCTCATTTCGGCCAGTATCGGAATTTCAGCACGGATGTTTGGGAATGCGGAATGCATTTACAAGAGTCTCTTCTGCACTGCAGCTTCCTGGACTTTCACGTTCTGGAAATTGTTTAAAAGAAGAGCAACAAAAAAAATCTGCATTTCAAAGATCTGCAGTTGGGAGAGAAATGTGTGTTCCAGCATTTCCAAGCCAAGTAGAGGATTAAGGTTTCTAATGCACTAGTTGGAAAAGAATATTGGGATAACTGAATTAGAAATGTGAAAGTGGATTTACTACTTCAACATTAAGTTGAAGATTAAGTTTCTAGTCAGGGAAGGATCTATTCATCTTGGAAAGCATACAGGGGGGATGAACAGCTACTTCGCATTAGGAAAAAAAAAAAAAAAAAAAAAAAAAGAGAAATTAAAATTCAAAGTAACACTCATCACACAACTGGAACCATCCACCTAAAGTCATATTTGATAAGATTGGGGTCTTCATGGCTTTGAAGAAATGATTGCTTGTATCAGCCTGTGAAAACCTAAAGCCACGTAACTTTGTCCTGAGAGCCTGCTGTCCTTCACTTCATACATGCTGTGATTATCAGGTTCACAGAAGAGACACAGACCAGCTTGGAAAGCATCAGTCATTAATGAGGTAGGTAGTTACAGCTGAATCCTTCAGTCCTAAGAACAGCCTAAAAGTTTCCCCTAGATGCCCAAAAATGTGCCTGGAGGTCAAAGATGTACAAGAGAAACTGTTCAATTAGATTAGCTCTGAGGAAATACCTGGAATAACCTGGGTATGATCTATCTTCAGATGTTGTGTGTTTTTTTGTTTTTTTGTGTTTGTTTTGGTGTTTTTTGTTTTTTTTTTTTTTTATTTCCTGGGTGTCTTAAATATCATTCTGATTCAAACTAACCCACTTTTACTGCAAGGAAAATGACCTGGCAAGCCATTAAGGTTTTTCTGTTTCTCAGCCACTGTTAATTCTTTGACACTGGTTTACAAGGCTTTCAGAGAAAGCCAATGAACACGAGCACACTGCTCTTTCAAACTATGGTTTAATGAGACTGCCATGAGCTGTGAATAGAAAGGCAGTCCGGTGGAGTAAAGGGAGTGAACAGTGTCTCATGTGAGTCACCTCTGGGACACACAAACTGCACCTACCAATTGGGGATTTCCAATTAGCAACACAGGGAACAGAAAAGGCTGACGTACAATTAAGTGACTGCAACTGCAGGGCTTAAATGCAACTCTCATTAATGAGAGGGAAAAAAAAAAAATCTTCCCTCTGCACATGAATGAACAAGCGATCAGCATCTTTCAGAAGATGGGAAAAAAAAAACACCAGCCGTTAACTTTTCCTCCTGAATCTGTTCTGCGCAGTGTAGTTCTTTGTCCTAGGCATGCTTATGAAATCACAAAAATGGATTTCCATGGACTAAATGAAAGTCTAAAGGATCTTTAAAAGACTAAAAAGTCTTGACTAAAAACAACCAACAATATATCTAAAACATTAAGTCATCATCAGCTAAGAAAAATAACATCAGACTCAGTCTTCCTCCTTTCTTCTAACGTTTAATGTACATGAAGCAGCAAATAAGCAGTTTGCTTTACTGAAATAAACAGGGCCTCTTGACACTGTCACATATTAACAGTCCATGGGGTATTATTTACTTTCTACTTCCTTCTCGGAAGGATTTAGAAAGAGGGAGAGAGGTGGTTTTCTGTACTGCAAGACAAAACCCAGTATCCTGAATAGCAGCTAAAAAAAAGGAAGTAAAATTTAAAACTGAGCCTCTTCTATTCAAAGAAGTGCGTGCACAAGTGCCTGCTTTTCCATACACAAATAAACCAAGAGTGCAAGCAGCTGTGGCTCTGTGCCACACAGCACCAAGCAGAGCAGGCTCCTGGCTTTTGCCTGGCTCTCCACGTTCCCTCCTCCTCAAACCCAGGCAGCAAGCACAAGGAAAACTCCTGAGTAACACACAGGGCAGAAGAGAGCCAAACCCACAGAGCTGGAGAAAAAGAAGTCAAAAAAAAACCGGGCTTTGCAGCCCACGGAGCAGAAACCCCTGCAGAGGGGAGGAGAAGATAAGCAAAGAGACAGGCGAGTGCTAAACCACTGAAAACCCTGGAGGGACATTTCCCCCTAGGCTGGGCAAAGCTCCCACGGCAGGATACTGAGCCTGAAAGACAGAAGGAGTGGGGAGCCTGTGGAGGATGCAATACACAGTACAAGGACATAGATGGGGGCCTTTGAATTGGCTGGGCAAGGGCTTTGGGGCTAGGAGTATAGGAAGGACCCTGCGAGAGGAAGTTTATCACAGTAGCTCCTGAGGAAAGCAACAAGGTCCAAAAAAGCAAAGCAACAACGTCCAAAGATTGGAAACAATTAAATGACTAAGGAGAAGCAAGCAAGGGAAGAGATGAGGGCAGGCTGGAGTAGACAGAGTAGGGCAACAAACTGGGGAGAGAGGAAGGAAGGGACTGCCAGAAGAAGCTGCACACGCTGCACTTTATTCCTCTCTGAGTCTGGAAGGGAACATCATGTCATTGTGCCTCCTCTGTCAGCAAATATTAAAGGGAAAAAGTCTCCCATCTCTTAATACTGACTCCTAGAGAGCACAGTCTACTGCGGCCACCAGCTAGTCTGCTTGCTCAAGCAGCAGATGTCAATGAGGTGGATCCAAAGGTTTCAAATCAAACTGTTCACACCAGTGTGGCTCCTCACTGCAAAATTTCTGGCTATTCACTTTACTTGTTTTGAAAAGCAAGGAAATTACACATCCAGAAACTATGCCAAAAGTACTTTAGAAGATTACAGATAAAAGCAACAAACTGTGAGGAAATACCAGCACTCGGTAGCTTGTACACAGAGAAATTATCAAGAAGCTGTTTGTATCAGAGCAGGACTCGAGTAACATGAATTAAATAGGGCATGGGGCCATGCTCTGGACAAGGAAGAATCAAAATATTGAATAGTTGCTTATTAAGTGAGCACCATCCGTTCTGGTCAATGAATAGAGCAGGGATCACGCAGAAAAAAAATGGTATGTGATAGTGTAATTAAAGACTGCCATAATATAAACACACAAGAAGGCCAAAATTAAATCAGGCCTTTCTTACCTGGTAAGCGCATAATTTTGCAGCCTAATGATGTCTAAACATGTCTTTTTGTGTGTGCATGCAACATTAGTCATCACCATACCAAAGCAGTGCTGTTTTTAGATAAACTTTAGTGAGCAAGCAATGAGTTCAGTTACTTGTATCGAAACAGCACTTGCAGATATCAAAGATTAAGACACGTAACGCCACAGGCATGCATAGGAGACAGTCCTTGGCTTTTTTGGGGGGAGTTTTAAAACCACCCCCACATCACACAAATGGAGGTGGAAAAGAAGCACGCATTACTGCGCCTCATCTTCCAGCACATGCCATGGGAACAGAGAGATGTAAGTATTTTCCCAAGATTACACAAAGTCACAAGCCAGAGCGCACAAGTCCTGGGCTGAATCCAAGACTTTAAGCACAGGGGCACGCACCTCTCGTGTTTCTAGACCCTAGCAGAATCTTCTGGTGGCCTCAGGTACCATCTGAGCATGACAATAAGTATCATCACTGACTGCGGGCGAAGGAGAAGATTCATTTGTTATCATCACTAGCGAACATTTCCCGAAAGGACAGAACACGGGCACAGCAGTAGCTGGAGCTATTGCTCAGACTCACAATGGAAAAAGGGTCTAAAGAACTGAGCTCAGAGAAGAGTAAACCACAGGCCACATCCACCTCTGCAATACACCTCCCCAAAGGGGGCTGAACTTCACTGGTTAACTTAAGCTTACTAAATAGCAAGAATGGCAGAGACTGCTACAATTAAAAAAAAACTTGCAACACCAGAGAGGAAGCATCCCACAGTTACCAGGATAACAATGACGCATATCTAATCTGTCATCTTTCAGCACACACTGCACCTTCCTACGCCTTGGGATTCAGGGTCCTGCTTATCTTTTGGGGTGAAATTGTGTTGTCCTATTCTCAGTTCAATGGTAAACATCGATTCCAAAAAAGCAAAAACGAAAAATCAGCCCATGGCCAGCAACAATTCAGCACTTCCTTTCATACGAAGGCAATCCAACACCAACCTTTGCTCAGAGCATCGCAGACTAGGAGCTTGCTCCTTTATTTTCAAAACCTCACAACCCTCAGGAGATCACTAGCGGGAGAGGAAGGAAGGGAAAAGCCTAGGCTGGCTCCATTGCTTAAAGCTCCAGGTTACTCATTTTGCTTTCATAGAGAAGAAAATCATTCTGACTGCTGGACTCCCAGACCTTCTTCACTACAAGCTGAATCCCAAACCAGACCACTGCCCTGGAATTTCCCTACTATTGCTGTGGTGTTTGGAAAGCCCCATATTCCTTCCTCACTATTCTGCTGTTGCATGGCAAGAACCTTTTAGGCAAGAGACAAGTATCCAGGTTTTTCTGTTGGCGTATGTTTGCCCCTGACCAAAAGAATACATTAATAATAGCTACCTTAGTGTTTTCCCAGAGGCATGCAGCGCTTTTTCCTGCTGTGCTTTGTGTGTGAATGCAACAAGCACTGACCTTCAGGGTGCATGAGCGCAACTAAGTACCACTTAAACTTTAAGAAAGTTGTACCAAATCTAACAGAAAGTGTCTTCCTCGCACTTCTATAACCCAGGCAGTTTCACATTCTGAGCCACACCTTCCTATAAATCTCCCTCTAGCAAATTCAAGAAAAGATAAAATTTGCACATGTAAAATCCCGTATCTGGGAAACCAGTCACTCTATCCTGCCTGTATCAGTTATGAATCTAGGAAGTAGCATTACACTGTGTTGCAAGGAGAGGCATTAGAAACACAGCTGAGACTTCTGCTTTTTGAACAGGAATTTCACGTTAAAGCAGAAAAGTGCTATACTGACAAATCAGTTAAAACCAGACAAAAATCACTGCTACACAAGAATTAGAAATAGAAGCACCCAGTGAGGAAAAGGCAAACCAACACCAAGCAATTGCTACAGTCACACGTTATGTGTGCTGATGCTCCCCCCGGCACATACCCCACTCTTCCTTCGTGTTGGGGAACAGCAGCTGTTTCAGCTCAAACACAGACGGTGCATGCTGAGCAGGGACTCAGGGAAGATACATTATGACCTCAACATACTTTTCCTCATAGCATATCAATGTTAGGGCCAGTGCAGCCATCCCTGGAATGCACCACGTTCTGCAGAGCATTTCCATTTTCTTTCCCCTGATACTGCAAAAGAAAACAACATTGCTGCCAGTTTAGTCATCAGATCACATGTATCGCTGCTATAGCCTTAAGGATTTCACTGAATTTTGGATCAATGGGGTTTTGTGCCTGCATCCCACAGTGCTGATGAGTAGTGAGCTCCCTCACTCTCTTTTGCATGTACACAGAGATTTAAAGTGATGCTGTTGGGCACAGCTCCAAGTACACCTGCTTCTTCTCTCATTCTGTCACTTAGTAATAAAAAAAAAAAAAAAAAAAAAAAAAAATCACAACAAAACAACAAAAACCCCAAAAAGCAAACAAAAAAAAAACCTAATGCAACTGTAAATAGAATATGGCAGCATTAAACACCGACCCATTGTCCATTCTAAGAGAAGAGACTCACCAGCTAAAATAAATCACCAACAGCAGATACAATAAAAATCAGTTTCTAAGTCAAAGAGAAATAGAGATTTCAGTTTCAAAAGTATGCAAGCTATTGAGGAGTCTTGTTTTTCAAGAAGCTTAGACTGTGGGCCCACCACAGGCTCATTTACAAAGCTCAAAACCATCAGAGTGATTAGGTGACTTGAGGGTGTCTATGGGCTGAGCAGCATTTAGCAACACTCAGTGTGAAACATGTATGACATGGCATGACTACAACTACATGTAGCCTTGGAATAAAAAAAAAAAGTGAAAAAAACAGATCTCAGTTTTCAGTGGGTTCAACAAAACAAGAAAAAGAGAATGAGTGTCAGTAACTACAGACACAACTTGCACAAGGGACTGTGACAACTTGTTTTACATATATCATCCTTGTTAAGCATATTCATGGATCCAACCGAGTATTGCTGTGGTGAGCAATGAGGTGTTGGCATCAATACTGATTTTAATGGCACAAATATATGTATAATGCACCGCCACAGTGAAAGCACTGAACCTCTGGCCTTGTCCTGAACAAATACGAGCTTGACGTGAAAGTTCCCATGTGCCCTTCTCCATTTATGTCATACAGGAGGGCACATATGGTCACAAGCTTCTTTCAGACCTTAAACTCAGGGAGATGGATCAAACGCATAAGAGATCCTCGTTACCTTGTTTCAGTAGTATATGCCAGGATCCCCCAAAATTCCAATAAATCACAGTGATAAAACCTACAATTTCATCCAGACTAATTCATTACTTACTCCTGGAGGCACCCAGGAATGCAACCCACATGTTCACCAGATAGATGAAGATAAAACCAAGTGACAATAAAGAACAGAAATCCTTCTGCACCAAGAATTTATGTAACTAGCTCTGGTTACTTCTAATTAGACAGATTCCCTTAACTCCTCCATTATGTTTCCCTGCATTTTTCAGTTAGCTCTAGTAGCAAGATACATAATAAATTATTAATAGAGAGCTAAATGATCATATTACGAGTACTTAAAAGTACAAATTAAGCAGTGCACTACTATTTTATGCTAATTAAGACCTTACAACTAGCAACCTACTGCACTATGTAAGGTACCTGAAGCTACTTCACTGTGCCCAATCTGCCCTCCAACTTCAGAGTTTTTGCAATATTTCAAATCTTTTCCCCTCCCTTTTGCCATGGAAGACTTACACAAGTCAGTGAAACATCGATCACACAGGAGAAATTGTGTAATTAATTTTGTATGTTTGACAGCAACTTCATTTTTTTTTCCTTCTATTTTTTTTTCAACTATAGCAAGGATTTACTTTTTTTTTTTTTTAAGATGGATTGTATTTTAATAGAGCAATTGCCTCGAGTGCTTGCTACTTCATATCATATAATATGCCAATAGCACTAGAGAAAGACTGTGTACAGAAAGTATTTCAACTATTTTAATCTGTCCTGCGAGAGGACAGATTGGAAATGGAAGTAAGGAGAAGACTGCAGCCATACAATCAGGTAGTAGTCCACAGACCTCCACATGACATGGAGATCATTTTGAGAGTCAGTGAGCTGCAATGCATTTAATCTTGCCGTTCCATACTACTGCAAGCACACTCCATGTGGTTGAGAATTGAGAAGATCTGTTGAAGTTACAAATGCTCTAGCAGCACATTTATTTTTTATAGTGACTAGCAAACACTGATGTTAGACAAGCAGGCCCTAGTCAAATTGCCCAGGCTCCATGATGCTGTCGTTCCACGCAACAAGAAGTTATCCAGCATTATCCTGCCTTCATTAGGAAAGAGGAATTCAGAGCAAGCGAAGAGCTAGCAAGGAAGGTTGCCAACAGTGTTTTAGAGAAGTCTTTTTCAAAGCAGCATCCATCAACCCATCCCAGGCTTTCTCCCAGGGCTCTCGGGCACACCTCTCACACAAATGTGCAGCAGCAGGCTCCCCTCCCAGACACTGCAGCAAAGCCAGCTCTGCTTTGGGCACCCCACAGCGAACCATCACGCAGCAGGCTGTTTCTAGTGTGCTGCACACAGTCAGTCACTTCAAAAGAGAAGCTGAGCGGCTTACATCATGTGAGCCCCTTTTCAAACAGAAAAGATCTATGTACATGCAGAGCTTGATTCGCCATGTGCAGAAATCCTTTACATCGAAGAGGCAGCTGCCATAAAGCAACTGCCAGTTGGCAGCGCGCACGAGTTCCCTGTGAAGCCATCCCACGTGCACTGTCTCTCCAACAAAACTTCTTCAGCCTCTCCTGAAGAGGCTGGAAAACTAGAGGCTTCCCCCTTGGTTTAAGAAAGGGACATTCCCAAAAGCAGGGGCAGAGGGAAAGTGTCTGGAAAAAGCAAAAAGCAAAGGAGGGGGAAAGGAGCAGTAGGAAGAAAGAAAGAAACAGAAGTAAAAGAAAGAAGGAACAAGAAGGTAGAGCACGACAGGAGACATGTTTTATATTGATACCCTCCACCATAGTTCCCATCAGGGAAAATGGGAACAAATACAAGTATCAAAGAGAACAAAAAGCATCAAGACATGGAGAGAGCAAAGGCCAGGAATAGCAGCTGCACGAGTGTCATGCTCAGGCTACTCCACCCCACCAGGTTCTAAATTTTAGAGGCAAGATGTTAAATGAGACTTCTGGGCAGCCCATTCTGGCATTATTAGAAGAAACCAGGGTCAACCACACTTTCTAATTGTGCTACTCATTTGGGTTTACAGGAGAAGAAATACATTCAGACAAACAAAAAGCTTTGGAAGCCCAATGGCCAGAAGAGTCTCTGTGCCAGGGCAGCTAGCACTTACCCACTCAGAAAAACCTTGATTTCCTTACCATTTTTGCATGACAGATTCCCACATGGAGAGGCAACACGACCAAACCCACTCCCTTCCTTGTTCTAAAAGAAAAACCAAAAACCCAACCATCCCCAAGACAGACCAGCCAGGCAAAACACCTGTGGAGCAGAAGCTCTTGAGTGGGTTGAACCATTTAAACTACAGGTAGAGGAAACAGACTGTGATTTGAAAAGTCACAGATCTCATCTAGCGCCTATACGTCATCAATACAGATGAAGCAAGAAGATTATCTAAAAAAAACAATACCAAAACCCCAACAACAAACAAACAGCTCCTACTGAACTGATTAATGAGGAGTGTTATGGGGAAATAAAACACTCCCTTTCCCAGGTTTCGGGAGTGCTGCATGGGGCCCGTTCAGGTGCCAACTATTAAATGATCAGAGAACTGCAGCAGGTAATTCCTGATTTATTTCAGGAACAAAACACTTTCTCCAAAAAGAGGTAGTGTGGGGCAATTCATTCTTACAGATCTCCAAATTAAGTTATACTGTGAGTGTTTTCTTGTTATAAACCAAGTCATCCACAAAGGGCAAGCTCTGCAAGGGCTACCAGGGAGACTGTAACAGAGGTCAAGGTTAGAAGAAAAAAACCCCCACGCTCTGGTACAGATCCATGGGGTGGCTGCTCAGTCACACCCCCTTAAATGCTCTTACTACCTCAGTGCTGCTGCACAGGAATAAGGGCACCAGGAGCTGGTCCCACGTGGCCCTAGAATCCTTCCTTCCCCCGTGAACATGCCGACAACGCCTGGACACGACTGGTGAAAATCCTTCTGTTGCTGCCTGAGCCCGCCTCCCACTGTTCTATGCACATTCCTAGGCATAAAGCAGAGGTGGGCATCGCCTCTGCTTTCATATAGGTGCATAAATGTGCATACACACACGTCCACTATATGTATATCCACATGCAGAAATTATACCTACAAACACGTATATACAGATGTATAACAATACCACACAGTGCACTGCTTGCACTGCACTCGCCTCGCTTCGGGCATTACAATACACGTACATATTCCACCTCTTCATATTCAGACTAGCATTAGAGTTTTGGGTTTCTCCATGAAGGAGCTGGGAAGGTAAGCACTGCCGACCAACATCATATTAGGACAGAAGGTCTCAGGACATGGACAGTTCTCAGATACTTTCCTTTTCCCAAGCAGAAGAAATGCACTTTTCAATTCCCTCTTTCTTCCCTTAACCCTCCCTCCTTCCACTTGCTCCTCTCTTCCCTCTCCAGTAGCATAAGAAAAATTACAGCACATTCCAGGATAATAATGGCCAAGACGAAGTGAACGACTTGACATTTTAAGGTAGGATCGGCTGCAAACTAATCCCCAGCGGAGCAGCAGGCAGCCAGCAGTACCTCCGAATGGCCCACATGGCTTTGCTGGGCACAGAAAGGCCACCGCTCCGCGGCTCCTCCGGCGACGCCGGGTGGCAGGAGCTCCAGGTGCCCCGGTGAGCAAAGCGATGCTTCCCGTTCTCCCGGCCGGCCGGAGGGACCGGCAGCGAGGCAGAGGGAGAAGCTGCAGACTGCCGGGCAGGTCTCTGGTGGATCTCCCCATTTCCCCTGATTACGCATGGAGAGAACAAAAAAAAACAAACAAACAAACAAACAAAAAAAAAAAAAAAAAAAAGGGGGGAAGGGGAGAGAAAAAGAATTTTTATTTTTCATGTGTACTTATCAAACAGTTGATGAGAACAGCACAACGTGGTATCTAACTACAACAGACAGCATTTTATTTACTCCAAAATACAAACCCTTTGTGTGCTGGAAGGACAGGATTTATTAATTCCTAACTAGATCTAGAGGAAGAGACCCAACAGCAGCAGAAGATGAGTGTTCCTGTATCAAACTGGTCTCTGGACCTCTGGTAAGATGGAAAGCACGTAGAAGAAGAATATGGTATCATTCCTAATTTTTTGCAGAAAATAATTGTTCTGCCTCACTTAAACAGAAAACGAATCTGTACAGGTTGGAGGAAGGAGCAGGAGGAGGTGACTTTCAGCAGCACGCAGAAGGCTGCTGGTTTCCTGCTGTCCTCTAAAAAAGTCAAATACAGTCATAAAATCCTGAGCACCACAGACAGAAAAGTGCACAATACATGCAAGCAGAGCAAATATGAAAATGCAGCACATCTGGACTACAGAGCTTCATTCCTGCAAGCTAAATAACTGGCAAATCTGGGCAAGTGGATGCCACTGAAGCAAAGAAATAAGCTGAAAAGGCCACTGGAACATGACCCTATGAGAAGGGGGAGGCTGAGGACAGAGGGAAGGAAGAGGGCAGATTTTCCCCCAATTAATTAGCATTTCTGTTACCTTTAGCTGGGCAGCTCCTGCAACACACCTGGCAGACTGTAAATGCAAGTGTGAACAAGCGTGCCAGCTGTCAGTCCCCAGAAAACTCCTCGCTGGCTACTTGCCCACAAGTTACACTGTTAGGAACTACTTATCTGGTCAAAATAGGATAAATCCTCTGCTTATCCATCATACCTGCCCTTCTGATCGTTGTTGCTGCTACAGAGGTCGGAGGGAGGGCAGGTGGGCCTGAAACGTTGTCCATCCCCACTTAGGACCTAGAGGAAGGGCTGAAATGGGAGGGAAGCCAGGATGCTCCTGAAAGACCAGAGTCCCTCTTCTCCTCCCCTGCATTTGCCACTCTCACATTGTGCCAGCTCTGGCACTCCCCAAACGCTTCTGGGAGCTGATTTAATTCACTACTGCGGAAACACGAACTCAGTGTCCTTTTTTATAGCCCTGTTAGCTCACGCAGGGGTGTGACAGGCTCCAGAGCCTGTGGGGCAGCACCGGCGGGAACACGAGAAGCAATGGCAGGAGCGAGACCTCCCATTCTCAGCGGCTGTAAGCTCTTACATTCAGTCATCAATAGATCTGCAGCAGGTATGGCTTGGGAGAGAAATGGCAAAAACCAGCTTCTATCAATCAGAAGACTTCTGACTTTTAATGGGGATACAGAACAGCATAGTTATTTGTGACACTAAGTGGGTGAGGAATACAAACTTTTCAAAGTGTTTGATTTTTCTCCAGTGACTGCTGAGAGCTGCTAATTATTCCAATCATGCCAGAACTGGCTGGATATTTTCCCTCTTTTTCTATTCTGTAAAGACAGAAAGGATCAAACTTGATTTTACTACTAAACATCATGTGGTATTTCTACATCCATGACGTTGTGACTGAATAATCAAGCATACGTTGAGAATGGAAGGAGTTAAGCCAGAGAAATTTTAAGATGTTAATGCTTCAGTTGGAACTCTCACAGAAAAAATAAATGTTAGTCTTGCCAGAGTGAACTGACCATTTTAGAGATCACTTCTCCACATCTGGTCTATCTACCCAGCAGAAGTTACCAATCAGTAATAGAATAACAAAACAAAACAAACAAAAAAAACCCCACAGAATGAAACCTTGGTGCCCTCCAAATTTGTCAGATGAGTGCCATCTAATTCAGCAGGGCAAGTCCACCTCCCACAGTGCTGTATATAATAATATATATTTTGCACACACAGGTGGCAACATTTGAAAAGCACAGCAAGCATAGCAAGTTACTTACAGTTTGAGTCCATTGCAGGAGAGGGAAAAGAAGTCATAAACCAAGCACACACCAAACACAGTGACTCCAGTTTCTTTCACCAGCATTGCACATGTCCCAAGGAATAAACTAAGCAGCAAAAAGAATGGGGAGGCAGTGGGAGGGAAATGTTCCCCAACATAAAGCTGATCCACGCTCCTGAAAAATAGATTTGACAAAGATTTTAACTTCTCTGTTATTTTCATGTTTACCATATTCACACAAATACTAAGAGACTTTTCCTTAATTTCTTAAGATGCTGGTAGTAAGTGACATGCACAATCTACACTGTTTGCTGATCAATGAGGAGACGTTTAGACACAGGACAGGAAGGGAAAAGAAATATTGAGAGCTGCACAAAGAATTTTGTGCAGAGGAAGGGAAAAAAGACAACCAGAAAGATAAAACGCACTTGAAACAGAGGAAGGCAGAGTAAGTACAAAGACAGAAAGGGCAGAAAAACACCTGCTTTCCGTCATCTAGAACACACATACTTAATTCTCCGTCTGTGACAAAATGCACTATGCAAGCAAAAATTCCTCCATCCCACCCACACTCCCCTGAGTCAAAGATGTGTCTTAATCATTCACAGACTGGGCAGCAAGCCTGTATGAGAGGGAAGAAGGTAAGAAAGAAGCAGAATCAAACAAGCT
Source organism: Tyto alba (assembly GCF_018691265.1). Classification (NCBI taxonomy): domain Eukaryota; kingdom Metazoa; phylum Chordata; class Aves; order Strigiformes; family Tytonidae; genus Tyto; species Tyto alba. The sequence continues at coordinate 18,094,409 of NW_024881295.1, forward strand.
CATTCCTGCGAGGTCACTACCAGTTTTACACCTTTGAAACCTTCTGATGAAAACAGCATTGCAGATTTGTGGCAAACAGCTCAAGAAGGATATAAGCAGTTTTTCCACACAGCCATGACACAGTGCTACTGCTAAATGAAATAATGCAAAGGGGCAGAAACCCCAGCAGAGTAAAGCCATTTCTTTATCTGTATTTGTTCGGTCACAGTTTTAGGACACAGACCAGCAAATGGTGCCAAGTTTTCATTTGAAAAGTATGACTAACAGTCTAGACGCAATCATTAACTCTCCCAGACCAGGTATTTCACAGTCCCACAGTCACATCGTGTGTTTCAAAGGCAGGCATGTGTCCATCCATTCTTCACTCTACATACAGACAATTTGCCTTCAGTTGAAAACATTCCTTTATAACTTTTAGCTCTAAAAGCCTTCCTCTCATCACGTTGATGGAATAGGGGACCTTAAACGTTGACTTCTCTTTTTATTTGTTCTCATAAGTATCACTTATTTGGCACCACGTCTGAGAGCAGGGCCAGGGTACTTCCACGCAGCAGTGCTGGGGGGAAGCACCTCTGCCAACAACCACCGAAAACTGACAGGTTTCCCCTTTGTCACCTCCTCAGACCAGAGCATCTCGTGATACTATCATGACCGATAGCAAGGATCCATACCTATTATAGGAGAGAAAAGCCAACAGAAAGAGTAGACAGGCTAGGACATCCGCTCTGCCTACTATACCTGTTACCTAAAAGGAAAAGAGACACACAGGTGTAAAAGCACATATATAAAAAGGCAGGCACGTTCAGTGACTGTTTCAACCATCCATGCTAACTGCTACTATTTTAAGCTTTTTATCTTTCAGTGTGATCGTCCCTCAATATAGTGAGATGTTACTTGGTTGGTGCAGGATATGCTCGGTTTTATCTGCTGCATTCCTCACTTCGCAAAACAAATGAGCAAGCCAACAGTTAAGTCATTCTTTACTTTCTTACTAAAATATTAATAAAGTTGCATAGAGAAATGCCAATTTTAGGGATGTTTTGATTTTGTATAATAAGGTTCAAATGAGAAATGCATCGAACTCCCAGAACTGAGATGTGTTAAAGAAAAATATTAATGAAAGAACAACTCATTGGAGAAGACTTATTATATAGGAATGAGTTAATAATTAATATTTGAATTAACTTTATCACCAAGAAGTGATAGAGTGGTATGTAATTTATTCTCTTTCTGAATAATGTGAGTTTATAAGAGTTTTTTTCTACATATTAATTAACAAAATCTTTTTATAAGAAAGGGAATACTGAAGAAGAATGTCTAAACACTCTTTTTACAAACCGTTTCAATATTCCATTTCATAAAGATCTAAAAATTGCCCATAAAGCAAATAAAAGGCCCTTTGAAATTTTGCCTCTTTTGAGATTACATAATTAAGCTATATTCAGCACACTGGCATTTATTTTAACCTTTTTAAGTTCTGACCCAGACAAAAATAAATTCAAAGAGTGCCTCTTCTAAAACCTCCCTTATAATAAAAAGCTCTATTATCAAAAGGAGCCTAGCTGATTAGTTCACACAAGACAGCACAGGGAGTAACTGTAAAGCTCGTGGCTTTTTGTTATTAAGGTAATCTCTCCTCAAAAGTTCTCAGCTGTGGCAGCCATTTCCCTCGCTCATTTACAAAGGCTCATAGGAGAGTGTGTGATATCAATAGTATCTCAGCTAACGAGTGCATTTCTTTTTTAAGTACCAATAGCCAGACATTGCATTTCCTTCTCAAAGACAGCAAGACTCATTTTATCTACAGAAATACCTCCCCATACTAACAGACTGCAGTTTTAGCATGGCTATGTCTTTAAATGTTTCCTTATAACAAACAGGAAAACGTCCAATATGAGCTGCTACTCTACAAACTTACATGATGTTTATTAAGCTAACAAGTTTTTTCTGAATATGATACTGCTAGCTTTTAATTGAAATCAATATAAATTAATCCATTGGTCCTATTACCTCTATCTGAGCGATCTCCTCCAGTATACACATTAATGGTCCCTTCACTTTTTCTCCCCTAAATTGAAGACTGTAGGAGATGACTGAAGGCATGAAACAATGTCCCAGCAGGAGAGCGTGACCTCACCAAGGTCTCTGGTTTCAGAAGACCCAACATTGTCATCTGCTGAATGACCGTCCATTTATTCACAGCATCACTGATTAGGATCGCCAATTAGAATTTAATGCGGGAGCAGAAAGTTGTCAAGTATGAATACACTTTTTTCTTAATGACTCCTGAAAATTTTTAAGAATATATTATATTCTCACCTTTGCCTCTCCACAGCAAAAATCACAAGTACCATATTCTGAATGGCTCAGAGGTTTCTTTTTTTTTTAAAAAAAAAAAAAAAAAGTGTGCATTTATTTTTAGATTTGTGTCACCAGGTTTTTTCGTGTCACATACTTACAGCCTCGGTGTGAATGGGATGCACAGCAAAGAACAGTGCTGTGACAAAAGCAAGTCGACAGTCCTTGAACACAGCTTTGTCACAAGTGTACATCAGCACAAGAGTCACTAGACAGTGTAAAATTACATTCACTGCGTGGAAATAGAAGGGGTTCATACCAGCCAGCAATATGTTTAACCTGTAAGGAAACAAAATGGAACCATTACTAGACTGGAGAGGTCTTGTAATAGCAGGACATCTTTCAAATACTCTAAATTACGCTTTTTGTCTGATTTGCAGTCTTCTAATGCAAGTGCTATTAAACTAATTAGTGAAAATCGCTCTGAACTTCTGGTTTATCTGATTAAAGAGAAACCGCTTCCACAATTTTTTAAATATGCAGTTGCATTTGGCAACCTTCTTGACACTGAGATGGGAGAGGCTTGTGCCCTCCCAGTACAGTTTTTCTGCAGCGAGACAATGTCTGTGCTGCCTTAGCAGCAAATAACACCGGCCAACGTCAGAAGGACGGCTCTTGTACTATTTCCCCGTTGGCACCTTCTGCGGTTGTCTCAGCCACGTGGCAGCTTTACAATACGGGTAATTTTCTGCTACAGAATAGATGTTTTTGCTTGGGAACAGCCAAGACAAGGACTTGGTAAGGCGCTGGAGCATCTGCTTGGCACCACAGGTGCATTTATTCCCATTTAACTTTCAAAATACTTTCACATACTGAATGTTAAACACTTATTTAAATGCTTCAGTGACATCAGGACTACACTAAGAAGCTGGTCTAATAGTTAGCATCGTTTTTATAAGGACATTAATGGCAAAGATAAAGTTAGCTAACATCACCCTAGACTCAATGAGACAATTAGAATTCACAATTTGTGTTGATCATAAAAAAAAAATATAAAATATAACAAGCTGTTATGACATTTGTTTGACAGCGCGTATTAACACATTTTTCTGGTCACTGTTTTTTAGAGCCAGCTTGCTTAACAGCTGCTGACAGGCTTTGCCTTACATGCAGTTGAAGATAATTCTCTTTAGAATTAACTGCATCTGTACATTTGGACAAATACACACACACATATATATACACACGTACACATGGTGTCTCTATGTAGGGAAGACTCCATATGTGAACAAGGAATTTGAAAGTGCTAATGTTAAAGGACATTTTTAAAAATAAATTAAAAAAACAAATCCAAGAAGGCATCCAGTGAAATGAAGACTCGATCTAAATATTTTGCACGTAGTTGTAAACATGCTGAAGGGTCAATAATCCCTCCTGTTGCTACCAACAGAATCCAGGTCTCCCATGACATACACGATGCAACAGCAAAGCCACTGAGTTGTTGCTACCATGCAAACACCCTAGGTTTTTTGTAAAACAGAGGAGGTGTGGTGTGTCTTTGAAGGCCAGACAACATATGCTTTTTATAAACACTCTCTACACTCCTTACTCACAAGCAACAGACTGCTATCTGTCCTGGGCTGCATTTCCCAGGCCAAACTAACTTTACCAGACCAGGAGTCTCACTTGCCCAATCCTACTCTGCTACCACTGGAGTGTTTGTGGAGGCAAGAGCTGAAACCCAGAGTTTGGGAAAAGTGAGATTTTAGCACAACTTGACCTTTCCCTTCTAGGTACAGGTTGATGAAGCTACATTTTGACAAGACATCAGTTTGTGTGACTCAAGAATACATGAAGAGTTGGGGCTGCTTCTTTTTTTTCCCCATTTCTTCTGTAATCCACTGCAGGGCAGCAGCATACATCACTTTCCTTTATTTCTACCCGAGCAGAATAACAAACCACAGCAAATGGCAGTAACAGACACCCAGACAGAATTTCAGTTGTAAATACACTGCAGCTGTGGGAACCCCCAAGCCTAAATCTTGTTTTGAGCACGCTGCAGGAACAAGGGGCAGCACAGGGCCACCCTGCCCCAAAGGAGCTGAAGTTCCCGCTCCGAGGCACCTGCAGACGTGTGCAACAGCAGGGACCACCTGCAGGCCCCGTTCTTTATATAAATGAATAATTTATGGCTGTAAATCAGCTGGATGGAGCACAGTCATCACCATCGTTCCCCCTCAAATGCCAAAGTGTGCTCTGGCAACCCGATTTCTGGAGAAAGCACGCGCAGGCAGGTGAGGACAGCAAGGACAACAAAAGCTCAAGCTATCAGATGATATGGACCCATGCACCAAAACGTGTGAGATTCTCATTTATTTATTTATGGGCCAAGTTGTGAGGACCAATCACTAAAAACATGACACCTGACAGTACTCTTTAAAAATCTCTCATAAGTCTCCATGGACCATGCCTGATCACTTCCCACCCTAAAAACCAGGTCTACTGGCAAGAGAGGCAGAACCTTGTAGGGGAAGGATCTTCCTGCCCCCATCAGGTCACTTATCCCAAAGGCAGGGTCATGCCCCTTCTTGGGGAGAACAAGTCAACAAGGCTTGTAAGCTGTGAGTTATCTGATGTAAGTTACTGAAAACAGTTATGTAAAGGCATCAGCCTCACAGCTTAGCTATTCTCCTGCGTATTCTTAAAAAAAAAAAAAAAAAAAAAAAAAAAAAAAAGGGCAGAATAAACCACAAGCATACCACCACCATGGTATTCAGATAAGCCTTCCATTAAACAGCAAAATCTGCCTGCAAGCACGCCTCGGTGTATGCTTTAAATACCATCTTTGGTGGTCCATGAACATTAAACGTGAATGTGTGCAGGTGCTATATTCACACCAGTGTTTTTTGCTGCTAAAGCTCTTTGTCATAAGAAATTAGGCCACACAGCAATGAAGGAAACATTCTTTTGTCCTGAAACAATCCCAGCAGAACGATTTTGAAACGTTAGCAGTGGCTGAATGTATTGTACGTCAAATGGGTGAGCAAATCTGGGGCTCCACACAGCTCTAATCCAAGTCACAAGAACTTTGCAAAGCTACCCAGCTTGCTCACACACCAATGGAGGGAAAGGCAGCCTACCATGGAAAGCCAAATTTGCTCCGCTGTGGAGCAGCTATGGAGCAATTTCTGGGCAGGGGAGCAGGAAGGGATGGGCAAATCAAAACTGACTTCTCCCTCTTTAAACTTTAATACCCTTACAGAGACTCAGTCTTGTCTTTGTTTACTGGCAGCAGCATTATCACAGAGTTGTGTAGTAATTATACACGGTATACAGCTCAGCAAACAAAGGAAATAAAACACAGATAGGAAATCTCAAAATTAAGTAAGAAGTGTTTTTTCTCTAACATCGTGTTCATGAACACAAACTCTGGCAGGCAACAACCGTACTCCATTGAGTGCGTGGGGAGTGTCCTTATATTTCCATATCTAAACTGGCCCACAAATGGGGAAAATATTTCATTTTTTAAGTTGCAAGCCTCAAAGACACCAATACTACCATAATTTCTAATTTGCAGCATGGTGTGGGCTGGAAGACCTTAGCTGCTTCTGCATGAATATTGCAACATCTGTCTGAGCTAAAGCACAACTTGTAAGACACGTGTTATGGCCTTGGTAGAGCACACAGCTAGGAGAGCAGATGCTTTGGGCTGGCCAGACTTTTTGAGCTGACTGTTCGTCAAACCAGAGAGCTGTTTGCAAACAGTATTCTAAAGATTTAGGTCTGAATAAAGCAAGTGACCACGCTCCTAGGAACAGAGACACTTGTAAGAGGAAACAGCATCATCTCAGACACACTGGTCTTTCCTCAGGTGAGCTGCCCGCAAAACACTCAGAGAGATTTTTCCATTGCTTCAATACCTCTGTTGGAAGAGACCCTGGAGGCCTCCTAAGAAGCCTCCTGAGAAGCAGCAAATGGCAATTCAAATGCAAAGGCCCTCAAAAAGCCCAGGGGAAGACGGGAAGAGCTCATCTCTCAATACTAGGTGATATTGACTGGTATCTTCTGTTAGAGTTGATCAGCATCATTCAAGCTACTACCAAAATGAAAACTCATTACAGAAACCTTGGCATCGATCACACGCCCTGTCAGGGCAGAGCAGGCTGCACTGAAACGTGTATTCAAGCAAGGGATCTTGTCCCAACACCAGTTGCAGCGTGCGTGGTTCAGCATGTCACACCCAAGGCAGAGCACTGCCAAAACTACATGCCCAAGCAGTAGCTATACCAAAATAAGAGGTATAAGCCCTAACACAGAAATCCCTTGATTTTGTTAAAGCTAATGGATCTTTTCATGGAACAGCAGCGTAGTTTGCCTTGCCACCTGCAGCAGCTTTTCCATTCCTCCACCATCCACTCTAGGAAAAGGAATTACATAGCTCCACTCTCAGAAAGACTTCACAGGCACCAGCTGCTGAAGGTCCACTGAGTAAAAACTGTAAAAGAGCTCTCCAGAAGACAGCAAACCACTCTTAGTCTTAAAAGAAAAGGCAACATCTGTCAGCACCCTCAGCTAACCACTTGCTCTGCCTCCCCCCGGCACGGCCGCCTCATTTGAAGAATGGCATTTGTAGCGCCGGGACCGTGCACCATGCTACCCTCAAGCCACGGGCACTTACTTCTCCTCTAGATAACCCATCAGGCAGGGACACATCTCCTTGGGTAAGCAATTCCCCATGCATACAGAGGGCCTGGAAACTGAATGGGATTTGGTGACTTCATCCTCACAGAGCCAGAGGGGTCTAAGCCACCAGAGTAGGGGCTCGCAGACAAATCCCATACATATCCAATTACGGTATATAATCATCAGCACTCTCAAGCTCTAATATAGTGCTTTTTATCCACTTATACACATGAAGACTCATTCAACCTTTTTTAAGGCCTCTTACGATTTAATAATATTGTAAACTATAATTGGAGAGTTTCTCTTTTTATAGACTTTGTTATTATCCCTGGGCAGCTCTTGTTTAGTTTAATCTGTTTTACTATTTTCAAAAGACTAACAAAAAACACAACATGTTATGAAATAGAAATGCACAGGATAATAATGGTAATTTGTTATAGCGAGTAACACTTAATGGAAAGTCTCAGAGCATCCCACACCTCATAAAACCCCCACAGTTTTTATAGAGGAAAGCTCACACGCAGATTTATATAAATTAATCTAACATACAAGGATGGATTAAGTTTCTTGTGATCTTCCCTTCCTTTTGAAATTATGTGATATATATGGCAAACTTTATGCAAACTAATGCCCAATTTCAGTGCACGGTGGAATCTCCTTATAAACTCCACAGATGCATCTACTGCGTGCCAGGAAAATGAGCATTTGCACTCCAAAAATGGTGCAGCTGCGTCAGTGGCAATAATGGTTAAAGCTCTGTGTGGAAACAGCTCAAAGATTAATGAAAAACCTGCAGCAGTAAAAAGAAAATAAGCCTCCTTTGCAGCAGTGTTCGTGCAATGGCCAGCACAAGCAGGGCAGAGTTTCCACCACAGTGCAACAGCACTTTGTGCTGATTTGTGCTGATAATCTTTTCATAGTACAGTACAATGCCTCAGAATTAAATGGACAATAAGGCTTAAATGGTTTGTTACTTGATTTGCTATAAAGGGGATGGGTGAGAAGACAGAGGCCATATCAATTCCCAAGCTATAGCAATTCCCTTAGAGCGCAACACTCATCACTTAAAAGAGCACTAGTTAAGTGTTGGCATGCAAAGCAGGTTATTGCTTTCCAGCACAGTTAGGAAAAGAAAACAGAAATCACAATTAGCCTGGGGAGCAGCAGCACCTTGGAAGGGGCAAATATGCCAGGGCAGAAATTTCTTGTGAAACCCTAGAAAGTGTGGTTTGATGATCATTCCTGTGTTAAGAATTCCAGAAGCATCATTGACACGGCTTTAGATTTGTCTCCACAAACAGCCTTGGAAAATTGAAACAAGAAGCCAGATGAGAGGAATTTACAAATTGACAAACCAGGTGTCATTTTACCTAGATTTTGAACAAAAGAGAGTTTGTCTTCAAAATTATTCTTGAGTAGTGTCTCAGCAAGTGCAATGCACTGAAGGAAACAAACATCTTGCCTAACTCTTCAGCAGTCATCAAGCAGCCCTCTTTCGAGTGCAGAGAAAGAGATGAGTTGTGATCAAGAGAAAATAATGCTAACAGAAATCTAAAAGTTATAAGGCCTAATGAAGACAATATTTCAAACTGGGTGGGTACAAGAGTTTTCCACCAAATTTTAAATAAGCTCAAGCTGCAGACCATGAAGGCAGTGCCATTTTAATTTATACAGAAGCAAAGGAGAAAAAAACAAAAACAAAAAAAAAAAAAAAAAAAAAAACAAACAAAAAAACACACACACCACAACAAAAATCACACAAGTCTAGTGAGTGAAAAGAGAATAGTCCTTTTTTTTTTTTTTTTTTCCCTTTCTTTCTTTAAATCTAAAAGACAATAAATGAGATAGTCCAGGAAAGCAGTCAGAAACAGAGTGAATAAATGCAGATAAATGCCTTTAGCTAACCAGCAGCAGCCAGAGCACTTCATTTTCATGAACGTTAAAGAGTATTGACAGGGATGCTCCTGTGGGGAAGAAGGCTGGTCCAAAGCTGAGCCTTTTCAGTAAAAGACAACAAAAGAAAATTAAGGGTGACAGTGGTGTAAGAGGAATAGGATACCAGATGAGAGCAAATCCCCAGGAATTGTTAGGTGTTAAATAGAGACAAAATATCACTGAAGCAAGCAGCAAACACTGGCGTGACTGGACTCAGCCAAATCTTTCAGGAGAATCTGCCTGGACCTTTTAGTGAACTCTTCCTCTCATAATAAAAGGCTTTTATTCAAGAGCGACAATTTTTATTTCGTATTAGAGACTGAGAAAGCGTTACGACTAGGCAGAAGTCCTACATGAGCAGATCTGCACCTCCGGGTCTGCAACCTCCCTCCCTAGGAATCCTGTCCTCCTTCCAGGGAGCACAAACAACCCTGCCAGTTCCCCTAGAGAAACACAGCCCAAACCTACAACCAAAAGCATCAGCCACCTGCTAAAAAAATTACATTCAAGTCAGTGGGGGGAAGGATTTCTCTGCACCTGGAACTGGGGAAAAACAAACAAACAAAAAAAAAAAAAAAAAAAGTTTTGAGGCACACACACCCTTTCCCAGACCTGAAATGGCATCAAGACACTTTGCTCTTGGTCAGAAGAGTTTATATGCCTAGAAATGTGTCTGTATATTCCAGCTATAACACAACCAGTCTAATAAAAGCAACTATGTCTCTTCACAAACTCCACTTCACCCGGTGTGGCTCCACCAGTCCTTCATCAATTTCATGGCAGGTATCACAGCATCAGTATGGAGCGTGATTGCTATAGCCAGAGTAGAAATATTAGACTAAGCTGTACAGGAGAAATATGGACACAATCCTAAACATGGTGATACTGCCCTAATATAGATGTACAGAGTGAAGAAAATACTTGTGCACTGTGTATTTAACCTGGTGCATTATAGCTCCACTATATTACTCTGCGATGTCAAACTGTAATAGAGCATTAAATCAAGAACAAATAAAATCTAAGGTCCTTTTTTCTTCCCTAGGTTGTTTTGGTTTTCTTAAGCTCCCTGTCCTTGAAAGTCATGCCACTGATACAGCTGAAAAAACAAAAGGATCAGCTGTAAGCAACTAGATAGATCTGAAGGTTGGCAGTGAATTATTGAATTAATTCTTTCTCTAGCTATCTATTTACATCTAACCCAAGCTCACAGTCACTTAAGGCTTTGATCTGAAGCCACTGGTAGTCTTACATTAGGCTCTAGGTGCCCACACTGAATACTGAACCACTGCTGACAGGTCCCATTTACCCCCTCGGCATGTATGTCCCCGAGCTATCACCGGCTAGCAGCCTCAGCGGGCAGACCTGAGGGTCACTCCTTCTGCAGTCAGCACCTGAGCACAGCCTGGACTTTCTCATTTATCTTTTTCCCCATTTTTTTCTTCCAGCCAGAGGACTAGTAGGATGGCACTGTGCACAAGTTGTGTGTCTGTGTGTTTCCTGGTGGGAGAGCCGTGCTCCCCTTTACAGCTTGTCTCCCCCAGCTTCTCCCCCCCCGGGGCCACCAGAGCCACCCAGCAGCAGCTGGAGGGGCCAGTCTTACACCCTGCCCACAGAGCCAAGCACATTCCCAGTGAACCGTCACTTCCACCTCCTTCGAGGACGGCCAGGTATCTCTCTGTCCAAGTGTCACCCTCCAGAGTCTCTGTCGTGGCTATGTGGCCCACGCCTGTCACTACTTTTTCATTTTCGCCCAGTCTTTTGTCCCCGGTGAGCTGCCACTGGAGGCACCTCCCTCACCAGCATCTGCCTTGGCAGTGCCCTCCATCCCGCTACCGAAGCGGCTGAGCAGGCAGGGCCTTCGCTGCCTCACCCCCTGCAACACCAGGAGGCTGATCTCAGAGTCTTTAAATCCTGGCATGTGGGTTTTACAAAAGGCTTCATTCTCACCATTCCCTACCACGGCACACCTTCAGACTAAGTCTGCTGTGTTGCTGACTACATCAAACCTCCATCACCTGTTTGTTTCTGGGCTGAAAAAAAAAAAAATCTATCTAAATGGGGATTTGGCAGACAAAAAAGAGAAAGAGGGGAGGGAGACAGCGCTGAGGATTGCACCTTCTGCTTCAACAGTTGAGAAACGTTTTTGAAAAACCACTGGAACCAAGGCATAACTTAAGTGCTACTGAGGGAATAAATGATTCACTGAACTTCTGTTAGTGGAGACAAGGTGTAAGACAGAGAGCACCCAGTTTAAATATAAAATCCTGAGTGAATTACAGAACTGGCAGTTCTTTTTTTTTTTTTTTTTTTCCTCCCCCATCCTTCATCTTAACATTTTATGGGGAAGACACCAAGAAATAGTATATCCTGAGTCCAAAAAGCCACCTTCTTTAGAAAGAAAAATAGTGAATCACTTACTGGAGAAGAAAATAGCTGCTGCAGGTAAGCATCTCTGAGTGACAGCAACTGGAGAAGAGATCATGAAGTAAGTTTTTCCCAAGGACTAAGCAAAATCATTGCCTACCATCTCAACTCCTATGCAGATGAGTTGTACTAGACTTGTCACCTAACAGTTACCCATGTGTAATAGGAATGTTTCTGAACCAACCAGTTTTAACACTCCTTCACTTTACTGAAGTCAAGAGAAAAGGTGAGAGAAGTTCAAAGACACAAAGCAAACATTATTTAATTCAGCAGTCCATGTGCAAGATTTTTTTTCCCCTTCTGATGTTAAGCCACACAAAACAATGCAGCAATTTTATGAATATTTTAAGTTTTGCTTAATAGCTCCAGTAACACTGGCCACTCTTATTTTTCTCTGATCATTCATACTGACAGATCCAGTGTGAATAATGTCAAATACTTGAGCTCCTTTCACTGTTTGGCTCCAGAGCATTAGTCTGCTGAAATGAGGACTGTCACTTAAGATTTCCAATTCATCAGGGACACTGAACTACTGTTACAGAATTTCAGCAATGTCTGCTTAAGATTCTTCTGACAGATGGGTGATAAATTATTTTAATGGAGATCATTTCAGGAATATGTAGCATATATGTAGGATACGTTCAGCCAATTGAAAAGTCCACAGGGCACCATGAGTCCTTCCTCTTACTTTCACAGCCACGAAGGACGGAAAAGGGACTAAGACCAAGTTTCTGTAGCTTGATGGATCTGTAGATACAAATTTCAGCCCACCCTTCACATCTGTTCTGTACATGCAGTTTGGAAATCTCCCAGATTTTTAATCTTAGTACAGCAAGACTCAAAACAAGCCTTTCCAGATGAAAGTTCCATGCAACAGAAGCAGAGCCACTAGGCAGGTAAAAAGAATCCTGCTACTGTTAAAATGCCTTGGATTTGACAAAATTAGCACAAGAAAAGAAATAAACTAAAACAAGTAGATAAAAAAAAATAAATAAAAAGAGGCCAGAATACTTTGGTCCCCCCTTCCCTTCCTCAGCAAGATCCTGCAAAGCACACGTCACACAGTTTTCTCAAGTATCCTAAGTGGATGCATTAAATTCTAACAGAAGTATTAACAAATAACATTAATTTCCATTCTGTTAAAAGTCCATTTCTGTCAAGCATTTTACAAGCATCGGGGTAAAACCTTTTTCCTTCTGCAGGAGGACAGAGTGCAGCCAGAGACCTCCTGCTGGGCAAGGCAGGGGTGGATGGCTCAGGCAGGCAGAGAACAGCTCAGCATCGCTTGGCAAAAGCTCCCTGCAGCCTCCTTGGAAGTGCTGGGTTTGGAGGACCCACTCCACCCAGATCCTAAGATCTTCCTCTGACACCCTACTGGTAAAAGCGAAATGGGAAGAATGTGGGAACTGGAGGTGATGGAAGGATATTTGGGATGCAGTGGAAATAATCTTCCTCTGCAGCCAGGGAAGATAAAAGATTCCTTCCCTATTCCAAATGCAACGCCAAGCAATGAACAAATGACTCTGCCTTTGACCCTATGTCTTAGCTGTATGGTTATTATAAGTGCTTGAGGATGAAATCTTACTCACAAAATTAGTCTCACAGTCTAATTTCCAAAAAGGACTAGATGGAGACAGTACTTCATTTTTTTTTTTTTTTTTTTTTTTTTTAGAACACACACAATAGCAAAGGCAAAACCAGCTCAGTCAAGACACACAAATGGGAACTAAAGCATTTAGTTTCCATTCCGTTATTAAAGTTTAAGATTCTTTGGCTAATTAGCATAACGTAACATCAATCCTGCAACCTGATCTAGGAGGCCGAGTCCAGCACCAATAGCCCATGCAGCGCGGGCAGTGATGATACGTGCAGGTTCACTCACCCCTCAAACGTCCCCCAGATGTACTGCTGGAGGAATGGCTTAATCAGACAGCTCCCTAAACTGCAGCGGTTTGGCTGGACACCCGATGGAGAAGGCGCTCTGTGTGCGCAAAGCCAGCCCTGCCCGTGGCTGCCTACACCCCCTTCGCTCTCTGCAGAAACCTGCTGAGAGCCCTTTCGAGCAGGAGGTACAAAACCTGTCCCAAGCAATCCAGTTTACAAGGGTCTGTGCTGTTCAGTTTTGCTTTATCGGGGACCTGCCACCCTGTGCCCACCCAGCCCGGCTCCCCCAGCCGGCCACTGCCAACGGCTCTGGGCTCCAAGCCCACCCTTGCGACCGAAGGGGCAGGTGCTCTGCGGCAGTGCTGAAAGGATGCTGCGTCCCCCAAAACTCCCCTTGCCTCGCATGGAACACACAATTTATACAGAGTTCGTGAAACGCTATTTATAAATCAGGCATTTTAACGAATAGTTACTCAATTAGCAGAGTCAACCAGGTTCCAGCAACACCTCCTCCTGGCATACTTACTACTGCCCTTATAGTTTGCTCCTTATAGCTCTGTAATGAGCAGCTACCCATCACCTACAAACAGGACCCCAGTGCTAAACGTCACCCAGCTACACCAGCTCTTCAGCACAGTTCCCTACAAACGCCCGTGTCATTTTCAAATACTAGACCGTGGTAAACATTCACCATCATTTATCTTTCATCAGAATAAATTAAAAAGAGAACAAGCCAATGGAAAGTATGACCGGCTGGATGAATTGTAACTAAGCTGATCTCCGACGAATTATTCTCCCTGGAGCAAGAGAGGCGCCTGGGTTTTTCATTCTAGGATCAGCGATGGCAACTGTCAGTTACTTTGCCGCTGCTCAACTTCTCTTTTATTCCCGGAAAACCGAAACTCCTCCTCAAAGGCTTTGCCCGGTACACGGGGAATATCTGAAAGAGCCGAGGCTGGCGGACAGGAGGGGCTCGCAGCCGCCGCAGCCCCGAGGCAGACCCCACCCCCCCCCCCTCGCTTAGCGTTAAAAAAGAAGGTAAACTGTTTCAAAACAGCACCGGGGAAGTTCTGGCACGATCATTCAATCGCGGAGAAAAGTAGTGGAGATAAAGCAGCGGAGGAACTGACGGGGATTTCAATTTGAACACCCTTCTCGGTCCAAGGAGCTTTCCGAAACGCCCCGGTTTCCCCCCCCCTCGCTCCCCCGGCAGCCCGGGCGAGAGGCGGCACCTGCTCCCACGCTTGGCGGGAGGGCGAGCGGCTCCCCCCGGCGCGGCTCCTCGTCACCCCTCTTCCCCCGATAACTTCCACCGGGCCGGGCGGCGGGACATCCCCCCCCCCCCCTCCCCTTGCCCCCCGGGCACCCCCCGTCCCATGCCGCTCCGGGCAGAAATGCTGAATCACGAAGCCGAGGACGCGGGACCGGAGGAGACGGTGCCGGGGAGGGGAGAAGGGGTGCTCCCCCCTCCTCCGGGCACGGCTCCGGGAGCGGGGTCGGGGTGCGGAGGGGGAACGGAGCCGCCCGCCCCGCCGCGGCGCCGGGCTCTTACTTGAAGGTGAGGACGCAGAGGGGTCGGTAGGACTTGTGGCTCGTGTTCTCGGCCATCCGCTTGCCCCAGAAGTCGTTGGCGAAAGCGGCGGCCACGGGGGCGGCCGCCCGCACGTCGGGGTTGTTCACGATGGCCCAGACGTCGTCGTGCACGAACTCGCCCCGCAGGGAGTTGCCGTAGCACAGGGCGCACAGCCCCGCCAGCACCGCCGCCGCCGCCGCCGCCCCGCCGCGTCCCCCCCCCGCCGCCGGGGACGGGCAGCGGGGCGGCGCGGCTCGGTCCCGGCTGCGGGAGCCCAGCGCCGAGCCCGTCACCATGGCGCGGGGCGCCGGGCTGGTCGCCCCGGCTCCGGCTCCGGCGCCCGCATGGTGCGGGGCGGGCAGCGGGACCGCCGCCGGCCACTCGCGTTCTGCCGAGCCGCAGCCTGCCCGGCTGCAAATAAACAGCGGCCGCCTCCCCGCGCCATCCCTCCTCCTCCTCTTCCTCCTCCTCCTCCTCCTCCTCCTCCTTCCCCCCACCCCACCCCCCGCACCGCACGCATGCTCCTTGCCGCGCTGTCACCCCGCCGCCAACCTCAGCCCGTCGGCGGGGTGGGCTCTGCCCGGGGTGGCCCCCGCACACCGGGGAGGGAGGCACGGCACGGCACGGCACGGCACGGCACGGCACGGCACGGCACGGCAGCACCCACGCGAGGCTGTGCTGCGGAGCCCCGGGTGCGGCGAGTCGCCCCTGTCACTCGCGGGAGAGACGTGCCAGGCTGCCCTGCCGCCTGGTGCCAGGGGCTCTCCTCCGTGTGTGTGTGTGTGTGTGTCCCCGCGGGCATCCCCCTTCCACGGCCGGTCGCGCCAGGAGCAGCCTCCCTGTGGGCCGCGCTCACCCGGGGAGTGGGGACGTCCCAGCCGGCTCCACGGCATCCAGGCTGCTCCGCAGCACCCACAGCACCCATGCCGACCCACGGGATCCAGGCTGCTCCATCCACCGCATCCACACCGCTCCAGTGCTGGTCCTCACTGTCTGTGCCAAACAGTCCCCCACGGCGTCCAGCTGGCGGGGAAAGCATTTTGGTGCTGTGGAACTGGCTTTCCCCACTCTGGTGCATCACCTATCCCTCTTCCAAACTCACCTGAGACCTGCCTTCTCCAAATCATCACTCTGATGGCTGCAGTGTGCCCGTCCCCTCCCATACGCGCCCTTTCCTGTGTCAGTGACAACTCCCAATAACTTTTGCTTAAGGAAAGGCCACGTTCAGATCACCTACTCAGCCACGTATAAAAGGTGTGTGACCATGGCTTTGTCAGAAAACAGAAAAACAGTCGCCCCATTAATGCTTTTTACCATTTAAATAAAACCTCCTGCTTATAACCAAACACAGAAATACCACAGCCTGGCAAAGCAGCTTAGATTCAGTTAGGTGAATACTGGGCAAACTTTGAATTTGTTTTTGAAAAAAGATACACTGGGCATGGTTCCCCAACAGCTTGTGCAGTTCCAAGCTGCTCTGTGTGTGCGTGTGTGTGTGTGTGTCTGGGAGAAAGGGGGGCTGGGTCAGGGTGGAAGCCATGAAGAGTTCATGCAGACTGTCTGGGGCAAGCCCTCTCCAGGAATGCTTTTTCCTCCAGCATATTTGGCACTTCGAGTGATCTGGTATTTTCCGAGTGCGACAGAACAGCCTATTCAGATGCACTTTTGTCATAGCTAAAAATAACAGTTAACTCCGGCTAGGACAGCATGTTTATATCCAGGACAGAAGGAAACTCCACCAGAAGCAGGGCCATCACTCAAATGTTCCCTTTAAAGCAGCTGATGACATTTTGGCAGTCAGCTCCCCAGAGCTTTCCCCAGCATGGGAGACCGTTCATTGTGGTGTGTTGGTATTCATTTCCACCAAAGTTTTGAAGCTTGGGCACATAAAGGTAGATGGCAACATGTGTGCCTGGGCACAGAAAGCGCCTGGTATCCAGAGACACCGAGGTGCTGAAACCCTCAAGTGCCCGGCAGCTCTGGAAACAAAGTCAATATTGAAGACATGTCTGACAGGTAGAATTGGGACTTTTTGTTCATGTAAATTAACATGGTGACAGTTACTGGGAGGGGGGATGAGGGGAAGGATGGATTGTGATGTTCACAAAAGCCAAAAGAACGTGTGTGAGATTTAAAGGTTGAAATCGCCTTGCAGTAGACTCCAGGCAATATTTGAAATCCTAAGTTACTCTACCAAACAAAATCTACAATCTCCTGTAGTCCTGAAACGGGCAGCTAAGGGCCCAACTATTCTCCGGGGCAGATGTATCGCACGTGGGTGAGCTCGGCAGCGTGAAGGGGGGGCAGCAGCACTGCTGACGTGGCCCCAACAAACTCAAAACCAAACCTGGCAGCCCAGCTGGGCTTTGGCAGGCTGTACCCCCGAACCTCCAATCCCCCCCTGTGGACCAGGGTCTGCACAGCCTTCCTCACTGATGTCTCTCAGCCTTCTGTCCTTCTCCTTCATCACAGGTTGGGGGCAGCCCAGCGATAGCCCACTCCTGCCACGAAACAGGGCCCAGGGCTGCCATCAGGAAATCTGACGTTGGGGCAGGGGAGAGGCATCTGCATTAATTATCCAGGACTGTGGTATATGTCCCTGCTGTGTCACAAGTCCCACCGTTCACCCTTTGAGCTTAACTAGCTCCCCACATAATGCTCACCCAAAAATGCAGCGTTTTAAAATGGTAAATTATGAAGAGATGATAAAATGCCATTTTCTAATCAAGGGATTTACTGTCAATATCTCATGACAGTAACATACACAGCCATATAACAATATACGGTGCAGCAGATGTACTCTATGGAATAAATAACATGGTATCTATGATTTCCCATTCACTTTTAATAGCCTGCCATGCTTGACAACACCATGAAGTGTGGGAAGAGATGGCAGTCCTCACCCATTCAGGACCCCTTCTGCCCTCACTCTCCTTAGAAGGCCACTAACACTGACCACTGGCTTTCATCTGGTACAGAAACCTAGAGTTTGCTATGGAGAAGAAACCTCTTTGCTTTCTCATCTGTTTTCTTATGCACATATTGAAATGTTATGCACAAAGTGTAGTTAACACTGATTTGTCAGGTTTCTTTTATGAGAAGAAAATCCATTCTCACTTCTCCAAGATAGATCTGATCTCTCCTTTCTTCCCTCAAGCAAATGTCTGAAAAAGACAAAGTAATGCTCCAGTCACCATGGAGGAAAACCTCATGTTCTTCACACCAAAACCTACTGAAATAGAGGCACATAATTTTCTCTTTTCAGGCCACAAAGGGAAATGTTACCTTGTCATGCAGCAGTCACTGAATTCAATATGCTGTCTATTACTAGAATAGCACCTGGCCACCTACAACGAAACTAACAGCAAAACGTCAGAAAACAGAGAGCAGGAGAACACACATTCAGCACCACTGTATGTTGGGTCTTAAGTCCATACACACATAAGCAGGCCTATACATACATACTAGTATGTATGTAGGGAGAGGAAAGAGAGAGAAATAAGGGAATCCAGTGATGGGATGGTTTGCTGCAAAGCTGCTTTGCCACTTGCAAAAATACCTGGTCTAATAAGAAGTATTTCCTCCTATATTCCTGCAAGCCTTGGTTCTTCCTCTACTTAAAGTAGCCATGTCATTGCTTCTGAAATGTAAAGCCAAATTGTTTCTCAGAAAAGCCTAGCTGAGTTCTGGAATCATGTGTGTAGTTGAAGCACTCCAGCTATTTGACTGCCTACTGGTATTTGAATCACATGTTTCGTGCCAGCTATATAAAAAGATTGTTAACAAATGGCTGTTAAAACTAGAGACCTTGAAACTAATTATGTGCAATGCTCAAAAAAACCCTTGCTCTGCTAATTGAGCAGAGCTCGTTACTTCTGAAGTAAGAAAATCTAGCCTCCACTTGGAGTAAAACATACGGCAAGGTATTCAAGGCAGTAGACACATTTGAACTGTTACACTTCAAAGGGTTGAGCACTGATTGATCTGTTATAATCTGAAGATGGCAACTGCTCAGAGGCAGAGAGAAACTGCAAAAGTTTTCAGTTTCAAGCTTAAATGTGGACTTCTGAAGAGTTTAGCTTTGCACTGACTGATTAAAGTATAAGAATGCGGTAAATACAATTTAAAAGTTAAATTACCATATGGTCATAGCTAGAGGTAAATTTCAAAAGTAGCACATGTAAATAGTTTCTTGCTGTCTGAACAAATAATTTTACATTTAAACTAAGTCATTTAGTAACTGGTACAATTGATTTCTGCTTGTAGTCAGTTACTGAATGGTTTTGCAATTCACTTCAGTAGCCCCAGGACGAAACTCTGTATCTGCCATGCATATAATCTCCGGTTGATACAGATTATGTTCATATGGTTAAAAGCAAAAAATAAAAAAAAAAAAAAAATAAAGAATGAGCCAGCTAGCAGGTTCTGCCAGCTATTAAAGGAAAATGCCATCTTAAATAAAGGAGCGTTGCAAAACCTGGAACTGAGTTTGGCATATTTAATCCAGTGTGCTGTCTGTGTTGGAAGAGCTTTGGAGAGACAGAGAGAGCAATCCAGGCGGTCCAGAGCCCCTCCAAGGGGTTCGGTGCAGGGATCATTCTGTTTAACCAAGTAGGATTTGAACTTTGGAGTTACCGGGAGCACTGCAACGGTGCAGTGAAACACTGCACTGTACTGAGCTGGAGAAATCTTATTTATGATCCTTTTTGCTTGTTACCAAATTGCTTCTAGGCTCTTTCTAACCCCCGGTGAAAGTTCGTGAGGTTTTGCTTTCACTTTCAACCGTGGCCAAGAGCCAGAAGTACTACAAGCAGGAGAGGAAAACTTCTTGCCCTTAGTACCCTGGATCTGTGATCCTTAGGAGGAGACAAAGAAATCCAGTATCCTCAGGATGACCTCTTCTTTTCAATAGGGATGTAGCATTTCAAGTTCAGCCCACAACCCTCTAGTAAGCCTTCTCCCCATGGCAGTCACAGAGTATGCTAAATATTAGCCCTGGAAATTCAAACCCCTCGGTTTTTACAACGCAATATCAACAAGATATCACATGGTAAGCACTGCTTGGTGGATCCTCACTGATGCACATGTCCCATCTCTGGCACAGATTTTCAGATCCATTTGTCACCTGTTTCAAATGCTTGTGTAAAATTTCAAGCTGAGAAAAAGTTTGCCATAGTTGTTACTGGATTAGAGGGAATCTCTTTTTCAGCTCACACAACAAATATATTTTCTGCCTTTGAAGAGACCCAGGTTAAGCCTTAGTCTATGGGCAGGATTGTAGGGAGTCTTTGAACCCCCACAGTGGATGGAACATCCACGATTTGACAGGGGAGAGGTATCTGGCTCATGGTAGAGAGTGACTTGGGTTTGGTAGTCACGGTTTAAAGGTGAGAGACAATACAAAGGTGGCACAAGACCCAGGAATGAGAATAACAGGATTCTTCACCTACAGAGCAGAGGGAGACTATGGCATAGGCTGATGAAGTTTCCCACTCCAGCGGATTCACTCAGCAGGTGAGAAGAGTAGTACTTTCCATTTTTGTGTGCATGACTTGGGTGTGCAGAACCCCATGATGGAACGGGGAGTGGAGGAGAGAAAGCATTTTTCTTTCTTTATTGAGCATGGATCTGCACTTCTCCTCTAGAAGCATTGCAGAAATTTCCCAAAGCCAGAGAGAGTTCTCTGTCTTGCCCTTGCCTGAAAGATCTTTTTTGTTGCAGCAGAGCAAGGGAAAAGTCCAGCCTATAGGCCTTGAGTCATAATAATTATCGCTTGTGACCTTCGTCTATTTAATGCTGATTAAGTACAAGATAGTCTAAGTTGAATTTTTATGTATTTCACAGAAATCAGATAATGGTTCAGAACCACAAAAATTGAAAATGGGAAACCCAACTCAAGATCGGCCCGTTTCTGGGTGAGCAAATGAAGGGCTCTTAGCTGACCCAACATTTCTTTTCACTCACAACGCATAGCCATGGACTACGTTTTTACTTTACCTGGAACATTGCTTCTGAGCACAAGCAGGTCAGAATGGGTGTGAGGCTGTTTAAAGCAGGGATCTTGCTAAAGAGAAGTTGTTTTAAAAGGATAGCTTTCCTGAGAAATGGACATTAGTAACGCAGGCACCATACACTTCTACGAGGCTGTGCAAGGGTACGTGTAAATTGTCACGTGGCTGTAAAGTTGGATGCTGAGCTGCTGAGGACACTGGAGTCAAATGCAGCGTAAGCAACAGATACGGGCACAGAATTTGGATCAATATTTAGCGGATGGGATGCATATTGCTCCTGCAGGGAGGGATTGGATTCAGAAGAAGAATCTGATTTTGGTGAGACAGAGGAGGCATTTTCAGCTTAGACTGATCTGAATCAGTTTAATTTGACCCTATACTCAGCCTTCAGAGTTGGCTGTACATTCCTCAATGTAATTGTCTCTTGGAAGTTTATATGTCAAAGTAAGAACAGAGATTAAAGACCCCAAGTCTGTTCCCTCTTCAGATTCGGTTGGTTTTGTTTTCTGTGCACCTCTGTGCTGGAATTCAGTAGCAGTTCTCTCCTTAAAGTAATGGATTTATATATAAGATCTTCTGGCATCCCTAGTTTCAATTGAATTGCAGTCACTGCAGATGATCTGATAACATCAGACAGTCAGATAAAATCAGGAAATCTCTACATTTATTCTCTGATTACTGAGCAAGCTCAATTTCATCATGGTGAAGTAGAAGCCACTGGTTACAATTACCTTTCTTTCCTTTCATCTATTTTTTAATATTTTGGTTAAAGATGGAAAAATTACAAATGAATAAATCTGCACCAAATCCACTCAAGACTATGTATAATAATATTATTCATATATCTACGATTAACAACAGCTGGAATAAATTTTAGCAAAAATATTAAAATCTATATTGTAGAATAATCCACATGGAGTCACTGTAATTTGAGGAGGGTGAAAGTTTCCGTAAAAGCTACTGGGAAGGGAATACAGCCTTTTTTTTTTTTTTTTTTTTTTTTTTTCCATCTGGTCACTCCTTTAGATTTTAGTTTTGCAAGCAGATACAGTTTTATTTTACAGTGCTTAACTTTCTAGTGTTTATGTTGAACAAACACTCCAGATAAAACAACGCATCAGTCAGCCACTCTGAGCACTGCTTCTCCTCACTAGTCATCTTACACCAAGGTGTACTGAGGGGCTCTGGCTGCATTAAAGCACAGGTAAATTCTCAAGCACAATTACAGCAACCCAAGCCAACATTGGTGCTAAGCTAGCTGGAAAGCTATCATGCATGTCTGCTTTTCACCTGCAAATATCACCGTGTGCCGGCTGCTATTTTCCCAAAGTGTTTGAGAAACAGACAGCTAATAAATCAGTTAAAAATCAAAGCAATAAAATCCTGTACAGCTTATATCATAGATATATGAATAATATTATTATACAGAGTCTTGAGAGGAAACAATTTGAAAGCCCTCTTGAGAAGGGCAGTGTCAGAAGGAAGTAGGATGGAGGAGGTGGCAGCTGGGAATGATTGGAGTAGCTTCCCAGTGATCCCTTTTTTCCTCTCCATTGTTTCCATAGACAATGCATCTAAGTGACCCTCAAACTGGTGGTAGGATAAATTGGAACCTCCCCAGTGATCCTTGCTCTTCAGCACTCATATGCGCTCCTGTGAGTCTGCTGTGGGCAGGTAAAATATGTTGCAATACCTGAGGAATTTTTAATAAAAACATTAAGCCCATTCTGAATGAAAGTGATTATCTAGGTGTGGAAGCATCAGAAGGACCAGCAGCAGAAGTGCTGTGAGAATGGGAGGTGCAGATGGCACCTAGATGTCTATGTGCAGTTTACCAGGACTGAACTGAAGACAGACTACACGCAGAGTTAAACAGAAGACAGACTATAAATCAAAACCCGAAAGAGGTGATGCAAGGAAGAACAGAACAGGCTTAGAGCCTTCAAGCTCCCAGATAAGGAGAGAAAAATAAATCCTAATCCAGGGATGGAAGAGGATGAAGAACACATCAAGGTACGAGAGCACGTGCAAATCCTGTTTTGTTCTGGGTAAAATCACCCTTTTCGCCTACATTAGCTCACATTGAGCTTTGTTACATTGTTTCTGCAGTGTTGCAAAATCAGTGTCAGGGCTACAAATTTGACAATGTTAGAATTATGAGCCAAACATGCTAACAATACTTACACACCTTTAATCCACATGAATGCAAACTCTGGGCTTGCCTAAAATGCTCTGGCGAGACTAAGTATGATTTTTCTGTTTTCTCCAAGACGACATGAGCTCAGGATTTTGATCTCATCCTGCTAATGGGGACCACAGGACTCCTTTCAGAACTGGGAACACAATCTCTCTCCAAGGAGTTGAGTCTCTCTTGCTTTCTTATGCCCTCCCATACTCTGTTCATGTCTTTCAGCTGACTTCTCCTGCCTGATTCCACTCCAGCTTTCTTCTCGGCCAGTAGGAACTTATAATCTTTGACTCTCTATTGTTAAACAATTAAAAAAAAAAAATCAACAAACCAAACAAATAATAATAATAAAAAAATACTGACCTTTGCCTAGTTCGGAGCTTTCAAAATTTCCCCTGGCTTCAGCCCAAAGCCAAAAGTCATCGGCAGTTCAGCTGAAACACTCCTAGGATCCCTGCAATAGGAGTCTGGAAGCTTTCTGGACAGCATTTGCGGGCTGGAAGGTGTAGAAATCAAAATAAGCCACAGTTTGAGAGCAAATCTAGCGTGCTCGCTGCTATTAAACCTGCTCACCAACACCGCTCTGCAGGACTTTCTGTCACCTCTAGTAGACCAGTCCCAGCACACTACACCGACCTTTTCTTCCAAACCTTGGACATCACATCAAATTCAGGTGCCTGGCTCGAGGCTCATCTGACCTCACTGCCACATCCTAGGTCCTTCTTAGTTTTTCCTATGTCACAGCATATTTTAACTATTACTGAGTTCATGCCACAGCTCCATTCCTCAGGAACAGGGCAACCTTTTGTAGCTTAGAGGTCACGTACGGTGAGGCAGAGCTTCCCTGGAAGCTGCTTCCAAGAATAACGAGTGATTCTCCACAAGACCTGAGGATTTTTGTGACTGTCATCATCATCTTCTCAGTGCAAAAGGCCAACACTCTCCACTATAAACAAAAAGGATAATAATAGCAAACAAACCATTCAATCAAGCCACAATATGCCTCTGTACTCTTAATCCTTCCTTGGGAAAAGTTGGAAAGAAAAAATTCAATTTCATGAGAGTCAACATAATTTATATCACTACTGCTTAAACAGACCTGTTGATAAAAAGGGTAAAAACAAACCAAGCTTGCTCTGAAGCTTGCTAGTTTTATAAGGGAAAGGACTGGAGAGGAGGTTGAAGGAAAACTCAGGCACAGCCTAACTTCAAAGTGCTGCAGAGATCCAAGCTTTGTAATTTGGGCCTATTTCTACTTATCTCTGTATTTACATAAATTGACAATTGTGAAGAAGAGAAAAATCATAACGATGGGGTTAGTCTTTTTTGGCATGAGGCTGGCGTCTGCCATGGGAAATTAATCCGTGCTAAGCTGCAGTAAACTGAGCTGCTGAGTTTGTATTCATGTCACTGAGAGCGCTTATACTCACTGCTGTTCTATAAACTCTTATTAGTCAGACTTGTCAGTGGGTGACATCCTGATGAAAAGAATAGCCTATGGATCACCATCCATTCAATAACGGTTTATAAAAATGATATTAAATGAGCCATTTTTCCTAAAATCACATACCAAAATATTTTGGGGAGATGAATAAAGCGATACTGGGGGATTTTATTTTATTTTATTTTATTTTTTTTTTTTTTTTTGGAGAAGGGGATTAGAAGGTCCCAGGGTGCTCTGTCACTGAAATAACCACATCTGTCAGCTAAATTGGCAGAGCTATTATATTTA
The DNA here is from genome assembly GCF_018691265.1 of Tyto alba. NCBI lineage: Eukaryota > Metazoa > Chordata > Aves > Strigiformes > Tytonidae > Tyto > Tyto alba. The sequence continues at coordinate 18,119,137 of NW_024881295.1, forward strand.
GTTTCTAGAGAGAGTTTCTCAGATGCTGAGGTCTTGGATACCTCCCAAAAGGTTTGCTCTCTGGACAGTTGAAGCAAAATAAAATTAGGGGGAAAAGTAGTTCATAGCCACAGCTAGCTTTTTCATTTTTTCTGTGTATCACATGGTCCAAAATGTTGATGAGAAAAGACGGGCTCATGAGGGGTGACTTGACAGGAATCACATTTTAATTTCCTTCGTAAAATTTTGCAAGTTTTTCTCTCTCTCCAGTGGCCACCCTGCTGCTGTTGCCTTTTGGGGGCCCATATGATCCTCCTTGTGAGGAAAAGATATCCCAAGGCATTTCCTTTTTTCCATTGCAAGACATGGTCAGAAAGATCCCATTAAATTTTTTAATTTGTTTAACTGGCTTCTAACTTAGCAGACTTCTGTCATGCCATAAAACTGACTGATGAATGACAGAGCCCTGCTAGGTTTGGCTAGGGTGTAATGTGAGCTCCCAGGGCTGAAAACAATAAAACATAATTTTCTGAGAAATGGGGTTTTGCAAGAGACATGCTAGCTCTAACTTCACCACACCCTTTCATTTTGTTAGCTCCAGTTCAGAAAGTTACAGCTGGATTTTGTTAGATTTCCTATCACTGTGAGCCCTCTGTTCACAATGGTAGGAGCGGATCCTCCTGGTAGCTCAAGGTCATTTAGGAAAAGAGTCGATGAGTGCTGTGCTGGGGACTTGCTCTGCATGTATGTATGTATGGGAGCTAGCGCCTGGGTTGCAGAACGGCATAGCCAAGGCAGCTCGGAAGAGAGAAAAATTTCAGGTGAATCAAAAGGCAGCCTCTCCCCTCCCACACTGGCCTTCTTTGGAGCCTCCCTACACTGAAAATCCTTTCTCTTTCCATCTATCTATACATTTTCAGAGGACTGTGGGTTGAAAAGAACAAAGAAAGAAGCATTAGAGTCCGTCTTTCATCTATCCGCGTTGCGTGCTGGTTTTGGAAACTAAGTGACGAGATGTTCATGCCACATTTCAACTCACTGTCATTAACACAGTCAGGCTGTCCTGGAAGAGAAGCTGCCTCAAAATTCAATACTGTTTCCTTGGCTTTCTAGGTAAACCTCCACCCAGGCCTGGCCCTTATTGCAAGCACTCACAGAGCTGCAGTCCCTCACACCTGCCCAGCAAAAGCCTCCTGGTCCCAATCTGGGCAGGGGAACAAGGCAAAGAAATGGTGGAAGCAAGCAAGCCTTGGCTCCATTACTGAAGCAACGGGAGCGTAGGAAGGCTAAGAGATGTGCCCAAAGCTGGAAGGGAAGTCAGGCAGCAAATACAGGCAGGAGGTGAAACCACATCTCCTAATTGCAAGGCCATCTTCTGCTGCTGAGGGCACAGAGGGATTGGGAAGAAAGATCTGCATGCAGCACAAAGACTCTCTGCTCCAGATTTCACCGGCTCTTGAGTTCTGGTTCACACTGGGAGGAGGAGGCAGGAGCGAGGAGACTGGGCATCAGCGTGCCGATGCTTCTGATAAGAGCTTCTGTAGTAGCTGTTGTTACAGATCTCAAAAGAGCCAGCTATTTCTCTGCCCTGGCTAAGCACTGCTACAGTGCCCAGGAAAGGTTGGAACAAGGCTTTCCTCAACCTTTCTGAAGTTTTCATATAGACTTTTTCAGTCTTTGTACTCCAGGATTTTGAGATAGGAGTGAGACAGGACTTTCTTGGAAGGCCAAATCCTGTGCCCTCCCACTGCTGACCTCGGGACGCAATTATCTGTAAATCCACAGTAGAGCAAAATCCCTAACAGGGAATATGATGATGTCACATCGCTATAGCATCTTGCAGCAGCCTGTGCTTGTGTCAGAGTCTGAGAAGGGAAGCAGGAATGTATATGCCCTTACAGTGACAGCATAGGAGATTTTGTTTTGGTTTTGAATAAATGATTGATAGGGTAAAGGCAACTGGGGGGGAACAGGGCAAACACAGCTAATGAAAAAAGTAGACCCAATCATCGTCCTGTTATATCACTTGCTAATAGAGTAGTGTTTAGCAATAGCTTGTGTGTTGTAAGGCTTAAGGTTATCAGCAGAATGACTGCAGAGAGCTAGTTAGAATTCAGCCTGCATCTGTGACTGTAATCCAGCAATTTAGACAAAAACATGTACTTGGCATAGGTGCATGACATAGACCATTACTATCATTAATACGGTAATAGTCATAATAAATCACATATTGAGTGTCTTTGTTATTCCAAGGAAAACTTAATTATAATTTCCAAGCTGGCAGCATTTGATTTACTTTTTGCTATCTCTGAAGTTGTATAATTAGTTCCCAAGTTACAACTCCTGCGAAATCTCTGCCTTGTTGTGGGTAGGGGATGTGGAGTTACAGCTGCAGCCATCTCTCTGGCAAAGATAGCTTCCCCTTGAGAGTATTAATTTTTAACATAGAAATGAAAAACGAGTAAAATTCCCCTAAAAAAAAGGGGGAATGTTCGGGAGGCGCCTCTCAGGGAGCCGCTCCTCGCATTGCTAAGCTGTCTTTGGTAAAAGGAGCTCTCTAGTGTCCAGTTGTAATACTGCAGTTGAGGAAGAAGCTGTGAGCACACAACCTAAGCAAATAGATGTGCAAATGGAAGGCCTAGGTCTCTGCTTTAAGGTACTCAGTGCTAACGGGTAATGTGCAAAGTGCTACTTAAACATCACTGTCACCCAAACCAATACTGTACTCAAAAGTTCTAGGGCACGTTGCAGAGGTCTTGCTCATTCCCACCTATCTTTCTGAATCTCTTTCTTAAAGGAACTTTGCTGCAGTGATGAAGTGGCTCCTGCTTGGTCTTTGGGGCAAAGATGTGTGTGCATGACCTCCAACGTCCAGGCCATGAAAAAAAAAAAAAAAGTTTAAACTTTTACTGTGCTCCTCTCTAGAGACAGCAAAGTGCCTGCCAGGGTCACGAGCACATACTGGTTTGAGGTAGTCTCTTTGGTACAAGTGAATGGCTAATTGCAACTGCTGATTTTTAATACATGCACCTGATTAGGTGAAATTGTCTCGTGCCAGACAAAACAAGCACAGGGTCACTAATTCCAGAAAGCAAATCACAAAAGAGATGCATGGATAGTAGTGTACAAAGGCAGATAGCCTCTCTGTCTTTCTACAGTGAAGACCTTAACATTTTAATTGGCAGTTATTATGCAGGTTTGAGTGAATGTTAGAATAACAATATATTATCTTTACACTGCTTTAATGTTTGCATTTTGTTTTTCAACACATTAGTGATGAATTCACTAATGTTGATAAAAATGAATTTTAAAATCTATTTGGTTATCACTGGATATCACAGATGGAGAATAATGATTTGACAAATTGGCAAACTGAGATTATCTGCAAATATTATGAGAGACACTGGAAGCTCTTATAAAATACACCATCATTTTTAATAGCATTTTGTTATTATGGTACCTCCCTTGTGGACACTGTGGTTCAATATTGCAAGTATGAAAAATGATGCCATAGTTGAAGCTTTGCCACTGAAAAGCACCATCTTGTGTTTCCTATGCTCTGCTTCCCACAGCAAGGCTTATTCTAGAGTAAAAAATAAATTAAGATGTAATAATTAACTAAATGTGTTTCAAAGACAAGAAATCCCACACAGGGGTAAGTTGTTCACCTTTAATCACTGCAAACAAAATGATGGTGAATTTTCTGCAAGTTACTGCGAGCCAGAGGTTTAAACCTTTTGCCTTTAGATGTCTTGGCAGCAATTTTTTCTTCTACCATTACTGACCTTCATTTTCTGAGCTTAGCTTACAGAGAAGCCATAGTTTTAGTAGCTGAAAACCAATTTCAAGAATATAAGCCAAAAACAACAAAGAATCCTGCCAGATTCAGGCCAGTCATGACAATAATAGTTTTTTCTCCACTTAGAATTTCAGCTCAGTATTAAGGAGATCACTCTTGATAAACGCAAAACTTACAGTACGTTATTATGTCTAAGCACCCTATGGAATATCTTAAAATAGAACAGACCATTTTCCCTTTATTTCTGCAAACCTGCAGGCACAGTGTCAATGGCCTGACCGTTCTCCTGGCTTTTTTTTTTTTTTTTTTTAAATAAAACAAACTGTTGATATTTTCAGACCAGAAAACTGAAGCAAAGTGTTTCTTGCCTCCTCAGAAAACTCTTTGTAAAAAGTCCTCTGATGCTTAATCTCAAAAACATGGGTCCCTTTTTCACTAAGATTTAGGTTAGAAGGGACTGTTAAGATCTTCTTGTTTGAACTCCTGCATAATACAGAGTGGAGAATTTCAGCAAAGTCCATGACTAATTTCAGTTTTATTTGCAGTGTTGGGTCCTTGTAATGCACAGAGCCCTCACTCCCCCCTGCTGAGGGCGTTGCTGTTGAATTCAATCAAACTGAAACAAAGCCTTGGAGAAGACAGCAGTTCTGGGAATCCCACCATCATTTGTCAGGTAGAACCTGGCATTTTACATTGTATCATCTTTGAAAATGATAAACCAGAAAATGCGTAAACTGTGTTTTAACAAGAATAAAATCCATAATTCAGGACAGCACAGAAAGCACCTGGTTTCATGCTTCATTTCCTTTTTAAAACATAGATGAGACTCAGAGAAGCATCTGCTGAGCTTCTGAATGGGTTTGGATCAGCTGCAAGTGCTCACTTGCCAAAAGCAAGTCCAACTCAGACATGAAATCAAGAAAATCTCAGTGGCGCTGGGTCAGTTTCTCATTTACATCCCCATGATAGCAAGTCTGAATTGGTGGTAAATGGATCTGACAAAAATAAACAGGAGCTTTGCATGTCGTTCTCAACATGAGATTCCTAAATATCATACAGTTGCAAAAAGGATGTACCTAACCTTTTGGGGTTTCACTGTTGTTTATCTTTCTCCACATTTATGGATGCAGCTTTATAGAAATCTCTATTAGATGAAGATTTGCAAGTGGAGAAAAATATTGTTGTTCCATGAATACTTTCAATTCAGTAAGGTAAGTATTTAGTTAATGTACAGTTTAAGACCCTGAGGTAGCCACAGCATCTACCTGAGATCACTGAGTCACAGCGCGAGGGCCACCACAAATTCAGTGGGAACTCCAAAGAGCAAATCAGAATTATTGGAGTGCCAGTGACTATACAGAAGAAATGTCTTCATTTATTTGGTATGAAGGGCCTCCTGAAAAAAAAAAAAAAAAATTACAGAAATAATGAAAAGTGTCCATCTTGCTCTCAGCTCCACTGTGACTTTATACTCCTCAGTGGGGTGCAAGATTTACTTGTCTGGTGGCTATCTAATGAAGGAAAAGATGTGGTAAGTCTGGAATCACTTCTGATCTGCCACAGCCAAACCTGGCAAAAGCCAAGTAATTTGTCATCCCCCCCCCAGGGACTAATAAGTAGACACGGACCTGCAGCACCTGCCACCCCCCACACTGACAGCCCCAGAGCCTAGGTGGGGGTCACAGGTCCCAAATCTGCAGGGAACCACTGCAAGTACCAGCCCAAGGCACACTTAACAAAAGGGCCAGCAGGAAACCGCCGCGGCTGCCGTTCCTTCCAGCCAGCGTTACCGTCACAAGAAACAAGAGACTTGTGGACCAGGGCACGGCGGGTACCTCTGTCAGAAATGCACAAGTCATACAGGGCGCACCTGCGCTGTCACGGGCACCGAGACGACGTGACACCTCCACGGAGGTCGGCGCAGCCTTGGCATCAGCTCCTGATCAGCCCCTGAGCTCACCGTCCCACCGCGCCAGGGCTGCTCCGGGGAGGCACGTAGGGCGTGGGTGCAGCCCCAGCTCCAGAGCTGGTTTGGCCTCTGCTGTCACCTGCAAGCCGTCCCTGCGCCCAACGCTTCCCACGGCTTCTCTTCCCAGGGTGACAACTGTTTGCAGATCCGCAACGTCCGCCTTTGCCCCAAGTGACAGCGACGCTTTTTGAAACAGGATTTAAGCTCCTTTGAAATTTGCATCCCCGCGCGCAGTTATGCGAAGTGTGGCCCCTCCACCGCGCACATAACATGTAAACAACATCAGCAAATCCTAAAACATGTGCAGATGCTTTATGATTTATACTAACTAGGAAGCCACTTCATAGAGCAAGAAAAATGTGAATTGATCTGCTCAGACCAGCACTTTGGAAAAGCAGTGCACAGGTTAAAAAACTTAATATCTAGTTAAAAACTAAATAATAATAGAAAAAAAAAAAGGACAATCCAACTAGCTGGTTTAAAAGTTCTCGAGACAACTGTGGAGGCTTTCCCTTGTTAATGAGCTTGACACAACAGCATACCTTTAAAGCTTCTACCCATCACTTTGCAAGCTTGCTTAAATTTTCCTGTGCTCTTGTTTGGAGTTGCTAGGATTAGTGTGGGTGCTGTGGCTGAATCCTTGCAGTCCTCAGCAGAGCTCCCCAGCCAGCAGCACTGCGGTGGCAGGGTAGATTTCCTACTGAAGGACAGCGGGAGATGCCAAAAGGCAAAGGATCCGCCCTTGTTGCCAGTGTTGGTGTTGACATTGAGTCACCCAGCTGCCTCTCCTGAAAATTAGTCTCTCTCTCTCTCCAGTCCTGATGAATATTGATGAACTTCACAGCATCAAAAGAAGCAAAGACAGGACAGCTGTTTGAGGGGACAAACACTTCAGTTCTGGATCGGAAAAAAAGAGACAGACAGGGGAGTGGTTGTGATGAGCCAAGACAGTCTTCTCCCTCATTTGTCAAAATGTGATTTACAGACACATTTCCATTCACCCTGTGGCTGCCAGTTTCCACATCCTATGTCCACAAATCTCTCTTGCTAATTGGATAGGCAATATGTGGGCTGACTCCTCTATAAAAAGCTACTCTGAACTGGGATGCTTCCCAGCTCATTTTAATAAATCATGACTGTAATTAAATTCTTTTGCTGCATATTTCTGCAATAAAATCTGTATCATTCGCTTATTAGCCTTCTTTACCGTCCAGCTATCATTTTGTCTTGCTTCAGAAGCTGCCTTTCCTGCCTGGTCATTTGAAGAATGCCATTCACTTTGAACCCCTGATCTAATTCAGCTGCTTTTCCCTTATCCTTATCTTCAGATCCTTGTTCTGTCCATCTCAGTAGCCTCACTCGTGCCTCCAGCCACTGTCCCTACCATCAGTGACCACTTCAACTCCTTCTCAATAGTTCTGCTCAATAAAGCTGTCCCATAGCCTCAAGAACAAGTTCCACTAGCATGCCAAGTGCATCCGAGGCTATCACTTCCCGCTGGCCAGCTGCCAAAAACACTTACCAAGGTAACAAAACCCCTTCGTTGATGACATTTGTTCCTCCTTTATTCTTTTGGGGCAGTGTCTGTGCTCCCTTATGGACTTTCACAGGGTTTAACACAGTGCAGGGGTTAGTGCAAAGCAGAATAACTGTCTCCACCTGAGGAAAAGACTCTGCCCCAGAGCTTTGCCTGGCTCTCTACAAGAAAGCGCAACTTGGAACTGCATTGCCCTCAGGGCTGTCAGACTCTGAGGACCTCCAAGTCTTGTAGTGAGGGGACATGGAGCCCCTAAAACTCTTGTGCTTCCTTCTTGTGAGGAAGAAGTCAAGACGTTAGGTTTGTCAAAGTTCCTCTTAGCTGCAATTTCTCTTGTACATGAGCAGAATGTGGGGAGGAAGCCCTGAGCTGGATGCTCACACTTCTTTTTGGGTTTGGGGAAGGGTCAAGTCTTGGAAGAGCCTTATCAGCTAGGCTGGCAACTGGGGTACCAGCTAGCTAGCTGCAGGCTAGAGCCATCTCAGAGCAAATACAGCTGTCTCAGTAAAGTGCCAGTAATGTCAGTTGTGATGGACAGGCACTGCTTTGAGTAAGCAACGTTTTTCATTATTCATCTTGCTAACTTCTCCGGTCAGAAGCAAAAAATCCATGCATTTGGAAATTCTTCCAAATGTCTTCATGGGAACTGCAGTTTTGAAGCCTTGGAAGGCCAAAAGTTCCTGATGGATTACATCTGCCAGGATGCATCACACTAGCTGCACGCCGTGCCAGCTGAGCAAAGGGGAGGATGCCAGTGAATGAGGGGACATTTGTTCAGGCCCAGACTCTATCCTGTACTGGAGACTGTGGCGTGAGAGAGACACTGAAGTCACAGCTCTTGGAGTCATCGTGGTGATGGTCCTCAGCCAGAGCTCTCAGCCTGCTGCAGATTTTAGCTACAGATTTGAGGGTCTGGACAGAAATTCATTCTGTTTTGGTTTTTTAATCACCAAATTCAGGATTTCCCATGAAGAGAAAAATAATTTCTAGCCAGTTCTGGCAGGAAAGACCTTGAGGCATCTGGGCAAACTGAAGCGTAGACATTTTAAGCAATTTGCCACCTGACCATGGTGAAGGCTGTGGGTGCAGTCAGGAGAAGAACCCAGGAGCCCCAACCCTCAGCTTTAAATCTCAGTCATCACAAAACTTCCCTTGGATTTCATTTTCCTGGAGGTCCTGTCAATCCTAGTGCCCAGAGGTAATAGGACTGATGTTAGGAGCCATGTTTTGGAAAAAAACAGTAAAAAAATGAATCACAAAGAAGAAATAAATGAACAGAGAAGCTGGATGGGGTGTGGGTCAGATAAAGCAGTGTAAACATCCAGTCTTTCCTTGCTTTGAAACTAGCATTTCGAAGACATGGATGCATGAAGCAGCATTTTGCTTTGCACTTCTTCAGAAAACTTATCAACTCTTTTTTTTTTTTTAAACAGGGTCAGTTTTCAAAGGCAGAGCCCTTTGTCTTTCACCACCTCAAAAGCATAATGTGAAAAGTTTTAATATGTAAAGTTATAATGTAGGGTTCGTTTTATACTGACACTTAGTTGGTTTCAGATTCAAAATAGATTGAGATATGCCTCTTTTTTGCATAACTCCAAGCTCAGCTTCAAACATGTAAGTGGGAAAATTAACATTAAAATGAATCCTTAAACTGCAATTACTTGGAAGATGCAGAGCATGAAGCATTCAAATGGCTCTCACTCAGTGACCTAGTTAAAATATACAGATGAGTACTGCAATTTGGTTGCAAGCGTTTCAGAGATGTGAGGATGTAAAAAAGCTACCCTGCTCCCAGTTTAACTCTACTGTTTGTACTCTAACGCACTCCAAAGAAGCAAATAGACGTCCAAAACACTTTTCCCTTGAATGCATTTCCATTAGGTTGTGATCTTCCTCAGGTCTTATGAGGGAACAGGAAAATACTGGAGGTTGCAGGTGAGCTTTACAGAGATGTGTCAAGGTATTGTATGATCATTGGTAATATGATGTAGGTACCATTTATGCTGGCATTGAAAATGCAATTGCTGTGCCACGTTATTACGAAGTAAAAATGTATTATATCAGATAAAAGGGAAGTAAAATCTTGGTATTTTCTATTACATAAAAATGGCTTTGTTGAAAGAGGCAAAGAAAGTATCATCTAAATTCTAAGAAGAAAGAAAATGAATTCCTTTTTTTTCTATTTATTAGAAAAGGCATAATCCAAATACACCAAGCAATGGAGTGAGCTAATATAGTGTTATAATGCCGTGTCAATATGAAAGCAGGGTGTCCTTGCCATGAAACAGGGTAGCAGAGCACACAGTGAATGTGAAGGACCTCCTGAAACTTTGCCCTCAAGATACCCACGTTGTTTGACTTCCTTCAAGAAAATTCACAGACCATTACCAAGGAAGCAAAAGGGACAAAGCTGTCATCTTTTCCCCTCTCTCTTTTGACTCCTTGTGACCAGCCTTGCTATTTTTAAGGGGAAGTGCAGAGATGAGGAGAGCTCACAGGCACTGTAACACCCCTGGCAGCGGAACATGGGCGAGGAGGGACTCCAGCCTCAGACCTTCTCTGTGATAACCAAAGGAGTAACCTCACCAGCTGACAGCACCAGCAAAGGCTTGTCTTCCCTGTGGATCACCTGCTAGGGGAAAAGGAGCAGGATGTATTTGGCAAATGTCCAAGTTCTCAATGCAATAACACATCGTGGCTGCCTTCCCCTTCTTTTCATTACTGGCTCTGGGTTTCATGTCTTTTTTTCTTCCATATTCATTCGCAGCTGCTGGGCAGGGTCTGAAGGAAGCCCAGTGCAGTAGTCACGAGTGTGACCTTTTCTGTATCACAGCAAGGATGAGCTGTGGCTGAGATAAGCTGCCTGATGTTCTCCAGGCATCTCTGCTGCAGCTCTCCCGCTGACATCATTAGGGGACTAATGCCAACACCTCCCGACAGCTCCTGGTCACATTCATCTCAGAGAGCCTGTGCTCTCCCCCCTCTGCTCAGCAAAGCAGGCTTTTGCCATGAACTTTTTAATTGCCTTGGTAAATGACAGATTATCTGATACAGACGAGAGCTGTGAAACAGTAACCTGCTTACTGATGCTCATGTGGGAAAGCATTCATCAGCTTCTCCTTCTGTGGTAGCCTGAAGGTGTCCCTGCCTCTCCTGAAGCTGCCTACACCTGGCCCTCACCACAGGGCTTTGCCCTTTCAGCTGGATCTGGGCCACACAAGTGCTTAATCTGACGTTTGGCATTGAGCGAGGTGATGTGACGGGTCTTCGGGGGAGCAGGGGCACACAGCGGGGCACAGTGGCTCACTGGGAACCTGCCGGAGCAGTTTCACAGCCCTGATTCTTTTCAGTTACTTCTGATCTTCTCAGTAGACATGTCCTACAGTCCTGTCTACTATTCCAGGGACTGGAAGACAAGTGAAGGAGTGGGAATCACTAGTGAAGGAACCGCTGGTGAAGGAACAGGAATGCTAATGGTGTTTTTTCCCCCGAAATCAGCTTTGGGAATCAAATGGCAGTTATGGTTACACGGCAAGATGAACAAACCTCATATGAAATGTATGTTTAAGGAACAGCCATACAATGCTGTAAGGCAAAGGGTCATGTCTGAAAGCTCTCATTTCTGTAAAGAGTTAACTTTTTATTCTGTAAGAAAGCCCCAATGATGTCAATAAAAACTAAATATTAAGGGCAATAGACCCAACCTCTCTGAAGTCACTGAATGATGAACTATTGCATTCAGTGAGGCAGAACTAGACATACAACACATAGCACCGAGACATACCTAGGTGTTCACAGGCTTAGGTCTATGTTTCGAGAGTTGTGGGCTGCACATATTTCCTTTGTAAGATACCATGAACAGATATAACTTGAATATCTAATAGTCTTATAGAGAAATCTGATGAGCTGGGAAAAGACTAAATAGAGAGCCACTAAATGAAAGTGAAGCATGGAATAATAGGAGAAACATTTAGTCCAACCATTCCATTCAGAGCAGGGTTACCTTCAGAATTTGCTCAGGTTGCTCAGGGCCTCGCAGAGCCAAGTTTTGATAATATTCAGGGTCTCCGGCCTCCCTGAGCACCTCTTCAGCTCCGCATCTCCCTCTGAGGGAAAAACTTTTGCCTTAGGCACAGTAGGAACTTCCCCTGGTACAAGTTGTGCCTGGTGCCTCTTGTCATTTCTCTCTGGGCACCTCTCAGCAGCTCTGTTGTCTCTGTAACCCACCTTAGGTAGTTCAAGGCAGCAACAAGGTACCGCCTGAGTCTCCTCTTCCCAAGGCTGAACAAACACAGCTCTCAGTCTTTTCTTGAACACTACAAACTCTTGTCCCCCGACCACACTAGTGGCTGTCTACTAACGTTGCTCAAGTTTATCAATGTCTTTCTCACACTTTCTGGGAGCCAGAACCAGATGCATTCCACCAGATGTGGCCTCACAAGTGCTGAATAGAGGAGAACAATCACTTCCCTCGACTTGATGCTCATACTGGTATTAACATGCCCTGTGTTTGCTGTGGTTGGCTCTCATTGTTGAGATGGCACATTCTTGATTGCTGTTCAGCTTGATGTCCATCAAGACCTCCAGCTCCTTTTCAGTTAAGCTGATTTCTATCCAGCCAGTCCCCAACTTGTACCCCTGCATGGGGTTATTATTTCCCAGGTGCAGGACTTTGCATTCACCTTCTTGAATTACATGATGCTTCTGTCATCCAATTTCTCCAGCTTGTTCACCTCCCCCAGAATGATAGCAGCCTTGCCCTCCAGCATATCAACTAATCCCCATACACAAAACAACTGGAGGCAACACCATGAAAGATATGAGAGCTTAATGGTACTGTATAAACTCAGAATGGAGCAGGACTGACAGTTATGCCATATTCATTCCTCTACTGGAAAACAACCTGTGCTGTTGTCCTTCACAGGGTAGCTGATGCCCTTACTCTTGAAGATGAAACCAAAGGATGATGTGGTTAACAGAGAGAGCTTACAGAACTCCTCTGAGAAGATTTAGCAGGGACTAGTAGAATCAAAGTGCATTTTTATCTCTACCTCCAGTCCCAGAAATCAAAATTATTAGCGTTAGCCCAAAGCATGAAGCACATCATCTGATCTGGGAAAAAAGATGCATTTTCCTGTGACCTTGACTCAGTCATATAGGTCAGGCAGCAAAAATGAGATGCTTAAAATAACATCTAAGCTGAGTTTCTCTGCTCCTCTACATAAGCATTTGTCCACAGGAAAAACAAACAAACCACCAAACAGCTATATTTCCTCTTCAGAGCTGCTTATTCATTCAAATAAAAAGACAACAGCTAAGTAGCAACAAGTGAGTTAAACGGAAGATAATGCTATGTTCTTAGCCATGCAAAACCTAAATACCTATTGCTTAGAGTGAAGGGGAAAAGGGTTCCTCTCCATGAACTGTGCTGACAGTGCTACCTGCACCTTCCTCTTCTTGTTTTCAATCTTGCACACAGAGCAGTGGCTTTTACTTGGCTCATTTGGATTGTCTACTGCAGCACGTTGAAACACCATGCAGTAAATCAATGCAAATCAATTCTTAAATCCATTAGAAAGAGTCAAGTGTGTGCTTAGAAAAATCCAAAGAAAATTAGGAGAAACTTACCAACTTGAAGGGAAACATGGGGCAGCTTCCAATGTTAAGATCTGGATGGCAGGAAGAGCAACTCTGAGGACTCACCCACCTGAAGGAGCGCGTTGAGAGCCTGTCCTAGGGATAGAGACTCCTGCTGTCACTGTCAATTCAAGAGATGGTCCTCTCTTGAGAAGGGCTCACCTCTGTGCTGAGCTTCTCTAAGACAGGAGACTCGATCCCCATTCTCTTCAATCTCCGCAATTTTCTGGACTGAGGTCCAACACAGATGTGCCTGAATTGTCCACAACAAAGAGCTGTTGTAACGATACCAGCTGAGTTAGGGTAAGCATACTTCCTACTTAACTACAAAATCCTCAAAAGAGATGCCTGAATTTGGGGAAAATAAATAAACAAGAAAATAATTGCTCAGAGAAAGGGTCCTCAGAGTTACCTCCCCCCCTTCAGCTCACACAAACCTAAAGGGCTCAGAAACCTGTAGTGGGCTTACAGAGCAGAACACCAACCCCTTCCTGACCAACTCTGAATGCCTCACTACCCGAGAGGAATGTGGTGGTGGTATTTTATGACTTTCTTGTGAGGGCTTCTGGTCTATGGAAATACGTTTTTCAATTCACTGGCAGTGCAAGGTAAGGAACAGATAGGGAAGAGAGAAAGCCTAGGACGGTAACTATGCAGTTAGGAGAGAGAGAGAGAGAGAGAGAGAGAGAGAGAAAGGAGGTAGGGCACAGAAGGAAAGCACTTGGTAGTTTGAAGAACAGTCATTTCATAAAGCAACAGACACAAGGAAATACTGTACCAAGTAGCAACAGAAATGGTATGTGGAAAGAGCTCTGTTTCTTAGCCTGGTAAATGCATGCCCAGCCAGTCTTTGAAGTGGAACATGTACACCATTACTCCACACTGCTCTTTCTTTTTTTTCCTCTCTCTTTCTCTCCCAGAGGATGCAGAGCTGGGGGAGTGACTCCCCATCTGGGGTTGATTGCGGGAGCCCAGTGACTGCTCTTGCTCAAAGCCTGCAGGCTCTGGAACTGGAGTAGTGGTTCAGGAATCACTGCCTCTCGCTGCTTCAGTGCATTGCCGAGGCAGCCAGACATCACCTTGATGGGCAGCAACTCTGCATCACCCTCCTCTCTTCCCCCTCCCCAGCCTTCTGTCTCCCACGGCTGTTGAGCTGAATAGGGCAAGGAAATCCTGCCACTTTCAAAGCAAAATCACAGCTTTTCCTGAGCTCAGAATGGAGGAGGCGCTTTGGATCCACAGTCTTTCTGCTATGAGAGAACTGGCAGAACTGAATCAGCCCCACTGGGCAGCCTTGCCTCCACAAATGGCAGGGACAACCGACTATGGTGCTCGGGCATCTGGGAAACCCTGCAAGCTACCTGTCAGAAGACCTTTGCAATCATCCAATGCAGATCTTGTCTCTTCAAGAAGCAGATTCTCGACATCTCTCTCCCACTGATTTCAGGATTCAGCAGATTCCTGCCTCCCATGGCATCTCTCTGCTGTGAGAAGCAGCTACTTTTGGCTGCCTGCTCCTGAAACTGTTTCCTGCTGAGCCTGAAGCCCCATCCTCTCTCCAAGGCTCCTCATGCCAGCAGCACTGTACAACGTAGGGTAAGATGGAACAAATAATTTTGCCACAAAGATGGCAATTTCAGTTTCCTTGAAACCCCAGCATGGCTGCAAGCAGTTTCCACCAAAGAAAAAACATAAACATATATTTCAGCTTCATCAAAACAAACCCTTTCTCTTAGAGGGTCTCCACTTGCAACAACTCTTGCCAGCAGTAAAGAAAGGAGATGCTGCCACAGACCACTTCAGTGGCCAAGTGTTTGGCAGAGTCAGCTGGGATATGGGAAATCCCCTTCCTTGAATTAAGGCTGGACCCACAGACTCCAGTGTCGTTGCTGTACCCTGTCAGGTAAAGGCAGAGTTTTTGGGATCTCCCTCTTTTATGGAACAGGAGATTGCTGCTGTCACAAAGGCCCATGAGTTCCTGTCCTGAGATTTAAGAAACAGGAGCTGAGGGGTTTGTGTTGTCTTTTGAGACAGTCTTTAATATTCAGCTGCAGGGAGTCATTCCTACAGTAGAAAACAGCCTTTCTGTTGGGAGTCAGCATCAAAGCTCAAGTAGTTTTGCTCTGCTGTTTACCCTAGACCATTTCCTCAGAAAAATCCTTTTGTGCATGGCCATTTCCCTGGGATTCCTGCTTCTTTGGCTCTGCTTGCATATAATCTGAATATCTACCTTGCTTTCCAAAGAGCATCTCTCTTTCTCTCCAGAGGGCAAGCTAACCAGCTCATTTCTTCATTTTCACTCAGTGAGCTATTAAATCCAGGGAAGAGAGTCTGTGTAGTGGAAACTCACTGAAGTGCTGGCTGCTAGACCTGCCCGAAGGTTATCTTTTGTCCCAGTTTAGATGTTAGGCCCATTTTATTTTTTGGATGCAATGTACACCATGCAAGTGCTGTTGGTTTGTTATCCCTGGGACAGAAAAACAATCAGCCTAACCACAGAGAAATGACATATATTAGCTTGTCAAGCATTTCCCCTCCTTCACAACTCCTTTTGTTATGAAAAAAGGAGTGCTAAAATGGGAAAGCAAGCCCTTTATCTTTCACACACGGTGAACATGAACTCACCTGCTGAACCTACAAAGATACCTGTGTGTTGGTCCCTACGCCAGCACAAAGCCACTGACTTTGCTTGGTCTCTGCCCAACAGCCACCCAGAAGGATCCAAAACAAGTGGCGGAGGCTCAATAAAATAGATGTTGTGCCTCACTCTGAAATAGATACAGCAAGATGAGCTGGCGAGGAAGAAAGAGTCAATTTGTCTCTGGCCCCTGTGAAATCCCAGACTATGTTCTCAGTAATATGATCAGATCTGGGGATAGATGATCAGCTTTGGCAGCTCTAACAGAGTCTGTCTGCCAGCACTGTAATTGTAAACACAACCAACATCTGAATATAATAATAATAATGGTAAAAAGTAATGTTACCATGGCCCACACCCACTGGGACATCTCATTTTTGCTTTGGCTTTAAGATAAAGGATGATGAGGATGTTTGGATCAACAGCTTCATTTCAGACAGTGTTTCTGATAAGTCTGTCACCACATTTGTCTCTGGAAAATATTAAGCACAACATAGAGCTCATTCCTAGATGATATACAAGCAGCTTGTTTTTCTCATTTCACCACAAATCTTATTTATATGCACACTGCAAATAGATTGATACCACACACAGAGCACATCTATAGGGCCTGATTTTCCAGTGTTATATTAGATTCATGATCTTGTAATTCCATAGACTTTAATGAGTTTTACCAGAATAATGCTGGTTCCTAAAGAGAAAGGATATATTATGAAATTGCACATATTACTTGTGTATCCACCCAGAAATGTTAGTATAGGCAGACACCTGGCACAGATGACAATACTTAAATTTGCTTCATACTCCTTTTTATAAGATTTCAGTTGCTTGCAACTGCCAAACATTCAGTGTTCAGGCAGAAATTTTCCCTCTAATGTGCTTGCCTCAGGCTAAATATTCTCAGACAGTTCCAGCAAAATTAGTCCAGCCGTTCTGAGGATGAATTTAGGGAAAACCACAGTGTTTCACCAATATTAAGAAAGGCTCCAGCTACCTTATCTAGAAGCTCTTGAAGCTTTGAAGAAAGGCTTCAAAACACTGAAAGGCAGTAGTATGCTGTATCCCAGAAGTGGATGTGCTGCTGCCTTGGAAATCTGTCCACAGTCCAAGAGAGACGTGCCCAAAACCAGCAGTTCACACCCAGCTGTTGACTGTGCACCAGGCCCTGGGTTACCCACGTGTGCTTGCACTGGCACGCTCTGCCGCAACAGGAGATCTCTGCACTCGCTCAAGGCATGCAGCAAACCCACAGTGGATGTTCATAAAATCATTTACAAGGGGCTGATCAATGCTGCAAGTGTTCTGCTCCACAACCACGTCGTGTTTGCTCTGCAGGGCTTCGGCGAACGGAGGCTGGCTTTGTTCAGAGGGCCACAGAGATAGCAGCTGGGCAATATAGGCAGGCAGCAAACTTTAGAGAAGGCTGGAAAGGAGGAATGAGAAAGCTGCCCTTAAATTAGGGTTGTGTTTGGTTAGGTTTTTTATAAACAGCTGCTGGAAACGCTCTGGTTAGCACTGCCTAAAAAACCCTACTATTGTCTTTGCTTAGGCAGGGATACATTCATTTCAGCTGCTTACCCCTAAGGAAATACAGAAAATACTGCAGAATTATGTGCTTTTCTTGGTGCATGAGCAGTCTTTAGACAACACAGAAACACAAAAATTTAGGGTGGACTGGGCCTCCGGAGTCTACAGGTCCAATAGCCCACCATCAATTTAAAGCAGGGCCACGGACCAAGAAATGCTTTTCTGTAATTCTTTGCTGCTGGGGATCACTGTGGCATAAGACAGAACAGCAGCATGCATAGATGACACCTCTCCTGTCACCTCACTCCTGGTGACAACATGCAGATTGTGCAGGTAGAAGGAAGCAACCACCTTCACAAGCAACAGAGAGACAGGAGCTGAGACAGGAGGGATGTCTGTTAATGCACTCTTCCACAGCAATTCAAATCAAAGCCCAAGTTTCTCAACCACCTGAAGAACTCCCTAGCAAAGAAGGTGGCCCACCTCCTTCTAGCAGCTGGCCACACAGACCAGCAGTTCCGAAACCCTGCAGCCCAGTGGTTCACAGTAAACCCACAGCACACCCTACATTTTTCAAATAGAGCATTCCACTTTCTTACTTACATTTATTTTGCTGTTTAACACAACTCTTGCAGACTAGCTGCCAACTGCTCACCATGGCCACTGACAGCCATGGACTGCAGACCACCCTGCCAGAGCCAACAGCTCTTCAGTGCTCTAGCTGCACACTCTTAACTCAAGTGGAGGTCTCTGCTAAATCTCAGTCTAAATAGCTCAGCCATTTTGCTGACCCCTGTGAGGGTACATACGGTTCCATATGGTGGGAAAGCTGTTTTTTGCAATTTGCTCCTAGGACCAAGTGTAGGAAATTATATACAAATCAACGTTAAGAGAATATTAAGGTTGTAGAATCAAGCACTTACAAGCCAGGAACTGGCTGACAAGGTCTTAGTCACATAAAAGAAATTTCTAAATAAATGTGTTTTGATAGCCAAAAAATGCTCTCTGAAAGA
Source organism: Tyto alba (assembly GCF_018691265.1). Classification (NCBI taxonomy): domain Eukaryota; kingdom Metazoa; phylum Chordata; class Aves; order Strigiformes; family Tytonidae; genus Tyto; species Tyto alba. Next base: position 18,137,236 of record NW_024881295.1, read on the forward strand.
CAGGCTAGATAAATACAAAAAAAAGAATGAGGCTGCTTTGTTTGAGAACAGCTTCTTAAATCATGATCATCTTTCCAGACCATTTCCTTCTTTCCTCCCTAAACTCCTGCCAAATTGCAGCTAGGTTTAAGATGAAGATTTCACAAAAGGTTAATCTTTGCACTGGAGAAGCAAGTAAAGTTTGGGCTTCAGAGGTGATTGTCTTAGATCATTTTGAAGAGTTATAATGGTGCAAATTGAGTACCTTAAATTTACCACACTGAAAAGCTGCAGCACTATGTAATTCTCCCTGCAATTTTTCTTCTTCTACAGAGATGACATTCCTGCCTGTGGTGGGTCTGCTATAGTTAAGGGTTAGACTTATCAAGGTGAAATCTGCTTTCAGCAAAAGGAGGAAAAAGATTTCAGGACAAGCCTGTTTAGGGTTGTGCCAACAACCCCAAATTTACCCCCCCACACACTTCTCTGTCATCAGATATCCCACGTAAGTGCCGCTCTTGTTAAGTTTCAGTAAGGGAAACTGATTTCTCATAAACCCAAGGAAGGGCGCTTGCCGTGAGGCAAACAGAAACCTCCCCAGGCCAAGTTGCATCTGGCTGGGAGAGGAGCCAGCAGCCGGCGGGTCCTGTCGCCGCGATGGCTGAGGAAGGGCTGCCTGGCCACGCGATCCCCGCCGCGCGCTGCCGCAGAGCCCACGTGGGCAGCAGATTGCACGGGTTGGCACTCGCATCCCAGTCTGAAGCGTTAAATCAGCTCACGCCCTGGGGAGAGGAGGGAGTTTGTCCGTTGTTCCGGCTCCCCGGGTAATTTCTGAGCAGGGCTGTGAGAACGGCGATGAGGGTCTGAGCGGCGAAAAGCAAAAGTCACGCTGTAGGAGATATCTCTGGAGCCAGTGCTAAGGACCTATCAGCTCCCAACCTACAGGAGACTCCAATCAAAAGGCTTTGACAATAGTAGAGAGCCTAAAAAAAAAAAAAAAAAAAAAAAGCAAAAGAAAGAAATGTGGCAAAGCAAACAAGAAAGCCATATGAAATCAAATTAAATTCAAACTCTTCCCTGCGAACTCCTGCACACTGCAAGCCCTGCAGCAGCCTGTCTCCAGCAGCTCCAGGCTTCGCAGGGACTTATCCGCAGGTCAGAATGGGCAGCTGAAGCCAACAGAGCTCGAAATCTGGTGACACTGTTCACACAGATCCTCTTGAAGAGGCAAGTGAGATTTTCAAATGCCAATCAGGTGGGAAACTTGTAGAGGAAATAAGTACAGGAGCAGCACAGACTGAAAAAGCCTAAACCTAAAAGGATTGAACTGGAGGATAGCCACAGCTTGAGGCAGGGATGGAAGGAGAGGGTGATTAGTAAAGGAAGGCCCATTTAAAACGGGAACAAGTCTTAGTCCTATCTGTCAACTTCTGTCTTTCACTGATAGGAACTATGTTTTTTTTCTCAGGAGCGTTTTTACTAGATCCCCAAAACTGCAGACATCAGTGTAGGCAAGATCATAGCTCTGGAGAAGGGCCAGCAGAGTTCAAAGCCCCTGGCTGGCAACCAAAGCAACGCTGACAAGCATTGAGGGAAAATTTATGAGGTCCTGATTGCTAAATGCGTATGTTTGGGATATAAAGAAGTAACAATTATGCCACCCACACTGTTTATTCTCTTCTTATGTGTGGAGCTTTGGGCTAGCATGTTGAAACATAAAACAATCTGAGCATTTTTTAGATAGGATTTATGGCATTCCCAGACTGACATTTAGTATCATGGCTTGCAGTTGAGCATGCTATTCAACAAGCCACCTGCCTCTATAAATGTCACTATTTGGGCTCCAACTTGGTTTATGTGTAACTCAAAGGAACTCCTGTTCTTTCAGTTCCCACCTGTTTATGTGGAGGTTTCATGGCACACAGCACTGAAAAAGACAATTTGTAGAAAATAAAGATTAAGGTCTTGGGTGTTTTATTTTGTTTAGAAGCAGTAAAATGGGGATGTGAAATCAGCATTCCAGTAAAGATGCAGGACTGCCCACAGAATAGATTTGTCCTGGCTTATGCAACAGAAACCCTGAGAGAATGATCCACACACAGTGGAGAGCAATGGATCACCACGTGGGGTGGCAGGTGGCCTTAGGTTCTCACATCTGAAAATTCCTGAGCCTTTTACAGAGCACCAGAGCTGCTCAAAAGGGCTCTGTGCAAGCGCTGCAGAGAGGCAGTCAGTGGTCACCCAGCCACATCCATGGTGGCAGGCAGAGAACCGAGGGTGGGATGCAGAGGCATGTCAAGACTGCCATGTGCTAGTGTTCAGCCTACACCATCTGTGTAGTCACGCACCACAGTGCAGTCCCAGAAACCACACCTCCAAGTGCCTCCACGCTCATCGAGAGAAATTAAGGCAGCACGTGGAGGCAAACCTCTGCCTGAGAACAGCTGCAGCAGCAATGGCTCCAGCACTGGTTGTATAAATCACCCTTGATTGTGGCTGCATGATCAAGCAGCTGTATTAGAACCACGTAATAATTTAGATGGAAAGGGACCTCTGCAGACCATCTTGTCCAACGTCCTGCTCAAAGCAGGGCCAACTAGATTAGGTGGGTTGGGGCCTTGCCCTTGTTCATTAGGATGAAAGACATGCTGCCATAGCTGCTCCGTTGCCTCTTTAATCAGAGACACATATTACCTCAACGTGTGCTTCAAAACCAGAACATTTGCCACATGGTCTTAGGGTGGGGATCCTGCTGGGCAGCAGAAGCCATTGGTACATTTACTGCATAGCCTTATATCACAGTGGAGCATAGAGAGGGGTCCATCAAAAATCTCACTCCTTTGCTAATACAAAACTAGCAATTTCCTACTTTACAGGGAGGAAAAAGCACATATAAGGTTTCCCTGCGACCTAGTCACACCAGAGACCATGGAAACTAGGAGATTAATATGTTGAGATAGTTCCCAAAGCATTCGGGGGTACTCCATGTCTCTCTTTAAAACATCCATATGAATTATCAGGTCAGAAACCCAGTATTTTATAGCAGGGACATAACAGACATTGCTCTGCTTTAATGAAGCTCTCTTCCTCTTGGAAAAATATGGCCTGACAGCCTGGATTTAAACATTTTGGTGTCTGAAAGTGTCTGGTATCTTTCTGCAACCATCACCAATTAAACTTCAAATACTGCAAAGAAGAGGGCAGCTAAACCTACGCCTGTCACCTTATGCAATCAAACCTAACCGAAAATTTAGCCTTCTGGGAATAACAAATTGGTGGCATACAGAATGAAAATCATCTTGATGGCTAGCTGAGATCTGCCTGACCTGATCTTCCTAACACGCTCACTATTAAAAAAACGTGAAAGTTACATGCACATCATTCTTAAGGACCATGGGATGAAAAATCATACATGATAGAAATCCCAAGGTACAACTTCTGGCACATAATGGGAAATACTTTTTGTGTTTGTGTTGTTTTTGCAGAAGATTTATAAATGGTTGTACTCTTAGAGCTTTTCCTCTAAAGTTGACTCTTCCTGTGCAGAGAATACAGTTATGTATATAATTCCAGTCACAGAGAATACAGGAAAAGACTGGGTGATGGTACATCAACTCCAGAAATAAGTTCTTGCTTGGCACAGGCAAGATGAGTAGTCTCCTTCGTACAGCCATTATTTGAACAGGTGGGAGGAATGAAGCAGAGATTTCTAGAATTATATGAATTCTAATATATAACATAAAAATGTCCCATGCTAACAATAATCCTGAGACAAACCCTTATGCTAAAAGCAAGACTGTTGTAGATGAAACTTCACATCCTTCCTTCAAGTGAAGGGAAAAACACAGAATACAGAAGTTCTTGTATATCAAGAGTTTCAAAGCAACTTTGTGACTCCTACAGTCAAGATTTGCCACTCTGAATACAGTCATTCTGTCATTCCCTGAAACAGAGAGAGGCCCAAATATAAGATAAAGGTTGGAGCAGGAGGAAAATGTGCCCTAGACTGCAAACAAGAGCTTTTCAGAAAACCGTCAAAAGGGATGCTTGACAGAGATTACAGCATCAAAAATCACACGTATAGAGATCTAGGAGCCTTCCCTCTCAAATACTCCTTCCTTAGATGCTCAGCTGACCTTGAGATGGTGGGTATTGAGTTTTCTTCTTCCTTAGTCCTGACTGCAATACATACTCTGTCAGAAGGAACCCATGAACATGTCAACAATGTGAAAAATATATCTATTTATTATAAAAACATTAAATCTTTAAAAGTTAGTCATCCACAGAATGGCATAGCTGAGCCCAATATGATCTTCTCATGGACCCAAAGGTTGCTGTAGAGCAAATGACAGCGTCAGAAGTATGTAATAAAACCAATAGAAATGTCTTTTGATACCACCTTTCCTAGGAAATGCTGGACTTGAAGCAGCTCTCCAACATCATCAGAGAGATTGCACCAATTTATATAATCACACTTTGCGAAAAGCTTTTAGTACTACAAAGCTCTGAATCACAAACTGGTCCAACAAGCTAGGTAAGTAATAAGGGAGCCTCTTTCCTTCAATGCCACCCCTGTCTGTCTGTCTCCCTGCCTTCTGGCTCCTGTAGCAAGTCAGGCACATGGTGAAAAAGTGTTTCAAGCCAGTGGGCGGCATCCAGTATTATATGCTGTATGTGTCGCTGATAGTTTGAATATATCAGATATTTTTAGCTACTGTAAGCAGTTCTAGGCAATCAAGTATTGTAATCAAGAGCATACAGAAGCCCAGCTATATCAGTTCAGTCAGGATTTTAAGACTTCAGGTTTTGCAACTCTGCCAGTTAATGCGCTGGGATGGTATGAGTGGAGTTGCTCCTTGCTTTGGTGTAGCAGAGTCATTTTAGAAGAACAATCTGCCCGAGAACTCCCCACTGTGCTCAGCTTAGTGGATAGTTATTTCAGTAATAGTAGCTTTCTGCAAGGAAATAGGAAAGGTAGCCCTGGTTGGAGACATAGGGAGTTACCTGCCACGGTGAAAATCTCCGGGTTCCCGCGGGCCATGAAGCCACACTATTTGAGAAATGACATAAAGAGCTTACAGACAGAAAGATTATAGAGCAGCCAATCTTTTTAAGAGCAAGCAGGAAGCCAACTGAACCCCCCGTGACTCACAGCCAGCGGAGCGGAGGCAGGAGGGGTAGCCAGAAACACAAGACCCCTCACCCGGGTAGAGCAGCGGGACCCTCCCCGCCAGCTGGGGGGGGGGGGGGGGGGGAGGGCGATCAGCACCGCGGACAGCGGCACAGCCGCTCCCGCCCTGCCCACGCGTGTCCCGGCGCCCACGGCCGCGGGACCGGCGCAGCGGGCAGCCACGCAGCTGGCGGAATGAATGACGCCGAGGTCACGCGTCTCAGAGCCGTTGTTCCCCCCCTCCACGCGTGTCCTCGGGAGCAGGAGCTGCAGGTAGAACACCCAAAGATCCTGGAGCTGCTGGAGGAACCGCCGAGCTCGGGTGGTTCGTGGCAGAGCTGTACCTGGACGTGGCAGGCTTCGGCTCGGGGGGGCCGGGTGACCTGGGGTTGGTACCAGAGGAAAAACAGTTCCCCCCACAAGTGACAGCAGGAATCTCGGAGAACGTTATGAATGTGTTCTGAACTGCTGCGAGGGTGAAAACACGCGCTCTGTTACTGCATTACCAGCTCTCCATCTCCTCCCTAAACGCACGTATACCTGTGTGCCCCCTCCTCCTCACTGCCACGTTTTGATGTAGCCCTTCCCACAGCCTGGTCTCTCCTACCTGGCTTCCCAGCGCATCCATAAAGAGACAATACATCGGCACCTCTCACTGACGGGTCGCTGCCGAGAAGCAAAAGTTTGGTGGCAAAGCTCGAGAGCGGACGGCACAGTTGTGCTGCGCAGCTCCGTGCTAGGGGTGAGCAGTTTCAGGGTCAGGACTGTGACTACTTTCCCCTGCAGTAACACTAAGTAAATGACTGCAGGTGCCTTTCTCAACCTTCAAAGCCAGTATTTCCCTGTCCAGCCTTTTCTCCTTCACCAATATGCTTTGTCATCTTGGAAAAGGTTAAGAACATGGGGGTCACAATCCATCTTGAAACCTCCAGAGATGCTTCCATTCATACAGGTGTCCCGCGCTTAGTTCCTTTTGTCAGTGAGATGCTCCTTCTTCTCTTGTGAATAATGAGCCACCTGCTTCCCGCAGCAAGCAGAACCGACCAGACACCTGCTGACACTCTGCAATCCAAGCAGACACTGATTTCCCTTGTAGGTTCTCCTTTTGTACCTCCCCCTCAACTCTATAGTCCATGTGATAGAGTTTATACCTTTTATACCTTCCCCTCCCACACAACTCTATAGTTCATGGCAACACAAAACTCGAGTTCATGCCTCAGCTTTTGAACTGCTCCGAGGAAGTGACACATACCCCTGCAATTGAAGCTAACGCTGCTTCAAGCAAGCTGTAGTTTCCAGAGTTGGAAACGGCACCGTAGCGGGACTCATGCCTAATGCTTATTGCTTTTTCTGCTCATTTCCTTTCAAATGCAAAGTCCAATTATACTCTGACTGTCTAAAGTGGAAGCGCTTCATTCAATATTATTGCCATTATCACATTTTGAACAACACCTGCTCTCCTAATCACCTCTGCCCGCATCGCCCAGTCAAGTTATTCTGCCACTGCTCACCCTGAATTCCCATGCCCGTCCCACACAAAGAACAGCAAGACTGACTGCATAAAATCCTGAGGCAATCTTCTCTGATGTCCGAGCTGACCCTGCTTTGGACAGCAGGTCGACTGGAAACCTCCTAAGCTCCCTTTTAAGCTGAGCTATCCAGGGGTCCTAAATTCTCAAGCAGGGATAATAATAGAAATTGATAGAAAATCCAGCTCTGTAACATACTCCCCTTCTCTAGGGTTTTCCCCTAATTCTAAAGGGTAGGCTAATGGTCTACACAACGCCCAGGATCTGGACACCACACGCCCAGGGGCTCACCGCATTCGGTAACTCAGGATCAGAACTTACGTACCTTTAGGTGCTTCTGTTCAGCAGGTTTCCAGGCCGTTCCTGCTGACTGCCTTTTCTCAAGGTCCTACAAATTTGACGTTCATAGATTATTTTTCATAGCGGTCCCTGATGAACTGCTGACCTCAACACAGCCTGACAAGTTTCCCGAACGCTGTAGTATAATTTACTTTGGTTAGCGCATCCACAGTAAGACAAAACTAAAAAGCACCTAAAATGTCACAATAGATGGTGCGATTAATGCAATGTAACACGCTATAAAACAGAAAAGGAGCTATAGCTCAGTTCCTGAGCAAGGAAAGGCTGTAATTTACTGTAGCAATACAAAGCATACGCATCAAATTACTTGTGTTTCAGAATCTCTCTTATGTACGAGCATCAGCAGAACTGACTATACACTCGCACACAAACAGCAAACAAGAAGTGGAGGTTTTCTTCTCTAATTACTGTTACAATCCTCCCGAGTGTTTCTATTTCCCCTTCAAATAAACCCACCAAGGGTGTGCTCACATTAGCAGAATTACCCACCCAACTCAGATGGGTCATGTCCCTGAACTTGCTTTATAAGCAGAGAAGGAAGCAGGCTTTGCCAGAGGGTGATTTAGAGCATCCAAGGGCTTAGGAGCACATCTCTGACTATCCCCCACTCTCCTACAAAAGCCTAACAAGACAAAACCTCCTAACCTAAATTAGGTGCTTAAAATCAGGTGGTATGCTCATTTTTTCCTTATTAGCACTACACATACCAGTGATCACCTGTGTGTCTTTAAAGGTCATATCCACAGCTGATGATTTTCTTTCCCCCTATTTTTCTTCAATCAAAAAGGAGATATTATAAAAATCAGTAAGAAAATGTTATTGTACAAAATTATATTGTGAAACAGAAACCATTCAGGAAAGGATGAAATGCTTCCCAGTTCTTTAACGCAGCTCTGGAAATTCATTAGATTATGAACAGTTAGTATCCTGTTAGGCAGTCTCCTGCAGCAGAATAAATATTGGACTCAGGCGTCCCATAACACAAGTGACCTTGGATAAAAGCCACAAAGATGGCAACAAAATAAAGCACATTTAATGTCCTTTGACATTAAGTAGCCAGGGGTTTGTTGTTTTTTTTTTTTTTTTTTTTCCCCGCAGCAGTACTGTCATACAGTAAAATCTAGAGTTAAAAGTCAACTACAACTCCATACTCAAATGAACAGTAAATGTGATCTTTTTTTTCCCCCGTAAAATCAGAAACAGAGCAAGAATATGAAGTTATAAACTGAGTCTTTACAGTTTATAAACAAAGCAATACTCTCTTTTTTTCTTGTCAAAGTTAACCTTGGATTTGATTGCCTCATGTTTTCTGTATCTTCCCCAACCTCCTGTACAGTTACAGAATTTCATTAAATCAGGATTTGAGCCTTGATTCAGTAATTGGGACCTGAAATGCTGAAAAAGGATGCTCAAAATCTATTGGAAAACATTTTACACAATACTGTATCTAAAGCAAGCAGAATACGAGAATGTCGTGATTAATAATCCATGCTCTTTGGGAATATCTACTGACAGAAGAGTCTGGCATCACTCCACAGTTCTTCCTAATTCAGCAGATCACAGCCACAAACCCCCAAGAGGTGCACGTGTGAGAGGAAGACAGAGGAATTCAGAGTCACAATTAAGTGAGAATATTTCTTTGTTTGCAAAAAGCAGAAGCCGAAGATCGAAGGCAAGATCCTGATGCCCTGGAAGACCTCTGCATCCTAAAACTACAGAGCAGACAGTAAAGCGAGAGGGTAACAAAACCTAATCAAAGCAGACGGGAGACAAACACAAAGCAATCTCCCCGACCCTTCTGTGACAGGCAGCCAGGCACGACTTGCAACCACAAACAGCTGCTACTTCAGCCACGCAGTGGCAGTGGTTTTTCAGTATGTGTATTTTATTAGAAGAATATCAATCACTGAGCAATAGAAAATCCCATTAAATGATCAAATGTGCCTTTGCAAGTGTTAGGAAGAAGCAACCACCAGAACTGCGGCTGTGCAGAATTCTCCCTTCTTGATAAAACGACCTCTGGCAGCCAGGAGAGTCCTTTAGGTCTTCCAGCCCGGTGGCCCAGGTAGCCCTGGGTTCTGAAATCAGCCGTACTTACAGATCAGAGGAGCACAATGGGAAAGTATTAGCAGCCTTCTTACCTTAGTCCTACCTTCCTGAGATCAGGAAGCCTTTTGATTAAGAGTACAATGGGATAAATATGCTGTAACTGAGCATCAGGAGTAGTAACTCTTCTTAGGAGTAATTTCCATGCTTGCTCTTCCAGTGAAATCAATGTTCGGGGGACTTCTTGTGCACGGACTCTCTCTTGGCCAGGTTGGTTTTTTCCCCCCACAATGATGCAGACAGATCCTGTCAGTCTTTCTTCAAAACAGTAATACGAATTGAACTGATCATGCTGTTCACCCCGAGTTGATTTTTGTTCGGCAGAATTCAACAACTATGATCTTTGTTGTACTGAGGAACTAGCCTCCACGTGTCTGTTCAACGTCGCTTCATGCCGACGCATTTCTGAGCGGTCTATACGTAGAAATGCACGGTGATTACTCTTGCTGCGGTTCTGTTTAACCCCCTGCGTCCTCCAGAAAGATACTTATGGCAGGCAGAAAATGCGACACAGAGTATGCCTTCTCCATACAGACGTGGCTCTTCCAGAGCACAGCCACAACGGCCACCGAGGTCGGAGTGTCAGCCCCGCAGCTGCGGTCAAAGCCCTACACAAAGCTGCAGCCGCTTGGCTCCATCATCGCACCCTGCACAACAACCTATCGAGGCAGTCAAGGGCGAGGCAAGGTGTGCTGTGCAAAAAAGGATAGCACAGACTATTTATATTTAATAGAGTAGGGAGACTTTGAAGCTGCTTAGGGCACCCTTATTTGTTGCAGTTGCATACTCTGCTCTGCAAGATGCTGAGAGATAGGGCAGTATCTTTAAGAAAAAAGAAAACATCCATTATTCATACACTGTTATGACCTTTCCAGACTCTATATATTTTACTCTGAATCTCATTTATATGACTATGAAGAGTTATCCTGATGTGCACACAAATCCACGTAGCTTGAGCTCTGCTAGAAAAACCCTAAAATCAGTAGGAAACTGCATGGGATTGGTTGAAGTCCTTCTAATGTAATCAAACTGGTAATTAAATTATTCACATTATTCATTTAACATACCTTAACAAGAGAAAGCACACTGATCATCTTTCACCCTTGCTGGGGACTGACCAAAAGAAATAACAATTTTAAGATATTTGGAGTTAGAATTCAGCTTAAGTATGTGATTCTAGCTAAAAGAACATCAATGTTCTGTCAGAGGGCAGGAGGCAGCATAGGAGGCATATATTTACTTTGGTAAAAAATACACTCTTTAGAGCCTGTTAGAAGTGGCAATCACAACATACATCACAACCAATCCAGCATGTTTGTTAATGCCTGCAGAGAGGCTATGAGCTTCCCAACACCCTGCTACATGGTATAGATGATACTGCAGATCACCTGGAGTTCTGCTCCCACATCATCAGGTTTCCTTCAAGGCCTCAAGAGGAATTAGCAATCGGGATGTCATTCATTACCTAGAGAGAACCATTTTTCTACAGGAGAGCTTGTCATACCAAGCAACCCACACGAGATACAATTAAACAATGTCACTGCTAGACAGCTTAAAATTTCAGCTCAATAGAGGAACTCACTGTTACTAAGCAATTTCATAAATTAGATATGTTCTGGCAGGGCTCCTCTGGAAGGTATTAGCAGTGATCCAAACACTAGGACCTAGCAAATTTCTTGGGTGAAATCCTGGCTCCATGAGAGCCAATGGCAAAACTCCCAGGCACTTCTACAGAGCCAGAATTTTAATTTCTCACGCCAGCTGCAACACACTGCTATGGCTTTGGGCAAACTACACTAGCTCAACCTCCCCAGTTATAAAAATGGGCAACTAACCACCGCGCTTGGAGTGACTGTGGAGGATTCACAGAAGTGCCCTGTTCAGAAAGGGCAAGCATTATCAATCAGTGCAATTTAGAAAACAGGCTACTTCAGCAACTCACCATCAGGGAAATACTCCACTAATACAAATATCAGGATTGTAGTTTCAGCAGCATTAATCTCTTGTCCTGTGGAGGCTTGGTAAAACCATCTTCTTTATAAAGTCTATACACAGAAGACAGGCACACGCTCTGGTACAATCCCTTCTTCCAGGACTGCAAGGTAACTATCTTCACTAGTTTGATATTTTGAGAATAGTATTTGGATGATCCATAATGATCTTATCTACATCAAACGTCAGTTATGTTCTTTCACAGGCAAAGCATGTGTGTGAATAGTTGCCTTCACAAGTCTGAGATTAACAAACACACGTTGCTACACAAACACACATATTAACTCTGGTTAACACACACATTTGTTTAAAATTAATTCTGGGGTGTTCTTGCAAATAAGTTTTATGGCTGTATGAAGAGAGGCTATAAAATGAGATTGGGCTCCTTGGTAGGTGGCATGTTACATTTTTTTAAGAAATATTATTCCTCCCATATAAATGCACAACAGATGTAACATTCGACCTAAGCAATAAGATTTATTACTATTTTTAAAGCAAATTCAGCACAGCTTAAGAGAACACTGTACAGAATTCTTTAAGCTAGGAAGAGGTTCTTCTTGTCATCGATGCATGTTTTGCATTTGTCAATTCTTGCCCTCAAAGCCAACCCACAGTCTAGTATTTTAGGCTTCTCACAAAGGTGATGATCCTGCAATTCAATCTGCTAATGTAGCACATAGCAGTCTCCCTCTAGTCACTGCAGGCACAGTCTCCTATCTTTGTTTTTAATATCAAAAGAAATCTGCATGGCCTCTTTGGTCTCTTTTTTAGCCCTAAAACATTTCAAGTGATTTACACATGAAATCAAAAGCAATTTTCACACACTGTTTGGCAATGAAAAAAAAAAATTACAGCTGTGATCAAAGAACAGAGTCTTGCTTGTGTTGTCTTATATTCATTTCTTTACCTTTGTATAAATATTTATCGTTTCATATTTTCTTCAGAAGCCATAATTCTTCTGTTTTCTAAAAATAACCTGCTTATTTTTCTCTTTACAGAGCACTATTCTTCCTTTTGTTAAGTTCATTTCCAAGATCCCTGTGTAGAGAAAGTAGTGAAAAAGGGGTATGTGCAACTTTACTAACAAACATGTTGAAAATATCTAAAAATGAGGAACAATTCCTGGATAAATACTTTCAGTGGCAAACAGCCATGTGAAAAATCAATAGGCCTCCATGTCATATAGTAATTTTGTATTTTGTACAAAGTCAAGAAACCTGAAAATTAAAACATACCCGAACATAATGTTAAAATCTTGTTTCAAGAAAACACTTATTTTTGTTGCTCAACAGCTTCAGTTATCGAGTAATTTTTCAGGTTTTGCATTTCACTTCATCTAACACAATCCTGGATGGTCCAGCAGGCAGCTCCTGACCGGCACTCTCCATTCACCTCAGGTGAATCCTGGAGCTGACACTGTTGTATTCACATTGGATAAATCAATGCATCTGAAAGGTCATCTACCTCACCGTGCACACAGCCAAGCACTTAAAACTGTGAACCTCTACACAGCCTATAAAAAGAATCCTAGTACTAATATAATGATTTCACCTAATTTCTCTGATATGGTCGATTACCAGCTTGTAATCAAAATTGCTTTATGATCCCTAGCTCAAAGCATCACACCAAATTCGGAGCTGCCTGAGCACATTCTCTTTCTGGAGAAAGGCATGGGACAAAGCTCTTGGATGCTGTGCTGGGTTTCTGTGACTTGGTTTTTTTGGTAGCAGGGGAGGGGGCTACAGTGGTGCCCCCTGTGAGAAGCTTCTTGAAAGCTTCCCCGGCTCCAAGTTGGACCTGCCTCTGGCCAGGGCCGAGCCAACTAGTGACAGCGGCTGAGCCTCTGCAAGAATGTATTTAAGAAGGGGAACCTGAGAGGGGACTGGGACTTGTGAGGAGGAGCTATGAGAAAGACGAACACCAAGATCAGCGGAAGGAAGGGGAAGGAAAAAGGGGTGAGGTGTGCTGGAGCAGAGCCCCCTGTATCCTGTGGTGAGATAGCAGGGCCGCCCACTCTGCCACCCGTGGAGATCCACGGTGGAGGAGTTCACACCAGGACAGATGGCTGCACTTAAAGGAAGCTGGGACTCTGAGGGGAGAAGCGGCACCCGCTGTTGCGGTTCGGCGCTGGGAGGACTGCAGCATGCAGGGGTGACCCCCGCCAGAGCAGCCTGGGAACGGCTGCGGCCCGTGGGGAGGACTCGCTGCGGAGAAGGTTCGTGGAGGCCCCTCTGCAGGGAGAGGGGAGCCCCGGGGAGCAGGGAGGGATGTGCGGCGCTCACCCCCCACCCCGTCCTGAGGAGGAGGGAGCTGTGAGCTGACTGTAACCCCCATCCCCTGTCCCCTGCGCTGCTGGGGGAGGAGGGAGAGAGATCAGAGCAGAGCTGAGCCCCGGGAAAAGGGAAGGGTGGGGGGAGGTGGTTTTTGGATGTGGTTAGCCCTTCTCACTGTCCCCGCCTTGTCTGTTAAGTGTTGTCTCTGTTAGCATTTGAATTAAAGTGATGTTTTCTATTTCTTCCCCTAAGGAGTCTGTCTTGCCTGCAAACATGAGTGAGCTACTCCTGATCCTTAGATGGACTCTTTCAGACATTCCAGCTCCATATTCTCCTTCCCATCTGATGGGGTAAGGGGTGAGTGAGCAGCTGTGTGGTGCTCAGGTGCCCTCTGCCTGAACCACAACAGATGCTTCTCTAGAAGAGTCAGGCGACATCAGGAACACCGAAGATCTGAGATCATATCAAATGCATCATCTCAATTGAAATGGATGCTTTCCCAATTCATCACAATTACAGATTCTCTCTGAACTGCTGTGCCCCAAAACTCCTTAGTTGGGAAGTGGTTCATCAGTTGGCTCCCTAGACATAGAGCACTTTAGGTAGTCCTTTAGTAGCAGGTATGTTGACAGTCCTTAAGAAAGGCTGTAATCCTACTGACCGTCTCCTGTTGGTGACTGAACATCAGCAAGGACAAGAGGTTCCCAGACTTTTTTAAAGGGATGCATCTGTTTTCTGCTAGAGAAAAACCCCATTAAGTCTTTAACTCTCATTAATGGCTGTTAGATTTGGGGTACTGATATCCATACAGATGTTACATACTCTATTTTGAAAGTATCTGAATGCATTTGCAGTGAGTATGGGTATTAGATCCACAGACCAGGGAAGTTTCTAGCTGTCTAGTGCACAAACACTGCTTTAGTTCTCTCTCATTTTGCACTAGTTTTGGTTGCTTGGCTTTACAAAAGTAGTAGCAGTGGAAGAGGTGTCAAAAGCAAACAGCTGGGGCTGTTCATATATCCTCTTTACAATTTTGCTTTATGCTAAGACTTTCTGGTATCTCGAGTAGTGTCTGGCTTCCTTTAACACTGGGAACATCCATCTCCACTGTATCCCATCCGTTAGGGCTAAGATTTGACATCTGAGAGAAAAGAGCTACTTTCACTCATAAAATCAATAAGTTGGTAGCCAGGCCTGCTGTATGCTTTGCTGCTATGAGGGGAACGTGACTCTCTGTCCACCTGCAAAAATAAGGAGTCCCTTGGACTTGAAGAATGTCCTCAATCAGAAATGGAAATCCTTGAGGAACTGACCACCAGACTGTCAAACATTATCAAAAGATTGACTAGGGCATCTCTCAGTTAGGACTGGGTAATCCACTGCATAGGCAGAAACGCACTATCCTTTGAGCAAATTTCAGTACAAGGTGTGGAGATTTCAAAGTACCCATATTAAGAAGGAAATCACAGAAAGGCTCATCAAACCACAGGCACAAGTGAGGGGTTTTTGCAGTTCTGTATCATCTGCGTATGTCAAATGAGAGACTTTGTTCTACAGACAAAAATGAAATGGATAGGTTGCATTGCTTCAAGAACAATAGGATTTTTAAAAGAAAATGTTTAAGCTTTACCTTTTCAGGTATTCTGAATATCCCCTGAAATATCTGATAACACAGTGGTTGGCAAAGGAAGGAAAGGAGGGAAGAAAAAAGGCTGAATGATTAACTGCCTTTTGTTTCCAGAATACTTTTCATGTTGTCTACAATTCCTTTGGCTCACAAAAGTCTCAAGACAGACTCTTGCTTTATAGTAATAAAAAATAAAATAAAAATCTTCAGCTGTCCTACCTTCTCTTCTCCACAATGTATGATGGAATCCAGAGTCACAAACTGCCTGGACTTCACAGGCAAAGGGCATGTCCTAAAGCAGTTCAGTTCATGCCTTCCTGATACCCTGCAGGCAGCCTCTCCCCCAAAGCAAAGAATCTCGCAATATCACTTTGTGTAACATTCTTCACATATTTTGACTTACACTCCCAAAGCACATTTATTTCAGACTGTGCACGTGTGGGTTTTGGGGGATTTCTGGGGTTTGAGGTTTTTCAGCTTTTTCCTCAGCTTGATATTCTGCACTCGTCCTGGAGCTGGCCATTTTGATTAAAGATTTTGTTTTGTAATGAAAGCAAAGGAAGTGCCTCAACTTTGAAAGAGAGAGAACAAAAAGAAGCAGCCAAAACACGTGGTGATTCTTATTTTGCTTTCGAGATTGACAAAATGGCATATGCAATTCAATACCCAGGATCAGTTTTATCTGAAAAAGCAGCTTATCATGTAAGTTAACACTTGCTATGATTATAACCTACATAATGCTAGTTTCCTATGCAAAAGCCCCATGGTGCCCATGAGTCACCTTCATACTTTGGTCACTGGTTATCAGCCTTTGCTTTATTTTACAATACATTCATGATCCTCTGTACTTCCAACAGCAAAGACATCATGCTTGGTTGGCCAATGCTGGTATCTGATATTCCATTATTACCTTGGCTTCAAAGTGAGGCAGTAATGTACATCTGTGTTACTCTCCCTTTAATGTAGTACAAAGCTGGACACAGCTCAAAAAGAAACCCCTAAAATCCATTACCTATTTATGATCAGGTACAAATGGATATTTATCATGTTAAAAGAGAACCATATGTTAAAGTGGAGGCTAGAGCCCAATAAATCTTTTTGGATGAAAACCCTTTTCAAAAAAAAGAATAAAATAATTAACATTTACTTTTGCCAGTAGAAACATTTGCTCATGAATCTCCTGGGAAGCGAAGGGCATTTAACCTTTTTACATGCCATCCCCTCAGACATCTCTGACTCTCACTGCAAAATAGACAACAAAGATTCCCGTCTCCACACTGCTGATTAAACCCCTTGTAAGAAACATCTGGATGAAATTTTCTTGGCAGTTGATTTGAAAAGTATACAAGAAGCAGAACTAGGGAGCAGCCGTAGTTCAGCTGAGTGACACAAAGATGATACTATGCAAAAGCAGATTTTTCCTTGAAGACATTAATTCCTAAATATTAGCTTGTGACTGTGCAAGCAACCTCATTAGCAAAAGAAAAAGAAATCCCTCTTCTACTCTGCATGTCAGCGTAGAGAAGGCAAATGGGCTTTGAAAGAAACCCAAGTCAACAATCTGATTTTTTAAAATAAAATAATAAAGGGCTTTAACAGTTTACCTGCCTAATACTTAACTTCAATTGTCAGGTAAGAGAGAGGTCATCGATGTCCTTAACTTCCAAAAAACATTTCTTAAACTCGTGAAAGATTTCAAAACTTCTATGGTTTCTGAGAAACTCAAAACAAACTGAATATAATGCCTTCCTATCGTCTCAGTCAATACACCCCCAGGCCTAAATCATCAAAAGTGACATATAATTTTTGTGACCTGATGGTCAAAATAAAGGATGTCCTAGCCCTCTGCTGCTTGAGCTTAAAAAGCATGTCTAATGCAGCTCAATATATTGTTCCCTTTTGGGAATACAGACCCTGGAATTCTCAGTTTTCCATATGTATTACAGACCTAAAAGTGAGAAATTTTCACTCTTGCTATTAAGTGAGTAGCAGCAGTGAAAAACCTACGCGAACCAGGCCAACTGTACTCTACAGCTGCTGTGTGGGAAAAAAAAAAAAAAAAAAAAAAACCACCAAAAAACAAACCAGCAGCAGCAGAGAACAGCACTGGAGGGAGTCTGACACAAAGGCTCGGGAAAAAGGAAAGCAGTGGGGAACCTTCTGCTTCACAGCTTCCAGGCCAAGGAAATTCCAGGGGATGTGGCAAGGAACAGACACTTTGGCCTTTTCCAGAAGTCAAGGCATAGAGGGCTCCAGATTTATCAGACTGAATTATAATTACTCGGACATATGAAAAATGAAAGCTTCAGCACAGTGCAGGGCCAGCAATCTGCAATTCACTACACTTGTTGAAAATGTGATGGGTTTGGGAAGAGCTTTGAGTTTTCATCTGGGGCACTGCTCTAAAGAAATACATTATCAGTATGTGCTTAAAATTGCTTGGTAAATATTTTTAAGTCATAAAGAAATTAACACATAGAGACAAAATCTGGTCTAAACATTTTATCTCCAATCCAAACTTCACATTCTAAAGCACCCCTACTTTGGCTACACCACTGTGATCCCAATAGATCTAAAGCAGGGCACTTATTCAAATTAGTCCTGCTATCAGTTTCTCACTAAATGAACATATTCACAAACACCTTGTTATATGTGTCTCATTTTATGAGAAACTAGTCTTCAAAATTTAGGAAAAAATCTGGCAGATAATGAAATTTCAGCACGGGACAAGAACAGCCAAATGGAATGCAGACCAGAAATTCAATCACAGAAGTGTAAAAGTACGAAGAAGTAAGTTTGGAGCTGTTTTTCTTCTATCAAGATAAACAAAATATTGTAAATATTTTGTACCACATTATTCAGTACTACCACTGGAATGGTAATGAATGAATAAAACCAGAAAGGTTTATAGAATCCCAAGTAAAATCCAATATTCATCAAAAATAGTGGAAATAAAAAGTTGTCATGTAGAACATCTACATGCGAGGGACACACCGCTTGTCCAGGCAGGAGGTAATATCAATGCAGATTTAGGGTAGCCACCTGCCATGCGTGCCAACATAACTCAAGTGAGTTGATTTTATGGCTAACAGCAATAATTTAAGACTACTACATCAAGGGAAAATCTGCAATTTTTTTAAGACCCTTTGATGTAACCAGTGTATGCTTTGCAACTCCAACAGACACCTCCCTCTATACATTTGGTCTGCACCAAATAGGGAAGATGAGATAATATTCTGAACGCAGCAATGTGTATGCAATCAACATACAATTAAACTGAGTAGTAAAAAGCAGGTGACTGGAAAACATGGAACCAAGGCTTACAGTGTATCAAGAAATGTCCTTACACTTAAAAAATTATAATGCACTCCAAAATCCATTTGTTCAGGCAATCCATGTACAACAGAAGGCACTGTTATCCATATGAATCTATCAATTCTGCACAGCAAAAACCTGAGAAGTGCAACTCAATTAGATGCAGCCTGGCCCCTCCCAGTCATTCAGGTTCCTTGAGGACAAATGTTTCCTTTCAGTCCATCAAATTATAAAAACACCACAAGAATTTGTACATTACAGTAGCTGGTTAGAAAGAGCATTCTGGTGGGGGAAGCACACTGCTATTTTCCAGAAAACCTTCAGCAGCATTAAAATACCCTCCCCTATTACTCAGAAGTCACGATGATTTCAAGAAAATGTAATGATGAGAGCCTTCCCATTGACCTTTGTAGTTGATCCTTCAGTTGCCACCAGGAGTACTTCCAGCAAAGTTAAATGCTGTGATCAGTCCTTTGTTGTCAAATGTGTAGCCGCTTTGTTGTTCTATTGTCTTAGTCTCTAGAATTCAAAGAAAGGAAAGGATATGAAAAATAACCTATAGAGAACACTTGTCAGAGACAATATAGCTCAGCTAAGAATGCAAAGTAGTGGAAAAAATTCTCAGCTGAGTCAAAATTTCATTCCCTAAATGCACTGACAATAATAAATTACACTCGGATTTTCTCTAAATGCATAAACACACACACCTCTACAACAGAGCTGAGAAATTAATCCTCTACAGAATCAGTGTATGTTACATAATTCTGCATGCTTTTTAATTAAACCTGAATTTATTTTCCATGATGCAAGCTTGCTAAACATCTAAAACCTTACACTGACTGTGGAGGCAATGTTAGCAGTTTAAAAGTTACAAAACTGTTAAACACATAGTAATTGATAGTAATCTTCATCAAATACCTAGCTGACAGCTAGATATTACCTTAATTTTCTCTTCATTTCAAATGTCAGATTGTGCAAAACTAGTTCATACCCTATTCAAACAGCAGCACATGCCAATGAAAAGGCAATTAATTAGAAGCAACAATAATCTCGCTGAATAAACACACGCTTCCAGGCAAGCAATAATATAAGCACAATATCCTACTCGCGCTTCTCAGGAAATGTTAATTAGCACAGAGGTTTACTCTCTCTGTTGTTACAGATTAGATGCAGTTCCAACATCCCTGCAACAGATAAAATGGCCCCAGAGAAGTGACTCACCTGCAGCATTTCGGCGGTGTTCTGCTAATGTATAAATTTCCTGCAGCTGTTTCTTCTGATCCTCACTCAGCGGTGCTGTCAGTGAATGGTACCAGGCCGCATCTCGGCTCTGCACCGCTGTCAGAACAGGAATGGATGAAAAGTGATTATCAGGTTACATGGCAAGTTAATTTCAGAAGAATAAAATGAAACACACTGGATCCCTGGTTGGTTTTAAAAACAGAATTTGCACTGCAAAACGGATTCAGTATTCCTGTCAGTTTTCTTAGCACAGAATCCCCACTGTAATCGAGGCAATCCATTTTGGGGAACTTAATTACATCCTCTGCTTTCTGAAACAGAAAGTTAACCATGTGGCTATTATTCATGGACAACGATTAAATGAATCTTCTAATTTAAAATGCATATCAAAACTAAAAGCAGCATGATTAGTCAAACAGGAAAGGGAGAAAGTAATTTCTCCATTATGATGTTAACAGCAAGAAAGTGACAAATATTTCTATATATAGGAGTCCCTCTAGTGACCAAGACCCACTTAGGCTGTGATTGAAAAGTTCTGAAAGAGAACATGAAGAGAATTAGTCTCTGGCTGTAGTTGCTACCATTTGTTTTTTGCAGTACGTGTAAGCCAAAAAATCTTAGGACTAACATTAGAAAGCAAGATCACATTTTCCAGTTTCAGTAATCTAAATTATTACTTGTAACAGAGAAAAGGGTTTTTCCCAGTGATGATCGTAAACATCCTGAAACTCTTTTGTCATATCATTCTGCCAGCTAGTAAACACTTACCTAAAAGTGCTTGTGTAAAAAACTGGTATTCATCAACACCATTTTCAAGGTCAAGAGGTGTGCTGAACCCTTCGAGAGCAGTCTCTTCCAATGCATCTTCATCCCAGTCATCATCATCATCTTCTTCATCCTCCTCCTCTCCACCTCCACCACCCCCACCACCTCCTCCTCCTCCACCATGATTCTCTTGCATCGCCTGGCTCACTTCGTTTGTTTCCTCTTCATCACTCGGTATCTCTTCTGTAAAAGAATTGATGTGTTTTGTGAAACAAAGTTTAACAAGTATAAGGAAACGATGACTTATGAATGAAGAACAACTAATAAATCTAGGGTTTGGCTGGAAAGGAGACCTTCTGTTAACACCCCTCCCTCAAAATCTTAGACGAACTGGAAAAATGAAGCTGTTAAAATGTTTCCTACATTCAAGATTGGTTAAATTTTTGTTTCTAAGCACACCTGGAGAATGTGAAACTGCCATTTTTTTCCCCTTCATTTATACAGTCTTTGTGCAATTATGGGATCCAAAAATTTTGAGGAAATGTGTCTCTGACAAAGTGTTCCATCACTGTGCTTTTTTAATTATGAATAGAGACTTGCATAGACTTCACAAATGACACAAAACGAAGAGAAAACCAGATGTAGACCAAATATCTTCCTGTTATTCTTCAGAGAGCTCCTTTAATTGAACGAACTTAAAATAACATCTTTCGCTTAGCTTTATCTTCCATTCTGCTTGTGAAACAACTTTACATCCTGAATTAAACGCAACTTCAACATGCAACTCAAAACACTGCTATTTCTTAATTAAGGAAAAGTATTCCTGATTTGATTATAACAAAGACTTTAAAAATCCCCCTCCAATTCCAAACCTTCTGTTTTTTCCATGTTAACAGTTTAGAAAGAATAATTATATCTGCAACAAGCAGAGAATGAATCACAGGACAGAGATTTGAAAATTACTGTGCTGTTTCCATACTGTATTCCCATGCATTGAGAAGAAATCTGTAATTCCATTACAGAACAATCATGTGTGAAATTTGAGTGGATTACAAAATCTGCTTACATCCAATCTAATTTTCAGACCTCAAATCATCTATCTCCTGTTCCAAGTCAAATACAGCCACATATATCTGCCTGCAATGCTGCATAAAATTCACTCCCCATAATTCCCTCCACAGGGTATTCTTTGATGTTTTTTCCCTTCTGGCAGACACAGCAGTAAGAGGTCTGTCCAGGAACCTCAGCTGTCTGAAACCCCACTTTGCAAATCACTTTCCATTTGGACAAAGACCTTGCTAGGATTTCCTTCAAAGTTTAACTAAATGGGTCTTTCAAGTAGTTGGGTACTAGGAACAGCCCCTTTCCAGGAATCAAGAACATAACCAGTGCAGTCCTGGCAAACTCCTGCTGCCTATGTGGGAAGACAGAGCACATTCACAACCCAGAAGAGTGGACTTACAAGTTTTATTGTTACTCTTAAACCAGTACAACTCTTTCACAAAGTGTTAGCTGTTATACACTGAAACATTCTGATTACATTTTGGGAAGAAAAATCAATTCCTAAGATGATCTTTCAAGAACCCAGTAAGCTGAGCTATTTTCAGCAGACTAATGAGTCTTAAAAATGAACTGCAATTTCTTACCCCCTTTAAATTAAATCCAGACAAAATCCACAATGTGAAAAGGGGAGATTTTACCATTATCTTCTGCAACGTGTTTTTCATCTTTAGCATGATCCTCATGTTCTGTGAGTTCTCGAGAGGCGCAAACTTGTTTTAAGCCCAGGAAGAGGAGGAGGATTGAAGGGACAATCTGGGCAGCTACAGCATCCACTGCAGGCGGTCGGTTCTGCAATTCCATTAGGATGCTCAGTCCTATTATACACATCTTTCTGTCATGGAGTCTGAAACAATACATACTTGTTAGACAAAACCAGACTTTCTCTGCAAGGATATGTAGAGAGCATTGAAGTCCTAGTGTTTGACATGGCAGAAGACAATGTCACAGAGACTGTGTTCAAAGTCTGTGTTTGAAGCTCCTAAACACATGATTTCCTTTGTTTGGAATGCAAGTTCCCCACTGGAAAGTACTTGTCCAATAACATTTAAATACCTTTCAAGCACTGGTCAAATTCCTGGAACAACTGTTTCTGATGACCAAATGCGAAGTTTGTAATGCTAAATAAATACTGTTTAATAAATTATGTAGAATATCTTGTCTTTAATAAAGTATTTGATACAGATTATCATCATTAAATAGGATGAAAAATTAATTTTCCTTGGCTTTGATAGCTGTACTGTTGCAGGGATTGAAATTAGCAAAAAGACTATTAGCGAAGAGTAACGATAAGCAGGAATTCACTGAATTGCAGGGTGCCTTTATGGAGTGCCACAGGGTTAGCTGTATTGAAACATTTATTAAGTGTTCATCAGAATGGCTGCATTATACATCCAATTTCTGACACTAACTTGAGACACACTGCTAGCACTAGTGAAAGCAGGGAAATAATTCCACTGTATCAAGAACAGCTGGCGGTACACTCAAACAGGGAACCTGCAAATGAGTAGACCTCTAGTAAAACAAACAAACTATAGATAATTGAAGGGAAATAAAATAATGATATTAGAAGAAGAAAGATTGTTATGTGAGCATAGCCAGGAAACTAGGTAAGAGCCTATGCTCTTAAAAATAAGAATTGATTTTCACTTCCAGAAATAGAAGTTATTTGCAAACAAGACAGGGAAAAATTCTCTAGCTGCCTCTGCAGATACTCTTTGGTCCTCCTTTACTGGAAACACCGGTAGTATTCAACTCCTCTGTAACATTATGGTATTTTGCTATTAAGGGCTTGAGGGGAGCTTGTTTTGCCTGAACTATTCAATTTGATGCTGACAGCTTCTGTGCAAGCCTTCTGCAGGACAAGTAGTCCCATCAAGAAGTTTCAGCAAGACCTAGAGAAACCAAACAAACCTCTAGAACTGGCAGAAAATGGCCATCCTCCAGACTCTTGGTACATACTTCTGTTACTGAATCTGTTCTACTTTGGAACGAAGAAGATACGAGTTGAGAGAGAATAAACTAGTAAGATGTGCACCACATACTGCAACAAAGCTTACAGGGGAACAGCCAGCTCAATCAACCACTTGAAAAATTGCTACAGAAATACCATTTTAGAAGTTCTTACAATATCATCACTAAAAATCCCATATAACATGCTACTGAACTACAATACTCTTTAAGTAATACAAGTGATCATGTATTACAGCTTTCTAAACTTTACATGTGCTTGCACAAGGCTGGGAATCTGGAGGGCTTTCATTACACCTCCCACAGTCTTAGTCCTGTTAGGTCTTAGTGAAGTGATTCCATTCTCAGAGTAGTTAACAACAATAAATTATATACAAATGTGCGTAACATTATGATCACAGAAGACCTTCCAAGAAAAACAAAGTCAACTAGCATATCAAATGACACGGTTTGTCATACTGGGTTTGGCTGCTCCATTACACGTGTTGAAAAATGTACCAAAATGTAAGTAGGTGAAGAGCATCCTTCCATCACCGCTAACTGCAATACTTTTATTTTTTTCAGAAGGAATGGGGCACAAAAGAGGGCATACAAATCAACCAACGACACTGAGTCAGGGGAACAGGGTCCACTTTCACAGGAAAAAAAAATTAAACAACCCCTTACTCCTGTCAATTTATCTATCTTGAAAACAAGCTCATTGCCATTTCCTCTCATGTCAACACTGTGAAGACCAAAATCCAAACTAAAGATTATGCTACCTATGAATGAAGCATAGCTTTTTGGGAAGAGTTGTCCATACTGCAAGTACAAAAGCAACATTCTCTACCTCCTCTCTGCCAGCACGTTCATCCAAGCTTGACCAAAGCTCTGTAAACTATGCACAAGACTTCTACCCTGCATCTTGACACTGGGGACCCATAAAATTTCTTCAAGCCCCAAATGTATAATGAAGCAATTTGAGTGTACATGTGCCAGCGTAGTTAATGACACTTGGCACTACTTTTTATAACACATTTGAAAAAGCTACCATTACACAATGTCAACTGAAAAATGCAACACAGTAAAATGTAAAAAAATCTTAGTAATTAGTGGCTTAGCTTCGTACTAAATTATCTGTTCTGGACAGCAAACAAAAGTGCAAGAATTGAGCATTGCTGTTTAAAAGGGAGTCATCGTTAGGAAGCAGCCCAAGTGGCCAAAAAATACAGCATATTTGTCATGCTCCATTTCCAAGCTTCTAAACAGAGAAGTTGTAAGAATGAACATGTCTTCAGAATATGTATGTTATTAGAAGGCCCAGCAGGACAGCAGAAATCCAGGCATCAAGCCATCTTTAGTGAACCTGAGCCAGAAGGAGACTTGTTTCTTCCACCTGCCAGCAGAGACAAACAGCAGGATAAGCATCTGCCTTGCCTGAAGTTCAGTATTCTACTACTCTCCAGATGTATCAAGTACCCTCAGGGACTGAACAAGCAAAACAGAGTTTTACGTCATTTTCATCTTTTCATAATGGCATAGAATGGTTTCAGGACCATTCCTTTGCTATCAAAAAGCTCATTATTTCAGCACCCTTCCGTTTGCATGAGGGAGCCTGGATACGACTGTCCTCAGTGTTTTGCGTTTCAAGATCCATACTTATTTGCTCAGCAGCACACAACAGTCCTCCCTAACAACCATGGACTCTGCTTGTTCCCTCATTGGTGTATCAAGCTTGGAGTGCTAAACATGCAACACATGGCAGTGCAATGCACAACTCCTAGGCAAGTCTATTTTTAACAAGCTGCGTGTGGTCTTCATAATCTGCGGGACCTCTTCTTGCTAATACACTCCTTTCTAATACAGGACAAAAAGATCTAAGAATCTTTTGTATTTTAAACCAAGCTGGAAGTATTTCAAAGGGAAATCACTAAGACTTTCCTTTACTGGTCTGCTGTGCTCCTTTATATGAGGATCAAGTTGCTTTCTATTACATCAATTCAGTTCCTGGACAAACTGCAAATAATTAGCCATTTCCTTCTAGTTGCAAAGTTGGAACCAACTCTTTTTTCCTACATAAGACTGGGATTTTATATACAACTCTGAGAAAACTAGGATTTCTAACTATTTAAACTCCTACCAAATAAATCCCCCTATTCAGCTTCTAAAAAAATAAAATCACTTATTGAGGATTTTTTTGAAGCAAGTTAGATTTTCCTTTCACCCTAGTTTCCACAGAAGAATTTTTAGTATGAGAGTAAGCATAAGTCATAAAGAAGTCTCATCCAAATTTCAGCTGTCAGGGAAAAGGTGGAAAGCAGTAAGGAATAAATGTTTCTAGAAATGGCTTTTCACTTTGAAGTTATTGTAGAAAACATTTATAAGTAAATAAATACAATATACTGTGGTACATGGGCATTATGGGCACACATCCACAGATACATAGTATCCACAATGACACACTGGATTTATGCATAGTCTGACAATGAGTTCTGAGCTCTCCTTGCCTGGATCATTTCTAGTATTCCAAATTTCTAATCAGTTTTAAATAGATTCCACATTTTTAATAACATGGAAGAACAGCTACTTATCTTACTGTAACTGCTTTTTCCCCCCAAGATGTATTATTCCCATGGATTCCATCTCATGTGTTCACAAGTCCTGCTTAAGAAATACTGCATTCTTTTGGCAAACACCATTGGCTCTGGGCTGAGAGCATGCAGACACGCATAACACCCTACTGCTGGCAGAGCAGGATCTGTGGCTAATAAGACTTCACAGGAACAGAGGACAGAGGAGTGTGGGGTTTATGCGGACAAAGCATCTTGAAGAGCCACTGTTACCAGGAAGTCACAGATTTTCTGCATGGCTGCCAAAGATGCAGTAAGATTCACCTGGTCCTGCACACCTGGAGGTAGACCTGCTTTGATCTTCTCCAATCTCTCTAGGATCTATGAGTCTTCCAACTGATTTGAATTTAAGCCTAAAACTGCCTCTTGCTGAAAAGCAATCTAACTGTAAACCAAAGCAGCAGTGAATAAAGGCTGGTGAGAAAAAAGGACTGTACAAATCAGGGTGCCCGCTGCTGTCTTCACTGATGAAGACATGAAGTCTGCGGGGCTGGACCCAAGGAAGGCTTTCAAGAAAGCCAGATTTTGTTTGTACTTCTGTCTTTTCCTGTTCAGTTAGGCCTCTCAATATCTATCTGCTGCTGTTCAGATGATGACCCTTACTACCCTTACGAAAATAAATGGTCTTCTAGAGGCAGTGCTGTCCTGAGGGAAAGGGAGGAAGTCCCTTACATCACATCACAGTGCCTGACAAGCAGTACCATAGCAAAAGCCCTACACCTGGAAGCCACATACTGAGGAAACAGCACTGAAGAGATTCAAGCAATATTACAGATATTTATTTCACTGCTGGTAGCAGCAGATCAAGAGAGATACATGTTAATCTTCTGCTGCGATTCAAGTGCAAAGTCTGAGCAGAATCTAACATCATGATCTCCGTGTTTCATTTTCATGGGCTTTGTCAACTTTTGCCTCAGCTCTGAAGAAGAATTTAGTTGAACAGTAGTTGCAGTAGCTGATGCTTTTTGAAAAGCAACACCAAAGAACGGAAAGTTAAGCTCTAGCTCACGAGAGTAGTTGAGGTTGGAGCCTTGGCAGATCTGCAGCTTTTTTTCCCCTCTGGATCTGACTAGTTCCTCACTGAATGCTCCAGGATGAACTGTTGAAGGCTATAAATCTCTTTCATTTTTGATTTCTTTTAAAAAAGGAATGGCAAGTTTACCACCTGTAGGGAATAACTTCTCTCCTACTGTCTCTATGTGTTCAGCATTTGATGCGCTGTAGAAAAAATGACAGCACAAAGAGCTGACTCTCAAGAACTTTGCTTCAGCCATAGGAAAAATTGGTACATGGAAATCTGAAAACATCTTGCTCCTTTCTAAAGTCAGCAGATATAAAAATAATTTAATAATTAACAAGAATATTACCAAAAGGTGTGGGAGAGGTAAACTTAAAAGTGTTGTTTTTCAGCCACTGGAACTCCAAAAGAAATGAGGGACATTGGGTCCTTTATGCCTTCTTTGTCACCAACTCAAGTAACCCTTCTAATTGATAAGTTGTACTGTAGACATTTCGTATACACAGCAGGTAGAAGAAGTCAGAATGCTTGTGGTAATATGAACTGTCCATTTCTGTTATAATGAACAAGAGAATTTTTTTCCCCACTTTTTAACCATTTAATTTAGTACTACTTTTTTTTTTTTTTTTTTTTTTTTTCTTCTTCAAGGAGATACTGTTATGGTAATACCTTCAAATACAGACATGAACGGGAGAGTCTGTACAAAGCCTGTATGCACCAAAGCAGGCAATTTCTTTTGTATCTCCAAGTGGTTTTCACTCTAGTAAAAAAAGAATTAACATGCAGATCTGAAATAGGGCAGTCTATGCTGCAATTCTACAAACTTCTGTGCTTTCCTCTTCATCCCACTAAACTGTGTACTTAGGACAGAGGAGGGAAGAAAACTATTTTTACTGTGTACATTTCGTATGTTTTTTAAAAATACTACAAACATGCTGGGAGCAAAACCCGCATATACCAGTTGGTCATTGATTGATTGGGAGTCACTATTTTCTTAGTTATGGAAAAGGTAGTGCTATAATGCACCACACAGCTCTAAATTCAAGTTGCACACAACGCAGCTATACCAAGACAGCATGGAATTCTGTTCAGGGAAGATTAACTCAAATAAGAATTGGCATGGAGAAAGGCTATTTGGATAACTGGGCAGTGGAGAAACCACCTTATAAGAAGCCCCCTAAGGATTTGTTTAGAGTTGGAATGACAAGACTGGACCGATAAAAAACAGGTAGGGAAAGAATGACAATCTAAAATAAGGTATGCGTGTATGGGTCAGGGGCTGGCTGTCTCAGCCCATGCTCATTCATAGCATGACTCCTAACACGCTGACACTTCGCTTAGTCTGCTGGCATAGACTATGCACAGAGAGGACACATTCTAAGCCCAGCTGTACACCTGCAGTCAGATGTCAGCCTCCAATGATAAACGCAACTCATAGCAGGAGAGTAAGAGGTAGCTGTTAACTACATCCGACTGTGTGCTTTGCCCTGAAATAGATTTGAATCTCCCAGTCAGACACCACATCTCAGCCGAGAGGCAAACACTAGCTGTCTAGCATGGGATTTCACATGCTTCGGTACGTGATGATACGCTCTGTCCACCTTCACTTACTTTACAAATGTTCAGCTCCTGCCCAAGTGTGCTCTAGTGCAGTGTACACACATGTTCAAGGGAGGCTGGAATGAAGTTTAAGTTCAGTAGTATGCTAAATAGTCAGTACATCAATGGCATAATAATAAATATGCAAGTTGTTCATGAACAACTCACAAGGATTAAAAGTGTGGGATTCACTGGACAGGACAATGGTTTTTAACATTAAATGGAGCAGTTAAAAATACTTTATAAAACACAGAAGAGAAAATATGTATACAGTATTTCAGAAAAAAATTTAACATCTTGCTGAAATCCTGCTGGTCAGCTCTGAATACTACCCTCAATGCATTCTGGATCATCTCTCGGAGAAGCAGTTAGTTTGTGATTAAGGAACTTAAAAGAATTCTGAAATATCATATGTATTGTACACTTGTATCCTCACAACACAGAAAATTCAGCACATAGCTCAAGAGACCCAGAAAAGTTACATGGACATAGGTCACCCTTACTGGCATCACTGCAATTGGACCTGGTGTGGATTACTGTTATTTATACTAATCAAGGAATAACTCTTTCATCAACATGACGAGGGATACAAACAGAAATGAACAACAAAGAAAAAAAAATCAAAACCATGGACTTCTAAAATAAAAAACCCACAATACTTGCCCAAGAAAACAGTCTGTGTCATTCATCCACTGGTTTATGAACTGTGCAGTGATGGGCTCAGGATTGTGTGGAAATCTGATGTTCTCTAAGGTATGCAGAAGTAGGTCAGGATTGTAGTAGAGTGCAGCTATCGCAACCTGAAGACACATGGTACGAAGCTCGCTTGTTTTAACTCCTCTAGTTAACCGCTCCAGAACAGCCTCCACAAAGAGTGGAATACACTGGGCATATAAATATAAAGGAGAAGAAAAAACAAAAACAAAACAAAACAAAAAACCAACAACAAAAAAAACCAAACAAACAAAAAACAAACAAACAAAAAAAAAAAAAAAAAAAAAAAAAACAAACAACAAAACCCAGGCATTATACATGTTGCCAGATTATACAAAAGTTTAAAATACTTTTATCAGAATTGATCTCTAGAGTTAACTGAAGTCCGGGCATAACCTAGGAATGCATTCTATTCACTTCCTAGAATAAAAGCATTTTAAGCCTTCGATTACATGCTTATAAATCTTCCCCAAAACACCTATTCTCTGAGCTAAAAATTGCCAATGTTATTCTCAGCACAGAAGAGAATATTTGGGGCCTTTTGGTGGAATTAGTTCTAGAGCACATAAAAGGTTTAGAAAAGAACTCAAAGACATTCTCATACTTGAATAAAAATATCCAACAATTTCAACACTAACAGGCATTAAAAATGCAATTACCTAAATTTGCAAGAAAAAGAAAAGAAGTTTTTCGTAATAAATGTAAAGTGATGTTAAATTTCTCATAAGAGATTGAAATGAATGAGTTCATTCAGATAAAAGCAAGTATGCACAAATTTCTACATAATGAAATAAGCATCTATATTTCAATGTGAAGATTTATGCTTTATAATAATTTGGGAAGCACTATGAGTGTTTGTTTGTGAGTTGGAGTTCAGTGTACAACCATTTTAATTCACAGAGTTGTGGAGCTCAATTAAGCCTTCCACCACATTCTTATTTCAATGCAAATGCAAATAATTCACTTCAATCCCTTCCAGATTTCTTTTAAAAATAAAATCTTTCAGGGAACACTTTTATCTCCAATGAATTCAGATCTAAAATAGTCAAATTTTATCGGTTTCAGTGAAATTAACTGAAAATTTATCACTGAACTCCACAGTTGCACTGTGGCAACATCAAATATGATACGTTAAAATAATTTAGGCTGGAGTGTGATGTAAAACACGAGACCAGAATTTAGCCCTGAATAGGAAAAATACTGCTATCTAAAAGTGCGTTCTAAGAAACTCTGGAATATTGTGATTATGTTTATCCCAGTAATCACAATCCAGCCATGCTAAAAATTCTTCATTTCTAAATGCATTGAGTAATTCAAAATATTAAAATGGACCAAGTTCATATTGCTTGGAGAAGCAACTTCAGGAGTTGGATATGTATAGTTAACCTCTCAGCCAATATAGTTTTAACAATGTGTGTTTTCCATCAAAACAGAAATCCTATTAGGAGGAAACAAAAAAAAAAAGACAATCCTGTACATCATACTACATCCTTATTGTTCCGTCTACGTTAATTTTTGGTCATGCCCATTGATCTCTAATCTCAAAAAAAAAAAACAAAAACCAAAACCACAACCTTACAAACTCTTCTGAGCTCATTTACTTCTTTCTGTATTTTTCCCCATTCCTATACTTTAAATTTCCTTCAAATATTTTAACTCCAACTGCTTTTCTCAGGAGTCATACACATATCATTGGAAACCATAAAAGAGAAAATCTGTTCAATATATATCACCTGGTCAATACCCCGTCCTTTGCATTGAAGAACAATTACTTCTAGGAGTTTGGCTGCATGGCACTCTGCGTCTTCTCCTGCATCTCCTGTTAATACCTAACAATCAAAATGTCAACTTAGTTTATCAGTATTAATGACTGACAACTTTGAAAGCAAGTGCTTCTGTACCTGCATACATCAGAACACCTCTACATGGCACATACATATTTATTTATGCTGTATTTTGTGAGGAATTAAGACGCATAAAAAAATCATCTCTATAGGACATAAACAAGTGGCTAAAGATGATTTTAAAAATATAGAAGAAATTACTATAGTTCTTTACGAATGTTAGTATTCTTTATCTGTCATGGCTTTCCCTTTTTTAAAGGAAATGTTACTTACAAGAATCATTGATGTTTTCCACATTCTGTTTCCCTATTTTGACTTAATTTCTAATCAACACTGGCAGACTAACAGCCTGGCAAAGTGAAGTCCTATCTCTAGGCTAGTTTCTGATTAAAAACAAGATATATGCAATCACTCTCTATATATACACATACATGTGAACCTGACTACTGCTTCTCAGTACTTTCCAACCCTATGGTCAGTGTCAATCGAATCTGACAAAGAAGCAGAATTCTCAGAGACATTCAATTTCTGCAAGTTTCTTAAAAATAAGCAGGTAGCTAGATGCCTAGCACTCTGTAATTCCCAAAATCAGAGAAAAGCTGCAGCGTGATCTTATACTTTCTTATACATGAGAGAAACAGCATAAAAAAGAAACATTATAAAGGTAGAAAGAACTTCAAATGAGTTTGCATCATAGCCGGCAACTAGAGAATTCAATTGCAAGATACAAAACCCAAGGAAATCAGGCTTCATTAATTCCTCTACTTACCAAAATAGCTGTTCATAGAGGAGAGTCAAGACGAACAACAACTTTCTCCCACACAGATTTGTGCATGTAATTTTTTAAAAAGCATGTCACTTGAAAAGTGTGAAGGTGCTATGTGTACTCAGAACTGAGCTGAGACCAAATTTCGTTTTGTTCCGAAATGCCTGGCCATCACCTGGCACGTTCAGGTCACTCCACTAATCTGATTGCTAACCACCAGTGATAAGCACAACAGTAAGAACCAGAAGCCTTACCTTTTTACACATAGCATAAATGATTTCTAAATGTTTTGGGTTAGACAGCAAGGTATCAGTGTCAATAGTGACATAATTATGCAAGAGAGGCATCATATCTGCAGAACAGGGAGAGCAAAACAGAAAAAAAATTAGAGTAATCCAGGCAAGTGCTAACCAGTGAGGCTGTAGTCCTATAATGGAATTCATTAGCTCAGGTTCTTGGATATGGTTGTAAATTCAAACTCTGCACAAGTCTATTCTAGCAGAATTGTTCATAAAGTGCACCATGCAGGGTGCAGTCTCAGTAGAGGAAACAGAATAGGGTTACATCTTAATTAATTGATTTGTAGTTCCACATTAACTTTGTCTATTTCGGGTTTCTTTGAGTTCAGGACCTCCTACAATAACTGATCACACTGACAGATTTGAACATGCTTCTCCTACTTAAATATGCTCCTGTTATACTCCCACACTAAACAGACGGTCAGGGCATGACTCAAATACGTGATCATTTTAAACCAAGACACTGAATGGAAGCGACCCTTATTAAGGTGGGTTTTAGAGATGAATTCTCAAACAGTGAAAACCTCAACAGAAGTGACCCTACCTGCAAAGTACTCAAAGCAATCCTGCTGGAAAACCTCATATAGAACACCTAAAAGCTGCCACATTTGAGGTGAAATCATCTGGCATGTCAAGCTATAGGCCAAAGAGAGAATTTCTTCATAAAACTCTGGAAAGGAGAAACAATCGGAAGTAGGGTGCTTTAAAAAATTAATTTAGCTTGCAAATACCTTGAAATCTGAAACCAAGCCCCGAGTCATATAACAACTAGAAGACAGCAATGAGTAACTAAATCAATACGTAGGAAAATAATACAAATTGGAAAACACTCTTTACACAGGCTTTATGCTGGCTATAGTTACAACAATATGCATAGTTTTTCATTATAAACACACACCAGAAAAATATATTACCAGCTCATCAAAGACATTGCTTCTAAATGATTTACTGAAAAACATTTCAATTTCTCAACCTTTCTTTTTTCTTAAAGACCTTATCACAAAACTGTGTAGCTCTTTAGTAGTAGGGTACTAATAAAGAAGTAATTTAATTGCAGACCAAGTCCATAATATACTAATGTAATTGTAGACATTTTCCTTTAACATAGCTAGCTAGAACTATAATCAGAACTGCATCTTCTGCTTTTATGTCTGACCTCCAAAACACAATAACCAGCCTGACTAGTGTACAAGAGGAGATTAGGAGAAACAAATCATAACTGAAAATAAACATCTTTTGTTCTTTAAAGAAGCACGCAAAAAAAAGATGAAGTTCTGTTCAGGAAGATAGTATTGTTCGTAATAATTAAAGAATTTTTTATGTAAAAACATGTAATGTTTTTCTAAAAATTATCTCTAATACTTACCTATAACATGTTTCTGCAAAACGAGGCCAATGATCTGTAAACAAATGCTCTCAAGCTGTTGAGTTATCTGAAATAAAAACATAAAGCACTTTATTTAAAAACTTTGAAATACAGTAATTTCATCAATGTATTTGGCTAATTCAGTTTGAGTTCTTCAAAGCAAAAAGGCTTTTATCACTTTAAGTGATGCATTAATGATCACAATATTATGAAATAAGGTCTCACTGATGTAAGTACTCAAATTTTCAATAAACAGCATTGCTTTAAAATTTGTCACAGGATTTTTCTTCATTTAAAAAAAAAAAAAAATTGAGATTATTTTACAGATCCTGTCAAAAACTGTATCTGTTGTCCTGTCTGGATATAAAGTGACACTGTGCTCAAAGCATTTGAGATAAAGTCTCTGCCCAAAATCTTTGAAGTACAATGGGTTAAAAGGAAGAAAGAAAAAGATGCTTTTGCTTCAGGTCTATGGAGAGCTTCCCAGAGTAGGTCAGCAAGAGGAACACATGCAGAAACTGGGAGCATACAACTGTGTTGAAGTCAGGACTCAGCCTTACCATGTTGGACAGAGAGAATAATTTATGAATTAAACTAAATTACAAGGAGAACTATATGGCCACATAATGAACCTAATTAAAGCCAGCAAATACAGACATTTCATGTTATTACCACAAGTCATTCGTTACAGACAATCTTGCAGGATGTCAGGCTTTCTGGGCTTGTTTTAGCAAAGGGATTAAGTATGTGACCACAGACGCATCCATTACCTTCAAACACTTGACTCAAAAGTTATCATCCCCTAAACTCTCTCCATACGTAACAGTGAAAAAGAAAGCAATTTCTAAGGAGTTTTCAGTCTCATAGATCATTTATATATAATTTATATCACTTCTAAAACGATTTAAAATGCTGAGATGAAGAGCACTCATCTATTTTATCATCGCAGTATTTCAGTTTGTGCTTCACACTACAGAAAAACAAGCTGCTAAGTTTATACCAAAAAATACCCCAACTCCAAAGGTTTTCTGAGGCTAAAACCTGATCCACTTCAGACTATCATTCCTGACACTCAGTTTAGCTTCCAGATTTCATTTCAGCTTTCAAAAGATGCAAGGGGTCCTTGTAAAGGAATGAAAGATGTTTTGAAATACAAAGGAATGCAAATAATTAGTATTTTAATTATTGAATTTTTTAAATTATAAGCTTCATAAAAAGATTTCACATTTGCAATGAAACATTCTCATTGTAAGTCAAGGAAGCAAAACAATCTAGGAGAAAGCACTTTTATGCCAACTGTGCTTAAAGTTGCTGACTCTGCCTCTCTGGTTACTCAACTGAACTCCTTCCTACCTCAGTGAGCCCAGGTGGTATGAACAGAAAGAATCTCTTTCTTCCCTGATTACGCAAAATGTAGGCTTCAATTGCACCACAACTGGAAGACCAATTCCTAGGAATTCTATCCAAGAAACTGCTGGGTAAACAACAACATATGAGTCTCCATTATAAAAAATTAGCCTTATGCAAAATATTTCTCCCTAAAATCTATTTTAGCAGTCTATAACAAAATCATCCAGTGAAGTGTTTACCAGAATAAAGGCTAAGGATTTTACCCATAGGATATAAATTCCCCTCAAAGCTGAGAGCTAAACAATTAAGAAATCACAGAGGTAAATTGGGCTTTAAATTAAAATTTGTCAGAGATCACTTGGTACTAACTCACCACCTTGCTATTGTAAATATACAATCATGTCAACTCAAGTGATGCAACATACATGGAAGTGTTTGTTGACATGAATGAAAGGCATGAGGGAACTGCAAGAGAAAAGACGTATAAAAGAAAATCTCACCTCTTTGTGATCTTCCACAACGGTCAGTATAGTGTCAATTGTGTGCAAGATGCCCATGGCCATAACTGTTTTGTCCTCTACTTCCTCATATTCCTCACTCTGAAGTACTTTACCAAATATTTCAGCCTATGAAAAAAAAACAACCAACTTGACATTCAAGAGCAAACTCACATTTCTAATTTGTCATGCGAAACCAAGACAGCTAATGCAACAGCAGCAATGACTTATCTGTAAGAGCTGTCAGCACTGAAAAATATGCTCCTTACTTTTGAAAGGGGAATACAGAAAATTAAAAACTCCTCTTTCTTTGAGAAGTCTGGCTATGTTAAGTCATTTGAAATATTAAATAGTTAGAGCTTGGCTCATTAAAACCAGTGACAAAATTCAGTATCCTTAAAACCTGTATGTTTTTCAAAGACGCTTCATACAGAAAAAAATAAATTATTGTGAATATTATAGGTGGACCTTTATAAAGATTACTTTAACCAATGTGCACTTCAAACAAAGTTCACTAAATGTTTACCAAACTAGGCATGTGCTTCTGACTGGACTGTTATTTTACTATTGTCTCTTACCAGGTGTTGAGTCATGTCAACGGCGATAGTAGCTACTTCCTGACTGTACTCACAGATCATCTTCTGGATTACATTAGTAAGATCATCATTTTCCGTCTCTCTAACAATGTGCAAGAGCTCTTGCATAACTGGCCTTACATAAGGCTTCACATATTCCTTGGCTAAAAAAAAAAAAAAAACAAAAACAAAAACAAACAATTGAAACTAGGTGAAATCAACTATAGTTGAAAGTAGGCGAAATCAACTAGACTAACAAAGTAAATAAATGGTATATTTACCACATTCAACACTCAAATGCCATCTACAACAAAAATCCACTGTTTTGGGAGAATACATGAACTCATACACAGGCAACATTTGTTCTTAAACATACACACTATTTCATTTCACTAAAGAAAAACAAAAACAGGTGTTCTTTACTTTATTAAAAGAAATATGTTGATTCTAACTTCTTTTGTGCAGAGGCCTGCTGTAAAAGCTTGAAGTCAGAATTCTGGAATGTATACAGTAACTAATGAGCAAGGGAAGATGTCTAAACATGATTAAAGGTTCTGAAATGTATGTCTTTAGATGGTAGAAATGTTTAGATTAATCTGCACCAACCTCATCATCTCTAAAAAAAATAAAAAAAAATATCACTGTATACAACTGATGAATTACTGTAGCATACCTTGCTCTTGGTTGCTTATTAACGTCTGAAGAGCTATGGCTGCTTCTACTTTGACAGGCATTTCCTTATCATCAATCAGGCTCTTCTTTGCCAACTCTACTGCATTCCTCAAGTTTAGCTCATTGTGAAATTTCAAAGCACTGAATGAATGAAGTACCCAACAGGACTGCATGACAAAAAGAAAAGCAGATTACAGACTATTGCAATTTTTAGCACTTTTTTAATTGATTCAAACCCCATGCAAACTGTTTGCATGTATTGCTTTTTTTTTTTTTCTTAAGTATGGTGTATTCATGCAGTAAATGTAACAGTTTTTGCACTCAAGCAGTTCTTTCCTTTCCTTTCCTAAATTCCAATAAACTCAGTATGCATATAATTGGCATGAATAGTTTTGGTCCTTCTGGAAGGAAAAAATCAGAACAGAAATTAAAAGAAAATTGTTTGTTTATGACTGATATGGACACTCGAGGATTTTCTTCAAACGACACTCAAACTGACATTATCTACTCTGTGGAAATCCTACCCACTCCTCACAACCGTCAAACCACTCTAGTTATTGAGATCTGATAACGAAAGATGGTCACAAAAGGGCCATGACCACTGCTCAAATCCTCCAGCCTGACTGAAAACATAAACAATAATACAACATAGACCTTCAACGAATTCATTTAACTGACAAATCATTTTTTAAATCAAAATGCTCAAAAATTACTGTACAAGGTTGTTACTTGAAATTTCACTATATATTTGCTTTATTTATTTCATTAACGTTCAGAATGAAGTCAAACTGCAAAGGAAATAATCGTGGGAAATACTGAAATTGATGTAACTGGTGAACTTACTCTAGCTCTGAGGTACCCCAGGTTAGACATGAACAATGGAAATACATGATTCTGTAACATCAGCTCCATTTGATCTTTGAAGACACTCTTCTGTTGGTGTAAATAAAAATTAGTTTTGGAGACCGTTCGTTTTATATACTTAATTCTAGACAGTAAACCATTTAAACCACCAACCATGGGAAATACAACAATTTGTCTATGTAATAAAGGTATCCTCTCACCAAGAGATCTGGATCTCATACCTTGAGCTGAACAAACCTCGTAAGCATACCAAGTTCAAAGCCAGATTAGTGAAAGAACTGTACATAAAATATTCAACTCTACATTACTCATTACAATACTGTAAACTGGAATTTTCATTTTCTTTAAGGCAATTGATTCCAGCTGATTTTTCTTAAAATTAATTAGGATCGATAACCTAGTACCTCCATTCTTCCTACAAAGGAGTACATACATACCTGAGGATAAATATAAGCTTAGTATGAAACAGAGCTGAGTTTCAAATGACCTACCATTACTGTAAGCATCAAAACTAATTATTTTATGCAGTACAACAATAACTCACATCTTTTTTTGTGTTTATTAATGGACTAAGATAATTCCTTTGTGATAGATATCTTCTTGGATAGAGAAGGATATTTGATGAAAATTATTCCTCATTATTCCAACCTTGGCAAATCCCAAGATATTCACAGGAAGCCAGGACCACTGGCATGGAGACTTGGGACCTTCCTAGTACCTATAGCCCCAGGATGCCAGAAAAATTGTATGCTGGGGACTGTGTTATCATCTAAAGGAAAGATTCAGTGGCTAAGGTAGAATGAGGGTGAAAGGGGACGTTCAATACAAAATTTATCTTAGGTGATCACACTTCTACTTCAGCAATGCATACATCATTTTTTCCCACTGATTCTTCAACCTTCAGAGGGGCAGATGAAAAACTGAGCAGACAGAAAACACAGAGAAGGGAAAAGAATTTTCCCTTGTGCACACAGGTCAGAGGTTTGCATGTATTGAACTGGAGCCACTGTGGAGAGCCAGGTGGCTAATGCAGGGTCATCATGTCTATTAGCTCTGCCAAATCCCAAACACAAGAAATTCAGAGTTGAGAGGAATCTGCAGTGTTTGGGGATTATTACTCTTTTATAAAGTATATTATAACTTTATGTTTCAAGACTGAAAATTTCAGATAGAAGCAACGTACCGGAATAAATTTTTATTTTTTTTTTTTTTTTTCCCCTTAGGACAGAGGTAAATGGATTTAGAAACCCGCAGTCAATATGAAAGGCTCCTCACAACACAAACACTGTTACACTCCAGCACAAGGGAGGGCATTTACAATCAAACATAATCTACTAAAATTCTGCAAAAGTTACTGATGTTTCAGAATTTCAGATCAGGTCATGGATTGGTACATTGGTAATAAATAGATGGTAAATCTAGGCAAGATGTTGCTTGTAACATGAAGACAAATTTTGCACAGAGAGACAACTCACATAAAATAAATTACTTTAAAATGAAGCCTCCAGCACAGCACTGCCATTCTCATGCTAAATGCGGTAACTTTTTGGCAGTTACTTTTGACATGGAGAGAGGGCATACT
The DNA here is from genome assembly GCF_018691265.1 of Tyto alba. Taxonomy (NCBI): domain Eukaryota; kingdom Metazoa; phylum Chordata; class Aves; order Strigiformes; family Tytonidae; genus Tyto; species Tyto alba. The sequence continues at coordinate 18,176,379 of NW_024881295.1, forward strand.
TTGGACTCCACTGTCTATGAAAGCGTAAGGAAACTGTAATCCATATCATGTTAGAGAGCAACAGTATGGATTAAATGTATATTCAAATTCCAGAAAAATACACAAAATTCTGAAGATACTCTCTATAAAAAATGGTGGAAAAATAGAAACTGTGCTGTTATTTTCAAAACTCCCAACTCAATGCTGAAATAAGACTTAAAGCCACACATTGCAGGGTAAGAAAGCTGGAAAGCTAGACAAAACATTCTTGCAACATGTTAAGTAAACATTTTTCTGGAACCAGAAGCTGCCACAATAGTGTAGACTGTTGGGGGGTTTGCTAAAGAATCACAGGCGATGTTACTGATGGAATGCATGTTTGCTTTTTTAACACCCTTCCATTTTACTAGTAAAGCAGAAGAGAACCATGGGACTGTTCTGTAGCAAACAAACAGAGCTTTGGAAAAACTTGAGAAGAAAAATCAGTGTATAGAATGGGAATATAAAAATCAGGAAAGAATGTCAATATTTTTAAAGAAACAAATCCTCGAATCCTTATTGCACAGTGCAGTCTCTCTACAGACTTTATACATATGGCTAAGGGATAGCCATACTTTATAAGCTAAGAATTTTTTATTGGAAATGGCAGTTGATAATAAGAATCACAAACATTGTTCACCTCTTTTCCCACTTACCTTCAGTAAAATATCTGCTAGGGATCCTATAACATGCAAAGCTCCGTCTTTTTTCCTTGGATCAATGTTTGGCTCTGTCAGAATCTGGTAACAATATGCCATCATTTTTGGTAATACCTATGCAAGACAGAAAACACACAATCTCCTTTGTCAAAGTATTTTAATAGCATTAAGTTAAAAAATTCATATGACATTTTTAAGTAGAAATTTTATCTTGGCCAAAGCAAATGTGAGGTACTATGTGTAGCATCTTTCCAAAGTTAAAATTTAGAAGGTTCCTTTTTCAACTTTTCAACCAAATTTGTCAAAATTAAATTAATCTCCTTGAAATTTCACGTTAGTAATAGTAAATAAGGTATTTTTGTTGTTGTCTTGACGCAAACCAAAAAAGGTGAGGAAAAGGCAAGAGGTTCAAATAATACCTCAACATTTTTTTCCCTGAACTTCTCCTCTGGCCTGTCTCACACCACACATATATAAATACATATGTGTGTGTACACATATATGCAAACTTACACATATTCAGGAACATATTGGACTAAAACCTCATAAACATATTTTAATCTATTGATTCTGGTAGTAACTTCTAAAGTTGACTAGACATAGAAAGGTTCTTCACAAAACCAATTGTTTAATGTCATTTCCACAACCATTACGTGCTTTTCACATACTATGACATTTTGATGGCCTCAGTACAAATTAAGAAAATGAGAAGGTCAATGGGCAAGGACTGGTTTGACAATAAAGAAGTAGAAAGGTCAGAGGCTATTCCACCCGACATAAAGACTACGCTTTTCTCTGAAAATCCATCTAGAAATGGAGCTCCGTGATTACTGGATGTAAAAATGGTACCCAGAAAAAAAATTGCGGTTTTAGTAAACTGATATATGCTTTCCAGACCTTGGCCAGGTACTTTTGCATGGATCACTTAAGTATAGAAAGATCTACAGAAAAGTTATGTCCTCATTTAAAGAGTGGCTATATGAAATTGATTTCATTTTTGCTAATTTCACTGATGTCAATGGAATTTTAAGTAGCATCAGTGAAATTTAATAATGATCAGGTTCACTTTTCCCCCTGCTATGGTCTGGGAAGCTCATGACAGAGGCTGTCTGTAAACCTGGGAAAATACCAGTACATCTATTCCAACTCAGTTCATAGTTGGCAGGTAAATTTTAAAGCTGCAAGAGGAATCCACTTCTTTACTTACAGATACATGTGCATTTTAATTCTCCTCAAATTGATATCACTCAGCCAGGAAAGCATATGACTATGTGTAGAATTTTCAAGACTAGCTTCTTGTAGCATCTTCAAATTTAAGGGAAAATGGCGTTACTAAGGAAACTTCAAATAATTAAAAATCACTAGTTCCATACCTCTTTTCTCTTCTTTGCAGCAGTATAAAGGAGATTCTGTGCTGCTGTTGTGGTGGATGCATAATCCTCAAATACATCTAACAAATTAAAAAAAAAAAAAATTCCTCTTCTGAAAAACAGTACTAAAATTTTTATAAACCATCTTGTTTGTGGGATATCACAAAATTGGGGTGAATATGTAATTTCAAAACTATTGACACATTTGTCTTCATTTCATGCTTAAAGCGTCAGACTCAAGCTTATGTCACATAGTTTATGAAAGCATTCACTTCTTGCCTCCCAAATATACTGACCGCTCATCATTCCCTTTATTAGGAATGCATTATTTATTCATTCATTCCGTTGAGACCATGTATTTAAGGGATGAAAAATCTTGGCTTTTTTTTAATTAAAACTACTATAGGAAGAACAACAATACATTCCAGTACCATCTGCACACCACATGTACACATTTTTGGCTTGATTTTATTAAAACCTCATGGGAAACTTTTTGCATGCAAAAACTAGTTGGATCTGGGGTAGTTTTACAACTGCTGGAAGTTGAAGCTTTTTGGCTTCATTCATTACAAGTGGATCTCCTTTAATCATATTTAAAATATAATCTATATAATGAAAAAAAAAAAAAAAATCTGTGCTGCCAAGCATGTTGTAACCCAAGCATCCCTACAACAAATTGAATTAAATAAAAAGATCTAAAAAGGTAATCTTAAAATATGGTTAAATTTACACACTAACTTTTCCTGAGAACTTGAAGATAAAACATGATTAAGAAATAATACCAGACTACTGGAATTCTTGTTTCAAACCCAAATGTGGCTCAATAAACTTCAATTTAATGTACTTCCATGCTTTTTTTATTTACCTTACACGATACAATTTGTATCTGTAACTGTCTCAGCTACATATAAAAAAGAAGATTCACTACTTACACAGAAAGAACTGAACTCATATATCAAAAATAAGCAACATATTTGTAGCCCAGTGATCAACACTATATCGTGATTGATTTTTTGCATAACAACTCACCAAGTTTTTTTAATTATTCTAGGAGCTTATAAATTCTGTTTTCACATATGCTAATCCTAAATCAACTAATTAAAAATTCCCAAATGCTACATATCTCTGTGGCGCCTAGCTTACAGTGTTCCAACTAGAATCGCTGTATTTTTCAAGTACCCTTTTCAATGACACGATTCTTTTAATAAAAGTAATTATTCATATTATGGTCCTGTGTGATATACCCAAGATTTTGTACTGTGTATTTTGAAAGAATACATATATTTAATAATCTTACAATTTAGTAATAATAATTGGGAAAAAATGCTGAAGACATTTAACAATTTTCAATAGGGAAAGTGCAAGTCAGGCCTCTTCTGGTCAAAGTGAGAGCTGCAAGAACTTGCAGACAGCTGGCACATCTGCAATTCAGGATTCTGAAACTGGCATTAAAAAGTGAGCAAACAAGTCTATTTGGGCTGCACTGAGCACATGTGAAGTAGAAAACAACATTAAGAGAATCATTTAGTTTAAAGCTACCAGCCAAATGGCCAAAACTCACTTGATCTGACTTCTTCCTTTAATTGGTGAGATTTAAGAAACAAATTTTATTCTTCCTATTGTTGAGGACACTGGTGAAGACAGAGACATTACAGTGGCCATGCTGTTAACTGGGACTATAGTGTACAGTTATGATGAAAGCAAAAAAAAAAAAACACTAAACGCAAACATTTACCAAATTTCATGCGGATATATTCATATGGATCCTCTTGCCAGAGCTCTTCATCCTCATCTTTGTAGCACATTAGAGAGAATATCACTTCTTCTGTTATACTCTAATATTAGAGAAGTCAAATACACATAAGTGCACATAAAATCAAACTCCACTGCAGCTTCCCTCCACTGTTCACTAATTTACTAGACCTACTTTTCTGAAGAGTAAATTATTTTAACTAGTGCTCTTTTATTTTGACTAACAAAAATAAACTTACAGTATACATATTTTCCTTTTGCAACAGTCCCAGGCAGCAGTAATTATATAATATATCTTTATAATAATACAGTACCACACACAAAATATACTTCAGGAGGTAGTCTATAAACAGCAGAACATTTCATTCTGTAGAGGGATCTCACCAAAGCAATACTTAACGTGAGAGTGGATTTCAGAGTCCTTCCTCTTAACAGTCATGGGATTAACTAACTACAACAGGGGAGAGCTTATGATCTGAAGAAATAAAAGCATGAAAACCACTTTTCACTTGTTCTTAGTTCACTTCTAAAATATGTCCTTAAAACAGAGTTCAGTTCCTCATAGTTCATCTTCTCTTTGCCCACTATCTTTATACTACAATCAATTATGAATTTCCAACTCTATAGACAATTCTGAACACTAGCAAATAATAAAATTCAAAACGTCATAACTGTCTGGCAGACTTCAAAAATAAAAATAAAGAACTTATGGAACAGAGTATTTAATAGAATTAACAATATGTGCAATAAAAGGAAGTCATAATACTGAATAAAACCCACCACATTCATGTAGAAATGCTATTTTTTGCTCAGATCAATTGCTGCATGAAAGATTCATTAAACCTTCTTTAAAATTGCAACACTGGTGAGGTTTTTTTTTTTTAATCACTCTGATGACATGCAGTGTTTATAACTGGGTTTTATGCACTAACCTGTATGTGTGGCTTCATTTGCTTCCATGTTACAGAGTGAATAACACCTTGGTTCAGATAATTTAATGTTTGCTGAAGAACACGTGGTGCAACATAGTCTTTTTGCCTATATTGGTCTAAGATTCTTAAGAGAACCTATGGAAATGACAAATTGGTATTTTTAAATGAAGACTGAAAATCCTCTCTCATGCATAGGCATGCAGTGCACCTCATCAGTGAATGTACCTGGACAGATTAAACAGTTTTACTAGTGTTAGTACTCACTGTAATGCCTTTGAACTAAAAATCAGAAATCATTTAAATATTAAGGATCTAATGCTGCGAGCATTTATGTACAGGTCTACCTTTACAGCTAGCCCCACCATATGTTCACTTGTGATTGTAAACCAAAGTTATACTTCAATATTCACAGGCTCACAGTTTACACAGGCCTCAGTAAAATCTGGAATAGATAAGGAAAAGGCACAGTGAGATTTTCAAACTGCTTGGCTTCTAAATCTGTTAGGGGTGTCTGTGTCCATTTTTTTAAGGACAGGCCCCTAAAGACGACAAATTACTCTGGAAGAACAGTGATAAGAATAGAAATAAACTAGAAAAGAAAAATAGGTTAGCACCTAAATCTGGCAATCGGAAGAGATTCAAAACCCTTAACTTCAATTACCTGTTGTAACCATCAGATAGTATCACCTAGCATGCTATCACAAACTCTATCACACAAAGCTTCCTTAATACAAAGGCTTGCTCTATTAAGAAAAACCTACAGTACAAAGCCACTGATCTGCACCAATGGCAGATGAACTATTAAGTGTTAGTAAGTGTGAAGAATTGGCATGTACATGAGTAACAATAAAAATCACGGGCAGTGCATAACAAAATACTGTGTTACATATTTTCAGGACAATTCTGCTTCATAATCCTTCACAACATTATAAGAAAAGTTATTTTGAATGTAACTCCTTCATTAGGAGTACTAAGTCCGAACTTAAGTCTTTTATACGATATAGTCCTTGGACAAGAATTGTCTGTATCTCATATCGCTTCTAGCACGATGTCAGCACTTCACAACTGATGAATAAGTAATGAAGGCTTAGTAATGAAATAGCCACAATAGAATTCTTATTAACTCTGCAAGGAAATGTGACAAATCAGCATTTAAGAGCCAGAAATTGAAGAAATGTGCAGATTGTCCAGTCCGTTTATCTTGAAAGCTAAACTACTCCCTCTACTACATAGCCTAACCTCTTAACAGACAAACTTTAAGTATTTCAGATGACAACTGCTAATGGGAATCTATTTTTCCACTCAGGAGTTAAACACTGCAAGGAGTTTAGAATAGATACTAGACTGTTTCACTTTTCATTTAATGCTTACAGCCTTACCACAACCATTTTTCTCCTTAGTCTTTAACATTTACATATTTACACAGAATTAATATGCTAATGAATAAACTACTCTGTTGTCACAAACTGAATGAAAAAAAGTAATTTTGTTTTGCAGACAATCCCGGTATTTTGAAATCTAGTTCAAATTTGACTTGAAGTGACAACAGCCTGGCGCCCTGCATCGAAGACTGGAAATGTAAACTGTAAGAAGCCTCCACATGCCCTGTCAGGGATATTTCATCTGGCAGCATGCTGAGACGACACATATTCTGGAACTACACATTATCCAAACACTTGACACTTGAAAAACAGCATTCCCAGGTGTTTTTTAAAGTTTACAGGCCAAAGGGAATTCAGAGCCCAGACACATGAGCAGGAGAGTGTACTGCATTCTCCTGGCACCCTAGGAGCCTGTCTGAAATATGTAACCCAAAAGCCTGGACACTCAAAGCTTTAGCTGCACCAAAAGCCTGGGAACTACTGCTCCTAGTCATCTAGTATATGGTAGGCTGAATGAGAAACAGGAGGAGCTGTGCCAAAAACATCCAAGCTTGGGAGCCAGCACTCTGAGGGCTTTCAGATGCCCAATCGCTATATCCATTCCACCACACCAGGGAGATGCTGGACCAAGCCTGGAAGCCCATGTTCCCAGGGGTCCACATTTGAGATGGCAGAAAACCACAGAAAACTCTGACAGGAACTGCCTTTCTTCTACGCAACTTTATCAGAATTGAACTGTCTCCCACAACACCATGTTAATCACAAATAACTAGCATTCCCCAACAAAAAGAATGTCCTTGCCAACTGTGAATTTATGCTATATTTTCATAAAATATGCTTTTCGGGTATAAAATAACTTCTACTGCTGTTCTCCAGACACCTTCTAATCTGCCTGAATCTTCCTGAAATGAACCAGTATCATTGGATTACTGCGCCTAAGTTGTTTGCAGCAAAAGCACTTACTAAAGACTGGCCTGAAAATACACCCTTCTATGACATGAGGCCTCTGCATCAATAGTTTTTTCTCTCAGCTATATCTAGAATGTTTATACATGATGATAACACCTTTTTATCAATTGCCTTTTCCGAAAATTTTCCGGCAGGGTTTTTTGAATTGCTGAAAGTTTCTGTTACTCAGTCGTATGGCACTGAGTTCTAAAGAACTTCTCAATCACTAAAAGGAAAACCTGCCTGACCATTTTCATTTAATCCATGAACTCCTATACAAGAACACTGCTGAAAAGCAATACATTTGTTCAGACAAAAAGATCTAATTCAGAAACAAATGCACTGTACTTACCTGTTGTATGCCCACAGCATAGGTTTTTAAAAAAAAGTCTGAGAATTCAAAGTATTCTTTAGTTACATTTCCAGGACTTCCATACCTTTAAAAAGAAGAGGACACAGACATTTACACTGTGAGAAGTCTAGTGTGTCAGGAAAACCCGGTACTTTCTAAAACACAAAGGACCCTGAGTAGTCTTCCATCCCCAAAGGAATCCCTTCCCACAGGTTCCTTCTAAGCCATTATTTCCTACGTAATGCCCCACTTCCCTTTTCTTTTCTTAGATTATAATATAGTACAATACTATAGTCAAATAAATAGAGCTGCCTTTTTGTCACAAGCTCTGTAACTTCCATGTTTATGGATTTCTTTCCAAATCTTTCTCTGCCTTTATATTTGAGAATAAAGCACCTGTAGCTTGATGCAGTAAAAAAAAACAAACAAACAAACAAAACAACAAAAAACCCCGTAGTTTTCCTGTGGGGCTAGTTTCTTGCCATCTTAGAGCGTCAAACCATTTCACTAAGAGCTCAGACCAGTGGCTGTGACAGTGCAAGGCAGACAGCAGCAGGAATACCTCTCTGGTGAACATGACCTGTTAAATTGACTAAACTGCCTTGTCTAATTGCACCTCAAGTAACGTTTCAGATTTGTAACCCAAATTTAGTTTTTTATCAGTTTGTTACCGTTCAAAAAGACGAGCTACAATATGCAATGCCCACTTCTTGCATTTCCACCACACCAGCTCTGGTCTATCATCTTCATCAATTTGCAAAGTCTCCTATAAATAAAAACATTTATTTTAAATTAGCTGTATGCACTGTTGAGAGAAATGATGCTTCAAACATTCCTTGCTGAGTAAACTAATACAAATGTAGAGTATCGAGTAAAACTTTGGTTCTGTTAACAGTTATATAACATTCAGGAACTTTCAAATATCTTAATTAGTCAATATAACTGTATAGATGCAATACTTGTACAATGCCTGTACCTTCATTTTCAAAATTATGCATAGTTAAAAAATGAAAACTCTCACGTATACTTGAATACTACACAGTGGTGTGCACTCCGGCTTCAAAATTAAGCATGGTACTAACTCCTCCAAGTGTGTACCCTCTAACCATATACTAATGCAAAAGCTATTAAAAGAATGTTAAGGTTGTGAAATAAATTTCTAAAAAACTTAGGAAATGCCAGTTAACATTGTACACACACAAACAAGAATTTAATTACTATTTTTATCTTGTTCTTCAAGAAATATGAAGGACAGATGAAAGAAAGAGGAACAGAGACAAATGATGGGTTTGTGATGAGCTTTTGATTCTTGCCTGAGAGAAAATGGCTAAAATATTTCGAAACTTCAAAAATATCCCAGATTGGAGTTTACACGGTGTCACTACCTCAGACAACGAGATTCTGACAACTTGCGTGAACTTCTTGTGTTTGTCAGAAACACCACTTATTCCAAGGATAAAAATCTTAAATAGATGACATCTTAAAAAAAAGAACACTGAGAAAATCTTCACACTGACTGTTCCTCAAATGCCAACACAGAAGTATCAGAGGTCTTTACAAAACTAAAATTTACCGGAGGTACGTTTCTATCAATGATAGTACGGAAGATCTCCATCCACTGAGTCATAGTCTGGTTATTCACCAACTGGAGTGGCAAAGCATACTGAAATAAGAAAAAAGACACAGTCATGAAATACTAATTTTCTCCAGAAAAGGTAGAAGATGTTTCTATAGTAGTTACATTCTGATGAAGATGAGGTTTTAATTAAAACTAATTAGGTTAGATATCAATACTACTAGAATTACATCCTTCTTAGTATAATTTACACAGGAAAGTTCCTTGGTCTGAGAACTTGCTAACTCTCTTTGTTTCTTCCTCTTCTTCACAATAGCCTAGCTAACTTTCAGGGACCACAGTAGTGTCTATGTTAGTAATCTCTATGTTACAGGGTTTGGATAAACCAATAGCATTTTAGGAAGTGAAATGTACTCCTACTTACTACCTAGCTACTACCTAGTAAATCTTACTTCTCCACAAAATCTAAAGTAAAGTGACAGTATTCAGGCAAGCTATTGAAAAGTAAAATAGGATCTCGGGATCTTTTTAATCCTCTCCCCATCTAATAACTAACTATTTTAACTTTTTTAAACCCCAGTAAGAATTTTCAGGCTGCCTCTTATGTAGGACCTTGCCTTGTTTGCATGTGCCTTGATAAAGAATTTCTGCCAGATCTTCAGAAGATAATGAGAAATGCCACCTACTGACTATTTGACAACTGTACTACAATATCCACTACTGGCACTCAGAGACCAATTAGCACAGTCTAGATACCTGTAAAGTCTATATAAAGTTAGGTATGACTTTATAAAAGAGGAACATTTCTCCAGTAAGCTTACAGATAGGATGTGCAGAAGTACCAATGTTCATTAAAAATTTAATCTGGGGGATCATGTGACCAGTTTTTAAGTAGGAAAAAATCTATAAAGATCATATTTTATAAAAGCTGTTTATTGTACATGACTTTTGACTTTTCACATCCAAATTTGTATTCTTATTCAATCACACCCATGAGTATAGTGAAGGGAGTGGTTGTGCCCAGCAAAGTAAAAGTTTTGTTTTCCTCTACACAGATGCCAACCTGAACAAGAGCATAGAAGATTTTTAAGATTTGTTTCTGAAGCAGTACAGAGTAATGGGAGTTATCAGGCAGAAGCTGGATCATCTGCTGCTGAATCCGAGGCAAAAATATTTGCATTGCTGCTATGAGAGGATCTCGCTCCTCTGCTTTTTTGTATCTGCAAAGGAAACAAAAATGTTGGTCCAGGATCTATACATGGGAGAGTCTAATGCCTATTCCCCACCAGCAATTTAATTTCTGTACCCTAAAAAAAAAAAAAAAAATTAATATCCAGCACTCACTCATTCACACTCCCCTCCTCTAGCCCCCACCTCAACATTTTGTGCAAATTTGCTAACCTATAAATAGAGAAACGAAAAACAACAAACGTTACCTTATATAAATGCAGCTATTGGGAGGAAGAACTAATTTTTTTTTACTACTGAATTGTCAGCTCACAGCAGCAGGGACTTGAATTTCTCTGACGTTTATATCAATGCCAAACCCCAGTTGGGTGCTGAACAGCCATTAAAGGGAGAGACAATTGCTTTGTTTGAAAAAGATTCTCTTTTTCTCCCTTTTCATTTCTTTTGTGTGGTTTATCCTTGTGTTTCTAACAACAGATTTTTTTTTAAAAAATGACTGAGAGTGCCCATTACACTTCTCCAAAATCATACTTTGTAGATTTAGGCTATCAGGAGGATGTTACAGGTAGCAATACGCAATAGTATATGACAATGACAGTATTGTATTCATGACATAAAAATAGAAAATAATTTGCATTCATATATCCAGCATTTGGGAATCTTCAAACAAAAGAAGTTACAAACGTTTAAGAAATTTTTCACAGATGGGTTAAATCAGATCAAAAGTACATAGCCTCAAGAAAAAAATGTCAGTAAATTCATATAGATTATTGCTGGCATCTCTGCTTTCAATTCACTGATGATATAAAGATGATGAATAGTTTTCATTTATTTGAAGGAAAGAAAGCATATGACAATAATTAATTCCCATTTTCTATCTGAATTCCTTGTAGAACTGCCAGTGCTCTTAACAATGTCATTCTCAGTAATCAGCTGAGACTAGAAGTACTGGTTCCTCATCTACTGATGGACATCAACTTACTCATAAGTCTTCACCAGCTGATACAGGCACAGGAGGCTCCCAAGCCAACTCCCACTGTTCTGAGACTGCAAGTAGTAGCCTATCTTGTCTACCACGGCTGTCCAATGGCCGGGAAAGTCATGTTTAATGATAGCACGGAGGCACATTGTCAGCTGGGCTCTATGGCAAGAGGGAAAAAGAAATATAAGTAAATAAGATCATGGCATAGTGTTTACTATTAAAGATTAGATCCCAAATCTTGGTTTATTGGCCACAATATACATATTACATTAAGTATCACACACATTTTGACATCATTGAAAGAGTTCTGAGAAGTGGCAAAGTAAGAAAAAAAAATCCCTAGGGATTTAACTTTAAGGAAGAAATCAATTTCAGAACACTTTAGGTACTTTTCTCCCTTCCTTCTCCCTCTCCACACCCATCACACAATATTTGAAAACAATTGCTCATGAGACCTGCTAGGTCTGTACTTTGAAAATGAATGTTTATACTTCTACACACCTATGAGGCTGAAATCAACCTCAAAACCACAATTCTGTTCATTTTTATTAAACAATACTGGCCTGGGTTATGATCCAAGCCAGAGGTTCCCCACGAAATTACAATTTTCCTGGGATCTTTTCAAACAGCACTCAACCTCCGAAGCATATGGCAGAACCACCTAGGTAAAAACACCTTACTCTTCCTCTCCCCACACACTTTTAGATGCCACTCACAACGGTGAGGCAAGCCAGGACTGTTAATTGAATAAAGTGAGGTGTGACTAAAACAGTTGAGCGGCACTGAATAGGAAGTTGTAAATAAATACTCCTGGCTCCACTAAGGAATAATCATAATTTTAAAAGTCTGCAGAAAACGTTGGTTCTAGATTTAGTTTTCCTTGGGTATCCTCTTGCAGCCCATTACACAAGGAGCCACTATTACAAAGTGGTTCAATAAGGAGCCCTCCGCCTACTGATCCTTTTAGCTTTGTACAAACTTACCTTCCCCCTCAAGCCTTTCGAGTTTGTGCTTGTTGCCAATTTGGTTCCTCCTCCCCCCTTGTTCTCACAAGCAAACAGTGAAAAATTCAGTATTACAACATCAGACTAGTTCTGGTAAAGCTTCTTTGACTTTTTAAATTTCTGACAAATCTACAAGTTTAGCCAGTATTTAGAAACCCTGTACTTTATGCCAGGTGATTGTCGCAGGGTTTTCAACACTCCTTTTAGTAGACTGTCACTGTAACATCGGGACATTTTGAGTATCAGGTTATGAAATGACGCCTGAACTAGCTTGCGAAGAACTCTTCAAACTTAGATTATTTTGTGTTATTTTGTATAAACTTAGCCTTGGTATTTATGACATGATGGCAGGGGAAACTACATGCCTTTATTACATTATCATCACAGAAGCAACACCATCCTCCTTACCTTGTAGCACAACCTTGTCAAGAAGCAGCTGTCTCTTTCAGAGGAGATACTAATCATGTACATCAGAGTGTGTTAGAAAAACTGAATTAGAAATGATGATTTAGTTAATTTTCTTGTCTCAGTACAGGACCATTTATACCCTAAGCACTCCTGGCAGGTTCATAAAGACCCTCAGTGACAGCAATGCTATAGCAGTCTAATGCATTCTGGTGCTTCATTATTTTTCTAAAGTGTTTTCTCTAATCCCAGTTTCAACCTGTAGTCAATCACTCCTCTTCTGGATATAACTACTGACAAAAAAATATATCTTCGGGCACCTAAATGGTGGAGAGGAGGAGGAGAGAAGAGGAAAAATTCCTTCTGTTTTTCAAAGATCAACATCTATATGCTACAGCCTAATCCCATCCTATCAACGTCACCTGAATTAGAGTGATGAACATAGACTGTAGTATGCCTGTGAATCTTAAATATTCTTCCAGTAAAAAAAAGAAGAGAATTTCTTCATTCTTTTATCATGTTATAACCAAGAATGCTAATACATATTTAAATACTGGCATTACATATAAAAATTGCAGAAGTAATTGAGAGAAGGTTTACTAGAAAAAAGCAAGCAGATCTTGGGCAGGACTTCTCAAGATGGTTAATTCTGTATTGAAGATAGCCCTCTATACTATCAGTCCTGAATCAGCCAAACAGACAGGCTGTCACTACAACAAGTGTTATAAGACACTTTAAACAACACCATAAGAGGATAAATCACATCATAAGGCCCTTAGGCAGGTTACTGCATTCCTGAAAAACAACTGCACATAAATATGTTAAATTTGATTATTATTACATTTTCAAAACAAGCACTTGCTTCATCCCCCCAAAACTAAGATCTCACATTAACTACATCCAGACTGGTGGGTCTGAAAACCTGAGCTATAGAAATATCTCTACACAACGTAAGGTACCTCACTAAGTCAGGAGAACGAATTATTCCTTCTACAATGTTATCACGAATCTGCTGACGATCATTTTCATGAATATTGAATGGAAATACTGCTTCTCCAGGAGGTGGTTCACGGTCCGGCCAGTATTGTGTCACCATGTTCTTCAGGTAAATGGCAGCTAAGTATAAATATTGAGGAAATAGTAATTTAATTCTAACATATCTCCACATTACTCTGTGTTCAACATGTAGTACAGTTGAAAGTAGAACAAAGAGTTCAAAAGACAACCGAAAACCACTGCATGAGCTCTTAACAATTACAGGCACTAAGCACAGCTGAGTCAGGAAACAATTTTTTTAATGATTCCACACATGATCAAGCTCAAGTGCCTGGTCCTAAACAGAACAGGATGGTATTTCAGTCAGCTTCTACTGGGGTACATGCTTTATTACGGCAGTCTTCTGTATGGACATAATATTCCATCATTCTAAATAAGCAAACAAAAATCTACTTATCTGAATATTTACTCATCCCTAAAACAACTATTCAAGCTTAGTAAGTGAAGTGTTGGAAGGCTCATGTAAACAAATCATTGCACACACAGATGGGACACTCTGCTTGGGGAAATGCCCAGTATGAAACTGGCACGTGGCCTCCCTTCTATTCAGACAGAAATGTTTGTTGTGAATTCCCTAAGCTTTATCTCACTATTAGGATTTCCCATAATCCCTTAGAATTGTTCCCTTCTGCTTCACACGAAAAACCATGAAAAATAAAGTTAATCTTCAACTGAAAATAAAGCAGCATTTATGCCTTAGTACTAAAACGCCTGTAGGCATTCTTTAGGAAACATAGCAAATATGGTGTAAGACATTAAAGGAATGTTCTTAATAAACTACTATCCCTGTACTATTTTGGTTGATTACTAGCTAGAGTTTTAAAGTATAAATAAGATAAATTTGGGTACAATCATTTTTCTTGGTGATGACAAATTACAAAATATGAAAACGTATAGCTTGTAAAATATTTTATAGGAGCAAGAGGAAAAACAGTTCTTTGTGTATGACGTGCCAGTATATTCAGACAAGAAACAGGTCCAGAAAGACCAGCTCAAGAATTTAATTTACTTTGCCCCTAGATCTTGTTGTTATACAAATACTTGGCTTTTTAAAAAATTCCTAGGGAAATCTATTGACTTGCAAATGTAAATGCATTTAAATGTGCTCAATTATTTTATACCCCTACTCTGTAAAAAATAAACAAAAATTTAAAAAATGATGTTCTGCATATTTTTTCCCAAATGATACTGAAATGAGAGATTGATTTATAAAAATGACCTTATAGAGTCTAGATTAAGCATCAAACTTTACTACAGAATGGTTTAACAGTAGCATTAAAAGTTGGATTATCTTTGAAAAAATAAACGCCAGCATGACAAACAGCATATGTCAGCATACCCCAACACACTCAGGGGATTAATAGGATCCGTACAAAAAAACCCAACAGTGCTTCTATGGGAAATGCTGTTCATTCAACAGAGCTGTGAACAAAACAGTATTCATCAGTTTCTTTAAAAAGCTGAATATTTTCTGTATTTGTCAAAAATATTGTATAAGAGTAGTTAAAATAGATTAGGAGAATTTAGAATCTGATCATACACAAATGTATATCCTAAAGTTACCTGCATCACCATATCTGAACTCTCACACACAGCTGGGCAATCTTTCTAGACATGTTCAGACTATAAATTCATAACTTAGCGATGTGACCTTCTTTCACATCTACTTTTGTGAGCAGACACCATAGATACTGACTAAGCATATGTGGCTACCCTTGACCTGGGGGACTATGGGGTTTCTTCATTTTTCAGAAACTTTCATTTTTTCCAGGAAAAGGGATTTGAATGAGACCCACTTTTTTAAATTCCCACTTGTCTTGGCATTGCTACTTCTTCACCACCAGAAGAAAGAATATCTAAGGCTCCCTGGGTACTCAGTTTTGAGCAGAAATCATTCTTTTTTCGTATCAGTATCACAGCAATCCAGTAGGGATCACTACAAACACAGGGAAGCCAAAGCAGAACTCTAATCTATACCCATGGTTTCCTCTGACCCTCATGTGGGAAAGAAAATGCAAAGATAGGTCCTTTTCTTTTCTACATGCAGAACAAACGCAAACTTACTTACATCGCAACAGCTCAATACTTGTCGAAATAACTAACAGACTTTCAGTAGAAAGAAAATGAAACTAGGAATTCATCTCACCTGCTTGACGCACTGGAAATTCAACTTGATCTGATACTATGATTTGCAGTAGACTTGGAGCAAAATTGATGATCTTATAGGACTGGAATACATATAAAACACAGTTTAGACATCACTGTCTAAGGAAGACTGTAATACCAAAAGCTGAATAAGAAATACAAACTAAGGATATTGTCCTGTTCTTTGATTCTCCTCATGAAGTACAAAAGGCTTTAGCATTTGGATTTACCCAGATGTGCAGCAATCCAAATAATTACTTGTAAAAGCTGAGCATATAACGGCACATGGGTGGAGTAAGTAATGAGACAAGACTCTCTATTAGATTAGTGATAATGAATATTTAAATAATTCTGAGAATGCATAATGAGAAGTACTACAGATCTGTCTTTGAATTATTTAACTTAGCCTCATAAGTCAAATGGATATTGACATGCTTCAATACATACCATTTATTTGCAAAACAGACTGTGGTATAATAGCAATACTGAATTTTGAAGAGATTAAGAAAATTATTTAAAATTATTTTCAAGTGTAAACATCATCTGCAATAGCCATATATTATACAGCTACCTTTTAACGAACTAGATGTATAGCACATCCAAACAGAAAAATAAAAACTGAGGAAACACAGTGGAATAATAATTTTTAATTAAAATCAAGCATAGACAGATAATATTTCAAAACCCACAGCCTTCCTGGGAACTTTTCAAACACTACATCAGCCATGCAGCTGAAGAATTTCAAAGGGAAAACAATGCTCACTGAACTTCTGAGCAAAGGACAACAGATTTAAGAGATGTGAAAATCTGATAGCATTATACTGCTGTCATTCAACAGGGGTCCTCCAACGTGAAGAATCATTGACTCAGCATGGTGCAGTTACTGCTAAGCCT
The DNA here is from genome assembly GCF_018691265.1 of Tyto alba. Taxonomy (NCBI): domain Eukaryota; kingdom Metazoa; phylum Chordata; class Aves; order Strigiformes; family Tytonidae; genus Tyto; species Tyto alba. The sequence continues at coordinate 18,193,042 of NW_024881295.1, forward strand.
TGGCAACATCAGTAGTTACTCGTGGGTCAGATCTTTCATCACTCAGATTCACGTGTTTTATGTTCAAAGACAGATGTTTCTTTGGGTTAGATGGCAGAAGCTTTATTTCACCTCTTATAGTATTTCTTTCCAACTAGATTATGCCTGGCAGTTCTGCGGTTGTTTCTAGAGCTGAGCTTTAAGTACAAACATACTATACCCTCCCGTAAATTCTGCCTCAGTCGAAAGCTGTGAAATAAAAGGTACGTTCCGCTCTTCACTTACCCGGTTCTTTGATCTAACATTTCCACAATGAGTAAAATTACATTGCTTTCATGATGCCCAAGTGTAACAGTTGCATGACAACACTATCATTCAATAATTTTACCGAATCACTTAACTTTCTGGCCCTCATTTTACTCATTATAATGATAGTGTAATTCTAACCTACTTTGTGTTCAGAGACTCATTTGATGTTTATAGAGTAATCTGAGATCTCAAAAAGAAGCAGTAATGGCAAATCAAAAGCATGCTCTCCTGCAATTCCCTTCTCTGTAAACTTTAATTATCCCTAAGAAATGCTCAAAATTAAGTAAAAGCTGTGACAGCACAGGAACTCCATTTATCTGCAGACATGCTGAAATACCAGCTTTCAACATCAACTGGTTGAAGCATACTGGATTCCAAAAATCACCTTTTGAGTATCCTGGAGTGCAAAGCTTGCCCTTCAGTTGCTACCAGACAGAATCTCTATAACGCTGGTGGGTTCTGATGGGGGCTGCAGCATCCTCCAGCACTCCCCACCCAACTCCAAGGGAGATAAGGAAAGCACGAGGAATCCCAGCAGCACAGAAAACCAAAAATGTGAGCGAACTCTAATCATTCTTTTTCTTCTAAACAGTGCCAGTATGCTGCTCTTGGATCCAATCTACACACAGCTTTTACTATTATAAACACATTGATTAAGAATGCAAACTTTTTGGGGGTTATTTTGCTGTTGGTGTTTTCCTGTAGTAATCCCACCAGCATCACATTTAGGGTGGACACAGTGAGAACAGTATAAATTACTTCCCCTTCTCTGTGCAAACAGCTTTTACTGAATCTACATTAAAGTCATCACTACCCCAGGAAGCTTTATTGGTACCACTTGTGCTGGTGTGCAACTGCTTTCCCTGAAGATTTGCCAGGTTATACACAAATACGGTTATTTGGCCTGCACAGCAAATCCTCTCAACCAGCGCCTGCAGGGACAAAAGACATGTTACGCAGAAGGTACTCGCAGTGACTCAGAGGGGGCCCCATCCCTAACCAGCACACTGCCATGAGAGTTTCTTTACACTTTAGACACCAATACCTCTTAAAGAGATTGCAGGGACACAGATCAAACTCCCACTGAATCCTTCTACTCTGTACTATTGTCATTACCATAATTCACACTTTTACACGGCTTCGTTTTCTATTCACTATCAAAACCACAAAAGCTGTAGAGATCAACAGAGATTGTGTGCCCGTTTCAGAAACAAGACACCCAACTCTGTTGCATGTGAAGCTCAAATACCATCCTGCTCACTTGTGCAGCCACAAACCCAGTCGCGAAAACTACATGCCGCTTGCAATTTTTAGAACAGAGGACTTTTTAGAAAGCTGCAGGCTGCAGCATTTTTCCTACACCAGCACATTCTCATTGGTTTAGCTGTCACGCTAATTGTGATCTTTGGGTGCATCTTTTCCCTGCCTTGCTCTGGAAACCATACAGCAGGCTCCTGGACACCAGCAAGTAAAGCTGTACGTGTCAGGCAGGCAGGTGCAGAGCAATTATCAGGTGTGCGCTGTGTGAATGGAAAGTGACAAAGAAGAGACCTCAGAGCTGGAGGTGTTCAGCGAAACAGTTATTTATATCCTTACAGCTGCACCTGAACTTTTACAAAGGGAGAGCAGGAATATCGCCAGTCCCATGGAAGGAAGGGGAAGCTATCTGCTGATTTTGAAGGCTCGTGCCCAGGAGCTGCAGGGAGGCACCAGATGGCTGAAAAAGACCTTCGATGCAACGCGTGTAACACAGCACGCTGCTTTGTGCAGTTTGTGAATAATTGCATTGCCTTGAATTCACATTGTTGTGATTTGGCAAAACTTTCTATGGAGGTGCTGGTCAACGGGAGCATATGTTTATTTTGAAGGAGAAAGTAAAATTTTTTGAACAATAAACTTTCACTGAGTACTTATAAAGAACAATTATTTTAAAGCTGTGTAAAACACATACTGACAGCCCCTACATGAATTACAGATCAGAAAATTTATGCAAAAAAAAAAAGAAAAATTCTAATTTAATTTTCACTGGGATTAAGAGTATGGGATACAGCATGTGCAAGGCTAGCAGCTAAACTGGCAGAGACGCACAGCACTGGTAAGATACAATTGGATAAATTTACATCAATGGAGAAGAGATGCATCTTGTTCCATCTGTGTCCACCGTCTCTGGATCTGTGCACTGCAGCTGTACAGCTTTCTGCACTCCATCCTTGCACCTTTGGCCTAACATGTATTCTTCCCCACCTCAGCATCACAGCTCCAGTCTTCAAAAGATCAGAGAACACATCATTTTTTGCCTATTTCTTCATCCATTTGATTAGGTATAGAACTGATGACACCCTAGAAGGCTTCAGACAGGTCACCAAAAAACAGCAAGATGAACACTGTCACATGTAAAGGACTAGAACGCAAGGAGAGATAAGCAGGAAAAATACATTAAAATTTTCCCAAATGGATGCTACTGAAGCAAATACTTTTCACATCTAACATTCAGATTTGGCTGCCAGATTATCACGCGTTATATACTACCAAAGTCATTTCAGTAAGCATTATTCTTGTGTCTTGCTTGCTGTCACATTTAAAGCCCACAGCAAGCAACCACCCCATAATCACATTTGTCACTAGACTTCCCACTGCACTGATGGCAACCACAGTGGCCGAGAGCAGAATGGCACTGGGAGATGCTTCTTCCCCTGCAGAACAACAACAGGACCATCTAGGACAATGGGTATGGAAAATTGGAGCTTCTCCTCAGGTTCTGCAAGCGAAGCCAAGACCGTCCTTCTCCACCAGCAGTAAACATCCCTTTCTCTGTACCTCTTAATCCAAGTATGGCATGTAAAAATCGCTGAAAAATCAAGGCACTGCATCTTTGCAAGGGCAAACACACAGAGAAATTTGTACCTTGAATACATACTATTTACAAAGATTATTTTACGGCTTACGTGCATTTGATCTGAATGCTCAGCTCTCTGGTTTACTAAGCTTTATTTTCTGTTTGCTATGCACTGAAAAGGTGTTACTGAGAAATTCCAGCAGTATTTGTCACACTTGGGAATATTTTGCAGTTGTTAACAGTATTTTCTCTTCTGTTTTTTACGCTGTCAGTCAGAGACAGCTGTTAAAACAAACTAGAACTTCAAAAGACACTTTCTTCTTTCCCTGTCAACACCCAAAGGTATTGTTTGGGGAGGGGAAAACAAACAACGTTTTCATACACAGTAAAAATAAGCATGTGTAAAAATCTACCTGAGCTTCTTTCACCTGTGGGTTCTGCTGCCAAATTCATCCAATCTCAAACAAACTCCACTTTCCACAGAACTTCCAATCATGCAAGTCAACTTCTCCATCAAATTGGTCTTCAATACAAATACCTGAGATTCCTTCCTCTAAGTAACACGAGGTGCTCATTGTCACTTTCAGAGTGGCCTTAAGATCCCTGCCATGATACGGCAGCCAGCTCAAGAGAGATGTGGAAGATAGGGAAAGAAGACCAGCTTTATTCTGGACTCTTCTGCATTTGGGCAATATTCTCACCCTTCTTTCTCTTCTTCCAGTGATGCTACTCAGTTCCCGTCAAAGCCAGATTCTGCAACTCCTTCTCAATATTTAAACAAGCGGATGCATTTCTGCAATTGTGTTCTTATTTTCCCCTTTGTTACAGGCCAAAGAAATGTATTACAGCAGGTTGAGCCAATTAATATTAATGCATAAAAACTGTATGGTAATCCTATCTGAATTGGAATCAGAATTACTTCGTATGTTCACACAATCACACAGTACATTCCATGACACTCCAAGAATTGGCACGTGAAAGCAGTATTTAGCCATTAAAAAAAAGTTAAAACCAGAAGTCCCTGAAGTCTGTGAGACAGACCTAACAAGAGTAACAGCCTAGAACAAACATCAAAGGAAGGTGCACAGCAATTGAGTATCCTTCTTGGTATGATAACTGACTGTTCTGATAAGTACAGGGTGATTGATAAATATGATCATAAAGTGCACACCGCTTATGATGTGACAGAGCTGAAGAAAAAAAGGGAAAAGGGAAGCAAAAGAAAAAGAGGGGGTTGGAAGGGTGTGCATACCTAGAAAATCAACAGGTTAAAAAGACAGCGGTCACATGACAGAGATTACTGACCTGGCAGGAAATTACTGTTCTAGTTTATCAAGAATCACATTTCAGACAAATCCCACTTACGTTTGTGCTCAGGTCACTGAGAGAAGTTAAGTTTGTTGATGACTCAGGAGTAGCATTCATTGTCCAAGGAGAAATACCACAAAAATCCTACAAAGAACTGAATGATCTTTAGAACAGCACCAACAAAAATGGAGTGAGGTAACAGGACAAAGTACATGATCATGCACTCAAGGATAATAGGTATTTCTCCTAAAAGCCTGAGGTTTCTTAGTGAGAAACAACCATGGGATAAAAGGACCTCAGTACATTAGGTGATAAGAAATATGTAGACATTGGACACGAAGATAACTGTAGTTTTAGGATGTATCAAATGAGGTATTAGTGACATTGAGCACAAGACTTCCTGGAATGCTGCAAATACAAATTAGCAGATTGCACAAGAAAGATTAATTCAAAAGGAAACAAGTGTGGAGAAGATCTACGCTATCTTATTATTGAATTTCATAAAATCAGTTTTATGATAAGGCGAAGAAAACATAGCTTGTTGAGGCTAGGAAGAGAGGCCCTTGAGGTCAGTCTTTGACAGCTACGTCAGAGAGGGTACCAAGAAACCTGTTCTAGTTAAGAAGCAAGATTAGAACAGATGGGTATAAAAGGACCATAAATTAATTTAATCTGGAAACCAACACTTGTTTCTAGCTGCAGAAGAAAATTCACAGCTTTTCAATAGATATAATAAGGGAGGGGAAAAAAAAAAAAATTCTGATTCAATTTCTGAATGCAGCTAGATGATAATCCAGAAGGTAGGCAGCAACTTCATTGATTTAGGTCTATCTTTACACAGGTGCAGGAATGTATGGAAGAAAAAGAGGCATTTTCAAACATGCTGGGACTTTTACAGGTAGGTAAGCTTTCATTCATTTTAACTCCATTCCCCATGCTCTACACTGTAAGCAAATTAGAGAGTCGGGAATATTATGATATTGTTCTGAAGGACTCTCTGTATTGGTACAAGCAATGAAGTGCCAACAGAGAGGTGTTATATTGGTGGACGAGTAGTATTTGTACTCTGGGAAACTCCTGTCACTACCCGGATTCAAACTTGAAAGCAAATGTACACTGCAGACGGGCTAACACAAGTTAAGTTTTACCTCAGTACCCCTTAGTGTGTATCAGGAGCAACGTCACTTTAACCATTGCACAGAATACAGGTGACCTCTGTTCTGTTTGGCCAAGTGTTACATTACCACTTCAAGTACTTATTGTTGGAGGGTTTTCTGCTTGGTTGGGGGGATTGGTTCATCTTCTAGAACGAGATAAATGCTAGAATGGCATCTGGATTCCAGTACTTGCAGGAGCACAGCGACATGTCAACGCTATCATTAGATACATGGGAGTCTGACATGTCGCTTTGAAGTCTTGCTTCAAAAGCACTGAAAGGCTTCAAGATGTCAAAGGCCCACGTTAAACGACATTCCTCAGGAGCACTTTTGTTCTGCTCATCCAAACACTCATGTCAAACCCAGCACTGCACCAGTACATTATGTCAGTAAGATACATCATGCTTCCTTTAGTAGCAGGAAACTTACACAGTAATAGGTATGTCTTAATTTCAAGATTCATTCTTTATAACAGTTAGAAAAAAGAAAACGTGTCATCTGTTTTAAATAAAAATCAGTATCTCAACCTGTTCTCAATAAATATACTTGCACTCTTGAATGTAAAACCTGTATCTTCCAAGAGAATTGCATTATCCATCACTTGAACTTAAACCATTGTATAAATCTCAACCTTAAAATGCTTTCAAAACTTCTCCTGAGCTTCACAGTACTTATGTATGATGTTAAAACAACAGCATAAGGAGCAGGACCCAGGAATCCAGACAGCTGCCTCTTTGTTCTGAGCCTGCCAAACATGCAGTGGTTTATTATTGTAGTTTTGACTTCTGTGCAACAGGCTGCTGACAAATATTTGTAATTTCCCTCTCAGTCCTTAATAGTAGGGCTAAAAATAGGTACCGATGAATTTCTAAAGCAACTATGCCAAATAAAGAAAAAAAGGTTTGCATTTTTATCTAACTATCCCCAAGCGCATTCTCCATGTCCAGCACTTAATCCACTAATTTACTAAAGGAACTCGCCAACTGCTAAAGCAAGGATTAGCTCTATCTAATTAAGAAGGAGTTTTAAGTTGCCTAAATAGAAAATTAAGCCAGAAGAGCAATCCTGAAGTAGCAGTAATTCCTGACAGTCAATCCTCACTGACCCTTCTGTTAACGCACCACCACGGACAAAAAAAATCCAAGTCCTCCAGTAGAACTGCTCAAACATTTCATCGAAGGGATAGAAGCTTTATTAATTCTTTACAGGGGCACTTTCTCTTTTTTTTTTTTTTTTTCTAATGCCCACACTGCGATTGCAGTCACAGTTTTGATTCGGCGCGCGCTGCCACGACATTAACTGTGGGATGCTGCGATAAACGCTACCCACAAAAACCCGGCGTCCCTATCTCAAAAGTTTTCCTTGGCGAGCCGCTTGCACGGGACAAAGCGAATCCCTCCGAGCCACTGCTGCCTACCACCGGTAAGGGCAAGGGCGGGCCGGGCGCAGAGCGGCGCTCGGTCCCACGCCTTCCAGCACCGACCGCGAGCGCTCAGGCCCCGCCGGGGACTCGCTCGACGGCCCTTCCCTTCGGTGCGCCCGGCGGGGTGTCACAAAATTACGGCCAAAACCGTGCGGAGGAGGGCAGCGATCCCGCCCGGCCGCGGCGCGGAGCAGGGGCCGCGCTCCTCGCCCGCAGGCTCCGGGAGCCCGGCGGCGCTCGCAGCGGCAGACCCCGCCGCGGGGGTGGGGGGGGGTCCCGGTAGCAGGGACCGGGGCGGCCCTGCCGCCCGCTGCCAGCCGGGGGAGGGCAGCGGCGCTGGGACCCCACAGCCGCTCGCTGCGGAGCGGCCGGTGGCGGCAGGGAGGGGTGGGCGCCCCCCCCCCCCCCCCCGCCCCAACCCCTGCCGGCGGGGCCGGGCGGCCCCGTGCCGCGCGGCGAGGCGAGGCTCGGCGGGGCGGGGGCGGGTCCCGGCCGGGGCCGTTCCCGCTCCCCCCTCACCTGATTGAGCTCGTTCTCGGCGGCGATGCGCAGCTTGGGGTCTATGGTGCCCTTCAGAGCCTGGATGATCCTGTTCGGATCCATCTTCCCCCGCCGGCAGGCAGCGCGTCCCCGGAGGCAGCAGGAGGAGGAGGAGGAGGAGGAGGAGGAGGGAGAGGAGCCGCCCCCGCCGCGAGCGCCGCCGTCCCCCCCGCGCCACAACCGCCGGCTCGTGTCCCCCACCCCCCCCCGGTCCCTCTCTCCAGAGCCATTCACCGGTTTGCGACAGCTGGGTATCGGGAAACGGGCGCTGCTTTACGGCCGCAGCGCCTCCTCCTGGCTTCGCGCGGAGGTCGACGAGAGGTGGCCGCCATCTTGTTGTACGGCTACAAAGTCAGCCGGGGTTGGCTCGCAGGGGGCGGGTCTAAAGGGGTGGTCTCCAGGGTGTGGTTTCGTGGGGGCGGCCATGTCGCGGTACGGAAACGCGAGGGGTGGAGACCGCCCGCGCCCCGCTCCCTGAGGGAGGGAGCGCCCGGGGTCACCTCCCCCCTGCTCCCTCCTCGGAGACACCGCTGATTAAAAAGCCGTCGCTGTCATCGCGATGGAGGGGAAACCGGAGCCCTGCGGCACAGGACCCCGGCAGGGAGCAGGCCCGGGCAGCCGGGGGATGGCTGGGCTAGGGACGGGTAGGCCGGGGCCCAGCGCTGCCGCAGCTGTGTTGAAGTGCCTCTGCCCCTCGCTGCTCGGTGGCCTCTTTCGGTACCTCACGGTGAGCGGCATCCCTGGCTAAGGCACACCAGTCCCGAAGGCATCTGGTTGCCCCACTCACGGGATGTTTCCAGACCCGCTGCGCCATCTGTCTTTGCCAGCACATAATCTTACTGCACCTAAGAAACAAAACGACAAAAATACCCTAAACAAAAACAAAAAGGCCTATTTTTTACTTCTTAATAGTTTGCTCCTTTTTTTCTAGTAGCTTTCCAGCTTGTGTACCAGTCTTGATTGTTCTGTATCTGCTATCATGTGAGTTGTTTGCACGAGTGACAACACCAAGGCTGGATGGCGGAAAGGTCAGTTCTGTGGTGGAGAACCAACATCACTCGCAGTTATCCAGGTACCTAAGGTATGTGCAGCTGGACAAGAAAGACTTCCAACATCCAGGGAGATGGAAATTTGCTGCGAGGAGCTTGCTAAAGTGTGCAGTTGGGACGTATATCATAATTCCTGCAATGCTTCTGAGCATGTTTCTTTGTGATCCTTGTCCTTATCATTTTGTAGATTAGTAGACCCTGAGACTGGTTTGCTTATCGTAATGGTGTTTGTGTGTGCAAGTGGGTGGACAGTGCTTACCACTCAGGTTGTCAGGAATATATAAACGCCAGTTCCAACTGCAAGAATTTGCCCCACTGTGATTTGCCACTTTTGTCCTGTTTTTCCCCTTAAATCCTAAAACATGCAGGTGAACCAAAGGAAGATTTAAACATCTGTGCAGGTATAAGATGACTATTAAAGGTGCAGTTTACAGACCAACAGCATACCAGAAAAACCTCATGACTAATACGATCTTAGCCAAATCCTTTGGCTAACTCTGCAGGTGATGTTTTACATAATATATACAAACCAGAGATGTATTATTAACTGGCAGAAAGAACAGAAAGACTATTTGCTGTGTTTTGGAAGAGTCAAACACAAGGACAATTAAAAGATTATCCCATTATATAGATGCCTTAAGAATACAATTGGACAATATGTCATTTGTTCATTGCAATTATAGTGTAAAATGTCATTTCTCATTACTGCTCCTCAGTTAAGAAAACAGCAGTACTTCCCTCACCTTCCATATTACCTGACCTATACTGAAGAAGACTCTTCTTAACAATGCTGAATGCACAGGAGTGCCATCTATGGTGGGGAACCCCTACTCTAACCAAGGGGACTGTGTGGTAATGCTTGCCATGACATCTTTACTGACACTAAATAACTTCAGCTCCTAAGCTGTTTAACAGGCAAATGTTAAAGCAGCTAATACTATACTGATTGCATACAAAAAAATTGTCCCTCAATAAGTTTGCCTATACTCAGAAAAGGATCTAGCTATAAAAATGAATTACACCTATCTAGCATTTGGAGGTTGTGCGCTCTCATGTGGCTTTCATCACTTTTTGAAGTGGTGCAAACACCTGATCGTTATCACTCAAGAACTGTCTGTTCTCCAGTAATGCATCTCTACAGCATCTAGCAAGAAATTGTAGATACCTTCATTCACCTTTTCATTTCTTCTTAGAAGCAGGCAAGAGTGTGTTATCATAAAATATAAACAAAAAACTACGTAAGTGTAAAAAGTATATATTGTTAATTATGGTAATTCTTTGTCATTTTTCCATTTTGGTTGAGATAGTAAATAAGACTAGTCCAATGAAAACTGCCCATTTTAAAGATCTTGGATCATGTATCATACTAAAACCAGATTACCTCAAAGGATTTATAGTGTTCTATCTCTACTTCCTTTTCCTAAATTAGCATGTTATGGACATTTTAAAAGCTGCTCTGTTTTATTATGTTCCTGTGTATTCATTTGTGGTAGGTGAACTTAAAAGTTATGAAATTTATTAATTGAAGAACCTTAGTCTTGTGGATCTGGTGATGTAAAACATCAATAAAGAGTAATATATGCTTAAAACCTATTCTAACATCTTCTTCAAATGTTTTTCATAATTTTACTGGACTTCAAATGGAACTTTTAACACACAACATTCACTAAAGAAAGAAGCGGAAAATATTTTACACCTAAGATTTTGCTTTTAAGACCCGCTTTTTGTGCACACAGCCATCCATGAGGCAATGCCAGCAAGTCTCTAAATGGAGTAACAGCCAGTTCAACAATGCTTATTTCCTTTGTAACATGTCAGCAGTGATTTAGTTGTGGAAGTATTGTTGCAAGCATTTTAGTGTACCTATGCACTGGCTTTGATGTATGCCTGATACTTCTTTCTATAAACATGAACCTCCATAGATACCAGTGGCCATATTATTCTAAAAGTAAGTTTAGTCATTAATTGAAATATTCTGTGTAACCTCAGAAACTTCAGGATGAAAGTAACTACTTATAAGGAAGAACTTGTATGCCTTTTGGTTAGACCAAAGATTCTCTTTATATTTTGGGCTTTATCTGCTTCAAAATAATGGATCTGGAACTGAATTAGAATGTTGTTTGGGTTTTTTTAATTCTGTTTTGCTACTCTGCAAATTCTGCGATTTTATTGTCAGCTATCTAACACTGCTGGTAAGAGAAGACACAATGTGAAACGGACAAGAAACTAAAAAACAAGTAAATGAAATCCAAGTTGCACCAGCTTGCAAGTACAGAAAAAAAGGATGTGAATAAAAGGGAGATGGGGAGATAAGGGAAAGCAAAGATACTTTTTTTAAAGCTCCAGAACTTTCCAGGTGCATAATAACAACAGTTCTAAGTATTTAGAACAAGCAATCATATTTTTAAACTCAGTTACTGAAACCAAGGATTTTTAAAGCAACGTTGGTTTGATCTCAACAAAAATCAGACCAAGTTCCTGTCAGAGTTGCTATCAAGATAACCTGATTAAGTTCAAGAACTTTGGGAGGTGGAGAAGAACTAAAAAAGCCTTACATATTGCAGGTTACTTAGAATTAGTCCTTTGACTGTTGGTTGTTTTGAAATGCAGGTAGTGATTTAGCTGCATGCTACATGTAACATACTTTCTGCTGCTATAGAACAACTGCTCTGTTATGCCAACCAAATTCCTTTAAGATAGCATCTGGTTGTAAGTTGTAGTTAAGAAGAGATACTCGTGGAAAAGTATGAGAAAGACAACAACGATCCTTTGCGTGACGTGCTACAAGCTAAAAGTAATCCACTGCTTTCAATATAGGGTTTACTTCATTGCAGTAAACTAATGACAAAGTGATGGGATCTGTACTTAGCATAAAGCCTTAACTCTGTATCAACCACAGCTCTTACTCATCTAAGACCCAAACAGTCCAAAAGCTGGATGAACTAGTACTCTCCAGCCAAATTAGTACTTCACAATATTCTTTTTTTTTTCCAAGTACAAAACCACCTGGAAATGTTCAATCAGCAGATACAAATTTATAAGCTTTTTCATTCTTAGCAGAATTGTTTATAGTTGGGATGCAAGACACAAAATTAAGTTGATCAGAGACTTGTAAACAAGTGCATAACTAGAGTTCACTCATTTTTATCTGCTTATGGCACAGTACATCTCCAATTAGAATACACAATAGACTTTTCATGTCCTCCACAAACTTAATTTTCTCAAAAGACTTGAATAGATTTGATAAAAGAGCAGCAGATAAATGTATGCCAGGCCTCCAGATACAAGACTGATGAGAGTTGAAATTCCGAAGCCGTTTTCCCCACTGACTGTTTTGTTGGAGCAGCTGTAGATAACTTAGAGCAGTCAGGGAGGAAAAGGTGCATAAACTGACCCAGTACAGCAGAACAGTGACCTTGTCTGCACCACCACTGTAATCTGCAGGAGGGAGGTTTCCTTAGCTGCAGGAAGTCAGCCACAACAATTCTGGTAGATCGTTCATGGTCTCCTCTCACTTCCATAACCTAGAAAAAACACAAAAGTCACAAGCCCATTAGTATTTTGAAAACTTTTAAGAAACCCTCTGTCACGATTGAGCTCCACGAGTAGGGCAGCTCAGCACCCCACAGCCACTCGCTTGCTCCCTCCCAGCGGGGCAAGGGAGAGAATTGGAAGGGCAAAAGTGAGAAAATTCATGGGTTGAGATGAAGACAGTTTAATAGGCAAAGCAACAGCTGCACGCTTCAAGCTAAGCAGAATAAGGAATTCACTCACTGCTTCCCATCGGCAGGCAGGTGCTCAGCTGTTTTCAGGAGAGCGGGGCTTCGTGCTTAACTTGGGGTGTCAGATGCCATAACTCAAGCGTCCCCTCCTTTCTCCTTCTTCCCCCAGCTTGTGTTGCTGAGCACAACATCGTACAGGCTGGGGTACCCCTTTGGTCCGTTGGGGTCAGTGGTCCCGGCTGTGTCCCCTCCCATCTCCTTGTGCACCCCCAGCCTGCTCGCTGTCAGGGCAGCACGAGAACCAGGAAAGGCCTTGAGGCTGGGTAAGCACTGCCTAGTACTAACTAAACCATCCCTCTGTTATCAACAGTATTTTGGTCACTAATCCAGAACATAGCAGCACACTAGCTACTCTGATGAAAATTAACTCTATGCAAGCCAAAACCAGTACACCCTCCCAGTTCATGGTAGTTCCAGTATTTCACTGAACTCAGAGAAGGAAACATGGAAATTCACTCACTCCAAATCAAAACCTAGTGTTAGTTCCTTACCCTTATAGTTCATCTTCAGCAGGCTACACAAGATAACTAAACTGGAGAGAATTTAGGTGGTATCTATTTGCATAGCAAAGGCAGCAATAGGAAGTTAGCAGAACTATGATGCCCCTTTGTGTGTTTTAATTAGACCAAATTGTCATCCTTATGTAGTTAAAAGCATAAAACAATTCAAGCAATTTCATTTAACAGCTACTGAGGAAAAAAGTATTGGCAGACAGTAGTCACATGAAGTCTTTACTAGTGTTACCTCAAATATTTTCAAATTGTGAAACTTACCTGTTAAATGCTTTGCTCAGAAGCAGAATATGGATCTAGGTCTTTAGTCTGGATATAGTGAGGTAGAGAAAATTTGTGTCCGTAAATAATGCACTGAAATACTCTGAAGTACTTTGAGAAGCTTTCAAAAATAAGCATTAATCTAGAAGCATAAAGAATGAAATATCAATATCCTAGTGTTTATCACTGTAGGAAATCATATGAAGTCATGTTTTAGAAGTTTAGAATAGCAATTTTCCACCAGGGGATTTTGAGCAGCTATTAGTGTGGAAGAAAAGGTGCTTTGCTCAGTCTTTTGCGGTATTTTTTTAAACATAGCCTTAGCATTTAAGGTATAGTACTAGCCTTTTGAATTGCATCTAGTCTGATAACTATTTCATGACAGTGCCAATTCAATTGTATTTATATTCCTTTTTGGAACAGAGGTTAACTAGACACGTATTCACAGCTCTGACTAGAAACACAGTGAAAACCAATAGTTGTAGCTAAGAAGGTAGTGTGAGAAATGTATAGAATAAAATCAATCATATTCCCTGGGAAGAGAATTTTCCAAGTTGGTTTTCCTTTTTTAATAACATATCAGGGAAGAAACACATTTTATTTTAAAGTAGCTGGTACTGTAGAGGTATTTCCAATTCAGGCTGATAAAGCCTATAAAAATAGGAAGTTTTATAAAGCCATCCATTATATGATTTACAGTCAAGTTTACTATAGAAGAATGATATGATAATTAGGCTTCATGTTTCATCATATCTGCACACTTGTGGCTGTGACAGTGTGTACTCCTTTAGTTCGGAATTTCAAAATCCATCTTCTACAGATGGATAACCAGTTTTGCCATAAAGACATTTACCTAATATCTTAAATGTATGCAAGCTGGAGATACGTAAAAGCACTTGCTAGGTCTGCCAGTGAGAAGATTAGCCTCAAACAAATGGTAACGTGTTCCAGACTTGAACTGGAGCATTAGAAAGCAACATGTGCTTCCTGTATTCACAGTAATCATGTTGGAGGTCACCAAAGGTTGAGCAATGCTTAGAAGTACTGATAACTTATTTTTAAAACGTATGAAATCCATCATACAAATACACATAATAAACCCAAGTAGGATAAGCTGCATGCTAAATGAAGAAGCCTGCCCAAAGGCAGGCTGAAGTGCAAGGGATCCCCTGCTATACGCCTAATAGAGCTCATTTATTTACTAGTCCCTGTATAGGCAGCCCAGGAGAGAGGTGACTGTCTAAAAAAAATAAAATCTAGATTTGCAGGTCTGTTAGACTTCATTGCCTTTTTGTCTGTCCACTGCTGCAAAGCTAGTGCAAGCTGAAAGTTATCCTTAAGGCCTATCTACCCTATTCCCACACAAGGAGAATTAACAGTCTAAGAAAAAAAAAAAAAAGTGCTCAACTCCTGCCACTTACCCTCTACTGAGGGTGTTCTAGAAATAAGCCTCATTATTGGCTAAAGTCCAAAATAGCATGTTTACAAACTACAGGTTTAGTATTCAGTAGCTAAGACTTGACATTTTTGTCTGGGATGGTAAAAATTAGGTGCCCTAAAGCTTTATCCTACCTAGACTTTTCATCTCAGAAGTTGCCAAAGAAACTAAAGATCTGAAATATGATCACCCTCTAAAAATCTATATGAAAAAGAAATCTAGGCTTAGAGCAAACCCAAGATCCTTATGCCAGTAACTTCTTGAAGTCATGCCAGACAACTTGTTTCTGCATCTGCATGGTAGCAGGGGAGATCTGTTTGAAGTTGGAAACAGTGAAACTGGTTACTAAGAAACAGTAACTTAACATCAGGTCTGAAGTTTATTCCATTTAGATTTTTACTTTTATTTAAATAAGCAGGTAACTTTTTGCTTCACATATTTCTAGTTCATCCTTAGACTAGTCAGGCTTTTGTACTAGCAACCTGAGTACGCTCAGATAAAGTACTTCCTACTGCTAAAACAAGCTACTGAAGCTTTTAAAAGTAGAAAGAGCCAGTGACCTACGGTCTTCATACTAGATCATACTTCCATTTTAAACATTGAAACATGTCCTAGTATTTGACATGCTGCAGCTTAGACAAGGACATAGATCATGGCTTCTCAGTGCTCAGGCCACAAGAGACTGAAGACTGTCATACAGCCTATTAGCTGTAAGAAGGGAATTTCCTAAATGCTTCCTAGCATTTGTATTCAAGGTTCAATTCAAAATACAAGCATCAGGCTTGAACTATAAAACCCAAGTTCCTCAGTCGTTCTCTGAATGGAGGAGATAACTTGCATTAGTCTGAATCAAATCCCATAGGGGAGGGAAGCCATATACAATTGTTTGACAAGGGTCAGTTTTAACTTTAAAATATGTTGCAGCTGAATGAAAGTGTGAGACAGCACTTCAGTGACTGTTTTGAGGTTTATGAATTTCAACTGCATCACCACTGAAGGACAGGTGATATGATGGAGCTAAATTTTGACAGGATATGCATTTAAAGTAGTCCTAATGAAGTATGTAGCATTTCACTTCTAATTCATTGACCTTTTGGTTAAAAAAGCAAGCAGGTATGTAACTAAATCTTGAATTAATTTTGATCAAGGAAACACTCTTGAGAATGACATCAAGCAATAACCAACCAACCAAACAAGTAATCCCATTTAAATAATACAGTTTACCCTAAATTATTATTGAAACTTGAAGACCAGTTCTATGTAATAATATGCATGCACATACCACATTAGGAATAAGTTCAGTTTGTTATATTTTAAAAATAAAGACCACTGGCAAGATTAATACTAAAATGCATATTAACTTGTTTTATTGAGGCACAACAAGGCATTGTGAATAGCCCATACTTGAGGCAATCAATAGTGTAGTAAGCTGGACATTAATACAGTTTAGGGTAAGTGCAAACAATATACATTCACAGCTTTACTAGCAAGGCTACATCACAACTGATAAAGTGCCAAATTAGTGCTGATTCAGTACCCCAACTCCATGATTTCACCTTGCACAACAGGACCATCATTTCCCCCAATAATGGAACCACATATCTTCTATAAAGTCAGTAGTAAGTGCAAAGCTAGTCCCACCCCCCTCCACCAAGGTGTTTGGAGCAGCTCTTTTGTAAACATCGCACTGGATTTTAGTCCTGATAAAGGAGGTATCCCGAAAAGGTGGAGTATTTCCAGCTACTTCCATAGATGGCTCCCCGATGCAGACGCAACCAGATCTGATCGCCCTGGAACAGCTGCAGGACTGCATGATTACTAGCTGTTTCGTGATCAGGAGCCCCATCGTTTGCATATGCTGACACTAGAACCTCTTCATTCTTCATGAGATTCACATACAGGGGAACATTTACGGCCAGTTTCAGCATGTGGAAGATGAAGACATATGTACCATTCACCGGACAGTTGAACCTACCAAGCTGGATATCAAAAGTTTCTCCAAGGTTGTTCAGCAACAGATCAAACACAATAGGCTGGTCTAGAGTTCCAGGGGCCAGGTTAGATGTTCTAGCGGCAGAGAAGGCAACTCTCATCTGCTGCGGGAGGGGGTAGACATGCACTGGTAGTATGGTGGCAGCTTGGCTCGTCACTGGCATATCAACAGGGGTGATGCTGCGGGAGTCTCCCTGCCCAGAGTCCCCACTGTTAAAGGTTTCATTGTCTCGTTCTGGACTGCTCACCTGAGAGGAGTCACTCCACCCTGCTGTTAAAGATCATCAGCAACAATAAATATTGTAACGGAAGGACAACCTTAAACCTGCAGGCATAATCATCTTAAGCGGCACGTGTACAGGCTTTGCAACAGATTTGTCTTTCAGCTACAGCAAGTTGTCAAAGGACCCCTGGGAGAACAGAACTTTGAAGCTGGTTTACATTCATCACACTTGCATTCAGCAAGAGCCATAGTTTAACTACAAGCAATTACTTTTCATACTTTTAATTAGGAGAGAGCAGTAGCTTGTTATAGTTTTAACTTTAGTATTTGCCACATACTTACATAAGCATAAAAAGCATATGCTAACTTCTGAGTGGTGATAAAATGTATTTCCTGAAAAAACTGACAAAACTATCAAGAGCCAAGTAGTCATTTAGGTCACCTTCAAGATCTGAATTTGCACTTCAAGTTACCTCAATACTATTCTTCTGGAATTGCATCCTTAGTAGATCATATCAACTTAGGATGCTAGAATATTTTAAGTCTGAAGAACTAGAACGGCTTTTAAGCTTTCTGCACTCCACTCCCCAAAATAAAGCTGTTTATCTTTTCAAATATCCAAGTCAAAAGGTTCTAGAATGAAAACATTAATAGATCTGAGAAATTTAGAGCAGTCACGCTCAAGCTGCAAACCACTGTTATTCCCACTGGAAAGGAACACTAAGATACCCAATAAAACTAAGTAAAGTTATTATATCTTAATGCTAATGAATACTTCTGTCAACGGTTAACTCATCACAACCTCATTTCTTTTAATTCTCTTCCTCTGAAGTATATTCTATGGGTCCTCCCTCAGACAGAGATGACCTGCTTCATACTAAAAATTTTCCATTATAAGCCATAATTTCCTTCTATTCTTCAAGGTAGAAATCTATAGTTACTCTTCATCTTATTCTACCTACAGCATTAAGTCCCTCTTTTTCCAGCACATACAGTAGGATTAAATCTTCTTGTTTACAACTTTTCAAAATACATGCCACTCATGCTTGGATTCAAACAGCTCATCTTACGTACTTCTTCAGGGCTTGTACTCCAGCATGGAAGCACAGAGTACAAATGTATTCCCAAGCAAACTATTTTTCATAGTAAAAGATACCTTACAAAGTTTCCGGGATCTGATATCTTACCCAGAATCAGAGGAGACCATTCAATTAAGGGAAAAAGCCAAATGCAACATTGGAACCACCCTCTTTGTATTTTCCTAGTCAGGCTTTTTGTGAAGAGAGTTCAGTAAGGTACTATTGTGTCAGAACTTTGACATGTAAAGACACCAGAAGTGAAATTAAATCTGCTGCTACGCAATGCTGTCTAGGAACAGTACTTAAGCTTCCTTCTAGCTTGGTTAATTTATACCAAGCTTCATCTGTTTGATCAGTGTTAGTATGCTGTTTTTCTTACTATTCACAACACTCCACTTCATCTGCTACACCCTAGCACATATATGTACCACTGGGAACCTGATATTAGCCTTACCTCTTGAATTTGCTCGAGGACCACTAGTTATCCCACCTCGTTTATAGCACTGCTGGTAATTAACATCCTAAAAGAAAGCAGAAGTATTAGAAGATGACTATAAGCAAATCTGAACACAAGTGGGGCTAACATACATTTGCACAATTAATTCAAGCTCTAGAATAGACAATGGAGTTCAGACTTAAGATGTAGATAAACAGCCTTATTTATGGAAAAATTTACTTTTACAATAGCTTGTATGAAATTAAAGAGCTGTTTTGATGCTAGTTCTATCAAGTGTGCTTCAGGACTATACACTCAGTTCATTTGAGGAATATTTTAAATCTCAGGTCTGTTAGAAGTCCATGAGTCTGTAAAGAAGAATATATTTAATTTCAAAGCTTAAGATCTTCCTCCCACCAGGAACCCTTGCTTTCTTACACATTGTTTTTTTGGATTTTTTTTTTTTTTGCCTAACTACATTCTCAGGCAGTCCATTTAGGAGTATTTTATATTACAGAAGCATTGAGTACCAACTTCAAAATCCTTAGAAAATAGACTCATTATACCACATCTTGTTTGCCATCTGTTTGCACTTCAGAGATTCCCTTCAGACTAAAATCAATCTGTCAGAGATGTTATCTGTCTGAACTGACATCCTATCTCAGCTGCTGTCTACTCTTCCCCCCTCCAAAAAAAAAAAAGTTTTGTCTAGCAAACAAAACTAAACTCCAGCTTGCAAGGAATAGTTTGCCTGTTAAGATAATGAAAAGCTACAGTATTAGAAGACTTAGCGCCCGTATACTATTGCTCAAAAGGCTACTGGAAACAAAGTCAATACTTACCCTCTGAGAATATGGCATTCCAGCATAATCTCTGCCAGGGAACTGCAGCTGGCCATAGCTGCCATTAGCTATTGAAGGTGAGCCTCTGTAAGCATCAAAACCTGTTCAGATAAAGTCATTTATTCAATATCATTCATTGTTTGGTTTACGGTAAAAGTCCAACATACAACTAAAGCTCCCTTTTGACAATCATCGTGTATATTAAGTTATGCAGCTAGACATCTATTCTTTATTTCAGAATTTGGACCAGTGTCTCACTACTATAAAAAAATGCATTTCATTAGCTACTGAGAACTACCCACTGTGGATGTATCAAAATTACACATTTATAAGTTAACATCAGACCTTAACAATTGCCTGTTTGATACTAACAGGACTTCACAGAACAGCTGAAAAACTTGCTAGATCCAGAAGCAGGATCAGACATTGAATTAAGAAATACTTTTGCTATTACAGATGCTCAGCTACTACTGTTATACATTTAGGTGTTACTATAATATTTAGTCTCTTTAGCTATTAGACTACCAAAGAGGAGCTGCAAGCAATTTAGTACCAGACACTACTAAACCCTTAATTGGAGGTGTTAGAACTATACAACTCCTTGTCTTGTATGTGTTCCTACAAGGCATTGAGCACTCTCAGCTCAGTAACTGAAACAAATACCACAGATTAAGTGCCCTTCCACTTCAAAGTGGAATAGGCCACAGCTACCAACAGCCTTAAGTTAGTATCTGCATAAAATTAGCCAAAATTTTCTATAGTACTTCAGCTAGCAGCAGAATAGCAACTGATTTGGATAGACCAAACAATCCTCCTGGTAAAACTCTACAGTTTGTTATTAATCCAGAAGGGCTCTCCACTACTGGGAACCTCTCCCCCCATCCTGGTTTCTGCCAGTAATATTAAAGACAGCAGTGCTAAGCAAAGAGTATCTTATTTTGGGCTAATACTGCAAGTGATACCTGAAGAGAATATACCTGCCCAAAATGTTAGCAAGACAGATGCCAAGAGAAAGAATAAAAGGGGGTAAAAAGTTCAGAACAGTAAATGAAATAGCAAGCAGAAAGTCTATACAATTAAGTAATTTAATAGCCGATTAGCGAAAGTTTCTACTTTCCTAATTCAAAAGGCTACAAAATTGCTCTGCCAGTTGACCTGACACCTAAAGTACAGGAAGTACAAATAAAAATCAATGAACTTGCTTAAATTCTACAACAGAAGACCCCATGATCTGCCCATTGCTCTTAAAAGTCTTGTTTTAAGAAGTTTCACATATAGAACCTAAATTTGATACCGTATCATGTTAAATCATGTTCTAGTGTTACTACATTAGATTTTTCTAAGATGGTAGTAAATACAGACATACCTTTATAGCCACCAGGGGAACGATATGAATTAGCCAGTGACCTTCCACCTCTAGCAGATCCTCTGACAGACCCACGACTGTTAATGTAAGGCTGAGGGGGTCTGGGAATAACATTAGTCTGTGCTGGATAAAAGGCAAGGCTACCGTTGCTAACAGGAACAGCTCCATCAGGTTGATAATTCACTGCTTAAAACAGAAGGTATAGATGAATTCAAAGCTTTTACAAGTGTAGTCACTTACCACACCTAGAAGCAAAGGCAGCATTAAGAAGTTCAGAGACCGATTAAGCTGCTCTGAATATCCTGTTGTTCTGCCCCTTCATTACTTCAAATAAGTGGGAATCTTCCCCTTTGTTCTGCAGATTAATGCTTGTTAAGATATACTGTAGACAGCCCAGGCTGTCAGCATAAGCCTCTAAGGCATTCAACAAGATTCAGTTGCATAGGTCAGAATAAGCTTGATAGCAGCATCAAGAAAATAACTAAGTTAGAATAAAATCAAGTAACACGATTAAGAATTTTCACTTGGAACGAACACTGTTCTACTAGCAAGACCTCAGTGTACCCAATAAAGTAGGTCATCTTGGTGTTGACATCCTTCAAAATGAGACAAAATCTTTATCTAGATAGCAGTAAGACAACTGTGGGAACCTAGATATTTGGGTTCAGTCTCTTCAGACATTCCTACCACATACTATTAGGCAGTTCAACTCCAAGCAACAGGTATTCAAGAACGCTTTTCACTCACAGGGTGATTGAGTCATTAGCTTTAAATACAGGCCTTGCAACCATGAATGTGTTTCCACAGGACCACGCTTTGTATCAATCCCCAAAAGCTTAAAACTGATCTAGAATGACATTCTAAACCCATTTCTAAAGTCTGTGCAGAGCCACTGCACAGGATTAATCAAAAAATTGTGATGTTTCATAAAAAAAACTGTACAGAGGGCTGATCACCTGTAGTCTGTGATGACAAGGAACATTTTAACTAAGCATGCTTTCCTGACCGACATACTGTTCTTTGGAGCTCTTAATTTTCATGTGTCCCACTGACTTCACACAGTACCAATCTATTTCTAGTGTAGTTCCTATGAAGATTCCTCTGGCATTAAAACAGTTTTAAATGACCTGGAGTCACTTCATTAGATAGTCTGATAAATCCCTCGGTTTATCCCTAGTTGTCAGCTTGCCTTCATGCTGGAACCTGTTTCAGGCATATTTAGGGGCTAGGTTCATTCCATATTTAGTGTCAGCTATATAAATTCACCTGCTACAGTATCTGAATGTCGAGCAGGTCACTTCTGCATTGAATAAGGCAGCTCAAGACCCCACTTACTAGAATTTCAGTATTCCTCAGGTCAGACTGAAAACTTATGCCAACTTTCTTATTTAGCATTCAGCAACTCCCAGCACTAGTGTCTATTACCAGAGACCAAATCAGTGGTTCCAAATAAGAGTATTTCATCATTGCTTCAATTCCAGGCAAACAACTGTTTGCCTGACAAGTATCAGTGCATAATTGAATTTCCCACCTACTGGGAAATTTAGTTAAGTGGCACTGTCCATACAATTAGTATAGAAAGTAGTTCAAAGCAGCCTTTCACCCTGCTAGCAGTTTTGAAATTAAGCTTACATACCATACCATCAACTAGATTAGAGTTGATGTAACTTTAATGTTAACTGGTACTACATAAGAGTATTTAAGAATTTCACTGAGTTAGAAGAACTCATAGCACCTGTTAACGAGTTAAAATACTACTGTAACCTGAGACCTTTAAAGACTGCTTGAAATACAGATAGAAGTTCAGTTCTCACCTGAAGACAGAGATTCTTGTGAAAGAGAAGTTTGTTCTGCAACATGAGAAGACTGCAGCTGGCATTGAGGAGGAGTCTGGGTACTTGCTGTAGAGAAACTCTGGTTATATCCTGCCGAATATGAAGAATCCTCTTTAGTCTCCTGGTCTTTACGTGGAGGCAGTGGTGCATTCACTTTAAATACCTGCAACGTATTTCAAGACAAGTGCTTAACACTATCAGCTAAAGTCTCTGCCTAATGCCACCACCCTGCTATGCCATAGTTTAAATCCATGTGCCTAGAACAGTTTCTAGAATACCAACTGTTTCTTAGGAGAAAAAAAAAAAAAAAAAAATCATTGTACTTCAACCCATCCTTTTTCCTCTCAGTAAACTTACAGAACTTACTCCTGTTTATTGATGTAGCTACCACCCAAGCAGCATAGCTTGATTGACCATGGCTACCATATTAATCAACAGTACAGCTACCATATAATAAGCTATTCTCCTTCTACGGTAAATCTACTGTCAAATTCACTGACTACCTGTCCTACAACTTTTGCCTTGCAGCTGGGACAGCATATACCTGAGATGAGATATTCCCATGTGTGAAGAATTTGGGTCTTTACATGTTTTGGTTAACTTAATGCAACACTACTTTCCACTCAAATACCCTATTAGAGAGCCTTCACTCCTTTGGTAAATTGAGCCTCAACCTTCCTACTCATTTCAAGTTCCCTCAGAGTAAATGTGTAACCTAGGTAACAGTCTTATAGTTCAAATTATAGTGTTATGAACTGGGCAGTAGGGTGGTGTACAGCTATTACTGATAGTTAAATCTAATGAACCAGAGTTCAGTCATGCCAGTGACTATTTTGGTTTATAACCAACAACCCAAAATTACCAGAACTGATGCTGTCAAAAGCAACAACCAGTATCAAGATCAAATAGGAAAGTCTCTTGAGTAAAAGGATCTAAATTTCACCTAAAGAGCTGTCAGCAGTACTGATCCTGAGTCTAGAGGTGTATCTGACCATTTTCCAAGGCTATCAACTGTCTGAAGACAGACAAAACTACAGATAGATGCAAGGAAGAGCTTCACAGCTTCATAATTCTTGTCATTTGCAGAAGCCTCTATAATGAAAATGAGAAATGAACACTTTCCAAGGTCTAGAAACCAAGTACTGCCTCTAAGAGGGAGCCAGCACAGAAACCCCTCATGATACTGAAGTACTGAGTATAAATTTTGAACCATTATAAAATAACACAAATTCTGGTTTTGTTTTGATTTTTTTTTTTTTTACTTATTTTACTAGATGAAATGGTCAAAGTGATCCAAAGCAATCTTCTTTCTAAAAGAAATTTGAGGATGCTGTGCAGTCAGGCTGTCAACTGGAGTTGCTGAAGTATTTGTATCACATGGTCTACTTTTTTCCTACAGTAAGGGTTACAGGTGGAATTCTAATAAAGGACTCTGGCTACAGGTAAGAGTTGCCTTTAAGCTTCCATAAGCACAGTAGCATCAATAGATGTTCAGACATCTGAGGACATGTAATCAGATGCTTCCATTACTGTCACTGTACTACCGCTATTTGGCAAGGATCCATCTGACTCCTGGCTATCTAGTGAAATCCAATGGCTGTGTTTTCCTGGCAGCAACAATAATCTAAAAAATGTAGGTAAGAAGAAAATCCTGCACTGCAAAACTAAAGACTGCTACCACTACAAGAGGAATTAACATCCTAGAAGTTTAGTGACAGGTGTTTGGTAGTTTGACACAAAAATCCCAAGAGAAATCTTGAACATTTAACATCTCTGAAAACATCACGGCATTAATTCAAGTGAACTTTCAGTGGTGCTATTATGACCAAAAGCACTCTGAACAGACACTAGGTTCAGATATAATTAGAATGACTGAGATCAAGACTTCATATTTATATCATGACAGATGCTTATCTAATAAACTGGGTCCCCAAAGAGACTCTTGCTTCCTTGACCATAACATGCTGCTATTTCTTCGCTTTCATGAAAAATCACCACTTAACATAAAAGAAATAGATCTGGCTTAGAAAGAACCATCTCCCTATTGCCACTTGCCTTATTTATAACACGTATCAAAATTCTGTACCTCTGAAGAAGGTTCTACTTGAATCTTTTCTACAAACAGAAAACCAAGGAGAAAGTCATGGTAGTGATTTACTACAGACCACACCAGGATGTCAGATGTTTTAGTCATTAATTCCTGTGCTTTGAAAGGCTATTAGCTGCCTTCTCCCATCAAATCCTACTCTATGTGTCTCAAAACTGCAAGATGCAGATTGTCTAGCAATTTGTGGAACTGCACCAGTACATTTGTTGAAATGGCATATGCCTTTGGAGGATCTCAGTGACCTCTTTTCTAGACTTGCTTTTGAGCAAGAATATTAAATGAAGGTTTCTAGCATGTTCTGAAGGTAGAGGAGTAAATAAAACCAAGTACAGGGAAGGGAACATTCACAACTAAAAGGAGACTGTTCCTCTGAGTCCCTCTAAGCTTGCACTGCAGATTACCAGACAGCAGCAACATTAGTAATGTTAGAGAACACTAGTAACGCTGTATGGCCTGAAAAAAATAGTATCCATTTGCAAGAAACACTGCTCAGTCTGTACGGACTGTTCCCTAGACATCTATATTGAATACTTTAACAAGATAGACTGGTCTAGCTCATTATCCTACAAAGGACACATTTTCCATGATTCCAGTGGACTGAGTTTTACCCCACTGAAGCACAGTTTAAAAAGCAGCAAGACAGGTTCAGGCCACAAGAAAGCTTTTAGTCCTACCAGCTATATACTTCAGGATTCCCTCTCTCCTCTGCAGTCTTTATTATTCAAATCCATGCACAGGAAAAGTTTAAGTACAGTCAACTTTACCTTGGGACACAGCTATGAATTTGTTTATTTCAGGTCTGACTTCACCCTCTTAGTTCCTTGAGGATACTATGTTATCCCAGTACTAGATTTTGGGACTATACAGAGCAAAGCCAGGAATTCTATCTTTGGATGATCTGTTTTAAATTCTGAAGGCATTAGGGAAGCCATGTTAAAAACCTAGGTTAGAACTCTAAAACATCAAAATGATCTATCAAGTTTTGTACTGTATCAAAAGAAGCCATTTCCCTAGTATTAGGACCAAGTTACTAGCATTAGTGTCAATTCCTCTGTGGCCTCAAGTTGCACACTTACAGTCTGCATAGCCTGAAAGGGAGCTGCTGTTATTGTGACAGAACTGCTACTTGCTGGAGGAGACTGAAAGCTTTGCGCTGGTGGTACTGGCGACATGGAGGTGCTTGAAGTAGGCAATGGGGACTGTGGCTCACTTGGGAGGGGAATAGTTGCCTGAGGGAAGAACAAATGTAACAAGAGGTCACTTGATAGTTATCAGGCAGTAACAGAAGCAGTTAATTTGTTCTAAAGCCTAGACTGACAGAAGTCAGCAGTTTCTACAGGATGACATTTGGACATAGTAGAACTACAAAATAGCTTTTGCTTACAATTTCAAATCTTGCTGTGCATCCTCAGCAAACAGTACTTCTATTGCAGTCTCTGCTGATTAAGTGAAATGTGCCTATGAGCTACTATACATACCACTCATTGTAACAGTTTCACAATAAAGAGGCATTAGGTATTTTTTCCCACCACTAAGGAAACACAGAACGCCTTCTGTTCCATTTTGGAAGATTATTCTTTGGCTGATATTAAAAGTGACTTCTCTTTTCCAAAGGAACTCAGGAAGTTTAGGGCTTTGATTTCTGGCCCCTCCTAACTTAATTGATTATGTTTCAGATTAGAAACAACGCTGAGTAGTCCAGACAAAGTATTAACCAGCATTAAGTCTCATCTGTGCAGACAGCAAAATGAAGTGTTGATTTAGAGTACCAATATTTATAGGAACCAGAAGTCAACAGGAATGTAAGGCTCTAGACACATTTCAGCAACCAATATATTTACCTTATCTGTATTTGTAATTGCTCACCTGGGCAATTTCAATCTTTTTGGATATCAGTGGCTCAGAAATACGTGAACTTGTCTGATATAGTGGCTGGGAAGTGTATTTCTCAGTCTCTTGAGAAAGTGATGCCGATGCCTAGAAGAAGTCACACATGCACCTGCTATTACAAGAAGTACTGCAGAAAGCACAAAGTTTTGGCAGAGCTATAGAATACCAGTGTATAAGTTGAAACACACGTATTTTGAAAGACCATGACAAACATAAGGTGCAAAGTAAATGTACTACATAGTCATCTTAACCAAAAGCTTTGAGTAATTAGCTTTAGAGATTCAGACTTGGATTATCCTTCTTGCACAACAGGTTGTACAACTAGCCCTGCAAAGTCAGTTAATTTTAAGAACTGTAGATTGCTTCAAGCAGTTATTTACAATGAAGTCTGACACACACCTGTCTTGTTGAATTAAATGGAAAGACATTTGATGTTAAGCTTCTGGCAAGCTCTGTCAAACAAGGCTTCAGAGTCAAATTTTGGTTTGCTTTTGCAAAACCTGCATGTTCTATAGTTAGCTCACACTTGTAATGCTAAGTTTAAGAGTTGCTTATAGTTAGATACACAGCCTAGGGCTAAAGACTACCAGTGCCATCCTCACCATGTATACCATCACAGGTGCCTCAGACCAAACTGGTATGCACTTGCATACCAGGAGAGTGCACTGTCACCATGGAGTGTATTCCCTGGTTGTGCTAGGACCAAACAAAGCTTATCTACAGCTTTCCACAAGAAGCAGGACTCGAAAAGACAACACACTTCAAGCCTTAGGGACTCGGCATATGCTGGGCACAAGCAACCCTAATATCAAATTTGCAGAAAAACTCAGGACATTCTACTAAACCAGATGTTCTACATTATAGCACAGCACAAGTCTTCTGGATGCACATTAAACAGCAAAATTATTTAATCCTTGTCAGCACAAGTAGTCTTACAATGCTGTAGAAGTGAGAAGGTATTAAGAACCAGGCCAGAACTGCTGATTCAAGAGGCAGCAAGACTATAACATCCCCATCAAGACTGTTATATTCAGCTGTATAGTACATTGAGGAATAGTGCTATGTGCACAGTATATTGATAGCATGTACATCAACAAAAAACACTTTAAAACCATGAACATTTTCCCACTATAATCTACATACATTGTATTAGAGTCCAGTGGGAAAGAACCAGCTGTGTTCTGAACACAGCAACACACTTACCAAGCGATCTTTAAGACCGTGATCTGCATAAATTGAAACACTATTTTCAGCTCTAAATATCTGAATGCTAGTTGAAGATTTAACTACACATAAACACAGTTAAAGCAAAGTTTGAGGTCTTGGCTGAACATCAGAAAGTCAGATTCCCAGTGTTTCTTCAGTTCATGCTTGAGAGAACACATCTCAGTCTTCACCTTACACAGAAGTCTGATATTTCATGACAATATCCATCCCAATTTACGTGTCCTCTGCGTTGTCATTAAAGTATGCTACCAAAGCCAATATTTATGCTGCTCCTATGTTCCCACAAGAATATGCACCAAACTTTCTAGCCTGCATTTTCATCCCACACCCTTCCCATCTGAAGGGGCAGACTGTTCACTTTGCATTCATGCAGTATTAGGAAGACTTTTCCAACTATAAGTGTTCCAGAACATAGGCTATACTATTGCTGTTACTTGCATTCTGTCCCTGTAGGTTGTTCAAACATAGTTATTCAGGAGGGCCCCCAAAACAGCTCTGTTAGGGCTAGTTATCACACAGATCTTTGAATACCAGTGAACTCCAGGGTATATTACCTGTGGTGTCACCAAGTCTTCAGGTTCAGAGCCTGAAAGGGTCTGATCAGCAGATGCTAGGGAAGTATTTGAACCATGCAGTGTCATGGATGAAGCAGCAGCCTTGCAAGAAGGGAAAACAGAGAAAAAGTTTTGAAAGATTATTTTAAATGTTTGGTTTCACTGAAACTCATGCTCTGGGCATTTCCAAGTAAACCTCAGAAAAAGGCAGAAGCTGAAGTGCTTTGACCAGTTAGTCAATGTTTCTTAGGAACCGTTAGTGACAAGGAAATGTATTAAAAAGCCAAAGTAGCACAAGATGCAAGCACAGTAAGTGAATTTCAGGTTCACTTAACCATGGCTGCCAAAGCTTGAGACACTGTATCTTTGAACTTAAGATCTCAAAGATGAAGACATGCACTACCTAGGAAAGTAGCACATTCTTCTGCACACAGCTATTAGCTACAAGTTGAATCTATGGGTTAAGTATTCAAGCTACTTCCGCATGTCTTCAACATACTTCTAAGACATTTCAAACATTTGTTGCTGCTTTTCAAGAACAGCCAACTTTGTCAACATTTGAGTTCCTTAGACTTGCAAGCTGCTACATTATATGAAATTTGTTGTTGCAAAACTACCAACAACAAAAACAATTGAAGTACTAAGTCTATTCTAGTTAATAACCTCCGTATATCTAACCTCTGTATCTTCACTACAGCTCTGCCTTTTCAGGGGAGTCAACTTCAACTTACTTGAAGGGGCTGTTGAAGAAAATCACTCTGACTTGGCAGTTTTTGTTCTTTTGAAGCTGTAAAAATAACACATTAAGCAACAATTACTTCAGCGTGCAGTTCTTTTTGAAAACATTTGGTATATGAAGATGCCCACTATTTTCAGAGTGTGCACTGCAAATATTTAGATTTAACATCAGTAAACTACACCCAATTGAAAACCTCAGTTTGTTTGCAAAACAGCTAGAGATTCAATGATAAAAATATTTCTACCACATAAGAGATACCCAATTTCCAGATTATAATTGCTTTTTTTATATTTAATTAACTGTGTAGTTGTGCTTTACAGCCCAAGAGCCATCCAAACAGTTTCTTAACACGGCCCATTGTAGAAAGTTCCAGTTTCCTAAGTGTAGTTAAATAACTGCTGTTTATCCTGAGCTCATTCACAGCTTGTGTCTATATACATCACATCTAGACCAGTTTGTTACACAGCTGCAGCATGTCCGTTCTGCAACTCAGTTCAGATGCACACACCAGTCAGTGATTATACAAGCATTCCACTTCCAGGCAGATCCACCAACTTAAGCCACCTCCAGCAACAAATAAGCAGGTAAGTGGCTCAAACTGCCTTTTTTTAAAATCAGACAGCAGTATTCTCTATAATTAGACAAGCTGTCTTCTCCAGGCTGCTGATCTACAGCCCAGGCAAACCCTTTTAGTGTTTGCAAAGTCTCACATACAATTTACACTGACAGTATTACCTACCTACAGGACTACTTGCTGGAGTAACTGAAGGTGGTTGGGATGAACCAATGGCACTTGGTGAAGCTTTGTCAAAATCCAGAATGGACTCCTTTTGAAAAAAAGGATCATCAGTTGGGAGAAAAAAATTAAACATCCTCATTTGACAAGCTGCTGTTAGCTAATTAAAGCTAGATTCATATATTCAGTGCAAACACACATTGTCAGCACTGTTTTCCCGAACCCAGTAGGAATTGGAGCTTTGTGCTACCAACAGAAGAGAAAAACATACTTGCATGAAGTTGTAAGTCCCTTGTATCTGAGTCATCAGATCCTGAAGTTTTTCCCTTCTCAATACTGGATCTTTTGGAAGAGTTGAAGTAGAGCAAAATTCCGCAGCTGGCTGATGTACAGGTTTAGGCACCTAATAAGGAGAAAAGGTATTAAATCTAATACTGGAAGCAAGACAAGCTGCCTTATCCAATATAGTTCCAGGGTAACCTGTGTCAGACACTGTGGACCAAGGAATTCTATGCTGTTATTGATATTCCCTGAATCAAGCTTTCACTTTGTTAAAAAAAAAGCTTAGTGTTGTCACAACCAGTTAACACTCCGTTTCTTACAGTTGAATGTGCAGACAATAAGTTGCCTGCATTTAGCGCAAAATTAGGCACCTCCATTTAAGGAAGCCAACATTTAATTTGAAGGCCAGAACAAACTTAAAAATCAAAGCTGCATCACTCAAGGTTTAAAACATACTTCGTCCCAGTAGAGCTCACACTAATAAGTACAGATCATGTATTAGGATGGCATTTCCAGATATTCTGAAGAAACTGCACCTAAGATACATTGCAAACACATTACTCGGGATTAAACCAAAGTGCTTCTGCTAACAAGCCACTCTCAATGCACCAGCTCCTGCAGGAAGTATTACATGAAACTTTTAAAAGTTTGGCATGAAAAATACACCTGCGCTCCCACATGGGAGCTTAACTTTTTAGCTAAATAAGGACTTCTGCAGGGCCTTATTACTCCTTGTTTCAGATGGTCCCTTAACAGTTCATCCCAACTGGTTCTCACTTCACTTTAAAGAGGGAGATGTTTTGTCAGAGAATAGGCAAGTCTAAAGTATCAAAAATCATGACAGTAAACTCCTTAAATAGCAGAAGCCCTGTTATTTACAGACCAACAATAACAGACCATCTAGATAGTCTAACATCTTTCAAAAGCAGCTTGGGGAAGAGGTAGGTTAGTTATAAGTATTTTAAAGCCATAATTTTTAGTGATTCTCTAAACCTTTACTGCTCTTATATTTGACTATGCAGGTAGAGGGAGGCAAATCTGAAGACATTCAGCAGTTGCATTATTTCAACTGGCTCAAATGTTGAGAAACACAGAAACATGTCAAAGCCTTTACTTTCCTACAGTGCAAACAACTGTCTAATAGGAAGATACTACTTCAATATACTGTATAGCAGTATAGTATGCAAATATATGTATATATATACATTGTATATATATACAAATATATACATATATAGAACATATGCTATAAATACAAATACAGCATACATATTTGTATGAAGTCATTAGAAGACTATGGCAGAAGTTTATGTGTCATGACATTTAATTGTCACACTAAACTCAAAAATTGATGTTTTGGGGCTTTTTGTACTAAAACTGAACACTTTTACATTTCTTCAACAGTTATTTGGAGCTAAATCACTAGCATTTGAAGAAATTTCAATAGCATGCACAGGGAAGATTTAGTGAGCTTCACAAAGCATAATCCATGTACGTGCAGCACATTCACTATGGAGGACTCAATTTCAATCTGTGTAGCCCACCTGACAGCTACTTGGTGAGCTCTGAGAAGTTTCACTTTATTCTAGAGCTAGAGTAGTGCATCTTTGTGCTACTCTATCTTAATTAGAATTTCTGATGCACAAGCACTACCTGTAACTACTGACTATGCAAGTTTATATTGCTGTACAGTTTCCAGTAATGACCAGGAACTAAAGTTATTAAGGATCTAAGTGCAGGACACAAGATAGTTGAATAAAGTTAAATCTCAGCAAGTTATATATTAAGTTACTGAGAATCTGAATCTTCTTGTCCATCACTTGATTAGCCCTCACTTACAGCCAGACTTCATCTTAAAACACTTGCTGTCAAGATAAATCCATTATGTGTCCAACTGATTAATGCTTCTATTACCCACTTCCTCCTCACTACAGTTTACCAAGACACAAGTATACCAAACTGGTTCTGTATGTTTTCAAACAGATAACAGAACCTTTTCACCTTTAAGTCACCTAGTCAGGTCAAGTCTGGCAGCGCCTGAAGGTATTAAGATTGTCCACTAGTTACATAAGTTAGACTTGTACATTAAACACAAACAAGTAAAAACAGCCTCAAGTGCATGGAAACCGAAGAGACTACAGTGTTTCACTTGTGCTTGTAAAGGTGATAGTCTTCTGTAATTGCTTTTACAATTTGCTAGTCTTCATCTCCTTCCCCAGCTCATACTCTGTGTGTTATGCTGGTAGCATTCTTTACTTCAACTAGAAGAGCAAGCACACAGGGTTACAGATATGATATTAGGGCTTTAAGCCAGGATTGAAACATTGACACTCTCCTTTCTGTAGGAATGGTTTTCTAGTTCCTGCATATATTAAAATACACCAGCCAGAAATAACAATACTGAAGTTACCTTACTGATTTGCCAGTTTGCTGGTACTTAGGTGTTCAAAACTAGAATATTTAAGTGCAATACAGAGCATACATGAAAAAGTATGAAGTATTTCAGGATTTATGCCTCTATAAAAAGAGATGCTTTGAAAAAAGAGCAGGTACTTGCCATCCTTATGACGGTTTTAAACCAAATTTTCTTTCTAGCCTACACTTAGACACTGTTTCTGAAAGTCATTACAAGCTGGTAGCAGATTGAGTTTAGTATAAGCCTTGTTAGTCCAGCTCACACCAAACTTACACATGCTGACATCACTTAACATTAGTGGTTCAAGCAACATTCAGATTAGAGTTTTACACAGTTTAGGGTCTCATTTGTCTTAACAATATGTTTCTAAAGCCTAATTTCAACACTACTTACACGCAGCCAAACTGTTCTGTTTTCACATAGCAGGCCACAAAGTGAGCTCTAACCAAGTTTGCTGGTCCACAGGTTGCACAAACATTTAAATAGAACAGTTGAACAAGCCTGTACATCAGCTCACTCTGCTGTCTTAGGCTCAACTTCTTTGGTATCACACCTTATGGTGCATTAAGTTAAATAAGCATATTTTATAATCTCAAAACCTAGCAGTTTACTAAAGCATCTCACAACTCTAACAGTTATTTCAGGGAGAAAAGTTAATTTCAGCTCCAGAAAGCAGCAGCAGTGACACAGGCCTTTTATCTACCATGCCTTGACCCCTGCACAAGATCTTTTATAGATTCTCCCCGGGAGTGAAATGGATCCAGCTACAGCACTGCATTGCCTCTTCTTTCTTCATATAAGCAAAGGCAAGAGAAATTTCATTATCCAAAAAGTTAATTTTAATTCCTCTTTATATGTACCTCAAGTCAGGTATCTTCTTTTTAAAGAACTTGGTTATGGAAACTAGGTTGACATTACACTATTTTCTAATCATTCAATATACTTTTGATATTAGAATTTGTCAATAGCTACTAAGCAAGAATAAAGCCAGCTGGTGTTTCACTATGGTTTATGTAAATAGACTTTGAATACTTTAAAAATATGCTCTGTTTACTTAATTCAGCAATCCACCTAATCAACCTCATGTTCTAACATTTAATTTAGTTTAATTTTGCTGGCATGCACACCCAGACATTATTATGAAGATTCCTAGGCAGTTTGCAAGTTTCTCCAACTGAGTGGAAACCCTCCTTTTTCCTTACTGCATCAAAGTTTTGTCCACAACTTAAGCCATCCATCTGTCCACCCTATATAAAACATAAGAGCCTCGTCTCATTAGGAAGCATCTTGCATTTAAGATGTAAGGTAATCTGACACCAGAACTTCCAAGGCACCTTAAAGTTCTTAAGACTATTCCAATACTTCAGAGAGTTTCAGTTACAGTAATACTATGCATAGCTGGGTGCACAACACCTACATGTGCTCAGAGTTATAGTGAGGCAACCAGGTTTTGTACCTGTACCACCACCACCAGTGGACACAAGATTCTACTTAGCTTGTGTAAAGAAGAATCAAGCTGAAACACCTTAATCCCATTTTGTTACCCAGTGCTGCATGTTACATACTCTTTTAATTTCATGTTCAACCTTCTGTTTGCGATCCCGCCTCTAGGCACAAGAACATCCATTTTTCAGTTATGCCAAGTTTACTGACAAGATTTCAGCTTAATCATTTGCTAAGAGTAATATGGAATGAATTGATTTCTGCTTTCTTGCAGAAACAAGATAGTAGTGCTGACAACAGCGTGTATGAGAATTGATCAATTCCCCGTATTTTCTTCCTGAACTCTAGATTAAACATTGATTTTAAAGACATAAGATAGTAGACAAAGAGTTCAGTTATCTGTTTTACAGTTAGAATTGTTGCTACCTGAGCACAGGTGAGAAAGAAGGTAATGTAACAGAGGCTAACAGCCTGCTCAGCTGTAAGCCCTGCAATAGCTTTCATTTTACATTTCTAAAACAAACTATGCTATTGTTAGACTCTCCAGGACAGCAGCATGGCTTATGCATTCATCTGGAAATACATATTTAAGCCCCTGTACAGTTGGTATTGCTTGATCTAGATGTTAGATCTCTCTTGAATCAGCAGCTACTTTAATCAAAAGCCTAAAAAATTACTGAAGTGCTATTTGCATGCAGCCACAGACAAAGTATTTGATCCCTGGATGAGTCATACCTGCTTTGTACTGATAACAGTGGACAGAGCCAATAGCTAGGGATGAACTAAGTTAATTCTTCTGTCTTATGCATAAAGCAGTTATTCAAGGCTCAAACACAGCAGTACTGTGTTGATGTAAAAAGCAAAACAGACCATCTTGCTATTCAAATATAAAGTTTAACTGCCAGAATTATTTCCCCCAAGAAAGAATAAGTCTAAATATAGGCCTACAAAATGCACCTTATAAAGCCTCTGCTAATAGGTAGCTTTAGTCCAATACACTAATGTCAAAAGCTTATGACAGGTAATACTACATATGCCAACTCACTTCTTTGGGTTCCATATCAAACTTCTTTGGCCCCATCTGCTCCTTTGGCCCAACACTTGCAGCTCCCCAGGACTTCGGAGGGTTCTGTAACTGCTGTGATGACACTTGCTGCTGCCTGTCAGCTTTCTCCCAAGCCTCTCGAGTCTCCTGCTTCTTTTGTTCTGGCTCCTCCCTAACATGTGCAGCCCAAGCCTTCACAGGCTCCTGCTTCTTTTGCTCTGGCTCTTCCCTAACAGGCATTTCCCATGATTTCAGAGGCTCTGGCTTCTTTTGTTCTGGTTGCTCCCTAGTTTGGGTTACCCAAGGTTTTTGAGATTCCTGCTTTTGTTCTGGTTCTTCCTTAACTTTGGTTACCCAGGGTTTTGGGGACTCCTGCTTTTTCTGTTCCTGCTCTTCCCTAACTTTTGCTACCCATGGTTTAGGTGATTCCTGTTTCTTCTGGTCCTGCTCTTCCCTAACCTTTGCTACCCAAGGTTTGGGGGGCTCCTTCTCCTCTTGGGCACGTGCTATCCAGACCTTCGGAGCTTCTCTCTTCTTCTGTTCTTCCTCCTCAACACGGGCCTCCCAGGGCTTTGTAGACTCACGTTTCTGTTCCTCCTCTTTAACACGAGCTTCCCAAGGCTTTGGAGAATCTGGTCTTTTTGGTTCTTGCTGCCTAACACGAGCTTCCCAAGGCTTTAAGGTCTCTGGCTTCTGTTTCTGGTCTTCAATATCGACAAGCATTTCCCAGGACTTCGGAGGTTCTTGCTTTCTAGCACACTCGGCTTCCCAAGATTTGGGTTCTTCTGGCTTCTTCTTGACAGAGTATTCTGCTTCAGGCAAATAACGCCTGTTGAGAAACTATATAGACCAGAGAAACTTAATGGCTCCCAAGAAAACATTTTGCTACTACAGTTCAGGTCAGTTAAGTTAGGTCACCCAGCTACTGAAAATTTCTGACTAAAAGGAGAGCCTAGACAGTTTAAGCACTAGCCATGGAAACTATGTGGACAGCCATGGCTTTGTCCTACAACACTGCAGACTAGCTTGGCACGCCACAAAGAAGCATGGAACAGTCTTGAACAGCCCAAGTAAAGCATACTTGAGCTGAGTGAATCTACTACCCTTATCCTCAATGCTAACTGATGGTCCTAGGCAGTGACAGTATCAGGCTCCATTATGATTTTTGTAAAGGTAGCTCTCCTCCTAAGCATCTAAAATGTGGTGGTACTGTATTAGTACTATATTAGACATTCTGCTAAGCATAGCAGCACCATCTCCCCCAAAAATCTTTGGCCCAGTAACCAAGTATAACCCTCATTGTTAATGGAGTTTAAATACCAAGAAGTCAGATTCTTGGACTTAGTACCACTGGACTTCAACTCCAGGCTGTGTTTACTGTCAGTAAGTCTGAGAGGTCAATGAAGATGTTCTGAAGTTTTCCTGAGTTACCACTTTGCCATAAACAGGAAGTAAATATGAAGTGAAGAATGTACAAGGCTCACTGGCTGAGATTTTTTTTTCCTGACAAGTCACCAGAAAAGCTTTAGTCAGGTAAGTGTTACCAGTAGGTTACAAAAACTTGTTCTAGAGTACACCCTCTAGTGGGATACCTAAGAAATCAGGATTCAGCATTTTAAGAACCAGTATTTCCACCTACAAAAGGACACCCCTCCCCATCTTTTGAATCAGGTCAGTGGGTTTTATGGTATTGCCAATTGAAGCTTGCGTACTCAACTCAGGAGTCTGAAGGGCTGTTGAAACAGGTCTACACACTCTTGTGTACACAAGGCTGCCTTGGGATCCCTACTTTTCTGACAAACCAGAGCAAGACTAACACCATCCTCAACCCCACCGATATCAAGCCTACTGCAATAAGCTTAGCTTTTAGAGACAGCTTTAGTAGGTGTGTATTTTCTCTATCCCATAGTACATAAAAGATCAGTGTGTTTCCACTCTAATGGCTGATGCTTTGGTTTATTCAGGAAAGTGCCAGAGCATTAAAGTACTATACTGCTTCATGTAATCCTGCCCTATTTATCCAAAAATACCCCAGAGAAGCTATAAATTTGGGGTTAGAAACAGAAATGCAACCGAGTCTTTAACGCTTCCCACATAAAGCAACACCTATGTTGCCCTTTTACGTTTAAAAAAATAGGACTGCAGAAGAGTAGTTATGTTTCTGACAAATCAATACTAAAGGAAGACAAA
Organism: Tyto alba; assembly: GCF_018691265.1. Classification (NCBI taxonomy): domain Eukaryota; kingdom Metazoa; phylum Chordata; class Aves; order Strigiformes; family Tytonidae; genus Tyto; species Tyto alba. The sequence goes on from NW_024881295.1 coordinate 18,230,038, forward strand.
AGCAGTAAAGTATCTTACCTCCTGTGGTTGTATTTCAGACTTCATAAGCTCCATAATGGATTCTAGAGAAAAAAATGTTAATTTGTTTCAACTGATCAAATGCAGAAAGGCAGATAAAACAGTAGCAAGTCCCATTCCATTAAACAGTACTGCCAATTGCTAAACCAGATATTCTGAAAACTCAGCTTGTCATTCAACATGCTATTTTTAGACAAGCTTTTATCTTCTGATTTGATTTTACATCTGCAAAAGTTTAGAGTTAAGCAAGAAACATTTTGTAGTATCCATAGTTTGGTTATTGTAATATATAACACTCCCTACACCAGACAATTCTCACATCTTCAACATGGAGACTTGCTCAGAAGGCAAAAACATCCTATTACTAAGAATTAGATTTTCTTCTATGACATTAGCCAGAAGAGGGTTGCAAGACTTGCAGTGTTTATTTTAGTTACTACATTGCAAGTAAACTACAGCACAGGATTAGATTTAGCATCAAGTTATGCAAAGTTAATGCTCAGTTCAAGCTTATCCTAACATTATGATACAGAAATTGAACTCTGTAATATCCCACCTGGTTCTTTGACAGACTCTCCTTTTGACATCTGTCTTGTTCTCTCAGATTTTCTATTTACTTCTTCCAATTCTTTTACTGGCACAGTGGTGCGAGGAGTTGGAATACTCTCAAAGTAGCCAGAGTCTAGAAGTTTGGATAACAGGTCCTTCATGTGTTTATCTGAAGAGCAACAAGATCCACAAAGATATGAAAATTTAAAATTAAGGGGTATTTAAATTATAGATCAATACTCCTTACTTTATATAAACTGCAACTTCTCAGAGTTCACACATCTTGCTGAGTTATAGTAATAACCTGTTTTAGTAAAGTACCTGTTAAACTGCTTTATATATTACATCTGAAAACATTTTTGCAATCTAGAGGTAAGACTGCAGCTTGTGTTTAAATGCACACAAGGTGAACACTGAGCCACCTGGTCTCCCACATGCTTAGAAAAGGATTTGTTTATCATCTATAAACCAGCCAGCATTGATACTAAAAGCATGTTGTGGAGTTCACAGCATAGGTAAAGCTAAACAAAGTCACTATGTAGCTGCCCTGTAAGACCTTCTTCCCAGTGACAGGATGGGAAGTCACAGAAAGAAAAGTTAAGAACTGCAAAAACAAGCAGGAAGGGGGAAAGCAAGAGCCTGTTCCAGAATGAATTTAATCCTGTGAAGTTTTGTAAAAGAGTCAAAGTTGACATGGTTGAAGAAACAACGATGTACTGAGAAGCGCTATCCAGTTTCCTCCTTTATGCAAGAGACAGCAGCCTAGAGCAGAGAGTAAGACCTCAGAAGTAGCAGTGATACTAGAAATTGTTTCATACGAGCTAGAGACAGGGCAGCCGTGAGAACAGGAAGAATACTCAGGGGAAGAATACTCCTACCCATGACAACCATATGAACAAGAACAGTAGCTAGAATTTAATACCGATATAAAAAATTGTCTTCCAAGGCAACAAATGTGAAGAAGTCATAACAGTTTTATCTGAAGTTTAGCTTGCACATAGAAGGATGCAAGGCTGACGCTAAAGGGCTAGAGATACTGACAAAATAATCACAAAAGTTGTTTAGATGATAGCCAAAAAGCTACAAAAGTTTGGAGTCCAAGATAACTAGGCAACTATCAATTCAAGTCAACATATACAAGGCTAAAGTTACCAGCCTGCAGCAGTACAAGGCCAGCCTGCACTTTACATAAAAATAGTTAACACTTAGTTGTCAGTTCAACTATCTATATATGGAAATTAGATGGGGTACACATTAGTGCTCTGGTCTAACAGTTTCAACATTATTGTCAATGACAAATGAAAGATTACTGCCACACAGCCATCACAAGATTGGAGTAAACAGGACAAGCGAGGTCTGTTTGCAATCGGAAAGACACTACAACTCAGGTAAGGATGGTTTCCTCAAGCCAGTTCTAAACAGGAACATAGAACGTGTATGTTGGCTTAAATCAGGGTTTTTGAAACTAAGCCACAGATGGAAGAATATGTAGAGACCGACAGATTTTGGTGTGCTTGAAAAGTGAGGACACTTGCAACAGGTCAAACAAAGACTGCACTATGCGTGATTAGAGATCACAGCAAGTTCTATTAATGACCATCTTTCCTAGTATGGTACCCTGCACTGTAGTCAGACAACAAGTATGAGCCTGAAGTTCCTAACAAGAGAAGCAAATATTCAGAGCTGTGGGACCTTCAGCTGGGGGCGAATGAAGCTTTGTAATACACATCAGTATACTCAACTAAGCATTTAATAGCTGGGAACAGTGTTCCAATCTTAACCCATTTGCACAGAACTACCCAAAAAGTTTCCCACTGCTGGTTCTGTAAGGTATTCATGCATCCACTTTTTAATTACTACCATCATTATTCCTCAGAAAGGTGCTAGTACATTGGTAGAAGACTAAGTCTTTACCTGGAAAAAGAAAGCATGCTGTATTGTTATTGATCTGTACTTAAACAGAACAGCAGTTCATCCTTGGATAACCAAGTTACACACAGCACTTTGAAGTGCTTAATTTAGCACCCTTCCATGTATATTCACTGGTTTTAAGATGTTTAAATAGCACACAAATTTCAGATCTGAGTTATTTCTCTAGATGAGACACTCACATGTCGTTCCAACCACCGGTTTCTCACTTCCTTCTAGAAGATCCCAGAAGTAGAGAGATGATTGTTCCATCTGGTCTTCAACACTAAAAACAAACGACAGTTTTACCAAGTAGAATCACAGCCAAGATCAAGTGTTGCAGTATCCCAGTATCCCTCATTTTAAGACACTAGCATTCCAAATGAAGGCTGTATACATGGAGTGAATCCTACACCCATAATCTACTACTGAAAGTGAGTCATCTGTATCTGCTTGTGCATAATTTAATCTAGCAAATGTAAACTCTTTTGTTTGTAATTAAAACAGATTAGAGAGCCTAGCACTATCCCACAAGACCATATGGCTGAACTTTATTCCAAGCCAGGATTCCCAGACAGGGAAACAATTGCTGTTTAATTAGCTGATCACCTTTATCAGATGCACACATGCAGGGGCAACCATCAACAGCTCCAGCCACTATGCTAGTCACTGAGAAACTTTGACATAGGTCCATGATCCACCCCACCCCCTCTAGACAATGGATTTTGAAGTCCACCATGACAAAATTTAGTATCCCAAATGAAAGGATTATGCTTCTTGTGAAAGTGTAATACGACAGGAATAAGCTAGAAATAAAGTTATTTCACTGGGATGAGACACTCCTATTGCGTAGCTTTTTATAAGCAGCTGTTCTTTAGAAATTAACTTAAGAGCAAAGATTAAGCAAGTTTAGCATATGACAAGTGACTAGAAGTTTTAGGAACTTAAGACATGTTTGAATATAGAAATAATTACTCTTATCCATAAAGTGTTTCAATTTACCACCTAATAACTACTTTTCCCATATTTAAATACAATTCTTAATACACCTAAACACATCTTAACACATCTTAAAAACAGGCTGTCATGCTAAGCATAAGCCATCATAGTACAAGCATGGTACCAAGTTCGTCCTGACGTACACCAAATTTGTAGAGCCATTTTGAAGCTAATAGCCAAAGCGTCTCAGGATTACCACCTTACATTCCTTCGGAATAAAGAAGCACATGTAGATCATCATGTGCATGGAATATAGAACAGTTCTTCTGTGTTTTGCCACAGTTTTTCACTTCATGAATAGCGAGATCTCAGGGAAGCAGCCCACCACCAGCCTCCCTGCTTATGATGGTATTTGGACTATCTCCCCTCAACCCCATGGGGAGACATGAGGGGGCAGGGCTTGTATGTAACTTGCACAAATGAGGCCGTAATTGCTGCAGGTTTCTTTTAATGCTCCGAGTGAGGTAAATCTGCTCTATTCCTAGTCTCAGACTAAAGCAAGTGTAATGAACAGAATTTTAATTAGCGTCCCAAAACATAGTATTTCAAGACATGGCAATGTCAAACAGTACATTTGCTGTTATGAGTGAAGCATACCAATTAGACAGAAATCTTGAACTTACCTCAAGTTCTCATTTCTTTCTGGACATGTCAGTTTTGCAAATCTTATGAGGTAGTCTAGTTCTTTAGAAGGCAAGTATATTGCACCATTCACACCACCTTTGAAATCTTTCTGAACATGCTCTTGAGTGAAGTTCTGCAGTACATACTGGACTTGAAGTATCGTACGCAGTTTTTTCTTCTCTGCTTCAAGCTTCAGTAGACTCTCTCTTCGCTGAGCCTTCCTCTGTGCTTTCAGCAGCTATTTTAATACATGATTTCAACAGTTAAGCACAACGGTTTAGTAACAAGATTTGAGGACAAAACACAGTTCTAGTATTGATCATCCTACATTGATTGAATTAACTGTTAATTTTGGTTAGATAACAGACCCTCCTAACTCTTCAGATACCCAAGATCTTTCAAGCTCTTCCTCTGGAAAAGCTTGCCATTTATCTGCTAATTCTCTACATATCTAGCTTTTAGTCAAACTGGATAATGGTAGCTTCACTTGTGATAGGCCTTTTTGATATTTAGATCCTGATTATGCCTGCTAGTTGCATTATTGTAACAGCTTTCACAACTGAATATAAGGAATTGATACTGATGCACATTTCTAAGCGTAGCTGACTTAACGTTTATCACATGAAGTTAGTGATGCAGAAGTTGTCTCAAATTTCTCCTAGTGAGACAACTGCCTTTTCACTTTTGACTACTCCAATTTAAATGATACAGCAGAATCCTACAGTCACTCTTATTGCAGAAGACTGAAGCGTTCATTAAATAAGCAACACAAGTCACAGAACACACACAGCACTCATGCGTTTGAGAAGTTTCTCATCATGTCCTAACAGAATTATGTTTCAGAAGCTACCCAAGTAACCAAAGAATTTAAAATGCCTCATCATCAGGTATCTTCAGTTTCTTTACAAGATCTATGAAAGTTTCATTTTCTAGAACACATTGTAAAGGGTATAAGGATGTTGTTGCCAGAATGGCCCCTAGAGTTCCAATAACAGGTATTGGCTGTGGAATTCATACTGGTAGGAGTAAAGCCAAGGAAAAAAGAAAGTGGGTTAGCCTTTAAACAAAGCATAAGTTCAAGCACAAACATGAACTGGTAGAATTTAGTGCTGAATTACTAAAAAGACCTACAGAAAGATACAGTGAGTCACAATCCTTTATTTCTGATATTTTATGGGCAGCTACACAGAGGAAAGCAATAGGAAGCAATCCAAGTTTTTACATTCAGCACAGCAGTTTCTACATTCAACATACAATGACTGAGGAAACTCAAACCAGCAGCATTGCTGAAAAGGCTCTTAAATCTCTGCTCATAGTGCTTAGAGATTTACTGCACTACCTGGAATTACTATATATATAAGAAAAGCCTCTCCAGCAAAATTGTTTGGGTCTCAGTCAAAACCAAGACAAGACATTTTACCAGGCTTTCAGCATTCTGTAAGAGGCAGAGAAATAATGCCAGAGGAGTGACTAATCATGTTTAGCATCCCCAGAATTACCTTGGATCAGATCTTTTCATAAGGATAGTATTCACTTGAGCCAAGAGACAGTTTCTCAAAAGAAAATACTTGCTTACATAAAAGTAATGTATGTAGTGCTTTAAACCCTGAATAAAGACCTAAATAAAGCACTAAATCTGTGACTTGCCGTAATTAGAGACAACTACAGCAGAGTAAGCGGCAAACTCCACAAGCATCAGTAAAATTTTACCGAGAGCTGTACTTCTCACTGAAACCAAAATTATTTAACCCCAGCACTTTCCCTCAGAAACAAAACATTCTGTTTGGACAGGATTGTGGGATGTCACCTAGCTCAGCCTCCAGAACAAAGGTTACACTGAATGAAGACCAGATTGCTCAGACCTTTGAGGAGTCAGGTCTTGAAAAGATCCAACAACAGATTTTACTACTTCTATTGACTAGTAGTCAATTATCTGTGTGACCATTTTCCTCCTATCTAGTTGGAATCTACCATTTAAGCTTATGATCATTCCTTCTCCTACCGCATGTCTCAGCAAAAAGCCTGGCTTCATCCTTCCAGTAATCTCTTCAGTGTTTGAAGGCTCATATTGCATCTCCTGCCAAGCCTTCACTTCACCAGGCCCAACAAGCCCAGTTCTTCCAGGATCTCCTCACAGGTCTCATTTGCCAGGCCTCAGCCATTCAGAGGCCCACTACTGGAGTCACTGAAATTTTCCCATAGTCTTTTGTGTACCAAGTGACCAGAAATATACACAACTGGTTAACAAGTACCAGATAATCAGTTCTCCTTAATCTACTGATTGTCAGTCTAAGCCTAGCATTCACTGCTCCAGGGGTACACCTAATTTACTTTGCCTGCTGCCCACAGGGACCTGCATGTCCTTTCCAGTAGAGCTGCTCCCCCAACAGTCTGCACCAATGCAGGGGTTAAGTCCACCTCAGGCACAAGCTACCAGCAAGATGGTTAATAGTTTCAAGCCTAAGTAAACTGGAGTCATCTCAAACACAGCAGAGTTTCAGTGATAATTTACTTAAGCACAAGTTCTTACAGGGGTACACAGTGAATAACTGTATTGTGAAGGTCAATGGTACACAAAATTGTCAACATTTACTCCACTCTACTCACTACTCCAGACAGTTTAAACACATTGTTCCCCCCCCAAGCTCCAAGACAGAAGCTTCTTAGTATTCTGCATATTGGCATGTAAGCGTAGCCATTAGAACAGTAGCTCAAGCTTTGCAGGTACCTCTTGACAATACAGAGAAGAGCATTTTATACTTACATCTTGGCTAAGTCCTGAAAAAGTCTTCTGAAGCTCTTTGGCAAATTCCAAGTTGTGTACTACTTCATCATATTTCTCTACTGCCTCCTACAAAGGAAGAGATAAAGTGGTTTTCATGCTTAAGACTACTGGTTGCATCTCAATCCCCTTGTACTTAAATTCTCACTCAGAACTAGTCATTTAGTGAGTACTACTCTGAAATTGTAACTTTTTTAAAGATATTACCATAGAGTTATAGAACAGTTTGGGTTAGAAGGGACCTTAAAGATCATCCAGTTCCACCCCCTCGCCACAGGCAGGGACACCTTCCACTAGACCAGGTTGCTCACAGCCCCGTCCAACCTGGACTTGAGCACTTCCAGGGAGGGGGCAGCCACAGCTTCTCTGGGCACCCTGTGCCAGTGCCTCCCCACCCTCACAGGGAAGAATTTCTTCCTTATATCTGAAAGAGGCTAGATTTAGATTAGTTTAAAGCTATTAACCCTTGTCCTATTACTACATGCCCTTGTAAGAAGTTAATTTGTTCAATCAGTTTGATTGTTCAGTTACTTGTATTCACTTATTTGTAGTATACAAGGCATCACTACACCTACACACTACTCAGCACAATGAAGTACATGAGTTAGTGTAAAGCACTCATCTGGTAGCTTAAGTTGTCCTCACACAATTTATCAAGCAACTTCCAAGAACTAATTAGCATTTGGGAGAATAACTTCTAAGACACTAATGCCCACACATTTTAGGAAGACTCACAATTTAACACCAACAACTTGCTAGACAGATTGCATTAATTGTGCTTTTAACAACGCAAATCCCAGAGTAGAAATCCCCACCTGAAAACTTCAAGAACAGTTACCACTGTTCTGATGACAAGCTGTAACTCAGCCTGCAGGAAAGCAATAACTTTCTTTTGTCACACCTGTTATTAACATTCATGAACAGCATGGTGGAAGAACAGTACTGAAGAAAGTCTGCTCAGCTTGCAAAAACAGCACAGTATTGCCAGTGAGAGTCTTTAACTTGCTGGAAGCTCCTCATTTTTGAAACAAATGTTTCCTAAAGGCTAGCACACACAGTAACTCTGGCAAGCATGCACCCTAAGTAATTACAGTTTAATCCAAACTGTTTGCAAAACAAGTTCATCACCAGCTGTGTACTACTTCCTCTGTGTGAGAAACAATGAAAAATATAGATGACATTGAGTTACATTAGAGCTCCACTGTATTATAGACAGTTAAGTTTCTTTAGGCAAGTGTCCAAACTATTAAGCTCTGCTCTAGCTTCAATCCCCAGGTCCTAGCATTTGTACATACATTGGGAATTTGCATCTGAAAGGTACAAATGCAGTATTTCCGTACCTTAACCACTGAAATGAGGGTCTTGCCTAGATTAAATACTGAGTTGATACATGCCTCTACACTAGTCATCTGAACAGTTTGATTACCACTGGTCAGTTCACTAGCAAGACTGAATCAAACTCCCCATTTTAGAAGCCTGAGATATTCTAGAAACTGGGATAAAAATACTAATACTTTAAAAGTTAATCTCAGCTGGGAATATTGAAAGCCAGTAACCAAGTTAACTGCCATTTTCCAGAGTCACTGCTGCTGGATGCATTTGCAAGAAAAACATGTACCAAAACCTTCACCTCTTTAGCTCCCCACATCTTAATTTCACTTTCACCCAACAGCTTTTCACAGTCCAGAGTGTATACCAAAGATAAACAGTCAAATTTAGAAGTAGCTTTAAAACACATTCAAGACTAATCAAGCTTACATGGCATACTGCTCAATAGCCTCAGTGAGACAGAAGAGAACAGATTGTATTTAACACCTATGATCTAAACACAAAAGGCTCTTGCCCACCCGATTACAGATTGAGTTGAGGACTAAAAGGTCATCGTTCTACTTCAAATCATCAGATTCAATTTATGTACTTCCACACTTGAGATAACTACAAAATCTGATGTAGTATGTTAAGTGCTAAACGATCATTCACTCCAATAGGCCTACTCTACTTTTAAGAAGCAAGTTATCATTTCCTCTTATGCCATTTATGTCTAGTTCTCATTTACAAGCAATTCAGAGTAAGGAAATAGAATTTGTGTTCTCATACTGCTGCACTGTGATAAATCTAACAGTCAATGAAGTACTTTTCCAACTGGTTCATTAGCAGGATCAGCACTACCACTGAAGTGTTGGTGCTCTTTATCACACAATTGTTCTTTAGCATGTGTGAAGTACATTTTAAAAATGTGACTCCTAGATGACTAGAGCATTAGCCTTTTAAATTACGTGACAGTGCTACTCAGACATGCTTAAGAAGCAATAGCTTTCACACTCTAGAAACTTGGGTTTCATTTAGTGAATTTAGAGAGCCAGAAGCACTGTTTTAGCACCAGGCAAGTTTAAGGTAGCTCCAGAAAGTGGATGACATTGAGCAGTAATCTTACATCCTGGCATTCCAAATTCTAGCAACCCGCAGAACAAAATAGACATCGTTGTAACAGCACTCGAGAGTGCTGCTGACTCCCAGCCACCTAATGGCAGCACTAGAAGGACAAGAGTATTCCCAACTAAGTCAGTAACTCCTGGCTAGATTCTTGTATTAGGGAAGCCTGTAGATCCCACTCAAGTTAGACCCCGATGTTCCTTTCTACCAACAGGGACTGTTTGCCAGTTACACTTTAACATCTACTTGTAACCAACAGCACTGTGCAGCCAACAGGCAATTTCAAGTAACACCCTTTAATAAAGAAATAACAAGGATTAATTAACTACCCCAGACACCTTGAGGTTTGGGCTCTAACACTGTAATGCCATATAGACAAGCTGTATACAAATACCTCATCAAGAAATAAAGGTGCAGGAGCACTGAAGCTGAAAGTTTACAGAGCAAAGTTAAACAAAGACCTTCTAGTACTTCAGTACACAACATGAAGGTTAAGTAGGAGACAAAGCTCCTGGGCTCACCATTCAGCTTAATTACCAATAATTTGTCCATTTGGTTTTGTGAAAAATACCACTGGAAGCCTGCAGGCATTACTTCCGTAAAACTACACCACTGCCTCCTTCAGTAACCTGTCCCCTCTGACACGCTCAAAGGGTTTGAACATAAAGCATAAAGCAAACTTACCAACTGGTCTTGATTGAGGGCTTCTCCTTTCTTCAGGCGATCTTTGTAATCTTCTAGTTTGAGCTGCAGGAAAATCCAAAGTAAATTTTTTATTTTGATTTCTGTCAAATGTGGAGTATGGGGTATGAGTGAAGTTACATATTGTTTCTGTATTTTAAGCCATCTGCATACTGCAACAGAGTAAGAATTTCACTACTTCCTCTCATTTTCAGAGGGGACAAAGTTCTGCTATGCCTTTGATTTGGCAGTCTGTGTCTCCAGGACTGCCTATTTCCTTTTCCTATCTTTCATCTTTCAATTTCTTACTTGCATTAGTATTTCTTAAATGAAACAAAAGTAGCATTGACTCTAGATCTTTAAGGGGCTTCAAACATATCCTATGTCCTTATTTTAAATTAGGCTTTTTTAGCTCTTCCAAGTCAATGCTGGAATTTAGTTACTTCATCCTTGAATAATCCTACTTAATTTTCCAGAGCAATTTGTCAAAATCTGTCTTCAGTTATGTCATCAGAATTTTATAGCACTATTGCTTAAGAAAGTAGACTAATGTCTTCAGGGAAGAAATAAGATTTATTTCTAATATGCTGGAAGCAGTCTTTAAAAGCTCATGTAAACTATACAAAACTAAACTATTAGCTATTATAAGCTTCTTTAGCCATGCATGGAAAAGAAAGGGGAGTTCATTGCCATGAATACCATTGAATACTATTTCATTTGTATTTCTACCCACACAGGTTTTTACTGACACAGTACCTATAGAAGCCTAGGGCTAGGAATACTTTCCACTCATTTCAGCAAGCCACACTTTAATTTGCTGGTGAGGCCATACTGTCATTCACATGAAAATCAAAGATACTTAAGAAACATACAACAGTAAGCTTCCTTAGACAGAATTAAAATACAACTGAAGATTGGTTAATCACACAAAGAAAACATGCTTATCTGACATTATTCAAAATTACAGCATGATGCATGACATGAGACAGCAGTAATACTGCATCTCCTGCAGGAGGATCAAGTCGTCTAGCCACATGGCCAGAAGTCTGATCTACTCCCTTCTCCTCGCCCTAAGACATAACACAAAGCTTTTCAGACATTTAGAGAAGCACAACATATGCATACAATTGCTTTACTTGTAATCCTGATGCAGTAACAAAAACAACAGAACCAATATTTATCTTACAGAAAAAAAAGCATTTTCCCAATTAAAAAAAAAAAAAAAAAAAATCACACTCATTGCCTTCAGTCACCTGCCAATCAACTGAAAAGTCTTAAAATGCAAAAGCCTGACTAGCCATAGCCACGATTTTAGGTATATCATTACCTCTGTTCTTATTAGCATTGTTCTGTCCCCCTCTGCACCCCAGAAAAGCAGTTCAAAGCACTAGAGCAGGCTTTGCACGCCTTCTGTATAAAAGCTTTCTAGTGAATAACATTTGTCTGTATTTTAAATATAGAAGTCAAAGACTTATGCAAAGTGAAGGGCAATACATATTTAATATAATCTGACATTTCCATGAGTCAGACAAAACACTGTTCTAATTTCTAATTTTACATGCATTTCTATATCCTAATATTAGATGCACATAATCAATAGAAAAAAATATGAAGATTTCTGCTAGACTACAAACCATCTCCAAAGCAGATCCAAGTTAATTCTGAACTGACTCAGCCTATTAGAGAGGCATCCCCAGTTTTGATCAACATTCATTTACTTTTGCTAACTAATGGGCATGCACTGCAAGGCCGGCAGCTGAGAGCAGGTTTCTAGTTAGCTGCATTCATGATTCCCTGAAACAATAACATTACACTCACACAATGTCAAAAGCAAGTAGCCTGTTTCAGAACAGCAGGAATAAAGACCACTGCTCTTTGGTATACAGAAGTTATAAATGGTCACAAAAAAACACTAGCAAATCCACATTTAGGTCCTTTCACAAGTTATTTAAAAAAAAATAAATCCACGATTACTCTCTCTGTGCACACACCACCTTATTCCAGCTATTATAAAACAGGCGCTGAGTTTTACAATTAGCAGCCTCAATATTTGCCATAATGAATAAAAGCAAGATTACCTTCTTTTTCTCAATGTTCCTGATCTTGTGTTTGAGGCAGATAAGCCCATTGTCAATGTAAGTCTCATAGGCCTGGGAAGGAGAGGCTGCCGAGTTCAGCACCGACTGCAGGGGGCTGGCGGGAGGCTGGCCCTCCCCAGACAGGTTCACCTGCTGCTTGGCCGCCTTCATGCTCTTGTCCTCCCTCTCCTCTGACCGGCCTGAAGGTGACGATGGGCGACGGAAAGGGGCTTGGGAAAGCTGCACCATTGAAATGGATGGAGCTGCAAAGAAACTCCTTTCATTTAGCTCTCTCTCACCCCTCCCCCCCCCCATCCGCCTTTTTAAAGTTACATCCTTTTCTTATCACGTATTCCAAACACACAGCAGCAAAACTGAGCCTCGTTAAGAATTTATCACAGTCATTCACTCTTCTCCCTCCCCTTTCAAAAATATCTGTAGCAGGAATTTCAAAGCAAGGCAAACTTTGTATTGTTCAAGTCTCCCCGTCCATCCAGACACCAGAAATCCTTTACATCGGCAGAATTAGACACAACAGGGGATGATTCCAGAAACCCAATATAGTGCCCATATAAAACTAGGCAGGTTTCCTGCACACATCACCCACAAGGGAAAAAACTGCAAGCAAGCAATTGCAAATCACGCCGCCAGCCTCGCATCCAGGCTGCAGCCTGAATGAAGATTTAGAAGTGGCACGCCTAAAGGTATAGCCCCTCTTCTTCTCACCCCCCATTAAACCAGTTTTACCCCTTCGTGACCTTCACAGCAATCCAAGCGAGAGTTTAAACTGAAAAGATCTCAATTGAAAACACAACGGCAAAAAAAAAAAAGAAAAAACAAAACAAAACCTACTTAATAAAGCAAGTAGCACACTCAGTTACAACAGCATCATTCTTCATGAGGAACTGGTCTCTGCCTACACCCATCCAAAAGATGTGCCTGTGCCAGGGCAAGGCAGCAGCTTGGATGGGAGGGGCCGGGCTTTAACCTTGAACAGGGAATTTCTGTGCGAGGTGCTCCGCCACCCTCATCTTCAACTACTTACTTACACCTGCTCCTGGGAAGCAATGACACCACATTTCTGACCCCCCCCGCCCGCCGGGGAGGCCCTGCGGCACACGACCTCCGCGGGCACCGAGCCGCGGGGCTGAGGAGGAGGAAAAAAAAAACTGCTTTTCGTCCCCCCCACCCCCCCCGGGGACGCCCGCTCAGCCCCGGCCGCGGCCAGGGAGGTGCCCGCCGAGGAGGGAGCCCGGGGTCAGCCCTCCATCACGCCCTTGCCAGGGACGCCGAGGAGGCGGCTCCCGGGGAGGGCACGGCGGCCACCACCGGCCCCGCACGCCTCGCCGCGGCGGCGGAGGGAGAAGGGAACAGCGGGCGGCTCCTTCCTGCCGGCACCGCCGTCCCGGGATTCACCACCACCACCGCCGCCGCCGCCGCCTCCTCCTCCGCCGCTTCCTGCTCCCGCCCGCCCGCCGGGGCCCGCGGCCGGCCCGGCCCCGCACCGCCCGCCTCCCCGCTCACCTCGGTGCCCGCACACACTCAGGCCCGCCCCGCCGCCCGCCCCCCGACTCATATAGCGGCGGCGGCGGGGCGGGGCGGGGCGGGCCGGACGGCCCCGTTTCCCCCCCCCCCCCCCCCCCCCCCCCGCCTCCCAATGGCCGGCGCCGCCTCACCTGCCCGTCTGCTTTCCCGCCCTGCGCCGCCGCGCGTGACGCGGGGAGGCGTGGGGACCGTCCCCCGGCCGCGGGTGGGGAAGGGGCGCGGCGGGGCGGCTCCCTGTGAAGGTCAGGGTGCCCCCCCCCCCCCCCCCTTGGATTGTGGGCCGGGTAGGGGGTCTGGGGCGTCAAGATGGCGGGCGGGGCCTGGTGCATCTCCAGAGCCTCGCGTGGGCAGCGGGGAACAGGGCGTCGTGAGAGAGAGAGCACAGCCCGCTGTCGGCTTCCTGGGGAAGGGACGTGTGGCGGGATGCCGCCCCGCGCCTTCCGCTGCCCCTAAGGGAGAGGTGAGGCCGCGATGGGCGCGCGTGTCTGACAGCCGCCTCTCAAAACAGGCGGCCAGGGCCAGGCTGGCTTCTCCCTGAGGGCAGCCCCGAGGAAAGGGTCTCGCCACCCCAGTGCAAGGGGGTCCCGGCCTCCACCTGCTCACTGGCGTGGGTTGGGTGGCCGTGGGACAGAAGTGTTGGTCTGTGCCCGTATAAACCAGCAGAAGCGTTCCTGGGGGCCCACGCAGAGCCCCCTGAGAGAGTCGCTGGACTGTGGGTCATCTGATGGAACGAGGGGTGTGTGTACGGCCTCCATAAACTCAACCCAATCATGTAAACATTTGATAGCTAGTAAAACCACTAAAGTCCATTGTAGATACACAATAAATTAATCGCAAACTTTTGTTAACTTCTAACAATGGCACCAGTGCCACACAAACTGTCGAAGGCGTGAAGACTAGAGAAAACAGACCTTCAAAGACCAGAAGACCAAGCTCAAATGTTTATTGTGCTTCTCTTTTTGTGGCCATTACCTCAAAAAGCAATAAATAATATAGAAAGTTTGGAGAGATTCTGAAAGTTGTGAAAATTATGAAAATAGGGACATTTTGAAAGAGACAAAAATGAGTAAGGAAGATTTGCGAAGAGAGTTTTTACAGAACACAGAAGGTGCTTATGTAGTACACAGGCTGGATGAGAGAACTGCATGGGAAAGGCTCATACAAAGGAAAGATTGCATTTAAAAGTAAAACTAAGCAAATGACAAGTGATTCAAACAATAAGGAGAATTCACAGAGTGTCACAGAATCAGATTCAGCCATATGGAACCATCTATAGCATCGACAATCTTGCCACTTCTCCTGATTTAATCACAAATCTCAAACTACTTTATTTTTCTTAAAGCCCTAGCTCCTAGAATGAGGTCACTCTGCGAGGCTAGTCTTCATGACTGAGAAGAAATGCTAATGAGAAAGACACAGCTTTTATCTAGGATCAGCAACGTACACTGGAAGTCCTTCCAGTAGATTTCTGTTCTTTGTGTGGTTCTGTTCAAAGCTAGCACTGATGGGCTAGATCCTTGCAAAGTAATTATAAAATGAATGATCAATTAATGCATATATTAATAATAAGTCATAATTAATGTGCAGACACCTGGGACTATTCTGTAAATCATCATTACAGCTCGCAAACTACTGTAAAAGTGCACTTTTACAATTAGGAAATTGTATAAAAGTGGAAAAAATTGAAGATTAATACAAGCCACATCCATATTTAAAATCAAAGGATATTTGAACTTAATTTTAAAACAAATACAGAATAACTGTTTGAGACTGGTGCTATATACATTTATAGTATATGTGTGGTCTCTAGAGTACTTCAAAGAGCATTATTAATGTGGCAAGGTCAAGCACACCAAAGTCAGGAAATGCCAGGATTAAGCACAGCCTAAATCAATTAGTTTAATGCCATTTTGCAGATCCATTGCAAGATCATCTTTAAGTAGATGATCATAGGTTTTCATAGTCCAGCCACACACTGACCATAGCCACGGAGTCCTAGACACTCGGCATTCCCAGCCTGGGGATCTGTGCCTTTTACTCCAGGAGCAGGAGGGGATTGCACTCTAATGGCTAAAGAAGAAACAGGCTGTTCATTTTTTCATGTTTGACTGATTCTGCTTATCCCCTCCAAGTGGGACCACCCTGATTTTCCCCAGTCCCGGCAGTTTATCCCGCTCTCATTTGTCCTGCATCCCTATTTCCACTCCTGAACCCCAGGCTTAAGTCTTTCTGACCAGGTCTGCGTGTTGTCTGAGTCACAGGCTCCTCGGAGAAGCAGCACCTCCTTTGCACACAGTTCCAACCCTTGGCCCAGCCGCTTCCCATCGCCCACATTCGACTCTTTGTTCAGCCTACCAAACCCCTTCCTAATCCCAGCAGCATCCCATGCCAGCCTGCCTCCCTCCAGCCACAGCGGGCCAACCTCCAGGCAGCCGTGGTGAAGACTGAGACCAGGTTCCCACTTTCATTCCCTGCCACCCTTTTTTTTTTTTTTTTTTTTCTTGTGAAACTCCAGAAAGTAAATGGATGTGTAACATAAAACCAGCTCCTTGTTAACTTTAGGAGGGAAAGACATGAAGTAAATGTGTTGTAAATGGACTAGAGAAGCCTGCTTCAGTGATGGAACATCTCTCAGAAAGGAAGGCTGAGGAACTCTGGAACCAACAAGGGATGACTCTATTAGATGTCACAAAGGGGAATATTAGTCAGAATTGCACACAATTTATTGGAAGAGCCTGGAGGATCTCAGGAAATACATTGCTGCAAGGCTATGCTTTGCTGCAAGGAGTTTTTTCATACATATACCCTGTGGCTACCCGTCTGCCAAGGAGTCTGGCGAAAGGGTGCTTCTCTCAGCATCCAGCATTGCCTTACGCAAGCTGCCGCACACCACAGTGATTTCTAACTAACTTTGCAAATGCTTCTTAAAGATACAGCTCTTCCTTTACAGTCCAGCTCCTTGTCTCCTGTGTTTTCTTCACAGGATCCTAGTTTCAGTTTTCTTCCTTTTTACCTCCATGTTCAGCCCTGCCTAGCAAACTGCTTATATTCCTGCTCTTCTTGTGAAGCCAGCACCAGGCACCCTTTCCAACTGCCAGCCAGTTTTAATCTCCTCATTCAGTCCTCACCTCGCCGGAATTCTTGATTCTATTGACTCCTTTCCATTCCCCACATTTTGCTTTCTTCCTCTGCCACTTTCTGCATTTTCATCAGAAAGAGGAAAGGGAGACATGAGAGTAGGTAGAAATAGTTACAATGCCTGGGAGCAGCCATTACACGCTTAGTCAAATTTCACTCCAGGCCAAACAGAGTATGCTTAATTAAAGCCCGTGTTAACACCTATAAGATCTGTGAGAGAACAGAGTTATGTTCCCTGGCAGAACTGTCTTTGGAGAATTTACAAGTTCAGCTGAAAGAGCTCTCTGTGGTGTCTGTGCCAACTACCTGCATATAAGCATATTACACAAAAGCCACTCCTTGACAGCAAAGTTGAAATTCCTGTTCCCAAGCTGCAGCTTTGCAGAGTTTCAGTGAAAGTGCAGAAAAGACCCTGTGAGCTACTTGGTTTTTTCAGTCCCATTCTTGAAAACGGCTGACCTAGTGGGTCTCAACTCTGTTTGAGGCAGACACCTAGAATTGAAGAGTTCCTCTGAACTGAAAAAACTGTTAAAGCAAAAGCAAAGTAAAAAAGTGAATTGGGAAGTGCTGGGTAACCTTAGTAATAAGAGGGATCAGCTGAGGGACCGCGTTGTGGTTCAGGCAGTGCAAGCAGCAGCACCTGCTTCTGTTAGTTTCTCTGTCCTTACTCAGGACCTCATCAAACTTCAGCTGCAAAAGGGGAAACACTGCAGAGCAGTCATTCATATGGGATTTCTTTTTGTGTGTGTGTGTGTGCATGAGTGAAAATTTCAAAATAAATGAGCTGATTTCCAAGGGTGAGATTAAAGGAAACATTTGCCCATAAGTACTTTACAATAGGGACTGGCACGTGAAAGTGGATTTGTTCTTTATGTCAGAAGCATTTCTTTCACTGACCCTGTGGAAAAAGTTTGCCAGCTTGCAAGTCTTGGAAGCTGCAACCCACACCTCTGCATGTTAGGTTTTTTGGCAGCTAGGCTCTCTCCAGAGTTCACGTGTAGATAACATGCAGACTGTGAGGCTTTGAATGGCCACTGCACTCTGCGGGGAGGACCGCCCTCATTTTAAGGATGAGAATCATACTTGCGTGTTTTCTGTTTTTCTGCTACAGAGCACATGGGCAAGAAGATGCTTAACTCGGGTGCAGAGGAAATAAAAAGAAGTAGGATAATATATGGGACAGAAGAGTAGTCTGAGTGATAGACTATTGGGGAAACCTTGGAAATTGGATGTTAAAATATTAGTGAGCTTGTAAAATTAGGCACTGAAAAGTTAGAAAATAGTAGAAGTAAGTTTTCCTTTAAAACCAATATTTATTCAGTTAATTTAAGTCTGTTTATTGGCATTTTGATAAATCAATAAATTTTGTTCCATGCCTGGCATGTGGCCATCTAAGGATGTGGCCTTAGAAGAAAACTGGATCATGCACAGTTGAGGAGTTCAGGACTCATACCTAGTTTTTGCAGAATTTAGAAGACTTAGAGTGAATGAGCAAAATAACCACAGGAAAAGATGTTTTTATGAATAATGCAAGTGAACACTGACCTTCATGCTAAATTTGTCCCTATCTCTGCTACAAACATCTGAAGAACTTTACATGGATATGATCTTCATTTTCTAGATGTCTTAGGATCTGGTTGTAGATACAGAGCATTCACAGCTTCACAGCTGCAACTAGCATAAACAAGGGGGATGCTCTGAGCATAATATAGTCCTTTGCATACAAAGTATTCTGGAGAATGAGGCATTTTATGTCTCCAGTTATTTACTCAGAGTTAGTAGCGTGTGTGACTTTTGCCTGTAGAAAAGGGGGATAAACCCGCCTCCACCATTCGCAGGAATGCTGATAAAAAGCTGCCCAGTGTATTTCCCCATTCAAAACCAACGTTGTTTCCAAAACAGACCTTTATTATTTAGTTTTGGTACTCTGTGGAAAAATGTTTTCTTTTTCCTGTACGCAAAGGAGAGTTCTGTGGTGGGAAGAATTTATTACAAATACCAACCATAAAACTGCACATGCTGACCGTTCTGCACAGGGAGTAACTACATGATACTGTGAGGCGGGTGCGCTGCCTTCAGCTGCTCCTCTGGCAGAGCCCAGAGAGTCCAGTGCCTCTTTGCTTCCCAAGAAGTAGCTATAAATTGCTCAGAGACTCTGTCCTTCCACCGCAGCCTGGAAGAGCCCTTTGATGCTGCAGGCCTCCATTAAAATATTGCTGTTATGTCGTATTTCTCTGTTAGAGCACTTTTTTGCTATGGTTTTCATCTCAGTTAAAGTTGCTTCCCAATTGTTTTTTAAGACCTTTCTCAAATATCTGAGGTCCTTCTTTTTCAGATTTCCGAATTCTTAGGCAAACACATTTTCTTCTCACAGGGTTTTATTTTCTTGCTTATCTGCTGACTCAGCTGCTGGATCCTTAATCGCTAATGGCTCCAGTCTCTGTGTAGCAGAGGATCTCCTGGCATCACACAAGCATGAATCTTTGGCTGGCTGTACCCTTATGGCCATGGTGCATGGCTCAAAAATCTTTTAAGTCAAAAAGGTCTTATTTTCTTTATCCAGTTGGTCATCTTAGGTATGGTTTAGATAGTAATGATTTGGACAGCTTAGAAGCTTTCATGCCTTTCATCCTGTGACTAACAACCCTAACTTCTCCAGAGAAGCTGTTGGCTTTTTATTATTCCCAGGGAAATATTAATGACAGATTTACTTCCTTCTTATTGCCACCTAAACACCTTTAATCTCAGGCTTTTCAGGTGGACCTGTAAAAAATACTTTCATTTGTATTTCCCTTTGAATCTTACTATGCCACAGCTGCATTCTGGGACTTGATTAAAGTTAATATAAAAGTCTGATTTCAGACCATCGCAGGCTATCTCTGCAATCTTGTACCTTTCTCTGCATCATTGCCCAATATGTTGTGAGGGAAGAAAAATGTAAGCCTCACTTTCTGACTTTTTCTCATTAGAAAGAAAGGATGAGTGGCAGACAGATTGGCATTCCTGAAATCTGTCTGTGACCTAAACTCAGGACTCAGTTTCTGTGGCTTCATTTTTTTCCTTCTGCAAGTTCTGAGCAATTTCATATACAAAATGTTAGGCACTTGTATGTAATTGAATAAAAAGAGGGGCAGAATTTGGCAACATCACGAAGTGCTATTATGAGATTCAGTCAGGAGAAAAAAGAACATCCAAGATGATTAGGGAACAAAGCCTGAAGACTGTAGAGATTTTTATTATCAGTTAGCTTCTTTTATTAATCCATGTTCCTGTAAAAACTTAAAATTTGCATTAAATAATATGGTATTTATGTGGGGAAGATGTTAACAGAAGTTTAAAATGCACAATAAATAGAAATTACAGGAAAAAAATCATAAAACAGGGACCCAAAGCAGCCCTCTGATAGCTTTAATAAAGTGGAGAGGTGTTTTCTAAAATGTATATGCGTATGGTTAATTTTATGTTGTCCATTTTCTCACAAAATAAAACAATACTGATCACATGAATGCAAATAACACAAGTTTAAGTATTTATAGGATAGGAACTCTGTTTCTGAAAGACCTCCAATGAATCCTTGGAGAATTCAAAGTACAAAAAACAATTTTGATCATAGTCCTTCATTTTTCTACCTTTTAATAAAATCCAGGCTGTTTATTAATTTGTGTTCTAAAAAGATCCTATATTTCTATTGCAACCATGACTTTCTTAGACTCGCCAGCAAATAAATTGCTCATAAATCTATCAGTACCTTTTAAAAAATAGCATTTGATTTTTATCACAGATAGGAATATTGTTGACAATTTGTAACAGGGCTGAAACCACCCCAACAGTTTCATAAAACTCTTATTACATAGCTAGCAGGATGCATTTATCCAGGGACCCTGACAAGTTGGGTCTTAATATTTTTTATGCCATTAAAATGAATTAAGTATTGGACATTGTTTTAATCACCTGCCCCACCTAACTCCCATTTTCATTTTCTCTCAATATTTGTTATGAACAGTAGTTCAAACACTCCCTCTTAAAATACCTGCATAGAAACTAATCTGTTTTTCTCTTACCTTATTAAGTTTTGCCACAAGAAGCAAGCTTTCACTTGGAACAATTTGATTAAGTACTTTGCATTTTTATGTTGGCGGTGTTGATATGAGTGCAGCCATTCACA
Source organism: Tyto alba (assembly GCF_018691265.1). Classification (NCBI taxonomy): domain Eukaryota; kingdom Metazoa; phylum Chordata; class Aves; order Strigiformes; family Tytonidae; genus Tyto; species Tyto alba. The sequence goes on from NW_024881295.1 coordinate 18,250,958, forward strand.
CAAGTGTTGGAATATGGCAGCCTGGAGCCACAGGGAGTATAAACTGCAGTTGAGCCTGCAAATTATTTTTTTGTTCAGGACCCTAATTAAACATGTGCATAAACCCATGCTTTGAGCATTTGACTAATCCCACTGACTTCATTAAGACAATACACTCTACAAATTTCATTTTTATTAAAAATTCATACTGGAAAGCATGGGTATTTTTTGCATTTGCTGTTTTACCTGCTCTCAAGAACTAAGATCTTAATGGATGGTTCATCTTCTTCAAGAGAAGCAGTAAGTGCTTCATTGAGATAAAAATCTCAACAGCTTTCCAGCACAGTATTTGTATGCTAATGAAAAAGGGACATGGAAGAACTTTACTTAAAGTGGTTATGAGTAACTGTTTACTCTCTGTATTATTCATTTAATTCAGAAACATATGTATTATTATGTTTTAAAAGTTATGAATACTGCTCAATTCAAAGATCCTGGTTAAAAAAAGGAAAACAAAAAAACTAGTGTTTCTGCAGCAGCTTGAACATGCAGAAATGTAGTTATGAAAAAGCAATTAATAATGTTGTCAAAAGCATACCACTGTTATACCTCCTAGACCCAATGGAATATGAGGAATGTTTTCTGGTAAGAAAAACCAGAACCAGCTCTGAAGTGTGCCAGAATATAGGAGAATAGTTTCTCTATTTACAATTTTCTAGTTTTTCAACCAACTGTATGCTAGCACCACTGAAACAAAAAACCTGTGAACTGATCAGAGCCTTCAGCCTCCAGTCAAGTTAATGGCAGCAGAGTGTTTTCAGATCCTCAGAAAAGCAGACCAGTATCATACTCCTGCACCACTGTCACTGATGATAAGAAGACAAAGAGCCCGGGGTGAGCCTGGGAAAGAGACAGAGATTTAGTGACCATCCTACAGCTTGGAAAGAAAACTATAAAAACCATAACAAAGCACAACCCTGAAATCTTCTCTTACAGTGAGGCTGAAAGGCAGCACAAACAGATTTGGTTAGCTTCATTTTTCAGTGATAAATAAAATGTGCATTAATTTCACAGACTACAGTGACCTAGATTGACTCAAGAGTCAACAGCATGATACACAGGATTGTTAAAACAAATTGAAAAAAAAAAAAAAAAAAAAAAGAATTCTCTTTTGAATGTTGCTCTGTCTTACACGCCTAGGTTATGGCCACATTGTCCTTGCCACCTGCACGTCAACAAGAGCACAAAATCCAGGGCCACGCTGGATGCCTAGATCGTGGCCACACTTCCCAGGCCTCAGAGTCCTTTGGAATCGCTCGAATGATTCAGTGGTAGGTGCAGGGGTGCGAGCTGATGGACCCTAGCCTGTTTTGTGCTTGGGATTGCTTCCTGAGAGAGCCAGTCGCAGGCGCCAGGGCAGAGGCTGGGTGCACCCCAGCTCAGGCTGCCTGGCCGGCGAGCGGAGCGGATCTCAGGTGCAGAACCAGCAGCCGGGCTGCCTTAGCACCCTTCGAGTATCGCTGGGGTAGGCAGGGCTCCCGGTAACCCTAGACTGAGCAGAGAACTCGGTAGCTAAAAACCTCCACTTCCAGAAATGCTGAGGCACCTACAACTCCCTCTGACATCCGTGGTAACCAGAAATGCTCAGCCACTCTGAAAATAAAACCAAAAGCCCCTGGGTGTGTAAAGGTCTGTAAAATATTTGTTCACAGGTTTATATTTAAGTACATAAGTAATCCTGCAAGACAGCATCCAGCCTTCATTGAAGTCATTGGAAATATTGCCATGAGCTTCTTGGAGGTCAGTATTTTGCCCCTCACACACACAGGGCTTCCCATGTATTTAGTGGAGGCCTAAATTTGACTTATATGCTTACAAAAAATCCCCCACCTGAATATTTGGATATATTTTATGAGAGAGATTTTACATTAAAAACCTCCACATTCCCCCTTACCTTGCCATAAAGCCTACCCATGATGCTGCTGTTAGTTTCACCCTGCCAAAGGTTTACTAGTTTCAGCTTTGTATTTTAGTTTGCTCCTGCTAGAAGTTTATTTTGCTGTGCAGTTCAAGTATATTACACCATTCCAAAAAGGTCCCTAAAACGGTGCCTGACTGCAGCTAGGTGGTTATTTCTGCTATCTGCAGAGAAACGGAACAGAGAAATGTACAGTAAAAACTTAGAGGATCTTAAAAAGTCGTTAGAAGCTGCATTACCTTTAATTTATGAAAAAGATACTCAGATATGATGGCCATATGAAATGCCAAAATAATTCATAACGGTTCTTTTTTTAAATTTAGTTTTCTTACTTCAGTGGTTTACAGGCTGAGTCTCAGTCTCTCTTACTTAATAGCTGTGGGATTTTTTTCGAATGACACAGGGGATGCACAGACCTGGCACATCCCCAAGAACAAAAGGGCTGCATGCAGGACAACATAGTACTGCTCAGCTCCCCTTCTGTTCTTTGCTTTACATGGTGGGATGTAGCAGAGAAAACCCAACATGCCAAACTGGCAAGCATGAATGACCCTCAGGACAGAACCTAAATTAGTCGCCTAAATTTCCAATGCAACTTAGAATATTTTTATCAAACTTTCCCCCACCCCCAGCCTCACAGCAAATGACCTTTCTCACAGCTAATCAAGATATTATTATTTACTCTGAAATTCTATCTACAGACTTCATCTTCAAGTGGAAAAATTATAGCAGTTCACTGGGCTACAAAACATTTCTAACTTTTTTTCTTTTTCATGTTTAGCTGATGTTACTGTTGCAATTAAGAACACCATTCAAGCCTGCAGGTGCAGCGAACAGAACTTTACATGGGAACTTCCCTTGAAAATCAGCATCAGGGATAAAAAATTATGTAAAGTAGCAGACTGAATTTTAGCAAATTGACCAGATGCCTTCACAGCCTTCCAAACAGCCTGCCCCTCTGAATATACAGAAGAAGAAGTTGCTATTCTTTTACATTGCAATTATCAGAAGATGAATATGTGCTCCACTGTACGTGTGTGTGTGGGGGGGGGGGTGTCTACTCACATTTGGTAGATTAAGAAATGGGGCTGTTTCTGAGTAGATGATTTTATGTGATTACTATGTTGCCGGTCCCGTAAAGCATGGACTTAAGTGCACAAGAAGTTAATTGACTCCAAATTAATTTTAAACACCTTTTTTTTTGTGAATTTTTAGTTCCTTTAGATTTTTTTTTTAAAGTATAATGGTTAGCTAATAAGTGGTTTGTTAGGCTCACGTTTATTATTCCAGCAAATCCTGTAAGTGCAGCATTCAGACAGAGCTCAGTAAATTTTATCTAGCACCTTTTACGGGAATATCATGGTCGTCAAGAAGTTTCCCACCCTGGGAGAGAATGCTTGTGTTGATGGGTAGCATCCTTATGAGAGTGGGAAGTTAAACTGTGGTTTTTTAATCAGCTGTTGATTAGTTTTATCATGTTTCCTTTTCTAGTCACCCTCCAAATATTCCATTGTCCTTAGGGGGTAACACCTGTGTCCAACATTTTTTTCATTGACGTTTCTTCTTTCTGATAGCCTTGGGCTACCTGCTTCCCTTCTTCATCAGACAATTACACAATATGAAGTGCGTAGCATGCAGCTGAAGTGTTACGAAGGAAAGGATGTCTTGAACTCATTATTTGGAGAGATATGTAACAAAGAATTATTTGTGATGCTGTTGGAATAACATATGAAATAAATTAAGTGGAACTGACTTTGCCATTTTGCATATGATAATGGAGAGTTTAAAAGCAGTGTCTTAAAAAATTATGAAGTTGATTGAAATTATTATACATTTATTTTCTACCTCATACGTTAATAAGAGAGTTGTGACAGTGATTTCTAAATAGATAATAGAGAACAGTGAACTAACACACATGCTTTAAAACTGTGATTTGAAAATTTCCCACTTTGTTGCATAGTCATGAGGCCTGTTACTTGCACATTTAATTTCCTTTGAATACTTTTAGCCCAGTGAATGATTATAATTTTTAAATGAATGTACTGAAGACTGAATCATTTTTTATTTTTATTACTATCTAGATACTAAGGCAGGTACAAGTGATGATGAATGTGTGGTTCTTTTTAAAGCCAAATGTTTTATTTATTTTGTTGGGCACAAGTTTTCAACTAATTTGAAATTTTAAATGAATTTACAGCTTATAGCAGATGACAGGAAGACAGTCCTAAAAACAGAAATCTCATTTTCCTTTGTGTTGGGTTGCTCACAACAACCAGTGTACTTAAAAGGGCTAGGGCTGAAAGTATGCAGTAGTGGTCAGATAATATCCATGATTAATTTGTATGTTAGTTTTGGTGGTTTGTTTTGTTTTTTAATTTTAAAACCCCCTAAGCGTTTAGAAAACCTGAAATAAAAAAAAAAAAAAAAAAAAAAAAAAAAAAAAAAAAAAACAAACCAAATTTTGAATTAGGTACAAATTCCAAGGGTTTCAGAGGATCTCAAGTACTGGATAATCCTTTACTATTTAATCTTACACTACTGCCAGTAGCCCTTACTGACAAGCCATTTTACTTACGTTGATTTTAAGACATTTCCATAAATATTTTAAAGCTCTGCTAGACAGCTCTAATTCTGCAGATATTTAGAACTGGGTATGTGGCCTGATCCATCCCCCAAACGGTTACACCCAGAAGCTATGATGTGTTTCCAGATTCAAATCCTAAATTTGGTAGCTTTAAAGTTACTTGTTGTAAAAAGAGAAACACTGGAAAAGATGGAGCAGAAATGACAGCACAGTGTCAGTCAGTCCCTTGATTACCAAGCCAGAACTGGGATGGGACCTTCCACATGTGCTGCCACCGCTGGGTTTCCCCTCCCACAGCCTTTTCCCTCAGTAGCCTCACCTCTGGCAGATAAACCATGACAAATAGCCTGTAACAAGCTTGTAATGAATTCCTAGACAGTAACATCTCAACTCATCTGTTTGCCAATGCACATGCACCTATGCCCTAACAAAAAAGTAAAAATAAAAATGTAAAAGTAAAAACGCATAGAGTGTACAACCCACTGAGGACCTGCTTTCTGTGTATCGGTGGGCTTTGCATGGATGTTATGGAAGTGGTTAAAACAAACTGAAACAACTCATTCTTGTAACACAGCAAGAAAGCCCTTTCAGTGGGAAATGGGATATTTTTATAACTCTATTGTATTTTTAGATATGTTGTCCTAGCCTTTGAATAACTCATACTCTCGGACATAGATGCAAATCAAGGGCAAAGGAACTAATGAGAAAGTTTGAAGTGTGGGGAGGCAGCTTTAAAGTTAGCAAGGGCCCTGGGTAAACTCCCATCCTGTGCACATATGTGTATAGCTTGCACTATTGCTGCATTGCCATAGTGGGCCCTGTGCACATAAATACCGATTTACTATCTGTAAATTTTACATGTACGTTTACAACTACTTTAAAGGCCATTTGTGTTGTCAGTACTGCGTATTGTGACCTGGATGTAAACAGAAATCAGAATCTTAGTCTTTCTTAACTTTTCAAATAGCTACTCATCTCAAAGACTGTAAAAGGAGAGAAAAAATGTGAGACAGTTTTCACTTTGTTTCAGTTTAGACAAGAGCAGAGGTGACAGCGTATTTTTTGAGCTCTCTTCCCATTAGCTTTGGCCAATAACTTGGCAGTAACTGGCCAAACCACTCTAAACAAAGAAGCAGGCAATAATTTACAGTTTAAAATCCCATCTCCAGTCCAGTACAGAATACAGAGCTGGGTGGGATGTCCTGGGTCACAGAGTGGGTTCTCCTGCAGCCACAGGCAGCGAGAAAGCATAATCCCTCATATAAACACTGCCCTTTTATTTTGGCCGGCTCATAGGTACATAATCTCCAAGTTAGAAAACTAAGAAAAATCTACCTCATGGTTCACAGCTTGCAGACATTGCTGCTTTTAACCTAATTCAAGCAATGCAGGAAACAATAAAGAATTAATGTGAAAGGGAGAGACTTGACTTCCCTGAGATTTCTGTATTAGAAAATAGAATCTAATCTAACTACATACCAGACTGCCAGAATCATCTTCCAAAATACATGGCAGAAATTTTACCTCCATTGCCCCTCAGAGCCGACAAAAATCTGAATTACACTTTCCTGCATGGGTATAAAATCATTCCTATGTAGTTTTAGTTTCTTTTCTGTTTTCCCTGCAGCTGAGGAACCTACACAGGTCACCGCGGACCGAGATTTTGCTCAGGGGAGGACTTGTGGAAGCCAGCTATCTCCGCGCTGTTACTCGAGCGGATCTCTGCTGGGCTGGGTGCCCTCTCCGCAGCCCTCACCACGCAGCTGTCTGCAGCTCACAAGCTTCCCAGCTAAGCCTCGGAGCCGTACATCATGTTGTGCAGAGCACCATTCGCGCAGGCACAAACAATAGCTGAGGGTTAGCTTGTATAAACGGTGAGAGGTGATGCAGAGGGGATGGGCTCTTCGCTCACCCGCCTTCAAAAGAGGAGAAAGTGCCTGCCTAGCAAACAGCCCGTCTCACATGGAAAGCTGGTAATACAGATGAGGCGAAGCTCCTGCTTCCTGCCTGCTGACAGAGGCCTTCCAGAAGCAAAAGAGACCACAGATGGTGACTGTATGCTAACACCACTGCAAATCTGTTCAGGTCCACAGTATTTCTCACCTCTCCTTTTATTCCACACTCGCACGTATTTCCATATTCTCTCAGACCTTTTCCTAAAAGGCGCATTGCTCACCTGCAACAGGAATCTATATGCACTATACTAGTGCCACTGCTCACACCTAGAAAAATCTTTTCCTTCACTTAGAAAACTTACTCTTTTCCATTTCTTCCTTAAAAGCCACTTTTGATCAGTCTTCCTGTATTGAAGTCCACTTGGATACTGTCTGTTCCTATTTTGCATTTGATCTTTGTCTTAAACATTCAACTCGTATCCGGACTTCTATCTACTCCCAAAGGTGCAGTGTCAGCCACAAAACCAGTATGATTAGTTATCACTCGGACTTCAAAAGTGTGTCCAACAGGCTAGACAGAAATGACAGAAATATTAAGAGACAAAGTTGAGAGAGAAAAGAGGGAGCAGGGATCAGACTAACAAGGTGACGTTACTTGGGGGAGCTAATATGTAATGATTAGATTTTACTCAGTTTTTCTTTCTAGGGTACTGTGACCTCTGTTCATGACTACTGTAAAATTTCTAGAAGCTCTGTAACTTTTGAAGATTAAAATTATCAGAAAAGGGAGCAAAGGGGTTCCCATGTTCCTGTTTTACTTCAATCCAGTGTAAAGGAGGACAATAAATCTGCTGTCCCTTCAGGACATAAAATTGCACGTTAACTGCAGCAGTAATGCTACAGCAGCTTCAGCACCAACTGCCCGTCTTGTCTCCTCCCCTGGCATTTCTGTCCCTATGGCTGCTTCAGCAGGCGCCTGCGGACGGGCTGCGTGGCACTCGGGGCACACACAGGGCTGCTGTGCCCCGGGCACCCCTCTAGCACCCTCCCACGGGTGTACCCTGCCCCGCTGAGACACCTGCCACCTGCACAGCACCCATCCTGGCCGGCACTGCGCTGCAACCCCTGCCCAGTCCCCCAGCGTGGTTCTTCACCACAGAGTCCCCCCTGACCCTCAGGGGTGTGAAGGGATCGGACGTGAGGATTTTGATAAATCAGACTTGAAAAAGGAAGCTGCATTCGCGGTTAATTATTTACATAGATCTAATCAGCTTCTCCTGAACTCGCCCTGTGGCACCGTTACAAGGTGGTTGCCTTTCTGTAAAGGATTCTGGCCATGGTTTGCCTTCTGCTTCCTCACAAGATGGCCTTACCATGAAAGCAATCCTTGCGAGGAGACACTGATGGCTGATCTGTGATGCTTCACCTGCATTCGATCCACTGCATTTTTCCAATTAGTAAGGTTTCTCAAGCAGGTGAAGACCTTTTCATACCAGATCAAAACTCTGCTTCAGTACCAAATTGCTGTGGAATGCCATGGCCTAATTAGGGCAATGTTAACAAGTAGCAGCAGCACATGGCTGTGATATCTCATTGGAGTGGAACAAAAGTTGTTGATCCTAGAGATGTCCTGTCTGAGAATCAGCTGTAAAATTCACAGCCATTTAATTTGCCTCTGTTCCCAGGTGAAAGAATAGAGTCTTCTGACTCAATTGAAATGGCCTGCATCCTTGAGCAGGATTTGGCCCTTGATGTTTAGTGGACTCTTCAAGCAATAAATGCCATATGTGCCTGCTGCATGTCCTGCGCTTTCACTTCTTGAAGATAAAAATCACAGAAGCTATACCAGCAACACAGCGGCAATGAAGAATGCCAGAACCTCTTGATCTAGCAGCAAAGCCCACCTATTGATTTATGACCCGATGTGTATTCTCCCTAAAGCAGAATTGAAATAGGTGAGTATAAGATCTGCTTCTCTCACTGTTACAGAAGGTGGGGAGGAGGTCATGGTCCTTGGTCAGCTCTCTTTCAGGCAGAAGGGAAGCCCAAAGATCATCTCTTGGAGATAAATACCAAGGGTCAAACTATGCCAGATCAGGCAGAGTCATCAGGGAGCAATCACGTCCTAGATGTCAGAAGGTGAAACACTCGTGAGATGCAGCATGGCCAATCACTAGGGCATCATGCTGTTTCACAGTTCAGCTACTTGGGAACAGACCTGGCAGCAGGGAAGCACGTTTAGCATCTCTAAGCCAGCTTCTAAGAAAATTGCCCGCCACGTGTACCAGCCTGCCCTGGGACCGTGGCCTGTTTTGCTGTGGAGGATGGCCACGTGGCGTGCTGCTCTCACAACCTTGCAGGGCCACATCCTGAGAACATCAGCACCAAGGGGCCAGTATTACTGTGAGCATAGCCACGGCTCTCGCATCGTAACACAGCACTCCGGCAGCAATGAGAAAAGACAAACATGAGCATCACCCCCTGAGCTTCTTTTCCTGCTAAATGATCCTACTAGCAGTAATTCCTCTACACTCCTTATAGTCTCCAACTACTTTTAGTGGGCCAGATCGTCAACTGGTGCCACCGGGCTTGGATGAGACAATGAGACTAATTTACACTAGCTGACAACCAAGCCCACCACTTCTGTATTTTGAATCTGTATCGTATTCTGGGGCTTGGTGGTTTGCTAGTTGCCTGCTGAGGAAGCAAATTTATTAGCATGTGTACCGTCTGGGAGGAGTGCAGCCCCTGTGGTGCTTCCACCTCTGCACTCTGGAAGTATTGCAGGGGAGTGTGTTAAACTGTAGTCTGCTTCAGGGTGAATTACTGTTTTGAGTTTTTCTGTAATGATTATTTTCTAGCAATAAAGAATCTACCCCTGGGAACAGTAAGGGTGCTTTGTATCACTTTGGCAGTTTAAGGTTCCTCAAGATCAATGCACAGCTAGCACACACCCTAAATTCTGTAAACTAGCCTAGAACAGCTGAAAGTTCAGGTACCTCCATATAGTTGCTTAATCAGAGTCTTTGTTTTTTCTCTTTCTTCCTTTTCATCATATGCTAGTAAACTCTTAGGACTAAAGCCTGGCTGATTTTGTCCATCAGGCTGAAATAAACCTGTAATTTTAAATACTGGAAATATAAACCTTTACCCCTTAACGATTACCCACGCTGCCTTTCCATTCAGCAGAAGCACATTTGGGACGTGATTCCTCTGACTGCTTTTAGATCACAGGATAATTCAGGTTGAAAGAGATCTCAGGTGATCTCTTGTCCTGGGTCAGATATGAGGTCAGACCAAAGCTTTGTCCACAGTCTTGTCTTGAAAATCTCCAGAGATGGAGGCTGCACAGCAACCTGTTTGACTGCCTAGCTGTCCTTATGGTGAAACAGTTTCTTTTTATTCCCAGTTTGCTTCAATTTGTGCTTCTTATTTCTTACCCTCCCATCACACACCACTGGGAAGAGCCGGGCTACATCTTCTTGCTAACCTTGGGAAGGCTGTTGCTGGGTCTCCCCTAATCCTTGTTTTCTTGAGGCTAAACAAGTTTAATTTCCTCAATCTTTCCTCACAAGGAAAATGACCATCTTGTTATCCCTCTTCTGAATTCATTCCTATTTATTAACATTTTTCTTGTACTGAGGGGGGGGTTCAAAACTGCACACAGTATTCAAGTACCCATAGAGACCCTGGTGACCCCGGGCAGAGGTCCAGCCCGAAGCTGCTGATCTCGGGGTGTGCACCGCCAGGCACCAGCTTGGCCCAGCCCAAAGGAAACCAACTCGGGGCTCACCTCCTCGGAATCAGAGGACTGGACTAAAAGAGAAAATATGGCAAAGGAGGGACTGGGATGTGCGATCAGCGTTGCTGGTAACTTTATAAAGGGATGCTTTTTTATTTAGACAACATCCCATAACCATCTTTTCAAGTCCCCCCCAACATAGCATCTTTCATTTTAAACCTGTCCCCTGTGCTATTTCTCAAACCCTTGTGGTGCCTGAGGAACACACCCCGGAGCAGTAAAATACGCAATTATGGCTTTTTACGTCCTCTTCCAATTTATAGGTTTTCAAATTACTCTACATCCAACACTTTTATTTCATTTGTCATAACAAAATGGGAAACACTATCCAGCTTAATAAGAGTGGCATTTCCATTCAAAAATTATTCCTTTCTGTTCAAAGAGGCTGTTTTGGAAATGAGCATCATTGGGAGGTTTTCAGTTTCTCACAAGTGACTGTGAGTCAGGAAGGAAGGGTAACGGGGTTCATAGCTTGTCATTTAAGGCTGTTTTGTGGTTGGGTCCAAGGGGTGTTTAGAATGTAGAGTTATTTTTTTGACTGTTTTCAATACGGCTTCATTTTTGGACAAACATTTTCAAAATACCACAGAAAGAATTAAAAAAAAAATATATAAATGTCTGTCCATCAGACCAGTGAAAGGGTTTTGAAAGAGACCTCGTGCTGGAGAGGGGCACTAGGGTGGCCTCTGTTTGGGAACCTTGTGAACATCCAAATGAATCCTAGTCTGGTGCTGCTCAGTCATTTAAAAAATATATCTAGGATTTTCACAGGGACTTGCTAGAGTTTCCTGAGGCAATGATCCCTCTGTAGTTTTCAAACTGGATTCCCCATGGCCTGGGCATTCCCTTACTGGTCCTCAGATTGGGCATTTCCTATTCCTCCATGAGGTGGGACCCTGAGACCATACTGAAATGAGCACAGAGGTGGTCCTCCAGCCAGCCTCACCAATTTAGGCACTTTCAAAGAATTTTTTGCCGAGGGAGCAGCCATGAGGAGTTTTCAGGATGGCTCTGATTAATGTCATACAGCGGGTTTTTGAAATATATCTGAGGGGTGGATTTTTGGACACCCTTCAAATGTTCCCAGGATGGGAATTTTGGTGTGTTTACTAGAATTGCCTCCTTCAGATAATGGTGCCTAAACTGAGATGGCTATAAATGAAGTCTAGCATTACAAGGAAACATGCATGTTGTAGAGCTCTGCCTTTGAACAAATTAATTAATCAGTTTCTTTACATCACAACTAAACATGCTTGTCTTAATCCTTGTTCTCTTGGGATACTGCAAGTACTTCACTATATGAGCTTTTGAGGGAGGCAAATAGAAAAATTTGCCAGGAAAGGTTTATCTCTAGCTATTAACAAGTGTGCAAACTCCAGCTTGGCAAGGGATTTTCACCTAGCTGTGAACATTTTTTGTTAGTGATCTTTTTGTTTCATGGCTGCTCAATGACTTTTTTTTGTGCTAGCCCAGTACATCTGTCTGTCCCATCCCCTCCCCCTACTAAAAAGGCTTTCCTATCATCCTGAAAACAGGAGACTGTGCTTCTGATGGGTCCTCAGCATCTATCAGGATTAGACCTGCTTTAAGGCAAAAAAAAAAAATTAAGGTACCAAATCAAATATACTAGTTGTTCATTTGCATTTAATTTGGAAACCTATAGAGTGTGCACATGATAAATAATTTCACTCATGCACTCTGTAAAGTGCAGAGACTGTAAAAAAATCAAATTCAAATTAGAATATGTAGGAGGATTTTTAGGACTTTGCTTTAACTGGAAATTTGATTGACTGAGGTGCTGATACAGTCTTAAACCTTAAGTGCCTGGTGTCAGCAAGGAGGTGAAATTTATGGCTGAGTTTTACAGTCTGAAAATAAGCATTTATGTGAAAACATGCGAGAGGTCCTTAATGAAATGTTGTTGCCAGGCAAGTCTATAATAATACTAATGCTTTTGTGTTCTTACTTTTGACCTCCCTCCTAGTTGGACATAAAGGTGCCAAGGGAGAAGATTTGGTACAGCACAGGAATTTTGGCTGACGGCTCTCAAAAGTAATGAAGTTTTTATAATAGTGCCTCTTATCTCTCCAATTAAAAAAAAAAAAATAAAAAAAAATCTGTGTATTTCTTTCTTTTATGAGTACCTCTGGGCAGGTTACAATCAGGAAAACTGTGTCCAGGAGAAGGAAGAGGCTGCCCAACTTGCACCCTGTAAAGGGTAACAGCCTGGCAAGGGTGCCAACTCAAGAGCAATTATGCAGATGACTGGGGAGCAAAAATGGAAGGAGAACTTACATCCAGGGGAGAGGGAGCCTAGCAGAGTGGGGAGGGCACAGGGAATGGTGCTTGGAGAGTTTCAGCTGTTTTGCTTTTCTTGGTTCCTAAATGGTCATTTAGAGGACAACAAGTGATACCCAAGCAAAGGGTCTGTGAAGGTGTGAAGTCTGGAATTTTACTCCCCCTCTCCGTAGTGGAGAAACAACCTATAATTTAACACCCCTTCCGCCAGGAAGGCATTTAATCATAGGCATCTCCATTTCCATACAAAACACTAATCCCCTTACATTAAAGTGTTTTTAAGCCTGTCTCACTCTGCCTCAAGCTTCCCTCTAGAAGTGGGAGGCAATGCTAGCAAGGTGGCAGAGAGAGATAGAGAGGGGGGTGAGGAGAAGCTGCTCCATATCCACCACACAGGCCAGCTGAAGTTACCCAGACAAAATATCCAGCCACTTCCTTCCCTGAGACACAAGCTTTTCAACAGACTGGAAGCATTGCTCCTTTCCTTACCCCCTCACCATATTCTGGTTCTTAAGCTGTAGGGGAGGGATGAAGGACAGAGACAAGACGAGGCCAGCAGGAGCATGCTCAAGAAGTCATGGTGGCTCTCTGACCTGCTTACCGCTTCTCCAAACACCCGCATGTCAGTTAGTCAGAGCATACAACACTGAGTCTGATTGAACAGTCAGCATCTTGTGGTGTCCGAAATCCTGCTGCCTAACTGGGATCAGCCCTTGAACTGTGCTGAGCACTATCTAGGCTCATAATGCTTTCTGTTCCCTCTTCACCTCTTCTCAAGAGCCTGGGAGCCATGATGATGCTCGCAATAAAACCCACACAAAGAGCAACTGACCATTATTAAAACAGAATACAAACAAATAATTAAACTAGAACCTGAACAGTTGCTTTTTTTCTGCCGATGTCAGGTAAAATCTCTGAGGCAACAAAGAAGCATCTCCCAGAGCCTTGAAGCTGTTGCCAGAGCTTCTTAATAGCCACCACAGGTGTATGTGTAACTCTGGCAATATTACCTATGGCCATAGTGGAGACTTTCTGAGCCAGGCTGGTACTCCTGGTTATACAACTGTTCTGAAACTCCCTGTGACCAAAGAGGCTCAGATTCTGTCTCTTCACTGGCCTCTTGCCCTTGCTTTTTGTGCCCAGAGCTATTCCTGGCCACCCCTCCTCAGAAACGTGCCCCATGTCCAGTACTCTCTGCAAACTCCTCACTGTTTAAACACCCCAAGTAGCTATTCACCACAGGCAAGAGATTACCGAGACAGATTAAATACTTCGCTGAGGCACGCTGATCCAAGAAAAAGAAGAGCTGCTTGTACCTACACGATGTTCTGCCTCTGTTTCCCCGTTTCTCTTCTCCAGGGTTTGGCACATAGCCTTGCCGGGATGCACTCTCGCATGCTCTTCTTAACCTGATCAACAAGGAAGAGCTACAAACAGCCAGGCTTGGCTTCCCACAACTTCCAGCCCCATCTGCCAGCTGGTTTGCCTGGTTGGCTTCAAACGACTGTCAGGTGGTCAGAGCCCTGCTAGGGTACAATTTGTTAGCTGGTTACGGGCCCAGCCATTAGGTTTCCCCAGGTAAAAACATTTTTTTCTTATTTCTTTGTCCACTAACTCCTCGCTGAGATGGAAAGCGGTTAAAGAACCAGCCTCAGGTGCTCCTGCCGCAGCAGAGGGGAGCACTGGCTCCTGCCTGCACACACGAGCAAGGGAAAGGAGGAAGAGGAGGAGGTTTATGCTCATTTTTTTTTTGTGGCTCCAGAGCAGAGCTGTCAGGCCATGCAGGTGCAGATCCGAACGCTGCTGGGTGACTCAGCTTTTGCCAGCGCCTGACGGGGCCGTGACCGAGGGAGGGCCGTTAAGAGCTCGATCCCCTGGGCTGAGCAGGGCGCTCCCACAGGACGCCACGACGGCCACGGGGGAAAGGGACGCGGCGTGTCAGACCCGCGTCGGCCCGGCTGTGCCTGAGGGCGGAGGCGCGGCCGCCAGCGGGCTGAAACCGCCACCCACCGAACACCCCGACGGCCCCCGGCGAGGCGGGAGCCGCTGCCCCGCGGCCCCTCACGGCGCGGCCCCTCACGGCGCGGCCCCTCACGGCGCGGCCCCTCACGGCGCGGCCCCTCACGGCGCGGCCCTTCCCGAACACGCGAGACGTCCAGCGGCTGCCTAAGGCCGCTGCCCGCTCCCCGGCGGCGGGTACCGTGGAGGCCGCTTTGCCACCCCAGCAGCCGGGCCTGCTCCTTTTCCCGGCTGGGGCGCACCTTCGACTTACCCAGCCTGGTAAGAGCTCCCAGCAGTCGCGTACTCGGTGTAGCAAGGCCCTGGTGAGGCGGCTGGCTGCTGGGCACAGGGGTGTACAGCCTCAACAAAACCTACAACGGCATGAAAGATAGCGGCGCTGGCGGCTTTGCCGGGAGAAAATTGTTCGTGGCGTGGAAGGGATGTAACCGCACTGGCAAGTTGCGAGCGCTTATGGTCGGCTGTTCATCAGCGTGTGCTTGCACCGATGCCTCCCGCAGAGCCCTTGGATACTGAGGCTTTGAAACCTCCTCATAAACGTCCACATTTTCTCCTCATATCATCAGGCCACGTTGTAGACGTCAGCAATAAAAGCCACCTGCACCACACCTCTTTGCAGCCCCCAGAGTGCCCGAGTCCCACATCTCTTTCTAAGAAGTCTCACTCGGGACAAGCCTGTTTCCCAGTCCGTTTCCAGCTCTCTCAGCACTGTGTTTGGCTTCAGCAAGACCTGGGGCCAGGTTCTCACCGAGGCCGAAACTGCTTGAAACAGCATTTGTGGTGGTGAAGTTTACAGCCAACGGCGAGGGCAAGCACTGAGAGCAACGGTTCTTCCCCATGCCCAGAACTAAAGGCTTAGGACACCTGGGCAGTCTGTCCCTTTCCAGTCAGTCTTCTACTGGGCAGGAGGCAAGGGCAAAGCAGAGGTCAGTCTCCTGTAGCGATAACCTTTCTCTTGGATATATTAGCAAATATGCTCCAAATAACTCACTAATAAGAGAAAAACAAAACCTAAATTCTTTATGATAAATGGCATGAAATGTTAACGTCACAGTCCCTTCAAGTATATTCAGGATTTGGAAGTACACAAGTGCTTTGCATACTGTTTTTTTCACCCAGAACATGTCACTTCTCTAGGTCTGTAACCACTAACTTACCTGCTCCTCACCAACAAAATTCGAAGCCGTTGCAGGTCAAGACAAACGTGGATTTTCCAACAGAAATACCAGCTGCAACCTCTCCTCCAAGCAACAACACAGGGTTTGCTGAAAAGGCTAGATTCACTATGTGATGCCTACTGCAATCAAATAGATATCTCACCAGCTTTGCAAACCTTATAGTTATCGGGCAAGGGAGCACAGGTTTTGAGTTTTACTGTAGACTTTATATGGAAGAAGCCAGCAGCAGTTCCCTGGTGCCACCTCCAGCATCTGAAAAAGGGGACCTGGACATGAGCTCCCTTTCCCCCTTGTGGCCAGATTCCCATGGGAATGAAGCAGAAAACGAGAGCAGAAAGGGAGCTCTGTCTCAGATGTTAGCAATCACACAGCCAGGTCTGTAAAATACACAGCAGACTGCTCTTACCCCTCATCTGGACAACCTGAAAATGACATTATGTGCTACAAGAGCCATTTAGAAGGAGCTTCCCTTTTTTTTACATCATACGGAAACTAAATTTTTATACAACCTCAGAAGAGTTGTAAATGTTTAGTCACTGGGGCTGGATGGCACCCAGTCATCTGCTCAGAAAGTAGGTTATGGGCTGTGTTGTAGAAATCACAGAGAAATAAATTTCCATGTTGTACAAATCAGAATAAAATTGCTCTTCATGCGGCACCGTACAAAAGCAAACAGAATCTGCCATTGCATGCTTCTGCAGCAGCACTGGGCACTCAGTTCAGGCTCTGGAAATCGTGGATCTGCTCCCTGTCCATTGGTGACCCCCAGCAAAATACCTTCTTGTCACATACCTTGTTTTTTCATCTTTTGAGTATAATCCGATCATCTGTCGCGCATCCTGATCATGCTTGCACTGTAAGGCGTTTTAGCAGATGTCACACTTGTCCTTGTGACAGCCAATTCAGGTGAAGCGCAGGAGGGCTTTACCCAGAATTTTGCCTCCCAATTTCATTTCACATTGCTCTGAAGATGTTAAGTCCTGCCTCCCCGATGACCCCATGGGAGCTTCTTCCTGCGCAGCTGTAGCCTTCCATTAGATTATCTGCCCCATGAAAAAAAGCCCTGTCCATCAACACTGATGTTCTCAGCACCCCGAGGTTACCCAGACAGTACCTGTAGTCACCAGCCTGCAGCAGCAGTGTAAAAGAGAGAAGGAAAATTAATTCCTTATTTGAAAAAGGGTGAAAGTTTTGAAGGGTGGGATACACAGCAGGTTACCTGCTTTAAACCTTTTGGTGCACCTGCTTCTCTTCAGTGACTTTATGTAGTTTTTAATTTTAGGTGAAAAAAATAATGCCCAATGTGTGTTTAGGCATCTACAGCAGATAATGTAAATATGTGCAAAATAGATGCTGTTGTTCTAAAATCATGTGGTCTTGCAGTCTATGCGAAGCTTTTCACTGAAATGATTTTTAAATGAATCCCTGGGTATCACTGTGCTCAATTTAGAAGAAAGTAGCCAGCACATCAGCAGGAATAAATCAGTGTCTCCACTGAAGTCCAAAAGTCTCTTCCAACAAGCCATCATGCTTAAGGTTGCAATGTTTTCCCCGTTATCAAGGAATAGCCTCATCTTCTTCTAAACTCAGTTACTCACTGCCATCTCCTGCCAGAGACCTTGCTCCCACCAGTCTCCTGGAGCTTATCCAGCTGACTATGCCTGTCGTGGGAAGAAACGCTCCAGGCTCCAGCTTCAGCAGAGCACTTGTCTCTTACACCGACTCCGCTGGATCTGGAAAGGGATGCTTCTGCATGCTGTCAGCACCAACCCGTTAAACGCTGTTGCTTCAGCTGGCCTGTGCTGAGCTAGACAGAGAGTGAGCCCCCCGGGGCACACCAAATGTCAGTTCCCAGTAAAAGAAAGCCTGACACACACGCAGTGCCAAGGGAAAGCTCTTGCCCCGAGGAATTCTGCCCTGAGACAGTTGCCTATCAGAATAAACACCATCTCCTTCCTTCCCTCTGCTCTTCTTTCCAAATTAAATAGGCAGATCACTATCTCACCACCCCACCCCCCCCTCAAAAAAAAAAAAAAAAAAAAAAAAAAAAGTGAAGTCTTGTTCATATAGAAACATGGGTTGCCTGGGCTGGTTCAAACACTGAGTCTAATTAATGGAACAGAGCTGAAATACACAGATAAGTTTCTTATTTTCTAAATAAGTCTAAATTTATTCATTACCCTAGTAAAAAAAAGTTTGGATTACAAGTGTCTGAACAGTATAAAAGTACAAAACAGGTTCCATAGATTTCTAATACATTAATACAAAGTGCATGACTACATACAGTTCATTTTGCATTACTACCAGGAGTGGAAGAGGTGGGAGGGAGTAGGGGAAGCAGTTGGCGGTTGAAATCTAGCAATAAATAAATAAATAGAGAAGAGATGATCCGTATCAGAGCACATCCTACCACCAATACTGCAGCCTTAGGTGTACACAATTACTGATGCTGAAAACGCAAATTTAAATGAAAGCAGGTGTTTGCAACAACAGCTAGGACTCTTGCTCAAGCCCTTATTAGACATGACCAACCTAGTTAAGCTGTTATGTAAGCAAGTATCTGTTACATCTGCGGTTGGAGTCTATGATCTTAGAGGTCTTTTCCAACCTAAATGATTCTGTGATTCCATCTGAAGATGAAAGCAAGGTAGGCAGCTTTGTCCTCCCTTCAGAATCTTAGAGAGTTTAGGAAAAGCAAAATAAGACCAACGAAAGCTCTATGCTGTAAGGCTGTGATAAGTCAAAGCCCTGTTTCCCCTGACATTCTTTCTCTCCAGAGGTTGGCTAACCTAGCAGGAGAGGAAGGAAAAAAAAAAAAAACAACCAACCAACCAAAAACCAAAGCTTTGAGGGTAGAGGCTCCTCTTAAAACCTGAATATCTTTCCCTACCTACATTTTTATTTGCTAAGCATTCCCATTTCAGGAAGTGAGATCACATGGAAATTCAGTCCTAAGCCCTACCCACCACAATATTATGCCAACAACTCTCACAAAAAGGGAAAGCTTGTTGCAATCCATTGTAGAATATCCCAGAAGAGTAATAGTAAGAAAACCCCCCCCTCCCCCCGAAAACAAACAAAAAAACAGGAGAATTCCCAACTTACAGGAGTTAAACCTTCATAAAAGGAACATGAAGCAATTGGGAGCTAAAATTGCAGCACACTCTTCCAGGAAGCTGCTTCCACCCTACAGGCAAAGTGGAGTTAGAAGGAGTGTCACAAGGGTTTGCACACAAGCTTGGGAATCCATGTAAGAAATACGATCTTTTGATCATGTATGCAAACAGAGCTGCCTCAATTCAGTACAGCACCATTCTTAACAGAACTTTTAATACCCAGTATTTACAAAAGCATTGATTTGGTGGTGGTTTAAACAAACAAACAAAAAACCAAAACCCAAACACAGAGAAGCACCACAGAGGAAAAGTTCCAAAATAGCAATTGTGAATCCAGACCCCAGGCTGCAATCAGATTGTGTCCCTGGACCAGAGTCTGATTTGCTCAGCGAGGGGTTTGGTTCTATGTCAGGTCCAAAACCAGCAGAAGTTTGGTCTGTGGTCACGTTTCAGCTGCACTGGGCCAACAGATAGCAGTTACTCAGTTTTGGCCATCACCTATACCTCACTTGGGCATCCAGATGTCTTCTTGGTCCATCTCTAATCACCAGTCAGTTACTACAGGAAGCCCAGGGTGTCTGCTGCTGGGTTAAAACAAAGTAGCCTCCCATTCAGCTATTTTAAATTCTTAGGTAAATCTTCCTCCTTAGCTAAGGAGGAGAGCTCTCCCACCTCTTCTGAAGAGCACTTTATGTTGGGGGCCTACCTGGATAACTACCACTTGTAGTAGTGATGTCTGCTGTTTACCAGTCTGTGTCACATAGGAGGGATGAAATACTTGTCTTTGTTACGTCAGTAGTATAGGGTGAAATCTCCACACCTTTAAAAAATATAAATTTATATAACTAGAGAGGTGACTTACAGCATTTCTATGTATTAGTTCATCTTATTGACTCATACATGTCTAAGAATGAAATATTTTCTTGGGGATTTGAGGGAGGTTACCAACCAACTTAAAAAAAAAAAAAAAAAAGCGCCTTACAACCACTGCCTTCTTTCAATACAGAAACATGAACTACATATACTTTAATATACAAAACCCCATCCTCATATTCACTTGTGAAGCAAGTAGGAGGGGGTGGGGAAGATCAGACAACCTTGCAGCAGCATTCAGCTTTGCTAAGTGTTCCATAGCATCTTAAATATTATGTACAGTCTTTCTTAAAGAGTACAAACTGGCTTCAGAATTTGTGAAATTGTAGCAGTAAAACCCAAAACAGTTTTAGGAAATAGTCTTTTGGCAGCATAGCAGGTGTCCAAAGTGAACAGTCGCTTTTCTAGTATTTTTCCAGAGAATAAGAGGATCTGTATAACCTTCTGCAGCTATCCAAGAAGTCACCACTCCTCTTGGGTGGAGATTGCTGGAGATTGTGGTCCTTCTTGTTCTGGCTTTTCAGTGGCAGACTTTTTATTGCTACAGCAAGGTTTGAAGAGATGAGTGTCTATGAGGACTTCCCCAAAACGCCCTTTGTAAATAATTCCACAGCAGACCTTTTGCCTGGAAGAAATGGCAGGGGGACAGACAGATAGTTTGTGTGTTTAGAATATACAGAATTTACAGAAATGCAAAAAATCAGTTTGACCCAAGACAAAACGAAGTCTCCCATTTTGCTTCACAGAGAAGTTTTGGATACACAACTATCTGGGCTGAACTAACCTTGACTACAATGCACTTGCAAACACTATTTGAGAGGAGGCAGCAAAGCCACAACAATTTCAATAGAGCAATTAGCTAGACAAGGCATTACTGTGCCACAACAGGCAATAGAAGATAACAAGCTCGTCAGATCCCAGAAAATTTTGCGGTTTTCCTCTCACTACAGATTTTTTTTTGTTTGTTTGAAATTACTACCATCACATGTCAATAAAATCAAATGCTATGTTTTGCTGGCAAACCAAGAGCACTGTTGTACTTCGTAACACATCACGTCTACAGAGTATAGTTTTAAGACAAGATAATGACAGTCAGGAATATTATTTCTTACTCTCCAAAATGTAAAAATATTTTCCAGCAGCTGTATTAGTATTCAGGGAACTGGAGGGAGATAGGGGAAAATAGACATATGGCATTTCTCTCCAAAGACAGACAGATATTGTATAATACTCTGTGACTTAAATTATATCCTTAAAACCGATTATATTCAGCAGCATGCTTCCTGAAGAAGTAGAACCAAACACTGTGTACGTGAACTGCTATCTGCACAGAGTGCACGTTCTGTCGCTTTTTACCTTTTCCAATACGTGAGATCTAAAAAGGAGAAAACTGGTGTTCTGCTGGACCCAGCGCTCATCTCTGTGTCAGAGCCATCGTCAGACTGGTTACTGTAACAGGGCGACTGAGCTGGGGAGGCACTTGAAGTGGTGCTGTGGGCATCAGAATCTGCAGGGGAAAGAATAAATGCAAGATCAGGACATGTACGCAACGACTTATCCTCCTCCTGACTTGGGAAAGGTCACGTATGGATTGGGAACAGTGACAGACTTTTTTTAATTAACCAGAAAAACCTAACAATGACAATGCATTTTTCGCTTGCCCTCGATGATTTCAGTCAGATCTGTCACCCTTTGGGAGACAGACCTTGGAACTGGAGGGGGCCCTTGTACATGAAGGACTGGAAAGAGGTTCAGGATAAGGCTTCAGGTTCCTGGCTCTCAAACACAAATTGCACAGGCCACGCTTTGGATAAGATCCTAATCCTGCTCTGGAATCACTGGCAGATCCTTGAAGACCTAGTACTTTCTCACTGTAAATCTCCTTTCTTACCCATTCAGTTAAAATCTTGCAAAGCTCTTCTCATTTGTGCAATGGGTTAGGTAGGTAGTATTGAGCTTTTGCTGGATCAAGACTACGAACTACGGACTCCGTGCAGATCTACATGTTAACAGAGGGTCTACTAGCCTACTTTTCAGTTACCATCTTTAGCACCTATAGGAACACAATCAGATTAACTACAGCACGTTGAATAACGAGGAGATACAAGCTCTTTGGGTCAGGGCCTTTAGTGATTCAGCTTTTCCTTCAGGTCAGGTAGGATAATTGAAAAAGAAGACCAAGTCGGCAGCAGTTAAGAAGCTGAAAGGTTTGCTTTAGACGAAAAACCTAAAGCACAGACATATATTTAGAGCATAACTGGCAGACGGCTTTGTTGGAAAGCTATGAATCCAAATCTATTTGAAGAGTCTAAGTGCTAGTGGAAAGAAATCACTGAGACCGGCAGAGGAAGGTGTAAGGAAACCACACAGAGGAAACATGTTAGGAATTTAAAGGGGGGGAAAAAATCTAGGCTAAATAGAAAGCCTAGGTTGAAAATATGTATGGAAGAAAAAAGACTGACAGTGGTATCAACAGAACAGTGCTTCTTGGGAAAAAAGAGCTGAAAATGGCCACAGTGCATTACCAAGAGCAGGGGGAAACCTAACTTCAGTTTCAATGAAGGTCTTGCTCAAGAAGTTCTTTCTAGAGACATGTCATTTAAGCATGGGACATAAACTATAATTGCCTACACTTTAAAGCCAGGCTCCCCACTCACTCCCGCTGCTTCCCCACCTGTCTCACACCCACCGGGCACACAAGCTCTTTCTCCTCATTCCATCCCCTTCCCCAGCCCTCCGAGGATGAGAGGCTGCGAAAGCAGGGAGCGCCCAAATGTGTGAGCATAACAACTGAATCTAGATGATGACTCAGCTCGGCCAGTAAGCTATGTTAGGGGGAGGCCAAAGTTTATTGCTAAAATCTCTTTGGATCCACTTACTGTGCCGCTTGAATTCCTTTTGCAGTTTGCTGATTTGATTGCTCTTTATTCTGCTTCCAGACAGAGTTTTCATTTTCTTTGGTTTCAATGTTGTTTTAAGACTGGGTCCAGCCCTGGCATCTACCACCTAGAACACAGAAAATGCAAGCATAATACTTCTGCATCGTGCCCAGATACTGCCCCAGTCCAGGTGCCTGTACTGACTCTGCTGAAGGTGTTCAAAACGAGTTTAGTTGAAACAATGCAGTTCTGTGCACTGATACTCTTATGTTTCATTTAAATCTGGTTTGTAAGAGTCTGTAGGAAAATGCAGCAAACTATTTTATAAAGCACACTCAGTTCAACTTCGGACTTCTTCCTATTTTTGACAAATTCAGTTTAGTAGACAACAGCTGTTTACGCCAATACAGGTTCAGTTAAGAGTCTTTTGTTTTGTTGTTTTTTGTTTGGTTTGGGTTTTTTGGGGGTGTGTGTGGTTTGTTTTTTTTTTTTTTTGTTTTCCTTTCTTTAAATCACCAATTTAACTTCTGAATAAAGCTAGTGGTAGTAATAACCACAATTCTGACTTCCATTACCATCAAGGCTTCCTGAATATAACATACACAAAGAATCCTGATCATCTTCCCAGCCCTAGGCCCAAATGGAATTAGATGTATCGAAACAAAACGTATGAGTGGGAATAGCTGCAAGATATTAGTCATTGTAATTATCTGACTAAATGACATTGATTTATGTGTTGCTTGAGCAAGTCACCTTGCTTGTTCAACCTATTTAAAAAAAAAACAAAACACACAACTGAAAAAAAAAAAAGAGCACAACCAATTTTGGATAGAGGCCAAATTTGAAATGTTTTGAGTGTCATGAGAGACTTCTGGACAAAGTTATGAGCTTGTGAAAACAAGGATTACAAGGTAAGTTAGCCTGAGACTCCATCCCAGGCCTGCACAATCACCATTTGCACACAAGCCAAACAGAGACAGATAAAAGCCATGTAACAGGAAACACTCCAGGAAGGATTTAGAGATGCTGAGGGTGGGAAGGGAGAGTGTGGGGGAAATAGCAAACCCCAAATCCTTGTCAGCATTTGCCCTCTCTAGCAAGATGGACTAAGGCAGAGACGAGTTAGTTTTGGGGTAGAAGAGAAATAAATGACTAACGTGATTCCAGTTTTTTTTGGATCCTGCTGGCAATTTTTTCCATCTTTTCACCAAAAGGACACAGGCATTGCAAATATCTCCTGAGCGGGCTTCATGAAGCCTGGTAAAAAAAAAAAAAAAAAAAAAAGGCAAAAATCACTTGACGAGTTAATAAAAGCACCCCCCACACACACTTGATAACAGCAAGAAGCATAAAAATTGACAGAAAAGAAGGGTTCTCAAGTTCTGGATTTCAGGCATTACACTTCATCTGGGGTTCTCAAACATTGCCATTTAAAGACCAGTCTCACTTTTGGAAAGTACTCTTCCATACAGAAATAAAAGGTGTCGTAATCTGCCTCTAGAAGGGCACTAAACCCAAAAATCACATCACCTTCAGCTGTTTTTTTTCTTAAAAACCCACCAAAAACCAACACACAGTTCCACTGGGTTGGTTGGTTTGATTAGAGAAAGAGAGATGAGGAATAATCATTTTCCATGGACGTACACATCTGGCAACAGACTTCAGAGGTCTGACAAAAGCTTATTCAGTTCTTAACTTTTTCACAGAGCTTCAAGGATGAGTAACAAATACCACCTAACACACTCCCGCTGAAGTGTAGGATAAGGTTTCAGAAACAGCAGTCACTGGAATGACAGCAATACTCGCTCCCTCTAACAAGCTCTCTTCAGAAATCATCTCTACTGCTAATCCATGCTAAAAGAAATATAAAGGAGATACACTGTAGAATTTTTCAGCTATTTAAATGGGAAGACTTTGAAGCATTTATAGATGAATGGGGCAGGCTCAGATAAGCTATTATTTGCTCAGTGTTAAGCCTGCATTTTTACCTTGGCAAACATATTACAAATAGCACAAGACCAAAGGCCCTGGTATACTGCAAGCTTCTTTCCTGTAGTTAACAACAACAACAACAACAACAAAACAATAGGTCTTCACATAGTCATCCCACTGCCAAGCACAGTAGCCAAGAAATACAATAAGGAAAATTATCGTATCAGCACCAGATTTAAGTACACAAATCCATGGTAAATACAAAGCACTAAAAAGCAGTATGTGAAAGGAGTGTTTCTAGAAAAAAAAAAAAAATAAAGGGGGGGGGGAGAAGATGGAAATATTTCTAAAGATTGCAAAAGTTTGCACATGTAGTTAAGCTCTTGAGACAAGAGTTGGAATACTGATATGTATATATAGTTTTTAATACAATGTATAGAAATTCTACTTGGCCTAAGATTTTGCTGAGAGGTAATCCAACAAGACTGGAAAGAAAAAGCAGAAAATATCTATCAACAACACAGATTTTTTTCCATGGGAAATAATTTCATTGAAAACTACAGCATAAACAGGAGATATTGCCTCAGAAAAAAGAAGTTCAAAATAAAGTGAAAAATAATTACAAGCTAGCACAGAAGAATTTGCTTTGCTGACAATTCAGGGACACACATTTATACAGAATTTCAAGGTTCTTAAGAAAGTATTTCAAAAAAGCTAAAAGGTCACAGCAGCTGGTACAAGAAATCACTGGTATTTATAGCTTTGCTTACCAATGCCTCCAAGTAACATTATGTGTAACGTTACCTAACTGCAAAGCTAACTACTTGATGCTCACTTTCCATTAGAAGGGGCTTCCAATGAGAAGTTTTAATAACATGTTGATATGCCCTATTTCAACAAAGGCACCAATACCTCAAACAGGGTACTCCGCACAAGCCCTCCTGAAACCGCTGAGTATTTACTCATCAAGTTTTGTTTAACATTCTTGAATCTTCAGAGCCACAGAAAACCTCTGTGGACCCGTGCTGTTTACCATCTTGTGGGGGGATTTACACCTCTAAGGAACAAGTATAAAAGGCAGAGTTTGAGGCGGGTCTAAATCCCTGCTGCGAGGTGGGAGAGGCAGGAGCCTGACCCTTCACTGTGAAGACCTACAGCAGCTCTCCCTTGGCAGCAACAGCAGATCGACAACCAAACGGTGCCGTACTCGGCAGCAGAGGATCCGGCCCCTCCTGGCCCGGCCAGGAAAGCAGTGAGGAAGCTGAAACCAGCCTTCCCCCACCACCCACCTCTGCTCATCTCGTCTTCCAGAACAAGAGGGACAGGCCGTCAGGTTCAAGGCTCGCACAATGCTGAGTAGAGAAAGAATCTTACCCAAAACAATTCTGGAAGTCCTTTTCATAACGTTTGCTGTCAGTGAACCGAGAACTGGAAGACTTAGCTCTGCAAATACAGCAGCCCTCTATACTCCGATACATCTTCGGTTTGTGAAAGCCAAACATCTTTTCCTCCCAGCTGTAGCCTGTGAAAACAGACAGGAATTGGGGTTACTTATTGCTGTTAGATACTGAAAGAAAAACTGCGGCAATACGCTGGACAAACCAAAAGTAAATTATGATTCAGGATAGGAAACTGCTAGATTAGGCCACAGTTTTATCCTGCATTGCCTCAGAAGAGCAGATGCACCTAGAATACACTTTCTTACTAATAAAAAGCAAAACAAAGCCCAACAACTGAAATATTAAGCAATAGCCAGCAGGACTCATGACAAGCTCATTTACTGCACAATTCTACTCTAACGGCACATGTGCAACAGCACAACCAAGAGGTGTAAATACATCTGACTTGGCTAATGAAAGCCCGATGTATGTGGCGAAACAGGCTGCAGGACAGGCTGTGTGAACCTGCCCAAGCCCTTGGATAAGTAGTTGGCAGCTGAACCCCGGGTCACTGGAACTATCTTGTCATCATCACCCGTGTTTGTTGGAAACATCCCTGCCAAACTTTGTTGAAAGCGAGTAGGAGTCATTTTAAACGAGCTGCAGTCATACCTCTAGGCTGTAGGGCAGACATACCTGAAAAGCCGCCCTAAAAACCGCCGGGTGGAGACCCACCCAGCCCTCAATGGCCCTGTCGGCACTGCGGGACCCGGGAGCACTTCTGGATTCTCAGGCCTGGGTGAGCATCCCAGACACATCCCAGTTCTGTGTCAGCACAGGCTCAGTTCTTGCCCTCCCACCTTCCCCTCCCTGCTTTCCATGGGAAGGAAACCTGGTTAGAAAAGGGCCGGGGAGCAGGACCCCGGGGTGCGTTTCAGCGTGCGCCTCCCACAGCATCCCAGCCGCCACCAACGACACGGGAGCAAAAGGTTCTCTGTTTAGAGGGAAGTTGTTTCTTCTTAACCACTGGCTCTGCAAACTCAGCACCGGCTCAGAAAGCCAAAAGCCATGCTGCTCTGGGGGGTCTTTTCAGTACACCTGGGCTGGGATTTGCTATCAGAGCAGGTAACATACAGTGGAGGTGCTTTCCAGGCAGAAACTTTTAAAGTTAGTTACAAGCGGGTTTAACTGCAGTGAGCACGACAAAGAACCCTCCACACAATGTCCCCACCACCAAGCAAGGTCTCCCCAGGCACCAGTTACTCCCCAGTGCAGACTCCTGTCAGGCACTGTCTGACGCGGCATGAAAAGCTGTCAGAGCAAATGGAGCACCCACAGCGCTTCAAAAAAACCAAACCAACAACCAAGCAAAGCTGGTGCTTTCCTGACGCAGGGCCTGGACACACCACAAGTCCTCACCAGCCACACAGCATCTGTCTCATAACACAGGCTGGGACAGTTCCAAGATGTTCTCTTTTAAACAGATCGTGGTGCAAGGTCTGCTTCAACCACCCGCTACAGGGAGCTCCACGAGAATAGGTTCCCACTGCTGAGAACTTATACTTTTAAAAAATTAAAAGTTAGCTGGAGCCACACAAATAACAAAAGATTTCCCACTCTTCCCTTAAGAAAAGTCCAAGTCGTTATATTCTTGTAGAAGCTAATAGAAAACTACCTCTCCTCCCCCAAAATACTACTGAAAGACCAAGTAGCTCAGGCAGGACCTTCAGCAGAGCAGCACCTCCATCACTTGAGGGCAAGTCTGGTGAGAGGGAACTCCCAGTCACTTCTCAGTCCCAGGGACTGCCAAGTCCCAGCAACCCAACTCAGGTTACTGGTGCATGTATGTGGCATGGGGATCTGTCCTCAAATCTTCCACCTGCAGGAAGGTAAGGGACATAATTCTAATACCCTCCAGGGGGACAGAGAAAATTAACCTGAAATCTTCAAACTACAGCACCAAGACCTGCCATATCAATACAGTGATAAAATGATTTGAAAAACAGGTTCTGGTGAAGTAAAAAATATGCTTCCACAAAACAACCACCCTAGCATCATGCTTACCTTACTGACAAGGGATTGCATGCGAGGGAAAAAGATCCCACACATTTCTGCAGGACCACAGCAAAAGCTAGCGAACCACCCAGGTGCAGTCACAGTCCTCCACACAGAGGTAAAAATACATCACCCCCAGCCCAGAGGGGAAGATCAGAGCATGGCAGCACTGCAAAATAAACACACAAGGCTCTGCCCAAGGTTCCCAGGCTCCTGAGAACAACAGAAAAGCAAAGATTTTATCTAATATCATTGGTTAATATTCTTACATGAAATCCATTAAGGAACCCTATCCAGCTGGAAGTGTACATGTTTATATTTCAGTCCAGCATAGGATAATACAAGACCACTTGGTGCCCATTGATGTTGTGTCTCCTTGCAATTACTACTGCACAGACTGGTAGAAAGGCACAAGTCAACTCTCCAGAAAGCTTGTCTTGACCAAACACCTTGCAGAGCCTGTTGATGGCAAGGGATTTGTGCGAGCTGAATGCTAAGGGCATCCTCCAGACTCGGGAGAGATGGAGGGAAGAGATCTTTCCTTCCCTCCTATCCCAACTCACGCTGTGTGCCACAGGTCTGAAGCGCTGTATTCCTTCCTTCTTCATGCACATTTGCAGCACAAGGAGCTCACCAAGGGCTAGGTTATCCCAAGGATGACTTGTGCAAATACCCAGCAAAGTCACCCCAAATGCTTCCAGGCTTCTTGGGAGATCCACGGCTCCCTCTGTTAGCACAGCATTGGCCTGGAGGCCAGGAGCAGCTGCAGCAAGAAGGTATCCAACTAATGACCTGCTGAATGGGCTTGTTTGAGGGATGGTTAGACTCAGAACTACTCCTCTGCTTCTGCCTGGGTATGTTTTCAGGGACATGTAGCAAATGAATGCATGGCCAAATCAGGTTAGTATCCCTGGACTGTCAAGACAAATAAACAACAGTGTCTACGCAAACACTTAAAAGCATATTTTGTTTCTTAGCATCTGATGTGCTGCTTCGAGAGACAGTCTCTCGAGGACACTGTTTAACAAGCCTCTAGAGATCCAACAGCATGTTCACCCAGGAATTTTCAACTACCAAACAGCAATTTTAGATTTTGTTTGACTGCTCCAATGTTAAGTCTGTGGTCTGGTGCTTTTCTTTAGGAAGTCAAAAACTAACTGCAGACACAAGTTTCATCAGTGCTGCAAAACTTAAACAAGAACATCTTGACTGTTACAGGGCAAGACACAGAATTGATATCAACAATGGGATCTACTTTCTAACCTGGTTTCTTCCAGAAATCCAGACACTGATGAGATGATCTCTGTCACCAGCTGGTATTTATATCATAGTAGAACAAAATGTATGTTTTACAATTAATGTTCTGGCAAAGACTGGTATCAGACACATATATTCTGAAAATATTTTGTTTTGCATCACTGCTGCCATTCTCACAGGAGCAGCCCTTTCAACACCATCTTTCAATACAAGGGAAACTAGTGCCATCTGTTTCCCACTTGATGAATGGTCAGCAACGGTATTACCATATATCACGCCTGAATGGGGAAGAGCTAGTAGCAAAACCACAAGTAAAACAGATTTCTCTGACAACTGCATAGAAGTGCAGTTATAAATGGAAGGCGTCAGTCCAGTTACACATTTAATCCTAAACAGTTGCCATTTGACTATTATACAATAAATATTCTGTCAGCTGGAGAGTTTAATAGCTAACTTGTACTTAGAAGTACATACGACTGTGCCCTTTAAAAGATTTAACTTGAAAGCTTTGCAATTTAGATCTCAAATTAGAACCAGGGAGTTAGACTGCCAGCTACTGTAACACCCAAATCTTAGCTGTGGAAGTTTAACTATGTGAAATTTGGCACAGACAAAAACATGGCAAGTAGGAATGAAGTAGCTTCTATAGAAGTTATAAAGCATTACACATGGTAATTCTGTCAAATTTAAGCATGTTAATAAAGCATGTTATTATTTGCCAAATTTAAGCATATTAAAATATATGATGTCTTTTAAATCAGCAGTTGCACAGAAGTGAAAGGGACAGCTCACAAGCAAAGAATCAGAAATTCTAGTGGAGTGTGCTTGTAATTCTGCAGAAACGGAGTTTTACCTGCACTAGTAGGGGAGCACTACTCCCCCAAGTCAGAGGAAAAGCAGTCATTCTCCTCCATGGTCTCCCTGCAAAAGGAGAAGTTGCGATTCCCTTAAGTTCTACTTTAAACAACTGCTTTAGCAACTTGAATGGACTCAGAAAAGACTGCAGGAAAAAGCTATCTCCATCCCTTACTTTTGGAAAAGCAGCATCAAAAACAGAGACTTGTCTTGCAAAAAAATTTGGAGTCAAGCAGAAAACCATAAAGTAGGTGGAGAATAATAAAAAACTACCACACACCCTGCTTATTACATTTGTGAAAGGCTGGTACAAAGCAGCACACATCATATGTATGTGAAAATGGTTTCGTGCTTTCATTACCTGTCAGGACTAGAATTTAGTGCTTAGTTTTCTTTGCAAAATTTAATGTGATGATCTAAATTAAAAGGAGGTATTGCTTCAGATGCTCATTAAGGTTTCAAGTTAAGGAAGAACTTCTGAACTAGTTTAGATTTTAAAATAAAAAAAGCTGAGCCACTTTCATTTGCTTTTCCAGATTCCTTCTGCATTCTTTCTGATCACCCAAGAAGAATGAAAACCCTTTATAATAGAAAGGAAGGAATTCCTAGAAGGCAGGCATGTCTCCTTTTGTAACACAATTATCAGGCCAGTTAGAAGGAACATGCTCACCTGCTTCTTGCAAAGCTGAAAGAGAAACATTCCCTGGGGTTATGGGAGACCAGAGGGATGCCAGTCCAACTATTCCAATACTGGCTTCTCTTCCCATCTCCTCACTCTGACTCGGATCATTCACCCTTTGTGCAACCCCAAACTGCCAGTACCTTGTCAGAGAGGAGAACCCCTGCAAATAATTTGATTTCCCCTTCTGTGTATAAAACAGCCTTGGCACAGCCTCCCCAAAGTTGAGCTACAGAAAAATATTACATAGCCTGCATATGTTGATGCAGCCGGTCCCTGTCAGTAAAAATCTCACAATGCTCATCTCAACAGCATTTCTTTGGAATTAACATAGCCAAAATGGTACCATTTTTTTTTTTAAAAGGAAAAAAAAAAAAACAGATGCCTTAATATAGAAAGAATACACATGCTCTAGCTTTTACATCTGCAAAAGCATACACCCAGGCACATGCACACACACAAAAAATGCTTCCAGAGCTTTCTATGGCGCCAGAAGCAGAGCTGCTTGTCTCACTAATAAATTCTTGGGCCTGTCCCCCTGCTGAAATAAAGTGCAATACCTCTACTGAAAATCAGCTTTAGGAGAGAGAATTGTACATTAACAGAGAAGCTGACCTATATCAAAGCCTCAATGTAAACATACCTCCCCCTTGAGTTTACATGCTACAAAAAGAAACTTTGGAATAGAAGTTAAAATTGGACCCCAGAAAACCATATTTTAACATGTCCAAAGCCAGAATGCTCCAAGGAAGAGACCAAGCTAAATGGAGTCATCTAAAAATGCAACTTCAGTACCTGCAAAAACATTTTTTTACACTGTAATCTGTCCTTATAGCTCAAAAGAGAGTGACTAATTTCCAACAATCATAACCTTAGAATTGTGCATACTGTATGCTTTTCTGGTCCGCTTTATCCTCAGATTTTCCTTCCACTTCCCTTCCTCTCTCTACCTGAAACAACTTTACTTGGAGGAAAGCTGTATTTGGCCACTATAGCCCAGGCACATCTGAACAAAACAGCATCCTGTGGAGTTTTCACTTGATGAGCTGTGCAAAACCAGCAGAAGGTCAAAACTACATCTTCAGGAATCTTTCTTCTGCCAAAATAAGTAACTCACTCCTTTGCTGGTAGTCACCTGCAGCTACCGTTGTGCGCTCAGTGCTCCAGTGAAATCTTAGCACACCAGATGCAACTGGCAGCAACTACCAAGCATGTTATTGATAATCAAACTGGACATTTTGTTCCCATGTTTGAGCCTCCATAGCATCCTGGCTGGGTCACAAGCTGCTCCGAGTGAAGTTTTCGGAAGCAGTCAAGTCACAAAGGAGCCTTCTTAGCTGCTGATCTTCAGTGGGAAGTAAGTACCTAACCCACTTAGACAAAAGTAGTGAAAGGCTAAGCCACTTGGGCGTTCCTCTAAACTGCCATGCGGTTAGTGCTCCAGAAAGGGTAGGCCAAAGCATGAAAACAGTAATCAGTAAGATTTGCATGGGGGGAAAAAAAAAAAAATCCCAAACCTGTCCCACCTGCAAACATTCCATCTTGAAAGAGGACTTCCCCTACCCCTCCCTCCACCCCAAAACTCCTATTGTATAACTAACATCACACTCAGCCCAATGAGGAGCCCTGCAAGGAAAACCTGGGATGTTCTCAAGCAAGTGCTGGAGTTCTATCTGTGATGCTTATCTGAGTCCAGTCACTGCAGCTGTTGTGATGCTGTTTGCAACCACCTGCTACTGAAAAAGCATCACAGACACTGGAGACCATTAGACACTGAACAGTTTTGGTTCGGTTGTGTTTTTTTTTTTTTTTTTTTTTTTTTTTTTTTCCTTTAAAGAGGGCCACATACCTACTGGGGACTTGAACAGAAGTAATAGTAATTATTTGAATGAATCACTGAAGTGACTTCATTAAAAAGGATAAATTTCCGTGTCCTTAAGTAATATTACTGGTCATTTCTCTTGGACTTTGGACTGAGCACGTTCTACAGAAATGCAAAGGCTGGAGTCATGAAATGGAGTCCCGCCCATGCATTCTGCTCAACCACTCAGTTTTCAAGTCCCAGCTCACTGGCTGCTTCTTTCTGTTAAAAAGCAAGTGCTACGTGGTGGGGGGGGAAGTCTGAAGGAAAAGTTGGTTGTCAAGTAGGACTGTGCATGTCATTCATCTCATTACGAAAGAGGCACAAAGCATCAGGTGTTAGGAATCAATGCAAAGCAGAGGGTTTTGTAACAGAGAACTGTTCAACATGAGTAAGACAACTAACCATCACAGTTTTAATGTTGTTTATTTTATGCTGTGTGAATTTATCAGCTCTTTTAACATCTTCTTCTACTAGTAAGTCAGTGATGTTTTCTTTTTAAAGACTACAAACGTAGGCAGTTGGCTCCTCTTTGAGGATCTCCCGGCTGGAAGAAAAGTGAGGAGGAATTTTTCCCAGAGGCTCTGGCATTCAATCCCACCTACTTTCAGTGGGAACTGAATGCTGCATGCCTGTGGGTGTGTTTGAAAATCCCACGACTTGTTACTTGCTGATTCTCTACCACGGACCACAGATCCCAAGAAACATGGAATTTACCTGGGTGCCAAAGAAGTTCAGTGTCCACTGGTGTCAGCAGGAAAGCCTCTGCACTGTATGCTGTAGTTCTCACAATCTTTTTATTTAAAAAAAAGCTGTGAACTACACAATGAACCTGGCAATGTGCAGACTGGGGAGAAGGGGGTTTCCACAGCACACACCCTGCACACTGCTGACAGAAACAACCTCACCTTTGGAAGCAAGCACACAGTATATTAAAGAGGTTTGCCGAGGAACCATCACCCTCCTGGCTTGCCCTGTAAAAAGGGGTAAACAGATGTCTCTACAGCTGCCAACCTACCACCTTCCACCAGCGCCGGATTAAAATTCAAAATGAAAAAAAAAAAAAAAAAAAAAAAAAAAAAAGAGAGCATTACGGTTAGGCTGTGCTCAAGTACGTTACTCAGCCCCCACCACAGATGTGATGCTGTTGAAGTTGTGGGCTCAGTCCGGGACACTGGGCCTTCTCCTCTCCCCACCCGCAAGGGGACGGTGGCAGGGGCCCTGCCAGGAGGCATGTGCTTTAGGCACACAGCAGCAGGTCGAGAGGCAGCAGCATCCTGAGCCAGTCGCCTACGGAACAACAGCACTGGGGTGCAGCTCCAAACTTTTTTTCTTTTTTGCAATTGTAATGATTATTGAAGAATTTGGGTCCAAAGGAATGCCCATCAGCAGAGTGATGGGGACAAGACTCTTTGTAGGATGAACTGGGGCCATTCCCTCCAGGAAAGAGCCACCGGTGGAGCTGGGGGAGCCTCGGGGAGGGCAGGATTCGGCCCTGCTCGCTGCGCTAAGGCACAGCCGAGTGAACAACAGGTTTGGCAAGTCCCTTTAAATCCCTTTAGCCACACGAAATCTGGAGACGGGCGCGTATGAGAGGCGACGGCAACTTTTATCTCATGAAAGGGAAGAGAACCCGACTGGGGGGGAAGAGTTTCCCTGGCGCAAAACTCTAAGTTTTTAGATTTAAAAAAAAAAAAAAGTGATAAAAGATGCCGCTTTCCGCCGAGCACCGCGTGGCGTGGGGGGAGCGCCGGCCCCGGGGGGACGCCCCGCTCCCACCCGTGGGCTCGCTCGGCGGCCGGGGGGCGCGGCAGCGCCGGGAACAAAGACACGCGCGCACACACACACACACACACACACACACCCCACGCCTCCCCCCCCCCTCCACGGGGGGAGGACGACCTACTTTCGCGGGCGGCCCCGGCGGTCAGGTGGAGCCGCGGGAGCACAGACACGCGGGCGGCCCCGGCGCGGCCAAGCGTTCAACTTGCCGAAAAGACGGAATAAAATGGAAAAAAAAACCAAAACAAAACAAAAAATAAAATAAAATTAAAGCAGCACAGGAAGGGGAAGGCGGAAAGCCCCGAGCGCGGAGGTAGGAGCAGCGTGGCGGCCCCCACGCTGCAAAACACCGCCCCACCACGCGGTCTCGGTGCAGAGAGTCCCATCCGGGGGGGGGGGGGGAGGCGGGAAACGGGGGTCCAGCCGCAGCAGCCCCACCGGGCACCCCAA
The DNA here is from genome assembly GCF_018691265.1 of Tyto alba. NCBI lineage: Eukaryota > Metazoa > Chordata > Aves > Strigiformes > Tytonidae > Tyto > Tyto alba. The sequence goes on from NW_024881295.1 coordinate 18,285,809, forward strand.
CCTCTGCCCCCTGGCAAGGTGACGGCCACCTCCCGCCCCCCACCCCCCCCCCGGTCCCCGTCCCATTCAACACCCCCCCCCCCCCCCCGAGCCGCGCGCTGGTTCCTCATGGCTCGGCCCTGACGTAATTCAAACATGGCAACAGTTGTACTTCAAAGGGCCGTCGCAGACCTCCCAGCAACGCGTGCACGCCGCGGCGGGGGCGACGCGGACATCCCCCACACCCCCCCCACACACCCCCCACCCCCGGGTCCGCAGCCCCCGTGACTCGCCCACGCACCCCACCGCCGTGCGCGCAGCGTGGTACCCAGGGGAGCGCGTGTGCATCCAAAGTTTCACCACCCCCCTCCAAAGTCCTCCAAAACCAGCAGCCAGCCGCTAAACGTCACCAGCCCCCGCGGGAGAACGGTTACCCCACCGACACACCCCCCCACCCGGGGCTGAGCCCCCCCCCCCCCCAAACCAACACCCCCCCACACCCCCCCCCCCCCCGGCGCGCCGCGCCGCCCGCAGCACACGCGAGCCCTTTGTTTTCCCTGCAGCCGGGCGCTGCCTACGTGCCGCGCCGGGGGCACGCCGGCCGCTCCGCGCAAACCCCACGGAAGCCGGGAGTTTTAAAAAACAAAAAAAAAAAAAAAAAAACAAACCAAAACAACAACAAAAAAAAAAAAAAAAAAAAAAAACACAAACTTGTTGGAGCCGGCGGCGGGCACACGCTGAGGGGGGACGGGAGCGCCTTTTCCGCCGCGCCGCTGCTGCGGGAGCGGCGGGACGCCATCGCCGCGCACCGTCCCCACGCCGCGCGCCCGGGGCCGGTGGCGGGGCAGGCCCCACGCCACAAGCCGCGCGACCGGTGAGCACGTGTCGCGCCAAGCCCACAGCCGGCACGTCTCCCCCGTCCCCGGGGCGCGCAGGGACCCCCGACCCCTCCGCAAATACCAGTGAGAACTACAAATAAAAACAACTGCCGCCTCCCCCCCCCCCCCCCGAGAAACACGCCGTGGGGGCTGGGGGGAGAATCGCTGGCACCAACTTGTCCGCGCCGGCGCTACAGGTGCGCGGTGCGGGGCGCGCAGGGAGCCGCACCTGCGCCAGCCGCTCCGCGCCGGCGAGACCCGCGGGAGGGGCCGTGCCTCGCAGTCCCGCGTGGCGCGGCCGGGCAGCCGCGGCCCGGTGAAAGGCGCCGGGCAGCCCGGTTTCCCCCTCACCCGCCCCGCAGCTGGCGAGCGCTCCGGGGAGTTAAATCGTCGGGAACGTGGCTGCGCTTCCCTCCTTGAGATTTGGGGTTTTAATCTCGTTTGGGGAGGGGGGATTGGAAGTCAGAGTTCTCAGGATGGGTCTGCAACAACGCGGGAGGCGTTTCTCCCCGCCGGCACCTCCTTTTAAACTCCGCTAACTGAAGAAAAGGGGGGACACGCCGCACACAGGAACCATGCGGTGTCAAACTGTTTCAGGCGGCAAAGTCTTTTCGCCCGGCAGAAGTGAAGACAGGCGCCAGGATTAACTCACGCTTAACAGAAACCACTGACCGCTGCAAAAAACACCCATCACCACCACCAAAAAAAACCCCGAACAAGCAATAAAAAAAAAACCCCACAAAATAAAACAAGCAAACAAAACAAAAAACACCCAAACCAACAACCCACCCCGGTTTAAAACCCCCCGTTCCCTCCCGGTGGCACTTTTCTCTCCTCTCCCCTAAGCGGTAAGAAAAAGAAACCACTCACCGCGGTGCTGCGCGGTGCGGTGCGCGCCCAGCCCCTCCGCCGCGCGCCTTCCCCGGCCCCTCCGCGCTCTGCCCGCCTGCCAGCCCGCGCGGGCGCGCGAGCCCGCACCCCCCTACACCGCCCGCCCCGCCCCCCTCCTCGCTCCGCCCCCTCCCCGCGGCGCCCGCCGCCTCTGCGCACGCGCCGTTCCCACGGCTCCGTTCTCCTCAATCGAGCGCTCCCGGCTTTGCGCGCCCCATTGTCCTTTTAAGGGAGTAAAGGCCGCGCGGGAAGACTGGGAGGAGGAGGGAGGCGTTGCCCATTGTGACGGCGGAGATGACTTCCAGCTGCCCCGCCCCGCCCCCGGTGGGCGGGGCCCGGGCCCCTGCGAGCCCGCCCCGGGCACCTGCCCTCCGCCGCGCGGCGCGGGGGGGGCGGGGCCTCCGCCCTCCCCTCCCGCCCCCCCCCCCCACCCGCCCGCCAAACCCAACCAAACCCAACCAAACCCAACCAAACCAAACCAAACCAAACCAAACCAAACCAACCAACCAAACCCAGGCTTGGGTTTGTCGCGAGGGCAGCGCTCCTGCCAGCCGTCCCGCCGTTCCGAAGTCACCCAGCGCAGCCGGGTCGGCACCGGCGCCAAACCCCAGCGCACCGGCGGGCGGAGGTCCAAGGCCTCCGGGAGGGAGGGAGGGAGGGGGGAAAGTTTGTTTTTCTGGGCTTGGGTTGATTCTTCTCGTCGTTTATAACGTGCTTTAAAAATCATCGGTGGCTCACATGATTTTTTTTTTCCCCTGCCCCGCTGCGTCAGAATGAGTGAGTGAAAAAGTCACATCGGCGCGACCTTCGGTTCATGCTCTTTGTGCAATTTAGGAAGAGCTGCTTCGCGAAACAGCTGGCAGATGATGTTGAAAGAGATTTCCTTTAAAAGTTAACGATGTCAGGAGGATTAGCGTGTGATATACACGGTAACACTTGGGCAGTTACGACTTGGCGCCATTACAGCCTATAACTACAATAACACCGGGAGCTACTCCTCCCTCCCAGGCTTACATGCAAGCCAAGCCCGAATATTGAATGGCTTCTTTTGAACTATTTTAAAAGTTTCCCACAAATTGACAGCAGCTCAGGCACAGTGTGCAGTTGTCGTTGCTTAATACTCTACTAAAATAATGGGGATGAGTATTTCTATTACAAATTATTTTACCCCGATAGGGACCTTTTCGGTCCAATTCCAATTTCGGCACAGATTTAGCACGTCGCTGACAACCCTTGCTGAAATGATCCTTTTGCTTCCAGCAGCAGCACTAAGCTCACCTCGGGGGATTTCCAGGTGAGCAGGACAGTCTGCTTTTCCTTACCTTAGTCTGAGCACCTCGCATCACCTCTGCCTGCTTGTAAATCCTTAGTAATTCTACACCATTTCCTTCCTTTGTGCTGCAAAACCAGTCCATTTGGGCGCAGGAGGAATTCTCACAAGGAAGTCTCCAGGTTTATCTGGGAGGTGTTTTGGTTTTGGTGTTTTATTTTTGAATGATCATAGCATACTTTGTTACCAGTGCTTCCTTCCATACGCAGCTAAGCCAAGTCACATTCAATTTGTGAGACAGGAGTGCAACTAATGCTGGATAATTTCTCAAAATACGTATATAATTTTAATGGTTTTAACTAGTCTAGGGAACTCTAACAGCTCTTTTGGCAACTTCTGTTTGCATATAGTGTGCGTCTGGTTTTATCTGCCTCTTTTGGTTTGAGGGAGTGATTCTCCCAGGTTTTCTCCCATTATTTTCCCACTTTTTCTTCTCCAGACTTGTCAAGGCTCCTCGGTGACATTCCTTTTAGTCCACTGCCATCTAGTATCATACTTAAATCCCCAAATGAGAATGAAATGGCATTTTCAAGGCGAATCCTCATAGTTATCAAGTAACGTGCTGCCTCTCAGTACTCAGCTGAACAAAACTTACTTCACAGCTTTATGCCCTTAGGCTCCAAACCTCATGCAAGCCCCAAAGCTGAGTGGAGAACACAGGCCTCTTAACTTACGATAATGAAGACAGTTGATGTTGTAACCTGGGGAGCATTTGAGTTTCCAGACACTGTACCGCTCCGGCCTGCAAACAGCTTGGCTATTCCTGCCCTCTCAGAGGAAAACAACTTCTACCTGCAGCGGTCCAAATGGCAATGCATAAATGAAAACAACAGTCAAAATCTTCATTTCTGAAACGTCTCTGGTTTTCTTGAAGCATTTGCTGATGACATTTCAGAACTACCCTATAACTTGAGAGAGGTTTGAGTTTTCATTTTTGGCCAATAGCCAGCTTGCAAATAAATAAAATGCAGTTAAATAGCTAACAAGCTTTTATTGAGGTTCCTCTAGTCCCTTCCCCCTGACCAAGCCACTAGTGCTCCCCACACCATCAGAGGGGCACCTTGTCTGACCTCACTCTGTGGAAAGAGGGTGAAGAAAAATAACCTCAAACTTGGAACAAGCCTAAGAAGTTCAATTTGGAAAATGCAGACATCTGAAACAGTCCATGTACCTTTACACTACGGGTAAGTCCTGTAGTGTAAAGGACAAGGCTCTGTTTTAAAAAATTAAGCATCTTCCTTTCCACTCAGAGCTTGGTATAAAGGCAGAATATGGGATTTCATGGAGATCACAGGTGACCTGGAATACGAGCTTTAGACCAGAGGATTTGTTCTCATCCAGGTCAGTCCTAAAAAACATTTACTTTAAGAATGCATGTGGTCTCTGGAAAAATAATGGGACCGTTGCTGCATTCCAGTTAAACTGGTACCTTTCCTGGGTGGGATCTTAATTTTATTTTAGCTGGGAAGCTAAAATATGTCAGTGATGTAATAATAAAGCTAACCACAAGGGGTTTTAAAATATAAAACATACATGTTTCATGAACGCTGAGGCAGAGGCGCTAACACAGAGGAAAAGTAGGGCATTTGCCAGCTAAGACATCTGATCCTATTGTGCTATTTTTCAATATTAATGAATAAGTAAACACAAATAGGCTACTTGTTGTTAGGTGAAGACCAGCTGTCAAAAGCAAATCCAGGCAGCTGTTCCTGCTTTGAGAGTTCACTGTAAAACATTTTTTACAACTTGAGTAATTTGAAAGTTTGCTTTATTGGCTAAATTCCTGGCCAAAGGATTTTGAAAAAAATCACCAGGAGTTCTTTTAGAGAAAAAAAAAAAAAAAAAGTGTTGATTGACTTACAATTGTAAATAAGATTTTGCCAAGGAATACAATTTCAGAGGGAGATATCATCAACAGATCAGTTCTTTAGCTCCTGCTTGCACCAGTTGCCCATACAAGTAACAGCATATTAATTTATCGAAGGTGCAAATGCACACAGAACTGGTAGTTTAAAGCAAACAGATTAATAAAGAAATGTGATTTTCACCTTTGTTTATGTTTTAGGCCAAATGACAGATGGCTGCAAGTAAACAGTGACAGCAAAGTTTGATGATAATAAAAATAGGTATATTATGATGTTCATGCTGCCAGAACGAAGGACTCGTGTTACATGGCTCAGAAAGGACCCCAAACTGGTTTACTCCTAGGAACAAGACAGATCATTTCTAGGTCAGCCTAAGAAAGAAATCCATCAGGGCTTAACAGAGAATAACCACCTTTCTGAAGAGTTTTTAATTGATATTTCACATTCCTTAAGAAGAAGATAATTCTCTTAACTCCTTAAGGATTGTTCAAATTCTATACCAAAATGATAATTTTCTATTACTGCTTAAACACCTTTAATGCAGCTTCTCAAGTGCTACTCATTTCTTTGCAGCACTATTGCTTTCATCCCTATTAAAGCCAATAAGACTATTCTGTGAGGATTTATATTAAGGTGATTTGAAGACACCATTAAGAAGATCAGCCCTCTCTGCCTGCCAGGCTGTTTCCTGTCAAGAAAGTTATTGCCCCCCTTATCCCACATTTGGGACAGTTCTGAAAACAGACACCAAGTATTTGTAAACCCAAAAGAGATCGCTTCTCTGAACAGAGACCCCCATCTTTCCCAACAATGTGAGGAGAAGTTCCAGATTTTATACTGTCTATTTCAAAGTAATTTTTAGGGAAGAGAAAGTTATGAACTTCTTCAGAGAGTGTTGTGTAGGCCTGGTCTCACCTGGGATCATTTAAGGGACAGAATTTGCTCTTTGAAACTTCTTATTAAACCTAAGACTCCTGACCAAGCCCATCCATCTCCTTAACCATGTATGGCCCTGAACACAGGCATAGCTGGCTGGGAAAGAATTAAAAACAAGGGTCAGTAGTTGGGAAGAGCATCTGTGGTGGATAGAAAGCAATGCTTCAGCAGGACAGGCTTTTTCTCTTGACCTCTTTCTCGACAGGAATCAAGAAGATAAATAGGGATGTCTAGGAATAGAAAGACCTGGGGCAGCTAATTGATTTTTGTCATGTTTCAGGAATGAGGTCATACCCTCATGCCTGAAATAGGGAGCAGCCAGCATGGTCAGCATGGGGGGCAACAGGTCTCCTAGGGAGAGCTGCCAGGAAGGATTTTCTTACAGGTGTAAGTGCTCTAGGCTCATACCCAGAACTCTGCCAAATAAAAACAAGCAACCTGAGGCAGTATCTTTCCAGGTTAAAGCTTCACCCATCACTACTCTTTCTTTGGAGATTTTCTAGTCTACAGGTCTGTTCTCAGTGACACTGCTCTTTAATCTATGGTACCAGCAGACAGAACAAAGGTCCATAGTTTCCCTTTTCAGGGGAAAAAAAAGAAAAAGAAAAAAATGTTCCCAGATCAAAGAGGAGCTAGCTGAAGAATTAAGTCAATGTAACACTGAGATAGTCTTGGGAAGGGAAAAAGGCAATTCAAGGAGGTGATGGAGTTTCAGATTTAAGACTTTTACAGCAGGGAGCTGCAGAAACTATGGAGAAAACACATTTCTCTATGGGCAGAGTTTTTACTTAGCCAAAGAAAGGCAGAGGATAGCAATACACACCTCACTAAGCTCAAGTACAAGTGACTAGTCTCAGGAGGAGAGAGCATCTTTCTGACCCTATTGCCAAGCTGCCAAAGACAGTACTTGCAAGTCTTCTGGAGAGGAAGAAGACCTGTGGGCAGACTTGGCTAACCAGGGGAAGGAGTTGGTGGGAGGAGATTGTCCCTGAAGGAAATCTGCAGAACATAGAGTCCCGATCACAAGGTTTGAACAATCAGCCAAGAACCAAGTAGCAATCTACCACCAAGATCTGGAGGGAGGAGCTGGATGTGAAAATTTTTGCAAGGGTAAGAGGGAATGGAATTGGCTAACAAAGCCACCACATCACACAGATAACTTCAGATAGCTTAATTGGATTGAATCAGCTAATTGGACTGCAACAAATCAACTGAATTTGACACTTAACATGTTCTGTAAAACATGCCAAGGACAGACAAATCAAAAAGGCAGGCAAGGAAAAAGCAGCAGCACAAAGGGAGGAGGCAGTAGGATACATCCCCCTTCCTCAGGGCAGAGGCACCCCATTCTGAAAATCAGAAGAAGGGAAAGGTGTAAGACTTTCCAGGAGGAAGTCTTCACTCACAAAGACATGTAGATAAGGGGAAGGCAGAAGCAGGATGGGCAAGCTTCCGGTGCAATTTGAGCAGATGTTGATCAAAGGGATTCCCAAAAGCAAGTTGGGTTCCATAATGGATGTTCATGGTCAGGAATTAGCTCTACAGGGTGATGAAAGAGACTTAAAGAAACTCAAACCAGGACACAGATCTGACCTTAGTGACTTCCCTCAGGTCTCACTGCCTGTTTGTATTGCAAATTGCAGTATGCAGAGAAGTCAAGGGACCCAGATGCTGCCTCCTGGGCAGAAGCAGCAGAGCCTGAGCTACAGAGCTAGTGTGCAGTATGCACGTGCCCTGAGCTACACAGGCACAGAGCTGATCAACATTCCAGGGAAAGCTCCTCTGTCTTCACTGGCCCCGTGACACAGAGACCATCAAGGAAGCACCAGTGCCATGGGGGTATGGGAGAGAAGGGGTGCAAGGGGGTACTGGCCCTGTAGGGCCGGATGAGGTATTTTGCAACTTATCTACATGTTTATAAAAGATGTACGAAGCCTCTCAGCAAGAAGAGGACAGTTTTTGAAACAGGAAGGTTTAGGACTTCCATGCCACATAACTTTCAGCTTGCAAAAAACCACCTTTGGTTAGACCTACAGTCAAACCTTTCTCCTTCCCTCTGGGGTGGGGGTGACTGGGCTTATCTGGGAGGGGTTAAGGCTGATTAGGTGCTGTGGGAGGGTGATACCCCAGCTGGGACTGAGCTCACCTGAGCAGGTTGGGGGCTCAGCCAAGTAGCAGTGCCCTGAAGCACAGGTGATGTGTGGGGAGCCCAGCCTCCTTGCAAGAAGGCAGGTGAGCATGTGTAGGTTGGCTTCTTGAGTGATGGCATCCCCAAGTGCTGTTCCTCGTAGGAACTCTAGGAGCTCTTAGGGAAGCCGAACAAGAGCAGCCTGCAGGGATGGCCAGGCCGTGAGGAGGTGCCCTGGGCTGGCATTGTCCTTCAGGCATAGGCACTTTCTGAAAAGCAGCTAAACAAAATGATTACTATTTATAGAGTAACGAGCTGGCCAGTCAGAGACACTTCAAAAACTGGCCTTTCTAAAACCAGCTAGCAGTGTGGTTTCTGGGATGCTATTTTCAGCATGCTGTCAAAACAAATCTCTATCCATAGCTGAACTGACTGACTCTTCTTGTCAGGACAACTACACTTAGCAGTGGCTAAACCAGTCCTAACGCAAGATTTCAAAAACAAAAGCAATATTTACTGGCTGATTTGCGTTACCTGTAGGAGGAAAGTAGGAAAACTGGATAGCTATGAAAGTGACCTCTTGAGCTGATCCTTCTTTGTCCTGCATATGCTGGGGCTGATTATTGCATGCAGAGTTGACTGGGGAATCACCCATCAGAATTCACACCAATTAATTAAAAAAAGATAAATTTGAGCAAGGCCTAAATCTCTCCTGCTTAGGCCAATTGCTTGATGGTGAGAAAAACAGTTCAAGGTTTCAAGCACTTTTCTCTGTGAGATCTAGTACCAGCCGTGGTCCTAGACAGACCCAAGACTGCAGGTCTGACCGGCTTGGTGTTTCCTCTACTTCTAGATCCTCAAGCTGTTTCAGAAAAGAGAGGTCCAACACATTTAGGCACATAAAGAAGGCAGGAGAAGTGGTTCAACTGCAACCCTCGGATGCAAAGATGTTGGTACCCATCAAGCAGAGATATGTGCGTGCTGTGAACTGGGCCTTTCCCAGTTGTGTGTGTAAGCATTCAAATGCTTCTCACTTGAACAGTTGGGCCAAGTTTACCCTCTTATAAAACACATCCTGCTGTAAATTAGAATAAGTAGCCATTCATAGGAGGCCTGCAAAACAGGAGGGGTTCTGTATAAGCCATTCTTTAGGGCAGCAGCAGCCCTTTAAAACTTCTCTTATAAGCTGTGTCAAATGGGGTCCCAGCATGCTCCTTATTCTGAGTCAGCATGTAGATGGTGACTGGGACATTGGAAACAACATTTTGAAGGTGTGCTGGGAGACCTGAGGGACAGATACGAGTTGCTAAACTCAAGAGTCCACTTCAAATTGGTGGCACCTTTCTATCTAGTCCTAGATAGACCAGGATGTTGGATGTGAACCTTATGGAGGCACAGCATGCCAGACAGCTTCTTGGGGACTGACCCTGAATAGTCAGTGCCATAGTCCACTTTCCTTCAAGCCTGCTGCTTAGGTCCCCCTGTCCTTAAAAGCAGACTATTTAGCTCTGGTAAATACCATGTTGCTTTGTAATCTCTGTGCTATGACAGTCCCCTCCCATGATCACGGTCCCAGGCTCTCTCTGCCCTTGCCTTAAGGCTGTGATGATCCTGCGCTGGCTTTTGCTCCCTTCCTTCCTCCTGCAGGGTAGCAGGGCTCAGCAATGCCTGCACAACTTTTTGCCTTCCAGATATTTCAGTGGGTGTTCATGCTGGCCAGCTTTTGCTCTGCAACAGTACATAACCCTGCTAGGTGTATAAAATCCACCATTATCCCTGCTTACTGCTCCACATGTTTTTAATGCTTTAAATGCACAGAGAAAGACACAGACTACCTTCCAAGAGGGACATGCAATCATGTTTCAGGCAAGCCCCACTTTACCTGATCCAGATCCCTCTATTAGGGCAGCTGTTACAATAGCAGTTATCAATTTTCCATTCCCCAAGTCTGTCACGGTAAATAGACAGGAGCAAAAAATGTCATCTGTCTGTGTAAAATTCATATAGGGTCCTTGCAAAACACTGAGAGTAGCCAGCTACAGCATCTTAACTACATTCCTCATGGAAATTTAGACTAAGTTGCTGGAGTGCAATCAGTTACTGTCAATGTGGAAGCCCTACTAAGAGGTTAGTCTGACATGGAGGGGTAACAGCTGCTTTAGACTTGAAAACATCTGTAAACCTGTTGACGAAACATGACATGTTCCCTTCACTGCTAGTTTCCTGTTGGCACCGAGGGCTTCTAAAACTCACCTATATTTTATGTATGGTCCTAAGAAAGTAGGCATTTCCCTCTCCATAAAGGAAAAGGGAATACCCAACTTCTCTGAGATCAGTCAGTAACCTGCTGCTGGAAAACTCTTGTTTGTCTCTCGGGTAGGAGTGAGAATGCTCATAATACCAGTCACAAGAAATTATAAATAATACTCAGATCTAACCAATCGCATAGTATATGTACCATAAAATGATCTTACAACAAAACACCTTCCAAAATATTTGTCAAGTGACTGACAGCATTCATTCCACACAGTTGTCAAAAGAGCTATGGGACCACGCACGGTGTCTGAAGTGGAGCAAAGAGTCTCCTGTCCTGAGAAAGTAAACTGCATTGTGTCCAGCAAAAAAACCCTGGTCTCTTATTGGGAAGCTGGGGCTGGCACAGAGACTATCCCTTGTTCTCATGTCGTGAGGTGTCTCTGACCAGCATGACCATTTCTAGGGTGGCCAATGTCAACAGGAATTAGCTTTTGAAGATGGAAAGAAGCAGTACCTGTACATGTGCAGATCAGTTCTAGCACAGACCAAGCGAAGCACATTCTGGTTATTCTCTGTTAAGCAACTGGAGACTGCTCTGACTGGATGAAAACCACCTGGTCTAGATTGTATTGGATGTAGCTTAGTAGGAAGGGTATAAAACACTTGCCAACTTTTATGTCTTATATTGTTCACCAACACAGGATGCCCAGGGTGTGATGGAAAGTGGGAGTGATAAAAAGAGCAGAACTCACTGGTAACTACTACCTGATGTTGCTTCCAGACTGTGCAGCTTGTAGCTCCATGAGCATCTTACTCTTTATTGACTCATGTTGGTTGTAGTGCAAATTCTGAGCACTAGACAAGGCTGGATTCAGACCAAAAAGCAATGTCTTGGACCAAAGTTTTTCACAAGACACAGAGATAGACTCTTCTTCCAACACTAAAACAAGATGGAAACTGTGATTTTTGATTTGACAAAGGAGTACAATGATATCTTTGGCTCTGGTCTGATTGCAAGATGGAAAAGATACTGGCTCAGTAGTACTTTGTATCAGATCCACAGGCACTGTTACTTTGGGACAAGTAACTTAAACTGAGGTCATACTGTGAGATAAACTCCTAGAGGATTCAAATAAAATAAGTTTAAAACCATCTGTTCTCATGTTTAACTCCAAATCCTTTATGAATTATTTGTTCCCAAAAGCTTGCCAACCATAGGAGTTTATAGGCTCACATTTACCTGACTGCACAAATCCTGCAAAACTGTTCAAAACATAGAGAGCAGAAGTTGCCTCTTAAATAAGCACATAGACTTAATGTTTGTTAATGCTGTCTGCTACCAGCTTGGAGACTTCAGTGCTTTGGGTGGTCAAATGCTTCCTATTCAAAATAAATGATAAGAAGTTGAATCAACCTATGAGGACAATAACAGAAGCCTAACCCAAAAAGCCCACAACTGAAGTGGGCCAGTCTTCTCTCACCTCTCATCTGGTAGCAGATGTCAGAGCAGCACCTCCCTCACTGATAATGTGACTACCATTTAAAAGAAAGAATCTACATGAGCAGTTTGTACTGAAGGGTTTTGACACTGGCCTTTCAGCAGGGTACAGACCTGGATTAGGTTATTGATTGCATGACAGACTGTCTCACACTGTGATGGGAAGAATGAAAACAAATGGGTAATAGGACCAGGAGATTCCTTCCATTAAAGACTCCTCTTCTTCCTGCACTCTTGGATAAACTGAGTTGTGAACTTAGTTATTTCAAATGTAGAGTAGCATGTGTGGCTCTGACTTTGGGGTGTAGAATAACCTTTCTGGCTAAGGCTGCAGATGTGTTTGCTCTGGGCTGAGCTCATGGCTGCTCTGTAAGGTTGAATTACACACCCGGACTCCCAATGAGCCAAAGCGCACAAGATTCCTGCTTAGTCACCTATCGTCTTGGCAGACTTTTAAGTCTGGTTTTATCTCTGCATTTCAAAGATTTCACTTACGTGCCATTCCACTGCTCAGCCATTAGGAAAGAAATATAAAGGTATGTCATCACTCCAGCTCTCTCCTCCTCCTCCTCCTCAGAGGGGCCACCGCCATCTCTGTTGACATGCTGTTGTGTTCTCTTCCCTGTTGCAAATCTTGGTGGTACTGCTGCACACTGAGCAGCACCAGGGGTGCCACGACAGCTCCTTCTTCCCCACAGCCAGGCCTCTGGCTTCTCCTTCAGCCACGCCTGCCTTCATCAAAGTGTATGACTCGCGCTTCAGCACAGCAGCAGAGAGCGAGCACCAGCGTTTTGCCTGCTCTCCAGGCACCACTTTTTTGCCCCTTGCCTTTCTCGCCTTAAAAATGTTGTGGGAGAGCGCCGGCTGCCCACCTGTGGGCCTCAGCCTTCCGCAAGCCCCGGCCTCCTCTGCGCCACCCCGCCAGGCCTGGTGGCCATGTTGGTCTCCAGGCCGCACCCTGAGGTTCACAGCACGGCTCACCTATCCCACTGTAATGTGAGATGGCGGGATCTTTTAACAGATGGGAAGGGGTTTGTTTCAGATTGACGGGGTGGTTTGTTTCAGCTTGACGGGGCGGTTTGCTGGCAGCCTTAGTCAGTGGTTTCTTCAGGCCGGTGCAGGGCCGGGAGACCTCATGCTCCTCTCCCCAGAGGCTCACAGCTTATCAAGGCCGTGGCCCCTTTGCTACCTTGAAGAAGTTATGGCTCTGCTTTCTCCCAGGCATTCACACAGTCCCTGTCATGGCCTTGCAGGTATCTGCTGGCTGAGGTGGGCTGGTGGAGCATGCAAGGTGGCACCTGAGGAAGAAGAGACAAATTCTTCGTGCTCCATTTTCTGTTTTGCTCTCAGGCCCCTGAGCTACTGCCCTCGACCCTGCGCAGTCCTCTAGCCCTGGTTTCCTCAGCTCTTCTTCTCTTACTACTTATTTTGATCCTCTGCTGTCCTCCCACTTTTTTTTTTTTCCAAATTTATTTTTTATTTTATTTTATACCCTTGATAACTGCTTGGCCATCCTGCTTCTTTTGCAGCCCTTCCTCATAATCTTGTTGGTGAGCCATGCTTATCTGTACAGGTTTGCATAAAAGCAGAACCACCTCTCTAAATGTCTCCATGATTTCCATTTAAGGAATGGGGCGTTTAGGATTGCCAAACCATAGACCATGAGGTTCAGCTCAGCAAAGCTAAAGCATGCACTTGGCTTTCCATGCTCATGTAATTCCACAGAGTTCTTAATTTAGTCATCTTTAAAGTCACTTTTAAAGGTTTTATTGTCACAGATTATAGGGCTCAGAAGTTGGATCAAAACCTTTCAAGCCAGTCTGGCATTGTCACAGCTGGGGAAGAATTAAATCAGGCTTGTTCTGTAGCGTCTTTATCAGGTGCATGGAGCAACCAAGAAGTTTCACTTGCTTGTTTTTACGCCAAGGGTTCATTTTGTGCTTGTAGAAAACATGCTTGGGTTTTGATATAAATGTGAATACAAAAGAGCTGTGTGTCCTTATATCGGACTCAACTTTGTTCTTGGCTTCATATTTACATTTTGTCCCTTTATTTTACATTACGGCATATCTGCTCTTGAACAGGCATTGTGCATTTAGCCAGAGGTGGAAGAACAAATACTCTCCTGTCTCATTCAAGCTTTATTCTCCTGCTTTAATGCGTTTTATCTTTCTATTTACTTGCTACTTGTGCTAAGAACACAATGCCCTTGGAAGAATCTTGTTTCACTGCGTATACCACACCCATTGTATCTGTGCTAACCCTAGAGACAGGCAAAGCACAATGCGAAGGTGCTCAGACATCTTTGGCCCCTGCCAGCTGTTTGTCTTTGTGCATTTCATGCATTTTTAATTGTACGCACTTCTTTTTCTCCCCAGCCTAATGCTTTCATGAAGAAAGCCTGGCATTTTGCAGCTTCATTTGCAGCCATCCACTTTTTCACAAGCAAAATCCTGTTTCATAACAGCCTTTCTGTAAATTGGGTGCTGGTTATACCACAGAACAATGTTTTAATAAACGTTATTTACATTTCTCAGGGTAGCTAGAGGGGTTTTGGTTTTAATTAGCAGAGTCAGAGAGCAACGAGTGATTATACAGACACAGAGCTGCTACCAGCATCTCTCAGCTCCTTACCCATGGCTCCTGTGCCAACATCGCTAAAACTAGGGAAGAATAGTACAGGTCCTTGCAGGCAAATATTTTTTTAAAGAGAGGGATGAGGAAATTGATAAAGCTGTTAGAGTGTGTATTGTGCCTGGAGTCTACAATAGTTTTTCCTTACCTGATTAATTGCCTAAGCCAGTGGCAGAAAGTCTCTTTTAGGTTTGGGAGGAGCGAAGGGAGTGAAAGCCCTCCTGCAGTCCTCCCCCAAGCAATACTTTGGTGGTGGGGAGTCAGGGAAGTTCTTGTATGGAAACACTGCCAGCTGAAAACCATTTCAATGAACTATGGGCTCCTTCCTCCCCTATCTTGCTGCTTCTTCCTTCTCCTTCCCTTCCTAACCCATATTCTCAGCAGAAAATTAAAAGTCACTCAGAATCCCTCTGCTTATGAAACATAAAAGGAGCAAGGTCCAAAAGGACAGCGGAGCAGCCCAGGAATCTCTCTGAAGAGGGATCTCTCAGTCTCTTAGCTCAGCCTAAGACACTGCCAGGAACGTGGCCAGCTTAGACAGCAAGAGAACCAGACAAAGGCATTAGGCTTGTAGTGCTTGGGAAAACTCGCTAGTAGCCCTGCCTCATTTTTTGGATGAAAACTTCCCAACACTTTGGACATTTGCAGGAGCTGGTCCCATTGCAAACAGATTTAACTTCTAATGTCAAAGGAAAGCTTCATTCAGCTGCAGGCCAAGTGTGCGTAAAAGACTGATGCGTGCAGGCTTTCGCTGGTAAAGTGCTGCTGGTAACTACAGCCTGGAGTGGCTGTGGAGAGGAGAAAAAGGGGCGTGCCTATATCGTTGCCTCGTACTGCTATGTCCTGCTCTACCATGGAGAATGGGGTCTCACATTTGCCCACAAACATAATCTGTGATACTGGGCTGGGTGGGATCTATCCAGGGTATCCTGCACTTCGTGATAAAACAAACCATGCTGTTTGCAATTCTACCCAGAGTCAATGCTGGCAGTCTTCAAGGTCAGTCTCCTGCTTGTCAGACACTGTGTATTGCCACTACTCTCTTCCAGGCTATCTTAACCAAAGAGATGAACATAAGGCTTTTGAATATCTTCATTAGCACAAGCCTGGCCCTTCACAGAGAGAAGCATTTGTACTTAAAATGTTGAGATCACCTAGAAGCAAACTGCTCTGTGTAAGAGTCAGACTGGCTTAATAAACATCATGTGTTGAAAGCAGCAACAATAGTCCATTATTTTCCCAAAAGGAGTTGCTTCTCTTTTGTGCACAAATAGGTTAGCAGACTATAGTGATCATGAATGCCTGTCTAAACTCATCAGTTTTAGGGACTTCCACTGACTTCAGCAAGCCATGGTGGATCAACTTGTATTTGCACTTCCTAGGACACACATTTGAATTGAAGATCAGCTAGTTCATTCCTCACTTCTCAGCATTGTGCCAGTTAAACACAAATGACTAAGCCCAGAACAGCTATCCTATTTCTCACTGATCATAGCTACTCACACTACCCCTGTCTAGCACAAATTCCTGCTGACATCTGAAATTCTCTTCTAACAAAGTCCATGCAGAGGATTAATTAAATAGTTTCTCTGGTCTGCAAGTTTTTCTTAGTTCTCCTGTGTTCCTGTTACCATGAATGGAAACATTTTCCACATTGTTAAGAACATGAAATCTGGGTAGAACCATAGGGTGATGTTTCCATTTAGGTTCCCTGAATGCAGTTTTTCTGAAAGAAATTTTTTGGGGGGTTGGGGGCAAATGTCATGTGCACCACACCCAGTTTCAGCCAGCTTCATACCATTTATACAGTCGGGAACCACAGACCATCTGCAAGAGGTTTAGATCTCGGGCAAGCCAATAGCCACACTAATTCCAAGCTGGTGGGTTCATATTACATAGTCTGATTTAGAGCACATCCTACTTATCTCATGGGGTAATGACAGTTCAAAAGCTGTGTGTGTGCAGGCAGAGAGACAATTCAGGTGAGAGCACTGAGCAGAACAAACAGGCTAAGGAGACTTAATGGAGGAGTTCGCAGCTATCTTAAGTAAAGGAGTGCAGTGTTTGGGCTGACTTCCTAGTTAATTTTAAATTAATTCTGTGCCTTTTTGAAAAAAAGCAACCAACCACCACCACCGCCAAAGATTGTTGTACTGACTATTTCCGACTACTATAGGAAATCTTTTGCTAGCACTTCATAGGTCTTCCACCATGCATTTTCTGGTATGGATGATGATGTATTTAGGCTTGCAATGAGCAGGGACAGGTTGTGGGACAGAGACGGGACAAGATTAACTTGATGTTAATGGATGGCTGTACCTCCTAGAAGAGCTTTGGACCCAGGATAAAGAGCCAGGGAGGCCTGCTCTTGCAAAGCATCTGTTTTCTCTTCCTCCCTTTTGGTAGGGAATCGGTTGCCATCCTCACACAACAGCCAAGCAGGTATTTATATGCATTTCTGTAGTGTTTAATCACATTGCACATAGTAACCATAATCACTGTATTGTAGTTAAATATGAAGAAAGCCTGTTCTTCTGTTGCAACTCTCTAACCCTTGCAGCTAGACAGACTTGCACATCCGCACACCACCACAGATCAACGTTTTACCAATGCCTTTAAATTGGAATTAACCACAGATGAGACCGCAGGGTACTTCTGTCACAGTAATATTGAAAAGCTGCTCTCAGTCACACACCAAGGGACCCTGGATCAGCAGTTACTAACCCCAAGGCTGAACAGCCTAGATTGGTGTCCTGGCTTTGGCTGGGATAGAGTTAATTCTTCTTAGTAGCTAGAATAGTGCTGTGCTTTGGATTCAGTATGGCATTTGGTGTGAGGACACTGATAATACACTGATGTTTTCAGTTGTTGCTGAGAGATCAAGGACTCTCCAACTCCCCACGTCCTGCCCATGTACGGGTACACAAGAAGCTGGGAGGGAGCACGGCCAGAGCATGGGGCCCACATTGGCCAATGGAATATTCCATATCATGTAACGTCAGTCTCGGTGTATAAAGGAGGGACAGCCAGGAAGGAGGGGGTTCTCTCTTGCTTCTGGGATTGTGACTGCAGGATCTTGGTATTTCGGGATCGCTAGCCGGGAACGGGCTGGATATTGGTCGGCAGATGGTGAGCAAATGCATTGTGCACTGCCCGTTTGCACATTCTATTATTGTTATTGTCTTATTCTATTTCAATTTTTAGACTGTTTTTATCTCAACCTACAAGTCTCCCTTTACCCCTTCAATTCTCTCCCCCACCCCCTGGGCGAGGGAGGGTGAGCGAGCGGCTGTGTGGTGTTTGGCTGCTGGCTGGGTTTAAACCACAATATTTAGCAAGGTAGAGACAGGCCGAAGTGAAGTCCCACTGCTCTGCACCTCAGCTCCCTAGCTGCAAAATGGGATACACAGTAAGCAAACTGCTTGAAGGTCTTGGTAGAAGTCAGGGAGACCTACAAATTGCAGCCACATTTTCTGGTCTCTATCTTGTGCCTCTGTAAGACAAATAAGGAATTTGTCTTCATATCTAACATTAATATATTGTAAAAAATACAACTACCTCAGCCCATCACCCTTAGATTTCACTCCTGTAAACTCTTTTGATGTGTAAAGAAGATGCTAATGTATTACTTGGATGCCTTTGAAGAAATGAACTTGGTATGGGAGGATAGTGTTGAGGGGATATTCATAAAGATTAATGCTAACTTAGCCTCTACAAGCTGCCTCTTCTGGACTTCTCTAGGCATAGTTAAAAGCAGCCAAGTGAGGTTTCTCCTCACAAAGCCTACTGAAGGAGCCCATCTCTTCCCCCTGGCTTCAGAAGTAAGGTAAGGAAAGTGGCTTCCCTAGGCTAACATCAGCCTTTGTGAAAACCTCTTGTTGAAAGCAGGAGAATGCAAGGATTGCAGAGCACCAAACACAACATCTGGATGTTCTTGAGGAAGGAGTTGCATTTTATTTTAGTTTAGGGTGGTATCAGCCGGCCATGGGAGCGGGAGAGAATCTGGCACAGAATACGCCGTGTGAAGATTGGGATGTCTCTTGCATTCTCCATGCCTGCCTCTCACTTGGAGAATAGATGCCCTGTGATCGGCGTTTGAGCTCCTCGGGAATTACACCTGCTGCACGGTCCTGCCAAATGCGCTTTGCAAATAAAACTCAGTTGATCATTCACCATGTTCACTTGTTTTAGCACTTCATCCTACCGCAGGGCTTGAACACCCGAGGCTGGGTGAACAGACCATTCCACGATTCACCCACTTTAACTTGCTCCTCCTGCCAGGTCTAAAAGTAAAAGGATAATTCAGGGAAAGGGTCATATAAAACTAAGGGGTCCGTACTGGGCCAAGGACAGTTATTTTCCATGAAGAGAAAGAATTGTAAGTGTTGGCTATCTTCTACATTTACCCATTGTGCAAGACAAGTAGACTTGCACAAGTCTTGGATAACCACTACAAGCAGGAGGAACAATATCTTACAGATTACTTTATTACTCATATTAGAGTACCTGGTATGAATATTTAAGCCTCTCTGATAGAAACCACAATTATTTTACATTGATGGATCCCACTGAATTAATTATTGAGTGGTAACAAGGTTGTCACTAGATGACACAGCAGTGAGGTCCTTTTCAACAATGTCTTTTGAAAAAAATGCTGTGGGTAAGGGTCAGGGGAGTTTTGGCTGTGCCTTTTTTCCACTCCTCTCCCCCTCCCCAAGACAAAGGTGGGCTTAGTGAAAGGAGAAAATAATTTGTCTGGTTACATCCTCTTCTGACAAGTTGTTTCAGAGGAGCCGAGATGCCCTGAGAGGTCTGTGGGAAATACAGATGGGCCCTTTAAAGTGTCAAGCTTTCCTGTAGAACTACAGCTTTCCACTGACAAATCAGCTCCGCAGGGGCTTCGCCAGATAGTTTACCTTAACCAGCCACCAGATAGCAGACCCGTACAGAAATTTTCCCATTCCCTTCACACCCTGTACTGAGCTCAAACCAGCTTATAATGTACACGTCTGATGGAATAGCAGGAGAGAAAACAGGGATGTCAGCAACGAAATGCTCCCTGACTGCAATGGCAGGAGCCTCAACCTCCGAGCTGATGGGCTGACAGACAGGGAAGCAGCTTCGCTCTTAACTTGAGCACAGTCTGTTCCAACAAGCTTACTTGAAATGCTGGGAAGGAACACACTAGGATCTGTGAGCTATTTCAGCTCCTACCCGTGCAAGTTTTCTCAGACACTTTCCTTCTACTTACCCTTCGCAGAAAACATTGTAGTGTTCCCAGACTGCATCAACGACAGCGCAGTGGAGAGGAAGTTATTTGCACTTCCTCATCTGGACAAGCTTAGTCCTGCCTTACAAGTACTTACTGCCTTTAAGGTGCCAGATCCCACTATCTCTACTTTACATACTGAAGCCTAACACATTTAGTAAGGAGGTGTATTAAGTATGGCCACTCCTCTCATTGAAATTTGACCACAAACAGCTCTGTGGGTTTTATTCGCATTTATGGGATCCTATTATTTTGCTGCTACACTGTTGATAAACATCAGTATTATCAAACCGTGTATTTCAGGATTCTCACATATATGGTCCCAGGCTCTGAGACTTTCAGTCCTCTCCTGAGATTCTCTGCCTTTTCAAGACCAAGAGTTATAATGAATGAACAGACACGCCTCACCTCACGCACACTATGCACACACACATGCAAGGAACTGCATTTCAACTATGCAGTTTTCAAAAATTCTCAATTTTTTTTTGCCAATTCCAGCAGAGCTAGAGCTGGGAGGGACAGGGCGGGGGGAATTTCTGGAAATCCAGTCCAATTTAGAGAAGCCTTTAATTACAAAGCAGGGAATTTCACCATCATTCTCTTGCACCATTTTTAAGTTGCAGACACTCACCTCTATCAACCTTTCTTCTTACAGGCCATGCTGACAGACTGGAGGGCATGAGTTTCATTCCAGCTTCAGAGCAACCCATGGCAAGAGAGGAAGGAGACCCTCGGCTGCAGTTAATCCCACACTTCCCATTCTGCTGCCGACAGGATCCCATCCCCCTTCTCCCCACGCGCTCCAGATACTAAGGGAGAGCAAGCCGGGCTGCCTAGCAAACACCACCCTGGGAAGAGCTAAACTGCACTGCGATCCCATCTCCTCCCTTCGATCAACCACACTTCCCACCTAAGCCTTGAAAATGAAGAGCTGGTCAGGCTCAGCGGAGTCAGACTTCTGTGTCAGGGGAGGCAGAAGGGCAGGTTTTGAGAGCAGACCCTGACGCCCCCTCTCCCCCTCTTCGCTCCAGCCAGTTCTCAGTACCGGGAATCACTATCAGCTGAATCATTTTGTCCGACTTGTTCCCTTTGTGAAACACGCCCTCTGGGTTCAGATCAGCTCTCTGGCTTGAGACTTGACTCTCTCGGCTCCCCTGCAAGGAGAAAGTGACATCAACATTATTCTCACAGTTTTATTTGTAAAGGACATAGCATGAAAAGCTGTATTTCAATGTACTTCAAAACCTGAAAAACCCATGTCAGTTTGTGGTATGTATGTTAAAGTGCTTGATATTAACAATACTTTTACTAATGTCGTCTTGAAAATAATCCAGTTCTTATTCAGTTAGTAATAATGTAAAGACAAAATATACTTAATGGAGACATTTAAGGATCATTTTAAGCTATACAGGGCACATTTGTACATTTCAAGTGTAACATACAATTCTTCCCCTTAAGATGCACACCTTCATTTGATTGAAAGAAGGAATTTTATCAAATACGCCGTTGTGCAACTATTCTAAAAAGACATCTTTGAACAGTGATATCTAATTACACAAACCAACTTGGAATAAACATAAGTAGATTTTTCACTAAACAGTAGAATTTAATTCATTTCAGAGAATTATAAATACACATTTTGTACATAGTGAGGCATTTGAATCTCTGACTCTCTCAAGTTACCGTGCTGGATGTTAGTATAACAGGATTATGCAAACTCAGACATCTGCAGACGGGTATTGGATGGGAGGATTTTATTTTTTAACTAAAAAGCAGATACCAGAGAGCTTTGGTCTTTTCCAAGATTCCCTTTCTCAACCAAAGAAGGTGCTTTAACACGGAAGTAAAATCTGTGTTAGCTTAGAAGAATCCTGGTGGGTTTCTCACCATTCTAGTGGACAGAATTATTTCTGTAAACCTTACAGAAAAAACCTCATAGAAAAAACCTCACAGTTTCCAATAAACAAAAGTGGTCTACTAAAAAAAAAAAAATCATACATGGTAGAATAAAAATTCACTACAAAGAATCGTACTCCCAGCGTTGTCAAATAACTAGTCTTCTAGGAATCTGAGGCACTCAGCTGTGCCCCTTTCAACACATCTTAAGGTGTTTTATTGCCTACAAGGAAATATTACATACATAATTTTTCTTGTATTAATATGATGTGAAACCTGACAAAACCAAACAAGTCAACACTTGCTGAGAAAGCTGACATGAAGTTGTGTTAAAGTTAAGTGCTAAAGGTTCCTTGATGTAGTTTGAAATGGGGGAAGGCCCTATTTTGAATTTTAAAATTTCTCAGGTTTTGACTTATTTTAACTTAAAGATTTTATGTAGTTATTGCCCTTTTCTCTGAGTGTGGTTTATTCATCTATGCTTGACCTTTAGAGGTGCCCACATTTCTACTTTATCCTGCTTTCACTTAACCCATGAGATGTTGGATGACTGTTACAACTGCTTAAGTCACAGTCTTTGGGGAAGTATGTAGCAGTATACTTTTGCAAAGTATCCAGCTAGCAAACGCAGATGATGCTGCAAAGAAATCCAAGGACTAAAGAGGTTATTATTTCAGAGGAATGAAAGTCACTTAGGCTGGGTTGGGCATGAAAAACTCATGTATAGCAGTCATTAGACATAAAAGGCCTGAGTTGTAATAGAAATCAAAACATCCTAAGCAGTCATTACCAAATAATGCTGTCACATGGCTTCTGCTGCTAAATGTATAATTTATTGATAGAGTTAAGTACTAGGGATGCATTTTCAATTGCTGCTGAAGGGTTGTCATGCATCTTCTGCTGACTTCAAGCTGATTTGCCTGGCCACACAGAAAACCCTAATACCCCAAATTTCACATTTCTAGCAATGTAAGAGATTTCTCACAGCTGTGGGCTCTGGCTACTACCTCATGACACCATTCGCAGCCTTTATGTTAGTTACTCATACCCACAGCAGTGACATGGCAGTGCTGCCTACTGTATTTGGGATGAGTTTAGTCAGTTTAAGGAAGTACAAGCCCAGGAGGAAAGAACGGTTATTAAAAGCTGGAACCCTCATTAAAGTCAACAACTCCTGAGAGTGTTATTTTACTTCCTTCTTTGAAACAAAAAGACTTCTACGACATAAACCTCTCCCTTCTAATGAAATAAAGTCACTCAAAGAGTTTTCTTCTCGCTGGGAATATCACATGAAACTTTGACACTGAAGTGAGTGCTGTTATAAGAACTGGACAGCAGAAGGACCACAGGAAAGTAGAGCAGCTTGACAAAGGCAGGTGAGAAAGCAAACCCTAATTTTCATCTTCTTTCCTTTTTCTTAGCTCTCATCTCTCTCTCCACCATGTGCACACTATATTGAGACCTGCTACTGCCCACCGTTCTCAAGTCCCTCCTGATGCCACTTGAGAGCACAGTGCGAGGCAATCACTGACAGTACCAGTTAGGGGCCCTTCCCAAGCCACAGCCAGCAGTGAGACATCCACAGAAATCCACTGATGAAATGGCCGAGATCACAGGGCGTAACAAGTGGAAACAAAACACCTATATTTAAACTAACCTCCAAAAACTAAAACCAGATGAAGCTGACTGTGCCCTCAGATCCTTCCAACTCCCATCTACAAGAGTGAAAAATACACTCTGTATTTGCTGCATGGTATCCACAAGATGATTTTAATGCAATCTCCTGCTAAATTTTTAAGGTACGGGATTTCAGTTGCTCTCAGTTCCTCTTCAAGAGCTGTATCTGTATATACATGCTGTATCACATTAACTGGAAAGAGTGTAGGAGAGGAGCCTCAAAATACCAAAGTGAGATTCTTTTTTCCCTGCTTTTTCTTAATTCCTGTCTTTTTTATCTTGTAGCTGGAGAATTAAAAAAAAAAAAAAAAAAAAAAATCAAAGATCCTGTACTTCCTAGGAACACTCATTCTGTGGGATAAAGGAAGACTCATAATCTGTCAGCATTTCAAAACCAGCTGATACAGTTCAGTAGCACAGCAACATCAATGTTTGTGGCTCTACAGCAATGATTCTTCTCAAGAATAGCAAGAATTTGGTACGAACCAAATTCCTCAACATGGGGAAATAAAAAAAAAAAAGGCATCCACAACACAAACTGGGTGAGGGGGAATCATCAGAACATCTAGACAGGCAAGGGATACACCGGGCGAGTCAAGCAAGCCATCACTGCCCATCTCAGGCTGCAGCAGCACCCCTTAAACAGGTCTCTCGTACGCTCAGGCTCCGAGGCTGACAGCAGCCCTCCTCGCCAGTGCTTAAGCATTTCAACACTTGTCTCCTCTTTTGGAGATCAACAGAAGTGACACAAAAGACCTTACAGAGAACAAATGATGACTCTCAACTTCCATGCATGGAAAGGGTTGAGTCTTTGAACAAACAAAAAACTAAGAGAGACCATGTACAATAGGGTAAAACAGCATATGCTTACAACATTCCCAAGAGTGTGACAATCACAATGGCTACATAAAGATATTTGCTGTATTAATTTGCAATACCTGAAAAAAGCCCTGCTGAGTTTGCGCTGTATTTACACATTGATTGGCTTCTTCCTTGCAAGCAAGTAGTGGCATCCCTTCCCACCTCGGTCCTTCCCTCCCCCAGTCCTTCCCCTGGGTTTAAGCTACTCATAGTCAGAACAAGAACATTCAGTCTAAGAAAAATTTCTTAGAGTAATATAATTTCTTAAAGAAGATAGCATATTTACACACATCTAACACATGAAAATACTCTATTTTATACTAAATTTCTGTTTCAAATAAACTACAATACTGCATCTTAGCTTTCTGCAGCTTTAGAGGACAGTCCCCATTGGGCACAAACTGGGCTTCCCACTCCCGCTTCAACCGGCAGCTTTGCCTTACAGTGGTGCACTACCATCGCGTTCAAGTCCTGACAGGACTCCAGTTGTGGTTTGCTTGCTTGGGAAAGGAATAATGAAGTTCTCAGCAAAGCCATGCTAAACATCCACTCCTTTAATGAGCGATCCTTCTAGGATGATGTTGAAATCTTGCAGTGTCTGTAGGACTCGGATAAGGGAGTTGACAGTCATGCGGTCCCGTAGGAGAGCGTTCTCCTCATACATCCTTGTAATGGGCGGGCACTCTGCCAGCAATGGGATCCACTGGGAGAGCAAGTGGTCCCTGCAAAGGGGATGAAAGGAATTATTTTAGCACCAGGTACAACAGATCTCAAACTGGAATTCTTCTCCAAGAGCACAACTCAAAACATGCAAGTCTCTTTTTGCGGGTGACGCATGTTGTCTGCACATAAAAGTTTCCTGGGTGAACATAACTCTTGATTTTGTTAGTAGAATACAGGTAATGAAACACACTGTAGGAGTGAAGATGGAAAGATATCAGCAGAATTGAGCAGTTGACTTCGGAAGAATTCAGCAATGTTTTCAGATCAGGAACAGGGAAAGTAAAAGTCAGGAAAAACCAATAGACTGTTTTCCAACTGGTTTTCCATGTATCCAGAGAGACAAGACAAAAACGGTACTTCTAGACATACCAACTTCCACCCTCCAAACTACAGCTAACCCCCCCCACCCCTCCCCAGGTGCAAGACAGAAAGATTAATCTAGACTAGTTTTGTCAAAATTATAACAGACATCTCATTTTCATTGGCAAAGTGATTCAATGAGGATTCAGAAATGCACCAACTCTTGCAAAGGAACTCTGCATTCCAAAGCCAGCACTTTATCAAAAATACAATTTTAAGACAGACTTCATACATATAACTGTCAAGTTAACAGTTATAAAGGAGCTTAAAATATTTTTAGCAGTTTAGACACTAGCCATGTATCATTACAGCTTCTTTGCTCCAATTTTTCATGTGGTATTAAAGCTGCTTCAAATGACTACTGGATAATAAATAGGTATGAGATGTCTTAAAATGGGAAACTAAAGGTAGCAACAACAGTGTAAAAATAATATTCTAGTCGAATGCAAGAGGACAGATATAACGAAGAGCAGTTAGGTACCTTGTCCCCAGGCAAACCAGAATTTGGAATTTGCCGTCCTTTCCAATGTTCCTTGGAGCCGTATTGATGGCATTCACATAATGACAGAAGGTTTTGCATGAAGATCTCTGAAGCAAAAGGGCCTCCTCATTGTCTCCAATCTGGTCGCTGGTTTCGAAATAAGCAACAGCTTTCTCTGTGGTAGGGAGCAAATCAGAACCCAGTGAGCAGAAGTACTTCATTGTGACACAGAATTACAGAAGGGAATCCTTAAAGAAAAACAACCTGCTCAGAGCTATTGCACAGTTTATATGTGGGTTCCTCACTCTGAGCCCCATAAGGAGGTGGTGATCTCCACCTTTGCTACACAGCAGTGGTCAGCAGACTGGCTGACATCTAACACAGGGAGGTAGCACCAAGGAGCTGCACCAGAGTACCTGTTCATGGTTTCATTGTTAAGTGATACCATCAGCTTTGATTTTTCACCTGTCTGAGTAAGCACTTACCCTCAGGCCAAGTATCTCAACTTGCAAGCCTGTTTTAAGAGAGTAAGTACATCTTAAATTACTGCAACATAGGCCTACAGATAAGCAGCACCAGAAGACCAGTGCAGTGATAAGGAGAGTTCTCATAAACAACTAGAAATCTAAACCTTTCACTTGATGCCCTTTCCTAACTCTCCCCCTAACATTGATTGCTACTCTACCCCAACTTCCAGCCTACCTTCTTTCTGGGTAGAAAAGCAGCTATGTGAACGCCTATGAACAAGTTACTAAAATTTGAAGTGCTTTTCAATTTCTGCAGAGATTCACACTCATGCCTTTTTCTACAGAGTTCAGTATTTCTCATCTTCCATCCTGTTTCTCATTGACTTTAAGCCATCTGGAGCAGGTGCTCAGCAGGAACAAATGGCATCCTAGCTGATGTGAATCCGAGGTCTGTGCGTAAGTAGTCATTTTGCCCTAATCTTTTTTCTTCAGTCTCCAAGATCACACACCATCTTACCTATGAAATCCCAGATGAAGACATTCTTATGAAAAATGCGAGCTGATTTGAATCCATGGTGGAAAACCTGCTCTAGTGCTGCAACCAGACCGTTTTCTCCACACAGCAGAATGGTAAGGCTCCCTCTCTGTGGGAACAGGAGAGTCTGTAAGTACAACTTGCCTTGTTTGTATGCCAGGAGCTTCATATCTAAAGGCTAATAGTCTCTACTGATACTTCAGTTCCATTTCTGTTTATAAAAATATTTACATGCATTGTAGCTACCAGACAAGCAATGAAAAGTAGGAAGTACCTCTTTCTCTGGCTTGTGAAAATGTTTCACAATATTGTTCACGGCTTCCCCGATTCCCTCTTGGATCTGTCCCGCATTAGGTTCTGTTAAATGATGGAGAGCATACTAGCTGGAGATACCAACTTTAAAACATTTATCAGATTCTCATGATAACATAACTTGAACAGCAGGAATTATTCTGTATCTATAACAGTGTTCAGGTAACCATTTGTCTTGAGTAAACCTGAGCCTTAATTACAAGCAACTGATGAGCAACCCTGGAATAGTCAAATCACCTTACTTAAAAATGCACAACCCAAGGATCTGGCTTGATAAATATTTTATTTGAGTTAATCACATCTTGCTCATCATATAGAGTACAGCAACCCTCACCCGAAGAGACACAGGCCCAGTCATTTCATTCATTCACTTCTACGTGACAGAGGCCAGAAAACCCAGCACTCATTCATTCCTGACTTGAACCTACAATGTTTTATTGAGCCAAAGTAAGTATCTATTTTAGGCGCTTGTCTAGCCATTGTACCAGTGTGAGGGCCCACAGGCAGAGAATATTTGTTATGAATGGTTCCAAGAGTAAGTTATCTTCTGTGTTAAAATGTATGTCGTATTTCTGCTCTGAATCTGCTTAGCTGTATGCCTCTGCTACTGAATCATGCTATGCCTTCACCTGCTACCATCTCATCTTCCTGTGCAGGTACCTGCAGAGAACTATCTAGCCCCTCATTCACTTTCTGATTAAAACAGACTGAACTTTTAAAACTTCATTTTAAGCAGATGTTTTCCAGACTTCAATTATTTTCATGGTTTTTCTATGAGACCTGTCTAGTTTTTTCATACATATGTAGACTACTATTAGCTTGTCCTACAATTGTTATTTTGGAAGCACAGAGTAACTCAGTATCATTTTAGTACACAGTGACCTCCACAGTCTTTGTCAAGTCTAACACAGAGCCTCACGTAGCTCACAAGACAAATTAATTATTGGGTCTTAGCGTTCTCAGATCCGAGGAAATGCTCTGGTGCTCACTCCCTCAGCTAACATGGACTCACATATGTGAAGAGCTGCAGTGGTCCCATGGTGGTTTTTAAATGCTGCATCACTCTTGGAGGCTAATTTTATCTTGCTTGACATTTCAGCAGTCATGTCCTCTAATTTTACAGGAGCTGGACACATTTATGAACAGGATCTACACTGTGCTCATCTGTATGCTTTAGCAGAGAATGCCTCAGGTGGCCCTTACAGTCCCGTGTCCTGTTGTAGCCAGGTGCAGTTACTCATAAAAGCTGATTTTAGGGATGTTGATGTCCCCTAGGGTCCCTCTGGAGATGTGCTCCTCTAGAAGTCAGTTCACAGCATCCACATCAGGCTCTGAACAGCCCTTCAGGGAGGACTGTCTTCCCACTGACTGCAAAGCGAGCCGGGAAGCTGAACACCATCAGCTACTGCAAATTCTGCTGCCTCCTCCTCCTCCTCCCTCATCTCATGTCTCCATGCTCCAAGGAAAGAAATTATTATCTCTCACTGTGAAATGGGAACACTGAAAGAGGCAGTGTGTACAGTCACAGATCAAGCTGCAGAGACACAAAACGGGGCAGGAAAACCTCATCAGCTCACAGCTGTTCCTCTGCACCAAGCCTTGCTTTGGTAGGAGCTTTCCTCTTCACAGGACCTTTATTTCTCAGCAGTTGCTGCCCCCTTCTCTAGGGCCCTGGGGAGAAAGGAAAGGACTTACTGGTGTTCTTCCCTGTGAGGGATGTGATGCTCAGTCGTCGAGCCGTGGTAGGAGATTTCTGCTGGGGTGGGGTACGGCACTGCTTTCCCAGCTCTTCGTCAGACGTGAAGGACACCAGCTCTCCGATGAGTATTCGCTCCAAACTGCCATCGTCAACGCCCTTTCCCAGCCATCGCCCGCAGGGAAACCTGCCACGCAGCCAGCACAGGCACAGGTCAGCCACACAAGTCTAGCTTGATCTCAAAGTTAGAGGGACAGCTAGAACCCACGCACGGGTCAGTCACACAAGTCTAGCTTGATCTCAAAGTTAGAGGGACAGCTAGCACCCACGAATGCTGCTAACGGGCAGGGAATGCTCTGAAGCCAGAAACTTTTCACAAGCCAGAACTCAGCAGGCAGCATCCCCTGCACCACAACTGATGTGACCAAACCAGAAAACTACATTCCCCTCCATCCTTAGGAAAAGGGAAATACGCAAAGCTTGCATGAAAGCATGGCACAACAGAAAGCATTATACACATATTTCATGGGCTGCATCTTGATTTCTGCTGGGTTACTTTTCCCTTGCAACTGATGTTCAGCCTTTACAAATATTGTGATGATGAACAATTAAATCTCCACATAGAGTTCCCACCCAACAGAAGCTGTGACATCTCCTCACACTCAAACTCAAGCCTCACCTCACCTTGTATGGCTGTACTTTTTTGACCTCATTCACAGTCTTAATGAAATCTATGCACATGTCCATACCCCCTGTGCTTGTACCCCATTTCCTCCTTTCCCTCACACACCTTGGCCAGCCCTGAGCCCTGGAGCTCACCTCTCTGAATTATAGTTTTCCAAGTCCACATTTAGAAAAAAAATTAAGTCTGCTTAGCCAGATGTTTTGTAAAACCAGTGATGAGTTAGGAGATCATTTTGACACAAGAGGTATGTACTCAATGGAAGATTAAGAAATCATCAAAACCTTTTATTTTCTTGTAATCTGAGTTTCTATACATTTGTTACAGTACTTAAACACCTGAACATTTTTTAAAAGAAGCCAGAAATTTCTCCTAAACTATCAATCCAACTCTTGGGGGTTTAAACAGTTCACTTATGAACAATTTTACCACACTACTTTAAATCAAGAGATTTAATTATTCAACACAAACATATGAATTGCTTCAAAAGTATCCATACTGTCTGTCCTGTCTCAGAGTGGTGCAAAGAAAATCCAACATTCAAGTCTCATTTAATATTTATCAGATTATTTGACTTCAACTAGGGCTTCTGAAATGAGAGAACCGGGTGTGGGGGAGACCAGCACAACCCTGTTGGGTACCCAGATCAGCCCACAGTGCTCTATCAGCTGAGGAGAAGACGAATGCCTTCTTGTTTTCCCAAGATTTAACAAGTAGGGATTTCAGACAAAGAAAATTAAAACTTGTTGCTTACTTGTACGTGTGTCCTGTTATTTCATTTCTGACCATGACACAATCAACCAGCCACTTGGCTAGTAGCCCTGAGTTGTCATGACCAATCTGAACAGTCGTCAGCTTCCCTAAATTCTGGCACTGAAATGAATAACAATTTTTACTTAATTTAAAAAACAATAGACAGCACACACACTCCACCCCCCACCCCCCATGGACACATATGGTCTCAAATGTATGTTTTTATTCAGTTTCCTTTGATTTATACAACAAGTATTTTCAATGAAACGTGCAAAATGCTTTGAAAAGCAGAATAATTATTTCAACACAGGAGAAAATAAGTACCTTGAAATAAAACTATTAAAAGCTTATGAAGAGATTACAATTCTTTGTTGTGAGCACTCTGAATATTTCTGAGAAGTGTTAATTACCAACTTCTGAGCTAAGGTGATAAAAAGGTGTGTTTTTGTGGAAGAAATAGATCTTCAGTACAACCAGCTTTAAAAAAAATGCATTTTGAGCACACCACTGACCTTCAGCTGACTCACGCTACACTATGAAGCAGTCCCTAGATCCTTTATTCTTTTCAGAAATCGATTTGATTTTTGTTGGGCAAGACAAAAATCACTAACATGAGACTCTTAACATCACAAAGAGACAGAACAAGGAAAACAAGGGACTGTGAATTCCAGTGTAATATGTAATTGTAGGTGGGGCTGGCAGCAACATCTATTAACGTCACCTAAACACTTCTCTTGCAAGACTTTGGTTTTCATTACTTCTAATACTGCCAAACAAGCAGCTCGGGCTGACATTTTCCACAGTGGGTGGCTACCCAAGTTGATATTTTAGGAAAGCTTCAGCCAAAGGAATAATCCAAAACAGTGTTAGTGTGGTCCTCAGAAATGTCTAAATACATTATTTTGCTTGTTAGAAGTCTGGAGATCTTTTCTACGGGACACTACTATCTGAATGAGAGGCAGACATTGTGTCACAAAAATATCCTCTATATCTGTCAAAATCTACCTATATTTAACATGAGGTGTGGGTTGTTCTTTTTTTTTTTGTTTTTTTTTTTCTCCTTTGTTGTTGAAGATCAGCCTGCATATGCTCTATGGATGCAATTTCAGTTCTAGTAGCAGATTTTCGTATGAAATCACTCCTTACTGGCTATGGTATAGCCTGGAGCTACAGAAGCCTGACAGGGGCTTTCCCTGCAACTCCTGCTACCAGCTGCTTTGGGTCGGCACCAAGCCAGGCTGTAACTGATGGGTGGGAAAGCAGAGGAGAAAGCCAGGAAGTCAAACGCAAAGAGAAAACCACCGCATGAAGAGAGCCCGATGGGTTTGGCGGCTCTATGGTTTCCCGGGAGCAGCACCTGAAGCTGAAAGTTGAAGGGCTCAGGCATTAGACTGGCTGGTTGGCAGGAAAGCAGAAATGCTGGAGAAGGAACTGGAGCGGGAGGAGAAGAAATGTGGCACTGGCCAGAGCTAGAAAGAGACTTGGGTGGTGGTAAGTGGGAAGACAGATTGAAAGAAGGGAAAAGAAACTTGGAAGGGGAAAGAGGAGTCAGGAATGAGCCCTGAAAGGTCTGAAATGTGGAAATAGATTGGCTAGGTGAGAAGAACAGCCCTGGGTTGGGGCAGGGACAGCAGTGAACCTGTGACTAAAAGTGGTATGTGCTCACAGAAGGCTTCCATCTAGTACAGGAGGGGCAGGCAGCACTGTTTTCCTGTACGTATTTGAACATACAGCGATCTTGAAAAACCTGGACGGAATCTGAAATGCTGTGATCTTAAGAGAATAAACCCTCACCAAATCAATGCTTATTTAGAAGCGTGTTTAAAATCGAGAAGTAGAATGTAAGGAGCGTGTACTCACCTCAAATGTCATTTCTAGGTGGTTTTTAGGAATCTGCATTACGCCTGTATCTCCTAGTTCTCCTGATACACATATCCACGGGTTTGATGTGGTAATTGCATTACTTAGTTTTTTGATGGGAATGATCACTGACCTATAAGGGATCACTAAGAAGGCAGGGAAAAATACGTTAGTCCTGACTTTTTTTTTTTTTTTTTAAGTGAATTACCCGAGGTAGACAATATTTCCCCTTCAAGACCATTTCAGGAATAAACCACACCTCTCCCTCGAAGGCGAGTCCTCGTCCCATCCCTCAGCCAACCTCAACCAGGAGAACTCCTCCGCTCTCCCCGCGGAGGCCGAGGCGCTCCCCTCACGGGAGCCGCCGCCTCCCTTCCCGCCTCGCCGCCCCCTTCCCGGGCACCTTCCACCGGCCCGTCACGGCGGCCCGCGGCCCCCTCCCCTCCCGCCGTGGGGCCGGGTGCCCGCACGGTGGTGCTGCAGCCCCGCGGCGGAACGGGCCGCCGCCTTTTGCCGCCTTTTTTTTTTTGTTGTTTTTTTTTTGCCGCAGAGCCGGGCCGGTGAGGGGAGAAAGGGCTAAACCCCACCCGCGGCAGGGCACCGGACGCGGGGGGCTCACGGAAGGTCACGGGGGGACAAGAGATGTCGGAAACGGTGGCGTGGGTGGGGACGGTGGGGCTGAAGTCTCAGAGCTGGTGGGCCTCTGTAGACATCATATCCCACCCCCCCGCCATTAGAAATCATTATTAGCTTAAGGCAAGGACTGCCACCCACCCCCGCTTTGGTTCTGACTGCACGCTAGCACTCCAAGACACTCTTCTCCTTATGTTTCACAAACTGCCTTTTTGACTGGGTAGGTTAAGGCAGCCTTTCTATTTTTATTTTTTGCGTGCTAGACACAAAAAGATACTGCGCTCAAAAAAACCAAACCAAACCAAAAAAAACCCAACAAAACAAAACCCAAACCCTCACATTCCAAGCACTTGTTCCCACAGGGGAAAGCTGCAAAGCTGGATGCCCCGCAGAAATAAGGTAATCAAGGATGGATAAATCTCTTTGCGCTGCATTAGTTCTGAGGGGATTTACTGCTTTAAGAGGAGAAAAAGTAGAATGAGCGCCTGTTTTGACAGCCATGTAAAACTTGCATCACTTCACTCTGAACAGGCAGGGAAATGAAGACTAAGGGCTGCCAAGGTGAATCCAAAAAATTAGGTCATCTCATGGGGTCCTGCCTTCTCCGCATTGCCCAGTGCTGGAGACACAAAGATTTATTTTCAGGTTTCAGTCCAATCTCTACTCTCCTTCTTACATGAGAGTAAGGGAGAGGGAATCTTGGCATTTATGGAGAGACAAAAAAAGATTTAAGATATACAGCAGAGCACACATTGCCTTGTATTTCATCCTCCAAAACTTCCATCTCCTCAGCCAGCGGAGAGCAGGCTGTTAGGATGCACGCATAGCAAAGGCCAGAAAGAAGCATTAGGATGTAAAGGACTTGTCTGGGAGGGAAGATGAAAGAGACTATACAACTGAGTGAGGAAACCCAAGTGCTACAGCAGCACTTTCTGCTGATTACTCTCCTTTGTGCAATGCTCTTATCCAGAGCACTCCCCCACAACCTTGGCTCTCCAGCTGGTTTCCCAGAGCAACACCCAGCACAGCCCGGCAGCAATGACCAAGGTTTCCAGATAAAGGCTCAGCTACTCAGGCACCAGCAACAGCAACATCGTCTCTTACAAATCATGACAGCAACTCATTTTTATTCAAGGGGAAAAAAATTGATTCTCCAACTCACTGATTGTGGTGAAGACGCTTGTGAAGCAGAAGTAATCCACAGCATTGAGTGAGAGTAGGTGATACAGAAACTGTTCCCGTTCTTCTTCGCAGCGCAGGAAAGCGTAACGCTTGTAAAGTTTCCTGGTAGAAACAGATACGTTGCTTTTTTTGTTGTTGTTGAAAAAGCACTATCGTAAATGGTGTTTGATTCTCAAAGCACCAAATGAAGAGTTGATCTTAATGGGTGGCATGAAAAGTGAGATTCTCCAGCTAACACAAGCTGCTAGAAACCCACAGGGGGCATTTACAGATCACTCGTGGCTCCATGCTACCACAGCAAGGCTACAGAGTTCATCTCATTAAAGGATCAGCTTTGGTTTTGCTGCAAAGCACAGACAGATACTAACACTACTCACAGCAGCAGACTTCAACCAACATCCAACAACCTAATTTCTTCCTCGTATCTTCCCACTGTGAAATAGCTTTGTCTAATAACCTAATCTTCCTTCTGCTCCATACTGTGACAGAGAAAACTGAGCAGAAGGCACCAAACCAGGGAAGGCACCAAGCAGCAGCGGGTGTCCTCCTGCCACCCCTTCAGTTCAGTGAGTCCAGCACACAACGCCAGTTGCCCGAAGCAGCGCAAAGGCACACCAGGAATTAACCTGGCCCCGCGCTGAGCAAGCACAGAGCTTGTGACCCTGCCTGTAGTCTGAAGGCAACCGACTCCCAGAAAGCTGCTGAGGTAGGCAGATGTTGATGAAACTTCAGGAAAAAGCAAGTCTGCCACCATGCCTTTGGCTGATCACTCAAGAGGTGACCCGTCTCCAGCTACTCCTTTCTTCCCGTTAGCAGATTTGAGTATTTGGTAGCTTCTGGCATAAATTGTGCACATAACTCATCAGCGAGCCAGAACTGCATGCAATAACTAGGGATGTTTTCATGAGGTTTGGGTTTATTTTTCTATAATGCATTGTTTTGAGAAAATGAAGTCAGGGAACATCTACCCAGACAGATCCTTAAGTGCCTGTGCTTGCCAAAGGAGGCAAAGCTGGGGGAGCTGCTAAGTGGCTGGGAGGGCTGGTCTGTAACCCACCTCATGGGCAGTCAGGATGAGTCAAAGTAATGCAGGGCTGCTGTGAAAAAAGGGGCATTCCTGCCCCTGCTGCTCCATTTGCACGAGGTATAGTATTGTAGGGCCTCGAAGTGGCTTGGATCAACGCACTGATCTGGCCAAAATCTAACATCGCCGCCTTCCTGAAAATTGTGATCCTTTTTCCATGCAGGTGAGCAGACTTCTGCCCTGCTGGGTGGGCAGCACCTCCTCCCACAGCTACCCTCTGCCCTTCAATCACCTCTAGCTGGAAACCACAGTACCCAAACAGGTCATCTGGCTGCACTCCCAGCCTGCGCAACACCTTGACACACCACTGAAGAAGACATGAAAGTGAATCTTTGAGAAAAAGAGCCAAGCTTACTTGGCAAGTGCCTGGTTGGAAAGCAGCTGCTTCAGGTGCTGAGACAAAAGCTTCTTCTCCAGAGAAAGCCTTATCCAGGCTCGGGCTCGCCCCACATCAGTCTTTATCTCACTCATGTTTTGAACATGCCTGAAACAGGTGGAAGAAAGAAATAAAAGTAGATGAATCATAAAAATCCTACATACTTCAAACGGCAACATCCAGTGTAATGTAGCAGCTGAACTGAAAAACATCTCCTGATGTTGTTTCTAGAGAAAGAGAGCCCCAGGCTGGCCTGAGGATGTGGGCAGCCCTTTCTGGGCACGGCAGGTTGCAACCCAGACACCCTACAGCTCATATCAGCTGCTCTGCGTCCTGGCATTTGCTTGGCCAAGGTGAGCAGAGGTAGATCTGCTCATCCCTGCATTGCCTGAGGTAGACAGACACTGCTAACACTTGAAAAAAAGCAGCCACCTTGTGAGACCCAGTTATATCACAGTTGCTCCTTCAAGCTGCTGACACGAACGGGTATGTCTGGGAGGGCAGAGGACAAACACATATCTTAAGAGTTTCTTCAAACCAGAATCTACTCTGAAGGCACTAACAAACCCCTTGATGGCAGCAGCAATGGGAAATCTGGGAAAAAGAGGATTGTTGGGGCAAAACGAGCGACAGGCAGTCACAAGCAGAATCAGGTTTTCAGGGATATGAGGCCCTTGTGTAAGTGGTAATCTGAAGAGCCTTCCTCCTGCTTGGTCTGTAGGAAAGCAGAACTGTTCCATAGGGGCTTTCTTCTATGGTTTTGCTTTTCTTTTTTTTTAAACTTCCCATATTTCAGTTTGGAGAATGCCAGAAACCCTACTTTTAGAGCACAGGATGCTTTAGAAGAGGAAGAGAACTGTCACGGCAGGGTGAGGCTGCTTCCAAAAACCCCCCACTTGGTTAAATAAACAGCAAGAAAAATGAGTAACAGTTTCCAACACGAGAAAGAAAAGTCTGAGATTTCTTAATTTTCACACAGTTTGCATATTAAGTGACCAGGCAATTCAGCCCTCCAAATCCGTGACAGGCTCCAAGTACCATCAGCCGAGTCTGAACTGATCTCTGCTGCGATTTACTTTCCAACTCCTGCATCTTCCTTGAAGGCCCTCCACGCATTGCTGAGTGTTAGGGAATGTGGCAATGTTTACTCCAAAGAAAATCCAACAAAGTCATGCTGTGACTGATGCTTTTTACATTGACTAGTATAGTCTCACTGTCTCGTGCTTTCCCCCATCTGTTATACCCAAGCGCGTGCTTTGCGTTATATTTAGATCCTGCATTATTTGAGAAAAATACTCTTTTGTTTATAGAGCTTCTAACATAACAGGACTAGGACCTTAAGGGCAAATTTGCCAAGTACATCTTAGTGCTGTCCAGAAATACATGTTCGCTCTGCACAAATGAAGTGGATACCAGACATAGCTCAGCAGCACCATTCTCTGACCCACCTGAATTCAAGTCTACCTTTGCAAGCCAAACTGAGGTGCATGTGCTATGTGTACACATCTGAAGCACCATCAGGAAGAAACAATCAGTAGGAATAATAGCAGCTTGCCAGTGGCAAAACCTAGGTTACTTAAAACCTTTTTTGAAAAAAAAAAAAAAAGTGGTGGGTTTTTTTTTTTTAATAAATCCTGTTTCCTAATGTGACACATGGATAATTCTCTGACAGACCAGGTGAGAAGTACTAACTCTCAGTGAGCTGTAAAACAAACACAGGAAGGCACATTACACTCACGTACAAGTCCTTGCCCTTTATAGGCAAGCTCAGCACCCTCTCTCCGTCAGTAGCGATGGCTACCAGGTGAATCCCTGCTGAGAGCCTCGATCCTGGCACTGGAATGCCCTTCCTGGCACAGAGCGTGGCAGCCACCACTAGACCTTCCAGCCCAGACAGCTGGGCACAAGATCTGGAGTCCTTGAGAAACAGGACGCGCACTATACTCAACTACATCATGTCGAGACACTCTCCTCAGACATTTCAAGTCTTCTGAGATGGGAAGATCAAAGTACAGACTATCATCTCCCTCCCCTTCCCCCCCCCAGTGCTCAGCTTGAATTGTATCTAATATGAAACACTGAGTAGAATATGTTATTTTACTATGAGAAGATTCAAGTCCAGATGGACTCAGCCTTATTCCATGCATGCTCTGTACCTCTTCATTACCTGTCTCTGGTTCGGACCAGATTGGCATTAATTGTCCATTTGGGAAAAATAAGGATCTGCAACCACGCAGCTTGACAGAGACATTAAAAAGATTCAGTAATCAGTTTTGGTGTTGGCAAAAGCGGGGTGTGACAAAACAGAGCATTCAGGAACTCAAATTTATTTCACTCTCAGTTGTGAGAGTCAGAACAGCTCTATTTTTATCAGTGACCTAAGTGTAAGCACAGTATGCTCACCACCACACAGCAAACTCTTCTTGTCAGATCACCGAACAGCAATTTCAGTGCAACTCCCTAGGTTGGGACTTGCTTTTAATCCCATCAGTAATAAAGAAAAATCTATTTACCCTGTCAAATGTAAGCCTGGGGTATGGCGAGACATACCCTCTGCAAATCGCTGTGCTGACAGAAGAGGTTACAGC
Source organism: Tyto alba (assembly GCF_018691265.1). NCBI lineage: Eukaryota > Metazoa > Chordata > Aves > Strigiformes > Tytonidae > Tyto > Tyto alba. The sequence goes on from NW_024881295.1 coordinate 18,323,639, forward strand.
TGCTCAGTATTGCCATGCCCCCAAGGATGGTGTGCATCCCAGCGCAGTCAGAAATGTGCCGTACTAGCTCGTCCCGTGTAGGTAGCAGGTCTTTGCTAACCCACCTTCTTTTGACTGCAGCAGGTTAAGCATCACTGCTGTGAGCTCAGCACCCGGGGCTCGCATCCTCCGCTGCCAGCTCCCCGTGGGAGGGGAGACACGGCACGGGCACGAAAGCAAGCGCTGGTAGCAAGGAAGAGCTTGCCTGAAGGACAAGGACCTGAAACTTGAACCCAGCTGAACCAAAGGTTTCGGGGAGTTGCCTTGGCGCTGGCTGGTCTGGCTGGACGTGCAGTGAAGTGCCCGAGGGGTGAGGCCATGCCGGAGGCAGGCTGCAGCAGGAGTCTGCTGGGAGAGATGCTGCGGATCCTTGCCCGGGGAAGAGGCTGAAGGGCATACCCCCAAACACACTTGTGCAGAGAGAGAGCCAAAATAAACATCTTGAGCATGTTCCTTACTGCACCTAAGATGCCTGGCTTTGTGAGGGAGGCAGAGGACACACCACGTTACCTGTAGCACAGGCTCATCGCGCATTCAGAGTGTGACTGTGATTCAGCCCTTCTTTTTAAGTTGTTGACATAACCTTGCATGAGCCATCAAAAACAAGCCGTGCTTAAGGCAATGCTTAATCCTCTAGCCATTAGTTCAGTTAGTACCGCAACCTCGGCAATTTAACAATTATCCACCCTTCTAACTTCAGCATAAATCTTTGTGTGCAAACAAACATTAAGCAGCATTCCTTCCAAGAAGGAGAAGGTATGCCACGAGATTACAGATGACAAATTCAACTCACCATCTGCCTAGCATTTTCTATGACCAGACATGTTTGTGGACAATCATGAATACCCGAGATATTACAAAAGGTAATGTTCTGCTTCTGTATTTTTTTCCTCTGAAAAGCAGTGGAAACACTCTTGTGATTCAAGCAAGAGAGCTCTGATCCGTGCTGGTCTTTCATTACTCGAGTGGAAGTACGCAGAAGACAAAACCCATGCACACAGCAGCGAGCGTGCACAGCAATCCCCTCCCAGCACGCGAGTTTCTGCTCCAGATCCTCCATCCTTTCCTCAGACTGACCCCCTACATGCCCATCAGCTTCACAGGTCTGAATTAAGTAAATAGCTGCCACATCCCATGAGAGGGATGCTAGAATGACAGGCACTTGTTCAAAATGACCTCTTGGCATTATACTGCTAATTACACTGTATATATCCTCCCTCCCCTCTTCACATGTCATTTTAGTCTTCTGTGGCATGTCATATTCTTCAAAATCAGAGCACAAGACTCAAACTACATAGCATCAAACAAAAAGGTTGCTCACTGCAGGTGGGAAGTACAGTAATTTTCTTCCAGAAAAGTCTGACTAATCTGTGTGATCTCACATCAGAAAAAGATAGATCTGTAGTATAGTAAAAACCACATCACTGTAATCATGATCTTGTGAGCTAACTACAATTAATCTTATTGTTACCATAAGATTTTTTGCCATTTTTTTATGTCGAAGAAGGTATTACAAGAAACAATACTCGTGTTGCTTCATACATTAAACTGCTAACAGCTCTTTCCAGATGAGCATTATTGCATTATCCCTCCCCTCTTTTCATGGCACTTTTACATCACTGCAAGCCTTAGCCACGGCAAGTGAAGTGTCAAAACAGTGGCCTGACCTGGCAGTGGCTTGATCAAGGAGATTGCCTAATGAACTTCTGCCTGGTGCTGTCACATCAGCCTCCACATCTTTACTCTCTAATCATTCTGGTTCCCAACCAACACTGCTCAAAAAGCTCTCCAGAACCAGGCTGTGGTCTCCTACAGAGCACCTGCTTTTACTTCACATCCCAACCTTAAACTCACCCAAATACTAGGTTTGATTAAGTAATAAATATACAAATTTAGAAATAATTTGCCCTAAAATTCTACTTGTAAAGAAAGAATATTGCTCAGGCATTGCACGCAGGTTTGTATGTCCCTTTGCTTTGTCTATCAACTGTACTTGCTTAGTCAGTGATTTAAAACAAGCAAAAAGAAACAAAGTATCAAGGAATGCAACATATCTGCTGTTATTTGTAGAAGTTGGCTTTATTGCTAGAACCACCCCTCTGGAAAAAAACAAAAACCCCAGTAAAACTTGTGATTTTCATTATCTTTTAGCTAGAATAAATCAAGTGAACGTGCAAAAAAGTTCTGCAAAATAAAAAGGCAACACTTCATAGATCTGAATGTGGGCTGAGGAGAAGGTTTAGGTCTCCTTAGCCTTTGAAGACCCAAAACTAGTGACAACCTTCACCTTATGCTACACAATTAAAACCACAATTAATGCTTTAGGAAACAAACTGTGTACCTCATATCTTGTATCAGGGAAACCCTCAAAGTAGGCAGAGTAATTCCTGTATCAGACTTCCGTCTTTCTGTTCCAGCAGCAACTACAGTGGAGAAAATATACAAAATTACAGTAATGGTCTGCAATGCATTTGTTTTACATACAGCTGAAAACAATCGTAAGTGGCTGGTAACTGCAATGTTTCTGTGCATTATCATTTACTCTATCCTGGAAATGTAGAAGCAGACAAAATGAAAAGCGCTTAAAACGTTACCTATTCCTTCCTTAATCTAGCACTGAAGTTGGAGATTTGACAGCTTCCTTTTTCATATGTGAAATACATTAACATAAATCTGTACGGTGATGAGTTTTATTAGTAATACATTTTTATGGAAAGCTCACAACTGAGAAGGATGAGATAAAATTAAGCTACAGTAGCATATTTGATGCTAAGAATGCCAAGCATTTCTGTGCTCTGCTACTCTGATCAAACTGCTTTGTGGTGACACATTTTGCTCTGAGAAATTTGTGCCTGCCAGCCAGATTGCTTAGTGCATTACTCATTGAAGCTTATTAAAAAGTCTTTTCACGAGAGAGACTAGTTTGTCCATAGATGTGTCTTTGACGACTGATCATACAAGTTCCCATCTGCAGGTTCTGGAGGATTGGAGAGTCCTTGGAAGATGACCCACTAAAGTTCAGAGACTTTTACTACAAAACCCAGCAGCAGCCTGCGGACAGGGAGATATCAAGGTCATCAGAAAACCAATCTCTCTCACAACACAGAAGTAAGGGCTAAGCCAAAGCATAAACTGACCTAGACTGATGGATAGAGATTAATTACACAACTTCTAATCTGTACTGTCCACCAGTATAAAGATTTATTGAACATGGAGTTATTCACATTGGGATTTGAGACACGGACTATGCTCACTGAAACAAAAATGTCAGCTATCTTAGCCACAGCTCCACACCTTCAGCTCCTTCAGAAAGGTGTGCTTCTGTTGCAGAAGCACTGCTTCTCACACCTCACTCGATGCTGGTTAAAAAGGAATGGTGGTAGTGAACAGACTTTGGGTGATTTTCCAGACAAGGATGTCGTGGTTTAACCCTAGCTGGCAACTAAGCATCCCACAGCTGCTCACTCACTCTTCCCTGGTGGGACAGGGGAGAGAACTGGAAGAGTAAAAGTGAGAAAACTTGTGGGCTGAGATAAGGGCAGTTTAATAAGTAAAGCAAAAGCTGCGCACACAAGCAAAGCAAACCAAGGAATTCATTCACCACTTCCCACGGGCAGGCAGGTGCTCAGCCATCCCCAGGACAGCCGGCTCCATCCCCCGTAACAGTGACTTGGGAAGTCAAACACCATCACTCTGAATGTCCCACACCTTCCTCCTCCTTCCCCCAGCTTTATATGCTGAGCATGATGTCATATGGTGTGGGATGTCCCTTTGGTCAGTTGGGCTCAGCTGTCCTGGCTGTGTCCCCTCCCAGCTTCTCGTGCACCCCCAGCCTGCTCGCTGGTGGGGTGGGGTGAGGAGCAGAAAAGACCTTGGCTCTGTGTAAGAACTGCTCAGCAGTAACTAAAACATTCCTGAATTATCCAGCACTGTTTCCAGCACAAATCCAAAACACAGCCCCATATTAGCTACTAAGAAAATTACCCAAGCCAAAAACAGCATAAGGGATAATAAGGATGTTAATTTCTCTCCAGCAATGTCAATCTATTTTGTCCAGACATTAAGACATCTTCATGATGATTATAAAAGGTCTCAAAATGTAAATGTGATATTAGCAAGCAAATACACTGAAAATCCTGCATGGGTTTTGTGTGGCTGCATTGTTCCTCCCAGGCCCAAGTTCATTCACTGTGATGGATCCTTCATGGAGTCAACAGCCAGATACTCACCAGGGGACTCTGCACTATGCTCTTGCTTCTCTTCTCTCTCCTGGTACTGAAGTAAATGGGACCACAAAGCAGATTTCCCCTGAAAATTGAATATGTAGAACATAGTTTTAAATAAATCAGGCAAAAGAAAAGAGACCAGTGAAACGGCAAAATAATGGGATGGCATTTCAGTGGTCCAAATGTTTAGTAGTGAGAATCAGTCCCTCTCTCTTGGGCCATGAGACCTCAGGAAGAGGAGAGGACCATCTCACTGACCTAGCATTCACACTACCTGCCTTGTTTCTTTGTCCTCTCCCTGGGTTTCCCTTCTGAAAGTTGAAAGAGAAGAAACCAAACACCTACTTGACAACATCATTGCAATTTCCAGAGGTACCTCTCAAATGAAAAAACCCAACTCCCCAAAAAACAAACCCCCAAAACACCCCAAGCCCTCACAAGATACGAACCAGGGACTGTGAGCCCAGGGATACCTCCCACTTTAAGTTGGAATGACACCACTGAATAGCAGCTTAAAAGGTAGAGATGGCATTCCATACTTCTAGACTACTGTACACATAAAGTCCTAAGTTTCCAGTTACCAACCTGCTTGACCTGCAGACCATGGCTCCAGATTCTTTCTAGCAGATCACAGAGACTAGCAATCAATGTATTTTCCTCCAGACCTGTTATGTTGGCTTCTCCATGTCCCAGCTCAACTGCTTCATGGCCCATCTTTTCTACCAACATGCGTTTAGTCTATATATATATAAAAAAAAAAAAATAATACCAAAAGGTTTCTAAAAATGTTATCGAACAAGGGGGGCAGAATTTACACATGAGTTTACTTAAACATGCTTAATCTAGAGACCATCACTAAAAGCTTGACCTTCAAATCTCTTTACAGAGATTGTAAATTAAAAAGAACAATTAAAACACCCCACTTTGCATGATTACTCCATACCATCCTATTTCTATACCCTTTATCTACTGTCCTGTTCCTACACTGTTGATCTATTACCAACTGGTATCAAAAACAGTACAGAGCTAGATATATTTTTTGGTCTTACTCAGTATGTGTTTTTCTTCTTGTTACAGCTATTGAAGTTTAAAGCTCAGGTAATTCAGTATACCACTAGCTGCAACCAACACAATGACACAAAGAAATTATATTTCCATGGCTAGAAAACCTTCTTCAATATTAGAAACTGCTATACTCCATTTGCTCTGTATAAACAATATGCACAACAGTCACACGTGCTGAACACTTTGGTTTTTGACTGTGGGTCTCAAGTCCATTATTCTTAGGATACATTTACATATGGACAATGAAAAGAAATCCTCCCTAGGATGTCTGATCATGCGGATTCTTCTTCCTGTCCTTTTTATTCATTTCACCAACTTTGACTGCATAAACAGAAGAGCAAAAATACGTTAATTTCTTTCCTAGCAGTTGAAAAATATAACACTAAAGGGACATCCAGCCTGCAGTAGCCTGGTACACCAACCGACCAACAGCATTCCAGCTGTGAAGGACTTTCAGGACACCATCTGCAGATTATTTAGGCTCAGTGTAAGCAAGGGGAGAGCAGGCGGCAGGAAGGGGGAGGACCTACCTTCATGCGACATTCCTTCAGTAACCCTTCCACAAATTTCCAGTTGGTCTGTGCAATCACAGCTGGAGAGAGGTCTGAGAGTTTGGGCTGCCTTAAATTTTTTCCTAAACTCCTCGCCTCCTGCATGTATTTCTAAAAATAAGCAGAATAATTTTAGATATTACAAGTCAGAGGGATTCTCCTCATCCTAATCCTAGGCAAGCAAATGCTGGTGAAAAGGAATGAGCTAGTGTTAATCTAGGAACAACATCACGATTTGTCTGATGCTTAGTTGTCAGGCTGGAGAAGTGGAATGCTCCCTTTTGACAACAGAAAAAACAAGGTATTTTCCTGCGTGGAACCAAAACAGTCAATGTTAGCTAGTGAACTGTGCTGTTAACCACTAGCACAAAGTTAGCCATGGCAAGTGCATAAAAGTGCAATTCAACAATAAATTCAAAATATCAAGTAAAGTTTCCTTCATTGTTATTTGGTTTTCACTTTAAAAAAATTAAAAAAAAATTAAAAGCCATTTGTCTAATTTGTTGTAGACTATACATGAATAGAAAAAAATCCTTTGAAAAGAAATCACAAGAAAGAAATACACCTAGTGAAGGAGAGGGATTTCATCCATTACTTTTCATCTGGACAGTTTATGTGGGGAAAAAAAAAAAGTCAGATTTGATTTTATTCTCAATTAGCTTCTTAATTGCAATTGAAGCTCATTTTAAATGAAACTGTCTTTTAGGATCATTCATGTTTTTATTGTGAGGTGGCAATTGAGAAGTATGGACAAAAATTGGCATGCTCTTTAAAAAAAGGATCCAAGTTATAATAAAAGCCTTTTAAACCTTCCTGCTCAGTTGGCCTTATTGTTCAGGGCTTTTTTATTGTTTGGTTGGTTGTTTTTTTTTTTTTTTTTTTTTTTTTTTGTTAAGCGAAAAACCCCAAACCAATTAACAAAGTGTCCTCTGCCCCCAAAATCAGTGAAATGGCTACATGCTGAGAAGTCAGCCACATTTAGGTGTTTAAATATCAAAAGGTATTTAGGCGTGCCTATCAAAAACTTGCCGAATTGTTATTCATAAAGTTTTTGTTGAAAAGAGTAAAATAATAGAACGTTGCCAAATAAAACAGTCTTGAAGCAGAGTGCTCATAGCCTGGCGTGGGAATGCTCCATTTCCAGAGCGAGTTTTTATCCAGTTTTACACCAGTTAATGCTGCCTCTTTGGCGGATGGTGTGCGGCAACGGCTGCTCTTCCCCAGAGAGAAGCAGATCACACCCCTCTGGCGACTCAGCGCTGCTGCTGCCCAGGTTTTCTGGGGAACCGAGAGGACACTACAGCTGCTGCAGCTTTACAGCTTTCTGTCCGAGGAGAAAATAATTTATTTCCTAGAATCACAGGATAGTCTGGGTTGGAAGGGACCTTAAAGATCATCTAGTTCCAATCTCTCTGCCATGGCCAGGGACACCTTCTGCTAGACCAGGAAAAGCAAAAGCAAAATCCAGATACATTGAAGTTAATTGAAATAGCTCACTTTTTTTAAAAAAAAAATGTGAGAATACAGTTTTTCCTGACACAATTGGACTTTTTCAACACAAAATTTGGACATGAACCACTTAACATCAGTCCCACGGGTCAGACAAGAACGTCAGGTTCTGCTATGGAAAGCTGTGTTCAACAAAAGCGCTCAGCTAGGTAATTACAGTTTCACTGATACTGTAAGGACTTAAAAATAGCTGAAAAACTACATATGGGAATAAAAAATAATACATCACAGATTATGAAAACCTATTGTTCAGCAAGTAATCTCAGAAGTGATTTCTGTTAGTGCAAAAATTAGCAACAAAACCAGTGAAAAAGTAATCCAGAGTATATACAATTAGGAAATCTAATACTTCTTTTTAAATGTAAAGGAATAAATAAAATGCAAAGTGTGGTTATAGTCTGAAGAGTACAAAACATGGATAACCTTACTTTATTCATTGTATGTCTTGTTATTATACTAAAATAAAAAAAAAATATTAATTCTTGTAAGTTCAAGAGAAGAATAAAGGTGAGATGAAAGATCCGATTGATTGCCCTTTGCTGTTCATCAGCATCCACACACCACCACCCTCTTCCACACTGGGATGCAACGATCCAACAGTCAGAGCAATGCTTTTTGGATTTGACACCCTAAGCTGAATTCCCAGGTGAGCAACACGGGAAAAAAATGAAGCAAAACAAAATTGTCATTTTTCCTTCTTGGAGCTGTCATGTTTGCCATGGAGCTGGCATGGAAGCCTCCAGCTGATTTCCAGCTACTTTTCTGATTATAACCACACTGCCAAGTGCTACAGGGATGTGCTCATACTCTATGAGAAAGGGAGAGGTTTGAGATGCAGTGAAGACAGCAGCTCCTCACGCTAACGACATCTCAAAAGCAGCTTTCAACAAGAAAAACTAAAACATACCAGGCAGCATTCAGAGAAGGATTTTTTAGGAGGCCGTGCAGGAGGGGGTGGTCCCTGATCCCACTCCCAGAAGGCCATTGAGTTCTGACGAAGCAAAAGCTCCTCCGATGGCTAAGAGGAGGCAGATGCCCCAATGGCAGAACAGCCAGAAAGAAAGAGGAGACAAAGCAAGAGAGGCATGCATATGATCCACAGCCAAAAAAAAAGAAGTAAACACATGACAAAGTATTGAAAAGGCTCTGCTGAGATATACACATAAGGCAATGTTTAAACTATACTTGAAAAGCCACGTTAGCAAAAATAGCAACAAACATGTACAAGTGCTGTTTTGCCGTGATTCCATGAAACGTTGTTCAAAGCTGCGGCTCAAGAGTCTGCTCCTGTTTGGGTTCTTTTGGAGTGCAAATGCCAAAACCAGCCAACATTACTTAGCAAGATTTACCACAAAACAGCATGAATGTTTTATTTTTGCTGGTGACATACAAAAGAAGCACATGGACATCAATGGTAAAAGATGGCAGAAAATATTTCATGAAGGACAAGAAACTGAAAAGATGGGGAAGAAATGTGTGTATGTGACTGACATTTACAAGATGCATGGGAGTTTCCAAGCTTTAGGCATAAAAAGGCCCCAAAACCTTAACCTTTCAAATAGGCTTACTCATGTCAGGAATCTACGTGAGAGAGAGAAAAAAAAATTCCTTTAAAAAAAAGAAAGAGCCCTACCTCATTTGCCTCTACAGCACTGACATTTATTCAAGGTCTTGACTTTTCCAGAGACCTTCATCCTGGCCAGAGCTTGGCAGCTGCACCCAGGCGGGCACCAGAGCTCTGCTCTCTGTGTGCAGTAACACAACCAGGGGCTAAAACAGCAAATAAGCCACTCCCCTGTCTTATTTCTGAATAATAAAAGCATTTTATTTATGTTGTGTGCTTTGAAGTTATACAAGCATCTGTGACAAGCTGCATCTAAATGGCTACGGAGACCCTCAGAAACCTTACAGGAGACCCTCAGAAACCTTACAGAAGACCCTCAGAAACCTTACAGGAGACCCTCAGAATCCTTACAGGAGACCCTCAGAATCCTTACAGTAGCCACAGAACTGCCTGAAGTAATAACGCATCGTTTGTCTAAACCTCACCTCCTGGATCACAAGCTCACAGACCATGCCACCTACCTCCCTCAGATCGTTGTCCAGCCCGATGTGCTCCGAGTGCTGCCGCAGGCGGTCTTTCCTCCGCTGCGCGGTGGTGCTGCGACTGGCCCAGCGGCTGGGAACCCAGAGAGAGAGGAGATACACGTGAGTGGGAAAAGATCAGGAGGGAAACCCTGGGTCAGGAGCCAGAGGACCTCCGACGGGTCTGCGGCAGGAGAAGCGAAAGCACAAACTCGGACCTTGCAGCAGACGCGGGTGCAAGCTGGCGCCCGACCTCCCCGTGGGAAACTGCGTGGCAAGTGAGGGGCCAGCGCGCACCCAGGGGGCAAAAGCCCTGATGAAAAGGTGCCTGCTGCCTGCCAGGGTCTCCGGTGAGAGCTCCCGTGTCACCCGAAATGCAGGTCATGCCACAGCACTGATGCCACCACTAGGTAAATCGCTGTCCTGAGTTACCCAACACTACCATCTGCTGCATTTGCTGAAGTTTTATAAAAATGGTGTCTGTAGGGACAAACAAAATACAATGATGTATTTTGAGTGGCAACTTCTATGATTTTATTCTTTTGTGAGAGGTGGTACTTCTCCTTTCTCCACTTTCTGTGGTACTTCCACGAATTATTTCAGAGAAACTTCACATTGCGGTAGTTAACTACTGTGATATTGGGCGCATCTATGTCTCAAGGCTATAAATAATATTGATGTTCCTGGGATTAATCATGTTGCTATCTTCACCACATCTTTTTTTGGATTGCCTGTCTAAATACTACAGGAAGCCTGTTTTTTTTCTACATGTTCCTATATGTCCAGCTGAATTTTTTCCTCATCTGAAGCTGTTGCCTGAAAGCAGCCACTTGGTAACCAGTTTTGAAACGGAGCAACCTTAAAGCTCCCAAGTGTCTCCAAACTCCTTTATGCCAGATACTAGAACAAAACACAAACCAAGATAATTTTGTCCCATGGAATTTCTAGTCTGGTCATAGAGTTTCTAGGAATACCATAGGCTTCTGTCAAATCCATGAAAATAAAAATACTCTACTGGTGCAGAAAATAAAGAGGTTAATACATTATTTATAAGAGAAAGCTGAAAGAACACTGTATGAAGCAACTTATCAAGCATTAAAAATAAGTATCTTAATGCACATGAAGGCTATCTCTTCATAATATTACTTAATTACTACGGTTGTGTTTATTAAAATTAAAAATATATTTCAAACACAATTTAAAAAAGGAAAAAAAAAAAAAAAAGGCCTTTAAGTGTATAGCCTTTTGGTCACTTCATGAAGTCATCTGTTCTGCCTCTCTCCTGCACTCAGAAGTTAAAGAGCAAAACCAAGGCAAAGCAGAACACAAAGCCTGCCCAGGGCAGTGCTCCAGCTCCAGTGCCTGGTGGGATGTAGGAATAAGGCTCTACCTACGGGAGAAAACTGCCTGGAAAAAATTGAAGGGATAACATAAAACTGCAAGGAAAAAAAAAAAAAAAAAAAAGAGAGAAAGAAAAAGGAAAAACCCACCAAGAAAACAATGCCCCACACTCCCCAACCTCAGTACTCGAGCCAACAGGACCCTTCAAAACCTGTCTCCATCCTGGCCCCTCTACTCCAGACTGAAGTGTCCACACTGGGGACCACAGCAGAAGAACTGTTCTGAGATGGCATTTTCTACAGGAGCTGTGATCAACAGGCAGAGCCCCTGGGGATTTGGGTGCTCTGCCTGTGACAGATCTATACAGAGGGAAACCTAGAGGTGCCCACAGCAAAGACAGAAGATGTGTGCTTGTTGAGCCTCTCCACACAGGTGGTGTTGGCAAGGACAGCAGTCGCCAGATCTCAAACCCATCTATTTCTGTGTGCATCCCAAACTAGAGCATATGCAAATGGGATCTGAACTATTTGGGCAAGGAGTTTCAGCTGGCAACATGTAGGTAGATGCGTCCCTGGAGGAGGAAACTCATGCACAGAGCTGGACTTGGGTCCTGACATGTCCAGCAAACTATTTGGGATGCGTAAGGAGGGGAACCTGACCCAAGAGAAGTGCAGGGACGTGACTCCTGATAACCAAACCCCTCTGTTTCCAGAGAGGAGGACTTTGCATACATGTACCTAACTAACTGTCTCCACAGATTCCTCCAGAGGCTAAACCAAAGATAAAAAGTGACCACACAGACCAAAAGGGAAAAAAGTCACAGGAACTAGTTTTTCTAGTCAAATCAAAGCCCCTTCCTATATCCCAAATAACATCAAGAAAACAAGTACAAAGGAAGAAATAAACATCTGCGTCTGCACACAATTATGGTTCAGCGCTTCATCATCCCATATAACAAGAAATTTATTTTTAAAGCAATGTAGCCTCAAGTCTCTGGTAACTAAACCAAACAGCCCAATAGGTGTGTGCACAGCAAACACCGATACCTTCTCAGAGGAATACATTACTGACATAAGTGTCTTTGCACCTCCTCAGAAATCTTAAAAATATACAGCCCATGAGCTTAGTAAGTCATCACTTTTTTTTTTTTTTTTCCTCAGAAGCAACACCTAACACCTCATTAGATGACTGACAGTGGGGAAATAAAACCCTACATTTTAATAATCTCAACAAGAAGTGCAGCAGAAAGAACACCCCATCAAACAGAGGATAGCAAACGTAAAAGTGACTTTAGCTAGCTGGCTCTGGAGACTTTTCATTTATTGCAAGTTAGTACCACACTTACGTTTCAGATGATAGAATGCCAATAATACACTGGAAAGTTAACTTATAGATCAAATATTACCCATATAATATCTTCCTGTTCCGATTTTTATGGTATTTTCTGAGTTCTAGACAAAGCTTGGATCTCTCTTCACCTGCATTTCTGCAGCTACTGGAAGATGCAAGAATTGCTAGAAGCATCCTTTGAGGGAACGTGTCTCACCGAAGGTGAAAGCAGAAGGCAAGCCACGGAATAATTAGGAGTAATACACCATCATTAAAGCATTTTCAATTAATTCCAGCCCTGTACTCCATCTGGGAGAAGGCACAGACTATTAATCAGAACTATTTGAACATTTTAAGCATACAAATGTAAAGATCATTGGGCATTTATGAAAAAAAGACTGCTGCTTATTAGCTGGAGCAAGTAAACACCCAGAGAGCTGCATGCTCCCTCTTTCCCAATCTTTAAGCTGAGGAAGAGGAGCTGCAGGGCTGCTAGTGGAGGTCTGTGCATTTGGATGCTGCTCTGAATCTCTCCGGGAGATTTTGTAAAGATCTAACAGCAGATAAGCAGGATTAAGCAGCTAAATCTTTTAAAGCCTTTTCTTTATTGGGCCACATAGAATTTTCCCAAAATAATGCTTCAATATTACAGTAACCATTCCCTCCCCTCACATCAGCAGAAATTGCATTTTAAATTACTCCTCCCTTCAGTCTCTCAAAGTGATTTTAAGGGCGGGTAAAAGCCCTCCCCAGCGACCCCACCACCTCACTTGGGTTGCCGAAATTCCATGCGGGTGCCTCTCCTGGCCCCCAGCTGCTGCCTTATTCACCTCTCAGCCCTGTCACTGCCAACACAGTGAGGAAAGCTGTATTCACGTGGGCAAATGCTTGCTTGTTGTCAGCCCTTAGTCTTGAGCTTTTCAGCTAAACCACAACCACCTGTGTCCCTGTGGAGCAGGGACCAGCGGAGACAAAGCCCTCCTGGCTGGTCCCTGCCCTGGGGGGGTGAGCCCCGAGCTGCCCGGCCCCTGGGAACACACACAGCACTGCTCGAATACTCCCTGACCCCAAAAATGCCCTCTCCCTTTTTTTTTTTTTGCCTGTAGTCCCACAGGCATGGACCACTGGCATGTTTCATTTATTCCTCACAGCAAAGGCACTGCTACAAGCATCAAGTCTCCGGGGACAAAGCAGCTGCAGCTCAGGCACCGTGTTGCTGAGAGCCCAGGGACAAGCTGCCTACATGGAGAAGGAAGAAAAGGCTCATTTTGGTAGTCTGCCCATATCTAACTCCCATGTCCAAGGACGAACATTCTTCACCCCCAGGGACTGTGGAAAAACAGTGATATTTCAGAGGAGGGACCAGGAAAGACTGCAATCTGTTCAATACAGAGAAATGAAATGAAAGCACCTCCAGCTAAGACCCTTTTAACATGAAGACAGGGAAGTCAGTATTGTTTAATATCAAATTATACCCAACAAGCATAGGAATACGTTTGCAGAGGTTGGAGGAAATGTGAAGGTGACACTTGAAAAAGATGATACTTAACCTGCGATGCTTAATTTCTGTAATAAAAATGGTAAGGTAGTCAGCATCAAAGCTGAACTGTCAGAAACCAATCTAGCAGAACAGCAGCCTCATACCAGGGACTGGCCATGCTGTACTGCAACCACATATACAGCTCTCTCTCCTCCTACCTTTCCCCCTGCCCCACTTTTTAAAGCTCCATGAAGAAATGATGTCTACCCAAACCAGACATGGGTGTAACAGGCAGGTTATATACTGCAATACATGCAACATGCTGCTAGTGGACTTAATTCACAGACAGATTTAACTAATATTGCCATCACCATGAAAACCACTATTGCAATTTACAATCTATTTACAGTGATAATAGAGAGAATGAAGGAGAAAAATGCACTTGTCTATAAGACAGAAGCTAATTCTCCTCATATTGACCATCTCCTGAGGGGTACTGCTATTTAGGTCTGCAAATCATGACAATACCCCTTTTACCTATATACTTCCATCAGAGGAGTTACCTGACTGCATTTCTGTATTCACAAGTTAGCACACAGCTGTACTACACCCTCCACCAAACCCCACTAAAGCTCGCATGCAGCCTGCACACATTAAATACACACAGAACGCACTTGCAGTCTGCTTGGGGCCAGAAGTAGCTTGCATGGGACTACACAGAGATTCTAAGTCAAATACACGTTGGAGTGAACAAATTAAAAGGAAGGTCGAAGCCAAGCTCCACCTGATCACAGATGGGTTGACACGAGGGGTTTTGTACTGTGAATCTGCTCTGCACACACTGCTCCGTGGCAAGGAGGATGAAGGCTCAAATAGAGTCTAATGCATTTCCATCTTTGCTGTCGGGCTGAACAGGAAAGCTTTTAAACTGATGATCAGGTGGACAAAAATGAGCAAAATGCCGTGCAGAGCGGTGTTGCACTGACAGGCTGTCTAATCAGATTATATGAAAAGAAGTGATTTAAAAGGGTGGTACCCACAACCGCCATCCTCTGCAAGGAACAGTGCTAGTGATTTGCTGGCATCACCCCTGAAGCCCTGGCAAACCACTGTCCCAGGTGGTATTTTATTTGCAAACTCCCTTGAGACATAACACTGTTCAGGGGAGAGTAAACAGAATAGAGGATGTGAGGATTTGACACACATTTTTCCCTGTAAACATTAATTCTGCACAGCTATTTTAAAACGATACATGAACTGAAAGAGGTTAATTGTCCTTTTACCACCTTGCACCAGTTGAACAGAGGATCAGTACTCAGAAGATTCGACCATCACATTCCAAGTCCCCATAGCACATATTTCATATTTCAGAAACCATTTTTAAGCACAGGTTGTCCATCACACTTCATTCTTGAAAATGAATGTATTTGAACACAAGTGGTTAATATTTTCATTGCACCTGCCAGTGGTTTGCTATATTAGATTACCTAATGTATAGTAACTGCTTGTTTCAGATTTTCATATGTAAAAGGTGAGCTTTTAATACTCTCAAAGTTTAAATAACATCAGCGTTGTGTCTGGGTGGCTCATCGCTGACTACTTTCTCGCTCATTTAGATGCATTGCAGAGATGCTACTCTATACTACTTGAAAGTGCAATTGTTTGGCTGGACTGAAAAAAAAAAAAAAAAAGGCTGAAAAAAAGAAAAAGCTTAATTGAAGACAGCCAGCCTTTAAACAGTACCCAACAGATACGGAGGTAGAAAAACCCCATAAAATATGAAGCACTCTGTACAAGAGACAGACCATTTCCCATATAAAAAAAAAAAAAAAAAACAAAAAACTTAAAACCCAGAATGAATTCTATCATCATATAGAGATTCGGCAACCACTTTGCACTATATAAATTTTCTTTAAAAGCATTAACCAATGTTAAATGCTAGTGAATAAGCAAACACTAGTGCTATTTAAAAATGAGGAGAATCAGAGCACCACGCAGATAAACCCTGGGCAGTTCACATCTTGAAGAGGGGGCCGGCGATGGAAGCCACAGGACAGTGCCCATGCAAGTCGTGCCATAAACTGGAGCACAAAAATGAATCAATTTCGTACACTCCTAACCCAAGATTTTTACAAATAAATACTGCCACCGCGGTGAGGTCAGCAAAACACAGCACAGGAATGAATGCCTGGAGAAAGCAAAGAAAAACACTTTTGAAATCTGCTTCATGGGTAAGAGCGACCCATCACTCGGCTAAAGCCTGAGGTCAGGAGGTCAAGTGTGGTGGGATCTGTGCTCGGAGACTTGGACTGCACCTCCTTTGGGGATGGCTGCAGGTCTGGTAGGGCACAGAGGACAGACAAAAGCACGAGGCTCATAGGAAGCCGGGATACAAAAGTGAGCGGGCTCGGGAGAGAAAAGTGGCCGGGGCAGGAAAGAGGAAACAGGCTGGTCAGGGAAAGAAGCATGGAGGAAAGTGGAGCTCAGATAATGAAGGTGGCAAAACCACAGCTCAACAAAGAGAAAGGCAAAAAAAAGGATGATTTAAGCCATTTCGTAAATGTGTAACAAAGCAAAGCCTTCTTTTGAAAACCAAAAGACATTAAGAAAAAAAAAAAATCAGTTCAATTGTTCTTTGCAGGCATTCACTACAGATTGTCAGAATGCAAATATATTCCCATGCTTGGTGTGCAATCAATGTTTTCCCTCTGTAATATTTAATCTCATTTATCAAGCTTCTTAGTACAAATTAAGTTACAAGGTAATCAATTAGATTGAAAACACATCTTGTTTCATTGTTTTAAATTTGCAATGTAAGCATATTCAACCTAATTTAACAATTAGCTAATCAAAACCCATGAAGTGTTTATGTAGCTTGGCTTTTTGTCATTCAAATTCGTCTCCTGCATCATTGGAAATGCATCAGCCAGTGGAGTCCCAGCTACAATTTTAAAAGCCTCACAGAAAACACATGTGGGGAAGGAAGAGGGGAACACACAGAAATCACCATGTGATGCAAGGGTGTGAAAAAGGAAGGGAGGACTCTGGAAACCGCTGCTCATTTCCAGATAAATAGACCACTTGCCTAAGGGACTGCAGCCTGTTTCTCCCGGGATGCCTTCTAGGAGGACTTCTGCAGAAGCCCCGGTTTTACAAGGTTAGAGCAGCGTGGACAGGCCACTTTCGAACCCACAGGAAGCTGCAGCTGCTGCCTGTAGACTCAGAAGGTTTTTCCCATGATGTGGGAGATGTATCAAAGGCGAGGAGTGCAGAGGGAGTCCCTCAAATGAGATGTTGCTGCCTGATGGCAAAAAGAACAGAACTGGGTGGGTTTTTTGTTGTTGTCGTCTTTGTTTTTAAATTGTGGTTAGATTAAATTAATTGCTCTTTTCTTTATAGAAAAATATTATTTCTTTTACTTCCTAGAAATATTTTCGTAATTATCTTTTGCTTAAGTTTAGATCAGCATATTCTGAAGTTAATGTCTTTCTGTGTTGTGGCAGTTTTGGTCAAAAAGATGATTAGGAAAACTCTATACCTGGGAGCCTATTGTCCAGTTTTCTGGAGGTGGGTGGGGGTCTTTGTTTATTTTTTTTTTGTTGTTGTTGTTGGTTGGAGGGGCGGAAGGGGTGATTTGCTTTTTAAACTTTGAATTTCTTTTCAGTAAAGTGCAGTTTGGAGTTATTTTCAGTGAAGTTCTTTCCTAGCTGAGCAAGCCAACGTTTCCTGACCACCACGGGGGAAGAGGTGAGACCAGGCCCCAAGGACACCAAGCACACGCATGCAGTCCGAGTGCGCCGGCCAGAATAGGAGCAAAAGCAAAAGGAGTTGCTCTCCTGATGTACAGATGACCGAGCAGGTAAGAGAAAGCAGCAAGCAGGGTGAGGCTGGGGGGACGGGGAGGCGGCAGCACAGGGCCAGAAGCGGGGCAAAGCACGCTGCCGCGCGCGGCCCCGGGCTGACAGATGAAACACTATTAGATTTCACATCTATGGCAGACTTCGGTGTTTTAACACTTACACATGGTAATGTGATCAGCATTTGTTTCCAGCTGTGTTTAGGTGGAAGTGATCCAATATGACTGTCAACCATCCCTCCGTCCCCAAGCCTGGCTCTCCATGCCCAGCAAGCAAAAGCCAGACACCTCCTCTCCCAAAACCAATTTCTGCCTGTCTAGGCAACATGGTGTTCTGAGATCATATATAGAATCTAGATCTAAAACTGAATGTGTATGTTCTTTGCATCATATTTCTGATTTAGATTATATATATATATATATATATATATATATATATATAGCAGCCCAGTAACTGACAGAGGTGTCTTCAGCACTCTGCCGGGTTACAGGGAGGGAATAGCTAGATAATATTTTGAGCTCTAGTTATGCATTTGTTAGTTTATCTGCCCAGAAAGGGAAGCAATAAAAATCTGATTGCTGGCCAGAGAGGACAGGTTTTCATTAAAACAGTTTTGAATTGGTTTTATTTGCTACTGTCCAGCAACAATTGACCATAAGATGGGAATGATTATTCAGGACAAAATTTGTGAAGTAGAACTGGAGTCTGCAAAATAATTCTCATCTACATAGTAATATCCTTTGCATATTTGCACACAATAGCTACATTTGAAGTGCCTTGCCTGTGAATGTAGCTGAAATGTTCTCATCCCCCATCCCCATACACAAAGGCCCAGTCCTGTATACAAGTATAACATAACTCTAAGAAGCATACACCAGGAAATTCAAATTAATGGAAGGCTATACTTCAATTGATTTTGTGGTCAAAAGAGTTATGCTGTATTTGCAAAGAGCATGAAAAGGCTATCTGTTTTATACGTGGGTGTAAATTCAGCAGAATTACATGTCTTAAATGAGAGAGAAAGAGAGTCCTTTCAGCTGCTCACATAAAAAGCCAGGAAGCAGAAAGATATAAACAGATGGTCTTGAGATTTTCCAATTACAAACCTTTTTGGCAATATACAACTGGAGGGATTCCAAACATTTGTCACTTTGACACCGCTTTGCAGTAAGTAATGGGATTTTGGTACTTACAAATTCCGAAACACGCTGCAATTTGAAGACCAAAACCAGCTATCTAAACCAAAATTATCACTCGAGGAGTTAAAGTCACATTTTAGAATAGGTACCAATCTAACAGAAGCATCTCAAAAGGCATAAGGGAAACTATTTTTAATTTGATGCTTATTCATAGATTCACTAAGATTCTGCAATAGAGCCAAAAGATATAAGCAACTTCGAGCAGGCTGGGCACACTCACACAGTTGCTGACACTGTAAAACTGAAATCCACCATAAGGATAAGAGGCAGACTGCTAAACACAGCACTCCACAAGATGAAGAAATCCTCCATTCCTCAAGAGAGCATTTTGTCTTGTAAAATTTTGTCTTCATTTGCAAGAAGACTGCAAACAAAGGAACTTTGAAATATGCATTCCTCCTTTTGGTTGTTTTTGGTTGTTTTTTTTTTTTTTTTTTGTGTTTTTGTTGTTGTTGTTTTAATTTTTGTTTAGGTTTTGTTTTGTGTTTTTTAAAGAATTGCAATTCTTTAAACATTAAATGTTTAAGGGTATCTTATTTTATCATTTGCAAGTCTTATTCCTAGTAGGTTATTAAAAAGGTACAAGTTAGCACTGGGGTGCACAAAAGGTGTATAAATAGAATGGAGTGGGCACCTCATACAGGAGGTCAGGGCAGAATGTGTGCATGCACATGTCTAAAACAAGAGCTGGTTTTAAGATTTGGACAGCTGTAGCTTTTGGAGTTCAGATTTATCTGTGCTCCCACATTTTGACCTACCACAGAAGTGAGTGCTTGAGCTAATAATTTAATGAAGTAGTAAGCACTGGTGCACAAATCTTCCGTTTTTGAAGGGGGAGAAAAACCCCCTCACATTTTTGACCCCCCTCATTTGAGGGTTTTGAGGAAAGACAGACAGAAAGACAGACAGAAAGACAGACAGAAAGACAGACAGAAAGACAGACAGAAAGACAGACAGAAAGACAGACAGACAGAAAGAGTAACGCAACTTACAGCACTTACTTTATAACATAATTGTTATAAATGTAAAATGTATCAGTAGTCCAGGTTCTCATTTTATCATCATTCTGTAGGTACATTAACTATGTAATTACATGCTGAATTCCACAGCTATAGGTACCCCTACCTTCGTATCAAAGTGCACTACAGAAACTTATCAGACTCAGAAACCCAGGTACAGAGCCACATATTTTCCACCCTCACCAAGTTATTCTTCCAGGCTATTCCAATGTGGAAACTGAAAGACAGCTATAAAAGTAGTTGGGTCATGCAATAACAGCTAAAGAAAGGAAAGGAACAGAGTGGGCATTAATTTAATTCTGCACGATAGTGTGGAGGTTTCAATACCAAAATTTCTTTCAGTATCTGAATTTTGGCTTGGGTTTCCAAATTGTCCTATTCAGTACAAAAAAAACAACAAAAAAAAATTTTAAATTTATTACGGCAATGATAAAACTAAAAATATGTATGAGAAGACACAGTACTTATCACTCAACAGAAAACAGCACCGAGGAATCTTCCCAAAACCACAGCTAACACTTTCTAACATAACCTAAACCATGGCTATAACTTCAAAAATTGCAGCCCATACAAATGAGAAATGGAAGGAGGTGCTAGGTTTCATTAGACTGGTCAGAAGCCATCCAAAATTAGGACTTCTGTCCAGTGATGTGAATCTTTTATACAAAACATCTGCTTTCCGATACAGAAAAATAAAACCTGTGCTTACTTGTTATTGGTGGGTCCTGTTGCCAAGACATCTGACTGCAACTTCGGGAAAAATCCTTGCTCGTATTTCCCTTGGCCGATCTTCATATCAAGTAAGTGCGGGTGGATAGCTGTGTGATCGATCTTCAACAGCCGCTGCTCGATGGATTGGGCTGCAAGTTACAGTCACAGGTGAACAACCTTGTCAGCAAACCACCCGAAGACACACGCTACAACAACAGAAGCGGTCATGCTCTGATCCCTGAAAACGCTCTAAAAAGTTAAGTAGTGTCTTTAGACCCAGAAATCTATCGCTTACAGAAGTGAGGAAACATCTGCGCTGTTATTTTGTTATTGTGCTTTTAGTTTCTTCACCCAGCACAACTAGTGTTGGCACAAACAAGTTAGCCATTAAGCAAGCAGTTATTTGCGGGAGCCTATGCGATGGGTTATGAATTGGCAATCCTTCCCTTAAACTTGGCGTTTGGTTTTAATGCAATCTTTCCCTTAAACTTGGTGTTTGGTTTTAAAGCTCCTTCGGCAGGATGGAGACCTCTGCAGCCAGATACAACCCTCTGCGGGGTCGGGTACCTCACTCTGCCCCAGACACATCTCCCTGGGCAGACAAGTGGGGCGGCGATGCCTGAGTTTTGCAAACATCTGGCACCTATAACGATCCTCTTCCTGAAATTAGATATGCCATTATGGCATGACAGCATAGCAAGGCTTGAGCAGCATCAAGAAGATGAACAGATGCTTGGAAACAGGGGAGGCTACGGCAAGACCAGAGAGGGCTCCCCGGAAAACTCAGCTCCACTGAGACTAATGTGGTTCAGTCATTTTCTTCAAGGAGGTGAGGATTTCATCTCAAATCTCGAGCAGAATGAAAATAAAATGTGTCACCCTCTGAACACTGAGTCAAGATGCACTGTGAAGGAGGAGGGAAAGGAGGTGTATGGGGGGGAAATCGGCATTTAATTAGCAACTTTAATATTCAACACTATAGTCCATCCATTATCGGGCAGACCTGTTCTTTTCAGCATATCACAACTAGTGAATAAATATACAAAATGTGGAAGCTAAATCCATTCTCCATTTGTCAAGAATAACACAGAACTCATTTCCTATTTTATGAAACTGTGATAGGAAAGAAACTGTCAAAAGATTTACATACATTATCATTAGAAACTCAGCAGCTTTTTATTCCCCTCAAAAAGAAAAAAAAAATCACCTCATGGTTTTATTTTGGAGAAAAGGACTGGGTAGTGTGGGGTCAGAGGGTTTGAAGGCTTCCGTAAATAGTAGGTTAAACAAACAGGTGTTGGATTTGTGCTAGGGTCATATAAATTGTGAATGATAAATATGAAGGAAAGCTGGCATTACTATCAGTTTGCTGCTTTTCACAAGACAGAAAATGAGGTTCCGGTGCCACAATATCTACCAAAACTAGACGCTGAATAGACAGTCGACCTGCAAATTAGAATTGGTTTTAGATAGACAAAGTTAAGAAGACGCAGGATTTCTATTTCTGCCACAGTTCTAACATGTAACCTATTCTGAAGGAATTATACAAAAAAACCCCATGAGAAATGTGTTTGCCCCATTTCATTAACATGTGTCCCAACAAATTTAAGAGTATAATTTCCCTGTATTACTTGGAAATGAAATAAATACTTGCACAGTAAGAAACTCAAGTATAATTTGAAAATGCATCCTGTGACTGTAATGGAAAAAAAAAAAAAAAAAAAAAAAAAAATCAGTCTTCAGCACACAGCATATTGTTCATTAACACTGAGCATCTATTGCTGGAGCTACTAAATATGCCACACAAGATTACATCCCCGGCATCCCCCGCTGCTCTAACCAAATGGCATAAGTCAAAAAAAGGTCTTTTTATGGGAAGGGGGAGATGAGGCCAGTGGAGCAGACACCAGGGCTCGGCTCCTTGGTGTGGCTGGCGCTGGTCCCACCACCACGGTGAAGGAAAGCTCTCCTGGCAGTGGAACGGGAGCTGCCTGAAATGAGAAACAGTGAGCCCAGCTCTGAAGCTTGGTTTGTGTTTATTAAGGGCACGAGCCTAGAAGAGTTCAAAGGGAAGGTAAATGCTCCTACTGTTTTTGTTGTTTAAAAGCATGCTGAAGTTTTTGGCTAAGGAAAACAAGGACACCGCTGAGTCCTCTGCAGGTAGCTCTAAGGCATTCTCACTGGCTGCAAGGCTCAGATGACTGAGGACCTATACTTCTTTGTGGCTGATATTGTACTTTTGAATATTTTACTAGCCCATCTAAACATACCTGCTTCTTTCAAAGTGCTGCATTTCTGATAGTTGGATGTCCGCAGTGCAGGGGCCCTTACATTGTATAGCCTTATTTTCTCAATTCGGGAGTCAAAAACTCGCAGAAAAGGGTCCTTCTCTTCCCACTGGGAGATTATCTTATTGTCTATGAAGGTTGCAAACATCTGTGTTTCGATGAAGTGTGAAAGGAATGGGAGGTAAGGCTCGGGTTGGTCCGAAAGGAAGGAAGCCTGAAATACAGAGCAGCTCATTAGTGCAACATTTCTCCTCGGCGTCGACAGTATGAGCTGTCCTGCAGCAAAGAACTGATCCAGCAGGCAACGGGAAGTCTTGAACAAGGCTTCCCCATCACAAAAACCCCCGTCAGAGAGGGGTGAATCCATCTACAGAGGGGTTTGGTTTGCGGGTCACCTCTTCAGTCACAACTGTGAGAAGTAACGTTTGGGGAAGCTTCGTGACAGCTAGAGTAAAGGGAATGTGGAGTTACTGAAGTGGTGCTCGTGGCTGCCAGTTTTTTCGAAGCAGCTGAGCAGCTGTCACCCACAGGAACGAGCCCTGTGCAACCCATGGCAGACCACCACATGTGCCCACTTGGGACCTCTGGTCTGCGCATCCCTGCTCGGGACCAGATCACTTATTAAGGCATCATACATACCAAGGCGTGTACAGTGCTCTTCAGCTAACAGTCTTTTGTGAAGTTACACAGGGCAATTAATCATAAATTTGTAATTAAAACTGAGAGTGCGCCTAAGTGTCTACCTGAGCTTTGAAAACTCTAACCTTAACAGCCCATTTCAGTGTAGAAGTACTAGCAGAGATTGCCTATACCACTCCCTCCATTCGAATGCTGCATTGGTCAACATCTGAATACAAACAAGACCAATAAAAGGCATGGCAGCATTTTTTTTTTTTGATCAAAAACTGACTCAGATCAATATTTAGTATGTTCCTGACTGTTTATCCTTCTACCATTCTCCTTAGAGAAGGCCCTGTATCTAAAAAAAACAATGGCTAAGTGCTGTCTACTTTGCAGAGTCACTCAGAAATAATAACTGTGCAAGCTTCCCAATATTTCTCACTCCTTTTGCTAGCCTACAGTCTCTTTATTTTCCCATTTCTAATCTCAGCTTCCTTTTCACTCTTGTGTACGCACTACAAAGGAGTCATAACAGTATTCTTCTGCCATAACAATGTGATAATCTTCTACCCATTAACAAAAAGGACTACTGTGAGATTAGGAAACAAGAAAGACTGGATCTGGTTTTTGTCTTTTGTTCGCACCTCTCCTCTCAGCAAACAAAAAAGAAAGAAAAAAGGTCACTTTCCGCTGCTACCCTTCCACCAAACCCAGAAGAGAAGCCCCATCAGCTGGGCAGAGGCCTGCCAGCTTGGTTTGTACAAGCCAGGAGAGCTCTGACCAGTTCAGTGGATCTGCTCTGATTTACTCTGGCAGGTGATCTGGCCCCGTGTAATCAAAATGGACAAAGGCAGAGGAAGAACAGTGGATTAAAGGGTACCTAGGCTATATATACATAGCATAGCTATTCTCCCTCCCTCCCAAAGCACGTTCAGATGGAAAAATGAATACATGGCTATCTTTACTTTGTCAAAGTTTTGCATTTGTTCCCTGTTTGTCAGCCACGACTCCATATCAGGGGCAGCCTGAATGACGAAAGCCTCGTAGTCAGCGAACATCTGCGTGAAGCGATTGGCGAAAACCTCGCGAAGCTGCACGTTCAGTTTGTAGTCCCTCAGCTCCACCTCCTCACACGGCAGTTTCCCATCCTTCTCCTTCTCCACGAGGGGAGCTGTGATGGTCATTTTTTCCATCGTCACGCCCGTTCTCTTGGCGAGGGCTTGCAGGCGGGCGATCGTCTCGTTGCCTTTCAGCAGCTCGTACATGTTGAGGGCATTGCCGGGGATGTTCCCGTTCTTCTTGTCGTTCACCAAATCGCTAAGGACCAGGTTCTTGAGTTTGGTGGCACTGTCGCTGCAGTGCAGGTTACCCTCCGGCGGGATCCCAAACTGCAGGAGAACCTCGGAGATTTCCTGGATAAACTCTAGCTTGTTGGGGAACTGGGGGAATTCCTCTGGCAGTTCAATGAAATGGTTATCGATGTCTACAAAGCACAAGTTCGCCTGAAATACAAAGAAAAGTTTCAAAATGGACACTCAGCACTGAACTGGCTCCTCTGCTAAGCAGCCCTATTTTCCCAGGGTGCTTTCAGAGAAAAGGGTAAGAGCACATGTACGCAGGAGACAGACTGTGCCATCTAGACTGTGACATTTCAGATTTCAGTAAAGCTAGGGGGCAACTGGATGGCAATGATTTCACTAATAAATAAAGCCTCCTGCCCGCTCCTATTCTCCCGGGATTTGCAGCTCCCAAACTTCCCACCACAAAGGCTGATATCCCCTCCCAGACCAGCCAAGGACACACCAGCACGCAGGACGCGCAGCACCGCTTCTCAGCCCATCTCTGAATTACCACATCTCAAGGCCATGTTTATTTTACCAGGAGCCAACTAAAGGAAGCCTCTGTAGCTGTGCTACTAAGGAATGAGATGGTCAGTGAGAAAGATGACGATGCTATGAGCAAAACTACAAAAGAGGGCCCCAGGCAAATCCTTTGGGATCACGTCTGAGTATAGCTTGCCCACTGGAGGTCAAGCCCTATTTCCCCACTTCCCCCTACCCCCTGTTTCCATGGAGGCCTTTAATCTTCCAAATACCTCTCCCTGAGATTTAAACAGAGTGCTTTTAGACAGCTTTGCTACAAATAGAGATGGATCTCAGCCCATAAGATTAAAGCTAAGTGAAGACATGAATCTAGCAGAGCAGATACTTTACTAGGAAAGTGTCAATGGGGGGATGGAAAAACCCTACATAAAAATTAATTACATTGCAAATGCACCCTCAGGAATAACAGCAGAATGAAAAACAGTAATTGATCTTCTGAACTGCAGCTTACATCTGAAATTCTGTATCTGAGTGCACCGTGCTGAATAAAATCTTAAACCTGGTCAGATTCCCAAGGTGCTGAGCTCTGATGGGATTTACCCTGGCATAAATCTGCAAAATGGGAGATGCAGAAACCCACAGGACAGCAGCAGCAGGAGCAGGTCTTCCTTAGCCTGACTGGGCCATTAGCACAGCTCCTCTGCCTTCACTAAGGCCCTTTTACTGTTCTTTACTTCTCATCAAACACTGTAGTATGATCTTCGGATTATACGAACAGAAAGGACTTCTATTCCTCCTTTTCTGAAAAGGTTGATTTTCAGCAGGACAGTACACTCCACCGCAAACATGGTTATAATATAGTGGATATTTCAGGGACAGGTTTGACATTAATGACCTTTCACATAGATACTTTAACGGGTATTAGGATTCATTTGGTAAAACAGAAGTGTCCCTTCAGCTCACTTTTTCTTAATAAATTTAGACTGTACAGAGAAAAGCATTTCTTCATACAAAAAAATTTGCTTTACTTAACTATGAAGCTATTAAAGAGTTATGGTGTGCATTGGTACAGTTCTTTAGCTCAGGGACTGTCTGCTTATCTATCAATATTTCATTTCAAAGGCTTTTTAATTTCAGCTCTGCATATCATTTACAAAATTTGAAAAATGAGATCTGGATTCAGAAAACCCTTGGGGAATTGGTCTCACGTCTCTCTTCAAAAACATCTGATGATTAAAGTTAATGCAGAGAGATTAGTAATCTTAAAACAGCATGATGTCCAGTTGTTAGAATTTTTATCTCTAACAAACAAATGGTTTATATTTAGCACAAGAGCTTGAAACAACTAGCCCCTGGCCTGAACAATAAAGGAATGTTAGAGCAAACAGCGCTTCATCACTGCTCGCATGTTGAAGGATTTTCTATTTTTGTCTAGAGGAATTTAAGATTCAAGATCTTCCCTGTTCAATACCCCTTCTTTCTTTACCTCTCCAGTAGTTACTGGACCTGTGATGTTCATAAATGCTGATGTTTTTCACTCGTTTGTTAAACATCTTAAGGGGAGGGGGAGAGGAGGCGGCTTCCCCCCCGCTATTAGTCTTCCCTCACTGGCAATACTTAATTTGTTATTCCAGCGATACCGTAAGCCCATCACATTAAAATTTTAATTTAAGGAAAATGACAGCTTAATCTGCTAAATAAAAGCATATGACTAATATGCAGTAATTATGCAGTATTAGCATGGTTTTACTGAAAAGCATTGCTAGATACCAGCTTCATTTCCAGGCCAATGCAAATTTCATGCGATTGGGTCATTGTACCCATGAGGTAAGACTTGATTTGCTCTGTTACACGCCACCAAGGCTAAGAATCAGTCCCCTCCACCTAATACTCGATTAAAGAAAGTATTATATCCTGTGCTTATCCCTCCACTTCCACACAGAAGCTCCCCCTTCTGCATGTTCTCCTCTGCTGCTGCTCCCACCCGCCTTCTCAGCAAGAGCACCTATTTGCAAGCCATAGGGACTCTGCTCCTGGGAGAGGTCCCCGCATGGAGCTGAGCACAGCGCTGTCACCATCACGAGATGTTACAGCCATACAAACAGTCATGCTTAGGGTTCCCACTGGTTTTAAGAAGAAACCGAAGTTAAAATGCGTGGCATGCTCATGAGGTGGGTCCAGTCGTCATCTCAAATGCAGACAGGCTAGCCACGTGCCAAAGACTTCGCAGTATGGAGAGTGATCAGTTTCCAGGTTAAAATGCAAACCAGTTTTAATCATCTTGGTCAAATTTTGAGGAGAAAAATCTCCATTTCACTCTACCACCAGTGATTTTAACACCTAGATTAGGAGGACGACTTTTCTTTCCTTATTTTTATCTGTGTAAAAAGTGGTAGACCAGGCAAAGTTTTCACTTCCCATTGCATGGGAGGACAGAAGATCTTCAAAAAACGATCACTGGGGTGACTCAATATTTTGGAAGTATGTATGTGTGTATGCCTCTAAGTGGTTCACAGGCATGCTAGTAGTGCAAATCTGGCTCGTCTGAGGCCAGAACACTAGTCTAGTAATAGACCTTGACCCAACCAGGAACACGTGGGCTCACCCAAGGGTGGGACAAGGCTGGTGGGATGGGATGTGCTTCTCAGCAGCAGCGGGGGGACAGGGGCAAGTTTATATCATGTAGCAACCACATCCGAGATCCAGACTCATAAAGTCCATCCCCAAATGAAATGCTCTTTAGCCTTCTGTCAATAAGACCGTGACACTGTCAAAGAGTAACAAAACCTGGTGAAGCATCTGATATAAGGAAAGCAGAGAAACTTTCAGCGTCACAGCAAGAAGCAGGAGAAGCATTTGGAAGTCAATACAACTACAGGTACTCATTAAATTCAGAAATGGACCAAGAAGGGCTGTGGAGACTTCCCCTACTGTCTCACTCCTGCTGGCAAACAGTCTTCACAGTGCCAGAGAAGGCTCCTAACACCCGGCACAGCATTTTCCAGCAGGGATTCACATAAATGTTAATAGTGTGGCTCCAGGACAGCAAGCCCAAAGACGGAGACTGACCTCCTGAGGCAGCTCCAGCTTGGAGCGATCAGTTCCCTCCTTGGACTGCAGCCCCATCAGGTAGGGAACGGGAGCATCCAGAAAATGCAGGAGAGATGCAGGAAGGATGGGGACGTACACATGCTGCCACTGAAATGGGAACAGCAGCGTCGTGATCCCCTCCGCCACCGTCATCAGACGCTGATAATCTAGGCAGGGAGAGAGAGACAGAGAGATTGAATTAACTTTCTGTGTTTTGCTTTTGAAATCTGGTTGTCAAGGACGTCAGTGACAAAACAAAACAGAAACCATGTTTATATGTCAAGATGTAATTTGGAAAATAAGACATTACTTTAAAACCTTAAACATTTTTTAATTTGACAAAATTTATTACCCCCAGGAAGAAAATCCTGAGCATAAATATTCATACCTTATCTAGATCTATTCCATCATTAAATTCATTTATTAAAAGGATACCAAAAGTTCTCTATATAGTACAGGATAATAATACTTTAATTCTATAAAAAGCATGTATTTTTAAGGGGAAAGGAAGACAAAGAAGGGAACTTCAAGGAAACACTGTGTTTTTTTCTTGCTGCTTCTGCTCCACTTGCTACTACTTCTAAGGCTGAGTGTACTTTCCAGAAGACTTGCCTTGGCCACATACCAGCAGAAGTTTACAGTCCCAAAGTATTTAAAAACACTACTTTTAAATAAAATCCAAACAGAAGCCCAATAGACATTTAGTTCTCAAAAATATTCTGTATAGCTAGCATATTTATATTGCATTATTTTCCCAAATTTGTATTTAATCCACTAGCTCATTGCTTTGCAACGTTTTGGTTCAAGTAAACACACAGTGCATTATTTTTTAAATTAAAATTTAATTCAGTACAGCTGAGTTGCAAGCATATTTCAGAATTTGTATAAGAGCAAATTATTTCTCAAATATCCAGCTGGCATGATGCAATACAACCACCTATTTATTCATTCAAATGAGAGAATCTAAATTTGAGAACACAGAGGTTTTTAAAATAAACAAACAAACAACATGTTGGTATTGAAGAGATGGTCACCTTTACAGCAAATCTCAAACTCCAGACAATCCATTAGGAAATGGGAAAAGATGCCTGGGTCTTGTAAGATGCTGGTGAATTTGAAACCAGATGGTTGCTTCTACTTCATATTACAGCAGCTTCTGCATTAATAACAACTCCCCCCAAATTTCCAAGAACATGGAAGTACTTAAACCCCAATTCCTTAGGAACCTTAACTTATGATAAAGAAGCAGCACATCTCATTTTATGGTAGTAGCTAAACACAGGAAAACCAAAGTGCAAGTTTGTAAGTGACTGAGTTTTCATGAGGTGCATGGCACAGACAAGAGGGGGAGTCAGTTCTGATTCCCATCCTTGGCCTCCACTGCTTGTGAAAGCTGCTCTTCACTATTTGCAAAAGGAGTTGTTCCCCGCAATTTCAGTGCAGGGTTATGTCATCAGTAACCAGCAAGAGTGGCAGAAGGGATGTCTCCTCTAGGGCTGTGTCCAAAACCAGTTCTCATCAGTGACAGGCAAGTCTCACAAGCTTTAGGCTTAAGCAACCAAAAGATTTTCATTCTCACCAAGGCCAGACTCAGATCCTTGGGAACACTTGGGTTGTTGCTCATCTCTCCTCACCCCTCTGCCCTGCTCCATGAAATTAATGAAATATGTATGAATACTGTGGCTTGAGTCGAATAAGAAGGCTCTTTTCCTATAGCCCCACTGACTGCTTTTGTCTGGATAAGAACCCAGCCCGGCCTTTCCCGTTTCCTGAGCAAGCCAGCCTGGTACCCTGGCAGACATCAGCAACAGCAAAAGTGCTGTCGTCTGACACTACTCAGCTCTTAGGAGGTCACCGGGAAGATGCACTTGAATAAATATGCAAATTACAACAACAAATTGCATAACCCATTCTCCTTCTTGCTAGCACCTCTCTGTGGAAAACCATGCTCTATCTACAGAAGGTCAGCTGGCAGGGCAAAACCATTTTTCATCTTGTCTTACTAATAGCTAGTCACTCAATCTTCAAAACAATTGTCATGCATACAAGTCAGTCTCAAGGTTACTCCTCAAAACCATTCCCGGCTACAGATCAGCCATTTATTAATCCCTCCCTATACAATGGGCTACAATTATACATGTCCACTGGCTGTCTGGTTGAAGAGCACTTTTACAAACTCAACTTGCAATACCTACTGGTGGAGTTTAGGTGTCTCATAACATTTCATACCTCTGAAAGCTTTAAAGGTTAAAAAAAAAAAAAAAAATCAAATACAGAAGGAAGCATGTCTTAGTATGCATGAGACTATTTCTAAGTCTGTTCTGATCTACATAGCCGTGTGAAATAACAGGTCTTCACAGCAAAGTTGCACATTTCTTTTGGATAAGGGCATTCAACTCTGGAAATGCATGCTCACTTCTCCTTGATGCTATTGATAATATTTAACATGGTTACTAGCACAAGTTTTGTAATCAATTTACTATGAGGAAAGCTGGTTTTATAAAAAAATAGTGATTAAACCAAATTATTAGGTTAATTGTTACCATCTAGCAATGCTTGTTAGCGATTAGCAGAGATAAACAACATTTACGTGCCCAGCAGTTTTCAATGAAGAAAAGGAAGTTCCCAGGTTCCTCCAGAAAAATAATATTTAAAAAACTGGAAATGGTTCTTTTGATATTTGTTTAATGAAGCAAGATAGTCTAGTTACTTTGTATCTGCTTTCAAGCCTGTACAAACACCTATCCTGTAAGGCATAAAGTCTTTGTTAATGGAGAGATTCTTATACCTATCAGCACTTGAGGGAAGCTTACGTGGTTACTGAGGATAACCTGGAAACAAGGGATTCCTCCATTTTCCCAAATCAAGAGGAAAGAGGAAGCAGAGAAGAAAAAATAAGGAAGGAGGGAAATAATGGAAGCAGATGGAAAAACCAGAGTTTGTATAGACTGTGTGTGCTTGTGTCAAAGGAGAGAGCATTCCCAGATCCTATCCCACATCACTACCAGACTTTGATAACAATCTCCAACTGCAAGCCAGGTTTTGCCTGTTATTTTATGAATGACGGGCCCAGGTAGGAAAACTATTCTCTGATCTTGCTCCAACCTTTAGAGCTAGAATAAGGGATGAAATAGTATTCGCCAGTTTAGGGACTGTCTTTCAAGAAGGGCCTGTCTGTTGAGCAGAGTGAGGACACAACAGTCCTGTTTCCCATCCATCTGACATCAAGAAACACCTGGAAAAAGATACAAAATGTAAAACCCCAGTCTGGGTGATATCCACAGACAGTCACAAACTTGGAGTGATGAATGGCAACTTCCTGAGACCTGTGAAATAAATTCCTTCCTCTTCTTGGGGTTCACCCACCTCATGCGGTGTATGCCACCTTGGATGCAGTGACAGGCCCTGTGATGCCAACAAGGCTACTACTGACTGCTTTAAATGCATGAGCAGGTGGTCACGGCCCACTGTGATGGCCCACAGCACCAGTTGCTGCCACCAGAGTAAAGATTTGATCCATGCAAAATCAGCCCTGGCTACAGAGATAAGTAACAGACAGGGGAGACCTAAGCTGAGGGCAGTGCCTCCCCTCCTCTTCGCTGTGCAGCCCAGGACAGTGGAGAAAGGACCCAGGAGATCTGGAGACTTACTGAATGTCCCCAGTGCCAGATGTGTTTCTCTGCAGTGTACAGATGGGCTTTTAGCTTTAAATTTCTCTTACCCTGTCTCTCCTTTCCATCTGATTGCTCCACCTCCCTTACATGCATTTCTACACCACTCTCTTACTTTCAAGTTTCCAATTCTCCCCACTCCCAAAGTGATGACAGCTTATACCACATTATTTATTTTGCTTGGCAATGATACCCGCAGCCCTCACCCCGCCTTCTTGGGACAGGGAACTATCCTGTTTTCTTCAGGACAGGGAACACCCTCGAGGAAAGTCCCTACAGCAAATTCTTCGTGTTCAGAGTTAAATCTCTAATTTGTACACAGGACATTTTCCAAGAGAAACTGCTCAAGGAGGATAATCCCAGGGCAAAGTGGCCCCTATGGCTTCTACTGCAACTGCTGCCTCCTAACAACTGCTTAGCTGGATTTGGCATGGGTCTGTCTCTCACACTTAACCTCCTCCCTAAGTAAAGAAGAGGGGAACAGAGGCAAGTTCAAAGGCTCTGGATCTAACCCCTTTTTCTGGCAGCACCTGCTGGGGCCCTTGGCCAAGTCCCTGCATCTCACTTCCCTGCACGGGACAAGTGACCGCAGCGGGGACCCGCTCTGCCGTGGATTGGCAGCTCTGTTGTGCGAGTGCCACATTTCAGCCATGCTTTACAAAGGTCTGGTGACATTCACATGGCTCACAAGATACAACGTAAGGCTTAAAATGCAAACCCTGAGAGATTCCTGTATGATTACAAATCACTATTTTGTGCTGAAGATGGAAACCGTTTCAGAATTTGAACGCCAATTCACTATGTTTTTCTGAAAGAGGACAAAATTTGACAAATATCTGTCTTGATGTTGATTCTCTATACTACAATAACCAATCAGCACTGTATTACAACAGATACTCTGCATGCAGAAATATCTATCACAAAGACCTTAAAGTCCAAACACTGGCAGTGACTGAGAAAACAAAACAAAATAATTCTTATCCTTTCATTTTACAGATTGGGTATAGAAGCCCTGAGATGTTATGCAATTCACAAAGCTCAACATTAAAATTGCTTTTCCTGCTACAAAGGAGTCTGCGATCTCAAAATCCTTCCCATGCTGCAGCAAAGCAAAACCAAGATCCTTTGAGAGGGGAAAGGGACATCAATGTTACCCCTCCCAAGAACAGCTAAGATCTCCCTCACTCGGGTGTTACCTCCAAAACACGTTCAAATCTTTGGTCATAATCAAATAGAAGAGAATTTCACCTGGGACCTTCGCAGCAAATGCCCAACCACAGGATTTTTGAGTATAAGGCATGTGGTAAGTGCACACACACGCTCATTCAAACCAGAAAGGGTGTTCTTGCTGTGATCAGTACACTGTTATTCTGGTTTCAACATACCCAGCCTTCCTGATGAAAGAACAATTTGGCAATTTTCCAACTCTCTGTTCCAGCAACCTACCAAAGGTAAGGTAGAAAGCCTACTGCAGAGCTAGAGTCTCAGCCTGGATCTTCTAAATCCAGTATGATGCTTTAAAAATAGACCGTGTTTCCTCTTTCTTTTCCTTTTTAAGTCCTGCTTTACATACAGTTTGAAAGCACTTGGAAGCATTCGAAAAGATGGGTTACCTGGACACCACAACCTTTCCTGTACTGCTTTTTGAACATGCATAAAGTATAATCACAGCTTTGCAAAGCCACGTATTTAAATATGTATCCTGGAAGATGATAATCAGATGACATTCTCAAAGAATACCTTATCAAAAGGAACAAAATGATTCTTAAGCAGTAGTTTTAAACAAAACAAAGCCAACAACAGAGAAAAAAAATAAAAATAAATGAACCTTGATGAATAAGAGCTAATTCTTCAGAGGGAAACACCTAAACCAGCTTGAAAACGTTCTTGTGACTAGTAGCTTTCCCACATGCTACCTCCTCGGTCAATGTATTATATGCAATTGCTGTTTAACTGCTACTTTTTGTAACAAGATAGGGATTAGCTGAGCCAGTTATATTGGAAAAACTGGAAAGTAAAAATGAGTATTTTGCTTTATGCTCTGAGCACGAGTCAGGAACAGCACACAACAGTTATGAGACCTGTCTAGGGGCTTGGTACCTTCAGATCTGTAATGTTTATATATAGCATACTGCAGATGAAAAAGGAAATCTGAAATTCACATCTGGTACAAAAATTGTTTATGAAAGCAAAAGTTTTCAAATCAGATTTCAATAGCTTCACAGAAGCAATGCATATAAATGTCGCAGACTTCAAAGAGCCCTCAAAGCTTCTGTCTTTCATCTGGTTTGTATACCGGCAGCTGCAATGACTGACAAGCCAGACCAGGTGATTTTCAAGAGCTGTTCAGATAAAACTCATAAAAATGCTTCAGGAAAGAGTTATTCAGCATAGAAATCACCTTGCAACAGTGCTGCTTTCGGGGAACTCGGACAGGTCAGTGACCGGGGGTTGTGAGCAGCAGACTGTCCTAGGGAAACGACCCATGGCATCTCAACGCCCTTTATCCCTGACAGAAGGGTGAATTTACCAGCGAGTGACACAGCACGTGAGTTACAAGATAAAAGCAGAGCAGCAATTTATGCAAATCTGAAAATACATATTTTTCTTAAGCGGGATCACCAAGATGAGACTACATCTAATTGCCTGAACTAAGAATTACCCTCTCAGACTGGGAGTCAGTTCTGCCCCAAGGGAAACATCCCAAGGCCAATATTCACTGAGGCTGATTTTTCCCATTCTCCCTTGTTGGCAAACGCTTCATGGAAAAAAAAATCACTTCCACTTCAATAAATTTCCATTTATACGATTTATCCGTGTCACAGCCTGCCATCAGTGGTTCAGCATAAATTAGTTTATGATTAGGAGCCACCTTAAGAATTAATTCACAGGAGAACTTGAATTAGCTTTCATTAGAGGCATGGTTAAGCCTCGGAGAGCAGGGCAAAAGTCTGTGACAAAGCTGACAAAGTGGCAGCAGGACATGTGAAGATGCCCCTGATGACACCGGGACCAACTTGCTGGTCCCCGTGGCTGCGGGGGCTGAGCAGCCCCCCCGGTGGGCAGCAGTTCTGTGCCAGGGCAGCAGCCTGGCCGGGAGGGGATGGGTTCCAGCAGGCAACAACATTGCTCCAGACCGCTTCTGACTGCTCTGTTATTTATCTGGCATTTGACATAATTGCAATGTAAAGGCCTAATTTGTCTTCCTCTTCCCCGTTCGTAAAAGGTAAAGATATTTAAAAATGGAAAATAATAACAATATCCAATTAAAAAAAAAAAAAAAAAAGTAGAGAGGTGGTGGAGTGTGCGCGTGTGCATAGTGTTAAAAGCAGTTGCCCAATCTTCCTCTGCAGTTCACTGCGAATACAAACAGGAGCAGGCTCGTGGTACAGACCTGTACCAGCTCCTTCTCCTTGTTTCCAGATGCGCTAGAAACTTCACTTTTCAGGCTGTATTGACTTCAGCTAACAAAACTGAGCAACTTTTAATTAAAACATGGTTTTGTCTTTTCACCTAAGTTAAAAATGAAGTTAAAAATGGTTCTCTGATTAATCTGTCCAACTACTTCTCTCCTTTCCAGGGGAAAAGGCACTGCAGTCTCCTCAGACTGCGGTGCAGTTGAGGCCCTAAATCCAGGTTTCTTTCACAGCACAGACACATCTTATCCCCATGTAAACTGTTCTCTGCAATAGCTTCCCCCCCTGGTTTTGATGAATACTAGTGTGGAGTGCAACTGTTTAAATAATGAGCATAACAGCAAGGATTTTCTATGTAACTATTCGGTGTAGAAATGCTTTAAAAGGCAAACGCATCATGAGTGTATTTGTTTTTAAAAACCTCCCCCAAAACAGAATTCCGAAGAAAGATCTTTCAGGTCTTTTCTAGGTGGTGACTAGATATATGTATAGTGATTTATATTATTATTTCTAATATTGAAAAAAAAGAACGCAAATAATATTTCAATCTTTGAGGAGCAATTACTCAAGCCCTTTGAAAAAACAGCTTGGGAAATGCTCAAAATTATAATGAGTAGAAACAGCCTAAGCTCTAAGAAGTTTATCTTTGTCTCATCCACACATTCCCTCTCATGTTTAAATCCCTAGAAAGGCAGACATATAAAATGGATTGCCGAGGTTTCTGCAGAGCCCACAGTTTAATTCATCTCTCTCCAGCAGACACCTCATGCCAGTGGCGTTTTGTTACCGATCCTTGGGAAACTGCAGCAGCTATCGCAGAGTGTTATTAACTTGGACACTGCTGGAAGCCTGAACATTCATAATACCCTTACATCTCCACGGTTGCACAGGAGAGCTGTGCTCTGAATAAAATAAAGGGCACTTGAAAGAGTATTAATTTCTATGATTGAATAAACTATAATAAAACTACAACAGGAAGTCTGTTTCATAAATGAAAGTCTGTAAGCCCCAAGCTTGCACAACATTAGATGTGTGCTACACCATGTGCCTTGTTTAGTGACAAGTATGACCCTGTATCAGTTCTTTTCTGCTGTATTGGGTGTCTGGCAGTTCTTATATCCTTCCTTTGAAAGCCACAGAAACACATCATAATCTAATCCTTGACTTTTAGAAGATGAAATTTATAAGGTTGCAACCCAAAGACTGCACCCTGAAGAACTGTGGGGAAAAAATATCTATTCACTCCCCTTGGCTTTCAAAGCCCCATTGTTAAAATTTGGCCCTTCTTAAACTTAAAAGTATTCTCTATATGCAGGAAGATGTAACCTGAAGCCACAGGAGTTCTGCTTCTAGTGCTTTCAGGTACAGCTTTCTGTACCACCTCTGCAGGCCAAAGCTGGCACTTAGAGCAGCCTGTTACATCTACCCACCAACAGTGATTTTGATTAACTCTCTGGAAGTCCACACTGTCTCCATTAACAGTAAGGACTTGTCTTTTCAGTCTTGCCAGTTAGGGCGCAAGCACAGGTTTCTGACAGTTCCCAAGCTATCCTCGCCTTGTTCCGTGTCTTGCCCTCATCCTCCCACAGCACCGTTTGCTGCTCCCAACCTGCACAGACATTTCACATCCTCAGACTGCAATGCTTTGGTCACAGTGGCTTTTTCCCCAGAAGGACATAAATATCCACACCAGCGGTTCCCAAACTCTGGTTTGTAAAGTCACAGTGATAGCTCCTTAGCAGCAGGCTGCTTTAAAGTTTAAACCATAAATTGAGAGAAACTAAGGATTAGGGTAGTTGCCTGCCGTCCAAAACATTTGGGAATGAAAGATCTTAAAAAGTGAGCTCAGACAATTAGCTCATCATGCTTTCACATCAGTCTCTCCACCACTCTGCTTGACCACCACAGCTGCAAAGTGAAGTTACAGTCCGCAGGAACCCCTTCATTCTCCCTGGTGATGGGATACCACTCGCCTTTAAAACACCATGAACAGAGCAATTAGGTGGCCAAAGTGGACAGTAGCAGCCATGGTACAAACAGCTACCAATTGGTCCTGTCCCCACCACAGAGCTGTGCCAAACACTCATATTGAACGTGTCCAGGGCAAGCTGGGTGAAGTCACCCAACACCTTCACCTCTTCATTTAGTTGGATGCCTTTGTTCAGGCTGCTGGAAACATTATGCCTCAGCTACAGGGTTAAAAATAAACTATTTCATCATCAACTCCCAGCTCAGTAGAGAAAAAACACTCCAGAAAAGCCAGTACAGTCTCTGTGCAACCTTCCTGCCAGCCCTTTGCTGCTGTTATCACCAAGTAGGAGCAACTCCACTTGACAACCACTCTTTCGCCAGGCAGCCTACTGCCCACGCTAGCCTATAATGTTTGGATCTAAAGCCATTTGGCCAGTTGCTCCCAGCGTTTGCAGTCTTCATATCCCTCCTGCTCTTTCTTGGCTGCAATAAGTAATCTGCCTTTAACGGACAGATGTTTAGTGAGAAGTTTCAGGTTCTCAGCGGACAGCCAGCAGACTCATTGTACGTTCAAGGTTCTGCAACAATTTATATTTTTCACTCAACTTTCCAAGAGAAGTCTTTATTCTTTAAAAAGAGGAACAAATTATTTGGCAAGCTTGAATGAAAAGCTTCCTTCCAACAAGGCTAGGAGAACTACAAAAAAAGTCAGCTTACATTTCCCACGTGTGTTCTTAGCAGCGCTCTCACCAAAATAGTTTGGTGACCTCAAGTAGTTTTTGGTCCAGTGCTCTGATTTCTTGAGTATGGTAACATATCAGTGAATTCTGACTTGGGGCTCCTAACGCAGTCTTGCTTGAAATGGTACTCCATGGACACAAGACCATCTTCTATTAATCTCTTGTGGAACCTGGGAAGGTTGCAGCAAGGCCAAGCCACTGCAAACACAGTGCAGCAGGTCCATCCTCTTTAAAGCAGAAATGGAAGGAAGGACAAATCTACAAAAATCACTCTCTCATTCGTTACTTTGGAGCAAGGGATACGTAGGCCCAAAACTTCTTTTCATCTTTTGCCTTGAAAGAGCTTGAGAGTTAAGAAAGTGTTTCTCCCTGATGGGTCTCAAAGCTTAGAGAGATTTCAGTAGTATCTAGGTGGGTTATATCTCAAATAGGAAAAGAGCTGCTTTGTTTTCTCTTTCAGGAATCACAAGACTGACATTTAAAAGAAGCTGCAATGCACAATTAGCCAAGCACTCAGCTATCAGCATATGCCAAAACTGAGGCTTTGCACTTGACCTTCACTCCACATTCTTCACCTCTGGGAACCAGCATTACAATGCTTTTTACATAATCACAAATTTTCCCTAATACAACCATATGCTTTTGCCCATACACCATCAAGTTGTGTCTATGTTAGGGAAGTAAAGGTCATGTCAAACACATCTGTAACAGAGGAAGAGGGGAAAAAAAAAACCAAAACCAAAACCAACTGAATTTTGAAGGTTCGAGAGGATTAATTCTCACTATCTCATTTTCTTAAAAAACAAAAACAAAACACCGCAGTGAAAACAAACAAAACAAGTAAACCCTTAAATTATAGCCAGTAATTGGAAGAAAAACACTTATTTATCTAACTTCTGGTGGCACTGAAAATTGAATCAAAATTATTTGGCGGATATTTTGTATCTGTCTCAAGGACTATTACAAAAGTAATGCATATGCAGTTCGCTTTCTGTCTGCACAAAATTTTACTAAAATGTAATCTGATGAGCAGTTTTTTTCCTAATGCTACTAGCTTACAGTTTAAAAAAAAAAAAAAAAAAAAAAAAAAATCTCAGTTTTCAGTGAGTCCATAAGCAGGGACCAGGGTGGGAGTGACAAGGAGGGATGGGGAGGCATTTCAGTGGTGTTGCTGCTTAATGTGGAACCTCAGTGTCAAGTGGCAAAAGCAGCATGATTCAAACCGAGGAAGAAAGGGGAAAGCACAGACACACAGAAGCAGAAGGGAGGGGAAAAGCAGCCTAATCAAAACTAACAGCAGGATTTCTGCTCACACTTCAAACCGAGAGCAGATAAAGCCCTTCATTTTCGGTTCCTGAAAGCAAACCCCAGAAGTCCATGTGCAGAAGTGCTCTGCAAAGAACTGACAATCCTTTGAATTCAGTCATTTTCAGAAGTATCACCCTCCTTCCACCTCCCTGAACATTGTTCCCCATTCTCAGTCATTCATTCACTAGCATTACTATTACACACTTACTGCCCTTTTCTTTTATGTGACAAACCCAAGCATTCACTTTTGGAGCCTGAAGATTCATTACCGGTACTCATTTTAGATGACTTCCCATCCTCTCTCTCCTCTCCACCTGAAGCTCTGTGATTGAACCACGTCTCTTGAGAATTCTAGGTATTCAACACCTTTTCTTCTTTTTGTTAAAAGGTATGCGTACCTTCTGGCTTCGTGTTGTTCATTCTAGTCTGACAAAACCACCCTCCACCCTCAAAAAAACCTTTATGCCTGAGACATATTTTACTAATTTAGGGTCAGCATCACAGAAGCTGTTTGGGAACCCAGATAATACAGACAGACACCCAGTGAGACTTAAGGAATCTCCAAAAAGTCTGGACAACCCCTTGAAAGTCAGCAGGAAACTTGAACTTGACTCGTTCTGGCCCTTTGGTGCATTGCAATAGTTGTAGCACACACTTTTTGGTACCCAAATATCACCAGGGCCACAATCTCAGCAACCAACATCATACAGAAAACAGTAACAAGGGTGTAAAATGTCAGAGCACGCCCAGCGTTAAGATTCCCAAAACTTGTAGCAGGGTATTGCACTATTGCAGAAGGACACAGCCAGAAGAGAAAAGGCACAGGCCAGATTTTCAAAAGCTTGCTGCCGTATTTCAACGTTGACAGGCTGTGTGCAAGCAGCTCCTGCCAACGTAGCTAGCTTTTGCCAATTGCAGTCTTAAGTGTCTTAAAAAGATGTACCAGCATCCTTGTCAGAAAAGTTCCCAGATCTCTCAAGTAGGACTACAGAGGGATGCCCTGTAACTCCACTCAGTTCCAACCCAGCATTAAAGCTTCAGCTTCTAAGTGCTAAAAACCCCTCAGTGCTTTAACCAGAACATACCCATCATATGGGAGGGAGGAAATCGTGCCAAACTTCAGCGTGCTGCTGAAATTTGAAAAAGAAAGTAGCAAGAGTGTCTTCTGCAAGATGTATTACTTTCTGCTGGTATTTTTGCAGAAGATAAGGATTAGTTTCATGCTGTCTTGCAGCGTGATCAAGGGCAATGTAAGGGTAATAATTAAGTGAATTCTATTGCTAGGTGTCACAAGTGATAAATACAATGCATAATTAAACAAGCGGCACCTAGACTGCCTGGAGGAAACAATTATTTAGTGCTTTCATTAGGACAGACTCATTTCTCTCACATTTTTTCGTTACATTCTCAGGTTTCACAAATCCGCTGCAAATCAACAGCTCTACATCAGCTCCTGTGGCTCCAGCTGCCCAGGAACTGCCCACTGGGAACAGACCCAACACGTACTGCCGGACGAGTGCCCACCTTGTGAGTACAGGAGGATCTGCATCTCCAGAAGAACGCAGGTGAAAACCTGGACCAGGTTCTCCAGGCCCAGCAGCTCGAAGACCTCCCGCAGCGGGTAGTCAGAGAGTGGCAGCTCGTTGGGCCCAGGTCTCTGGCAAATGATGGGCTCGTAAACCCCATAAAACTTGAGCGACCTCCCCGGGGGCGGCAGGGGCACCTCGTAGAGGATGTTGTGGATGTAGCTCTCCAGGGGCAGAGGTGGCGGCTGCTGGGAGGTCACCGCCTTATAGAGCTGGATCAGGAACTTCTTGCAGGCTTGCATGAAGGGCAGAGGGGTGATGAGGCATATGCATTTGGAGACGTACAGAGTGTCTCTGCTGATGTCGTAGGAGTTGTACCTCTGGAGCTTGGCGAGGGAAGTGGCGTCGCCCTCGTCGATGCTGCTGGCCAGGGAGTCCATGCTGCACGAGGAGGAGGCACAGACGCTGCTGTATTGCTCTGCGTTGTGCATCTGGTAGAGCGTTTGCATGGCTGTGCAGATCTGCTTGCTCGTGACCTCCTCGTAGAACGTGAGCACAAACCCGTACGTACGAGAGCCATCTTCTCTGGTGATGATGAACGAATGGAGCTGCGGATCCCTGTTATCTGCCTGCGTCCTGAAAGACAGCCCTTTGGGCATACACAGCTAAGAAAACAGAAAAGAAATAGATATAGTTATCTCAGCTACAATTTTATTTTGTTACTTTGCTTTACAGGCACGTTCCTTTTAGCCATCGTATCATAACAAGCCATTTATCATTAAACATAACCCCCCCGAAAAGTAGCCCAAGAACAAACAGCCTAAAACTGATGCTACTTAAGAGATAGACATGACTGAAGAAAGGAACACACCCTCCAATATGACCCATCTATTAATTCATTACAACTCAATTTCATTACCTTCTGAAATTATTTTTGCTACTGAACAGTCTTTGTCTCATTTACTTAAGCATCATATAAAACAACCGGTTTTGTTCTCATTTGCATATATCATGCCCACAATACTCTAAAATCAGAGAGCCAAGGAAGCACCTTATACCACTGAATTCAAATTACACAGACTTGAAATCCTTTGATCTTCCCTAATTTTCTTAGAAGAAAACAAGACAAGACAAAACCAAAAAACAAACAATTGACTGACAGCTGTTACATTTACTTTCTTCCTTAAGTGTTACAAAATAGCTTAGACTGGAAGAAGGCGGGGGAGGAGGGAAAGGAGGAACCCCCCCCCCCAAAAAAAAAAATCTATGCAAGCCTCATTTCTGATGTACCACTCAGCAAAAGCTTTTGCAGTGATTCTACTACACTGGGTGTTTCTCTGAAACATAGCCCTAGTGACAACTCCAGGCATTTTTCCAGGCATTCCTCAGAAATTCTATCATCCATCTAATACAAAACAACAAACATTCAGCAAAACTTGTTCGAATGTGCATCAGCATGAAAATCCTTATGTTCTAGCTAAATCAGTATGTTTATAAACGAAGAACTAAAGCTTCCTTTGTACCTTCCATCTGAAGAAATAAAAGGAAAGAAGAGAGGGAGAACCTTCAAAGTGTTCCTTCTGTTCCAAAAAGCAACATTAGAAGACAACTTTCCCAAGGGATGTGAACCTACACACTACTGAGTGCATCCCCTTATGTCTCACCTTGTCTGGGAGTAAAGTCTTCTGATGGTAGAAGAGGTCAAGAGAAATAATTACATATTTTCAGGCACGTCCTACTCTGAACTTCACCAGTGCACCCTACAGAAACCATCTGACAGCCTGATAAAGTTGGTTAAGGCCTCTCCAATAAAGTAGTAGTAAAAAAAAAAAAAAAAAAAACCACAAAAACCATGTTTCATACTTTATTTAAATTTATTCTGTACAATAAATATCTCTTAACATCATTTTTTGGCAGGCTTGCTTAATCAAAATTTATTTATAGAATGTGGGCATTCAATGGCAGCTATAGCCTTATCAAATCCAAACAGGCCAAAATCATAGGTTTTCATCTCAAGACTATCAAATATTATATTTTCTTCACTTTACAGAAAAATACCTGGATAAGCAAATTATATGTACTGGTACAATCAAGAACAGATAAGCATCAGGGAAATCCAGATCAGCTGAGACAGGTTCAGAAGACTGTTTTAAATAAATTTCCTCCAAGACTTAATTACTGTTTCCTTGTCCTTTATATACTGAATATACACACACAAGGGGACACCCATCCATTAACTTTCAGCCACAGCCTGACATACGCAGATTATGGACATTTTAAGACTCTGGCTGCAAACCCTGGCACAGAGACTGCTGCTGTTGGACCTACAACAGGCCACAAGAAAAGGCAGAGAAAGAATGAAGATGGGAAAGCACCAAGGCAGGGAAGAACGACCAAGAGTCACTTAAGAAGCTAAGATCAAAAGGAAGGGCCCGTGCTCATTTTCCAGCATCACAGAAAGCTTCAAATTTGCAGTTAATGTATGAAAACTTTCATCTTAGTGCCTCAGACATCAATCACTTCCCATCTCGTCTGTGTTTGTCACATGTGCCACAGAAGAGTGTTGGGGAAGGACAGCCTGGGATGTGCTAAGGGCGTTGAAAGCTTTGCCTGCTGGTGAAGCTGGCTGACTAACAGCAAGAAGGCAGTCAGTCACCTTTATTGCATCTTTGTAAAAAGATAGAAAACTATAAGATTAGTCATCAAAGGACTGGATTTTGGGTTTAAGAGCACTTTACTATTTATATTTAAACACATCCATCAGCAGAAAAATGTAGAATTAAATCATATTTGCAATAAGGCTTATAATCAACATGGTTTGTAAAAACAAAAGGAAGCTGCACAAAGACATCAACTAATCCATGACCCATCTCTAGATGTGATGAGTAGGAGACACACTATTCCAAAACATGGAGGCAGGACACACACCCTCCAGACCACTGCCCATTAGCACTGGTTCACCTCTTCTCCATTAGATCCTCTATTTCACTTTTTAAGCCCCTGTATATTTTACATGTTCGCAACAGGCTAAAGAAGCAAGCTCCATACCCAAATTGCACCATGGGTGAGGGGATGGAGAGAAAGATGCCTT
This sequence comes from Tyto alba, assembly GCF_018691265.1. Taxonomy (NCBI): domain Eukaryota; kingdom Metazoa; phylum Chordata; class Aves; order Strigiformes; family Tytonidae; genus Tyto; species Tyto alba. Next base: position 18,367,595 of record NW_024881295.1, read on the forward strand.
AGTTTGTATTAAAGCCTACTCCCTCAAATGACACTAGAGAACCTTTAATTCTTTTATTTCAGTACATGAGATGTTAAACAGAGTGCTTCCTTGGACTTCAGAAATACAGGCAAAAATTCATATACCTTGATGAACCAGAAGGCTAAAATAGGAGGTTTATTGCCTAAAAAAATCACTTTTTCTTACTGAGAACTTCAGTTTGGTACAACTCGTTACTTGCAGAATGGCCACAGAAGATAATACGTGACGTTAGGCAGGGATAATCACAAAAAGCAGTGGGGGGAAAGAAATACTTCCCTATTAAAGAGAACTCTGTACTTTGATAATGTACTTTGAAAGGGAGAGAAAACATGACTCATAGGCAGAGTGATTGCTTGGGACTTCGGGGGGGTATTTTTAAAGTGACTGGATGGTTTCAGAAGGCAATTGAAATTCCTTAGGCATCCAGCAAAGCCAGAGTTCTCACAAGTTAACCTTCAAGGATTTATGCATTTTCTTCTCTGAGGAAAATTGCTTCTGGAAGCTCACATAAAGCAAACACATAGGTAGAACTAATACAGCAAGGCAAGATCAGAAAGGCCAATAATTGCCTCAAGGGATTCTGTGGAGGTGGATATTACTTTAAATGATGTTTCAGATCAAAACAATAAAGAAGTTTTCCAGAAGATGATTTAAAAGACCATTAAATACTTCTGCTGTTAGTAAATGCTTTCTTTTTTCTCCAAGACACATTGCAAATGAAAGATGTCTTCTTCAGCTATTTGATTTCAGCCGAATGCATCTCAGTTCAATCATTTTATTTTAATAGGTCTCTTGCTGGTTTTAGCATTCCATTTTTGTCCGATAATATGATCACACTTCATGAATACTAGACATTTTCAGCTGTAATGTGAGAGACAAATAACGCAGCAATTCCAGCTAGTACTTCTTGCTGCCGTACTCCTGCTGCACAACCCCTATCACTTCACTTCTCTGAACCACCACCATTTCAAAGGCAGAATTAAAAGGCATAAGTAGCCTTGGTAGTTGAGTTACTACCATCTTAACTGTGCTGATGAAGCATTTTTCTGAGTCTCTCATGCCTTTTGCATAAGCAAAGTGATACGGAGGCCTGCCCAAACACTGCACCACCTCCCTCAGCGCACGTTCGGCAGCAGAGGACAGAGATGCCCAGCTAAGCACGTGCAGGGCCACAGCATCAGCTCCCCGTGCCACTGCTACTTCCAGCTCATGTGCTTTCAAATTAAATAATTGGCACAATGCTAAAAAATTAAATTCAGTGGAAATGGACATGAACTCCAGATTTCTACATCTTCACAATAGCAGAGCAGTTCCAAATGCATTTTTGCACTTGCAAAAGCCATTTTAGTGTGGGTTTTATGTGTTCCCCGTCTCTCCATCTCCTGCATGAGGGCCAGGAGATTCTCTTGACTTCATACCTGCACCGTACTATAAGGCTGGTTCTCTTTTGAAGTAGCTAGTATGTAGTCCTACCCTCCTCAAATGCAAAGCACTTCTAAACTAGATTGGGGGAAGGGGATCCCTAATTTTCCAATTTTGAGTTAGACCCAATACACATTTTCGAAAACACCTGGAAGCGGTAATATTGTTTAATGTTATTATTACAACAACTGGTTACTTTTAAGTTATAAAACAAATAGGATTTTCTATACTGGGAAGCCCAGACACCAGTAACCTGTTGTCTTTGTCAGGATGCGTTCTTAACAAGTGCTTTGGTGATTTTGGAAACATCTTTTGAATATCAGCTCCTTGGGAAAATTTCCAGTGGATCATCAGTCTTTCAGCTGTCACTGGTGCCTCCCTCTGAAACTGTTTTCTCTTCCCTCCCCTGTTCATGGGACTCGGACGCACAGATGCTTACATCAAATTTAGCTGAGAGGAAAGAGATGTATGGAAGATGCAGAGGTGCCATTAAAAGTGACTACCCAACAAAAGCTGTGGTTTATGTGAGTTCCAGCTTCTATGTAAAGATTCCTCTTCCCCTTGCTATATGCAGAATCAAGGGTTTTTGTACTTGAGAATTTAATATGGATATCAGTATCTTAAAAATTCCTTGATTTGCCTCCTTCCCACCTATGAATACATATCCTGGGTGACTACACCCCTTCTCACCCAGTCACTGAGACAGTGGTTGGACTTGTTTCATCATGCAGTAAACTTAACTAGATCTAACAAGGGAAATGCAGCATTTCACTTCTGTTGTGCCTGAAAGTATGCTGTTTTCACAATACCTCTTCCTCTACAGCTTTTCAACCAGCATGCCTAGTGCGTGCTCTTAGTCTCAGCAGAAGCACCTTGTTCATCATATCACAGGGGCTGGTTGTAAACAACCCAAGAACCACTTGAGAGTGGAAGTTGTCAGGAAACAACTTGAAAAGAGAGTTTCTCTACCTACCATGTTGACGGCATCTTGGTCAAAGGGGTTCCACTCAATGTTCTGAGGATAATGGGCCAAAACCTTGGACTTGAAGGTTCTTCTTAAGGGACTCTGGTCGAAATTCTCTCCTGCAACAAATGAATAAATAATGACTTGTCACAACAGTGAGGCTTCAGTCAGAGCTGGACTGGACAACTTTCTTTCACTTCGTTTTGTTTTGGCAAAATCTGAAGGGCATTTTCACTCCCAACAGATGTACTACTTTTAAAATAGGAACAGAAAAGATGCACATTCAGTCTGATCTTAACCTCCTTCCCACAAAATCTTACTACAGTTGCAACACAGCTTCCAGTTTAGTATTTATGGCATGGAAATTTATTAAAAGAAAAATTACTGCTGCTGGAGTTCTATAGAAAAAGACCCTGCAAACAACTGAAATATTCACCTTCCCCTATAACTAGAATATCTAGAGAGGGCTTTACTTAGACACTGAAAAACATGTTCCCTCAAGTTTGTTATAAACTGTCTTATGGTCAATAAAAAGCATGAGCACCTCTCAGTTATTATAAATTATTCAAAGATGCATTATAGATCTATCTTATATCACAAGTTCTGTGTGAAGGTTAAACAGTTATTTTTTCTACATCAAATTTCAAGGACAGACTTTTTCCACACAAAGAATCCAGCAAGTGCAAAGAGGAAGATTGAAATTAGATTTCAAGCAGAAATGCATCCAGTTATCAGCATACAAATAGTGTATTTCACACTGATATTGTTAATCGAGTTTCCACCATTGGATGGTTTACAATATGCAACACAGTAATCAAAATAAGAAGTTCTTAAAATCTATTAATTATATTACCATCCACTACACTTTTCTCAGGCATCAGTGTACTAATTTCAGGCTTCTTGCTTTAAAGATTACAGGTATGTCTTTCCTGTTCAGTTTCTTTCTCACCTGAGAGACGAATGGAATGAAATCTTTAAGTTCATAATGTGAAATGTTTTTCATCAAACCTTACTTTGCACTCAAAAGCTCCCTTTGGGACTTCTTGGTGTTACCTAGATACTGTAAAAAATACGTTACTAAAATAGAAATGGATTTACTTTCCTCAAAAAAAAAAAAAATCTTTAAAGACAGGACCAATATTTCATTAATGTTTTTAATGAGAGGTTATTTTGGATGAAAAAATACTTGATTGCCTGGCAAGCTCTAAAGGCAACCCACCATTCCTGCAGGAAAGTTAAACTACAAGTCACTAACCCCTCTCTAAAGGCAGCATGGACACTGGGAGTATAATTTCTGCTTGTCAAGTTACATATGACAACTCGACCTCGGCGCAGCTAGCGGCCTGAGTGATGTTGCGAAGTTCACAGTTCAGCGGTTTCCCCGAAGGTTTCTGATGCCACAGCCATTTGGCACGTGCCCTTCGCTCCTTGCGAAGCACAGTCGACACAATCGTTTGGCTCAGAGTGAATTAATCCAAGGAAATCTCTGTACAAACTGACACTTGAAAGCAGAGCTTCTCAGTCTTTGCCTGGCAGAGCTTGGGATCCGCAGGTAATTGCGGGGAACACAAGAGAAGGGAGAAAAACCCAGCGGCAGTTCAAAAGGTAAAAATTACCCAAGCAAAGTTTTAGGAGGGGCCGGGGCCATCACCGCCGCACCTGCACAGCGGAGGCAGGCGGAGGAAGAGGAGGGCCAAGGTTTTGGGCAGTTCTTACGCCAACGGCAGCCTCCAGCTTGGCCGGGAAGGGGAGCTCCCCTCCACGAGGACGCGAGTAGGCAGGTGGAAATTCCTCCAGACGCGCGAGTCAGCTGTGCTGGGGCTGCAGCTCACCCCGCTCAACGAGCCACCGCTGCACCCAGAGAGCTCGGGAGCCAGGTGGGGGAGAGCGAACCAGCTCTTCCAGCAGCACTCGCTTTCAAAGGCATTCAGAGAAAGGGTTTCAGACCTTTTCCTCCCCAAGACATCTCTGAGATTTTAAAGATATGGCTATTTTTATACAGTGGCTCATATTTTAACACAGGATTTAGACACATTGCAGTTTTTTTTTTTTCTTTTTCTTCCGTAGCACGACATCTGTCTCACTTAATTTTGGGGGGTAACCCTGGGGGAGAAAAGCAAAAAAGATTCTACAGGGATATTTTGTGCTTGGGAGGAGAAAAAGTCTGAGATGATGCAATGCTGCAGCCACATTTCATGGGGCAGGAAAAAATGGAAATGGTGACGTGTGAGGACCCCTGGCAGGGGAATCCAACCTGCTTCTGGAATTGCTCAAGGTAAACCAGAAATCCAGCAAAAGCATATACATTGTAGAAATAAAGAAAACTGAAGGGATCAGCTAAACTGGATCAAATTAAAAGACATGTCAGGGTTTAGCAGATTAGCTCATCACATCTGCCAAGTTGGACCAGACTTAACACTAGCTGCTGTGGCAGTCCAGAGCATAAGCCCTGTGAAGAGCGTCTCCATGCTCAGTTACAAAGCTCGGACTGAGGTTCACAAAACCAGAGATCATTACTCTATTACAGAAGGTGGCAGCAGAATAACCTTGTGTTTTGGTTCGAAGTTCTTTGCAGAGGCATTAGAGATAAAGATATAATGCCATCCACCAATTCCTAAAGTTTCATAAAATAAAAATCCCAACAAGCAAAGCCAGCAAAAATTCTCTCTCCAGGTATGAACTTAAACATACTTGGCAACATTTTTCATTCTTAGTATCAAACAGTAATTAATGTGCTTGCATAATCAAATAAATATGCATGAGGTTGTTTCCTAATTACATCTTCAATCTTTCTCACATCTGACATAGTTTACCTTACAACTGTGAATTAACAGAAAGGCAGATACTTCGTGCTAAATTTGTTTGGTTGCTTCTACTAAAAGTTCTAAGAGCATCTAGACTTCATTAAGTTCTCCACCACTAAGAGCAAGTGATTGCTGGAGTCCACATTTTTTAAAGGTTTCCTTTTTCAGGACAAAAAAATGTTACCGTAACCTGGTGGATGCTAACTGGATAATTTGTGTGGTTCAGAGGCACTCATCACCTCTGCAGTTTGGTGGTTGAGCCCTTCACAGGTTCTTTCAGGGCCAGTTTCCCCCTCTACGTTGTACAGGCGTTGTAAAAACACCTTTTGCTTGAAAAATAGCCCCCAGCGGTGACAGTCAACAACTAAACTGATTAATCGTCTGGTATTAGCACGTAACTGCAAATGGGACTCCAGTAGCCGTGCACATTTATCACGTCACTTACTAACACCTGTGCTCACTTGTAGGCACCCGAGAAATTGGGGCAGGCTTCGCCCTGGGCGCTGGGGATGCTCGGGAGAGCCTTGCTTCCAGCACACCTACGACACGCGGCATCTCAGGGGCTGTGGCTCTGTGCGCTGAGGCTGAGTGGGACAGCAAACCTCCTAGCTTTCACCTAAATAATTTCCACATGCACCCAGAGGCAGAGGGTCAGATGCCCGGTAGCTTGACCTACCTGGTAGCACCGCCTAAGCTCGTGGTGGAGCAGAGAGGGCAGCTGCTGCGCGGTGCTCAGTGCTGCCTTGCCTTTAGCCTGTCCCCCAGCGTCAGAGCCTCACTGGTGGGCTCTGGAAGCACGTCAGACTGCTCAGGGAGATTTGAGAAGCGGTCCTGGAAGGCTTCTCCATGGGAAAATATCCTCCTCTGGTAGTTTGGTGGCTCAATTACTAACTAACCTCACCAGATAAAGCTGTACTTATTTCCAACTTAGACCAAAAACTACATCACTGGAGATGTAAAAGTGGGGAAGGCCTTCATTTTTTTGCTGCTCTTGTTATTGAACACCCTTTGTCTTATTTTCCCTACAAACCATCCCCATTCTTGACGGGCAATACTCTGGCAGCATCTGGAACCAGTGGTGAAAAACAAGGCGTATTTGCCAATAAACCACTGTAATAATGTGAGGGTTTCAATCAGCCTTTGGAAAGGACCATAATTTGTATGTTGCTGCAAATACTTGTGCAGTTGTTTAGACAACAGACACATCTAAAATGTTTTGTTTTTGAATCACAAGTATTGCTTTAAAAAATCCAGCTTCCCCAAACCAGCAGTAATAATGTCCTAGTAGGCTGACAACTTGGATTCATTTTATCCAGAAAAGTAAATGGCACAAATAACTTACCTTTGCAGAGTCTCTGCAGAGTCTGCATTTTACTACTCCGGTGGTTTTGAAAAAATATAAATTAAAGGTAAAACACACAAAGAGAAAATACAATTTTCTCAATCAGGGATCATGAGACGAAAGGAGAGACAAGAAACCACGCAGGAGTGAATCAATCAGTCATTAGCTCAAAAGGGCACGACATCACACCCTCCGTAAAAAGCTGCCTCTTGGGAAGCCAGGCAGAGGAAGCTTTTAGATGAGATATGTAATTTAGGAAATAAACAGTACAAGGATATGACAGAAAGCAGCCTGCATGTCAGGGTGAAACGTCATCGTTTGGTCAAACAAGCAGGAAACACCCCGACTCTCACCAAAATGATATGAGACACATGGACAGTCAGCTCCACACTGACAAGCAGCTGGAAGAACCACGAGGAGCAAAACCTTCTTGGCAAACATGAGGGAAGGGATCTGGACTGAAGAGTACCTGATATTATCGGCTCTCAGTCTTGGTAGTTCTGAACTGCTGAGTCATACATGGCAAATAAGATTTATTTAGCTGTTATTCTAGGCAAACAGTGAATTTTCATTAAATCTACTGTGTTTTTAAGTGCTTGCTTGCTAACTTCCCAAACAGGATTAGCAAAGCACATTAAAAATGAAGAAAGTATCAAATGCGAATTGAATCCATATTCTAAAATATTAATGGCCAGATAACAGTACTATGAATACAGACAGAAACATTATATTTGATTCGTAGTACCCATTCATGCACACAGCACATCTCATAGGGTAAGCTTCTTCTCAGAGGCAAATTAAAAATTTTGTTTTGAATGGAATCCTTTTGCTTTTAGAATATTAAAAAAAAAAAAAATCATTCAAGTACTTTTCAAAATACTATAAAATGTGTCAGACTCAAGTTCCATTATAACTGGGTACTACATCTAATGTAACGATACATCTAAATAACTTGTGGCTTCACTTTAAGGCACTCATTTGTAAAGGGCCATTTATTTTCAAATTAAAAGAAGATGGTGGAGTGATGGATGTAAGATCAAGGCAAACCATGCTAATTTCATTTCAAAATGAAAAGATTTCTCAAAATTAGAAAATAAACCTGATCTGTGTTTTGGATGAAAGATACAATTATTAGAGAAATGCAACTACAGTTGTGAGACTGTCAGTCATGATGGCCTTCATAGGAGTGACCATATTTAAAAATTCAGCAGTCTTAAGGTTTAAGCAGATTTGTTTTAATTGTCAGAGCTATGGAGACATACAAAAATATGTACCAAATAGGCAGAGGCATCCTCCACGCACACCCTCTGGCCCAGGGAATGCAAGCTATCTGTCGCTCCTTCCAAGCTCTGGAGCGTAGACAGGGATGCTTGTGACCACAGAAATAAAAATATCTTTTATTCCTTTAGAGGAACAAACTGGGTGCACGACTGCACAGTACTGCACCTCATGGTGACAACCTCTTTAATAGCTATTTCTAATGAAAAGCATTCAGCACATCCAGCTATATTCTTTCCCTGCAGACTGAACTTTATTAAGCTTATTATAGATAATGGGATGATCCTGCATGAGAAGCAAGTACATATACAACATGCGAGTGAGAAAAAAAAAACATGGGAACAGGGTTAATAGTGCTTGGCTGGGGAGCAGCTAATTGTCAGGTTCAGGAACTGGTTAGTTTAAGTAGTACAGAAACTGTGCTCTGCTGCTTTGCTTCTGTGCCTCACCAGGACATCAAGGTAGCAGTGCCAGGCTAGTCAGAGTTCAAGGACATTAACTCAAAGGCATTATTTCTGACAACGTATTCTCATAATCTTACAGCTAACGGAGGGAAATGATATGAAAGGGAGGACTGGGACAAGGCAGACAAAACAGCTCTCCTTCCTAAATTTTAAAATCTGAGTTGTCTGTAAGATGGTGGTGGCTTTTTGGGGGGGTGGCTGGGAGGACAGGGTCTAACCTACTTCTTGCATGTCAATACATAAAAGAATTGATGGATCATATTTAAGCAGGAAGCCATAGTGGGTTGCGTATCCTATTGATACATCAAAATGATTTGGCTTTTTTGGGGGGTACATGTGTCCACGTGGCCCTCACTAATATTGCTATTTAAATCTAGACTGTAAAACATCCTTCCTTGCAGTGTCAGGAACCTCTGGGACTCTAGCAGAAATTGGTGGAGCTGGACCTTCCAGTGCCCTTTGTTCACAAATCCACATAACTAAGCCTAGCTGGATTTCTGGATAAGTATCCTCTAATACAGTCTCACACAGGATATACTTCAGTCTTTATCAAGCACACAAAGATCTAGCATATCGTATATCCACCAGTATATCTGACACCACTAGTGGCATTTTGTTGGAAAGGGGAAGCACATCTGCCAAGAGAGCTTCAAGAAATAGAACAGAATTTACCAGATATTGATTTCAATTAGGTAAAAGAATGCAAACGTCCAGGGGTTTTTGTTTTGAACTTTGACCCCTAATTTGATTCAAGGGGAGTTGGAAAAAGAAAATAAAGAGATAGAGAGGGCCTGGCGATTGTTTTGTCCTTAACCCCTTTTTACCTGAGGCTTTGTCTGCAGTATCTGAGCTCTTGCCATGGAGATCTGCTTCTAGCCATTTGTACAAGACTATACAACACAACAAACAGAGATAAAAAAAAGCAAATATGAACAAAGCGAAGAGATATACAAATGTACTGGGGAACAGCAAAAATGTGAAGCAGACATTAAACACTCCCCCTTCCAACCTCTCTTCCCCCCACTACTGGCAAAGGGTAAATCCACGTGATAAATAAAACCCTCCACAATTGTATTACTATAAAGGTGTTGAATGCAATGAGAGACATTGTAGAAATACTTGTCAAAATTAGTAACAAGATTAAATTCTCAGTACTTCAAACAGCATGCTGCCATACAGCTTCCCTGTTATGAAAGATATCTTTGTTCATATATTGAGCCATTCAGGAGCCTGTGAAACTCAGGGGAAAAATCCACCAGTTCTTTAACTGGTGTTGAATTAAACCCAATAAGTTTTCATCAGAATAATACTGTCAGCTGTGTTGTTACACCTCCAATGCTGTACTGCGTGCCATTTTCAGTACTTACTGAAGTTACCTAATAGCTCTATTAATCATTTCTGTCTCATAATAGGGTGGGTTTGGACTCAAATTTGAATAAGTAAAATATGTTTAGAACTTGGAGGAACAATTTTAATCTCTTCCAGTACCAGCTACCCCACCAGGCACTTCTAATGGAAAAGCTTCCTGCTAGCAAGTCTTCCAGCTGGCTTGCTCATCTCCTGCAGAAAACCAAAAATGTTTTCACAGACGCCATGGCATTCCTCCATCAAAAAAGTCCCATTTGTATGCTACACAAAGGCATTATGCAATCCTCTTCAAGTTAAATGTATTTTTATTATCCTGGAGCATATAATAAAGCTGCAATACCATTGACCTCTCTGGTCATTCAGTTTCTAGGTGTAAATTCAGAGTATTTCCACCACAACCTCCCACTTGAGCTGTTAATCCAGGCATCAGTTCAGAGGACCCAGATAATTCTGCCAAGGCTGTATTTTCTGGGAAGGCAGCCCTTGGCAGAGGGCACATAAGTTCTTTCAATACAAATTTTTAGATGTGAATTTGTAGTTTAGGATAATTTTCTCATTTCCTCAGGAGGCACCTGAAGATAACCCACATTCAAATCCACAGGATGGTGTTTTTCTACTACAGGTGTCTTAAGCTATTTCATGCTACTTTTGAGCTGTTTGAACTAAAAAGTTGCAAAAATATTTAAATTAAAGGAAGCAAAACAAACAATTGCCAAAGCTGGAGACTCCCCTTGTTAATAGCCCATACCCACACTGCCTTTACAAGTCTGCCAAGTTGCCCTCACAGTTCTCCCCAAAAGTCCTTTACAACATTATTATTCAAAGGGAATTTGGCATAGAGCTGCCATGGACTTCACCACCACCTCTGCAATAAGAAGACTGAAAAGGAAAGATGTAGCAACTTGTGAAGGGATGCATAACCAGATGCACTGGGACAGGTTCTGGTTTTGCTACCCATTTCAGTATTTTGACCATTTATCATCATCAGTCATATGGCTAAACAGTCACACAAGTTATGTAAAATCTCCTGCACAAGAAGTCAAATGACAGATCACCGACAACAGCGATATAAATACAGAGCTAGGAACACTGTTGTACAGCTTAATTCTTTATGCAAACACAATGTAATGGAATACGACTCTTGCCACAAACTACACTTAGAAAAGGCTCATTATTTCAAAAATTCTTTTAGAAAGGGGTTGTGTTCACCTAACAGAGTTATTGCACAAGCCTAAAGAGAAAAAGGTTCTAACATGAGCAGTTTAGTTTGCCATCATCCCTTCCTTCTGACTTTGATTAAAATACTTCACTATCTGCCTACAGAGTAACATTATACAGCACCAATACTGTCAGCTTCTTAAAATAGCCCCAAGTCCCAGCTGCCAGCAGACATCCCACTACCCTAGGCAAACAAGTATGAATTATACCATCCCTTTTACACTAAATTGTATCATAATCTTGTCAAATCCAAAAAGTCATGGTTTACACTGTTTGGGTGATTTTTTTGCAGTGGGGTGGAGGGGTTTAATAAACAGGTCCCCAAGGCACGGTGCTCCTACATGATTACTTTGGAGTGTGTCCCCAAAGGCTGGAACTTATTAGCAGAAAACAGTGGAGTGGCTATAAAACCAGACCTATACTTATAAATATACAGAATTTATTTATGTTTTGGGCCTTTATTTTCTCTAGAAATCAAAGTGTGTGGAATCCACTTGTTCCATTTGTCCTGCCACGCTGCCTTTCTAAGCATGGGCTCCCAATCCACTGCTAGGCAGTATATGGAAAACACTCCCCAGAGATCCTTGATCTATCCTGTTTATATACAGTAAGTGCCACATTTTCTGTTTTATTGCATTTTTATATTCAGATCTACTGTTCATTTTGAATACTTGATATGGAATGAATGAGCATTTTTACTAGTGGAGAAAACAATTTGAGCAATAATTGGAAGTTCATATAAATTTAAGTTTCATACAGCATTATTCTTAAATTGCCTGCTAACCTTTTGCTTAGTTACATAGTGAATGAGCAATGTACATAGCCATATGAAACCGAAGGGTTTGAAATCCATCTCTCAAGTCCCAGCAGAAGATTAATGATGGCAGAACAAAAAATGTTCAGGCAAGAGCAAGACACCAGCTCAGGTTCTTAAACACCGCAGGATGCCAAAGCCTGTCTGGTGAGGAGATCCCTGGCTTTGGACCGACAGGCTCCTGACTGCAGGCTTGGCCTGAACTGCCAAAGAAGTGAAGGAATTTTAGGTGCTGTCACGTCCTCCACAAAGTTTGGATGGCTTCCTGCTCATTGAAACGCTCATTTCCCACTCCTCAGTTCATGTGTTCACCTCCCTCCGTGGACTTAACACAGAAGGAGGTGTCCAGTCGTGCCTTTTGCAGGGGAGCCCTTTCACCCTTCTGCTTTCTACTCATCTACAAGGGCAGGATCAAGTTCAAAAGGACCTGATTTCCATGTTAAAACATGATGCTGTATTCTCAAGCTGGTTTTGGAAACAGGGACTCACAAACATAATTTTCAATTCAAATGAATCTTAAAGCAGGTTTTGTCCTCCACTCCAGTGGAGTCTTGTCTCAAAACCTGCTTTATTACAGTTGGTATTTCTGGAGATGAGAAAAGGGAAAAAAAAAAAAAAAAAAACAACCCACAAACAACCAGAACTTGTCATCCTAAAAATCCCTATAACTATTATTTTTTAGGTTTGTGTGCAAGAATTCAGGAAAGAAAGGGGAAGTTTTCAGTAAATTTTGCTTTGGGGCTTTTTTAGTACAAGAATATGCAGCTTTATTTTTATAATTACAGTGCATTCGGTTATCTTTTAAACCAGGCTGTATTAAGACAGACTTTTTAAACCACTCTGCAATGTACAAAATATCATGCACCAATATTAGTCTCCCTTGACTCATCAGGATAGCAAGTTCCAGGTGTTTTATTACTTGAAGTTAGAAGCAGTTTCACCAAATCTGCATTTATACAACAGCAGAATGTGAACAAATTCACTGATAACGCCTTCTGCCACCCTAATTAAGGTCAGCTTGCAAATCACTACAAGAAAAGAAAGAGGCTTAATTTGGCCTGGACCATTTTCAGCACTAATTGACTTTGACATAAACAGAGCACGGATGCCCATACCACGGCTCGAAGAGTCAGCTATGCCTGATTTAGGGTTTTGCTTTTTAGCAGTTTTCTTTTTACCCATCTCACAGAAGCTCGAGGCCTCATCTCCCTGGACTTAGCACTGTTACATTGCACAACAGACCTCTCTGGTTTAAAGGAAACCCTTGCCTTCTGATGTCCCCAAGAGTTGTCCCTTGGTGTGCTGAGCAATAAAGAGGATCCAAAGGACTCGTGGTTGGTTTTTAATCAGCACACTCCCAAGGCACAGGCTGTGGTGACCAGAAGGAAGCCATTCCCATTTTCCAAAGAAGGATATTCTTCTTCAAACAGCACAATCCACAACCCAACAGTGGCAATCAAACTGGCTACTTAAAACATCCTGAGCAGGGACAGCCTCTTCGCACTCCTTGAAGAGCCAGACCACACCTGCAAGGTTTAGACAACTGATTTTATCAGTGGGGAAAGAGGTGGATTTAGAGGAGGTAGACCCAGAATTAGCTCCTCGCTGTACCGAGTTCCTTTTTTTACATACCCTTTACAAGAAAAGGGTTACAGCATGACAATGCTCACTTGTCAGGCTGCAGCTGCTAAACTTGATGAAAACTTAGTTAAATGTGGTTTTGATGGGAAAAGAGTCTGGCAAAGAACTTTGCTTCTTGTAGTCAGGAAAGCTCTTTCATCAGCATGAAATAGAAACATTCCCTTGTGTAGCACAAACTGATTTTTGTTTAAGGGTTTTTGAAAAACCACTGTTCAAGCTGCTGCCAATAAAGAATTGTCTTTATGACAGCCTCCAAGAGCCAGTGTTCCGGTAGTTTTCAACAACTGAATCCTTTTAGAAGGAGAAAAGACAAAAACTTTTTGCACACTGAAAAGTCACAAGAGCCCTCGGGCAAGGCTTGAAGTTACCAGAGCTCCCAGATGAAGAAGGGTGGTGAGCAGGAATGAAGATGCAGGCAGATGAGGATCTGCTGCCCACATAGCCATATTAGTCCTTAGAGCTGATACTTCCACTTAAAAGCTACCCAAGAAAACATTTTGGTTTGGAGACTGCTCTCAGCTTCTTCAACCCAGCTGTACTACAGTAACTGGAGATCAGCATGTTGCTGCAAATGCTTCTACTATGGGCAAACCTACCACTGAAGGAACAAGATATTTATACAACATGCTGGATGATGCAGTTCTTACTAGCTTTTAAAAAACAACAATGGACTTTTGTCAACTAAAAGTGTTAGAACATTGTTAAGAGGCAAAAATTATTATCCTATTGAAAGAAAGATCAATTCTTGTAACTATTCAGTTAAAATACCTCTTCTGCCATGAACATCTTTGCAAGAACCTACATGTCTTGGTCAACACCACCTGCATTTAGAAACTGTCTGAAGAACAGGCTGCTGCCAGTGAGTTTACACACGGTATCATTAAGAAGCTATCCACGCACAGTAATTGCACGCCTAAGCCACATGAAAAATATTCTCTATGCTTAAGTAAACCATGACTAGTTAGATACAGCTTTAGATTTTTCATTGCAGCAGAGCTCTATATATTTTAGACAAAGCATAAACAACCGAATTTATACTTTATCACTGCTGACCACTTTGTGGCCAGTTTCCAAGTCTACTGAAAATACAGAAAGCTGAAACCAGGATTCAAACACCACGCCACGGTAAAGTGTCAGAATTCAAATCCAAAGGCGTGGACCAATACTAATTTCTGGATCTAAACTAGACTTCAGATGGAAAACTCAAAGCACAGCATCATTTCTACCATGCCTCTAGATTTAGTTCAGATCCCGACAAAGGCAAGCCCAGAAACTAAATCCTTCAGCTTCCCTTAATAATCCATTGGGGAGTATTAGGTTCCAAAGCATCTCTGTGAAGGCGGATACCCATTGAGAAGGCCAGAAAAATAACTCTCTCTGGGTTCAGCTTGCAAATGCCCCTGCACCTCAGACTCTTTATTTCTTTGTCCTACTCATCCCCACAGACTTCTGGAAATGGAGGCAACTCTGCAGATGTGGTCCTAACCTTCATGCCCCAAAAATACCACTTCAAGACTTCTATAAAATTTCTTCTCCGGTGTATTTTGGAGTTGCCTGCTCTCCCAACAAGCCAGCCTTAAACCCCAGGATATACCTTCCCCTGTCATAAAGAAGATCTCTTCAAAAATACAGGTAGAGCCCCACAAAACAATCAAAAAGGGTCAGTTTAAAGGGCTCTGTATCTTAGAAGTCTCTCCTTCACCAAAGCCCAGCAATGAAAACCAGTGTCTTGCACCCTCTCCACTCAAATTTCCACTGCCATTCAAGTAAAAATCCCTCTGTAGAGCAATAGAAACCTGTGTAAAAGCAGTACATGTTTCAGGGAAGTTTTCAGACCCTAAAGGTAAAAACAGCATGAGAGCCACAAAAGGGAACAGGAAACATTTCCTGGCCTGAAATAGGTCTGGGAAGAGCCAGTGGGACTCTTGAAAGAGTAGCTGGAAAGATGCACAAAGATTAGAGTAAGAATTTAAAGTCCACTTTCACCCAAAGTAAGTATTTTAGCTATTATTTTAGTGCCCTGCAAGTAGAGATAGAAGCAGCAGAAAACAGAGATCTAAATAACCTTAAAATTACTTGGCATTTAAGCAAATGTTTCCTCTTTACCACTAATCCACTAATCTTTAGTGCCTGGATCCCAGGTTGATTGGCACACTGAAAATACGTAGGTAGAAGGCATGTAATTGCTGCTCTAATTTTTAAATCAACGTGAGTTGTCACTGACTACAGAGAAGCTACTTCAAAACCAAGGCATTTAGGGCCACCCCAGACAGGCACAAGTGCCCTTCTGGCCATTGCACACAGCTCCTGTTATTTCTGCATGAGATATGTTATAGTATTTTACACTTTCCTTTCACATAAAGTGGAATTTTATGGAGTTAAACAGAATGCTTCACATAATGAAGCAAGCCATGCCATGCTGTTTTGGAGACCTCAGTAACGGAACATATATTAGAAATGGAGTATTTCATACTGAGCAGATCAGTATGAAATTAGGCTCAGACCACACCGTAGCTGAACACACTTTAGCACCTACAGTCTCTGTGAGCATGCTAAAGTCTGGAAGGTCTAATAAATGCATGGAAGTGCATGTGAAGGGAAACAGCATTAACAAAATGTATGGGTATAGCAACATGACGCTGAAAAAGGTGGTGTCGTGGTGTGACTGTGGGACAGCTAAATCTGAGCATCCTATTACAGAAAACAACAGCATAATAATTTTGTATGGAGAGTTGTTATTCCTTCAAATCACGACAGGATATAATCATTTATGGTGTGAAAGGATGGGTTTCAATAGTCCCCACTCACATTTCCTATAAAACAAAAGCCTACCAACTGAAGAGCATTATTCTATGTAAGAGAGAGCACACATATAATGTATTCACAAACACATGTATGTGCACATTCCCCCTCTCAAAGAGAGAGGACTGCCAGGAATGTTCCGTTACAGGATCAAAAACTGCCCCCTTGCACCTGGGGCTCTTCCCTGAGCAACAATAGAGACCGTCCTCAAACCTGGACACCAGCTGGCTCATAATTCCTCGCAGCACGGCAGTAGCGTCAGGAGATTCTGCATCGCTCCCACGGGATTAGAATTCCCATCTCAAATCAGACAGGATACACACATGCCAGATTAAAGAGACGCAGGCATTTGCATATCTCTTCGGGGTTTGACAGGTTTCTGGTGATTTATTCTGCAACATGCAAATACACCGAGAGCATCCCTGATGGATACCTCTATCAAAGGTTAACAGGTCTGTGTGTGTTGGATTAAATATTTACATTAAGGAAGCAATTTTTTTTATTTTTTTTTTATACTTACATAGGAAGCACACACAAGAAGACCCAAACTATAAATATTTGTGACAACAAACGATGCAGATCTCAGCAGTTACACATCTGTTAGCAATAAGCTAAGCATAAGTATTACTGGATATTTGCTTAAATAAAGCCTGCAGTTTTATTATCAGGCTGAAAAACCCACCTTCTTGCAAAAGACTGTAAAATGATTCACTAATATTACATTACTGCAGACTATAATGAGTATTTCAAGGGCTTTACACGTATACAGCAAATCAGTCCAACAGGGCTGGTCTCCGAGTCATCACAAGAATGAGCAGTACATGTGGGGAACAGAATTCCCCTTTGAAATCAAAAAGACTCTGTATGTACTGGAGATTAAAGGAATCTGAGCACTCACATACATCCTACAGCTGCAAATTCAAGGGTCATGAAAGAATTACAAAACATTCAAACTTCTAGTGAAGCTTATTTATAAGTGTCGTGGCCAAAACAACGCTTCCAAAGTACACTCCTTTTGCCACTGAAGAAGGTTGCTTGATAAAATAGGACTCCACCTGGGCCTTTGAATTCAAGCAAGGTTTATTCTCTGCTTATACCAACATGACAGCCTGAATGCAACTTATTTTAATACAGTATGAAACTTCAACTTGAATCTGTATTTTGTGGCATCGGAGTACCAATGTATAACCAGCCTGAGGAACTGTGTGTTCTGGTGGTGCTTCCAGATAACCCCTTCCCAAATTAATCCTTCCACACAGAAACATCCTTTTGCCACCTGTCCCAGAGTTCTGATCTCTTTGGTGTGTTTATCCAGGTATCTCCCTCACCTTTCCTATACAGGTGCTTTCCAACAAAGCTGATTTAGGCTGCAGGTTAGTGCTGAGCCCCGTTTCATTCAGGTCAGTAACACTTTCCACTTTTCAGTGAGGGTGGAGGTTGCACTTGCAGCAATCCTGCAACAGCAGTATCCCACATCACCTTCCCACCTCTCCATCGCTTCTTCCATGTCTAAAGAGATGATGGATTCTGATGCAGCCCGCAAGGGTAGAACTTGAGCAGCTGATTTAATGGCAGCAAAACCCGAGCCCTGAACGGAAACAGCTCCTTCTCCAGTTTAGATCAAAGTGCAGTCACCCTACCCAGATGATAACACACAGACTCACATGACTTCACAATAGTCATCCAGGTGGGCTCTCTGACAGAGGTTTGTACTTTCTTGGGCAAACGACAACATTGCTTCATCTCCCTGAACTGTCAGGGCATGTCGAAGAAGCCATGCAATCAACATTGTCTAAAATAACTTATGTTTCCTAAGCCTTTTTAGTTTCTGCTTTGAAAATACATTTAATCACAACCTTGTGTCAACCTGTAGAAGCAAAAGCATTTATTTCAATACATGTTCTGTCCTGACAGAAGGTCAGTTTTTCCCTTTCCCTAACCCTTCTTTTACTTAATATTTTGGAAATTGTGCTCTTTTGAGAGAGATTGTACCTACGCAATCACAGTTCAGTAAGCAAGCTACAGCAGAAGTGTATTCCAGTCACAAAATCACACAAAGCTTTGCAAAGGGCCCCAACTTAAAACTTCTGCAGTGGCTTCTAAGAACAACCTACACCTGTAATTAGCAGAAAAAGGGAGAAGAACATCGCCTGAGTTCCTCTGCAGCTTTAATCTCAGTGGCTACAATAGAAAAAAAGCTGCAAGCAATTATTTCTTAACATCAAGCCTGCGCCACCTCAGCCCCACACAAGTCCTAGGGGGCAATCTGGCAGGCTGGCAGCCCACTGGATGAGCCGAGTGCCAGCAGTGTCAGCGATGCTTCAGGAACCGCAAGCAGCTCCTGGCTCATCCTCTCACCTCTCCTTATTCCCAGGCCTGTGACCAAGCTTTTGGCTGGCCAGCTCAGGCATTTTCCATGGGGAGCCGCAGAGGTGAGCTGAGCCAGCTGAAGGATACCCAGGGAAGGGATGAAGAACTGAGGGGAAAATGCTGCTCTTCACCCCCCAGCCAGATTCGACTTTCCAAACAGTTCTTCACATCTGTACAAAAAACGTAGGAGGGTGGGAAATAGTAAGTGAAGGAGAGCATGAGGAAGGAGGACTGCACACGCTGACATCACTACCCAGAACAAGGGAATACATTTACCCAGCACAAGGGAACACATTCAAAGTCCAACAAAAACCACAATGCTTCAAAAACTGAAAAAAAACAAGCTACACATCTACAAGATGAAATTATAAGCACCAGCCCACCTAGGTCACAGAGAGTACAGGGAAAGCTAGGCAATACAATAATAGTGCACTATGGCAAGAAGCATAAATGTGCATGTGTGTGTGATTTTTTTAATATATTATACAATTTATACAATTTTAAGTAGAAGAAAAGCTTTTGACCAGAGATTCTTTTCCTAGCATCATTCAGAAAGTAACACTCCCAAGTCAGATCACGAACTTGGAAATTGCTGCACCTCCAGACATTTCAAGTCCAAACTGTTCCTTTCTTCAAACCCCTGGTCTATGCGAGTTGGACACATACAAAACCTGAAACCCACACATGGTGCTTAATATGGAGAAAGGAGCTGCACCAGGTCAAATTCTCCTGAAGAGCCCTTCTCCTCAAAGATGAATAATTAATTCCCTGACAACTAGAGCAGCTCTGCACTTCTCACAGGACGCTGAGGCAGAAGAGGCAGCAATACACTGCAGGCTGCTTCTGATCCTCCAGGACCAGCTTGGGAGTTGCTGCAAGGTAAACCTGTGCTCTGGAAAAGGTGATTTCCAGCTGGGACATCATGTAGACAGGCTCAACAAGATTTCAGCCTTGTTTTAGCTAACGGTTCCTCTACAGTCTCAACCCTAGAATATCAAGATGCCTTTCTGGTCTATAAGGCAGACCTTTTCCTGTCTTAGAAATGCTACCTTTTGTTTCCTCTCCCATCTTCTCACAATTTCAAAAAAGTCAACAAACACAAAAATCCCTTTTTAGTAGACAATCATGACATTTAGAGTTTTGTACAAGGAGCGGGGGGAGAGAGAAAAACAAAACCCCACAAAACTAAAAAGGGATTGGTTTGACATTACATGTGCAAGCTCCATCAGAGCATTAGAAATGAAGAAACAGATCTGGACAGGAGGGGAACCCTAGATATAACGATCAAGCAGGAGAGTATGGGTAAGCAGGTAGGACCTCAGACCACAGCACTAGCCATCACAGGGAGCATCAGGTTCCCTCTACATTTGTCAGGGACACGGAATCTGTTCAAACAGATTGGCAGAATCTCACCGCTCTCTCCTGAAAACCGCTTTGTCATCATCAAGGTAGGAGTGAAATCGTTCCAGCATCCCTTTAGCTGCCATCTGTGCTCCCACAGGGAGGGGGCCCAAACCTGTCAAATGCCTTGAATTGGAAAAACAACCTCTTGCATTAGAAATGGCAAGAGGTAGCAGTTTCAGGGTAACAGCCTGAAGCCACTGGCCATCAGCAGAGCACACTGCATATGGTTAACCATGAAAAATAGGCCCCCAGAACCCAAGTGTAACAACTGCATTGGGGAAATAATTTTTGAAGATCCAGAGACTAACAGAGAGACTGAAAAAGCAGTAACTTGTTTAGAAATAAATACCAGTCTTTAAGGATAGAAGATAAAAAGGGGTTTGGTTTACAGCAAATGTAGTTTCTGTTACTGGCCATCCCTCTTTTAAATAGTTATTTTTGGTCACTTTTGCCAGGGAAAGAATGAGACATACCATCAGCATGAACATGGCAGGTAAGATATTGCTAGAAGATAACTAGGGAAAAGGAGAAACCTGAGAGAAGGTGTGCTCAGCACTGCACGGTCCAGTTTGCCCTGCAGTGTGGGAGGTGAGAGGGACAAGGGACCAGATCCTGCCCAGCCCTCCCCATCTGCTGTGCCTGCCAAGCACAGACAGAGCACCCACACCAGCCAGGTTTCTCTCACCCAGGACTGGCAAAAAAACCCCAAAACACCACAAAAAAAAAAAAAAAAAAAAAAAAAAAATGATACTGGAGTTGGAGAGGATCATGAATATTCTCCACACACACGTGGGGACCAACCATTTCAGTGGCTATTCAAGGACGTGCACTGGAAGCTCTTTTGAAATCTCGTCCACTTCTGTCAGTGCCTAGCTGGATACCAAGTTTTCAAAGTTAGGGGTTTTTTTTTGTTGGTTGGGTTTTTTTTAACCTTTTACTCCTGCTTAAGAGTATTCCCCAAAACATTTCACTTCCCTTTTAGGAAAGCGGTGTTTCAGAAGGCACTGCTGGTCGCTGATACTCTTCTAATTAATAACCTCACACCCACTAAAAGCTCCATGCCATCAGACACTGCCTGAAGAGATCTCTGCAAAGAGGTGTTCAAGCTTCACATGAGCTTTGGTGACACAGTGCTGTATCTTGTCACACCCTCATGCCCAAAGCAGCCAGAGTCTTGCCAAGATCCCTACCAGTGCTATCTCACACATGAGTAAGAGCAAGGCCAGGCTGGGAACTTTGGTCCCTTCTTCACCAAGGCCTGAAGAACTTTTCTAGTGATGAGAATGCTCAAAAAGCTGCTCTGTTCCTGGGCCTCAGTTCACTTATCTCGGACAGGTTTGCTGTTAATGATTTTTCCTTAAGAAGGAGGATTTCTTACGTTGCGCAGATTTTAATTAATCAGGGCATCTTAGGCAAGAAGGTCTGCTTGCTCCCCCGAAATGAGCTTCCTAAACAACGAAAGCATGCTTAACATGTGGCAGGAACACAGTTCAAAAGTTCATTTGTGCTTAGCTTTGTACTAGAAAACAGTTTTGACATGTAAATTTAGGCAGACATATTTACCTAGAGGTTTAGGAGGCCTAAAAGGCACTTAGAGCACGGCTGTGCCTGCTGTGCATAATACAAGGGCATACCCATTTTATGTGGTTATACAATGAACTGTTATAGCTACAGTCAGAGAGGGGGTGACTAATGCTGAGCAGATACACAAACATATGGGCCCCTAGCAGAGTTAGAGGAAGTTGGAGAATTTTAGGTGTAGGATCATCTAAAACATGTACCTGTGAAAGCAGAAGGAACAGGATTGAGGGGATCAGAATAATCAGGTTAGAAAGGACCTCTGGACTTCGTCGGGTCCATGTCCCCATCCAAAGCAGGGCTGACTTCGAAGCCAAATCATGGTGCTTGAGAGCAAGACCAGAATAATTTTCAAGATGAGAAACTGCAAAGGCAATTCAATAGCTGCAGGGAGGGGAAAGCAAAGCAAGATGTCAACATTTCAGCATCTTTGGAACAAAAAATATAAATTGGGATCTCTCTGATTTAATGCTTTCAGTGCAAACCAGGAGGCACTCTTGAACCTGCAGTGTAAATACCAGGCAGGAAAACAGACTGTGAGGCATTAGAGCTATGAATCATCCCTTGCCAAGCCTCAGGTCCTCTCTCAGAAATATTTCCACCTCCCAGCCTTCATGTTGTTTAGTACTAACACATCTATCATGGTATAACGTAAGACTAGCAGCAGCATCACTAACATCATCTTTTGGCTGGAGACCACACACTGAACTTACTGATTATTCCCCACCACCTTGCTTCTCCAGGAGCAGAGAGCCCAGCATCCTCAAAGGCACCACTTCTACCTCCTGGGTATTACAGCTCCATGGACACTGTGCCTTCTCCTGGCTTTTGTATTTATGGTCACATACAGCAAATCATGATGATTTCTGACTGTGAAGCCACTTTTTTCGGCAGTTGGCTGGGGACTTTCACAACAACAAGGCCCAAGAAAAACACCCCGTACAGTTTCGGTGCCTTTCCTAGCACAGCTGCATCCCAGGCAGCACTTACACTAATCCCTCCAGAACAGCCTTGTTGCTCTTGCCTTGCTACAGGGCAGCCTGCCGCAGCCCTCCTGACATCGGTTTAATGCTGATTAGTCCCGACACAATGCTGGTGCAGGCTGCCTGCCAGGAGAGGGAATGAACAAAATCGGTTTGCGCACAGACCAGACGACAGCTGCAGTCACTCCAGCTCAAATCTGTTGAATAAGGACCCTTTTCTTGTTTACCAAAATGAGACTAAATTAGCCCAGCGTGAGACAGAAGGACAGAGGGAATCCTAAAAGCCAGCGATGCCAACCTGGCTCGGAAGGTGCGAGATGCAACTTGGTCAGGCTCTGTCACTTGGGCTCAAATAAACTGCTGGGGAAGCGTAAGCTTGGTGTAAAGCCCAGGTAAGAGCTAGTTTCAAAAAGAAAGGCTTCTGGAGGGGAAGATGACAAGCAGAATGCCCTCAAGTTTTTTTTCAGAGACCCAGTGCATACTTTACTTGAAGCATATTTTTCCCCATCTCCTTTTCTTCCAGCTCTAGGACAAGAGAAGTCTCCAGCCTCCATAATCCCCCCGTCCCCCCAGTACCCTTAAGGCAGAGGCAGGCCCTGATCTCACTACTACTGACAATATACTGTTCAGGCCACAGAACATAACTAAAATTAGGATGCATCAATATTGAGAAGCAGATAAGTAAAGACTCATTTACATGATTGCTGTTCTTGGTTTAGAGACTGGGAAATAGGGAAACAAGGAAGAGTTGAGAAAGATTCAACCTGAAGAGAAACAACCAAGGTATTTTTTGACAAGGTGCTTATATCTTCCTCATTCACCTGTTCTGGTTTGGCTAAAACTGCATTATGCATAGTTGCAGAAACTGCCTTAACAGCAAGAGGTTAAGGGTACGCTTTTTGTTTGTTGGTATAGTCTGAAGGGAAATTTCCATCATCACTTAAGCATACACTTTCTCGTTCCCCTCCTTGGGGAGCACCTTGGGCTACTATGGCCTGGCTCTCCACATGTAAAAGATACTCACCAAGCAGAGATGCTTTAAAGAGCATCCACAAAGCTAAGAAAGTTTCTAAAATAAGATGCCCTTATCAGCATGCTGTCAGTAAGTACCTGTATACCAGTATTAACTACGATGCTTGTTTCTAAAATGTAGAGGGTATCTGTTTGGAAGGTTTCCTACTCAGGAGTGATCTATTGATTTGATCTGAAGCATCACCCTGGTTTGCAGAATAACACACAGATCTCTTGACATGAATTACAGATTCCATCGTCTTCCCGGGGGCAGCACATGCACAGAGGAAACACTTGCACATGAACTGCTTTCACAAACTTATCATCAGCAAGGGTGGTATTACTCAGGCTCTTAAAAAATTGATTTAATGGAAAAGTAACACAGCTGAGCTCTCTGGTCTTTGAAATACTTCAAACCCATATCCAAGAGTGGATACAGTACCACAGGATTGTCCTTCTATACATATGAAATGCCTGGCTTTTGGCACTTGCAGGGTCGGCTGCTCACTGATTCGTTAAGTAAATCCTCCTTTGGCCTGAAAATTCGTTGGGTACCTCCAGTTCTGCAGGATCCTCCTTCCCATCATGTTTCCTCCCTCAGCTGCCACAGACAAAGCTCCTGCCCACATCAGGTACTGTTCAGGCACCAATTTGCCTGGTTTCCAGTCCCTGCACAGCCTGATCCAGCAAGCAAGCTTCAAGTGTTTTGCAAGCATATGAGGATACAAGTACCTTCACAAAATGCAGCAATAGCTTTTTTCTAAGGGAACAGCAAGGGTCTGCTTTAACATGGCATAAGAGGTAGAACACTTGCCTTCAGGCATGAAAAATTTTTTTCAATTGGGGGTTTTTTTGCTTGCTGGAGTGGGGAGAGACTGGGTCTAAGTTTCCTTCTCCCACCTCCCAGGAAAGGTGATATCAACCAAAAATGTCTCACTATACACACACACACGCACAAAAAAAAAAAAAAAAAGAAAAAAAAAAGAAAAAAGTGCACCATTAATACGTTGGAAGGAGACATGCAAGAAGGATCTCAAACATAACCCTGTGGTCCAAATTTTCAGTCAGTGCAAGAACACTCCTGGGGTCTGCTCCCTGCCTAGTTTCACGTGTCTGGTGATACTCCTAACCAGCCCTTAAATAACACTGTGAGAGCAGGAACTGGCACCCACACAGCTGTGGAGAAGGCTCTGGGTAGTAACTCCCAAGTGATGTGTCTAGCCAATAAAGGAGACCCCAGCAACTAAAGGTATGTAAAGAAATATACTCCTTATTTTAGGTTTACTTCATATGCCACCTACAACACTCCAAAAGAGCAATATGTCATCTTAATCATAAAGTTAATTTTAAAAAAAAAACCACAACTTTTTTTCCTGTTAACAAGATTTGGGTCCCATATGTTCCTGAACAGCAGAAAGAGCAAGGGAAGAAAAAAATTCATCTCTTCAGTTCATTTTGTTCAAGACCACCAGAAGGAGGGCTGAGGTAGGGGAAAGGAAATTGTGTCTTTGAAAAGGCAAAAAGAAAACGCATAAATCCCTTCTTATAAGTTTATTAGTGGCCACAGAACTTCTGCTTCATATATACTAACCATAAATGAATAAAAACACAAAGCCTAATCAATCTGTTTTCTTAGGTCCTGCTAATTTTAAAAAAGATGTCTCTCCTCTCCACTGAGGTATGGCACCGAAGTTCTAGGACAAGTGTAGCACCCTGACTAAAAAGGTAGCACCTCCCTCCACTTTATTAAGAACAAATAAAGCACACCCCTGAAGGACTTTGGCAGCTATTTCTGGTAACTAACAGTATCTTCCAATTATCTGGGTACCTGCAGAAGAAGGCGGCATGTCACCCTTTGCAGGGTGGAGTAGGGCTCTCAATATCACACTGAAGTTCTCAGAGCTACTAGATACCACTTCATCATCCCCTCAAGCAACTCCCACCAAAATCCTGACAAAAGAAGGAATTTCACTAAACTATTTTCTGGCCTGTCTTAGACTTAAATCTTGCCCGGTAGGAAAACAGAGGGAACTGATATTTCTCAGTAGTTCTCAGCGTCTAGATGTAGACCAAAGGAACTTTGCATTTAAAGCCATTTGGGGAACTTGGTGCAGAAGGAGCTGGCCATGCAGAAACCAACCTCAGGTCACAATCTAAATACCTTTCCCTCATTGGCTATTCAATAGACAGCTTTTACACACAGGGAACAAAAAAATCCTGTCTTAGTGATGATGCTGAGAAATAAAAACAGAGACTGTGTTAAAAGACAGAAATGGACACAGAAGGAGAGGGGAAAGTACAAAGTGAACTTTTATATGTCTATATATTGACAAGACAGAAGTGTTACTAATTTTAAATTCAGAATTTATTCATGCAGTTAACAGCTTTTCTGAAGTTCCTCATTTTATCTCCAAGACTTACTGTGTTTACATAAAGATAACCATATCAGAGACTGAAGGAGATTTTAAGCATCTCAAGATGAACAATAATAAACCACTAGATTTTGGAATAATGATTTCACTCCCTGGAAGGTAGCAGACTGTGGAGAAACACCAGTCTCTCAGCAGTCAGCAACCCTCACCAAATGGTTCAGTGAATTTACCATGGCAGAGTTATTTACTGTTCCAGTGCTGTAAATTCACCTCTGCTAAAACGTTATTACAGATGAAGCTTAGCAGAAGTCTCTGATCCAGCACAGGACAAGCAGTGTGTTTGTCATTCCATCACCCCTCAGAGAACTGACACTCAAATGCGTTTCTGTTATTCACTTTGCTACATTATTCCTTATGACTAAGTTGCACAAGTTCAAACCGACTGTCATCCCGAATAAGTGACTACCAGCATTGCTGGTCTCAAGTGAAACATGCCAGTATGCGAGGTTCATTGGTCACGGTTACACCCCATATACACTTACAAGGTTTATATGGAAAACTCTAGTGTTTTGCCACCAGCCCTCTAGCACACGAGGCTCATCCAGGTACCAGACCAGCACAGAGCTGGCTGGTTCTTGGGGAGATCAGGGGGGTAAGAGGGATATGAGGATCTCCAAGGCAGGGAGGGACAGCCAGCTGTTTGGCTGGCAGAAGGTATTTCAAGAAATGATACCTCTGGTTTGCCTTTCATCCCTGTTCACCTGTTTTTCTCAACTTTGCAACTGTATGTATTGCATTTCAATCTTCTGACTTATTTAACAAAAACAAACAAATTTTTTATGTTTACCTCAAGCGGCTTCACAACAGAGAAGATTTCAGGCCAACTGATGGACACAAGACACTCCCTGTCTTCAGGGTGGCTATCCCAGACATGAGGGCACCAGAGCACCATCACTATGCCAAACCCTCTATCCTCTGGATATTCTGAAGAGAACAGCACGGTGCTGAAGAGGTGGTTGCTCCTGGGCAGTGTGTGGCAGGACACAGCCAGGCTGGCTCCCTGGCAGAAGCAGGACAGGGAGACCCAACCCCGGTGCCAGGTAACATCCACAGGTCAGAGTCCACCACCAAAAGCAATTAATTTATCACAAATCATGATTGAAAAATAGGTATATATTGTTACAGTTTGTTGCTTTGCTGCTTTCCCTCCCAATGCCCCAGCAGCTTGTTGCTATTTCTGACCCCACTGCCCCCAGGTATTCTTGGCACTTGACCGCTGAGATACAAGCAAGAATTGCTCAAGTAGGCACCATGCTATGTAACACAGCCTGAAGTTATTCAGAGCAGGAAGCACACCCCTAAATTCACAATTAGTAGCCCTACCACTTTCCCTTTGGTCCTTCTCAAACCGCCTCTGTTACAACTCCATATATCTTTACTCTAATTTTTAATTTGATTTAACAACTCTCACAAATTACTTGAGTCACAAACAGTATTATAAAAGAGAAAAAAGCTTGCATTATGTGATTATGGTCTGATTTCATTTGCTTCTCTTTTAAGATGATCTTCTCTTCACCCTTTACAATAATCTAAAAAGCAAGGCAAAGTCACGTATCCAGAGAGCAGCCAGAATAAACATTCTTCTGTTTTAGTGTGTCCTCAAGTGTTATTTATATAGATGTCTAACTACCCCGGGCTTTTAGCAGTACAAAAGCAGGCTTCATCCTGCTCTCATGCCACAGGGCTTGAGGATGTTTTCACAAGGGCAATGCTTTTAAACAGGAACCAGAACAAGCCCCAGGAGGTCGGTTCCCGAGCAGGTAACATGCCTTCCCACCGCTACCGTTCACCCTGCTCTCCAGCGGAACCTCTGCGTTCTCCAGTGTCGGTGAGATAGCAGAAGTGACACCTCACTCTGCTGCCCAAGGAAGGGTAGGCAGAGGAAGGGGCTCTCTGGGACGGGCAGCTCGAGGCAGACCCAAAGCTGACAGATGCCACAGGAGCAGCTGGCCGCCTGCCTGGCCGGTGCCTGGCGAGATGGAGAGGGGCTGTCCCCGCTTCTCACTAATGTGGGGAGGGTCAAGAGGGACACGGGACAGTCCCATTGCTTACTGCCAAGCGTCTGCTCCCTTGCACACCTCCAGCAGCCACTCGGGCCCTGCCATGTCCTCTCCAACCTTCAGGCAAGAGTAGCCTGGTGCCCTAACCTCCCCCCCCATGCCTCTCCAGCACCTGGAGGCTGCAGTGGTGACCTGGTATGCTCTTGGGCTAGGAAAAGTAGACAGCAAAACTGAGGAGGTGGGGAGACCCCTCTGCTCCAACCCATAGGTGGGCGCAGGGTGGGGATGAGAGAGGGAGGAGGACACCATAGCTCCCACCATCGCTGCCGTGTGCACTTTCCCCCTGGAGACATGACGGGAAACACCACAAAATGCCCCAGCTGTGAGGAAAGGCTCATGCTCCCTCTCAGACGGTAAAAATCAATCATGCACAAGGCAAATCCACAGGAGACCTGGGCTCCATTTGTTCCAGAGCTCAAGGAACTGCTGGTTGTTTGCTTTAAATATGTATTATTTCCCCACAATAGCAGTTAACATACCACTTATTACTCCCACTATCTGATAGGAAGGTGTACACGTTGATGCTGGTTTGTAGTTTGCATGCACGTCACCTACAGCTAACCGAGGAATAATCTCTTAGAATTGCACATAAAGAGCGCTTTGCAATTTAAGTTAACTCTGATAGAAGGGGGTAAAAAATAAATCCACTTGCAAGCAGAACAAAAACCTCTTCCCACTGGGTCTGTCTCTTGTTTTCTAGCTACTGTTTTCCAACAGTAGCAGTCACTAATCCTCAGAAAGATACACTTCCACTTAAAGGGAAAATATTGCAAAGAAAATGAAAGAATAAATTGGAAATTGTAAAGTTGCAATAATAATAGCAACTGTTACCAGAAGATTTTCTGTGCCCTTCTGGCTCCTATTTAGCAGGTTTCTGTTCCAGTGTAACCATAGGAACAGCAGTGAAGAGTCTCATTTAAAAGCCTTTACTTCAGCTGCTAGGTTAAGTTATGAGACTGCAGTGGGCTTGAATATTAAAACATTCAAACGGCTCTAAAAAAAAAAAAAAAAAATCTCAAATTGAATGGGAACTGTATGACTATATTGTAGCAGACAGACATCTGTGTTGTAAACAGACGCAGTGCCCTGCCAATAAATTGGTAAGGGGAAGCCTGACACAAGCCACCCTAGAACAAACAAATCCTAATGATGGAGGTTACTGAAAATCAGCTCAATAAACAGGTTAAGAACACAAATTATGAATTGCTTAACACATTGAGCCGCTAAAACTGAAACCATATGTTTCCTGTAGCTGCGGTTTTGTTTAACGAGCTGCAGCATGACAACTGGATGAACAGTGATGGACCTCAGTAATACGACAATTTCACTGCAACATTCACCCAAACGAGTAAATTTAATATCCCAAATTTTACTTAATCCTTCAAGGTGTAAAATGACTCAGTTCTGGCTCATCATCTTTTTTTCAAGAAATATGAACAAACACAAGTCAACTATCTTAAAAGAAATCCAGTCACAGAAACCAAGCCAAACAAATATATAGCCCAAGTAGACTAGAGATGCTAAAGGGAGCACTCTGGAGCAAGTGAAGTAAAAAAATTATGGATCAGAAAGGTGTACCTAGGTGCCCTGTATCTATGGACTTACACCTTTCTCCTAAAGAACATTAAGATAGCTGCTATCCTAAAGTAGCTGTTACTTTCCACGCATTAGCAATAAGGCTCATCTGAAAGCATATTTGAAGACACGTTCAATTATTCAATAACAGCTCTATTAAATACTGTACTACAATAAACAACTGGACAAAAAAAGATGTGAACATATTCACGTTGCATTCGTGACAAGGGACAGGTCTGTATATCATAGGAAAGCATAACGTCCCTTTTTTATAACTTAACAAATACAATAACTTTTAAGCAATTATTATGTCCACAATCTAAAGAAAAAGTAAATAATCTTTTGGTACTTATCTGTACAATTTGCTGCCTTCATTCAGAAGGAGCGTTGAAATATTTCAAGCAGCTACAAAAATTATGGGATCTCTTTGAGGCTACATAAGAGATGAAGCAGAATATAAAATGAAGCTTCAGTAACCATCTACATACATTTTAGGGAACAGAATTTGCTGTCCTTAAAGTGGCTTCAATCTTCTGCTTAATTTTTCATCCATGTCCGTGCTCCGTGGGCTCTGGCTAGGGAGGAGACAGGAAGAGACGAATACTCTGTTCTCCAAGCTGCCTTAGCATCACTTGTCAAGTAGTTAGCAAGGATCAGACACATCCATATTCTTCTAACTTTAATCGGTACCATTTCCCTGGCCCATTTATGATTTTCTATCTATTGCTACTGCTCAAACATGCTCTCTGGTCTCTCTTACACATACTCACTTTTAACTAACGCTGAGGCTTTGTCCCCACAGGCCATTATCTGCTTTGCCTGTAGTAATCACATTTTCAGGAGTGCTTGGGACCCCATGGGTCCCTGCAAAAGTACAGCCGATGTGGTAAGTAATGTGGAAAAACCCCACTACTTTTATGCTCTGTATAATGTTGATCACCTCCTATTGCCTCAGAGCTGCCATCAGAGCTTCAGAATTATGATCTCTGTGGCATTACAGAAACCAAATAAAATGTAGGCTCATGTCACTTTAAGCTCTTCACATCTAACCCAGAGCCAGCAGCCTTTATTGCTGGCCTGTCATCAGGAGGAGACTACAAGTGGCCTACCAAAAAGGTTTATACTGGCTAGAAATAGGCATCACAAACTGTGCTTGTAGTTAATTTTGGCTTTAAGAGAGAAACCAAAGATTTCTATTTCCTGTGTCCTTGTTGCTCTGAGCACCTGTCCAGCTGAGTCAATTTGCATTGCTACGAGTGCCACAAAAGGACCTCAGACATCTCTGTTTCAGATTTTCACAGTTCTTTTGACTAACAAGTCTCATTATTATTGCAAAGCCCTGTCCTTGTTCTATTTACAGATGGTAAATAATGCTACATTCAGATCCACATATAAAATTTTCATGTTAAACATCTGCAAGTTAATTACAATATAAAAGTCTCTACAGGCTCCACTGCATTGCATGGTAAGCTAGTGATGCCTCGGAGATGGTTTCACTCTCTTCTGTTAAAAAGACACCTGGAGTGTGGGGAGGACACGGGGAAAAGGAAGCAAGCAGCACCAGCTTTAAACAGTTCAGAGAAACCACCTCTGGTTTCCCAGGCAAAAGAAGTTTTACGTTTCTTAATAGTGGAAATTTTTACTTAAAGGAAGAAAGATTATGGGCACTGATTCAAAAAATGACAACAAAAGACATATATTCTCTCTAGCATTTGAGACCTCAAACTTGCAAAAGAAAACTGTTAGGACACAGAGGAAAAGAAAGGAAAGGAAGATTAAGCATGTGAAAACCAACCTGAAACATAGGGTGATTAAAAATACTTAATTACCTCTTTTTGAAAGAAGGTTCCCATAGCTACCTTACCAAAAGGTGGCTTACGAAGGGGTAATCATGGGGTTTTCCAAATGTGTAGCCAGCCTCTTAGGAGGATGCTGCTCATTTCTTCCCTTCCTCCCATTCTCCCACACACGTTACTGCAAGGCACTCCAATAATATGCTACTATTTGACATGACTGCATCTATAATTTACACCAAGGCAACTACTGCAGTGAGAGAAGCCTGCACCTGAAGAGCCCAAGGCTCTTCACTGCTTTGGAATAAGTCATGCCTGCAATGAGCTAGGGATGATTTTTTTTTTTTTAATGTATTATTTATTTTTAAATAAAGGATCAAATTAAGAGAACTACCAGTTTTACAGAACCATCATTGCTGCAACTAAGAACAAAAGGCTCTCTGTTAGAGATGTATGCAACAGTGCTCAAATTCTCTGTGTCAGAGACACGGACCACCTACCTGCAAACGGGGTGCTGCAAAGCACTGCCAAGTCAACCATTACATACAGTCCTTCAGAGCCTACATTATGGATTATTCATATTTCAAATGGTGCCATGTCATTGACAACACTTTAGTGAAGGAAAAATGTCATGCCTGGCTAAGCCAAGAAGCTTGTAAAACGACACAGACAAGACCCGTAAGGTGACAGTAAGTCCATAGTTCCCTGGCGACACCACTCATCTGACTGGGGTGAGCTCAGTGTTGTCAGGTGAGATACCTGACTGATCCTTCAGCTGGATAAAATACAGGGACAAACCCTGGGAGCGTGCAGAGGGACTTCCTCAATCATGCTGAACCTTGTAACTGCACTACAGAATCAAAGTACCTCTTGTTACTCTGCAGCTTTCATTGGGTTAGAGGGATTTATGGGCCCCATTAAGAAGGTGATGAACAATTGCTTTTTACTTCCTGGGACAAGCTGTTTTATGGATATGAATCTAGTGACTTAAATCATGCAGATTCCTGTAAATGGCACTGCTAATGTAATACTTTACTTTCTGAAGCTTCCTCCCTACTATTGTCAAGGAGAAGGGCAGGGGAAATCCTGTTTGTATGCTTATTTCAGGACAATCTTCTCCTGCTTGAACTCACATATTGAACATCAAGTTCTAACATTTTAATGAGTGTCTAAACCATGCTTGTTGTAATGAAAGTTTAAGTTTTTAAAGCAAGATTTTAAGTTCTACATTAGTGTTTCACAACGTGCTGTATTACCTTGTGCCATACTGTACCAAACAACTTATGCAACCTGCAGAAGCTTTTGATTCAGATAGGTACTGCAGTTCTCCAAAACACAGCAAAGCAGTGCGCTGTGTTCTGCCCTAGGAGAATGCCCTCCTTCACACGGCCTCTTAGAGCCACTATCCGCCTTGCAATGCAACTGAAAGGTTTGTCCTTGTAAACCAAAGCTGTGACAGGACCTTGGAATACGAACCACAGGATCACGTTGAAAAGATACATCAACTTATGTTTTATACCGCAAGGATACTTAATCTTCTCATCAATGACAACTGGTCCAGGAGCAGCTACTAAGGCGTCACACAGCATCCAGTCCTACCCACGCCAGCTGCTCACACAGCTTTCAAAGATTTCCCCTGCGCCCCTTTTCTGCCATGAGGGATATATTGTAGGCAACCACCACAAATAGTGGGACCTTAAGATTTCCTTAAATAGCCAAAGTACTCAATGTCCCCTTTGTGAGGAGAGTTTTAGCAAGAGGGCTTCCTCCTTCCTTGACCCCATGGATACCATGCATCAATTCTCATCAGAAGACAAGGTTTTAGTATCACTACTCCTCTTGAGGGACAGCTCAGGGATACTGGCCAGAAAGGAGGGGGGAGAAGTGAATGGCAGGGAAGAACATGCAGCCTGAGCGCAGGACTCTGGAGGGGAGCACCCCCAAACCTCTCTGTCAGCCTGTGCCACTGCTTCCCAGGTGCTCAGAGGTGCTGATCTGCTGAAGCCTCAGCCAACCACAACGTAAAACCACAAATTAAAATGGGACCTGGGAAGCTCTTTTTTTCTCTTCCTAGAAGGATTCTGGGGTCTCTCCCAGGAATTTCCTATAGGCAAGCCCAAACTTGAGGCCAGTAAACAACTACCTGCATACTTCATTGGCACACCTGCAGTGAGCAAACATGTTGAAAAACTGAGTCTTGCCACAGCAAACTGCCTCCTATGGAGGGCTGAAACTGGTGAGAAATAATAGCTACATAACAAATGAACTGGATAAAATGAATACATCAAAGAGCAAAGTATTGATGGAATCATTCGCAAATGAATGAAAACCATATTGATGAGCCTATTACTTTGTTTCAACTGAAGTTGTGCTAAATAGCAGAGCAGTTTTGATTAATGCAGTGATTACATTGAACTTCAATCTGCTTAATCATTTATTTCTTCATATTCTTGCCTCTGTTTGAAGGATCATGGCTTGTTGAGCATGAGTAACCGTGCACTGAGAGGCTGCTGTACCATTTGCAACAGGTTTCCAAAACAGCAGCGGGCACCGGCTCCCTTTCAGAGGCAATGTATGCACTGCTGCTGCAGTTTCTTAAGACTACGGGAGGAGTCCAGCATCTTCCTGAGCTGGAATAGTTTCCTAATATTGTGTAAAAGAGCAGTAAGCATATTTTTCAAAAATGCCAAGTCTGACTGCACTGGTACAGTCTTCAGAATGTCAATCTGGCAGCCTCAAGGAAGCAATCCAAACAGCTACATCCTTCTCTCTCTCACTTCCCAAAATATCATCATATCTCAACAAACTATGACTCCCCCCGCCCCCAACTGACTAAACTACTTTCCAAAATAAGGTTAAAAGTTGCGATAGAAGTATAATACAGTGATAGGGATAAATCCCATCCATTAAACAGACTGATCACAGTTATACAGGCATCACCTGACTTATTTCACAGGCTGAGGATGCTCCTGAAGAGAACTCTGGGTACATAGGAAACAGTAACACAAAATCTCCCTTTGATATCAGTAGAGGATGAAAAGCTGACTGGCCATTGCCCATGTCTGCCCGTCACAGCACATTGGGCTCAGCAGAAGGATGCATGTGTAGACACACAAGCTCCCTACTATTTCAGTATGCAAATCAACCTTTCCAAAGGGTAACCATGAATATGTTCCCCCGTCAGGAGAGTCGTTTTATAATATTGTCGATAAATCATATTCCACAGCAACAGCGTCTACCAGCTCTTAGACAGGACGGACAGTATATCTGATCAGGACAGGAACTGCCATACGAGTTACGGGGTAATAGGAAGCACTCTGAATCCTCTTTGGCATTAGGTTGACCCTTTGGTGATCCAGGCAGAGATGGATACACAGCACAGAACAGCATTTGTAGCTCAAGCTACTTAATCAACATGTGGGATTGCCTGAATGAGACAACTTAGGTTTTAATGCAGCCTTCCAACTAAATTTAACCAAGTAATAGAACATATGGCAACAACTGTGGTTAGTCTTCTTACATTAAACTGGTACGTTTCAAAAAGGAAACTATTTTTCTTTCAAGATGTAGCAAGGTAAGACAGACAGCAAAGAGAGTTTTAAGACCTTTTTCCTACTAGACAGGTTAAGTATCGTAAAGACAAAACCTGCAGAGCAGAGGACTCTTCTGAAGGGTATCTACTGCTGTCAGAGTAAGTCCTCTGAGGCCTCTTCCACCACACTTCCTCTGGCAAAAAAAGCTTACAGACCCTCAGATAACCCTCTCCTTTTTGCTACTGCAATACAAGAGTCAAAGATTGAAGAATAAGAAAACTTGTTTTGAAAATTGTTTTTGAAGGAAAAAATTTCAGGTACCAGAGAATGGACTTAAGTCTTTGCAAATTGTCAATATTTGTTCCATGCTCCCACCCATGAGATTTTTAGCATGATAGTTCAGCTAAGTGTCACCAGACAGGCCAGTCCTGATCAAGTCATGCACGTTCCTAAAATTTGTCATGAATGGTTGCAACTCTTCCTCCAGTCACTGCTTTGCCAGTGCTGCAATAACTGTCACCACCACATCAAAACGACTCACTCAGTCCTCACTCACTGCTACAACAGAAGGACAATTTTTGCAGCCCATTTCAGAAGCCACCCATCACCTTGCAGAACTATGTGCTACTTGCACTGTAGGGACAAAGACCTTGCAGCCCTGAAAAGCACTACTGTGGCTGATGACGTGCCACCTGCTAGCTACAAAAGGAAAGAAAAAAGGACAGCTGTCACTCATTAGTCACTTTAAGACCACTGAACATTTTGGTGAATGTGGATGTAACTGAGCTTGTGCTTTCACAGCACAAACCAAGCCTTCTGAATAAGCTTGTGGTAAATGACTCTGCATCAGAGCCATATCACAAGACAAATGTAAATTCTGTACACATTTAAGAAACACTGTGATTTGGCCTGTCAGAGGTTTAATGTAAGATCATCTTGTAGTACAAATATATATATAAATATATATATATATATTGGTAATCCCTATACATCACCTATCTCAACAAATTCTCTTAGAAACATTCATCAAAAGCACTCCCATTTATGTTTTTTTACTTCTTACCTCATAGATTTTGAAATATGGATTTTATATTCAGAGTTCTAAGGAAGTTAAGAATGTTATCTTGTCTTATCATGGACACACACACACACACACACAAACAAATAAAACCACCAAAAGATTGATCTATTGTTTCATGTTTCCATAACTTTCTGTTAGTGAACTCGGGGACAGAGTGAGAGAATCAGGTGTCAAAATTTCTAGCATTAATATAAGTGAAAAGTTTGGAGAGATTTAGAGGATCACTCCTGGTGGAATAATAGGACTTGTGGAATAATGATGCTCTCGAACAAATATTAGAATCAGTTGTCATGGACCACAGCAAAAAGCCACTGCACATTCTTCATCTTCAAGGGCCCTGGTACCAAACGAAGTAGGCTTCTTTGCCTGGACCACTGACTGGACACCCCATGGAAAAGATTATTACATTTATTTAATTCTCAGATCTGGTGCAGGACAAACACACACAAAAAGCCATTAAGCTTCCATGATTCTTCTTGAAGCTGTACCTGTTGGACATCAAGGTCATTGCCTCTTCTCTAGAACTATCAGAAAACTCCACTGAAGTACAATCTAGTAGGGGGAAAGGGTCACAGAGAGCTGTGAGCCTGCAGAAACTCCATTTTCTAGCAACCCAGGTTATTTGGGGTCCCTTCAGCTGTGATGGAAGAGAGGAACTTGATCTGCACATGCATCTTTACACACACACTTCCCCACTGATCTGGAGAAAGAACAGCTACCACTACCCTCAGCGTCCCAGGGATTGTGCATCTTT
This sequence comes from Tyto alba, assembly GCF_018691265.1. NCBI lineage: Eukaryota > Metazoa > Chordata > Aves > Strigiformes > Tytonidae > Tyto > Tyto alba. The sequence goes on from NW_024881295.1 coordinate 18,404,307, forward strand.
GCTTTAAAGATTTTTTTTACCGTTTTGTAAAACAATTTGACTTTCAGCATCACCAACTTGTCACTCTTCTGTCTGATAATCTTATTTCCCTTATAACCTGGAAAAACTATCAGGTCTTTTATTGGTTTTGTCCATTTCTTAGGCTACAGAGGACTTCTCCCCTACAAACTTCTGCAACTTCATGTTTCCAAACAGCAGTCTGTACTCCGGTTTTAGTGTAGCTTTTCACCTCAAACTTTGTATCTGGGCTATTTTAATGTGGTGCACTGAACAAAAAACAAACCTAAAAAATAACCTTAGGTTAGGAAGAAACTCTATTCTTCATGCCACCACCTCCAAACACTATTCATTGCACATAAAGTCATTTCCTCTGGGTCCAACAGAAGCACACGCCAACTCCCTTAACCCAGGGCTGGAATCTCACACACCCACAGAGGCACACCCACCCCCTCAGATAAACTATATCACTCTTCCCCTGACTGTATTAAATTCCTCCTTTTTGTCAGCACATCTTACTAATCAGTATTTTGGATAGCATAAGCAGAAAGCTCTCGTTCTAGGACTGAGAACACAAACCCATCAGAGAGCTTGCCTGTTTTCACAAAGAAGTTACATAGTCTTCTGTCTTGTTCTGTTGATTGAAATTTGACTCGCTTCTCAGAGGCGTCTCAGACACATTCAAATGTTAAATTCAAATATATCTGACCAACTTGAGGTCTCCACCTTTTTACCTTAAAAACTTTGAAATGTTGGCATTCGTTCTGAACCAAAGCAACATGCGTTTTACAAGGTTATTAAAACAACCTTCCTGCCCAGGCTTGAGCCTGTGCCCTCCAATTTCCTTCTCCACCTCAATTTATCTTCCTCCAATTGAAATCACTGTTACAGCAGATAAGGTTTATCAAATTTATCAAACAAAAACAGCAGCTCCTACATCCACAGCTCCAAATGAACTCAAATGGAAGGCATTCATTTGCCCACCGCTCCTCCCCTTTCCAATTAAAATAACAACTAATTTGGAAGGATGTCAGTCCCCTACCATCTCGCTAGGCAGGCTGAAACTGCTCAGCACAGAACTGGTTCAGAACCGTCCAACTGTACACGTAAAAAACCTCAGCTTTCACAGCCAACGCTTTCATTTTCCTGTACAAATAACACATTTCTTCCAGTAGACTGCAGGAAAGACAGAACATAAAGCTCCTTGGAACCTACAGTCAATGCCACATCAGGATTAAAATTCAGGATTTAGACTCCTCTACTATACCCTTATTCTTCCAGGCACAAATAATGCTCCTATGTAATGGGATGTGAAAACTCTTGGCTTCCTCTCACAGCTCCCAAGTAATCTCAGTTTTCCATCTCCATAAAGGCTGGATCAGGTCAGATGCATTCTCCAGGGCACAGCTTGCACAGCAGCTGTCCGGATGGTGCTGAGCACACACACAGACCTCCGCAAGGAAGAAAATCCCTGTGGTGGCAAACTGTGCTGCCTGCAGTAAGCAATTCATTTTGTGCATTGGACATGTGCCCAAATGTCCCAAACTGACTCAGAAGAAGGAAATGACCCACCATCACCACCAGGTCAAGAAGGCATTTCAGTGCTGATTCTCCAGTTCACACAGCATTTGCTCAGCATTTTTTATCACCTCGCTGCAGCTTTGCATGCTGCTGACTAGCGAAGGCAGAGGTTGAAAGTCCTACGCCAGGGCTTGTTCCAGCTTGGCAAATTCAAATAAGTACAGCAGAAAAGTTCTCCTCCGATAGAGCCAAAGCTTCTTTGGCTAAACCAGCTAAATCAACTGCTGTTTCTACAAATTATGTTTCCACCATTTTTGTTCTCACTCTGAAGTATTTTATATGCTGCCCCCCCCCCCCTTTTTTGTTCTGGTTTTTTTTTTTTGTTTGATTGGTTGGTTTTGTTTTTTTAAAGGTGTACATGATGCAAAGACCACACAGAATGAGAAGATACAGAGGATCGTATAGCTACCACTGCGAAAAGTTTGATAGCTCGCAAGGAGTAGTATATACACATGTTGCCAAAAGTCAGGAGACCACAAATGGACCATAAAGAACATGCTGGTTTCTTAAATGCAGCATTCATTTTAAATACAGTGACAACACAACCACCTAGAAGTACTTGATGCATCATCATTGACTACTGCATCGCATTATGAAGATTTTTCTTAAACAAAACCCTTTCAATTTTAATCTGCTCCTCTTAAGTTAATGAAGACACTTATGTGAAGCTTGTTGTGCCACCCTTTATTTTAGTGGAAGAGAGCCCAGACAGTCTCAGCTTTGGCAATTTAAACTTAACTGCGTGGAAATGTTGGGCTTCCTCAGACATATCTCCAAGGGTCCCATATAGGTTTTAGGACTTGACACCATGGCATTGTTGCACCTAGAAGGAGATGCAAAGCTTTTCTGCTGCTTGAAAGGAGCTAGAGGAAGCTGGATGGGCTCACTCCTGAGGCATACATTTGATGGCTGAACCATCACGTGTCTCCAAAGAAAATCACCAGCATCAGGTATCCTGAGATGGCTAGATTACATGGCAGGACCTGACAAGCCCTTCCTTGGCAAAATACTTAAACTCCACAAAATGGCCAGGCAGAGCACCTTGGAGCCTGTATTAGCAGAAGCAGCTGCCTACTACACATCAGCTCTGGTCTTTATGTAAGAGCTGGGTACACCCTCATTTAAGTTAACCCGATTGACCAGGACTGCCACTTCTCCAGGCCTCAGGTATTTATCTGGAGTGTTTTCCAGGATTGCTGTGCCACCTTTTGCACCCTGAAGACCTCAGCTCCTCAGAAGCAAGACAGGGACTTCTACTGCAAGCGGCCATCCCTCAGCACAGGTGCTCCACCCCAGGTGCAGGACCGACCACCTCTGACAAAAATATTCCTGATGTGTTTGAGGATGGGATCTCCAAGGAAGATAGATGCTCTTCTTCACCTCTCAAGATGAAGAATCCCACCCTTGAGGAGTAAACGTGGAAGGTTAGGAAGGGGTGGAAGAATTGACCTTGGCAAAGCCACACCACTGGTGTGGTCTCCCCAGGCAGTCAGGGGCTGCTCTGCAGGAACCATTAACGGACTTCAGAGGCAAATCTGGCAGAGGGGCAGGCTACCGCTTCCTGCAGCGGAAAGCTCGGTACAGAACCAGGCCACCACATCAAAGGCAGTCACTTTATTCATTTAATTCCCTCAGAAAAACCTTTCTCTCTTCAAAGCTGCCTGCATGGAAGAAAAGCCCTCCTCGCTCAAGCCGTGCTGGCTCAGGTGCAGAGCTGTGAGGGAAGCCAGGGCAGAGGAATCCGAGCTGGTCGTGAGGCTCACGGCCGTGTTTCCATCTGCCCAGCAGCGGGCAGGGCAAGGCAGGCAAGCTGGCAGCCCCCTCTCCTGCACCAGCCCCCCAGCGCCATGCCGTTCAACAGGGCTGGGAGCGAGTTTGGAGAAAAGGTTAATTCCAGGAACGGTCAGAAAAATACAGCACTCTGGCGATGAAAGCACGAGTCCCCCCACACAGCTTGCCAGCTTTCTGCGAGTGGCTGGCAACCCGCAGAAACAAAGAAAAAGTGTTGGAGGCAAATGGTGGTTTGCAGGAGGGTGCCGAGATGCCCGGGATGGCTACGGAGGCAGGCCTTTCTGGCAGAGTGCCTGGGCTGTTGTGTTTTGGGGGCGAATGGAAGGTGCCAGTTTCTTTTGGCTGCCACCACAGTCTTAATGTGACATTCAGCAGGAGCATGTCGACTCGCTTGCCACGAGGGGAGCTTTGCACTTCCAGCTCCACCTTCAGTGACGCGTGTGTGTACCTCCACAGCTACTACAGCCACACCAGTCACTTCCTTTAGTGAGAAACGCACCATAAGAGTGTTAGGAAAGACTGGATCAACACATCCATATCCCCCCCCCCCCCCCCCCCCCAATATTGCATCAGGAGAGCAACCAGATAAATAAACAGGCAAGACAGGATTGTGAGCCAGGACCTCTCTATCAGTGCTGGCAGTCCTGCTCGTCTCCAGTTGGAAGGAAGAAAACTGCAGAGGCTTTACTCATTATTTTTTGCTAAATCCTGCAGCAGGACGTTTTCCTGCCCTCCAGACCTGGATTGCACAGCTCTGTGCTACCTCCAGTAGTTATACATAGAAACAATCCATTAACAGTCGGGTTAATACATGGCACATAAATAGATCGTACTTGTCAGCATGTCTAAGCCCTACAGGTTGGCTGGCCATTTTATTTAAGAGACTCTGTAGTGGGATCACTGCAGGGAAGTAGGAATTTCCAGTCTAAATACAGGGGCAGAATATGATCAGCTGTTTTTTTTTCTGTTGTTTTTAAGAGAGTACAAGACAAAACTTCAGCACAAGTGAAAAAATCAAATGAAGGCTGAACATTATTTCTTCTCCAATCTGTGCCTTATATGCTTTTATATCAGAACAAATGCAAACAATACGAATGCAGACAGACACTGCATTTCAGAGAGCTTGGGTGGGGGCTGCACACAAGAATAGAACACACTTGGGGGATGAGTACATGTAGTCTAAAATACAAGTAATTTAGAAGACATCAACCCATCACTGATGATATTTGGATGTCCAGCTTGCCTGGGGGAGGGCAAAAGGAGAGAGTCCTGCTGTTAATAAACTGTGCTTAGTCTCTAAATTAAAAGCTCAAATACAAAGGCTCAGCAGTTCAAGAAAAAAAAAAAAAAAAAAAAAAATCAACTTTTTCAGCATGCAAGCTGCATCCCTTCTCCACAAAAACTTGCTTTTAGAAACAGATGGCAGCCTGCAAGACCTACAAATCCTTTGTCTGGAGTGGCAAACTAGGCCCTATTGCCCATCAAAGTCAACCGTCACATTGTGAAGCACTGACCCTAACAAATCCATTATGTTTCTTTCTACTACAATGCTAAACCAGACAAAATGAGTCAGACTTAATAGGAAAGGGTGAGGGATTTTAAATCCCTTTCCCCCCCATCCCCACAAAAATAATGACAAGGGGGAGAGTCTGCATTGACCCTTCACTTGGGAGCCCTGCCAAACCCTGCCATTAGGGCTGCCCATTTGGGCCAGGCTGCCCAAAGGAGGATGGATTTGGGGTTGAAGCATTTATGCAGCGCTGTGCAACAGCTTTGAAGTCAGCACACTCTGTCAGTCAAACTACCCACACAGTCAAGAGCAAATATCCCAAGCAGCAAAGAAAGGCCCTTATGCTAGCTGAATAATTAGGTCTGATGTGCTTTGTAGTTCCTCAGCCCTCCCTTCCAAGCTCTGCAGACACACAGCACAGAGACGGGAGAGACAGGGAAAGCTCTTCACAGGTAGCTGCAGGGAAAAGAATATAATGCTTTTTCTCCTGTGTCAGCTGAACTCAGCCAATGGAAAGAGAAACGTAAAGAAATAGGAGCTCATATCAAAGAGCTGCTGCCTTCAGTCAAGGGAAGAAACAACAGAGAAGCCTGCTGAGGAGGTGACGGATGGGGCGATGGCGTGGAAAGGATCGAAAAGCCTTTTCCCTGCTATGGGTATTTGGTGCATCTTGACACACACACAAAAGGAAACACCCATCACTGGTACTGTCAGACACCTCCCAGCAAGGAATACTTTTCTCAAAGAGAAAATCTCTCTCACCAACAGTGGGTCCAGTTTATGAACAAACCAACTGCTTTCATCTTTCATATTTAAAAACGAGATACAACAAAAAAGTCAATGTTCTCCAAGCAACAGATTGGTTGGATTCTTCACACACTCATAGAAATTGCCTCCCATCCCCCTTTACTGGTTTTCCTGGGCATAAAACAATCTCTCAAGGACATGGCAACGACGATGCTCAAATTCAAAGCGCCGAGATCAAACACACGAAGCTGACGCTCATTACGGCTAAATTATGTCACCTATCTGAAGGCTCAAGCTTATTATTTAAGACAATGCAATAGTCATTAATCACAGGCATTGTGTACTGCTCGAAAGGCGTCTAGAAAGCTAAAGAATACAACAGAGATTTATTATACTACAGTGCCAGATTTAATTACATGGTTTTCTCCTCAGTATCTCGCCACTTGTAGTTCACCACCTGTTTGCACCAGAGGACCTGAAATAAAGAAGTGCTGGCCCTCGAGGCTAGGCATGCAAGACAGGGCTTGTGCTAAGCTTTTGCTATGACTGTTTCAGTAGACTAGTGGGCAAAGAGAACGGACCGTTTCGAGGGCAGCTGGCAGGCAAACCACTTGCCTACGTAGAGCTATTGTTTTTATTCTGAAGTTTTAAACTTCCAGTTCCTTTTCATATATATTTATGTGCAGAAAAAGTACGCTGTTGAGCCCATGCACAAAGAGAAACAACTCCATCTTCTTTCTAAAGCTGCAGTGTGAAGATTCATGCCCTCACCATCACAACAATGTATTTAAGCAGTACGTCTGTCTGCTGGCAGCCTTTTGAGTTTGCATTTTCTTCTATAAATATTTAACGTAGAAGAACTGTTCATGTTACCCACTTTGCCCGAAGTGTTTTGACAGCCATGCTCACCACATGACAATGATGCTCTATTTAACACTGCAGCTGCAGACAGGAGGATTTGGTTTCAGTTTTATACAATATTATGAAACCGATGACCTCCCACAAAATAAACCAAATAATACATTTTTAAGGAGTAGAATTTAAATGCATTAACAAGACAATCATCAGTAAGCCACTGCAAGAAACAAAACCAGAAATTTAAGTTCTGAATGCGAGAGTTTGCTTAAATTTAGCTGCAATCCCTTCTTTATTAAACATATTCAGAAAGTGAAAATAAAAGACAATCAACCATGAAAAAGCTAAGTAGACTCCTGAAGTGGTTTCTCTTAAGGCTAGAATAATTTCTAAACTTTCTGAACCGCAAATTATCATTGGCCCTCAGAGATCTCTACATGCTTTTACCAACCAGTTAATTTAATCTGCTCAAAAGAAGATGGCTCGGTGGACCGCTTGGCCAGCCCTAAGGGAGGTTTGGCCCCAACCTCTCTCTAACTTACTGAGACTCTAGCATAGTCTAGCAGCAACTAACCAAGAGTCAGTCTTTCACATCCAAAGATCACAACATTCTTCAGGTGGAGAAAGTTCAGGGAAACAAAAAGGTTTAAATAACCCAGCCGGTCAAACCCACACAAAACAGCTCTGCTACTGTTAGTGACACGGAGAGGCATTTTAAAATGCTCACCTTAACATGGAATCACTTAAGCACTGCTTGGACAAAATATGTAGAGGTAACATAAGAAAGAGAAACTGAGTCAGCAACGTTTATCCTTTTTGATTTCCACCCTCTGGCCCCCAAGTACAGTCTCAGTTACCCAGGGGCTCATTAATGCATTCATCTATTACAAGCTTGATGGAAGCATGGAGCAATGCCACTTTGGTAGGAGCAGGTTAATCAAGCGTAGATTGCCAACCTCCCAATGCACTGCAAGACAATGCCATCTCCTTCCAGGCCATTTCAGTGGACAGATTCAGTTAAATATTGCCATTTACTTCCAAGATAATTCAAAAGTGCAGAGTGATTAGACATCCCTTGCAGTGCTTTTTACCAAAGTTACTAAAAATTTAATGCATTTAATACAGTTTTATGACTCCTTATGCATCATTGATTCCTAACAGTATTATCAGAAAGGTCAGAATAGTTTTTTTAAGAAAATAAAACATGATGATGAGCTGGTTTGTTTTTAAATGTGGGAAGGGGGAAGATTAAGAAAGAAAAATAAAGTAGAGAACCCCCTTCCCCAGCACATTCTGCTGCTGTATCTCCCATTCAGTACATTGGGGGGGGGGGGGGGGGGGGGGGGGGGAAGTGCCTTTTCCATAGCACCAACACAGCCAAGGTCCTACATCCTTTCATTGAGCCCGAGGAAGGACTTGGACCCAGCAAACAACCATCCTTGCATTGCTATTTGTTGTCAAACATAGCTTTGCTCCCACTGCCTGTTATTGCACTGTAAGATCTGTAGCGGAATTGCTCCCCTAACAAATACTCTTCATTTGAGACTTGAGAAGGAAAGACTAAGAACGATGGCATGAACACAGCTGTATAGTTTCACAGGTATGGGTGAAGAGCACTGGGAATTATGCGACAGGACACCAGGACATCTCTCATCTGTAGTTCCTTTTGCTCACAGCAGCTTGTTAGCTCTGATCTTCCCTCCTTCCCCTTCAGTACCAAGAGTTACCCTCATTCCCCGACCCACCAGATGGGCAGGAGGCAATTCATGCTCTGCTTGGATCCCAGCTACGCTCCTGCCAATTAGCCTGCCAAGATACCCACGTGGAGGGGCCTCCCTTGCTTTATAAAGTGCTGTTGCTTTTCCCTCAGCCTTTGTATTATTGGAAGGTTAATTAGGATCTCTGCTCTAGCTGCAGGGACTTCACCTAAAAAAAAAAAATCCCGTATCTTTTCAATTTCACCGCTGACAAAATTAAATTGACCTATGGGCTCACAAGTTGGTAGATAAGGATACAGATTGTTTTGGGGGATTGGTTTTTTTTTTTTTACTTTAAAAAAAAAAACCAACAAAAAGAAAAAGGAAAACAGGTCTAGTGTGATCACATTATCAATCACACAAGCCAAGTTTTGAGTGCGATAACACTACACTATTAACAACACAGATGGTCTCCTGCTTAGTGTCAGCTTCCCTTTTGCAGTGCACCACAAGCAATGCTGGGACACAGTCATAAGTCATTGCCACGAATTGCTGACAAATTATTAACCAATAACTGAAACCCAAGACAGATTTTGAATTGCAAATAGTTCTCAGATCTTCACCACTATCAGATATGAAATATCTTGGACACTCCACTGTGATAGTTACTCCAAGCAACTAATTGTCAGCTCTGGGACAGACCTAAATCTGTGCCTTTTCTCCCCGACTCCTGGACAAATGCTTCTTCCAGCACTAGCACAGACCTGCAGGCGAGGAGCATGAATACATCCAGGCCCCAAGACAAGATGTTTTCTCATTCTTATTCCTGCCGAAAGCACAAGAGCTGAACTAATCAGGGCCCCAAGCCCCTGGGTCACAGCCAGGGCACTCGCGCCAGGGTCCTCAGCTCTTTCTCACCTGCTGACAGGGACAAAGCAGGGCTGAGGGGTCTGAGCTCATTAAGGCAGAGTTTTCATGGGAAGTTCAGCCCACATTAAACTAGAGGGGTTTTTTGTTGTTGTTTTGTTGTTTTTTTTGGTTGGGGTTTGTTCTTTTTTTTTTTTTAAAAAAAAACAACAGTGTGTTAGACTGAGCAATTTTCAACAGGGCTCTTTCTTTGCCCTCCCAACTCACCACCCTGTGGGCAGCTCCAAGAAGAAAGAAAACAAAGACACAGGCATAGAAATAACAGTAAGTTATTAACCAGAACTGTTATTGTGAAAGTTAACATCTCTCATCACCATTCCCCTTTTCCCAAGTATGATAGCAGACCACAGCTACAGCTGCCTCACCCTATGCAGATGCTCATACAGGAAAAAAATGATTACTTAATAGCATTCCTTACACTGGGATTCTTTAGCTCTTAGTCATTCCTTGATTTGACATAGAAATACTAGACTACACAACCCTGCTTGAATTAAGAGACTCAAACAACATCTGCTATCACATTAAAGCCAGAAAGAATCAACATATTTGCAAACACTAGTAAGACAAACCTATCTTGAAGAGTATCATCTTCGGACACCTAATTAATCCGTGAATAGCTGCTATCCCGATTTCCAGAGATAAATATTCTCCCTTAATAGATTCATAACAGTAGTCATTAGAGACAAAGGTTGACAATCCCAAAAGGGATGCATTAGAGACACTGTAGTATCATTCTTCCTGGCTTGACGTTCTTGAAGTGTTTACAAGGCAAAACGTACAGCAGCATCCACCCTTCAAAGCTCTGTGACAGAGCGTATCAGTCATTTTACAAAGCACCTGGCAGCTTTTAAGCATTGTGAGTTATGACCAGACATTTCACCTTCCTATGATTACACAAAATTTTAGGGGGTTCAGTATATTTGGTGTTTTGTTGGTTTTGTTTGGATTTTATTTGGTTCTTTTTTAAAATAAAATGTAAGAATTCTGCCCCAAATACTTGCTGCTATCTATTTTCAAATCGTTACACTGGAAGAATAAACTAAGTGAGAAAGCACAACATCTACATTACAAAAAGTCCCATTCTAGAAACTGTGCAACAGCACTTCATCTCTCCTACACCAGCCAGCATCACAGCCGAGGGAAAGTTGGTGTTAACAGACCTATTGTCTTGTTTTTAAGCATAAAATTGTTCTTAATTTTAAATTCTTGTCAGAATATTGCACAGCATAAAACAAACAAGAATACCAAGTGGGAATACTGATGGAAAAATAGTATCGTGTGAATAACTAACTAATCAGCAAAACCTCCCCTCCCTCAACAATGAAATGCCAAATATTTACTCAATTATATATTGCATTCTTTGCTCAAATACTTCATAGTTTGAATTTAAAAAATAAATCTCAATTCTCTCTCCTGAGCATCTCACGGGAGATCAGGGGTCCCAGCAGAAGGTATTTACACCATCTGTCTGGATTCATCTCAGCAGCAACCTGGAAAAAAACAAAGCAGGAGGGGCAAGCTCTGAAATCGGGGATTTGGACCCTCTAGGCCAGCGAGAACCTGGGCTCCAGAACCCGTCAGACATCTAAAGTCAGCATAAGCAATACCTAAGTGGACCACGACAGCAGGATCCTCTCCCAGCAGGCTTCAGCTGCAGCCCAAACGTCAGCCAGTCTAAAGCAGATTGCTTAGCCCATTTGATCAATATTTCATTGAGAAATTACCAGTTAAGTGAGTGCTCGGTTTCATTATTTCATTACAAAGAGCTCAGCCCTCTTGTCTTTCAGTCACAAGAGACCTGAAACACCTCCTACACCTGGGCAGCCCCATGTACGGAGCATCCACGCTGACACTCGCTTTTTCCTTGTAACTATAGTTACTGCTAATACAGGTGACATTGCATTACATCGCATGCCACCGCATGCCAATCAGTATGTAAGTGCAAATAGCTATGCATAGAAATGAGCATAGGTTTATATAGATGCTGAGGGGAAAATGCAAATTTATACAAATAATTTCATCCATGAAAAGCAGCAGTCACTACATAGCCATGACAGATGAGCTTTGTTTTTTTGTTTTTTTGTTTTTTTTTAATCCTGTTATTGTTTACACAGAATGGTGTTTCAGATTAAGCCCCCTTACCTTTCCACATGTCAGTCTTTAACATGACAGGAGAATACCAAGAAGGAGGTGGACAAAGGATTCTTCCATCTTTCATGCTGAGCAACCTACCACTCACACACCTTCAAAGCACGATTTGACTCCATTTGACATAAAGCTTGGTGATTTTTTTTTTTAATTGCTACTAGGTCCCAAAATTATTGCAATTTGATGAATAATATGACTGTAAAGCAAAGCCAAGTTCATACTCCAAGAGGGAAAAGAGGAGGGGAGAAAAGGAGCTCACTCTCCAGGACTGATATATTTAAACATTCTCTCTGAACATAAACCAAGAACTGCTGACATTTCTGTAAGAAATTGTGGAGGCTGTTATCCAGTGAGAGAACAAGTTTTCTTTACAGATCCACCAAAACCAGACCCCTTGCCCCAATATCATTTTACTAAGAGTTAGTTTTTATGCTATCACTTGAAGCAGTTCACTGAGATCTAGCAAAGCCTTTCAAACCATCTCTCCACAGAGTATACATTATCAAGAGAATACTCTTTACATCTCCCTCTTTAAGCATCTGTTTGGATGTTTTGATGTTATTTTTCATGGATTGGATTGGTAGATGGAAGGGGGAGGAAGAAGCAAAATGTCACACTTTGAAGGAGCACGGCTTCACGCTTCCAGCCAGGCACCTTCTTCAAGCCTAGGACACCCTAACAAGAAAGCTCTCAGCTAAGAGATAATGATCAGACAGCTGGGTAAAACTATCTTTGACTCCAAGCAAGGAGCACAAATTGAGTTGTTTATATTTTCATACTGGTAATGCAACGGAAGCTTCTTCCAGCCATGCCAGTATCTGACACCTCAGCAGCCTATCACACATTAGTCATCTCCCCAGTATGTGTCTTTTATTGTGATGACCCATCACTGTTTCTTCCCTAATTACTTCTGAGATTATCAATATGGCTAATGTGACCAAAATACCACAGTTAAGGCCTACTGTTTCCTGACCAAATTTGGTTTTCCTCAATGTAACTTTTCCTACCATACGTTATTTTTTGCTATTTTCTGGTCAAGAGGTAGATAATGAAAAAAAAAAAGTAATAATTGTAATTTATTTACACTCACGAGATTTATGTTGGTTCACATATTTTGACTGCTACTGTTCTCTGAATAAGTACAAGAGACGGCTGAACAAGCTACTTGTAATCTTCTTCCCACGTATGTAAGTGGTCCTACATGATCTCAAGCAGCACCAGCCAAACGCCACAGCGTTAACTGGATCAAAGTACACACGCTGCTTAATTATTCTCCTTCATTCACATTTCTCATTGAGTCCAACCCTCACTGCAACAGATCAGCAACTGCAGCGGGGAGCAGCGTGCCAGCCACGTATCCAGCGTCAGCCCAGGCAGAGCCCTTTTTCGGGCTGTACATTTGCCAGCACCTTTCAGGGACAAGTTGGCACTAAAGACAACTTGATTAGTCCGTGACACCCAGGTGAAAGAAGGCAGGAAAGAGAGCCCCGACACCACTGTCCTGCTGGCTTGCATGCATCTCGGCCTCTCCTGAAGCAGCTCATGTTGGAGGCATTCCTAGGGCGAGCTCCGCGCTGGCACGGGACAGCTGTGGGCAGGGCGTCAGGGCGCTGGCACAGCTCCTGCAGCGCTGGGAAATCGCCCCGGCGAGGGCAGAAAGGCTTCAGGAGCAAACAGCTGAGCTGAGAAATCAATAACTGGCAGCCCCTCGCGGCCCCGAGCACTTCTGACAGACGCACGGCTCCTCGCCCTCCCGTTTTCGGAGGGGCGGGTATCGCCTTCCCCCAGCGCCGCGAGGACGGCCGCGGAGGTGGGTGCTGGCACGGGGCCCTCTCTGCTGGCACCCGGGGCCTTCGCCTTCAGCGCGGGCTCAAACCCACCGTCTCTGCCCACGCGGCCTGGTCCGGCACCGCCACGCTCCTCGCCACGGGCGCCCCTTTGCCCTTCAGTGCCCTTCGGCCGTCCCCAGCCGCCGCCCCGCCGAGCCGCCAGCACGGAGCCCGCGGCGACTTCGAGCTGATGCGCGGGAACAAGATTAGGGATGGATTTAGGTCGGTCTTATGAAAGGCAGCAGCTCAGCCGTCCTGCCTGCCAGCACGTTGATTACGGCTGCGGTTTACGCTATGCGAAGGAAGAAGGCTACCTACCGCAATATAAACAGACCAGCTACTAGGATTTTCACTGAAAAAAAAAAAAAAAAAAACAAACCTTGCGGACACAGTCACACCTTCTTCTGTGTTACCGCAACAGCCGCTGGCAGCGAAACAGCCTCCAAAAGCGCAAGAGGGTTTAGTCTTTCTAAGTGGAAATTAAAACAGCAGCTTATCTGGCAGAAGAAGTACAAGAAATTCTCTTTGGTTTAGCATTAGTGGGTCAGTGCTATTGATAGGAATAATGATGTTTTTCCAACCCAGTCAATACCTTATTTTCAAAGGAATGCAGTATAAAAAACTTAGATGACGGCAAATGTATAACAGAATAGTCACACAAGGGTTGGGGGAGCATTTAAATCCTGCGTCTCTCTGGCATATATAAAGATAGAGAGTTAAAGTGCTATTACTAAAGCAGAATAAGAATAATAATAATACGTCACAGACATTAGCAATCCCACAAATAGTCTGTTATCCAAGTAAGCAAGAGCGTTACTCCTTATTAAAGGTTATTGTAACTGAAGATGATACTTGTCAATAATATTGACAGTTCTTTATAAAAAGCACTGTTTTCTTTGGCTGCAGAAATCCTTCTACAGGAGCTAAGTCTTTAATGTATAATTCAGACATCTATTGTTAAAAAAAAAAATCTCTATGGTGTTACAATGGAATTCTGGTTCTCCCCAGTACTAAAAAAAAATAAATAATTAAAATATATATATATTTAAGAATAAACTATTACAGCAACTATCTGTGCCAACACCTTTAAAGATGTACAAGATAACAGTAACATTATTTCTATCTCAGCATTGAGTCAAGGCTATGCAGAAGCAGGGATTATCTCCATACTCCCTTTAACTATAAATGCAACAATTTACTTATGCAGACTAAGATCAAAAGATTTTATTTCACATGAACAAAATATTAACCCATCTTAGATTTTTATCAAATTGGTTTCCTAAATGTATACCCAGTGTTTCCTTGTTTATTATGACAATTTTAAAAAAACCCAACAGTTACTTCAATAAGCCAGCTACTGCATCCAGTCCCTCATCCATGAGACTTGCTTATTCCAGCCATAAAGTTGGAAGATTTAATGCTGGATTTGAGCATCGCTTCTTAAGGGGGGCATGAGAAATGCTTGAGTCTCATCCCTCCCCACAAGCCCTATAACGATCACAAATCCTAAGTCATCTACTACAACCGCTTCTGAGAAGCAAGTTAAGTTTTGTTAAATTGTACAGTATAAGCCATCTTCTCCTCTACCCGTACCACTCTTGTCCACATCCAGGTTACTTAATCTGGACAATCCCTCCAAAAATGATTTGTGCAATTCTGGACTGTACTTAAAACTGAAAAGCAAAACTCCTGTAGCCCGCTTTTCATTCGTGGCAACTAAGCCATCAAACAGGAACCGCGACCATTTAGATATTCCCTGGTCAAGGGAAATTTCTTAGTATATTTCCAATAAACTAGGAAAAAAACCAATTACTTATTTTCAGAAAAGCCATGTGCACAAGAAGCTGTATTGCTGTAGTAACGCCACCAAGTTTTCTGGCACTGCAGGGTGACTTGGCACAAAGGAAGCGCGATGGAGAACCGTGCGGGCTGCGGCGAGACCTGCAAGGCGTAAGCACGCAGGTGCCAAGCACACACAAGGACGAAAAAGTCTTTTAGCTTTCTAAAAATAAAAGCCTGCTAGATAAGAAGCACGGTTAGCCGGACTGCAACATGCCCTGTTTGGCTTTCAGCTTTATGAAGTGAAGTAATATTTCATTGGGGCGGGGGGGAACTAATTACCGATATCTGGATATTTATAAGGAAACAGCATGAGGTAGAAGTAGTGTTTTTTTTCCCCAAGATACTCAACGTTTCCAATGAGCATGACCAGTAAGCACTCTCAGCTTTGCCAGTCATAAAGAAAAATTTTATAAAATAAAAAATATTTTAAAAAAAAAATGATCTTAAAAGTAATGAAGCTCTCTACAGCTTTAAAGTACACATTGAACCGAAACAATAAGATAGTGAATCTGTATGCAATGACTAAAACTAGACAGCACAAAATACGTTGCCAGACAAGATACAACAACTAGAGCGACTCCTCACTATAAGCATAGTCTTGAAATAATATCGTACGATTTATGTGTGGAAAAAAGCTATAAAAGGTTTCATTTCACACAGCAAGAAGGTGACCACAACTCCACCAATATTCCTGTTCTGAGACGCAGAAGGCACCATCCAACAGGGTCCTTCAGGCCCCAGTTCTCGTGCTGGCTTACCACTGTCCTCTCTCCCTCCAAGCCATTCCAGCAACAGCATCCTCAGTGGAGCACAGACCAGTCCTTCCACTTGGGAACAAAATACTCATCCCTAATTCTCTCTCTACTTTCCTCCAGAGCACTAAATTATTTCGCCAATAAAAGATATTTAATTTTCTTTTTATTGGAGTCACGTGTATTCTGGATTTTTCTAAATTGTAGCCTGTGACACTCTGTAACAAGTTACCACAAAATTTAATATGGTCTCAAAGCAAAATGTAAAAGCCACTAAGGCCGGAAAAATCTTGTGACTTGCACATACACTTATTAAGTTCATATAGTATGACAAAATATGTAATAGAAAGAATTTAATGAACAATTAGGTCTTTTTGTTTAAGGCAATGTTAAATATTTACTATAACAAGTTCATTTAAGCACATGCAATTTCAAGGCTGATAGTCTCTAAATGGCATTACCTGAAAGAAGTAGGCATGAAGACGAAAGCGAACTGAAACGTATTTTCCATCAGCCCTGAACATGAGAGAGAAGCTCCCTTCATCCTATTTTAGTGGAGTTCAACAGGGCACAGAAACCAGTACTGAAATTGTCATGCTTGTCACGATATTTCACATCAAATACCATGCTTTTCTTTTCTGACCTCTCCAACTGTTAAGCGCCAAGAAATCCTTAGATAGTTTCCTTTCCTCCCTCAAGTCCCTAGAAAGATATTTTATTTTTTCCGTCCTTGACCAAGAGCTTTGTGATAGTGTCACAAGTGTTTTGACAGCCTTAGATTCCATACACAATTTTGCTGCGTGCCTGGATATGCTATCAAGTTGAGCAATAGGTAAACAGCTTTTTACTTTTCAAAATTCACTTAAAAACCCAAAAGGAATACATTTGAAAAGCCAGCTGTGGAGCAATTTCCTATTAAGAAAAAAAAAAATAAAAATAAAATCTGTGTCAGAATATAGTATACAAGCAAAAGAAAAAAAAAAATCTAAGAAAAAAAGAACCATTTGCATGGTGGAAAATTCTCATGTACCAAATTTATTTTAAGCACTGAGCATCCACAGGAACCAGAACTATAAAGCAAGCCATTCTTCCCTGAAAACACGTCAAGACCTTATACAACTTTAAAACCTTGATTTTATTTCATTTTGTGAACAGACCTAACAGCCCTACAATAAGAATAAGAAAGGCAGATCTTCACCCTGCCTCTAAGAGCATCATCAAAACATTTCACCTGGTGCATGATGCAGTGGATGAGGGTTTTTTGGTGTGTAGTTTGGTTGGGTTTTTTTGTTGTTGTTTTTTTTTGTTTTGTTTTGTTTTGGTTTTTTGGGTTGGTTTTTTTTTTTTGGTTCGTTGGTTGGTTGGTTTTTACTGCAGAGGGTTTGCATGCAAGGAGATTTAGGGCTTAAGCCATCAGGCAAGGAAAGCCTTCACATGGGGGTGGGTCCTGGGGCGTCCCTGGTGAAGAGAAGGAGGTCGGGCAGCTCCAGATGACGCCAGAGCTGACACACTGGCGGCTCCTTAGCACCCCACGAACCCTGGTGAGGTGTCTCTGCCTCAGCTGGAAACTGAAAATCCTTCGAGGATTTTGTAACTTCTGCTTCTCCGTTCACCGGCGAGGCCCCGGGGTGGCAGAATTGCTCCTCTGGGCTCCTCTGCTCAGCCCAAGAGCAGCTCCAGTCAGTCGGGCCTGGCTTGAGCCAGGCGCTTTCTGATCGCTAAGGGACTCACGGGTTTGGAGATCAGCAGGTTTTTGATTACTTTTTTGCTAAATTGGGGATGAACTGTGCAGTGGCTCAAGTCACAGCAACTTTTCATTGATGCCATAACTTACCTCAACGAGCTCTTTCAGCTTTCCATCCTGCTATCCTCGTGCTATCACAGCTGCATAATTCAGTACTGAAAGAACAGAGTCATTTCTTTCTACAAAATGTTCTAAAAGCATTTTTAGAAACAAATAGCCTTCATTTGTGGGTTTCCTGTGATACTACAGACGTTCCGTTGCCCCAAACATCTTTCTCCCCACCTATTCTGGTAATGAATTCAGTTCTAGTAGCTCGGTTTTTGAAACCTGTAACACAGATTTCTAGATGGGATCTCACCACTGCCAGCCTCGTGGCAATAATACTCCTCAAGCCTTAACAGAAACATTTTCTCAGCCACATCTAAAACTAGAGTTAATTTTTCCACTGCTGCATTATATTTGTGGCTCACAGCACTCCCTGTTCCTCCCTAACATTTCCAACTGCTGAGCTCCCAGCTGATAGCAGAAAGCTCTTGTCACGAGTCCCTAAAAATATAACATTGCTCAGTGGCAGTATTAAGTCCCATCATATTTCTGTTACTCTACTTCTTCCTCTATCATATCCCAACCCTCCTAGGTATTGTGAATGCCTCCCAAATCAGCACTAACACAATTTTTTGTATGCTCAAACTGTACTGCTGGACCTTGCTTAGTTTAAACCAGTTACAGACATTTCTACTTGCTATTTCCTATTTGGTGGGGTGGGTGGGTGTGTGGGGGTGTGTGTGAGAAAATAAAGAAGCCCCACTTACTTTAAAAACAACTACTTGTGGTAATTTCTCTTTGAAATTTTTCACGGTTGCTTTCTATTTTACAAATGGGAATATCCTAGATGTGCCAGAATGTCTTTCTTTCACTGAAAAATGAAGAGGGAGACTTCCTTCAGCTTTGAAATCTGGTTAGCATGGCTGGAGCAGTTCAGCTAAACCTACGGAATGACTGTAAAAGATGAGCCCTGCAGCCGAGCCACAACGCTGCACCAGCCCAGCGCGCCCAGGCTGCCCTTGAGCAGCGGCGGCCGAGAACACACCTGCACATCTCCCTGGAAAACTGAGCAGAAACGGGCAAAAGACAAGTTTTAGTCTGGGTACTCATCAGGGGAGCACAGCCTGCCAGCCAACACTGCTTTAAAAATAGTTTCTTTTCAGATAGAAGAGTTAGAGATGACTCAAAGTTTAAGTAGCTGAAACCCCAATAGGTCACATTATGTAAATCAAACCCTGTCCGCCGTCAGCTGGGAGATGGCTCATGAGCCAGGAGTTTTCTGCTAAAACCAGCAAAACCAAAAACATACGATTGCGGTCACTAGTACGTGTGAAAAAGCAAACAGAGATTTAAAGCACATCTGGCTAATGTTTCAGCTTGGAGATCCCAGGGCTACCTCCAGTGTGTGCTCAACGCGGAGGGAAAAGATTCGGGCACCCCGCGTTCAGATAAAGCTCCTTAGAACAGCAGGTTCCCATCCACCGCTTTTACAGGTGACAGAAGCACGAACTTCACCCGGGGTACGTTGATCAGCGGTGTGGCTCATCGAGCCCTTCCCTTGCACAACCAGAAGGCGAAGGCGCTCCCTGACGCGACCCGCGGCAGAGACCTCGCCAGGGCCCCGCCACGGGGCCGAGGTGCCCGCCGTGACGGCCCAGCTCCCGCACAGCTCCCTCGGCTGCGCGCAGGAACGGGCCCGGCGGACGCGCCCCGGCGCCTTCCAACCCATCGCTCGCTGGGGAAACGTTCAGCTTCCACGCACCTAAGCCCCGACGCTAAGCCTACAGCCCGTCTAGTTTTAGGTGCTAAACCTGACTTAAACATTTCCTTTTATTTCAACGCAAGGGACGTTTAGGAAGGAATACTGCCTTTTCCCCCGACATCATCGGCTCACAAGCCCCCCCCAAGAGAAACATTTTAGAAAATGTGTTAGAACCCATAGTCGTAATTTTGTTCTTTGATTCTGTGACATTTTTGGGGGTAGAGGGGGAAGAAAGGATGCAGGAAGCCTATTTCTGAATAGGCATAAGATGTGAATAAAGCAGCATAATCAAAGATGCGATCCCATTAATTTATTCAGTTCTTCTCAGATCCCTCCCCCCCACCCCTTTTCAGTGCAAATTGGGAAGAAAACACCTCTGCCCCGGCACAAAGCTCGGTCACTCGGCTGCCTTCAGCTCCGTTAAACCTCGGTACCCTTCTCCCGCCAGCCGCACCCCCCCTGCCCCCCCCCCCCCCCGCCGAGCCCGGCGGCGGGCTGCCTTTCCCCTTCCACCATTAGGGACCAGGGCCAACGGCGGGTCGGCGGAGCCCGGCCTGCGGGGGAGGGCTCAAGCCCGGCGGACAATCGCCCCTCCGGGGGATGCTCCGCCAGCCCCAGCGGGTGCTTTATCCTTCAGAGTTCCCCCCCCCCCCGCCAACCTGGAGCAGACATTTTGAAGCAGCGGATCCCCCCCAGCCCCGCCGCAGCGGTGGGGGGGGGGTGGGTGTGTGGGGGGGTGCTGGGGGGGGGGGGGGAGGCCTCCCCGCCGCCGCTCACCTGCCAGCTCGTCGGGCTCCAGCCCGCTCTCCGCGTCGATGCCGCACAGCACGAAATAGTGGGCGAAGCGGCAAGGCGCCGCGCCGGGCCCGGGGGCGCCGCTCCCGCTCATCCCACCGGCGGCGGCGGCGGCGGCGGCGGGTCCCTGCGGCAGCGCGGCTCTGCGCGGGGGCGCGCCCGCCGGCCGGTCACGGCGCGCCGCCCCCCATCCCCGGCGGGGGCGCGCAGGCCGGCACCCAGCGGCGGCACCGGGCGGCGGCGGCGGCTCCGGCGGGCGGGCGGGCACCGAGCGGCCCCGCCGTCAGCTGAGCGGGGCGGGGGCAGCTGCCGGCCCGCCCCCGCGGGGCATTTAAACCTTGCGCGGCCGCGGCGGCGCCTCCCCCGCACCCCGTTCCGCTCCCCTCCCCCGCCCCCCAACCCCCCCCCCTTCCCGTTCCGCGGCCTTTTAGCGGGACATTTCCCGCCCTTAGCGGCGTTTTGGGGGTGCGGGAGAGCCCCGGGCAGCTTTGCCACACGTTTGCTTTTGTGTTTAGTTTATTTATTTATTTATATATTTGCTTTTGTGTTTATTTTTATTTATTTATTTATTTATTTATTTTGCCCCGGGCAGCTTTGCCACACGTTTGCTTTTGTGCTTATTTTATTTATTTATTTATCTATCCATTTATCTATTTACTTACTTATTTATTTATTTGTTTTTGTGTTTATTTTTATTTATTTATTTATTTGCTTATTTATTTATTTATTTTGCCCCGGGCAGCTTTGCCACACGTTTGCTTTTGTGTTTATTTTATTTATTTATCTATCTATCTATCTATTTATCTATTTATTTATTTTATTTATTTATTTATCTCTCTATTTATCTGTTTATTTATTTATTTATTTTGCCCCGGGCAGCTTTGCCACACGTTCGCTTTTGTGCTTATTTTATTTATTTATTTATCTATTTATTTATTTATTTATTTGCTTTTGTGTTTGTATTTATTTATTTATTTATTTGATTATTTATTTATTTATTTTGCCCCGGGCAGCTTTGCCACACGTTTGCTTTTGTGTTTGTTATTTATTTATTTATTTATTGTTTGTTTGTTTATTTTGTCCGCAATCCTCGGGATATGTGATTAAAGCTTCCCGCCTCCCAAAGTGTGAATAGCGGAGGTTGGCTTTTATTTAAATAAAAAAGGGGATGGTGCCGCTTCCCCTCGGAGGTGTTACACACCCCCACCCCCCAACACGGCCCAGCGCCCGGGCTGCGCTCTGCGTTTCCCGCTGGGAATCTGCAGGGAGAGAAAATGGCTTTTTCTTCTCCCGACCCGAATGTCGGAACACCACCCACCCACCCACCCCAGTGAGGATCTGCTGACAGAGGGGGGGACGGATGGCTTTTGTGCGGATTCCAGCCCTGCGCCGTGATTGAGGTTCATCACACCACCTTATGTTCCAGGACGGGAGAGCTTATTTCTTTGCTACCTGAGCTGTGTTTCAAAGCAAAAAAAAAAAAAAAAAAAAAAAAAAAAAAAAAAAAAAAAAAAATCTAAAAGGTTGCTTCTTTCCCGGTTTATTTAAGATTTACTAACCATTCTGCCGCATCCAGGAAGAAATCAGTATTATTTTATCCCCCTTGCTAAAACCTTCCCATTATTATTACCCGATGCCAAAGTACTGGCAGATCCGTTCGGGGGTGGCACCTACTTTTAAAGGGACAGAGATGACCCTTTTGAAGTTCTGAGATTTTCTTCCCCAAACTGAGGAGATCCCTACTCAGGTCAGATAATTCTGCCACCTCTATATTTTAAGGAGGTGGTTTGCAGAATTCAATATGCGCTTTCATCCTTCTGTGTTTAACTGTTTACTAGTCTTTGTCCATGAAATCTGTAATGATTAGTGTCTCATCCTTTGCTTACTGTGGACTCTTATGACCTCATTCATTTAGCTCTTGGCAGCATGAGCCACATTTTTCCCTCTTTCTATGACTTACATTTGTCCTTATTCAACAAGCGCCTTTGAGAAGGAAATGCCTGCAAGGAACTTGATATTTCATCCAGCATGGGGTCATTTTATGGAAGTATGTGGAATAACTGTTCCTTCCTACCAGGAGGCAATTTAGATCAGCATCTCTCTCTCTCTTCTTCCCTTTGCATTAACAAGTTTTATGCCCTTTTGCTTCTTAGCTTCCTGTAGTGCTCTACTGAAAGCAGGCAAGAGCTAAAACCATTTCCTCACTTCCCAATATTCCCAATAAGCAAGAAAAAAATGAGTCCTCTGTCACAATCACTGGTTCTGGTGGTTGCAGCACTCAGTGTAACAAACTGAACCTTGCTAGATCCACGTAGGAATTTGCCAGGAAACCAGATATTTTTCTCGACTTTGTACTGAGAGATAGGTTATTTTATTTGGTTTGGTTTGTTTATTAACTTGTATGTATTTGCTTATTCAGCTCTAGGTCAGATGATATGAGCTAAGACAGTCTTCAACTCTCCTTCAAAACTAATTGTTCTTACTGTGGAGAAGTACCATCTTGTTCGCTTATTGTAGCCTTTTGGAGGCTCGATGGCATGGGTGTCTCAGGGCAGTCCGAGAGAGAGGCTTCACCGGAGTCTCTAAAGGATGTTTGAGTTAGGACTGCTCCTAAGATTAACCCAAAATGTCACACTATGGTCCTGACCATTTTTCCTTGGGTGGCAGGTGGTTCTAGATTGCTTTGGTTTAGCTGTCTTCTGTACTGGGCAGAATTTTTTTTTTTTGCTTGAATAAAGTTCAGTGCACAGACACTTCAATCTCAACAAAATCAGTAGTACATGTAGCATTAAACAAGGGGATAAAGGACAACATATGAGATTACGGGTATAAAATCTAAAAACCTCACTCCTCTTTCTGGAGCAGATGTGAGGTTGAGCTCCTGCTCTGGTACGTAAACCTCCCACAGACACTCTTGTAGGAGTTTCATAGGGTCAGTGATTTTTTTTCTTCCAAAATGACCGATCTTCTTGGCACAGACCTCATCTCAACGAGGCCGCTCAGCTCTTTTGCAGTGCCAGCAGACCTGGCTGTGTCAAACGTGCCTGGGCTCTGGTAAGTCATGTTATGTCCCTGGGCCTGGATTTTTCTCATCTAAACCCCTCCATCCAAGTTGTTCCAGTCTTCTCCTCCAAGCTGGTCAAGCTCTAGACACTGCGTGCTGTCTTTGGGTAGCTCTTCTTCACTCCGATGTTTTATCCCTCCATCCTGGCTCTCATCCCAAGGAATCAATAACTTTTAGGAGATTTTAACAGTGAAAATAAGCTTGAAAGTTAGCTCACTGGACAACCAACATCAATTATGATAAAAAGTTTCAGGGCTCAACTGCGGGATTTTAGTTACATCAAGACCCTTTTCTTCCTGCCCAGTGGCAATATTTTCCTCCACTCCAGGAGGTGGACTGGATACTTAATTTTTCATTTGTCTTCTTTCACTCTTCAGCTACATTTATGTCAGCACAAAATGGATAGGAACCCAGCCAAGTCTGTTGCAAGCCACTTCTTCTACCTAGGTATAAACAGCAGCTCCCAGAAAAAGGTGGCAGAGGCCTTTGCCTTGAGCAAGCCTGCACAGCAGAGCAGACTCAGCTGAGTTGCGTTGGCTTGCAGCACCCAGGAGCACTTTGTGCCCACCCTGTGCTCTGTTGTGCCATGAGGTCTTCCCACATCAGGAGTGTGAGCAAAGTGCAATGGCACCTCTCTGTATCACATGCCATCCCCTAATGCATGCTATCATCAGCGCAGGAAAACACCGAGGTGTTCCCTCCAAGTCCATAATTGCCTTTTCTCCATACTGAGATTTTCTGCACTACTTTTTTTTTTTTTTTTTTTTCCAGAATCTAGGCATTTTGGTTGTCTTTTCACCATCCAAACCCAACCTGCACTGGTCACCAGTGCCTCTCTAGAAGGGCTGCATTGCTTTAGAGACAGATCAAACACTTCTGCTCTACTTGCAACATTGATTGCTTAAATTTCACAGCTGTCACAGGCAAGTCCACAAAGGGGCTGCGGAGGCTTCTTGCAAGAGCAAGAGCAAGAGGATAATGAAGATGAGGCCCCAAAGCATCATGAGCTGCTGCACATACTCACTAATCAGCAAAATGCCACAGAAATACATTTGTACAGCTTGGGAAGAGGCAGTGACTGATAGGATTGTGCTGTGAAGCACATCTGGGATGACCAGAGGTAACGGGGTGAGATTACAAGTATTTTTTTCCTTTCACCAACAAAGGGTGTTAAAGGTCCACAAGGGGCACGGATGGGCTGGATGTCCCCTCTTCAAAGCATATTAACAGTAATCCCGGGGAGATAAAGCTTGTCCCTGGCACAGCAGAGCACAAAGCAGTGTCAGGGTCCTAGGAGCTTCTTATGTGTTCCTCCAAGGAACAGGGATAAGGTAGGATTGAGAACTTCAGACTGGAGTGAGCACAGAAAACTTCCTGGCATAGACCAGATCTGCCTGGGACCTTTTGCTTTGATCTGGTCTCTTGTGGCAGCAGCTTTGTCTCATCACCAGCTGGATTGCCAGTGGCGAAATGCAGCAAGGGAAGGTTTTTGACTTGCCAGATTTGTTCTTCTTCCTTAGGTACTCGTCTCTTCAGTTGCAGTGAATATTTCTCTCAATATCAAGTTGGTTCAGCTTTCTCTCTCATTAATCTCTCAGTGAGTCTTTGTTTCTCAGAACCTGTTAGTTTAAACCAGGTCAAACACTAACATACATGTCAGCACCCCCACCCTTAGGATCTGCCATAAAAGATAAGAATACAGGCCTGTCAAGCTCTTTGCCCTATTTCTGCACAGAGCCAGTGCCCAATGCTTCAGAGAGGTAGAAAAAATCTGCTATTTAAAGGTTACATCTCTTCTCCTTCCTGTGATGCTGTTGCTTCACTTTTTATTTTCTTCAGTGTTCTTCAATGAGTTGGAAATCATGTTACTGGTGATGGATTGCTCAGTTCCTTCACACAGCTCTACAGTTCCCTGTAAAAAAATCTTTCACCGTCTGCCAAGCCACATTGATTTTCCATTGAAAGCCTCTCCTGTTTCTCTCTAATATCTATGGGGTCATGAGATCCTGTAGGGTGGAAGAGAGGGAAAAAAACTGAGATGCAATACGAATGTTTGTAATGCTCGGAAGAACAGTTTTCTACTTTTGCCTGACTTTCAGCTGAGTTCAGTGCTGTGAGCTACTTCACGAGAAGCTAAGTGTGAATAGTCAGCTGAAAGATAAGAATGGACTGTAAGAATGAAATTGAAGTAATTCTGGCACAAAGCGGAGAAGAGTATATAGTAGAAGTGGGAAGAAAAACAACAGCAGAAGATTTTATAGCAAGGCTCATAAAGAAAGTGATTTTTATTCTCTGAGTTTATGCAAGAGGACTACTTAAAGCATTGGAAAGGTATTGGCTGCCTTGGCGTTAAAAAACAAATAAACCAGATCACTAGCCATAAGGCATAAAGCAAAGAATATTTCCTCCAGCATAATTCATTGTTGCTTAGAAAGCAGATACTGCAGGCACATATTCTAATATTAAATCAAATTATAATGCCATTAAAGCAAGTAGCTCATCTTCTACACTGGCTTCATATCTGTAGAGATTAAGCTTGAATAAAAGCACACAGCTTTCCTCTGTCACATTGTATAATTATTATTCATACAGCAGAATTATAGATAACAAAGTAAAAGATGACTACTTTCCTACATCTCTGCCATAGGATCTCTGAACCTTCCGTGATTTAAAATTTAAAGGCTTAAAATCTCTAATTCCCTATTGTAGCTCATTGCATTTGATTTATTTTATGTATATCCATCATACATATGCCTTTGCATTGCAAACACATATAGACATATTCTACTCTTATCTGCTTTCAGAGAGGATCCTTGAGGGAGAGGTTTCAGGATGCAATTGAAATGATTTAATAGTTAATTGCACCTTCTTCCTCCCACCCTCCCAGGACTGGCCCTATACTCCTACTGCTTCTTTCACAAAAAAAAAAAAAAAAAAATCTGTAGTCTCATTTGCCTCCTTGGTGAGCACATCCAGTTCACCATCAGAAAACAGATCCTGAAACATGGGCAAGGATGAAACTGTGCTGCCTATCTTCATTCGTGTGGTCGTCCTGCGGCAAGCCAGGCTTCACAGCACGCAGCTCAGCCCTCTGCTCAGCGGGCAACTCCTCTTCAGGGCTGGCCTCATCTCCTCTGTTTCAAACCTCCCCGCAGCCTGAATCAGCCTTCTCAGGGGTTCAGATCTTGGGGGGAAATTGGCAATAACAACCCAGGTAGATAGGGCACATGGACTTTGAACATCACCTCAGAAACAACTCCCAGGCAAGTCCCACAGCTGCCATGCCTGGTCTCTGGATGTTTGTGTCCTTCACCACCCTGCCCTTCCCTCTCCATGTGTTCAGTGGCACAGAATAGCAAAAATCTGGGGTGACTCCTGGCATCACACTCCACTTCTGCCTGTGATTTCACACTGAGCTTGAGAAATGCGCCTCCTCCTGATGAGGAACTGTTTAGATGAGCTTTCCTTCCCCCCGCCCCAAAGTCAGGAGAAGGATCATATGCAATCATTATCTTTTGTATGATTCAGTGCCAAGACCATGAGATCAAAGACCATATTTTGCTCAGAGTGATGTGCACCTTCTGTTCTTTGCATGTAGGAGAAAACACAGACTGTTCCAGCCGCTACTGAGATAAAACCTAATCAGCAAAGTACGCTGCTTGGATAAATCACTAGCATGTCACGCACTAATGGAGGTGTTGTGCTGCGACCATCAAGCTAAAGCACCCACACAGAGATTTCCATCCATCTCTGACAGCATCACTCACTCACTGCATGACCTTGGACAAATTGCTCATAGCCTGACTTGCAGAAGCACCAGCCTCCTGGAAATCAGGTCAGTGCACTCCCTGTGCTTCAACTACCCTCAGGAAAAGAAAGCAAATACTGTTTCTCCCCTGCCCGAACATCTGCCAGGCACAAAGCTCTATTGTTCCCAAAGCTGGTCCCAGTGATGTTGCCCTGGGAAGCAGATGCACCTCTATGCAGGCAGCAGCCCCGACACAGAGTCCTTCCAGCCCGTGTGTCCCAACGCCCTCGGCTGCTGACAGATGCCTTCCACACCAGGCCTGAGACAAGGTGGGTATTTGGTGTGGACAGCAAACCTCTGTTCTTCATTTTCAAATAATTTTTGCTCTCTGGTGAGGGTGCTTGCTTCCCTGTCACTAAACTCCAATTCTTCTGTTTTGAGTGCTCCAGAATCCTGGTACCTTACAATTTGTCTGTTCAGGAAAGACCCAAGGAGGTTAAAGAGTCTTGTAACATACTATACTTGTCCATATAAAGCATAAGGAAAAGGCTGTGGACTTTTTTTTTTTTTAAAAAAAAAAAAAAAGAGGCACTAGAGCTTCATAAGTACATATTGTGGCATGGAGAAAGGCGGGAGAAGATCCTGGTGAGCTGCTCAGGCCACATGCCCACAACAATGTTGTCTGTGGTGGCAGGGGCTCAGGCACAGCTGTGCCAGTGGTCCCTGCTCCCAGTTAGCTGATCTCCGGCACTGGGAAAGCTTCCAGAGAAGATGCACTCAAGCTGTCACATCTACTTAAGTAACAGCATTGTGTTCAGAGCCTAGTCACAAATAGTGTTTTCCTTTACCTTAGTTTCCAAAAATCAGGCAGTCCCATGTCTGTTGATAACAGTGGGAATGTGAACCAACTGTATGTTTTCACGCGCTCTGGACAAAATCTGTCTATGAACAGCAGGTAAGGTCTTTGTCAAAAAGCCTTTGGCCCCTGTACAAGTGTAATTAGAGTCTGATTTCAACTTCCCTGATTTCAATTTCCCAGCTGCCCTTTGAAGCCTTATTCAGTAAGAAGTGCCAGACACCCCGCATCTACATTACAATGCATCCTAACACACTTGAAAGCCCAAGGGCATGCTAAAGAAATCCAAATCCACCGAATCCATAGCCAATATACAACATGAGATCAAGGACAGATGAAAAGTATTTCCTGCAATGAATATGCATTGTGAATTGTTTTGTCATTTAGCAAGAACTGCTGCTTTGCTGAATGCTCTGTTATAATGCATGTTCACATCATTGCAGCGATGTTACGCTAGGAATCTAAAAGCAGTTCTTGCTAATCAAAGCACTAAAGGGTCTGTTTCAATTTCCCTACCAGTGTTTTCAGCAGAAGTCTAAACATTTATGTCCATAGGTTCAGCCATATCTCTCTGTCACTTATTCTTCATGCCCGATAACAGCACATTGCCACGAAGTACTTGATGCTTAGAAGACTTGCTACTGACAACAGCTAGACTGTAGCTTTTCTGTGTTGGCTTACTGCACTCGTGCTTTACTGGAAATCAGCTCTGAGCTCACACTGAACAGAAGGACAGAGATCAAAGCAGTTCGCTGCTCCCTGAGGATCATGGTTCTTAGCGACTTCCTTGCAAACCAATAGTCACAACTTATTTAAGCTCGGATCCATGCTGAGCAATTCCAGCCGTTCCCATCAAGCACATCCTTTGGGGGTGGGAGCATTTGATGCTGTCTGAGGTGGCGATGGGCTATCTCAGCACCTCTCTCCAGACTGAATGCGACTATTATTGGGAAATCCCAGTAAAAAGTATCTCCCAGGCTAAATCAGGGACATTGACTTCCTGGTGCTCAGCACTACCAGGCGGGGATGAAGGCAAGAGAGCAGTCTTCAGTGCTCTGTAATGTCAGCGTGTCCGGCTGCTCTGACTCTGATGTCAGCCCATGGATGGGGGCCAGGATCAGGCCCAGTGCAGGGAACCAGGCTGGGAACACAGCCCTGGGGTGGCCGTGGGGGAGGCAGCTTGGTGGGGCTCATAGACAGGCAAGGCAGGACTGAGGGGAAGCTGGAGAGCAGCCCTGCTGTGCCATCACTGGGGCATGGACCGACAGCCCCAGGGGTGCTGAAGTAGGGTGCTGGGCTGTGGGCAGGGTGTGGGGAGCCCCGGGGGGTAAGCAGGGCCAGTAAGACCCATTAGTACCCTCAAGGCCCTGACACCAGCACATATAGCCAAGATGTGCTGATTTCAGTTGTGGAAGTATTTACTTTCTTGTTTGGAAGATGACAGAGCCTGTCTGCTCTGTTATCCTTGGGCCATTTATTTAGATTGAGGATTAGGCTGCCTGCAGATGCTCCTGCCCCGGCTCCCTCAGTGCCAGTTCATGGTGCCACAGCCAAAGAACTGTGCTGCAGGGTCACAGCAACACTGCTGCTTCCATTTGAATGGGATGCAGCTGCTTGCATGAAGTTTGACACCTCAGTTGATAAAATCCAAGATGCAAGATCACGCAGTGTGAGGTTGGGAGTTTCTGGGGCTGCCTTAATTATCAGGAGCTCTGGGGCTGTGACAAGGAGGCATCCAGGCAGCTCCATGTGCAGCCTGCTCAGCTCTGCAGGTAACAGGTCTGGCTGGAAGTAAGCCAGCTCCCAAGGAGCCATTCAGGTGTCGCTGCACTGTGTCCTCTGCTGCAGTGAAGGAAATTGCAGGGTATTGCCAACACACCAAGCTTGGAAAATCTTGAAATGCACGAAGACACTATTTATGGGCTAATGTCTGTATGTTGTTCTGTAAGCAAACTCCATAGAATCACAGAATCATTTGAGGTTGGAAAAGACCTTTAAGATCATTGAATCCAACCATGGATCTGGTCATGCATGCATTTGAAACCTGTTGATACAGAAGTGACAGAGTTGCCTGTATCCCAAAGAGGTGTGCCAAGCACCCCCTTGGAGACTATACTGCATAACTATGGATTAGAAACCCAGTGCAACTAACACTTTGTAGGATACCACTGAAAACTGATAAGAGGTCCAAAGACTAAGTCCTCTTTCAGCCCCTTGTGACCTTCCCATGCCTCCATGTGCATAAATAGTAGCTATTTTGTCCTTGGTCACATTGAACTTAAGCCCCAGCCTGTTCATCATGTGAGGGAGCTGGCTGGTGTTGCAGGGGAGCTGTGTTTCCATTTCTCTGGGCATCCTTGCAGTCGTATTGGCTGTGGTTCCATGTCCTCTGGATACTAGTGCAAGATAATGAAGAGCAGACGTCCTGACATAGCATGACCCTGACTCACAACTGAGTTGCTTGAGGACCCTGAAACCCTCTCAAGATGCAATAGCAAACATGAGCCAAAAGAGGAGGCATATTGTATCAGGTCCTTGGCAAACAGCTTCCTCTAGGAACTCTAGAGAATAAGCACCACCTGTCAGTCTTGTCTGTCTCAAATGTCCATTAATTCCTCTGTCCCTAGGCCCCTGGAAGAGTCCAAATGCTTGGCAGACTACCATGTGGAAGGTGAAAGGAAGAGTTCAGCTGGTGCCAGGCTCTGAGCACCAGAGGGGAAACTAAGAAATTTGAATTACAAAATCAACTGGCTGCTATGAACTGATGCAACTCCTTGAAAACTTGACTTGCTTACCTTAACTCTGGCACCAATGACTGCTAGCATGATCCTTCAGATCAGATGACCAAACAGACTATGGCTTCAGGCTTTATTTCTGGAGCAAGCTGGAGCAATTGTTCTGTCTGGAGAGAAGAGAAGGAATTAGTCATAGGTTTAAACACAGTAGTGAATCCAAACTATCTAACAACAAAGAGAGCTAAACTTGTGAAACATTACTTACATTAAGGCCTCAACCTGTGGTTGTAGTCTCATGCCCCAGACTAAATGTTGGCTTAGCTCTGTTTGACATTGTTTCTGCCTGCCTGGGAAAAGCTAAGGTCTAACAAATATGCTGAGTCACGAGACTTGTGTATTGCCCTTGGTACATCACACGTGGTAGGGATGTGGGACAAAGTCATGTGGTGAAATCAGACAGGATGGATTTTCCTGTCATAGGAAGTCAGGAGGGATGGGGACATGGAGAATGTCTCAGTTTCATTTAGGAAAACTTAGACAGCTACAGATTGTCTGGAGATAAGACTGGAGAGGCTCCATAGTGCCTAAGCAGCCCCTTTCCCTGGCTGCCTATTTTCACCCAGATTCCATTGACTTCCTCTCTCAGGGCTTTGCAGGAAAGCACAGGAAAAAAAAAAAAAAAAACAAGTAAACAAACAAACAAAACACACAACAAAACAACAACAAAAAACCCTAAACAAATGCAGTGACACTAGGCACAGCCATTGCTCTGCTCTATTTACAGTCTCTCCTTTTTCCTCTCTGCAGCTCTGTCCCACCTTGGGCTGGCTCCAGAGCTGGCCAGGACCATGGGGATACCCAGAAGCTTCCTGCAGAATGCTGTGACCCCAGGCCCCTGGCCACCCAAGATAGGACACTGGCTTCCAGAAAGCTATTACAGATGACCACAGTAGCATCACACCAGTACAAGGAGTACAACAGAATAGTTCAGTTTGTGGAAGACCAAAGGGAGATACAAAGTCCACTGCAAACTGCCCACCACCACCCCCACACCTCTTTCAGTGTATTAATACATGTAGTGTAACACCAGAAGTGGCTATGCCACTGTGGTGGCTGATTCCTCTTTGCTGCTGCCACTGCTGCAATCTTCTTGCTGTGCAACTAAACCCACCAGAGCATCTGTTTTTATAGGACACATCCCTGAACACGTTCATTAACTGCAGAAACGTTCATCAGGCTGGACTGCTCTCTGTCTAATTTTCCTCCACAGTGAGGCTTCACTCATGCTAGCTGACTGCCATAAAATATTGCTAGCACCTAAAACTTAGGAGCCCAAGTGCCATTACTGTAAGAGATATATGGGAATCCCATTAATTCAAGGAGACTTCAGCTATTCCAAAACAGAGCTTGAAAATACGCACTCTCTAGTTTTAACATCAAAACAACTACCCAAACAGAGAAGCACAAACCATCTGAATCTGTGTCTTCCCAGTCTTCACCTATGCTACAAAAATGCTGCTATGTCTGACTGTGCATGAACACAAGCAGCCAGCTAAGGCCAAGCATGCTTCAATTGCTCATGTGGACAAAAGACAAAAACCAGGGAAAAGTTCAAAGATAATAGTTTTCAAGTGCTTGGTGTTACTATTAAGGCTCTTGCAGGGACTCCATGTCAGGAAGACTGAACCTGCAGTGGCACGAGGGCCAGATTACACAGCTTCTCCTCATTTCATCAACCCACCTCCACCTTGAAAAAAAAGCTGCACCTTGCAGATTCCCCTTCTTGTATCCACTGCCAGATGCCTTCATCTCTGCCAGCTGCTGCTCCTTTGTGCTCCTAACCTAATGCAGCTGGCAAGGCAGCAGGGAAAGGTAATCCTATGAAAAACACATCTAATGCTTTTGGGACATATTACAGGCAATGTGTGATTTTTGTTATGTTAGGATATCTATTCTTCAACCTCAAAAGATGTACTGTGATTCTGAAATGAGTAGGTGTGGATTATAGCTGAAGGCACGACAGAATAATTGAATTGCCCCTCCCTTACCTAGCCAGAGCTCTCATCTTCAATTTTACCTTAGCTACCAGCTAATGTGCCAGCTACATTTTGATAATGACTTACCTACACAGCTTCTGGGCAACTACAAATTGATCCTGATGTGCAAAAACCCTGACTGTGATATTGAGTAGTTGGAATGCTTTTTACAAATCAACAGTGCTCTGAATCCATCCATCTTTCCTCATGTCAAATTGCAGTGAGGTCCTATCACTGCAGCAAACTGTGGCAGCTGGCCTTGCAAAATAAGGTCTGGAAATTGGGGCTGTAACAGCGAGAAGGAATGAACTGAGGTGATCACCTGGCTGCCGAACCACAGGCCTGCCTGCCTTTGAGTATAACCTTTGTACCTATGAAAATTCATGAGTTGTGGGCTGGTTAATGTGCAGGTAGCACCTCTTTGCCTTCCCCTCCTCTTTGCCTTCCCCTTCTCTCTGCCATTGTGCAGTTCCGTTTCTTTGTTGTTAATTGGCTCAAACAAGATTTCCCCTGAGACCTGGGCAGTTGTATCATCAGCCAGTAATCCGCTAATTCCCTTGGACATGCAGGAGTCCCTCGTGTGCTCCTCTACAACTGCATTTTGCAAGTGTTGCGCTCCTCCATAGTACACCAAATCGATGTTATGTTGTGATCAAAGACGTCCTTGTCCTCAGAGCAAATTCCAGCACAGTTATGGTAGTTGGCTGCACAGTATACCATACATTTGAGCAGCAGAAATTCTGAAGATGTCACCATCTGAAGCAAAAAGCCTTTGGAAGTGAAGCATTTTTTTCTTTGATACTTTGCTGAAGTAATCAGCACAAAGCATGTCCTGAAAGTCTAAGTGGTTCACATAGACTTTCACAAGAGGGATGGCAGCTATCATTGGTATCAGAGCTTTCTTATGTCTTGCTAGGGGTCTGTACAGTAGTAACTAACTATTTGTAGTTAAATAAGAAAGAGTGGATTTCTGGTTTTAACATCCTAGCCAACATTAGTGGGAAGAAAGGACTCCACCCCTCCTTGTTCACCTAAGAAATCCCTAAACTGGGAGCAGAAAGGGAATATATTTTTTAACTGCCTCAGCATGCTGTTGGTCTGTATTAGACAGCAGTGACTTCACTGAGGTTCACATAGCTACCAAGTAATATCATATCTTGGGAGCTCAGAAAAACTAACCTGAGAAGTTATTGGTTAAAATACCCAATCCAAGAGTCTGAAGATTCAAGTGAAAAAGCTTTCCTGTCAGATTTCTGAGAACCTTCTCAGGCATAAATTAAAATGTGCAAGATAGGTGTGTATTATCACCTGTCAGTATGCTTAGAGCTGTTAACACATTTTACATGGCATCCGGAGCTGATGTTGATAATAATTTTCCTTTTACATTACCAAGTTCTTTATTCCTAGAATGATGGTGAGTATCTAGAGGGCACAAAGACCTGTGTCCTGAATTACACATTTTATGCACAGTTTGGGGTATTATGGGTGTTTACAATGTCTCTCTCCTTGGAGAAGACCAGCAAAAGCTGCTGAAAGACTAAAGACCTTTGAAACTTCATGGTTCCCATAAGGGCTCCAAGAAATAATGGCCTTCCTGAGCCGAAAACACAAAGGTCCACACCTTTATATAAATTTGGGGGATAATTTCTAAAAAGTCTGAGAGTGACTCCTGCTTTACAAGAGTAAAAGGCATGCAAGTATTCCTATAGCTTAACATGTCTGTGGACTCCAGGGTCCTTCATGTGATAGGTGCTCGCCAGCTGCTGCTTGGGTCGTGGCCTCCTCCCAGTGCACTGCCTCCATCCTGGCCTCTCTGCAGCCCAGCATGGAGGGGCCACCTTCTCTCGGGACACTAGGGATCACCCACGTTTAAATAAAAGATCCGGTTTTATAACCTGGAGAGCACATTTTAATTGTATTAAACCATCAAATCACTAGATGGCCTCATAATCCCAGAGATTTGGGCAGATCCAGGTTTAGGCTGTGTAATGGCCAGATTTATTTTCAAAAACCTGGCACTCTAAGGGCTGCAGGATTTAATGATTGTCACCTCAGGCAATGCACAAGAGCCTTTTCAAAGCACAGCATGTGAAATATGGGTCACTTTGTCCCATAGAGAAGCTAGAGAAAACCACGTTTCTCACTCGTGTTTTCAGAAGCTGCTCCCGTTCCCTAAATCCCAGCAGATGGGACTGGAGATGGGGCAGAGACCCAGTGAGAGCTGCTGGAGAGCCACAAGCATCTCTCCAGGCTCCCTTGGCTGGAGCCAGCTAATCAACGGAGCAAAACCAGCCCCTGTAGAAGGACGGCCATGGGATCACTGCAGCGGAACAGCCGGCAGGAAACCCAGGAACCATGTCCAGCCCAGGCCTGGTCTTGCTGCACCCTCAGGAGGGGCTTGGGCTTGGCCCTGGGCTCACCTGGGTGGGAGGCAATCCCCTGGCCGGGGGGGTCCCTCTGTGGAGGACAGCGGCTGGGGAAGGGGGGAAGACGCGGCAGGGTTTGGTTCCTTGTCCAGCCACGGGTGAGTCGCAGTCGCTGCCTAGTGAAAACGCAGTTTGTGGCCTCAGAGGAAATGCCACCGTTTGCAGGTTGTTGGATGCTTCCCTGCGTCAGAGCTGTGCCCTCCTGAGTAACAAGAAGATAGTGCTTTAAGGGAAGATCTCCTCCCTCCTCTCCATGCTGGAGAGGGTTTGAGGAGGAGAGAAGCAAAGGGATCTTTATTACAGCAGAAATATGGGCGGGTGGATGGAACACTGGGAAGAGAAGTTTGCAAAGGGGAAAGCAGAGATTCAGCTTGCCTGAGGAACAGACCCGGCACTGGAGCGCTGCCTGGCTGGTCCTTTGGTGGCCGGTATCTTCAATAGCCATTGCTGTTTCAAAGAGATTGGGAAACCTTGGTTAGGCCGTGCCAGATTTTGTAGTGGCCTTGATCTGATGTGCAAAGGAAACAAATAAACAAACAAACCAACCAACCAACCCCCACACCCTCATTTTCACTGCTGTCAAATTTGGATATGTGTTATTTATTACTCCTTTTCCCACGTGGATTTTCATTAACATTTTAAAATACAGAGTTTACACTGACGCAAGGGTTTGAAAAAGCCTTTTACGCGAAGCAGGACCAGGGCAAGCACAAGATCAGCGGCCGGGCTTTAGAGAGGGGCAGCCCCAGGCCGCTGCCCCGAGGCGCTGCGGCCCAGCGAAGCCCCGGGGAGCCCAGCGGCCGCGGCCGGCAGCGGCGGCTCGGCCGCGCTGCCGCTTTAAGGGCGGGCGGGGAGCCCGGCGCTCTGCGGCCCTGCAGGCCCCGGCCCCGGCGCCGCGGGGCGGAGCGGAGCTGAGCGGCGGCCGGCAGCAGGTAGGTGTGGGCCGGGCGCTCCGTGGCACCGGCCCCGGTCCCGCCCCGGCGGGGGTGAGGTGGGAGGCCCGGCCCGGCCCGGCGGAGCGGCGGCTGGAGGGGCCCGGCCCGCCCTGGCCTGGCCTGGCCCGGCCCAGGCAGCGGCCCCGCTGTCGGCCTTCCCCTGGCCTCCGCCGCCGCGCCGCTGGGGCTGCCCGAGGCCGGCGGCCGCTCTGCAGAGGGGTGCCCAGCCCGGGGTGGCGAGCTGGGACGCCGGGGTGGAAGCGGCGGCTGCTCCCGGTGGCTGCGGGCCGCGGGGCTGGCTGAGGCGGGCGGTCCCTGGGGCCCCTGGGGTTGTGCTTTGAGAGGCACCTGCTGCTTTCAAAAAAAAAAAAGCAAAACAAAACAACACTTAAATTGCACAGGAATATTTTTTTTTTTTTTTTTTTTTTTTTTTTTGGTGCGTTTGGCTTTGTCTTGTCCTCTTTTCCAAGTTCTGCTGGCCCACTGATTTTATTGCCGATAAGATGGGAAGGACAGGGGTGTCAAGCACAAGGGTATCTATCCTGGCGCCTTCCCCGCACTAGATGCTTAAGCTCAGTTCGGCTTCTTGAGCGCAGAGCTCTTGGCAGATATTTCTCTGCCAACAATTGAGTTAAAAAGAGTAATCATCATGACAGGCAATGCAAAAATATATGCTATCGAATCTCAGCCCTGCTAATTTGCAGCAATTCGTGGGGAAAAAAACAGCATACAGCGTTAGCTGACAAGATTTCTATCTGATTGATTTCAGTTAACTTCATGCTTCCCTCAGGCAGATGAGGATTATATAGCTCTGCCTTCAAAAAGGAAGGCATTCTTTAATTACATTCATTAATTACATAGACTCTGCTGAATGGCATTCTCAAATGTGGAAAAATGCAAAACGTTCAGTTGTATGTCCTTATTTGTAATAAAAATACAAAGCCTTTAGCCAATGCTTTAAACAAAGACTTATTTGGACTATCAACCTTAATATCAAAAGTGTTACGGGAAGGAAGTTCACAGCTTAACATTTTAGTAAGTGACCAAACTAAACCCAGTACTTGAAGCAGAGGTCAGCACACAACAAAAAAGTCGCTAAACACTTAGGAACTTTTACTAAAAATACAGACAAAAAAAAAAGAAAAACTGAAGTAATGAAATATGAAGTGTTAAGACTTTGTTTTATTAGCATATTTTTCCTGTTGTCCCTTTGTCTAGTTTTTTTTTTTTTTAAGGACAACCTGCACAGCTATAGATGGTGAAGCTGGCCACAACTGTTCTGTTGTGGAAAATTGGCAGGGGTGGGCTGAGGTTGATTTTCTTCATGCATCGTTCTGCTTTTTCATGAAAATCACTGCAGAAGAGAGAAAACAATCACAAAATAAGAGGGTGCAGTTTCTCTTGTGTCTCTTTGTACTTGCCATCTTGCTGTTGTGGAAGCACAGGCACTAAATGCTTCTCTGGTCATCAGTTTAGGGGGAGGTTCAAAAACTGAATCAAGTGAGTCTGAATTATTGAAAAGGAATGAGAGAGCAAGATGAGGAAGGAAAAAAGATATGTATTAAAGGATGGATGAAGGAGGAGATCTGAGCAGGAAGGCAGGAAAACAGCTGCTTTCTCTTCGGGCCACTGCGTGGTAAGTGTACTTGCAGGATCGGTGTGGGGAAGACCCAAGGGCTGCGAGAGATGGTGGGTGAGGAGAGGATGGTGCTGAAGTGCTGAGAGGCTGTTCCTCCTTCGCCTCTCAGCTGAGTGCCCTGGCTCTCCACTCTCCATTCTCCTGATTCTTAAATATTTGAGTCTAAACTCTGACATACTAGTCTTCCCTTCTCCTTTTCTTCACTGCTTGTGAGCTGAAAACTGGCCTCGAGTAGTGTCAGAAGGCCTTTGGGTGTGAGCTCATCCCGTCTGAATGTTTCACCTTTTAAAAAATTTTAAAAAATGTGTTGGATTCAGTTTCTCTCTCTTTGGATATCTTGGAGCATGTTTATATAGACTCACAGGAAGTGGGCTACAGTGATGGAGGTCTACTTTCTTTTACAGCTGAGATCATCCATGTGATACTATTGAACCATAAGACTAACTGATCCTCTAAAATACAGACTGAAATGCAACAAATTGGGAATATTCTGATTAAGATCAATACTTGGGGATTTTTTTTTTTTTTCGTTTTGGAGCTGGCAGCCTGACAAATCTGAGGGACAAAGAGGAAAGTCTTTTGAGGAAATATAATTGCTTGCCTTTAAAAAGATGTTTTCATATAAAAAACTCATCACCATTATAAAACTTGTAATTAATGGTGTCTCTCAGACAACCTACTGATAACCTTTGTTATGTCCATAGGCCCTGCAATGCCAGAGCTGTACTGCAAAATCTTAAGATTCGATGGAAGAACCTTAAATGGGAGTAGATTGCTGTGTGTATATCTTCAAGGCAGAGGGAGGGAAATGTTAAAAGGCCGCATGTTTCATTTTTAGCTCTATCAGCTGTCCTGCTAGCTGGTTGTTTCTCACTGGATATGTTTATAGTGTTCTCCTGAATGGGTCTCTTGATAGCTTCTTCCTTAAATGCCACTTCTTTCAGACTTCAGAGGCTCTTTGGGCAGGGGCAAGGCATGCATTCCTGGTCACACAACAGCACGTCAACTTCCTAAAGCCCTGGTGGTACCTAGCCTTGAAGTCACTGAAGAAACAGTACTTAGCATTGTTCTCCTTTCAGGAATTGTCATCCAGCACTATGAAAAACAACATCCTGTGAGTTTGTTTCAAACTCTCTGCCTCATCACCTGCTTCAGGTCAGCTGTGCTCCGAGCTTTCCTTGGGGAGACATGGCCTTCCGTGGCTGGAAGCGGCTCCTCCTCTTGGGCAGGCAGAACACCTTTGCCAAGGCTTGGAGGAGCAGGAGGGGAGGCCCCGCTCCGCGCTGGAAGCGCTGCTGCCATTGGAGCGCCGGCAAGCCTCTGGACCCCGAGGTGAGAGCATTTTTAGAGGAGAACACGGAGGTCACCAGCAGCGGGCACCTCACGCCAGAGATACGGCTGCGCCTCCTCACCCCTCGCTGCAGGTTCTGGAGGGAAAAGCCTGACCTGTGGCCTTACGGGGACCCATTCTGGGCAATTTACTGGCCAGGAGGCCAAGCCCTCTCCAGGTACGCAGCACGCATCACCAAAGTTGACAAGTGCAGTTTGCCGTGGGCCAGAATGTCAGACCTGGCTCTGTTTGTAGCGATTCCTAGTGATGTGTATTTGCCTTATCCATATTCCTCTCTGCTTATATGGGAGAGACACAATAGCTACTGGCTGGCAGTGAAGTTTCAGCACCTGCTGTATATAGAAAAACTTCTGGCTCTGTCGTGGTTTAACCCCAGCCAGCAACTCAGCACCATGCAGCTGCTCGCTTACTCCTCCCCCTCCCAGGGGTATGGGGAGGAGAATCGAAGAAAAGTAAAACTCACGCATTGAGATAAGAACAGTTTAATAACTAAATTAAATAATAACAACAGTAATAATAATGAAAAGAAATATAACAAAAATAGAGAGAAATAAAACCCAAGGAAAGCCAAGTGATGCACAATGCAATTGCTCACCACCCAGTGACTGATGCCTGAGCAGTGATCTGCCCCTCCTGGCCAGTTCCCCTTTGGAATATCCCTTTGGCTAGTTGGGGTCAGCTGTCCTGGCCAGGCTCCCTCCCAGCTCCTTGTGTACCTGCTCGCTGGCAGAGCATGGGAAACTGAGAAATCCTTGACTTAGAGTAAGCACTACTCAGCAACAACTAAAACATCAGTGTGTTATCAACATGATTCTCACACTAAATCCAAAACACAACACTGTACCAGCTACTAGGAAGAAAATTTATTCCAGCCAAAATCAGGACAGGCTCTTAAACTGAAATCTGTTGTCTTCAGTGGCAATGCATGTGTTGATAATGGGGCTGAATTTGGATTTGTGGAAGGGCTGGGCAGTTGCCATCAAAACCTAGTGAGGTGTTTGTCACTCAACGTCACTCCAAACTGGAGGATTTCTATTTTGTTATAAAACATGGGTTGTTTTTTTCTTTTGTAGGAGACAGACAGGAGTGTGGATGTGGGTCTGGTCTGTTGAAAAAAGTAGGTTTATGCTGATGCACTTGGAGTGCTGGTTAGCCTGAATCACTCTCCTCATTTAGGGATTTCAGCAATCTTATTTTCAAGCCTTATTGTGGCTGTCTTTTTAGTCACATCAGAAGCCACGTTTTGATTTTGGTTGCTTACTGTCAAAATGTTCCTGATTCCCAGGAACTAGTTAAGAGTTCTTTTATTCTGTAGAATCAGATCTCTCACTTGGAACAGCAGAAAAAGTTCATAATTGTTACCGCAAAGAACAATCTGTCAGACATTCCCCACATAGATGAAGGGAAAGTGTCGGAAATGGGGCTTTGCTGTTTATCTACAAGAAAGCATAAATAGGAAGGCATTTTGGACCAGGAAAAAGATGAGTCTTACAGTAAAATTGTGAGCTGATGAGCCTGCCATTTAGATGGACTACAGTGTTCCTAAACATTGTGTGATTAAATTAGTACAGTAATTTCTACATTTTGTTATCATATGATTCATATGCCAAGATATTTGGGTAGCAGTAATAATCTGGCATTTCACCACTTTATTGACTTATTGTTGATGCACTTTTTTGATGTATTGGGAATATCAGAAATTAGCTGCATAATCTGGAAAAGTAAAAAGAAAAAGGGAGCATGAAAACATGCTGCTTCCGTAACTGTGCTTTGTTTCACAGTTGGCATTTCCACAAGATCAGGAGTCTCCTCTTTCAAGTTATTCCTCTTGGTGTAACCTAAGACACCTCATCACCCCAGCATGGCAGAGAGCAGCCTCCAACAGCAGCATAACGTGCTGTGGCCGTGCCAGGGGACACAGTG
The DNA here is from genome assembly GCF_018691265.1 of Tyto alba. Lineage (NCBI taxonomy): Eukaryota > Metazoa > Chordata > Aves > Strigiformes > Tytonidae > Tyto > Tyto alba. The sequence continues at coordinate 18,445,042 of NW_024881295.1, forward strand.
GGTTCCAGCTGTCCGAAGGCACCACAGTCATTAGCGGTAACTTGAGAACCACTCAGGTGGCAACAAGGCACCTGCAGCCTTAGGCCAGATCGGGCTCTACGCGAGTTACTGCTGGAAAGGCACTGCAAATCCAAGCGTAGCCCCTAGAAAGGGGAAAAGGAGAACTTTGTGTGGAGGTGCCAGCACTGTCCTCCCAGCTGTTGGCAAACTAAGGGCCTGGATGGCCCCCGGGGGAGTTGCCAAACAGCCGAGTTGCTGAGCCTCTGCACCAAGGTCCTGCCTGGGTGCCCTCAGAAAAGAGAGCATCTGTAGGTCTCTTGAAACAAATAATGCTGCAACGTTGTGGTAACAATGTAACAGATCTAGGTGCCAGACCTCACAGGAGAAAGTGATTTTTCATGAAAAGTGAGCCAGTTTCACTCTCTGGATTCATGACCACCTGCTCAAAAGCGCCAAGCTGTGCATGTCCAAGCTGTCTGGTAGGATTCCTTGTGATGATGTGTAGGACAATAGGCATGGGATGTCAGGCCCTCCTCATGTCTCCTGGGTTTCTGATCTGGGTATTCTGTACCTTCAGTCCTGGTCTCGACCTTCCTGCTGTCATCTCTTAATGGCTTGAACTGTTGAGGTTTGAGGGTAGGTTGTATTTTGTTCTCCCAGTCTGGGCGCCTGAGAATCTGCATATAGATGTGCTGGGATCTAGGTGCCATCAGCACTTGACACTCATATTAGGCCTCCTTCTGCCATTCCTGCTGCTGCTTCTAGGCCCAGACACTCCCATCCATCCATTTGCTCTTTATGCCAATCTTACATTTCCATTACAGTTCTCTGCCTTGGAACCCACCCGCAAAAGCTGTGCTTGCCAGTAGCCCTGCGTGAAGAGGCAGCCATCACCCTCGTGCCTGAAGACAACATGTATCTGTGTCTGCACAGCTCAGGAAAAGGAAGAGGAGAAATTCCTCTTCTTCCAAGCAGTTGCATAAGCAGTATTTTAGGGCAATGGGTAGGCCTTGTCTTTCGATGAGAGCAATATTCACTGTGAATACATCTTCATGTTTCTTGAGTCAGATTACTTTTAATTTCTGCAAATCCTTACTTTCCTGTTTCTAGTGCCAAGCATTTTATTCACCTTGCAGTTTTGTGTCCATTTATTAGGTAAGCTCACCTGTCAGGGAAGGAGCCAACTGAAATAAAATGTTGCATACTTGGCTGGATTTCTTTTTGTTTGGGGGTAGGGGAGAAGTAAGAAAGACTGTAGTTCTTGATTTTTGTATCAGCACAAACATAAGGAGATATGTACCAGCTGCACACATGGAATAGTGTTTTTAAGACCATGCTTCATTGCACGTACAACAAGAACTCTTATGCAGTGTAATGCAAAACTGAGAAATGTGCATAATCTTGTTCATTGCTTTAACAGTTTTTCTTTTCAGGTATATTTTAGATAATCCACGTGTTGTTAAAGGACGATCGGTTTTGGATCTTGGAAGTGGATGTGGAGCAACAGCAATAGCTGCTGTGATGAGCGGTGCATCACAAGTCCTTGCTAATGACATCGACCCTAGTAAGGCCTTTTTTTTGTCATCTCCGTGCAAAGATATTATTTTTAAAGCACATTCAACACTGACTTTTCTTTGCTCCATCTGGAAGCAATTCAGGTTCCAAACAGAGTTCTAAGAATGCTAAAAAGAGGAATGGTTTTTGCCAGTATTAGAAGCAGGGTTGTACCATCCTCTCCTGCCCTGAGATGATCTCCATAGCTCCCCAGAATGAACATACAGCAACGATGACAAGTTCTTCTCTGTAGGACCATAGCGTTTTCTTGCACTTTCATATGTTGGGGCCTAGGTTTTGCCTTTTCCCCCCAGACTTTGTTTTCCCATAATTGACTTATGAATTCAGTTTATTAATAATTTCTCATTGGTTAGGAAGTATATCCATAGATTAAAGTAGTTGAATATTCTGGTTTGACTCTCTGATTGGTTTCCATTGGTATCCATTCCAGGAACAGTTTTTTCCTGTGTCATGGTACAATGAGGATGAAATTCCATCACTTTATGCCAGGTTTTGACCCATAATGAAAACCATGGAAGTCCCTAGATAGTATAAGCAAAAATATTTAAGAGATGAAATTGAATGTGTCAAGGGAATTTATAAGGGGGCTGAATGGCAGAATCCTAAAACGTAACTTTCATTTTACTTTGACTATTCTTCAGTTGCAGGAACGGCAATGATCTTGAACTGTGAACTGAACCACCTGAATCCCTTCCCCATCACCATTAAGAACATCATTAATTCAGAGGGTGGCAACTGGGACCTTATTGTTCTAGGAGATATGTTTTATGATGAACAACTTGCTGATGGTCTACATCACTGGCTGAGGAAATGCATCAGGATACAGCAAACTGAAGTGCTGATTGGTGACCCCGGCAGGCATCAGTTTTTAAGCCACAGCATTCGCAGTCAGTTGCACAAAGTTATAGAATATTCACTTCCTGAGTATACTAGACAAGAAAACAATGGATTAACATCAAGTATTGTCTGGAGTTATCAGCCCTCAAGTAGCTTGGAAAACTGTTGAAGCTGGCTTTCCAATGAATTTTTGTCTCGCTTGGTTGGCTGCTTTTGTAAGTATGTATGTAAAATGAAAACAGGAATTAAACACAGAACATATCTCTTGCTGCAAAGTAGATTAGTGTACCTTCACAGTATTGATTTCAGTCATACTCAGTGAGGCTTTTGCTCCATCTGAGGTAAAAACTACATGCAAACTGTATTCAAAGGGGCCTGCACTGCAGTGCAAATCCAAAGACAAGTCACATGTGAGAGTTTGCATGCTTGATGTTTTTCATGTATATTCACGTCTTGCTCTCTGACACTATTGTGAAATGGTTTTGGACATCCAACATACTGCTGCGGGGAGAAGGCAGTGGCTTGAAGATTACTGCATTGCTTTCAGACTTCTGCAGCTTATTTACATAGAAAATTATTGCTGTCCTTCATAAAACTCTGCTAGATTATCAGCTCACACTATGCTCAACTTGAAGTGCCTTGCTCTTTTTCTGGATCTCTCTTCTGAATGTCAAAGTAACTAATTTAAATCTCCCCCTTCCTCTCTATAATAAAAATTTACTCTTCCTTGAAGCTGCCAGTGATTATTTAGGAGTTGTACAAAAATCTAAAATATGGCTTCTTGAACTCTAGCCAAAGTAAAAGTTTTTAGTAAGTGGAAAGAGACCAAATAGTAATAGCAATAGGGTAACTTTATTCCTGAGAGAGTAAGGTCAAGTGCTCTACATTCTCTAACTTTGCAGGGGTAAAAAAGGCAATCTGTCACCATGGGAGGCTTGTGAGGGATGAAGAAATCTTTCCTTCTGTGATGTTTCTGAACAGAAGGTAACTAACTAGAAACAGGGAATAAAAGCTGGATATAATTGTTTTTTTTTTTCTCTTGAGGACGTGCTGGATAACAAGCTCTAGAATCATTCTCAGCTACATCTGTCAAGGAAGAACTGTCTGTGGGGTTAAAAAAAAAAAAAACACAACGAAAATTTGATGCAGAGGTAAGAGGTTGTAAATGCAGTAATCATTTGAAGAAGAAACTAACATTTTCAGAATAGTCTTGCAGGGACTGTCACTGTTAGCAGTTAACTGTTGAACAAGCAGCAATGGGGAACTAAAAACTACAGAATGGAACCTAATGCACCTGCCAAATACCAGGTGATGTGTGGAAGCTTATAAATGTGAAAAAGTATGTGGTACTCAGAAAACCATGGTGTTTATTAAATGGGAGTTTTAAGAGCACATTCAGCTGCACATGTATTTCATATCATAAAATATAATTTAACAATTTTTCAGAACTATCCAACCAGAAGGCTTACAAACTTTAATCTTCAGAACAAAATGTAAATATTCTGCAATGCTCACCCAACAATTTACAACAATAACAATATCCAAGCAATACAGATTATGAAGCAGTTAAGTATATACATGATGTTCTTCTCCCACTTCACCCAGTGCTTGTAAACATTTGTTGAAAATGACTGCGATCTAACCTGAATCAAAAAATATTCCAGTAGTTACGCTAGTAAGACTCAAGCTCTGACAGTGAAGGACTTAATGTGACTTACAGTAAACTTCCAAACCTGAAAATACGTTATTAATTCATTGCAGCGTTACACAGAGTTTTAAGCACAAGGTAAGGATAGACCACTAAGTTACACATTTAGAAGAGGCTATAGAAGACAGTAAATACACATGCACATTTAAGGACACAGTGTAAGCTGCCTTTGCCTTCATGACAAATCCAAGGTTACATTAGCAAGAGGAAAAAGGACAACCTTGCCAGCAAGGTTAGCAGTAGCACTGTCCCACAGATTAATTTTTTTTAAGCGTCCTTTGCCGTTACAGATTTTGGTGGTCTTCCACCTTTAGTTGCTTTGTATAATCTTAATTTATAATTTTCTTTCTGGATGTAGCACTTCAGATGAGAGTCTGGTGACCATCACCACACTAAGTTATAGTTAAATGTCTTACAATAACAAACTGAGGGAACTGGGCTTGTTCAGCCTGGAACAGAGAAGGCTTCAAGGGACATATGGATGACAGCTGGGCTCTTCCAGCGAGAAACGGTTTAAACTGAAACAAAACAGGGTCGAACAGGATAGGAGGAAAAGTTTTTCTACCATTAATACAGTCAAGCAGTGGAACAAGTTGCCTCAAAACGTTGTGAAGGTGTTGTCATCTTCAGTTTTCAAGACTTGGCTGGAAAAAGCCCTGACTAAGCTGGTCTCAGCTGACCCCATTTTGGGCAGGAAGTTAAGACCAGAAACCTCCCGAGGCCCCTTCCCACTTGGGGTAACTTACAATTCTACCTTCTTGTGGCACCCTTCCTGAAACCAGAGCTGGCAGCCTGATCCTTATGCTTTACTTACTTGACACAATTAATGAGGTGTCATTGCTGCTGCCTAATCGCATCCAAGATACGCTGCCAATAACGTCAAAGGAATGATGGGCCCTGATTGATACCAGGGATTCCACAGAACAAAACAATAAACTGTTTAGCAAAAAAAAGGGAATAAACCATGGCAGACTAGGTTCTCGGGCCTCTATCCGGTCCAAGGATTTGCTGCAATTACAGCCTTCAGATGCTAGTGGCTAATGTAGCAAACCCAACCTCTCCTGCTTGCAGGAATGGTTTGTACTGGTGCAGCTATACCTATAGGTATCATAGGAACACATTCATCACTTCATCACTGGTCTGAGCCATGGTACTGCATGCAACAAGAATTAGGGATTTAGGCACAGGAGTTTGAAAACTATGCTTTCAGTTACACTTGAACAAGATTTCTAAATGGACTTGCTCTTCCATAAACCCTACAATCACAGAAGAACAGACATGACTGTTAGACATCGTAATATCCCTTAATATTACTGGATGCAACATATATTACCTTCCATGCAATCTGACTTGGAACTTTAAACAGCTGAGTAGAAGACTGGTTTATTTCTGCAACACTTCAAATGAACGTGGCTATGACAAGTGTTAAATTGTAAAATAAACACATTCCTTATGGTTGCCTAAACTCATGGGTTTCTAAGTGTCACCAGATCCATTAAGACCACCCCAGATAAACCCTGCTACTTCCAGATGCAGAGTATCAACACGGTGTGCCACCTGCCCTATATAATGACAAAACTGCTAGCATTTTAAAAAGTTTAATGTAGAAATCACAGAACCATCACAAGAGGTTATGCTGTTTCAAGAAAGCCAATGAACATGACTTACAATTATGATGAGGCCACGGCTCCATCATGTAATAAACTAATTCTATACTTCTAAATTATTTTTCTTTTTCTTTAACATGACTACAATTGAACAATACATAAATGGTAGCTATTTTCAGCTTCTGGAGGCCACTGGACATGTAATAAACTGCATACAGCACAACACATTCTGCTGAACTCTATCATCCTGAAATTCATGTACTCAGACACTAAATTTGGTCCTATTTTACTCACAGCTGTGCTTCTGAGGACTAATGTTGTTCCCTAAAAGGATTTTCATGCAGAAACAGAGGCAAAAGCTAGAGCAAATAAGAATTTTTCCCTATACAAGATTCTTTTATCGGTCATTGCTACCATCCTGAAATTTTTTAAGTTACCACACCGATTTCAAAGCAAGTTTATGTTTACGTGTTCACAGGCTGTTGTTTGGGATGTATAAAAATTCAACAAATATTTGATGGTAAGTAAAACCAGAAACCTGCAGCATCAGTAACATCAGCAGAAAGGTACCTACAGTTTTCTTCCAGACCTAGCAGAAGTACATGGTGAAAACACATTGTTTTGTTACTACTTAAAATACATTCGCATTGCTGTTAATGCCACTCCATTCACCGGTTCTATCTGCTGACTTTTGTCAGATTAAATCCCCAACTTTACAGAAACTTTTGCTTAAGTGTTAATACTATGTTTGGGCTTGGTACTTTTAGTTGCAACTACCTTCTCAAGCTACAAACTCAGAACACAGACTTACTTAAATTTGGTTAGTGTATGTATTTAAGATGCTAAAAGATGCTAAGTAGTAGCCAAATCTAATACTTCAAGGTGGCTGAGCGATGACAGTGTAATATTAATTACAGTTTAACACTCCTCTTAATGAAGTATGATCAGCCATGCAAAGACAGGGCTTGAAGTAGAGACAGTGGGGAAACCCAGACTCACAGGCAAGGACTGGAATGGCGACAGAGACCTCTGGTGGGAACAAGGAGGGAAGCAATCTGGTGGTACAAAAGTCACCAGCTATTTCTCCAAGGTGCTTGTCTTCTGAAAGAACTCTCCCATCTGTAAACTTTACACTCATACGTACACAATAAATAATCAATAAACAGTCCATGTTACTTGCTTGATTTTGTTTGATATGACTAGCTGCTCTAAAACATCTCGGGAACGATCTGCAAAAGAACCAAGGAATATCTTGTTATTCATTCAGAATATATATAGGTGGTGTTTAGAAATTAGGTAAATGGCAAAATTATTCAATTACGTATCTGCATTTATGCTTAGCTTGCTATTACAATATCACATTTCAGATATACCTGTAGTAATTAAAAACCACTCAGTTCTTTCTTCAATCACATAACTGTAAAGCATCACCAACCAACAGAACTTTAAAAACCCAAGATAAATCGTAACATCTCTTCAGTTTTGTTTTTTTTTTTTGTTTTTTTTTTTTTTTCCCCCCCGAGGCTGACCAGTCCTACTCCATTCCATTGTTTCTTGAATGGATGCTGTTTCATACTTTTGGAATAGAGTAGGGGTTTAATATGCTAACGTAGCTTTCTGAAGTCTTATCATCAACTCTGGGTCTTCATCAGCATACTGATGGGAAAAAAAAAGGCAAGAAAAAAAAAATCCCTCTCTGAAGGATGCCATGTTTCAAAGCAAAACTCTCACCTTGCTTCGAAAAATCTCAGTGTATGATTATAATTTTATCTAGCAAGCTATTATTTGTTTGGGATTATTTACAAAGTACAATGTGCTTTTCCAGAGAGCGAGATGACACTATCAGGAAGTAATTACTCTTACTCCCTTCATGATTTGACCTACCTGTTATCAGTGGGCAACCATGGAACAGAAAAATGTGTATCTTCGGACAGCAAGTAAGGACTGCTTCCACAGCAACATCAGTCAGGTTCACACAGCGCTCCATGTGGATCTCCTGTTACGAAAATAGTAGTAACAAAAGCTTGTCAGAGCACCCATAGTTTTGGAGGCAGAGCTTTCATTTGCCCAACCATTTTCAGACATCCTCACCCAGAAGAAATTATGATCTAGTACTCCTCCATGCATTGACCCCAGATGTGGTCCTGCACAGACCAGAAAAATATCCTCAGGAAAATAAGACAGCTTTTCTATGAAGTGCCAAAACTAAAAACATAAAACTGAGCTTTCCCCAAATACATATATCATCCAAGACAACCGAGAAAACTCTTCAATGAGATTCTATGCTGTATGAGACCCATCAGTTTTCCTATGACACACATTCTCCTAGCAATTTGTTGTCCAGGAAAACAGAAACCAAACTGAATTCTGGGGTTTCCCAAAACAGGCAGGATACATGAGTCTCTGCTGAAGTTCCTAATATCTATCTACATGTCTACATAGTTCCTAAAAGAAGTCCAAGAACTTCTTCCAAGACTAGACTAAAACCTGCTTTCTTCATTTCTGTGTAGCTGTAAAACTAGTAGCTGTTGCATGTATTAGTGAAAAAATAAACTCAGAATAAATTAACAGATTATTACCAACATTTTTTTCCCCTTTAAAGTGCTTTACATATTAATAAACATAACCTACAAGAAGAAATACAGAAAAGAGACTATCAAATCTAATGAAAACAGGATTTGGAAAAATATACTTTGAGGATCCTTGGGTAAAAATGAAAAACCCCTATTGTTTTATTGTGAAAGAGCATCTTTCCACATGATAAACTCCAAGGACCTTTTGTAATAAATGCAACTTTGTACAGAATGATGACACAGAAAACAAGAACTGTATTCAGAGAAGCAAGATACACAAAAGCTGTTACACGTACAGCTTTTAGTTCATAAGTGAAATGTGGAATCTGAATGGCTCTGAATGAAGTAAAAAGATTTATAAATCTGCCTGCTAGTTACAGTTGGAGAAATTGAAGAACCTACTTTTTTCACCATGTACCTGACACTGGATTACTGTCTACAAATTTGCACTTTGATGATATGAAACAGAGGTATGAGGACTGTGACACAGACAAGGGAAAGAGTTACATTGAAGAAGAGATTGTAGCAAGTAATTCCATATTCTCTGCTACATTTCTTTTTCTTACTGCTTGTAAACCAAGAGACCTAAACCATTCTGTTTATACTGATAGGACACAACATTTGTTTTTTAAAATTGTCATTCCACACAAACCATTAAATTTTGCCTTATTAAAACTGCATAGACTGCCCTCCTCACATCCAAAAAAAAAAAAAAAAACCACCACCAAAAAACCCCCACCACTTAAAAAAACAAATATAAATGTACTTAAGTACCTGGCTTTTAAGAAACTAGAAACAAGTATTTAGTGCAGGAAAACAAACAAGCAAAATCCATACCACTATTCAGTCTGGCATGACTGAAATTTCCCATTAGTTCCTCCAAAATCAAAGCCCAGTACCTCAGGGTTACTTTCTTGAACTCTTATAGATGAAGCAGATCTTATGTAAGCTATCTACCTTGTTCTTCCTGATCTAGTACAGCTGCCACAGGTGTCCATATGCAGCACACACAAAAGAAAGCCTGTGCACTTTCAGAGAAACAGTAACTACAGCAGTGTGACCTGGAAACACCAAAAGCCGCATTTTGTAAGCTGGAAATTTATTAAAAATAAATGGAACTGCATTGCTATGGTTTGAAGGAAATGGGCTTACATACGAGAATATAGCTCTCTATGAACTGTAAGCAGTAGTAACACAGAAGGGGAAAGATAATACTGACAGAGTAATTATATCAACATTGCTGGAAAATAGTTCAAGACCCGCTAGAAACCCTCTAGGAACTTTACAGAACCCCACTCTACTCAATAGCAAACCCAAAACTTACTACAATAAACTTATGAAATCTTGTCACAGTATTCGTGATTTAAAACATATGTACTGAAGACTTCTGAGAGTAACCTAGTCTGAATGACCCAATCCAGATCACAGTGAAACACACTGCTTCACATTTGTGGGCTGGATATGAGAGGTGTATTATGAAGACCATCTGCATGGTCTCAAGGTTGTTTATCAAATCTGTAATCATTGCTTTGCTACAGCTAAAGGTATAACCAGCCAAAATACAAAGATATTTTCAAGTCACTTCTAGTATACAAAAAGATCTCTCATTGCTATGGTCCGAAAAAAATAATAATTTGTCTTGTACCACAAGACTTATCATGACTAAAAAGACTGTCCAAAATTGATGAAATAAAAAGGCCTAACTCATACGCCTTGAACTGAAGTTGACTTCTGAGTGAACCTCCCGACCAGCATCATATCAGCATGAAATATGCCCATGGGAACAAGCCCTGAAAACTATAAATAACAGGTATCCAATCATTAGCAAAATATCTCTGGTCATTAGTGAAATATGTAGCTTGGATGAAATATCTCATTAGCAAGATAGGTATCCTAGATAAAATGATATGAGAATATATTGACCTTTCCTAGTTTAGAAACATGCTATCAAGGCCGAATACACAAGCCAGGAATTAGGGAGGAAAGCAGGAACTCCTCGGACATGCCTGGATCCTGGCCAGATCTGGACGCGCCTGAGTGAGGTGAGCCAAGCCACCAGATGTCTCCTGTGCATTTTGTCATATAGATTTAATCTGTATAAAAGCCGGACCCTCTCACAGCGAAGACAGAGACCTCACCTACGAGCGGACGCCCTGCGTGGGACTTCCCAATTGCCGGGAAAGGCTCTGCGACCCTTCGCTGTGACGGGGCTCCCCAGCTGATGCACGGGTCTGGATGAGGGTAAAGTAGGAGGGCAATTGGTGATGGATCTTTCTTAATCACTATAGTTAACTTTATGTAGTAATGATCAGGTACACTACCTTGTTTATCCTTTCTGCTGCTATAAACTAAAGTAAAGTAAGCCTATGTCCTTAACTTGGTGTCTGTGTCCTTTGTGTTGATCCCATCAATTGGCAGAATAGACAGAATCAGCTGGAAAAACACAAAACCAAATCTAACTGCTCACCCTTCTGTTTTTTCTAGGTTATTAATACTGTCAGCTGACCCAGACTTGGTATTTTGCTTAGGGTTTTGTTTGGTTTTTTTTTTTTTTTTTTTTTTTTTAATTAAAAACTAGAAACTACCAAAAGTATGACTTGTTTCCCATCTCAGTTTCTAGATGAACGGCTTGGATTCAGAACCAGCCTTTACGAAAACAAAAATACACAAAGAGATAGAAAAGGTATGATATAGACAAGTAGATGATCGTTTATGGTAAGAGGTATGAGATGCCTCTTCTCCATCATTTTATCACTGTCTCAGTGCCTACAGAGTCTTTATGCAAAGACAACCTAATATTTACAGTTGCTTTCATGAGTTAGATATTTACCTATTTAGAGATGCTAACTGGTTTCTTAAATCCATGAAATTACTCACATTAAAAATTCTGCCTCAGTGATCAATGGAATCAAGAAATAACTCCAAAGAAATCAAGGGAAAAAGTTAAGCATTCATTTGCATTTATTATACATCTCTCCAAAGCAACATGAGTTAAAATAAGCATACTACATTCAACAGAGTAAAACTCATTTTGAAAAGACTGAGGTTCTCAAAAAGCTGGTCAGGGATACTGCTGCAGAGAGACAGAAAATATTAAATTCATAACCAAAATCAGAGCAAGTGTGTACACAAACAAAGACAAAGGTCAGTCAATAAAAACCATCCCTCAGAAGTAATACTGATAATAATAATTTAAAATTGCCGGTATTTGCTTTTGTTCATTTCTTTCTTATTAGGTTAAGTAAGTTACCTTTAAATTCTTTGAACATGTTCCACTCACTAGTGCTACAACGCCATCATCTGTTACCTAGAGAAAAAAACATACTGTTTTCAACACAACGGATTAATGCTCTTTTCAAACACAGCTATTTGGAGGAGAAAAAAAATATATTAATTTATTCACTCCCTGTAGTCACTGAATAAATTTAATATTACAGTATTTTCTTCCCCAGCTAAGCTTGTAGAGAAAATTATCCATGTATGTTTTTATCAGTCTAATAAACACTGTTGCATTTTACTACTGTGTGATCCAGCCTGGCTTTCTACCCAAGTGTTTCCAACCGTGTGTAACTGCTATTTCTGCAGCTCCCTTGCCTCATTTAATGGTGGGTATCCTACTACGGTCAAGGTTTAAAGCACTTCTGCTCTACCTAGACCAATTTTTCCTCTGTTTTCAGGACTGCTGGAGATATTCCTGAAGGAAGTTTCTTGGATTGTGAAGAAAAAAAAAAGTAATCATAGCAGTCTTTTATCTGCTCTCTTACTTTCACTTATTTTGAAGCAAACCAGTTACATAAGACAAAAATCCCTCAAACAAGCAGTCTTACATCAGTCATCATACACTCACACTGAAATATTTATCGAAGTGATTTGCTACAGACAGCCACAAAGCAATGATTACCTGGAAGAGAGAGGAGAGAAACAAAAGACACTCCTTACCTTAGAAAGGCAAGAAAGGCCAATTTATTTGTTTGTTTCCAGGAATCAAATTCATTAAACTTCCTCCTCGCTTCATAAGCTGAACTGGATATTAGACCCATCACACTTTTTTCAACAGAGCTTGTATTAAATGGCAGGAATATTAGTCATCAAATATACACAGTAAGGCTTAGCCAGATTTGACAGCTAGAATCCAGAGACCACAAGCTCCATTTCTGTTTAAAGATTTGATTCTTCCCATTGCACATATTGTCTTACTGCCTTCTGGCCCCCCCACTGCAAGTCTAGTGTACAGAACTGTAATAGAAAGGGTCAGATCAGTGTGAATGAAGAATGGACAGGAACGTCCCAGCATGGAGACACATAAAGGCCTGTAAGAATGGCAGGTATTGTCAGTACCTAGCTTAGCAGGTCACCAAGATGACAGCACATTTAGCTCTGCAAGACAACCAGACCAGGTGACAAAGGGCAGTAAATGAATAAATTCTAATAACTCACATAGGTGGGACAGAATGGAGAGAGTAATCACTGTCAGTTCCTAAACGGTATAAACCAGCACATCCAAAACCAGTGTATGATCACCAACCTTAGACCAACCCGAGTAAAGTGATGAAGATTTGATAGCCTGTGTCCCTTACCCTCCATGGCATAAATACACACCTGGACCAGACTGCCTTCCTGGTGTATGATTATGACAGCATGAGAGCATGAAATCAGTTCTATCTTAAAACAGAGTCCCCCCACTTCTCTGTATAAGTTCACAGTAACCACCGCTATAGTATTATAGTATTATATTATAGCGTTGCAGTATTGTTTCCTACTCTATTGAATATCTGTGTGCATTGCCTGTGATGCCACATCTGCCCATCCTCATCAAGGGACACACTCTTATATTGGGGATAAACCACCTGCAGTTAGTACCCAGCCACAAATACATCAGCTGCTTGGTACAGACCAGTTGTCACCAAACTCTGTGAGCATCTCTAGCAAAGGCTTACATAGCCCAGTACCAGCAATTAAGTACATCAAGCACCTCAGGTTTGTCCTACATGAGAAGTGTCTGGACAGATACAACAGCTAACCTGCAACACTCCTGCTTCTGCCAACACATTTTTCAGAGAACTAAACTGTCCCGCACTCTACACAGAAAATTATTGCAGTCTGCACAGCCCTTTCAGGCAAGATTCTTCCCATGATTATTTGCCGTACACCAAGTCAATGAACATTAAAGAGGAAAAGTACTGTTTAATTAGTGCAAGGATTTGGACTCTTTAGCCCGTGTTTCTACCTGTTAACACTGCTGGGGTTTAGAGCACACTGGAAGTTGAGCAGTAAGTACAGGGCTTATGTATAAAACCTACCTCCTCAGAATGGCAACATACACATATTGATAACTAAACAGAAACAGGTTTCTTTATGTGGTCCTGTTCTTCAGGCCAAGCTTCCACTTGCACTGTGTGCATAAAGGGGACACAGAGGTATAGCTCCTTCTTAGTTCAATCCTTCCCTGCCCTCACCTGCCCCATTTCTTGTTACTTTGCACCACTTCTACACCTTCTATTTATTGTACTTCATCCCCTGAGTCACTGGATGAGCCTATTTTTAAAATGGCTACACCACCTTGAGGCGTTTGGCCACATCCGATTCCTTGTTCCTGCAAACGCGCTGTGCCCTTTGCCTATTCATTTATTTCCAATGTTCTCACTGTTTACTCTTCTACACAGCTTTATCAGTTCCACCTGATATTTTTACTATGCATTCTGAAGCTCAAACACAGTAATATGGTTAGGCCCTACAATCTCTACAGCCATGAGCCATCCATAGTTTCTCTGCTTCGTCTTAAACTTACTTAGTTTATATCTAGTATATGTTTCCATTTATTTTTAGTCAACTGAAATTCAGAATTCCAGTGTATTATCACCATATGATTATCAGAAATGAATAAAGAAATGTGGAAATGTTTAGTTACTCAAGAAGCTTTCATCTCATTTAAAACATATACAGGGAAACTTAGCTATTTCCTACAAAGGAAGAGAGAGGCAAGGGAATAAAAAGTAATGAAATAAGTTTGAAGAAATAGTTAAGTGATGATAATAAAAATTACCAAGGAAAAGATTAAAATTACTTCTGATGCCCTACTTCTGGAAAAACTGAAATAAGAACAGCATCTAAAATAAGAACTTGCTATGTGTTTTCCAGATTTGACAGTTCATTACGAATGCTCTGTGCTTGACTTACATTCAACAATCACTCACCATCACAGTCAACTGAAAGCTACAGTTACTGCAAAAAAATCCCTTCCCTCACTGCATTATCTTACTGTAATTATTAAGTATGTTACAGTAGTGCTGTTGCAGCTGACTTCCCCCTTCTCAGGCTAAACACTAACTGTTGTTAAATCCTCTTACCTGCACTTTCTGACATTTTAAAGATCATTCCTTCCATGTTGACTCCATAACATAACTCTGACAAGCCATTCAGAAAGTACAGTCACTCTTGAACTAGAACTAATTATGTAGCGTTTACCTCTACTAGGGGCTTATATTGTTTGACATCATATATTATTATTGTTCAGCCCAGTTTGTTCTAACTGAAAGCAGACAATAATCTGTCCAGGATTCTACTTTCTTTAAATGAAAAATTTTTTATTACTTTACAACTTGAAGAAAATTATTGCACTAAAGATACTGAAAAAAAATCTCCAATATTAGGTAGATTCTAATAAAAGGTTACCTTTGGTTCACGATACATGCTGTAATACCAAAACGTGTATTTTTCTGGTTACTAAAATGCAAAATATATCTTCCCTTTTCCTTGGGAGGAGCAAATTGGAAGTGAACTGTGGTCCTAAATCTTGTCAAAAGTAAAGCTAAAAAAATCGCCTTTCAATTTACAATCTTAAAAAATAAACAAAAATCAATTAGCCAATTGCCACCACGGTTACCTGAGTAGATGAAAAGTCCACACTGTGAAGAAATTTGCAGTTTTCTCCTAGTGCCTGTAGAGATGCATCCATGATGCCTGAACAGCTGCCCAAGTTCACAATTTGTAGGAACTGGCAGTTGAGCGCAAGAGCGAGAACTCCACTGTCAGTTATATCACAGCACCTTTTAAAAGATGCTTCACGCAAGTAAGGACAGGATAAGGCCAGTGCTATGACACCTGTCAAAGAAACAGAGCAATTTAAAGAATTATTCATTTTTTAACATAAGTACCATGCTGAACCCAATATGCTGTCCCCTAGTCATTGACTGTTCAACTTGCATCTCATGCCATGGCAGCAAGACTGTACAAGGAAATACTTCTGTGGTTGGTTTCTTTTAATTTAAGGATGAGAAAAAGAAAATGACAGTGAACAATGTTAGAGTTTATAAAAATTTCTAAATGCTGAATTCTCCTCCATACTGCAGAGGGATACCTGAGGGATAGTATATACATGAATTATCACCTCAGCGAGTTCATTAAAAAATATCAATGGTTTGAAAGCAGACTGACAATAGTGCTGGTTCCCACTGACAGTGCAGTGAGTATCAGGCCAAAAGCAAGGTAAGAGGTCATGTCTGAGGTCAATTCAAGAAATCAAAACAGTAGTTCCAAAGCAGGAGAGGAACCAGGTACATCTATGACACAGCTCAGCTCACAACTGAAGGTCCATGGGCAGCTGGTAGAGGTGAGGCCGGTCACAGCCATTAAGGTCTGGGGGTGCCCTCAGAGCCCTCACAGTTACTAATAACCAAAATATTTGCACAGAAGTGTCAGGAGGTAGTCAAGAAAATAAAGGTACATGAACTACTGATGCCATTCATGAAAGAAGTTTATTTCAAGGATGATGGAAATATGATCATCAGAGTGGTACAGAAAATTACATCACTTCTGGATAGATAGAAATAAAAAGCTGAATGTCTTACTATGTAAGACCTTCAAAGAAACATGGATAAATAGTACTTGTTTGGGTCAGAATCACTGACCAAATGTTTACTAGGAATGACAAGGCTCCGGTAGTTCTGGATATTGTAGCCAGCAGGTTCCTTAAAAACACCTCTCAAAAAAACCAAAAAACATCCCGCCACCCAAATAAACCAATCAAAAAACCCCCACCTGTTAATGAAGTAGTAAAAGGTAACACTGCTTTAAAATGGAGTGGTTTGGCGTCTTTTTTTTCTGTATGTAATTGAGATGAGTGATAAAGAACTGTTCCAACTTAAATCAAAGGCTCCGTAACTGATTAGCAGTTTAAAAAGGACTCAGTTTGTAAGTAGGAAAGTTAGCAAAGTTGGATGGACTAGGAACTTGCCAATAAAGGACTAGACTTCTCAGTTTTAATTGCAAAGCAATCAGGAATCTCTATCCAAATAGATGAAGTATACATAAAGAGTTATAGGCTTAGATGGTACCTTAAGAACTGTACTAGAAATCAGTGGACAGATGAAGGCAGGGAGGGAAGACCATTGCAAACTGTAACTTAGGGGTCAAAAAGTATAACCATGAGGTGACCTTGAAAATAAATAAAATCAATTACTTAAGTAAAAAGGTAAGTATCACTATGCAGTGGTAAGAAAATACAAACCAAGACTGATCTAAAGTATGGTATACATTAGTTCAACACTGAATTAATATTTTGCCACAATTTTCAATAAGGATGAATTAATGATGGAGCAAAGGAGTAAATGTAATCAAAAGACAAAACAAAACTTGTGTGAAATAAAACTCAGCAAGCTTAATTCTTTTAAGCTAATAGCTCCTGATAGAATTTGAAACTGAAGGTTAAAATTAACACATGAAATCCTAAAGCAAGTCTTTTAGGTCAGAGAAGATGCTATAAGCTTATTTAATAACAAATACATTTAATTTTAAAAGGGGAAAAAAGTAATTTAGGAAATCACAAGCCTTCAACTCCAATGGTACTGTTAAGGCTCTGGAAAAAGTTTTGAGGAAGGAATAATTCAGATGAAGTGGAAAATACGATTAAATGTAGCATAGTTTTACCAGAAACCTACCATGAGAGTAACCTCATAGCTCTCTTTCAGAAGACAATCAGTGCTCTAGGCCTGTAACTTACACCACTGAAATGACTTTTAATTACTATTGGTGTGGAATTGAGGATTTTTATAAACAATTTTAACCCTAGATATTTTTTGCAATTTACTCCACTCTAACAAGAATAAAACAGAAATAAGATCCCAGTTATCTGTGCACAGATAACATACCTTCGGAAGTGATTCCCAGTCTGGTTTCTTTGCAAGAATTTAAGTTGATTTTTTTCAGTTGCTTGCAGTTATAAAGCTGTAACAGTGCATTATCTGAAATATTGCAGTCTCGGAGGTCTAGAGACTCTACACCAGGGTGCAATACCTGTAAAGAAAACCTATCATTTCAGTCAAACTCTCCTATGTCACAAAACATGCATGTTTTTTTCTAAAATACTTGTAATGTTAGACATCACCATAGAACTTTTAAAAAATATTCATTAGAGAATGGCGTTACCAGTCCTAGGAACTAAAAAGAAAGTATGGTACATTTGCTGCAACAGTTCATCTCCTACAGCATGAATGTTCAGTTTCTGTGATGACATCTAGAGTAGGTGCACATTAACACCATTATTTAAACAGTGAAAGTCCTATTTTGACTGTACAGTTGTTAACACTAGTGCTTCTGCCAGCACAGATACATTTACCAAGGATAAAACTCTCAAACTTAGTAGCACAACTTTGATGGCAGAAATCCGAAGTGTAAAAACATACCATCATCAAAACTCAAATCTGCTGAACAGATAAGGGTAATATTTGAAAGATATTCTGCCCTGGAGTATTTTTCTCACCTACACACACACACTCTTTCTTCTCATAAACCAGCAATCTCATTATCATACCATGAGGAGGTACCAAATCCTCATTAAACAGGCTCTTTCACTCCTACAAGACCATAGGTTGGAGTTTTTATGAAATCTTCCCCAAGAGTACATTTATGAAATTTAGACCCTAAGCAACGGAAGGAAGGCTTCAGATTTTAGTAACAGTAGCCATATATCTTACCTCTAATTTAATTTTCAAGGATTCTCACTACTTTTTAATAAACACTGTTTATAGCCCTCTCTTGTGCAAACAAGCTATACCTTTGCTGAGCTGTCCTTCAGAATAATAGGCAAGAGTTAGATCAGGTTTTCACATTACCTTGTATTACTCCCTTCAGCTTGTGATTCACTTACTTAACTCACCAGGATAAAAGCGTAAATTTCCATACACAAGCAAAGATAACAGCATATCTGACGGGCTTGTTAAAAGTCTATCCTTTTCTCAGGCTCACCATTCTAACAGGTACTTTAAAGCTATTACAAGGAATACCATTTTTCTGTTTTGCAAATATATAAAATGCTAAAATCTTTACCAACAGAGTCAAACAAACTTTGGGAAAAAAGTAAAACCTTCTAGTAGATTATAATTGCAACCTTTCTGCAAAATGAATGACAGACCTCAGGACAACTTGGACAGCTTTGACAGCTTTTTCTTCCCAAATGCTAAAAACCTCAAATATGTCTCTCTATGACATAATGCCACCAACATATCTCACAGTACATTTGTGAGTAGCTTTCACAAGGTAACATTCAGCTCTTATTTCATGCATATTTCTGAATTCGTACCTAAGGAACTAAAACAGCCAAACCCACATATGACATGCTTAAAGCCAAAGTGACCATCAACATTTATTCAAGATGCTTTCCCTGACTGCTGGCTCTCTTTCACAATTCCAAATTGACTAGGACACAACAAAAGCGAGCAAACTGATGGTTTTGAAGCCAACTGAGAAATCTTACAAGACAACGAACCATGAGATGCAAGGAAGTCTAAATGAGAAACAACAATATATCAGAATAGTGCCTATTTAAAGTAGCTAGAGTACTAAGCTTCCCTAGCCCATGACTCTTCACATGCTCAGGTAATACTCAGAGGTTTGCTTTCTGTTGTTATTCACAGATTCGTATCCATTGAATACATATTCTAAAATCTAATCTCTCTGAAAGAAGATGGAATTTTAGATAGAGCGAGGATTGTTTGGATGCAGAGGACAGGAGATTAAAGTACAGATTCATATCCTGTGGACACATGATGAACGGCTTTATAGATCTTTATGGCACAGTGAGTTGGAATAAGAAGTTTAGCATGCATGTCATAGAAGGCTGCTCCAAGCAAAAAGTAGAGTAAGGAAAAAATAAAAAAAAAGCACAGCAACACAAATATGGGCAAGAACAGGAAAGTAAGAGATGAAATAGAGGTTTATACATAAGTGCAGGTTAACATAATTTCAACCAGAAAAAAAATTAACTTTAAGCAAAATGCTTAAACACCACCAAAGAAAGGACATGCATAAAAACAAATGAGATAGCATAGCCTATGAAGTTCCAAAAGAATAGATCTAGCCACAATACTATGGAGACTATGAAAGAAAAGGGCAGGATGGAAGCAATAACAAAGAAAAAAAAATTCCTTATCCATATGGAAGACTAATAGAGACACTGTAAATGTGTCACATGTAGAGTACTTTGGCCATACATGATGTGAGCAAGAAATAATAAGAGGAGCTAAAAAACAAAAGCTATTTTTGCTAGGCTGATCAACAACAATATCTGAAAGCTGAAAGAACAGGAAAACTGAAGAGTGAAATGGTATGGAGAAACTATGAATTCAGAATCCAAGAGGTGTCTAGCATTTTAAAATACAAGTGAGATAAACCTGGAAACTATCAGCAAAGAAAGCTAAGGTATAACATGCCCAAGAAAAGTGATGGCAGCAGGACAGAATTGCAGGAAGTGTCAGGAACAGAGAAAAGAAAAACACATGAGAAAAAGAACCAGAACAGAATATCCTAGTGTCAGACAGAAACAGGCTTCAAGAGAAGGCACTGATCAACTGCTGAATGAAGACAACAGATGAGATTTTACAAAGAGACAGAGTTAAAGATTGTAACTTAAACTCTCTAGTTTATTTCCAGACTAAAGATATCCTAAAAGGTTTTGTGCATTTATATACACACAATCACGTGATTTTAATTGTATACGTCTCATAGGATGCTTAGACAGGATTACTTACTGAAAAGATAGCCTAAACCAAATTTTGTCAACTCAAATTTTCCAAAGTAAGATAAATAAGACTCTGATTTTTACTCAAAGACTTACTTTGTACAATCAAAAAGTGGTGCATACTAAAGATAGAATTTTTTGTTCATGTTTTCCCCAGTACTTCTGATTCTGCCTCTAGTCTTGGCTTCACTATTCTGATTCTGAGAAAATGACACTATTTGTCTCTTCCAAGCTACAGGTCAAAGCAGAACGAACAGGGAGTCATTAATTTTCTGTTGCACCAAGGCCAGCCTTTAGCTCTCCGCAATTCTCACGCCTCCCTTTGAGACAAAACAAGATAACAGTAGATAGATATCAAAACAGGTGTGTCTCTGAATTTACAGCTAAAGTAATTAACTGGTTTTGTTTTTAAACACTGACACACATCAGCGAGCAAAAGGGATGAGACAATTTGAACTATCAGTTTCTAGCCCTACTATCATCATACTTCAAAGAATCAAGATTTAAATAAATTATATGGAGATCATGTGCATGTCAACAGAAAATAAAAGAAACCTAACAAGTTCCTTAAATCTTTTCATTACTAAATCATGCACTAGCTTCTTGAAACATACTACATTCAGGAACAGAGACTGGTTTGCAATAGGATCTAGTTTCCCTGCACTGAAAAGGGGTAATATATGTCAGCTGATTACACAGAGGTCAATTATCACTGAAGGGAGAATTTTTTTAGTGTACGTGTTACTACAAGCATAATCTTATTACTGCTAATACAGCACTATTAACAATATGAAGTTTAAGAAAAAAACCTGTAGACATAGACAGAGTAAGCAGGCCTGGATCTATCTGTTGTCTCATGTTCATCCTTGTGTATTAAGCATCACAGACAGAATAGTTTTGAATGAGTTCTTACCTCACTGATATTTGAATCAGTTATTTGCCCTTGCCTACTCATTAATTTAATCAGTTTATCCTTTATGTTGGGTGGCAATGATTTAATATCTGCAGCATGTCTGGAAAGATTCTTTGTCAAACACTGAAGGCATCTGAAATAAAGGAAAGTTACAGTACAGTCAAAAATAGGCATTACATATTAGAACTAGAACAATCAAGCTGTAAAATGTCATCTTCTGCATCCAGCTTTGCTGCCTTCAAACCTGATCAGTTCCAGCTGTTCCATGCTACTGAGGCCTGGAATCACAACTTTACAACCAGTAAGGTTATAAAGTAGGTATGTTTATTCAGCGCTGGGCACATGGGGGATAACTCCACCACAGGTGGGTGCCACTTGGAGCAGAAAACAGCCCCTTTTTATTGCTTAAAAATGTTACATATTCACTAATTCTAATACATATGCATCGCTACTCTGTGGACAGGGAGGGAATATTACAATTAGTTCTGAGAAATCATTAACATACCCCCCCACCCCAAATTCCTCCCATCGTGCTTGTGCAGTGCTCCCTGGTGGTCGTGGGCAGGGGTCTTCAGATGAAGGCTCCTAGTCTTCTTCGTTGTGTTTGCTAGTTGACCCTTACTTCTGCACAAACTCAGTCCTGTAGTCATGTACACCCTGTCCTTCAAGTCTGGGCTAATTTGCAGCTTCTTTGTCCTAATGGCTCAGTGGTTTTAGTTCCTCTCTTATCTCAAGGACAAGAGATACCAGAGATGGCCTGTCCTGTCTTCCTTCCATTCAATCATAAGGGAGTTACTGTCCTTTGATATGGACCATCAATGGCCCGTCTTGTTCTTTCTCATTCCATTGCAAAGGAGTTACCATCCTTTGATGGAGGCCATCTGGTGAGCATCCCCTGAAGGGGGGGGGGGCTATCCGGTTAGTGGTTCCTCAGATCACTACCACCAATTCAGTTGTTGCCCTTTGGGGTCAATCAGCTGAGCTTTCTGTGCAAGTGTTCCCCAATCAACTGCAGGCAAAAATTGTAGCCTCATTCACTGTGATCACCAACCCAGCTCACAAAATGAGTTTGCTGGTGGTATATTCACAAGCTCTAAGAAAAGCCTTTTCACCAGCTAAGCCTTCACTCAGTAGACAGTAAAATCTTTACTTTGGACAGCTAGTTCCAGAGAAGGGACATCTCCCTTTCACCTCGGTTAAAAGCACAGAGATATTTTCAGATATAGCACTTTGTTCACTCTCTAGTTTGTAGTGTTCCTTTAATATGAATCGTGCTGTGTAACCCTGTGCTCAACTCTTTTAACACTATGCTTAAAACTAGAATTGACCACAGACTGTCACTTCAGACAGACATTTTTCTTCGTGGGGTCCAGGAAATCTCAGATCAACAAATTTGTGGTCATTCAAAGTAGATTAGGCAAGTAAAAAAACAAGTGGACACACAGAAAATATATAGGGGAAAGTGAAGCCACTCAGATTTTAACATGGTATTCAAAAAGCCTCATCAGCAATGGTTCCAGAAATTAAGCTGCCCTGGGATGAGAGAGAAGGTTCTCACAAAGCTGGCTGAAATCCTGTCACAATCAGAAACATTGACTGGTTTGACTCGGTATAGTAATTCCTTTTTTAAACAGCAGTATTTTAGGCCTCCGTCCCCCCACATTTATTCATCAGAATTATTTATCAGCCTGAAGGAAACAGCCTGATTATCACACACACCAGACTAGAGATTTTGAACTAACAATAATGCCAACACATACTGCATTTTCTAGGCATCATAAACACCCTGCTCTCTGGGCACCTTTTGTATTAGGGTCAAGATTGTTTCCCTTCTCCAAGCAATCTGTTCCCTTGGCCAGATACTGAAATTTGACTTACACAAAGCTTCCACCATGAGATACTACTGCATGAGAAATTGCAAACAAATCTTGAAGACACACAGGTCTTAAGCATTCATCAGAAAAGGAAGGACTAAGCAAAAATAAATATTAATAGGCCTACTAGAACCAGAGAATGCTGGGTGATGCTTTAAGACAGGACTCAAAATCCTAGAATTTTATCTGTGTGAATGCAAGGAAAAGGGACCATTTCAGTCAGAATACCTTAAGAGACTCCAGAGGGAACAGAGCTTTTTGGAAGAAAACATTAAGAACTTTACTTAAGCAAAATAAAACAGAGAGATCAATATTATCCAGATCTATGTGGAATAGTACCCAAGTGGAACACATGAAATAATGCTTTTCAAGGTCAAATATACATGAGTGTTCACTTATGCAATATGAAGTACTAAAGAAGGCCACTGATAATGTAATCCTATTTTTTTAAGATTCCTAAGGCACTTTAATGTATCACAGGATACATAAAATGTTAATGGCCCAGCCTCTGCAACTTTAAATCACAATCATAGGTTTACTGAAACACCAAAGGCAACTCCAGGAAGAGTTTATGAATAGCTTCTAAGCATCCTGAGCAAGTTGACCTTCAGAGCAATCACCAGTTGTTAGTTAATATGCTAAAAAACAACTGCTGGTCCTTAAGGAAGGTATTTAAACCATCTGAAGGGAGATTTTGTTATTGAAAAACAAAGTCCCTAGGTAAAGAGGAACACAAACTAGAGTGAAACTAACCAACATCCAGAGGTAAGTGAAAAGATAACATTTTGTTGTCGAGGAAATGCCAAGACTTTAAAAACCATTACACTACAGCAAAACTAAAATGGAGAGTTAAAACAGGGGAGGAAGGCTAACTCCTCACTGTCCCTCCTCTTGCTTAGAAACCTAACAGAAGTCCACGTAAACAACTGAGTACTTTGAATTGGAGGCTATATTATCTATTGATCATGGCTACCCAAATTAGATTCCCTGGGCCAACTTTTCTTTTTAAATCCTATCCAAATTGTTGAAAGAAAACATTACCATCCTGCAAAACATTTTGCTTTTGTAGAATCAACATTTTTGCATTAACTCACCCTACTATTAAACTCAGAGCAGCTACTGTAACTGCATAGTAACTCTCTCTACTGTATCTGGCATCTACACTTTCATGTGATCTGGATACACACAGCAATAACTAAGATTGGTAAGTAAAGACTATAATGCATTCACCTGGCAGATAGATTTTGTCCCAGTCTAACTTAATGAAAGAAGCCATAAATCCTGCTTTTCATGGACAGGGAAAACGAAATAGTGCTTTACTCTTGTAATGACCTGATAAAAGACTCAACTGTTTTCCCCTGCTCCACATTATCACACCTCTTACACCAGCTGTTTGTAGTTCCGAGTTGTCTACAAACTGTCAAATGCCACCATAACTCACTTGTTCCAAACGTATCAAGAGGTGCAGACCAGAAAAGGCCTATGATCTTTAACCTTAAGCTTTACGACAGGACTAAGGCCTTGTAACAGGACAAATGTGTATATTTCCAATACATGAAACAGAAATAAGGTCTTTATGACTAACTAGTCTACAAATAGTCTAACACATCAAGGTGCAGCTTATACTAAGTTATGTTACATGAAATAGAATAGCAGAACAGATGTTACAGGTGGGACACATCAGGTGAAATGAACCAGAACAGATACTAGAATAGGTTTCATGGCAAATAACAAAATAGATATACCTTCCTGCATTTAGGGTTGGATAATTTATATTCACAGTAAGACTGTAAAAGGAAGCTCTGTTTTGAAACTGATGCTCTACTTCTGCTTTCAGTTTTCATTCATGCAGGTGTACCGATGCCTTTGTAAGACCTTACTTTTCCAAGACACAGGTTAGGTAATACATTGGTCTGCAGTAGGCTACCGCTGTGCTAATGCTACCTGTTACACAGGAGCACTCTATCAACGACACGTGGAACAATCAAACCTGAGCAATACCTAACTACATACTCTTGTGACGACTTACATGTGCAGCACACCTCTTTATCATGTAGAGACAATCTTAAAACACCTTTACATCTGATGTTTCATTTGTGTTGTTCTAAGAGTCTCATTTTTGATGGCAGAAACTCTCTTGGTTCTGAGCTCATGTCTGGGCATGAACAAGACAGCTTAAAACAGCTGCCAGGGCTCTGAGAAATTTGTAGCAGCAGCCTCCTAGGAGTATGACAGCTAAAGCTGCCATCTGCCTTCCCCACCTCCCCAGCGAGCATTGCTGCTGCCAGGCAGCCACTCTGTTTGTCAGGCCCTGCAACTCCTATACTGTCAGTTTTCAATCAAGCATAATTATGTAAAACAGCTACAAATTTGGCATGCCTCAATACGCTGGCCTTAAAACTGCATCAGCTAGGAGTGCATGTGTGAGTTGGTCATTTCTCATCTTGGGACCAATAACTGCAGGAAACAGAAGCTAATATAAGCTATAACTCGAGGAAAAAAAAAAAAAAAGTAGAACGTTTCTAAATATTTCCAATATGATGTTCTTGTGCATGCGACCTTCGGAGTACAAACTTCTCTTTTGGGGCAGGGGGCCAAGGCTGACAAGCAGCAGATACCATCAACCAGCAGAAACAACTTAATAAATGCACTTTCTGTTAGGTTTGGAGATCTTAAAAATAATAACCTCATTAAAAGGACTACTCCACACACTAACAGATTTGTTTCAGTTTAGTTTCTGCTGTTAAATTCTGCTAGTTAAACAATAAGCCTAAGGGTTAGCATAAGAAAGAAGCTTGAATTGCATAAATAGATAGCCATCACCCAAACAATACACTAAAATTACACACACTTGTTAAAAAGTTGTGTAATTATTAGTTTCAAGTATTAGTCTTACCGGTATAATAATTATATTGTTGTATTAACATAGAAAAATCGCTGCAACAGTACTAATAAAGTAGTATAAAAATATTAGTAACCAATCAAAAGTAGAAATTCTTTATACGTAAAGAGAAATTACTAGGTCTAACATCTGAGGTCAATCATGAGAACATAATCGTACAGTGTAATATTCATCTTGTATAATTTTAACAGATGAATCACGCACAACAAAAAAAGTATGGGCACTGTTTTCACTTTGCAAAAAGAGAAAAGTTATTAGCAAGACAGAACCTTTGTAATTAATTTCTATTAGCAGGCCAGCTATCATTACACACCACTCTAACCAAATGGAAAGTCCAAGCAGAGGTTGAGAAGGCTAGTTCCACACCCTCTTGTCTCCTCAACCACTTTTTACTGCACCTTCCTCATGCTCGCCCTGAAATTCACAGTTGCAGCATGAGCTGTTCAGCATCTGATCTGAATGAAAATTCCCCTGACCAAACTGTGAAGTAACAGAAATAATACTGCCAGAACAAGTGGCAGGGGAGGGCAGCAGCCTAGAGTTAAGTCAAATTAGATTTTGCACACAGTCACAACTCTGGAGTCCCTGTAGGCAATTTTTTTGCAACAGAACCTTGTCTGGCACCAGAACACCATCAAATCACAGCAAATTAAAGCCATACCAATTCAAAACTCTAGAAAGGTCAAAATACTAAGGCTCTATAATCGAAATTGTACCACAGATCTAAGAAAGGAAAGAAGCAAGATTTCCAGTGTGGGAGCACATTAAAAAACCCACTAATTTTAGCACAGTGTAATAAGAGCACCTGCAGCAGATCACTACAGAAGACAGCAATTTCAAGCAGAATGTGGGCAGAGTTCAACCACAGGCCTCGCTTGCAGAGACCCGTATGTCAGCATGAATGACCACGACATAACCTGAGCATACACCATGATCGCCTTTAACTTGTTCCTCTGGAGATGTGTAAGAATGCAATGCCTTCACCAACCCTCAGTGACTGCTGGATGAATTTGGCTGACTGATTGTAACAGAAGCCTGTGCATGGCTCCAACTCAGTGCAAGTAGATTACACTACCCACATTCTTTGTCTTGTTTTGAGATTAAACAGCGTATCTATACGCAACATTCCTTTCCTTGACTGTAGGAATGAATAGTTTTATTTCTAAAAAGAAAAAATCTTATCAAAGCTCTAAAGACTACAAGCATGAACCTCACCACAGACAGACTCCATGCAGCACGCTGATCAATGTGAAGGGGCTTGTCTCATGCTGCAATAGCTAGGGTCCTCAGCATCAGAAGTGACATATGACTGCTATCACGTTTCCTACGACTACTATTCTTTATGCAGCAAACCAGTTAACTAGCCTTGAGAGCCCATGCCTTTCCTACTGAGATCCCAAATGAACCAGCACCTCTTTGCTGCAAAACAACACCCTACCTTTGGCTAGGGTAAGACACAACAAACTTTCTGAGCCTTTGTGGGGGCATGTGTGCACCCACCCTGTGACTGTTCCCTCTTCTCTGATGGATGCCTATTGAGTCATGTGAATGGGCAAGCAGTCCTTTCCCATACAAGGGCACACACTTCAGTTACTTTATAAACACCTATTTATCATACGACACGTACATTTTGGCCACTGGGTAAATGAACTTTTCTGGAAATTCATCCTGAAGGAGGCAGATTGTCAGCATATACTGTAGTACATAAAGCTACTTGTATCTAAAAGCTCAGTAGCAACATAGTATTACTTTTTTCTCTGGAAAATACTAAGTGGCTAATGCAGCCATGCTTGAACAGGGACCTGCAAATCTAGACCAACCACTTAGTTCAAATTTGCAGAAAATACTCCAAAACCAATAGAGATACATAGAAATTAATGTGAGTTATGCCAAATCTTCTAGTTAGATTTAACTGCCTATTGTCACAGAATTTTAACTTTAGCTTGAGAAAATATTAACATTAATCACATTCTTTTCAAAAAGCTAGTTGACATTCTCAGAGTACATTACAGATCTGAAGCTTAAACAATTAATCATTTCAATTATAAATGTTTTCAATGTTATTATACTTCACAGGAAGCAATAAAACACTTATTGGCTACACCAGGGCAACTATAATCTTATCTTCAGTGTTTTAAAAGAAGAATTACAGTCAAAGACTAACCGTATTCTTTGCTTGCTATTTTTCTTTTATCAAATAAAATATTTTATCCCTGTTATCTCTAGCTCCCTCCTAAAGACAAAGGACTTTGACATAACGAAAAACTCAGAGCAAAACACCATTCAGTGGATTCACTGGGGCCTGCTGAAGCCAGGGATCCTCAACCATCCCTCCATATCCAGATCTGTCAGGGATCATCCCGTTATCTACCTGTTAAACCCTGCCACCAGTACCAAACGCTGCCACCTACTCTCCCACCCCCGCCAAAAGCCTGCCAAACCCTTCCCCGGGCTCCCCACGGGAGGGCCCCGAGGGCCGCCTCGGCAGCGCCGCGTTCACTCAAGGCCTCGCCAGGAGCGCAGCGGCCCGGCCCGCCCGGCCGGCCCTGAGCCCCCCGGAGGGAAAGGGGCCGGCGGGTGCAGGGGGAGGGTGTCGGGGCGGCACTCACAGGTCCAGGAGGAGCTGGACTTCCTCGCCGGCGCCGTCCCAACCGCCGCTGAGGCGGCTCATGGCGGCGGCGAGGAGCGGGGAAAGCGGCGCCGCCGCGGCCCGACGGCTCCGGGGGACGGTGCCGAAATGGCGGCGGCTCCCGCCGTTTGGCGGGCATGACGGGAGATGTAGTCCTGCTCCCGGGCCGCCATGGGATCGCCCCGGGGGCTGTGGCGAGAAGGGGCGGGAGCGCCTCACGAAGCAGCCTGAATTACTGTGAAAAACGCCAAATCTCGCACAAAGGGGCTGTCTCTCCCCACTTCCACCGCTTAGTATTTAGGACAGAGTATCTTCCCAAGCCTGGAAGCAGTACAGGGGAGCTTGGGGAAGTTAGGAGCCTTCAGGCAAGGGGCACAGTTGGTTTAACCACTGTTTCCCCCATTGCTGCCATCAGTGAAGGAAACAGGATGCTTGTGACAGGAAGAGGTTTAATAGAGCATGTGTGCAGGCTATGGCTTTTTACTCTATTACATCAAAATAATTCATGAGATTCTTGACAGTTTAGAAAGAGATTTTTCCAACAAAACACGTTTTCAAATAAACACATTTTAAAAATATTTATTTTAGCATTGGGAAGGCAGAAATCCCCATAGTGGTGGGAGGTGCTGGGTTGAGCAGGGAGTGCTAGCAGGCCTCCCTCAAGATCCTTTTCATGGGGTCAGGAGACATGATAAATCTTCAGGAAACCGTGTGGTACTAGCAAATTCTTTGTGCCTGCATGATGAATCTGACCAGCAGACACCCCTGGCTGACAAGCAAATTTTTCACAAGATTGTTTACCACATTTGCTTCTCCCATTAGCTAGTCTGGCAGCAGGTAAAGGCTAGTGGGTAGCAATGAGACGGGTTGTACTGAAGGTAGGTTTGCTACTCCTCAACTTGTGGACTAGAAATAATTACCAGTCCAGTAACAGCCTTTACTATTTAACCTCAAGAGTTGCTTCTGAAGCAGCTCATGAACTACCAAACTTCACACACCCATGCTGTATCTCAAACTGAAACGGGCACCAGGCTGTCTCAGAGAGCAGTTACACGCTGTTCTTACACTGATTTGACTGCAGGCAGCTGCAGTAACAACTTCAGCCACATCAGCTTAAACGTGGAGAGACACTGTACTGGTAAAACAACAGGCTGTAACCAGTGATTCAGGAAGTGCTTGAATATAGACTCCCTGCAAACCCGCTTTTAGTAAGCCAGGCCTCAGCTTTCATTGGTACATGGGGTTATTCCTCCCCAGGTACAGGACACCACTTTCCTTTGCTGAGCTTCATGAGGTTCTTCTCTGCCCATTTCTCCAACCTGTCAGTTGCTACTGAGGCCTGGAATCACGACTTTACAACCAGTAAGGTCATAAAGTAGGTATGTTTATTCAGCGCTGGGCACATGGGGGATAACTCCACAAGCGTGTGCCACATGGAGCAGAAAACAGCCCCTTTTTATTGCTTAAAAGCGTTACATATTCACTAATTCTAATACATATGCATCACTACTCTGTGGACAGGGAGGGAATATTACAATTAGTTCTGAGAATTCATTAACATACCCCCCCACCCCAAATTCCTCCCATCGTGCTTGTGCAGTGCTCCCTGGTGGTCGTGGGCAGGGGTCTTCAGATGAAGGCTCCTAGTCTTCTTCGCTGTGTTTGCTAGTGGACCCTTACTTCTGCACAAACTCAGTCCTGTAGTCATGTACACCCTGTCCTTCAAGTCTGGGCTAATTTGCAGCTTCTTTGTCCTAATGGCTCAGTGGTTTTAGTTCCTCTCTTATCTCAAGGACAAGAGATACCAGAGATGGCCTGTCCTGTCTTCCTTCCATTCAATCATAAGGGAGTTACTGTCCTTTGATATGGACCATCAATGGCCCGTCTTGTTCTTTCTCATTCCATTGCAAAGGAGTTACCATCCTTTGATGGAGGCCATCTGGTGAGCATCCCCTGAAGGGGGGGCGCTATCTGGTTAGTGTGAGCATCCCCTGAAGGGGGGGGGCTATCCGGTTAGTGTTTCCTCAGACCAGTCTCTGTTGAGAGGGGCATCATCAGGTACATCAACTGTTGTTCCCAGTTTTGGATCAGCTGTAAACTTGTGAGCGAGCATGCACTTTGCCCCATTGTCAAGGTCATTAATGAAGATGTTAAGTGGTATGACCATACTGGGCTGGATAGCAATCTTTATCTAGTTGAAGATGCACCCGCTTATTGCAGGACTAGATGACCTTTAAAGCTTCCTTCCAACCCAAGCTATTCTATGATTCTAAACTTCATCAGATTACCTATGATGTTATCAGAGACTGTCAAAAGTCATACTGAAACAAATGTATCCACTGCTCTACACTCATCTGCCAAGCCAGTCATCACAGAAGTCTATGAAGTTCTGAAGATGAAACTGTACTTCACTAAAACCATGGACATGAGCTGGAAATGTATGCTCGCAGCCCAAAAGGCCAACTGTATCATGGACTGCATCCAAAGAGTGGCCAACAGGGCAAGGGAAGTGATTCTGTCCCTCTGCTCTGGTGAGACCTCACCTGGAGTTCTGTATCCAGCTCTGGAGTCCTCAGTATAAGAAAGATATGGGCCTGTTGGAGCAGGTATAGAAGAGGGCCACAAAAATGATCAGAGGGATGGAACCTATGAGGAAAGGCTGAGAGAGCTGGGGTTGTTCAGCCCAGAGAAGAGAACTCTGGGGACACCTTATTGCAGCCTCTCAATACTTAAAGGGGGCTTGTAAGAAGATGAGGACATCCTGTACGCTTCCTGTTCATGCTTGAGTTCAGTCAGGATCTCCTTGTTCATCTATGCAGGCTCTCCTGCCAACTTTGCAGGCTTTCCTCCACACCAGGATGGACCATTCTTGAGCTTGCAAAAAGTGATTCCTCAGGGGAAAACACCACCACAGTCAGGTCTCCTGGACCTCTCTTCAGGATCATATCAAATAGATTAATCCAAGTAGATCCCTGAACAGGCTAAAGTCTGGCCTCTTGAAGTCCAGGACCATGATGCTGATTTTTGCCTTCTTCCTTCTTTTCGTGATCCTGCACTCCATTTCAAGGTTGCCCGAACCTCCACATCCATGACAGGGACTCCAACTTGCTTGTAATGCTAGCAGAGCATCTCCCCTCATCAGCTCCTCAATCTCCTCTGTTAAGAAGTTGTCAAAGCACTCAGAAGTCTGCTGGATTGCTTGTGCCCTGCTGGATTGCTTTGCTTCCATAACAGTTGGTCCTGAGATACCGGGGTCTTCAATGCTGATCTGCTGCTGCTTCTCTGACTCCGTAGTTTGTGAGTTGACTTTTTATCCCCTTTAGTTTCTGTGACCTGTGATCTTTTTACTTTCTTATTTTACTCAGACTGATTTCTCATCAGAATCACACTCAGTATTGTGTTTGACAGAGTTATCAACAATTGCCAGGCTTCCCTGCTCTATTATTCAGATATTTGTGTCTAGCTTTTGTAAGATCAAGATTATTTGATTAAAAACTGTTTTCCAAAATCATTGCTAAATTTCATTTTTTAAGACTGAGGTCATGATTCTGGACGACTTCCTTAGTTAAAACTGAAGAGATCAGAACTGCATTTGTAAGACAACATTTTAATTCATTGTGAAGCTATACAATAGTCCCAGTGTATCATAATCCAGTGTTGCACCCACTTTGCAACAAGCCCTCAAGAGCTGGTTACTAGATCCTACACAAGCATTTTTGGTTTGTTTTCTTTAATGATAACAAGATAATACTTGCAAGTGAAGCATTCAACAATGCCAGAGTGATTGATTCTGCATACCTGGTTCTGAAACTGACACACACATAACTAATTCATTTTGTTGCAGCCTTGTACACAATCTAATGATCATGTGTTTTGCCGATTGAGGGGATTAACAGAAAGGACTCAGATATCAACAGAAAGAATAGACTTATTTTACTAGTTATTGCAAAATAATACAAAACATAAGATAATGTGTTTAGTCAAAATGGTAAGCTTATTATACTCGAGTGATAAGCAGCAAAGAGAATAAACATGATAATGCTCCATAGTCTTAAAATAATATGACAAAAAATAAACCAAAACAAGGTAATGCACCTAATCATTACTATATAAGGTCAGCTACAGTGATTAAGAAAGATACATCACCAATTACCCTCATGCTTTACCATCATCCAGATGTGCAGTCGTTAGGGGGCCCCGATGGCAGAGAGGATTTGGAGAACCTTTCCCAGCAATTGGGAGGTCCTACGCAGTGCGTCCACTTGTAGGTGGGGTCTCCAAAGTAGCTGCAAGAGGGTCCATCTTTTATACGGTTGAATAAACAGGATTCAGAACTTTGAGTGCGGAAACATCTGGTGTCCCCTCCCTGTTGGATTTCGCCCAAAGCCCGGCCAGGGTTTAAGGAGGAACCCAAAGGAGCGTTTGTATCTATTTGGGCTTTAACCACATAACCATATATTTCTTAACACAGTCAGGTGTCTGGTGATGATGCAAGAGGGGCCGAAACCACATATTTCTTAATAGGCTCAGATGTCTGGCCTTGCAGCCTTATCACATGCTTTTAAATATAGAAAGATTAGTTGATTGACTATTGCTACATAATGAAATTACCACAAAACTTCTATACATAAATATACTAAGACAGACTAATAATACATTATATATATGGTTAATACTATATATGATTAGTACTATATTGTGGGGTGTTGAAATTCATCTAGAGGTCAGCTTCAGTTCTGGCCTATTGTTCAGGCCCCAGTATTTCATCATGCTGTTTCCATTGGTTTTTATACTATTATTCTTGTTCAAAAGTTACGTGACTCTTGTGCAGTGGTTGGCTGATTTTCCAACAGACAGTTCCTTTTTTATTAGATGTCCTTCAGGATATGCTTTTCTGATAACATAAACAGTGTTTTCCAGATGTGGCATCTTGACAAACTTTGTACGTGCTGCTTACACATAGCATACATTCTTGTTCTAGGGTCAGTGAATAGGTTGTGCACACATTCTTGTCCAAGGTTCATTAACATTTTTTTCAACAAATAGTGGTTCATTAAGAAAAAAATATATATACACAAAGCTTTTGCATCATACTTGTTATTACTATTTGTCTAATTTTGGCAGTGTTATTGTCACACTGATCTATCAGCTTTACTTAAATGTATTTGATTACCTTCAGGTTATGATACCAAATGTCTATGTTGAATGAGTATGATGACTATGTTGAAGTGAGTAATCATAGATCTTACTTCACTTACGCTTTAGAATTCTGTTTAGTACTTAAGGAGCCAGAGTGTCACAGAATTGTAAAAAAGGAGGTTGTCTGATGAGTTTAAATATCAGTAAAACAATTTTATAGTTTCTACTGTGTCTTGTTTGACAGCAGTTGTTCTTTTTCACTTAGTATCACAGCATTATGGCTTGGTTTTCCAGGCACAAGAGATGATGGGATTCTCTCAGTGAGGACTTTATTTTCAGTGATTATGAACATGCATGCTGTGTTGAAGAACACACCAGAGTATGTTTCCAAAAGTATGTTCTCTACACGAACAACTCTAGCAGAGTCTTGTGTAACTTAGTAAACAATTAAAAATTCCCTTTGTTTTTTCTTTCTCAAAACTGCGTACACAGCTACTATTTCATCTCTCTTGTCTAAACCTAAGAAGCAGAAAAGGAAGGGAGACTGCCTTAATCATAAAAAAATGCCTGATTGAGTTTAGAAGTGCTTAGGAGTAACGATGAGTAATATCTTTCAGAGTTGCAATTTTAACTTGATGAAATTTGACAGCCTCCAACAACTGACCATATATATCTTCACCTACAATTCATTGTTTCATCTGAGGAAAGGATTTACCATAATTCTTATGGTATTGTGCATGTATCCATGCACACTGGTGCCGCAGTTTGTTAGGTGCTGAGGGGTGCTTACTGTAACAAGAACTGAACGTTCCATCTGCAAGTTGCCTGGGACCCTTCCCATTCCATACACAGAAAACCCTTACTCCTTTCTCCCTGTCTTATGACTGTCTTTTTAAGAGGTGGCATGGCTTTAAACTTATGGAAGCACCAGCTGAGTCTCTGTTTCCCAATAATTATGAGGAACACACAGTGTTTCCCTTAGTTTTCTCATCCCACCTTCAAGTGTCTGCTTTCTGTCAATCCTTCTATGGAGAGGAGGAGCATGAAGGAAGGAGCTATGGTTTGTAGAGCAGATATTCTATGTTATGGTGCAGATATTTAGCCAGGGTATCCAACTACCAGAGTAGGGCTGTGAAGGTGAGAAAGATAGCAAGATTGCAGTGATTACCTGGATTCTTAAAAGCAGCTACAGTTTTAGTTCTCTTCTGAGTCTGTTAAGCAAGTGAGGGCTCTTGAGAAGTGAGGTGTAGCAACCCCAGTGCAGCTGCAGTGCTTCAGAATGACAGACATGTTGAGGGACCCATACAGACATCTCTGTGTGGGACACTGCAGTTTTCAGACATAGTTAATGCATCACGTATACAGCGTGCCTTGAATACTTCATTGTAAAGGATGAAATTTTTTCCTGTCTTGGAATAAGACACACAAATAAGCACATCTGGCTAAATAGCCTTATAGAAAAGAAGATGCATTTAGATATCCCGAAGTAATTTTCAATTGAATATTTATTTGATTATTTATCAACTGGTAGACTTTTGTTACACCACAGATTATATTTTATTCATACTCAGCTTGAAACCTTCAGAATAGCTTCCATTTTTTTATACCACAGATCTTGTGACTGTTCACTACCTACATATTACAGTATTTGTCTTGCACAGTGCCATTTAGCCCAAAACATGTATTAAGGAATTTCTAATTTCCCATGGAATTTCAGATTTTTCTGTGAACTATCACACATAAAACCACCCTGAGTTCTTCAGAATGATGCAGCCAATTTAACATGTTCAATTGTGTGCTTTGAGGTGAAGCAGAGAGGTCTCGCTGCATAATTTCATTTTGAAAATAATGTTTATGATACTTCCATGGATAGTTCATCACAGTTCTTTTTAATGTAAATCACATGGCTGCAGCTGTGTTGGCCTGATGAATCAATAATATCCTCATGATCCTTAGAAACATCATTGTAAGGCAGTGCTTGAAGAACTAGTTGGAGTAGGCAGCTTAGTTCTATTTTTGTAATATAAAATATAAACAGGTCACCCTATGCCTAATTACTTCCTATGAGCCTACAATTGCTCTCTTAGTATCAGAGTCTTAATTTGATCCATTATCACTTCTAGTATCTTCTTAGCTCCATGTTCTCTGGTCCAGGCAAAACTACATTTGTCCTGATTATACTACAACCACTGAATCCATACTGATGACTCAGGCTTTGAGAAAGGTGTTACTCAGCTAGAAAGAGATTTCAAAAAGCAAGAACTATAATAAGGCCTTTTCCCTTTAGAAAAAAGAAAAACATTGATTACAGTTCCCTGTAATCTCCAGGAAAGGTGGTATGATATGAAAAGTATAAGAAGGCAATCTAAAAATATCAAGTCCTTTCCGAAAGCACCTGCTTCTTTATTATTGCAATATACAAAGATACAGCTATAGCATTAGTCCGCTAGAATAATAGATATTTACCCCTGAGACAATAACAGTTCATAGGCATTTTAGAAGACACTCCACTTTACATTTGCTTAGAGAAGCTAAACACAGATGAAAGTTTATTGATTTGACTTCCTAACATACAGATTTGTAAAAGTATTAAGATTACTATGAGTGGATTATGAGTGGAAGCATTTGCATGTGAAAGCAGCAGATAAAACAGTAAATGAAGGGTTAAAAGAATGCCCTGTGTTGGTCTCTAACTAAGCAGGTGACTAATAGCAATAAAACTGATAAGCACTGAGGAGCCTGCTGTTTGTATCCCACCCAAAGACCTGCACTGCGACATGGCCACCACACATAAGACTTATCAGCAGAAGACCTGCAATGTAAGGGCCCTGAGGACACTAATAAGCATTAATAGACCTGACCAGCCTCACCTGAGGACTCCTCCCCACAGCATGGGCTTGGAGCTCTGTTTAAGCAGAGCTCTGGGTCTTTACTTTTTGCCTGAGCTGTGTTGGAGGGGGTGGTGATTTTTGGCTCAGTGCTTCCTATGGCTATGCCTACCTATGGAGCTCCTTGATCTAGCTTTCAACCTAATGGCTTAACCCTGAATTTTTATCATTGCAATAATGTTGTCTCACACTCTGGACTCTTGGTTGGAGTTGGCTGGCATCTGCAGGTCTGGCTTGCTTTCCTTTCTCAGACACAGTGGGCCTGGGCCCTGACTGATGAGGGCTGTGAGCTGCTGGCCCTAGGATCTCCTGGATGCCTGTCCCCTAGGGAGCAACCTTGCTCTTGCTGTTTCCTAATATGCTGTCTGGTAGCAGGAGGATAGCATTGAGTTTATGGCATGCTACGTTACAGTCTTTCTCTTCCTTTTAGACTGATACAAGGACAAACTATAGCCCTGATGATATTCTTGTTTTTTTTTTTTTTTTCATCATAGACCTGGCAAAATGGGAAAAAAAATGTGATAGGCAGCAACTTTACTGAAGGCCTAAGGATGCTGCAGTTACTGCTGACTCCTACAGGATCTGTCCAAAAAGTCATTAAAACTCCTGCCATAATCAATCAAGAGGAGCTCAAGTGATACACAGAAGACTCAGTAGATGTTTTGTGTCTTCTAGATGACGTGCAGGTGATTGATCCTGTTAAGTCCACTCTGATACATACATCTTTGGTTCCTGAAGTATGAGAGAATGAGTAGAAGTGAAATAACTTTTAAAGTAAAAGCACTGTTCTCTTCCATAATATCTCACAGTGAGTTTAGTTACATTTATTTCCTGTAGTAATAGCTTATAGCAGTTAGAGAATGTGTTCGGTAAATCATCTCCATTCCTGGATACTTTCTTAAGTTAAGAATAAGGCATCAATGTGTACCATAATTAAGCAATTAATTCTTGAACATTTACTGCTGGGTGAGCTCCCTTAGACTGACTTGTACTGACTCCCAATTGCTGATAGTTAAAGGGTATGGCATATGCCTTACCTCTGGCTGAAGGTTGCTTTGCCCAGTAGTCACTAACTGTTCCTGCTTTCTGGTTTGCTAGCCGGTCTGAATTATAAGATCCTCTTTCCATGCTAACAAGCATAGTATTTCTCTTAAGACACAGTATCTGATATTGTTAGTCAGTGTAGCTTCTGTCTGATGGGTGGACTCTGTCATTACTGAAACTGGACTTGATGCATGTCAGTAAGAGAGCAGACCTGTGTCCTGCTTTTGTCCCATTAAAGGGTCGTTATAAGCTATTAATAAATTTATCTCCCCATTTGAGTGATGGTGGGGTCAAATTGCAGATAATGAGCAGGTGAGGGGGAAAATAGTTTGTACACAGCCCTTCTTTCAGAGCTGGAAATGAGTTGGTATTTGTGTAGGAGACCACAAGCAGTGCTAGGGTACAGTGAATTCCACAGTGGATGAAGTAAAAACATTTCATATTCTTTGTCTCCAGCAAATGGTCTTACATAAAGAGATAAAGTAGGCAGAACTGTCAGTCAGCATATGAGAACCTCATTATTTCACATGAGAGGGAAGTGTGGAGAAGGTAAGTGTGATGTGGAATTTGAAGTGAAAGATAACTGTTGAAGGCAGGTTGTGTTTGTGTGTATTTCCTCACTGTAGATTGTAGGTTTGAATGACTAGTCACTGTGTTACTGAAGTCTGTCTACTTTCTAGTAGCATAGTTACTGGCTATCTGCATCAGAAAAAATGCTCAGCTGCAAACTGTAATTTGAATAAGCCTTTAAGAGGTTGAGAGCTGTTGATAAATGTCAGGAGGCTCCTAGAACATGAAAGACAGTGAAGCAATGTGTTGGCTAAAGTGGTGGTTCTGCACAAGACTGGCAAGATGTAGATTGGATACTTGGAGGCAGAAACTCAGAATCAGGAAGGATGAGTATGAGCAGTTTGCTAACTAGCAAGTATCTGAGATGCTTTACCAGAGGCCTAAGGCTTTAAGGGAAGAGCTTGCAATTTGACAAGATGTTGTGTAGGTCTGTTTAGAAGATTTCACTTAAGAGACTCACTCAATATGCTGGCAAGAATTTGCAATCAGATTGAGTAAATAACATTTGGTTTGCAATCTTGTTATAAAGCCACTAGGACTCGAGTTATACAAGGTTTAAAAACCTGCAGAAGGCTGCAGTTTTGAAAGTTCTGGTTGATGAGTATTGTGAATTTCAAGCCATGTGTGCTTGTAAGCTTCCCTTAGCCTAATGGTATGGTTCATGCTTGCTTTGCAAGTGTACTGCGTTAAAGCAGCTTCATGTAGAAGGAGTTATGCCAACATCATTGACTAGTACATAGCAGACAATAAAAACCCAAGCACTAATGAGTTGCTTAACACTGGATTGCTTACAGTGATAAAAGTTGAGGTTTGAAGTTAGGGCAAGAATAGTTCAGGGAGCCAAAGTGCTGAGGCTGACCTGGAGAAGGTGCTGGGATGAGACCAGCAGCACAGCAGAGAAGGGTGGCACTGAGATGGATCTTGAGCAGGGCTCAAGCAGAGCAAGTGAAGGCTTTGCTGGGGCAGAAGCTGATCAGCCATACTAAGACAGCAAATTATGTCACTGCAGCAAAATGCTTCAGAGGAGGTAGAGCTGAGGCTCCTGGAGTAGCTTTTCTCTCTTGTTTCCTTTTTGCTCATTTTCCCAGTGCTGCCTGGGAGATGTGCTGCACTTGGACACCTTTCTGCACTTTTGTGCTTACCCCAATGGTCCTGCACACATGCTGGATTTTGCATAATCTCCTTAAAATGGTCCAATCAAAATTTATCGTCCTTGTGCATCATCTTTTAACAGACACTTTCCCAGCTGTTTCTGTTTCCTGTTATTTTACAGGCATTTGACTTCTTACGCTGTAGCCCTCGTTTAAAATGCTCTGTCTTCCTTGAACACCTGTGTTAAGTTCACTCACAAAAAAATAGATAGAAGTGCTCAGTTGCTTTGTCTAGATAGAAATAAGTAATTATTTCATTTCCATGAGCACCAGCTAATTCAAAAGCTCACTGATTGTTTTGTGTCTAGCAAATGATGGTATGTAAGATGACACTTATCATTATCTCAGGGGTGTTCTGCATTGTACATGTTTAGATTTTATTTGAACCTGTCTGTTGAGGGTTGATCTGTGCAACCACTCATAAAGCTTGTGAATTATAGCAAGGGGGTAGGAAATAAGGCTTTATCACTAAGAATAACAATTTAATTGCCTGTAATGTAAAAGGAGAACAAATCTGAGGTAAAATGGTGTAAATGGGATGGAGGTGAGAAGTGGAATGATGAGCAACTATGAATGTTAGAAGATCTGTGGTGTCCAGTGAGGGCTTGGATCTGGTTGACACGTATCTCCTTCCATCTGTGTGATGATGGAAATGCTGGGGTGGCAGTGCCTGTCACCAGGAGAGGGAAAGAGGGGCAGCTCCACATGCAACATCTACGGGTTCTTTGAGATTGCTTACTGTAAATGCAGAAACTGCAGGTTGGCTGTATAACACTACACACAAAAATGATCTCAGTCACAAACTTAATACCCGGCTAATCGCTCAGTGTAGCTGAGGGCACAAATCTTAGTAAAAGGTGTCCCTTCTGAGGGGGTGAGCGAGGAGAAGCACAAACTTGTTGATCTGTCCCTCTGATTTGGTGTCAGTTTATCATCTCTCTGAGTTAGATATAAACGCAGGGTAGTATTTATGTAACTCATAAATACTACCCAGAGTTTGAATCCAGGTGTGTATGTATGAGTGATGGGACTGCAGTCAAGCCACTGTTTCTTGTGTAATGACACAGCAGATTCCTTGGTGTGATGTGAATGCAGTGAAAAGAGGAAGAAGGGGAGATAAAGTCCTCATAGTTGTGCCAAACATTCCTTGAGAAAAACAGAACAGGAAATAATGTCTGCAGAGTTGTGTAAAACATTTGAGAAAAGCAGAAGAACCGGACCTTGTGGCCTCTACCTTGCTTTGCATTCCTCCTTGCTGCCTTGGCTACACAAATCACAGGATCTTCCCCTGTCCTGTGTTCTGGGCACCAGGTGTTAAAGAAATGTGTATTTTGCAGTTTTTTTGGTATTTTCCTTTTCCCACACTTCACATATCTGTGAAGGAAGTGGAGAGTAATTGGAGCAAAGCAGGTCTTCAGAGATGTAATTGTAGAGCAACGTGGAAAAGCATGTCTAAGAACAATTTGAGGACCTAATATTGATCAAAATAACTCACCTGCAACCAAAGTCTTTAACATAATTTCTTTATTCTGCTCTTTGTCATCCTTGACTGTTTCCAAATTAAGCAAAGCTTGAAAATTCCTGCAAATAAAGTTCTGTTCTTTAAACTTAAAATCAGCACAAGCCAAATTTTCACCAAACACGCTGGAATTTACACGTGACTGCAGGGTGATTGCTGGCAAATTCTGTTGGCTGAAAAAGCCAGGGATACTGGATGCAAATGTGGAAAAGAAGCATGCTCTTCAACTTCACTGCTTCTGTGAGGATGGCATCCATCAGGAGTTGCTGCACTTGGCTTCACTCTTCTGTTCTCTGCTTTGCCACAAAAACATTTATTTAGCTTTAGCTTAACCCTTTGAGGTTGCCAGCACACAGCTATCGTGTCCTTGCCCTCCCCTTCAAAAGCCAATTATCCCACACGTGTTATGCAACTGAGAGAAACTGCATAAAAATCAATCGTAAGTCCAGATTCATTTGTTTCTATTTACTTGGCACTAAATTTTTAACACTTGCTGCTGAGGAAAAAATATATCAGCAAGGCAGGGAGATGGATGATCATGCCTATTCATGCCATACAGAAGTATATGTTCTGTGCAAGGTATTAATACAAACATTTTTAAGCATTGACTGTTTTCTGGGATATTCTGTTTAAAGCAAAATAAAAGCTGGTAGAAACATATTCCATGGGTTATTTCATTAATGGTTGCTGTAGGAAAAGCAGTTGGGACAAGTGTGTCAATCATGTATGTCGTATACCAGGAAGGAGACAACAGTAGACTGTGTTGTGGGAGGAAATCACAGAAGCTGGAGACTTGAGGATAAAGGTCAGAAGATATGCTTTTGGCTGCTTAGGTATCTGAGATCTGTAAGAACTAGTCTAATCTATTTGAGTTTAAATCGGGGGAACTTCATGTTAACTACATAGTTACACAACAGTGAAACTGTTGAGAATAATTTTTCAAGTGTCTTCATCTTTGATGTGAGGGGGAAAAAAAAAAAAAATCAAAACCAAATGAAAAATTTAAGAACAAAAAGTAGCTGAACAAAAAAGTAGCTTACCAAAAACTAACCACAAAGACAAGAATGGAAAAAGACTACTTCTTCTTTAGAGTAAATCTGGCCAACCACATTTTAGCAAAGTCTGGTTTTATGACTCGGAACCACCCACAGACTTCCTCATACTTTGCTTTATCTGCTGCCTAGTTTCTGTCTTGTGCAAAGCCACATTACCTGTTACAATGCTTCATGGCTAAAAATTAGAAGAAATATTGATTTTACTTTTATTAAGTAACAAGAGCATAAATATAGTATACTCAGATATCCTCAGGTTTACCTTGCAGCAGTGTAAGAATGTGGTGGATACACCTGAGTCCTAGCTGTACCTTGTTTCAGGCTGACCAAGGAGCAACAGGCCTCACATCCTTGGGGTGCACTTGCATGCTGGAAAACCACTGGCTCACATGCAAGGGAGTGAAGGTGTTTTGAAAATTATTTTGAAAGGTAGTTTCAAAACCCAAAGGTACAAGATAACCAAAAGTACAGAACAAGATATCGGAGCTAATCGTGAACATTCGTCTTGTCTATCCTATTGACTAGCAGCCAACTACTTTACAAACATGGACAGCCTGAGGAAAGCTTTGAACTCTCCTTGCTGAAGCAGCAGGCTGCGTGGCAGTGATCTCCTCTTGAGCTGGGATGCCTCAAAGTTACTTCTCAAAGTTGAGAGATCTTACCTGTGACAGTGTCTCAAAGTGACTGATAGATTATTAATACTTCATAGTATTAATTCAGCATGCTATATAGCTACTCTAACTCAATTTTTTCTTTGTATTTTTCTGCCGTGCAGTAATTAATAAGGTGAACCTCATCATCAGGCTTTGTTGAATTCCATCAGACTTTGTCAAATCGTTGTTTTACCTCCATAAATCATATTACTGCTTCTCTTTTGAGTGAGGTGCATCTATCTTCCATGAGAGAATCTTCAAATGTTTAAATTAATCTTGGAAAGTGGTCCTGATTTGCTAGCCAGTCTGTTTCTAAATGGATGTACATGACACTGTGAGCACAATAGAAGTAGTAGGTGAGATTTTATTCACCAATTAAAATAAAATTATTCTTTGCTGAAAAATGTTTTGCAAGATTAATCAATAGAACTGTAATCACGGAGTTGCAGAGCAGAATTTATTAGGTGTTTTAATTAGTCCTTTTCTTCCAGGTATCATAATTGCTTTTTAATGCTTATTACATATAGTAACATTGGCTAAAAAGGGAGAAACACCTTTCATTTATATGCTATAGGGCCTTGGGTCACCCTGAATCAAACAACTGTCACCTGGTAATGTGGGGAAGAACTACCAGTTTTATTGATTGTGTCTGAACTTTATTGTATGAGCACACTGAAGCAATTTAATGCCAAGAATCCATCTCCTGATATACTGAGCTCTCTGTAAGATCTGTGATGGATTCTTTCAGGTGCGGACTCTGTCTCTGGCTGAGAAGGATATTATTTCATCACAGTCATGTACGAGAAAGAAAGGTTGTACAATGAGCATCCCTATTAATTTTTTTTTCACTGTAGCTTGAAGCAGGTATTAATAAAACTAAACAGATAGCTTAAACATTACCTTGTTTCATTGACCCACCCCCATTTCTAGATCCAGTACCCAGAAATGTGTCTGCTTCTTTCAGTTTCTCATTCAGCGTTGCTGGCCAGCACATGTGCCCCAAGAGCTTTGTACTTTTGCTTAACCACAGAATCCATGGATAGGCAAGGTCTATATACTTCTGTGTCTGTTCTCCAAGTCTTGCTGCTTGTTAGCTAATGCCTAAAATTAGGTTTTAGGGAGGGAGCTACAGAGCACTGGAATCTGCAGTTTTCCAGTTGTGTACATGGGATAAACATGTATGAGCAGAATGGAGGTTACCAGTTGGAACAGAATGAAAATGTAACTAGTGCAAAACCATCTTCTAGCTGTGTAATGGACAAGTCTTTATGTAGAATATCAGGAAGTAGTCAGCTCTGGGTTTCTGATGCCTTCTGTCAATACAGATTAAGTTTATAACTGACAAGTCATAACACCAGGAGTCATTACTACTAACAGATGGTATCTGCTATACAAAAATAGAAATAAAGGGTAAAAGAAAATATCAACTTTTCCATATCAGTAGAGCTGTCTGATTGAATATAGAGGGATGTGATGTACAGGCAGATTGTCCTTGCATCATTCAAAATCAAGAACTCGCACAGACCTAGTATGAACTTGTAGAATACCTCTTATTTGCTCTGTTTCCTTCTGGCCTTGGCTCGTGGATGTG
Organism: Tyto alba; assembly: GCF_018691265.1. Lineage (NCBI taxonomy): Eukaryota > Metazoa > Chordata > Aves > Strigiformes > Tytonidae > Tyto > Tyto alba. The sequence goes on from NW_024881295.1 coordinate 18,489,280, forward strand.
TTGTCATATGTTCATAAGACAGGAATACTAATTGAACCTCACTATGGGGATACTGAGGAGTCCCCAGAACTTGCTCAATTCAGGTGTTTTCCATGCTCAGATCCCCGGTGATATTGTGGCAGATGCTCCAGCCACAGAGCAGCCAGGTTGCCTGTCCCCCACAGATGCCAAGAGTGGTGACCTGGTGGGTAGAGGCCTTGCTGACCAAGGACAACATATTAAACCTCTGCTTTTAAAACATGAATGAAAGGGTTAGGCAGCCTGATTTTACCTTGCTATATTTGGCTGTTTTCCTTGCAGTATTTGTTAATTGATGTTGCCAACTGGGTATTGGACTTCTGCAGCAGTGGTAGTAGGACTACTGATTTATCCTTACAGTGATTATTTCTGCATTTTTAAATGAAAAAGGAGGGAAATGGCTTAAACATGTGATCCAAACACCATTAAAACTTTTCTTAGCATTTCAGAATGTCAGGCTGCCCATACACTTGTATACTGTGAACTTTTAAGCTTTTGCTTTGCTGATGTTAAACCTCAACTTCTTGGTGGGTATGGAGCTCTTGGTATAGAATGCTAAACTTCACTTATGACCAGTTTTCCTACTATGATCAGATCATGGGGCTACATACAGAAACTTAGTGTTGTAAAAGGCTAAAATAGCAAAAGTTTACCAAATGACAAAAAAAAAAAAAGTTTCTCATATGATCTGCAGCTCAGAATCTAAGTTTTGTTCTGTAACCAGGATCGTATTATGTAACTGTCCTGACCCGGAAAAATGCAGTCAGGGGAGATTCGTTGTTATTCCCAGAGTGGGATTAAGACCAAACAAGGTCAAATGCCATAAAGAAAAGAAATTTATTAGTTACATCAATATTCATGTAGATGAGAGAAAGAGAGAGAAGAGGGGAAAAAAAAAAAGTAAAGATGCAATAGCTACCACCACAGAGGTGCAGCATCCCATCCGTCCGAATCGACTTCACGTCAGGTGGGGAATTCCATTGGATGCTGGTCGTCACAGCTCTTGTATTGTGTCATTGCTCCTCCTGAGGATTGATTGGCATATCCTAAAAACTGGCTTGTTCGCCTTCGCCCATCACTCAGCGGTGCTGCACATGCCCAATACCGTCTCTATGGGGGGAGGTGTTTCAAGGTATTTTTCTGTCCCCGGGTCTGGGCGCATGTACAAGGGTAGGGTTATCCATATGCATAGGTTTTCTGGGAAAGGTTTGGGGATTTCCAAGAAATCATTTATGTGCTCTATCAAATGTGGTGGTGGTCGTGGTCGGAGGGTGTCCTTTAGTGGTCAGCTGATGAAGGCTCGGTGTCTTCCTCCTGACTGAATGTTTGACTTTAATTGGATTTGCATCCTTAAGTGGTTCAAACTGGTCTAACAGGGTTGATGCTCAGGGTCTCTCTGTCTTATCTCCAAGGTTGACCTGCTTCCTTTATCTTCAAGGATGTATTGTTCTTTGTAGTGTTACATGGATGTCTGGGCTTATGGGGGTGTAGTGGTTTCTGTGACTGTTTGCTAAAGCATTAGAAACTCAGTAGGAGGTGGGGTGCTCCACCGGTGCTGAGGCAGACATCCGCTGGTGTTTTCGAAGCAGTCCAGCAATGTTGAGACAGACATTCATTGGTATAAACATCTTTTAGACACAGTCCTTTACAGTAACCAAATGATTAACTGTTAGAACAATGGTAGAAACAGATGATTAACCTTGAAACAATCCATTATTGTGTATACCTGACAAAGCAGAAGCCTAGGTAGATTTAATGGGAAGTAAGGACAGCAAACTGCAACAAACTACCTACAACTGCCAAATTAGGAGGAAACTAGTTAAAAGGTAATTCCAGCAGGGGGAGACCATGACCACTGACTCTACACCCCAGGCTCAAAAAAAGAAGGTAGAGAGGGCAAACTAGGCATGTGTGCTAATTTACATGCTAAATAGAGAGATTATGACCAATCACTTAAATATGCACATTTAACACACTGATACATAAATTGTGTGTATAATCGTAGTTTTGGGGACCACAGTGTGGTGTCTTGGGACAGGCACCAATGTGTGCCTGTACCAATATTTGTAATAAATAAATGATATTGGTAATAAATACAAATATTTCAGCTCTGTGCGTTAATTGGCTCTTTGCACACTGTGTGAAGAATCTCTGGTTTTGGGACAACTTTAGCACTGAACATGTAATAACTGTATATTTGAATACAGACGTTAGCATGTAGGTATCAGGACACTAATAATTGTAAGAGAAGAGGATCTCCCTAACAGTGTGGCAGAAGCGTCCATCAAAATTCTTCATCTCTCATTGAAAAGAGGAGCATTTGGCCAATGTCTTGTTCAGTTTGGGGGAATCAGTAAATGAGTGTAATAATATATAATACACCAATTACCGCTGTTTGATGTAACTTGAGGCACCTACCAGGCACACCTCCTTTTATCTTTCAACTTCAGGTTGTCTTCTGTCAGAAGGAGGCCTTTGGGTACATAAAGTGGTAGGTCAAGAAATTCGTCACCTAAATGGAGGCATTCTTCTTTGGGAATGTCTATCTTATTCATAAAAAGGAAATGTCAGCTGTCTTTTGGGGTGTGTTTTTTAAACACTAAGAAAAAAATATCTAAAAGACAAGGAAAATCTGTCTTTTATGTATTTGTTCAGAGTACTCAATATGTATTATCAAGTGTTTAGGTACGGAAGTATTAAGGAAACATTATAGTATGAAAAACTACTGTAAAACAACATTTCCATCTGAACTGATAGAATTCTAATAATGATATGGTTTGAACATCTTTTTTATTCTTAATGAGAAATTCAGAACAAGATCCTCTTTTTTCCAGATGTCTTTGTTGTCCAAAAAGCTGATTCATTGCCCGGTGTTCAAGAAGTCAATTGCCACATACTCAGAGACATTGATAATTTATTGCAGGGTTGTGCAAGCCTGGATGCTTGGTTGTATCCTACGAATCAAGCACACCAATGGGACTTTCTGCACTATATTTATACACAAAACTTGCGGAGTTAGTAATTTTCAACGTCCATCTTCTCTACAATGATGGGTTAGTAATTTGCATACAATTATTCTACTACTGATGCAACACTTCTACTACGCATGCTCAGGGGAAGGGTCTCTGCCTGGGTAAGGGTTGTCTTGACCTGTAGGTGTGATTATTTTTTTTTTTTTTTTTGTATTATAATGAGGCAGTTCAGCTAAGGATATATGGACCTTGAGTTTGCTTGCCAAGTTGGCAATGTACCCTCTTCAAGGTCTAACTGCTCTGGGATGTCCTTGCTCAAAGAAGGATATCTACTTGTTCTTTTGATTAGGGATGCCTTTGGCTTTCACATACGCAAAGGACATCTTTCTTGACCTAAGCACTTGCTACGTTGTTCTGAAAATTTAACCTTCAACATCTCCACCTCACAGCTAATCTCTCAAAAGAATTGAAACATACTTGTGAACACAGCAAAAAACAAACCCAAAACTCATGCCTATGTCTTATGTTGAAACACTACACCAGTTCTTTCTCATAGCCCTTCTGTTTCCCAAGTAGCCATACCAAACATTTACTACTGAGTAGCTGGGATTTACTATTGTATTGTAAATGTGTTTTTGTTTTGTTTTGCTGTTAACCCATTAAATACTTCTGGTTTTGAGCCTTCTGCTTTATATGGATGTAAGATAGCTTCCCAGTCACTATAGTGAAGCAAACAGGGTGGACATTAGAGGATTAGTCCTGTATTGCTTGCTGGCAAGCCTGGTTTTAATAGCCTAATGTAGACTAGGCAAGCTAATGTCCTAGCTATTCATACTTATAATGCTTATATGCTCCTATGAAACATGTTTTTAATTGCTCTCCTGAATCGCCTTCTTCAAAGATCTCAAACACATATTTGACAGAGCGTATTTCTTCTATTGACATAAAACAGAATTCCAAGAATGGTGGTCAAATCTAGCCTTTTAATGGTGTGAACAGGTCAAACACGTGCCTCTGCAGCAACTCTAGTATCTTCCTTTCTTGTGAACAGGAGGCTGAAATCTTTTAAAGGTTCAGTTCTCCACATTTCCTTGCAAAAAACCCCCAATTAATAATAGCAAAATTTAACAATCTGTGCTGATGTAAAAGCCAGTTCCAGGTGATTAAACCACTCTACTGCCTAGTCTGTTCTCATTTATAATGAACTGTGAGAAATTCCTGGACAGCACTTTGCCAAGCAAAATACCGACACCGAACCAAACACACGTTTAGTAAGCATGCTCATAATCTCTTTCTGGAACTGGCAAGAATAAATTATAAAAATCTTCCTTTGGCAGCCACTTTTGAAGTGCTGATGAGATTGTCTCTTTTACTTAAGTTACGGCCTGACATTTTTTCACCTCCACTCTGAGTGCATGTGCTCTTTCTTCCTGCAGCCTAGGCTTGATGTATTTTTTCCTAGTTCTGGTTCTTTGCCATTCTTTAGAGTGAGCTAGCAACCAAGAGAGATTGAGGTAATGGAAAAATAACTGTTTAATAACTGAGATACAAATGTTAATGTTTTATCTTCATCAGGTAAATGAAGAAAAATACAGAATGTACTAGACCTAATGAAGTCATAAAAAACTATTTGGTTTGTTTATTTATTTGTTTTTTACTGGATGCTACGCACACAGCCTTTTTCTGACTGTTCTGGGGCTAACAAATTTTTCAGTTTGAGAAAAATCATCTCGGGTGTGAGCTGATCTCCAGGGTAGAGATGCTTTGTTTAAAATGCTCTATTTCAATTAATTTATCAATTACAGTTATAATATATAGTGAAACAAATGACCATGTATCAGCCTCTTAAGAGAATGGTAACAAAAGCTGTTGAATGGAGCATGAAGGCTGTGACAGAAGCCACAGACATCTCTCACTGACAAAATAGAGGCACTTTCATTGTATTATTTCAACTGGCAAACACTTTCTTCTTCTTTTGCACTCCAGAAATATTTATATACTTTTCTATTTTATTGTTACAGACCTGGCAATAAAAAGATATGTATTTGGTCTGTGGTCTGCAGTTTTCCTCCCTTAGTAGGTACTGCAAATCAATATTCAGGTCACAGCTCTGTATGATAGGAGTTAAGATGCAGTGCAAGCCTGAGAGCAGGTCAGTTCTATTAGCACAGTATTTCAGCACAGACGGGAAAAAATTGAGATTACAGTTCCTGTGTGCTTTAGCATAAATACAGCAAAGGATAACACATTCAAAGATATTTAAGGTAATAAAAAACTGGGTTAAGATAGTGATCTAAGGAGCAAATCAGAAGTATGGATGTGAACATTTAGAACTGCTACAAACATTCTACAGACCTGGTATACTATTACTTTTTCATCCACAACAGAAATCAACATAGGTATATTTTTGAAATGTCACTCTGGCACACAGGTATGGTACAGCACAGTAACATGTTTTCCTAGATTGTTTCAATCTCTTAATAAGACTTAAAAATTTAATGTTGATATGTTGATATCTTGAATACCATGAGGACTAAGAGTCCCTGATAAGAGATCAGCTTGCAATGGGATTTCAGTGAAAAATAACAGAGAGGGACAATTAGGTGTTTGATCTTACAAAGACTTAAGAAACATGGTAAGTCATAGCAAAGTGGTATGGCTGCTCTAATATTAACATTTTGCATAATGTGTTAAAGATGACCTATATTCCAAAAAATTAAATAAAAAGAGTCTTGGTACTCTTTTATTGTTTCTTTGTCCAGTATAAAGGGTTTCAGTGTCTTCCCTAATTTATTTCAGTTGTTTTCCCTTAATGTTTTACCTTAAAGTTGCGAGATAATGATGGAGAAAGCACAATGATGACACAGGAAATATGCTAAAACTAACATTGGCGAGGGAAATATAAAACTTCATTTATAGGAATAATGGCTGTCTCATCTGGATGGAAAAAGGCTCTACTGAAGTCAGTGAAATTGAAGACAGTTAAAAGATTGGATTGACTTCAAGAGGTCTTGGTCACAGGAACTACTGGTGCAATGCTGTATGAACTATGTAGAAAATACCCTTGTGAGACCTTATAGGAGGTGACTTTAAGACAAACAGAAACAAATCTACTTTCGTTCCCCCCTACATGGCCCAGAGTGCGTGTGGTGTCCAAGGAGTCTGCCCAGAATCCAGGCACCAGGGTGTGGATGATTCTCCCCCTTTATTTCACTCTTGTTGTTGTCCCAAAACCTGGGTTCTTCACCCAGTGTGCAAAGAGCCGATTAACACACAGAGTGGGGATATTTGTATTTATTATAGTTCTGTGCGGAAAAGGGTGCTAGGCATCCAAAGTGGCCAACACACTGAGTTACAAACACACACCATATGTATTTGGTTCTGAACACACAAACGCATGCCTCTCTACATAACTATTGTTTAGTGTTTTACCACAATATCATCTATTGGCTAATTTTATTCCCCGCTTTCATTTAAAGTTATGGTATCTACCTATTAATGTAAGCGTGCTCAAAAGGTGAGGGGTTTCATGAAGACATGGGTAACTTAAGCTATAGAGGTGTGATTTTCATATTATAATGAGCTAAGTTCACCTAAAGGACACAAAGATAGGTACTTTCTACAGCATGGTTTCAGATTGCTGTTCTGTTGGTCATAAATCTTAACAATACAATAGTTCTATCCTAGAACTAAGCAATCATAAATTTGTTTATAGTAATAGTGATCCTGGTTACAAAAGAAAACTTAGATTCTGAGCTGTAGAACATATGAGAAACATTGATTTTTTTTTTTGTCTTTTGCTATATTTTTGCTCTTTTATTCTTTTACAACATTGTGAGGCCCCCACCTGGAGTACTGTGTCCAGCTCTGGGGCCCTCAACATAAGAAGGACTGGGCCTGTTGGAGTGAGGCCAAAGGAGAGCCATGAAGATGTGTTACATCACAGCGCTCATAGGTGACTGATTGCATGCTTTGAGCCATCGTTCCAAGCTTTGGATCCTAAGTTAGTTGTTGCTGTCATCTGGATTGGGAGCCCAGGGAGTGGTAAAGGTTTTGTGATCCCCTTAGGTTAAATTAAGGTGAAACAACACCAAATGACAAGTTTAAATGTTTTTCCTGTGGTAGGAACAACTTAGACTTGGAAAAGGATAGTAAGAAATGTGGTATCTTATTGATAAATATATAAGAAAGAAAATAAAGGAAAGGAGAGAGAAAGTCAAAGAATCTGGATCACCACTCCAGGTTCCAGCGTTGTCTCAGGTCTGGTACTCATGGGTGGTGGGTGCACACTGAGCAAAGTTTCCTGTTGCTTTTTAAGTTCATTGTATCAGCTGATTTGCATACTAGGCAAAGAGAACCAGGTATTCCACAAACTCTTTTCCATGAGAGACGATGAAAAGGTAGAGCATGGGTTCTGTGCAATTATCCAGCCTCTAGTTCCATCTGGTGCCGGGTGTTTAACTCTCTTACCAGTCTTTTATCCCTTCTTCAAGGGTGTAATCGTAGGCATTAGCCCAGCACATGGTTTCACTCCGTCTATGTCTTCCCGCTTTGAGGCGTATCTAGGGAATTTGGCAAAACAGCCGCAAGGGAGTGGATCTGTGCACACTTTGATACACTCTGTGTTTCCTTGAGCAGACAGTTCATTCTGTAGGGTAACTGCAAAGGCCACAACTTTTCCTTGAGGCTTTCTACATTGATTAATGTTTGAGGTATTGACTCCTTCAGTTCCACACAAGATGATCGGAGGCTGGAGCACCTTCTTTATGAGGATAGGCTGGGAGAGTTGGGGTTGTTCAGCCTGGAGAAGGCTCTAGGGAGACCTTATATCGGCTTTCCAGTACTTAAAGGGGGCCTACAGAAAAAATGGGGAGGAACAATATATCAGGGAACGTAGTGATATAGTATATTCACATTTGCTGGTAGCCATGGTTACTGCACATATGAGGACAATTATGAGGCTTTGAAACTTGGTCAAGCACAAGACTTTGAAGTGTGGTCAGGATGACCTTGATTAGCTATTAGGAATTCATAAAGGATAGACTTTGATCTTCAAACCCTGGAAAATAGGCAGGAAATCCTGGATCATAATGAGAATATCCATGATTGATTGTGTTAAGGATGAGTTATTTGACAACCTGGCAAAGTGACTATTCAATTAATTAACTTGGCAATAAAGCTAACTCTTGGTGTGTCCTGAAAGTGAACTATCTTAATTATAATACTAAAAAACACACCCACAGTTCAGAAAGACCCCTGCCCAGGTCAAGACCCTTCCCCTGAGCATGCACAGCAGCAAAAGTATTATCAGCAGTATTACAATTGTATGTAAAATACTAACCAATTGGTATTTAATAGATGTGTGTAGAAAAGCACTAAACTCTGATTTTTGTGTATAAAAGAAGCATTGAAACTTGCTATTGGTGTGCTTGATCTGTAGAAAGATCACCAAGCACCCAGGCCTGTATCTAGCCAAACTGCTGTTTGTGGATTTATCATAGGCAATATCAAAGAATCTGTAGATGTTGCGTAAGAATAAACTGTACTATTCGTGCACATGACTGCTTCTCTTGAATGCCATGGGACCTACATCGCAGGGGCTGGGTCAGGCCTGTAGTCATGGCAATAATTGGCATGCCTGTTAAGAGATAAGTCCAGCTGCCACTAGCTCCTCTGATGACCAATTAGAATGCAAGAGGATTGATCTCTTACCAAATTAATTCATCACCTTAAATGACACAATGAGTGCTAGGGGGTAATTCCACAAAGCTAGCACAACACACAAAGAAACTACAGCCTATTTATCTTGTTACAGGATTAGTAAAAACCTATCTAAGTTTACACTCATCGGTCAGCAATTACCATTCCATCTGCTATTGGTTAGCTATATTTGAATTAGGCTCGCTTGCTGTGTAAATTAGCATGCATGATCCTTACAGGTGTGGGGGACAAGTTCTCCCAGTTACCACAGATTATTTTTTTGCTGACTTTGTGCTTCTTAGGCATCAATCATTCAGCCTCTGGCTCCTTCTGGGATGTTTACCTCTTATCAGTCTCTGACCTCCTCTTCAATAGCATAGTTAGCAAGGCCTACATCATATCAGGCTTACATGATAGAGCCAGTGATTAGTGGTTCTTGTGCTTGATGAGAAACATTTGTATGGGCTACTCTAAGAGAAGTTACAAGGTCCTCAGTATGGCAATAGCATTTTTTTCCTGTTTTCCAATGTGTTAAGGCAGAACTACAGAGGAAAATTTTAATAAGATTTCTAAAATTTAGGTGGGTTTGGACCCACTCTCCATCCTCAAGGAAGGAAATCCCCTTTCCTGTACATGTGGGGGCTTCATTCTCTGCTTGTGTCTCATCCTGACAAGATCCTTGAAGTTCTCCAATGCTGCAGCAATCTCACCTGGTGTCAGAGGGCTACAAACAACAAGGACTCTCCAGTGTTTTGGTCACTTGCTGATCGATGACAGCTCCAGACATGAGTGTGCTCACACAATGTTTTCAGTCAGAAATTTGAAAATGATTGAATGGGATCAACACATGACATGATGTATGTTCATATCATCCTAAAGAAAAAGGCTAACCACATGTCATGGGAAAACCCAGGCACAATCCCAAGCAGAGATTGTCACCAAAGATTATGAAGTGGTGTTCAGGTAGGTAATCACAGCTTTCCAGAGATGTGCTTGTGTTACCAGTGTAATACTGCCTGCAGTAAACCGATGTTAACACGCTTAGGAGAGATATTGTATTTATTCAGGCCTGAGTGCTCAGTGAACTTTTACACAAATCAAGCACACCAATAGGAAGTTTCAATGCTTTTATACACAAAAATCAGAGGTTAGTACTTTTCCAAACACGCCTATTAGATACTGATTGGTTAGTGATTAAAATGCAATTACAATAGAGCTTACATAATGCTTCTACCACTACACATAATCAAGGGAAGGTTCTTAACAGAAAATGTTTTACTGGCTTCCACTGAAGTCTTACTTGCATTTCCCATGGAGAATAGCAAGCAGGACCTGAACATGTTTCTCTACAGGAGAGGAGACATCAGTATATATTCAACCCAGAGTGTTCAAGACAAGTCAAATGTATGATCTACCTAAAACAGGTAATCCAAGCCAGTGTAACTCTGGCAAACCAACCAGGCAACATCATCAGAGTTGAAAAGGCAGATGATAAAACACCTGACAGAAATTGATGGCACTTTTTTTTTTTTTTTTTTTTTTTTCAAAATTAGATATAAATTGCTGGGCTTGCTGTTACTACTTATCTAAAGGCATGAACCCATATAGATCCATAGATTTTACTCTTGAAACATATCACAGCTTTTCGATGTTTTGAAAGTTTAGCCTTCAGAAAGGAAGTTCTATTCATCTGCCTTTTGTTCAGTGCTTAGATTGCTGTAAGAACATGTAATGCACCTTTGGGATAGATTCTTCATTTGGTGTAGAGAATATGACTGTCCAGCTGCCAGTAATTTTGCTTATTAGTTAAGTGAGATAGTAAAGGACTGTGAGAATACTGTCTCTATATATACATTTTAGCATATGTGCCAAGCATTCTGGCAATGTATGACATTTGGTTAACAGGGTGAAAAAGCTTTAGATGGATGGATAGACAGGTAAACGCAGTTTAACATGGAATAATTGGCTAGTTAACCTACATTTAAATTTTTGGGCTGCTTCTCTGTTACACGTGATCTGACTAAATGCTCTGCATGAGAAAAATGGCCTGCTACTGATACAGTATGGTTCACATTTGCTAGTAGAATAATTGCGCTAGTATCTATAGTTACTGCACTTAATGAGGTTTTGAAGCCTGGTCAAATGAGACTTTGAAGTGTGGCCAAGATGACCTTGATTAGCAATAAGAAATTCATAAAGAAGAGACTTTGATCTCCAAACCCCAGAAAGTAAGTAGAATGTCCTGGACCATAATGAGAAGATCCCAGACTGATTGTGTTAAGGATGAGTTCTTTGACAACCTGTCAAGGTGACTATTCAATTAAGTTGGCAATACTAACTTTTAAGAGTCCTGAAAGTGAATTACCTTCATTATAATACTAAAAAACACACCCACAGGTCAGAAAAACCTCTGCCCAGGTTAAGACCCTTCCCCTGAGCATGCCTAGTAGTAGAAGCATTATGTAAGCCATATTATAATTTCATGTTAATCACTAACCAATCAGTATCTAATTAGGTGAGTTTGGAAAAGTACTAACCTCTGACATTTGTGTATAAAAGCACAAAACCTGCTGTTGGAGTGCTTGATTTGTGGAAAATTCCGCCAAGCACCCAGCCTTGAATAAACAGTATTTCTTCTGAGCATGTGGAAATTGGTTTATTGCAGGTTGGGCACAAATTTGCTTTTTGGGTAACTCTGCTGATTTGTACTAGTTTGATGGCAGTGCTTTGCTAATTATCTTCAATGATAATATGTATCCAGAAAAACACTGGGATTGTATTAAGTTTGTTCCCATGAGATACAAGTATACAAGCAAACCACAGGCTGTGTGACCTTGCCTCCCAACCTTGTTTTTCTTTTATCCAGGCAGGGTGGTTTACACTGTGCTTTGAGATAATTCACATAGGGATGAATTCTATTAGTTGGCCTTTAATAAGCTGCTTATATTCTGGCAAAAGAAGAGTTATTTACTCATTAGAAATCACAGCCAAGACCATGGCTACCTCTAGCATTACAGAGACATGAGCTCAGTAAAAGACACCACCACTGACACAGAATGGTCCCACCAAATCCTTGAATCCTTGTCTTTCCCCAGCAGATCATCAACTGTTACCTGTAGGGCTTTTGCATGTGACTAAGAGCCATGTGTATACTCAGAGAATGCAAAAAATGAAACTGGTTTGGGGAAATTAGTTCAAATAGTGCCTACGCATTTGGGATTTCCAGGGTCCTGGGTAGCAAGCGCATAGGCCTAAGGTCCAAATTTCCAGTGAGACACACAAATCAGGATAGTCAAATTCAGTCTTATCCAACACAAAATAAAATGCAGGAACATGAATGTACAAGGATACACAGTTTACTACAGAGCTCCTTAACAAATATTGCCAGTAAAACAGGATTTCTACCACAAACAAATCAGCATATATTTAGTCAGCTCTTTGTCAGTTCGGCAACTCAATTCCATCAAATATGGGGCTACATTCTCAGGAATTCCTGTGACAAAGAGGTCCCTCAGAATCTGTGAGGTTATCCAGTTCCAATCTAAAGAAATTTACAGCAAAGGACAAGTGACTAAAGGCTGAAATTTCTGAGTGTTAGGAAGAGAGAAAGAGAGAGAGAATGAGAGTGAGCCAGATTCACTTTCTCATATGAGTAAAGTGAGGAGAATTTGTACCTGTCCTAGTTTGTGGTGAGTGGAGTCAAGGTCCCTGGTGTGGAATTTGGATGTGCCTGCTCTGCTTCCACTCTTCTACTTCTCTCTATCTCTCCTTCTGTTGCTCTTTTGCTCTGTGGAGACCCCATATTTATGTGGGAAATTTACATTGATTCTTACAGAGTCTTCTCAAATTTATATGCCTTAACATAAAGGGGCTTTTCACTTGGAAGGGGTGTTTGGGGCGGCACAGGCCGGGAATGAGCTAGATGACTGCTTCTCCTGGGAAAAAAGGGGAGACACCAGAGCTACATTACCTCAAAAAGGCCACCCAAGGCAGGGGCATCAGCAAACAGCTCTTCCTAGCTTGCTCCAGGCACTTGTCTCCGAAGGACACTGTGGTATCGTGCCTGGAAGGAGAACTGCACCATGATACATCCCCAGCCCAAGTCCATCACAGGCGCTGGGATCCCTAAGCTGCCAGGGAACAGGGTCCAATTGATTCAGAAACACTTGAGCCTGACTGCTCATCCAGCCCATTTACTTTCCTCTATTGCCAAAAACTCCTGGCCACCCACCCTCAGGCAAAAATGGGCAGTGCTTCCTGCTTAACCCTTGCTGCTTTGATCTGACTTAATGGCTGTGAGTCAGTGGATTGCTGGGGATCAAGCTGGAGCTCTGCATTACACAGAAATTGCTTTCATCCAGGGGTTTTGTGAGAGTGTTCATTTCCCTTCCAATAAGGTATCTCTCCAGAATAGTGTTGTCAGGATTTTCCTAATTTCTGAGTTGTTTATTTATTGATAAACATTTATCACCTGATCTGTGCAGCCCAAGTATAACATTAACCTGGTGTATTTATATTCGCTTTTTATTTTGCATTACTTGGCCTGGCCCTAGTGAGATGTCTGTAGGGGCAGAAAGATGCACACAGCCAGTAAGAGACACAGAAATATATACTTATGGAAAGCAGTCTCTCAGTTTTTCACTCACGTAACTAATAAGCAAAACTGCTGGCAGTTGTGAAGTCATGTTCCCCACACTACCAAATGAAGAACCTAGCCCAAAGGTGCATTATATATTATCACAGCAAAATAAACCTAAAATATAAAGGTGATTATGAGCATTAGATTGATTTAGCCCTATCCTGGGACTTTACCTTCTGGCTGTGGTTTCACAAGCAAATGAGCTGATTGGGTTGGAGTAGGTCTTACTCCTCCAGACCTCATCCTGCCTCCTATCTATGTGGTGCTGACCCCACCCTTGCACTGCTGCTTCTGGTTTCAGTGGGAGCTGATGAAAATAGCTAACTTCTGTTTAGCATGTTATTTTTGTTGGTGTAAATGCTTCCCTCTGTATTAAACCAATTTCCTACAGTGGATTTTAAAGTGGAAACTACAGTGTGCATGGGGGCAATCAATATACAGGGATCCTGATGGTATGGAGCACGGCTGAGACACAGCTGAAATCCCCATAAAGGGGAGAGGACTGAATGCAAAAGAAATGTGCCCCACAAGAAAGACATTTTCCTACAGTGTCTAGAAAATTAGAGTAATGATGATGTTCAAAGGAGAGGAGTGAGCTCAGAATTTACACTGATGCTTAGAAATCAATAGATTTGTGAGAATGAGGATACTTACCTGGGAAAAATATTGTGGAAATGGTGGAAGAGAGACTCTCTGGATTTGTTTTAGATTCAACAGATATCAGGTTTAGATTCAATTGGGCTGTTGAACCATCAGGTCTGCAGGAGCAGTTGTTTCCAGCTGTTGACAAACAGCTGTGGTGGGAAGCTTTTTAGATTGGGACATCCAAGTTCCATCATGCTTTAGATGTGGACCACATCAATTAGGTTTGTACTCATGAGCCTGTATTCCAGTGAGCCACAGATGATAAAAATCATCTTCTATTGCTTCAGCAACAGCTGGGAAGAAAGTTACATGCAAAAGCCAGACTATACTGGAAATTTTGTATTATAAATCTAGTATAGCTATAGAGATATTTATTGATTGAGTAACCAGTGATAAAGGGTTGTGTGAATTGTATGGTTTGTGTTGATATTATATACGAGTGTTTATGGCCACTCTAAACAGTCATTAATTTAACACGAAACGCTTATATTGCTTAGTGCATGGGGCAAGAGTTGTACAACTTTAGCTAACCTCATGTTTGGAGGAGAGAGAGGAGTCACCATGGTTTCCAGGAGGTCCCTTCCAGACCATGATTAACATTTGTTTATGTGACTCCAGAGCAAGGCATCTCTTACGCAAACTTCTTGCATGGCAAGAGACATAAAACACTGACATATCCTCCACACACACCTCCACTTGTTCATCCACTCAGAACTTTGTACCTAAATATAACTGCTGTAATTTGTTCAAGTTGTGTGGTTAAAGTAGATGCTTTGTGGTTAAGTTTGCCTGTGACAAACACTGTAAGATTAGTCAAATGATATAAAAGAACTCGCCATAAATGCGCTATATGACATAATGTATGTGCACATGAGAGATCGTTTTAGCACCCCACGGAAGTGCAGGAAATGTGCAGAAGCAACAGTACTCCCTATACAAAAGCAGGAAGCTAGTTTTACTGGCCATAAAGCATTCTGTATTGCAGGCAGGTTTTAATCTGAAAATCCTCCAGACAATCACTAAATACCTATCCTCATAAAAAAAATTAAAATATGCCAGTGCCCCACAGCTTGATTAATCAGATAAGCCACACCCGTAATGAGCCAAAGAAGAATAAAGATTCATCTTCAGTACCACAAGAACCATGGTCATCACTTATGCAGGGTTCCTACAAACTACAGCAAACAGAAATAACTATTTACTTGTCTTTGTCAATATAATTAACCAACTTGATTGAAACTCTCTCCTAGAAAAGGATAGCGTAGAGGTTTAGGCACTTCTGTATCTGACAGAATACATGATTTCCAGGGGAAACACAGTGTTATAAAACCCAATCATACTTCACAGAAGAATTAGTTCAAATGATCTGTAAATGCAGGTTATAAAACACATTTTCATGGTACTAGATAATTCCCGAATTGATGGGAATGCAGAAAAATAAAATCAAATCAAACCATTACAAAAACCTGAAGGAAAATGGTAACTACAATGTTTAAATCACCACAGATCCCTAAGGCTGAGCCTCTACAAATGCTTCAGACAAGCTTAGCTGAATCAATGACTAAGTGACAAAGGCACGCTTCAGAGCTGGGGTACTCCGGACAGCCTCAGACTCTTCTCTTGAGAGACCAATTTGCAAGTAAACTAAGATACAAGCTGACCTATGCAAGACAGTATGCTAGTTCGCACTTAGGTAAAAATCAAATATGTTAAAGAGGGTTTGTGTGCAGCAAAGGGACAGATCTATAAGTTACCTCTGATCCTAGCCCTGTGCATTACCAACATGGCTTTGGAATGAAGTATTTCCATCAGACTATATTGTGACTGGGACTGTTCCATGTGAAAATTATGGAAACCCAAGAGAGAAGCTGAACAAACAGTGGCTGGGACTGTGAAATAAAAAGGCCTAACTCATAGGCCTCCAACCAAAGTTGACTTCTGAGAGAACCTCCTGACCAGCATCATATCAGCATGAAATACGACCCTGGGAATAACCCCTGCAAACTGTAAGGAACAGGAAGGAACAATAACTTTTAAACTTAAGACAGGAATTAAGGAGGAAAAGAGGAACTCCTTGGATGCACCTGGGATCCTGGCCAGATCCGGATGTGCCCAAGTGAGGCGAGCCAATCCACCAGATGTTTCCGTGCAATTTGACATAGATTTATAGATTTGTTTGTTAACCTGTATAAAAGCAAGACTCTCCCACAGCGAAGATGGAGACTCACCTACGAGCGGACGCCCTGCGTGGGACTTCCCAATTGCCGGGAAAGGCTCTGCGACCCTTCGCTGTGACGGGGCTCCCCAGCTGATGCACAGGTCTGGATGAGGGTAAAGTAGGAGGGCAATTGGTGATGGATCTTTCTTAATCACTATAGTTAACTTTATGTAGTAATGATCAGGTGCATTACTTTGCTTATTCTTTCTGCTGCTTTAAACTAAAGTAAAATTAGCCTATTTCTTTAACTTGGTGTTTGTGTCCTTCGTGTTGACTCCGTCAATTGGCAAAACAGACAGATAGCTGATAGTCACTGGCTTGGTTTTGCTCTTGTTTTGTCACAAAACATTCTGTAAGCTTTTAAGTTCTCTGCAATGTTGTACACGACACACATGTTCTTCAGAGGAGTAAGCCAAGAAAATTGTAGGCCTACTTTTAGGGCATTTGATAAGCTTCAGCTCTTAAGACACTAAATGATTCTAGGTTGATATGTCCACAAATATTGAATATGCCTTAGCAAGATTTATGACAGTTTATTAGCATATACTGAAAGCGTTATTACTAAAAAGATGCAGAAGAACAGGAACACATAATAGACAAAACAGATCAGAACCAAAGAACTTTCCTATGGTGAGTCCAGCTAGAACATGTTTGACAACAGAATAAATAAATAAAACTTGCATTTTAATTTATATACGTTATGTTAGTGATTGATAACATACAAAAAGAAAGCAACTTGAAATCCTAATCTGCAAAATAAACTCCAAACTTTTATTTGGAACTTACAGAGACACTTGCATCATAGATACTCAGGTTGTTCTGAATGAAGTAAGAATGGATATGTGCTTGGGCAAATGGAAATGTGAGAAAGAACAGTAGAGCAAGGACTAAAATAATAGCATATATTGTTACCTAAGGTCAGCAGTTCACCTGATCACAGCAACCTAGGCATGGTTTCATTCAATAACCAGATAACAAGAAAATGAAACCACAAGATAAGGTGAAGATAAAGGAACTGGCCTGGAGCCAGAAGATTACCAAATAAGGAAAACAAAAGCAGAGGGTTGACTCAGTAGAGTTGCCTAAGACTCATGTGGAGTGAAACTAGATATGGAGGCAAAAGATCACAGTAACTGTTGACTCTTAAAGGCTACATAAGGCCTGTCCAAAAGCAGTTTGTTCTGAGCAATGAAGAGGATCTGTAGAGAGGATTCAGTACCGGCATGTCTTGTGCTACATGTTATGCACAAGTCATTCTGGCCAGATTACTTGGACACACACATACTGATACTTCTGTTGGTGAAAATATGAGTAAATGGAGTCAGCTGATTTACAAAGTTTAATAAAAATAGCTTACCCTATCTGTATTGTCTTGCAATGAGTTTTGTTTCATTAATTGCTGCATTAGTTGGCAGAGAATCCAAGGTGGGAAAGCAAGAGGAAATCTTTCCACCATTGCCTCTCTGTTGTGAAAGGAAGTGGTTGGACCTATTCATTGGAAAAGAAAAAAGGTACAAACCACACACAGTGACTGATAATTTAGATAGGGAAAAAAAAAATTCTATAGAGTGGTTGGATCTATTGATGCAGAGATCAATAAGAGAAGCATTAAGGTTGGTAAATACGCATATGTGTCTGAAAGGAGCAGCAGAAACAGTAACAGAAGGGTTAAAAGAATGGCGAGTGTTGATGGCATAGAGACGAGATTGTTACTGAGATCCCAGAACATCAGTGAGCATACTTGGAAAATGAAGGACAGAACTGAAGGGTGGCTTATTGGGTAGGAAAAGTAATACCTCTGGGCAGACCAGCTGCAGGTGTTGGTGGACAATAAATAGGTTGAGAAATAAAGAAAAGAAAATAGAAGTTATGTGGTGGAGCACTGTTTTGCCAATTGTCGGGGTTAACACAAAGGACACAGACACCAAGCTAAAGAAATAGGCTTATTTTACTTTAGTTTAAAGCAGCAGAAAGAATAAGCAAGGTAGTGCACCTTGTCATTACTACATAAAGCTAGCTATAGCGATTAAGAAGGATCCATCACCAATTGCCCTCCTACTTTACCCTCATCCAGACCCGTGCTTCAGCTGGGGAGCCCCGTCACAGCGAAGGGTCGCAGAGCCTTTCCCAGCAATTGGGAAGTCCCACGCAGTGTGTCCACTCGTAGGTGAGTCTCCATCTTCGCTGTGGGAGGGTCCAGCTTTTATACAGATTAACAAACAAATCTATACAAAATGCACGGGAGGTATCTGGCAGATTGACTTGCCTCACTCAGGCGTGGCCGGATCTGGCCAGGATCTGGGCACGTCTGAGGAGTTCCTCTTTTCTTTACATTGGGATTTACAGTTACTTCCTGTTGTTTACTTATAGTTCCCAGGGATTGTTCCCAGGGTTGCATTTCATGCTGATAAGATGCTGGTTGCTTCATCCTGATAAGATGCGGGTTGCTGGTTGGAGGGGTTCACTCAGAAGTCAAATTTGGTTTGAGGTCTATTGTTTGGGCCTTTTTTGTTTCAAGCACCCATCCATTCTCCTGAAGATAATTCAAGGCCCTAGTCATTGAACTGATAAAATGAGGCCAGATAGTGTAACCCTACCTGACACTGAGAAAAGTTTTGATAGATATCATACTTAATACAAAATAAGTGAAAAGAAGCAAATAGTATCTGCTTTATACCATCCAAAAGGATATCCCCTCTCAGAAGAAAATAGCATGTACTTACTCTCAAAGATGGAATAGTCAAATAAGAAATACAACATAATAATTACACTCTGCAGGTACCAAACCAGGGAATACAAGATGAAGTTATAGACCTGCAGGTACATTTAACTGCTATTGCCCAGAAGATAACTGAGCTGCAAGAGTATCAGAACAGGTGGGAAGTCTGCAAATTTTGATTTAAAAAGCAGACCATAGAAGCCCAAGATGATGGTACTACAACAGATAAAGCTCAATGAATTTTTGCTAAATGAATTGTATTATTGTGTCTGAGTAAAGCAAAACATAAGTTGTAAGGAGGCTGATATCTTACATCAGTTTCATCCAAACCAAATGAGCCATTAGTCAGGTGCTGGTCTTTCTGTAGGGATGGGCAGTTTCACAATAAATGGTTCTTCTCTTTCTTTTTTCTCTTCAAGGATTACTTTATTTTATGTTAGTGTGTTCCTGCATATGCATTAACTCCTTTTTTGCTACCTCACTGCATGAATACTCTTCTCTGTCAAGACAATGCCATCCTACTTTCATGCTAGTTTTGTATCAAAGTTTTCACATCGACAGCAGTTTCTTTTAAAAAGCTATTAACTATTTTGTATTAGGAGGTGTCGGTTCTTTATGGTTCCCAACAGGAAAGGCACAAACATGCTCAAGAAAAATAGTTATTTTATTAATGCCTCAGAAAAGGTGATAACAGGTTATAAAATCTTACATCACTTCTGCTGCTGGGAACCTTGAGGTGACACAGCATTGGCTGGACCTGTGGAGATGGCACGGCACGCTGTGCAGATGCCATCCATGGTGAGGTTGGCCAGCTTTGTGTTCACCTGCACTCTTACAGAGCTTTGCTCATAATACAGATTCATCAGCCCTGAATAGTAATCAGGTTTGGGATGTGGATTTAGCTTTGAAAAGTCCCTTGGCAATGCAACCCAATATCCTTATCACATTAATAAACCTACAGTTCCTAAGATAAATATATGCAATTGATGATCAGACACATGGTATTTCAAGTGGACAGAACTATATGCTACACATGTGGTTATGATTAAACACACTGATTAATTACACAAGGATTAAATACACATTTGTTAGGGTTGAGCAACCGTCACAAGGCAAAATCGGTTGAAGTAAAGCCCAGTTAGTGCAGATGAATGTCAGATGATTAGAAATACAACTGATACATCAGGAATGTCAAACAGTAAAAACAATCCAAAACCAAAAGTAAAAACTTTGCTTGAAACACCAGCCCCTGTAGGGAATTGCTAGGAATGGTACTGGGAGAACTGCACTTATTTGTATCTTAAATACACAGAAATAACACATCTGCTAACACAGTTGTTAAAGAAGGAAACAGCGTGGGAATGGGATCCAAGGCAGGGAGAGGCTGTAAAACAATTTGAAGTGGCAACTTTTCAAGATGTAAGGCTAAAAATGCCAGATTCAACACATCCTCCTTCTGCCCATAGCGCAGGTGATAGTCTTGCCATGAAAAACATCAGAAAGGCAAATGGGTCCCAGCTACAAATCCAAAAAACTAATCAGTACTGAATCAGATGATACAGTCCGTGTTTGAAAATGTTTGGACAAAACAAATATTCCAGGTATATACGGTCAGAGATCCTAAAATCCACTTTAAGGCATAGTTTATCAGGATCATTGGCAGGAAATAGAGTTTCTTAAACTTATATTGCCTGGACCAGCAAATGCTCCTGAAACTTCATCTCTCAGCCCATTGTTGCATCCATATTACAACAGGCTTTGAGTGGAAGTAATCAGAGGCAACACAAACATCAGAGATATATTTGTCCTTAATAAAACTGAGATACATAGCACTGTAGAATGGCAGTGACTGATTCTGCACCCCTGATTCTGAGGCAATGGTGCCCGCACCATTTGTAGTTACTATTATATTGGAGCTATAACCATTAGCCTGCTAATGCTGTGTGTTTTTTTGTTGTTGTGGCAGTCCTAGGTGAGCATCTAAAGATGGTTCCAGTTCCAGTATCAGTTACACCCATCCTCAACAGATTCTACACATGGTCAAGTTACATGTTCTTTATGCAATGTTTGAATCACAGGTTTTTGATTTTCTTCAATATTGGGCTGCGACATGTATCATTTGCGTGGACTGAAGAAATATACTTTACCAGCACGAAAAAATTATTGTTTGCACAACTGAAGTTTTAACAGCAAAACACTGTTATCAGTCTGGTGACAATGATACCAACATTAATAATCCAATTCATATAATTATTACATAAAAGTCACATTAATTAGCAGTTAAAATAGTTGTACAGAAAATTCCTAGTATCTACCCCTGTTCTCTGGTGTTAAACCTGCCCTTCCACTGGCCTCTGGCCCCCAAAGGTTGACAGTCACAAAGTCTTACTTCAAAAGGAGGGTTATGGTGATTCACTGGTGTCCCTTGTCTTCACTGTGAGGGATCTGATGTTGATGGTGGAGACTTGTCCTCACTCTTGGGTTTGTGCTTGGTTTTATTTTTAAATATTTTGTAACATGCACCACATCTTCCTCTTTCTTTATTGCTTCACAGTTCCTTGTTATATCAAAACTCACTATCTGTGGTCTAGTTTATAATAAGTTGGATACTTGATCTTTGTTCTCTTTGTTATCTGAAAACATGTTTTATCCAGCTCTCAAGGCTGCATTCCTTTAGTGACCAGTAATTGACCACTGGTGATTTATTTATCACCCCGGGGCCTCTGGTATCACCTGGTGCCTGTACTTTCAAGGCCTGTGCTGTCATCTTGCACTTGTACTCCTCTACACTTCTAGGTCACAGACAGTTCCCTCTACACAGAATAATGACCTATTTTCACTAACTATAGTTACAGAAATACATCAAAACTACTATAACAGTATAGCATAGAATTGCACAAAGCTGACTAAAGTTAGAACAAGTTAGGTAACACTGTAGGTAATCTGATTGTTAGGCAATGGCTGTTACAGCTCAACAACCTAAGGCAAAGCCCCAGTCAGGCCAAGACAAGCCCAGACAAAGCAACTGTTGACAAATCCTAGCCTTGAAGCAGTACTAAACTAAATCGCAGCCTCTGGCCTCTGAACCAGCAGTGGCAACACCACTTTAACCTGGGCTACAAGGCTATACCATCAAGATATAGTTTCCTGACAGCATTTCCATTTGTGACTCTGAGTTTTACATCTATCAAGACATAATTCCTTGGTAACATAGCTCATGTTTTCTCTGATGTAACTTAACATACTTTAACATATAGTATCTTTATAGTGTTAACTGTGTGTAGAGTCCTAGTAGTCTCAGCATATTCCAATATGGTCCTCTTCTAGGGTTAATGACTAGATACTTTCCTGTTCTAGCAACCTTCAAAAATCACTTTATACATTAATGGTAAAATAATACATGCATAAAACACTTTTTTTTCAACTGCTTGTCCTTAATATCTATCTAATCATGGCATATTACTAGTAAAGCCATAAAACTGGGAATTCCAAAACATGTGCTGCATGGCATGTCCACTCCAGATTTGCAACAACTCGTGACTCTAATGCGTCAAAAAGAAAACCCTATCCGCAATACCCCATCTGCACCACCATCCCAAAAGGAGGACCTCATAATGTTCAATGATACAAAGCCAAAAGACAAGATATCCTGAGGAAGGTTTTGAGCCAACCTCTTGCCCTGGTAATGAATATCCAATGGCTTCCTTCTCCCTCTCCTACCATTATCTTACCAATGGGCACCCGGTGTTTGTTTTGAATTTTTGATAAACACAGGAGCCCAAATGTCCGTCATTACCACACAAATAATATCCCATCTAGGACTTAAACTGGGAAAACCAAAAATCAACATGACCAGTATAGCAGGGGTGGAAAAAGTATGTCCCATCGTAGTGAACACCCTGACACTTCCCAAGGATAAAAAACCATACTCCATACGAGTGTTAGTAAGAGCAGCAAAGATAAATATCATAGGGTTCGACCTATTGAGAGGGTGTGAGTGGTGGTTACCGGACAGGACTGTGTGGAGCTTTGCTTACAAGACCCAACCTAGGAACGTGCAGGTATCATTATCAGAAACAGCCATGCATTTTTCCCCCTCTAACATTACCAATGTAAAACAACATCTGTTGCCCGCAGCAGCCCTAGCAGGCATTGATGAGGTAATTAAGGTTTTAAAAAAATGAGGAATAACAACTTGTACTCGCTTGCTGTACAATTCCCTGGTAAGGCCAGTGAAAAAAATGAACTGAACTTGGAGGTTAACAATAGATTATAGAAAACTGAATGCCAATACCAACCCGTTCACCGCTGCTGTTCCAAATATCGCAGAAATAACAACCCATATTTAAAGTTGAAACCACAGTTGAATGGCGGCGAGAGATGTAAAGGATATTATTTTTATGGCTCCCCTCCAAGAAAAGGACAAAGCTCAGTTTGCTTTCACATGGAAAGGCACCCAATATACATTTAACTGACTTCCGCAGGGATATAAACATTCCCTGACTATAGCCCATAATATTCTTGCCAAAGTCCTAGCACAAATAAATGTGTCTCCTGAAATTACTGTCTATCAATATATAGATGACGTATTTGCCGGGAAAAACAAGGACTCAGTACAGGAACAGATAAGAAAGGTTGTAGAGGAGTTACAGAAGTTAAAACTAGAAATTCCCCCCTCAAAAATACAGAGTCCATCCCAAGAAGTAAAATTCTTGGGGGTGTGGTGGGTCCAAGGGCCAGCATCAGTTCCGCCTGATACTTTATGGGAAATAGGGGATGGAAAAACTCCCAATGCAGCTAAGGAACTGCAGGGAATTCTAGGGACCCTGGGATATTGGAGGAAGGACATACCCAGTTTCTCCACCATTGACTGACTCCTTTACAACTTCTAACAGAAAGGGAAGCAGTGGGAATGGATGGAGGCACATGACCAAGCCTTACAAACATTAGTACCAGAGCTCTGAGTTTTTCAACAGCTCAGTCCCATACACCCAGAAGATCCTATACAGATAGAATGGGGATTTAGTGAACGTGGATCACACTGTAACATTTGGCAAAAGGGTCTGGCAGGACCTACCCGACCCCTAGGGTTTAATTCACGATCTTTCAGTGACACAGAACAGAAATACTTTGATTTAGAAAAGGGACTGCTGCCAGTAGTAAAAGGGCTTCAATGGTTGGAACAGGTATGAACATCACAAGAAATTGTTATCCATGGACGATTCAAAATATTAGATATGGTAAAGCAAGGAACTGCACCTCCTGAAGGAATAGCTCAAAACCTAACCATTCAAAAATGATACGCACACCTAGAAGGAATAATGGGATTAAATCCTATAGAGGAAGGACCAATTAAAATCTCTAAATTACAGAAGACTATAGATCCAGAGATAGTACATAACGCTTTACCTAACAGACCTTCATTGATAAGAGAAGGCCCTCCTTTGGGGGAAGGCTCTGATCTTACCAGGGTCTGTTTTAATGCACAACGAGAGAACAGAATATGGAAATATAAAACAGTAGCTTTAGAAGTAAAGACTTATTGATTGTGCAGAAATAGAAGAAGGAGAAGGTAGTGCTCAAGTAGGAGAGTTAAGAGCAGTCATGTCAGCAGCCAGGTGTACATATAGGTGTACCAACACACCTATGCTGTGTATAAAGGAGCAACAGAATGGATCAGCTATTGGGCTGCTAAAGAGTGGCAAGTAAACAGAGTGCCAATGTGGCAGACGAATAGCTGGAAAACACTTTTAGAATTAGGAAATCAAAGAACGTTCTATGTTGGATGGGTAAAAGGATATGACGAGAGTCAAACCAAGCCTGCACTATTCTGTAAGCAAGTAGACAAGTTCAAAAGAATTAATCTAACTGAGGTAAAATCAGACAAGGGAGGCTGGGACTGCCTGCTGGAATGGTTGCATGTTAAAAGGTGCCACTCAGGAACGCAAGATCTCTATAAAGAGGGAATTTCAAGGGGATGGCCTGTTACTAGACGAATGGCAGAAGTAACAGCCATTGCACGTCCCAAGTGTAGACTGAGATTAACTGCTGGCCATCTGGCTAAAGCACCCCCCTTACATGTTAAAGAACGAAAATCTCTGTGGCAAACTTGGCAGGTAGATTACATTTGTCCCCTTTGAGTGTCTCAGGGGAAACATTACATGTTAGTTGGAGCAGAAGTGATTTCTGGAATTACTATGGCCATGGCAGTAAAAGCCGCAACAGGCACAAATACTGTGCAGTGCCTTAAGCATTGGTTCAGTACACTGCCAATCCCTGAAGAAATACAAAGTAATAATGGCTCCCACTTCACTGCCAGGGTGGTACAAGACTGGGGAAAAGAAGAAGGAGTCCGTTGGACCTTCTGCACTCTTTACTATCCCCAGGTAAATGGAATAATGGAACAAACTAATGGATTGGTAAAGAGGTTTGCTAAAGTTAATCAGGCTGATTGGGCAACCCAGCCTCTGCTGTTTACATCATCAATAATCAATGGACAGCAGGAGGAAGCCCTAAAATGAAGGCCTTCATATCATCCGCTCATATCATTGTACCCAAACTATCTCTAACTCCAGGCCAACATCCAGTGCCATTCCATCTGGGACAACCTGTATTTACTGAACTCCCCCATGTGCGATGAGTACCAATGGCTTTAGTCTTCCCAAAGAACAAATATGCCTGGGAAGCAAGGGATTATCCAAGAAAGATTCACCAAATCCTCACCAGGTGGATCTTCCCCTCCTTTTAACCTGGTTAAGCCAGCAGAAGTATTGAATTTGCTGAGCAATGTTTTCTTTTTCCCTCCACAGGACAAAACCTTGGATATGTATAATTGCTCATGAACTCAGCCGCTTGCCTGGTGTGAACTAGAGTGCTCTCCAGAACAATTATTGTTTGTCCTTGTAGTGATAGGTGTATTAATCCTCATAGCTGTGTGGAAACCTACATTTTAACTATAGGAACGTATGTGATATACTCATGTAAATTTATATGTTTTTCATTGGTAATATGTCTATCCTTCCTGTTAGCGAGACTAGCAATAACATCAAACTCTATGTCAACTATAAATCGTTTCAGGAGAACACTAAGTAATCATGATTTACCCACCAACAATTTAGCCTTTGAGATGATTACCGGATTTTATAAAATGATTAATATGACAGGAGGAGGAGTATGTGTAAATTATGTGGATGTGTTCAGATAGTAACATGTACTCACACCTACAACCCCAAACCCACGCAGGACTCCAATGAGGGATAGGCATCCCCACAATGTGCCCTAGCAAAAATTAAAAGTATACACCCTATTCTCACTGTAACTGAGATTTTGGAGATGTGTCTGAATATTCTGTGGCAGGGTCTGGAAATATTGATTCATGGAAAATACCCAACCCTTATTAACTTGGACAAGATGTAACTTTAGGCCTAAGATCAATATTTATGCTGGGATCTTTAATCAGAGCCCATCAACATACGATTGAAAATTTAACCTGGCAGGTGCACTTACTGCCTAATTGGTCCAGAACTGCTTTCGGTGCCATGAATTTACAGGTGCAAACTGTTTCACGTATGGTGCTACAAAATAGGTTACCATTAAATATGATCCTGCTTAAGGAAGGAGGAGTTTGCAGAGTTTTGAACAGCTTGCTTCCTGGAGAAGAGTGTTGAGTTATTATTCCTAATACATTCGCTATCGTCGAACAAGCTCAGGAAGCGCTAAGGAAAGTGTCCAATGTTAACCAGGAACTGTTCTACCGAATTCAACCAAGTGCAGAAGGACCCTTTGGATGGATTGCGACTGTTCTTAAAGGTTTGGGATTAACCCTTAGTGGGTGGGTAGGCACAATTATATAACACGCCGCATTAATACTTATTGTCATAATAATCGTTGCTGTTGGGTTGAGCCATTTGAAACAAATACTTGTTAAGACCTTTGTAAAAACTATTAATGCGGTAAAAGTAACATGAGATGGCTACACTCAGCTGACATTAACCCCTGCATGTACCTATGATGTACTGCAATCGGATGTCACGGGGTGGAGAATGTAGCTCCAACTAAGTACGCAGGGACCCGGGTGGCAGAGTGAGGCAGAGGCCTCATGGCTCTCGCCTGGACATGTGTAGATAAATGCCTCTGTCACTCCTCCTGTCGTTATCGAGGCTGACCGACTGCAGCCTAGACTCATGTCAAGGACCTCTCACTTATGTCGGCTGAATCTAGAAACCTAACTCAATGGAAGTGTGACCATAGTGCTATGTGTTTCTTTATACTATGATGACACAAAAAACAAATGAGACAGCTCGTGACATCAAGTCACGAGCTTCATCCTGAAGTGAAAGTGTTAACTGTAGACATTATGAAACAACAGAAAGTACTGTACTTCTCCATTTATTGGGAAAAACAACTCATGTACCAAAAGATGAAACCTGACACCACCCGACTTATCAAAGGGACCCAGACCAAATCCCAGCTATAAAAACAGTGATTGAGAAAGCTCGGTGGAGCTCCCTCTCAGCTGGACTGAGACCCCCACAAATCTGCAACAAAGAAGCAGCATCAGACATCATGTCGACAGGTCATATCACCTTCCTTATGCATGCATTAGTTATAACCTATGTGATGGTGTCTCATGAACTAGTGTTGTTACTAAAGCAAGCTTGTGCATGGGTTTTGGCTTATCTAATAAACTGTCACCGATAAACATCCACCTGGGTCTGACCCCAGTGTAGTGCTTGTAACTGATGCATGACAGACACCGCCTAAGGAGACTCCTCAAGGCTGAGAGCCCTCATCTTATAGGGGAGTGATTGCATGCTTTGAGCCATCATTCCAAGCTTTGGATACTAAGTTGGTTGCTGTTGTCACCTGGACTGGGAGCCCAGGGAGTTATAAAGGTTCTGTGATCTCTTCAGGTTAAATTAAGGTGAAATGACACCAAATGACTCGTTAAAATGTTTTACTTGTAGTAAAAACAACTGAAACTTGGAAAAGGATAGTAAGCCATGTGATCTCTTACTGAAAAATCTAAAAGAAAGGAAAAGAAAAGAAAAGAAAAGAAAAGAAAAGAAAAGAAAAGAAAAGAAAAGAAAAGAAAAGAAAAGAAAAGAAAAGAAAAGAAAAGAAAAGAAAAGAAAAGAAAAGAAAAGAAAAGAAAAGAAAAGAAAAGAAAAGAAAAGAAAAGAAAAGAAAAGAAAAGAAAAGAAAAGATTAAAAAACAGAGAAAATGTCTCAGATCTGGTTATTTGGGCAGTGGGTTCGCACATAGCAAAGTTTTCTGTTGCCTTTTAAGTTCATCTTATCAGCTGATTAGACAATGAGAGGCAGGTCTGGTGCTAGGTGTTTATCTCTCTCATCAGCCTTTTTTCCTGCATTTCTCTGAGGCTCATCTAAAGAATCTGACACTACAGCAGCAAGGGTTGAGCCATGCATCCTTTGATACACTCTGTGCTTCCTTGGGCAGTGTTCCTTAGACTAATCACAAAGGAATGTCAAGGAATGTTGGAGGCGTCCATTCATTCAGTTCCTTACAGTTGTGTAGTAATTAACTTCACTTAGCACCTTGTGCCTGTGGTTTACTAACATCTGTTGGAGTGTTGGGCAATTTTGATTGGAACAGACTTGATTTCTGGTTTGTCATCTGTTAAGCAATTTTGGTTAAAATAAATTTCCTTTGAGTTTGTCACCTGTCTAAATTGATTTTATAAGACGCTGCAACACCTAACATATTATGGGCCTGTCAGTCTGTGTGCTGGACATTTTGTCCAGAGGGGTACTATGAGATGGTGGGGCCCTCTCTGTTGCTGGTGCCACTTCAGTCTTTCAGTAGCTTTTTAAGGGGTTTTTTTGTTTGTTTATTTGGGGTTTTTTAAAGTTTCTGTGGCCCCTTTTACTTCCTTATATCCTCTAGATTAAATACTAATTGTCCCTGGCAAATCACAATATGTATAACCAGCCCAGAGATAATCAGATATAATTGGTCACTTCACCCTTATCCTGCAGCTTTCTTAAGCGCAGCATTGTTACATTGATTACTCCCTTGCCTTCCAGATGTTAAATCAGCGATTTTCTAAATGTGCTAAACCAGGAAGCTGGTCCTTGTCTCACCACAAGAAATGTTAAATGCATTTGTGTTGTGCTGGGAGTGTGGTTACTGTCCTGTTGTGGCACATGGTCTCATTTTCTCTCACTGTGGGTCTCTCTGGCTAATCTTAGACTGCCTCTTACACGTGGGACCTCAGAACTTTGTATGACAAATTTTGAGGTTGTTTTGAATAAAATGGGGATGATGCATTTTTACCTAAGGTCAGCAGTTCACCTGGATCACAGCACAAGCTACACATGGTTTTGTCACCGAAATCAGGAATGAAAACTCCTTAACGTCAGGTTTAGCATTAACAAGCAGGCATTACTTTATTCGGCTGGGGACGTGGGAATCATTCCACCTAACGTGTCCACTGTATGTTACAATAACCAAAGCTTATATCACTCTGTTACATCCATATTTATTCTTTTTCCTAAAACCCATTATCATATTTATGTAGTTATTACAGTTGTGTTTTGGGTCTAGGAGTGCCTTCCATGGGGGTTGTTGTTGATCTCTAGTAGTCTCTGGTGGTCTTTGGGAGAGGAACCTTTCTTGAATTTTGTCTGCACTTTTGAATTTTTCTTCTTTATATGATAAGACCTTGGCCTTTCTTTGGTTTATGTCTGCACTTTCTTATCTCTTGCTTAGTTTCAGCTAGTTCATCATTTTTTACAGGGTCTTAATCTTCAAGGACAGGGGCTTTTGATTAGGAGTCTCTCAATTTACGCATTTTCCAGGAGCTGGTTATCACACTTGCCTAGCTCAAGGACCTCTGTGCAGTGGACAACATACTGCAGGTGTTCAGCTGATTGCTTAAGTTCTTATGCCACCTTAAAAAAATTTTTTTGTCTTCAAATTTTATTACTCATTTTCCCACATTTTCATTCAATAACCAGATAGCAAGAAAATGAAGCCGTATGACTGGGACCCCATGCTCCTGACAGCTAGTGCGGGATTGTGCCAGCACGTGGTGATACCTGTTATGGAACAGCAAAGCGTAACAGTGTAGGAGATATTCTGGGTGGCAAAACCTGTGACCTGCCAGTGGTCAGGGATGCCTCCTGTGACTGCTCACTCAACTCTTGCTCAGATTTGTCTAACACAGCTCATGCTAAGACCTGATGTATGCTGGGAGCAGCACCATTAGGTCAAAGCCAGAGCAACACCAGGTAGGTGAGGATGCACTGGACAGGAAGAGATAAAGATCATTATGCAGCCATTACCACCCACAGCTTGCTGTCTCCTGCAACTGACATTCTTGCGTTTTGATTTTCTGGCAGCCTTTTCAGAATCTACTACTTTATGGAAGTGGTAAAGATCACAATCCCAAATCGAGAGGTATAAATAGGGCAGCTCATCCAAAAGGTTTTTGAAGTGGATCCAGCAGCAGCTAGACTGCTACGGCCTTCGTCTTTCTCAGTGTGATACAGGCACAGGGAATGCCAGCACCCTCACTGTCAGCTAGAGTATTGGCCTCCGTTGTTCTTCTTCCTCTGAGGGCTGACTGGGTGACTCGTACTTTGAAAAGCCAGAGTCTAGATTATGATTATTGCATCATGCACTGATTATTAAGAATTTGACATGATCTGCAGAGGGAGTCCAGATGACTACAATGTCTAGTTAACTGAAATTTTAGGTAGTAAGAAAGCCATGTGAATGCTAGAAATTCTGTGTAACACTAAGCTATGCTGATTGCTAAAATCTTTATATCATAACAAAGCTCTAATTATAGCTACAAACTTGTGGCCAGTTCTCACTCTACCAAGGATCCTTAAAAGAACTTGCCTATTACTGTGGTGTTGGGTGACAACTGGCCCGAAGCCAGAAGGTAACTAGCAGGAGAAAACAAAAGCACAGCATTGACTCATCATCATTTCCTAAGACTCACGTGAAGGCAAAAGATCACAGTAGCTGTTGACTCCAAAAGGTTATATATATAAGATCTGTTCAAAAGCAGTTTGTTCTAAGCAATGAAGAGGAACATGGAACATACAGAGAGGATTCAGCAGCTGCCATGTCCTTCGTTACATGCCAGTGCCTTATCCTACATGTCACACCAGCCTGCTTGGAGATACACATCCCGATACTCATGTGAGGGAGCAGAGGCAGCTCATTTATAAAGCTTACTAAAAATTAATTTCCCTGACTCTACAGTTATATATTGAGCTTTGTTCCCCAAACTGCTACTCAGGATACATGATTTAATGATATAGTATACATTTGCTGATAACCATGGTTATCACACATAGGAGGACAATTACAAGGTTTTGAAGTTTTGTCAAGCGAGACTTTGAAGTGTGGTCAAGATGACCTTGATTCACAATAAGAAATTTATAAAGGATAGACTTTGATCTCCAAACCCTGAAAAACAGGCAGAACATCCTCGATCATAATGAGACTACCCAGGATTGATTGTGTTAAGGATGAGTTATTTGACAATCTGGCAAAGTGACTATTCGATTAATTAACCTGGCAATTGAACTAACTTTTAAAGTGTTCTGAAGTGAACTGCCTTCATTATAACACTAAAAACCACATCCACAGGTCAAAAAAACCCCTGCCCAGGTCAAGACCCTTCCCCTGAGCATGCCTAGTAGCAGAAGTATTGAGTCCGCACTATTATAATTGTATGTAAATTACTAACCAATCAGTATCTAGTAGGTGTGTTTGGAAAAGTAGCAACCTCTGATTTTTGTGTATAAAAGAAGCACTGAAACTTCCTATTGGTGTGCTTGATCTGTAGAAATCCCACCGAGCACCCAGGCCTGAATAAACACAATATCTCTCCTGAGCGTGTGGAAATTGGTTTATTGCACGCCGGGCACGAATCCACTTTTCGGACAACAGTTTCTGGTGATCCAGATGGGACAACTGTAACGCCTTGCCCGGATCGACTTGCTGACTCTTGGCGGGGAGACCCTGCTCTCTGGACTCCAGCGCACACCGACCTTTTGATCGGAGATTCCATGAGTATTCTCCCCGACCAGAGTGGGTAAGCGACACAACGGTGCAACGCTTGATAAAAGAGATATTGTTTGATGTAAGGTTGTGTATGCACATAAGGGGGGATTGCTGGTAAAGTAGGTAAATTCACATACATTTGACAGTGATGACTGGAGTACATGAAGTCGTGGATCAGAACGTTCTTTTGGGGGGTAAAATATGGGAGCTCAGCTGTCTAAAATGACTCCTTGTTCTCCTCTTGGGTGTATTATAAAACATTGGGGAAAATTTGGAGGAGATTCGTTAACAAGGGAATGGCTAATTGAATATTGTACTAAATAGTGGCCACTGTTTAGTTGGAGGGTGGGGAAAAATGGCCCGAGAAGGCATCATTGAAACATAATACTATTTTGTAATTAATGTTGTTTTGTCAGTGACAAGACAAATGGGATGAGGTACCTTATGTTGATTTATTCTTTACATTGAGAAATGATCATGAAAATCCAAGAAAAGATAAGCTTTTGGATTCTGATTAGAACGTAATGATGATGATGGAAGATAGAGTCCCATTGCTGTTCCACATGTAGCACTGATAAAAGGAGTTTAAAGTTGAGTGATGAAGAGGAGGATGTACCAATGTTGGTAGCTCTGGACAGGGGAGAAAATGGTGCAGGAGGTGATAGTTTTAGCCGTATAGCAGGAAGAACTTGAACACAGCAAATCGCTTTTCGGAGAACATTAAGGTAAGATCTATTCAGTTCAGGTTTGTCACCTGTTTAAAACTTAATCTTAGACCTTTTGAACAGACCATAGCCTTTTGGTGATTTTGTGATGTGAAATTTAAGTACTGTTCTGCTTACATATTTTTTTTTTCACACATTAAATATATATATATATATATATATAATTTTCTTAAAGCTACCTGGGTTCTACTCCAGAGCCTTTTTCAGTTCCCAGATCCTCTAACTGCAGGCTCGCCTTAAAGTCCCAGCTGGTCCTTAACTCACAGTGGGGGAGTGAAAGAAAACCGCTGTATTTTTCTTAGAGATTGCGATGTGCCCGAAGCGAGGGAGCTGCGGGAGTTCTCTGGGGACTTGAGAGGCAGGCAGGAGGGATTTGAGAAGCCGAGAGCCAAATCTGATGGCGCTGCGCAGCTCCCCGTCCGGGGCCCGGTGAAACCAGAGGCAAACTTCTGCTCCCGCCTGCCGAACTCGTCCCCTCACGGCGCCGGGACCGCACACCGCCGCCGCCGAGCCGCTCCCCGCCCGGGCTGGCGCGGCGCGGCGCGGCCTGCCCGCCCGCCCCAGGCCCCGGGCCTCCAGCCCCCAGCCTGCGCCGCGGCCCAGCGGAGCGGCGGGGATCGGCGCCGGCGGCCCCGCCTCCTCTCCCCGCCCCGCTGGCCCTGGCCGCCGGCGGCAGCGGTAGCGCCGGTGGTCGCGGCGTCCTTCCGCTTCTCAGCGCGGAGGCCGAGGGCCGCCGGCTCCGCCTGTCCGCGCGGGATCGCTCGCCGGGCTCGGTGAGGACGGGTGGCGGGGAGGGGAGCGGGCGGCAGGCGGGGAGCCGGAGGCTGCGGGGAGCCGCTCCCCAGGGCCGCGCCTGCGGCGGCGCTCGGGGCGGCTGGCGGAGCCGTTTCGTCGGACTGGGCCGGCGGTGAGGCCGTTCCCGGCCCCTTCCCGCGGTAGCGGGGGTAGGCCGCGGGCGGAGCCACCCGCGGCCGGCGGCAGGCGAGGGCCCCGCGGGACCGCGGCGATCTGCCGGGGCGGCCGCGGGTCTCTCGGGCGGGGGGTACCCGCTGCGGAGGAGCGGGCCGGGCCGCGGGGGCCCGCAGGCAGGCAGGCTCCTCCTCGTCCCGCGGAACCCATTAGCACCGAGGGAGCGTCCCGCGAGTGGCTGAGCCAACGCGGTGAGATCTGCAGGCGCGCTTTTCGGCCGAACTGTGCTTCCAGAAACATCCCCTGCCCCCGTCACCTGAAGGAGAAGTTTCTGTACTGTCGTTCTCGATAGGGTATGGCAATCCAGGGAGATAGGACTGAAAGATAGGATTAAAAAAGGAATAGCTTTCAGGGTTGTGGGCTTGCAGTGTGAGGAAGACTAGGTGTTTCAATTCGCCCGTGTTTGAGCTCTGTGATGGAAGTGTAGTGTTTGCCTGTGATTTTTGCTTCAGCCTTTCAGGTGGGCATCCCAAGGTATGCAGTAAGGAGCTGGTGCTTGGCCTTGTCTAAGAGGGACAGTATTGTTGAACTGACGAAGGGAAAAGAAAATGGCTTTAAAGAGATATAGGTTGCTACTGCTGCTTTGGGTTGTCTGAGTAGTGTAGTTGAAAGAATTACTTAGCTTATTCCATCTGAAAAGACAGATGGAAATGTGGGAAAAAAAGGCAAGAACCCCATCAATGCTGCTTCATCAACTTTCTCCGTATGCTCTGCAAAATATACTACATATGCTGTAGGTATAAATGAAAACTAGAGGCGTCGGGTAAAACGTGAGTAGGTTTTCCCCTGAAGCCATGGCTATGCCTCAGAAGCCCATAGGAATGCTGGAGGTTGTTTTCCTGGAAGTTGTTATGAGGTTGACTCAACTCTTTCTAGGAGCTCTGTGGTAATGTCGGGCCTTTCCCCGCTCTTAACTAGCCTCCTGGGACAACTTAAAAATAGAACAAAACAAGCCCAGCTCATCATGATTCTTGGTAAATATTTTCTAGCGCTTGCATCTGAGAATGGTGGGAGTAAAGCTTGTCACTAACATCAGAAGCACCTAACTGGGCTCTTACTGCCCGATTTCTTTGAATTAACAGCCAGAGTTCCAAAACATTCAGATAGACAGTTCTAGCAGAGAAAGCAGACTTGTGTTAATGATCACTTTCGTATTACTGTCCGCAGAATTAAATCCTTTTCTCTGGATAGCTGTGCCAGTATAAAAGTTCCCCTGAGTCTCAAAGCAAAGCCTTTGCCAACGTGCTGAGGTAGTTCTGAAGGTGTTTCTCACGACCTGTTAGCTCACTGTCTTCGTGTGGCTTGCTGCAATGAGTCGGGTGGTGCTTCAAAGTGAAAGGATGAAGCCTTCTTTGTAGTTCAAGCTTAAATAGTATTTTTTTTTTTCCAGGAAATAGTATATTGTCTGATGTTCTGGCAGGAAAAAACATTACAGCATGCTTCATATCAAGTCTGTTATGGGATGTTTTGGTTTCTTGCATAATAGTAGCTAAAACTCCAGTTCATTGGTCTGCCAGGTTTTTAGAAGAACTTTTATTTTGTCATTTTGGTTCTGTTTTCTACTTAAAGCACAGATGTTTTTTGCTTCTCCACCTTCCTATCACTGTTCACCAAAGATAATTGTATATCAGTAAAATACTCTGATCTGCAGGAGGCTGTCCTTCAAACGCTGGCTTCTTAAAAGCCAGCAAGTTACTGGTTTATGTGTTTTCTGCAGGCAAATGTGTTTCGGTATAATATTTTAATAGCCGTTTCTGAAAATTACAGAAAACAATGTTTCCCAGTTCTTTTGTCTGCCTTTTTTTCTTAGTGAGGAAAAATGATAAAAAGGGGCCTGTTACATTTGTGTAGTCACCTCTGATGGAGTAGATGGTGCACCTGGCCAGGTGAGGCTGTGTGCTCCTCGGGCAGTCTTTGCCAGACCTTTATCTCCTAATGGACCAGCTGAGCTACTTACTATGGCCTCCTGAGCCACCACCTGGGTCTATTGGCTTTTGGCTGTGGGCTGCAAACAAGGGAAGTGGTTTCTTAAGTCCTGTGTGTGATGAGCTTGCTCAGTTTCATTTCGCTGCAACCATGAGCAACATATCAGTGGGTTGGAGATGTGCGACTGTCACAGTGTTTGTGGTCTCTCCTGGTCCTACTCAGTGAAATAATAAACCTGTTAGCTTGATGTTGAGCCTTTCTTCTTTTTGTTGTTGACTAATAATCAACAAATGAACACAGGAGGGGGGAGATCAGTACTCTCCACACCCTAATTTAAAAGGGGTCTGGAGGGAAGGCTAAAGACAGCAAACAGAGTAAAGGGAGCTGGAGGCCAAAAAGGTGCCATTCGGCTATCTTAATTCCTAGAGCAGCTCATGCTTTACTTAAACCTGACTATGAGGGCTTGTGATAAACTGTAGAGCCTGCTGGTGACTCTTAAGAAGAGGAAAGAAAAAAAAAAAAAAAAAAAAAAAAAACAAATGATAAGGAGAAGTGGTGAAAACACATGTTATAGTTGTTAGCGTTAAGTGAGTGCTATTCTTTGTTCTCACGAACTGATACTGGGCACTAATAAAAGGAAGCTGTTGCTTCACAGCAAATTGGACTTCAAAACCTGCCAGGAGATCCTCTGATGTATTATTAGTGATCAGGGACATAGGAGACTGTCCAGTGATATTATTGGTACAGGTCATTGATACTTTGGTAAAAGGAGCACTTGCAGCTTAATAACTATTGTCTCTTCTAGGAGAAAAGACCAGTAAGGAACTCCTGCCTTTCCAGTGAGTACTATACATCTGTCTGAAGGGACGAACTAACGAGATTGCTGAAGTAAGTGATGGATTTTTTTTTTTTTAATTAGAAATATGGAAGCTATTTTATTTATTTATTTGATTCATTCTGAAGCACCACAGGTAGCAGCATTAGTGTGACTGAAGATGTAGAAATGGGGGAGAAAATGGGGTTGGAGAAAATGTAAACTTCTCAACCTGTCATTGTCTCTCCAAGTATTTCTAAGCTATACTTAATACTGTTACAGCCACAGTTTTTCAAAGGGCTCTAGTACTCTCCCATTGCTGACAGGGAATAGATTTTTGCTTTTTCACACTTTTGATTGATAGACACTACTAGGATCTTTCTGACTATTATGTGTTTCTGATAAACATGGGAATTGTAAGTTCTCAACAGTTTCAAAACTGCAAAGGGCAGTGAAAATGTAAACTAAAAAAGCTGCGGGATTTTATACTTGGGAGGAATTGCAAGAGAGATCATTTAATGAGTGGGAATGTTGATAATGTAACTTACAGTATACAGGCAACTTCACAAAGCAGCAGAGAAGAAAGGCATTATCACAGCTATACTTTCTTTAAAAAACACTCTTGTGATCTTGAAGCTATTATTATGCCTTACTGCTGGTATAAATGGTCTCCATAAAATGCAAATATGCCCAAGAGCTCTTCTAGTATGTGCTTGTGAAAGATTACTGTTATTTTCCATGACTGAAATTCAGTTAACTTCTTAATTTACACTTCAGCCAGTTTTCCATACATAGATTGAAAACTTTTCTCCAATATGTCATTAGGTGTTAAATGATTAGAAAGGATACATCTTTTTAAAAGGAGACAACTACTGGAGATGTAAGACAGTTCTTTGAATGTTCCTTAAAACTTAGAGGGAACTCAGAAATTCTTCAGAGGCTGAAGTGCATTTCTACTTATCACACTTCATGGAAACAACAGTGAAATGCAGAGAAACTATGAAGTTTGCAGCTGTAGCATAGGGATGTAGGTGTATTCTAAAAAATAATTCCATCAAAAAAAAAGCAACTTTGGACTCCACTTTATTGTTAGCTGACCTCTTCCATCACAGTAATGCTCACAACTAGAAGAGCATGAGCTATAGATGTGTATTTATGTGTATATATTTCAATTATATACGTGAACTATGCTACAGAGGCAAGGATATTCCCATATAAAAGAGTCTGATGCTAGTATTAGAAAAGCTTTTATCTCTATGTTTCTGAATACAATATTAGGAGATGTTAATTTGTGTGACGAATCCGATCCCTGTTACTAATGCCTTTTTCCTGCAAATCTTCCGATTTTTTGCCAAAGTTACTTTCTCACGCTTATGGCTATTAGACAAAAGTGAATATCATTTTTTCCCTGAGGAGCATAAGCAATAAATGCTTGGTTGATAGTATCAAGCAGTCAAATACAATCTTGGAAGATTTCATTTTGTTCTGACCAGTGACATCTATTTTGCTGATGTTATGTTGCTTGGTATTGTGGAGAACTAGAATTTTAAAACTCCTTGTGAAGCATGGCTCTTCCAAACACCTGAAGTCCATGGTGCTTGCAGAAAATTCACTTTTATCTCTCAGAATAATTAACTTGAACTCAGTTTAGATGTTGCTTATGACAAATTCAGATTTTTTCTGTATCTAGCTCTTCCAATTGCTAATATATGGCATAGTGTTTATTTGTATTATCTCATTCCTCCTGAGAAGAATGGCCTCTTTCCTGCGGCCCTTCTGGCTGTGACTGCAATGCCCATGACTTTTGCAGTGGTGTTGCTGGGTTTGAGTCTATATCTGTAGGACTGTGGATCAGGTTCATTGCCAAGTGCCATGGAGTATGGAGTGCTTTTTCCTTTTTAAATTTTTGTACTATCTCTGAATAAGTGTTAAAATTGAATTATGTAATTGTAATTTCTCAGCTGAAGAATTTCCAAATTGCCTCCAAGTTTTAAGGCACATTCAGAGATTGCAGTGCATTTCATGGTTTCTCTGTGTTTCACTGTTGTTTTCATGGAGTGTGATGATAAGTTGAAATCTGCAGCTGTAGCTCTGCCTCAGATATCCTATTGAAACATAATTTCAGATTTGTAATGTAAATGCTGAAATTGCCACGACTGATACACCAATAGAAATGTGTGAGAGAGCAGCAGAAGAAATAGCAGATCAAGAGTTAAAAGAATGACCTGTGTTGTCAGTGAAGGAGAACCATTTCCAGCAATAAAATTGGGGAATGTGTTGAATGTAAGGGTATGTGGAAGTTGAGAGCATCTGCTTCATTAAGGTTATCTGCTCAATGACCTTTTCAGTGCAAAAGGAGACAACAAGGGGGAAGGAATAAACCAAATGTTCAGAGACACAGACCTGATAGATAGACAATACTGGGGATAAGAACAATAATCAAACACCCTCAGCTATGCTAATGGGTAAGAGTGTGTGGGATGTGAGAGTGTTTATTTCAGCAAGGTTATTTGATCATGGACCTTGTCAAATGGGATTATAGGGAAAAGAGGAGGGCAATAAAGAAAATTTAGACAAACCTGACAGGCAAATGTGAAGGAAACAGAAGAAACAAACCTCATCAGTCTTGCTAATTGGTGGGCCATTGAGAAACTGTAGGCAAACCTAGACTTTTAAACTGGTGAGAGTGCAAACCTGGGAGTCCCAGGTATGAGTGGGTGAAGTACTAAGGCCTGAACAACAGCCCCTGAGCCAAAGTTGCCCTCTAGATGAACCTCACAACCAAACATTATATAATATCAGTGTCTGATCACTAGCAAAATATGTACCTTGGATGGAATATCTCATTAGCAAGATAGGTAGCTTAGATAAAAAGATATGGGAATATATTGACCTTTATTAGTTTAAAAACATACTGTCAAGGTTGAGTACACAAACTCCCTTGGATCCTTCCTGAGCCCTGGTCAGGCCTGGGGAGGAATCCCAAAGGAGGATGGTAAGGCGTGCCAATCCACCAGATGTCT
Source organism: Tyto alba (assembly GCF_018691265.1). Classification (NCBI taxonomy): domain Eukaryota; kingdom Metazoa; phylum Chordata; class Aves; order Strigiformes; family Tytonidae; genus Tyto; species Tyto alba. The sequence continues at coordinate 18,528,693 of NW_024881295.1, forward strand.
TACGTGCCTTTTGTCAATCATATAGATTTATAGATTTGTTTGTTAACCTGTATAAAAGCTGGACCCTCTCACAGCGAAGATGGAGACCTCACCTACGAGCGGACGCCCTGCGTGGGACTTCCCAATTGCCGGGAAAGGCTCTGCGACCCTTCGCTGTGACGGGGCTCCCCAGCTGAAGCACGGATCTAGATGAGGGAGTATGAGGGCAATTGGTGATGGATCTGTCCTAATCACTGTGACTTGTCCAGTATAGTAATGACCGGATGCACTGCCTTATTTCCTAACTGCCCTGTTTGTTATCTACTGCTTACTTTTGTATTAACCTTATGTAGAAAGTATTAGGTGCATTACCTTGTTCATCCTTTCTGCTGCTTTAAAGTAAAGTAAAATAAGCCAGTCTCTTTAACTTGGTGCCTACAATTTTTGTGTTAACCCCATAAATTGGCAAAGCAGTGGGAGGAAGAGGTTGGTGGAGCTGTGCAGAGAGGGACCAGACAGAAGAGGGTATAAAAGGGGCCAGTCATGTATAAACCCTGGCTGGTCAGGAGGTCTGTCTGTCTGAGCCCTGTGCCTAGTCCCTGCAGCCAGTCCTATCTTCTTAAGTCCTTTTTTCACTGCCTCACTTGCTATCCTTTGTGTGGGAGGGCTGCAAGGGCTAGGTGCCACCTACTGAGGAGATCAGTGTGAGTTGATAGTTGGGCCAGGAAGTGGAGTCAAACTGGAGGTGTAGGAACCCCATGGCCATTGTGCCAGCAACTGGAGCGAGAAGGTGCCTGTGTCAGTAGTTGGAAGGACCATAGCTCTAGGCAGCATCTCCACAGGTCCTACAGACTTTCTGTCTGGAGTGCCAGCTACTGGGGGGACAGATGTGAGTGGATCTGGTGCCAGCAATTGGGGTCAGGCCGGGGGGTGTAGGCCCCCCTGGCCTGCGGTGCCAGCAGTTGGAGTGAGTGGGGGCCTCACTGGAGCGAGGGGCTCAGTGCTGGTGGCTGGAGTGGGATTGTGGGTCACAGCCTGTGTGCCCGGTGCGTGGGGCATAGCTTCCTCATATTGGGTGTGTGAGGTTTGCCTGTATAATTGGCTAGCAGACTTCAAGGTGAACCAACTGGTGGGAAGGAGGTTCTGGGTCCATGCTGATATTTAGGGGGATCTGTGAGTGTGGAGTGCTTAAGCAACAAGTGTGTGCATCTGTTTACTAGTGAGCCTCAAGCTAGACCAGCCTGCAAGTAGGAGATCCTTCAAAGTGGGTAAGAGGGCCTGGGATCCATGCAGGGCTATTGGATGGGCAGTGAGGCTGTACTGGTACTTTGAGGGATCTGTGAATGTGTGTGTGCTTGTGACTGTGGAGAGTGGGGGCGTGTGGTTTTTAGAGAGACACGTTCAATCCCTGGCTGGCCAAAAAGGAGGAAGGGGACTTGTCTGTCTATTTCTGTTTTATATGAGTCATATATATAGATACTGTTGAAGGCAGCACCTTGCCTGTTGCTGGCTGTATCAGTGTCCTGTGTGTGTCTTGGATGTATGCTCAGCCAGGCTACTGGTTGAACCTGCGAACAGGAAAGCAGCAACAGCAGCAGTGTCCATGGGCCTGCAATAGAGACACCTGGTTCTCCAGGCTGGGCTCCAACCTCAGGGCAGGAGGAACCACCAGGCCACAGAGCTGCTGGAGGTGGTCACTTAGGGCATCCCTTAGCAAGCACCGGGGCTATGCTAATGAGGTAATTTGAAAAGGATAATTTTGATGGGTTTTGTTTTATTGGCTGTTGCTTGAATTGCAAAATCTGTCCTGTTTCTTCACCTGTTCTGAAAAGATCCTGTTTGTTCTAAGCATTCTTTCTGCTGTGCTAGATTTGGGCCCTGAGAACTTTGAGAATAAAGTGCGTTCACTTGAAAAAAATAATCCCCAAACAAGCAGAAAAATCCGCTAACAGACTGACTCAGAAATACTGCCTGATAATACTGAATAAAGTCACATTGAAAGTCCTGGTGGTTGGAGGAGGCAATGCTAAGAACGTGAAGGAAGACTGTGAGGAAGAGCCTGATTCAACATGAAGTTCATGGGTGTAAAATTAAAACAGGCCTATCCAATAGCCATTTTTGTAATGCTCATCTGTAGCAGCAGATGGCATTAAGACAGCAAAGCCAATATGTGAAAGTGGGAAATACACTGCTGAAATGGTGGAATGGAAATCTGTGAAGGGAAGTGACTAGTCTTCATATGCTTAAAGTTACTGTAACTACCCTGTGATTGACTGCGAATCTGAGATACAGAAAATTGAAAGTTCTTGGTATGTATGTACTCTTTCCTTTGGGCACATGTTTGGTTGATTCTGTCCATCTTGTACCACAGGTGCAGGTCTGCCAAGCTGCTCTAATCTTGCTATGATACTGTATGTCAAACATACTTGGTTCATTTAAAATGCTTTCAGTTATCTGAAACTGGCTGCTAGAAGTCCAGAAGCAGACACCAGGGCTCAAAGTTGTGCTGGCCTGCAGCTCAACTTCTATCCTTTCAGTTCTTGGAAGCTTGTATTTGCTGAACTCCATGTACTGGAGAGATGGGAAACAGCTGAGTTCAGAGTGGCTGGCATTGAAATATGTATGTTTGGTGTTTAGAGTTTTGGTTCAACTAAAGGAAGCTTTTAATAATGAATAAGAATATTTTGTAACTATTGTGTGTGCCTCTGTTACACTTGTAGCAGGGGAGATTTAGACTGCTTAAAGAACTGCCAAAGGTAGCAGCAAAAGTAGTTCTAATGATGATGTTGTAAACGTGAGGCTTAAGAAAGTCTGATGGCAAGATTCTATCTATTACTTACTGTACAGAGGATATAATAATACAAAAATACCAATACAAGATCTTAATGCCCTATGATACAAGGTTATGCATGATATTGGTCACTTACCAAAGATCTGCAGTTGCACCTCAACCTTGAGTAACTTTGAGAGGCAGCCCAGCTCAAGGGGAGATCACCACCTTGCACCCAGCTGCTTAGGAGGGAGAGCTCAAAAGAGGCTCACTTAGGCTGTCATATTTATTGAATAAAGTAGTTGGCTTGTAGTCAAATTACGTGGGATGGGAAAGGTAAGCAGGAGACTCCTTGTACCCACGACTTCATTTGTTCCTTGACAGATTAGTCTTGGAAGAACCACCCTCTATTCATGTGTTAATCGCATGATCAGTGTTCCAGTTTCCCAGCTGATATGCATCAAAGCTCACCAGGTCACCCTGTTCCTGTGTGGGTTTTCAAAGAACAGGTCGGAACTAAAGTTCTTGACCGGATCATGGCCTAGGCCTTTAGTTCCTTGGGAGACTGAACCAAACTGTTACTAGTTTGGTCAAGGAGTCAAGTGCATCCAGCACACTCCACTCCAGGACTACAATCAATCCACTTTATTGACTTAGAGTTGTATTACAGTTACCTCTTGCCTCTGTTATAAATATGTGGTATATTGCAGATCAGTGGTAAGGGTACAGTTATTTGATGAATTACTTAACTTGAGCATTACCATTAATGCTAACTATATACCATTGCACATGCAGAATCAGTTGATTGCATAGGTTTTGCATATTGGATTAACATAATTTGTTACATTATTTGCCCAAGTTTGACATACAGAATGATTATAAGCAATAAACACAATAAAGTCAAAACTAAGAAAACTGCAACTGGATGTAACATCAAAGTGGTAAACAAGAAGTTGGGTATACTGAGTTCAGTCTAGATGCACTGGTTAGCGAGGTTAGCTTTGTCTGATTTAGGTCCAGTTAGGATCCCAAAGTAGCTGTTGCTTAAGATTTTCTTCCAAATTACATAAGGACTTGTTTGTCCAGAGGAGGGCCATGAAGGTGATCAGGGGTCTGGAGCAGCTTCCTTCTGAGGACAGGCTGAGTGAGCTGGGGTTCTTCAGCATAGAGAAGATGAGGCACCAGGGAGACCTTGTATTGGCCTTCCAGTACTTAAAGGGGGCCTACAGGAAAGCCAGGGAGGGACTTTTTATCAGGGAGTGTAGAGACAGGATGAGGTGTAACAGTTTTAAACTGAAAGAGGGAAAATTTAGATTAGATATTAGAAAGAAATTCTTTAATGTGAGGCTGGTGAGACACTGGCACAGGTTGCCCAGAGAAGCTGTGGCTGCCCCCTCCCGGGAAGTGCTCAAGGCCAGGTTTGATGAGGCTTTGAGCAACCTGATCCAGTGGAAGGTGTCCTCTTCTCATGGCAGGGAGGGTGGAACTAGGTGATCTTTAAGGTCCCTTGTGACCCAAACCTAAGATTCAAAGCTATACTTCAATAATGTTAAGGGTTGGAGTTGAGGGTGACTTGGGAAGAATAGTTGGAGGGTTGGCTGCAGTGGGCTCAGGAAGGGAAATACCCGTGAGACTCGGACAAGAGAATAATATTAAACTTAGAGTGATTAAAGGCTTAACCTAAAGGCACACAGTGTCAACAGGGTGAGAAGGTATAATGGACATGGCACAAAAGATTTGGTACAGGCACATGGCGCACTGATTGTTGGACCAGTATAACGTCTGCTAATATTTCCATAGGGCTGGCTGCGCGTGTCTAATTGCTGAAAGAGACCAGTTGTTTCCCACTTGAGCCTGTGTGACACTTTGTGCCGTGTCTGAGGGAAGATGCATTTCGTAGTGTGCTGCAACCCTAAATAAAGCAGGATAACGCCAACACTTGTGCAACCAGAGAGCTACCACGATGATCCTGTGGTTCAGTTTGGAGGCTTGGATTCAAGTTTCCTCAGTTTCATCTGCTACGATTGGACCGCAGTTGGCTTTATCATAGGTGTCAGTGTTTGCCACCACTGCCCACCCCTGTGATGGCAGCAGTAACATTTGCTTGGGCATTCCATATGGCCTGTGCCATGGGACAAGCAGAATGGGAATCAACATGGCTCACAGCCAAAGCACATGTGTGGACATAAAGAAGTCAGCCTCAAATTTCCTCAGTATGGGTGCAAAAGGAGTGTGCGTTCCAAGAGGGAAGCCAGTGGGTGCACCGGGCAAAACCAGCCCAAGAGTCAATATAGACTTGGTTGTCAGAGGAGTGAATGACTAAGCAAAGGGCCAAGAGTTCAGCCATCTGGGCACTGTCATGGGTAATAGGTGCACAGCTGTTGTGGAAGGTGGCAAAGCTGACCTACATGAGCTGAATGAGACATAAAGAGCACGTGGCAATAATGGGATTAGATTGTGAGGCTATAATAGCACAGGAATGTATGTAAATTATAGAGGCTGTTAATATGTTTTGGAGGGCTTTAAGGACTTAATTTAGCTGCTCAAAAGTAGTTGTTCATGATAAAACAGAACACATAGTTTGCTTAAGGCTTTTGCTTAATGTTGACCTATTCTCTGATTGGAGGAAGAAGATTCGGAAAGCCCCAGAACCAGTTTGAGCCAGAAAAAGGAGACATGGTAACTACTAGCCTTAAAAACAGAAAAGAGAAAGAACCTGGCTAGAGATGAAAGGAAGGACCCAATGACAGAGAAAATGACCCCGGACCCAAATATTACTATTGGGCCATACTATGGTGTGAGGGGTGGGAACTTTATAACTGCACAGGGATTTTAGCATTTGGGGTTCTTCTCTGGAGGCACGTGTCTTGAGCTGTTTAAATTTGTGTGCCATACAGGCCTAGCTGACTAAAACCCAGGCCTTGTCAGGACAAAAGTTTAAAGCGCCTAGGAGACTCTGACATTTGCATTTGGAGGAGGGAATAGGTTGAGTAAAGAAAACAGATTACAAGACGCTTTCAAGAATACTTTTGGTGCTGGCATACAAGAAGACTCCTTTAAAAAAGAACCTGAAGACCTTACATTCTGGGTAGGACCCTAGCATTTACTAGGAGGAATATAAAATTTCCACTGTTCTTTGAGGACTGAAATTGAGGATCGTATCTTGTGCATCAGATTCCCATCTATGTCTTTTAGGAAAATATCGTCAATATACTGGTTATGAGACAATGGGAATGGGAGAAATTTCAGCTGATGTTGATGCTAATATACCATCGAGCAATGGTTGGGCTATAGCAATAGCCTTGAGGTAAATTAATAAAAGTATAATGAATGCCATTCCAAGTACAAGCAAAGTGAGCGTGGATGTCCAAGTGGGTGGGACACTGGAAGAATACGTCTTTAACGTCCAAACCTGCAATGCATAGGTAAGAGAAAAGATAAATGGTATTGATTACTTTGGCAGTTATTGGGCCTGCAGCGTGAGGTAGAATTTATGCCTTTGGTAGTAAATGGTCAGATGTCAAGACCCACTGGGTTTGTGGGCTGGCCAGATGGGGCTGTTAAAAGCAGAGTGTGAGCAAGTGAATACTCCTTGTTTTTCCAGTTCTGTGAGAAAAGACGTGATGAGATTTGGGGCTTGCAGGTTCACAGGGTGTTAACATGCGTAGCTAGAGGCAGGGGAAATGCCTTTTGGAGTACCTGTACTAGGGGGAGTTTGGTTCAAGAAGCACCAGGAGACTGTACCTTCCTTTGAGCACTGTGGAAGGTCTGGTCTCTGAGTAGTTCCATATGTGGAAGTAAAATAGCTAATGCCTCATAGGCCTTTGCAGGCATCTCTAGTTAAAAATTCTCTGCAGCATTACCTGATGGCCTCACTGAGTAAGAGTGACCCAATTATTGGAGTGAATTACTAGTAAAAGGATGTACTGCCTGGAGCTTATCTGAAGCAATCCATGTGTTATCATCCTGCTTATCTGACACATAGCTGTAGTTAGGTGGAAAATCAAGTCATGTAACCCAGAAGTGTATAAACTCTGTCACTGCCCCAGCCTGGGCAGAGCTTGCATCAGCAGAGGCTGTCACTGCTGCTCTGTGTTGTCCCTTGCAGCTACAGTAGTAAGCTGCTGCTCTTCGGACCTGATCAGAATTGTGTTTGAGTTACTCCACAATGGAGATTAGAACCTCCCCAAAACTTCAAATCCTTGGGCCGTCTGTCTGTCAGGGAAGTTGCACTTGACTATGGGAAGGGCTGAAGGGGCTCCGGTGAACCCATGGACTACTGCAGAGGGTGAGGGAAGTGGTCCCCCCCAGAGTGAACAAGTGAAGGCAGGATTTTGAGTTCCTATGAGGACATGCAAATGATGGTGTCATTGGTGGTGGCACCTATCTCTGGATGGGAAGTGCCTGTAAGCTTCACCCTCCTTAACGCCTGGGAGGCATCAGCAGGTGTGGAATAATTACTGAAATGACCAAAATACAGCATTGTTCACACATTAAGGAAAGGTATAAAATCAAAAGGAGTCTAGGGTAAAATACAGCTGCAGCTGGTATGCGCAGAATCCACCACGTCATCTGCGATTCCCGGGACAACATTGCTTGCAAAGCAGCACGGGGAGCGAAGCAGGGTGGAGAGCTCACGGTGTCTCCCTGTGATGGTGCAGCAGGTACAGGAACGAGGTGGTACCACAGAACTGATAGGCTGCACACTGGCCACCCTGAGCCAACTCCCTGTTGGATTTTGATGAAACGCTGTCCTTTGTGCGAACTTTACTGATTATAATGTCATTATAATACCAAAACACACCTCCATCCCAAAGGCTACCCGCCCCCAAGGTGAGACCACTCCTCTTTGAGTCTGCGCCCTGAGTTTTCATAATCCATACATTTAAATATGAGGGGAGAGAATTTTACACCACTCATAATAAAGGTATTTATGACTGGAATCACTCAAACTCCACTGTGAAGGTAAAAAAATGTATAAAAATAGCCCAGGGAGGGTGGGGGAAGACACCATTGTATGAACTTCTGGGACCAGTCAACGGGCTGATTCTCTCTCTCCCCATAGGGACGCATTTGGGTAAGACTTAAGAACTTAGAAATCTTTCTAGAAAGCCTCTTTTCCTTTTTTCATAGCCTGGCTGTATTGTTATAATTTTGGTTGTGCACTTTATATATACTCTTATTTGCACGTGCTTTGCAGACAGTGTATTTATCACCGGCAATCATAAGAACCTCTATATCTGTCACTTAAATAAACTGCACTGTTTAAGTAGCTAGTCGTTTTGGTTTCTTACTGAATGGGACCAAAGAATGGCTGTGTTAGTTTATGAGCACGACTAGACTGAAGGTGCAGTCCACTATTAATGTATCTGAATTGTAACAGTTTAATATATCAAACTCGATTGGACTAATAGTGAATTGGTTATCACTCAGATTTTCTGCCTTAACCATTTCATGTGACAGCAGGTTCTGACCATCTCCCCGGGGGTGCTAATTGTATGTCTGATAAATCTGGGTAACCAAGCTCTTGGGTGTTTTCCAGTTTCCAGCTGATGAAGTGGTGGGAGGGGCACTAGGGCTCTTGCTAAGGCTCTGGTGGGAGAAGGTGCAGCATGGTGGAGTTGTTGGCAAAAGCCAGTAAAATAGATGTTGGGATTCTGTGGGCTGTCTGTTTGGGAATGTTTGGGGCCCAGTAGGCTTTCCACACTTAAAGACACTTTGGATCAGGGCCCATTTGCACAGAATTAGGGGGATTTTTAACTTCTCAAGGGTGTTTGATGGTAACTATAGCTGCATTTTACAGGGGAGGGAGGATGACAGAATGAGCATAGCAGAAACTGACTTTATTAATGGTTGGGACCTTGTGGTGCTGGGTACTGTGCCTGTAAGGCTAGTGCCAGTTGATATTAATGGGCTCTGAGTGGACCAGGACTCTTTTTGACTAGCGGATGCTCCTGGGCCTCAGAAAGATGACAACCTGATAGGGCCCCATATCCTGGGCTGCATTAGAAGTGTGGCCAGCAGGTCAAGGGAGGTGATTCTGCCCCTCTGCTCTGCTCTTGTGAGACCCCACCTGGAGTGCTGGGTCCAGCGCTGGGGCTCCCAACATAAGAACGTAGACCTGCTCAAGCAGGTCCAGGGGAAGGCTACAAAGATGATCAGAGGCTGGAGCACATCCCCTGTGAGGACAGGCTGAGAGAGTTAGGGCTCTTCAGCTTAGAGAAGAGAAGGCTCCAGGGAGGCATTACAGTCAGCGGCTTTCCAGTACTTAAGGGAGGCCTGCAGGAAAGCCAGGGAGGACTCTTCATCAGGGAGTGTAGGGATAGGACAAGGGATAACAGTTTTAAACTGGAAGAGGGTAGATTTAGATTAGATATTAGGAAGAAATTCTTTACTGTGAGGGTGGTGAGACAGGTTGCCCAGAGAAGCTGTGGCTGCCCGCTCCCTAGAAGTGTTCAAGGCCAGGTTAGATGAGGCTTTGAGCAACCTGATCTAGTGGAAGGTGTCATCTTCTCGTGGCAGGGAGGGTGGAACTAGATGATTTTTAAGGTCCCTTCCAACCCAAACCATTCTATGATTCATCTGGCACAGGAACTATGTCTAAAGCGTGATTGATAGCTAGCCTACCTGTGCTTCATCCCAAACCTTTAGGACTAGCCTAGTGAGTAGTCAGGGAGCCTCAGTCATCCTGGGGCCTTTATCTTTGAGCATATGCTAGTGCTGCCTGAAAGACAGAGTCTGTATTTTTCACTGGAGTTTGTAGTTGGAGTCCAGACCCTAAAGGAGGGTTCTGATTCTGAAATTCAGATGGTATCCCCCTGTCATGTGACACATTTGCAAGACAGGTTAACCCACAGTAAGAGATTTGCGAGAGCACTTGCTTGTTTTGGCTAGGTCTAATCCTGTGAAAGAGCACATGGAGACACAGTTGCAATGCCTCCATTATCATCATACTCAGTTTTAATAGTTGGTCTGATTTCTAAGTCTGGTCAGGCTTCAAGAATGGAGGAATTTGGCATATAATTGTCTGAAGTCAGATTGGACCAAATATTTCTGTCCCAGTTGTCTTGAATCTACAAATATTTCTGTATTTTTGTTTCAGAAACTCCCTTTTAGGCAGCTTCCAGCTGCCTGTCAGGTTTGTCCTGGGCAGATACTACCACCATGGTGACCATCTGGCTCTCTCATTTCTCCGCAGCTACCTGAAGGCTTCAAACACAGGCAGTGGCAAGAGTCTTGCATATCCCAGCCCAAGGGTCCTGCTGGGCTTGAGATAATGCTTTCTGTAGGGAGTGAGATTGGGTTTCATCTGCATTTGAATGGTGCTCAGCATTTCTAAGACCATGAGCTAAGAGAAACAGGCAGGGTAATTTTCCCTTTTTGATTTTATCTCTCTGATTTGATTTAATCACCGAAGGGAACAAGTAGTGCCCTCCTTAAGAGCATCTGGTGCCCACAGGCAAGGCAAGCCCCCCCCCCCCCCCCCCAAACAGTTCACATACCTGCTGTGAGGCTGAGTGCTGCATCCTGCTGTTGACTCTGGAGTGGAGGGGGCTTGAGACAGCCTGGCTGAGTTAGATTCAGGATATGGTCACAGACATCAGACCAACAGCTTTAGGGATAAACAGTTTATCTCAAAATAACAGTACAGTAAGTATCAATCAGCAGTACACTTATCTGGGTCAAAATGACAGTAAATCCATAATTCACTAATACTGGGCTAAACTTAATTCAGTAAATCCAACTTAATCCAAACCTCAGTATTGGGGCCTGCAAAGACCATGATTATCAGGCAGGCCAGCAGGAAGCAGGGCAGGGCTTCTTCAGATGAATGACTCAACCAGCCAATGGGTCTGGGGAATTAAAAATTTTCTGTTCGAACTGTCCTGCTTTTATTGTTGAGTCATGGAAGTGCTATCTGAACTTGCTGACCATGCGTGGCATCTCTGCTCCCTTCTGTGTTGCTTCTTTCATTTGTGAGCTCTGAAATAGCATATAATACAATACTAACCCCACACTTCCACCCCTTCCTTATGTGACTCAGTGGGGGAAATCACGATCGATCGTTGTGTCCTGGCTATTCAATGCCAGGACTGATGTTTATGCCACACACCCCCCTAAGTGTGTCAGGTGCAGAGAAGAGTTTTGTCATGGAGCCTCTTTGTCTCTACTTTCTCCTTGAAATGGAATTATTGTGTTCCTTTCAGAAATTGTGAAATCTCTCAAATGACTGAAACTGAAAAAGGGTGGAAGGAGAGTTTGTAGGTCTAAAACTGGATGTTGGCCTGGAGAACTGGTCTGTACTGCTTGTGCTACAGAGTTCTGGTGGGTAGGTAGAAAAGTGATGCAACTAAGTGTGAAGCGTGGAAACAAACTTTACAACTCACAAAGAGTTATAAAGCAGGTATGTTTATTGCAGCACTGGGTGCAAGGGGGATCACTCCTTCTGGCTTACACACCATATCAGAAAGCAAGCGTTCTTTTATGATAGAAAAGCTTGCCTATTCATTAGTATAGACTGGGTTATTACAATTAGTTCTGGGAATAGGCGTAACTATTGTAATTATTTCCATGAACTCATTATCGTAAGTCTCCTTCTTCTGCCGCATGTGTACTGCTGTCTGGTGGTCATGGGTCAGGGTCCTCTGGAGGAAGGCTCGTAGTCTTCTTCACCGTGTACTTTTCACCTTTGTCTCATAATGCTGAGGTAGCTGCGTCAGTAACCGCAGGTCCCACCCAGATGGCTACTCCTCACAGACAGTAAGGTCCCCATAATTAACACTTGGGTACCTTGATATCTGTGAAGGCCTCTTGCAACAATGTTATCTTTCAAGGCTCCTGGAAACCAAATTTCCCATTATTTATTTGCTAAGCTTTCAGTGTTTTGCTAAGTGTTTATTTTCTCCTATCAAGTGGATTGCAGATGTTGTTAGCCTTGCATATTTTGTGAAGTTTTGTGCAGAGCTCTAGTCTGCTCCAGGGCAGTGTGCTGATTCACAGAAGGTCCCATCCAAAGCAGCAAGGGTTAAGCAGGAAGCACTGCCCATTTTTGCCTGAGGGTGAGTGGCCAGGAGTCTTTGGCAATAAAGAAAAGTAAATGGGCTGGATGAGCAGTCAGGGTCAAGTGCTTCTGAATCAACTGGACCCTGTTCCCTGGCAGCTTAGGGATCCCAGCACCTGTGATGGACATGGCACAGTTCCCCTGCCAGGCACGATACCACAGTGTCCTTTGGAGAGAAGTGCCTGGAGCAAGCTAGGAAGAGCTGTTAGCTGCTGATGGAAGAGGAATGGCTGGCCTTCTCCTTGGTGATCTCCACTTACTTGGGATGCTGGGTGAGGATACTTTGCTGGGAATTGAGTGATACCTATTGGGTAGATTATAAGGAATTTACAATAGAAGCAAGATAGTCCTCACTTGCACGTCCCCACGTGTTGGGTTTCTGTGACTTGGTTTTTTTGGTAGCAGGGGAGGGGGCTACAGTGGTGCCCCCTGTGAGAAGCTTCTTGAAAGCTTCCCCGGCTCCAAGTTGGACCTGCCTCTGGCCAGGGCCGAGCCAACTAGTGACAGCGGCTGAGCCTCTGCAAGAATGTATTTAAGAAGGGGAACCTGAGAGGGGACTGGGACTTGTGAGGAGGATTTATGAGAAAGACGAACACCAAGATCAGCGGAAGGAAGGGGAAGGAAAAAGGGGTGAGGTGTGCTGGAGCAGAGCCCCCTGTATCCTGTGGTGAGATAGCAGGGCCGCCCACTCTGCCACCCGTGGAGATCCACGGTGGAGGAGTTCACACCAGGACAGATGGCTGCACTTAAAGGAAGCTGGGACTCTGAGGGGAGAAGCGGCACCCGCTGTTGCGGTTCGGCGCTGGGAGGACTGCAGCATGCAGGGGTGACCCCCGCCAGAGCAGCCTGGGAACGGCTGCGGCCCGTGGGGAGGACTCGCTGCGGAGAAGGTTCGTGGAGGCCCCTCTGCAGGGAGAGGGGAGCCCCGGGGAGCAGGGAGGGATGTGCGGCGCTCACCCCCCACCCCGTCCTGAGGAGGAGGGAGCTGTGAGCTGACTGTAACCCCCATCCCTTGTCCCCTGCGCTGCTGGGGGAGGAGGGAGAGAGATCAGAGCAGAGCTGAGCCCCGGGAAAAGGGAAGGGTGGGGGCAGGTGGTTTTTGGATGTGGTTAGCCCTTCTCACTGTCCCCGCCTTGTCTGTTAAGTGTTGTCTCTGTTAGCATTTGAATTAAAGTGGTGGCTCCTTTTCTCCCCCTAAAGTTTATCTTTTGATGGTAATGGTTGAGCACCCCTCCCCTTACTTATCTTGATTCCTGAGCCATTTTTGCTTCACTTTCTTCTCATTCCCAGAGAAGGGAAGGGGTGAATGAATGGCTGGGTTGTGCTCAGTTGCCCTCTGGGCTCAAACCAGGACACCACACCAGAGTAATTTTTGTACTCTGAGTGTACATGTGGCTCTTAGTTACATGCAGGAGCCCTACATGTAGGAGTAGTGCCTAGAGACTTCTCTTTAAAGTTGTTGTACTGAGTGTTCAGGTTAACAGTTTACATGAGTAAACTCAGAAAAGTTAAGTTGAAGATATTCTCAGTTAAGTTGAAGATGCTTATTCTTAGTTTATATTTCTGGCTTTTTATATGTATATGTAAGTTAACTTTTATGTTCAGTTTGATTTGAGAAAAAAAAAAAAGTGGGAGCTTCAATGTGATGCCATGTGCAGTTACCTCCAGGCTCAAGCCAGATCTTATTTGGCCATCTAAAAACACTAACTTAAGCGTGCTCTGTCTGTTCTTAACCAAACAGGCAAATCTTTTTACCTAAATGGAAATAAATAGTATGTTTATTAGTTAACCCTTACATTTAAATTGTCATCTTGCATACTTGAGGCAGATGAACTGCTTTTATTTATGTTGCTTTCTGTGTCATGCACTAATTCCTAACTATCTGTGCCCCTGATTTATTTATATTTGTGTGACATGGGGGGATTGTTGTAGGACAGCCTCAGTGCTGTCTGCATTCTCCACCAGCTTGTCCCAGGGCAGCCATGTGCTGGAGCACAAGGATCAATTTGTAGCCATCAATACCTTTAATGCCTTCAGCGTGTTGAATTTCATCATGGTGTGCTGGGATGGTCAGTTGATTAGTATGGAAGTGGTTATGCCAGCGAAAAAGATGAGCCCGTAATTCAAGTATCTCTTATCTAAAACTAATAAAACAGTAGTTCTAAATAAAGCATATCAGCCATGAGCTTTACAGTTCGATGCTGTTTGCAGCCCTGTACTGCCTTGGAATGGAGTTAATTTTCTTCACACCAGCTGGGTTTTGGATCTGTGGCTAAGACAGTGTTGGTAACTCACCAGTGTTTTGGTGATTGCTGACCAGTGTTTGCACAGCAGCAGGCCCTCTTCTGTTTCCTACTCTGCCCCTACAATGAGTGGGATGAGAGGAGGCACAGCCAGGACAGGTGACCCACATTGGCGAAAGGGGATATTCCATGCAGTATAACCTCATGCTCACCAGTAAAAACAGAAGGAGGAAGAAGTGGGGTTTGGCTTCCAAGGTGGCTGTTGCTCAGAGACTAGCCAAGCATCAGTCTGATGCGTGGAAACAAACCTTACAACTCAGAGTTATAAAGCAGGTATGTTTATTGCAGCACTGCGTGCAACAGGGATCGCTATTCCTAGCTTGCACACCAACAGCACATTTTGCCAACAATTTATACAGTGCAGGTATACATATTCATGGTATTACGCAACACAAACATACATATGCATAAGAGAGGCAGGATTAGTTTGCACACTGTCTCAGATCTGTCTCTGGTGGTCATTTACTTCTTGAGGGGTCTTGTCTTCCTCTCTCTCTTTTGTCCTTTAGATGAACTTTAGTCACTCATGCATGCTCTCTTTGTACTTGGTGATCTCAGCAGCTTCCTGATGGGTTCTAACCAGTTTTATGGTCAGACTAACACCATTATTCTTGTTATCTCTCCCTGTGTCTGACACATTGTGTCTTTGACGAATACCAGTCCCTGATAAACTTAATCCTTGACAAGCACCAGTGTCCAGTAAACGAGTTTTAAAAGAACATTGAAGGTAAACAGGATTTTTAAGAAATTGCAAAGCAGTTAGTTCCCTATACCAAGTCTGCTTGTGGGAGGTGGTGAGTAATTGCTTTTCTGTTGCTTGTTTCCACCCCCTGCCTCCCCTTTTCTTTACCTGTTAAACTCTCTTGAGTTTTCTCACTTTTTGTTCTTCTCGATTTTCTCCCCTGTTCTGCTTGGGGATGAGCAAGTGGCTGCATGGGGGTGCTTGGCTGCTGGCTGAGATCAACGTACCATAAGCCATGCTACAGTTAGTTACACCAGAGGAGTTGAGCTCCCATGGATGTATCCTGATAGGTAACTGGGGGGAGGGCAGCCCTATGTTGGCTGTCACATTGATAAAAATGAGATTTTGCTGACCACATTTCAGATCAGATTACAATGCTAGCTTCTTCCTTATCAGTGGACCTGCACTAAGTAAACTTCAGTGTTTTTGAAAAGCAATGAGATCTACTGGTGGCTGTTTCTCTAGAGTGATCAAAGGATCTTCCACAGGGTGTAAGAGAGTACTTGTAACTCCCTGAAACAAAGACTGAGAGAAGCAAGCTGAGGGAAGCATAAACAATTGCAAGAGAGGAGACTTGGTAAAGATAAGGGGGTGGGGGGAGGTGTGTGTGGAGGCCCTCCCAGCCTTTCCAAGGAGCGTCTCAAATATCCAAAAGCACCCTAAGACAAAACTATAGTCGCGGGGTAGATAATGTGAAGTCTGGATAACGCAGGCTTTGTGCTCAGTGAGTTGATAAGGTTGCCTGGATAGCACAGGATATGTCTGGAAGAAGGAGCCTTGTGGGGACAGGATGGTTCTGCTCTGGTGCACCTTGTAAAGTTTCAGGGCCATCTGTCCAGAGAATGACCTTTGCTTCATTATCTGCGAAATGCACGTTAAAGTTGAGCCCCCTGCATATGCTAATGAAGGCTAACAAGATCATGGTAGTTACAACATCCCATGAAGCGCCTTATTCCTCCCCATACATATAAGATGTCGATATGTGGGTTGACCTAGGGAAGGACCCAAGGAAAGTGTTTCTAAATTGAGGAGGGCCAAGGATAACAGTAGTGAAGAAGACAGATGCGTCCTTCAGCCCTCATTGACAGGACCAATGCAGGAACCTGGACTGGTGATCCCTATTTCTATCCCCATCTCTCTTCTCTGTCTCTCTTGTTCTCTTTACCCTGCTTATCCTTGTTATCATTAAGTAATGCAAGGCGTATCATATCGCTTGCCATAATTTCTTATATGCATAGTCAATTTTCATCTATCCAATTAATACACTGTGGGATTTTAATAAGTGTTTATGTATGGACTTTGAGATTTATCTTGCTGTTGTCCAGTCTGTTGGGAATTTACGAATCCAAGTCACTTATCTCTCTCTTCTGAGCGAGATATGGCACAGGGTTGATTTTGATGTGCTGACTTTATATTATTAGTCTCCTGGTCCCAATGTTACATGGGTTACCTAATTGCATACTGCTTATTTGTCATCATTCCTTTCATCTCCTGTTGCTGATTACTTCCTCGTGGTACTTTTGGGTTACTGGTGTCACTAAACTCCGGGTGAAAATGGTTTACTTCCTTTCACTAGTCATGCTAAGGTCAGTCTGTTAGCAGGAGCAAATGTATAGCAGTGTTACCTAGTGGAGGATAGAGATCATGACTATGCAAACATTACAGTGATCTAATTTTTTTTAATAGCCCAAGCACTACAGTATACAATTACAATTAAAAAAAATTGCACAGATACAGTAACATATAGTTATGGTAAACTGTAGTAGAGAGCT
Source organism: Tyto alba (assembly GCF_018691265.1). Lineage (NCBI taxonomy): Eukaryota > Metazoa > Chordata > Aves > Strigiformes > Tytonidae > Tyto > Tyto alba. Next base: position 18,545,320 of record NW_024881295.1, read on the forward strand.
ATTCTGTTCATGTAGTTTATTCAAGATTGAAGCAGGTTATTAGGAACATGTAATGAACTGGCAGTCACTGAACTATGTCATCAGAAGAAAAATTGATAATAAATAAACCACAAAATGTGACAATTTAAAAATATTAAGCTTCTACAGTTTCTGGAAGCACCCACTGTTTCTAAACACCCTTCTTTTATCTCAGAAAGTTCTAATCTCTCTGTGATATGCATCCCTTTCTCTCCACCTTGTAACTCAGATGTATGGGTTACAAGCAGAAGCCCTCTTCTTGCACACAGCTTCTGTGAGAGATGGGGTTGCTTCAGCTTTATGTGAGCATTTACTGTTGCCTAGAACCTGCCGATCCCCATGCTGGTAAGAAAGCATCCTGTGAGTTTGCATGCACACAGCTGAGGTGTGGGTCCCTACTTGTTGCACTGTGCACTGTCAGTCCTCTAGCTGGATACAGGCTGGGCTCCTTAAAGCATCTGATGGAGAGGATACTCTGGCACAGGTAGAGGCTGTGATATTAGCAGCGTGACTTTGGGCAGTGTCACACAGGTCTTCACTACTGCTGTTTACACTCCAAGGTGTTTTCCTCTTGTTAAAAATTTCACACTTCTCTTGTACCTCTGTTGAGTCCTTTTTTGTTTCAAAAGTGTCTTTGGACTTCTCTGTTTATTGTTTAATCCAGGTTATGATTGTATTCCTTTTCAACACCATCAGTCGGTGGTTGATGACCATCTTCCCTTTTGATTTGATCGGTTTTGGACAGATGCTGTCCAGATAAACTAGTCTTTGGTACACACACACAGAGAATGCACACTTGCATTCTGACCTTACAAGATACTATTATCCAGCCTATTTGTCAGGGGTGGACTGTAGGGCTGCAGGAACACCTATTGTTTAGTGTTGACATAGCCTGGAGAAGGATGTTTGCCTCCATAACTGTTGATTTTTCGGGTGGTGGGGATCTTCAGTGTTGTGGTACTCTGCTGCTGGTCTTAGCCCACAGTTGGTGAGCTGTCTTTTTATACCCATTAGTTTCAGCAACCTCTTCCCTTTTGCATTTGCTTACTACATTTAAACTAGTTGTCCATGTTAGCTGGTGAATCATAGAAACCGACTGACTGGTCTTTATATAGATGGCCCAAATTGCCCTCTGACCTCTCTGTGAGGTAAATGGGAGGTGTATCCACAGAGTATTTCAGGGACATTACATAAGACAGAGGCCAGAGACATGCCTAAAACTATCCGATAGAGAAGTCTAGGTGTAGGTGTTTTAGTCACATATTTGTTGAAGAGCTATGCTTGTACTCCCACATTCAAGGGGGATGTCTCTCCATTTCATTTCTATGCACCATCAATGAAGAATTGGCAGTTGCCTGGGTAGTAGTTGCTGATGATATCTGAGGCTTGCAGTTAAGGTGAAAAAGTAGCAGATGGAGTGAAGCAGACATGTGAGAACTAGTCTTCTCTGTCTTTCACATACTGACACTGAACTTCTCAGATATTCTTCCTAAGACAAGTGCTTTCTGCTAAATATCACTTTAGAAAGTAGCATGTTTTGTTGTAATAAAGTTATAAAAAATTTTTAGGTTGTGATTGTGTTGAGTTTATGTGTGTGGCGGGGGTTTCTGGTAGCAAGGGTGGGGACTACAGGGATCCTTGTGAGAAACTTTTCGAAGCTCCCTCAGCTCCAAGTCAGACCTGCCTCTGGCCAAGGCTGAGCCAATTAGTGATGGTGGCCCCACTTCTGTGATAATGTATTTGAGAAGGGGAACCTGGGAGGAGGAGTTGGAGTTGTGAGGAAGCTACTTATGCAGACACTGAGGTCCGTGGAAGAAAGAAGGGGGTTGGAGGTGTGCTGGAACAGAGACTCTTCTGCAGCCTGTGGTGAGAGGGCAGTCTCTCCTCCTGCTGCCCATGGAGGGCTACGGTGGAGCAGGTGCCCACCTTCAGCCTGTGGAGGACCTCATACTGGAGCAGGAGGCTTTGCCCAAAGAAGGCTGGGACTCCGTGGGAAGCCCGTGCCGGAATAATTTGGTTCTGGGAGGACTGCAGAGTGTGGGAGGAACCCACACTGGAGCATTTCGGGAAGAGCTGCAGCCTGTGGGAAGTACTGTGGCAGACAGATGTGTGGACGTTTGTCTTAAACATTTCTTGGTACAGAGGAAACCACAAGCAAGAACGAAACACCAACTTCTGGCCCTGTGGAGGTAGGATTTAACGATACATCCTGTGGTTTTGAACTAGGCAGGAACCTGTGACTTTAATGTCTGTCAACAACTAACTGCAGGTGTAGGGTGGTAGGTGGTTGACCTTGACGAGGGTCTCATGATGCAGCCCCCAAGATATTCTCACTGTCACTTACTTGGGACACCATGAGCTGCCTGTGCCAAACCAGACCACACCTACCATCAGATGACACCCCGCTCACCATTCATATGCACGAAGTTTATTGGAACGGGGTGGAGATTTTGGCACTCGGACTGTATAAAAATGGTATCATCAGAAGCTAGGGGTGGACTCCCACCACCAAGACACCCAAGAATCAGGAGGACCAATGGGACACTGCTGGATTCATGGGTGATGATATCTTTCTCTGTCTATCTTTCTCCCCCCGCACTTTCTCTTTAATGAATTATAACTAGATCCAAGTAAGAATGTGTAGCATGGGACTTGCTTATCCAGTTAAGTTGTTGCCATTAAGTTATTGAATCTAACCACTTGCCTTGTATTTTGTATTAATAAATTGTTAAACTGGTTGCCTGGTGTTGTTTCACCTTAATTTAGTCTAAGGGTATCTTGAACTTGGTGATAGGTCCCAAAGGGAGGGAGGCTGTCCTAAATGGCTCCTTCCAGGCTGTGACAAGTACTCAGGTTGGAGAAAGTTCGTGGAGGACTGTCTCTTGTGAGAGGGACCCCGTGCTGGACCGGGGGAAGAGTGCGAGCAGTCCTCCCTCTGAGGAGGAAGGAGCGGCGGAGACAATGGGTGATGAACTGACCATAGCCCCATCCCCTGCCCTCGTGCATTGCTGGAGGGAAGGGGAGAGAGAAATGGGGAGCAAAGCTGAGCCTGGGAAGAAGGGAGGGGTGGGGGAAGGTGTTTTTAAGATGAGGTTGTATTTCTCCTTATCCTACTTTGACTTGATTGGTAAATTAGCAGTGGTGGTGGTGTTCACATTAAATTGATGTGGGGCTTTTTCCCAAGTCAAGTCTTTTGTCCATGACCATAACTGTTGAGTGAGTCCTCCCCGTCATTATCTTGATTCCTGAGCTTTTTGTTGTATTTTCTCCTTCCCCATTCCTGAGGCGGAAGGAGTGAGCGACCAGCTGTGTGGTGCTTGGTTGCTCTCTGGGTTCAAACCATGTGTCCTGGGTTGAGTGAGTGGTGGAGTTTTTTGGGGGGCAAGGGAGGGGGCTATAGGGATGGCCCCCTGTGAGGAACTCATGTTGGAGAAAGTTTGTGGAGGACTGTCTCCTGTGAGAGGGGGACCATGATGGAGCAGGGGAAGAAGTTCCAGAAGCTCCCCCCACCAAAGATGGAAGAAGCAGCAGCACTGACTGCACCCCCCCATTCCCTGCCCCTGTGCCACTGAGGGGAGGAGGTAGAGATATCAGGAGCAGAGCTGAGCCTGGGAAGAAGGGAGGGGTGAGGGGAAGGTGTTCTTGAGATGTGGCAATGCTTCTCACTGTCCTACTCTGTTAAGTATTGTTGTTAGTGTCTGTTAGAAATGTATGTTATTTTTTTCTTCCCCTAACGAGTCTGCCTTTTGCTTTCACTCGTGACCATAAAGGGTGATTTTTCCCCTCCCGGTCCTATCTTGAATCCCAAGCCCAGCTCATCTGTCCCTTCTTATTGCTGGAAGAGAAGGGAGAGAGTGGATGCGTGGTGTTTGGCTGCCGACCAGGCTCAAACCATGACAGTGATCAACGCATGAACACCCCATATAAGGACATAAGGAAGTATGCAAAATGTTAGGCAATGCAGTGCTGTTAAGCTGATGGAAAAATACTGTAACTTTTGAAACGTATATAAGCAGCCTGCTTGCTGAAATAGTGTCTCAGCATCACCCGTGACCTGAGTCCGTGCCGTTAGTCACCACAAATGGTGCCTGAACAGGGACATGAATAGACAATCCAATGGTCATACCAGTGGCGTTGCTTGACTGAACTTGGAGGGCTGAAAGGAAGCTCCAGGCGCTCCTCACAGACCTTTTCTGCAGGACAGAAGGTACGCGGCCAAGAACGATGAGAATTCTCTGTCGCCAGAGCTCAGGAATGTTCTTGACCTGATGAAGCGAATGCTAAAGCAACACAATCAAGATTTAGACAGCAATGACCTTAAAAGACTGCTACTCTGGGCTCGAGATCATGACCCGCTTTTAAACAGCACCAACGTCTTTGGTCCCAAAAGATGGGATGATATAGGGGTCAAGCTTTGGGATCAGGCTACTCGGGGAGACAGAATTTCTTCCAGGCTCTTGGCCGCTTGGCGGATCGTGTTTGAAGCATTAAAGTCCCATGTGGTGCCTGGTGATTTACAGGATGATGATGGCACGGAACTGTTGCCTGCTGCGACAGATTCAGTGGAAGTCTTAACCCCAGCTGCTCCACCAGCAAAAGTGTGCAGCAAGAGATTTCTAGAAAGCCCTGTCTGATGGGGGCTGTTGGAGGCAACCCTGATACGGATCCCTGGAACTCGGGGCCTTTTGACCCAGAGAAGGAACCAGACCTGTACCTTCCCAATCCACGTGATAAATGGGTTGTGGCACGCAGACAAGCTGCACAGCAGGGGGGATTTCGATATGTTGAAAGCATTCCCTGTTATATATACTCCTAACTAACAGCCTAAGTGGGAGGCTATATCGTACTTGATCCTTAAAGAACTCTCTCGGTCGGTACAGGACAATGGCCTGGGGGCCCCCTTTCACAATCGCCATGGTAGAAAGTACAATAGATTCCTATAACCCAGTCCCTCACAATTGCAAAGCAATAGCTAAATTAATACTTACAGGGATGCAACTCATGATGTGTATGTTGGAATAGCGGGAGGCATGCTCGGCACAGGCGGTAGAAAATTTGTTGTGTCCGCAGGGACACCGACTTCAGCGTATTACTGTAGGAAAATTAATGGGTGAAGGTGCTTATGCCACTACAACCGCTTAAGATCAATTGCCCCTTGACACAATAAATCAATCTGAGACCTTGGCGATGAAAGCCTTTTCGTAAAGTCCCTGACACCGGAACCATGCAAACCTGCTGTGTAAATATCTGCCAAGAAGCCACAGAGCCTTTCATGAAGTTTTTAGACAGGCTCAAAGCTAGTCTGGACAAACAGATAGACAATTCCACAGCCTGTGGTTCGATATTTAAGCAGCTTGCAATAGAAAATGCGAACCCGGACTGTCAAAAGGTATTAAGAGCATTAAAGGCACCCACAGTCACAGAGATGATACGAGCCTGCCAAGGTATAGGGTTGGAGAGTCATCAACTGAGACATTTGCGGCCATGAATATGCACCCCAATTCTGGCATTTGTTTCAGTTGTGGTCATTTGGGACCCTTGTGATGAGAATGCCCAGAAACAAAAAAGGGGGCAGACACCAGACCAGGTATTTGTCCCTGGTGCCGAAAAGGACGACATTATGCTAAGCAATGCAGATCCAGGTTTACAAAGGAGGGGCAACTGCTCCTGGCACGGTCTAGCCAGCCTCAGAGAAACTTGTCACAGAGCATGACGGGGGGTCACACCCTGACACCAAATCACCCTCCTGCCCAGCGCTCATTCCAACAAGGGAACTTTGTGCCGGAACAACACGCAGGGCTGGAGTGGACCTGGCCACCGCAGTCACGGTAGATCTAGTGTCCACAGCAGTGCATCTTATTCCCACATGCTTGCGGATCCCTTGGAAACGGTTGCAGTGCATTGATCATCCACAACTCAGCAAGGCTTATTCATCCTACCTGGATTGGTTGACTCAGATTATAAAGGGGAGATAAAAATAATGGCATGGACCCCTACTCCACCCTGTCGTGTCCCTGTGGGAGCAAAAATAGCACAACTTGTGTATTTCCATGCTCATTCACCTGGACATTTGAATCGAGAAAGCAGGGAGAGGGCATTCGGATCCACTGGGGAACCTTAAAACATGCGGGCTCAGCCTCTCACACATAGCTGTCCTTCCTTGAAATGTGAACTAATCCATAGTTGTTTGTCTGCAAAAATTACTTTAACAGATTTGATGGACAGTGGTGCTGATGTGACGGTAATTGCACAATCTGCCTGGCCATCTAACTGGCCGTTGATGCAGTCAACTAATGCCCTAGGGGGGGTGGGTGGCTTAACCACCCCAAAACAGAGTCCCGACCTTATAATTATCAAGGGGCTGGAGGGCCGTACCGCATGCGTCAAACCGTATGTACTACCACTTCTCATCACACTTTGGGGAAGAGACTGTCTTGCTTCTTGGGGTATTGTCATGGGGATGAATTTGTCATAGGGGCTGCTGAAAGGCAGCAAGTCCTGGCCCTAACATGGACAAAGGATAATCCTGTACGGGTAAATCAGTGGCCCCTACCTCAGGACAAGCTGCAACATTTGCATCAACTGGTACAAGAACAGTTGCAAGCTAGACATGTTGTTCCTACTACCAGCCCTTGAAACTCCTCTGTGTTTGTTATCCAAAAGCAGCCCACTTGTTGAAATAAAGTGTCTCAGCATCACCCATGATCTGAGTCCATGCCGTTAGTCACCACAAATGCAAACTTAGTTTTCTTAATCCAGCTGATAATGATGATGAACTGAGGTTGTGCTTTTCATTTTTATGGTCTTGACAGTGACGAGAATTGTTTTTGACTATTGGCTAAATTGTGTGTTGCATGTAGTCAAGTTTCTCCTCTGTTTAGCAAGAATTTTACAGTTACTACTAGTTGGCTTCTTAGTCTTGTTTACATATCTCAGTCATGTTTCTGAAACATATATATGTCCTCAAGTTCTTCAGCAGTTACCTAATTCAAGGATATGACTGTTTTATCCCCTGATTATTTTTCAGGAAATACCCCGTGTAACATTAGCAGTCTGAAATCTTTAGCTTGTATCCAAAAGCCTGTTTTCTCATCTGTTTCCTGCATCACTGTAAGTATTGCCTTAATACTGTTCTTGATGTTTTTTATGACTTTCATGTATGACTTTGTTTTCCTGTTTTCTTTTGTTATTGGTATCTTTTGACAGCAGAGAAAGTGAAAGAGTGAAGGAAGATAGAGCTATCTTCGAATCTTGATAATAACACCTGGAAAACTATAACTTTGTGGCTTTTACAGGCTAGATCTGAGTCATGCTTCTAATTCCTAAGTTTGAAAGCAAGAGAGTCGTAAAATCCAGAAGAGCCCATGAGAGAAAGTCAGGAGCCTTGGGTGATCTGGGAGAAATGACCTGAAACGTTTTTTTGAGAAATTGTCTAACACCCTGCACAAAGCAGGATGTTTGTTCTGCCCTAGGTGGGTTTGACCATACTGAGAGGAACCTACTGAGATGTAAACAGCATTCATGCTTGTAGGTCATCATGGCTTTTTGCGCTTTTCCATTTTTGAAGATGTGTCTAACAACTTTCCAGAGGTCGTTCAGAAGTAGCATGCTCACCCAGTTGGCCTTGTTGGTAATCAGTGTAAATTCTGGAATATAACATGAAGAGCTAGAGATTTGTGACTTTGTCACCTCCTGGAGGTATACTTACTGCAATAGCAGAGGTCATCTCCATGCTTCGTTCCATCAGCCAACTGAGTAAATTAACGCTACCAAACAGAATTAGGGGTGGTTTGCCTGTAGCTACATGTGCTGTTAACTAGTCACAGAGTTGTGTTTTTCAAAAACTAGTAATTGCCCACAGTGTCAGGGAAGAGCAAATGACATGTAAAATAAAAACAAGTAGTCTGCATTATTATGAGAGATTTTTACTGAACCCAAATAAATTGTCTCCTTTTGTTATATTTGAGGGTATAATTGAGCCTGGGTCTTCTTGTCAGAAAACTCTGACCTGTATCATATTCTATAAGTGCTTCTTATGCTCAGCTCTTAAGCGTGGCTTATTGTATCATGTTATACAAATACATTGGGTTTTTTTCATTGTTGTTGGATGAGAAGCTAAACATAACAATCTATTGTTAAATTAAAAAGTTGAATGATAATATAATTAGCAGAATAATGTGAGGATTTTGTTATTCATTAGACAGTCAATAGAATTGTTAGTTGCTGCTCTGTCTTTTTGTACCTTAACTGTGTTCTGGGAAATAATTTATGCAACTCGACATTGGCAACATTGATGTCCATGGGATGTGCCAGTGGAGTTACTCTTCTACCTGGCAATTTAAGCTCAATAGTTCTGTTCATAATACATTCTAAATCACTTTTTGGAAAGTGAAATACATTTGATTGAAAGATTAAGGTTTTAATTTTTTTTTTTTTTTTTTTTTTTTAATTTTAGCATTTAGTTTTTTGACTGAAGAAAAAGAAATCAAGAAAAGATGGACTGGAATGTAAGATCATTCCAGAATGCTGATGCAAAAAACAACCTACAGAGTGAAGAAGCACGTTATACTCAGTTGCTTTCTAATACACATGCTTTTCCTCAGACAAATGCCTGTTCTTCTAAAAATGCATGCACTTATGCTGGAAATAACCAGGTGGTGTATATGCCAACTAGCAATGCTGCTTTCCCTTTTGTAAATGCTGAAGGATTCAAAACTTCAGATCAGGCATTACCAGGAGCATCTGTAGCTGGCAATGATTTTTTTATCTCAAAATACTCAGTCAATCAACATTCACAGTCCTTTGTACCAATAGCTCCAAAACCTCCCAATCAGACACCACGTTTGCGGGCAGAGATGACTCAGACTTCTTGGACAAATTCTAATGCCTGCAATTATTCCCTTAGAAGGTTACCTCCCCTGTCTTCTCAAATGAACACTGGAAATAACTTGAGGAATATACTTCGGGAACCTCAGTATGCCATCACAAACGGTTACAGCGTGCAGGCGCAAATACCGCAGCATAATTCCATGAGAACTACAATGTTGTATCAAAATAACATTTATTCCCATAATAATTCAATGTCTCTTGGTACATCTGAGCAACATGTCCAAAACCAAATATATTATCCCAACAGTCAGTTTAAAGTTTTACACTCACTGAATCAAAATACTGAAGCAAATGTACAGCTGCTAAAATATCGACCAAGTCAGATGGGATCAGAAGCTCGTAGTGGATGTTCTGCACCATCTTTGTTGCCTGCCAACTGTGATTCAAGAGCTGCAGCACAGTCTTCAATAGGTGTACCACAGGCAGTTCAAAATGTGCCTAATGGATGCACCCTTAGCCAACAGAGGCACCCATCAGATCCAACAAATGCTTCTGGTTTTAACAGTGTTCAGCAGCACTGTCAGAAATGGCGATCTGGAGAAGTCAGCCAATCAGTTAGCAATGTCTGTAATTCAGGTGGAAATGTGACAGCAAATCAGCCTTTTAATCAAATGTCTGTGCCATCCCCTGGCATTTCCAAACAACTGTATGATGATGTGCATGAAATGGAAACTTTTTCTTCAGTGGCTGCTTCAAAGCCACTGAGTGATCCTGCTTCAGTTCAAGAAAGCCAGACGAATAATTCGATGAACGGGCCTGTGAATTCTCAAATTTCTTCAGCAACAGCAGATGGAAGACCAATTACGAAGGACAGACTAGCTTGGGAAGCTCAAAAGCTGCTCGCTATTAAAAAAAAAAGTGTCCTGCTTGAAAGGTTGCATCATATTAGAAGAAAACTCTTAACAGCTTCAGAACATGACAAAAGTACTCCCCCACTTCCTGCAAGTTATCAAGCTGCTCTTCATAATCATCTTCAATGGGTGCCCAACCAAAACATACCACCTTCCCCATCTGAAACAGTGAGGACAGAGTGTCCAATACTTAACTCTTCACCCGAAGAAAGAAATGACAAAAACATAGCCAACGCTGATAACAGATTAGAGCTGACTCAAAATAACCCTCAAGTGGAGCCAGGAAGCCTTTCACCAAGCTCTGTTCCTATTCCCTCTCAGAGCAAACTTACAGCTCAGTTAAATAATCCTGAGATCACTCCTGTCTTGGAACAAAGGGATGCATCTGCCTTGGCCTCTTCTCAAAAAGCTGCGACATCCTTGAACAATGCCTCAGGTTTTAGTCAAGTGAATAGCTCTACCGAAAGTGCACCAAAGAATGTGCCAGCTTACCCCAAGAACTCATCATTTTTTCAGTTTGTAATGAGCAGCACAAATATATTGAAAGAGAAGACAGCTGGTGCTACTGCTGATAAAATACTGACTAGTCTCCTATGTAGTGAAAAACCACCGAGAGATATGTCTGTCTCAGGTGGAAGCTTACTAAAAGACACTAGTGAGAAGAACGTAGAAACTTTGAAAGGTGAGCAGGCATTTATGGTTCACACAAACTCTCCTGCATCAGAAACAACTGATTCTGGTGAAGCTAAATTCCAGAGTGATGTAGCTCAGAAAAAAACACCGTTTACTGAAGATACATCTTTTAAACAGAACAATTATAGTTACTCTGTGGAAGAGCTAGCTGCATGCCTGGGCTTGTGGAGAAAGCATCCATCAGGATCTGGAAGTGTACAAAATAGCCAGTCAAATGAAAGCCCCACAGCACGTCAGATTTCACCTTGCAGCCAAAACACAAAAAACAGAGAACAGAATAATGTTGTGGTTAGTACAAATGAAGCAATTTTGCCTATAACTGCTTCTGTAGCACAAAAGCTTGATACATTGACTTGCAATTTGATAAAAAGTTTTGAACTCCAAGTTGCAGTTGTCTCTCCTTTAGTACTTTCTGAACAGAAAACACAGAGTGAGGAGGCAGACAAATGTCCAACATCTGTAGTGAAAACCTCTCCGGTGATTGACTTGGGAAGCACATGTAGCTTGCAAGAAAAGGGGAAAAATGGTTTAAGTGTGGTAAATACTGATAAAGGAACAGTAGAAAATGTTCAGTCATCACCCACTGGTTGTGTTCTGGTACAGAAAGTGGACTCAGATTTGCAACAGACAGAATCAGATAATGGAAACAGAATAGTGAAAAACAGTGTGAGTGCAAATGATTCATATGACAAAAACCAAAGGAAAGTTAGTCAATCTGCACAAGATGCTGGAGAAAATCTGCAGCTTGGATTACAAAACAAGCCTTTTCTTCCTGAATTGGGCATAAATTTTTCTAGCCAAATCTTTCAAGAAGGTATAAGAGACCATAAAGACAAGCCACCTGTGTTAGAAACAGGAGATACATCCAGAGCTGTGTTGGAAGAACAGATGTTTTGTATTTCTAGTGTATGTTCTCTTGTTGAAGGTGATACATTTTATAATGCACAAATAGCAGGTATCTTCAGGTCAGTCCCTGAGACACGTGCATTAAATGGTGCCTCATCAGAACAAAATGCATCTGACCCAAAACAAAAGGAACAACAGCTGGATTTGAATAAAAATGAGCTGAACAATAACACTCCCCAAAGAGTGACCTTGTTGCATAAGATGGAAGAAACATCAAGCTGCATGAGTAAAGCAGGTAAGATTTGCAATGGTATCACAACTAGCCAGTTGGGGAAAGAAAGCCGTGGCAATCCTCTTAAAACAATTTCTACCTCAGAACAAAAAACGTCATTCAATGCATCTTTCAAGCATCCTGAAAATAGCTTGGAAATTCTTGCTGGTATGAACCAGCAATTAGATCAAAATTCACTAGATTTCTCAATCAGTGTAACTGCTGAAACAGATGTGTTCACTGTTCCAAGAGACAACAGTAACCAAAACCACATGTCCAGTAGAAATAGCACAGAAAAAGAGATGAATCTTTTGGGAACAGGACCTGTTAAATGTCTAAATAATCAGCTGTCTGAACTAGTGAAAGAGTTTCCATATGGCATTGAAGGTTCTGATATGCTAACAAAAGAACCAGTACGAAACGATTCTGTGGCTGAGCAGATGGACAATCAACCTCAAAAAGAGACTCAAATTTGTGACAAGAGTTCTCATTTGAAGGATCCAGTAGATCAGATAAAAATTGCAGTGTTAAGCTCTGATCAGATGGAAGAACTGTTTCCTGAACACAAACAGTGTTCCTCTAGTGACAAGGAGAGAGTAGCAAGTCAACGGTCAGAAGAGGCATCCGCTGAGGAGAACCTTGAAGGCACTATGCAGCCTTGTCAGAATCCATGTGAGAAGAAAAAAAGAACACAGAAAACTTCCAACCCCAGGAAAAAAAAAGATTGTTCTTTAATGAGTTGTCTGTCTGCAGCATGTAAAATACCACAGTGCCCATATAAAGTTGGAACATCTGGTTCAGAGAGAAATGATCAATGTGCAAAAGCTGAAAATACTAGCTCTGCAGAGAGACAAGAAAACAGCAGTAAATCTGATGCCGTAGTGAACTGTACAGAAGGAAACCTGATTTCTGAAAAAAACCCAAACAGTGTTAGCAAAAATAAAGAAGATACTTGCAAATACACCTCTGTGATGAACAAACAAGCTAGTCTAAAGGTGAATGATGAATACAAACTGGTTGCAACACAACAGGAAAAAATTGGACCACTTAATTCCTCTGAAAATCGGGATGTTGATAAATCTAAAAGGAGCCACTGGAAGGAAGAGCTGCAGGTCGACAGAGGAACCCCACTGATAGGCAAAGGATCTCATTCTGACAAAAAAGAACATCAGACAGGCTCAGAAGAGTTACCAGAGAAGGCAGGTCATACAGATGCAGACAACATGACAAAGTCATCCAAAAAGAGAGCTTTAAAAGAAGAGCCCCTTTCAAAAGATAAAACCAAACCAGGTTTGGTCATAAAATCCAAAGCAGATGTTTGCAAACTTATGAAGTCAGAAACTGTTGAAATTAAGCATGCTGAAGCCAATCAAGGACAAAAAAGTAAAACCTGTGGAGAGAACTCAGCTGAAGAACAGAACTGGAGGAAACAAAAGGAGATGCTTGGGCAAGATGCAGGAATTAACATAAAAGAGAAAGCCAAATTATCAGCAGAAATAGAACATGAAAAGCTGAATAGTTATTGTGTTGATGCTGTAATGTTCCCAAATTTTGGCACTGTAGACTTAAAGTCAAGAAACTCCAAATATTCTCAGCATAAATCTATGAAAGTTCATCCTTCACAGGAGCAGTCGTACAAACGGAAGAGGAGGGAAAATATGATTGGGAAGAGAGACCCTAAGAAAACAAAGGTGGAAGAGGAAAGACTGAAACAATCTGAAGTAAAGAATTCCAAGCAGCTTTCATATAATTACCTGATAAATACTGACAAAGGTAAAAAATTGAATGGAGAAAATGTCTGGAAACCAAAGAGTTCATTAGCAGATCGCTCTGTGCTTAAACTACAGAGAAGAAGGGCTCGATCTTCTAACATCTCTAAAAACTACTTTTCTAACAAAGAGAGATGTCTTGATGCTCAAAACAAAGACAAGTGCTCTGAGAAAATGTTTCCTGATAAAAACCTGCTATATTTAAATAGAAGAAATAGCAGATTGAAATTACATCTTCAAAAGGAACCAAAAAAGCAATACCTGAACAGAGTCGCATTTAAACGTATGGCACAGGAACGCATATATCTGACAAAATTAGAGACATCACCTGTCAGACCTGTCCGGCATATAAAGCCCAAAGTGTCACAAAAAAGCCCAAGTGTGAAAAGAGGTGCTTCTGTCTCAGAAATTGAGAAATCATGCAAACTGGAAGTACTTGAATTTAAGCTGTGTCCAGAGATACTGTTCAGAAATCCAACCACTGATGAAGAAAGCTTATCTGCAAAGAATTCCCTGGAGAGAGAGAAAGTCATTGTGGCAGGTATGTTGCTATCTGGATTACTAATTTGTAAGTAAATTAATTTGCAAGTAAAAAGTATGTACTCCTTTTTAAATTCGTTACACAAAACTACAGACTGAAAAGATGGGACTAGAAGCTGAAGGCTGAAATAGTTTAGTTAGCTTCCTGACAGACTGTAGCTGTGTGTTAAGCTGAAAAAGAACATGAGACTTTTCCTTCATTTTCACGTTTTACTCTTTTTCCATAAGTTTTACAGAACAGAGTTAGAGTAGTTTAGAGCATGGCAGTTTCAAGTAACTTCGCAAGAAGGCTTTCTAACCTACTTGTAGAAGATAGACTGGCTTGTTTATAGAAAGCAGATTCCCTTGACATAGTTTGCAAAGGTGATCTGATTTGTATTCAGTGTCCACCTGGTTGTGTATAAATCTGGCTGGGTAAACAGCGGTGGGAGAGATCTTGTGTGTCATTGAGGAAGAGAGAGGGCTTGAGCCAGACGTGTGCTGCACGCAGTCTCCATAATCTTTGCTATCTTTGCTTTAAGCTGCCTTTTTTCCTCTTCTTCCATGTCCCTAATCTTTCAACATTTTGCATGGTGCTTCGTGAAGCATATTTGTGTCAGATATTGTATTTGATTTTAAATAAAACCAAATCTTAAGTTGTACGTGCCAGTCCTTGCAGTCATTTTCACACCCAAAGGAAATTTCCTTTTGCACGTGCTAGTATATGTGTTAGGAACCTCAAAAACGTCGTGTTGTTTTGTTTTGTTTTGTTTTTAATTTAGGTGTCAAGAGTAAGAAAGAAGATTGGTTAAAATGTGGTCCAGTGAAGCAAAAAAAGCTGGAAGAGATCTCTACAGGTGAAATGACTTTTGAAATATAAGTTAAATACCCTTTGCTTGATTTTAAGTGTTCCTTTCCAGTAGCAAATCTTAATCAAGTATTTTAACTTATTCTTTACTGGCTCTGCTGCTGAAGTGGATACCGTAGAGTAGAAATGTGAGTTTCAAAGATTTGTGGGGATTTTGATTGCCATAAGAATATGTTATTGGAATTTCCTGGGTATGTATGTGCAGTTGAATCAGAGGTAGCACTGGTGACAAGATTCAAGTACAGTTTTAAACTGTAGATAAAGACCAAGCTAGCTCTTTCCCACTTTAAAATGTAGGAAGTGATGTAACAAAATCTAGTGTGAGACTATAAAACCAGAAAGTGATTTTAAAATTTTATTTGGCTTTCACAGTTAGTTGACACTGTCTGCACTTAAACCTGTGCTCACAGGTACCAAGATCTGTGTGTCCCAGTAGTCTGGACAGGATTACTTGTATGACAGACAGAGGAAAAGCGGTGCCACCACTACATCTTCTGTGTTTCTCTTGATTGGAAAATTACTTTTTGGATGGTCTTATGTACCGTTTAGGTGTCAACAGTTAGAACAGTGGCATATTTCATCTTGGGATCTTGGTTGTTCCGTCATTTGTAAATCTTGGGTGAGGTTGCTCCCCCCTGTCTTTGTTTCTTTCTCTTAGGTATCTTTCTAGCTACAGTCTTGTTTTCCTACTGGTCAGGAAGCAAAAAGTTGTATTCAGCATATTGTAGCCTTGTTGCCACCCTCCTCTTATCAGGGTGCAAGTACTCTGCTGACAAGTTATCTGTGTTGAGGTCTTGATGCAAGCAACACATTTTGCGATGTTTACATCTTTTATTGTTGTCGAATGTGTCGTTGGCTATTGATGTCTGCCATTCTTTTAGCCCTTCCTCATGTTTCTTTTCTTACTTTCACAGATGCACATTTTCATTCACACCTTTCTTAATATCCTTTAGAAATCTCTCTTACTGAAGACACCAGAATGACCATTTGGTGCTTAAAGATGCATTGGGGATTGATTTAAATCTGAGGTGCCTGGTGTTTTAGGAAGGAAGTTTTGTGGCATCCTTTTTGAGAGTGGGTGGCCTTAAGTAGCACATGCATAAGAAGTAGAGTCATTTGAGACTCCATAGACTTTTGCTTTAACCTGATTCTCTGTCTGTCTTTCAGCTGAGGACAGTATTCCACTTGATACAGCTATACAGATCCTGGATGGAGATGGCGAGGCTCTTCACATTCCAGTCAAAGACTCAAAAGAGATATTTCAGACCTACAGGAAAATGTATCTGGAAAAAAATATGCAAAAGACTTGATAGCACTCTGTATCATAGGTCTTATTCAGTATCACTGGGAAAAATATGCTAACACTAAAATGCTTTTTCCTGTTTATTTCATATTTCTAAATAATTGTTTAAAAAAATACATTTTCTTTTGAGTGTTGGCAATTTTCCCCCCTATTTGCCTCATATTTGTGAGTGACTGAGATCTTACTCTGTATTTATTTCACAAATATGCTTTGGTGCCAAAAATACCATTGTCAGATGTATTGTTTCTTTTGGGCATATTTGAATCTTATTTTTTTAAAGGATACAGGAGTTAGTTCAATTTTGACCAAGAAAAACTGAAACTCATTTAAGTTGTCATAGTCTTGTTTTCTGATTCTGGAAAACTTCTACTTGTACTTTCCATTGCTGGCAGTGGAAAAATATTCCTACTGGAAAGGGACTGCAGTGGATTCTCAAGCATTACACCTTTGTTTTCTACTTAGGCTAGTCTGACTGTTATGCTTCTAACAAGGCTTTTTATTTTTGTAGAAACTTTTTTTTTTTTTTTTAAACTGGGAATACAAATATAAAACCTTCACATCAAACAGACAGATCAGGGGATACCATGAAGTGTTTATGCTGCTACCCAGTTTTCTTACTTTTTTTTTTTTTTTGTGGAACTTCTACAAATTGAGTTCTTCATCTGAACACGATGCTGTAAACTGATAGTTAACTGAAGACCTCTCTTGCTTTTCCTTCTCTCTCTCTCTGCTTTCTTTACACTTGAAAGAAAAGTGAAACTGTTGAAATGCAGGGAGTTTGAATTCACTCTTGTCTGGACTATGTTGCTCACTTTAACCAGACTGTAATTAATTTCTTTGTTTATAAGGTGTTAGATAATGTTTGACTACACATTCACTGTGACATAAGAGTTATAGTTTTTGCTGGATATCTTTTGTTTAAGTGCCTTTTCACTGTTCAGAATTTTTAATTGAGTCATATTTTTCACAAATTTGGTACTCGATTCTTTCTATCTGTTTAACCTTTATACTGAAAGTAAAAACTCTGTAGATATTTAATTGAATGGTTTTTATACTTGAAATAAACTTATAGAGGCCATGCCTTGACCTTTTTTTTTTTTTTTTAGTTTAAAAGTCTAAAGTTGTGTTTATTGCAGTTAGTTAAATAGGCATTGAAGATCCTCCAGCTGACGAAAAGCAGCTTTATCGTGAGTGCCAGACCTCCCTTCTTAAAAGGTTTCATAGTTGCAAGTGAGAATCAGACTTGAGTCCAAGTTTTTTCTAATGAACTCGTAACAGCACATACTTACAACTTCAGAAAACACATCAGGCATATTTTTATCCTCAGCATCTTTTTTTTTTTTTTTCCGCTGCTCTGTCTTGGAGTTGGGAATTGGTTGGCATGAGTACTTAAAAAGCCTTCAGTACTGTTCCATTCCTAAAGATGTATGCTTGTAGGCATCTTAGATACAGTCACCCAGTGGAGCATAACATTATAATTTCCTAGCTTGCTATGTATGCTAAACTAAAAATTTGCTTTTTTGGGAGAAAGAAGTCGTCCCCTTCCGTCATGTGTATATTTATTCTCTCAAACTACAGAACTATTCAGGAGGTTTTAAACTCCCTTCTTGTTGGGCACAGCTGTCCTAATAACTTAGATTTGTTTTCTGGCTCAGTGCCCAGCTATTAGGCTGTGGGGAATGTTGCCATTGAATAATTTTGTAATAATGTTGGCAACTCTGAGGTTTTATTTTGCATTTTCTTGGGAGTTTAGCACCTGTATTTAGACTGCCCACATTAAGGAAGATTCATTGTAGTCTTGAGTGTACCCAGTACAAACAACACATAGTTCCTGTCAAGAATTTATTTTGGGTTTTGTTCTACATAATAATATATGAAGCTGACTTAAATGCTTGAATGAATTCTTTTCAATGGGAAATTATTCAATTCATTGACCCATAACAATTATGTTCTAAATATTTGGAGAAGTTTGCCCAGTGACCCAGTGCACCCAGTAAATCAGAATGACAGTTTTGAGTCCCGGTAGATACAGATACATCTTCTTCCTCTCTTATACAGAGGAGTGAATTTTGGCTCTGTGACCATGTTTACCCAGTGACTTGTGCCTACACTGCTTCGGTGTGGCTAGGATCTTCGGGATAGACTGGCCACATCCTTTCTGCTAGGTTCAGTAGCTATCTGGTAAGCCTTTGCACTTAAAGTACTTTGCGCTTAGGGCTGGCCCCTAGCCATTGCTACACTTACTGCACAACTGCACAGGAACAGGACTGTGCCAGATGCTCTTACTCAGTTGCTGTTTCTCCTGCTGCTTATGGTGCTGACAAGCCACAATACTACAGCAAGCCCTTGGCCTTGGGCAGGCAAGGTGCTGATGTGCACCTAGATGTGGCTACTGTGAAACTAGTGCGATGGGGCTTGAAGCAAACCGACAAACGTGAGCATGAGCGTGTTGCCTCTACCTGAAAGGCCTCGTAACATGAATGTCCCCAGTGGGGTTACTTTGTACAAATCGGGGATCCTGCCATGGCTCTGAGACCACTGATAGGTCTTTATGTTCCTGATCATCCATATGTGGGACCTCCACCCGTGCTCCCTGTGCCTGGGCCCAGGAACTCCATTTAAGATCAAGCCAGGGCTTCAGTCCCTGCCTGAGCAATGTTCAAGGTCTACCTGTCTCTAGCTCTGTTACAGTCATGCCTGTGCGTGGGCATGGAAATTGCCCACTGATCCAGACCCCGACCCATGGACAGTCTTCCTGCCTGGACTCAGATGTATGTCATTGCTGTGAAGATGCCTGTCAGTCTTGTCTATGTCTGACCCTGGTTACCATCACTGGATCTGATCCTGGCCTGCGGA
This sequence comes from Tyto alba, assembly GCF_018691265.1. NCBI lineage: Eukaryota > Metazoa > Chordata > Aves > Strigiformes > Tytonidae > Tyto > Tyto alba. Next base: position 18,564,203 of record NW_024881295.1, read on the forward strand.
TTGATTTCCTGGCTTCACGTTGGCTCTCCATCATTGCAAGCTTGTCTGGTGATCTGGGCTCTGGATTGACCAGGATCACCATCCCTGTCTTTGTCTTGCTGCTTGGGTGACATGGGGATGGTGTCTTGGCTAGTATGGCCCCTGCCTTGCTGGTTGTGGTATCTCCCTCATCTTCTGGCCCCTGGGCCTTGGGCAGCCGCTGATCCTTTCTGAGCCCTGACATACAGAACTGTAGGATGTGGGTGTGCAACATCCTAACGTGTTGGTGCCTGTCTTCTTTCTTCTTCCCATTTCCTTCTAGGAAACTTTCTGTGTCAGTAGGAAGAGCTACCACTTCTACAATTTTTGCCTGTGTGCCCCAAGAGAGTCAAGATGAGGTTCCTGATTAAGTGTAAGAAGGTAAATGTCATTTGCCACCCATTTTCAAAGACAAGAGGATGACCCATAGAACTACAGGAGATTGGTCAGCCAGCCCGACTCCTGTCTTTGGGAAGATTATAGAACAACCCTCTTTGAAGCCATGACTACCCGAGTATAGGAAGGATAAGGTGATTTTGAACAGTCAGCATGGATTTACAAAGGGTAAATCACACTTTATCAACCTGATGGCCTTTTATGATGAGTTGGCAGGTTCTGTGGACAGCAGGACTGCGGAAAATGTTGAAAATTGCTCTTGACGTGGTTTCTCATAGTATTTTTGTAGCCAAATTGGAGAGAGATGGTGTGGGTAAGTGACCTACACAGAGGGTGGAAAATCAGCTGAACAGCTGGGCTTGGAGGGCTACTGTCTGTGATCAGTGATACAAAGTCCAGCTGGCACCTGATTACTACCACATTCTTCAGCAATTGATGCTGGGGGATGTCACTGTTCACCGTCTTCACTGATGAATGGAGATTGAAATGTAATGAACCTTTGCATGTTTGCAGGGAGGTATGGGGTCCTCGGGAAACGCAGGAGTAACTTTCTGTAGAAGTTCAGGGAAGGCACACAGGGTGTGTCCCCAAAACACCTGCCTCCTCTCACTTCCAACAGGTGAAACTAAAGATACTCAAAAGATCTGGTTTCTAATGGTGTGAAGCCAGAGCCCCAGAGGATGGCCTGTCCAGCAGATGCTTATCTTCAGCTTCAGGCAGCAATGCCTTTGCAGAAACTGGGTTCACATCTGCTCTAGGACCTGACAAGGACCTGCCCTAACCATGGGGTGAAGTGGTGTTGGAGAAGGTCAATAAAGTGGAAGTCTGTGTAACAGCAACAAATTTGACATGGTTAACTGCAGCACTGTTACTTCTTTTGACCAGATGTGAACACAGATGCCATAAATTCAGTGGCTGTTTCCTTCACATAATTGTCATGACGTGTAAATCACCCTCACTGTCTTGCCATGTGTCCAGTCATACAGTGACCCGCTCCTTGTAAACTGAGAAGAGAGCCAGTCATCAAGAAAAAAACATGCAGGAAAACATGCATTACAAAGTGCTGGGCTTAGGAACTTGGAAAAATGTTACCAGCACATTTGGTGTTGACAGTATGTTCCTTCCCAGATGTACATAATCTTTTTTCCTACTGATGCCTCATTAGCTGGATGCTAGACAGGTGTGTGCTCTGCTTTCTAATCGACAGTGATTTTCCTGGTGGCAGACAGGTGTGTTGTATTCTAGAATACTGCCTTAATTCTAGAAACCTGGTCCTTTAAACTAAGTCTTCCTTTAAACTTGGTTGTAGTGGCTACACTTACTATCTTGCTGTCTCAGTCCTTATCTCTCTGCCTTCCTAGACCTAAATATTTTGCCTTTCCCTTTGGAAACCTTGCCCCGCTTTTTTTCCCTCCTGGGACTTGTTGAATTTGCAAGGCTGCCACTGCAACCTTGATTTTTAAAATCTTTTTCTCTTCTCATTTTCCTGGATTCCAAATTGTCTTCTTCTGCCTGTGGGCCCCCAGCCTGTTTTCATCCCAGCAAAGCTCAGAGTCTTGAAACTTCTCTTGGGCTCTAGCTCCAGTGTTACCAGCTCAACCGTGCAAAGCCTACCTCATGTTTACACTTATGCATTTAAGCCAGTGACCCTTTTATTTTTACTTTGCTGTCTGTTCATCAGTATTAAGACTAAAAGGGGAAAATGGTTCTCTGCTTCCAGCTCTTGGGCTCTGTTGTGGTTTAGGCCTGATTGGCAGCCAACCACAATGCAGCAGCTCTCTCTCCCTTCCCCTCCGGCAATGAGAAGGGACAGAGAGCCAGGCTTGGGGTTCAAGATAGGACTGGGATGGGGAAAAATCCCCCTTTTATGATCACGAGCAAAAGGCAGACTTGTTAGGGGAAGAAAAAAAAGAACATACGTTTATTACAGACACTAACAACACATACCAGAGTAGGACAGTGAGAAGCATTGCCACATCTTGAGAACACCTTCCCCCCACCCCTCCCTTCTTCCCGGGCTCAGCTCTGCTCCCGATATCTCTACCTCCTCCCCCAGGGGCGCAGGGGCAGGGAATGGGGGATGCAGTCAGCTCTGCCACTTCCTTCATGTTTGGTGAGGGGAGTGTCCGGAACTTGTTCCTCCTGCTCCATCGTGGTCCCCCTCTCACAGCAGACAGTCCTCCACAAACTTTCTCCGACATGAATTCCTCCCATGGGCCGCAGCGTTCCCCACACTGCTCCATCATGGGTCACCAACTTTCTCCGACTGGATTCCCTCCCACAGCTGCAGCCCTTCCCGAGCTGCTCCGGCGTGGGACACCCCCACATGCTGCAATCCTCCCAGCGCTGAATTACAGCAGCAGGGCTGCCTTTTCCCATGAGACCCCGGCCTTCTTCGGGCACAGCACCTTGATCAAGCAAGCAGGAGCCACAGGCCATAAATCAATGTCTGCTCCACCGTAGATCTTCATGGGTGGCAGGGGGGGCCGCCCTGCCGTCTCCCCACAGGATACAGGGGGGTCTCTGCTCTGGCACACCTTCCCCCCCCCCCCCCCTTTCTTCCTCCGTTCCTCCACTGACCTTGGTGTTCACGCAGCTGCAGCAACTCCTCCTCACAAGTCCCACTGCACATCACCACGTCCCTTCTTAAATATGTTATCGCAGAGGCGCAGCTGATGGGCTCAATTTCCCAAACAAGTGGAGCTGACGTGGAGCTGGGGGAGCTTCGAGAAGCTTCTCACAGGGGGCCGCCCCGATAGCCCCCTCCCCTGCCACCAAAAAACTCCACCACTCACTCAATCCAGGACAGGCTCATTACTAGAACATCTTCTAGCTGACAAGAAAAGCAACTGAGATTGCTTGCTTCCTCCCTGCAGCTGGGGCTGGAGCACACCCATGGCAGTGGGAGCTTTGGAACACTTTGCTCTGAGTCTCAGCAAGTCCCCTTGGGCACATGCAAACAGATTATCCAGGCAAGGGTGCACTGATTTTGTTTGTTTGCCCCTTTTTTTTTAGGGGGGTAGCGGTTCTGGCGGAGATCAAAAGGCACACAGCCACACAAGGAACCCATAGTCCAGGTTTCCAGCCCTTCATTGTCAATAGAAGATGCTGAAATAACCTAGTGAATGCAGCACAATTTTTCTAGCTTTTTCACCTGTGCTGGCTGCATCCCCTCCCAGCCTCTTGCCCACCCCCAGCCCACAGGCTGTTGGGGCAGAGTGGGGAACAGAAGGCCTTGAGGCTGTACAAGCACTGCTCAGCAATCACCAAAACGCTGGTGTGTTAGCAATGCTGGTTTAGTCGCAAATCTAAAAGCTGGCACCATATGAAGACAGTTGACTCCATCCCAACCAGGTGCAGTCCATAGTCAAAGATGGACTGAAGTTTTCAGTCCAGAGCTATGACGCCTGTCATGGGAAAATGAAGATCCATGTGGCCCTCTGGGAGTACTTGATTTCCAGTGCTGAGACTTTGTGAGGAGGATGCCTTCTTATCATTAAGGCTGTGATGATGGAAACTGCTGTCTGTTGAAGTTCAGATGAATGTGGGCCTTGCAGTCTTCAATATTAAAGTTAAAATTCACCTCAGTGTTTTCATTTAATGAACGGTAGGAAGAGAAAGATTTCTGCCTTCATGCTTATATCGTGGCATAGTGAAAGACATTCATACAGCGTAATGGTGGACTTTGCCAAGGTATCTGTTTTCTGTAATGTTGCTTTCTCTGGCTACATGCATAAGCATTTTGCAGTACTGATTAGTTCATATTGCCCCTTGTGTTTCTCCATGCAGTGCTAAGATCAAATATTGCTTGTTTGATCTTACAAAGCTGGCTTAGATTATTAATAAAATTATTCCAGTCTTAAAATGTATGATTTAACACCTGAGCGTAAAATGACAGAGGTTTCTGCTTCTGTTTCAGTTTTATGTTGTTATGGCACTAATAATTCAAGAGCATGGGAAACAAACCTGTGTCTGAAAGGGTGTTAGAACTGTAAAACGGAGCCTGCACCATCATGTACCTCAAGCCCTCCCTTGTCCTCCAGGGCAGTATCCTCTTTCCTCCCTCCAATCATCAGTGCTATTAAAAAAAGTCACAAATAGCATTCTCCCTTAAAGTAAAATTAAAAAATAAAGTTCCTCCACTATGACGACACTTGTTCAGTAGACTACAAACTGAAAGCCAGAAACTATAATCTTTGCAACAAAATAATATCACAATAAATCACCACAGAAGGTGGTCTTCAGATCAAAATATGGAGACATAGCTAATAAGGAGTAAAAAAATACTCTGTATGTTCATTGGCTCGTAGTGCCTTTCCCTTACATCCCATCAGATATTTTTCAGAAGCAAATTAGCCTGCCATTGTGCTCTCACCCAGTAACTTTGGACACCGTTGACCAATATCAAGCAAAAACTGTAGAAGATAACGTTGATGGCTGGTTTGAGATGAGAAAAATGACGAGTCCTTTCTTCCCCCAACACTGCGGCAAAGGCAAGGAGATCTCAGCCCTCAGGTTAGCCCACAAATTAGCATCCATGTGGTTCCCAGCTGGCCACAAGAGATGCTGACTTGCACCCTACCAGGAAACTATGTGGGATGAAGTTAGGGTGCTGTATTTGAGCCAGGGAAGATGTGGGTCTGAACAGGGGATGCTGTAGAGAGGTTGCTGATGGCAGTGGTGGGGCAGCATCTCTTTGGAGGTGTTGGATGCACTTTATCAGTCTTACTGCTTATATACAGTACTTCTCTGTCTGTCTGGTTCTTTAATTATTTAACTACATTGATTAAAAAAAATACGTCTCTTGTGCTTTAGAAGTACAAAGACTGTCCTGAATCTCAGGCACTGCAGAAAGAAGGTGCAGTGTTGCTAGAAGTAATAGAAGAAGCCTAGGCAAGGAGAATTTATTGCAGGATTCAGCTTTAAACTGAACCAAAATTAAGTTTGACAGAGAGAGGTGCTTATTCATGCTCAAAGACGTAAGGAACTAGAAAGAGCAGGACCGATACAAACCTGAAAGATGTTGTGTAGTCCATAATATTCTCTCAGGAGGACTTTGAGGAACAGACCAAACAGTGTAGATTGGAAATAACAGGCTGTCCTTACCCAATGTTGGTGGAGGTTTTGATATCCCAAGAACAAGATTAAGACACAAACAAGGTCAAATGCCGCATACTAGAAACAGCTTTTATTATCAAAAGTGAAAGAGGTAACTATAGGATAGAATGGGAGGAAAAGGCAGAAATCAAGCAAGCAGTTGGAATAGGATAGTCACCACCATGGATCCATGGCATCCAAGTCTCTCGGTGCTTGGGTGGTGCACGATGAGGCGATCTTAAGGGGCTCGTCTCAACAGCCCTTCTTATCCCCATTTGAGGCTGTGGTTTCCATGACAATGACACAAGAATTCGGCTCCTCCTCATTTCTGCATATGCACCGGGATGTCTTGCAGCTGTTGGTGAGATATCTCTCACCAGTGGTGTCTTTGTGGCCTTGCAGCAGATGCTTTTCACAGGCCAGATATCTCTGGTGCCAAAATGTTCTTCGCAGGTATCTGGCTGCTCTTGGGAGGTATCTCTCACCAGTACTCCCTCTGTGGCCTTGCAGGCAGGCAATCTTTGAGACAAACCACTCAAGACAAACAGTTCATAGTTTAGTCTCTCACACAGGCTATAAATACAGTGGATATGAATGAAGACTAGGATAAATACTCTTATCTATGCATGCAATCATTCTGCAAGTCCCAAGAAAAAAGAATGCTCTTAGACCCCAGCAGGAGATAGACTGTGGCCCACAGTGCAAACTCATCTTCTAGGACTTTTAATTAGAACAAAAAAAAGTTGAAAATATTTGATAGGCATAGTGGGCTTATTCTGTAGGTGGATGAAAGTTTTCCTAATACAAGCCATCAGGACGGTAACAATAGCTCTCAGTTGATGGAAAAGGCATTTTCCTTTGAAGAGTTATCTGCAGAATCCTAACTGGATCTGGCAGTACACTTTACAGGAAACTTCTGCAAAACTGTCCATAAATATAATGTGTAAGAGATTCATGTTCCTTGCTGTACTGCTTCTTAGTACAGGAGGAAAAGACAAATTGAAATCATCATCCAAATATTAATAATCCCTGTGTCAGTAAAACAGCAAAAGTCATCTATTTCCAAATATGAGAAAATACCAACACAGTGAGAAAAAGACAACAGAAGACCACAAAAATCATATAGGTAGAAAAAAACGCAGTTTTTTTCTGTTCGTTATCACCACTGGCTTGCCAAGGCCTATTGACAAAAGGAAAATTGTCTGATCTTATCAGCGTGGAATAATTAGTTCAGTGGCAGTTATCCTCGAGATACATCAGGGGTTGTTATACATTTGTAATTTGTCAAGCTCCATAAGCAAATGTCTTTTAATGCCATTTGCAGTTTGGGTTCAATGATGCCATATTCAGCAGGTTGCTGTTATTTTAAACTTTTCTGTGCAGTTCCAATCTCCAGTGTATTAACTTCATAATGATTTTGCCATATTGGAATCTGTTTGATAAATTGCTGTGACTGATAAATTGGCTGTTGTCTGTTCAGACAGCTGCTCAGAGGAAAATACCTGCAAGGAGCAGCATTATGGCTACAAGGAGTACCTACAGGGAACAGCGTAAAAAGCCTGAAGACCATCTGCTCCATAGAAGAAGCTGTCTGGATACGAGCATAAATATCGCATGTTAACATCAAACATGTTGGAGATCGAGCTGGCTTGGCACAGACCTGCACAGCAGAGGACCAAACGTGGCTGTCTCTGGTCCCGTCTGCTTCACCTGGGGGCAACTCCACCAACTGCAATATAAACGGGCAGCTCAGCAGAAGAGCCAACAAGAGAAGCTTTTTGTAGGTAAACCTGCTCTTGCTCCTCAGTGTTTCTGCTCTGCACCTCACGCAACTAACTATGGCTGAACCTGTTCTGATGTACAAGTACAACCAAAGCAAATTTCTTTTCTGGTAAGACCTTAAACAGCTACAGGCAAGACTTAAACATGCATGAGTCCCTAAGCCTTAGATTTTAAAATGCTGTTATGACAAAAAGATACCCTTTATAGAAAGGGTATGGGGAAGAGAGCTTGAATAAAGCACAAAATTATGACATGCTTTAATATTTAGTGGTGACTATATATACAAATAAGGTTTGTTCTAAGGGTTTAATGGCTCTGTAAACTTTGTTGATTTTGTGGTATTAGTGTTGAAAGACATCTTTATACTCTGCTATAACAAAATATTCGGGGTAAGTCAGTGCTGTCTCTCACGTAGGCATATTTTGAAAAAGCTTCACCTGATATAATGAACAGTATGAAAGAGATGTTTAGTAATGACCGTATCCTGAGGATACTTGTACTAGATTTATTTGTGAACACTAGTCCCAGAATGCTTTTGACTTGTATTAATTTGTCACTGAGGTGATAGGTTTTCGTACACAGCGTAAAGAAAGGCTCTCAGGGAAAAAAAAATGGAGTAAGATGAGAAGTCCCACTGCTGTCTGGTGGGGATGCACTCTGTGCTGGGTTGGTGCAAGTGGCTTTCAGCTTTTCTGTGCTCCTGGGGTGTTTTGTTGCAAGGGAGATAAGAAACTGCAGAGAGTTTTCTGCCGTGTTTTGATGAGAACCTCACTTACTCCACTGGTCTGTGAGTTGGAAACAGAAGGGTCAAATGCATAGTCAACGATGACTAGATGTATGGATGCTAGAAGTGCAAGTGCTCTTTCTTATACAGAGCTGGTTAGAGGTCTTCCTAGGATTTCAGCAGAATAAAACCCTGTTGTCTTTCTGTAGCATTGTCTGCTTTGTGACTCTTTTGTGGTTATACACATTCACGATTAATTCTGATGTGTATACAATTTGCAGAAAGTGCAAAGTGGATTGAAAATGTGCCGTTAGAAGTTTAAAGCTTCTCTTTCGAAAGATTAGTGGTGACTGAGAGGTCAACCGCTTGATGAATAAACTTGAAATTAGCAAGCAGGTATGTTTTTTGAGGACTCCTTGGTCTAGTCAGGCTGAGATGTCCCTTTCATTCTGACTCTAGGCAATGTCTTAATGAGAGAGAGTCTGGGAAGAAATCTGTTGGGTAAAACATTGTAACAGCATGCTAGTGTTTTCTTATTTGGTTAATATGATGCACATGTGATTTTTTTTCAGCTAAGAGGTATATAATTTGTATTGAGTGTCAGTGGTAAGGTTTTGGCAGTGGGGAGGCCGCAGGGGGTGCCTTTATGGGAGGAGGAGACGCCCTGGCTCCAGCTGGGCCCAGAAAGCACCCATCACAGGACACAGCTGAGCCCACCACCCAAACTGGTGGTGCCTCTGGGAAAACATATTTAAGAAAGGGTAGAAAACATTGAAGTGAGAGAGGAGGATGAAACAAAAGAGTGAGAAACATCAGAGGGAAAGCCAAAGTTGGAGGAGCAGATATTTCCAAAGTGACTGCTGCCCATGGAGGACCTGCACTGGAGCAGATGCTTCCTCAGAGGGACTGCAGCCCATGGATGAGCCCATGCTGAAGCAGGTACACCCTCAAAGTACATGCAGCCCATGGAGGACCTATGCTGAAGCATATGAAAGAGCAGCAGAGAGAAATTGTTAGGTCTTGACCCCAACCCCCCGCGCTGCTTGTTGCCTCAAAGAAGGGACTGAGTGTACCCTGCAGTGGTAACAAGGTGGGAGGAGAGGTTCCTGGAGTGGTGGAGTGAAGCTGGGCTTGGGAATGGGGAAGGGAAAGTTTTTTCCCTGTGTATAAATGTTTGTTTCTTTTTTTGAAAGAAAAATCCAGATGACTACTCAAATATTTTTACTAACTGACACTGAATTAAATTAACTTCCCTGAGACAGGTCTGTTTTGCCCACACCAGTAATTGGTAAGCAATCTTGCTGCCTCTATCTCAACCTGAGTTTTCCCTTTATTTTCACTATTTCCTCCCCCATCCCACTGAGGGTTGGATGAGAAGGCCGTGGTCCACTGAAAATATAAGGTGGAAAATTGCTAATCCTTGAGGGATCAGTAAACTTTTCTGTGAGAGTAGTGCACAAGGAGGTGAAGAACATAAAATGCACTCCTTGTCCATGGCCAGAATGTTACGTGTCCTCCAATCTTAGGCATGCTTTAGTTCCCAGGATACCCAGAAGCTGTGACACCAGTGCTCAGTATATAATGTTACCTACAACCATTGCAAAAGGGCCATTTATTTCCTGAAAGGGAAACAATAGCAGAAGCATGGGCATAAAAAAATCATCATGTGATTGTATCTGTTCAGGGGTTGTTGAACTTGTTACACAGAGCTCAGAAAGTCCACAGTAATCCCAGACTGTGAGCTCACGTTTTCATACCCTTGAGGGTTTCTTTGTCATGTAGCAGTAGAGAAACCTCTACCAGGGGAGGGGATATCAGATTCTATTCCCACAGTTGACTGTCCACTTTTCCAGCAAGCAAAGAGCCCAAAAGAAATATCAGTTAGGGGTTTCTTCTCAAGGCTGTGTTCACCACTTCTCATCTTTCTTGGTGATCCAATTCTCCTATCCCTGTGTGAAAAGCATTTTAAGTTTCTCTCAACTAAAATACAGAGGTTTTCTTTTTGTTTTGTTTTTGTGGTGTAAGCAACACCTGTGAAATGTAAGGCTTTACAGTAGAGTGAATTGGACACTTAGGACTTTTACTAATTGGACACTTATGATTTTTACTAATGATAATTTATAGAGGCAACACTTACTAAATTAGACCAAATCATAGTGGTTGGAAATAGCACAGTGGGACAGAGCTCAGAAATGAGACACATCAGAATTGAGAAATGGACCAAGACTTCCTCCCAAAAATGAGCTTAACCACAAGTAACAAAGTAAGTATATCCACTTGCCTTACTTAGGATACTTGGCCTATGTATTCATGATAAAATTAGAGGAGAATTCTTCTCTGAAATAATTTTTCTCCTGTCCTGAATTCTGTTACTCCAGTGGCCCTTTCAACAGGGACAGGTTTCTAGTAAGAGCTTGGTGGTGGGGCAGGTTAGCCATCATCTCCAGGAGAGCAGCCACATGCTAGCAAGGTGCTATGACCCCAACTGGGAGCCCAGAGTCTCATAAAGGTTCTGTGCTCCCCTTGGGTTGAATTAAGGTGGAACACCACCAAACGACCTTTTAAAATGTTTGACTTGCAGTAGGAACAACTCGAACTTGGAAAATGATAGTAAGCAATGTGGTCTTTTATTGATAAATATCTAAGAAATAAAAGAAAGGGAAGAAAAGAAAATGAAAGGAAAGAAAAAGGGTCAAAGTATTCAGTTTACCACCCTGGGTTTCAACATTGTTTCAGGTCCAGTAGTCTTGGGTGGCAGGTGCACACACAGCAGTTTTCTGTCTCCTTTTAAGTTCATCTTATCAGCTGACATGCATACTAGGTAAAGAGAGTCAGACCTGGTTCCCAGTATTTATCTGTTTTACCAGACTCTTTACCCTGAACATATAGTTTCCTTTGAGGCTTATCTAAGGAATTTGACAATATAGCTCCAAGGAAGTGGAGCTGTGCATCCTTAGATACACCCTGCTTCCCTGGGCAGCATTCTTTAGACTAATCACAAAGGTCGAAACTTGTCCTTGAGGATTTCTGTGTTGATGAATGTTTGAGGCATTAACTCCTTCAGTTCCTTACACAAGGTCTAACACAGACTTAATTTCCAGCTTAAGTCATATCTAGTACATACACCAGTTTCTGAATTTTGTATGTCCTTTGTGCATTACATCCCGCTTCATTTGCTTGTTATTATTAAAGTATGTCTTGAATTCTTGAAAATTAGTTGATGAAAAAGTCAGGTTTCTCTAGAGCAGGTTGCCTGAACTCTGTGCTTTTCTGCACATAGCCTTTGTCTAGGAGTCAGCCATGAATGTGGCAACGAGTCCCTTTCCCAGCTAGATCAGTACCCTAGCCTCTGGAACAGACTTTTTCTCCAGAGTTTTTGGCAGAAGTTTGTTTAAAATCATTAGTAAACTGGAGATTTCTGTTAAAAATAACCTCAGAATGCACTCATGCAAAATATTTTTTGATGGAGCCTCTGATGAGAATGCAGAAGCACAGTTTTAGAGAAGAAAAGCTTGTCTGGACTATTAGCTTGCGGTTTGTAAACTGTTAGACTAAACAATGTTTAAAATCTCGCTCCCTTTTCTGTTGCATGTCAATGGCCTTATATTCCTCCTTTGCAACTTCTGACAAGTGATTTTCTCTTCTCTCAGGTTTTGTGAGAGAAAAGCTGGAGGCAGTGGTGGGGTCACAGACACTTGCTACAGGAAGGAGACCACCCAGCTGAAATGGGCCAGTGACAAAATTGCCAAACCAGCACAAACATATTTAGTATTTCTTCTGATGGGACAGCAACTGGCCAAATCACTAACTCAGTGTAACTGTAAAGAAGCAGAATTGCTGACCTGTCATTAATATATTTAGCTAATTGCTGATTTAACATCTAGTAGATGGTAGGGTTGATGTTGTAAAATCACTGTGGTTAAAACAGCTGCAGAGCGAGGGTGGAGGGGTCGGTTGTCTCTGGGTGAGGCTGGAGAGCTGACTCCTCGGGAAGGCAGCTGCGGGATGCGGATGGCGTGAAGGGTTGCCTTTGGGATGGATTCAGAGCTGACTCCCCAGGGATGCTGAGCAATCTGGCTGCATAAATGAGAAAGTACAGAAGGTCAGAGGGTGCTGAAACTGAGAGGATAAAAGGGAAAATTGAAGACCTAGAGGTAGGCCCAGCAGAATTGGATCAGCACTGGATATCCCACTGTCTGGGAATCCACAGCTATGAAGGCTAACACCTTCTCCGGGCCACCTCGATGCCTGAGGTGGGACACCCCTCATGAGTGTGGACCCTAAGGGCCGACAGCTGCATCTTGCAGACACTCTTGAACCAGGAGACCTCAGGATTTTCGGAATGCTTGTCATGCTAATAACACCACTTTGCTAATATTTATCATACTTGCACACTGCTAAGTTTATTGTTGTTACATACTTGTTAGGTTTAGGCAAACATAGCTGACATAATTGTATATCATGATTTCCTTACCCCTGTAGTACTTGAGTTTACCGGGCAGTTTCTCAGAGTAGGAGATTGCAAACAGTGTGGGGTTGGAGCCTGGAGAGGCAGGGCTGCCCTGTGAAGAAAGAGACACCCAGTGTGTTCAGCCTGTAGAGCTGTCTTTGAAGACTGGAGGGGGTATCGAAGGGCTCTTACACCACCTCTAGTAAATCTACAAGGTGATCTTTTCTGTTTTTCACAGACAAGAAACTTCTTTCTGCCTTCCTGTAAGGAAAAGACATACTTCCCTAAAAGAAAGGAAAGAAGATATTCTGCAGTCACTGGCTGGCTGTGGGGAACTATCCTGCCTTGAAATTACAGTAAACAAAAAAAAAAAGGAATTGTACAAAGAGATTAGAATGGAGACAATGAAATTATTGTAAAAGGGGGATTCATAAAGGAGCAACCCCAAGAGAACTGGGTGAGAAAAGGGAGAAACTGCACAGAGAAAAAAAAAAAAAGAAAAAAAAGTTATTTTGGCTGCAGTGTGTCCAGTAAAATTATAGTGGAGTACTAAGCTGAGATCTGTATATCACTACTAAATCCACTAGATGACAGTGTGGAGACTGCATTCAGCCCCACAGCAACATCTGTCCTTTACAGGACTGTTGGCATTGTCTCACTGCTCTGCTAGAAAATCAAAGTTTGCAATCTGCCTCTGCTCATACCCAGGGGCTTCACGTGTGTCCACGGAGAGAAGGTGGTCTCAGCCGGTACTAACAATAAAGGTAACACAAGCATGAAAGGATTATCTGTCACTTCTCCAGCACTAGCTGTTTTTTTCCTTAGCCTAGAGGTCTGGGGGCTTGGATTAAATTGGGTGTGATGATGGAAAGTGATCTAAAGGATGAAGGAACAGCCACCATCTCTCTGCTGTGCCTTGCAGACAGTCATGCAGGAGGACAGACATTTTAGTAGGGCCTGTTGCGATAGGACAAGGGGTAATGCTTTTAAACTAAAAGAGAGTAGATTTAGACTGCGTGTGAGGAAGAAATTTTTTACAATGAGGGTGGTGAAACACTGGAACAGGTTGCCTAGAGAGGCGGTAGATGCCCCATCCCTGGAATCATTTAAGGTCAGATTGGACGGGGCTCTGAGCAACCTGTTCTAGTTGAAGATGTCCCTGCTCGTTGCAGGGGAGTTGGACTAATTAGCCTTTAAAGGTCCCTTCCAACCCAAACTATTCTATGATTCTACGATTCTATGCTTCTCTTTGAATCCCATGAGCTCTCCCCATTGCTGCCTTGGTGCATTCCCACAGTGTGTGGTGCTTGGCCCAGCCATCCCCCAGGGACTACTGACTGGTACAGCAAAGAAAAAGCTGTAAGGAACAGACTAGAAGACAGCAAGTTGACAAGGATTAGATGCATGATACAGTTTTGGCTTCTGTGGCTTTTCCAGTTTTGTATGAGGTAATGGGCAAAGCAAGGTAAGAACACCTGGGGAACACAGCAGGTCCCCTTTCATAGCGCTAGTTTCTCCACACAGCCTCTTTCTAGGTAGGATGTGGTGTGACCCAGTGTACAGATATTATCACTGTAGCTGCAGTGTGAAGGACCACTAAAGTTATGACTGAATATTTAATACACAGCTGGGATTTACACTACAAGAGAAAGAAAATTGAAGCAAAGACTGTATATGAATTAAAATCAGTGCAAACAAGTTTAATGTAAATAAAGCTATATACATATGTAATGTAATTTTTATGACAACACTGTTTTGAAAATGTGCTGTCAGTATACAGGCAAGATATTATTTAATGAGTCTGCAAACCTTGGTTGCTGTGATTGGCCTTGCTTTAAGTTGATAGATGTGATCTTTATTGCTTAGTCCCCTCAAATATCCTTAATTTTGTAGGACATCAACATTTTAACCCCGATATTATCTACGTTCCACACAAGTTCTGTGGGTTGCTCTCCCCCTTTTCTTGCAACATTAATGGTTTTTAGTTGTGCTCCTGCAGTCCAAACCAGACAGGTTATGGTGGTGTCTTCTCACGGTGGCCTCCTTGGGGCAGGAGCACTGGGGGGTGTCGTGGTTTGAGCCTTGTTGGCAGCCAACTACCCCCACAGCCACTCACCCACCCTTCCCCCCGACCTGGGAATGGGGGAGGGGATTGGAGGGGTAAAGGGAGATTTGTAGGTTGAGATAGAAACAGTTTAATAATGGTAATAAAATGAAAACAATGACAGCAATAGAAAATATAAACAGGCAATGCACAATGCGTTTGCTCACCACCCGCTGACCAACACCCAGCCCGTTCCCGGCCAGTGATCCCGAAATACCAAGATCCTGCAGTCGCAATCCCAGAAGCGAGAGAGAACCCCAGTTCCCCACCACCCCTCCTCTATACAGTGAGCATGACGTTCCATGATATGGAATATTTCACTGGCCAGTTTGGGTCTGGTGCTCTGGCCGTGCTCCCTCCCTGCTTCTTCTGCACTTGTGCATGGGCAGGACATGGGGAGTTGGAGAGTCCTTGAAACCTCAGCAGCAGGTGAAAACTTCCGTGTGCTATCAGCATTCTTCTCATACCAAACCCAGTGCTGAATCTAAAACACAGCACTATTCTGGTTACCAAAAAGGAACATTAACTCTGTTCCAGCCCAAACCAGGACAGAAGGGCACAAACCATCCAATTGCTGGCTGTGGGGCTAAGGTGATTACCCCTTTCCCTTCTGCTCCGTCTCTCTCCTATTAAAAAATGCCTTGGTTTGAGAGAAGTGAAATATTCATCTGTTGTGCCGTTTACTGTAGTGCAGCTTACCACCTACTGGAATCCCAAAGCGCCCTGAATTTCGTCTTAGCCTGATGCAGACACTTTGAAACAGGCACTTGGCAGTTGTCCTGGTGATTTTGTAACACCCAGGATTTTAGGATTTTTGATTCATGTGCTGCAGAAGCCTGTACTTATATGGGCTAACACGAACTTCCATGCGTGAGAACGGACAGATTTTCTTTTGCTCTGTTTTTTCTTTCTGTCTAGTGGAAGATTTGTCAGTCTAATTTTCTTTACCACCCTTTCTGTAACTAGAAACAGGAAAAGAAATACCATGAGTGATCCCACTTAATAACCACCAGTCCATGAGTCTTTCATGGCTTTTGGATCAGGCGGCTGTGTGGAGAAGGATTTAAAATCAGGATGTCTGTGAATTTCCTTTTCTTCTAAATTAACTGTATATTGCAATTTCATAAACAATTACTTCAGTCTCTTTACTTCTCAAATACAGTATTATTTATCATTAAAGGCCACTTTGAACATAAAATTATTAGATGCCCTTTATTAGAGTGGCTTACTGCAGCTCTCTTTTCTAATGAATCTTTTGCTTTATGACTTACTGGCTGAGTTTGGGCTCTTGGTTTAAATCACACAATTGATTCAGTGTTCAAAGCCAGTTTATCGGACCGTATCTTCTTGAAATTGCCTGCCAGCAGAGCAGCCTAAGCAATGAAAAATTAGGATGGAAAACAAAGTAACCTTGTTATTTTTCAGACTGCCAAATGATTGGGGTCTGCTTCTGCAACCCTTAAACTGTGGAAGGGAGGGGAGCTTCTGGTGTCAGCCCAACCAAGCCAAAAGCAAACAATCCTCTGGAGTGACACCGCTTCCCTCTGGAAGGGGCAATGATCAGCCTGGGGCTGTGGAAGCTTTCCTGACAGGTTCATCACATTGCAGGCTCCCTCTTTCTATTTTTCCAGTGAGATGTCTGCCAACTCCTACACTGTAAATTCATTTTGTCAGTGGAGTGTTCAGGGAATGTGATAGGCCCCAGGAAAGCCATTGTTTGTGCTATGAACAATGCATGGTGAGTTATAAATATATGCTTGCTTATAAAACTGTGTAGCAGTAAAAAGCATTTTACAAGATATTGTAGTTGAAATGATGATGAGAGACATCATCTGAGAGGATCAGGTTATGATAGACACTTAAGGAAAAACATTTGTCTTCCCTTAGCTAGCCTGGTCTTACCCATGGTGAAGGAGACATTAAGGGATGCCAGGAGGGGGACATTTAAAAGTGTGCTGGACACAGGGCTGGAGGTGGTATGTATATGGGATATCTGTAGTCGAGGGTAAAAGCTCACCTGCCTTTGGATTAGGCAATCTAGGGTCTCATCACCTGGATAGTGAAGTTTATCTGCTTTTATTTTTCAGTGCATCAGGCACAGCAGCTTGGCTGGGCCAAGGCCTGGTTTCATGCACACCTCAGTGGTTTGTAGGCAGGAACAGAATTTGACTCTTTAACAAAGTAGAATGCCATGTTGTAAAACCTCCTGGTAATTCTAGATTAAGAATTATCATGGTAAGTACTTCTTGAATGTGCATATGCTTAATCTTGGGTACTTGGACATTGAAAGGACAGCCTTATTGTTCTGCGGTGCAGCATAAACTTACATACTTCTTGACTGCACAATGCTGCAAAAAGAATTTTTAATTTGCCAGCAGAACAAAAGGTTAAATAAGTATCCAGAAAATCCTGGTTTTTTTGAAGAAATATCTAATTTTACATCATCTTCTCAGAGAAAAAAATACTCATGTTAAATATGCATCAGATCTTTACACAATTTTTAGTGACTTTTTATTGATTTTCTTTTAATTCTTTTAGAAATATATTGAGGTTTGTTTAATAAAACTTTGTGTACTTCAGTTCCTTGGTGCTGAAGTCAAACCCACTGGATTGCTATTTATGAAAATAGCCGCAGTAGAAAGAATAATGATGCAAACTGTGGTAAGAAAAGCAGCACTATAACACGGAGGAGGAGTCCCATAAAAATAAATTACTCTAGTGAAGAGGAGACCGATAACTACCTAGGATCTCCAGAAAAGTATTGTACTCCCCAGTATAGGCTCCAAGGCAAATGTGCAGGCAGAAATGTTGGCAGTCCCCTAGTTCAACTCACGTGGCAGGCTTAAAGACTATAAGAGGTCATTTCTAGAGCTGGGTGAAAAAGATACCAAGGAAACCTGATAATGCAGCATTAGTTTTGACCTAAGTTGGTATACAAATATGAAATGTTTTCCTCTAAAGATTTTGTTCTAGAAATTATGAAAATTTGCATCGAAACAAAGCAGCCTGATATTCCTGAAAGGGAAACACATTTTGCTGCCACTTCTTATGAAACTACAGTAATACAGACCAAATTCTGGTTTTAGATAATCTGGTGCAACCCCACTTAAATTCAATTTGTTGTGACCGATAACAGAACTTGGCTCTACAACAAATGAACGTTGCTGCACTGTATAATAACCATGTGAATAACATCAGGACCAAGTCATATTATCTGAAAAATAGTTTTTGATTTTAAAAAATGCTTTATGTAATTTGTCACATACAGCTTTTCCAATATTGTGCATTGCATCTAGGTTGTTGCTTTTGAGCAACCTGATGCTCACTATAATGAAGAATTTCCTGGTCAAACACATTTTCCATAGCACTATGAGAGTCCTGTGGTTCCTACAATGCACCATCCAGGTTGTTTAAATAAAGAACACACTGAATTATGTGAGGGAAACCGAGACATTAAAAAAGAATGGAGATTGGAACTGTAGTTTGTATCATACAATGCACTGCTATCAACAGTTGCAGTTTATTGTAGAAATGCTTCAGAATGAAACATTTTGGGTCACTTAAAATTTCATTTTAATGATTTCAATTGTAAACTGAAAATTTTCCTACTGGAAAATTTTGATTCTGCAAAAGTTGCTTTTATATTAGGAAAAGAGCTAACTGTTCAGTGCCCAAAAGACTTTGCAATTGACTGTTCCTGTTAACAGTAAAGGGCCCATACTGTAGAAAATACAACCTGTTTTCTTTGATCTTACTTGGGTTTCATCAGAAAGAAGGAAAGACGTGATCAAAACTACTCTGAACTGTAATTAAGCTTTGTCCTCCTGTTGACCTAATTATGAAAAGCTAATTCCCCAGGTGAACTGGAAAAATCAAAGTAAGGTTGATATGACACAAACGATGCAGCCAGGTTCAAAAACTATCATGTAGTAACTATTCTATTCTAATAGGCCAATAAAAAAAATCAGAAATATATTACTTGCCAATTTGATGGTGCCTGATAAAAAATGTATACCAGCAAAAACAGAGTCGTGATTAATTATTTTTAAGTAGAACCTTAGATCTTTGGCTGTTGCTTTAATATTTTCTGCAGATCAAATAAACAAAGAGCTAGTTACAGTAATCAGGATAATTTTTGTTCCTATCTGAGGAACCTATCCAATTATCTAAGCTCATAACAAGCCTTACATTAACTAGGAAGGCGTGGAAGTCCTTGAGGAAAGCCATCTGGTAGCAGAAGACAGGGAATTTTTCAAAAGGGGTTCTCTGATGATCTCTTTCTGGAGAGAGTAAGAAGGCAGAGATCTGGCCTGGGGTCGGGTAGAGCAAAGCAGAAGGCAGCTGCCTGTAACGGTGAGGACTGGAGGGTTGGAATGTTGAAAAAAGCTGAGGAGAGGAATTGCATGCAGGTCTTGCTGGTTTTCCTCAGCTTTGTATGATTTCTTGATCAGCCTTTAGGGTAAAGTTTGTGTTTAGATATTCCTCTGAAGGCTCTGTGAATAACTTGCTCTATCACATCAGCCACGAACAGACACAGCCTGGGCTCAGAGCCTGGGGTACTCGGGATGTGCAGAAGCTGCAGGTAAGATATAAATGAGCCAGTACTTGTTTTCTAGGTTAGATAGCTGAACTACATCAAGCTGTTGGCTAAAGAGCTTTTATTTGGCATAGGAACTAAGAGCCCTGGATGTGAAGGACATAATGCTGAGGAACAGCCAACCTTGCTTGCACAAGATACAGGAAAAATCAAAGTTTGGGGTCAGCATTGTAACTTCTGCTTCTGATAAGGTGAAGCTTATCCAGGGCTTCACCAGTTGGATTTAAGTTTATTCATTCTGGTAAGAAACTGTGGGAGTAGATGATAAATGGAAGAAGAGACAGGAGATGGCAAAGAACTATTAAAATCTGCAAATCATTACATGGGTGCCTGTTCTGGATTTAAATGTGTTAATATAAATTAATTATGAACTTACAATCAAAGTGAAAAAATGGAGTATTTATGGAAGGGGTACAAAGTGGTATAATCTAAAAATAAAGTCATTTGGGCTGAATAAGAGGAAAAATGGGGCCAATAACTTCCAGTAATCTATCTTCAGCTTCCATGTTTGGATGATCATTTGACTGAGTTCGTTCTCCAGTGCTGTAGAATATTATGAGATCAAAAAGGCTGACCCATATTGAGAATATTCTGGATTCTGTTGGAAAGTAAAACTTGATCCTGCTGCTTTTCTGACACCAATAAGGTTTAATAACAGTGCAAATCACAGAAGCAGAGAAAAATGCAGCTGAAAAAAACTATTGGAAGAGAACATCTTCCTTTTCCAACATTCCTTTCAAATATAGGTACAACACCTCTGTGTGGGCACTGACACCGGGGATACAGGTCTATGGAGGCAGGAAAATCCCATGAGAAGGGGCAAATGGAACCTATTAGGATTCCCTCAAAAATGTATAAATGACCCTGCCTCCCAAGGAAATATGCTGAACATTTCAGTTGAAACATGCTGAAAGAAACACAAAGTAAATATCAATCACCTACTCCTAAGTTTTAGGCTCTGAAGAGATTTAAAGCAATACAGATATTAAATGAAAGCAAAACTTTCCTTTGTATCTAGGCCAATTAAGTGGACATCACATTGTATAGAGATACTACTTAGATCTTCATACACAGTAATGTGATTTAAGTTTCAGTAATATGCATAATAAGAAAAGTGATAACTAATCACCTTCTTTAAAGAACAACTTTCTAAAGTTGCAAGGCTCAGTGGGAATATAAAGAATCTCTGGTATGTATCAGAATGATCTGAAATAATTTTTAGATTGAAGTAACTAATTCTAGGTGTCCTGTGAATAGAGATGAATATTAAAATCTTTCCTAGGCATGTATTATTTGAAGATGGTCCCAGTAATTATCATTCCTTATCATAATGGAAATCAGATCACTTGTTGATCGATTTCCTAATACGTCTGTAACACTGGCTGGGATGTGAGCTGGAAAGTAAGTTAAATACTGATGCATAAGGTAGTATTTTGGTTTAAGGCTGTCTTAATTTCCTTGGCATCACCTTTATAAACAATGTGAAGAAGATGCCTGGTTGTACATGGGACCTCCAGTCTTTATTTCATTTTATCATTTCTGTGCTTTTCCTCAGTTCATATGATTTATTTATCACATTCTGAGTTCGGTCAGTTCTGAAAAAAATAATAAATTCTAATTTTTCCTACCCCTGGTTAGGGAGAGAAATGACAGATCTGTTGTCATCATTTTGCCATACTGACTCCTCAGAAAAATGCAATCCTCCACATGAAGACCTAGTCTTGCTGCAAACAATGGAAAAATGTACAATTTCATTGGTATGCTGATTTCAGCCTCACAGAGATCTACTTCCTTGTATTTTCTTTTTTTTTTTTTTTTTTTCCCCCTCATTTGTACAGATTTCTATTGTTCCCATGTCTCCACTTCTCCAACTTTAAGATTTTGAATTTTTTTAATTATTTAAGTTATGTAGATTTTCTTTAAGGGAAAAATAGTGTTGCTTCTGCATGTTTGATGGTCTAATTGAAACAGTCAACATAAATTATTCTAATAAGATTTCCCATTTCTGATTATATAGTGTTTGTAAATAGTAATTCTGACCAAATAGCAGATGAACAGCTGTACTATATCAGAGTAAAGGTCCATACACCCTATCTGCTATATTAAATTTCTACTATAGCCAGTGGTAGATAGTAAAGAAAAAAGCCATAAAACCAAGGCAATCTTGGATTCGTAATTTTTCCGAGATACTCCTCCAGTTTCCAGCAATTTCTGATTTAGAGACTTTTTGATCTACAGATTGTATCTACATCATCTTGTCCAGCTGTCCTTGACAGACCTTTCTTCTATGAACCCATCTAGTAGCTTTCGGAATTTATTTATACTTTGGGCATCCAAACAAACAGGATGTTATGTCCTGCAGTGCAATTAGGCACTGCATGTGAAAGTGCTTTCTTTCATTTGTCTTTGACCTCCTGCCTGATGATTTCATTTAGTGCCCTGTAGTTCTTGTCTCATGAAAAATAATGACTAATCATTCCCTCACCACCTGCTCCACTTGATTTATACCTTTCTAGACCTTTATCATGTCCTCAGTAATCTCTTTTCCAAGCTGAGGGTGCCAAATCTCTTCACTTTCTTCTACACCAGAAATTGTTTCCTATTTCTGACCAACCTGACCCTCCCTATCTGTATACTTTCTAGTTGTAAAATCTAATTTTTTAAGTGACCAGAGCTTCACACAAGATTGGGTACACCATGGCTTTGTGGAGTACCAGATGATAGTTTCTATTCCCTTCCTGGTCTTTTGGATGGTTGGAGAGTAGGAAGCTTCATCTTCCAGTTATCTGCAATGAAGTAGGAGAATGCTTTACTTGGTGATAAAAGCTGACATGAGAACTCGCTACTGGGAACACAGAATTAGGGTCACGCTTCACCATGTGCACTGCTTTGCATTCATCAGTGCTGCATTTCTTCTGCTGCTTTGTTAGCCATGAAGTACTGGGAAATCTTTCTGAAACTCCTGGATAGCAACTTCAATTCTGTCACTCTGAAGCACTATCCCTTCGCGGGAAAAAAAAAAAAAAAAAAAAAAAAGGCAAAAATGGTAGAGGTTTTTATACTGAATCCCACAGAACTTGTTTTTTTCCCTTGTGTTTGGAGTTTTTAAGCATCCCAGAGTAAAAGAAACAAAAATAAATACAATAATTATTTTTTCTCAACTTACTTTTCCTCCCAAATTGTCAGGCAAACCATTTCCTTCAGTTATAAACTGAAGGGAGAGGCTACAGATAGGTTCCCTGACTGTGGAGTCTCCATGAGTAGAATTTTCAAGAACAGTCTAGACAGACAGCTGTAAGGGATGGCAGAACTGAGAGGTCTGAGATCTCCTCCAATGCTGTGACTAGAATAGCCTTAGATGTGGAATTGATACATTCACTATTAGTCCTTGCTGGCTTTGGCACATTGCATTATACTGAGTGAAAAATAATTGGTCTCTTTGGAATATATTTCTTTTATATATGTTTTTAAGGATGGGGATACGTCACATCCATATTTTATCAGTGTTCTGTCAGTACACAGCAGCTGAACGAAGCAGTGGTGACAGTATTATTTAGATTAGAGTTTATATATAGAAATTATGTGAATTTTCACTTTATTAACAGCTTTGCGGGAGACAGTCTTCATGTCCTTTATTTTATGCAGTATAAATATGAAACTAAATTATCTGAAGAAGTGTAGCTTTTGTAGGACAACTTAGTATTGTCAATGGTATGGCAGCAGGAGATGCCTGAGGAAAGCAGGGAGTATAAAGGGGAACAGAGAGAGGACAAAAAGAAGAGGAATATGCAGAACAGAGTGCTACATAGTGACAAAGGGGGATCTAAGAAAAAACAGTGCTGCTCAAAGACCAAAGAAACAGATTTTTTTTGTCTCCCAGGGAACCAAATGAAGTTGCTTGGGAACTATCAACATACAAACCCATGAGGAAGAACAGAGAGCAGAAATGTAAAGCATTGATGCCTATGGCAAATAATTTTTGCAGTAGGTCTGAGCTATCTCTGCCCGCTGCTACCTGTTGTTCAGAAATGTCTGCAAATGATGCAGTGGGAAGTACAGAAACTGGAATTTGTCGCAGAAACCTACCTCTGTCGTTTGAAAGACCAAGCACTCACCCTGGACATTGTACAGTCCTGCTGACCTCTGTGTCAGCATGGAGCTGTCTTAGTGGTTACGATGATGAGATGTCCTGTGGTCTGTGGAATGGGTAAATGTGATATTTCACGTGTATCATAGGGTCTGCAACATTCAGCATGAAATATTGTTTAGAGAAGTACTGATTTATTTCAGACATAATTCCTAATTCGAGGAATAGACACCATTAATACAGAGCCATCCAGTGAAAGCATTAGATCTGTGTGATGTGGAGAAAATGAAACAAAAGGCGGCAGAGACCTTTATCTTTAAAAGCTTTTTTAAAATTCACACTGCCAGTCAGTACCTCTCACCCCACAGATTTAAGTATTTAGTTGTGTAGAGGTTAACTGCAGTCAGAGGAAGCAGTTTAGCCATGCTAAACTGATCTTGAATAGGGAGGGCCTGTCAGGTTTGGGTGGGAGGGTGTTTGGGGAGCGCCTGCTCCCTGAGACCCAGCAGCCCAATCCTCCCTGCTCCCCGAGCCAGCCTGGCAGCTTGTGATGCTCTGTACTCCACAGAGTCAGGGAAGTGATCCACTGGGAAATTTTGGTCACCTGGCATATTTTTTGCTTTTCTCTTTAAGCAGATCCCTGGTTAAAAAGAAAATTGGGAGTGCCAGAGCAGCTAATGTAACCTCTACCTACATTTATTGCATCCAATCATTACAACCACAGCTGATTAATAGCAATAGTTTAAAAGAATCTTTGCTTAATAGTGAGGTTTCTTTTCCCCTTAGGCTGCCAACAGCTTTCCCCTATATAATCTCATTTTTCAACATCAAGTTTTGTCTACCGGTCTGGCTATAATAAGCCTCTCACTTACTTTTTTTAAGTGCTTAGTCATCTAAGCAAGTTTTCTCTTGATATTTTTATTCAAGCCTCTCTATCAAGACAGTAGAATCTGGAGCGCACGATGCCCCAGACGGAAGAGAGCTGTGCACTGGATCGGGTGGCTGGCTTGTCGTCTCAAGCCGCTCCTTTCCTGACACCTATTTCCCGTGAGTATGGGAGCAGCAATGCGCTGTTGGCCGTGTTTCCTGAAGGGCCAGGAAGGGAGGACCCCTTTCACTCTCCGGTCATATCCCCAGACACTGCTGACAAGGATCAGATGGCAGGTTGCCATCCCTGAAGGTTGCGCTGGGTGGACGAATCCCTACCACCCTCAGTTCTGTCTCTGACCTGCCAGTTCCCTTCACAGCCAGTCACTGAAGTCTCACACACTTCCCATACATTTTCCGATTTTATTTTCTTCTTACTGTCATATTGCCAAAGTCATCCTCCATCCCACTTTCTCCTTTTCTCTATTTTTCTGGTTCCCATCTGTCACAGGTGGAAAAGAAGCACCAGACAATGTAATACAGCCAAGCTCAACTCAGTTCATCAAGCGAGGGATAGGCTGTGTCAGGAGAAGCTACACAGACGGGCACGTGCACACACAGAATTAACCAAGACCTTCACCGTGCACAGCGAGTTGGCACGCTCAAGCCCAGGGGAACGTGGCACTTGCTTTGTCCAACCTGTCTCTGTGTCGGGCTTTGGGCAGCAGCTCAGCACCAATATGTGTTGGTTCTACCTTGAGCCATCTGCTCCCATGAGGTGTTGGACATCTTCAAAGCAATGCCTCCCCCCAGCCTCTATTAGTCCTTAGTGCTGGGGTACTTACAGCCAGATGTCGACACAGGCCACCGGCCAGATCTGTCTACAACAATATCACTTTCCCAGCAGTTTCAGATATGGTTATCCAGTCGTTTGTTGATCCACGGCCTGTCCCAAGGCTCATCACACTAAGTCATTTGCATTATCCTATCAACCATAGCTCGTTATGCTCAGTAACTCAACCCTTGATCAAGGCAAAATCATGATGCTCCTATAATATCATTATTTATAAAGCATATAAATAAATGTGTGCCTGTGGGTATTTAAGTCTTGTTTTGTATTTACTTAACACCAAATCTTAACAGCTTGGTGTAAAAGACAAGGGAAAAAAAAAATATTCTGCTTGCCCTTTTCTTTGAATAACCTTGAAGCTTATGTGTGAGTGTGAATCTCTTCCAGCTTTCCATGGATTGGAGTCAAAAAATGCCAGCTAAGGACCATAGAGGTCAGCCAAGAGACATGGCTCCCCTGACCATTCCTAGGAGGAATCCCTTGTTCAAAACAAGTCCCTTATCCTGCTAATCAATTTTCAAAACATGTTTCTACTCTGACAGATCCCTTGCAGAGAGAATCTGTGACAAGTTTGCAAATTAACTTCACTTCTGCATCTAACATCAGTAAATTGCCAAATCTCTTAAAAGGTAGCAGCTGCCATTTTCTCACAATATTAAGGAGAGGGAATGCTTTTAACGAAAAGTGGGGAGGAGAGGAGGGTCACTATTTGGTTTTCTCCTTTTAGGTGGGCACTCGTATTGTCTTCTCCATGGTGGTGAATTTTATTATTTTATTTATTTATGAATTTGATTCAGTTGCCTGCGAACAACAGCTTTGAGTGATCGGCAGCAGACACCAGAGCAGCTGGAAGTCAGGCAGAAGCAGGAGAATGATCAGGTGCCCACATTTGTTTTCCCATGGTTGTACCGAATGCTCTAAAAGTACTATCTTACTTTTGGATAAGTTTATGTCTCTGTGCTTGCAGAGATTGTTCCATTCATATCATATAGATAAATGTGATGATAATAGCTGCCTGAGTTTTCAGACAGCCTGAAAACCAGAAAGATTGATGAATTTATTAATCTTAAAAGGAATAATAAATGGTAATCATCAGACATCAATGGCAAATAATATCAAGATATGTTACCTTTTTGCTCATGAAAGTAGGCAAGAACAAGAGGTGTGATCAGGGACTATGTCAATAGCAGAACTGAGATGTTCTGCAGGACTGTACAGTCTGGTACCACAGCTATAGTATGATCTTTGCGTGGACTTTGCTTGTAACTAGGTTTGCAGAAGATATCACTCATGTGTATTCAATGTGGGGCATTAGGGAGCAGTTACTTTGCATGTTGTCCTATACAGATGAGTTCTTTTGTTTTTTCACAAGCCTATTTTGGGACTTACCAAGAGCTGAGCAGAAGCACAGCTCCCCTTCTTGTCATGTCCCCTTCCACAAGCAGAATTACTTTCTCTTCCATCTTCATACAACCCACATTCACATTTGCCATTCACAGGCTGTCTCTGAAGCTCTTCCACATAGTATTTCCAGCAGCTCATGAGGGAAGCAGTAGCAGATGGGTTCCTTGCATCAAAGGAATTACCATCTGTTATTTCACTTCCAAATTTTGTGCAATACTGGCAAGAAATTTGTTGTTTCTCCTGTTCCCTCTTGATCCTCTGCTGCCCGGTTGGGCAAACAAAGGTAGGCAAATAGCAGCATCCCTCTTGCCTTTCCCCCTGGTTATACCAGGGACTCCTGTAAGCAACGGTAACATTCAGCACCCAAAGTGGTTGTACCCCCACTTCACAGACTCCTCATGCCAAGCTCCACCCGCTTCACTTTCAGAAACTCCTCATCATCCAAGGGGGAATGAAGAAAGCCTCAGGAGACAACCTTGCAGAAATTCCCAATTAACTTTATCTCCCTCCCAAATGGTAGTACAGATCAGGAAAGTCTCTGGCACTGTGGGATCAGTTTACTCTACTCTTACACCATATTATTTTTTCCCAGCTAGACACATTTGGATAGCTACTGTTAAAATACAACAAAATACCTTTCTTTACATCCTCATTGACAAGACTTTATTTTGAAAGAAAAATGCTTCACCCCAAAACCTTACCATGTTTCCCACATAGAGAGCTCTAGGAATTCAGTTGTTTTCTAGTCTGTAAGGTCAGGGTTAGCAACTGCTGCATTCTCATTGTCTTGCTAATTTGCAGGTTTAGTTACAGTCTATCTCTCTGGGGCTTGGGGGGGTTTCTTTTTTTTTTTTTTTTTTAAATAGAGTTCTTGGTTCTAAGGAAAAGCTGGAACCAAAGACGAGCCACTTTTGACCTAGCTCAGAAAGCATAAAGCAAATGAAAATAGCCCAAAATATTGTTGCGAAATAAACCACAAGGAAAATACCCTTGGGATTTTTTTTATGGGTTTCAATTTTTTTAAGGGTCAGATTTGACAATACAGAATTCACATGAAATAATTTTATGTAGTACTTGTTTCAGCTATTCCAATCCTTGTCTGTGTGTTGAATAATGCGATTATTATAAGAAAAAGTATAAGTGCAATTATTGAAAAAAAGTTCTATAGAAGTTCTAGCATGAAGTCAATCTCCAGTTCAAGATCTTAATCGCCTAATTGTGCTTTGACTTCTCCCTTACATGACGAAAATAATTGTAGCTTTGATCCAGATGCCTTCTTTGTAAGCCTTTATTTTAGCGTTTTGAATACACACCACCTGTTCTGTATTATGTTTTGACAAAAATCTAATGAAACCCAACTTTATAGGGTAATGTCATAAATCTGGCACCTTCCCCAAATGCCACGCTCACTTAGCAGAAACATAATGCAATTTTCTTTGTGTTGTGCATTCTGCATTCATTCGAACGTGTGTTTAGCAACTGCATTTGAGAGAAGGCCACAACCAACCTATTCCTGAGCACTGAAATACTAACTTGTAGCTCCTTTAAAAAAAAAGCAAAATCATATGCTTTTTTTTAGTATCTGAATCAAATTTTCCTAATATTATCAACACAGCATTATAATTAGAATCCACATAAAAATTTCAGTTTCTCTCTCAGCCGTCATTGTCTGTAGATGCTTTTAGTCATTGATGCATGATAAGGAATCTAAGGCAAATGCTAACTTTAGCAGAAATAAGTGCTTTTTGAAGCTATTTTTAATAGGTGCACTGCAGATCCTAGTCTTTCTAGACAAGCCACACTGTTAAATGCAAATTCGTTCCTCTCCCACACTAATCACTTCCGAGGAGAAAAGCCAGTTAAAATGGGACCAAAAGGTGCAGCCTGGTTCTTATTTGGTAGTCAACCCCAGCTTCAGCCAGGGAATCTACCTATTAATCTGATTTTTCCAGCTGCTTTTGCCCATGCTGTGGTGGGAGGAAGTCCAGGAACTGGGCAGCTCTGCACATCCACTCGCTCCAAAGACGTTGGCGAGGACTTGACGTAATAAAAGGAAGAAGGGGACCGGAGGAGTAATGTATAGCCTCATTTCACTTCCCAGAAAGACACTAAAGATGATTGAGCAATTGATTTGTGAGTGTCTGGGAAAGAAACAAAATGGGTTTAAAAACTGCCAGGGTAGAACTGCCAAGAAAAGTGGGCGTCAGACCTGTACCTTTGTGCTTTAAGGCGAGCAACTGGCTGGGTGGGTAAGCGGCAGCGGGAGGCTGGGGTCACCGTGGCCGGAGCAAAAAGTCGCGGTTGTGCCGAGGGACCGGGTGCTCCGGATGGCAAAGCCCTTCGTTAATCTCCACAGGTACCTGCCCGTCTCGGGGGGGTCGTTATCGACGGCCTGATGGCAGCGTGACAGCCTTCCCCGGGGGTGCTGGGCAGCGGTGGGTGGGCTGCCTGGCAGCCGTGGGGAGGACCCCCACGCACCCAGGGCACCGGTCTGGGGGGCACCCGTGGAGCAGCACCCCTGGCCCGGTGCTGGGCTGGTGGGAACTGGGGGCAGTAGGAGGGAGGTGGCCATTACCGAGCAGGGAGAGGTAGGGGCTGTGGCCAGCAGGCAGGCCCAGAGGAGTTTGAATTATATGCAGGTTTTGGAGTATTTTTGCTTAAAACCCCCTCAGCTGTCGTGATGGCAAAAAATTAACATGCTGTTATCACGATGCATTTGAGTTCAATGTGGCAAACTCAACGGTGTGTAGTGAAAAAACTCCCTGATCTGATTCTACGCTCTGGGAATTAAAACTTTTTAGACACAAAGCAGTTGATCATACATTTGTATGACTTTGTTGATGCCTCTGTACAAGAAATAATTGTGGGCGTTTTGGAGGAGGATATTCAAATGATCTTGACATACTGAATAAGTGATCCAAAATCAACAAGATGAACCTCAGCAGAGATAAATGCAGAGATGTAAGTGGATGGAAAAGCAGCAGGGCAAAAAAAAAAGATCCTGAAGCTGCAAAGTACAGACTAAGTAATAATGTGTTGTGGTTTCTTAAAACATAGGATGGGGTACAAGGAGTACACTGGCAGTGCGGGAGATATTTGGTCCATGTTATTCAGTAGTGGGGAAGCCTTCACCTGGAGGCACTATGGTCAGCCTAAAAAAGCAAGAAATGAGACAGTTCTGAAAAGGTCATCCAGAGCTCTGGATGAGATTAGAAGGGATGATTTACAAGTACAGACTGAGGGGTCTGAGAAAAATTTGGAAATTTGCTTAATGAATAAAAGAAAAAACTGAACAGCCTTCAAACATCGAAGAAACTGATGAAAACAGCACAGTGTTTACTGAAGGACAGGAATAGATCATCTAGCTATGTAGTGAAAAAAAGTTTAAACTCTACATTGGAAAAGTTTCCATTTGTGAAGGTGGTGAAATATTGGAAAAGGCTTTGTAGGCATATTGTCATATGCGTGTCACCGAGGGTTTTAAGAAGATATTAGATAACCCTAACCATGAACGGTCTAGATGCATTTGATCCCACCCTACATATGGGACTGGACTCCTTCTAGCCCTCCGCGTCTCTAATGCAGAGACAGAGCGGGTGGGGACGCCCCAGGAGTGAGCGAAGAGGGTGAAGATGCTGGGGGGGGGGACCACACGAGGCGGGAGGAAGGTGCGAAGTGCAGCCAGCGAGCCGTGGAGGCACCGTCCCGCGGCGCTGCTGCAGCTCAGAGCGGGGAAGCGGAGCTGAACTCGTCGCTGCTGGAAGGCTCCAGTCTCCCACGTACAAGCTGCCTCGCCTCTCCACATCACCGGCCTCTCAGTGGGTGCAGCGGTGGGTGCCTGGCTTTCCGAGGCTCCAGCAAAAGTAAAAAGGTGTTTCAGGATACAGTCATTTTGCCCTCATCTCTCATAACAATCTGCTGGCCTAGATGGCCGGCTACTTTGCAGTTTGCCTGAGTCCTGACGGTAGTGGTTATCTGGGCAATGGATGCTTCTGGTGTTCTTCTGAGATAAACCGTGTTTTCCTGTCTCCTCCCAGTTTTAAATCTTTTGGTAAAGAACAGTTTGCTGTGACACTGACTTATCTAGGCTAAATTGCCGAGAAGTTGTTTGGACAAAGTATTCTAAGCGGAGAGGTCTTCCTTGTGTCACAGGGAAGTGCTTAGTTCTGCAAATAGGCATGATAATCCTTTCTGTCTTTCTTTCAGCCATTTTTTTTTGGTACTGTACGTCTCTGCATAGAGTGGAAGAGCTGTGTTCTGGGTCTTGACCCTGGGGGGCAATGCTGTCAATTAAAAGACTCAGCTGACATCTGTGGAGCTGAATCAAGACCCACGCTCAACACTTGCTGAAAGCAACATCCTTGCAGGCTGAGGTGATATTATTCAGTTTAACAGAATTAATAATTCACATTCCTTGCTATAGTCTGTAGTTTTTCTATACTGAGGTATCAGCTTGCCGCTTAGTTCTTGGTGACTGTGTTTTCTAAATGTCTTTATGCTTTATTTTTTGATAGTTTTCTTGTAAAACTCATTTTTGGTTCTCTAGCCCTTGCTCATTACACACAAAGCATCCTGCCAATCATTTATGTACAGTCCTTTTTTGTGATTTCCTTGTTGGAGTGTCCTGGTTTATCTTGTTCTTCCTTTCAGATTCTGTGTGTTCTACGTGAGCGGTTTTCAACCTTTTCAGGTTTTTGGGGCCCAAAATTATTCTTGTGGGGATTTGGTGTACAGGATCCTGTATCACAGAGGACTTGCATAAGGACACTACAGTTTGAAAGTCTTTCTTCTGAATAGTGACACTCATGTTAATCAGCATAACATCATTACTTTTCATTATATGCATTATTATTAGCTCCTGTGTTTAGTTTCTCTTAACATTCTCTATAAACTAATTTTCTTAAAACCTATTACCACTTCTATTGCGCTAGGATCTTGAAATATCTTTTACAATTTCATTTTCTTCTCAGTGCCTCCCTTTTATCTCTAGGCTAGTCATTCATTACAAATGTGGTGCTCATATTCAGCGCTCGAGAAAGATGAAGCTTTGGCAGTGTAACAGCCACTTGGTTATTTCCAAACCAGACCCAGCAGTTGCCATACTGCTTTCCCTCAGTGCTTTTCCCCTCTTTTCACTTTCAGGAAATCAACCCCATTCTTACTGACGATGACAGATTGGTCCTCATACTCTTTTTTTTTTTTTTTTTTCCTCCCCTTTGGTCACTCTGGTGAGCCTGTCAAGCACTACTAATTAGCAGTTGTTAGCTTTGGGCTCTGGTCCTCTGAGATGCTCCATGCAAATGGACTCAGAGTGGTTTCTGAGTACGCTGTGAGTGCAGGGGTTCAGCCATCTGCAATATATGGTACTGGGTGGCTTTTATAGCTGCATTTTCACTATGACATAGAACCAGTAGTTCATTTCATATACATCATTAAATGCTTCTTAAATGATCTGAAATTTGGATAATATTCTCTTGAGCAAGATTTGAACTGTATCATTTTGCCTGTCCTTGAATATCAGACTGTCTCAAAAAAATCTGTAATCAAACCAGCATTTTTTGGTACTGGAACCTACTATCCTTAGTTTAAGAGTCCACTAGTATCACATGCCAAGAATTCAAAGGGCAATTTCTGTCCACGAAATGGATGCAATCAGGAGGCTCGTTTTATGAGGGTGTGTTGAATGTCACTAAATGACTATGGACTGGTTTGAAATATTCATGTGATAAGGGTGCAGCAGGGCAAAATGAAGGAGAAATAACAATGCAGTGTGATACGCCAACCTTTAGGAAGATCAGGGCATCAGCTGAGGGGAGGCAGAAAATGTAAAAGCATTGTAGCAGGACTTAAACCAATGTGAGGTAATGCATACCTGGGCAGTGAAATTATTTAAATTGCCCATATCACTGTTCAGGGCTACTGCATTGATAAGTGGGCTCCTAAAGGGGCCAGATCTGTGACTGAGACCAGCACTTTGTTGGCACCACTGTGCAGTCACTTGAATCCATGCATTATTATAGGCACTCCAGAAAGCAAGAAATTTCCATCAAAGGAGGTCTTACTGCTTCAGTTATGAGCTCCTCACTAGGGAATGACCACATTTGGGCCATGCTGCAACACTTCCTTCTTTAATTATGTCTTTTCCTATAACTGCAATGCTATTT